>NC_069659.1:89647500-92147500 GCF_027244095.1 Hemicordylus capensis | reverse complement strand
GTCTTTTGACTGGATCTCCATGGTGGACATCTACATAGATTAAAATATGTAGCAATATAGCTGCAAAAAGTTACTTCATGCTAAAAAATCAAAATGTACATGTAACATAGCACATGAGGCAGCTTTGGCCAATTTTATGTTTCAAGGCACCTCATAGCAGTAGTGGAGATAAGTGTATTTGTCCTATTTTGTCTTAGCTTGGTTTTCAACACCTTTCACAGTTTATCTTGGTTTGAATTTCCTGAGATTTAGGCATAGAGCTTTCCCCTTTTTTTCTCATGATGTATTCCTCCTCATTATCCAAGAAATCCAGGACAGTCTTTCCAAAGCCTGTTTACTTCAGAGGACACAAGAATATTGTGTTATTGTTAAAAAAAACAACCACTTATACAGGTTGAGAAGGCATGGATGAGGAACAAGCACTTAGGGCAGGTAATGCCAGCCAGCACCAAGAGAGAATCAGCCAAAGCCCTGGAGTCTTGCAATTTTAGAATCAAAGCATTAACTTCTGTCGTCTCCTAGCCAGACTCTGCATCCATAACTCAAGACAAGTGGTTATAAACCACTATTTTACCAGACTAGTGCCCCACCCACCCCACTGCCCCAACCATAGAATTTCCTTCGTTTCCAAGGAAATCTGTCTATCTATCCAGCCAAAGAGGCTTCTAGTGGTTACAGTGTTGATTGGTATGGGTGGAGCTGGGTGGTAGCAGCGGCAAAGGAATCACAGGTACAACTTGTTTGCATTTGTCCTGACCCATTCTGACTGCCATTCTGTCCCTTGCCTCATCCCACTGTGGCGTTATCCCCAACCCAAAGAATCCCAGCCCAGGTGATGGAGGTTCATGCTGCAGCGGGGCGAGGCGAGACCTAGAGAGGCAGCTGAGATGGGCTGCGAACGAGCTAGAGCTATATATCATTTTCCACCACCACCCCAGCCCTGTCCATACTGGCTGCTACTGAGTGGTTGCTTAATAAATGAACTTCACTGGCTACCAATATGTTTCTGGGTGAAATACAAAGTGCTGGTTATTACCTATAATGCCCTTAATGGCTTGGCCCATGGTATTATTTCTCTGCCACCTACTGAGATCCTCAGGAGAAGTCTAATTGCAGTTGCCACTGGCTTGTTTGGTGGTGACTGGGAAGCAGCCCTTCTCTACGGCCACCCTGGGACTTCAGAATAATTGTTTTAATTGTTTGTATTTGTTTTTATTGTGGGTTGTTCTAGATTTTTTGAATTTTAAGTAAACCAACTCGAGCTGTTTTATATTAGGTGGTTTATAAATCTAATAAGTACACACACAAACTGATTGCTGCCATTAGCTAAGGGCTTCTTCCTCACTAATTGACATGCCAGTCACTGAACTGAGTTTGCTCTGGTCCAGCGGTAGAATTGCTTCTGTGAGTCAAGATGAAGGCTCTGTGGTGACGCCTGGTAAAGTGACTACAAAGGCTTCATCTTGACTCACAGAAGCAATTCTACAGCTGGACCAGAGCAGGAACAGGAGGACCATTAGAGGGCTCCTGTACTTGTTATAGCTGCGCAGAAGAGGGCATTTTGGCAGCCTTGTCATGCAGGCTGAGAAAAACTGAACCTGCTGAAATTGCCCCCATCAATATAACTATTGAAGGAAATGGGCATCGGTACAAATAGTTAACCTAGAGTCAGGGGCGTAGCAAGGTTGGAGTGGGCCCAGAGACAAGATTTTAAAATGGGGCCCCCCCACTCAAAGTCCAGGGCCTCCGCACACCCCAGGCCCCCAAGGATTTAAGTCTGATATTCCAAAATAAGTATGCTGCCTGGAAATACATTTCACTGAATACACACACGCACACCTCACAATATATAGTGATATACATTGAGTACTATACATTTGTTTTACTTTTAATGCCTAGAACACACTAGAAAGATGAATGATTAAAATGGGCCCCTCGCTGCAGATTAGCCAAGGAGACTTTCAACCATGCAGGGTGAGCCTATGTTTGTTTTCTCAGAATTCTGAACAAATTCAGTCAAGTTCGATTCCAGGAGGTTTTTCACAGGAGGCTTTTAAAGCCCTTTAAGACACATCTCCTCTGGAATGGAGGTGCTGCATTCACATGTTGGCCAGATTGACCCTGAAGTCCCTGCAAGTTATTGGGGAGCAGTTCACACACAAGAAAAATAAAATAAAATAAAAGCAGAAGACATGCTTCACAGTTCTCACTCAGACCTTCTGGGTTGCAAAACAACTTGAACATAAGTGCATTTATAAATGAATGAATAAAATAAATATAATACTGTTTCTTCCAGAAGTTTTTGTAATTTTCTGCCATGAAACAAGCCACTTATAGGACTTTTAAGAGTTTTTTTTAAGCCAGCAAATTTTCCAAGCTGTTTAAAAATAAATATTCAGAGACTTCTCAGTCCCTCCCCCCCATATCAAAGCCCTATGGCAAGCAGATCCCTATATATCCGGGTGGGGGGGGTTGGGAAGGTAACCACAAAAAGGAGTTCACACTCTACCTGGCAGCAGGGGGTCTTCTGCTGCAGAGAACAGTGGAGGCCTCTCTGGCTGCCTCCTCCTTCCTGGCTGGCTTGGGCCCTACTGGAGTTCAGGATTCACAGAGGCCTACACCAGACCTCCGTGGAAGCCCCGCCCACCCGCCGATCAGCTGAGAGGCGGGAGGAAAGCAGCTCTTTGCAGCGTGTCTGCTGCTCGATTGCCGACCAGGAGAACAAGCTGGAGAGAGGGCGAACAGGGCAAGTGGCTGAGGGGCCTTGGGGCTGGGCAGGGGGCAATGGGGAGTCACGTGAGGTGCCTCTGGGGGGCCCCTCCAGGCAGTGGGGCCCCCAGACAACTGCCTCCCCTTGCCCTATCGTTGTTACGCGCCTGCCTAGAGTGGGTGATGATTGGTTGGGCTGAGAACCAGCCTTAAAGAGAACCAGCCTTATTCTCAGTCGTACAAGGAATCTATGGCAAGTGAAGCAGAACTGGACCCCCTTTCTCTCTGCTCATCCAAGCCTTGCCATGAAATGGATGTCACATGTTGAAGAGATTCTCACAATCCACCACAATCCACCAAAAGTGGGCTAGGCTCCCTTAGCCTGCTTTTGGTGGATCCTGAGGATTTCCTCAGATTCTCACGACCCACCAAAAGCGGGCTAAGGGAGCCTAGCCCTCTTTTGGAGGATCATGTGCTGCCACGGGAGCCATGCGGCTCCCGGCAGCAAACCCTCCTCATTCCCCCTCCCCTGAGACGAGGTTAATGGAGTGAGCACTCCGCTAGCCCCATCTGTTTGATCGTGTATTGCCACGGTGCGGCTCTGCACTTGCGTGGGGCATCCTGGAACTTCCAGGCACCATTCGGCCCCTGATCGCCACAGTCCCCGCCCGCTCCATGACAGAGCTGGCTGTCGTGTGGGTGGCCAATCCGACCTCCCAGGGCTGCAGGAATGATCGTCTGGGGGGGGGAGCAGGCTAAGCCCCATTCAGGGGCTTAAGCGGGCTAAGCCCCACAAACCCCTTTCAGGCGAGTCTCACTGATCATGAGACTCACCTCGTTGTTTGGTATAAACCACTGTTTGCATTGCAGTGGCGAAAGAGGGTCCCTGGGATCTGGCAGACTGAAGAAGAAGAAGCTCCTATTTGTTCACTCACCATGAAATTCAGCAGCCTTTGGCAACATCCATATGAAGTATGTCTCTGATTGCAGCCATGCCCACTGAACACAGTAGAACTTACTTCTGAATTAACATACATAGACTCAGACGGCATACTTCATTTTAGAGGAGATATGTCTCTACTCGAATGGAACTTTCTCACCATTTCGTCTTCTAGAAACATGTTCTTAATTCTGTTTGGTTCTGGAAGTCACCTGCCTTTCCTAAATGAAAAATCATAACAAAGGCAAATAATGTATCTTACTTAAGTGCTGCATTTGATGCCCTGCCAAGAAGCATTTTTATGACCGCAGCTGTAGGTAATAAACATGTCTTTAGGAATAACTTACAATGCTTAATTCTAAATAGCGCTTTTCATCCGTGAGGACTCTTTTGCATTACATTCAGCACCAGATTGCAGCTGTCTCTGGAGTGGAGGCCACCAGTGATTTAACCGTGCATGTCAATGGGCAAAACAAAACATGACAAACAATACTTATCACAGAGCCAGGAGCCTGTTTTCTCCTGACACTGATCCTTAATAGCTCAATACACTCCATACACTTCTGATACTGTTAAAGCACTGTACCTTGTGCCTTTCGGAAGGTTTGAGATTTATTCTTAACTAATATATTTTCATGCTTGGTCCAAATTGCTTCTTAAATCCTGGATGATTTAAACCTCTGTGTATACTGATACCTAATATCCTTTGTATTGTGCGTCCTATGATTTCCATTCCCTACTGTGCTGAATTCACTTTGCTTGAAGTCATTGTTTGAAAACTCATTTCCACCCCTACCCCCATCATCCCTCTCTGAATTATAAGAACTGTAAGTCAGGCCATTTCTCAGTGGTAGAGCGCATGATTGACAACCATGATATCCATGTTTCATCTTCGTTTACAGGACAGACCTCAAATAGCAGGCCTGAGGCCACGAGACGTGTTTCTGCTTGAAATACCCTGGAGGGCTGTTGGTGGGGTTGCAAGTAATAATAATTTAATGTTTAGTATTTATACAGCCCTCTAAGGTCCAGATGAAGCTGACTTGCATGCAGTCAGAGCACTGGGCATCTAGGCCAGGATTGTCTACTCTGACTAGCAGCTGCTCTTCCAAGTCTCAGGAACAGGTCCTTCCCAGTTCTGTGACCAGAGGTGTTTTAAACTGGGAATGAATCTGAGCCTGAAGTCTCATAATTTCAAGCCATGCACTTGAAGCATGGGCAAGGGCTAAAGTGTGAGAAATTGTCCTGCCTAGGGCCACCTAGTGAGTCTATGGCAGAGGTGAGGTTTTAATCAGGGACTTCCGCAGCCAACGCTCTGTCTCCTAGTCACTGTGATACATGAGTTATGGCCTTTGACTGTTGTGGCTGGGAATGTTGGGTTTTGCAGTCCAACAACATCTGGGGCCCAAATGTTGAGAACCCCTGGGCTAGAAGGACCCTTGGTCTCTTCCAGCATGAGAATGGTTCCAAATAGAAATATTTAAGTGTTCCTCTGAGGTGTACTCATGTTTAGGGTGTTCTGTCAATGGTATAGCCACTATTGGGCTTGGGGGACAAGTGTCCCCGGGCTGAGGGCGGAGGGTCCTTGGCCTCCCAAGGCCCCCTCACCACTACCACTGCCAGGCACACTATCCTGTGCCAACCATGCCCCTTCCCCCGTCATAAGCATGCCTACACAGAACTCATTGCCAGCACCAGACAGACATGGACACTTGACCCAATGTGCTCTCACTGCTGGCTGTGAGAGTGCCGATGGGCTGCACATCTGTTTCTGGTGCTGGCAACACCCCCTGTGTTGGCATGCTGATGCAGGTGGAAAAGGCATGGCCAATGTGGGCTAGAGCATCCAGCGATGGTGGGGGATGGAGGCACACATGGTGATGCATAGCACTCACTCTCACATCCTATCCTGAGGCTGTCGTCAGCTGTCCTACATCCCTGTATACTGTGGTGTGGCTTATATCGGCTAATTAGTCATGGTACTAAGGGTGCCAGCCCTTCAGGACTGGCCGCAAGTCTCCAAGAATTGGCATAAATCTTCAGGAAGCCATTGAAAGCAATCCTGAAGATGCTAATGGCCTGATATTGTGGACACTTTTGGAGCAGGGGCAGGGGGAATAGGAAGCAAAATATCTAAGAATAGCTTGTCAAAGCTGGCAAACCTACATGGTGCTAATGTTGTACTTCAAACAATTACTACATGGTGGAGGGGGAGAGTTATCTTTGGTTTTTACATACAATGGAGTGTGTGAGTGAGTGAAGATAAACCCTCTCCCCCACCTCACTTTGTGATGCTCTCTTGCTTCAATATATTTCCTCCCCTGACTGGCCCACTTCAGTACTTGATCTGGGCTAGGAGAACAACGTTTACAGCAACCAAGTACAGTAGGGTAAAGTGGTGGAAAACTTCACCTGCCTCCATTTCATGTTTTTAAAAAAAGGCAACCTCACTCCCTGTTCCATATGTCAATGGGACAGGCACATGAATAAATACACTTGACTGCTTTGGCATGTCTAGTTTGCCCTGAATCAAGCATTAAATGCAAGTGTAAATCCATCTTCCAGATCCTTAGCTGAATTTAAAAGGAACCTCTATACCAAGGATTCTCAGCGATGGGTCCCCAGATGTTATTGGACTTCAACTCCCATAATCACCAGCCCCAGTGGCCTTTGGTTGGGGATTGTGGGAGCTGAAGTCCAATAACATCTGGGGACCCAACATTGAAAATCCCTGCTCTATACTATGATCTACCACATTGCAATCTCAAGGCATAGAAATGCTCCAGCATAGTTTGGAAATGTTCTGTCATGACATCATTAATCAAAACACCTCGAGACATTTGAATAATCCTCTGAGAGCAGCCAGGTGACAAGTTGCTGAGCATGACTACATGTCAACCCAAAATGCATTACAGTTTACTGATGGCCTATTCCAAAACAAATACTTTTGTAAATAACTCATAAATATAAGTCCAATAAACGATACTACCTTTATCTAGTCTCAATTTCTTATTCTTTGGACCCAACATTCTGATGCTGTTCTTATAAGCCCACCAACAATTGCTCTATTGCAGATAACTGAGTGAAAATTTCCAGCTAATATAAAGATTATCTGTGTTACAAGGCATTTGACTGGCAATGGCAATCTTCTTGTCTTCCATTTGCACATCATTACAATGCTGTAGTCATGAGGTCACAAACATTAGTGGTGCTTTACTGGGAGCTATCGGTGTCTACCACTGAACACAGTTGCATGTGGAAGGCGTGCCTGGCACCTTTATTGAAGGGGAATGCAAAGTGGCAGTGAAGGCATGGGGACGGTAAACTAATGCTGGGCTCAACTTTCACCCCATTTTTGCCACTGCTTTTGCAGGTAGCAAAAATGGAGTGTGGGTTTGTCACTTTCATTGGGGACACCCATGGAAGTGACAAAATAAGTTTGAGGGGTGGGAGACTTTATATCAGTGGCCTGAAAAGGTTCTGCCCAGCACAGCTATAAACTAGGGATATGCGGAATTCCCCTGAAAAAAAATCACTTGTTTTATAGAAACTGGAAAATGCTCAGATGTTTGTGCTCATGATGCACTCCAGGAAGGACTGCAGATCCCTGGCCCCATGCAGCAGTGCTCAATATAGGATGCTGGTAGCCTCCAGGGAACTACCTCATGAGATGATGATGATAATGATGATGAGCAAGCATGAACCTGATGCACTGGACCATATGATTTCTTAGAATAAAGAGAAAGAAATGTCCTGCTTAGGAGGGAATAATAATCCTTATCCAATTTGATTTATGCAGAGAAAAACATGTTTAGGGCACTGTGTATAGTCACTATGGTGCCCATTTTATTCAGAGCATGGCTCACACACTGTTCAATGAGCTGCCTAAGCAACGGACATGCTGGCTGCTTCCACTGCACTTTCAACCGCATTAGGGTGGCTAGTGAAGACAGTGAGGCTCTGTGCCTACTAAGGAGTGTGTCCTTGCTTCGTAAGCATGAAGCCTCCATGCCTTTGCAAGCCATGTCATCAGGTTTTAAAGTGCTGCAGGAGCAGTGACCAGGCTTGTCGCTTTGACAGATGGCTTGCTATAAGCCCATATTCCCCAAAACATGCCGGATGTCTGCAGCCATCCATCTCATGAGAAGTTTCTAAAGTAACCTTGAGTGTGGAAGAAATTGTTTGATCCAGCTTTATAGTAAAAATGCCTTTGGTATTACCATGCCCGTAACATTCAGTCCATAGACCTCCATACTTCTTGTCTTTGTTCAAAGATCACAGGTTTATATAATTTATGAAACTGGAGACTGAGCAATGTACTTGTCCAGGAGAGAGGATACAAAATCCCATCCCACTGTGGATGTAGCATGCTGTTCCATTGATTTTCATAATGTTTCATTTCATAATGTTTGTTTATTCATAAGCTCCCTGTTTAAAGAAGACAGTGGTGTATGACTGAATATCACAAAATGTTCCCATTCTGAATATTCACATTGTAGTTTATGGAAAGCAATCCGTTTGATCACATCATGCTATCTTTTCATGATCCCATGACAGACACACATGGTGAGGAATTCTGAGAAGTGTGAAGCTCCCCCAAATTAATGGAACACTCTCTCTTTGAATGTGTCCACTACCACTGGGGATCAAAACTCAAAGTCACCGATATTCTTTATGACTAAACAAAAATAAACTATAGTTGTAGTTTTGAGTGGAAGCAGCTTAATTTAAGACCACTTCTTCCTTTCTTTAGTGCCTCTGTTATCATCCTTTCTGTTAATAGTTATTTTAGCTCCATTTTAAATCTACTGCTGTAGGAAACCACCACCTTATGAATGTTCAGCATCCTTTGTGGAATGAGATTAGCCCTCTTCAAATGTTATATAAAAAGATGCGGTACACGAGGACAAGCATCCCGAAGCACCCTGGAAGTCCCACTCTGGCACATCAGCCCCTCACCACTCTTCATGGTTGCAGCCGCATTCATCTGAAGCAACACATGCTGTAACCATTATGATAGGTGTTTCTGTGATTGCAGGCTGTAGTGACCCAGCTTGCATAACCCTGAAGTGTGCAGTGGTATGTGGGGGGGGGGCTAGGGCGGGACTTCAAGAGCACTCTGGGATGCTTGTATTCATTTACAGTGTATTTTTAAAAATAATATCTGAATAGGGCTATTGTCTCAGAATATATAACTTTTCTTCTGCCAAGACATCCATCTTCCCTTAAGACTTAAAGACGTTCAGTCCCATTCTCCAGGCTGGCTGGGACATGTCTTCTTTCACACACCTTACCCCCAACCCTGAAGAATGAAGATATTACATTGAATCATGTGATCCTTTTTTACAATTAGCAGCACAAGGGACTTGCAAAGGAAACAGTGGGATTTATAACATCCCGTAATTCCAGTAAGTTGTAGTCTCCTGCCAAGTCCTTTCACTTCTCTTTGTAGAGAAACTGGCTGAAAGATCAGGCACTATACTTGGTCCTCCTCCTCGTTTTCCCATTCCTGCCCTTTGTCTTACATCTAGTTCCTGACACCAGAGTAAAGCACTGACAGTGTTAATTATTTACACTGGCATTTCGATGTCCATTGCTGTTACTGTGCAAAACTCAAGCATACCTGAGTATCACACAGGCTGTATTGACAGATGTGGGGAGAGCTCACCCATTCCCCTTATACTTGCAAAACATTCTTCCTCATCCTACTTCATATCTGCATCAATTCCAAAGTTTTGTTCCTGTTCCAAATTTACATTTCACTTCTTTACAGCTCCTCTTGTATCTCGCATGCAAAGCATGCTTTTAAAAGAAAGGAAGAAAAAAAGGCAAAAAGAGATGACCTTTTATAATGAAAAGTAAACAGTGGACTACATAAGAGTCTAACAAAACCAACCATGACGCTTCAAGCTCTCCACCACTTCCTGTGTAGGCTGTCAGTTGACCTAAAAAGTATTAGAAATGGGATTTTCAGATTTCAACACAAATATTTTGTCTGACCTTAACTATTCAATTGCAGATGTCATGGATAATTAGGTTTGTGCTTCAAACGTTTGAATGCTGCCCACTATTTTAAGTGATTCTTCCCCACCATCACCACACACGGACATTATAACAATGCTAAATGGGGTGAATAAATAAATATTCAGACATGAAGGGACAGTGGTACTTCTTGTACCACTGACAGTCTCTCCTCCACAGACAGTCTCACCCCAATAGCAAAGCAGAGCCAGAGGTAGGATGAATTCTCAAGTGTCTTTATTCTATTTGCAGATGACAAGACAAAGACAAGAATGAGACTTTCCATTCATTACCACATAGAGAGCAGATGGATTACATTGGTTTCAGTAATGGCCGTATTCTTTTGTATCTTCCAAGAGTGCATTTGCTTGTTAAGAATATCTTTTTAACATTGCAATAATTATCTATAGCAATTTTTCTTACCTGTACCTGTATTATAGCTTTTAAAAGAAGTTAGTTTTGATGCTTACAATTTAGCCACTGAGATGATACCAACATGAGTTTTTTAACATTTAAAACTGATTTCAGTAATTTCTTGCTGAGACTCCAGAGGAAGTTAAATTTTAATTTTCTTTTATTGCCATTTTCCCCTCATATAACCCAGGACAACCTCATGATTACATTATTTGAACTGAAATCTAAACAGATACTGATAGGAGTAAGAATCTGGCCCTTTTCAAACTATAAATCTATATCAATTATGCAAAAAAAAAAAAGGATTAGATATGAATTACTTTCTCAAACTCTATAATAAATGAACTGCGTAGCTTCCTCAGAAGCTTAATAACTTAATTCGGTCTACAGTTTAAATATACACAAGAAACCACTATGAAGGAGCCCAATTTACAGATAGAAGAGTGAGGCAGAAGGACAAAATAAAGCCTGACATGTACATGAGCTCTGACTGCTGGCTATGACAAATGGATATTACTTTTGCTTGCATGGAATTAATGCCTGCAGGATCTCAGGATATAAGATTAATAAAAACAAAACACAGACCATTACATGGAATTTGCCAGTTACAGAATTATTGTATTTGAAAGATAAGACTGGATTTCGAACAACAGCAAAACCAATTAAATATTTGGGGATTAATTTAACAGGGAATATTAAAGACCTGTTCAAGAACAATTACTTACTAGTGTGGAATCTTATCGTAGCAGACCTAAATAGGTGGAAAAAACTAGTTTATATGCTCCATTATTGTATCTAGAGAGTCCTTTGGTCGAGTTTTGAACTAAATCTTTCTTGGCTGGGGAAGATAGCATCAGTTAAAATGAATATTTTGCCAAGAATGAATTTATTTCAAATGATTCCAGTTAAGATTGAAGATAAGATGTTGAATATATGGCAGAGGCATATAAACTCCTTTATTTGGGCTTATAAGAAACCAGGAATCAAGTTTAGGATTATGCAAGATGCAAAAGAACGGGGAGGATTGGCTGCCCCTAACTTGAAATTATACTTCCATGCCAGTTGTTTGACATGGATTTCGGATTGGATCAGAAAACCATTATAGATATGGAGGGATCAGATCTTTCAGATGGGTTACATAAGTTTTTATTGACTAACATAAAAAGAAATGACCAGGATATAAAATCCCACACAATTAGAAATAGTCTGCTAAGTGTTTGGGACAAATATAAGAAAAGGAACAGCCTGGATCTATCACCTTTGGCATCTATTTTAAATATTTTTTTCCCAAAAGAAGAACAATCTATATAGTTTGATCCCTGGAGAAAGAAGGCATATAATATGCAAAGCTTAACTACTGGAAAAACAAAACTAAAATCTATTCAAACCCTCACTTTGGAATGGTCTGAGGAACCTTCATGGTTTCAATATTTACAGATTAGTTCTACAGTGCAGAAAGAAATACAAAGACAAGGTGGTAAACTAAGAGATTTAATGGAATTTGAAGCACTAATAACCAAAAATGTTGATCATTTAATACGATTGATATATAACACTGCATGATTAAGTGGATGCAAAATGTAAACAGGACAATTGATATCCAACAATGGGAACATCAATTGAATGTGAATATTAAATTTACAGCAAATAGTACCTTAAGAGAAAATTGGTACAAAATGTATTTTCGTTGGTAAATTATTCCTATGATGATTAGAAAGATGGACAGTAATTATTCTAGAGACTGTTGGAAATGTAAGAATCATGCGTGGACATTCTATCATATGTGGTGGACTTGTGGCAAAGCACAACAATTTGGGGGGGAAATTCACTCTAAGATGCAACAAATTTTAAATATAAGCTTTCCCTATTCACCTGAGCTTTTTTTGTTAAATATGACTAAACCTTATATACCTACTGAACACATGAAGTTGTCCTTATATATGATTACTGCTGCCAGGATTTTCTATGCTGCCAGTTGGAGATCACAGGTAACCCCGACCTTGGACGAATGGCTACTAAAGCTATGGGAATATGCCTCGATGGCTAAAATCACTGCTTATTTACGGAATACCTCAGATGAAATATTTGCGTTAACCTGGGAGCCTTTCATAAATTACAATTTAGCACAGGGTCACCATCCACACCCCAAATTTGGGGTTTTTTTTTAAATACGAGGGTTGATTAACACATTACTTATATCTTTCTGTAATATCTGATGTGAGGGGGAAGGTTGGCAAAGAATGGAAGCGGAATCCTAGATTGTTATATGTAACTGTTGGAAGTTCAAGAGATGATAATGTAATCATGTTCTTTTCTTTTCTTTTCTTATTAAATAAAATACTATTAAAATGGGGACGCAGGGGAGAATATAGCACTGTACACGAGTTCCTACAGGTTTGGGTAGAGTCTGGTTAAAAGAGTTAAGTGGGAGGAATGTCCAAAAGGTACAAGGGCAGATCAGATCCTGGCCTCACCTTGCATGTGGCTGGCATGGCCATGCCAGTCTTCTGCCAATTGCAGCCTCAGGGCGTGAGTCCTCAGTAGTGGAAGGTCTTCTCCAGGTCCAGAGGGTCCTCCAGGGGTGATGTCAGCAGGAGTTTCTGGCCTGGTAGGCTGCTGTGCTGGCATGATTCCAGGCGCAGAGGGAGCCAAGTGGTGGGCCGTGTTCTGCGGCCACCTCACACCCACCCCAGCCCTGCACCCTGTGTCTGTTGTATGATGCAGGGGTGTTAATGATAGTATTACTAAACTGGTTGCTAAATTTTTATATGGGGCTATGAAATTGACCTCGCGTCATGGGGTTTTATGAGACCGATTGTGTATCTTTTAGTTATTTTATGTTGTATATATATATGCCTGGTAACAGTCAATAGTTTTAGTTTTGTTTGGCTTATGGCCGCAAATAAAATGATTCAGGGTGTGATGCAGGGTGTGTTTAGCCACAGCCCCTGTGTCATATAGCAGATGCAGGGGGTGTGGCTTCACTCCCAAAAGGGGCTGTGAGACCCCGTTAGGGAGCAAAATCGGCCAGTGCTGCATTTGCAGTGTGGCCAGGAGTGGCTCCCCCTGCCTTTAAATGGCCAGTTTCACTCACAAATGGGGTGTTTTAAAAGCAAAAAAGTTTTAAAAGCAAAAAAGATTCCCTGTGGGGAATTAAACGTCCCAAAGGCTGATGGCAGGGCCTTGCTGCTTGCCTCACCTTCCTTTGAAGCCTGATGACACACCTCTAGTTCCCCTCACCCCCCATTTTTGGCTCTCGCCCTGTTTTCGCCTCCCCAGGCAGTGGTATTTTCTGTCTCCCCCGGCAGTGATTTCTTTTCACCCCCAGGTCGCCACCACCTTCTTCCCCCCCAGCCACCACCGCCTTCTCTCCCCGCTGGCCAGTGCCTTTCTTTTCCCCATCCGTCACCACCTTCCTTCCCCACCGGCCGCTGCTGATTTCTTCCCCCCGTCAGTTGCCGCCTTCTCTCCCCCTCTCACCCTTGGCTGCCGCCCCTTTCCTTCCTCCCTGGGAACTGCTGCTTTCTCTCCCCCTTGGTTGCCACTTTCCTTCCCCCCCCCCCACAGCCACTGCTTTCCTCCCCCGCCCGGCTGCCACCACTTTCCTTCCCATCCGACTGCCATCGCTTTCTTCCCCCCCCCGGGCACCACTGCTCTCCTTCCCCTCCAGCCTCCTCCTCTCTCCTTTCCCCCAGCTGCAGCTGCCTCCTCCCCCCGCCCAGCCGTAGCTGCCTCCTCCCCCTCCCGGCCACTGCTTTCTCTCACCCTGGTCGCTGCAACTTTATGTCCCACTGGCCGCCACTGCTTTCCTCCTCTTCTGGCCACCGCTGGTTTCCTTCCCCCTGGCCGCCACTGCTTTCTCTCCCCCCCACCACCACTGCCACTTTCTCTCCCCGCCTGCCACCTCTTTCCTTCAGCCCCCTCAGCTGCCACTTTCCTTCCCCCAGCTGCTGCTTCCATTTCCCCACCGGCCACCACCACTTTCCTCCCCCCCCCCACACACACTGCCACCACTTTCTCTCCTCCTCCTTGCAGCTCGCTCGCAAACTCTCACAAAAGGTGCCACACATGGGATTAGCCATGGGTACATCTTAGTGAATTAGATATATATAGAAAATTAAAACAGGGATTTTTTTTATTTAAGAAATACACAAATCATCATCACCACCACCCTACTACAATCTTCCATAGCATTGTCTTCATATTTTAAAAAGTCTAGATTGATTATTAGGGCAAGGAACTACTTTCACTTTGTAAGAAAGATGATTATCTTTGGATTGTTGGATTGGCCAAAACCCATCTCAAGAACTACACCCTGCCCATCACTGACCTATTGCTTGGCTTTGATTCTGTAAAGAGTACAGTTCCATATCTCGTGATTGTCTTAGTAATTACCCAATGCCTTCCAGAGGTAGGCTATCTCTAGCCTAGGCAGAGATGCAAACTTTGCCAGTCAGTAGACTTGTGAAAGAAAAGTTAAATCCCTGTTTATTCATCCTTGGAACAGGCAGTACACTTCATTTTAATCTAAGCTCCTACTTTTCCTATTAATTATTAGCTCTGATATCACAATAGCGCATAAAGGACTTATAAAGGAAGATTAGTGCCCCATCGTCCTTGAGACAATATATAAACCATAGAAAAGGGGAGGGAAGAGAATCTTAACCCAATGGATTCCAACTACGTTATCAAAACAGAGATGTGAAGGTGCTCAGAGAAATTAATAAACACTGGTTATAAATGGGAAGCTGAACAACAGCAGGCTTAAATGACTAACTTCATAAACTTGCTCAAACGTGTAAAGTCAAAGAAAGATTCTGTTCTTGGCTCATGTGACCAGTCAGAGGCAACACCTGAACACATGGTATAAGATTTGATGTGATATTTCAGTTTCTTTCTTACTCAGAATTAGGTATCCTACACAAGGCTTATCTGAAAACAGTTATAAATTATGCAGGCTCGCCAAAATCCTCCCTGTACCCTCCTGCTTATCTTTGACAAAGGAGTTAACAGGGAGTGAACTCTTGTCTCCACTGACAGGCTGGTGAACTCCAGGGCAGCCAATCAGTACACCAGCTGGGTGGGACCTAGAAAGCGGTTGCTGGGAATTCTGAGAACAAGAAGGGCGGTCTTTGTGGGAGAGAAGTGCGTGTGGAATGGCTTAGTGAGGGGCAATGGAGTTTTGCTAGCTCATTTTCGAAGCTAGGTTTCTCTCATGGAATAACTCTAGATCCATGAAAGAAAGGATTGCAGGAAGCGTGTTTCCCATCAGGAACTGCATGAGTTCAATGAAAAGGGGATTCAGCATAGGAAACAGTTTGTTAGTCCGATTTTGCGTTAGAAACTTATATTTCTTTGTGTATGTGCTTTTGCATATTCCTGATAGTTCTATCATTGTTTACCTGTAACATAATTAAAATAAGAAACACTAACCTACACCCATCCTACCTAGGGCATTTCAAAAGACTCTATAAACATTTAAGCATGCATGAAGACAACCTATTTTTGTAATCCTACCAAGTATTCTTAACTGTATCTAAAAGCTGAGAAAGCCTCAGATGGAAGCAGTCTGTAGTAGGGATGTGCACGAATTGATTTTTTAAAATTTGATTTGCACCCGAATCCAATCATCTATTTGTTTTGGGTCCGAATCTGGCCAGCTAGTACAGGGGTGAGTTGTTTTGCCCACAAATCTGCTGAAACAGTTAGATTTGGGTATAAATGATTTTGTACCCACATTTATTTATTCATTCATTCATTTATTTATTTGAAACATTTGATATACCGCCCACTCCAAAGACTCTGGGCGGTGTACAAAAACATGCTAAACAAGATAGCATTAAAATTACATTCTAAATAAAACTAAAGTAACTAACAAAAACAAAAGGGGGGGGAGCAAATAGGTAAACTACAGGGTAAAAGCCTGGCGAAAAAGAAAAGTCTTCAATAAAGATTTAAAAATCAACAAGGAAAGAGCTAAATGAATCTGCAGGGGAAGGGAATTCCAGAGAAGTGGGGCAGCAACCGAGAAGGCCTTTTCACGGGTCCTAGCACCCTGAACCTCTCGGAAATCGGGGACCGACAAAAGGGCCATCTGAGAAGATCTGACCGGACGGGATGTAACTGGATGGGAGAGGCGGGTCTGTAGGCAGACAAGTGCCAAACCCTGCAAGGCTTTGAAGGTCAAAACCAGGACCTTAAATTGAACTTGGTAGCGAATAGGCA
The DNA here is from genome assembly GCF_027244095.1 of Hemicordylus capensis. NCBI lineage: Eukaryota > Metazoa > Chordata > Lepidosauria > Squamata > Cordylidae > Hemicordylus > Hemicordylus capensis. The sequence goes on along the minus strand of NC_069659.1, from coordinate 92,131,191 downwards.
ACCAGTGCAATGACTGCAGGAGAGGTATTACCTTGTCATATTTTCTGGCACTTATAAGTAAATGAGCCACTGCATTCTGGACCCATTGTAGCTTTCCGATCGTCCTCTAAGGTAACCCTAGATAGAGGGTGTTACAATAATCTAGGCGGGAGACAACAAGGGCATGGGTCACTGTCATTAATGCTTGCCGATCAAGGTAAGGGCATAATTGACTAATCAGATGGAGCTGGGCAAAGGCACTTGTGGCTGCAGCCTCCACCTGCTGTTCAAGTTGATTTGCACAGACAGCCGGCACAGGCAGCAATTCTCTCAGCAGCAGGAAGGAGGTGGGGAAAAGTCCTCTTCTCTTTTCCTCAATCAGGAAAGCAGGAACAAAAAGCAGAGAATCCACTCCAGGCAGCAGGCAGGCAAGGCAAAGCAAAGCTCTTCTGGTGCTCTCTCTCGCTCTCTCACTCTCTCTCTCCCATGAGGCAGAAAGGCAGAATGGTGGCTAGCTGCCTCCTTAGGTACATTTGAAAATCCCTCATTCAAGCTCACCCCCACCCTTGTCTCTTCTTTGATCCTTCCCCTAGCCAATGCGGGGTCAGTCACCACTGGCAACACAAGATTTGCATGGAAATGAGCCAATCTGGAACCAGGGGGGACTCACCAGCCAGTTGTTGCACACTGTAAGTCACCAATCTGCAGCTTATGAGGGCAGGATTTTTTTTTTTTTTAATCCTGTCACAAAATGGAGGCAGCAAGAAAGATCACCATAAAATGGTGGTGAATCTACAAATTTTTCAGGCCCAAAGTCTGGGTGATTTGTTTGGGGCCCAAATCTGGCCAGCTAGTACAGGGGCGATTTGTTTTGTCCATATATTGCCCCCAAACAGGTAGATTTGGGTACAAATTGTTTTGTACCCAAATCGATTCGCACATCCCTAGTCTGTAGTAATTGAATAAACCTGGTTTTAAAAAAATAGTTCTTTTAATTTTACAATCCTCTCCGAGTTGGTTTTTAACTCAGAAAAAAAGTGGGGAGGGGGATTTCTCTGGTGCAAATACATCCTCAAATGTTTAGCAGCTACCAGTTTTCTCACCACTTGTAGGCTTGTATGTAGATGATTTTTTTACTTGTCCAAAATGTTATCCCACCCCAAACCCAGAGAGTTTCTGTAGACAAAAGGAGTGGTGGCGGCAGCATTTTGAACCTATTGATAAAACAGAATAGTTTTAGGAGAAGCCTAGCCAGGCAGCTCAGCAGGCATGATTCAGCATTTCTTTCCCTCCTGTGAGCTTGCTCTGAGACAAAGGCTGTAATCGGCTACACCACTTAATGCCAATAGGACTTTTATCAAGTAATTTAGTCAGGATGTCAGCCAATGAGGCTGTTCAAAGGAGCAGCCAAGCCCAGGCAGCCAATCCCGTGTTGCCTCGGCCCCAAGCCTTGGAATTTACTCCAGGCTTTAACCTGGGTTTAAGGGTGTGAGTGCACCCTTAACCCCAGGTTCAGGATTGTGTATGTGTGTGGGCTGCAGGCAGCCCATGGGCACACAGAGCCAGGTGGCAAGAGTGCCTGCCTGAGGGAGGCAGTGCATTACACTCCTGCACTATGCTCAATGCACTATGTTCCCAGTGTGGTGCATTGAGGGATGCCAGAAGACTTCCTCCTCTGGCTCCCTGCTCTGACACTTGCAGTGATGCTGCTTGTGTGCTGCAGTGAGCAGCAGAGTGAATGGGGGAGGGAGATTGCGTGCTGGGAGGCAGACTTCTGCCTGCCTCCCCACCAACCCTCCCCTCCAGCAGCAAATCGAGTCATGTGTATGACCTCAGTATCTACATTAAATATTTATTAAAGTAAAGAAATAGGTGTGGAGGAATAAATTTGGAAAACATTGTGTTAGAAAGCAGAATCAAATTATCTACAGAATTTTGCAAGACAGGTTAGTGAGCAGAGCCGAGGAAGAAGCTAATATTCTGCTGTAGCATTTGCCTGCAAAACACATGTGTATTTTCCATTCTGCTACAACTGATTTTTTCATCAGCATTTCTTTGAGGAAAACTGTTATGTCAGAATGATCCCCATGAGAATGCTCTATATATACATCAAATATCCAGAACTGGCCTTTTTTGGAAGCAGGATATTGAGCTGTCTGGATCATATTTCTTTGCTAGTAAAGCTGCATTTAAAAGGCAGGTAATCAAATAATCACTGTGAATTATGTGAGATCATAGTTACACACATGATGCTGGAGGAACTTAAAAAGTGTCAAACCTGTAATCCAGAATCTTCTTATTCTATGCTCCCAGCCCAACACAGTGATACCTAGCACATATGACATTATGCAAGCATTTTATAAAGACACATTTTATGATTATTAGGAGGTATTCTGTGGCTTTCCTTGTGAATGCTAGTTTGGTAGCATTCTTGTAGTGTATCCACTAGATGGCATGTCAGTTCTTCAAACATCTTATTTCTTCAGCTGGTTTCCTGCTGTATTTGCATAACCTGAAAGCTAAACCCCATCATTTATCAATAAAAGATTGTCAGATACCTTCATTACTCCACTTCTGTGTATAGATACCACAGAACACTTGATAAATAGCCTCATGAAAACATGTTTTGTACAAACATCTCCAAAGGCCAGGATTGCTTCAAATTATCTTCTCATGTTAACCAGATGATCTAATCTGTTATTTGCAGTCAACCTAAACTAAAATCAGCAGTTCATTAGATGCTTCCAAAATGTAATATGTCATCCGTGAAACACAAATGAGGTATTTATGTTTACTTCAAGTGATATGGATTTCCTGACAATAGGTTTAAGTTGCTCATATCAATGACAAGACAAACATAGTAAACGATGTAAAAAAACCGAAAACACCATTCCTTTTCAAATGTCTCATTCCAAACCATTAACACTTCTGTGCATATTGCACAGTGTGGAGCTTTAAATTACCTGATGCAGTTTTCAGATGATGAGGAAAGGAAAGTATAAACAGCACAGTTCGTATAATATTTTGGCAGACATTAGTTGATTTGGCTAATTAGGAGTTTCATTCCCAATAAAGGGGTTGGAGATTGCACTCACACCACAGAAGACACGAGACACATGATATGGTGAAAAGGGCCACAATTTTATTGAACAATATTAACATAAACAGGGATTGGCTCCCACCCCTAAGCTGTCTCCCAACATAGGTCTTCATGGACACATGATCTGGAGCCACAGCTCCAGGGTTATCCCAAGGTATGGTGGGGGTCCAGTGCTGCATGCATCCTGAAAGCCCTGTCATACCTCTGCCAAGCATTGCCCACAAAGTCCATATAACCTCTGTGTATAATGTCAAAATATTTGACCAAAGCTGGCCCCTTGATGGGTCACACTTGCATTACCACCCCCATGTAAATCATTAAAGCCGACCACAAATTAGTCTAGTTGTGCTTGATGGGCTTCTACTTGGCCTTTCTCCAGTCCCTCTTGTGGATCCCCACCTTGAACATAGGCTCTGGTTCACAGAACAAGAGTTGAAAAAGTCAATACATTCCCCCTGCCATATGCACTCTTTCACGGTTGACATGAGATGAGATCACTCAAGGGGAGGGAATTCTCCCCATAAGGGTAGTTATCATATGAAGGGACTGGCGCTGCTACAGTGGGGGAACCAGGCCAGGAGCTGGCCCCTGCCATACCTGGTTACAGGCCCCATATGGGGCTGGTGGCCCAAATACGCCCAATGGCAGATTAAGGCATGGGCAAGGGAGGCGTCTGCCTATGGAGGCAAAATGTGAGGAGTGGCAAGTGCCGCTCCTCAAATTTTGCCATGCCTCTAGCTGCGGGGAGGAGGGCATGAGGGGGAATCATCCCCTTTGTCTATAAAAATCACCACTGCCGCGGCAGGATGAAGCGTGATGTTGGCGCCGGCCCCTCTCCTCCAGTAACATCCGTCCCTCTAAGCGGTGAGCAAGCTCTCCCCCTCATTTCAGGCAGCCGTTTGCAGCCTGAAGACAGTTTATTTCACTTTCTCTCCATTGAGGGAGAGAAAGCAAAATAAACGGTGTTCAGGCAGCAAACACAGCCTGAAATGAGGGGGAGAACTTGCTCACCGCTCAGGGGTATGGATGTTACTGGAGGGGAGGGGCTGCCGCCACAGCCAGGAGAAATTGTGGATCGTCACTTTAAAAGGTAAAGGGGGGGGTACTCTTCCCTCCATCCTTGCCCCCCTCCACCTTCCCTGCAGACAGTCAGCCATCAACACCACACCCCATCCCGCCACGGAAAAGGTGATTTTTATAGACAAAAGGGACAAATTACCCCTAACACACCCCCTCCCCTTGGCAGCAAAAATTAGGGATGTGCTAAACGTTTCAGATACAAAACGTTTTGTACCCAAAACAGCCTGTTTCGGGTGTTTTGTAAACAAAACAAAACACCCATTTTCCAGATCCAAAAGTTTTGTATACAAAACAAAACGTCCCTGTTTCGGCTACAAAACGTTTTGTTGTTTCGGACCTCCATTTTGTGGTCATCTCTGAGTCAGTCTCCATTTTGTGTTTGACATCTCTTTGAATTTCCCACCCTTCCAGCCTTCTGATCGGTGACCTAAATCGTGGGCTGACCTGCTGACAATTCCCTCGTTCCCCATTGGCTCTTTTGCTTCTTGCCGCTCTTTACTGACCCCACATTGGTCAGGGAAAGGGTTGCTAACCCATGGGGTGCTGGGTTCTGTTGTTTCTGTGGTGTTCTGAGTGTAGATTCTCTGGTAGCATATGAGAGTGGATTCTTGTTTTTCAATGAAAATCTCATATACTACCAGAGAATCTACAATGAACACCTCAGAAACACAAAACCCAGTACCCCAAGGGCTTGTGGGTATGGAGATGGTTGGCACCCTATGTACACTACACAACCCCTCGCTCTGGGAAACCCCAGTGCCCCCCAAGTGGAATTATGGGGCTACTGAAACCTCCATTATTCCCTATGGGAGAAATCTTAAAAGACACGTAAACTTCAACAATTCACAAAAGATCAGCCCTTTGCCCAATGGAGAGGAGAACTGGTCTTGTGGTTGAGCATGACTTGTCTCCATAGCTAAGCAGGATCTGCCCTGGTTGCATATGAATAGGAGACTTGATGTGTGAGCACTGCAAGATATTCCCCTCAGGGGATGAAGCCGCTCTGGGAAGAGCAGAAGGTTTCAAGTTCCCTCCCTGGCTTCTCCAAGATAGGGCTGATAGAGATTCCTGCCTGCAACCTTGGAGAAGCCGCTGCCAATCTGTGAAGACAATATTGAGCTAGATAGACCAATGGTCTGACTCAGTATATGGCAGTTTCCTATGTTTCTAGTTCTTTTGAGATAATTCTTGAAGTTTCCTTGCCCCCATTGGGCACTACCACTCACCACACTCCTCTCTGGGTCATCCCTTTCCCCTTGATTTGAAGCGATACATTTGCTGGAATCCCCATTATTCCCTATGGTAAAATTCTTAAAGATGTGTAAACTTAAAAAATTCACAAAAAATCAGCCCTTTGCCTAATTCCTTTGAAATTTGGGTGGTAGCTTCCACCCATTGGACACTACCACCACCACCCACTCTATTTGCCCTGGGACCAAATCCAAAGTCCAAATCGATTCGGATTCGGATTCAGAAAATTCAGCTACAAAACAAAACAGGGCTGATTTGGATTCAGAAAATTTGGGTACAAAACAAAACGGGGGTGTTTTGATTTGGATACAAATCGAAACAATAAAATTCCAAAATGCACACCCCTAGCAAAAATCCTCTTTCCATATGGGTGGCAAAGAGATTAATCTGCCCCTGACTGTGCCCAGATACCACCCCAAATATGCTAAAGGCTGCCCCAGCATAGGCCCATGGACCCCAGCTTGTGTGAAACCATAGGGTCCCATGCTCTACGGCCAAAACCCCTGAGGAGACTCACTAGTGCCTGCATCAGTGGGTCCTCTGCCTCCTTCAATGCGTGCTGCCAGTTTGGGCCCCACTCTGGCATTGTCGTGAGCAAGATCCACGGGCACAGGCATGTCTCCACCTTTGTCAACTTCCAGTGAGGCTAATCGATCAGATAGAGATTCTAAGAGCTGTGCAATTTTAGCCCCACTAGTGGATTTGCAAGGCATAGGCAGGACTCCAGAGCACCACCACCCCGTGTCCTTGCCATCCAGCTTTGCCTTTTCTAAAGCTTCCAAGCGTGCCTTAGGGCCCAAGTCATCCTCCTCATCATCAGAAGAAACATGCGGGGTCTGTCTCCTTATAGACCTGCCCCCTAGTTTTCCTTTAGCCTTTTTAGGAGTTATTGCCTCTCAGGGCTTAGAAAATGCCGGGAGCCCTCAAGCTAGGCTCAACAGCCCACAGCCCACCAAAGCTCCCCTCACCACCAGTCCTGCACCAGCTGGAATTTAAATTGCAGGCCCTTCCCCAGCTGCCTCAACCATCACTTGCCAACCACTCTGCAGAGCTAGATACTGGGTAAAATGGTGGGGGAGGGCTGAATAATGCTTCAAGCCCCACTCTGCACCGCTGTCCACAAATGGCACATGTCTGGGAGCTGCGGGGTCTGATGGGTGAAAGCAAAAGGGGGAGGAAGCAGCCACTCTGCCTGGTGCTATTGCCAGACTGCTGCTGTGTCTCTCACCCCCTCAAAGCCCCCTATGGGGCAGAACTCCCACCCAAAGACCACCACCAAACCATCAACAGCACTGCTGCCTGCTGACAGTTCAGCCTCAAGCCCATGCCTCCTCCGTTGTTGCTCTCCCTGAAGCTGCTACCACTTGCAAAGCACGGCCAGCAACAAGAAAAAACCATCCTCCCTCCTCACTTGGAAAGGACGGACTAATGACGGAGGACACTGAGCAGCAAATGGCAGCTTTTGGCCCGCCCCATCCAACCCAACAGCCAATAGGCTGTGCCCAAAGCCTTGTGCTTCTTGCACAGGGGCTGGAGCAAACAAGCCGCGCCATGTATGTACACAGTGAGTTGCTGGATTCTGCGTATAATACAGGAAAATATATGTAGACATCAGAATTATTGCACAAAATATTCCTGCAAGAAAGCTATGTAGCACAGTCCCACATGTTTTCTCAGAAGTTCTATTCAGTTAAATGGAATGACTCCCATGGACATGTATACAGGACTGAAACTTTAATGGAAATCAGGAATGGAATGGATATGGAAGAAATGTTGATCAGCGTTCAGGAGGACACTGTGCCATAATGTCTGATCCATACCAGGCTATAAAATACGAATACGACGAATACTGTATTTATAGAACGCTTTTCAACAAAAGTTCCCAAAGCAATTTACATAGATAGAAATAAACAGAGAAAATGGCTACCCTGTCCCAAAAGGGCTCACAATCTAAAAAAGAAACATAAGATAGGCACCAGCAACAGCCACTGGAGGGATGCTGTGCTGGGGTTTTATAGGGCCCATTGCTCTCCCCCTGCTAAATAAAGAGAATCACCACTTGTGAAAGGTGCCTCTAGTCTTTGCTCAGTTAGCAGGAGCACTGCAGCTGAATCCCTGCTGTTTATCATTTACCAGAAGACAGAGTGAACAGCATGTTGCAATTTTCCAATGAATCTAGCAAATACCCAATGGGTCCTCCACTGATGCAGGGGTTTTTTCTGTCAACTGGAAATGGAATTTCCTTGAATGCCTGTTTAGGGAAGTCTGTTCTCTACGTGATGGGACGTTCTTTGCAAGTTTTACTGATTTCATCATTACAACAATCCTTATTTCTAGTAATACAAACACAAGCTGAATATAGTCAAACTACAGGGAACTATGTAACCATTTAATGTTAGCAAAATCTATGTGATATGTAAATTCCATGTTAATATAATACAGAAACTAGGGATCTGTGCAGTTGTAATGCAACTTGAACATGTTGTCATTTTGATTAAAGAAACACCACTTTTCCTCATAAAGCTTCATTAAAATAATAAAGATGCGAAATTCTTTTCACTCACAAGCTTGCTTCTTCAGGAGTAAAAGATACCATGAATAAACCTCAGCTCATGTTCTTTTTTATTAGGACCTGTGCTTCAAAAACTCTGTAATTTGTTAATTTTTGTTTGTTTTATTTTTTTTTTTAGTGAAATCCTCAAAAAAGTGGGGGATAATTAAGGAAAATGTCACCATCTGTTCTCATACTGGCTTGGAAAGGGAAGTTTGGGTTTAAAAAAAAAATAATTTTATTCCCCAATGTGATTTATTATGTTGACTCAAAGTGAAAGCATGGTCTGGCAAAAAGAAATCAACATATTATTAAGTTAATTCTGTAGAACAGTATGGACAAACTCAATCACTGCATTTGAAAATGTTCATGGAAATAAATATGGTGGATTGTAAAAATTCTCACATATAAAATCACTCCTTACATTTCTATGTGAAAAGCATTGATTTTATTCTGATTAATTTTATTCTGATATTTTTGGATTGCTGTCATTGTAGTGACCTACTTGGCCATTTTCACTATGATTGTTCTGCTACTTCATTGTAATTACCTGTCTGTTTACATAATAAATCTAATCAGATCTAGACTCTGAATGCAGTTAGGTCCTATTGAAATCAATAGACCATACATTTAATGTGTGCTTCTGCCCCATCAATTTCAGTGGCCAATCCTTCTTCACTTACTCTGGATTGTGTTCTTGAACCCCAGTAGGAGGGCTGGGAGGGCCTAATATCTCTGATGCATGTGCAGAGTTTTTCAACAAACACCCCATTTCCCCCTACAAGCTCCACATATACAATTCTGAATCCCTCTCAGGATTTTCAATATAGACTGGGAAGCTCCTGTGCAAAGCTGTTGTTCATGCCCTTATTGTTTTAAACATTTTTTAAAAAAACATATTCTCGCATTTGCACTTGGTTTTATTTCTCTCATATAAGAGACAAGCAACTGAGAAAAAAGTGGATGACAGGTATGCTGAGGAACAGATGGCTTGAAAAATACAAATTTAGGTGCATTAAAACCAGTTTATGTAAGGATTCATCTACACATGGCAGTCAGTCTGTGGTCTTCTGGTGAAGTAGTGTCAGTCATAATTTTATTGTATATGGGCTAAAAGCCTTTACAAAATACATATACATTTGAGGGGAGTGGTCAGATTATTTTGTATCTGCAGTAATATTTATATGATGTTCCAGAACAATACCTGAGTTGGCCAACCCCTGATACAAGGTTTAAAAATTATTTTTTATAAAAAGGTTTCACAGAGTCCTGAGCAGAGATCCCACTCGAATCACCAAACCTAACCAATAGTCACTGGCCACAGAATAAGACCAATTTAAGGAGAGAAAGGAGAAAAACACTGGTGTTTCATCAGGCAAATATTCCCCAAGAAAATTAGCAATACTAGTGCCAACAGTATATAATGAAGCTATTCACACGTGCAACCAAAACTGGGCTAAGGAAGAGCTGTGTGGCAAGAGCTATGTGGCTCCCAACAGCGGCAAACCTGCTTAGGGAGCCCACCACTTAACCCAGGTTTGGGGCACAAGGGCACCCAGGAAGTAGGCTGAATGATTGTGGGATAGTGCCATGTGGCTTTGTGCAGCACTTACACATCAGTAGCCTTCCTGCTGGCATTGAAGGGCTCTCCATAACGCATTGTACACATGTGGTGCATTATGGGAGTTCCGGGGGCTTCCTGCCCCCCCCCAACTTCCCAGCTGCCAGTAGCATCCGGAGAACGTCTGGGCAAGTAACCCGCTCACCTGGCCAGAAGGAATGGATTGTCTGCGGGGGAGGTAAGCATTTCATAGCTTCCTCCCCTTGCCCCTTTAGAGCCCTTTCTCCAATCATTAGAAAGGGCTCACTGTATGTCTAAAAATGGCTTTGTATATAATAGCCATAGAATGCATACATTGTACTTATCTATTATCATATTTTTATACTGCCGGATATGTACATCTCTAGGCGGTGTACAAAATTTAAAACAATATAAAAAGTCACAGATTAAAATCCACAAAACACAATAAAAGCAATAGCATAAAACAGTTATTGAAACAAATTATTAAAATTAATTCAAATTAAAAGCCTGTGAGAACAGGTGACTCTTGAGGGTCTTCTTGAAAACAAACAGAGTAGGGGATGCTCTTATTTCAGCAGGGGAACATATTCCGAAGCCCTGGGCAGCCGCAGAAAAAGCCCCATCCTGGGTCACCACCAGACAAGCTGGTGGCAACCATAACTGGGCCTCTCCAGAAAATCATAACAGGTGGCAGGGTTCATGACAAAGAAGGTGCTCTCTTAAATAGCCTGGACCCAATAAGGGCTTTATAGGTAACAAGTAAATTTTAGCCCGTTGAATAATGGGCGCTAGGAAGGGAAGGGGCCCAAATTCGCCCTTCCGCCCGGCTCCGGTGGCATCGCCGCCAGACCTCGGCGGCGGCTCTGCCACCACCTTGGCCAGCTTCCCCCACAGCCTCTTCCCTCTTCAGTCAGCGGCCGAGTGGACTCTGGGGGCGCCACTGCCTGTCCGGTCCAGGCCACCACTGCCCCCGCCTCACATTCCCGGCCAGTCTCCCCAGCCGGGCAAGGGCCCCAAGGACTCCCAGCTGCCCAGCTTCGGCGGCGGCGCCAGGCCTCGGCGGCAGCTCCGCTGCCACCTCGGCCAGCTTCCCCCCCCCCACCGCCTCCCCCCGCCCAGCTTCGGCGGTGCGGCCAGGCTGCGGCCATGGCTCCACCGCCACCTTGGCCGCGCCACGTCCTCTGGCTGAGTGTCCCCCGCCGGTGTCCCCCGCCGGCGATTACCCGGCTTCTTTGGGGCGGCCGCTTCTGGCCACCCAAGATGGCCGCCGGGTGCTGGCGGTTGTGTCTCCCAGCTCTGTTCTGGGCATGTGCTCCGCGCATGCCCAGAACAGGCGAGACACGAACGCACGCTTGGTGTCCATCCACGGACGGACACCAAGCGTTTTATTAGAGAGGATAACCAACACTTTGTATTCCACCCGGAAACATATCAGCAGCCAATGCAGTTCTTTTCAAATCAGTGTTATGTGGTCCCTTTGTGTTGTCCCAAAGACCAAACTGGCTGCCGCATTCTTTACCAATTATACCAATCGGACTATGTACAAAGGCTGCCCCATGCAGAGATCATTACAGTAGTCAAGCCTGAAGGTTACCAGAATATGTACCATTGTTTTAAGGTCATTTACCACCAGAAATGGACATAGCTGACGTATCAGCCAAAGCTGATAAAAAGCATTCCTGACCACTGCATCAACCTGAGAAACCAAGGAGAGATTTGGGTCCAGGAGCACTCCCAGAGTACATACCTGATCTTTTGGGGGACTGTAACCCCATACAGAACAGGCAGATCTAAATCATCTCTTGGGTCCCGATCCCTCACAATCAGCACCTCCCATCTTATTTGGATTCAACTTCAGTTTGTTATCCTTCAGCCAGCCCATTACCACCTCCAGGCAAGCATTTAGGGAAGATACACCATTTCCTGATGAGGTCGACATGGAGAAGTAGATCTGGGTGTCAGCAGCATAATGATAACACCCTGCTCCAAACCTCCTGATGATCTCTCCCAGAGGTTTCATGAAGATGTTAAAGATCATTGGAGACAGCATGGAGCCTTGTGGAACACCACACTTTAGTTCTCGCTTTGCAGAGCAACAGTCTCCAAGAGTCACCATCTGGAATCTATCAGAGAAGTAGGAGTGGAACTGCTGTAAAACTGTGACACCCAATCCCACTTCCCTTAGGCGATCCAGAAGGATACCATGGTCGATGGTATCAAAAGCCACAGAGAGATCCAAAAGGATCAGCAGAGTCACACTCCCTCTGTTGATAGCTAGTTGGAGATCATCCATCAGGCTGATCAAGTCAATCTCAACTCCATAGCCCACATGAAAGCCAGTCCGAAATGGGTCCAGATAATCTGCATCATCCAAAACTGCCTGGAGCTGAGAGGCCACAAACCACTCAATCACCTTGCTCAACTATGTGAGATTAGAAACAGGTCTGTAATTAGCTAACTCTGAGGAATCCAATGCATGTTTCTTCAAAAGTGGTCTAATAATAGCCTCCTTAAGTCAAGGAGGATTCCTGCCCCCCCCTCAGAGAAGCATTTATAATATTTACCCGATCCTGTATGATGTGTGTGTGGGGGGGGAATTAATTACATAGATCAAGAGCATATTATGGAACATCTGCATTACAAAGCAAAGCAATGTGTCTAACAAAAGGTTGTATCTTGTAAATGATGTTCAGTTTTCCCCAAGGACAAAGACCAAAAGATCAGTGGACTGATTATATTCAGAATAATGTTTATTAACCAACATTAATTTGTTGGTTTGTTCAGTTAATTTGTTCTTTTCCACATTCACTTTTCTATGTTAGTTCATTCAACTTCTTGCCATGGAGGTCCTGAGAGCTTCTGCAATATTTAGCTGAATTCTAGGTCTCTGGCTACATGCTGGCAGAGAGGACTTCATGATGTTTAAAACAAAAACAAAAAACACCAAATGACCTGAAAAATAAAAACAATATCAGAAAACAATTAGAATTTAAACTTTTAAAAATGACATTTAAAAGGCAAACTGGTGGGTTTTATTAAATTGCAACCTCAGATTCTCATTGAGACACTTATTAGTGCTTAAAGGAGCTTTGTCCCATTTTTGTACAAAGAAATATAGCAGTGTTAGGAATAGAGATGGGTTCATCTCAGCCCTTCCCCATGTCCTTCCTAGTAAATCGAACACTTCACAAAGTCAATCTTACAAATATCATATATGTCGGCCAACTTATTAACTATAAAGATTTATCATAAGTAACCAGAAGTGTAAAGTTGTTCTTATGAAACAACGAGCCGTTATGTAATGTAATGCACAAAGTGAAAGTTTGTGTTCATTCCTGATGCAAATGACATTCTTGAGATGCCACTCACGTTGATATTTGACCATTTTCTACATATTACAAAAGTGCATGCTTAAGTGCAACAAGGAATTTACTTCACAATCCTCTAAGGAATACATAACACCCAAAGAGAAAACCTTCATCCATTCCAGGAAAGAAAGAAAAAGGTTCTTAGAAACCTATCAAAGAGACCTTTGCCACCAGGAACAGGTTGCCATGGCCTCAAGGGACTTTCTAGCAGTATACTCCTTCCTGCTCGCCCATCCCTGTTTCGCAGGAATGCACAGAAGATGCAGTTGTACAATAGACCAAGCTCCTGCTGCTCCCTTTCCCCATGAGCTAGAGAGATGGTGTATGCTGGCTCCAGAATGTGAAGATTGTAACAGTGGAAAATTCCTTGGCAATTTAGGCGGGGGGGGAGGAATAATTTGATTGGGATCTGATTTCTTACCAGCTGTGAACTGATATAAATAATAGAACAGGCATGCAGTGAAGCACCAGGTCTCTATTTTTCAAAGTTAAAACTTTTTAAAGCTGCAAATAAGAAATTCACTTGAAGCATTTGGACATACAAGTTTTACACAGGCGTGGGCAGGAGGTCCCATGGAGGTGCATTTTCACCAGCATTATTTTCCAAATGATGGAAAATTGGCTTAGCTAGTATTGGCTTAGCTAGTATCACAAAACTGGCTGGCATGGAAGGCAACTGCCTGGTTTGATAATATGATTATTATTCAGCTCTGTATTTTGGGACAATGGTAATTTTCAAATTAAAACAACAGCAAAATATATGGTGTCAGGCATTTAATGTCATCTCTAAGCAACCAAATAAATCAGATGTCAGCCACCCACACAGTTCAGCCATGGGGTGGTTAAGACTCAGTAAAAGTGTGGGGTTAAATCTGGAACTTTATGGTGAAGAGACTACAAACAAAGGAGAAAAGAAAGTTTAGGGGTGGAGGGTAGGAACATCTACCAAATCCAGCTCCTTGGCTGAGAGATCTTCAATACCTCCTTATCACCCTGCCCAATGCTCCTGCTGATTTTATGCTGTAATTAGACTAGGCCTACTCCCGGCCTAGCCGCCTAATGGTGCAGCAGGGAAATGACTCGTCTAGCAAGCAAGAAGTGGCTGGTTGAATCCCCACTGGTATGTTTCGCAGGCCTATATTGCGCAGCAGCAATATAGGGAGGTGTGGAAAGGCATCATCTCATCCTGCACATGAGGAGGCAAACCTCTCCTGTATTCTACCAAAGAAAAGCACATGGCTCTGTGGTTGCCAGGAGTCAACTTGAGGGCACAACTTAACTTTATTCTAGGGCCTACATCTCCCTACAGTTCCTGCTTCTTCAGCCTGACCTGACAAAGGAAGAGTGCCTCCTCTGGGAAGGAAGGAGCTAAGGGTGAACAGAAAGACCTGGGAAGAGGGAAGAAGACTCAACAAGAAGATGCAGACGACCTGTGAGATTTCAGTGGGATCCTAGAACTGGAGCAAGAGCCCTGAGGCAGCAAAGTAGCACATTTTTGAGAGGTAGCTCTGGACCCTTTTCATAGGCACTGCTGGCAAAATCTGGAACAGTAGTAGAGCTTGGTATGCAGATGCTTTTATTGCTTTCGCCATAGGTCCAGGGGCATAGGGAGCTTGCTGGCAGCACAGGGACAGGCTGCTGCCTCTGGCCCCTCCCCCGCCACTGCTTGTCCGCACATACGCCAGACACCCATCTGATGCAGGGGCATGGCCAGCACCTGAAAGGGGTGGGGTGGCCCCTCTCCTGCTCCTTCCCAGCTGGCACTTTGTTTGCCAGTTGGGTGTGGTAGGAGGCCAAGGAGGTGTCCTGAAAGAGAGGTGCGGGAGGTCTACCAGCTGGCAACCCTCTGACTCTGGCAGACAGGGACATTTGTCTCCCGTGGTCCAAAGGTGGTTATGTTATTGCATAGGTCGTAACAAAGCGAAGTGCAAACATATATAAAATAAAAAAAAAAACATATTATATATCAAATATAAAGTGCTCACAATACAACAAACAGAATCCTTGTTTTAAAAGAAAATCCATTACTCAATTATTATAGTCAGTAACAGCAAGGTTACAAGCAAAGTTTTTTAAAAAATTACTCTTAGCGGCAGCCCAGACGAAGCCTGCCACTCTTAACAATGCTGCCTTATCTTGAGAGGCTAATAAAATGTCAATCTTCTGCGGTTTGGGCCAGCAGGCATTTCCCCCTAAAAGATGATCAATTTTTTTAGACAAACTCCTGAAGAAACTCTGCAAAGCTGCTGCCACAAGGTCAAAAACAGGAATCATACGGTACTTTCCTCAAATGGCCATCTAAAACTGCAGACCTGTTACATTCCTAGGTTTTGCAGTTCTGCACAAACCACACAACTTGGGAAGACTGATTAACTATCGGGGGAACCATTGAAGGCACTCACCCATGGTGCTATTGCTCCTAGGGCTAGCTCTCTATGTGTGAACTATTGGTTACGCTCGTTATTTCAGGACAATGCAGGAAGATTTTTTGTTTTATTTTAAATGGATATCCCAACAGTGTGTGTGTGTGAGAGAGAGCATTTTTCATATTTCTCTCCTTCCCTCAGCAGCCCACTGGGCCTTCCCAAAATTCATCCCTGATGGTTACACAATATCATATTTTTGGAAGGCACAGCAGGCTGCAGAGGAAAGGGGAGACTGACGAAAACTGTTCTTCAGCTGTAATGTGTGCACAATGTTACTCTAGATGTCAGCCTTAATTTTCAAATTAAAAACAAAATTCATTTTAAAAAGTTGAATTCATTCATTTTAATGATATTTAATTTATATCATTAAATTATGTTTCTCAAGTGTAATTTGAACTAAAAATGTCTGTTTTGGCAACTCATCATTATTACATTATATTAATCTTTTATCATGACTTACGGATTATGTCATATTATACAATTTTAAGTACTCAGTGATGCACTCCCATTACTGACACCTTGTATATACTTACATTCATATTTATCACTACTCCTCTGAATGATGAGCTAGTTTTGTCATAGCTATGTGTGTTGCACAGAAGTGTCTTCTGCTCTATCCTAAAGGCAAAGTATCTTCCAAGCACATCTAGCCCTCAAGCAATCACTTTTGCTGCACCAATGTGGCATAGTTTGTATACAATATTTCTGTAGATAACAGCTTGAACAGGGGATCTTTTTAAAATAAAGCATAAATGAAATATAGGGTGTGTGTGGGGGTTGCACACCGAAAAGTGTTACTGTGTTGTGTTGTGTTTTGTCCCCCCTCTCCCCCTCATTTCTCTAAATTGGAAAGGCTCCACAGATAGATTTTATTTTCACACTCAAGATCTCAGAGAGCATCTTACTTTGTTGCAGGATGCCATTTTTACCCCAAGTCAGATTGGCTGATGATTCTTTTCCTGTAGTGTGAAGCCTGGCTCATTTAGCATGAGCACTGCAGAAAAAAGTGTGTGTGTGTGTGTGTGTGTGTGTGTGTGTCCGTCCAAGTTGAAGGCAGATCATCCTGGAGAGAATCTATCTATGTGGTTCCTAAGCGTCGACACCGAGTTGATGGCACTTAATCAATCAATCAATCAATCAATCAAAACTGCCTCTTGGTCTCATAAAACTTTGGCCTCATAAACTATGTTTCTGAGCATGTGCAGACTTTCTTCCCCCAGCAGGAAGGGAAAAAACAAAAGGAGTTTGCTGCTTTTAAAATTTTATTGATGGTGTTGCTAATGTTATAGGAGCCTTCTGATTTTTGTTCTTCAGAGTTCAAATCTCCAACTAAGTATTTGGCTCTGAATGCAAAATCCCACACTGTTCACTAGCAATCCAAGAGAGATTATTTTGAAGGGCTTTGGGGATGTACTAACATTCCTAGAACAAGCTCTTCCCCACCCTAGGGAACCAAAGACAATTAAATATTGAGAGGGAAAAATAGAAAATAACTTGCAGATGGGAATTCTTTGGCTGCACACTCATAATTTGAATATGGATTTTCACTAATAAGGATCAGATTCAGTCCCTAGATGAGCAAAATCTTCACAAATGGAGTTCCATAAGAACAGAGCTGTTAATAGCTTAATGAACAGATGAGTTGCATGCAATTAATTTCCTTCATTGTTTCAATTACTGATAGGACTTTGTCAAAAGGGGTGACAGAAGAAGGATATAGTTAACTGGAAAAGATATTACTAAACTCATATTTAAATAGCACATGACCAAGTGCTGCTTAGAGCAGTAGTTTTCAAATGTACTATCCTCCTCACACAATGCACTAATTCCCTAAGGAACCCCCATGCATAGAACACCATTACTTCTGAAAGCATTCTGGGGTCATTCTTAGATCAGGCAAAGTACTGGCCAGACTAATGTATAGCTACCACATCTGGTCCACAGTGTTGTTTTTATTAACAAACGAGTTCACAAGAGCACACACCTCAGGCAGCATCCCTCTTGTGGATCACAGCTGACAAATTTATTTATTTATTTATTTATTTATTTATTTATTTATTTGATTTATATACCGCCCTTCCGAAATGGCTCAGGGCGATTTACAATTAAAACAGAAAACATTAAAAACAATTAAAACACAGATACAAATATAAATACCAATTTAAAACAACTTAAAAAACAAACTATCAAAACAATTAAAACCCTGAAAACCAGGTATTAAAACAATTAAAACTGATTAAAAACCCTGAAAGGCCAAGCCAAACAGATAGGTTTTAAGGGCTCTCCTGAAGGACAGCAAAGAATCAAGATTACGAATTTCTGCTGGGAGTGCATTCCACAGTCCAGGAGCAGCTACAGAGAAGGCCCGCCTCTGAGTCGTCACCAAACGAACCGGTGACAACTGGAGACGGACCTCCCCAGATGACCTTAACGTGCGGTGGGGATCATGTAAAAGAAGGCGCTCTCTAAGATATCTTGGACCCAAGCCGTTCAGGGCTTTAAAGGTAATAACCAGCATTTTGTATTTTGCCCGGAAACATATTGGCAGCCAGTGTAACTGTTTTAAAACAGGCATCATATGGTCTCTCCGGGTTGCCCCAGAGACCAATCTGGCTGCCGCATTCTGAACTAACTGAGGTTTCCGGACTACGTACAAAGGCAGCCCCACGTAGAGCGCATTGCAAGTCAAGCCGGGAGGTTACCAGCTGATGCACCACTGTTTTGAGGTTATCCTCTTCGAGGAATGGGCGCAGCTGTCGGATCAGCCGGAGCTGATAGAAAGCACTCCTGGCCATGGCCTCCACCTGAGATACCAGGGTGAGGCCTGGGTCCAGGAGTACTCCCAAGCTATGCACCTGCTCCTTCTGAGGGAGTGTAACCCCATCCAGCACAGGAAGATCTAACTCACCCCTCAGATTCTGAGCCCCCACAATGAGCACCTCCGTCTTGCTTGGATTCAGCTTCAATTTGTTCTCCCTCATCAGCCCATTACTGCCTGTAGGCAGGCATTTAGAGAATGAGTGCCATTTCCTGGGGATGAAAAGGAGAAGTAGATTTGGGTGTCATCAGCATACTTATAACACCCAGCACCAAACCTCCTGATGACCTCACCCAGCGGTTTCATGTAGATGTTAAAAAGCATTGGTGACAGAATGGAGCCCTGAGGGACTCCATATAACAGCTCCCGTTTTGAGGAGCAACTGTCACCAAGCTCCACCATCTGGAATCTGCCCGAGAGATAGGAACGGAACCACTGCAAAGCAGTGCCCCCTATCCCCAACTCCCCCAGGCGATCCAGAACGCCGCTGAGAGATCCAGAAGAACTAGCAGAGTCACACTCCCTCTGTCGATTACCCGGTAAAGGTCATCCATCAGGCCGACCAAGGCTGTCTCAACTCCATAGCCCGTTCTAAAGCCAGTTTGAAATGGGTCTAGATAATCAGTTTCCTCCAAGACTGCCTGGAACTGGTCAGCCACCACCCTCTCAATCACCTTGCCCAACCAAGGGAGATTGGAGATTGGCCTGTAGCTGTCCATCGCTAAGGGGTCCAGGGAAGGCTTCTTTAAGAGTGGTCTAATCATTGCCTCCTTCAGGCAGGGGGGCACCCTACCCTCCCTCAGCGATGCATTTATGATATTAATTAGGCCATCTCCAACAATCTCCCTGCTAGATAGAAGCAGCCAAGTCGGGCAAGGATCCAGAGAACAGGTGGTAGGCCTCACAGCCCCAAGCAGCTTGTCCACATCCTCAGGAGTCACAGATTGAAACTGATCCAATCTAATACTGCAAGAAGGATTGCTGGACACCTCCTCCACAGACCTTGCAGAAATAGTGGAGTCCAAGTCAGCCTGAATACAGGAGATCTTATTCGCAAAGAACCCATTAAAGGCATCACATCAAATTGAAGAACAAACACACTGAGGATGCTCAGCTCATCAGACAAAAAGTACCTCACTGAGCATGCTCAACAATCCAAGTAAGTTATACTACAATCAATCTAGAGGGAAGACTCCTAACCTACAAAAAACACTAAACAGACCCAGAGGTGCACTTAGGTAATTTTGGATCTCTCAGCAGCTATTGATACTATTGACCACTGTATCCTCTGGGAGCATCTGAGGGGGTTGGTGGTGGGGCACACTGCCTTGTGGTGGCTCCACTCCTGTCTCTCAGGCAGGTTCCAAATGGTGTCCCTTGGAAACACGTTCTTCAAAATCTGAACTTTTATATGGTGTCCTCAGGGCTCCATATATTTCTCCAATGTTGTTTAACATCGACATAAATCTGCTGGGAGAGATCACCAGGAAATTTGGTGCTGGATGCTATCAGTATGCTGATACCACCAAAAAAAATTTTTCTCCATGCCAACATCATTGGGAGAAGGCATAACCTCCCTAAATGCCTGCCTAGAGGCAGTGATGAGCTGGATGAGGGATAACAAACTGAGACTGAATCCAGATAAGATGGAGGTACTTAGTGTGTGGGGTTGGAACTTGGAAGATGGGTTGATCTGCCTAATCTGGATGGGGTCACACTGTTCCAAAAGGAACAGGTATGCAGTCTGGAGGTACTTCTGGATCTGAGCCTCTCCCTGGTGTTCCAGGTTGAGGCAGTGGCCACAAGTGCCAGCTTCAGTTTATAAGCCAGCTCCATCTGTTTCTTTAGATAAGTGATCTCAGGTGGTCACTTATGTCACTTATGTTGGTAACCTCCAGACTTGACTACTGCAATGAGCTTTATATGGGGCTGCCTAAGTATGAAGTCCGGAAACTGCAGTTGGTTCACAATGCAGGGGCCAGGTTGGTCTCTGGGTCATCTTGAGGAGACCACATTACTCCAGTTTTGATAAAGCTATACTAGCTGCCGATAAGTTTCTGGGCAAAATACAAGGTGCTGGTTATCTTCTATATATATATAATTCTCTAAGGCGTATCCGTGGCTAATCCTGTGCATGGCAGCTCTCATGAGAGTTCACAAGTAGAAGCACTGTGCTGCTTGGGCAGTGGGGATTCCATATGCAGACAGGGAGGAGCCTGTGAGAGCAGAAGCACCATGGTGACTGGGCAGTGGGGATTCCATATGCAGATAGGGAGGAGGAGCCTGTGATGGTTAAGGTCAGTTGGAATGCAACTGTTACTGGTTTGAAGATGTTCTTCGTTGTAGAGGAGAGGGATAGATAGATAGATAGATAGATAGATAGATAGGATAGTGGGTGGGGGTCTGCAAAGAGAGGGAGGAAGGAGTCCTTTAGGAGGAGGCTGCTGTTGTGTGATTAGATGAGGAAACAAGAGGAACAAGATCTGTTAACTCAGGAAGGGAGAGAGAGAGAGAGAAGGAGAAGGGGAGGGAAGAAAGACAGGGGAAGAGTGAGTGGAAGAGAGAGAGAAAGAAAAAGAAGGAAGGGGAAGAGAATAAGAAGGAAGGGCAGGGGGGCAGTCCCAAACCTGTCAGTGGCCTGAGGGGAATAAGCAGCATTCTCCATTGCTGCCTCGAGGCTTTGGAATGTGCTTCCTGCTGATATAAGAGCCTCCCCATCTCTGACAACTTTTAAAAAGTCGTTAAAGACACATCTGTTCATCCAGGCTTTTAATTAAAAATTGTTTTAATAGTTTTTAACATTGTTTTAAAATTTTAAATTGTTGTAACCTTTTAACTTTTTCTGTTATAATCTGTATTGTTTTACTGTAAACTGCCCAGAGACGTAAGTTTTAGGTGGCATGCAAATATGTTAAATAAATAAATAAAATATTCAGCTGCAGACCACGGGCATTTAAAAATTCAAAGGGTAAAAACAATATCATTAATGAGACTATCTTCTATCACATATCTTGTTTTTGTAAAGAAACAGGTGTTCCCTTAGTGGATGATTTGATTTTGAAGTCATATTAGGGGTTGTTCAATTAAATCTGATGCAGAACTACCTGATTTATCAGCTTTCAAACTAATTGTTTTTCTGCTTCTTGTCACAGATACTGATTCCTTTGAGTGTGATAAATTTACAAATTAGATACATTAAAAATCCTTCACCAAAAACTCAGCGGAATACAGCTCTCCACAGAGGTGTCTTCCTGAAGTGTCATGCTGCAGTCTTCTCACACTTTTTGATACTTTGATTACAACTTAGAATATCTTATTATACCTTGGAACATTGTGTTTCTGAAGAGAGCTTCCACCTTTCTCCTGACTAATGTTCTAATCTCTGTGCATTGACTTGAGAGTAGATCTTGTTGAAATGTGAGACTTGCTTCTGAACAAACATAGGACCAGGATGGGCATCTTCATTAATACCTGCTTGCTCTGTAGAAATCTGCCTAGTGCACTTTCCCCAGCATTGCATCCCCATGGTGTGGTCTGCTGGACCTGTAAAATGTTTAACTATCATGCATCTGCTAATCGCACAAGTCCTCTGGAGAGTAAGCTTATTCCCAAGTACTTCAGTGGGATCACTCAAAGTAAGTGATTTAAGGAGCACAGCCTTCATTTTCCTTTCTTCCTCTCTCGGTTACATATTTTAATCTTAGAAGACAGATACTTGCATGAAGAAGCTGTCTGCTTAAAAGCAAGCGCTGCTTCTCCCTTGTTTCTAGAAATCCAATACAATAACGAGCCCCTGGCACTGTGAGGGCTAGGAGGGATTATTGTTTTGTTCTAATGTCAGCTTCACATGACAGTGATCTGAAGGATTTTGAGCTACCTGGGTCTGAAACAGGGGTGTAACTACTATTAGGCAAGGGGAGGTGGCTGCCTGGGGGCCCCCCTGCCTCGAGGAGCCGCCCAGAGGCAAGTCACATGTGAATATGTGTGTGTGTGTGTGTGTGTGTGTGTGTGTGTGTGTGTGTGTATCAGCGAGAGGCCCATTTTAAAATTTTGTCTCTGGGACCACTCCAGCCTTGTTATGCCCCTGGTCTGAAATTAGACTCACCCTGTATTCTGGCTTTGGACATTCCAAAATATTCCTAACAAAATAAGCATTATTTACCTTGAGATAGTTAAGATATGATGGGAGGATAAAACTGGGAAATATTGTTTCTGAAATGTTCTACTGAACTAAAAAAAAAAAGTCCCTCCCTATATTCAGGAGATGGGGTGGAAGAAAGGAACTATATTTTATGAGCCTCCAGAGAGCAGCAGTGATCAACTATGCACATAAACACAGGGATGGAGCCACCATTGAGTGAACGGGTTCAAAGAATCCAGGCCGCCCCCAATCAGGGGTTGCGCCTCACGGCCCCGTCACACACCCTGCCCAACACAGCACGGGCTGATCTGCTTTCCAAATGGGGCCATATGGCCCCATTTGGGAGGGAGAACATGCCCCCGCATCTAACATCAGACGTGGGGGCACAGCTAACCGGGGCCCCACGTCAGACGTCAGACATGGGGGCTGGGCCAGGGGCCACCATGGCAGCCGAACACAGGCTGCTGCCAGCCTCACTCTGTGCCTGCACACACACAGTGCAACTCCTCTGCAGGGTCCCTGACAGTGGCAGTGGGGTCACCTAGCATTAGGGGAAGGAGGCATCTTTTGTCCCCACCACAATACAAATGAATTGCTGACATTCACTCCTATGGGAGAAAGTAAAATCTATCCCTCTATCCCTCAAGTCATAGAGATAGGCATGATGCAATTCTTGCTGCAACTTCAACACTGTCTCCAAGGGCAGCAGTTTATAAGCAGCCTGGCCATAGAAGTGCATGGGCTTGCTTCACTTCTATGGAAGAGAATTAGAGTAGCTCATGGAGTTCAGCCTGTAATGAGGAGCCGCTCATCTCACTGCTCAATCTTTCCTTTATACATTACTGCTAGAAGGAAGAACACTGGAAGACTCCCTCATCTGCAGTAAACATGAAAATGATATGTCATTGACAAATTGGTCTTCTTTAATAACACATAAAATCTACCACTTGAAGGCAGGTGCCGCACTCTGGCAGAATACAAAATACATGCAATCTGCATCACATACAAGGTGTGTGCATGTATCTTTAGGATCTATCTATCTATCTATCTATCTATCTAATCTCTGGAACAAGGTTAAATATATGTATGTGCCTTTCACATTTGATGTTCAGATTCATATATATTTTTGATTGTAGGCATTCAGACCAGAGCACACAGAAATTTCCCACCAACCATCAATATTTCAACCATCCCTAATATTTCTGAGCCTGCTGTCCCGTCTTGCTGGTTGCAGTATTGAAGATTGCAGAGGCAGTGAGCTGGGAGAGATAACTCTTTCCACACATCCTCTCATTCCCTGCTAGCTGTGGCTGCCACAAGTAGCCATTACACCGCCCACCCTTTACACTCCACCATTAATAACTCTGCAATACTAAAAACTAGAATCCCACCGTTTCTGCATATCTATATTGAGTTTTCATAGTGTATAGCAGTAAATAAATAATAATAATAATAATAATAATAATAATAATAATAATAATAAATAAATGATAACGATCTATGTCTACAATGATCACTATTATGAGATTGTGACTCACAGCAACACAGAGTGCATACATTTGTCTCTGCCTCACAGCATGGAGAGGCTTTGTTTATTTTATGATATTACATAGTGCGATTGTGCAAATCAGGTGCAAAGATTTCTGTGATGACTGTAATCATTTTGTCAGTTACTTGGATCACTATAGAGCAGAGTCTTACATTGCAATCACAGGTGCTAATTTGAGGGAGGCACTGCTTGTTTTTGACAGGCATCAGAGGTGTTAATTTAAAAGAGGTTCTTAACAGAGAAAGGATGTCCAATAAGGTAGGTGTGTGTGTATGTATATGTGAGTGTGTGTGTTCACACCTCAGACTTGTCACTTGGCAATCAGTAACAAAATCTAAACTGGTACTTCATACAGAGTGCAGCCACTTCCCTCCTGAGTTATTACAAAGTGCTTCCATCAAAGAAGCCCTGTAAACAAATTATCATTTTAACATTGGTGAAATAGCACCGGTGCTATGAGTAGCTCTGCCACTTTTTTCCTGACAAAGCCTTCGTGAAAGGCAGACATTCCAAGGAGCATGTTGGTTTTTTTTTTAATATCATGGAAATGTTTTATAAAGCAGCCTTACCTGTGAAATTTCTGCCTGTTCTGCTTTTAAAGGCACAAGATCCCTTTCAACAAAGGGAGGAAAGTCCTGTAGATTTCCTTGCCCAGTCGAAATAGTAGGGAAGAGACAGAAAAGGGGGAATGTGAAGCCACACTTGTGTTCCAAACTTTCTAAGGTTAGTTCACATTAAAGAAGAATCTTTCTTTCTAAACAAGCCCCGCCAAGGAAAGCCAGATCAAGCTGGGGGAAAATGAAAGATCATAAGAGTGTGAGGACTGATTATGGCAGAAATAATAATATCGTTAATATGACTTTGCAACAATCTCTGTTTGTTAAGGATGTTTATGTACTCTGAGGGTAAAGGGTTGTGCGTGGACTGTGGTTCTGCGGACCAGTTTGGACCGGTTCGGCCCAACTGTAAACTGGTTTGGCAGTTTGGGGGCTGGTGAGGACAGTGCCGAGGGGGGGTGGGGGGGTGAGCAGCACCTTTAAAAGGAAACAAGCACACCCTTACTGGCATTACTGCCACTCCAGGCAGTTTTCTGCTGAGGCAGCATTCCCCCCAGCATTGCCAACACTCACCTGGTCTCCGTGCATGCGTGTGCAGACATGTGTTTATTTCCCAATGTACACTGCAGTGCCCTGCGATTGGTCCCAGTTCCCCACAGCTTGTTTCTGCAGTAAAGTGGTTGGTCTGTCAGCAGCACTGTGTATAGTCCTTGCACTGACTAATCTTCACATCACCTATTCTGAAGTTAAGAATAGTATGCATAGGAGTTAGAAGCTAACATATGAATGTTTCTTTCCCCATTTCTTAAGTATCCTTATGAGAGACAATTAAAGCAGAGGAAAAAAGCTTAAAGATACAAGTAGAGTGTAAAGCCAATCCTTGCTTTGGGGGCAGTACATAGCCAGAAGACAAGGTACAGGCCAGGATGTAGATCTTGCAGAAATGCTGTAGCATACTGCAGCAAACTGCAACGAGAGAGCCATGTTCCCCATAGAGCTTAGACCAGCAACAGAAGTGCATTTCTGAATGGCTTCATATGAACGTGTAAGGACAGAAGAATGGGGTTGTGAAAATCACATTCGACAATAAAAGAACAAAAAATTCTTTTAGCATCATCTGAAAAAGGTCAAATACCAACAAACTGTGCTTCACTCATAACAATGTTTGTGCCTGTACTTATATAACTCACAGGAATCACACAGACAGTTAATAACCCTCTTGCCTTTGTTGTTTTAGGTGTTAACTTTATTCCTTCGCCTTTCCATAGGTGATACACATGTTCACTCTATAGCTGAAGTGAAAATCTGTTTGGTACTTGGCAGTTTCCAGCTTCCCTACTGCAGTACATTCATTATGATGGTGTCAGCTTTCCCCCAATAAAGCCTTATTTCCAACATTTCAAAACACATTGTAGCTAATTTGCTTTAGGCTGAAGCCTGGAATACAAAACCTTGGCTGCCAAGAAATTATACTGCAGAAATGGTGTTTTCAAGAGAATACATCCAAGGAGAGGCTTTAGGTTGCAGCCCAAAATAAAGAAGAGTAAAGAAGAAGAGCGACTGTTTTCAAGGTAGTTCCTAGAAGCATTTTGCCTACAATTGTGCTTCTAACTACAGCAATGTGTGTCAGTTCTATTGTGGGATGATTAGTCCCACAGAGGAATGTACATGACTATGAGGAAGAAGGGGCTAACTACACATATAAGTTCCCCAATGCCGTTTTTCTAAAGAGTATAGCAAAGCAGCTGGGGACGTCCTTAACCTTTTCCTTGCCACCTGCTTTTCTGCTCAATTTTTTTTCATTATTTCTTGTTTACACAGTCATACAGGTTTACTGACTGGTTTGTTTTATCCAGACATCGAGTCCTTCCCAAGGACCTGGGATGCCAGAATTTTATTGTCAATGGTTATAGATATCGTCGCAGAATATGGGCTGTTCCCAGTAAAGCTGCTTTTGGTAATTGGCTGATGGTGATTTCTGTGGCCCCTATGGTGTTGAGGTGCTCTTCAAGGTCTTTTGGAACTGCACCCAGGGCGCCAATTACCACTGGGATTATTTGGGTCTTTTTCTGCCACAGCCTTTCCATTTCAATTTGTAGATTTTTGTATTTGGTGATTTTTCCCATTTCTTTTTCTTCTATTCTGCTATCCCCTGGTATTGCTATATTGATTATTTTGACTTGTTTTTCTTTCTTCTCGACTACAGTTATATCTGGTGTATTGTGTGGCAGATGTTTGTCTGTTTGTAGGAAGTCCCATAATATGTAGTCGGAAGTCCCATAATAATTTCATTATTATTATTATTATTATACATTTTATATCCCACTCTTTCTCTAAGGAGCCCAGAGTGGTGTACTACATACTCATGATGATGCTGAGGTTCACTATTACTTGCATCAGAATTTTTATTTTATTTTATTTTATTTTATTTATAGACTGCCCCATCCAAAGGCTCTGGGCACTGCACAACAAGTTTAAAAAGACATAAAGACAAACAACATTTAAAACACACTGTTTAAAACAATATAAAAACAATATAAAAACAATTCAAAACCATTTTAAACCAATTAAAATACTTAAAAACAATTTTAAAACCTTGAAAGGCCAGGCCAAACAAGTAAGTTTTGGGGTTCTCTTAAATGCCAACAACGAGCCTAGACTGTGGATATCTGCTGGGAGTGCATTCCATAGGCCAGGGGCAACTACAGAAAAGGCCCGGTTCTGAGTCACCACCAGACATACCCATGATAACTGGGGACGGACCACTCCAGATGACGTCAACGTGCGATGACGATCATACTGTAGAAGATGTTCTCTAAGGTAGCCCGGACCCAAGCCATTCAGGACTTTAAAGGTAATAACCAGCACTTTGTATTTTGCCCGGAAACATATCGGCAGCCTGTGTAGCTGTTTCAAAACAGGCATAATATGGTCTCTCTGGGTTACCTCAGAGACCAGTCTGTCTGCCGCATTTTGAACTAACTGAAGTTTCCAAACTATGTACAAAGGCAGCCCCACATAGAGCACATTGCAATAGTCATGCCTGGAGGTTACCAGCTGATGCACCACTGTTTTGAGATTGTTCTCTTCAAGGAATGGACACAGCTGTTGAATCAGCTGAAGTTGATGGAAAGCACTCCTGGCCATAGCCTCCACCTGAGATACCAGGGTAAGGTCTGGATCCAAGAGCACTCCCAAGCTGTGTACCTGTTCCTTCTGGGGGAGTGTAATGGGCAGTAATGTGCTGGATGAGGGATAACAAATTGAAGCTGAACCCAAGCAAGATGGAGGTGCTCATTGTGGGGGGTTGGAATTTGATGGGTGAGATAGATCTTCCTGTGCTGGATGGGGATCCAGCACAGGAAGATCAATCTCATCCCTCAAATTCCGATCCCCCACAATGAGCACCTCTGTCTTGCCTGGATTCAGTTTCAATTTGTTATCCCTCATCCAGCCCATTACTGCCCATAGGCCGGCATTTAGATATTGAATCCCATTTCCTCATGATATTGATAATGAAAAATAGATGTGGGTGCCATCAGCATATTGATAAAACCCTGCACCAAATCTCCTGATGACCTCACCCAGCGGTTTCATGTAGATTTTAAAAAGCATTGGTGACAGAATGGAGCCCTGAGGGACTCCATATAATAGCTCCCATTTCGAAGAGCAACCATCACCAACCTCCACCATCTGGAATCTGCCTGAGAGATAGAAGCAGAACAACTGCAAAGCAGTGCCTCCTATTCCCAACTACCCCAGGCGATCTAGAAGGATACCATGGTCGATTGTATTGAACACCACTGAGAGATCCAAAAGAACAAACTGTGTCACACTCCCTCTGTCGATTCCCTGGTAAAGGTCATCCATCAGGCCGACCAAGGCAAAACATGATCTGTCCAACTCATAACACTCAGCTATATTACGAATTGAGCAGCCTTTGCCCTAAAATCTCTGGTTTGAGATTCTGTGTATAAAAAGCCATCATTCAGCAGACCAGGCACCCAACCAGCCTGCATGTGCCCAACTTTGTAGGCACATGCACAAAAAGTGTATAATGTTAACTACTTTACTCTCACTGAAACACCTGCTGATTACTTTAAAATTGCATGAACTGCAAATCCTGCTCCTTTGTAAGTACATGCACAGAACCTCCTGAATGTTAATCCTTTACTCTCACTGAAATTCTTTGATTGCTGTGAAAAAACTACATGACCAGACCACCAATCCAAGTAGCCTTTTATTTGGTGAATACCTTCTCTCAAAAGAATAATCCTCTTGATTGTTTCTTGCAAACATTTCATGTGGCTGTTATCTCACATCCAAATCTAAAACCTAAAAACCTGTTCCTGGGTCCCCATGCTTGGGAGGGTCACAGTGGCTGAGCTTCAAAGCAGCTTTCCCCGATGAAAACTGCAGGAAACTGGGTTCTGGAGGATCACTATGATACAGCACATGCATGTGCCATCTGGCTCAGTATTGTCTACACCAGGCCTGCTCAACTTAGGCCTCCCAGCTGTTTTTGGACTACAACTCCCATAATCCCAAGACATAATCCCAAGTGGCCAATAGCCAGGGATTATGGGAACTGTAAGCCAACATCTGCAGGAGGGCTAAAGTTGAGGAGCCCTGGTCTACACTGACTGGCAGTGGCTCTCCAAGATTTCACGCAGGAGTCTTTCGCAGCCTGCCTTAAGATTCCAGGGACTGAACCTGGGACATTCTGCATACGAGCAGATGCTCTTACACTGAACTATGGATCCATTCCCTGAGGAGAATATCTTACAGCAGACAGTGCTCACATGTAGTCACTCATCCAAATGCAAAGCAGGGCATACCCTGCTTAGCAAAGGGGACCATTAATGCCAGCTACTGAAAGACCAGGTCTTCTCCCCAACTTTTCCCCAGTCACTACTTTTCTCTGATGGAGTTCCTGTCTGATGGTTTCTTGGTCACACCAGAGTGAAATGAAGTGATGGAACCCCAAACTGGTATATATACAGAAGATAAACTTGTCAGTCATCCGGAAAGTCCCCAGTAAACAAAATCACAGCCTCTTGTCCTACAAGCCTGATTGAAGATGCTCAGGACGTTTGTACCAGATCAATTGATTTGTGTTCAGAGTTGAGTACAAATCTGTTAGTTCGCTTATACAGCCAAGCAAAACGATGATTGCCTGAGAACATCTCTCCTAATGAAGACAAATTAAGTGTTCAGAAACAGCACAGCTGGTGGGAGGGGAAAATACAGGAAAATCACCTTTGCAAAGCAAGCAAGCAAGCATGCTGTTTGAATACTGGAGTTTATTGTATGATGTATATTACTCAAGCCTATTAAATAAGATGCAACATGACATACAGCATGGGATAATATACTGCCATACTGTGAGAAAAACATAACACCATAGGAAGACTTAACAGAACTGTGGCAAAGTGGCAGGCCTACAAGCTTCATAGCAGGAATACTTAAATGCAACTGTTTACTGCAAGGCTGGATTCTCCAAGAAAATGCGAGTGTTTTTCTGTGTCTCTTCTGCTTTGTCACTTTTAGAACAGGACTTGTTAATAAGCTGAAGCATGAGGACCAACCAACTTCCCACCTGGGTTGACCTTACCACTAAGCAATTTTAAGCAGCTGACTAAGACAGCATTTTTACTGTTAAAGCAAGCAAGAAAGCAAAACAAAAAAATCCTGTAGCTTTCTGTCTCTGCTTTAGAGCATAGCTTTTGCTGCAGTGCTATAAGAGGTGGAGAGAGATGGGAGAGAGAGATGGGAGGCAACAAAATCAACAGAGTCACAACAGATGTCTAGATGAGCATGTGCAGCCTATCTGGGCAAGGGGCCGGGGTTCAAGGGGCAGCTGATAAGTGCAAAAGGGTACTGTGTGCCCAGAAGAGAGTGAGGCAATCTTTTTAGCCTACTTTCCTTAAGAAAAGTAAGCACATGAGATCACCCGGCAGTGTAAGTGTGTGAAGCTCTTCTCATGATCAGTGAGAAGAGCTTAAGTCGGGTCTGTGGGGAAAGCGATCTGCTGATTCTATTCATGTTTTAGATCTGTTACATCATGGTGTATGTTTATTGAGATTGTCTTTTTGTATATACAATACATTTTGACCTTATTTAAGGTTACTCCACGGATTTTTGTTTATGTATAGGGCACAGATATGTCAGAGGCCACTGACTGTGGAATGACTGTACTAACAAGACGAGTCCAAGACAGAGTTACAACAATGAAGGCAAAGAAACAAAGAAAAGGGGACACCCCACTTGGAGATAAAGTGGCACATTCCCTGATCCACAGAGGAAATATGACCCTCGTATAATCAGCAAAGCCACCGCATGTGCACTTAAACCACTTCATCATAATAAATGTGCTTCAAACGGGAGTGCTAGGGCTTATTACCAACATTCTGCCTTTTACAGCCATTCATGATGAGCAGAGCCATACCTTTGGCAGCAAACACAGGCCTAGGAAGCTGGGCCACCACTACTCCACTGCAAAGTGGTTGGGGCACAATTTCCAGAAGAGAAGCTGTGGGCAGGGGTGCTTAACCCTTCTCCTGCCCACTGATTTCCTTCTCAATCCCCTCCTTCCCCTCCCTCCCACTTTCTCTTGTCTCTTTGTCTCTTGTCTCATCTTCTGTCTTGTTTGTTTTCTTCCAGTTTATCTGGTTGAAAACAGAAAGATGCATATTCAGCAGTTCTGCAGAGGCTCAACATTTCAATGACATAATATAACTATTAGAAGCCTCTTTTCTTCTTGATAGTATTAAATCTCCAAAGAGGATCATATATCTTTTTTTAACTTTAACTTTAAGTTTTATTTTAATTTTAGTGATAATTCTTCCCCCCCCCCCCCTCTCTCTCTCTCTGGCATACCCATGAAGGTTTGCGAGCCAGCTGCTGGCAGGGGAAGAGGAAAGCAGTGGCACCAGAGGTGAGGTGGGAAACAAAACAGTGGAAGTGGGTATAAAACGGGGGGGCAGCAGTGGGAAGAAGAAGGTGGCAGGGAGTTGGGGGAGAAAATGGCAGTGGTGGTGGGCAGGGGAAGAAAGCGGCAGTGGCGGGCAGGCAGGGGAATTAGAGGCACAGGTGCTCTGTGCCCGGCCCAGCTAGTATGTTATAAATAATGAAAAATTGCTGTCAATTACTTATTTTAAAAAATGTTGCAGCAAAACCCTGGCTGGGGGAGGGGATGCAGCACAGGGCAAAAACTGCAGGCAAGAGAATGGCCAAGCAAAGTTCCCAAGCTTTGGTCCCCAGATGTTGTTGGAATAGACCCTACATTATCCCCATCCATAATAGCCATTGGTCATTGTGACTGGGGATAATGGGAGTTGTAGTCCGATCACACACACACCTGTCACTGCTTCACACCCGGAAATCATTTCCCTCTCACCACTTTGCATCAGAAAAGCAGTGGCCTAGTTCCTAAACCCAGGTTTGTTGCTGAATGTATCATTCTGCCCTCAACTACCTTGTAGTATAAAGAAAGTAGTCTGAGGCCCTTAACACTGACAATGAGCAAACGAACATGACCTAATCACACTAAAGATTAAAAAAACAAACCTTTAAAACAAAACAATGAGCCCTTTCTCACGATCAGTGAGAAAGGGCTACCTGGTTTGTGGGAAGGAAGCCCGAAAGTGCTTGCCTCCCTGCAGACTATCATTTTGCCATCCCTGGCCCACCCAGATGAGCACCGGCTGCTGCTGGCAGCTCTGAGGGTTGGTGTGCCAAGATGGGCCACCCCACACTGCCCCCCGCCCCCCCCCCCCGCCCGAACTCCAATAATGCACAGCGTGAGTCTGCCGCAGCAGCTGACACACAAGCAGAAAAGCGGGGTTAAGGGAGCACCTTCTTTTACTGGGGGGCTAAATAAGCGGGTTTGTTGCCGTGATGCCACCAGATTGGCCTGATCACGGTGGCTCACACATGCATGCAAAACTGGGCTGGACTCCCTTAGGCTGGTTTGACATGCACATGTGAATAGCCTCAATGTGTGTTCAGTTTGTTCAGCTCCTATAAGATGCTTATTGCTGTTTTCTTCCTCCAGATAGTCAATAAAACTTTTATTACACTAGAGCAGTGTCTCTGTTGTTATTAGTGTCATCATTTCCTACTTGAAATTCAAAATCACTTGGCTGAAAGCTAAAATTTCTTTGTGTGGGAATGAGTATGAGATGCTATACATGAAATATATAATAACCCTGTCTACCAAGAGATATAATTAGCATGTTCACAACAGAGTGTAAGAGTTTTTTTGCAAAGGCATACTTATGTAAAGACTGGGAGTGGGGATGAGGTTCATATTTGGTGCCAGGAGGCCAATTATAATGCGTTCATATTTATCTTACAAGAAAAAAGGATATTCCTGCAGGATTTACCAAGAATGCATGGCAGGCTGCCTCTGAACAGGTGAGCTTCCACTCCAACATATAGATTGGACTCCAAAACTTCTGTCAGAAGGAAAGTGGTAACTCCAGTGAATAAATGCCAGTGGTCAGAATATGCTGAGTGGAATGAATAGACAGA
This sequence comes from Hemicordylus capensis, assembly GCF_027244095.1. NCBI lineage: Eukaryota > Metazoa > Chordata > Lepidosauria > Squamata > Cordylidae > Hemicordylus > Hemicordylus capensis. Next base: position 92,098,254 of record NC_069659.1, on the reverse strand, counting down.
AAGGCTATTTGAATGGCAATAGGTAGTCTGAGGATTATAAAACTAAAGTGGGGCCAAAGCATTCACCTGATTCAGTGTAGGAGATATATCACTTAAACTGCTGCTGTAATTGGCGGGGTGGTGGTGGTTTAATCTAGAACTATGTTAGAATCCCATCACTAAATCATCACTAGTAGGAAATGATGTTCATTAGGGAAGTGCTTATAGATAGCTTGGTTGGATAATTACACATTCGGCAGGATGATCCTACTTTGTAGCTAAACCACAGCCTGGTTTACAACACAACTACAGTGCAATACTTGGAGACAGTGTGTCCATTCGCATGTAATGCGGAACCCACAGTTTCGCAAAACACCACCCCCACACCCACCCCACCCTGCTCTCCCATCTGAATTTGGACATTCAGGAGAGCATCCTCTCTGAAGTCAGTGAGATTGCAGAGAGGTGGGGTACTGGTTCTGTGGGCTTCCTTCTTGCTTGACAGACAGCCAGCACAGCCAATCAGGGAGGAGAGAGGGAGGAGTTTCCTCCTTCAACTCCTGTCCAGCTGAATGCAGCCTCCAGTCCTGCATTCTGATAGAATGGAGGCTTCATTTACCCTCAGTTTGGAGCAGAAACTCACTACAAACTGGGGGTTCAAATTGGAGTCTCCTTAGTGTGACCTTGGGTTGTGCTACATACAGGACCAGAGTTGCAAGCGTTCAGACATCAGTAAGGAAACTACGGGTCACTGCAACTCCAGTCCCCTGTTACGTGCAAATGCAGCCATTCTTTAGGCAGCTGATGTAAAAGTATGGATCTCCTTGGGGGGGGGGGTGGCAATGGGAAACAAAAAAGTTGTTTCATAGCCCACAGTTCTCCCTTGCCAGCAACAGAGTATAGAAGAGTGCAGACAACTGCTCACACCCAGAGCAGCCAGCAAGTCCTCATATCTTCCCATTCTACCCCTCAATCCCCTGAAGGAGAAGCAGGATGCTAAATCTTTTTAAACACAGCCCCCTTCATTATGGGATGCAGCCTCTGAGACAAACGTTCATCAGCTTGGGGGTGGGGGTGGAATACACAAAGACAGACTGTTGTTCTAATTGCTCTAAAAAGTACCAGCTAGTGTGCAACAACCAACTAGCTTCATGTTCAGGCTGATGATAAGAGCAGAATATTGTGCTGCACCTGAGTGATGTTGTGAATGGGTGAGGGAGGAATGCCCAGGAAGCAAAATCTACAAACAGCTATGAAGAGTTCTCACTAGGTGCCAAGCTTCTAAAGTATGAGATCATTCTGGCAGAAAAAAGTGACTCTCTTATGACCAGTGAGAAGGGCTAGAGGGTGGGCTGCAGTGAAAGCTGGTTAAACCTACCTTCCCTGCAGATGAACAGTCCTTCCTTGGGCGAGCGGATCATCCTCCCAGACAAGCACCAGCTCCTGCCGGTAGCTCCGAGGATTGGGGTGCCCCTCCGCCCCCCCCCGAGCTCCAATAATTCACCGTGCGAGTGTGCGGTGCATTATTGGGATTCCCCCTCCCTGAGTTTTCCAGCCACAGCTGCAAGCAGTCACAGCTAACACATGACTGGAAAAACAGGGTTAGGAGAGCACTTGCTATGCATTTTGAGGGTAAGCTCCATAAGTGGGTTTGCCACTACGGTGCCACCAGGATCAGATATGATCCAGGCGGTTCACACACACATGCAAAACTAGGCTGGATTCCCTTAGCCCAGTTTTGCATGATTGTGTGAATAACCTCAATGTATGGTAAATGATGAGGCACTAATACATTTCTCTTTTCTAATAGAAATTGTGTATGTAGGATATGAAACGAAGCACTTAACTGATGAGATATATGGTTTTAGAGGACACACAGAGAGAGAGGATTATATGGCTCTGCATACAAAATCATGTTTTCAGGGTTGGGGCTTTAATTCTTAGATGCCCATGTTGAAGTCAAACAGTTAGGATGATAAAGCTATTTTTGATTACCTAAGAAAAGCTAGAGTATCTGGTAATGGGAAAGTATTTTACTCTGCATAGCTAATATTATACTTTTTTGTACTGCAAGTTGTTTATGTTGTCCACTGCATCCCAGACTAGGGCCTCAAGGGGTGCCCTCCAAAATGACCCAATGGCAATCTTATTAAGAAAGAGTGGGATCCTCTCTTGCAGCTGCCACCACCGCCATATGAGGACTGAGACTTCTACACAAGCATGACAGCAAAGTATGTTCTGGTTTGCATACAGCCCAAAGACTACTTTCCTTTCTGCCTTATATGCTATTAACATGACAGGGAGACATTCAACCGATTAAGCACTCCAGTCACTGAATTCCAATGGTAGGAATATGGAGTCTGTTGAATATCAGCCATACAGCTGTAAAAATCCACTGTCAGCAGGAAAAAATGGTCTTGTCAGGAAAAAAGCAGCATCTCTACTGGTAAATGATAATGCTTAGAGTTGAAGGTCCTCCTTTCCTTTTCTTTTTCATCTTAACCATCTGCTGAGGAAACAAGGAAGATGGAGAGACAGCCATGATTGCAGAACAAGCCAAAATAGCGGGAAATATTTTTTGCTTAGTCTTTTTATAGTACCCATCTCCCAAGCTAGCTTGGTAAGTACTATTATATTGTATCTTTGAGAAGTACAGCTCTTTGCAGTACATGCTTATTAATGCCATCAAATTAGTCAAATTTATTGTACACAAATGATGACAAAACCTTGATAAATGTGTGTCACAGAGCTGACATATCCCACTACATTCTTCAGGAGTACTAATTTCATGACAGCCTTTGACAAAGCGTTATTCATTTGGGTGACAAACCTTTACATATTAAGAACCAAAAATAATAACTGACACATCCGTAATTTTGGTTTCCTGTTGAGCTTATTGTAAAAAGGTCCATTTCCTCTGAATTAGTGAGCTAAACAGTGTTCTCTATGGCCTAGCTCTCACTGAGGTGGTAAAACTGTGACTGGCCTGTAATACTTCAGACTGGGGGGAAGGAGGGCAGGGGCAGAGCTTTAATTGCGCACATAGGTTCCAAGAACCCATGCCCAGCTGCCCTCAGGGAGCTGGCCTGGCAACAGACCCCAGTCGTTTTCTTCCCACTGCATGCAAGTTGCCCCTTTTCTCCCCGTGGAAAGAGAGAAGACAAGGGTCAGCTGCCCTGCCCCTGCCGATCAGCCCCCACCATGCTGCCACTGTGCATGTGGCAGGGAGAGAAGGGGCACCATGGGGCACCACTGCCAGGTTGTGGGGACAGGCGCCCTGAACATGCCTATGCCCTCCCTATGCCAGCAGGGGGTGGCTCTCATGACTCTCTTTCATGCAAAAAAAGATCCCTCCACACAGAAAACTATAAGAAGAAGGGGTTAGCCTAGTTTTCTGTGTGTAGGGATTTTTTTTGTATGGAGAAACACTCAACCACGTGAACCTTCACCTACAGTCTGATGTGGTACAACCAAGACACAGCTTTACCACCTCATTGAGAATTAGGCCCATGTAACTAAAACCTAAATGATGAAAGCACCTATTTTCGATGCAAGCTAGTTTAGACCAGCATGCTAGGGTGCTTCCAGATTTTTTACCTATATCCATTGGATTCTACTAGTTTCGGAAGCAAACATGCATAATTTTCATTTTTAGGAGTGTTTTTGTATGAGAACTAGTATAGGGATTGTTTGAGAGATGAGAGGACAGCATCACAAAGGTAGCACCAACCTTCCTAGGAGACAAACAAGCTCCAGACACTCTTGGAGGAAACAGATTATCTAGATCCATTTCAATTAGGCTTCAGGCCTGGGTTTGGAACAGAAACTGCTTTGGTTGCCATGTGGGATGACCTGGGTAGAGAGAGAGAGACGGGAAGTACAACCCTGTAAATTCTCTTTGATCTCTCAGTGGCTTTCTATGCCATTGACCATGGTATCCTTTTGGATAGGCTGGCCGAGTTGAGTGTGGGAAGCTAGAACTGGTTCTGCTCCTGCCTCGAGGCCCGTTTCTAAAAGGTAGTGATGGGGAGTTACTGATCAACTCCTTGGCAGTTATGCTATGGGATTCTGCAGGGTTCCATTCTTTCCTCTGTGCTGTTTAACATCTACATGAAACCGCTGGGAGAAGTAATCCAGAGATTTGGCCTAAGGTGTCATTGTATCTCTCTTTTTCATCAGATGCAAGTGAGGGTGGTGGCTGTCCTGAATCAGTGCCTGGATGCAGTAATGGACTGGATGCGGGTGAACAAGTTGAGACACAATCCAGACAAGACAGAAGAACTATTGCCAAGTGGTTCCTCTGCCCTGATGAATAATGTTCAGCCTGTTCTAGATGGGGTTGTACTCCCCTTGAAGGACCAGGTTCACAGTTCATTGATCCAGCACTGTCGCTAAAGGCTCAAGTGGCCTCTGTGGCTCAGAGTGACTTTTATCAGCTTTAGCTGATATGCCAACTGCAGCCTTACATGGATAGAGATAGCTTGGCCACAGTTGCTCATCCTCCAATAACCTCTGGTTTAGATTACTGCAATGCATTGTACAGCAGAGCCTTATTAATTGCAAACTCACTATCTGTGATTTCACATACCTGCAACTGGGTAAAGAACACCTGACCTTGGTATACATGGTGGGGGGAGGTTTTTAAAGAGTTAAATCTGTGCGTCGGGTGTGGTCATTTCCAGCCACCATTAGGAGATCAGGAGATGGCTCATCTCCGCCCACTCCCCAAATGGTGGAAACCGTGATCTTCAGCCTTTTTTTTTTTAAACTCTCAATGGGCATTGCTGGACTGCTGGAGACACACAAAGCATGGTAGTACTCTCTCCCCCTACATTTCTAGGGCCTTTTACCCCACCCCTCCTTTTTTTGACATTTTCCCAACCTCCAGAAACCTAACTCCTGGATTTCCATATCCCTAATGACTCAGTATTCACGGTTTCCATATCCATGGTAGTAGCAGAGAACAAAACACCCATGAAGACTGAGGTTCTCCTGTTCATGGAGCTACCTTTGAAAATGGTCCAGAAACTGCAGCTGGTACAAAATAAGGCTGCAAGATTATTAAATGGGAGTGGATGTTTTGATCATATTTTGCCAGTGCTTCATCAGCTGCACTGGCTCCCAGTCTGTTTCTGGGCCCAATTCAAGGTGCTGTTTTTAACCTTTGAAGCCTTAAATGGCTTGGGACCAGGTTATCTTAGAGAGCTCCTTGCCCCATATGTCCCGACCCGAACCTTAAGATCATCTTCAGAGGCCCTGCTCCAAATGCCCCGTCCAAATGAGGTGAGGAGGGTGGCTACTATGGAGTGGACCTTTTCGGTGGTTGCACCTCATTCATGGAATAGCCTCCCCAGTAAGGTTCACCTGGCACCATCTCTTTGTTATTTTAGACATAAGGTAAAGACCTTTCTGTTCACACAGGCTTGTTAAATTTGAATTTTTAAAATTGAATTTTAAAAACAGGTTTTTAGATTTCTACTGTATTTTGTATTCTTTTTGGTGTGCTATGATGCTTTTTATGTGTTTTTATTGGATATTTTAATGTTGTGTTGTGAACTGCCCAGAGAATAATCTGTTATGCAGCTGCTAACAGATTATGAGGCTATTCCCACGATCAGGTGAAATCGAGCTTGGGGACCCTAGCCCGATTTCGCCTGACCTTGAAAACCACCAGGCTCACAGGTGAGCCTGGTGACCTCCAGGCAGTTAACCCGCCCAACTACCCCTCCCCTTAAACCAGGTTTATGGAGCGAGCACTCCGCAAACCTGTTTTTTTTAATCGTGAGTAGCCGTGGTGCGGCTCCGACCAGGAGGCTGAAAAGCAGCCTCCCGGCTTGGGGATCTCTCCAGCATGCCGAACTCAGGGCTACTGCCCTGCTCGTGCGCGGGGGGAGCAGACTAAACCCCGCTAACCCCCTTCTCATGAATCGTGAGGAGGCTCAAAGTTTAGAAGTCGTAGTAGTAGTAGTAACACTCAGCAACAGAACATTCTATTAGGCATTATAAAGTCCAATTAATGTTCCCCATGGCTCCATCCCAATAATGTAGGAATATAAAGACCACCAGGAAGAAGTAGGATCACAAGAGGAAAATGTTACTAACACTTCCCAGTCCTTAATCCAGTATCTAACACTTGATCCTAACTCTTCTTGGCAAAAGAGAAAACAGAGAACAAAGAGAAGCCACCAGAAAAGGAGCTTTCCCAAAACCTATCTATCGGCAAGCCTCTCCAGGTCCATTTATCCAAGCTGAAAATATTATATGCAAACACACAACCTGGGGGAAAGCCAGAGACAAAAAAAAGTATGTGGCAGGGCAGTCAGAAATAAAGGACTACTCTAAAATGTGATAGGAAAAATGCTCACCCATGCTGACTGTAGTACAAATGGAGGGAGGGAGGGAGGGAGATAATCTATGATAATTTGTATAGGGTGAGCAGTCTGGAATAATACCTTATTTCTAAAGGTCCTGCCACCAGGTTGTTCTGTGTATGACATATATTAAGAAAATATTTTTTCTCTAACTAATAAGACATGCTCCAAGGAATTGGGATACAACTGTTTCATGCTGTAATTATGGCTACCCACATCTTGGTTTAAAAAATATTTACAACTAGTACATCTGCCAAGGCTTTCTAGGCACTTAGGAAAATTAAATACTAGAAGCTAATGAGCAACATCTTATCCTGTTTACAAAAATGAAGCTCATTAAACGTGCTAACAAACTTGCTAAAATTGAGAGGAGATGTTGTTTTGCCACACTTTTCAACTTCTTTTGATTTGGTGAAACCCACTCAGCTTTCTAAGCCAAACCCTTGAATAAAATGACATTTGTTAAAACTTCAGCAATCTCTCAATATATAACTCTTTTATATGAAAGCTTTTGAGTTAGGGCCTTTCCAGATTCAATTATCCATTCATAGCACAAATGAGCAAACCTTCTTCATTTATTGTGAGGGCACCAGATGTCATGGAACCATATCTGTTTCAGACACACTGCATTTTCTCACCTCCACCACTCAAATTGCAAGATAGTAAGCTTGTTCTCATGACCAAAGTGAAGTGGGCTGGGGGGAAAGCAGGATCCTATCTGTTGGAGATGCAGCTCCTGATGGCATCGACTCTTAGCACCAGCAACCCTATTGACTGAGGCAGATAAAGAAATCCTCCCATGAGCTCTATAACAGCGTTATTGGCCCAGTGAACCCAGGAAAGCAGACAAAAAATCACAGTTAGTAAGTGAAAAGCCTGCCTGACTGAAAAGGAGTTCCAGATAAATGGCAGGGAACATTTTTGCCATGGAGACTGCAGCAGAGGGACAGGCAACAATCCTGAGGCTGAATGGATTTAATTTTGAAATGCCATTCAGGATGGAGTTTTTTCTCATGGCTCAGGGGCTGGAAAGCATTCTGGAATAGGAGAATCCTGAAGCAGCTGGAGAACAAGCAGCCCAGGTTGCCAAAACCAGAAAAGTCTATGGATTCATCTGCTTGCATGTGAATCAGTTATTGTTCATCTGAGAAAGACCAGGATATTTAAAGAAAAGTGGGAATTTTTTTAATGCCTGCATGCTAGAAAGACAACTAATACTAACATTGATCTGACTGTGAGACTGTGTAGTATGAAACTCAAGGAAGGACAGGGTTTAACTGAGCATGCTCAGGAGCATATCTAGGGGAGAGGGGTCCCATATTTACCCTTCTCTCCGGCGGCCCCTCAGAGTGAGGGAGATGAAGAAAATAGGGAGGAATGGAGCTGTGGGGCCCTCAGGAACTGGGGACATGTGTTGTTTGAAGCCTTTCACTCAATTATAGCTACACCTCTGAGCATGCTAATCTGATTCTGGACATTTCAAGATATGAAAGGGGGAATGTAAAAATCCCCAATCAAGTAATTATTGGATTTATTTTGAACAGTATGCCAGAAAATTTTCAAGTGATACACTGTGCTTTGTAATAAAGGGAGGAGATTGATTTGGAATTTTTGATTTCAGTACTTCAGGATTTTAATATGAGAGATGCAGCCTCTAGTGGGCTCTCTGATCAAAAGAGTCAGGTTACAGCATTTCAGACCAAACAAAAGAGCAAGGTGTGTTGGCTGTGTAGGAAACCAGGTCATTTGCAAGTGAATTATTCTCAGAACAAAGGCTCTGGCCACAGTAGACCTGCTGAAAGGAATTCCAAGAGGGATGACTCATCACCCAGAATCTCTCCAAACCAGAAACACAGAGCTAAAAGAGATCCAAAGGAAACAACAGAAAAGGGAGATGGAGTGGACTCAGAAATTTTTCAGACTGTTGAATCTGCTGAAAGCAATGATGCTGATTGCAAAAATGACTATGGGAATATAATTCTTAGAGGCACAACTGCAAATCTGATTAATGACAAGGATCTGTTTAATGAGCTGGATTTGAATTACAAAACTCCCAAAAGCCTGGCGGATGGCAGAAAGATCACAGCAGAAGACAGAGGAAAAGCAAAAATCAGATGAAAGTTGACAAAGGGAAGGAGCATAATCCTGAGAATTGGGGAAGCTTTTTATGTCCCTGCACTTGAAAACAGTTTAATTTCAGTCAGATATGCCACATGTAGAGGCTATTGAGTAGAGTTCAAAGATGATTACTGTTGCATCAGAGACAAACAGGAGTTGTTAATGAGAGGTTCTTTAAAGGAAAGTGGCTTGTATAAGATTGGTTGCATTAACAAGAAAGCCAATGTAATAAATAATATATAAATAATAATAAATGTTGCAAAGGTATGTCTGCATAAACAATGTGAAAAATTGTATCACCAAAGATTTGCCCATAGAGATGTTAAAGTAATTTCTCAAACTGAGGAGCGGGATTTAGCAAGAGGCTTGAAAGTTCAGCCCTACAATGACTCACCATTTGTCTGTTGTTTGAAAAGCAAGGGAACTAAAGAAAAGCAAGGGAATGAAAAGCTTTTCACCCAAATGTCACAATGCCCCCTAGAGTTGATACATAGTGATATCTATGAACCAATGCAAGTTGAATAATCAGGAGGAAACAAATATTTCTTGACTTTCATTGAGGACTACAGATACACTTTTACTTACATGCTATAAGGGAAAGTCAGGTTCTGGAGCAATTTAAGGAGTATGTTGCAATCGTGAGAAACAAGTGTGGCAGAAAATCTCAAAGGCCAAGAAGTTATCATCGGGTGAGTTCACAGCAAAGGAAATGGTGAATCTAAGGAATCTATGGGAACAAGGCACTGAACATGAATGAAAAGTGTCTTACACTCCACAACAGAATGGTGTAGCAGAATGAAAGAATCATTCCCTGTTAGATATGAGAAGGTGCACATTGCAGGAGGGGCAAGCAAATTTTGGGGAGAAGCAGTCCTGACTGCCAGTTACCTACATAACAGATTGCCACCTCCAGCCAAACAGCCATAACAGATTGCCACCTCCAGCCAAAGCAACACATGCAACACCTTTTGAATGATGGTGAATATGAATACAAGAAATATTTATATACTGCTTTTCAACAAAAGTTCCCAAAGCAGTTTACATAGAAATAAATAAACCCAGCTTAGGACATATCAGAGTGTCTGGATCAAAAACATATACATATGTTCCTAAAGAGAAAAGTAATAAACTGAACTACAGATATTAAGGAAGGAATACTTTATGGATATACACTAGGAGGGAAAGGATCCTTGATGTGACCACTGGAACAGTGAGAATATGCAGTGTAGTATACTTTGATGAAAGAAAAAGGCCAATCACAAGTGAACTGCCAGATACTGGACCAGAGATCCAGATGGGAAAGCAACCAAAAGTAGAAGAAATTCTTATAAGCCTGGAGCTAACCAGTAAATCAGAACTAGAAGGGGAATTAGAACTTGAGCCAGACATTCACAAAGATCCAACAAAGGCTTTCCACACAGGGGACTCTTCTACATGGCCAGAAAGGAAGAGACCCAGGAACCCTGCACATGGGAAGAAACTGAAAGATTGCCAACACATGAAGCTGAAAGTTGGAGAAAAGCTGCAGAAGAAGACATAGAATCTCTATACAAGAATAAAACTTGTACACATGTGAAATTATTTTAATTGTTTCACTCTGAATTGTTTTTAATTGTTTTCATTCTATGAAAGTGTTTTAATTGTTTGTTTTTATTTTTATATTGTAATTTGGATTTAGAGATGTATATATCAGGTGGTACATAAATATGATAAATAAACTACCTGCTGGAAGAAAGTCAGTAAGATGCAAATGGGTCTTCGAAACCAAATACAATACAGAAGGAAACATCAAGCGCTACAAAGCCAGATTAGTAGCCAAGGGATACTCTCAAAGGTATGGTGAAGACTATGATGAGACATTTGTACTTATTTATTTTATTTTATTTTATTTTATTTTATTTTATTTTATTTTTACATTTATATCCCACTCTTCCACCAAGGAGCCCAGAACAGTGTACATAGTTAATTTTCTCCTCACAACAACCCTGTGAAGTAGGTAAGGCTGAGAGAGAAGTGACTGGCCTAGAGTCACCCACCCTGCAAGTATCATGGCTGAATGGGGATTTGAACTTGGGTCTCCCAAGTCCTCGTCCAGTGCTCTAAGCACTATACCACACTGGCTCATGAAGCATATTTCAGTAAGAATACTTTTCAGCATAGCAGCAACAAAAAAGATGCAAGTTGATTGCCTAGATGTGAAAATTGCATTTCTGCATGGAGAAATAGAGGAAGCAATCCTACATGCAGCAACTACCAGAATCTGACGAACTTGGAAAAGAGAGGCTGGTATGCAACTCCAGAAAAGCATCTATACTTGAAGCAAACTGCTAGAGCATGGAATGAGAAGCTGAAACAGATGTTACTCAAGGAGGGGTTCATTCATGCAAGGAAAAGTTGACCTTTACTCAAGATTCAAAAATGATAGATGGACTTACATTTTGTCTTACGTTGATGACTTGATTATTTGCCATGAAACGAAAAATACAATCAGGAGATTGTGGAATACCTGAACAAAGAAGTAGAAGTGGAAAAAACTAGGAAGCATTTCCTATTATCTTGGCATTCAAATAGAAAGACAAGAGGATGGAAGTTATCTTCTCAATCAGAAACATTTATTTGTATTCATTGAATTATTGGATCTGTTGGGTTGCAATAAGAAACCTCATGGCTTCACAAGTTACTGTTAGGCTTTGAAATTGATGAACCAAAGCCAACATCTTTTTTCCCACAGCAGCCAAGTAGATGCCTCTGAGAAGCCCACAAGCAGGAGATGCAGGCATATCATCTCCTGCCATTTCCGCCAGGGTTCAGCTATGCACTGACCCAGGAGAAACTGATTCAAAGTAAGAGGGGGAATATCTCCCGACCTGGGTCCCCACTGGTGACCACTTCCTGGGACTGCCAGAGACCCTGGTGAAGTTCCAGCCCTTTCCGTAGAGACCTCTCCATCGCCTCTGGGAACCCAGGAGCAGGGGCAACACTAGATCATGGCGGAGCTCTGGCTCTGAAGGCTGAGCCCATGTCTGGCAGCTTGGGACCTTCCCCCAAACGGTCTCAAAATGGTCTCTTCAGGATGAGGAGAAAACTGGCCTCAATGCCTCCTTAGGAGAAGAGCTGCCCTAGAAGTTTTGAAGTGGGGCCCGTGCAATCCATAAAGGTGTTCAGTCATTGCCAGTTCTTTCCATCAAAGCTCATGTCTGTAGCCGGCCTTGCTGCCTCACTTGACCCAAGTTTGAACAGCTGCTCCCCTGAAACTGCCTCTGAACCTGGAGCCAGCATATAACCATCAAGACAAGTAGCCGTTGATACACCTGTCTTCCATGGACTTGTTTAATCACCTTTTAAAGTCATCTAAGCTAGTGGCCTTTATCACATCATGTGGCAGAAAATTCATCTGATTAATTATTCTTCACACTGTGTGAAGAAAGTGCTCCACCTCCCTGATCATTTTGGTGGTTCTCTTCTGCATCTTTTCTAGCTCTATAAGATGGAGAGGAGAGCTGGTCTTATGGTAGCAAGCATGATTTGTCCCTTTAGCTAAGCCAGGTCTGCCCTGGTTGCATATGAATGGTAAACTAGAAGTGTGAGCACTGTAAGTTATTCCCCTCAGAGGATGGAGCCGCTCTGGGAAGAGCAGAAGGTTTCAGGTTCCCTCCCTGGCATCTCCAAGATAGGGCTGAGAGAGATTCCTGCCTGCAACCTTGGAGAAGTCGCTGCCAGTCTGTGAAGACAATACTGAGCTAGATAGACCAATGGTCTTACTCAGTATATGGCAGTTTCCTATGTTCCTAAGATGCGGTGACCAGAACTGTATACAGTGACTGACATCCTGACTAACGAAGTGCAAACACATTAGTAAAATCTACAGGGATGTAGTGTGAGCCCTCACACAACTCCCCCAGTCCTCTTGTGCTCGCGCTGTTGCACAAGGGAACTGGCCTTGTGGTAACAAGCATGAATTGTCCTCTTTGCTAAGCAGGGTCCACCATGGTTTGCACATGTGAACACTCTTCCGCTTAGGGTATAGGGCCACACTAGGAACAGCATCTGCATACTTGCATGCAGAAGGTTCCAAGTTTCCTCCTGGCATCTCCAGATAGCGCTGAGAGAGACTCCTGCCCGTAACCTTGGAGAAGCTGCAGCCAGTCTGGGTAGACAATACTGAGCTAGATGGACCAAGGGTCTGACTCAGTATATGGCAGCTTCCTATGTTCCTATGTACTACTTCTGAACAGTGCCCATGCTCTTGAAGCACCTCTAAAGAACAGAAACATATCACTGGCCCTCAGCAATGTGCTTCTGCTCTTACAGAGTGCTTCTGGTAAGTATTAGCTCACATATTAGTTGCTTAAAGATATTAACAGTATTACCTTACAAGTATTAGCTGCTCAGAAGTATTAGTTCTGTTGCACAAATGTGTGAGTGCAAGAGGACTGGGGGAGTTGTGTGCAGAGGCACTCTTACCCCTGGACCCCGGGACCAAAGTCCAGGGCCTCCATACCACCTGGGCCCCGAAAAAATCCTTTTTAGTTTGTCCTGGGTGATGTGGTTTGTGCCCTCAAGAACCTACATGTTAAAAAATGATGTTTAACTTGCAGCGGGGGGTTTCCAAAAGCCTTTAGGTCCAGGCTCCAAAATTACCTCTGGTTGTGTGAGGGCTCCCATTGCATCCCTGCAGACTCTACTAATGCATGTCAGCCAGTTTTCCAAATGTGGCTGCACACAGAAGTTTCCTTCCTTCTCAGTTTCACACATTCCACAACTCTTCTTCCTGCTTTGCCTTGGGATTTTAGCTGGGCAATGTTTAAGTAAAATTGACAAAGGGCTTCATTACTCTTTCCCTTGAGACCTCTCAGTTTCAGCTCCCACAGGGGTCCCCTCTTAACAAGCCAAGGGCGGCTCCTTTTCAGAACTGGAGTACAAACATTATAGCCTCTTAAAGGAGGGAACAGCAGCATCACAGTACCCACCTATATCATCATCATCATCATCATCAATTCAATTTCTATACCACCCTTCCAAAAATGGCTCAGGGCGGTTTACAGAGACAAATAACAAACAAATAAGATGAAACCCTGTCCCCAAAGGGTTCACAATCTAAAAAGAAACATCAGATAGACACCAGCAACAGTCACTGGAGGTACTGTGCTGGGGGGTGGATAGGGTCAGTTACTCTCCCCTTGCTAAATAAAGAGAATCACCACCTTAAAAGGTACCTCTTTGCCAAGTTAGCAGGGATTATACTTATATCAAGGGTGTCTTATCTATCCATTACATATTAATTACTCACCAGGACTTTATCCCCATTTTCACATGAGACTGTACACAGTTTGGATTTGTATGGTCAGTTTTGGATTTGTATGGTCAGTATGCTCAAAGGCAGAACCTACACTTTTTAATCAGGGCCAGTGTTGTGTCAATGTAGTTGGGAAGCTACTGAGGGCCCAGAATCTTTTGAAGGGCTCACTGCTGATCCCTGAGACCCGCTTCTGTGCCTGTAACCTTCATGCAGAGGTGGAGGGACTCTCTCAAGGCTCACCCGCGGAGAGCAGTTTGCCAAGACCCCTGAAACATGAAGCTAGCCCTGTTCCTAAGAATCCATAATGGATTCCTTGAATAACACAAATACAATCAGACTTTACAGTTACACAGAAGCATATTATGATGTATGATCAATGAGAAAAAGAAAGGCAAGATTAAATAAAGCATCAGAACGTAAACATTTTAAGTACATTCCTTACAGTCTCCATGCAGCTTGCCATATACTGGTTGACATCTCCTGCAACGCTATGAAGGCAGAAGGGTTCCACCCTCACAGAGCAGCTCCACAGAGGGGAACTGCTCTCTCCTCCTTCCAGAAGCCCTTTTTGCTTCCAGGTAGGGATGTGCGAACCAGTTCGAATTCGAACCGGGATGGTTTGATGGTTCGAATTCAAACCAAACCAGCCATCAGGTTCAAGCTGCAGGTTCAAATTCGAACCAAACTGGGGTGATTTGATTCTAACCAGTTTGAACTGGTTTGAACCTTCAAAAGTGGGTAGGGTGGTAGCTGGCACCCATGGGTACCTACCACCCAAACCCCAAAGCAATCGGACACTGGTATGATTTTTTTATGAATTCTTGAAATTTAGTTTTCAAATAACCCACTTTGGGGCCTCCAGCCGTTTTTGGACTACAACTCCCAAATAACCCTCTGTGCACTACACCACCACTCACTCTGGGCCACCCTAGCACCCCACAAGTGGTTTTAAGGTTTTTATCCATAGGGAAGAATGGAGGTTTCAGCAGCCCCATAACTGCACTTGGGGGGTGCTGGGGTGGCCCATAGCGAGGGTGCCAACCCCCTTGGGTTGCTAACCCATGGGGTACAGGGTTTTATTGTTTCTGAGGTGTTCTGAGTGTAGATTCTTTGGTAGCATATTAGATTTTCAGTGACAAACCATGAATCCACTCTCATTTGCTAACCTTAAAGACACATAAACTTCAAAAATCACTTAAAAATTAGCCCGTTGCCCAATTCCTTTAAAATAATTCTGATAGCTTCCTTTCCCCCCTTGGGCACTACCACCCACCACACTCTGCTCTAGGCCACCCCCTTTGCCCCCGATGTGAGGTTATACATTTGCTGACACCTCCATGCTTCATTATGGAGAAAAACCTTAAAGACGCGTAAACTTCAAAAATCACTTAAAAACCAGCCCTTTGCCCAATTCTTTTCAAATAATTCTGATAGCTTCTTTGCCCACCTTGGGAACTACCACCCACCACACTCCTCTCTAGGACACCCCTTTCCACCCGTCGTGAAGCTATACATTTGCTGCAATCCACATTATTCCCTATGAGGAATTCAAAAATACTTTAAAAATTCACCAATAATCGGAGGAGTGTCCGATTGCCTTGGGATTTTGTGAGTGGTAGGCAACCCTGAATGCCTACTATCCACCCCAAGTTTGTGCCCGTAGGTGCTCCATAATAGTGGGTAATGGGCTGGTTTGGGTCCCATTATACACTATGAGAAAAATAATTTAAAATATTTCCAATATTCATTTAAAAAAATCGTAGGAGTGTCTGATTGCTTTGGGGTTTGGGTCATTATTGGCACCCATGTGTGCTCCACAATAGGGAATAATGAGCTAGTTTGAGTCCCATTATACCCTATGAGAAAAAAATAAAAATTAATTTAAAAAATTCATTAAAAATCATACGAATGTCTGATTTCTTTGGGGTTTGGGTGCCAGCTACAATCTCACTCATGTTTGGAGGTTCAAACTGGTTCAAACCAGTTCTAATTTGAACTGAACTAGGGGGAGGTTCGAGCAAAACCAAAACAGAACCTGCCCCTCCTGGTTTGAACCTGGTTCAAATTCGAACCGATCTGGGCAAACCAGTTTTGTGCACATCCCTACTTCCAGGAATATGTTCTCGAGAAAGGCTCCAGTGAAGCTACACTCCTGCCACTCTGCAAGGCCCTCCTTCCGCCTTTGTAGCACTGTGTAAGAGGTGGACTTCTGTCATTATATCATAGTAGGAACTATAATTCCCGCATGGCTCTCTTATTGTTTTATAAAAACACAAGCTGACCTCCGCACAGAGCATCTGTGCGCTCTTTGGGGCCGGCTACCTCTCTCTCTCACGGCTGGGTCACTACTGCCGCCACGGCTGCCCGGCAAGCCAATTCTCCCGCCGCCGTGGCCTGGGCCGCCGCAGCCCACCACCACCACCGGGGCCCGCCGTGGCCCACTACCACCGCTGTGGCGGCCGCTGCAGCCCACTGCCGCCGGGGCCCGGGCCCGCTGCTCAGTCTCCAGCCGGGCCTAGTGCGGCTGCCATCACGGCCAGGTCACTACTGCTGCCACGGCTGCCCAGCAAGCCAATTCTCCCACCGCCGCAGCCTGGGCCTGGGCCCGGGCCCGCCGCAGCCCGCTGCCGCCAGGGCCCAGACCTGCCGCTCAGTCTCCGGCCAGGCCGAGTGCAGCCGCCATCACGGCCGGGTCACTACTGCTGCCGTGGCTGCCCGGCAAGCTAATTCTCCTGCCGCCGCGGCCCGGGCCTGCCGCCACACCAGGCCTGCCGCCATGCCTTCGTAGCCACCCAGCCGCCAATTCTCCTGGGTGTGCCTTACCCAATCAGGCGCCCCCACAGCCCAGCCAATCAGCTGGGCTGCCGGGACACATGTTCGAAAGGCACACCCAGGAGAATTATATATATATAGATGTTTTACTGCATTGATCCTCCGAACTGTGGTTCAGGCTAAAAGCTTGAATGTTCCCTCTTCACCTCACCCATATGGCTTGACAGGATAGTTCCTGGTCTAATCAGACCATGGTTTGCCATTATGACTTAACTAGAAAGCTGTGGTTTACATCATCCAATAACTATCCCATTTGGTTTGCAATTTTGTTTTGGATGGCTCATTCAAGCTATACTTTTGCAGTTCAGACATAATATCAAACTATGGTTTGACAGAGCCTCCAAAAACACAGTTTGAATGATCATCTGAATGCAGCCATTATCTATCTATCTATCTATCTATCAAATTTGCACACTGCCCCAAACTTCCATCTCTGGGCAGTTAACAATAACATAAAAACAAGTTAAAAACATACACAAAAACTTAAAACAATTTAAAATCAAACACAGATTAAAAACCTAAACAATTTAAAAAGCTGAAAAAGCTTGGGCGAAGAGGTGGGTTTTCAAATGCTTTTTTAAAATTGTCAGAGATGGGGAGGATCGTATTTCAGTAGGGAGAACATTCCGCAATCTTGGTGCAGCAACTGAGAAGGCCTGCCCCCGTGTGGCCATGAGGTGAGCTGGCGGCAACTGGAGATGGACCTCTGAGACGACCTCAATGGGCGGTGGGGTTCATAATTAAGAAGATGTTCTCTTAAATACCCCACACTACATTATCACACTATGAGGCTGTTCTCACACGAACCCTAACCCAAGCTAGGGAAGCCCAGCCTGGGCAAGGCTGCATATGAGAACCACTAGGACTCGTCCCGATCCTGGCGGGGCAGTGCTGCCTAGCCCAGCTTTTTAACCCAGCTCTTTGCTGGGCTTAAAGACTTGAGTGAGCCCTTAGTCTGGGCTCTGGGATTGTTTGTTTGCTGGGGCTATGTTCAGCCCCAGTGGACACAGAGACGGATGCCTAGAATGCCCATGTCCTGAGGTAGTCCTCCAATGCACCATGCATGCTGCGCGGAGCACTGTGGGAAAAGGCTGGGATGCATTGTCCTGGCCTCCGGATCTCTGCACTGCACTATGCAGTGTAGATTGTCTGGGAGTGTGGTGTGTGCTCCCAGAAACGTTCAAGTGCTCATCTGGGGGGAAGGTGAGTTGAACCAGCCTTCCCCCGCCCACCCATCCAGTTGAGTGAATGGCCCCCATTAGGATTATTAGTTATTTTCATTCTGCAGTCTCTCTTTCCTAAAATCATATGAGATTTTTCCATTCCATCATAGGAATTGTAATTGGTATTTATTATTAAGATACAGCTACCAAAAGATAAGAAAATTATCTATTAGCACCCTTATGAGGACAAGCAAGAATTTGGACAGGCAAAATACATAAACAATAGTGTTCTATAAATGAGGATGCTTTGTTTCAATTATTAATATGCTGGCATATGAATTAGACAACATAACATCAGGTAGAGAAAGAACCTCTCATGCTGGCTTTTTAATACTACAGGAGTGCTACAGAAATGTTATACTAAACACTAAGACATGTTTATCACTTGCAAAACAGCATCTCAAGATCAATATTTTTAAAAGAGAGATAGATAGAGATAACATGGGAAACAGATTTGGAGGATGAGATGAAAGAAAAATACTTCCCCACATTCCCAATCAAAATTGAGTCAGGTTATTAAATGTGCACCTCGAATGAACTTGTGGCACTGAAAGACAATTGGAGGATTGGGGAAAGCAAGACAGGAGTAAGCAAAAGCTGTTTTCTGGTTGCTAACAGTGTTCTTTTACAGTTGCCCTGACAACCAGAAGGCTCTTTTGCCATATTGGCTAGCTTGATAACCTCTAAGTTTTTTATTAAGCTATTAAATAAAACCTCTAGAAAACAAAAACATGTCAAATGTGGACTGTGTGCATTCTAGTCTGGTTTGTAATAATAAGAACATAAGAAGACCCTGCTGGATAAAATCCAAGGCCCATCTAGTCCAGCATCCTGTTTCACACAGTGGCCCACCAGATGGAAGCCCACTGGCAGGAGCTGAGGGCATGCCCTCTCTCCTGTGGTTACTTCCCTGCAACTAGTATTCAGAACCATCCTGCCTTTGAGGCTGGAGGTGGCCCATAACCCTCAGACTAGTAGCCATTGATAGACCTCTCCTCCATAAAGTTATCCAAACCCCTCTTAAAGCAATCCAGGTTGTTGGCTGTCACCAGATCTTGTGGCAGAGAATTCCACAAGTTGATTATGAGTTGTGTGAAAAAGTACTTCTATTTCTTGTACCTAAATATCTTGGCAGTCAATTTCATGAGATGACTCCTGGTTCTAGTGTTATGTGAGAGAAAGAGAAATTCTATCTATCCACTTTCTCCACACCATGCATGATTTGAAAGACCTCTTGTCGTCTTTTTTCTAAACTAAATAGCCCCAGGTATTGAAGCCTTGACTCATAAGGAAGGTGCTCTAGGCCCCTGATCATCTTGGTTGCCCTCTTCGGCACCTTTTCCAGTTTTACAATGTCCTTCTTTAGAGGTGGTGACCAGAACTGTACACAGCACTCCAAGTGTGGCCACACCATAGTTTTGTATAAGGGCATTATAATATTAGCAGTTTTATTTTCAATCCCCTTCCTAATTATCTCTAGCATGGAATTAGCCTTTTTCACCGCTGTCACAAACTGAAGCTCTTCTCATGATTGTTGAGAAGAGCTTCCAGTGGGTCTGCTCTCCCTGCAGACCAGCCTCCAAGCCCTGGGCAGCTAACTCCGTCACGGAGCCAATGGAGGCTGCAGGGATCAAGGGGCATCCTGGGGAGACCCCTGGGACCGGGCGGCTTGTTTCAGCCTCCCAGCGCGGGGGACCCCTCATGTGTCATCGTGTCGCAGAGCTGCGCAGTGGTGGCACACTACCAGGAAACCCGGGTTAGCAGAGCACTCGCTTTGCTAACCTGGGTTAAGGGGAGGGCTTCTTTGATGGCTAGCCGCTCTAGCTCTAGCGATGGGGGAAACCCGGGCTGGGCTCATTTAGCCCAGTTTTCCCCCATCGTGCTTTCCTCCCTTCCCCAGTGGACGAGTGGTGTCTCTTTGCTTTAGCTGTGCCGTGCACACAAACAAACAGTGGTATGGAACAGGCAAAAGCTAGAAGCAGGAGGAGGACGCCTCCTGAATCCCAGAGTGCCCCATGCCTCGAGTGCGGCAACTCCCCCCCCCCCCAGCTCACTGCCAGAAATGGCAGCAGACAAGGGGGAAACCTATTTACATGGGGGTGATCATTTATTTATTGATTTGATTTGATTTGATTTGATTTGATTTGTATACCACCCTTCCAAAATGGCTCAAGGTGGTTGCACATGATCACCTAGTGAGGTAAAATGAACCACAGGTTGGTTTTACCTTGGTAAAACACTGGGTAAAAAAAACTGGGCTACTACGTTCTGGAGCAACAAGGAGCAGAGGGTTCCCAGCATTCCAGGCAGCTTGTGTCATGTGAATAGACTTATTTAGTATCATCTCTGGTTTGACCCTGATTAGGTACTGTAAGAAAAACCTGCCAATTCTGTTACTGAATCATAATTTGTTTATGTTCCCCTAAAGCCAATGGGAATGTTTTGATTAATTTTTAAATCGGCAGCCCTCTAATTCATGCTTGCCTTCTCATAGTCCACTTCCCAGTTACAAGACAAAAGATCAATTTAAATTGCATATTACAGACATGTGAATTACACCAGCAGTAACATCAGATCGTAAAGACTAGCAATCTTCTGCAATACAGTGATGTTAATAATGAAATAATACTAAATCTCTTTCTTATAGTTTAATTCTAATTTTTAAAAACCCTCCATAAATCTAATAGCAAAGTTATTTAAACTCTTTCAGGTTTCTCTTAGAACTAAAGTCTAGCTTTGTTCATGGGATTAAAGAATATGAATACAAATATAACCCAATTAAGTCTGCAATCCTATGTCCATTCAAAACACAGTGGGGCTTACATCCAAGAAAGCATACATATTATTTCATTGTGTGTGTTTTCAAGGAAAAAGGAAGAAAGACTTTTGAGATTACATTGGAAAAGAAGACAAATAGCTCCATCATAGCTATCACTATCATAGCCCTTTGTCTCTTGTCTTCTCCCTCTCCACTTTTTTACCTCATTTATTGATTGAAATTAATGCCAGTGTGTGTAATTAAAGTTGTGAACAATATGAGCAGGTAATCCACAGAAGAATGGAGGAACAACACTGAGGCTGGCGTTTGACGCCGAAACATTTGTCTTTACTATGCTTTTAACAACATTTTTAACAATGTTTGTACTCCTTCCCCCCAGCTCACTGCCAGAAATGGCAGCAGACAAGGGGGAAACCTATTTACATGGGGGTGATCATGCACATGATCACCTACTGAGGTAAAATGAACCACAGGTTTGTTTTACCTTGGTAAAACCCTGGGTTAAAAAAAACTGGGCTACCACGTTCTGGAGCAACCAGGAGCAGAGGGTTCCCAGCATTCCAGGCTGCTCATGTCATGTGAATAGTCTTATTTAGTGTCATCTCTGGTTTGACCCTGATTAGGTACTGTACGAAAAACCTGCCAACTCTGTTACTGAATCATTTACAATGATACTGATTCAATGTTACTGAATCATTTACGTTTGTACAATGTTTTAACAACATGTTTACATTTCTTTGTAAATAGTCAACCTACAAATTCAAGAACAGCACACAGTACAACCTTTCCCAGATTGTACCATTTCAGAATGCAGATGAGGGAAGAACATGGGGATGTTGTTTCTTGTTCCTTAAAAAAAAAACTCCCCATGCATGGAAAACTAACATATTAAGGAGAAGGAGAAGGGCTTTAACCTAGCCTTCTTTATGAGTTGTTATTGTTAGAAGTGAGAATTCTAAAGCATTGCTCTTAGCACCACAATAACCCCTTCGGGCCACTAGAGTCATGAGGGGTTAGGTTAGGTCTCTCTTGCTCAGCTGGAACTGTGTTCAGTTGTTGTCGAAGGCTAGTGCCTGTTTGGGTATGTTGTTCTATGTTGTTCAGTGCTGTTCAGTGCACTCACATGCTGCATTATGGGAGTTCTGGGGGCATTCCAGCCCCCAAACCTCTGCCAGTAGCAGCCAGTGAATGTCTGGGTGAGCAATCCGCTCACTCAGCAAGAAGACCAGGAGCGTCTGCGAGGGAGGTATGGGTTTTAAGGCTTCCTCCCCTGCAGCATGGAGCCCGTCATGAGAAAGGGCTCAGTATGTGACAAAAATGATGATCCAACAGATGTTGCAAGGTTTCTGTTACCACAGCTGTGGCTGCTGCTTCCATTTCAGCTACTACTAATACTATTAGGCATGTCTGAAATATAAAAGTGGAATTCTGTTTTACAAAAAAAGAACCATCTGGCCACTCACCCCAAATGCTGCTATTGTGGGAGTTTCTAGAACACTGGGATTTTAATGACTTTTTATGGCTCCTGTTTGAATGTCTCTGATGGGGAAAGAGATTGACTGAGGAGGCACTACTAACTGTACCTTTTTTATATCGTCAGGGAGGCTCATGTAGAATTTTTTGGGACAACAATCCAAAATACCTCAGTATTAGGTTTTAAGGAAAGAAGAGGGGTAAAAGGAAAAGTGGCAATGAATATTGCAGTGCAAACAGGAAGCCTCTTTACCCTAACCACATGTGTTTTATTCTGCAGTGCCATCTGGTGTCAAAATAGATCAGGAAATCTCCTGTTTGTTTTAATAGTTGTTAATATTATTAACCCTCACTCCTCTCCTGCCATTAATTCCCCTTTTAGAAGTGAAAGTATAACATAATAATAACTGGACTATTATGGCATATTTGCAGTTTCAGTACTGTTTGTACACCACATCCATATCAAGCAAAAGAGCAGAATTTAGCTTTCTAAATTTAAATATGAAATTATATTCATAAGAACCCAATCTTATGAATTTAGAAACTTCCAGAGAAGTAAGCCTCTTAGTCATACAAAATGTCTTGTGACACCTTAAAAACTAATACATTTCTTTCAGCATAACCTATCCCATTTCATCAGATCTTAAGAGTATCAGCTTACAAGCTCAAGTGTACAGGGACCAGCACCAGCAAAGGGAGACAAATTGCCCCCTTGTAGCTGTACTTCAATCCATCTCCATCACAAGAACATAGGGAACTACCTTATACCAAGTCAAACCATTAGCCTCTCTAGTGACACTGACAGGCAGCAGTTGGATCTCCAAAGTTTCAGGTAAGCATCATGCCCAGCTTTAAGTGGAAATGCCAGAGATTGAACCTAAGACCTTCTGCAGCAAAGCAGATGCCCTACCACTGAGCTATGCCCCCATCCCAAGTGCAAGCAGAGCAACAGCTACTGGGTCAGCTCCATAGCATCTTCCAATCCAGCCCTGTGTGTGGCTTAACAGAATAATAAAAAAGGTTTTATGTGCAAGCTGGAAGCAGAGCAGACAACTAGTTCTTACATGGCATCTATGAGCAATTTATTTGGCCTGGATATGAACACTATTGCTGTTCCGTGCCCTTACGAAACATAATATCTCCATCCTGCTTGCCTGAGCCATGACAGTTAAAGCTGATCAGTAGAATCCAGCTGCCCAAGTATTTTAAGGAAGTGTCTGTCACCCATCTAACACCTCCACATTTTCAGGTTCATAATCTGCCTTGTAGATTGTTGGCCCAAGAAGCAGACATGAATCATCTCCAAAACATATGTCCTTAGCTGACATTTCAGTCCATCATCATATTAGAATTTTGACATGCTCTACTGCTACTTAAATCTTTCATCATTTAACAATCACACGGCATTTGCTTTCTGAAAACTATTCCTTTATTCATAGCATTATCTTACCCATCAATTATCCATTTTCCCACACAATATACGTTCATTATTATGCAAGTAAACATAACATGTCACTTTCCCAGCTCCTATTTATATTTCTCAAGTTGTTAACACTTGCATTGTTCATCAGATAGAAGCTGTCATGGATCATGAAACTGATCAGACAGTTAAATCGATCTTTTAATTCTAGCCTTTAAGCCAAATCATTTCTACTTAATATAGGGCCTTGAAAATTGCATACATTCTCCATTCCAGAACAAATGAATCCAAAGAAGTTTCTCTTCATTTTGAAGTGAGTCCCATAAAAGACAGAATTCTAGTAAGTACAATATTCAATCAACATTTCTGAAAAGCACACTTGTGCTGCTTGCCACTCTAATGAGCAGCGTGGCTAGTTTGCCCCAGCCCCCTGCAAGAAGCACGAGACATGATACAGCCTCATTGGCTGTTCGGCCTGTGCAGGGGCGGAGCTTCGGCCATGCTTCTCCAGCCGACAACGGCAGCCTCAGTCTGCTCCGAGAAGGCACCCACTCTCCCTCCCTCAGGTACAGTCTGGGCTCTAGCTGGTCACCTTTTGGGGCCGGGCAGGAATTGGGAGGGCACTCCCCTGATTGGCCAGTGGTGTGCATCCTTTTTTGCCTGTTCCTAACTGTACCCACTTTTAGTTAGCTAGCAAGTTTTCACCTTTCTTGGTCATAATTTTGGCAGGTACGGTGCAGTTGGGAATAACATCGGAGGCTGGTGAGCACTTTCAGGTAAGCGTTTGGCTATAGATCGGACAGGGCAACTCTCGAGAGACTGTACAGCTCAGGGAGATCTACCCTGGTTCAATCTACTCTGTCAGGCTAAGCTCCCTGGAATCGCTGAACGGCTACCGGGGTATGTGTGCTGCTATGGCAGAGGCCTGACACTAGGCCGGCTAGGATGGGCAGTCCGTGCTTTAGGGAATGCCTGGAGCCAAGGTGTGTCACCCTATGCCTTAGGCCAGGCATGCCCTGGTGGCGCATGCCTATAAATACCACACTGTATGGGGTGGAGAGCCAATCCCTGCTCTTTAACAACGTGGTCTTTTAAGAAATTTTAAATAAATAAATAAATAAATAAATAAATAAATAAATAAATAAATAAATAGTGGCCCTTATTTACACCAATACCATTGTGTCTTGTGTCTTGGGTGCTGGGCAATAGCATAATGTGAGTTCCAATGAAGTCAAGGAGGCGTGCTCTTTATGTACTCTGGCCCACTAGTTCCTTGTGAGGATGGGGAGTTCCGATATTGCAGAGCTCCCTCACCTATGCAAGCACCTCCGCATTCACTTCAGTTGGCACCATAACTCTACATGCATAAAGCAATATGCTCAAAGAACTTCTCTCTTGGGCAAAAATTGGAAAGTCCATCTGTGCAGGCAATCCACATGTGAATCTGAGCACACAGAGGACTCTGAACATTTTTAGGGACAAGGTAAAAATACAGTAAAAAAAATTAAGAGCCTTTAATATTTAAACAGAGAACTGTGTCCATCCAACATCCCTCCAAGGAGGCACAGCATATTCATTCAAGTATCAGAAATAGCTGACCTGAAGGGCATTATTATGAATATACTTTCATAAAACTAGGGTTAGAAAAATAAGAACTGAGTTGTCGACTAGTCATTTGTTTCCACCTACTGAGCCACCTAATAGTGCAGCGGGGAAATCACTTGACTAGCAAACCAAAGGTTGCCAGTTTGAATCCCCACTGGTATGTTTCCCAGACTATGGGAAACACCTATATCAGGCAGCAGCGATATAGGAAGATGCTGAAAGGCTTCATCTCATACTGCATGGGAGAAGGCAATGGTAAACCCCTCCTGAATTCTACCAAAGACAACCACAGGGCTCTGTGGTCTCCAGGAGTTGACATCGACTCGACGGCACACTTTACCTTTCTGAGCCTATATATTAAGTGCTGATGGAAGTTCACCAATAGTTCCAGTATCTAATATCTCCAGGGAAGGAAAAGATTATAAAGTTATGTGAAGGAGAAAAGGTAGACTTGCTTGCAATGTGTCAAACCATGGGAGACTTCAGATGTTCAATGATCATGTGGGGGGAATCAAGATTGCACCACTGTCTCTGCTCCTGACTGGGGCCTATGTATGCAAATGCCTCTTATATAGGCCTTTCTCAAAAGACTCACCCATCCACTTTGTTTCCTTGCCCCACCATGTGAAAAACCGGTGTATCCCAGCACTGTGTGAAGTAGCAGATAAAACTGTAGTGAGGATGGCTCAGTGATAGCAATAGCAATAGCAATAGCACTTACATTTATATACCGCTTTATAGCCAGAGCTCTCTAAGCGGTTTACAATGATTTAGCATATTGCCCCCAACATTCTGGGTACTCATTTTACCGACCTCGGAAGGATGGAAGGCTGAGTCAACCTTGAGCCCCTAGTCAGGATCAAACTTGTAACCTTCTGGTTACAGGGCAGCAGTTTTACCACTGCACCACCAGGGGCTCAAGGTTGACTCAGCCTTCCATCCTTCCGAGGTCGGTAAAATGAGTACCCAGAATGTACTCAGCCTGATAGAGTAATGGTGGCAAATACCTCTTGCCTGCAACCTTGGAAAGCTGCTGCCAGTAAGAATAGTCAATACTTGTCTGGACTGGCCAACAGTATGAATCAGTATAAGGCAGCTTCATATAGATATAAAAAGAATTTGCTAAACACATTGAAAGTAATATAAAAAATTATAATAATTAGCAAACGTTCTTTTCTAGTATTTTTTGTAGTTGGCTTTAAAGCATGCTTTTCACCATTTCTTTTCCATTCTCTGTTTAAATCTCTCAGCCTAACCTACTTCACAGAGTTGTTGTGAGGAGAAACTTAGTATGTAGTAAACCGCTCTGGGCTCCTTGGAGGAAGAGTGGGATATAAAAATAAATAATTAAATAAATAAATAAATAAATAAATAACCGGCAAATGAAGACTAATATCTTTTGCATTGATTAGCATCAGGTGTCTTGCTTCTTATCACAGAGTAGATAAGACGTGCTAGAGCTTGAGGCAAGGCCTTCTCAGTGATGGCACCCATGCACAGGAACAGCCATCCCTGCCCCTAGACATCTGCTTGCCATCTTCTTTGCCAGCTTTTTGTTGCCAAGTAAGGAGGATGTGATTTTTAAAACTGCTGTTATCTTCAGACAAGGCTGTTTCTCAGATGCTGTTCTGTAAATTTGCTTTAGTTTCATGGTTTATGGCTTTGGGTATTATCAGTAGCTTATTTTAAGATTATATTTGTTTGGTACTAATAATATTTTGGTTTTGTGTTTACATTTATTTATTTTACATTTACGGCTTTCTGACTTTGAAAGCAGAATGCAATGAATACATTTTTTAAACAGTACAATCCAGAAAAATAAGGTTTCTGTGTTCAGTAATGGCCCCAGCACTGGACTGTAATAGTTATAACTGGAATCATGTCTATAGTTTCCTTAGTAGTATCTGACATGTTGCACAAGGCAACTTGGTTGGTTCTGAACTGCCTGTGCCACTGGAGCGTCTAAAGCAATGCCCACAGTGTTGTAGAGCAGGGCTCGTCTGCTACTACTTAAACATGCACAATTGCACTTCCACAGTGCTAACACCCATCATTTCCAAGAGGTGTAGCACCACGGAAGTGCAAATGCATAATTTTAAGTAGTTGAACACAAAGAGAGTAGTACTCAAAATGAAATGGTGGGGGGAGAAGGGGTCCGAATACTAATGATGTGTGGAAAAACAATCAAAAGATGTTCATGGATATATAATGAACAAAATAACAACCACGAAACTATTAGTATACAAATTTTATCAAAACAATTTATATATTATTCAGTAAAAGTCAGAATGCCATACGGCAAAGGCACAGAAAATTACGACATGAAGTCACTATTTATATAATGTTCAGTAAAGTCAGAACATCATGTGGCAAAGTCATGAAAGATTACAGCATGAAATAAGATTACAACATGAAATATAATGTGTAGCGCTAAACAAAATTTTTGAATTCTTCACCAGTAGTCGCAGACAATCCCTGCCCTGAAAAACCATGGGTATTGCTTTAGACTCTCACAGCAGCATGGCACTTCAGAATCAACTACGTTGCTTTGCACAAAATGTCAGCCATTGTGTTTTGTTGTGCTTGTCTATAATAAAGCTCTAATAGTGGCTAACCATAATGTTGATACCGGCAACATGCACACCTTTGCAGTACATATTCTTTTTTCCAGAATAACTCTGAGGTTGTTCACAAGATTTAACCAGCCGAAACAAAGTCCTCTGGAGTTTGCCAGAAGATTAAACAGAATACTGCTGCTCTCTAAAGAGCTAACAAAAAGCAGAAAGTAGAAGTGTGTTTCAGATGTGCCCACTGAGATTCCCATTTAATTTTCAAACAGTTGCACATGGTTAGAAAATAAAAGGCATAGCATCAGCTATGACCTAGCAAATCTGCAAAAAATAATTTTAGCAAACATGTCAATTCCCAGACAGTTTGTAGTGACATTGTTTAATCTGACAAGCTGCCTTTCATTCTGCAATTTGCCTTAAGCAAAAATGTGAATGTTCACTTGTTGCCAATTTGGTGAGCATATTATTTATTAGTTGCAGGCCCACTACCACCATTCAGATAATACAGAAGGCGGACTCCTGGAAGTCACAAGGCATAATAGGAATTCTCTAAACACAACATGGGAAGGAAGCACTGCGGCTGAACCACAACAGATATAGCACTTACACTTACATTTATATACCGCTTTATAGCCGGAGCTCTCTAAGCGGTTTACAATGATTTAGCATATTGCCCCCAACATTCTGAGTACTCATTTTACCGACCTCGGAAGGATGGAAGGCTGAGTCAACCTTGAGCCCCTGGTCAGGATCAAACTTGTAACCTTCTGGTTACAGGGCGGCAGTTTTACCACTGCGCCACCAGGGGCTCTATCCCACAGAACTGCCACTCATTTGGGGGAATATCTTCTGTGTTACATCTACATTTCCCCAGGTGAACTATAAAGCTGAACTAGCTTTATATCAAATTTTCATTGAATTATTAGCAGACACAAAGTTCCCTGGAGTTTAAGCTATTATTCTAAGCAAAATTCTATAGAGATATACAAGATTTCCCCCCCTTACTTTCCTTAAAGAAAGTAAGCTTATCCAGCATTCTGTGTGTCCCCATCAACTTCTACTATTACTACTACTACTACAACAGATATTTATATACCACTCTTCAACTGAAGTTCTCAAAGCGGTTTACATAGAAAAATACATAAATAAGATGATCCACTGTCCCCAAAGGGCTCACACTCTAAAAAGAAACATAAGGCAGATACCAGCAACAGTGGTATCTTCGCAGTGCCTTGACCACTATGAAACAAATTGGGTACAGTAGTAGGGACACCCTGGGACACCTCAATAGCATAGTTTGTGATGAAGTCATCCATGCTGATTCAAGATGGCGGGCGTGCAAACGTTTGAGGTGCAAGTGAGCTAACCTGTGAACCACCTGATTTGAATCAAATTTGCTACAGCTGTAAGGACAATGGTATAGTTTGTAATGATGTCATCCACCCCAAATCATGATGGTGGACATGTGAATTTTTGAGGTTCAAGTGGGCTAACTTGACTGTCCAACCAACTTGAACCAAATTTGGTACACTTGTAGTGAGCAACACATAGGGACACCTTAAGGGTGTAGTTTGTGATGATGTCATCCACTCCAATTCAAGATGGCAGACACATAAACATTTGAGGTGCAAGTGGACAAACATGTGAACCACATAATTGCTACAGCTGTAGGGACACATAGGGATGTGTCAATGACATAGTTTGTAATGATGTCATCCACCCCAATTCAAGATGGCAGATGAATAAACATTTGAGGCCCAAGTGGCCTAATTTGTGAGCCACCTAACCAATTTGAACCAAATTTGGTATCATTGTAGTGAGTGACACATACAGACACTTCAATGGCATCGTTTGTGAAGATGTCATCCACCTCAATTCAAGATGGTGGATGCGTGAACCTTTGAGGCACAAGTGGGCTAACTTGTGGATCACCTAACCAATTTGAACCAAATTTGTTACTGGTGTAGGGACACATAGAGACAGCTCAAGGGCATAATTTGTAATGATGTTGTCCACCCTGATTCAAGATGAGAGATGTGTGAAGTTTAAGGCTGAAATAGGCTAACTTGTGAGTATGGTATTTATTAATTGAGATTATAGTGAAAGGAAAGTAGGCAGATTAGCTCTTACCAGAACAACCTATTTAATGTTGGTGATCGATCTCTTTTCTTTATTTAATTCTCTATTTCTTGCACTAATTGTGTTCTTCATCCAGTTGTATACACATTTGTTTCCTTGTCCAGTCAGTAGGCTTACTTTCATAACTCCCATTCATTATGTGTGTATCTTTGGTTCAGCATTTTAGTCAGCACCACTGACTGGTGGTGGCAACAGTTCCTCTGCATAGCCCTGGCCTTGGGCTATGGTTTTTATGTCCCACAATGCCCTGCCAGAGAACTGGGCAACTTCCATGCTGACTGATTCTTTGGCTATCAAATGCTGCCAAGCGAATTGTCTCCTGGATGTATGAGGCCAGCATTTGAAAACCAGGGCACCAGGTAGGTTCTAAGCCACCTAGTTCCCTGATTGTCAGCCTTTTCCAATTAGAAAAACAGTGTTCTGAATAAACCAAATAACTGACTTCATTTTCTTCATTTGGAGTTCTCTGGCATTCATATCATAATGAATTTTTAAAAGAACCAAATGGCTTCTATTTCTTTCATTTTTCATTCATTAGGAAATGAATGTATAGCCATAAATTATATGATGGCTGTTCACACAATGAGGTTGTTCTCATGAGCAGGTCTACCTGGGCTAATGCAGCCCTATCCAGGTAGAGCTGCTCGTGGGCACCACCGGGATTGGGACTGATCTCAATGCTCTTCAGCTGGGTAGCCTTGTAATCCTATGACATTTACCTGGGAGTAAGTCCCCAGTGAGTAACTTCTGAGAAAACATGCCTAGGATCAGGCTGAAAGTTTCAGTTTTACCCCTTTCCAATCACAGTGAGTTTTCTTTGTGGGGAGTTTAATAGTCCTTCTATAGATGTGTATTTATTTTGTAGGGCACAGACAATTTTCCATTGTTGTGTCATCATTCAACGCAATATGAAAATACAAACTTTTTCTGTGTGTTTTTAACAACTTCCATTGCACTGAGGAGTATCAAGCAGGGACAGCCAATAGCCCAATGCTTGGGCATCTGTCTTGCATACAGAAGGTCCCACATTTAATCCCCAGCATTTTCAGGTAGTTTTAGGAAGGTCCTCTGCTGCCCTGCTACCAATCAATGTATACAACACAGAGCTAGATGGACCAGTCATCTGACTCAGTTTCCTCTGTAACTACAAAATTCCAATATGGTGTGAGAAAGGGGCTTGTTGTTGGTCTTAACTGCACATCTTGTGTTTCTGTATTGCATGTCCCCATTCTTTGAGCCAATAAGCATCAAACGTCTAAGGCATTTTATAGCTATTGAAATATGAATATTTGCTGTGGACCAGCCTGCTCCCTCGCCCCAATCCAGAGAATGTTATTACTATTTTAAGGCTGCAATTCTGTGCAGACCTACTTAGAGTAAATCTCATTGAAAAGAGGAGCACTTCTTTCTGAGCAAACATGAAAAAGATCAGATTTCATCTCTCATTAATGTCAATGGGACTTAAACAGAGCTAACTTTCCCTAGATTGGGGCAACTGATCCATTCTTTATAGAAAACGTAAATTGCAAAATTTATATTACCATCCTAGGAAAGTGTGATTCTGTACCCACTAAATGTTTATTTGCAGTCTGAACAGTTTGTTTCTGGAAACGAGTTTTTCAGGCTTGTCCATTATATTATCCTACCAGCTGTCACCTTCCACAAAATCTGTGGTTTATTAATAGAGCTGCATGCATCAAGCCACTCACCAAACAGCCAAAGCCTAAGAACAAGCTCCCTACTCTTCAGGTTCATTTGTAAAGTTTCTCAGACTCTTCAACAGCTTCAAATATGTTTTACCTGTATCATGTCAATAAAAGTCACAGATATATAATACATACAATTCTGAGAATTTTTTGGTGGTATTATCTTGCTAAATTCCTTAACAATGGAAATAATTTAGGAACATTATGGACCTCATAGTGAACCTCTAAAGTTGTTTGCACAAACTCCATGTTCATCTAGAAGAAATACATTAAATTATTAAGCAGAACTCAAAGTAAAGGAAATTATAGATAAATATTTTATATTTCCTGTTTAGGGTGGTAATTCATCATGGTATAGCTTCTGAACATTTATACTGCAGGTGTAAGAGAGCTGGGAAACCAAAGTAAATTACTTCAGCTGTAACTCCCTACTTTTATGTTTCTGTGGCTTGAACTGTAAGAACAGAAACCAAACCTCTCTCCCTGCAAAAATCCATGTCAGATGAATCATAGTGCTGGTAAACTGTGCCTAGGATATCACTTATTCTCATCTAAAGAAAGAGTTCTTCAACTTTGCCACTGTGAAATTCCCAAAGTGGGTGCTTGAAGCTCCCAAGGCCAAACAGTGATTGATGGTATACAAGTCATCCCAGAAAGGCTCAAAACTGTGCTTTAAAAACAAAACAAAACAAAACAACAAAACCCCTATTTCCCCAAACTTGAAAAATAGCTGTTTTCCAAATCTGCTCTCAGTGATATCACTGGGAAGACAAGAGGGTCCAATTGCTCCCTCACCCCCAATAAGCACCTGGCTCCCCTTCATCCTTCCTTACCTACAAGGCCCTCCTCCACCACACTCTTCCTCCATTACTACTCTTGTGGCAGCAGGGAAAAGGAGGGAGATCTTTCCACCCTCTCTGAAGCCTGGCAAGCTGCTATGGCTGCTTGCCAGATGCAAGGAGCACTGGGAAATGTAGTTTTTCAAAAATGATTTCCATTTTTTAAAAAATCAGGAGGGGAAGGGGTTTTGCAAATTGCAAGTGATTAATTATAACCAGGGATCCAGCAGATTTGATGAGATGAGATGAACACAATTGATATTACAGTATTTCACTATGGTAGCATCTCATTTACAGCTCCTTGGATTTTTTCCCCAATTCCACTAACTTATGACAGTGTGATAGACATCAAGTCTATACATGTCCCAGACCCACCAGCTACTGAAAAGGAAAGGAAGTGGCAAAACCATGCTGGGATAATCCAGGTGGGATTCAGCTAGTTAATGACACATTTCACCTGTTCTAGAAGGGAAATGTGTTCTAATGAGATTATTTGCACAATGAAGCTGAATGGGTGAGGTTTGTGAAACAATACAGGTATATCCCTATATAGCTGCTGGGTATCTCACCCCCATGGTATCTCTGGGTATCTGGTTATCTCACCCTACATTTGGGCATCACACCCAAATGTCATTGAAAAGAAAGTGTGCGAATGCAATATGAATTTACTCTAATGTGCCCAGTACAAAGAAGTACATCACTGTTCTGCTCACATCACTCATATCTCATTCAGCTCCCACAGCTACTTTCACAGTCAATTTGGTTTCAAAGCATCATAAAAGGAGATCTTCCCACCAACATGCTCTAAAAGGGTAGAAATGTCTACCTGAATAATTCCTCTCCACCTGATTGCCAGGTACACAAATTGCATTTGTACCTATGGGTGTGTGCACAGGCTTCAATCACACTTCACAACAATTGGCGGGCGTGGGGGGTGGGCAGTGATGTGTTTTTCAAGATATGAGAAGGTTCTTATATGAATCAGCCCATAAACTGAAAACACTGGGCGGGGGGGGGGGGTGTCTTAAAATTTACTTGGGTACATTTACACAGGGACTTCCTATGTTCTCATTTTGGTGATTTATCATAAAATTGAAGATATAAGCCGAAGTAGCAGAGAAAAGAAGATACAAAATGGCCCAAAGTTTCCCATTCTAACATCCCTAGGTCCCAGTATAGACCACACCGTTCATGAATAGCCTGCAGTCTCTGTATGGACAGGCAAGGATATCAAGCTCAGCCCTTAACAATCAATATGTGTCCTGGGACAGAGAAGCAGCCTACAACAGATATGGAAATATCGTTTCAAGGTTGCAATCTAGACACCTTTAAATGTGCCACTGCCTGAGGAGTGACACATTTCTCCTGCCTATTCTCCACCTCCAGGTTGCAATCTGGGGATCCCATCTGTTTAAACATATATTAGTTGTCACAATCTTTGGCTACAAAATAATAATTTGGGAGATAATGGAAACACTATAATATCTTTGCAGATAACCGACTCCAGTACTCTGTGTTCTTTAACAACTAGATTAAGGTGCCAAGCCCTTACACACATGCTACACATCACTGAACCATAAAAAAAAAAAGCTCAATTAATCAAATTTTAAACTGATGCTTCTTTATCATAAATGAATATATATCAGGAATCTAACTGAACACCACTTTCAGAGTTTTACATTAAGCAATTAAATTTAAAAGTGCTTGTGGTTAAAACAAAGTCACTTCTCTTTGCTGCATTGTTTGCAATTTTGTGATCCTGCCAAGTTAATTAAGTCTTACGATTTGCAAGAGATGCAATTAGGATGTTTCTGTTTTTTAAAAAATTCTGTCAGTTTGATCTTTGCCAAGAATAGTTAAGAGTGTGTGAATCCAAAGAAAAACTTGCATAATCACTAAGAAATTGCCAAAAGGCCTATTTTGCTGTTAAAAGCTTTAGCTATAAGAGCGTATCTAATAATTATATTACAAAGTCTACTTTTTCCATATGTTGAGGTAAAGAAAGGGAATGTCTGGCTTCTGCAATTCAATCTATATGTCTTCCTTTTTCTCAGTCCTCCACATTTCCAGCCACTTCCCTCCTCACTATCCATCATTCTTAGCTTCCTCTTTCTCTTCCTTGTGAGACCAACCCTCATTCCCCTGCCATTTTTCTCCTCCTCATAACATTCTCCCCAAAACCATTGACAACCCCCTCTCTCCCCCATGTAAATCTTTCCCTCATTCTCCCCCATTATCAGCTCCCTCCTCTCCCATGTCAAGCTTGTCATCCTTTCTCCCTGCATCAGATACTCTATGTCGGATTAACCTATTAGCAAAGGTAGCATTTGCTACAGGCCCGGCACTTTCAAGGGCCCCACACTAAATGTTTGCATTGCAAGCTTTTCTCCTATTCCTATAATCTTCTCTCGTGTCTGGCGATCTCTCCTCCTTTCTGCTTCAGCAATCCACCCTAGGCAGGAAAAGAGCCATTGCAGTCTTAGTGCTCACTGCTTACCCAGCCCTCTCAGCTTCATTCATTCTGTCCTGCCCTATCCCAGCCTTATTGGTTCTGCTGGTCTTGTGCTCCTCCTCTGCTTGGAATTGGTTTGTAACTGCAGAGCCCAGGACACTGCCGGTTTCTCTTGAAGAAGGAAAGTAAAACATTTTGTATAAACCAACCCTTTGCTGTTTGTTCTGTTTGTGTGTGATTAGTTCCCTTGGTCAAGTGTTTCTCTCTCTCCCCACACACACCCATGAACCATGTGTGTACATGTGAGAGAAGTCCCACCCCGTGTGTGTGTGTGAGAGAGAGAGAGCGAGAGAGAAGCTTTTTCTGCTTTTAAATCATTTTCAAAGTATGCCAAAACTGTTCTAGTACAAATTTGTAAGAACCCCCCCCCCATCCCAGCAGTACTTCTTGTGAGGAAATTAGTCAGGACAAAAGTATTAAAAGCTTTAAACATCATTGGGGGGAGGAATGTTCTGATAAAATTGCTATTTATAGCTCTAATCTGGCCTCTGTGTGTTGCTTTCTCCCCCCGACTCCCCACCTTATTAAAAATATTTATATGCTGCTTTTTTAGCAACAGAGTTCTCAAAATGGCTTAAATAGCAATATATGAGAAAATGGTTCTCTCTCAGTATGTTTCCCCTTTGAATCATTGCTGTTTTGTTTTGTTTTGCTTTGCTTTGTGCTTGTAACATGCTCCCCCACCAAAAGTCTATTTTTGTATACTTGCTTCAAAAAAAACCTTTGCAAATCAGATCACAAGAAACTCATTTTAAAAACTCCATTGCCCATGAAAATGATTGGTTGTCTTTAAAGTCTAAGAAATTTGGGTAACTCCATATATGACATTCTGCTGTCCTATTTGAAATCAAATTGGTGGCTTTTCTTTCTGTACTGTATAGACACACATTATACATTGTATATATTCTGTAGCATATAGAC
This sequence comes from Hemicordylus capensis, assembly GCF_027244095.1. Taxonomy (NCBI): domain Eukaryota; kingdom Metazoa; phylum Chordata; class Lepidosauria; order Squamata; family Cordylidae; genus Hemicordylus; species Hemicordylus capensis. Next base: position 92,062,468 of record NC_069659.1, on the reverse strand, counting down.
ATACACTATAGCTGCATATGACTTTTGCTTAAATGAAATGTAGTCAATAGAAGAGATAAAATTGGATTGCTTGCTGCTGTGATAGGTGTTAAAAAGGCTATTTGAATTTGCTTCTAAGTTACATGCTTAGGATTGGAGTATATACAGCTAAAAATTTATCTATCTATCAACACACATCCTGTTCTTCCTCCAAAGAGGTAGTGTACATGATCTTCCTCCCCACTTTTATCCTCACAACCATCCTGTGAGGCAGGTTTGGAGGCGAGAGAGAGAGAGAGAGAGAGAGAGAGAGAGAGAGAGAGAGAGAGAGAGAGCTAAAGTCTCACAGTGAGTTTCATGACTGAATGAGGAGTCTAAACACTCATAGTCTTAACACTCTAATCATTACACCACACTGGTTCTCAACCATGTACATATTGATTACAGGAAAAATCTAATGGCAGGAGAAAAAGGAGATTAATTTTTACGGTGAAGCAAACTAGTGGGAAAGAGAGTGTTGGATATCTTTAAGAGAGCATGGAAGGCTTTAATTATCAAAATGTGGGAAGGCTGTGGACCCAAGCCCTGGATCTTTTAAGTACCTCGTGACACCTCTGTAAAGGAGGGAAGAGTGGCAGGATTGTCTATGCAAAATCTGGTATTGGCAGGTATGTTCAGAAATTGTTCTAAAAATACCCCCCCCCCAAAATAAACCAATCTTTCCCTGAGTGTATTTTAGTGTAAAAAGTAGTGAATTCAGCTAATTTAAATGGCAGGGCAAGGGGTATGTGTGTGTGTGTGGAAGAAAAGGAATGAGAGAAAGAGCAGAGAGGAGGAGGAAGACAGAAGGTGGTGTGAGGTAGGTGCAAGGCTATGTGTGGCTCCCCAGAGGTGCATCAAAATCTAATCTGGCCCACCACCAGATTTGAGTTTGACACCCCCTGGCATAGTGCATTTGCAAGAGAGAGATAAAATCCAAGCCCCAGTATTTTTATATGGGGGGGATCTTTTATGGGGGGAATTATTGTTGCACCCCCTGTCATTTCTTGCTGGATCTGTCCCTGGCTCTTGGAAATTTCTTGTCACGCTCACTTTTTATGTGCATTTTGAAAATTTAGGGCCCCTTTATAACATATGCTACAGGCCCCACACTAGCTTAATCCAGCCCTGGAGATACTCTCACTTTTACCAACTGAATGTTAGATTAGACTGGCAAAATGTCCCTCAGTTCCTTTCAAAGAAACTAGCCCAAGTTACTGTTGCTATCTGTCTTCATAGGATTTTCCTCTTTCTAATATTGGTGTAATGGCGCAGCAGGAAATGATGTGACTAGCAAGCCAGAGGTTGCTGATTCAAATCCCCATTGGTATGTTTCCCAGACTATGGGAAACACCTATATCAGGCAGCAGTGATATAGGAAGATGCTGAAAGGCATCATCTCATACTGCGTGGGAGGAGGCAATGGTAAATCCTTCCTGTATTCTACCAAAGACAATCAAATGGCTCTGTGGTTGCCAGGAGTCGACACTAGCTTGACGGCACACTTTACCTTTAATATTGGTGTGAATGCCACTTTCATTTTCTTGTAATCTTTGCTTCCTGACTTGCTTTGTCATTTTCCTCTCCATTTCTGCAGGACTGGAATCTCTCTTCTTCTCAGTATGGATGTGCATGGAACTGGCTGGCCCGGTTTGGTTCGAACCCAACCAGATTCAAACCTGACTGGACCAATTTGGTCTGGCACCCCTCAACCCCCCCCCCAGTTCGGTTCAGTCCGGGAGGGGTTGTTCGTGAATATTTTATATACACACACACACACACACACACACACACAGAAAAAGATGAAATTTTTTTTAACCTTTCTCCCCTTTGGGGGAGTTCCTTGGGGTGGCGGGGGGTCTGTGGAGGTCCCTCCTCCCCCCACTGACCTCAGTTATCACCCCCTAAAGCCTGTTCGGCTGGTTCTTTGGCCCATTCAGGCTTCCATAGTTAGGCATGGCGGCAAAAATGGCGGCTGCCACACATACGCAAATGGCCTCTGCAAGGCCTGGCATGGCCCAGGGCTTCACAGAGACCATTTGCGCATGCACAACAGCCATCATTTTGGGCAACGCATCAAACTATGGGCCTCTGGGGGTGGGGGAAGAACCTCTGCCGACCCCACCCCCCGCTGCCCCAAGGAACTCCCCTGAAGGGGAGAAAGGTTAAAAAAAAATATGTAAATATATATATATTTGCCAAAAAAAAAAAAAAAAACCCCAAACCTTGGGGGGGGGGGTTTGCTCCGAGGTCAGACCAAACTGGGGGGGGGTTGGTTCAACCCTGAACCACTGAACCGAACCAGTTCAACCTCGAAATGGTTCAGGGTCGAACCAGTTTGGACATCCCTACTTGTAGGACTACTTTCTGTGGGTTTCTTTTTTTCCCCAAAACACCAGACCCATCTTACTATGGTAGTAAAACCTTTTTCTTTTACATAGTTACAGCTTCAGTATATTCAATATATTTCCCACACACAATACTTGAAAAACTGGAAAATTGATTATACTCTAAGACTTAAATTGAGAGAGATGGGAAGAATAAATTATGAATGCTGACTAACAGTGCACGTTCTTTAAAAGCAGTCAGTCCGTCAGTTCAACTGTGTTGTTCATAGGGAAAGGGGAAAGGGGCAAGGACCCTGGGCAGATACGGAGGCTTTATGGGGGTGGGAAGAAGGTTCAGGAGCTAGAAAATTGAACTTAAGGGAGCAGGAAGAACAGAGGCAAGTTGACTAACCAAAGGACCTCATAGCCTATAGTAAGCTGAGAAGCATGGAGCCAAGAGATGGTAGAGTGGAGAAGGCAACCTGAGGAAAAGTGAGGCAGGAGCAGGGTACTGAGGAAGGATGAACCAAGGAAAAATGGGAGATGAAGGAAAATGTCACCCTGGGCCTAGGGATGGGAAGAGCTTTGAATAAGGGACAGGAATGGAGAAGTAACGGATGTTTGCAGGCTGAAGGACTGTGGACCAAGGAAGCCAAATTAGAGAGGGTTACATGTGATTCATATACCCTATTCACATGTTTATGTGAATGTCTACACTATGCACATGAAATCTGTGTATAGTATATATATGAATGGATCTGTACACACACACACAGTTATTCACACATTATGTTCAATGCACATTTAGTAACACACTTCCTACCTCTACCCTGCATTTGAGGGCCCTGTATCGACTTGATGGCACACTTTACCTTTAAAGGTAAAGTGTGCCATCAAGTTGGGGCTTGTACCCAGGATCTATTTTCAAATGAACATACAGCATTCACACACAAACATGTATGTGTGTACAGACACCTGTATGAATATACAATGTAATGTCAGGAAAGAGCTATAGATTTGAACTAGCAATAGCACTTACATTTATATACCGCTCTATAGCCGAAGCTCTCTAAGTGGTTTACAATGATTTAGCATATTGCCCCCAACATTCTGGGTACTCATTTTACCGACCTCGGAAGGATGGAAGGCTGAGTCAACCTTGAGCCCCTGGTCAGGATCGAACTTGTAACCTTCTGGTTACAGGGCGGCAGTTTTACCACTGCGCCACCAGGGGCTCTAATAATGATTACTAATAAGGTAATCATCATTATCATCATAATCATGAATATAACAGTAATAATACGTTTCTCAACAACAACTTCACAAAGCAATTTACATAGTGAAAGGAATCAGAAAATGAATGAGAAAATGGTTCTCTGTCCCAAAGGGTTCAAATATTATTTTTCACACACACACCAGCCACTGGAGGAATGGTATGCTTCAGTGGTTGGATAGGGACAGTTTCTCTCCCCCTGCTAAATAAATATTTTAAAATTCTTTTAAAACAACAGTTATCTTGCAGGGAAAGAGTATTAGGACTGCAGAATCATATAACTCCAAATTCAGGAAATAGAATTATTCCTTCTGGTTTCATTGCAAATCAACCTTTTTCTGTGTAAATATATTGATATAATTACTAACTGATCTTGTAGAGGGGTGTGTGTGTGTGTGTGTGTGTGTGTGTGTGTGTGTGTGTGTGTGTGGTTGTTGTTGTTTTTTCCTTTTTCTTTCTTTTTTGCAGATAGCTTCTGTCGCAATCCGTGAGCATCTATGAACAGATTGCAACTTTCTAGCCTGTATTGTTTTTCTATTTAAAAAATTGTGCCTTTGTGTTTAATATGTTTGTATGTGATTAATCTATAGCTTGTGTTTGACTATACATAGCATATGGTATTTACCTTCGCCTCTTTTAGAAATAAGGCTTCCTTTCAGAATGGCATAGTTATCTAAATACTCTATCTGGAGGGATGCTATTACAGGCTGCTAAACTATGCTATTGTCTCAAATAATTTCATTAATGCTTTCAGAAACTCTCTCTGTGTGTGGCAGCGGGGAGAGGGAGAGGTACACACAGTGACTCAAAGAGACACACAAACATGCATTTCAGGCATCCTTTCTTTTATATTTCAACTCTACAAGAGGACCTCATTAATCATGAGTCCAGCATTCACGGTATCACATATCCGTGGCTGGGTGATGGAGAAAATGCCAAAAACGGGTTAAACCCACATATCCACAGAGGTCATTTCCGGCTGCCATTTTGAGGTCCGCAGAGATCAGGAGCCATTTTATGGCTTATTTTTCTTAAAAATGCTCCCAAACACCATGATTTCTGGATGATTTTTTTTACTCAGAGGGGGGTATTGCTGGACTGCTGGGGATCCATGGAGCACAGTAGACCACTCCCCCCTGCATTTATAGGGCCATTTTACCCCCTTCTTTGACATTTTTCTGACCTCCAGGAACCTAACCTCTGGATTTCCATAGCCCCAGTGACTCAGTATTCACAGTTTCCGTAGCCGCAGTAGTAGTATACTGAGGTTCTCCTGTACATAAATGAACATGTTAAGAGGGGAACCTTTTTTCCCCTCTTGTGAGATTTGTAAGCAAGCTTATAAAGCAGGCAAGAAAGTCACAACCAGAGGTTTAAAAATCCAAATAAAAATATAGTTTACTGAATACAAAGTAAGAGGTTTTACTATACTTTCAATGAGGGAATTTCCGCATTAAAGAGTCCCCTCAGGGCAGGCCAGACTGTGCACCTCTCTAAGGGTGTAGTGGGTGTACAGGGAGTCCCCTTTCTGGAACCCCTAACAAGTGGATGGGAGTAATTGTGTATGGTGTATGGGAGTAACTGCGGCAGCACTGATTGCATAACTGCTCATTGTCTGCAGTGTCAGGGCTGCCTTCCAAGTCTGTAATAGTGTTGTATCACTACACATTATATCAGTCAATGAGGCTATTGACATGCACGTGCAAAACCGGGCTAAGAGACCCCAGCCCGGATTTGCACATGGATGTGAATCACCGGGATCGCGTCCGATCCCAGTGGCCACATGGCGGCAAACCCACCTAAGAAGCCTCCCATTAAAACGAGGTGAAAGGAGCGAGCACTCCCTAACCCTCGTTTTTCTGGTTGTGTGTCAGCTGCAGCTGTTTGCAGCTGCGGCTAGTACACTTGGGGAGTGGAGGGTGGATTCCCATAATGCACTGCACCATTGCGTGGTGCATTGTTGGAACTCCGGGGAGTGGGGCACCACACAACGGCATGCCCCTATACCCCAACACCCAGAGTTGCCAGGCGAGCCTCTGGGCGAGCTGCCAATTGTCTGGATGGGCGATCCACCTGATCAGGGAAGGTTATTTATTATTTATTTATTTATTAGAACATTTTTATACTTCCCAAACTTATGTCTCTGGGCGGTTTACAACAGAATAAAAACAAAATAAAACATTTGTTAAGACAAAAATTGCGGGGGGGGGACACATTACAACAACTAAAAATTTTAAAATAATATTTTAAAACAGCATTATTAGGAGATAGTCTGCGGGGAAGGTAAGTTAAACCCACCTTCCCTGCAGACCACCTCAGAGCCCTTCTCACCAATTGTGAGAAGAGCTCCAGTGTTGTTGTTTTTTAATTCACAATGATCATGAAAACTAAATCCACAATAATATTTTGCTAGTGGTATGGAAATACGACTTCTTAGGATGCGGTGTAAGGGCTATCAGTGAACCCACTTTCTTCCCATCTGCTCCCTCTCAAAAGTTTTGTGAACAAATCACCTATTTCAGACACTTTTGTTCATACCCTAGGTGCAACAGTAAATTTTATTAGCCCATATCTTATAGACATTTTCACCCCAAAGCAATAAAGGATCTGGCATGACTGAAACCACTAAAATAAAAGGGAAATGTGTAGATCAATACTTTTGACTTTTTTTTTAGCCCAATGGTTCATTAAAATCTGGCTCTTTTGGATAGAGCACTAAAAATTGATGTCTACAAGAATGAAAGTCTCCTGGAAGCAACAATAAAAAAATCACTGGCTCAATGAAGCTAGGTTGGTATACAAATTGACTTATAAAGAACATTATTAGGCATTCCTTCAACCCAAACAACCACTCAATAGAAAAATGAAATGAAACAAAGGGATTGTTTAACAACTCTTCATAGCATAAATTAACACCTGTGCCAAGAAACATAAAGCAGTCGAGATAAGAAGGTATATTGCTGCCTTTTGCATAAGATACAGTTATATCTCCATTGGGCATTCACACATATCCACATAGACCCAAAAATAGAGAGCCACAAATAGATTATGTAAAAAGCAAAATACCCTTCCAACAAAGAACACCACATTTTGCCAAACACACAGTCCAAAGATGGCCAAAAAAGAATCACTGACCCAGAATCCACTGCCAGCCACAGTGCCTATGTTGCAGTAAAATCATTGGCACAAGTTGCCCTCTCACACAGTTATGACTCCTTACTTGAACACTGCAACAGCTGCCACAGCAGCAGCACCCTTAGCAGCAAGCGTCATCATAAGCTCAACTAGAACAATGTGTTTGTTGAATGCTGTTTAACATCTATATGAAACCTCTGGGAGAGGTTATCCATGGGTGTGGGCTGCAGTGCCATCAATATGCTGATAACACCCAGCTCTACTTATCTTTTAAGTCAGCAGACATGAGGGAGTCAGTAGATGCTCTGAACCGGGGCTTTGAGGCTGTTCCGGACTGGATGGGAGCAAACAAGCTGAAACTTAATCCAGATAAGATGGAAGTGCTCTGAGTTGGTAGAACTGATAATTCAAGTAATGAGATAAATCTGGTCTTGGACGGGGTCACACTCCCTCTGAAAGAGAAAGTCTGCAGCTTGGGGGTGCTTCTGGACCTGATGCTGTCCTTGGAGGTGCAAGGTGGCAGCGGTATGCAGAAGTGATGTGCAGAAGTGCCTTTTACGCCAGCTGCAACCCTACTTAGAGAAGTCGGACCTTACCTCAGTCACTCATGCTTTGGTAACATCCAGATTGGACTACTTCAATGCACTCTAGGAGGGGCTGCCCTTGAAGACAGTTTGGAAGTTCCAGCTGCTCCAGAATAGGGATGTGCATGGAACCGGCAGGGGCTGGTTTGAAGGCGGAGGGTAACTTTAAGGGTGTGGGAGGGTGCACTTACCTCCCAGCAGTATTTCCCCCACTGGCGCTCACTTAAAACCTGGTCTGGTGGGGTGGCAGCATATCTCTGTGCTGCCCCGTCCACTCCTCAGACTGGAAATGACCAGAAGTGGCCTGCCTGCCCAGCCAGAAAGTGGTGGGGGGAGAAAGAAAAAGGCGGAGGACAGGCCAGTGGGCGAAGAAGTCAGTGGTGGGTGGGTGGGCCAGCTGGCCAGAGGCACAGGTGCTCTGCACCCTGCCCAGCTAGTAACCTATAAAGCCATAAGCAACTTAGGACCGGGGTATGTAAAAGAACGCCTTCTTCATTATGAGCCCTGCGCCCATTGAGATTATCTGGAGAGGTCCATCGGCAGTTGCCACCAGTACATCTGGTGGCCATTCATTGGTGGGCCTTCCATGTTGCTGCCCTGAGGGTTTGGAATGTGTTCCCTACTGCAATTAGAGCCTCCCCATTTCTGACAGCTTTTTAAAAGTCTCTTAAAACACATTTATTCACGCAAGCCTTTTAACCAGGATTGTGGTTTTACACTGTTTTAATGATCTCATTTCTGTTTTCATTTGTTTTGTTTATTTGTTGTAAACAACCCAGAGATGTGAGTTTGGGGTGGTGTGCAAATATACTAAATAAATAAAATAGTAAAATAAATGTTACCGTTGTCTTACAGCTCACGTGGCCCACAACCACTCCTTAGCTCAATCATCAACTGTTTCCCCCAGACTTTTTCACTTTATCTGCCATTTCCTTCTTTTATACTTCAGCATTACTCTATATAGTAGGGTTTGCCTCCTCACAGCTGCTATTTGCCTTGGGAGAAAAACTGTCATTGGCACCAGCATTTTTCCTAAGACACAAAGCAGCCATTGGAGGAGGAAGATCCAGTTTGGGACCATGGTGGGGACAAAGAGTTAAAGCCTCCTTCCCTCAGGTCACAGCCCCAATTCAGATTGCCTTCCATCACCATGATTTCTGTTTAGTAAAGACAAGTTAAGCACAACAGTTCTAATAACGTATTTATCATAATATGTCCTTTGGCCCAACTGTCTGCAGCATTGCAGTTCTTATATTTGAGCCATGTGGCTTTCAAGTTGCATTATTCATATGCATATGCTCATTTTTAGCCATCAAGCCCTAGGCTAACAGACAAAAGTCTTGATCTACAATCATAGCTGCCAAACTGATGGTTGGCTTGTCAATGTTAACATGCTGATCACGTGTATAACTAATAAGGGAAGCGTGGATTCAGTTTCCCCACTTTTATACCACCCAAAACTTACGTCTCTGGGCAGTTTACAATAGAATAAAATAAATGACAACAGAAAGTTAAAACATTTGTTAAAACAAAATAAATCACAACAGAAAAATTTAAAACATTAGTTAAAACAAAATAAATTTACAACAATTTAAAATTTTAAAACAATATCAAAACTATTAAAACAGCGTTTAATTAAAAGCCTAGGTGAACAGAGATGTCCTTAAATACTTTTTAAAAGTTATCAGAGATGGGGAGGCTCTTATTTCAGCAGGGAGTGCATTCCAAAGCTTCAGGGCAGCAGCAGAGAAGGCCCGTCCTTGAGAAGCCACCAGACGAGCTGGTGGCAACTGCAAGCGGACCTCTCCTGATGATCTCAATGCATGGTGGAGTTCATGATGAAGAAGAAGTTCTCTTAAATACCAAGGGCCCAAGCCATTTAGGATTTTATAGGTTATAACCAACACCTTGTATTTTGCCCAGAAACTTATTGGCACCCAGTGTAGCTCCTTCAATACAAGAGTAATATAGTCTCCAAGATGATCCAGAGACCAACCTGGCTGCGGCATTCGGAACCAACTATAGTTTCCAGACTATGTACAAAGACAGATCCACATAGAGCACAATGCAATAATCCAGTCTGGAGGTTAGCAGCATATGTACCACTGTTCTGAAGTCGTTTATTTCAAGAAATGGACTCAGCTGTTATATCAGCTGAAGCTGATAGAAGGTACTTCTGATTCTGACCACTGCCTCAACCTGGGACGCCAGGGAGAAGCTTGGATCCAGAAGCACCACCAGACTGTTACCTCCATAAAGGTAACTGGCAATGTTACCTCCATAAAGTTACCTCCATAAAGGTAACTGGCAATCTTACCTCCATAAAGTTACCTCCATAAAGGTAACTGACAGTGTCAAGGCTCTCCATGCTGAGCTGTTTACATGCATCAGCCTAGCACAGATCATGTTATCACAGCTCCAGGTTTGGATGGAATCCTTTTGCTGTGCAGGAGGTGATCCAGCAAATAATTTGCACATAGATGCCCCTGCTGGATCCAGACAAGAATCCATATGGGAAACTATATGGAAATCCTACTGCATTTGCTATATTAGTTTTGCATTGAATATTTCCCAACTAGTAATTTTAAGCCCGTTAAAATAACGGGCGCTAGTACCTGTTGTTGTTGTTCACTTTATTCCTTTCCTCTCTTGTTTGCCCTCTTTTCCTTTGATTTTGTTCTATTTTTGTCTTTCCTTTGTCTTCCTTTTCTCTCTCTCTTCCTCTGTTTTCTTTTCTTCCTGTCTGCTTTCTCCCTCTCCTTCTCTTCCTTCCTTTCTTCCACCTCTTCTAATTCCCATCTTTCTGTTTTCTTGGTCTTATTGTTTTCTCCTACTCTCGCTCCCTGTATTTTGACCCATACTTTTGTATCTGTTTTTCTTTCTCCCATTCCACCCTCTTGTTTTCTACCCTTCCGTCTCCTGCACTCTCTTGTTTCCTTTCCCCTCTCCCTTGGCCCTCTGTCTCTGTTTTCCCCCTCTCCCCTCTGTCCCGCTTTCTTTTGCCCTTCCTTCTCCCTTATTTAGTTTTTTCTTACTTATGAGGCAACTTTTAGAGCATAGTTCTTGTTTATATATATATTTTTATTTTTTATACTCAGTATTGAACTTAACTTACTCATCTGAATCATGTTTTGGTTTCCCCCCCAACCCTCATAGTATTTCTTTATGCACCACAGTCTTTGTGAAAATTCTTTCTGAGTTTGGTAATAGTCTTCCTTGTTCTGGGCCTTCTAGCACCTTGACCACGACGTTTGTAAAACTTCTGACTCTTGATAATGCCACATATAACTGTCCGTGGCTGAATACTGTCTTGGGCAAATAGATCCAAACCTTTTCTTGGGTCTGACCCTGTGACTTACTTATTGTCATTGGAAAAGCCAATTTTATCGGGAACTGTCGCCTTCTCAAGGGAAATGGTAAGTCAGTACAGGATGGTGCCTAATCAATTTGGGGGATGAAGTCCATGTCTCCCTGTGTCGATCCTGTAATCACTTGAGCAATGATGAATTTTTCCCCCCAGGTTTTTTATGATGAGGCGGGTGCCATTGCATAATTCTTTCTTGGTGTCTAGATTTCTCAGGAGCATAATTATTGCACCTACTTTCAGGGTGAGTTAAAGCTTAGGCATTCCTGTTGGTGTTTGGTCACTGAGGAATTCAATAGGGTAGTTTTTTTTAATCCTCCTTAGTGGAATCATCTATTGTGTCTGCGCTGAGATATGTGACTTCTTCTCCTTCCAAAATGTTGAACACCTGTTCATTTATGGTGTCAACATTGGAGTTCTTAGGTCAAAGGATGGATCTGTTTGCTATTCTGGGAACATTGTCAACAGGAATGTAGTCTTCGGAAATATCGATATCCCCTGTGCATATTATTCTGGCTGGGATTTCAATGATGTCCTCTGGAAGTCCTTCAATGCGTGTGTTTCTCCATTGCCAACTTTGATTAGCCACTTGCTGAATTCCGCGTCGATGGATCAGATATTGTTTTGTAGCTTGAGGATTTTGAATGTGGGCCATAGCGTAATATATTTTATGCAGGCTTCAACGATATGTGTCTGGCTACCATGTGGCACCACTGGAAGTGTTTGCTGGAAATTTCCTGCCAGCAAAAATATTTTTCCTCCCATGGGTTTGTTGTTTTCCATAATCTCTCTAATTAGTTTGTCCACTACTGTAAGTGCTAGAGTGGGTGCCATTGTTGAATCGTCCCAAATGATTATCTTTGCTTTTTTTATATTTTTAGCATCTGCAGAATTGAGGCGCATGTTTGATATGAAGTTCTCAAGTACAGGTGCTGGTAGTTTGAACTGGGAGTGGTATGTTCTGCCTCCCTGTAGTAGATTGGATGCTATTTCTGTGGAGGCCACAGGGAGTGCGACTTCATCTTGGCCATGCACTGTACTGAGTAAGGTCTTGTATAAGTAAGTTTTTCCACTGCCTCCTGGCCCATCCAATAAAAAATAGCGGTGGCAAAGCTGATCATTCTGGCTTGCTGTTAATATTTGCTCCATGGCTGTTTTTTGCTCGTCGTTGAAGCTTCTTGCCATTTCTTCAGTTGTGTGTTTTTCATAGGCCTGGTTGTAGGCATCTGTAAGCTGGTCTGTATTTTGCATGGTTCATGTCAATCCAAAGTCTTTTTTTTTTTTCCCCATGGAGTGTCAGAATGTTGGATATTTCTTGAAGGGCGAGGTCACGGCATCTTGTGCAATATTCATTGTGTCATATATGTTTATGGACATAATCCTCAATGAGGTATTGTTCATATTTTTGAAACAGTTCATGCATGTTTTGTAGGGATGCGAATACGCAGATATAGGCAAGCAGTTCTCTGAGTTGTTTGGGCATGCTGTATTGGACAGCATCTTCTAGTGTACTCTACCACACTTGCTCATCATTAATGAGCCCTCTTGTTTTGGCAGCTTATTGGAAAGTGGGGTAGGCATTACCATTTACACTCCTGAGAATTTCGAAGGATGTAGCACCTGGTACATGCAGCAGTAGGAGGCGTTGGCAGTAGCGCTCTGGATCCGATGGCAAATTTACAGAATACATTCGCCCGATCACTTTGTCTGCACCACGTTGTCGTAATTTCCAAGTGCAGTTTGCAGAGTGAAAGACATAATGAAAAGGAATGTCTGAGTATAATATGTTTCTTGCTTTCTCTTCTTGTTGATTTAATTTGAACCAAGCTGTCAAATGAGTTTCGCGAGTTGAAGCTCTATTGGCTGCAGCGCCAATGTCATCTGGGTTGAAAATTACTGCCTGTTCGTTTGGGAGATGATCTGCTAGCCTGTGGACTGCTATATATATTCATCTATTTCATTACTGCTGAGCCACTGATATATAACCACATTAGAAAGTAATATTTCAATTATTCATCCAATCATCCACAGCTATATATTCCAGTGCTATAAAAATGTTAATTTAAATAATCAGGACCTAAAAATGGAAACAGGCACTTTATCAAAAGGAGGTCAAATATTAAAATGACTCTATAGTTCAGAACTTTAAATGAGATTATACAAAGAATGCTATCTATGTATAACAAATAATAATAGCATTATGAAGGTGTGTTTTGATTTCTTTAGGTTGCAATCCTGTGTATGCTTACCTGGGAATAAACTCCACTGAAAGAAGCATGCATAGGATTGGATTATTAGAAAACAAATTCATCAGCCAATTATATTAGGGTACTTAGATGTGGCCTGATCAAGTCCCACTGATACCAATTTGGTTCCAGTTTAAGATCAATGGGGCAAAATCCAAGAACCAAAATCAATGGGACAAAAATCAAGAGCTCCTGCTTAAATCTGCATTCTCAATTATTTTATATTTAAGGCAATAAGAAGACTTCTGCTGGATCAGACCAAAGGTTCATCAAGGCCAGCAACCTGTTCCCAGTGCTGGCTCAAATGCTGGTACCACCTGAGACTGTGACATGGCCACGCCCCTTGTAATGCCACACCCAGGATACAGATGGAATGGAATGCCAGCTGCATTCCACCTCCCTCACATTCCACCTTCTATCTTTTCATGTTGCTGTATCTTCTGAGTGCACAGGTATGGGTGGACTTTTAAAATCCCAACCATCCTTCCGTGCTCAGAAGTTACAGCAGCATGAGAAGAGAGAAGACAGTACAAGAGGCACCACTCTCCCCTTCTCATGCTGCATGGGGGTGGAAGTAAGTTTTAAATCCCACCCATCCCCATGCACCCAGAAGGTACAGTGATGGGAGAAGGGAAAGGTGGCAGGCAGTATGACCAATAGCATGTGGGTAAGGCAACATCCATGAATAAGGCAGGATGCCCGTACTCACTGCCCTGAGGCACAGGCACTGCCTGAGGCCATCACGTCATCTTATCTCATTAGCAAGCCACCTCTGACTTGTCAGGTACCTTCAGGAAGCCCACAACTAGGGTATGAAGACAACATGCTCCCCAAAATGCTCCAGTTCTTCCTCCCAGGCAATTGGTATCCATTGTCATGGTGCCATAGGACATGAAGGTTCCACTTGCCTATCATGACTACTAGCCATCGATAAGACCTCTTCCCCATGAATGTCTTGAAACCCTTTTAAAGCCATCTAAAGTCATGGCCATCACCACATCTTGTGGCAATGTATTCCATAAAGTAATTATGCATTCTGTGAAGATACTTTTAAATGTACCACTTGCTTTCCTGCTCTTTAGCACTCAAAGCAGCTTACAGCCCATAATTAAAACATCTGAGCAGCAAATTATTTACATTTCTCAGATCAATACAGACAAGAAAAAGTAACCAGGGGTAATCATGCTTTTTTTCCATTGTGGAGTTACAAAGTAACAACATTCTGTAAATAAAATATAGATAGAGAGTTGAGTGAGGTTTTGGTCCCAAGCCTTAGAGCAAATCAGGGCTATCCCAGTTTGAATTGGACATGAACATGAACTCATTAGGTGAGTTGGCAAACTCCTTCCTTTAATTCTGCAGCTGCAACATGGAGATAACTTTGAATCCTTGAAAGCAATATACAAATGTTAAGTACCATTATTATGCTATTTCCCTGGCTGGTTGGAAACCACATTTGCAAATGGAAGCTGCATCTGTAGTTCCTTCTGCAGGATGCACACATAGCACACATGGGGTTGCAGACATGTTTCTCATTGTTGGCTTGAGACTGCATACATACACAGCACTGAACTTTTGATGGTTGAAACTGGCAGTTTTGCCAGTGCCAATTGCCTATTTCGGAGGGGTGGTGGGGTCTGAACACAGGTTCGCCCTGCCATCCTCTATCAACCCTGTCAAAATGGCCACTGCCAATTCTCTGTTGGACAACTACCAGAATGAGAATGAAGCCCTCTGTTTCAATTTATTTTATTTCCCCTATGTTTCTGTCCCCCATATCACATTCTTGCATTAAGTTTCGTCCCTGGGACTTTCTGGATGGTGTGGCAGCCTTCTTGCAGTACTCTGTGTATCGTTCTTGCTTGCTAGAATGATGGGCTATTTGTCACTCAGTCAGTCAATCAGAGAGAAACTTAAAGCAACTTGATAACATAATCTTTCATTCTCACTTGTCATATCTGCTGTTCCCCATAGCAGGGGCAAGGGCTCAAGCTTTGTAAATGTACCACAGATTGTAACTTGTCAGCTCCCTTGCTAGAATGCTCTACAGACTCCCGCCAAGCTTCAAAGATAATCTGCAAATCATCATTCACAGCAGCTCAGTGCATCTTTAGTCCATCTAACACTTCCTTGTTTTGCTTTGTTTTATTAATCCCTTAGAGTGCTTTGTGAGCTGGTTTTGGTTGCCTTCCCAAGGAGGAGAGCAGGCAGGCTGCCAAAAAGATCTCCACACATATAGGCTTCTTGTGCACAACCTTTCTGTGTTCCCCCATGCCCAATTAATCAAAAATCGCAGCCTGAGAGTGGAGATGTCCTCTTCGGCCAAGGTTGCTGTTCTCTGTGTGTTAAAAAACAAACAGGTGCAGAGCTATTTTAACAAATGCCCCATGAAATCACTGCAAAGTTGATTTTCCCCATGGATTTCCCACCCCCCCCAGAAGTTTACATTCTTGCCTCAAACTAAAATGGAAAAGCAGCAACTTCAAGCTAAAAGAAAGGCAGCAACTCCACCATGCAAAGTAGAACAAATATTTGGGACTCAATGACACAGGATTTTGTAACAGCCATATTGTGAAAAGATTAGATAATAAATGGAGTACAGAACTGGCAGCAGCTTCAAACTATTATTAAACAGCCCATGATAGATCTACTCTCTGTTGTTATAATCTGCATGTGTGTCAGCCAGAGATTTATTTATTTTTATTTATTTATTGTTGCATTTATATACCGCCTTTTGTTAAAAGACAACCCCAAGGCGGTTTACAAAAGTTAAAACATACAATAAAAAGACAATAAAAATATTGAGCTAAAAAATATAAAAACAAACCAAATTTAAAATCTATAAAATACAAGCATAAAAACAATACAACAGGTAAAAACACAGAGAAGCAGCAGTAAAAACGATTATGTAAGAGCCTGGATAAAAAGTCAAGTTTTAACAAGCTTTCTAAAAGCCGTGATGGAGTCTGAGGAGCGAATGGCCACTGGGAGAGCATTCCAAAGTCTGGGGGCAGCAACAGAGAAGGCCCTGTCACAAGTGCACAACAGCCGGGCCTCTCTCATTGTCGGCACCTGGAGCAGGGCCATTAAATGTCTTGCAATCGTCCACAATTTTTCTTTAAAATAATCTAGGATGATGTTCTATTGTGGCACAGCCTCGCTTCAGGGGGAACATTTTAAAATGTTGCCTCTGGGCCCACGCCAACCTTGCTACACCCTGGTGAGATGGAGCGCAGTGCTGGTGGGGGAGACTGTGGGGGGGGGGGTGAGGAGCGGAGAGTTTCTGACCAAGAAAAACAAAACCAAGTCCCACCTCTCTGCTTCCTCCACATGGAGGAAAGCAGGAAATGGGCTGCTCGGCAGAGAGGCAAGAGGCTGTCAATTGGAAGGAGGGAGGGCAGCTGGACGAAGCTTGCAGTTTCCCATTCCAGTAAAATGAGGACTCTCCATTGCTTGCCCCCCTTCCTGTAGCCTCCGCTACCAGCGCTGCACCCCATCCCACTCTCTCTCCCTGGAGGTAAAGAGTTTGTTAAGGGGAGCTCTCCCCTCCTTGCCCCCCCCTCACCACAACTATTGCTGCCACCACGCAGCAGCATCTTTAAATTAAAAAAAAGCCATGGGGGGCGGACTTTCTCCTCACCCAACCCCCCTCCCTGCAGCCACTGCCACACCCTGGGTAAAGAGGGAAAGTTCCCCTTCGACTCCCCTCCCCGCAGCCTACTGCTGCCGCACAACAGCATTGTTTTGCCCATGGGCGGCAAAAAGGCGAATCTGCCCCTGCATTTCCGCCTCGTGGCATAAGCCCATTAAGCAACAAGAGTCCCAGGAGGAACTTCCAGGTTCCCCTAACTCCTGGAGTGCCCCTTCCTTCGAAGCACTAATCTGGCAACAGGGAATGGCAGGCCGAAACATGGCCACGCTACCCCATCATCCACAGGAAAGAGTTGAATATCTGCATAGTCAGTTGTAATAATACACGCTTGAGGTATGAAGTTTGTTCTCTCAAGACAAATGTTGGTGCCCATTTTATTGCTGATCCTAGGTGTAATTTACAAGGTTACAAATCAGTTATTCCTGTATTCTCCTACTTAAAAATCATTTGCCTGCTCTAATGAATCCCGTTAGAACCCTTGGAGCAGCTTGGATGACAAAATCCTACCTTTGTTGAAATACTATGGCACATATTGATTTGGAGGATCTGCTGCTTTTTCTGTAATTTTAAAGTAGGGGGATCAAATAAATGCTATATATTTAAGTGATTCAGTATATTTAATCTATGCTGTTTCATCTAATCTAGGTTGTTGCATGCTCCCCACTCCCTGGAGAAGTGAAAAATTATAGAACAATCTTTTACAGCTTCTGTTTCTTTTGCAGGTTCTTTTAGGATGGAAGAACACTAGTGGCTTCATTGTGCCTTTTATGGTTTGTTCACACATATACAGAGTGACTAGGTAGCAAGCAAGAAGGCAGAGTTGCCACTAAAAGAACATAAGAACGGCCCTGCTGGATCAGGCACAAGGCCTATCAGGCCCAGCATCCTTGCACTTGGTTTTTGTAAAGTAAGAGGTAAGTGCACCCTCCCCTGCCCTTAAAGTCCAACACCACCACCCCGCCTTCAAACCTTCAAACCTCCCAGTGTTCAAACCTGTTTGGAGGCTCATAAAAGGGCCTCTCAGCAGGTTCATGCACACCCCTAGAGGTCACCTAGAGCCCCCAGACTAGTAGCCATTGATCTGGGCAGCATCAATTTCAAACCAGAAGCACCAGTCCTAAGCCCTACAGCTGCCTTCAGCACTTGGAACTATGCTCTCTCGCTCTCTCTTAGCATTTGGATAGTGTGAAATGCCCAACCAATTAGTTAAGGTGACCAGTTCCCTTGGAAGCCATTCATAATTCAGCCTGTGTATTTGCATGTTTATATCCCGCCTTAAAAATACAATTTCACGAAGTGGTGAACAAAAAAAAAAGCCATTTGAAAATCACACTAAAATGCTAGCTTTGCATGGTTAAAAATTAAATAAAACACTAGTTACTATCTCTCAACCTAACCTATCTCAAAAGGTGGAGTTATGTAGGCTGTCCTGAGCTCCTTAGAGGAAGGGTGGGATATAAATGCAATATGTAAGTACAATCAAATATTTTAGGGAGAGTATATATCAGCTGTATAGAGTAGCTGAGTAGCAGAGCACATGTTTTTCATACAGAAAGTGCCAGGTTCAATCCTTGACCTCTCTGCATGGGGTTGGTAAAGACCCCTGGAGAACCAATATCAGTCAATGTAGACAATGCTGACCTAGATGTACTAATCATCTGATTCAATATAAGGTAGTTTCATATGTTTGCTATTAGTTAGTAGTCTTTTTTAATAGCCATAGTTGGAGAGGAGAGCTGGTCTTGTGGTAGCAAGCATGACTTGTCCCCTTAGCTAAGCAGGGTCTGCCCTGGTTGCATCTGAATGGGAGACTTGATGTGTGAGCACTGTAAGATATTCCCCTAGGGGATGGAGCTGCTCTGGGGAGAGCAGAAGGTTCCAAGTTCCCTCCCTGGCATCTCCAAGACAGGGCTGAGAGAGATTCCTGGCTGCAACCTTGGAGAAGTCGCTACCAGTCTGTGTAGACATTACTGAGCTAGATGGACCTATGGTCTGACTCAGTATATGGCAGCTTCCTATGTTGCTATATTAAGGCTTCTGGTGGCCCCTGGTGGTGCAGTGGTAAAACTGCCGCCCTGTAACCAGAAGGTTACAAGTTCGATCCTGACCAGGGGCTCAAGGTTGACTCAGCCTTCCATCCTTCCGAGGTCGGTAAAATGAGTACCCAGAATGTTGGGGGCAATATGCTAAAATCATTGTAAACCGCTTAGAGAGCTCCGGCTATAGAGCGATATATAAATGTAAGTGCTATTGCTATTGCTATTCTGAGTAGCAAGGTGGCATAACCCATCAGCAAATCTTGCTCTCTGTGTGTGAGTTTTTTCTCCCCAATCACTTTTAATTCTCATGAAAAATATATTTAAACACACACACATACACACACACCATCAGAATGTTTACTGAATGAATTTCACAGCACAGCTGTTCAGTGAAAAAGGTGTTAGCTAAAGTATCTTGAAAAATTATAAAAACAAATGAAACTATTTGTAGAGCTGGTCTTTCCATGAC
This sequence comes from Hemicordylus capensis, assembly GCF_027244095.1. Lineage (NCBI taxonomy): Eukaryota > Metazoa > Chordata > Lepidosauria > Squamata > Cordylidae > Hemicordylus > Hemicordylus capensis. Next base: position 92,043,361 of record NC_069659.1, on the reverse strand, counting down.
ATGATGAGGTCACCTCAGACTGGCATAGGAGGCATAGTGGGCACTGCCATCCCCACTGCCATGGACACCACCCCAGCTACCTTAGGGATTCAAAGACCTTCAGCCATCCTGCACAGGAGAGTTACAAATGTGTAGTCCCCTGGGGTAGTTTGTAGCTAAAATATGCAATCTGTTTTGATACAGTGTGTGTCATAGTGGATGGAAAAAATGACACAAATAACAAATATATAAAAGCCAATGGGACGGAGCCCAAGCAGGAGTCCTATAGGTACAATTTTGACAGAATGGCTCCTGCATAGGTCATAATGAAATTACTGTCTGCTCTTGCAGAGCTCCTAGTAATTTTATTGGATTTCTTAGAGGAGAGAAAGCCGCCACCAGTGGATTGTGCCTGGTACAAGATGTGGGGAAGTACTTCTATGCTTTAATTAACTGACCTTTTTCCAGATTCACCAAAAATCCAGGCACCTCCTTTATAGTTATGACATTTTAACAAAGGGGAGCACTACACAAAAACCACAAAAATGCAGTCACGAGAGTCTTAACTGGGTTCAAGACTCATGGACCTTATTACACCAGTCCTCTGGAAACTGTACTGCTTGTCAGTTTGTTTCTAAGTGCACTTCAAGGTGCTGGTGTTGACCTGTAAAGCTCTAAACAGACCAGGGTACCTGAAGGACCAACTTCTCCCACATAAATCTCTCTGGTCAATTAGAAGTTGCAAGAAGAGCCTCTTGCATGTACCCCCTTATCTGGAATCAATGTAGCAGCCAAATGGGTTCGGGCCTTCTCTATGGTAGCTTCCCTTCTATGGATTGGTTTGGATGAATGTCCCTCTCATGTGATTAAAGGACATCCTACAGTGATGTAAGGGTGGGTGCACTCTCAGCTACTTCCCCACCCTTCTCACATGTGCCAGAGGACGGTCGTCCAAACCAGCCCATATGGAATCCGCACTACTGATATTCTGGAGGCCTGCTAAAGAATACCTTTATTCCAGTTGGCTTTTGCTACGGTTGTTCCTTGAGGTTTTATACCTCTTTTGTATCTAGCATTGCAAACTGTTTTTATAATATATTTTAATCATATTTTTATTTCATTGCTGTGTGAGCTGCGTTGGAATGCTCATGAAAGGCAGGATATAATTTTTTTTTTTAAAAAATAAATCCAATAATAAGAACCAAAAAAGTGGGACAGACTGAAAGAACGTGTTATTTTTGCCTTCTGCAAGAAAGACAAATTGTTGCCATAATGTTCTTGTCTTAAGGAAGGGAGTGGCTGGAAAGTTAATCAACTTGTTGAATTTCAAAGTGACATTCCAAGACAGACAAGTGCATTTTTAGAAAAAGATTTCTCCACTTTGGTCTCTTCTCAAGTTTCCTTGCTCAAAATATGTGCACACTGTACATTTTATAACTAGTTTATTTTAAAAATAAAACCAGTTTTTCCTGTGTCCTTGGAATAGTTTCCAATTTTTTTTGTGGGACTCTGTAATTATGCCCATTGAAATTGCCTGCTCCCACATTCTCGCACAAGCTTCATTTTTCTCGTTACGAACAAATAAAATAAAATGTTCTATTTATCCACTTTTAAGCAATTGTATTCAAGATCAGCATGACACCTATTTCAGAAACAGAATAAAAAAGAATGGCATCATCAGTTGCTACGAAGAATGAAACAGTTTGCCTGCATTTTGTTTCCTTAAAACAAGGTAAAGACCCACCCCATCAAGTGAGAAGTAAAACAAAAATAATAATCTGAGAAGTAATAATAAACTGAGAAGATTATTATATATATACACCAGCATGAAGTTTTCCTTCCGATAAATACAGTATGTTAAGTATCTGAGAAAAACTAGCTGGAAGCCTTGCACTAACTCAGACTTCCCCTGGACCTGTGGGTGGAAGAAAGGTAAAGAAAATAATTGAATACCTTTTTACTAGTCAAGTAGTTATTAGCTGGCAGTGGCCTCATTCTCTCAAGTTGGCCTCTGCTGGCTTCCAGAGTTATGAAGCTTGCTTCATTGGTAGGCTTTATCTGCTGTGCACTGTTCCAGCAAAGTGAAGCAGCCATAAAGCTCATTTCAATGGCCAATTAAGATAGTTTATGACTGATCTGGAGATTTAGAACCAAACAAAGTATTCAGAATGCACCAGTACAGATAGAGACCATGATTTTTTGTGATGCTTTCTATCTTTAACCCATTCACACATTTCCACCCTGCACAAGAATACTGTGCATATTTTCTTCCTATTTACCAAGGACTGTACCTATTTTCTGATGCCTGTTCCTGGTAAATCACCATCCCTGTTTTTGCCACTGAAGATCTGGTGATGCCTTTTAAAAATGTGGTTCGTGTTCCTAACTGCTAGTTCAGATCATACAAGCTGCAAAAAGTTACAACTTGTCTAATAATAAGTGAAGACACTTCATGTATATTTGTGGACCAAGGAGAGTTTGGCATTATTCGGCAGCTGTCTTTGGGTATGAGTATCCCTTTCAGGAGGCAGGCCTCACAATTTGAAAATGAGAAGGAATCAGGAATGCCTGTTTCTGTTGGCCTAGAAATATCTAAGAAAAATAAAAGGCAACATTCTGCAGATTGCCCTAGACTGCACTTGTACTTACGTAATGTGATGGAACATTTTGGCTTGCTTTTAAAAAGGAGCTGCAGTGCTGATTTGTATGGGAGCCAAATGAAACAGCTGCATGATTTCTTGTAGGGAACTTCTGCTGGCCACTGTTACTAGGCTGACTTCATGTGGCATGTCACACTTTGAGGGAGAGAGGTAAAAAGCCACAATTTTCTGACTTTTCTAGTAATCATGTCATCTTATTCATTCATTCATTCATTCATTCAGTTTATATACTGCTCTTCCTAAAGTGGCTCAGGGCAGCTTACATTAAAATCAAAAGCACATAATAAAACAGTTAAAAACAAAAAACCCCAATTTAAACCAGATTAAAACTTATTAAAATTAAAATTAAAACTAGATATCATTAAAAGCCGTGCTAAAAAGATGGGTCTTTAAGGCTCTCCTGAAGAACTCCAAGGAAGATAATCCTCTAACATCCAAGGGGAGCATGTTCCACAACCTAGGGGTGACAACTGAGAAGGCCCGATCCCAGGTCACCACCAGATGAACTGGTGACATCCAAAGACGGACCCCTCCTGATTATCTTAATGAGCGGTGGGGATCATGTAGAGAAAGGCACTCTCTCAGATAACCCAGGCCTACACCATTCAGGACTTTAAAGGTAACTAGTTTAACCTACGCAGACAGGGGCGGAGCCACCATTGGGTGAATGGGTTCAAAGAACCAGGGCTTCCGCCAATCAGGGGTCACACCTCGTGGCCCTGACACACACCCCATGTCTGATGTCAGATGCTGGGGACATTATTTCACTCTCAAACGGGGCCGCACGGCCCCATCTGGGAACGAAATTGGCCCGTGCTGCATTGGCAGCGCAGGCTGGAGCGACTCTCCCTGCCTTTAAAGGCAGGAAGAGCCACTCCTGGACTCGCTGCCAATGCAGCGGGGCTGACCTCCCTCCCAAACGGAACCGTGTGCCCCCATTTGGGAGGGAGATTGGCCCGTGCTGCGTTGGTAGCATGGCCAGAATGGCACTAAAGGCAGGGAGAGTCGCTCCAGCCCGCGCTGCCCAACACAGCACGGGCTGATCTGCCTTCCAAACAGGGCCACATGGCCCCATTTGGGAGGGAGATCATGCCCCCACGTCTGACATCAGATGCGGGGGCGGGGCCAGGGGCCACGGCGGCCAAACACAGGTCGCCTCCAGCCTTGCTCCGTGGCTGTGCACAGATCATCTGCGTGCGAGTACCTTTTCACTCTTCTTGCCTATATCTTCTTTCTTTCTCTCTCCCCCTCCTTTCTTTTTCTCTCTTGCACGTCCCCTCTATCTTTCTTCCCCTCTCTTCTTTTTTTCTTTCTCTCTCTCTCTTCCTTCCTTCCTGAGTTAACAGATCTTGTTCATCTTGTTTCCTCATCTAATTTGCACAATGGCATCCTCCTTCTCCTGAAGGGTTGTTTCCTCCCTCACAACCCCTCTCTTTGAAGATCCCTGCCCACAATCCTTTTATATATATAGATTCTTCTCTCCTCTATAATCAAGCAAATCTTTCGACCAGTAACAGATGCTTTCCAACTGACCTTAACCATCTCAGGCTCCTCTTCCCTATTTGCCCTGAGCCATTTTTGGAAGGGTGGTATATAAAATCAATCAATCAATCAATAGATAAATAATGAATCCCCACTGCTCAATAACCACAGTACTTCTGCTCTGTTACCTCCAATTGGTAAAGCACTGTGTGGGCAGAGCTTGCCATGTTTGTCCTTAGCCATAGATAGATAGATAGATAGATAGATAGATAAGCACTTTGTACTTTGCCCAGAAAGTACAAAGATATTGGCAGACAGTGCAACTGTTTAAGAACAGGCATGATGTGGTCTCTCTGGGATACCCCATAGACCAATCTGGTTGCCACATTTTGGACTAACGGAAGTTTCCAAACTACTTACAAAGGCAGCCCTACACAGAGCACATTGCAGAGTCCTACCTGGAGGTTACCAGTGGTGTACCACTGTTTTCAAGTCATTCAGGTCAATGGCAGTTGAATCAACTGCAGCTGGTAAAAAGTGCTCCTAGCCACAGCCTCAACCTGAAGCACCAAGATGAGACATGGGTCCAAGAGCACTCCCGAGCTACAAACCTGTTCTTTCGGAGTGTAACCTCATCCAGAACAGAAAGTTCTATCACAACTTGCAGATTGTGACCTACAAAATGAGCACCTCCACCTTGCTTGGATTCATCTTCAGATTAGAATCCCTCGCCCAGGCCATTAGTGCCTGTAGGCAGGCATTTAAGGGGCTAATGCCATTTCCTGATATTGATGACAGGGAGAAATAGATTTAGCTGTCATCAGCATGTTGATAACACCCAGCACCAAATCCCCTGATGACCTCACCCAGCAGTTTCATGTAGGCTGATGACAGAACGAAACTCTGAGGGACTCCATATAGCAGCTCCCAATTTTGAAGAGCAACTGTCACCAAGCACCACCATCTGAAATCTACCCAAGACATAGGAGCAGAACCACTGTAAAACAGTGCCTCCTATCCCCAATATCCCCAAATCCTTCAGGCGATCCAGAAGGATACCATGGTCAATGATATAGAAAGCTGCTGGAGATCCAAAAGAACCAGCAGTTATAGTCCCTCTGTCAATTCCCTGGCAAAGATAATCTATCAAGCTGGCCAAGGCCATTCAGCCCCATAACCCACCCTAAAGCCAGTTTGAAATGGGTCTAGATAATAGTTTCTTCCAAGATTGCTTGGAGCTGGTCAGCCACCACCCTCTCAATTATCTTACCCAGCCATGGGAGGTTGGAGACTCGCTGTAATTATCCATCACTGGGGGAATCCAGAGCAGGCTTCTTAAGAAAAGTTCTAACAATTGCCTCCTTCAAACAAGCTGGTAGGGATGTGTGAACTGGCTCGAGGCCGAGACGGTTCACCATTGACCTGGGCCGGCTCAAGGGTTCGTCCTTGAGCCAGACTGGGCCTAGTTTCGGTCAACCTCAGGCCAACCCTCCCCTCCTCAGGGCTGGCTTGGAGCTGGTCCGGGGTTCAAAAAGGTTTTTAAAAATAAATAAACAAACAAACAAACTCACTGCCAGGCCCGTGGTAATTTTGCCATCTTCAGGGTATGTGGCCATGGCCGTGGCCGTGGAGGGTGAGTTTTGTTAAAAAACATTTTTTCCCTTTAATTTTCAAACCCTAGACCGGCTAGAACTCAAGCTGAACAGTGGGAGGGGCGGATTTCAGGTGTACACAAAACCGAACATGCCCAGTCTAGTTCGAGTCTGGTCCAGACTTGAACTGAACCGGGCAAGCTGGTTTTGTGCACACTCCCTAGAAACTGTCATCCTGCCTTCCCTCATTGAGGTATTAATCATATCAACAAGTCTAGCTCCAACAACCTCCCTGCAAGATGAAATCAGCTAGGCTGGGCAAGGATCCAAAGAACAGGTGGTAGGTCAGGTCTGCTCAACTTCAGCCCTCTTGCAGGTGTTGGTCTACAAGTCCCATAATCCCTGGCTATTGGCCACTGTGGCTGGGGATTATGGGAGTTGTTGTCCAAACTCAGCTGGAGGACCTACGTTGAACAACAGGCCCATGGTAGGCTGTACAAGCAGCTTGTCGACATCCTCAGGAGTCACAAATTCAAACTAATCCAATCTAATCTCACAAGAGAGATTACTGGACACCTCCCTAACTAGCCCTGCAGAAATACTGGAGTCTAGATCAGTGCAAATGTGAGAGATTTTATCTGCAAAGAGTTCATTGAATGTGTCACAGTGAGACATTTCTGGAAACAGATTTGAAACAAAAGTGGCTTGAGTTAAACCCACAACAATCCAGAACAGCTCTGCTGGATGAGAACTTGCAGGCACAATACACAGAGAATAAAAATCACTTCCTTGCTGCATGTATTGTCACAGCATAGTCCTTAAAATGAGCTCTATGCTGTGTCTTATCAAATTCAAGATGAGTTCTCCATTTGCCCTCCAGTTGTCTACCTTATCTCTTAGAGAGTTCATACAAAACATTTCAAATCCTTCAAACTAGAAGTGATCTGAAAATTCTCTTAGAAGCAGTTTTGGCAAAATTTGAAGGCATTGAAGTGTTTCAGGACAAAGCAGGGTGATCTGAAGTGAAAGAGACATTCTTGTAAAGCTTTAAAGAGAGAGATTAATACTAGAGGTGAAGGCTGCAGCTTTCTCTTGCTCTCTCGTTCTTTCAGTTTGCATGAGGCTGTTCTCACATGCAGCCTAACCTGCCTAGGGATGCCCAGCCTGGGTTAGGCTGTGCATGAGAACCCCTGGGATCAGGCCTGATCCTGGTAGGTTAGCGCCACCTAGCCCCACTATTTATCTCAGCTGTTAGCCAAGGTTCAGGGAGCGAATGCTCCCTTACCCCCGGCTACTTGCTTGTGTGTGAGTACGGGCTGCTTCCAGCCCAAACACACACAGAGACGGGTGTCTAGAGCACCTGTCTCTTGGGGGAATCCCCCAATACAATGGTTGTGTCACACACTTCATTGTAGAATTCAGAGAGGCTGGGACGGGTCCTGGTCTCCAATCAATCAGCTCTGCTTCACTCAGGATGGAGAGAATCTTGGTTCTTGGTTCAGGATGGAGAGAATTCTGAGGAATGTGGCATCTGTTATAGAAGTGCAGGGGAGATCTGAAAAATTAATTTTAAAATACATAAACATTTTCCCTCCAATTTAAGATCATGGAGTTTTAGAGTCAAGATAAACTGAAACTGTTCTCTATTGCTTCTGGTGTCCCAGATCTGGCTGGTTTTTTTTGTTTGGATTTCCAGTCTGAAAGGATGGTGTGGTCATTTAAAGTGTCTTCCAGAGACTATTCAGGTTTTTTTGTTGTGACTACTGACTTGTGATTTCTGAAACAGTTAGAAAGGTCTGTGGCTGTTTTATTTATTTATGTATCCTATATATACTGTGCAACGTTACATGCACTTTGCAACACAGGGGTCATACATTTGCACAGAAGTGCTGCTGTGCTAAATGCAAGAATTGTGCAAATGCATTCATGCAGTGATGGCTACTGGAAATAATGGCTGTCAATTATGCAACAGTAATTCTTGCATTTAACTTAACAGCACTCTTTCACAACTATGTGAACATTAGTTTGCACGGCATACATACTGTTGCACAATATACAATTTGAAAAGTGCATTCCACTTTATATAATTTTTAAACCCTCGATGCTACTAATAAATAAACACCTTTTAAAACAACCAAGCATCAAAACATCAAAACCAAATCAAATTAATACAGCAACAGGGCAGCAAACCCCCTATAATAAACAGTAATGCTCGTAATGTAATACTCATAATACTCATCATAGCAGCAGCCAATCCATATAAAAGCAGAAATCAGTTTAGTCAAAAGGTTTTATGAAAGAGGCAATGTGATGATTGGCAGCAGCTCCAGTCCTGTCAATCACCTTTTAAAGCCCAAGGAACCTCCCTCCAGGTGGGATTCCTAAGGGATGGACTTTAGAATGGAGCAGAGAGTGGCAGTTAAACTGTCTGAAGATCCTTGAGAGACAGATTTGCAGGAAGCTTGACTCTCATCAGGTGTTGGGTGAGTTTTCAAGGAAGGGGGAATCCAGTCTAGGGAATGTTTGTTAGTCAGATTTTGCATCAGAAATATATTTCTTTTGTGAGTGTTGTATATCGCTGAACCTGTTCTATTGCTGTTTTCCTGTAACGCAACTAAGCTAAGAAAAGCTGAGCCTGTGTCCATCCAGCTAGGGCAATGTAAAAGACTCTATAAGCTTTTAAAGGCACTTTTGTGTTTTCCTACATCCCAGTTCTTTACAACAGGGTAATCATGATTTTTAAAGTGTGCCACTCCAACATAATCTAGGATGCTTTTTGAAGCATTCTTCTAACCTACTGAGTATTTCTTTTACCTGTAACTAAAGGCTGAGAAAGCCTCAGACAGAAGCTGTCTGTAGTATTTTGAATACAATTAAATTTTTGTTGTTGTTGTTCTTTGCAATTTTAACAAGCCTCTTTGAGTGGATTTTTAACTCAAGAAAGCGGGTCTGAAAGGGGGTTTTGTCTCTGGTGCAACACATCTCAGATCATTCAGGAACCTACCAGTTTTCTCACCGCATGTAAGCTTGCACATGGAAGGCCTTTGTACTTTTCCAATAGTAAGAGAAAGAGAGTTACCTGGAATTTCATCCAAGATGGCGGGGGGGGAGGTTAAACTGTTAATAATTGGGTGTGGTGGCAGCAAATAAACTACTAGAAACACAGGAAAGTTAAGGGGAAAGCCTTTGTCCTGAAAGCATGGAGGGGACGATCCAGCATTTTCCTCCCCCGCACATGGGCTTGCTCTGAGACAAAGGTTTGGTAAATCCACTACAACTGTAGAAAACATCTGCCAGTGGGTGAAGTCTGTGTGTCACAAATCTTACTTCATACCATATATATACACTGGCAGAGATGAACCTTTAAGATGTTTGTACATCAATAAACCTGCTTTTGTTTTATTTAAAAGTGCATCCTGTGTCCTGTGCGTTAAACTTTCTCCTCACACAGCCCTCAGCTATTCTATTAGGGGTTGTCAGGATAAAAACCCAAGCAGAAAGAGCTTGGTGGCAGCAGCGAAAGCTAGATAAAGGGAAGTAGAGATAAAATACATATTTCTCAGGGATATTGGTCCACATAAGTAAAAGGTTGTTAACCTCTCTAGTTTTGGGTACAGCCCCCCCCCAGCAGTGTCCTAGGCTGACAGGTAGGGTGCCGCTCATCACAGTCAGGTTTCAGTCGGGCACCTGAAAGCGTATAGTGTTGGGACCTGGTAGGTCTCCCTGGGGAAGACATTCTTTAAGTGCATTGGACAGGTGCTCCCAGCCTTTGGTGCTGAACAGAGTGCTCAAAGGATCACACACATACATTTCCCCACACACTGTATTTGGCATACAGGGTGTTTGCCTTTTATAACATGCATATAGAGCCCCTGGTGGCGCAGTGGTAAAACTGCCGCCCTGTAACCAGAAGGTTACAAGTTTGATCCTGACCAGGGGCTCAAGGTTGACTCAGCCTTCCATCCTTCCGAGGTCGGTAAAATGAGTACCCAGAATGTTGGGGGACAATATGCTAAATCATTGTTTGAGAGAGCCGGAGCTCTCTAAGCGGTTTACAATGATTTAGCATATTGCCCCCAACATTCTGGGTACTCATTTTACCGACCTCGGAAGGATGGAAGGCTGAGTCAACCTTGAGCCCCTGGTCAGGATCAAACTTGTAACCTTCTGGTTACAGGGCGGCAGTTTTACCACTGCGCCACCAGGGGCTCATTGTAATGTAAGTGCTATAAATGTAAGTGCTATTGCTATTGCTATTCCTGTTCTTGTAGGTGATGCTATGTTTATTTGAAAGGTCATGCCAGTCTGTCTACTTTTGAAAATGAGAGTTTCCCTAATGTACTTGCTGGTGATGATGTGATCTAGGTTTGATGATCGATGATTTTAATTCAGCTGTCAAAATTTTCAGGCTGGCAGGAACTAATGAAACCCAGTGGTTTGTGATTGACTTTATCCTGCCAAGATCCAGAGCCACTTTGAATGAAGTACTGTTTACTTGTTTTTCAGAGCATATACGTGTACAGGAGAAGTAAGCATAGAGAGATTAGCTTTGGTGACTGCATTTGGTGTGCGACAGCTCTTTAGTTTAATTAGCAAAAGAGGAGTTTTAATGTCTATGCTTGTAACTCATGAAATTGCAGAGGAAACATGTAAAGTGCATTTGTCTACATCAAGGAGAAAAATGGACAGACAATGACAGATTTAATATCACAGTGGGAACTGTGAGAAGTTACTGATTTTTAAGGAGATAGTGTGTTCCCAGTGTTTTACTTAAGAACTTTAAAAGGCACAATTGTAAAATTGGTTAGTTTTTGAAGTGCAGTACTGGATAAATGTTAAGTCAAAAATATTACGGCTTTTTAAAAAAAAGTCATCACTGCATAATGGTCTACTCTGAGAAATCTCCATCTGATTTCCGTGCTTTTTGGATCATACTCTGTCCTGGCCTGTTCATGAGGACAATTCAGGAGTCCGCTCAGGAGGCAGATTGGTGGAAGCCAGTGGATTGGTGCCATGCAAGGAAAACAGCATCTCATTATGCCATCTCAGGCCCCAGAGGAGCTTTGGACAGTTTTGCCCAAAATAAATGCTTAAGAACTTGTTCTTGGTCTAATTTTATCTGGTGTTGAGAACCTCCATGGTCTTCCTAAACCGAAATGGAAAGGAGAGACAGAGCTAAGCATCCTCAACATACTGATGGGATCAAACTCCAGATCTCTCCCCATGGTTCATTTCAAGTCTAAATTGGTGCCTGAAATCAACAATGGACTGAATGTGGGCTAGTAAATTGAAACTTAATCCAGGCAAGACAGAAGCAGGACTGCTGCTTCCTGGCTAGTAGGACTGATGGCTTGGCAACAAGGATTTGGCCTATTTTGGACTAGGTAGCTCTCCACTTGTAAAACCAGTTTTGGAGTGTTCCTGGAGTCAAGCCTAGGTTCCCAAGGTAGAGGCTGTGGCCAGAGGTGTTTTTGCCCAGTTTAAGTTGGTGCACCAATGGCATTCATTTCTGGGAAAGGCAATCAAAGTAATTTTCATGCATGCCTTAGGATCAAACATGGTATGAAATACATGCTTACATTTCCATGTTCCTCTTCTCCTTTAAATAGCAGTTGCAGAGAGCCCCAAACTGGAGCAGAACCAGGGCTGGCCCAAGGATTGCTGGTGTCCTAGGCAAAGCCTGGCTTTGGAGCCTTTGCCGCATGGGTGCCCCCGCCCCCTTTGCCCACATGGGCACCCCACACCCTTCAACCATGCAGGCAGCCCCTCACCTTTTATCCACATGGGCAGGTACCTCCCATCATCCAAGTGGGTGGGTGGGCAGTCCCCATTGTCCGAGCAAGTGGGTGGGTGGGCACGTGCCCAGCATCACCTTCCCATCTGCCTACTTGCTGTCCTTGTCACTCTGCTGCCTTCACCTGCCACTTCTACCACTGCTGTCTTCTTCTGGGCAGCCAGCATGCTGTGCTGTATTATAATGGCATTGCCACACAATGGGGCAATGTGGTTACAATGCACCATGGCAGGCCTGCTGCCCAGCAGTGGGCAGAGTTGGCAAGAAGAGCAACTGGGCAGATGAGTGGGTGAGAGGGATGGGGAGTGCCCGCTTGGTTGCCTGCCCACCCACTTGCTCACTTGCTTGGACAGAAGAGGCACCCATATGGATGAAGGGGCAGGGGTGCAACACTGTACCCCACAGGTTACCATTTGAGTGGATCATGACCCAGGCCATTGCTGCTCCTCCCCACTTGGTGTACCAGACGACTGCCTAGTTCACCTAGTGGATGGGCTGGCTCTCATCCAAACCATGATGTGGGAAAGGGGGTGCCCCACACCATTGCAGCTTCCTTCCAGGGGCAAATATCTGCTTCAGCAGGAGGCAGTTTTCACTGGAAAAACAGCTCAGGAGGAAAAGGATTAACCTCCCCTTCTGTGTCACTAACCTGATCTGAATTGGGTTCTCTTGCAATCAATATTGGAAGGAAGGGATGTGTAGTTTGACCTCAGTCTTGACCCAAGACCTCCTAGCACCTAAGGCAGTGCACCAAATGAAGCCTTGCCATGCCAAAAGCTGATGCACACTTCCCCTTACCCAATGGCATGCCAGCCAGCCATCTCTTCCCATGCTCTGTGAATTGAAAAGTAAGAGGGGAAAGGAGAAAAAGCAGAAGTGTGGTGGGGGAAAGAGTAGGGTGGGCAAGAGTGTCTCCAACACTCTCCTTTAAACTCTGTCGCAGCTTGGACGCACTATACTTAGAAACCCATCTTCTCCCACACAATCTTGCTCATCAACACAGATCAGCTGGGATCCGCACATTCCACTGCCATCTTGATGAGCCAGCATGGTGTAGTGGTTAGAGTGCTGGACTAGGACCGGGGAGACCCGAGTTCAAATCCCCATTCAGCCATGAAACTAGCTGGGTGACTCTGGGCCAGTCACTTCTCTCTCAGCCTAACCTACTTCACAGGGTTGTTGTGAAAGAGAAACTCAAGTGTGTAGTACACCGCTCCGGGCTCCTTGGAGGAAGAGCAGGATATAAATGTAATTAATAAATAAAAAATAAATCTTAGCTATGACTGGTGGAGATGCATGATAAGGCTTTCTCTCTTCTTATGCCTGCCTAGGTTGTGGAATTCCCTGTCACATGAGATCCATTTGGCATGCCAGCACCTTGATGGCATACCAACACTGGTTAAAAACATATTTGCCTTGGCAGACTTTTGACCTGACTGTTTTGTTAAGCATTTTATTTGCCTGGTTCTGCTTCTTTTGTTTGCATATTATAGTTTTAAAGCTGAATTGTGTTAAAATTGTTGTTAGCCCCCTTGTTAGTCATACTCCTCATGATGCAAAAAGATAAAATCTAAATATTGTAATAGACAATCAATAAATACATTTTATTTTATTTATTGAGAATAATTTGTTATGGGGTGGCTAACAAAGTTTATTTATTATTTATTAATTTATTATTGTTGTTTACACAGTCAGACAGGTGTTATTGACTGGTTTGTTTTATCCAGACATCGGGTACTTCCCAAGGACCTGGGATGGCTGAATTTTATTATCAGTATTGTTGCTGTTATTATTATAGATATCATCACAGAATATAGGTTGTTCCCAGTAAAGTTGCTTTTTGTAATTGGCTGATGGTGATTTCTGTGGCCCCTATGGTGTTGAGGTGCTCTTCAAGGTCTTTTGGAATTGCACCTAGGGTGCCAATTACCACTGGGATTATATTGGTCTTCTTCTGCCACAGCCTTTCCACTTCAATTGGTAGATATTTGTATTTTGTTATTTTTTTTTCTATTTCTTTTTCTTCTATTCTGCTATCACCTGGTAATGCTATGTCAATTATTTTAAATTGTTTTTCTTGCTTCTCGACTACAGTTATATCTGGTGTATTGTGTGGCAGATGTTTGTTTGTAGTCAGAAGTCCCATAATATTTTTACATCTTCATTTTCTACCACTTTTTCAATGTTATGGTCCCACCAATGTTTGGCTACAGGTAGCTTGTATTTATTGCAGATGTTCCAGTGGATCATCCCTGCTACCTTGTCATGCCTTTGTTTGTAGTCAGTCTGTGCGATCTTTTTACAACAGCTGATTAGGTGGTCCACTGTTTCATCTGCTTCTTTACAAAGGCGGCACTTGCTGTTTGTTGTGGATTTTTCAACTTTTGCTCTTATTGCATTTGTTCTTAGTGCCTGTTCTTGTGCAGCCAATATTAGACCTTCTGTTTCTTTCTTCAAGTTGCCATTCTTAAGCCATTGCCAGGTCTTGGTGATGTCTGATTTTCCACTTATATTGTGTAAATATTGACCATGCTGTGGCTTATTTTTCCATTTTTCTGCTCGGTTCTTGACTTGTTCTTTCTTGTAGGCCTGCTTTGTTTCATTGGTGTTGAATAGTTTCTCATTATTGGCCATTTGAAGTGCATCTTCTTCACTGTCCTTGATATATTCTTCAAGGCCTCTTTTCTCCTCCTCTACTGTTTGATGGACTTGCAGCATTCCTCTTCCACCTGAGCTGCGAGGGAGGTATAGCCTATCTACATCACTGCAGGGGTGCCGAGCATGATTGATGGTCATTATTTTCCTGTTCTTACGATCTAGCATCTCTAGCTCTTCGTCGGTCTAGTCTATTTTTCCTGCAGTGTATCTGATAATAGGTACAGCCCAGGTGTTTATGGCTTGTATGGTGTTCCTGCCATTGAGTTTGGACTTTAGGATTTTTCTAACTCTCCTGATGTATTCACTTCCCATTTTCCTTCCAACTTAAGTGTGTGCAATGTTATCAGCCTGGCAAATGCCCAAGTATTTGTAATGTTCTTTCTCTTCCAGGTTCTTGATGTTGCTTCCATTGGGAGGTTCTATTCCTTCTGCTTTTGTGTTTTTTCATTATTAATGCAGCACACTTCTCTAGTCCAAGCTCCACTGCTATTGAATATACGGACAGTGTTTAGCAGTGATTCAATTTAAACACTGTCCATATTGTTGTTGTTGTTGTTGTTGTTGTTGTTAAATGAATAATTATAAAGCTCTACATGGTCACAACATCCACACGGACATAAATTAAGATTAATGTATCACAGTGGAAGCTGTACTATTTAGTGAGGCCATTCACATGAGTGGCAAACAGGGTAATCACAGCAGCCCCACTCTCTCACCCACCTCACAGCTGTTGGGAATTCTCTCTGGTAGGAGAAACCCTTTTTCATTATAGCAGAGTTCACAGAAGCACAACACAGCGGAATTTAACTAGGCATGTGTGTATGCTGAGAGTAAAGTAACTTGGAGCTAGTTCATAGTTTCATATCAATATAAGTAGTATTTATTCGAGAACTCCATTCTAGATAGGAAAGTAAAGAGATAGAATCTCTAATCTATCTATCTAGCTGGATGCAGATGGATTCTGCATCTCTGCAGACATGGTACAGGGGAGAGGAGCTTGCATGTTGCAAGGCAGAAGGAAGGGAAGAAGATGGGAATAGGAAGTGGCAGGAAGGAAGGAAGTCCCTGAGATTAGCAATCTACATATCAAAGGGATAGTGTCAGAGTAGTAGAGAAGGGATGACCAATGTCTTTGACCCTCTAGCCCTCTGACTCACTAGTCTGTCCTCCTATGTCATTGAGACAAGAGACAGCGCATAGTCCTTCATTCCCAACAACAGCAAACACACAAGCACATGGTCAGGCCTCTGCAGGGAGCCTACATGACTGATAATCACCATTAAGGGCTTGCTTTCAGAGCAAGCAGAGCTCATTGTTGGTCCTCCAGCTGCACCCCTGGCAGCAGCAGTCGCCTGAAGGGATAGGAATGATCATGTGACCCATGCAACTCAGAGGGCTCCAAGCTGCAGATTTGCTTTGCAACTTCCTGATTGGTGGGTCCCAGGAGCAGGCAATTATCCCCTTCCTGACAACCCAAACACACATCTCAGAACCAGGAGGGCAAGGCAAATGCCCCTGGTTCTCAATCTCTCCCCTACATCTGCATCCATCTGCTGCTTCTGTGCTCTCGTCCTGGTGGTGGTGGTGGTGGTGCTGCTGCTGCATCAACCATGTTCTGGTGGCTCTATAGCTGTTGCCATATGTCCAATACTGTGCTGGTAACTGCTGGGTTTGCCAAGCAATTGGATGGGGCTTGGGCCTTTGCTTTTTGGGGAGCTTCAGTGCCACTGGGGACTAATGGTCTCTAATCCATGGAGGAGATCTGGTCTTGTGGTAGCAAGCATAAATTGTCCCCTTTGCTAAGGAGAATCCACTCTGGTTTGCATTTGAATGGGAGACGACATATGAGCCTGTACAAATATTCCCCAGAGGGGATGGGTAGGGGTGTGCACCGGACTGCGGACCTGCGGTTCGGCACTGGGGTGGGGGGTTCCATTAAGGGCGGGGGGGCTTTACTCACTCCTCCGGCGCTTTGCTGCTTTGGCGCCATAATTAGTTTAAAAAATGCGCCGCAGAATCGCTCGCCGCCCGCTCGCCGCTCCGGGGCTCATTCTTGTCTTCAAAATCGGGCGGCAGGATACTTCCCTGCCGCCCCCGAAGCCCCCTCAAGCCATTTTAGCTCTTTAAATCTCGCCCCGGACCGAGTGCTATAGCGCTCGGGCGGGCAGCGGGGAGATGTCTGCCCGTCCGCCCGCCCCCTTCCCTGCCTTCTGCGAAGTGCAGGGAGCCTTCTGCGCGCGCGTCTAATTATGGCGCCAAAGCAGCAAAGCGCAGGAGGGGTGAGTAAAGCCCCCCCCCGCCCTTAATGGAACCCCCCACCCTAACCCTCACGAACCAAAACCACCCCTTGTCCGGACCGGTTCGGAGGCCAGTAGAATGGCCTCCGAACCGATCCGTGCACACTACTAGGGATGGGGCTGTTCTGGAAAGGGTAGCTGCATGCTTGAATGCAGAAGGTTCCAACTTCCCTTCCTGGCATCTCCAGGTAGGGCTGAAAAAGACTCCTGCCTGCAACCTGTGAGAAGCTGCTGCCAGTCTGTGTAGACAGTACTGTGCTAGTTAGACCAATGGTCTGACTCAGTAGAAGGCAGCTTCCTATGTTCATATGTTTCTATTTTCTCTTGAGGCCATTTGCAGGGTGCCTGCCACTGCAAGAATGCTTGAGCAAGCGCTCAGTGCTGGTGATGTCATCTGTTGCTGGGCAGATTTCTGCCGAGCCTTTTGCTCACTTTGCAGGGCAGTCACCGGCCCATTCTGGTATGCAGACTCTATGGCAGCTCTAAAAAGAACAGGAGAGGGCCAGTGTCGGTGCTCAAGCAGCAGCCCTGTGGCTCCACATGAACACTGGGAGAGGGTAGGCAAGCTCCTGTGCCTGCTGAACCTCATTTTAGAGGTAGAGCTGGAATTGGGTGACCCTGTTTTGAAGGAGCACAGCTAGACCGTTTGCTGATGGTTCACACAGTAATGCTAAGCCCACCTTCTGGCCTTTAGCCCTGTTTTTGGCAGTTGTGAGAATAACCTCAGTGTGTAACATAAAAATTAATCTTACTCTTGGGAGGGAGAAGCCCGTATCTCTCTACAGTCTACAAACAACACCAAACCCCTTCACAAAACCCATCTAGAGGTTTTGCATATATCGGTCTCCTTGATGAAGTGGGGTGGGGCGGCGACTGTAGATGAATTATTTAACGGCTGGTTTTACCAGTTAACCAATTAAAGCTCACAGTCTCTTTTTAACAAGAGAAAAATGAAATATGCAGGACAAGTCACACCAAGGGTTCCTACCCAGAATTCTACTCATGTACATAGTGTTAAGCTTGGGGCATTTATTTTCACTATATTAATTTTAAAAAATGAATACCACCAAAGTCTCAGAACCATGTTGCATAAATAAGTAATATCTATATAAAGATGGTTGCAATATACCAAGTTCGTCCATAGATCTAAAGAATAAACTTCACATTCCAAGCACTCCTAAAAGACCCGATTCGCCCCATCCTCATAAATGTAACCGCACTGCTCTATTCAGAAACATAATTTCACATCTCTGGTTATGTCAGCTAGTTCCATAACATATTTCCTTCCTTTTCTATAATTCATAAGAACATTTGGAATCAAACATTATAAATGAGCTTGGGCCTACATTGTGTGGAAATGATGGAAATGACTCTTTATGCTGCTTTAATAGGAAAATCCTAACCTAACAGCAGTTTTCATACATTAACTTTGCCTATGTATTCAATAATTCTTCCTTTTCTATAGAAGACTCATGTTGGTTCCATAGGAAAACTTTCATCAATGTTATGTTAAAACCAGCAAGATGATGTTTCCCCAACTTTATTGATTTCTCAAGATCAGCACTTTCCCCTACCCACTCATTTCTTGTCTCAGTAGCAACATGTTTTTAGGCTACCAACTCCTATACTATATTTACCTGAATCCAAGACTAGGTTTTTTCCAAGTTCTTTGATGCTAGAAATTGGGAGGTCGTATTAAATTCAGAGTCCTCTTCCTTTTGGGTAAATAGTATAACCTGCATTTAACCCATGTTTTTAAAGGAGGCTGTCTTTAATTCAGGGCTGTTTTCTATTTGGGTAAATATGGTATGTGTGAGCCCCCACCAGTGATTCCCACCTCCTGCAGTAAAATTAAATGCTGGTATATCTCAAGTGGATAAAGTGGGCTGCACTGTTTCATTCTGTAGACAGAGGACACCATTTCAAATGCTTCTCCAGATTAAGAACTCTTAAGCCCCTGACTGACATGAACAGTGGGGGGAAAGCAAATTGCAGAAGATCCATAAACATGATGTCCCATATCACATCTACTTTGGACCTAAGACTGACAATACATGAAGCCAGCATCATATTGGGCAGCTTTTGCCTGTGGGTCAAATAACCATTTATAGCTGACTAGGACATCTAATGGCACAGTGGGGAAATGACTTGATTAGCAAGCCAGAGGTTGCCGGTTTGAATCCTCACTGGTATGGACAGCAGCGATATAGGAAGATGCTGAAAGGCATCATCTCATACTGCGCGGGAGGAGGCAATGATGAACCCCTCCTGTATTCTCCTGTATTCTACCAAAGAAAACCACAGGGCTCTGTGGTCACAGGAGTCGACACTGACTCGAGGGCACAACTTTACTTTTACCTTTATTATTAATTATTATTATTATTATTATTATTATTATTATTTTGCATTTATATCCGCTCTTCCTCCAAGGAGCCCAGAGCGGTGTACTACATACTTGAGTTTCTCCTCACAACAACCCTGTGAAGTAGGTTAGGCTGAGAGAGAAGTGACTGGCCCAGAGTCACCCAGCTAGTATCATGGCTGAATGGGGATTTGAACTCGGGTCTCCCCAGTCCTAGTCCAGCACTCTAGCCACTACACCACGCTGGCTCACCTTTACCTTCATATATAAGATCTGCTTTTGAAGAGATGGGCCACGGATCATGGAGAAATAAAATGCAACTGACTATTTCAGTTACAGTCTGTCAGCTTCTTTTCTTAGTCTGTGATAGGGCCAAGTATGTCATTTTGCAAGGACTCTAATATCTTGAGAAGCAGGAGCAAACAGCTGAGATAAGAGAATGTAAGTCAAACCATCTTATATACATACTTGTTGGCACACTTCACCTAGGCTGGAGATATGCATGTCTCCACTACCATTTAACACAAAAGACAAAGTTGCTGCTCTTATGGGAAAATCAGTTTATTTAAATAACTCATTATTTAATAACTCATTATTTAATAATGAGTTCATTATTCAATAATTTAATAATAACTCATTATTCATTGTTTATTTAAATAACTCATTTAAATACCTATCGTCAAATTATTTATTTATCATATGTATATACCACCTGATATGTATATCTCTAGGCAGTGCACACAATTTAAAATTATTAAACATTTAAATTTAAAATTATAAAACAATTTTAAAGCAGAGTAAAAACAATTAAAACAATTTCACAAAACAAAAACGTAAAACAATTTTTTAAGATAAAAGCAATTAAACAGTTTAAAATTAAATTCAGTTATAAGCCTTAGGAAACAGTTGTGTATTGAGGGTCTTTCCAAAAGCAATCAGAGATGGAGATGCTCTTATTTTAACAGCAAGCATATTCCAAACAAAGCTCCAGGGTAGCCACAGATAAGGCTTGGCCCCAAGTCGCCACCAAATGAGCGACTTTAACCAACCACTTTAACTGGACTTCCCAAAGTGATCCTAATAGATGGCTGAATTCATGACAAAAAAGGTGCTCTCTTAAGTGTCCTGAACCCAAGCTATTAAGGGCTTTATAGGTAATAACCAGCACTTTGTATTTTGCTCAGAAAACTATTGGCAGCCAGTACAGTGCTTTTAGAATTGGTGTTAGATGGTCCCTTCAGGTTGTCCCAGAGACTGATTTGGCTGCTGCCTTCTGTACCAATTGTAGTTACCAGACTATGTACAAAGCCAGCCCCACATAGAGTGCATTACAGTAGTCAAGCCCGGAGGTTACCAACATATGCACCACTGG
Organism: Hemicordylus capensis; assembly: GCF_027244095.1. Taxonomy (NCBI): domain Eukaryota; kingdom Metazoa; phylum Chordata; class Lepidosauria; order Squamata; family Cordylidae; genus Hemicordylus; species Hemicordylus capensis. Next base: position 92,023,165 of record NC_069659.1, on the reverse strand, counting down.
TTTAAGGTCATTTTCTTCCAGAAATGAGCATAGATGACATATCAGTCAAAACGGATAAAAAAGCACTCCAGGCCACTGCCTCAACCCGAGAAACCACCCCCAAGCTACATACAAAGCTGTGATGCTTTTAATGGGTTCTTTGTGGACAAAATCTCCAGTATTCGGGCCAGCTTGGACTCCACTGTTTCTGCAGAGTCTATTAAGGTGGTGTCCAACAATTCCTCTTGCAGCATTAGATTGGATCAGTTTCAGTCTGTGATGCCTGATGACATGGACAAGCTGCTTGGAGCGGTACAGCCTACCAGAGGCGTAACTAGGGAAAACGGCGCCCGGGGCAAGCACTGAAATGGCGCCCCCCCGCCCCCCAACATACTACATTATACTTAGGTTTTTCCTCACAAGCGCCCGCCGCCGCCACCAAGCCAGGCCACTGACTGGCCGCCAGGCGCCAGCAAAGCAATGGGGGGGGCGCGGGCGGCGCAGAAGGGTCCGCTCGTGGGGGAGGGGGCGCCGACGCACTCCCTTGACTGCTGCAGCGCTGCTGCACTGAGCAGGAAAAATTTGTATTAACAAAAAAATAAAAAATAATAATAATAAAAAATTTTGTCATGGCGGCGCCCCCCACGTGACCAGAAAAGATGGCGCCCGGGGCACGTGCCCCCCCCGCCCCCCTATAGTTACGCCTCTGCAGCCTACCACTTGTTCTCTGGATCCTTGCCTGACTTGGCTGCTTTTATCTAGCAGGGAGATTGTTGGGGATGGCTTAGTTAATATCATTATCGCTGAGGGAGGGTAGGATGCCTCCTTGTTTGAAAGAGGCAATTATTAGACCACTTTTTAAGACGCCTTCCCTAGATCCCTCAGTGATGGACAGTTATAGGCCTGTCTCCAATATCCCATGGTTGGGTAAGGTGATTGAGAGAGTGGTGGCTAACCAGCTCCAGGCGGTTTTGGAGGAAACCGATTATCTAGACCCATTTCAAACTGGTTTTAGAGCAGGCTAGGGGTTTGAGTCTGCCTTGGTTGGCCTGATGGATGACCTTTACCGGGGAATCGACAGAGGGAGTGTGACTCTGTTGGTTCTTTTGGATCTCTCAGCGGCGTTCGATACCATCAACCATGGTATCCTTCTGGATCGCCTGGGGGAATTGGGGATAGGAGGCACTGCTTTGCAGTGGTTCCGCTCCTATCTCTCAGGCAGATTCCAGATGGTGGAGCTTGGTGATAGTTCCTCTTTAAAATGCGAGCTATTATATGGAGTCCCTCAGGGCTCCATTTTGTCACCAATGCTTTTTAATATTTACATAAAACCGCTGGGTGAGGCCATCAGGAGATTTGATGCAGGGTGTTATCAGTATGCTGATGACACCCAAATCTATTTCTCCTTATCCTCCTCCTCCTCCTCCTCCTCATCATCATCATCATCAGGAAATGGCATTCACTCCCTAAATGTCTGCCTACAGGCAGTAATGGGCTAGATGAGGGATAACAAATTGAAGCTGAATCCAAGCAAGACGGAGGTGCTCATTGTGGGGGATCGGAATTTAAGGGATGAGTTAGATCTTCCTGTGCTGGATGGGGTTACACTTCCCCAGAAGGAACAGGTTCACAGCTTGGGAGCGCTCTTAACTCCAGACCTCACCATGGTTTCTTAGGTGGAGGCTATGGGCAGGAGCGCTTTCTATCAGCTTCAGCTGGTTCAACAGCTGTGTCCATTCCTTGAAAAGAACTATCTCAAAACAGTGGTGCATCAGCTGGTAACCTCCAGGCTTGACTACTGCAATGCGCTCTCCATGGGGCTTCCTTTGTACGTAGTTCGGAAACTTCAGTTAGTTCAATATGCAGCAGCCAGATTGGCCTCTGGGGTAACCCGGAGAGACCATATTATGCCTGTCTTAAAACAGCTGCACTGGCTGCCAATATGTGGCTCACTGTCGGCCTTTAAGAGAGCCCTAAAAACCTATTTATTTGGCCTGGCCTTCCAAGGCTTGTAAAATGTTGTTGTTTTTAAATGTATTTTAATTGGTTTTAAATAGTTTTAATCATTTTTAAATTGTTTTTATATTGTTTTTAGCATTGTTTTAATTGTGGGTTTTATGTCTTTTTAAAAGTTGTTGTACACCACCCAGAGCCTCTGGATGGGGCAGTTTATAAATGCAATAAATAAATAAATAAATAAATAAATAATAAATACCTGATCTTTCAGGAGGAGTGTAACCTCATCCAGAACAGGCAGATCTAAACCATCTCTTGGATCTTGATCTCCCACAGTCAGTATCTCCATCTTATTTGGATTCAACTTCAGTTTTTTATCCCTCATCCAGCCCATTACTGCTTCGAGGCAGGTATTTAGGGAAGTTATGCCATTTCTTGATGAAATTGAAAGGGAGAAATAGATTTAGGTGTCATCACCATATTGATAACACTCTGCACCAAATCTCCTGATGATCTCTCCCAGTGGTGTCATGAAGATGTTAAAGAGCATTGCAGACAGTGTGGAGCCTTGTGGAACTCCATACTTTAGTTCTCGCTTTACAGCCCCAAGCACTAACGATCCTTGTTAGCAAGCTTCCCACACAGCAGCAGTGTGATTTTTGCCTCCACTGTTATGCGGAGGCCATTTGCATCCACAGAGGTTAGAACCATACTGCTGCCATGCAGGCAGTTTGCTAATAAGGAATCATGCATGCTTGGGGTTGCACCAGCCAGGTAAGAACCTTACTGCTTCCCTCACTACCCCTGCCTGGCCACCCAATCACTGCTGAACCAGTTTGTCAAAACTAAGCTTGGTTCGGTTTGATCACAGACCGAACTGCCCCCAGTCGAGTTCACAATTGAGCCTCCCAACTGTCCCAGTTCAAGGCAAACCAGTTCAGCAGTGAACAGTTCATGCACATCCCTATCTACAAGCGACACCATCTGGAATATTCCAGAGAGGTAGGAACATAACCACTGTAACTGTGCCACCCAATCCCACTTTCCTCAGGTAACCCAGAACGATACCATGGTTGATGGTATCAAAAGCCGCCAAGAGATCCAAAAGGATAAGCAGAGTTACTCTCCCTCTGTCAATACCCAATGGGAACTCATCCATCAGGCTGACCAAAGCAATCTCAACCCCATAGCCTGCTCGAAAGCCAGTTTGAATTAGGTCTGGATATTCTGTTTCATCCAAAACTGCCTGGAGCTGTGAGACCACCACCCACTCAATCACCTTGCCCAACCATGGAAGATTGGAAATGGGTCTGTAATTAACTAATCCTAAGGGATCCAATGCAGGTTTCTTCAAATAAGGCCTAATAATAGCCTCTTTAAGACAAGGAGATATCCTGACATCCCTCAGAAAAGCATTTATAATATTTACGAGATCCTCACTGTTAATCCAGATGAAATAAGCCAAGCTGGGCATAGGGATGTGCAAACAGGTTCGAATTCAAATCAGTTCAAATTCAAACTGGTTTGGTTCAAAGGTTTGAACTCGAACCAAACAGGGCATTGAACTGGCAATGCTGGTCTGAATTTCAACAAAACAGAGCCTGGTTCTATTTGAACTGGTTCAAACCAGTTTGAGTCTCCAAAACTGGGTTGGGTGCCAACTACCACCTGACCCCCAAAGCAATTGGACACTTCTATGATTTTTAATTATTCCCTATGCAGAGCACCTAGGGGTACAAACCCAGGGTGGGTGGTAGGCACCCAGGGGTGCTTACCACCCACCGAACCTCAAGGCAATTGGACTATCATGTGATAGTGAATTATTTTTCAAAGATATATTTTTTTTAAAAAAAATGCATTTCTCCCATCCACTATCATGCTTATGGCACTTGCCTCGTCAGGCCAATGCTGTAAGCATAGAGACCATGAGGAGTGAGGCTTTTTTAGTGTGTCAGCACCAGGGCAAGGCTTCCAGGAATGCTCTTGGGATGCTGCACATAAGTACAACACCTCTATTTTTGAACGCCTGAAAAGGATATGTTCAGCTAAACTTGTTGTAGGGAGAAATGCTTAGAACAGGAAGCACCTAATTAAGCAAAAAGCAGCTGTGGGACCCTCATCCTGATCAAGACCATGGTGTGTGTGGAGGGAGAGGTTAACTCTTGCCTCTCGCACAATTTTCCTACTGAAATTCAGCCCCTGAACTAGCTATTTGCCTCCAAAGCAATTATTGGCAGCAAATAGACACACAGGAGTTAAATAGCCAGTTTTGGGTTATTTTCAACAGGCAAACAATGTGAGGGGAAAGAGTTAACCTTCCCATTCCTGCACACCCCAGTTCTAATCAAGATCAGGGCCCTCTGAAACTAAATTTTCCTTAGTAGGAAATGTTGCAGAGAAATTACTTATGCTTTATTAGTAATTGAACAGGAAGCCTAACTGAGAAACAAGAGTTTGATATTTATTACTAACTAAAATATGGACTAAGAAAACAATTAACAAATTGACAGTCTCTTATGCAGAGAGAGGGAGAGCCTCTCAGTTTGAATTCAAGACAGCAAGTGAGGAGGAGGCAAACAAACACAGTCACTCCACCTCCAAGCCAGTACACAGACACATTCAAGACACAAGCTTATCCCACACAAAAAACCTGAGACAATGTCCATGGCAGAATCCCAACAGGAAACACTTTGGTTTTAAGCTACTCTCTTAATGTATTTAGCCGAATGTGTTGTCTCACCTTAATTTACACCAACAGGAATTCACCTGGAAGGTGCACACTCCCAAGAGCAGCAACAGAGTTTTCCGGGAGGAGTGACAAAGAAAGTCAGCTTTGCCATCTCCTCCTGGATAAGAATTAGTTGGTTTGAGTATACCCTCCAAAAAGCAGAAGTAAATATTCTGTTCTCTTTATATTAAGCAGGGGGAGAACAACTGTACCTATCCAGCCACAGCACAGCATCTCTCCAGTGGCTGTTGCTAGTGTCTACCTTGTGTTTCTTTTTAGATTGTGAGTCCTTTGGGGAAACAGAATCATAGTTTTATTATTGTTATTGTTATCTATGTAAACTACTTTGCAAACATTTTTGTTGAAAAGTAGTATATAGATCAGGGGTGGGGAAGCTAGGCCCTCCAGCTGTTTTTGAACTACAACTCCCACCATCCCCAGCCACAATAGTTCAACATCTGCAGGAGGGCCAAGCTTCCCCACCCCTGATATAGATACTAGTAATAGCTGTAGAAGCAACAGAAGGGATGAAGGGCATTCCTTCCCAGTCCCTCAAAGCACTACCATACAATAATCCTAGCAAATGTAGATTGATTGACTTTATTACATCTTTGACAAGTACACCTAATAAATGTATGCGGTCAAACTTCTCACTATATTTCTTCAATACATTTAATTAGTTCTCATTCTGCTAGTGAATCACAATTTATTTATTTGCCTTTCATAGCTCATAGTTCTTTTTTATATCTATAGACTACTACTACTACAACAACAAACAACTTGAGAAAAATTGGAAGTGAATACATCAGGAGAGTTTGAAAAATCCTAAAGTCCAAACTCAATGGCGGGAACACCATACAAGCCTTAAACACCTGGGCTATACCTATTATCAGATACACTGCAGGAATAATAGACTGGACCCATGCAGAGCTAGAGACGCTAGATCGTAAGACCAGGAAAATAATGACTATCAATCATGCTCTGTACCCCCACAGTGATGTAGATAGGCTATACCTCCCTCGCAGCTCAGGTGGAAGAGGAATGCTGCAAGTCCATCAAACAGTAGAGGAGGAAAAAAGAGGCCTTGAAGAATATATCAAGGACAGTGAAGAAGATGCACTTAAAACGCACTTTAAAAGGTCAATAATGAGAAACTATTCAACACCAATGAAACAAAGCAGGCCTACAAGAAAGAACAAGTCAAGAACCAAGCAGAAAAATGGAAAAATAAGCCACTACTTGGTCAATATTTGCACAATATATGTGGGAAATCAGACATCACCAAGACCTGGCAATGGCTTAAGAATGGCAACTTGAAGAAAGAAACAGAGGGTCTAATATTGGCTGCACAAGAACAAGCACTAAGAACAAATGCAATAAGAGCAAGATCCAATAAGAGATGATCCACTGGAACATCTGCAAAAAATACAAGCTACCTGTAGCCAAACATTGGTGGGACCATGACATTGAAAAAGTTGTAGAAAATGAAGATGCAAAAATATTATGGGACTTCCGACTACAAACAAACAAACATCTGCCACACAATACACCAGATATAACTGTAGTCGAGAAGAAAGAAAAACAAGTTAAAATAATCGACATCTGGGGATAGCAGAATAGAAGAAAAAGAAATAGAAAAAAACAACAAAATACAAAGATCTACAAATTGAAATTGAAATGCTGTGGCAGAAGAAGACCAAAATAATCCTAGTAGGAATTCGCGCCCTGGGTGCAGTTCCAAAAGACCTTGAAGAGCACCTCATCACCAGAGGCGCCACAGAAATCACCATCAGTCAATTACAAAAAGCAACTTTACTGGGAACAGCCTATATTCTGCGATGCGATCTATTATAATAATAACAGCAACAACACTGATAATAAAATTCAGCCATCCCAGTTCCTTGGGAAGCAGACACAGCTCGTGAACTTTCCTCCAGGGGGGTGGCGGGCGGCTTCTTTAAGGTAAATGGATCCGGTGCTCCGTGCCACCCAGGAGCCCCCGCAGCGGGGAATCACCTCTGCCACTCACCTGGCCGCTCGCGGCGGGAGCCAGGTGAGTGGCGGAGGCGATTCCACGCCTTGGGGGCTGCTGGGTGGCACGGAGCACCGGATTCATTTACCTTAAAGAAGCCGCCCGCCACCCCCCTGGAGGAAAGTTCACGAGCCACACCTGTTGGGAAGGACTCAATGTATGGATAAAAGAAACCAGTCAATAACACCTGTCTGACTGTGTAAACAAAAAGTAATAATAATAATAATAATAAGAAGAAGAAGAAGAAGAAGAAAAACAAATCTAATTAAAAGAAAAACAAATCTAAGTGTTGCATGGATTGACTACAAGAAAGCCTTCGATTCATTGCCTCACACATGGATACTAAAATGTTTAGAAACAACTGGTGTCACCAAAAACATTCAGATATTTATTTTTTAAAAAGCAATGAGCATGTGGAATACACAGTTAAAAATCAATGGCGAGACACTTGGACAGGTTTGCATTAGAAGAGGCATTTTCCAAGGGGACTCACTATGCCCTCTGTTGTTTGTAATTGCCATGACTCCACTTTCACAAATACTAAACAAAACAGGCCTCGAATACCAAACCTCTAAAACATCCAGTCAAATCAACCATCTGCTGTACATGGACGATCTGAAGTTGTATGGAAAGTCCCAGTCAGAAATCAAATCACTGCTAAACACTGTCCGTATATTCAGTAGTGATATAGCAATGGAGTTTGGACTAGACAAGTGTGCTATATTAATAATGAACAGGGGGAAAATAATAAAAACAGAAGGAATAGAACTGCCCAATGGAAGCAAGATCAAGAACCTGGAAGAGAAAGAACCTTACAAATACTTGGGCATTCGCCAGGCTGATAACATCGCACACACTGAAGTTAAAAGCAAAATGGGAAGTGAATACATCAGGAGAGTTAGAAATATCCTCAAGTCCAAACTCAATGGCGGGAACACCATACAAGCCATCAACACCTGGGCTAGACCTGTTATCAGATACACTGCAGGAATAATAGACTGGACCCAGGCAGAGCTAGAGACGCTGGATCGTAAGACCAGGAAAATCATGACCATCAATCATGCTCTGCACCCCCGCAGTGATGTCGATAGGCTATACCTCCCTCGCAGCTCAGGTGGATGAGGAATGCTGCAAGTCCATCAAACAGTAGAGGAGGAGAAAAGAGGCCTTGAAGAATATATCAAGGACAGTGAAGAAGATGCACTTAAAATAGTCAAGAACGAGAAACTATTCAACACCAATGAAACAAAGCAGGCCTACAAGAAAGAACAAGTCAAGACCCGAGCAGAAAAATGGAAAAATAAGCCCCTGCATGGTCAATATTTACACAATATAAGTGGAAAATCAGACATCACCAAGACCTGGCAATGGCTTAAGAATGGCAACTTGAAGAAAGAAACAGAGGGTTTAATACTGGCTGCACAAGAACAGGCACTAAGAACAAATGCAATAAGAGCAAAAGTAGAAAAATCAACCACAAACAGCAAGTGCCGCCTTTGTAAAGAAGCAGATGAAACAGTGGACCACCTAATCAGCTGTTGTAAAAAGATCTCACAGACTGACTACAAACAAAGGCATGACAAGGTAGCAGGGATGATACACTGGAACATCTGCAAAAAATACAAGCTACCTGTAGCCAAAAATTGCTGGGACCATAAAACTGAAAAAGTGGTAGAAAATGAAGATGTAAAAATATTATGGGACTTCCGACTACAAACAGACAAACATCTGCCACACAATACACCAGATATAACTCTAGTCGAGAAGAAAGAAAAACAAGGTAAAATAATCGACATAGCAATACCAGGGGATAGCAGAACAGTAGAAAAAGAAATAGAAAAAATCACCAAATACAAAGATCTACAAATTGAAATTGAAAGGCTGTGGCAGAAAAAGACCAAAATAATCCCAGTGGTAATTGGTGCTCTGGGTGCAGTTCCAAAAGACCTTGAAGAGCACCTCAACACCAAAAGGGGCCACAGAAATCACCATCAGCCAATTACAAAAAGCAACTTTACTGGGAACAGCCTATATTCTGCGACGATATCTATAACAATTGACAATAAAATTCTGGCATCCCAGGTCCTTGGGAAGGACTCGATGTCTGGATAAAACAAACCAGTCAATAACACCTGTCTGTCTGTGTAAATAAGAAATTATAATAATAATAAATTTATTATTATTATTTCTTGTTTACACAGTCAGACAGATGTTATTAACTGGTTTGTTTTATCCAGACATCGAGTTCTTCCCAAGGACCTGGGATGGCTGAATTTTATCATCAATACTGTTGGTTATTATAGATATTGTCGCAAAATATAGGCTGTTCCCAGTAAAGTTGCCTTTTGTAATTGGCTGATGGTGATTTCTGTTCCCTAAATTATTATTATTATTATTATTATTATTTTACATTTATATCCCGCTCTTCCTCCAAGGAAGTACTACATACTTAAGTTTATCTTTCACAACAACCCTGTGAAGTAGGCTAGGCTGAGAGAGAAGTGACTGGCCCAGAATCACCCAGCTAGTATCATGGCTGAATGGGGATTTGAACTCCGGTCTCTCCGGTCCTAGTCCAGCACTCTAACCACTACACCACACTGGCTTTCTTGAAGAATTTTTAAGGTCCTGAACCAACTCTCAAACTCTCAGTGAAATCCATGGAAAGATGTCTATAGATTTTACTGAAAAACAGATCAGGACATAATTTCTCACCTGTATTTGATCTGACTATCTTCCCAGACTTCAAATAAAGAAGTAAATATTCAGAATGCCAGACCACAGAATAACTACAAATGATATATTGACAATTCTATTAACATGAGTGAGGCATGCCATGGCTAATAACAAACTGTTTACACACACTCCAGTCTCTGACATTATGGCATGCTGAAGCAATACACACTGCTCAGACATTAAAACTGTAAGACAGACAACTGAGAAGTACACAAGCAGCCGAATTTCTCTTTTTCATAGTTCAGGCAGAAATTAAAGTACACAATGAGATTTCACATCCCAGATTTGCTGTACAAAAGATGTCTTGACACAACAAGTACTATTAGCCTCCCAACATCAATCTTAGCTATCTTTCTTGCAGCATACAAGCTTCAAGAATTTTGGTTGCTGACGTTTCCCAATTGATTGAAATTGAAAATTATGGAGATATTGTTCACATCTCATCATGATACAGGGAAAATTCATAACATCAGAATTCAAGCCTAATGACTTGGTTTTGCAATTCCCTTCAAAATCACATTAAAACATACTGTGAAACGTTATGTACACAGTAGAATGGAACATTTGTGCTAGTTCAAAAATTGTGCAAATGTGTCAGCCAATATTTTTAATTCCAGCTAAAATAATAATTCAAAACAATAAAGTCCATCAAAGTGAGCAAAAATAAACAGTGGAGACAAGAGGCAGGGATCAGTGGACTTACAATTTATTTATAATATCAAAACACATTTGGTTTAAGAAGAAAGTTAAGGTTATCTAAATGTTCATTCATGTTCAAAAAGCATGGACATGACAAGTTAAGGGATCACCTTAAACTTTCATCCATGTGAATAGTAAAGACTTTGTACAGCCTTGTATATTATGCTGGCTTTACAGATAAAGCTCCATGACCACACAACCAGCTTGACACTGGCCTGGGGAGGGATTTATGCAGGCAGAACTTCAACAGGTGCAGCTTCAGCTAGGGATGCATCTGAAGAAGTTCTGCCTGATGCATCCCTACAAGGCACAGTGCTCTTCACCAGCATGCCACTTACTACATCAAATGTCCAAAAAGAAATTCAACAGCTGCAGCACTTTTCCTGGTCTCTGCTGTATCTCAGTAGATTCTCAACAGATCTGTACCAGACTTGGACTCATGGTAGCACTTTTAGTTGTTCTGTGCCAAATTGCAGGCAAATTAGACAGATGAAACAACATGGTAGATTAGCAAAAAATACCCCCATCAGGATTTCCTAGAATACCTTCCCACGTGCTGTGGTTTGTATCCAACTGCCAGCACATGGATTTCAAGGGCATTCTTTTTTAGAATTTGAGTGGCCACCAGCTTGAAACAAATATGGAGGATCAGCAAAAATGTTATTATTAATAATAATATTCATATACTATATTGCTATATATATTGAAAAACTTGCTGTGACGTTTTTAATGACCTTTTTGAGGATAAAATCGTTCATATTCGGGCTGAGCTGGATTCCACAGTTTCTGCAGAGTCTACTGTGGAAATGTCCAGCAATTCCTCTTATGAGATCAAGCTGAATCATTTTCAGTTTGTGACTCCTGAGAGAGTGGACAAACTACTTCAGACTGTACCTCCTACAACCAGTTCTCTTGACCCTTGCCCAACTTGGCATATATCATCTGATAATTATATTATCAGAGAGGGTCTGGTAAATATTATAAATGCTTCTCTTAGGGAGGACAGGATGCCTTCTTGTCTATGTCTCTATGGCTTTTGATACAATCAACCATGGTATCCTTCTGGACTTCCTGAGAGAGGTGGGATTGAGTGCCACTGTTTTACAGTGGTTCCGCTCCTACCTCTCTGGTAGATTCCAGATGGTTTCGCTTGGAGACTGTTCTGCTAAGTGAGAACTGAAAGCCCTGTACTGTCTCCAGAATCCAAATAAAATTGTGGTACTGACTGTGGGGGGCCAGTACCTGAGAGATGTTTTAGATCTGCCTGTTCTGGATGGGGTTTATTTATTTATTTAAAACAATTATATACCACTCAAAATGCAAGTCTCTGGGTGGTTTACAACAAAACAATAAAAACAGATAAAAAGTTTAAAACATTACAACAATTAAAATTAATAATGTTAAATCGATTAAACACACAATTAAAACAATATCTAATTAAAAGGCTGGGTGAACAAATGTGTTACACTCCCCCAAAAGATCTGGTACATAGCTTGGGAGTGCTCCGGGACCCAAAGCTCTCCCTGGTTTCTCAGGATGAGGCAGTGGCCAGGAGCACTTTTTATCGGCTTCGGCTGATATGTCAGCTATGGCATGACCCTAAAACAGTGATACAGAATATGCTGGTAACCTCCAGGCTTGACTACTGTTATGCGCTCTACATGGGGCTGCTTTTGTACGTAGTCCAGAAACTACAATTTGTACAGCATGTGCCAGCCAGATTGTTCTCTGGGACAACACAAAGGGACCACATAATGTTGAAAGAACTGCACTGGCTGCCAATATGTTTCCGGGTGAAATACGAAGTGCCGGTTATTGCCTATAAAGCCCTTAACGGCTTGGGTCCAGGCTATTTGAGAGAGTGCCTCCTTTGTCATAAACCCTGCTGCTGGTTACAGTTGCCACCAGCTCATTTGGTGGCAACCCAGGACTGGGCTTTCTCTGTGGCTGCCCCTGGGCTTTGGAGTATGCTCCCTGCTTAAATAAGAGCATCTGCTTCTCTGTTTGTTTTCAGGAAGACCCTCAATACTCTCCTCTTCTTGCAAGCTTTTAATTAGAATTATTTTTAATAATTTGTTTTAGTAACTATTTTATGCTATGGTTTTTATTGTGTCATGTATTTTAATCTGTGATTTTTAAATATTGTAAATTTTGTACACTGCCTAGAGATGTACATAACAGGCGGTATAAAAATATGATAAATAAATAAATAAAATACTGTTTTTCAACAAAAAAATGGTTCTCAAAGTGGTTTACATAGAAAAATAAATAAAATAAAATAGTTTCCGAGCGTCAAAAGGGCTCCCAACAAAAAAAGAAACATAAGGTAGAGGCCAGCAACAACCACTGAAGGGTTGCTGTGCTGGGGTTGGATTGGACAATTGCTCTCTACCTACAAATATAAGAAAGTCACCACTTTTAAAAAGTGCCTCCTTGCTCCATTAGCAGGATTGTTTAAAAAAAAAACACCAATAAAATCGCTGGACCCCTTCCCATGTGCTGTGAATTTGGTTTTTCCCCAACTGTCAGCATACTGGTTACAATGGGGTATTTTTCTATGCTTTGAGTGGCCATTATCTTAAAATAACATGGTGAATCAGCAAAAAGGTAGCCTTGTTGGGGTCCCCTAGGAACCCCTCCAATGTGCTGTGAATTTGGTTCATGTGTTGGACTAAAAGTACAAAGGTTATTCAAGGGAGATATACAAATGGATAGACACACAGAGAGATTGCAGTCTCATAAGCTTTCTTCCCTTCAGAAAGTAACCTAAAAATTGGAGAAAGAGGGTGATGAGACTAAAAACAATTAGACATAGGCCAGCTGAAATAAATGAGTATTTTTAAAAGAGGGAGATCTTGATTAAATAAATATTGACTGGTAAAGAGTTCCAGAGATAAGGAGCAAATGCAGGCACTGATGTTTAGATAGATAAACAAAATTACAAAGTTATTCCTGTTGAATGATAAGCATGAAACTGCTAAGGATCAAAAAGAGACTTAGATAAAAGAGCATCCAGACACAGAGAGAAAACAATACAATACATTCAAGTAATTTAGAAATAAAAGAAGAAAATGGCTTAACTGGTTTTTATGGTAAAATCATGGATGGTTTTTTTTTTTTTTAATGGTTTAAAAAAAAACATTGGGGGGGGAATTAAAGACTGAAGAAAACTTGCCAAAAGCCGATGTAAAAATATTAAAAAGTGAAGATAAGACAGCTGGGGCATTCTCTATAAAAAGAAGGAACAGGATTCAGAGCGCACAAGAAATAGTCCTGGTCCTGGATGAAGACAAAAGCACAGGAAAATAATCCAAAGAAACAGGAGAGTAAAAGGTATAGAGGAAAGCAGAGGGGATGCAGACAGAGCAGTAAAAGAAGACAAAGAAGACCACAAAGTAACAGAAATAGATTAATGGACATCAGTTTATCATGAAAAACCTGAGGAGTTTGATGGTGGAGATAAAAGATAGAGTAGGAGGATGAATTTGTTCCATCATGAAGCAAAGACTTAACAAGCAAAAAGCGATGTTAAGAAGAGAAGGGGCGGGGTCATATTGAAAAAAATCAGATTGTTTGGCAGAAGATAGAGCAGAAGAAATAGAAGTGAGCATAAATATATTGTGAAGAAAATCAGAGGATGCTTGGGATTCATGCCATAAATCATTCAGCCTGAGTACATGAAGATAACACAACGAGGAAGTGAGCCAAAGCTGAGATGGAGAAGGAAAATGCAGACAAACTAAGAGGCATCCATTGTAGGAGAAAGAGCAGAGTTAAATCTTGAAACAGTGTCATTAGGAGAATGAGACAATGGGGAGCGGGGAGAACTAGGGAAATTAAACTGAACAGAGGGGGAAGCAGGAACAGGAGCATAAACCCCTTCTGACAATTTTAAAAAGAGGCACCTTTTAAACTTGTCTTATATTTCACAGGAGGAGAGCAACTGTCCCCGTTCAACCCACATCCCAGTGCTACTGGTGTTTTCCTTGTGTTTCTTTTTTAGATTCTGTGCCTCTTTAGGACAAGAATAATCTTCTCATTCCTCTTGCTACATAATCGGCATATAAATGTAAACTGTAGTAGTAGTAGAAATAGAAATCACCGAAGGTTCTATTAAAAGAGTCAGACAAGCTGATTCAATGCATAAGCCCTGTCATGTGTGTTTTCTATTCAGTACATCCCTGCAGGTATGTTTCCCAAACTACGGGAATCACCTATATTGGGCAGCAGGGGCACAGCAAGGTTGGAGTGGGCCCAGAGACAAGATTTTAAAATGGGCCTCCCCCTCACTGAAGCTCAGCTCATTAAGTAAGGAAATCTTAAATGAGGCTGAATAGTGATAACAAATATATATGCATGCATGCCACAATAGAACATCATCCTAAATTATTTTTTAAAAGGTTTTGTAAATTGTGGACGATGCAAGTCATTTAATGGTACTAGAGAAAGACATGCTGTTCTGGTAGCTCCAGGTCTTAACACTCACATCCTTTTCGGAGGATGAATACAACTGAAGGAAGCCCAGGCGGGTAAGCGGCTGGGGGAGTCAGTCATGTGACTTGCCTCTGGGGGGGCCAAGGCAGTAGGCCCCCAGACAACTGTCTCCCCTTGCCCTATTATAGTTACGCCCCTGTCGGGCAGCAGTGATATAGGAAGATGCTGAAAGGCATCATCTCATATTGTGTGGGAGGCGGCAATGGTAAACCTCTCCTGTTCTACCAAAGACAACCACAGGGCTCTGTGATCGCCAGGAGTCAACACTGACTTGACGACACACTTTTACCGTTTACCTGCTCCTCCATTAAGCACAGGATCCTCTGCCTTCTCTCCTGCTCCCTTTAGTGATCCATGTAGCATGTTACAGACTTGCTGCAGGAAATTAAAAAAACAGACACAAGGTTAGAGGTGCTGAGTTAATTGTAAGTTGCCAAATACATTCCTTGATTTGTCCATTTTAGTAGTAGTATTATGATGCTAAATATGATAGTGAGTTCAGAGAATAGGAAAGGGATTAGCAAGCAAGAAAAGAAAAGAATTGTAGACATTTAGCTTATAGCTGAGAGCCATTTCAGTCAAACCTATTCAAAGGAACATCAGTCAAACAAGTATAGGCTTAATTTCATAGGGAAAAGGTTAGTTGGTCTATGGTTAAAAAATATAAGGACCCAGAATCAAAATCATTCTCTGTGCTAACGGGATTGCAAACAATGCGTTGTGAACATATTTGATCCATGAGAAGAAGACAATCATATCCGACAGACCCATTATTAACATCAATCAGGAGGGGCAGCCTTCTCTTCCCAGTGCAAATGTATTTCCTCTCCAGCAAATCTGCATTCCAAGTTGTTCTAGTGAATTCTTTATTTTAAAAACAGGTAAGTGAGATATTTATCTTTTGACAGGTAAGTGAAATATTTTGAAGTTTTCTGGAAACGTAGTTATCGGAGCTGTGAAAGTTATGAGACATAACAGCCTAGAGCAGGGGTGGGAAACCTTGGCCCTCCAGCTGTTGTTGAACTACAATGCCCATAATCCCCAGCTACAATTATTGTGGCTGGGGATGGTGGGAATTGTAGTTCAAAAACAGCTGGAGGGCCAAGGTTCCCCACCCCTGGCCCAGAGGCACCTACAAATTCCTGGTATATTATGGACAAAGTTCTTTATTCAGGTTGGGTCTATACATGCAGTAGAATGAGGGAGTAGAATAGGCTGTACTATTTCAGACAGAGAGGGCATCCTACTTTTTAATTTCTTCACATTTAAGAAAAAATGCTGCAAAAAGACAACTAGTACATCTAGAAGATAATTCTAGCCCAGTTGTTTGCTGCCATGCTGATTTGAGGAGAATATTCAAAAATGTGTCCTCCCCCCTAAAAATGTGGTCCTTCCCCACCCCCACCCCCTGCATCTAGAGTCTGAAGCAGTACAGTCTATTCTACCACCTCTGCATTCTGTCACCTCATTCTGCTAGACCTGGACTTAACCATGCTCCATTAAATATTTGCCACTAAATGTAAGTATGAAAAACAAACCATCTTGAAAAGATAGTAGGGGTACAGATATTAATAAAGAACAGTGACAGTCTCATCAGATATCACAGCTGTAACAGTGTGATTATTCTCTCCATAATAATTCTTTCACTTTTTTCTTTGATTATTTCCTGCTTTGTTTTGTCTACTACTGGCAACCGTCCAGCCTTTCAAACATGTTAGTAGCCAGGAGCATAGCTGTCCTACTGACATAGTGCTGGCTTTGCTCTATCAGACTGCAAAAACAATGGCAGTGCAGGAATGCTTCAGTACTGGCCCTGCTAAACCACCAAGGACCCATCTGCCGTCAGCCATGCTTAGCTATACTGCCAGTGGAGAAGGAAACAAATTTCTGGGCTGCTCAACATTATCATCTTTAGCTTTTTGTTTTCTGTTGACCAGGGAAAGCCAAAACAGATTGAAAGAATCCAGTGTGGCCTTTTCATTGTTCACAAGCAGGTTTGTGCTGGCTCCTTAAAGCTCTTGGCTTTGATTTAGGATACCACACTACCCATATTATAATATAATTAAGATCCAATTTTCTATTTGGATGCATATCCTAAAAATTATCATGGATAAATTGTATCTGTATAGATTATAGCTGTCTCTTTTAGGACATTAATGAAGACATAAAGGCTCTTGTTTTGGCTTCTCTGCATAAGAATATGAACCCTATTCATGTCATAAATTAGAAATGTTGAATACAGTACAACCTTCTTGGCATGAGCAAATTGGGGATCACCCCAAATATCTAGAAATCTCAATATTCAGACCAAGAGGCATGCTATTTCTATAGAATTACACTGATATGGGACTGCATGGTGCATGCATATGCCATGAACTCAGATAAACTCTAAAGCCCTGTTCAGGGCAGGCTTTAAAAAAACTGGATACAATGTGTCTAGGCACAGGGGCAATGGGAGCATGATGGCTATCCACATTCCTTGATGCCAGTATGCTCCATGACCATGCCTTCTTATCTCCTCAAATCTAGGGTTTTGTTGCTGGAACTGCCCTGTGGTGTTTGGTCAGCAAACCCATGGGGTACAGGGTTCTGTTGTTAATGTTTCTTAGGTGTTCTGAGTGTGGATTCTATGATAGCAAATGAGATTTTCAATGAGACACCATGAATCCACTCTCATAGAATCTACACTCAGAACATCTAAGAAACGACAGAACCCTGTACCCCATGGGTTAGAAACCCATGGGGATGGTTGGCACCCTATGTGCACTACACAACCGCTCACTCTGGGCCACCCCAGCACCCCCCAAGTGCACTTATGGGGCTGCTGAAACCTCCATTATACCTTATGAGGAAAAACCTTAAAGACGCATAAACTTCAACAATTCACCAAAAATCAGGCCTCTGCCCAAATCCTTTGGGGAAAAAATCTGGTAGCTTCCTTGCCCCTATCTTGCACTACCACCAACCCCACACCACTCTGGGCCACCCCTTTCCCCCCGATGTGAAGCGATACAACCTCCATTATACCTAAAGCGGGGAAACCTTAAAGACACGTAAACTTCAACAATTCACCAAAAATCAGCCCTTTGCCCAATCACTCTGCAATTGGGCTGGTAGCCTTCACCAATTAGGCACTACCACCCCACCCCACTCTTCTGCCCCAGATCCCACTTTATGCCCCAAAGACACTAAAACCTCTGCCCCAAAGACACTAAAACTTCAAAAATTCACCAAAAATCAGCCCTCTGCCCAATCCCTCTGCAATTTGGGTGGTAGCCTCCACCCATTAGGCACTACCACCCCACCCCACCCCACTCTTTTGATCCCAGGGCCCAGTTTTTAATCTGAATCAATTCAGATTCAGATTCGGATTAATTCGGATCCGAATCGAATCGGGGGTGTTTCGATTCGGATCTCAATCGAAACACCAAAAATCCGAATTGCACACCCCTAATTATATCTAGAAGAGCAGAGGCACCAGTTTGTATAAGACTTCAATAGTCACTATCCTGGAAGAGACCATAGGTAAGCAACAGAAGTAAAGATAAAGGGAACCCAGATGCTTCATCATTCACATCTAGTTGAGCTCCTCACACACAGTTAAATGACTAAGTAAGAGCAGGAAGAAGCCGCAGTGGTGAATACTGTCAGAAGATTCAGCACAAAATGGAATCCGCATCTCACATTATTTCCCTTGACATACTAAGACATAAATGTGAAAGTAGCTAAAACAATCCAGAACAGTCACATCAGATGTGAATGGTCAGGTGAATGACTAACACATGTACCTGCTGACCAGTGAGTCCAGAGAATGCACATTTGAGACAATGGATTGGTTCACACATAACAGCAGCAAGTAAATACAGAAGGGTCACTGGTTCCCAGCAGGTTTGCACTCCCACTGCTATCACTGTTGGTGTCTCATGCAAACCTGGAAATATTTGGTGTCGAATGTCAGTGGCCCACCTCAACCCAACATTGTCAAGCCAACTTCAAATGTTGGTTTCAAATGTTGGGCAAATGGGCTGAGGTGGGCCACCAACATTCTCCACCAGCAGCTCTTCTGTACTTAACTTGCCACTGTTACATGTAACCCTGTCTCTTGCTTCCTGATTAATCCCCAGTTTCTCAGCTTTAATATTAGAACTAGACAAAGCCAAAATTGGGTTGCAACTCCAGTCTGAGTACTGGTTACCTTGTGAAAAGAAACCTGATGTACGTTATCCTGTTTGCTTGGAATAAGCTGCAGTCACTTGACAAGAGGAAGGAAGAGGCTAATATTTTCATTTATTCCTTTTACCATATTTAAATACCACTTTTCAACCATATTGGTTCTCAAAGTAGTTCATGGAGGCAAGTCATCAAAAATAATCATTGTGGACGAAGAAAGGAAAAGCTGATGCAAATATTAGCACAAATACGTCTATTGTATATTGGCATTACAATAGCCTACTAAACATCCATTTGTAGCTCTGCATCCAAATAGTCATTGCCTGAATATGTTTACTTAATGCATAGCAATAGAAAAGAGGCAGATTTTTGTGTTATTATTTTGTTTTATTCATTCATTCATTCATTCATTCATTCATTCATTTATATCTATGTAAACCACTTTGGGAACTTTTGTTGAAATGTGGTATATAATATCTGGCATGGCAGAACACTCAAAAACCATGATGCACAAAATAGTGGCTTTTTAATGCAGAAAACTGAGTAGTGGAGAGAGAGAGAGAGAGAACATTATTGTGCCAAGACATAAACTTTATACAATTTGGTATACTTTGTTTCATTTAGGAGTATTGCCAAGATAATAAAATCCACTTCTTGTTGAGGATGACACTGATGCATAATTTTCTAAATAATGTATCCAGGAAAAAACTTCATTTATTAAGATCATCATTGTAATATTGCCTGAACATGGTTAGTTTCTGCCAGAGAAATAAATTCAGCACCTAAAGTATGTTTAGTGGTAATTGAAAACTCTGATTTATTATAAGCTATGGATTCTATGACTAAGAAACAACGGCAAAGGTACATTGCCTTGTTGATAATAATACCACAAGTTCTACAACCAACTTCCAGCATAGAAAAGTACTAATGATGAAGCTAAGAATGTTGTTTAGCTTAAGGCAATACTTCACATGAGTGAATAATATTATTGGGGGGGGTGGTTCCCTCATTATGAGAGCCAGCGTGGTGTAGTGGTTAGAGTGCCGAACTAGGACCGGGGAGACCGGAGTTCAAATCCCCATTCAGCCATGATACTTGCTGGGTGACTCTGGGCCAGTCACTTCTCTCTCAGCCTCCTACATCACAGGGTTGTTGTGAAAGAGAAACTTTAGTATGTAGTACACCGCTCTGGGCTCCTTGGAGGAAGAGCAGGATATAAATGTAATAATTATAATAATAATTATAATAATTATTATTATTTCTTGTTTACACACTCAGACAGGTGTTATTGACTGGTTTGTTTTATCCAGACATCGAGTCCTTCCCAAGGACCTGGGATGCCAGAATTTTATTGTCAATGGTTATAGATATTGTCGCAGAATATAGGCTGTTCCCAGTAAAGCTGCTTTTTGTAATTGGCTGATGGTGATTTCTGTGGCCCCTATGGTGTTGAGGTGCTCTTCAAGGTCTTTTGGAACTGCACCCAGGGCGCCAATTACCACTGGGATTATTTTGGTCTTCTTCTGCAACAGCCTTTCAATTTCAATTTGTAGATCTTTGTATTTGGTGATTTTTTCTATTTCTTTTTCTTCTATTCTGCTATCCCCTGGTATTGCTATGTCGATTATTTTGACTTGTTTTTCTTTCTTCTCGACGACAGTTATATCTGGTGTATTGTGTGGCAGATGTTTGTCTGTTTGTAGTCGGAAATCCCATAATATTTTTACATCTCCATTTTCTTCAACTTTTTCAATTTTATGGTCCCCCCAATTCTTGGCTACAGGTAGCTTGTATTTTTTGCAGATGTACCAGTGTATCATCCCTACTACCTTGTCATGCCTTTGTTTGTAGTCAGTCTGTGCGATCTTCTTACAACAGCTGATCAGGTGGTCCACTGTTTCATCTGCTTTTTTACAAAGGCGGCACTTGCTGTTTGTTGTTCATTTTTCTACTTTTACTCTTATTGCATTTGTTCTTAGTGCCTGTTCTTGTGCAGCCAGTATTAAACCCTCTGTTTCTTTCTTCAAGTTGCCATTCTTAAGCCATTGCCAGGTCTTGGTGATGTCTGATTTTCCACTTATATTGTGTAAATATTGACCATGCAGGGGCTTATTTCTCCATTTTACTGCTCGGTTCTTGACTTGTTCTTTCTTGTAGGCCTGTTTTGTTTCACTGGTATTGAATAGTTTCGCATTCTTGACCATTTGAAGTGCATCTTCTTCACTGTCCCTTACTGTATATATTCTTCAAGGCCTCTTTTCTCCTCCTCTACTGTTTGATGGACTTGCAGCATTCCTCTTCCACCTGAGCTGCGAGGGACGTAGAGCCTATCTACATCACTGCGGGGGTGCAGAGCATGGTTGATGGTCATTATTTTCCTGGTCTTATGATCTAGCGTCTCTAGCTCTGCCTCGGTCCAGTCTATTATTCCTGCAGTGTATCTAATAACAGGTATAGCCCAGGTGTTTATGGCTTGTATGGTGTTCCCGCCATTGAGTTTGGACTTGAGGATTTTTCTGACTCTCCTGATGTATTCACTTCCAATTTTTCTTTTAACTTCAGTGTGTGCAATGTTATCAGCCTGGAGAATGCCCAAGTATTTGTAATGTTCTTTCTCTTCCAGGTTCTTGATGTTGCTTCCATTGGGCAGTTCTATTCCTTCTGTTTTTGTTATTTTTCCTCTCTTCATTATTAATGCAGCACACTTGTCTAGTCCAAACTCCATTGCTATATCACTACTGAATATACGGACAGTGTTTAGCAGTGATTCGATTTCTGACTGGGACTTTCCATACAACTTCAGATCGTCCATGTACAGCAGATGGTTGATTTTACTTGATGTTTTAGATGTTTGGTATCCGAGGCCTGTTTTGTTTAGTATTTGTGAAAGTGGGGTCATGGCAATTACAAACAACAGAGGGCATAGTGAGTCCCCTTGGAAAATGCCTCTTCTAATGCTAACCTGTCCAAGTGCTTCGCCATTGATTGTTAACTGTGTACTCCACATGCTCATTGCTTTTTTAATAAATATCTGAATGTTTTTGCTGACACCAGTTGTTTCTAAACATTTTAGTATCCATGTGTGAGGCAATGAATCGAAGGCTTTCTTGTAGTCAATCCATGCAACACTTAGATTTGTTTTTCTTCTCTTGCAGTTTTCTAAAATCATTTTGTCAATCAGCAGCTGGTCTTTTGTGCCTCTGGTGTTCGGGCAATTTCCTTTCTGTTCAACTGGAAGCTGTTTGTTAGTTAATAAGTGTTGCATGACTTCATCTGCTATTATTCCAGTTAATAATTTGAACATGGTATGATTATTATTATTATTATTATTATTATTATTATTATTATTATCTTATGGCAAGCAAGGGCCTATCCCTCTTTGTTATTGCCATTGGAGGCACTGAAATATTGAACATGAAGTAACACAAGTTACATTATGAAAGCCATCATCTACCACAGTCATCAAAAGTGAATTGGAGCTTTTAATGTATATAAGACTTCACACTTGATACCATTCCCTCTAAGAGCAAACTCAAGTGGTTGAGTTCCAAAGCAGGCCCATAGCCAGCCTAAATGTTTGGGGGTGGAGGGATGTAGGTTTTACTAGCTTAGTTTCTCTCCATTGTTACAATATAGCAGCTTTAAAATTATCTGCTTGCAAAAACTTGGGGGGGAGGGGTTAACAGAACTATTCTGGAATGCTGGTGAAACATCCCTAGACCACGTTGGGTCTTGTGTGGGGATTTAGTGAGACTGCAGAGAACAATCCATTACAGTATCAATTTGGACAAAGTTTTGGTCTGGAAATAAAGGCTTGAGATAGGAATATAATACAATCAGATTTATTCAAGGATTTGGGGGGCACAGGAAATGAAAAATAATTAGGTAATTGATGAAAGGCAATAAAACTTAACTAGCAATGTAAATCAGAAACTCATGAAGAGGCATTTTAGATTAAAGATCCAAATTGTTATTTAATCAGCTTAATGCTTGCCAGAGAGAGAGAACCTAGAGTGTAGATTTAGGAGGAAGGAGAGGGAGAGGGAGAGGGAGAGAGAGAGAGAGAGATTATTAGTACTACCTACCTTCTTGCAGTTCTGTTGGGGTGTCTGTCACCCTTGCAGGATGGAGACCACTGGGGTCTTCATTCCCAGGGGCCAAGCAGGAGGACAGGATAGAGGGGAGAAGGATAGAAGCTTTCCACTTGTAAGCCAGGAAACCAGGAAAGTGGCTGGTTTCATGGAAAATCCACACAGGTCACACCTCCTAGTTGCAGGGTATGACATCCATGGTTAACAAAAGAGTACATGCTGTATGATTTGATCACAGGAGTGTGCAATCTTGAAGGACTCTCAGGATATGCAGAAAGGCATAGGGGAATTTTTAGTCTCATGGCATCCCCCCACAACTGCAATCATTAACACAAACTTACAAACATATCTATTTCTTCATATCAAGGCAATACAATCTTAACTAATAGTCTCAACAAGAATCTTACTTAAGGTAATTTAGTTTAGGGTCCAAATCACAGGTTAAGGCTTGCCATAGGAAGTGCTTGAAGGCAGGAATAGAGAGCAGGAAAGGAGGCAAGGAGACAGGTGGCAGGAGGCAGGTGGTTAGTTTTACCTATCCTTAGTCTGCTGGTGCATTCAGTGCACTTACAAGTCAGTGAACTGGCAGGTCTCTTCACAGGAAAAAGGCAGAAAGGCAGGGAGAAGAAGGGGCAAGGAGAGAAGGGCTACTACTCACATGCATGAGAACCAGCAGGGTACAAGCCTATGCAGACTCCGAAGCCATGTGGCTTGGCCAGGGGGTACATATACTCAAAAACATGCCCAGAGGCAATTCCCAAGCCATGCTCTCTCCCTGGAGGGGCAGAAACTCTGATAAAACAATGAAGTTCATAGTTGCATTAACTAGTCAGTCTTGGGTGTGACTTGCCAAACAAAAGGCAAGTGTGGCTTGTGGAAGTGTATGTGTAGATGTGAATAGCTGAACTTAAGATTTATCTTGAGACAGATACTACTCCAGGTGCAAGGATATATGTTTTTAGATTTTAATGGGCTGCCTCCACTCTGGTTGTTGACAGCCAATCAAGCTATGGTTGATGGGTTGGGAAATGCTTGCTCTTCTCTGGACTGCGGCAAAGAGTGCAGGCAATACTATCTCTCGGGGGGGGGGGTATTTTCTTCACTTGAGAGGTGCCTTTTGAATGAGGTCTACTTGCTAGCTGATTGCCTTCTCTTGAGATAAAGAGAGTGATTTACCAGCTGTGAGTCTTTGCCAAATATGGGCAGGTGAAGAGTTCGTGATCCCATAAACTGAGGTATCCTGTGAGCCCATAGTTCCAATTGCATAGAGGGTTGTTCTCTGTGCTACCCCCAAATAGAGCTGTCCAGCAACAGGACCCACTTCCTCCAAACTCTCATATTCTTTATTCCCCACGGCATCTATTCCTATATTTTCATGCTTATTGCTATTTTTTTCTCTTCTACACACATCCAGAATATTGCATTTGCCAGATATCAAAAGGCAAATCGAAGCAAATGGTATGTAAAATCAGACCACTAGTTATTGCAGTTCCAGACCACAAGACATCCCCCTGCTGCTGAACAGAAATGATCATCACACACTTGAATCCTTTGGAACGACTCAAGCTCCAAAGCTGTTTTAATCTTATATCCACTAATATTTTGTCATTATTGAAGCTTGCCAGGAAAGGGCACTTCAGGGCATTAGATGAAGTAGTTAATATATGCATAAGCATTTAAACATTCAAAGTGTTCATTTATAATATTATTCCAAGTTAATGGCTTTGAACAGTTAGAAAGGAATTCCCATCAAACATCTGCTGCACTTGGTATTGTACTGATAATTTAACATATTTTGAAATGTGTTACTTTCCTCTGAAGTAATTTTGTCTTGTAGTCTTGAAAGGATCTTATTTCATCCCATGTCAGTGAACAATGATGTCTGTAGCTGTACACAGATACAGTGATTTAAAAAATCCGTTGATAATCAAATAGTACATAGTTACACTTTACCTTGCTTAATATATATTTCGTAATGCTTGAAATGTTTCCATATGCTGAATTAATCTGCAAGCCTAATTCTGCACAATTGCATTTGCTTTGCAACCAGGCGAAGGAGAATGAGCTGAACCAGACCAAGCAGCTTGCATGAGATATCACTGCAGAATCAGAGCTGGAGTGAAGGGAAGCAAATACTACACTGTGGAGCTGTAGAGTGACTCCATGCCCCTTCTCTTTTTTTTATCCTGATCCATAGCTGAACTCTTATACAATCCCTTAGATGATATAGAACAAAGGAATGGGGTAGCACTTTTTAGACCAACTGGTGTTTTAATACATGAACTTTCACAGGTTATAACTGCTATATTCTAACTAGTCATCTTTTATGTTGTGTTGTTGAGAAGTTTGTCCCAGTGGCGATTCTGTAGAGAGTGTAGGGGGTGGAGTCAGAAAGGAAAAGGAGGAGAAGAAAATGGAGTTGTTGCTGAATGAACCTTTAGTTAATCTATATAAGTTTTCCTTGTGTGTATGAAGGAAACAGCTATAAAACAGTAACCCACTTCTTCATATGTAGGGTGTACGCAAGGATACTCAGTTACCATGGGTGATAGACTAGATTATATAATATCATTTGTGCTCTTTCCTCTCTCCCAGGTCATCATCCATGTGCATGCACAGGCACAGGGGAAGGCTTGCCTATTTACAGATGTCCTATCATGTAGCTATGCTAGACCAACAATTTGGTAGTTCTGCAATGTATGAATATCCCGATTGTGGACTACTACTTCAGTGGTTAGTATGAGATGGTAATCGAAACATTTTACCAGCAGACATTTGGACCACTAATATCATAACATCTTGGCCTCTGAGTGACTGCCCCCTTCTTTAGGTTGCCTGATGGTCTTTATCATCACAAGAGATCAACTTCCTCACTATAATATCTTGTGACACTTTATAATTTTGGAATGCAGAGAGGATTGCATGTGAATGCGCCCCAATCTTGAAAACAAACATGCTAACTTTCCAGCTGCAGAGACTTGTTCACACATGCAAGCTTTCGAATGTGCAGCTGCTACATGTTGTACCACATAGTGTTTCTGAACTCGGACTTTGGCTCTTCGTTTGTGGATGCTGACTTGGGCGACTACCTGTATATAAACTGCTAGCCATTATTTTATGTTCAAGTTTTCTTTTTTGCTGCCAGTTCAGGAGCCAAGTAGTCATGTGAGAATATGTGCCTCAGTAAGAACAAGATCTTATATTATTTGCTTTCTACCATCATCACAATGAGAGATAAATTTAATTATCTGCCCCAGATTTGTTCTTGCTTTCAACGAACCCAGATCTTCATAAAAAAGATCAACCCCTTTGGTACTCAGGCTGAGGCACAGAAGGTTCAAATGCAGCATACTTATGTTTGCACCATTTAAACTCTAAATACCTTTCTTATTAATTGCACAAGTCTTAATGTGCAGTCTACAGGCCTATTATTAGAGTGGTAATTACAAGGAATGGGGCACCTTGGCCTCACAACAGCAACACACACATTGTTCACTCAAGCACAACATTGCTGGATAAATCATCACTGGCAAACTGCACGTTCTGTAATATTGGTACATTTATTTATTTAAGCCCATGTCATATTTATTGGTTCAATAAATCACATTTTAATTGTTGGTGCTCAAGCATTAGTACATTGCCCAGATTTTACATTTCTGCAGTTTGTAACACATTAGCTAATATTGATTCTCAAAACAAAACTGCTTTTAGTCAGGGCAGCTGAAACCTTGGTAGACCAGTTTGTCTAGAGTATTGCTTCCTCATCTCTAAAACAGCCCCTGTGTGGTGACCATTAAATAAATATAGCTTGCCAGGTGGGCAAATCATCCTCTTTGTGTGGAGAGTTACTATGCCTTCACCTGCCATCACCAGGAAGTCTGGTGGTGGGCTGGACACTCCCCACACAATGGGGTCCGTCTAAACATCTGGCCTTTCAACATAGTACACATTCCATCTGCAACAGTCACACATAGACTGTTTCCAGATATCAGAGGCCATAGTAAACTTCCTTGAAATAAAGAAACAAATACCTTTATCAAAAAACAAATACCTTGAGCTTCTTCAAGTGTGACTATGATAAAACATTCACAGGCCGGCTGACATTCTTACATGAGCACTCAAAAAGGCAACAGAGCCATAATTTGCTCTGAGTTACTAAAAAGGGGAAACTAGGGAATCAACCAAAGGTGCCATTTGGGGTGCATGGAAGACAGTTATCTCTTCCCCATCAGCCATGTTGCAGGCCACATGTGATTATTCCTCCTATATCTCTTGTTATGGTAAGGTGTAAAATGTAACCTAAACAAACGCACTGCTTGTTTGCAGTTTAATCATGTATATATCCAAGAACAGGCCTTTGGACTGTTCTATGACTTCCCTTCCTGTCTCCACAATGAAAGCTGAATTGACACCCCTAGAATTACACTCCTACACCTAATATTACATCAGTGATTTTCATCAACAAACAAAACCAATCCAAGAGGCAGAAAGCAGCCCATATTACACTGACTTAGCACAAGCAGGTAAAAGGTGAGATATGTCTCTACACTGACTTCTGATCTAAGTAATTTTCAAAAACTGAATGAAACAGACATGGGTCATGGAAGAGCATGTGGTTCTCTTGACAATTACATGCATCTGTGTGGATTTAGCCCAATATCAACTACATGAATCAGCAAACACTGTGGCCCTAGTTATTTGGATGACATAGCTAGAAAAGCCAGCAGTCAGAATAAGAGAGAGAGAATCTCTCTATAGAGGACTGAGAAATACAAAAGATTATATGGCACAGACAACTTCCAGAATTTAACCTCACCTCATCTCTAGGTGACAGATTAGGAATGGAGACACTCTTGTGGATATGGGGTTGTTCCTCATAAGTGGAAAAAGATAACATTTGTGGTGATGTTGCCCTAACTAAATTAGAACCAACATGTCAGAATGAGGCTGTGCACCATCCACAGATGTGGGGTGCGCTTGGCAAGGGCCATCTCTCTCATCCAGAGGATGACAACCTGGGACATTGTATTTGTTCAGAAGGCTTTCATTGCTGTTCTGTGGCTCTGGAGCAGAAATGTTTCCTCTGACAGTAATTCAACACATCAACCTTTCAGTTAGGGAAGTGCCAAAACATGATTCAGCATCCAAATCGCAGGCACATCCCTTTAAAACCAAGGGTTTACTTAGCCCCTTTAACATGGAGAGAGCAGGTCCATACCTGCTCCTCCTCCTCTGATCGCCGCCACTGCCATAACCCTGGTGCTCCCACCAGCTATGCCCATGCGCCTATGGGGTGTCGCCCAGCTGCAAACATGGCCTCTGTGCAAATTGCGTTTTGGCACATCTCTACTGTCAGGATGGATCATATTCTTGATTTCATTCCCCACTGATGCAGAGTTTACGTTGATGAAAGGAGTCAGCATGATACATTCTCAACAGGGGCTCAATACTGGAAATTTGATTTTCTTCTCCATGGCTATAAGCCATTTTTTGAAAAAGTGGTTAGAAAGGTTGACAGAGTGCTGAAGCCCTCCCGGGAAGTGTGTGACTATAATGTTCTTATAACAAATGCTGGTAATGTTTTAAATGGTGTACTGTGGCCATCACCTATCAGCCTAAACCTCTTTGTCTCATTGTTTGCTTCTACCCCCCACATCTGCTGAGCCCATCTGTTGCATTTGGACTATAAGCAGCTCCTGGCAGGTAATTCAGTTTTGTCCCAGTATTCGTATGCTGCTTGGCACAATGGAGTTCTAGTCAATGACAGAGGCTTGTAGGTGCCATTTTAATATAATACAATGAGCAGTAAGTGGCAGACTGCATATTGTTAAATGGTTTCAAAGGGATAAAGAGAGCATAGAAATGAATGTAGCCTCTGGGCTAGGCATCAACAACAGCTAATGGTGAGCACACATATTATTCATTTATTTTAGATATTTATAGGCCACATAAGCACTCAAAGTGGTTTAGAGCAATAATAAAAATCAACATGCAATACAAAGAAATTCAAACATTAAATACCTAAAACATGCCTTACCAACACCAGATAAAGTACACAGCAATGCTTAAAAACAACTCAGTCCTTGTACCACTAGCTAAGGAGAAATGTCTTCAAAAACAAAGGTTTTTAACCATCAGAATGACAAAAAGGAACCTCCCAAAGTAGATTCCACAAAGGAGGTACCAGAAATGAAAATCTGCCGCATTGTTTCCATTATTTTCAATGGGAGGCTCATTGCTGCAGCGATGATGCAATCGTTAATAGTGACATAGTCTCTATAAGCTTGGTAGAAGCAATGGAGCAGAGCACACACCCTGCTCTTCCATGGATGCCGCACTGTGCTGTATGTAAACTGGTGTTTTTCCTGGCCCCCTCAGTGCATGGCAGACATGAGATGCAGAATGCCCTATATTTTCCAGGTTGTAAGGTTTGCAAAAGAGCAACGAGAGACTGGTAAATCACTGAGTCCTTGCTGTATTGGAGGGTCATCAGCACGTAGTCTAGCACAGTCCCATGGGTCATGCGAAGTCCCTGTTTTGCATACTCCAATGCCTCCAAGATATAGAGGGTAAGGCAAAAATACATATCCTTCTCTGCACTGGAGACCTTCTGGAGCTGGTGGGACTGGTGCTGAATCCTCCAGAAAGCAGTGGGCACACTCTGGAGATGCTTCAGCCTCAAATAAAAGCTGTGATTCCAGCCCAAATTCCAGAGGGTCTGTGTACTGTCTACTCCCTAAAGTAAGTTTGCATATTATTACTCAGTAATCATTTGATGACATGTCCCTTCATTGAGGACTGGTCCACATAAAGAGTAGAATGAGATATAGAATCCTGAGGTGGTAGATTGGACTATAGCACTTCAGGCTGCAAATGAAGAATGTACTTTTAAAAGTTGCCTCATAAAAAGAGAAAATAAAAGCAAATGACCTAAGTTCACTGTAGAGAAAGGTTCCAGCCCAGATAGCTCCTTATTGTTCTAGTCTTCTACCCACATGGAACTTTTTAAGTAGGGGGCTATTTAAAAACATGATACTTCACTTGCAACATGTAGTGGTGCAATCTTTGCTACCACTCCAGGACTCTACCACATTATTCCAACCTCATTTTGCTACATGTGTAGACCACAGCAGAGTTTTGCAACTGAAAATGTCGATTCAAGACTGTTGAGAAGCATTGTGTCGGAGGTGAAATTAAAGTTCTGGTGTTTGATCTGTGATCGTTGTTTTGCACATGCAAATCACCACTTGATACTGCAGTCATTGATATGTCAACTCATCCTCAGTCATTCAAGAAAAACAGAGTGATGAGGGGGATAACCTAGATCTTGACAAATTTTGAAGGTGAAAACAGTTGAGTCTCCCTTTCCCCCATCCCCTTTCTAAGACGTGAATCAGTGCCTTCTACAGTTAATCATCAATGACAGTACTGATGTAACCTTTCTGTAATTCCATCTTCGTGAGAAGTGGGAGCTGCTGCTACTTTCAAGGGCAGCGTATTTGGATGTCTCAGAGGTTTTACCAGGAGTTCTTAACAAGCAAGAGGCTACCCAAAATGCTTTGCTCCTCTTGGTTTTAGTATCATGGCACATTTGCATTGTGTGTACTAACACAAATTCATATGCAGACCAAGTTAGCAGTTATGAAGTCAGGCATAACATATACGACAGAACCTCACTAATCCCCACTAATGGCTGTAAGACGAATTGCAAATGACCCCATTTTGCAAATTACTGAATAAACAGAGACAAGAAATAAGCAAGTATAACCACTCTCCAACGCTGCACTTTGCAATAAGGCAGGGGGTGGAGTTGTGTGCCTGGCCCCATCGACGGGCATGGGGACTGCCATTTTGTTCCCCCAGCATGTGATGGTTGCTGGTCACTTGGAGCGAGGGAGTGGCTGCAAAAGCAACTGGCTCCTTTGGCTTGTTCTCAGTTGCTCTGTGGCCAGGCGCCTACCCACCCATTCTGTTCCAGTGAGGGTTATCCAGTCACCTTTTTGGGGCCAAGTAGGAATATTTTGGTTCACACCTGATTGGTTTTGCGGGTGGCCTTTTTTCACCTATTTCTCACTGTTTTTCCTGGTAGGGTTCATTGTCTAGGATGTTTTGGTCACTTTGCAGAAGAGTGCAGGTTGGGGTAGGTTGTCATGTATTGGTGTTTGACTGGAGGACCCATAAAGGTGAGTGGGAAACTGAGGAACAGCCCTTGCAGGTTTTGCAGCCCTTGGGCTGTGATCTGCCCCACTTGGAAGTTGGCTGGGCCCACCACTCAGTATTTTGCAGCCTGGGTAAGGTGGGGCAGGCTGGCCTCCCCACAGTGGGGATAAACCTCACGGTTGTGGTGATGTCCAGACCTGGAGCTAGGGTGAATCAACACCCAGTCCTTCGTCCTGTTCTGGGCAGTCTTCTTTATGAGGCTGATCCACGGGGGGTGGGGTCAAGCGTGCTCTCTCCACACACGAGTGGCTAGCCCGCCCTGGGCTGCTGGATTGGCCACCCACATGATAACGGGCTCCGTCCCAGCCCCCATGACGTGAGTGTGCAGAGCATTCTGTGGAGCCCCCCGAGGCCAGGAGGTTTGTTGTAGCCTCACAGTTGTGGGTCTCCTCTCTAATAGCCGCAGCACGGAGCCACGCTGCAGCAACTCACAATCAAAATAATGGAGTTAGCTGAGCACTCACTCCACTAACCTCATTTAAGGGGAAGGCTACTTTGGTGAGTTAGCCGCCATTGAACCACAAGGCTTGCCCGCCAGCCTGGTGGCTCTCGTGATGGAGGGAAACCAGGCTGGGCTCCCTTAGCCTGGTTTTCCTCCATCATGTGAATAGCCTCCGTATGTTCCTCATTGCAGGTTATTTGTAAATTCAATCAATAAAGTGGACCCAGTTTTTCCAGTTTATTCATGTCCTGTCATTATTGGGGCCTGGGTGTGGAAAATGCAGCAGCACTTAATGTTCTTTGGCCCTCAGCGTTGACAGTCATATATTAGCTTTGTTATTTATATCAATTATCTAGAAAATTGTTCTGAAGTATAGGGTTAACTTTTAAAACGAGAGACCTCACTTTGCTTTTAGATCTTTTGCTGAAGGATGTTGTCTATGGGAAACTGTAGCTGGGGGGCCTCCTCCTAACCAACCAGCACTATTTGTGCCCCTCCCTCATCAGGGATATATACATATCCTCAATATCTCATATATTCCCAATACTTTAAGAGACTTTGCAGTGAGAGACTGATCAGTAAAGAACTCTGGAGCATAATCTACAGGCTGAATCACTAAAGATGTCCAAAGTTTCTTGCTTCACAAGGACCAGTGCAAAGCAAAAGCAAATCTCATATCCTTACAGATTTACCAGTGGGAAAAGGTCTTTAATAGTCATAATTGTTCTGTAGATGTGACACCCTGACTAATGAAGCACCAGTGCAATGGGAGAAGCACCAATGCTTCTGAAAAGTTCAACTAACTCTGTTCCACTGCTGGCTCAACAACGAGGACACATTTTGATTACCTCCCCTTTCCCAAGAAGCACTGTGTACTGCCCAAAATGTCCCAGAGGGACATTTATTGGAAAGGGGTGGGAGAGAGGTAGGACAGCTTGCATCAACTCTGAACTTATTCCAGCAAAGGTCATGGCTATGTCTGGGGGAGACCAACCACCACTCCTCCCCTCTTCCCACCCCCACAATCCCCCAAGCAGCTTGCTTCATCCTGGTTTCCAAGGCACCCTTGGCCATGCTGAGGCCAAGAAACCCCCCTGGCTCTGCTTCCGTTTGGTGGCTCCTGACCCTAAGACCTGACTCTATACCTCCATGTTGGGTGCTGGATGGATGCCAGACTGTAGTCTATTTTGATTGTGCTCACATTCCTTGTAGTGGATTAGCCTCTTATTTTCTAGCCTAGGTTCCACATGTGCCTGCCCAGTCTCTTGGATCATCATCTGAGACCCTCTTCTAAGCCCCTCCACCACCAAATGTTAGGGCCTTTCAGTCACAGCACCCATTTGTCACCATACCTTTTCAGCATCAGGCAAAGACTTTTTTATTTGCTCAGCATATTTCCAGCTTGTCTATAGCTGGTTTTAATGTTGTTGTTATTTATTACTGTGCTGGATTTTAGTGATCTTGCTGCTTTGGTTTTATTAATGTTTTGTTGTTGTTGTTCTGCTGTGTTCATCATAGTTGTTTGATTTTAAAGTGTACCTTGCTCTGGGAACTATATGCTCAAGTTCAACCAATAAATCCCTTAGGGAGAAAGGCAGATAGTGGTTTTTCTGCACTTTTGCATAGTGCTTGTGTGAAATAAGCTTCATCAACATAAGCACTGCAAATCTTCAAAGAGATGGCAGAACATCAAAGTGCCATCTGAACCTGTGATGAAAGCTTTACTTGGTTCCATCATGGGCAAAATATAAGGAAATTGCTTTGAAACCTGAGGAAAAGAAAAGCAGCTACCACAGTCAACTGCATTCCACCAGCGTGAATGCAACCAGAGCAAGGAGGATCCAGAAGCCTTGTGCTTCCCACCTCCTGTATTGCTTCGTGAGACATGGGGAATATGGGATCTATGTTGACCCCCACCTCAGATAGAGTCTCACTTCTCAAGTCAGCCTGTATGAAGTATCCCTTACCATTGACAAGGAGAGTCTGGTTGATGGTGCTTGGCAGCTGCCTTCTCCCATGGCAGAATTGCTGGTCGGCGAAGGTTGGGGTGCTTGTGCTCTGCAGTTGCCCCTCCCCTTTGGACACAGATGGGGTGCAGGCCCAGCTAAAGTGACATGGGCTGAGGAATGCTTGGCTAAGGTGGTTTGGGTTCACGGGGCCCATATGCTTATGACCGGCCCTTCTAACCTTACCAGATTTACTTGCAGTGCCTGGGCAGGCTGGACATTGCCCCCCAGGGGCCCACTACTTAGGACACCCCATTTGAGGCTAAATTGTCATTGAGGTGTCATCAGTAGAGTTGCAGCCACTTGCTCTTTGGGTCTTCCTGTCTCACCTACTGGTGCTTTTAAAGCAATGTTGATGCATCCAATTCCTGGAGCATTGCCAGGGCAAGTTG
Organism: Hemicordylus capensis; assembly: GCF_027244095.1. Lineage (NCBI taxonomy): Eukaryota > Metazoa > Chordata > Lepidosauria > Squamata > Cordylidae > Hemicordylus > Hemicordylus capensis. Next base: position 91,989,220 of record NC_069659.1, on the reverse strand, counting down.
AGCTGGGAGGTGTTGTTGGGTAACCCTTATGGGCCAGGTGCACTGCCAGCACACCACTTTGTGGCCTAGTCATGCTCCAATCAACAGATAAGACCTTCACCTGCCTCATCTTTCAACAGGGTGTCATGTGCAAGGCTCAGAATCACCAGGGTCATCAGTCAGTGGCCATTATAGTGGAGTTCTCCCTCAGGGTAACAGCCTTGGCTTGGACAGTGGTAGACCTAAGTCTTTAGAGTGCACCACCTGATGGTTCCCAGTAGTGAGACTGCAAGCAAGCAGACTCTACTTATTCTTAAGCCTTCTCTTTTATGTTACCATGGGTTGGCTTGTGATAGAAACACTAACTTCTTCCCCTGTTTTCATTGGTCCCATCCCCTTTTGGTGGACAGGCGCCCATCATTGTTGGGCTCTGGTGCCCAGGAGGGCTATCACCCATTACCTCAGAGTGCATGGCTCCCCTCAAAAGGGCAAGCACAGGGGTGTATGGGTGAAATCAACCGGGTTTTAGGAACAGGGCCTGACCTTGCCAGGTCCATCTGTCAGTGGTCATTGAAGTGGGGTTCTCCCTTTGCGTGATAGCCTTGGCTTGGAACGTGGTAGATCTAAGTCCACTTGTTGGTTCCTGGTAGTGTATTTCGTTGGTTAGGGCCCCCGTATTTTGTTGGTTCCATGCAAGTTAGTGATCAGCTGCCCATCGCTGTTGGGCCCCTGTGTGCTCTTGGAGGGCCATCACCCATGACCTCACAGCTCATGATTTTCCTAGGCAGGGGCATGTGCAGGGGGGTGGGTTGGGTGGTTGGTCTCTGGCATGGTTATTCAGGGAGTTCCCAGAGGTCTTGGCCTGTAGTTTTGCTCTCAAGTGCCAAAACCAGCAATGTTTTTGGTTAATCGTTTTATGTATTGTTCGATTTATATACCACTTTTCACTGAAATAATCTCAAAGCAGTTTACAAAATAATTAAAACAATGCACAGTTAAAATGCAAAAGTACAGATGATATAATATAAAAATAATATCTCTATTTAAAAATTTAAAAACCTATAAAACACAGTAATATATAACACTCAAAGCAGCAACAGTTAAAAGAAATTTTTTCATTTAAAAGCCTGGGTGAAGATCCATGTCTTCACTTGTTTTCTAATAACTGTCATGGAGGCTGAGGAGTGAAATCCCACCAGGAGAGCATTCCAAAACCTGTCCCACATGCTTGACAGCCAAGCCTCTCTCACTATCAGCATGTGGAGCAGAGCCCCTTCCGATGATCTTGTCAAGCAGGTAGAAACCCTTGGGAGCAAGTGATCCTTCAGATATCCAAGGCCCAAACTATTAAGGGCTTTAAAGATCAAAAACAGCACCTTGAATTGAAACCAGAAACAAATTGGTAGCCATTGCAGCTCTTTCAGAATGGGTGTAATATGATCCCAACAGACAGCTCCAGATAAAATCCTAGCTGCCGCATTTTGCACTACCTGCAGTTTCCAAATATTCTTTAAGGGCAGCCCCATACAGAGCATGTTACAGAAATTCAGACATGACATTACTAGGGTATGGGTAACTGTGGACAGATCTGCCTTCTTGAAAAAGGGACACAGCTGTCCAAAAGCACCTCTGGCCACCTGTGCTGTGAGGAGAGCTGGTCTTGTGGTAGCAAGCATGACTGGTCCCCTTAGCTAAGCAGGCAGGTTGCATATGAATGGGAGACTAGAAGTGTGAGCCCTGTAAGATATTCCTCTCAGGGGATGGAGCCACTCTGGGAAGAGCAGAACGTTTCAGGTTCCCTCCCTGGCATCTCCAAGATAGGGCTGAGAGAGATTCCTGCCTGTAATGTTGGAGAAGCTGCTTCCAGTCTGTGAAGATAATACTGAGCTAGATAGACCAATGGTCTGACTCAGTATATGGCAGCTTCCTATGTTCCTATGTTCACCACCTCCACCGGAGCTTCCAAAAGCAGAGCCAGATTCAGCAGTACTCCCAAGATGCACACTTGCTTTTTCAAGGGCAGTGCAACCCCATTCAGAACTGGTTGAATCCCTTCATCCAGTTTGGCTCTCCTACTGACCAACAGCACCTCCATCTTGTCTGGATTCAATCTGAGTTTACTAGCCCACATCCAGCCTATCACAGCCTCTAAGACTCAATTCAGGCATTCCACTGCCTCCCTAGAATCAGGTGAGAGAGAGAGAGAGAGAGAGAGAGAGAGAGAGAGAGAGAGAGAGAGAGAGAGAGAGAGAGAGAGGTGTCATCTACAAATTTCTGACAACACAGTCCAAGTCCCAGCGGTTTCATGTAGTTGTTGAACAGCAGGAGGACAAGACCAAACCCTGTGGGACCCCTCAAGCCAATGGCCAAGGAGTTGAGCAGTTGTCCCCCAGCACCACCTTCTGGACCCTCCCCCCAAGAAAGGACAGAAGCCACTTGAAAGCAGTGCTTGGTGTCCCACCTGTTGCTTGTTTTTACAGTTTGTGACCTAAGAGGCTGGCATAGGATATGGCTGTTGGGGTGTCCTGATGCTTTATGGTCATGCTTTCCTCCTTCAGCTGATATATCCCCTCTGTCATTCATTTTGCCATTGTTCAATTGAGATTTAGGTCATGATCCCAGCTGTTTCCCTGGATTTCAGAATATGATCTCAGTTCTTACTGGTTCTACTTGTGGGCCCAACCTGTGGTGCTGTTAAGAACAGCCCTGCTGAATTAGGCCCAAGGCCTATCTAGTCCAGCATCCTGTTTCACACAGTGGCCCACCAGATGCCTCTGGGGAGCCCACAGGCAAGAGGTGAGTGCATGCCCTTTCTCCTGCTGTTGTTTCCCTGCAACTGGTTGTCATATGCCATGGACGACAGAGTTATCAGCTATTGCATGTGGCATGGTTTATGGCCCATTTCCAGGGCACCGTCCTCTTCAACACACTTTTGCATGGGCAGGTTTCTAGATGACAGAGCGACTGGCACAACAATGGAGTCTGTGTTCTTTCCTAGGTTGATCGGAATGAGGTGAGTGCTTTGCCTCAAGCCTTCCACTCCTCACACAAGGTGAGCCTGGTTGTACAGTTCCTTTCCTTCCATTATCTTTTTAGTGTGGAACCTAGGGGGCTCGCATGGAATATGGCTCTGGGATGCCCTGCTGTTTTCAATCCAGACTTCCACTTTTGGCCAAAGTATCTCCTAACTTGTTTGTCTTGTCTGTTCTTCTCTCCATTTTATGGCTCTCTGAGAGGGATCCCAGCTCTCACTCGCACCTAGTTTGCCAGCATTTGTAGCTATTTTTTAGGTTCCTGTCATGTTGACTTTGAGCTAAACTTTCCACTGCCGCCGCCACCTTCAATCCTCCATTGGGTGATTCTGTTGGATAACTTTCCCTGATGCCTTGTCCCATAGAGGGACAAAGTGGAACTGAGGCTGACTTATAGTGGCTGGGAGTACAGGACTTGTGGATCCTCAATGGGACTTGGAGGCAGAGGAAGGGTGAGGTGGCAAAGTTCTTCTCCTGGCACTGAGGAGTCTTCAGTAAGCAGGAGAGCTTCCACTTCACCCAGCCAGAATAGTTTAGCCAGGTCGGAGGGGAACTGCCTTGAGACATCAACAGGGCTTATGTTGATAGTTTAACAGAGAGGCATTGAGGATACTCTCTTGGGCATCTGAAAGGTGGGTCAGGGATGTTTAAGTGTGCCTGACTGTGGCAATGGAAGCTGGGGAGCAGATGACGGGATTTGAATTTTGAAGGGGAACTGTTCTCCAAATTTTTGTGACCATTTTAGTTAAATATGGATTGTACTGTTTTAGTTTAAAGGAGGGTGATAATTTGATTATCAACCATGGCCCAGGGCATGGGGCTAGGGGACAGGCTTTGCTTGTATTCCTTAGACAGCTTTACACCCTGGCCCTTTTACACACCCTTCAGAGCAGTGCAGTTAGTGGCACTGCTGGGTAGGAGTGACAACTACATTACTTTAGATTTCCGAGGCTCTGCTCTCCAGCTTCTTTTGGCTCATCAGATGTTTTATGATAATTTGGTGTTCTTAACTATTCAGTAAAGCTTGGCCAGGTTGTTGCCTGAACCCTTTTCTCATACTTATATATCTGGCCTCCTCATTCTCTCCATGCAATGTTTGGCTCTCATTACACATGTATGAAAACTGTGTCTCCAAGCACTTTCATCCTAATCCAGCTAAATATAGTTGGGACTGTCCCACTGAAACCAATGGAATGAATTAGCTGTCACTAAGTCAAATCCTATTGATTGCAATGGGATATGATCACAACTAACGCACTGGGTTGAAGCCATCCAGTTCATGAACTTTGAAAGGCTCCTCCAAAAACTAATGCTCTCTCTAGTTAATCTTATACAAAAGCAATAAACATGAATGCACTTAACCACTACTTCATTTACCAAAACACTTTCACGGCCTCACTTCGGGTTTAAAGTATTACAAATTGCTACAAAATTGCTGCCTCCCACACAATGAACTGAGAAATGCTGAAGTCTCTTTTTTCTGTTCCCAGAACCACCTGTTGACCTTAGTAAAGCTGGTAAATCATCACTGTCTATTAAACTACTACATAATTGGTAATTTAAGATTTTTTGAGAAAGGCAGCTGTTTAATCTCATATGAACCTGCCTCTTTGCCTTCATTATTGCCTAAGGCCAAGTTCCTTGTGTCACCTCATCTGAGATGGCAGGTAGGTAGTAACTTAGAAAAGGTCTGTTACATAGGAACACAGGTTCTTCCAAGCAGGAGCCTCTTTGGTGCGCAGAAAAGTGGGGGGGGGGGAGAAGCTACAGTGTGAGAGCCATTTCCCACCCGGCTGACCTCCATGCAGTGTTTAACCTTTTCTAGCACCAGGGAGGGACCTTTAAGAGAAACAACAGAGCCTTGTCAAGCCCCAATGCCATCTTCAAAGGCACACATGGAGCACCAGAAAGTTTAATCCTTCTCAGCACATTACTAACTCAGCATGGAAAAGTTGAGCCCCTTGCACAAAACCAGGATCTGAATGTAGACATGATCATCCTTAGAACACAGTCACAATATAAATTAGCACAATTTAACTGGGGGATGTTAGTTCAGTGTTCTTCCCAGCACTCTGTGCACACCTTCTAAGATGGCATCAGGGCTTGAGAGGGTTCTGCTTCCCTTAAAGGAGCCCCACTGGGGTTGGGCCAAGGGCAGCATGGCATGGTCACCTCTGTACAGTGCTGGGGGACTGTGTAGAGCAGGGATTCTCAAACTTGGGTCCTCAGGTGTTATTGGACTTCAACTCCCATAATCCCCAGCCTCAGTGGCCTTTGGTTGGGGATTATGGGAGTTGAAGTCCAATAACACCTGAGGACCCAAGTTTGAGAATCACTGGTGTAGAGTATTCAACTTTGGCCAAAGCTTTGCACAGGCCTAAAAAATGTAAGTCCAGGAGCTGCACCTAGGATCAATGGGAGCCACCACTGGCTCCCAGGCCTTGCAGTGAAGAACATTGCACTGGACTGTGGCATTCCCTCTTAATTAGATTCAGTTAGTTAGCCCCATTCTCTAAGACTGGTTAAACTCATCCTTTTCAGATGAGTTTTTGAGAGGGAAAGCAAATAGGTGTCAGGCAGTGCTATCCTATGCGTGTTTTCTCAGAAGTAAATCCCACTTACAGTATTTCGGAAATAAGTAATTTATTTCATGAAATTAAAAAGGACCAAAAGAGACAGTTTTCATTTCGCACTTTTGAACTCTGGACTCACAGTTGCTCCAGATTCCTGGAACTGATACAAGCTGAATAATGAGGCAAACGAGAAAGAACATTTTTGAAAGTTTCAAAATACTAAGCTTTTAAGAAACTATAGAACACTGAACTAACATTCACCAGTTAAATTGTGCCAGGTTATATTGTGATTATGTTCCTTCTGAAGATCATGTCTACTTTCTGATCCTGGTTTTGCACAAGAGACTCAGTCTTTTTATAAGGTAAAAAAAAGTGAAGTGTGCCATCAAGTCAATTTTGACTCCTGGCACCCACAGAGCCCTGTGGTTTTCTTTGGTAGAATACAGGAGGGGTTTACCATTGCCTCCTCCTGCACATATAAGATAATGCCTTTCGGCATCTTCCTATATCACTGCTGCCCAATATAGTAGCAGCAGGGATTTGAACTGGCAACCTTCTGTTTGTTAGTCAAGCATTTCTCTGTTGCACCACTCAATGTGGGTCAGTCTTTTGATAGAATTAGAATTTAGAAAATATCTAGAAATTTCACTGGAATCTGCCAATATTTGATAAGTATTCTAGATATATGCCATGAAGGTACATTACTAAAGTGTGGGATAGAATTTAATAACAATTAATTAAAAAGTAGTGGCATGCCCATCTTCTGATACATTGTATGGCCAGGCAGATGCCATAAATAGCCTGGTACCAGAGTATATTAAGGACCACCTTTTTCCATATGAGCCTGCCCAAGCAATAACATCTTGTGAGGAGTTCCTGTTCCGGGCGCCATTGCCTTCTGAAGCTCAATTAGCTTCAGGACCTAGGACAGGGCCTTCTTGGGGGTGGCACTTAAGTTGTAGAATACCCTCCCTTGGAGGCCCATTTAGCACCAACCCTCACTGGCTGCCAATCTTTTGCAACCTTTCTTTTAAACAAATCTTTGGTAGCTGATTGGTGGACTGGAAACTCCTGCTGCTGTTGTGCCTTTCCTCTTGATGATCTATTACTCTGTGTTGTATTTTATTATTTATTAAGCATATTTGTATAGTGCCCAAAACTGACATCTCTGGGCAGTTTACAAGACAATACAAATTAAAATAAAATAAAAAGTTTAAAATATTACAATTTAAAGTTCAACACAATATTAAAACTGTAAAAACTTATGGTGTTTTTCATTTTATTACACTTTATTATTCTTTTATTATTTTACATCACTTTGAGCATACTAACAGAAAAGCAATATAGATATTTAATAATAGTGGCTGTTAGTTGGCCCATCAGTCTTGCCTCAACAGAACCAAAACTTTACAGTTTAATATCTCAGCATGAAACAAGGATAAGGAATGACTCTTCACACTGGACAGATGGGAACAAATACACTTGTAGGTGTAGTGGCTGAAATACAGCAAGAGTATGTCATCTTAGTAATGTAGTTGTGCAATTTTCGAACTCGCGTGCCTGGAGGCCCGAACGCAGCCACAGCTGGACTGGGGGGTTTGGGGGAGCCACCACCACTAACTCCACTGCCACTTCTGCCATCCCCCACCAGGCAAATGAAGGTACTAATTTCCCTTCCCACCCCCTACCCACTTCTTTACTATAGAGAATGCCCCTTTACTTGTAAAAGGGAATCCTCACATTCCCCCTCACAAGTATATCCCCGAACCAGTTTGGCCTGGTTTGGTGGCCGGACTGGACCCGAAACTGGACTGGGGTGTGGCAGTCTGGCCGTGTATGGGACTTCCTTCCTCCCTTTGCTAGGAATGGCAGTTCTCTGAGCTCAGTTTAAAATGAGCTAAGACTGAACTTCCTTTGTATTGGGGCCAAAATAGCTCACTAAGCTCAGAACCATTCTGAGCTACAGATATTGTTGCACTCTCAGTATCATCAGGAACTCACCAACCCAGCCCACTCATTAGCCACCCCTTCCTTCACTCTCCTTTCCCCAGAAATGTACCTGGTGGTTGCAGTGCAACAAAAAAGGCTACTACTGCAATTAGCCATCGATCAATGCATGAGCAGCATCCCAGTGGCCAGAACCCCTGAGAAATAGCAATCTTCTGTGGTCTTAGTACCTACAATGCTGCTCACAGAGCCTAGCTCTCCTAATTGTTGCCAGGAAATTTTCAGTTGGAAAGGCAAGGAAAGGAATGACTGTGGCAACAGAGAGGGCTTGTGCTAGGGCTGGAAATGACTAACTACATGCTGAGCCTGCACTTCTGAAAGATTTGGGCTCAGCTCAGAATTAGCCTGGAAGTTCTGATCTGGGGAAGTGTAAACTTTGGATACTTCCATTCCAATCAGTAGCCTTCGCTGGAGGTGGCAGTTTAGCAGTGGCCAGCTGAGAAAGACACTAGTTCTTGTTCACTCTTCAGTGGCCTGGGGTCCTACAGCTGAAAGGATCAATAAGAGGCCATATAAATGGAACCGCTCTGCATCAAGAAATACATCATATTTCTTCCTTCACTTTGAAACCCCTTTCCTTTCAAGACTGGTTGCCTCCAGGAAAAAGCCTGATACAAAGGAAAATAGAGGCATGTCATGAGCCTGCTTTGTCTGGAAGCAATGTGTACCCGTGGACTCCCAAAGCTCTCTCCTGTTCTTTGGTCACCCCGGCACAGCGTGTGCCTTGCACCTCGCGTTCCTGCTGGCTCTCAGATTCCATACATGTATGTGTTGTGACATTAAAAGATATGGCAGGCAGGACTGAGGAGCCAGCAGAAATGTGAGGGGTAAGGGAGGGGGGAAGAGAGTTACTCCTTCCCACTAAAAGCAAGAAAAGAGACATTTCTGTTTAATATAGTTTTTAACCTTGTTTTCTGACACTAACAAGGAGAATAAACACTGAACACTGACTCAGACCACTAAGAGTAGCCAGTTGGTGCAGCTGCTGTTTTCTCCATCTTGCTGCCTACACAAAGATCTGAATTTTAGACATGTGAAGCTTTCTCATTTTAATAGTCCAAACAAATAATAATGCCCTGTAGTTAAAAACAAAAAAACAAAACAGCTTCCCACTCCAGACTGCTATTCTTGATTTTGAACACCAATTATTATATTTTGTTTGGGATTTTTTTTCCCCTGGTTGACAGAAACATAAGAAGGGAAGCCCCCTCTTTTGCTGTGTCTCTCACACAATTTTCATAAATGCTTACTAGAACATTTACTTCTCACCCAACTCCTAACCCTCCATAATCACTTCTGGGATGCCAGGAACAGAGACAGTGATGAACCTGAGCCAAGACCATTAGGCACAATTCACATCTGGAAGCACAAGACCCTGTGTGAGAGGAGGAACAGCAAGCTAAAAATGGGGGTCAGGGTCTTATTGATGCTCCATGAAGAAAGGGTTGGGGAAGGAAGACCAGCTATTAAACCCTTGTTGATAATCACCATCATCTTTATTTGTTAGCCACAGCCTAACAAATTGCAAAATGCTGGAGATTTGATTACAGAGGTCTCAGTATCATGTTTTAAGACACAGTGAACATTTGCTCAGCATAATCCATGGGAATGAGACCTAATGACAGTTGTGGGGGTTAACAATTTGTTGATAAGAATGAAAGCCAGCATATTCTGGGCAGGGGTGGAGGTAAAAGCCATATGTTTTGAGAAGTCTTCCCTTCTGCTCCTGGAACTGCCTATATTCCCACGTCCTTTCTTCATAATACCCCGCCACAGCATTTGAAGAATGCAATTGCAAATAGCCTTCTTCCTTTCATGTTATAATTCCAAGGTCAAAGTGGAGCAAATTGTATTACTTAAGTGATCCATAAAGATTTTTGGCACAAGTGGAGCCAATAAAACCTCTATTTTTTATGTAAACATGTTCTGTGTACTGTTCCTTCTGTCAATAATGCAGAAGATTTTTCAACACAAGAGGAGCTGGAGACCACCATAAATCTTTGCTTGCATGATAACAAAAATAGGGGATTAATTTATTGGAGGTGGGGGGAACAGCCTAATGCCATTGTGTAATTTAATTGCTAGAGCTTTATTTACATGAAACACAGCCCTGCAAGCAATCAGATTTAATCAAGCCGACTCATAAGTGAGTCTCATTTTATATGCCAAAGGTAATTAACAGGAAAAAAAGATGTATAGATCCATGCTTTTAGGGAATTCAGAATGTTCAAATATCAAGCTGAGCATTTAGCAGTTTAAATAGATTTTCTAATCTGCTATTTCAGTACAGGGAATCGCCTGTTTTCAGCTTGGTTCATTTTGAAAGTCAAACTTATGCAATGGTTGCAAAATATTGAAAACTGCTGTGCATTTTCGGGGTGGATGATATCATTTAGAATTATAAAGATACATGTAGATTTGTGTGATGAATGTTTTGCAGAAGAGCTGTATTTTAAGATGTTTCATGTTGATCTCTCTTACATTCAACAATTTTTTTCTTACATTCAACAAAGAGGCAGTTAAAAAGAACTAAAATGTTCTTCTCAGCGTCTTGTTCCAGTTCTGCAATTGAATTAGTATTAACCTTCATAACCGCAAACCAATTCTCTGATATGAATGCAAAGCTCCTATGGAGATCATTAGGGGGAAATCTGGAACTAAGTCTCCATTATTTGGTCACAGAAGTTCAAGAGAAAAAAGACAACTCATATTTCTCGCCAGCCAGGTGTGAAATGTCTCTTACACAGAATACCCCTAAATAAAGATGTCAAATAAGTGACAAATTGTTTATGAAAGGCTGTGTCATCTGAAGTAAATTGAATTGGCAGGAAAATCCCCTTGTTATATTCAGCAAGAGAAAAAAATTCATTTTTCATTGACTGTGCATATGACAGTAAATCAACAACTATTGCATTTTGACATTTATTTCCAACGCTTGTTTCAGAAAATGAAAAACTTGCATACAGAGATCAAAACAGTGGTTCAATACACTATATAGTATGGTATCTGTTATCTAATAATCTTATATTCCCTATTTTAAATAACATAACAGAAGCCCATAGCAGCAAAGGTGAAACAACATTTTGCTACAAATTGTACCTTCAGCATTGGGAATGAATATGCTAATATTGCCATCACGTATGCTTCAGTCATTATCAGGGGCTGCAGGTATACTAGGCATCCACCAAAAGCAGGGTCTTTTTAATTTTATTTATTTAAAATATGTCTATACTGCCCAAAGCTTGTGTCTCTGGGAGGTTTACAATTAAAATCATTGAACACATTAAAAACATTTAAAACCCAGTATTAAAATATCAAAACTATCAATCTAATTAAAAGCCTGGGTGAATAAATGTGCCTTCAGTGCCTTGTAAAACATTGCCAGAGATGGGGAGGCTCTTATTTCAACAGGGAGCACATTCCAAAGTCCAGGGGCAGCAACGGAGAAGGCCCATTCCCGAGTAGCCACCAGACAAGTTGGCAGCAACCGCAGACAAACCTCTCCAGATGATCTTAACAGGCAGTGGGGCTCATGGCAAAGACAACATTCTCTTAAATACCCAGGGCCTTCGCTTTTGGGGGCTTTATAGGTAATGACCAGCACCTTGTATTTTGCCCAGAAACATATCAGCAGCCAGTTTAGTTCTTTCAAAATGGGAGTAATATGGTCTCTCCTAGATGACCCAGAGACCAACCAGCTTGCCACATTCTGGACCAACTGCAGTTTCCAGACTACTTACAAAGGCAGCACCACATAGAGCGCATTGCAGTAATCCAGCCTAGAGGTTACCAGTGTATGTACCACCATTTTGAGGTCATTCATCTCAAGAAACGGACGCAGTTGGCGAATCAGCCAAAGCTGATAAAAAGCACCTCTGGCCACCGCCTCAACCTGGGATACCAGGGAGAGGTTCAGATCCAGAAGCACCCCCAGACTGCGTACCTGTTCCTTCCAGGGGAGCGTGACCCCATCCAGAACCAGCAGACCAAAATCATCTCCCAAGTTCCAACCCCACACAATAAGTACCTCCATCTTATCTGTATTCAGCCTCAGTTTGTTATCCCTCATCCAGCCCACTACTGCTTCCAGGCAGGCATTTAGAGAGGTTATGCCTCCTTCTGATGATGTCAACATGGAGAAATATATTTGAGTGTCATCAGCATATTGATAACACCCTGCACCAAATCTCCTGATGATCTTTCCCAGCAGTTTCATGTAGATGTGAAACAACATCGGAAACAATATGGAGCCCTGAGGGACTGGGACACCATACGAAAGTTCAGATTTTTAAGAACAACAATCTCCAAGAGACACCATCTGGAATCCACCCTGAAACTGATTCAAGGTCATCACATAAGAGGAGTTGCTGGACACTTCGGCTACAGACTCTAACAATTGTGGAGTTTGAATCTAAGTTGGCCCGAATACAAGAGATTCTATCTACAAAAAGCTTATTAAAAACATCACAGCAAGTAATTGTTGGCTCCAAGTACTTATTCAAGGAGTAAGGAGCACGCATTAGCCCCTTCACAATCCTGAACAACTCCGCCGGACGTGAACTTGCAGACAAAGTAGAGGAGGGAAAGAATCGCTTCTTTGCTGCACGTATCACCTGAGCATAGATCTTCAAATGTGCTCTATGTAATAATCTGTTGGATTTGAGTCGGGTTTTTATCCACTTGTGCTCTAGTTGTCTACCTTGCCACTTCAGCCTACATAGTTCTTCCATATACCAAGGGGCCAGTTTTGAAGTGGGTCAGAGAGGACACTTAGGATCAAGTGTATCCACTGCCCTGTTGAGTTTGATGGTGTTGCCAAGTTTGTGCCCTTGTACTAGAGGCCCACTTGTCCCCGTAGTTACACACTTTCAAACACTAGGTTAAGAAATGACCTGGTCATTTGGGGATAGCTAAGGCTGTGTAGTGCTTCAGGAGGCTATTTTAGCCTATGTGCTGGCTTTTTGCTTTACCATTGTATTGCCTTTTAACTGTTCATTCTTATACTTGTTGCTGTTGTTTTTGTGGCTTTAAATTGTTCTATTTGATGAATTCATGCTTTCTTAGATAGTTTTGATGAGAAAGAGACAAGAGAGAAACATTGTAAAATAAATAGAGAATCTGCCCCAAGGAGACTTCCCTGATTGGATTGCTGATGTCAAATGATCTGGGCAATGTGTTGGATTACACTTAAAGCCAATTATTTTTCTGCTTAGACAGATGTGAACTTCAGCCCTCCTCATTTCTCTGAACTCCTAGTCATGTATACCTCTTCTTTCTTCCCATTCCCTTTCCCCATCATGGTTCAGACAGACACCAATTTAAAGAGGTGAACAACATATCTAATCCCCAGCACAGACTCAAATACTGGCTTGAGAACATAACATTACAAGACGCACAGAGCCTTGGTGAATGCATGGCCCATTCTGGGGAGGAACAGACCACGGAGGAAGCAAGAATATCAAACAGACCTAAGTGCCAGCAGTCTGGACCACCTGAACTGGCAGGCAGCCAGAACCTCCATGTATGCCAAGAGCCCCATGTTCAGACAAACCTCCTTGTCCAAGATGGCAGGTAATGGCCTCAAACAGTGCTGGGTGCTAGGCCTAAAGATGCCCCTTTATAGATTCACTCCTTGCCAAGGAAGGGCAGGACTTGGTTCAGATGTGGAAGCCTGCAGGTAAGGGCTCAATTCATCTCTAACAGGTACTGAATTAGAATAGAATTTTTATTGATTAGTCAAACGGCCATATCAAACAACTACCCAGAGCACACATTAAAAAATGTTAAACCTTTCAAGAACCATATCAAACTACAGCAGCTATAAATACAGGGCAGAAACACAGCAGATTTAAAACTATCTGAACAATAGCAATAGGCCATGGAGCTAAACACAAGGCAGATGTACAACAGAAAATTTAAACCTAAAAGTGACCGTATGAAAAGACCATGGGTTTAACAAAAGGCAATAAGACAAGAATATTTAAAACAAAGCAATCTATATTATTAATTCTGCAAGACGGGCCATGCATGGGGATGTGGTAGAAAGGAGGCGATTGGCTGACAGAGTAGCAGACGCACCTGATTGGGCAGTGGGGATTCCATATGCAGATAGGGAGGAGAAGCCTGTGAGAGCAGAAGCACCATGGTGACTGGGCAGTGGGGATTCCCTATGCAGATAAGGAGGAGGAGCCTGTGATGGTTAAGGTCAGTTGGAATGCAACTGTTACTGGTCGGAAGATGTTCTTGATTGTAGAGGAGAGGAATCTCTCTATATAAAAGGATAGTAGGCAGGGGTCTGCAAAAAGATGGGTCGTGAGGGAGGAAAGGAGGATGCCATTGTGTGAATTAAATGAGGAAAGAAGATGAACAAAATCTGTTAACTCAGGGAGGGAGGGAAAGAAAAAACATGAAGGAGGGGGAAGAAAGAGTGGGGAAGAGCGAGTGGAGGAGAGAGAAAGAGAAAAAGAAGGGAGGGGGAAGAGAGACAGAAGGAAGGGCAAGGGACAGGCCTGAGCCTGTCAGCAGCCTGAGGGGAATGAGTGGCCATGGCAGGACTAGCAGCAAGGTAGGGCCCAGTCAACCACTGCTGCTATTTGGGGCTACCAAGGTCGTTGTCAGAGGGAGGCAGGCAGGCAGGCAAAGGACGGGTCCAGGCCTATCAGTGGCCTGAGGGGAACAAGCGGCCATGGTGGTGGCGGCAGAGAGGAACAGCCCAGTCAACCACTGCTGCTGCTTCTGGGGGAGGAGCAGGAGTGGGGCTCGGGTGAGGGTGGGGCGTTCTCTGTGGATAGGGGGCTGCAGCTTGGCCAGAAGGCGGCAGCAATGTTGCAGCCACGACCAAGAAGGGTGAGGGAGATGGAAGCAACGGGATGGAGGAGGAGCAGAAGTGCAGCTCAGGTGAGGGTGGGAAGAGCTCTGAGGTGAGGGGAGCAATCAAGTACTAACGCACAGATGCTCTAGAGCGTGCGAGAGTTCCAGCATTGAAGTGGAGAGAAATAATGGCGGCGGTCAGGATGTAGAGGTGGAGGGCTGGCAGGCAAAGCCCCTCCGGCCAGAAGAGGTGGGTGGACAGCAAGCAAAGCCCCGCCGGCCAGGAAGGAGAGAGGTGCTCCACTCTCTTTAAAGTCTCTTCCCGAACTGGCGCTTTGCGTCCTTGCCGCCCAAACCACCAGTTCGGGAAGAGACTTTAAAGAGAGTGGAGCTCTGCATGCGAGCACCTCTCTCCTTCTGTTATTTGAGCAGCGGATCAAGCGGAGGACGTGTTCCGGGGGCAAGGAGGTATCGGCAGCTGGGTGGGCGGGCGGTTGGTTGGCGGCGGAAGCTGCGGGGGCAAGTGGTTGGGCCGATTTGGCCCTTAATGAGGGAGGGAGGGGGAATGGCAGCGGGGGGACAGGAGAGCCGTTACTAGGGCCCGTTGTTCAACGGGCCAAAATTAACTAGTATATTATAATACAGTGGTCCCTCTACTTACGAAATTAATCCGTTCCGAATGCACATTTGTAAGTCGAAAAATTCGTAAGTCGAAAAGTGGTTTCCCATAGGAATGCATTGGGAACGGATTAATGCGTTCCGGAGCCTAGAAAAAAGACCCAGACCCCCAGTAAGGCTTGCAAACTGCACAGGAACATTTCTTTTCAAGAATAAACAGGCAGTAAACAGGCAGGCAAGTCAAGGAAACCGCATGTAAAATTCGTAAGTCGAGGAAACCCCATCTAAAAATTTGTAAGTCGAGGAAACCCCATCTAAAAATTTGTAAGTCGAAAAAACCGCATCTAAAACCGGATCTAAAACTGCCGTTCGTAACTCGAAAAATACTTATGTCGAGTAGTTTGTAAGTCGAGGGACCACTGTATATTCTATTGATCATAGACAAGTACCCAGGCAAAACTGTGTCTAAGATATGTAAATGATATAATTTATGTTCCACCTGTGTGAGTAATCTCTTGGATTTAAGATAGTTAATATATAAATATTTGTTGCTGTTGCTGTTGCTGCTGCTGCTGCTGCTGCTGCTGCTGCTGTTAATTAAAACCAATTTATAAAGAGCTAGTACCAGATTCCAACTGTCGTCTCTTCACAAGAGGGACACAACACAGCAGGTTCTGGTCCTGTTTGTTGTTTTGATCTTAGTTTTCCGTTACTACTGGAATGATAATTTCAGACTCTTGATTGTGAGCAGTGTTCCCTCTAACAGGGATTCCCAGATGTTGTTGACTGAGAGTCATTGCAAATGAATCCACTCTCATCTGCTACCAGAGAGTCTACGCTCAGAATACCTCAAAAACAACAAAACCCAGTACCACATGGGCTTATAGGTATGGGGTGGTTGGCACCCTATGTGCACTACACCACCACTCACTCTGGGACACTCTGGTGCCCCCCAAGTGGAGTTATGGGACTGCTGAAACCCCCATTATTCCCTATGGGGGGAAAGCTTAAAGATGCACAAACTTCACAAATTGTTTAAAAATCAGCCCTCTGCCCAATTCCTTTGAAATATGGGTGGTGGCAGGCACCCTTTGGGACACTACTGCCTGATCCACTCTTCTGCCCCCAAAACTCCCTTTCTGCCCTGAATTTGCCCCAAAGACATGCAAACTTGAAAAATTCTTTTAAAATCAGCCCTTTGCCGAATTCCTTTCAAATCAGGGTGGTAGCTTCTTTGCACCCATTGGGCACCACCACACACCACAACCTGCTCTGGACCACCCTGGTGCCACCACCCCCCCACCTGGGAGTTCTAACTAAGGCTAATGAAATCCCCATTATTCCCTATGGGAAGAATCTTAAAGACGCGTAAACCTCAAGAATCATTTAAAAATCAGCTCTTTGCCCAATTCCTTTGAAATATGGGTGGTAGCTTCCTTGCACCCATTGGGCACTACCACCCACCACACCCCACTCTGGGCCACTCCAGTGCCCCCAACATGGAGCTATAAGTTTGCTGGAATCCCCATTATTTCCAATGGGAAAAATCTTAAAGGTGCATAAACTTCAAAAATTCATAAATATCAGCCCTTTGCCCAATTTCTTTGAAATTTGGGTGGAAGCTTCCACCCATTGGGCACTACCATCGCCCCACTCTTCTTGACCTGGGGCCCTTGTTTTAATCCAAATGGATTTAGATTCAGATTTGGAAAATTTGGGTACAAATTGAATCAGGGGTGATTCGGGGGGGTCAGATTTGGACCCAAAACAAATCGGGGGTGTTTTGATTCGGGTACAAATTGAAACAAAAAATCAACTCATGCACACCCCTATTGTCCACATTCAAAACAGTCACATCCAGAACTGTAACTACATGTACCTGCCGATTAGATTGATTATTATGACAGACTTTAGCAAGATGTTCTTTCTTTTTACATTGTTCACATTGAGCCATCTTAGCAGGACATCTATAACTTTCCAAATGCTGCAGTGACCCACAATGAAAGCAAGCTTTCCAAACTTCTTGGCTTTGTTGAATCAATCTGTTATTCCTTTCTTCACAGTTTCCAAGTGACATAATCATAATATTTCTATACGTAGAATCCACAGCTTGTATGTCATTCCTTTTATCCAGGCTCATGCTTTTAGTTTCTGTGACAGCTGATGGAATTTGCATTGCAATCAATATAGTTTTTCCCAAAGTCTGGTCTATTCCTAGCAGCAAGTGTTCCCGAGTATATAGCATAGATGTTTTTTCAGTCAGTTGATTTCTAGTCATTTCACTTGCCATTACTCCAAAATGACATGAGCCCACCAAATCTCCCAAAGTAATATATTGTAGTATAGATTCTCCACCTTACTGCTCCCACTGGCAAAATTTATAGTGTTTAGCTACCACATTCACTTGGGGGGGGGGCATCTTTATTGCTGTAAGTACAGTCTTATATTTATCATCAGCAAATGGCAAGGTATAAAATATATGCTGTCCTTCCATTCCTAAACAATGAAGGAATAATGCACATTTTCTTGCTTTAGAAAGATCTTCATTTTTAACTGCCAGTAAATAATTCTCAAAACATCCATATCCAGACAGGAAATCCAGACAGGAAATGGGCTCTGAAGAAAAGGAGTTGATTCATTGGAAAACAAGCCATCTTGTTGTATCCAATATGTTGCATCCAAGACAAGATAGTAGAAAAGTCCACAAAATACTTTTATTAAGACCCCACAAGACATAACACACACATTCAGAGCTGAACAAGAGCCTTCCTTCTACTGCTTCAGGCCCTGTTATCTACTTCCTTCCTTCAACTGGCTTACACTTCCAAACCACTTAAAGGCACAGTACAAATATTAAAACCACATAGACCACAATCTGCCAGATGATCAGCTTCTCTTTTGTCAATGATATCCTCTTTTCCTTGGGTAAGCAGAGTGCAGGCCAGTTTAGCTGTTTATGTATGTATGTATGTATGTATTATATTTTTATACTGCCTGGTATGTATATCTCTAGGCGGTGGCATGTTTATCACTATAAAGTCTTCCAAGAGTCTATCTTTTTCTGGGGCGTGTATTCATTACAACATGGAGTACGCTGCCAAAGCTAACTTGAAGGCCAAATTTAGGGATGACCTAGATTTAGCTCTTAGTGACTATTTTTCAAATCCACAGATCAGTCCAAAGTTGGACATAATGGTAGGAGTTCATTGTACAGAACCCCTGCTTCTGCCCCCAATGCAAAAAGAAAAAAGATTAATTTTTAATTGGCATAGTTATCTTTTTGGTGCAAAATAAGCAGCATTTGCTACAATTCCCATTGTTTTAAAAGCTTGTCTGGTTATTATTATTAATAATAATAATAATAATTTGATTTCTATACCGCCCTTCCAAAAATGGCTCAGGACGGTTTACACAGAGAAATAACAAACAAATAAAACAAATAAGATGGAACCCTGTCCCCCAAGGGCTCACATTCTAAAAAGAAACATAAGCTAGACACCAGCAACAGTCACTGGAAGTACTGTGCTGGGGGTGGATAGAGCCAGTTACTCTCCCCCTGCTAAATAAAGAGAATCACCATGGTAAAAGGTGCCTCTTTGCCCAGTTAGCAGGGGTTAAAGTCCTGTTAACACAGTCCCCTGAAAAACACAATATCAAATGAGTCCCAAGAACCATGCTAAATTTCACACAGGTGTTACCCACCTCCTCTTGGCGGGTCTTGGGCTGTATGAAATTTGTTGCACTTTCCTATTCTCTCTGCTGGAAGTAGTAGCTTTCTCCAGATGCCAGAGATAGTGATAGGCTTCCCCACACTGCTTCTACAAGTTCTTCCACACAAATATAATAACAGGGCCTCCAATTGCCACTGTGCACACTTGGCACAGTGCTAAGGCACAGCCTCAGCTGCCCCGCCCTTCCTTTATAAGTGCAGGAGCAAGCAGCAAAACCCTATCAGGCTTGATTGCAGGGGGAGGAGGGGCCAGCAAAACAAACACTCTCCTGGTGGAAGCACACTCTCCCCAGCCAGGTACAGGGACTGGTTCGAAGGTGAGAGGACACCTTTATGGGTGGGGGAAGGTGCACTTCCCCCTCGCCATGCCACATTTTCCCCACTGGTGCTTTATTAAAAACCTGTGCAGCGGGGCAGCAGCGTACCTGCCTGCTGGCCCATTCCCTCCTCAGTCCGGAAGTGACCGGAATTACTCTGCGTGCGTGAACACATTGACACGTGCATGCCCGATGTGCATGAGAGTGAGTGTGCAGTGTGCGCTCACATACCCAACATGTGTGCAGAGTTCTTCCGGTCACTTTTGGTCAGAGGAGGGAACAGGGCGGCAGGGAGGTACACTGCCGCCCTGCTGGACTGGTTTTTAAGAGAGCGTTGGTGGGGGAAATGCAGCAGGAGAAACGCGGCAGGGAGAAAGTGATGGTGGGGGGGGGTCAGTGCATCCTTCTCCGCCCTTAAAGGTGGCCCCCTACCTTCAAACCAGCTGAACCACCGCCTCTTCGAACCTGTTCGGAGGCCCGCAAAAGGGACTCCAAACAGGTTTGTGCACATCCCTACTGGAGCATGTTGTCACCTCCATTGCAGCTGTTGGTGGGCCTGCAGACCATGTCTAGTTAATTCTCTGTCCTCCTTGCTTTGATACCTGCTTTCTTTAGCTTTCTTGTTCTGCTACAGCAGGCCTGCTCAGCTTCAACCCTCCTGAAGATGTTGGCTTACAGCTCCCATAATCCCTGGCCACTATGGTTGGGGATTATGGAAGTTGTCATCCAAAAACAGCTGGGGGGGCAAAGTTGAACATTAAATTAAAAATTGGACTGCACCAGGCGACGATGAACTGCATGGCTTTTGGCTTAAACACCTAACAAGCCTTCATAAACAGCTATCAAACAGTTCAATCACATCTTGCAAGGAGGTGATATTCAACAATGGCTAACAAGTGGGAAAACTCATCTCATAATGAAAGACCCAGCAAAAGGTGGACTTCCAAGTAATTATAGACCGATAACCTGCCTGCCAACCATGTTCAAATTATTAACTGGAATAGTAGCAGATGAAGTAATGCAGCCCTTATTAACTAACAAACAGCTTCCAGTTGAACAGAAAGGAAATAGCCCGAACACCAGAGGCACAAAAGACCAGCTGCTGATTGACAAAATGATTTCAGAAAATTGCAAGAGAAGAAAAACCAATCTAAGTGTTGCATGGATTGACTACAGGAAAGCCTTCAACTCATTGCCTCACACATGGATACTAAAATGTTTAGAAACAACGGGTGTCAGCAAAACTTCCAGATGTTTATTTAAAAAGCAATGAGCATGCGGAGTACACAGAATCAATGGCGAGACACCTGGACAGGTTAGCATTAGAAGAGGTATTTTCCAAGGGGACTCACTATCCCCTCTTGTTTGTAATCGCCATGACTCCACTTTCACAAATACTAAACAAAACAGGACTCGGATACAAAACATCTAAAACATCAAGTAAAATCAACCATCTGCTGTACATGGATGATCTGAAGTTGTACGGAAAGTCCCAGTCAGAAATCGAATCACTGCTAAACACTGTCCGTATATTCAGTAGCGATATAACAATGGACTTTGGACTAGACAAGTGTGCTGCATTAATAATGAAGAGAGGAAAAATAACAAAAACAGAAGGAATAGAACTGACCAAAGGAAGCAACGTCAAGAACCTGGAAGAGAAAGAACATTACAAAAACTTGGGCATTCTCCAGGCTGATGACATCGCACACACTGAAGTTAAAAGGAAAATGGGAAGTGAATACATCAGGAGAGTTTGAAAAATCCTCAAGTCCAAACTCAATGGCGGGAACACCATACAAGCCATAAACACCTGGGCTATACCTGTTATCAGATACACTGCAGGAATAATAGACTGGACCCAGGCAGAGCTAGAGACACTAGATCGTAAGACCAGGAAAATAATGACCATCAATCATGCTCTGCACCCCCGCAGTGATGTAGATAGGCTATACCTACCTCGCAGCTCAGGTGGAAGAGGAATGCTGGAAGTCCATCAAACAGTAGAGGAGGAGAAAAGAGGCCTTGAAGAACATATCAAGGACAGTGAAGAAGATGCACTTAAAATGGTCAACAATGAGAAACTATTCAACACCAGTGAAACAAAGCAGGCCTACAAGAAAGGACAAGTCAAGAACCAAGCAGAAAAATGGAAAAATAAGCCACTGCATGGTCAAATTTTTCACAATATAAGTGGAAAATCAGACATCACCAAGAACTGGCAATGGCTAAAGAAAGGCAACTTGAAGAAAGAAACAGAGGGTTTAATATTGGCTGCACAAGAATGGGCACTAAGAACAAATGCAATAAGAGCAAAAGTCAAAAAATCAACAACAAACAGCAAGTGCCGCCTTTGTAAAGAAGCAGATGAAACAGTGGACCACCTAATCAGCTGTTGTAAAAAGATCGCACAGACTGACTACAAATAAAGTCATGACAAGGTAGCAGGGATGATACACTGGAACATCCGCAAAAAATACAAGCTACCTGTAGCCAAAAATCGGTGGGACCATAAAATTGAAAAAGTTGTAGAAAATGAAGATGCAAAAATATTTTGGGACTTCCGACTACAAACAGACAAATATCTCCCACACAATACACCAGATATAACTGTAGTCGAGAAGAAAGAAAAACAAGTTAAAATAATCGACAATACCAGGGGATAACAGAATAGAAGAAAAAGAAAAGAAAAAACAACCAAATACAAAGATCTACAAATTGAAATTGAAAGGCTGTGGCAGAAGAAGACCAAAATAATCCCAGTGGTAATTGGCACCCTGGGTGCAATTCCAAAACACCTTGAAGAGCACCTCAACACCATAGGGGCCACAGAAATCACCATCAGTCAATTACAAAAAAGCAACTTTACTGGGAACAGCCTATATTCTGCGACAATATCTATTATAATAACAGCAACAATATTGATAATAAAATTCAGCCATCCCAGGACCTTGGGAAGAACTCGATGTCTGGATAAAACAAACCAGTCAATAACACCTGTCTGACTGTGTAAACAAGAAATAATAATATAATATAGAAGCTCATACTGAAAAGGAACAATGGACCAGAAACTGAACTAAATGAAAAATATAACATTTTTGTTGTGTACTATGAAAAGCCTCTAGCACAGAGGCCAAGGCTAAAACAGAGCCTCCAGCAAGAGACAAGTACATCCTGGCACCATAGAGCCAAAGAGAATCTCTGAAGAGAAGGCAGAAGATAAATCATTGGTGTCTTGGAATGTATGTGAGGAGGAGACTGAAAGTCATTCCAGCTGAGCATTATCAAGTTGGTACTGTATTGAAGAATGAAGAATAATAACAACCAGGCTTAATGGTAAAAGTTAATTAATTGGGAAGAATACATAAGCCCTGTCAAAAAGTGGGAATTTCATTTTTGATGGAATCCAGGTTGCCATGATGATGATGATGATGATGATGATGATGATTACATTTATATCCTGCTCTTCCTCCAAAGAGCCCAGAACGGTGTACTACATACTTGAGTTTCTCTTTCACAACAACACTGTGAAGTAGGTTAGGCTGAGAGAGAAGTGACTGGCCCAGAGTCACCCAGCTAGTTTCATGGCTGAATGGGGATTTGAACTCGGGTCTCCCCGGTCCTAGTCCAGCACTCTATCCACTTTCTAATGACTATGGAGGTGAGGAACCCAAAGAACCAATGAGAATCTGGGTGCAACAGGTGGGAACCAATAGAGAGCCTGAAAACAGAAAAAGAAGAGAAGTGTGAGGTTTGAGGTATAAATTGAAAGGTCAGCAAGAAAACAGGAGGCTTTTTCTCTCTTTATTCATATTACCCTCACTTCTTGTACATTTTGTCTTTGTTTCTCTCCTCTTGAATCTTCTCTCTCTGTCCAAGATGTTTTATCTCTCAGAAACGTTTCTCTCTCTCTTCTATTCTCATCTTCACAGCAATCATTTTAAAATTAAATCTCAAGTATTCCATCCTCTCTTAAGTACACATGCTTTGCCTATGCAACTTACGTTCTGATATACTCACCTATCCACTGAGTAGCTACTTCTTTGTTTAAGTTGTTCTGATTTCTTTTGGAGAAGCCTGAAAATGTCTCAAGCTGCCAGAAGGGTGAATATGATTGCTCTTAGGGGAAAAGGTTAATTGATTTAGATTAATTTAGTATAGAAAAGGGTTAGGGGACATTGGGTTCGGGGACAAAAAGCACTTTACACTTTTTAAGAATGATATCATTTGATTATGCTTATATTTTAATGTACCTTTTGCCACACATTTATCACCATATGCTTCGAGTCTTGAAGCAAAACTTTTAAGCTTTAAAAGGTGTGTTCATTTGGGCTCTGGGATTTGGATCATACGAAAAGCCTACTGAGGCAATAAAAGCACCAGATCATTTGAGCATATTGTCACTCTTGACTGATGCAGATTTTCATTGATGCAGATTTGGTTGGAGAGGACTGGGGGTAGGTTATTCTCAGTATCAGGGGTGCACCTAGGTATTTTTGTCACCCAGACGTGAAGCTGAAGGGCTTTGGAGCCCCCCCCGCCGCACACGGTGACGCCCCCCCCCCCCAATTTTTTTAATATCTTTGATCCACTAAAAAGCTCTAATTTTTTAATACCTCTGATACAGCACCCACTGCTGCTGCCTGGCCCCGCCCTGCACGCTGCTGATATTTCCCCCTCTCTGCCACTCACTGCTATTCCCCCCTCTTCACCAACAGAGGGGTGAGCAGAGCGGAACAGGCCACACACCCCCAGCAGTGGTGGCGGCAGCGGACACAGGCAGGCCTCCTCGGCCTGCACAGACGAGCCTCTTCGGCCTGTGCATGTGCACCATAGAGTATGGAGTGTCACATCTTGTGACATCATGGGATGCGACACTCCATACTCCTACTACACGCACACGTGCACGCAAGCTGAGGAGGCCAGTCTGCATAGGCCGAGGAGGTCCGCCTGCGCCTGCCATCGACACTGCCGGGGGGTGGCCTGCTCTGCTCTGCTCACCTCCCCCAGCAGTGAAGAGTGGGAAATAGTGGTGAGCAGCAGTGAGGGGGAAATAACAGAGGGGGCCCCTGAGAAGATATTTTCTCAGAGTTGCTTCATCAGTTTCCTTCTTTGATTAGTTTCTTTAAAACAAAACAAAACATGAAACCCCTCATTTTTAAAGAAGTATGTTTACATGGTTTTAGCTGGTTTCCAGTTTGAATTTTCCTGTCTGCCATGTTGTCTTGCTGCTGTTTTGCTTTTATGTTTGTTTATTATTTATTGTGGTTTTGTTGTGTTTTTATTGTAAGCCACCCCAAGCAGCAGTGTGCTGGAGGCAGGGCTGGCTCAAGGCATTGGCCAGATTGGTCTCAACAAGGGGCATCAAGGGTTAATGGGCATCAAAAAGAACCAAGCAGACCTCCATCCTCTCACTCCACAAGGTCTAACAGACCCTTCCTTCACCAATTCCCTGATCTTATCTGACACAGGAGATAGGGCCACTTTGCATCTCACTACCCAGAGTGGGGAGGAAATTAGAATACTCTTTGAACTCGGACAGCTGTGAGCTTTCCCCTTCCCTCATGGCTTTAAAGCTAGAGGACAATGGCCTGGCCAGTGTTCACCCTTTTTCATTTGCAAATGGATGTTCCACAGCGAGAAGCTGTAGAGATGAACACTCTCTCAGCCAAGGACCTGCCTACTGATAGACCAAGGTAAAGCTCAGTGCTAATCAGTTAGGAAATGCTTTTTGTGTTTTCTTTTGAATTCCTGTGTGCCTTTCTTTACTTCAAATTTCAACCTACTTTCTCCCAATTCCTTATTCTGTGTGCAACCCTTTTTTCTTAAGAAAGTTCAGATACTTAGATGTGGCTTCAGTCTGATTTAACAGGTTCTGGAGGGTTACTTTCAAAACTCTTCCCCAAGTGCCTCGTAAGGTCATTTGCTACTGTTGAGTTGTTTTCAAAATAATATATTGTTGTCTAGAGCTGGATTGTGTGGACTCTGGCTGTACAGTGCCTGTAAGTCCCAAGCCAGACAGTTCTAGGTTGTTGAAGCAGTGTCAAAGTCTGGTCAGTGGCTTAGATCAGTCTTCAACTGGTGGCAGCCTACCCTGAAGGAGCGGCGTGCTCCTAGATTTGGGATCAGAGCAATCTCTTTACTGGGGATAGATCCTAGGAAAGCATAGAGTCACCCCTGTTTCGTCACAATTTTCTGGTAGCTGGTGAGATCAGAATTGAATTGTTTTGCAAGAACTTTGCTACAAGCTGACTGAGAGCCAGAACCAGGTTGCACACATGAGGTGGAAAGGAGTAAATAAATTTCTGTTCAGTTTTAGGAGTCAGTTTGAAGGATTCAGTAAGGTGCAGATCCCGGCTGGGGCCCCTCCTGAGCAAGGCACTCCATCGGCTAGCTGAGCCCCAGAAGCTGCCCTGACCTCAAATGAATTGAACAACCCCCAACAAGACTTCCTTGTGGGTGTTCACACCACAGATTCAAATGCCATTCCAGCCAAGCATCAGGAAAGCATAATTATAAATGGGAAGATGGAAATGGGATAGAGAGACTCTGAAGCTGATATTACCTCCGTGCATGAAAGCCTTGTAAGACTAGAGATGATTGTGCCTGAGAGAAGTTGGGCAGTTAAACCCTTTGAAAGTGCAGTGGTGCACCTCCTGCCCACTTGCCAATATTTGCCCAAAGTACCAGGGCTGGGAAGGTCCCCGGACAGTTACTGTGCACAAGGATTTACAAACTGCTGTTTTGATTGGAAATGATCTGAGCAACCAGGTTGCCCCACATGCCTGTGTCAGTGTGGTCACATGCAGCCAGGCTCAAGCAAGCTCTAATGAGACGGCACCTAGGGATCCAGAAGCCCCGCTCTCAGACCCACCAAACCTCATTGATGATGACCAGCCACTTGCATCACTCTCAAGTACCAGTGATGCCATGCAAAAGGAACAACCAGTGCCCAGGGTTAACCCAGAGACCAATCCAGTAGTGGAACAAGATGCTGTCCAGATCTGTCCAAATCTTGCCGAATTGGGGAGCAGAGGAACTCAGTGCAGCCAGCCCAGAAAATGCACCTGAGGTCTGCTTGTGGAAAGTGGGGAGAGAGAAAGAGAAGCAATAATGTATAGGATGAAGCACAGCAGAATCACTTTAACTACAACAATATTTATATACTACTTTTCAATAAACATTTCCAAAGCTGGATGGATGGATGGATAGATAGATCAATCGATCCCTGTCCTGAAAGAGCTCACAATCTTAAAAGAAACATAAGATAGACACCAGCAACACTCACTGGAGGTTCTGTGCTGGAAGTGGATAGGACCAATTACTCTCCCGCTGCTAAATAAAGAGAATCACCACATTTTAAAAGGGCTTCTTTGCCCAGTTAGCAGGGCTTCAGTTCTGCCCAGCTTTACTCTGGACCACTCCTGCTTCCACACACATGATCTTTCAGCTTCCACCTTTCCTGGATCATCTGCTTCCTTTCCTTTTGCTTTCCTAAGTCCCTCTGTCCAGCCCAGTGATTTCCAAAATGTGGTTTGCATACCTCTGGGTATTTGAGGGCTTCCCTGGGTGTACGAATACGTATATGATGGATATTTATATACCACTTTTCAACAAAAGTTTCCAAAGTGGTTTACATCGAAATAAATAACTAAATAAGCAAGCAAGCTCCCTGTCCCCAAAGGGCAGGGATGAAGGGGATGGATAGGACCAGTTGCTCTCCCCCTGCTAAATAAAGAGAATCGCCATTTTAAAAAGGTCCCTCTTTGCTCACTTAGCAGGGTGTACCTTTTAATTTACTATTATTCAAACTATAATGAAAACAAGAAGTATTATTGCATTATTTGTCCTTTTGTGGGGGGGGGGTAGTACTTCCAAGTTCATTTTCTGAGGAAGAGTATGCTACCCATTAAAGTTGGTGAGGGGAGACTATTCTAGCCCATTACACTGGAACAATTCCATTAGTGCCAACCAAGAGCCTAGAGGCTTCTATTACAGGAAAATGCCCAGTAGTACCACTCCATTCTTTTATGCCAGACAGATCTGTGCTTAACAATTTTGTAAGAACTTCAAGAGTCAAATGTTGTGAGCTGGAATTCATGCTGCACAGGAAGAGCAGTGCTCCAATGAGTAGACACTACTAGCTCCAGGTCAGTGTTATAGTAAGGGAATGCTTAACAGACTTGTGCTTATGAGTTCAGTTCATTCAACACACCAGAGCCCAACCAAGAAAGGGAACCTTCTGTTTACTTCTAGTTACACTATGATTGCGACTTGTAAACTGTAAATATATGGACAGATTGATAAATATAGAAAATGTGAACACCCGTGATTTGATGAATTTACACTGATCATGTCTCTTGCTCCTGTTTAATCAATTAATAGTAGTTTTCAACTGATGGCATAATCAAAATAGCACCTTCCACTTGACTCCCAGTTTTAGCAACACAACTCAATATATTCTAAAATTAATCTAGTTCCAAATATTCAAATTTGAATATATGATATCCCAATAACCTCAATTAATCCCAAGGTAGGACTGGGGGTGTGCAAACGTGTTTGAATTCGAACCCATTCAACATTGAACATGCCTGGTTTGATGGTTTGACACCAAACCACCCTTGAACTGGCCAGTTCAGGTTCAGGGGTTAGTGTATTTCTTTTTTTTAAAAACCCATTGGGCATGTGTGGTGGCCTCCAAAATGGCCACTGCCATGGAGGATAAGCCTGGAACAGGCTGAAAACCTGTTTTCAGCCTGAAAACAGGCTGAAAAAAAACAGCCTGAAAAACAAACAAACAGCCTGAAAAACAAACAAAACAAACAAACAGCCTGAAAAACAAACAAAACAAACAAACAGCCTGAAAAACAAACAGCCTGAAAAACAGGCTGAAAACAAATACACCAAGTGTATTTGTGAAAAACCAGAGGCCAGCAGGGCGAGAGGGACCTCTGGAGACCTCCTGCTGTGGTTGCAGAGAAGCGCTTGGAGTAGGAGGTGGTGAGTTTTATTCTAGTAAAAAAAGGGTTTTTTAAAAATAATACATGAACCCCCAAACCCGAACCAAACCAGGGGGGTGTTCGGGGGGTGCACAAAACCAAACATGCCCAGTCTGGTTCGAATCCAGTCCAGACTCGAACCAAACTAGGCAACCCAGTTTTGTGCACAATCCTAGGCAGGATTTCGTGGCATTCTGGAACAAGTCCATGTGCATATACATTTGAATCCATTAAGTAAGGTTTGGTACTAGTTTGGAAGTATTGTGCCTGTCATCTTTGTGCACTCCCCTGACATAAAACATGAGGATTACACATGCACCAGTGTTCAAACTGAAACACAAGGAAGATAAAAGGCAGGCTTATTTTAATAACTTTGTTTGTTTGTTACATTTCTATACTGCCCAAAACGCAAGTTCTCTGGGCGGTTTACAAAACAATAAAAACAGCCAATAAAAGATTAAAACATTTCAACAATTAAGATTAAAAAGTTAAAATTATTAAAACAATTAAAACAATTAAAACAGTATCTAATTAAAAGCCTGTGTGAACAGATGCATCTTGACTGCCCTTTTAAAAGTTGTAAGAGATGAGTAGGCTCTTATGAGGAGGCAGGAAGTGTGTTCCAAAGCCTCGGGGCAGCAATGGAGAAGGCCCTTCCCCAGTAGCCTCCAGACGAGCTGGTGGCAACGGCAGACGAACCTCTCCAGATGATCTCAATGGACGGTGTGGTTCATAGCAAAGAAGACATTCTCTTAAATACCCAGGGCCCAAGCTGTTTATAGGTTATAACCAAAACCTTGTACTCTGCCCGGAAAATTACTGGCAGCCAGTGTAGATGTTTTAAGATAGGAGTGATATGGTCTCTCCGAGATGACTGAGAGACCAATCTGGCCACCACATTCTGGACTAACTGCAGTTTCCGGACTATGTACAAAGGCAGCCCCACATAGAGGGCATTGCAGTAGTCAAGTATGGAGGTGACCAGCAGATATACTACTCTTCTGAGGTCATTTATCTCAAGAAATGGACTCAGCTGGCATATCAGCCGAGGCTGATAAAAGGCACCTCTGCCCACTGCCTCAACCTGGGACACCAGGGTGAGTTTTGTGTCCAGAAGCACCCCCAGAATGTGTACCTGTTCCTTCTGGGGAAGTGTGACCCCATCCAGAACAGGCAGATCAAAATCATCTCCTGAGTTCCGACCCCGCACAATAAGTACCTCCATCTTATCTGGATTCAGCCTCAGCTTGTTACCTCTCATCCAGCCCATCATTGCCTCCAGGCAGGCATTTAGGGAGGTTATGCCCTCTCCTGATGACATTGACATGCAGAAATAGATTTGTATGTCATCAGCATACTGGTAACACCCTGCACCAAATCTCCTGATGATCTCTCCCAGCGGTTTCATGTAGATGTGAAACAACATGAGAGACAATATGGAGCCCTGAGGGACACCATACCGAAGTTCAGTTTTTGAAGAACAACAGTCTCCAATCGACACCATCTGGAATCTGCCCAAGAGGTAAGAGTGGAACCACTGCAAAGCAGTGCATCCCACCCACAACCCCCTCAGACACTCCAGAAGGATACTATGGTTGATAGTATTGAAAGCCACCGAGAGGTCCAAAAGGACCAACAGAGTCACACTTCCTCTGTCAATTCCCAATTGGAGATCATCCATCAGGCCGACCAAGGCAGTCTCCACCCCATAGCCTACCCAAAAGCTAGTCTGAAATGGGTCTAGATAATCAGTTTCATCCAAGACTGCCGGGAATTGGGAGGCCACCACCCTCTCAATTACCTTACCCAGCCACGGAAGGTTGGAGACAGGCCTATAGTTGCTCAACTCTGAGGAATCCAGGACAGGCTTCTTCAGAAGTGGTCTAATAATTGCCTCCTTAAGACAAGGAGGCACCCTGCCCTCCCTCAGAGACGCATTTATGATCTCTACCAGGCCTTCTACAACAACCTCCCTGCCAGATAGTATTAGCCACATCGGGCAGGAGTCAAGAGAACAGGTGGTAGGCCGCATCGCTCCAAGCAGCTTGTCCACATCCTCACAAGTCAAAAACTGAAACTGATCCAGCTTAACCACATAAGAGGAGTCACTGGACACCTCCAATTCAGACACTGCAGTAAATGGGGTCTAAATCCAAGTCAGCCCAAATACGTGAGATTTTATCCTCAAAGAAATCATTAAACACATCACAGCAGGTTATAGATGGTTCCAAATTCTGATTCAAGGGAGGAGGGGCACTCACTAGCCCTCTCACAATCCTGGACAACTCCACCGGACATGAACTTGCGGATGCAATACGGGCAGAAAAGAATCGCTTCTTTGTCACCCATATTGCCAGAGCATAGATCTTCAAATGTGCTCCATGTCATAATCTGTCAGATTCGAGTCGAGTCTTCCTTCACTTGTGCTCCAGTCATCTACCTCGCTGCTTTAGCCCCCATAGTTCTTCCGTATACCAAGGGGCCAATTTTGAAGAGGGGCGGAGAGGACGCTTAGGTGTGATCATGTCTACTGCCCTGGTGAGCTTGCTGTTCCAGTTCACCAGAGCATCAACAGAATCACCAGCAGAGCCAACACTAAATCCCTCCAAGGCTTCTTGGAACCCTATTGGCTCCAGTAACCTTCTTGGGTGGGCCATTCTAATGGGCCCCTCGCCCCTGCAAAGGTGGGGTGTGACTATGAATCCAACCTTAACCAGATGGTGGTCCGTCCATGACAATGGAGAAATCACAGGAGTCCCCACACACGGAACACCACCAGATCAGAGTGAAAGACCAGATCAAGCATGATCAGAGTGAAAGACCAGATCAAGCATGTGACCTGCAATGTGCGTCGGTCCCGAGACCCTTTGGGATAGGCTCACAGTCGTCATGGCCGCTATGAACTCCTGTGCCACCCCAGACAGATTGGTCCCATAGTGGACATTGAAGTCCCCCAGCACCACAAGCCTGAGAGACTCCAATGCCAAACCCGAGACCATGTCCGTCAGCTGAGTTAGGGACTCCACTGGGCAGCAGGGCGATCGGTACACCAACAGAAGTTCCATTCTATCCCTGGTCCCCAAACTTAGGTACACACATTCAATATGGTCAGACACTTCAACAGGGATCCTGATCAGGAAGAGGCTATTTTAGAGATCTCAGCCACTGTACCTCCCCTCCCACATCCCTGCACCTGTTCTTCAACAGAGAGCTCTCGAAAGAGAAGCTGGGACCAGATTGGGCCACCAGCCTCCCGCAACTAAGTCTCTGTAATACAGACCAGGTCTGCCCCTTCATCCAGAATCAAATCATGGATAGTTTCTGACTTATTCTGGACAGACCTGGCATTACAGAGGAGCAAGGTGAAAGTCTGTGGGAGGTTGGCACTGCTTCCCAAGGTCAAAGAGCTGGCAGGGCAGCCGGAAGTAATAAAATTCTGACTTCCCTTCCTCTGTAACAATGCGCTGACCTGCCAACTTTACTTCCTCTATTCCAATCCCCACCACCACCAGAATAGCCATCCCACAGTCAGTGGACACACACCCTGTCTCCCCATCCCCAGACAAACTAAGTCACATCTGAAACACCCAGGATCCAAAAATATTAGAAGCCCAAAAATATCACCAGGCCCTCACTCTCGTTGCCCCCTGAGGTGGCTCCCCCAAAGGGGTGACCCCCTTTGGAGTTGCCCCTTCGATGGCAACCCCACCGGTGGTGGGCCTGCTGTCACTGTGCTGCAGTCCTTTTATAAGCCCAGAAAGATGGCTACTCTGACCAGCTGACCCTCAGGGACTGCTGACTCACCCCCTCTGGCCCTGATCCCACACAGACTCACCTACAGGGCAGCCCCAGCTCCACAAGCTAGAGGGCACCCAGGCTAGCAAGCTGACAACAGCAGAGAGGAACTTCTCAGGCTCTCACCACTGGGCAGCCACTGTCTCTGGGAAACAGATGTTAAAGCCTCCTCCTCCCTACAAGGCTTCTGGAAACTGAGGCAAGAATTGACAAGGATATTTGACAAGAATATTCAGGAAAATACAAAGGAGTCAAGTAACTACCCCATGCCATTTGTTTATGAAACATTTTGCTATTCCTTTTTGAGATT
Organism: Hemicordylus capensis; assembly: GCF_027244095.1. Lineage (NCBI taxonomy): Eukaryota > Metazoa > Chordata > Lepidosauria > Squamata > Cordylidae > Hemicordylus > Hemicordylus capensis. The sequence goes on along the minus strand of NC_069659.1, from coordinate 91,957,050 downwards.
AGAACAATGGGTTAAAATGAAATGACCTCTCCTTAGGAGATGGAATGATAAATAATCAAAGACTAAAAGTGCAGCTGAACAGGGAAAGTCAAGGAGATTAAAGAGCACTGATGGGAAGGAGTTAAACAGAGCAATTCGCCCCTGTTAACACAGAGAGCTGCTTCTCCTGTTACAGTCTGAAGCACATAGGTGCCTTCTTGAGAGTTTAATCTGTGCCTAAAAACCATGACAACCTCATGTCAGAATGGTAATAGATCTCTCTGTAAAGCAAAACTCCAGAATTAGCTCAGGAGGTCACATGCCTTATCTAAAAGATCACAGGGTGTTTTGTTTTGTTTTTTTCATTTTCACACAGGTGTAACTCTTGGGAGGGTATTTGAAGGCTAAACACACAGAGCACTAGCATGATCAGAATTCCCCATTCATTTCAGTGGAGAAAGCAATTCCATTTGCACATGCCTATGGAAGCATCAAGCTGCCTTCTCCATTAAATTGAGTAGGAAAGAAGCCCTTACAGGTGAGAGAACCTACTGTGTGCACATTTGTAGTAGTACATGTCCTGTAATGTTAGGGATGTGTGTGCTTTCCTCCTGGAAGCTCTCATGTTGCACAGAAAAGCTTTACAAAGTGACCACAGGGCATTCTAAAGCATCGCCAAGAAGAAAACAAAACTCAGATGAAGACACACTTCCTTCTAGGGATGTGCAAACTGATTCGGGTACAAATCAATTTGTACCCAAATCTAGCTGATTCGGGTGATTTGGAGACAAAACAAATCACCCCTGTGGTACATTGGCTAGATTTGGGTACAAATTGAAGCTTGCCTGATTTGATTTGAATTGATTCGAGATTCAGATCCCTCCTATTAATTCTCCCAGATTCCCAGATTTCATTAAAAAAAAAAAAAAGCTAAGCTCTAGCACTTGTAGAAGTGGCATTATGGAGCAGAATGTGTGGACACTATTTTTCAAGTGTTTGGTTTCTTTGGTGTATAATAACTTTTCCTCAATGAATCCCTATGAGGATTCATTACACACCATCATTTCTTCTATTCATTTTGACTGTTTTTGACAGTGCCAACTGTCAACTGCCATGCGCCAACTGCACCCCACTCCCACAAGGCAGTGGGATATTACTCAGTATATGTTCTAGGATTTTTTTTCAAGTGTTTAGGCTCTTTGGTGTCTATTGACCTTTCCTCATAATGAATCCTTTTGAGGATTTATTACACACCAAAAAGTCTAAACACCTCAAACATTCCTACACTATAAACTGAATACACAATGAGGCCATTCACACAATTGAAAACTGTGTTCTACCCTGGTTTGGGATCTGTTTGTACTCCCAATTTTTGATTGTGTGGAAGCAAGTTTAGAGGAAAACCTGGGTAAAAGTGATTGTGTTGAAGCAAATTACTTCTACCCAGGTTTTCTTCAAACCTTGCTTCCACACAATCAAAAATTGGGAGTACAAACAGATCCTAAACCAGGGTAGAACACAGTTTTCAATTGTGTGAATGGCCTCATTGGCTTGTGAGTTGTAGGGTAGCTGTAACATGGGATGCCACTAATTTCCCACCCCCACCCGCAAAGCAGTGGGGTCAAAATGAACAGAAGAAATGAAGGTATGTAATGAAGACACCAAAGAATCTAAACACTTCAAAAATACCTTTGAAATAAACTGAGTACCCCAGTGTGTGTGTGTGGGGGGGGGTGTAGTAGACACATAGCAGTTGACAGCTGGCACTGTGTCCAACGATAGTCAAAATGGATAGACGAAATGAAGGTGTGCAATGAATCCTCATAGGGATTCATTTTGAGGAAAAGTTATTATATACCAAAGAATCCAAACACTTGAAAAATAATGACTGCACATTTTGCTCCATAACTCCACTTCTACTAGGGCTAGAGCTTAGCTTTTTTAAAAAAATGAAAGCTGGGGGTCCATGTTAGGCTTAGGATATGGCAACTTCGAATCCCCATTGTTTCCTATGGCAGAAATGTTCAAAATCAGTAAAAACTTAAAAAAACCCATTAAAAATCAACCACTGCCTTGAAATGTGGGTGGTAGGTGGCACCCATGGGGACCTACCCACCACTCAAATTTGGTGCCTCTAGGACCTTGTTAAGTGGTCCGAATCAGTCCAAATCCAAATCAAATCAAAGCAAATACAAATCAAATCTGGGGTGATTTGGAGCGGGTAGATTTGGATAAAAAAAAATAAGGGGTGATTTGTTTTGGGCACAAATCAAATAAAAAAAATTGATTTGTGCACATCCCTACTTCCTTCTAAGTGAATCACATGATTAAAAAACCAATACAGAACTAGGATTGTTTTTCGGAAGTCTTGGTGGGCCACTCAGGGGCTTTCTGCAGTTCATCACAAATGAGTCAAGCAAACGGAAGGCACAAAGCTAAGAAGCTGAAAGCAGGCAAATGGATTTGGAGAGAGATTACATTTGCCAGCAGACTGTAGCAGGCATCCTGCAGCACTGTGTGGGCGGCTGCCTGGCTGGCTGCCTCTTTGCTTTCCTGCCATCCCTCACACACAAGCTGTACAAAAGTCCCCCATATAAGGTACTCATGCTGAGTGACAGAGATTGTTACAGACTTCAAGGAGCATACACAGCCTTACTGGGCTGGTAGACAGTGTGTGTCTGTGCGGATTTGGCCTGCATTTTTACATAATCCTAATTGATGAGCTTTCTGCTATTTTATTTTATTTTATTTTTTAATTTTTTAAAATATTGGCTGTGCTTCAGAAAGGTGGAAATAATGTTTCCTTGCCAGGAAGAAAAGGAGCACTACAATAAGAAAATATGAGGAGGGGGGGCAGTGACTATTAAACTATAGTGTTCTTATATGTAAGGTTAGAAGAGGAAAGTTTCCCTATTTTTAGTCTTTGATAGTATTTCCAGTGTCCATCGCACTTGAAATGCACTGAGATCGAGAGACTTGTACTAAAGGCTGATCCAAAGGGCAACGTAATTGCTCTACTGGGTGAAACCAAGGCCCATCTGGTCTCCCATTCTGTTTCCAGCAGTGGCCAGCCATGCAGATACTTCAAAGCAGGAGACAAAGGAGATGGCCAACTCTTGCTGTTTGTCCCCAGCATCTGGTTTGCAGAGGTGTTTTGCCTCAGGGCTTGAAGTTTGTGTGGATCAGTCCCATCTTACACTTGGCAAAGTCATCCGTTCTCCAGGGATGAGCAATGGATGAGATGGGAGCCTAGTTCCCATGCCCAGTTTTGACGTGCAAAGGCTATGAGGTGAGAATTCACCCATCATTTTCCCATAATCAAGTTGATGCATCCCCATACTGTGAAATCTAATATTTAACAGGTCTTGGAAAACATCCCAGTCCAGTCACTTCCATGTGTGTGGCATTTGAGAGATAGTTAAGCACAGCTCTTTGCATGTGATCAGGCTGCCAAAGAGAGAAGGGCAGCTGGTTAGCAGGGAACTCTTGTGCATGTGGCATGGCTTTGGATCATTCCCCAAGATTTTTAATCATTTCCCAGTATATAGTAATGCAAATCTCACCACATGTTCAAGGAAGTATTTAGAAGACAGCCTCAGCACTAAAAAAATAGCATTGTGATGATTTTACCATATCAAATATAGTGATTTTACCATATCAAATATAAACATGAGAATCATGCCACAAGAATCAGGAGAAGTACAGCAGACAGGGCCATCACAAGCCAACGACTTTGTTCATATATTTAGGAACATAGGACCTTTAGTCCATCTAGCTCAGTATTGTCTACACAGACTGGCAGCGGCTTCTCCAAGGTTGCAGGCAGGAGTCTCTCTTAGTCCTGTCTTGGAGATGCCAGGGAGGGAACCGAACTTGGAACCTTCTGCATGCAAGCATGTAGGTGCTCTTCCCTGATCCCCGAGGAGAATATCTTACAGCACGCATGCATATTGTCTCCCATTCATATGCAACCAGGGTATGAATGCTTAGCAAAGGAAACAAGTCATGCTTGCTACCACAAGACCAGCTCTCTTGTTCTTGTGGGACAACAAACACCTGCTCCCTTCCAAGCCAGTTCAGCAATGAGGAGGACTGGGGAGCCAGCAGTCAGCACTAGCCCATGGGAGGAACCCCATTCCCACAGAAGCCTTATTTCCATTTCCAGAGAGGCAAGACTTCTCACAGCACTACTACCATTCCATTAGAGGAGACCTGCCAGAACATCTGGGAGATTTGGAGGTATGGCAATTCATGTCTCTTCCACCTCTCACAACACCTCTCATTTCCACCCTCAGACTGAGATGGATGGAGGAGCCGGCAACCAACACTGGTAGTTATAAAGTGCTTCATAGTTAAGCTTCATAAGCAAAACTAGTAACCCACTTGGAGCACATGTACAAATGATTAAAATATATTTTAAAAACTGTCCTCTGAAATAGGAGTCAGGAGACCCTCCTGCTTTACACTCGCAGAGATCCAGAGGTTCCACTTGTCCCTAGCAGGATACTTTACCTACAGAAGCATACAGGAGCCCTCAGATTATTTAAGCAACGGGGGAACTGGGCAGACTATATTCAACGTGTATGCTTTTCAAGCACAGTCTACATTTTTCTGTTGATGGAGCCAGAGCTGCGTTTCCACCCTATCGGCTCTGGAAGAAGAAGAGAAGCAGCAGCAGCTCTCACTGATCTTTGATCATGTCAAGTTGGAGAGTGTAATATCTGGGGGTGGATTAAGATAACCAACCACTCTACACACAGAGACATACACACACTTACTTTTAAAGTTGGGGAGATGCACCTTTTGTTTCAGCTTGACTTTTGAATGACCCTTTTACTCTGTTGTGATGACCCCCATTTCCATATGCAAAGTGCTGCAAAGACAGCACTCACCCTTTCAGTGGCATCATTTTCATTGCAATTTCCACAGTCTGAGGGAGAAAAGGGGAAAGCAACTTGAGCTCTCAGACTCCCATTGCAGGATGCAGAGCCCAAGGAGTTCCCTGGATGATTTCTCAAATGTCCCTGGTCTGGTTTCCTTTTGCTCTATTCAGGACTTATGAAGGGGGAAATATCAAAATGAAATTATATCATGCTGCAGGAAGCATGCATGTAATGAAAAGGTCAAGAGGTATCATTACCAGCTCATAGTTTTGCACCCTGCATTGTGAGAGTCATGAAGCAATGAGTTCTTCTTCCATTAGCAGTGTTCCTACTCACCTCTTTTTCTTCTTTGTTTAAATTAAATGTAAATGTAATTCAGGCTTAATGTGGGCTATTTGCTTTAATTGAAATGCCCACATAAAACCTGAATGCCAAATAGCCTACAATCAAGCCTGAATGGAGCTGCTGCAGGTTTGTGGAGATTCCTGATTCAACACATACTGTGCTTGTTGAGTTAGACGGTCTCTGTGTTTACACAGGGAAGTGGAAGATGTTTTCTTAAGGTCTATTATTAAATCCAGCCATTACTTTTCTTTAAAAAAAGAAAATCTGAGCCTATATTAACACATTTTTGGTACAGGTTTTATTCCCTGAGTAGATGTTGGTTATAGACCCAGGGGTTAGGTTTACTTGTGCTTTTTGTGTCTGGTATTGCTGTTGCCTACCCAGTTTGTGTGAGAGAGAGGCAGGGGAGGGGGAGAGATGTGCTTTCCTGTATGCTTTTGTGTCATTCTGAGTTATTCGCTCTACAGGGGCTGCTCTTTGGGTGCAGCATAATGTGAACTAGACTGAGTGGCCACATTCACACATAACACAAAACCAGGGGTGAAGGGACCTCTGGTTTGGGAAATTGTACATCTGGATGTGGGCAGCTGCAGTTTTGTCAAAAAATGGATCCACGGTTTCCCTCCCCTGACAGAGATTTGTACCTTTGGTTAGTAGTGAGGTCCACTTCCTAGACCTCCGGATCCGCAGTTCCAGCGTTACATCCAAACACTGGCACCGTCGTCTGGTTGCTTTGCAATTGGAGTTAGTTGAGGGAGGAAGCTCAACCCTCACTTCAGCTGCTATTGGCTGCTGGGGCTGTCCTTCAATAAAGAAGGATGCCCAGGCAGCCAGTTCCCCTTTCTCTCTGTAGTCAGTGAGACTGCAGAGAGGGAGTTCTCCATTTAATCCACATTTAATTAATTAATTAATTAACGTATTTATTTGGATGGGAGAGTATGGGGAGCAGGGAGCATTGCATCCATTTTGCGTATGAAGGCAGCAATATGTGTTGGTTTGCACAGGGCAGCTGGGGAGTTGCCATTGCCATGTGGCAATGCTCTTTAAGTTCCTACCACCACTGAGTGGCAGTCAAGGGAGAAAAGCAGATAAGAGGTAACACTGGTAATAAGTATCTGGTCTGATACTACAGACAACCAACAACCCATGTGGTATAGGAAGGGCTGTCTCTAGCTTTTGTTGGGTCCAGACCAAGAACAGTTTGTGGGTGTTGGAGAGGCACCTTCTGATGGCATCAACTCTTAGTACCAGCAACCCTATTGACCACTAGGGGCAAAGACAGTGAGCAAGGGAGTCCTCTCTCTGACTACGTCTCCTCCACTCTGATTCCCTTTTGTTACACTGGTAGTCTCAGGTTTCATTCTCTCACCTGGAGAGAGAAACGTTGTTCTTCTCCCTTCCCCTCTTCCTGTGTGTAGCAAGCAGCTAGGCATGTAGGCTTGTCTATTTCTCATGTATTTCCTAAATAAATTATTTTACTTAGGACTTTAACTCCATATCTCCAGGCAATATTAATTAGAAGTGCTCTCCTTGCTCGTGTACTTCCACTATTGGTGAGGTAGATGAATGATCTCCCCTCCAAATCTCAAACAGTGGTGTTGGGGCAGGGGCATGATAAATCACTATTGTTCCTGCCCCACTGGAACCAGAAGAGCTTCTGTTGCTGAAGCAATCCAGAGCCATCTGTAGCACAAGGCCCTGGATACAGATACAATGAATATTTATATACCACTTTTCAACAAAAGTTCCCAAAGCAGTTTACATAGATATAAATAAATAGAATGGCTCCCCATCCCCCAAGGGCTCACAATCTAAAAAAGAAACATAAGATAGACACTAGCCACTGGGTAAGACACAACTTAGCCCATGTGATGTTTCAGTTCTACATATAAGATTTTTTTTTTAACACAACATATTTTCTTATACTAGTTTCTATACACTTGGCGCCTCACCAAGAAAAGGAAATAACTTTCCAAATTTATGTTGTAACAGATTAGTGGAAAGGCAAAAGGTAACTCCATGAAAGTGTAATTATCTATTTTAACTGGATTCTAATTGCTGCATTGGAGGCACTGTTTATCATTCCTTTTATTATTTATTTCAAGCCTCCTGATGGTGAGCAAAACAGGCGGCTTCAGTAATGCATAAATATCTGTGAGCTAGCACTCAGATATGAAGTCTCAGAGCCTTTATGTTATCACCATCACCCAGGCATGTATTTTTTAAACATCCACTGCTTGGGAGTTACCTTGAACTCAGTGAGTCTTTTCCCGCAATAAACACACATAGGACTGGCCTGTTAGAGACTTTTCCTGCTTTAAAGTACACTCACTGAGTTCAAGCTAACTGACTCCCAAGCAATGGATGTTCTTTCGACAAAGCACACAGTACACTGAACCACCATCTTGAGGGCAAAAAAACCCAACAAAAATTAGGTGCATTGATACTTATTGCTTTTTTAAAAAATGTCTGGATGATCGTGATAACATAGCAATAGCAATAGCACTTACATTTATATACCGCTCTATAGCTGGAGCTCTCTAAGCGGTTTACAATGATTTAGCATATTGCCCCCAACATTCTGGGTACTCATTTTACCAACCTCAGAGGGATGGAAGGCTGAGTCAACCTTGAGTCCCTGGTCAGGATCGAACTTGTAACCTTCTGGTTACAGGACAGCAGTTTTACCACTGCGCCACCAGGGGCTCACTGAGACCTCAGTATCAGTGAGTTCATACAAGGTGGAGCACCAAGGGCTTCAAAGGGTTACCTCCTGGCTGTCCCTTTGGAGATGCACTGAGCATTGCATGCACTGAGTCCTTATGGAGATGCACTGAGAATCCCTATGGGAAGCTGCACTGTGGCAAGGTGGAGGCAGGTGATGAAGGCAAGGTGGCTATGAGGGTGGCTGCTTATTGGACAGCCATTGTTCTTTGTCTCTTCTTTCCTGGAGTCCTGCCTCTCTAAGCTGGAGATGGGGAGGATTATTCTGATTTGCTGGGCAGGAGGTAAGAGAAAAATACCACCCCACCCCAGCCGCCTTTACAGGGACAGAGGATTCATTTATTGGGCAACTGATTTGAGGAATCTGGAGGGAAATTAACCTGAGTAGGGGTTTGAGTGGCAGGGGATAAATTAATTGAAGGAGAATATATTTGGGGTAATCTGAGTTTGGAGATAAATTGGTGGAGGAGGGAAATTGCTTTGGGAGTTTGATGTTTAAAACTCAAATCCAACTTCAGCTTTATATCCAGTTTGGGGTTATTCTTACAATGGTAACTTCCTGATTAGATTACTGCAATGCACTTTACATGAGACTGCCTTTGAAAAGTCTTTGGATCCCAGAGCAGCTTGCAAAAACAAGTGCAGCAGCAAGAGTTTCAGTAGGTACACATCTCAAGGCACTTTAGCAGCCCTGTGGTTCAACAACTTAAGTGGCTCGTAATTAGTTTTGGAGCCAAATGCAAAATGCTGGTGCAAACTACACACTGACAGGGATAAGGACCACATTTGTGTATGTGAGCTTGCCAGAACTGTTTGCCAAAAGCATCTGAAGGCACATGAGCCTGCTCTGAAGTCTAGTGAGGCAGCAACTTGCTGAAACTAAGCAAATTTGGGTTGGGACAGTCCCTGGGTGAGAGACCACTTTGGAATGCCATAAATACTGCCTTGAATTTCATGGCTGAATAAAGGCAAGATTTTTGTTTTGTTTCTATACCACCCATCCATAAAATGGTTCAGGGACATGCAGAATATGCAGAAATGGTTCAGGGACATGCATATAAAACTATTATAATATTAACACAAAACTCATTAAACACTATTAAAACCACTTAAATATTATTAAAAGCCAACAAAAAAGGTAGGTCTTTACACCCTTCTTACAGCCTTCTTACAGCCTAACACCCCTAGGGATGATAGACCTCTTACTCCCAAGGGAAGCACATTCCACAACCTAGGATATCAATTTAACAAATACACAAATGATTATGTTATCATTAGAGGCCCTGTTTCAGACAACGCAATGTCTAAAGAAAGGCAGGTGGATAACAGGGACAGGGACTTCTCATTAGTGGCACCCTTGTTATGCAATTCCCTCCCCAGGGAATCCTGGATGGCACCCTTCATTTTTTCTTTCTGAAGGTAAGTTTTAGGAATGCCTTTGGAGGGGTCTAGTTGGATGTGTCCCCGCTGCTGCTTGCCTTTTTATGGTTCAGCTGTGTGATGCTGTTTATATATATTTTTATGTTTTACTAATGTTGTCACTATGGGACGTTTTTGATTTGTTTTTGTAAGTTGCTGTCTTTGTGCTTTTGGAACTGTGTTAATATTTACATGTTTATGTTTTCATTGTTAACTATCAAATTATAAGCAAATTATAGGCAACATTCTCTGTAGCTGCCCCAAGAGTCTGGAATGCACTCCCTGTCGAGATAAGAACCTCCCCATCTCTGACAGCTTTTAAAAAATCCTTAAAGGTCTACCTTTTCACTCAAGCTTTTTAATTTAATTGTGGTTTTAAGCTGTTGTAAGGTTTTTATTTCTGTGTTTTAATTTTGTATGTAGTTGTGAGCTGCCCAGAGACAGACGTTTGGGGTGTCATACACATTTGACAGATACATAAAGAAAAATAAGCAGACCAGCGATTACATAGGAGCATATATTTTTAACTCTACTCTTAGCAGTCATTTCTCCACTGTTTCATTTCAAATTTTCACCATAATTCTCAGTTATGTATAATTAACAACTCAGAATACATCCACCAAACTGTACCTGTTCTGATAGTAAATGTGTTGAAAACATTCTTTCTATGCAAAACCTAGTAAACTTGAACCAAGCTCTATATGGCGGGGTGGGGGTGTGGAATCCACAACATAACAGCCCTGCTGGATCAGGCCCAAAGCCCATCTAGTCCAGCATCCTTTTTCATACAGTTGCCCACCAGGTGGTTCTAGGAAGTCCACGGGCAAGACCTGAGGGCAATTAGGGATCAGCCAGTATCACAAAGATTCTCATTACACTGTTCCGGAGTTTATATCTTATTCTGTGTGTCACAATCAGATAGGATGACTTTTACTACCAAATTATTGTATTATGTATGTTAAGATGACTTCTTGTTTCCACAGCTACTGATTCTGATTGGCTGGTTTTTCTTTTTTTATCTCTCATATAGATTAATGAAATTATACATCAGGGAAAATAATAAGGGTCAAAAAACAAAATTATCAAATATCATAAGGTACTAGCACAGAACAGTAAAACAAAGCTGCAGTATGTACAGCTGCAATTCATGGAAGAAATCAGCCAAGCATCTGGAAAGTGTGGAGACGGAGGCAGTAAGATCAAAGCAATTTGGCATTTTCTGTAACACAAGAAGACCAGGCATCAACCACTGAACACCACAGCCCATCACAAGCTCTTTACATATCGCCAATTAAAATTCATTATTCAGTACAAAATCTAAGCCAGATATCTGCCATTTAAAATGAGACAACATAATGTCAGCAAAAAGGAATAAAAAGGTACTAAAGTAAAGAGAGTGTTCTATTGAAATTCACACAATTGTGTGTGTGTTTTTTTTTTACTGTGTTTAAATTATGTATTAGACTTCAACTAGGAGAAATTAAAAAGCAAAGACCACGAAAGAAAGTTATCCAGATATGAGAGGACAGATTTTTTGCACCAGAATTACGGCAATAATTTTACAACTTCCTTTCAAAACCTTTACTTAACCAGTGGGCTTTTGCCCTCTTATCTCATACATCTAAATACAGCTACCCCACAATAAATTTCTGGCAGCTTTTATTTTTTTTAAAATGAGCATTTGTGATCATTACTTATCTTAATTTATGTCTAGAAGAATAAAGGCTAGAATGCAATTTATTGTTTGCTACATTCTGTTCGAGCATCGCTGTGGGATTCCTGGCTAAAAACCTCACCGCCTTGGAATTCTAGCTGCCAAACAACACAGCAGCTGGAAAAGAAATACTGAAGAAAGGGCAAGGGGAATTTCCCTCTGGTATGACTCAAATAACAAAGCTTATTTAGCTAGTTTCCACCCACTGCTGTCTTTGTTCCCCTCCCATTCTTAGTCTACAGCTTGCTCTGAAAATTTTCCAAACAGATGGTGTCATCTCCATGGGAGTTGCCTCCACAAGAACAAAATTTGGCCCTTCAAAAAATCCTAGGTAAAAATTGTTTACCATTTGAATTCCCTGTCAGTTCTGAAATGAAACGTTTTGGCAATGGTATTGATGAGGTAAAGCAACTATTTTGTGGAAAGATGTCAGCAAAGATGTTGATAAACTCTTTATTTATTTCAGCGAAACTCAAGCACTAATTGCAACCTGAGAGAGATATAAAATGATCCCATGCTTTTTATTGCCTTGGAGAAATACCCTGAGAGGCTAATTTCCAGTGCTAATTATAAGCTAATATCTGTTTCATGTATATTCTGTCCTTCCTTCAAAGAGCTCAGGGGCATACATGGTTTCCCCCACCCAATTTTATCTTCAGAACCTTCAGAACCAATGGCGGATTACTGGAGAGGCAGAGGAGGCATCTGCCTATGGTGGCAAAATTTGAGGAGTGGCTTGCCACTCCTCAAATTTTTCCACCCCTCTCTGGGGACAGCAACAGCAGCTGCAGGGAGCGAAGGGCGCGGGGCAAGGAGAAAGACCCCTCAATGTTTTTTTTTTTAAATCACCACTGTGTGGCGGTAAAGGGAGAACCCGATAAAAGGGGGAACTCTCCACACCTCACCCTGGGCAAAGAGGGAAAGTTTCCCCTTGACCCCGCTCCTTGCAGTCTACTTCTGCCACACAGTGGTATTTTTGGCAAAAAGCCTTTTTGCCTACAGGTGGCAAAAACACTAATTCACCCCTGCTCACAACAACCCTGTGAGGTAGGTTATGATAGGAATAGTGACTGACCTATCATTGTCATCCAGTGAGTTTCATGGCTGAGTGGGGATTTAAGCCATGGTCTCCTCGTTATTAACTCACATTTCACACTCTAACCAGGTAGTGATTAGTCTTGGTTTATCATGAGAAGTGCAAGCCAACATATAATTGAGTATCTCAGCTAATCTCTAAACTGCATAGGTAAAAAAACATCAAAACTCTGTTTGAATCTTCCAGTGTTTTTCTGTTAAAATATTCCAACCCACCACTTAATATCTCACCTTTATACAAGAAAAACTTAAGGCCAATTCACAGGATCAGACTAGTGTTGAGTGAGAATGTTGGTACAGAGGATCAGCACACTTGCAGTGAAAGTTAATGTGGTGCCCAGGTAGCAGCATGTTTGCCATGTCTCTCTACAATGTACTTACGAGGACACTGGAATGGTGCAGAGATTGTGAGCTGAGTGTGAGCAGGAAATGGAGAAAAGAAACAGCCCATCTGCTGCCTCTCAGATCTAGTTCTGCATAACTTCACTTGACTCCAATTTTGTCTTTAACATGCCAGTTGGGTCTGTCATGAATCAGACCATTATGTTGGCAATATCCAAATGCAATTGATTTCCAAACCAACACTTTTAACGATTCTTTTAATATATAGAATATATATAGAATATATAGCTTATTTTTCCAGGCTTTAAATCTGTGATGGAAGTTGTTTTAAATTGCTGCTGTTTTATTCTACTGCTTATTTCATATTGTCTAATTATGGTTATTGTTTATTGCTGTTTTAGATTCTTGTAAACTGAGAATATGTTTACATTGAAGGGCAATATAGACACTGATTTAATTATAATTAATTAATTAAAGCTCACCTTCATTTTATCCTCCCAACTAACAAAAACGCTGTTTCCCTTTATTATTAAAACTCAGTATTAGATATTGTCTGTAGGGTATCTGGATGGAAACCTTTTCACCAGTTTCATTACATTACCAATTGCAAATCTGTAGTCAGTGAGCTGCACAGGGCTTCATGCAGAATATGATGCAGGCATGTACAGACCCAGAAACATCCTACAGGCTACATAGAGTAAGCAGTAGATCTAATCCAAGCTTCACAGTATAGAACCATTCACACAAACACCAGGCATAAGATTAGTTACTAAAAATGCTTTCATTCTCCCCCCTCCATCTTTCCTTGAGCGAACTCTAAGAGCACAGTAGTATATACTGTTTATCACAAATTACATTGCACCCTTTCTTCAGGAAGCTCAGAATGGCATACATGGGGTCTCCAGGCAGTTTCCCAAGTTAGAATTGCTTCATTTTGACAGTGTAATGATACCCTGTACTCTCGGCCCATTCTCTGGGCCTGGAAGCTCTGTGTTTTGGATGGAGTGTTGTAGCACACAAACAGGAATGCGGGAAATTGCCTGGCAGAATGCAGGCACCATCCCCCCCTCCACCGCCCTCCACCCCGTATTCACAAGAAGAAGTCACAGTCTCACAGAGACTGCAGAGTTTGCAAGGGCCAGCTTCTGGCTCCTGTTGAGCAACAAAGAGAGGGCAGAGCTCAGTGGCAGAGCTGCTTTGAATGCAGACAGTCCCAAGTCTGCCGCCTGAGACCCTGGAAAGCCATTGCCAGTTGGACCAGGCAGCCTTTGGCACAATGGTCTGAGAGCCGTTTCCAACGCTTAGCAGCCTGGACTGAAGGACTCATCATGTCATAAATTACTGCTGTCTCGTCCAGTACTCTCCCTGAGTACTAGCCAGAGCCACGTCATTAAAAGCCTCACAAGCAAGACCAGACCGAAGTCTCTATTTCCTGTTACATGTCCCCAGCATCTTATAACAAGAGATCCAGATTGCAAGATTAGAGGCACTGAAACAATGTATTCATTCCCCAAGACATCACATGGCTGTGTCCAAGAAAGAGAGGAGGGTTGATGCCCGTCCCTGTTGTTAAAACCAAACTCTTACCCAGTTTTGCACTACTATCTTTTGTTACTGTCTCCTCTTATCTCATTTATAGACAAAATTCTTAAACATGATTTTGGTAAACACGGTCATTTTCAAGCAAAGCTGCCAAAACCTACCACCTAGCCTCAACATACATTTTACCCACAGCCAATTGTGGATCAGCTGCCCTTCCTCCATAAAATAGATAAATAAATAAAAATTTCTTCTTTAAAATATTGCTGTTTGATTTGGCCAAATAGAAGCATTACAAAGAAATCCTTTCTCTTCACTTCCCTCCACTTTTTAACTTCTGTTCAATACCATATTTATATATATTACTCCATCTTTTCCTCCCAGATTGAGCACTGGTTTCTCTGCTGAAAAATCTGTTCGAATACTGCAGGAAATGGAGAGGGGTGGTTGCACAGACAGTAAAGTTTCCATTTAGCCTCGTACGCTCCAAAGGAAACAATCTAACCCAGCAAAACATCTTCCCTACATCTTGCCTTTCAGCCATTCGCCACTAGATGGCACTGTGTGAAGTTTTATCTCATCTGTCTTGTTTGTTACAGCTCTTGACTGGAAAGCCAGGCAGCCCCTGAAACTGAGTAGAATTCATTGAAACTGCGGGCTTTCATGACGTGTCCCTTAGTGGTCCATCACTTTTCTCTCTACCAGTGCTTTATTGTTCTTGCTCCACTCTGATCTTTTGTTTTCCTGGTGTCTAATTTCTTCTGCAACCCATTCAACTCTACCTAGCAAAACAACCATCCGTTCAACTCAAACAGTGTACCTGGCTGTGCTTGTGGGAAAACCTAACAGGATCCAGAGGTAGGTGAATAGCGTGGAGGATGGAGGCTCCTGACAGCAGCGTTGGGTCAATCTAAAAGCTGAACATCTTTTTTTTAAATCCAAAAAATACATTTATTTCCATAATACATCCTTGTGTGAACGACCAGCCATCAAAATCTTACACCGTTCTGAAGGAGGAAATCATGATCGAGTGAAAGCGTGCAGCGAAAAGGTATGGCAATGCAGCTTATAGTCGTATGTATGCCTACAAGAAATCCTGCTCTCGCCTCTCCCCCTTGTCATTGCACGTTGAAGTAGATCCCATCAAAGTTGTGTTTTGAAGACAAAGGAGACTTGTTACATAACAAAGAGGTGATCGATTTCATATCCCCTTCGTTAGCAAGTGAAAAAGAAACGGGGTGTTTCAAGGGGGGGAACTGCATGAAATGCATCCAGTCAATTATTATTTCCAATACATTTCTCCCTTTGTTTGGAAAACTGTCATCATGGGTTGAAGAGGTTGTGTGGAATGTTTGTTTGCTTTCTGTCTTTTGCTATTGAAGAAATCAATTGTTCCAGCTATTAAACTCTGAATATGGAGCTTCTGTTTACCAGAAGAGAGAGGGGTGGGATTTTCATTAGTGGTTTCTGTTCAAACAGCCAGATGTGCATGATGAGGGTATGATGCGGGGAGTAGTAATTACATAGTAAATGACATATAGCCCTAGGATCCTTGAAAGTTGTAACATATGTCTCTAACAAAACCTCTCAGCTAAAATCAGACTGGTGTGCCACTGAAGTTACACGGTTGCTCTTCTATTTTAAAAATACAGTTGAAGAATCTGTTTGGGTCATTTTTCATCTTTACCAAATATTAAGCAAATATTATTATCCTTATTTTCTTTCCTGGTGATAAGAAGGCAAATCATGATCTAATTATGTAACCGATCAGGGTACTTTGTTCCACATTTAAAGCACTTGGAGAGAACAATATAATGCTCCATATAAGACTTGTCTGGCAATGCTCAGACAAGAGCAATGTCCCAGAAAGAATGCTCACACAAAGCATGAACTGGAAAAGCCAGGTCTGGAAGTGCCATCTTTATCCCAACTGAAGCCAATGAAAAATTATCCCTGATTTCAGAACACTGGCTGGCACCCTGAATTTGTAAAGCAATGGTTACATGGTGGGGGAAACATTAAAGGAATGAGATATCTTGTGACGCAATGTCACACAATCATGCAGAGGCACCCATTTCCTTTCTGAATCTTTTTAAGAGAAAGAGTTCTGTGATGTGCCAGAGCAACTAGCTAGAGAAGTCTTTGGGCTAATGAGGTGATGCCTAATTTGTCTTGCTCTAAGGAACAGAGCTCACTATCACCATGGCGACCCAGGGAATATTAACTTCAATTCCACATAACATGCAGAGGGGTGGAATCCTTCCCAATTGCAAGTGGGGGGGTGAGATAATGAAAGGCTTGCCACCACTGATTTGGTAGACAAAGTTCATGGCTTTTGAATTATTTCTTGCAACTAGATCAAGGCAGTCTCAAGATGCGCAAAACTGAACAGACTATAGAACTTCTAAACCAAACTTCAGCACCATGGACAGTTTCAAAGGGGTGGAAAGAGGAAATAATGCAAAAGAGCAATTGAACAATTAGGAACTGTTTTCTGAAACTTTTAAAAGTCTCTGTGATCAATGTATTAATTTCAGAATGAGTGTTCACATGACACAGAATGAAGTGGGTCTTATTACCTGTGCTGTATTATATGTAGGCTGTGTGTGTGTGTGTGTGTGTAAATAACTTGCTTTCTGCATGGCAATGGTGCAGTGTTAGAATTGTTAACTTGAAATGAGAAGCAAGGTTAAAGCAGCTTCAGTAGTCAGAAACACAAATGGGTCAGGAAGTTAAGGAAAGTGATGGAAAGAGGATCAGGGCTATCTTACTTGTTGGCTACTCACTTGAACTTTTCAGGACCCCAGTTAATAGTTAAAAGCTGTCTCACAATATGCAGTGAGCAAATGTAGTGCACTAGAAAGAAAGAAAGAAAGAAAGAAAGAAAGAAAGAAAGAACAGCTCTGCCCCAGGGAAGGAGATTAAAAGGCTGGTTTGAGCACCTCTCTGCTAAGTCCATGAATACTCAGAGCTGTAAAACTCAAATGTTTGCCTTTATTGGGTAATGGTGGTTATGCTGCAAATAGAATATTCTTAGAATCTTGTGGCGAGAAAGGGATCAGTATTTAAGTTCTAAGGTTTAAGTCCCTGCTTCTAGGGCAGGGCAGGATTCCCATACCCAAGATTCTACACAGAAGAGTCCCTCGCATCCATGCTCCAGTGTCCACAAACAGAGATCATGGACAGGCAAAAGTGTGCTATGGAAGAGGTTCCTATTGGACAAGTTTAGTAAATTACACCTAGATCACTGAAACAAACGTGCTGTGCCATACAGAGAGAGGCTTTAAAAAGCAAAACCTGTCAACTGCTAATGAAGGCTGCAATCCTATGCACGTTTACCTAGGCGTGAAAGCCCCACTGAGAAAAGTCAGGCTTATTTTCAAGTTAGCCTGTATAGATTTACAAAGCCTGTGCATGGTTTCTGAGTGTGAAGAGTGAACAGGAACAATGCATTTATTCATGGAAGCTGGTTTATTTGGTAAGTATTCTAGCAAATCATTTAACAGCATGATCCAGTGCATGTTTGCTCAGGAGTAAGCCTCACTATGTTCAGTGGGGCTTAGTCCCAGACAGGTGTGGAGAGAATTGCAGGCTTAGTGAAACCGAAGCAGGGGACTTCAAGAACTAGAATCTATTCTTATTTCCAGGGTTTTAATGTTGCCAGTTGCAGACATAACAGACTGAATGTGGCCAGGGTGAAATCTTTATATCATTTCAACACAACTTGAAAGAAACAGGGGCTGTACAGCAGTAGTGCTTGGTGGATTGCAGTACTATTTGCTTGGGAAATGAGATAGCAAACATGACTAGTATAACTGCCCTTTTATAATGTTCTTTAGGAGATAGGGTATGGATTTTATCTCGATTTTCTATTAGCTTCTAGGCTGAGAGAATAAAATTTCAGCTTCTAGGCTGAAAAAATGAATTTATTGAATACAGGAACAAAAACAAACTATAAGGCTATGCATATGACCGAGCGGGTGGCGGTGGCGGTGGGGGGGGGGGAGGCAGGGATGGACTCACCTTCCCTCCAGATGTTCACAGCTAGTGCACACCCACACAATCCACACTGCTCCATGCAGCGCGGATCATAGGAGGCCAGATTTCATTTCCCCAGCCTCCAGCCCCGTGTGATGAGTGTGGTGCATTGGGGGATTTCCCTGGGAGTCAGGCACTCTAGTCACCTGACTCTGTGTATGCTTGGGGTGCACGCAGTCCAAGCAAACACACGAGCCCGGTGCTGGGGTTAAGGGCACACTTGCACCCTTCCCCCTGACTAAAGGCTGGGGTAAAAAGTAGGGTTATCCAGTATGGCAGAGCCAGGATCAGAAGCAAGCAGCCTCACCTAGACAAGCAGCCTAACACAAGCTGGGCTGCCCTAGCCTGGATTAAGCTGCTCATGAGAACAGGCTTTATGTGTTTTTGGCATGACCTCAATGGGTTTTTAAGTCCCATTGGGGTCATGCCCTGCGGTTGCAATTCACAAACCATTTAGTCTACAGCAATCTCACTTAAACACCATGGAAATCTGGAGAACTATCCTCATGATTACTCCAGAGTGAGGATTTTATGGATCTATTAGAAGGCCTGCTAGCACAGAATAAATCTTGGGTGTCCAACACTTGTCAAAAATAATTTGCCAATGGGTCAGAGATTATGGCAACAGTCTTTGTATACTGAATTGGAAGCAAGTTCCACTGAGTTTATTGGGATTAATGCCCAGGTAAATATGCAGAGGATCAGACAGCATGAATCATTTGACATGACAAAGCTATTTGACTACTCCCATGAACTTACCAGGTTTAGAGGATAAATACTAACCTTGGCAGCAGGGAGAAAGGAAAATATACCAAGTATATTTTTGACTGTATAGTTTGTTCCATGTGCTATTTGAGAGCTTCCCAAAAATATAACTATACAGACAAGTATTGTTTCACATTGACACTGCTAGTTCTACTTCTGTTTCTTGCTATCGCTATTTCTGCCTATTGTTAGAAATATAAGACAGTCAAGAACAGAAAAGCAAACAAGAAAATAATAGTGTTCATTTGGGAAAGAAATCTTTGCATGAGTCACATTTGTGCTGTTCCCTGTGTCAATGTGTTCTCTCCCCCCCCCCATTTTGCAAACATACTTTCTTTTACTGCTTTCCAAAGTCCTGCAAGACAAAAAGCTGTAAACAATGTTGAACAAATTGGAGAAAGCAGAGCTGATACACAGCAAATTTTATGCAGAGGCCACATCAGAAGGATAGAATCCAAAAGGATGTTGCTTATGCCCTTGTCCAGTCTTCCTCCCACACTATGAGGAAGCCAAGAATTGCAGGGTGAAATTCTGTTTCCACTATAATCAGTGGCATACAACAGTCCTTGAAAACAAGAAAAATGCATGATGAGGTGATGAAATACAAGGTCCACAACTACACATACCTCAGTTTATTTCACTTACACTGTGCTCTTCCTTGAAAGAGCCCAGACTAGTTTACAGATTGTTTCCAGGTGGTCTCCAATTCAGGTGTCTCTCAAGGCCACAGCACACCGGTGCAAATCCTAGATTCAGTCTACTATACCAGCAAAAAAATACCTACATTGGTATAGCATGAATAGGTAGAGCAGGAGCAGAAACATCCTCTGGCCAATTTAAAGGAGTGGAAATGGCTTGGGGGAAACTATTAATTAAATATATCTCCATCCTGCCCTTCCACCCTAAGACACTCAAGGCAGCTTACAACTAAAAACATTACCATAAAAACAATACACAACAGATAAGAATAATCAAGAAAAGATACTTTAAAAAAAATCACACACTTCAGATAAGTCTAGTGACACAAAAAGGTGACCTTTCACCTTTGCATCATGGAGAAAGGAGCCAGGGATTTTCCCCAATGCAGGAGTTTCACAGCCTAAGTGTTAGAAGAAAGCCCTCTCCCACTTTAGATGGAGGCAGTACATGAAGCAGTTCCTTCTCTTCTCATCTCAGTGGTTGAACAGGACTTTGCAGGAGGCAAGGCTGGTTCCAGATTTGTAGGGGCTCTCAAGAAACTAGCTTCTGTGGGCTCACTCCTACATGGGTGCCCCCCCCCCCAGGTTCATGATGGTGGATGAGATGGGAAATGGAGTGACTCAACTCCATCTATCTATATATTTAATTCTCCTGGGTGTGCCAGGGAAAAATGCATCCCGGCAGCCCAGCTGATTGGCTGGGCTGCGGGGCGCCTGATTGGCTGGCACACCCAGGAGAACAGCGGCGGCGTCGGCCATGGCCGGGGAGCCAGGCGGGCCCGGCCGCAGAGGCGAGGTGACAGGCCTGGTCGGGCCCGGCCGTGGAGGTGAGGCGGCGGGCCAGGCCGCGGAGGCGAGGTGGCGGGCCTGGCTGCGCCGCAGGCCAGGCAGTGGCGGGCCAGGCAGTGGCGTGGGCCAGGCGGCGGGCCCCAGCCTGGTCGCAGATGTGAGGCAGCGGGGGTGGCCCGGCTCACCCAACAGCGCGGTAGTGGTGGTGCGGAGGGGCAGGGGCGGCCCGGCCTGGCTGCAGGGGCGAGCCCAGACCGGCCTGGCCCAGCCGCAGTGGCGGCGGGACTCGGCACTCGGCCCGGCCGCGGCACTCGGTGGCAGGCCAGGCGGCGGGCCCCAGCCCGCCCGTCAGCGCAGTAGTGGTGGTGCGGCGGGGCGGGAGTGGCCCGGCCGTGGTGGGGCGGGGGTGGCCCAGCCGCGGCGGCGGCACTCGGGTCAGCTAGTTGAGAGAATTGCTCCATCACCACTACAGGGAGACTATGGACCCAGAGGTGGTCTCAGGGATTGATAGTGAGCTCTTCGGAGACCCCTAGGCCTTTGACAGCTGCCCAACAATATCATTCTCTGACACTGGTAGAAGGAGGCAGTCCTTTGTGCATCTTGGTCCCAAGCCATTTAAGGCTTTAAAAGGTAACAGCCAGCACTTTTAATTGTGTTCAGAACCAGACTGGCAACCAGTGATAGGGATACAATAACAGAGTAACATACTCCACAAAACTGGGTCCAGTCAAAACTTTCACTGCTGCATTTTGTACCAGTTGAGGCTTCCAAACATTTTTCAAAGGCAGTTAACACAAAGAGTACATGATAATCGTCCAAGCTTGATGTAATCAAATGATGCTAGAATTAAAGCAAGATGTGTTTTGTCTCCTACCACTGTCATGAGCTACAATAAATCTCTGCTTTCTCTCCACAAGGTCCCCATGCTGCTTTTTGTTACAGTAATGAACAAAAGGAGTGTGGTTGTCATCCTGACTAACAGAGCACCAGTGCAATGGGAGAAGCACCAGTGCTTCTGAAAAATTCAACTAACTCATCTCCAGTGCTGGCTCAGCGGTGACAACAAATTTCAATAGCCTCCCCTTTCGCAGGAACTGCTCCGTGCCACTTGAAAATATGTCACTGAGAATCACACAGCCCTCAGGGACATGTTTTTGGGTGACACAGATTGCTTTCAGGGGAAGGCAAGTCATTGACATTCACATACACACTCTAGCATTGGTGTAGCATTAGTCTGGACCTCTTCACAACCACTGGTACTACACCAGTCCCCCCCCCCCAGTGCTTTTTTAATCGGGATGTCAGTCAGTGACCTTAAAGCTAGAGAATTTAAGCATTCCCCCTCCTCCTGTATTCCAGCCCAATACATAGATCTCTGCCAGCAAGCCAAATATGACTGGGTTGTCCAGATTTCGAAGCAAATATTGTTAGTATATTGTTTCTTCCTTTTCGACAAGCTAACAGCTTGAGCCTCAAAGATACTATAAAACTCTTGTCTGCAAGCATCATATATGCAGCATCAATTCCTGTGTTTGTATGGTTTTCCTCCACACAACAGTTAGTCAAATGGGTAAAAGTAACTAAGTATAAATATTTAAATTCAAAGAAAATTATTCAAAATATACAAGAATTTTCATTGTTCCATAAGCTGATATTTGCACACCGAACAAAATTATTCAAGTACTATTAAATTATATTGCATTATATTTATGGGGGAGGTTACCTTTCTTGACCATGAAACCAAGGACAGAATTCTTTGTGTTTTTAAAATATTTTCAAGAAGTTCAGTACTTCACTTTCCAAGATATGATATCCACCCCCCAGAAATGTTTACAGATCTTCTCAAATGCATCTTGCCCCATTATTCTATCAGTGGGAATTATTTTGTATTCATTGGGCAAGACACAAAATATTCTAAACACAAAATAATTAAAAGTATGTATGTATGTATGTATGTATGTATGTATGTATGTATGTATGTATTCGATTTCTATACTGGCCTTCCAAAAATGGCTCAGGGCAGTTTACACAGAGTAATAATAAATAAATAAGATGGATCCCTGTCCCCAGAGGGCTCACAATCTAAAAAGAAACATAAGATAGACACCAGCAACAGTCACTGGAAGTACTGTGCTTGGGGTGGATAGGGCCACCTAAGTATTAAGAGAGAGACATTTCCATTCACCCACAATCTTTTAAAACAAGTGCCCTCACATCTGAGGCTTAGCCAAGTGATATTAACTAGATTAAAAATATCCTCTGTTCTTCCTTTGAGCTAAAGAAATTAAGCATATGTGGCGGGGGCTTGTGTCAAATGGTATGGTATGCCATTATCATGTTTTCCCATTTATTATTTCCACATTTGAATTTTACATATAGAGAGCCAGCGTGGTGTAGTGGTTAGAGTGCTGGACTAGGACCGGGGAGACCCGAGTTCAAATCCTCATTCAGCCATGAGACTTGCTGAGTGATTCTGGCCAGTCACTTCTCTCTCAGCCTAACTTACTTCACAGGGTTGTTGTGAGGAGAAAACTTAAGTATGTAGTACACCACTCTTAGTATACCTAACTCCAGAATCCCAGCAAGAAAGTAAAGTTAATCTAGAAAGCTGCAATGTTCTTCCATTAAAAGCATAATTGTATAATATGTTGTTATCCTGGAATTTGTGTTAAAAATAACATTTAGAAAAACTGTTTTGCTATTGACTAGTAGAATGTGGATTTCTGTCTGTATTGTCCATTGAGGGCAGCTTTACTATGAAAGAGGATGAATAAATTTAAGCAGAAGACAGTTCCTGATTCAAACATTCAGTCAAAACATGTAAATATTTGTTATTGATATATCAATTGGAGAATTGTCTTCAGGATGCATTTCTGACCACACATTTATTTTGAAATGCAGCTATTATAGAGTTGGTGAAAAGAACAAAAAGTTTAGAGTGAACTGCTGTGTTTTAAGTTATGCAACTTTTCTCACAAAAGCATTAGGTTTGTATGTGGCGGAGCATTCAAAAATAGTCTCTTTCCCCTTGAAGCATAACTGAGCAAATGTGTGCGGAGCACATGGTCCGCCAAGTGGGGCCAGAAGCACAGCTCATGCCTCCTGATGCTAACAGAGCTCACCCACAGCCCCCCTGCCCACCTGCTGCAAGTCTCCCATGCCCTTGCTCAGCTGCTCACTTACCACCAGTGGTACATTAGTTTGCCTCGCTTTGCTGGCTGCAATGTGGTCAAATGATGTCACCATCCCAGCACCTGTTCTCCCTGAGATGGGCTTGTGCCGGGGCAGTATCATCATTAGGCCATACCACCAGTGGAGACAGTGGCAGTGAGTGAGCAGCTGTGCGTGGGCCCCAGAGGCAAGCAGCAGGTGAGCAGGGGATCTACCAAAAAATCTAGCCACGGGCCACCATCAACACCACTATGTCACTGCCTTGAAGTCTGAAGTGGTACACTCTGCCACCTCAGGAATTGACCACCACATTTCTGCACCATGTGTAGACCAGGCCTCAGATGTGAATACTTCTTATATATCATCAGGATATAGTTCTTAGGGGCAATCCTTCCATGAGGTGAGTGGTTTCATGAGGTGAGTGGCAGATTTTTGGGGTGCCAATGAGGTAACAAGATGCCCTCTGCCACCTGCCGCAGTGCATTGTAACTCAACCGCTGCTTGGCAAAGAGCCACTCCATGACTGTCTTTCAGTTGCCTGGCTGCTGCTGCCCCCATCACCGCCCCACTGGGCCTCCAGCCTCTCTGTACTACTGCCACTTAGACCCACCCAGTCACTATTATTTTCCCATTCTTCCTGCTTGTTGAAAAGGCAAAAGTGTAGCCTGCACCCTTCCTGGTGCTCCATTCCATGCCCCTCGTTGTTGTTGTTGTTATTTCAAAAAGCAGGGCTAGCAGGAAAATAGTAGCAGCCATTAGATGGGCCTGAGCAGTGATGGCAGAGGCTACCCTTGACCCTAGATAAGAATCCGAGGAAGGGAGAAGAGAAACAGAAACTGCTCCCTGGTGCATTCGCACACTAGGGAGAAGGGAAAGGTCATGATCAGGTTGATGGGGGAAGGAGAAAAGGGAAAGGTATGTTGTGGGGAGAGAAAGAGGTGCACAGTGACCAGAGGAGACTGCCTAATGGCAGCCTCTTCTGGACACAGCAGTTGAAAGCCTGCTGCAGGTACTCCCAATCTGATCCCATTTCCCGTGGCAGGCTTTCAGAGGGGGTGCAGGGCAATGCCAGAAAGCAGCCTCCTCTCTTTGACCAGCACCTCCTTTAAACCCAGAAGGTGGGTGAGGTTGGCTTCAGTGCAGCGGAGTTGCTATGAGAGACAGCATTTGCCCCCTCGCCTCAGGCACATAAATGCCTTGGGCAGCCAGGCAGCCAGTTCACATGTTTAACAGTGTAGCTGGCTTTGATTCTCCTAGATGGGGATTTTAGATTCTTTTCATATGCAAGATTTTGAGCCATGTCACACATTGCATTTTTAGGTTTGAAGTGCACACCTGTAAATGTGCACGAGACAAGCATGTTGTGAAGCATGTTCACAATAGTGTGAATGAGACAAGCATGTTCAAAATACATATCATATGGGTACACATGTCAAAAGCTATGATGGCCAGCAACTCCCTGCTCAGTGTACAGTCAGTAGTAATGCACGCATGGATGTGGGTTTACATCTGTAAAGTATGTGAAATGTCTCTTTTTGTGTGTGAAATGACTACTTTTTCAATATAAAAATGACAGTAGCTGGGGTGTACATTTTTCTTCCAAGTTGTCTCTGCATTGGCAGCATACATATGTGACACAAAGTAAAAGAGGATCAAATGTACCTTTTAGCGTAGGAAAATACTCCTACTGTTTCACTGCTTACTGTGGCCATTTTATTATTTCTGGAGGAATATGTTCTTTTTAACGTATGGCTACAATAGTCCTGTGGATAAAGAAAGTGTGTGGGCGGATCCTCTTTGGGGGCCTAATTAATTATGTAATCAAAATTCTGCTGTTGTAGGCAAATCCCTAGAATATGTGTATTCAAATGGCACATTAATCATTTTCGTCCAATGCCTCCACAGTGATTTTAGTATAACATAGGGTAGCCTTTGTATGTGCTCTATAAGATTATAATTCACATTGGTACAGGACTGTTGGTGCTACTGTAGTCTGAAAGAACAAAGAGAGAGAAATTTAAATTCATATGCACTCTCCCTCCTAAAATACAGCAGAACCTTCTGCTGAACATGCCTTACTGCAATATTTTGGGCTGGTTCAAACGATAATGGTCCAACATACATGAAGAAAGAGGAGCTGCACCAAGAGCAAGCACATCAGGAGGTCTTCCACAGATGTCCCGACATCGGCCTGGCACTTGATTGTGTATGGGCACCATTCATCCAAAAAGCCCCAAAACATGCACCAGTTTTTGTAGCATGTGTTTTGAGGTCCATCTGGATGAATGGCCCCCACAGGCAATCAAGAGACACACTGGGACAGCATTGGGATGTTCATGGAAGATGTCCTGATAGGCACACTCTCAGCATGGTCCTTCTTTCTTTCCATACCTTGTCTTGAGAGCATACTCAGTGGAGTTTTTCCTAGTAAGGTGAATTAGAGATGTAACATTTGGGAGTAGACAAGATTTAGAAAGCACCATTCCAGCTGAACAGATTTGAAAGCTTGAAAGTAGGCGAATGAGGACATCCAAATCTAAGGCTAAGATGTTCACTGCAGCAGAAAAATAGGCTTCTTTCTTCTCTCGTAGATGCTGAATGCTACTCTTTCTGCTGAATGTCCCACAATTTATTCCCAAGAAAACGATATCTAGATCAAAAGAATAACAAAAGGAAGAGAGGGCAAAATGATGAGAGTGAACTGTTAATTCAGTGATGTAATCAACTGTGTTCTTCAGATTTTAATCAGAGGATCGCTCCATTCATGTATCCAGTTTAGATTTGTGTTACATTATTACAGGAAATCATTTGCCTTTTCAAGCTCTTCAGTTGCATAAAAAAAGCAAATCCTGAGGGTGATTATTTGCCATCTCATACAATACACAGCAGCCACCTTAAGTGGCACAGAGGGGAAATGTTTGACTAACAAGCAAAAGGTTGTCAGTTCGAATATCCACTGGCATATGGGAAACATCTATATCGGGCAGCAGCGATATAGGAAGATGCTAAAAGGCATCATCTCATACTGCATGGGAGGAGACAATGGTAAACCCCTCCTTTATTCTACCAAAGAAAATCACAGGGCTCTGTGGGCGCCAGGAGTCGAAATTGACTTGATGGCACACTTTACCTTACATTACACAGCAGTAAACCTGGGTTGGCTAATGCATACACACTTAACAGGGAGCTATAGCCAATTATGGTTTTATCATCAGCTCCCTGATAATAACTATACACTGTACATGTTTGCAAACAACTTTGAACCAAAGGAGCTATTCTGCTAGCAGAAAACCTCTGTTTCCAACATAGTAGAAACATGAGGAAAGTGACTCCAGATCAATCTTTTTTCAAAAACTTTTAGCAGTCCAGTGCATTTTGTATATCTTCCTTATAGTGAGCCCCTGGTGGCGCAGTGGTAAAACTGCCGCCCTGTAACCAGAAGGTTACAAGTTCAATCCTGACCAGGGGCTCAAGGTTGACTCAGCCTTCCATCCTTCCGAGGTCAGTAAAATGAGTACCCAGAATGTTGGGGGCAATATGCTAAATCATTGTAAACCGCTTAGAGAGCTCTGGCTATAAAGCGGTATATAAATGTAAGTGCTATTGCTATTGCTATTATACGGCAGTAGCCTTTGGGAAGACAACAAAACCCAGACTTTCCTTTTACTCCTGATGTACTGAGAAATGAAGAGAGAAAGTTTTAAAAAGCCTCTCCACTCCTGAGACACCTCATTGCTACTTTCTCTCCTGGCATGCTGTTTCACAGGACAATGGGAGGGAACACAAGAAACCAACCTCTTCCTTGCTCTCACTCACCACCATTGCTCCCACCTGCCACTACTGGGGATCAACAAGGAAAGGGAAAGAGAGGAGGATATTTTTGAAGGATGTGGGGCTAGCAGACAGGATGTTTTCATGGAGGGGTCGGGAGGTGAGATCTGGGTAGCTTCCTTGATCAAAGCAGAAGTTGAGAGGCTGGTGGAGCTAGCCTATTTGAAGTGTGCTTTTAAAAAAAAAAACCAAATTCCTTTCTGAGCGCAAACTTGGAATACATCACTAAAGTCTCTAATTTTGTGTTTCCCTTACCCATGTAGAGGGAACTTCAGAACAGGGTTAATAGAATAAATATTCCTTTTGATGAAGAGAGCACCGGAGACTCATGGTGTTTTCACAGATGTCTGTTGTGTATTGACAGATATATAGATTGAGCAAGCATTACAGGAGTGATGACACAATCAGACAGTCACTGCTATTCCCAATGAAGAATCAGCCCAACATTACAAAACCAGGTCTTTGCAAACAAAATCCAAACTGCTTCCCTGCACTTCCATCAATCTTAGCAATATTACCAGTGCAGCCATAATTGGTCTTAACGTCCACCAGACAAGGAGCAGCCCAAGTTATCATATTGTCTAACAATAACTACCAGGTTATACAAAATCTGAGAAAGCATGACTTCATTTTGCATAATGACAACATAGTGGTAATAATACTTTGCCCCAATTCCTTTTTCCATCTAGCAAATCTAATCTAATGAAATCTTCTTGCATGGGAAAATGAAGAAGGTCTATCTATCAATCATATTTTTTAATACCACCTGATATGTACATCTCTGGGCAGTGTACAAAATTTAAAACAATATTTAAGAATCAACACAGATTAAAATACATGAAACAATAAAAACAGTAGCATAAAACAGAAACAATAAAAACAGTAGCATAAAACAATTATTAAAATTAATTGTGATTAAAAGCTTGTAAGAATAGGTGAGTCTTGAGGGTCTTCCTGAAAACAAACAGAGAAGGAGATGCTCTTATTTCAGCAGGAAGCATATTCCAAAGCCCTGGGGCAGCCACAGAGAAAGCCTGGTCCTGGGTCACCACCAAACAAGCCAGTGGCAACTGTAACCAGACCTCTCCAGCAGATTGTAACAGGCGGCAGGGTTAATGACAAAGGAAGTGCTCTCTTAAATACCCTGTCTTTAAACCAAGCTGGGTATTTATAGGTAATAACCAGGCCTTATAGGCAATAACCAACACTGTGTATTTCACCTAGAAACATAATCAGCACCAATGCAGTTCTTTTAAAACCAGTGTTATGTGGTCCCTTCATGTTATCCCAGAGACCAACCTGGCTGCTGTATTCTGTACCAATTGTAATTTCCGGACTACATACAAAGGCAGCCTCACATAGAGTGCACTAAGGTAGTCAAGCCTGGAGGTTACCAGCATATGTACCACTGTTATATGGTCATTTGCCTCCAGAAATGAATGCAGCTGTCGTATCAGATGAAGTTGATAAAAAGCACTCCCGGCCACTGCTTCAACCTGAGAAACGAGGGCAAGCTTTTGGTCCAGAAGCACTCCCAAACTACATACCTGAACTGTAACCCCATGCAGAACAAGCAGCTCTAAACCACTTCTCAGGTCCCTACCCCCCACAGTCAGTACCTCCATCTTATTTGAGTTCAACTTCAGTTTCTTATCCCTCATCCAGCCCATTACTGCCTCCAGGCAGGCATTTAGAAAAGATATGTCATTTCCTGATGAGGTTGACATGAAGAAATAGATCTGGGCGTCATCAGCACCAAACATTCTGATTATCTCTCTCAGTGGTTACATATAGGGATGTGCACAGAACTGCTTCGGAGGCCCTTTATGGGCCTCCGAACTGGTTCAAAGAACTGGAGGTTCTGCCAGTTCGAAGGCGGTGGGAGTCTCCCTTTAAGAGTGGGAGAGGGTATACTTACCCCTCCCGCCGCTGTTCCTCCTCCGGCGTGCATGTTTCTTAATGCCAATCGGGGCGGTAGCATACCTCCCTGATGCCCTGTTGCCCTCGTCTTCTGGATATGACTGGAAGTCGCCAACTCGCTCGCAGGGGCATGCACACATGATGCACGCATGCACACGTAGGTGCACTGGCAACTTCCGGTCATATCCACAAGACAAGGGCAATGGGGCGGCAGGGAGGTACACTGCTGCCCCTCTGGGCATTAAGAAACACGGACACTGGCAGGGGAAAAGCGGCAGGAGGGGTAAGTGCTAGGGATGTGCACAAACTGGTCCTGAGGCCATGATAGAGGCCTCTGAACCAGTTTGAACATGGCCTGGTCTAGTGGTGCGGCGCCGGTGGGGGGTGGTTCTTTAAGGGCGGGGACGTTGCACTTACCCCTCCTGCTGCTTTTCTCCCACAGGCAGTCTGTTTTTTGGCAATGATTTTTGGGCCGCAGCGTTCCTCCCTGCCACCCCTGCCCCCATTGTTTGCCGGAAAGAGCAGAAGTAGCAATCGCACGCGCCCACTGCGCATGTCACATGCATGCGCATGTTGCGTGTGCATGCACAATAGCTACTGCTGCTATTTCCAACAAACAACGGGGGCAGGGGTGGCAGGGAGGAATGCTGCCGCCCCAAAATCATTGCAAAAAACAGAGCGCCGGCAGAGGGAAAGCGGCGGGAAGGGAAAGTGGTGGGAGGGGTAAGTGCAACCCCCCCTTAAAGGAAGACCCCCGCTGGTGCCGGACCATGCCTCCACGGTTCTGTGCACATTCCTTGTAAGTGCAGCCTCCCCCACTCTTAAAGGGAAACCCCCGCCGCCTTCGAGCCTCCCTGCCACGGTTCCGTGCACACCCCTAGTTTCATATCGATGTTAAAAAGCATCGTAAACAGTATGGAGCCTTGTGGAACTCCACACTTTAGTTCTCGCTTTGCAGAACAGTCTCCCAGTAACACCATCTGGAAGCTACAACAGAGGTAGGAATGGAACCACTGTAAATCAGTGCTACCCAATCCCACCTCTCTTAGGAGGTCCAGAAGGATACCATGGTCGATTGTATCAAAAGCCACAGAGAGATCCAAAAGGATCAGCAGAGTCACATTCCCTCTGCCGCTAGCCAGTTGGAGATCATCCATCAGGCCGATCAAAGCAGTCTCAACCCCATAGCCCACACGAAAGCCAGTTTGAAATGGGTCTAGTTAATCTGCATCATCCAAAACTGCCTGGAGCTGAAGCCACCATCTACTCAATCACCTTGCCAAACCATGGAAAATTGGAAACAGGTCTGTAATTAGCTAACTGTTGGGCTGCCTTGTTACCTGGTTGCTTGGGTGGCCCTGTGGAGTCTTGAGAAGGGTGTGGCATCCCTCCTCTAAGGCTTCCGTTCCCTTCAGGGGGCAGTAGGGGTGAGAAGGGCCCAGGCTGATTGGATCTCAGTGGGGTTGAAAGAGCAAGGCAGGGAGAGACACAGGAAATAGCTCTAGGGAGACAGCTAGGTGGTGTGTGGCAGGAAACAGGAAGCAAGGTCAGGAAGGGGGTGGGGCCGGAAGATGGATGGGGATGGACAGGGATGGGGGAAGGAGGAGGCAGCAACAGGTGGGTGGGGGAAGAAGGAGGTGGCAACAGGCATGTGACAAAACAGCAACAGCGGGGGGGGGGGACTGCGGCAACAGGTGACAAACCTCACAACCCTAGACAACTCAGCTGCATGTGAATTTGCAGAAGCAATGCTGGCAGAAAAGAACCGCTTCTTTACCACCCACACTGCCAGAGCATAGACCTTCAAATGTGCTCTGTGTTGTGCCTGATCAGACTTGTGCCGAGACTTTCTCCACTTGCTCTCTAGTCATCTATCTCACTTCTTCAGTTCCCGTCATTCAACTGAATACCATGGGGCTGTCTTTAAAGCAGGCCAGAGAGGATGTTTAGAAGCAATTGTGTTTACTGCTCTAGTGAATTTATTATTCCATGTTTGCACCAGAGCATCGACAAAATCACTAGCAGCGCCAACCATGCACCCTTCCAAGGCTTCTTGGAATCGTATTGGATCCAATAACCTCCTCGGGCAGACCAATCTAATAGGACCAATCTAACTATTAATTATTATCTATATATTTAATTCTCTAAGGCATACCCGTGGCTAATCCCATGTGTGGCAGCTCTCGCGGGAGTTCGTAGAGCTGCCGGATAGGCTAGTCATGGGACGGGTGGGAGGGAGAAAAATGGCAGCAGCGGTAGCAGCTGGCCGGCTGGCTGGCAGGCATGTGGGGAGCGGCAGCAAAGGGCAGAAGTTGGTGGCGGGGATGGACAGGGACAGGGGAAGAAGGACGTGGCAACAGGTGGGGGGAAGAAGGAGGTGACAGCAGGCGGGCAACAAAACGGTGACAGCAAGGGGGCCACGGTGACAGGCAACAAACTAGAGGCACAGATGCTCTGCACCCAGCCCAGCTAGTTACTATGATTACAATAATACAAAAAGGAAGTCATAGGTTTCATTCAAAACCATTTTGAAGAGTAAATTATTCATAATATTCAAGAGAAACATTTTTGTCATACTTTGCAAGTATTTGTATTCATTTTATCTATAATGTGAATTTTACAAAAAATACTTTTCTCTGGAAGAGCCTCAAATCAAACTGTAGCTTAGAACAATCCAGGTGAAGTTCTTTAAATCTCCTTGCCCCCAAACTAACTCTCCCTGAGCAAGCTACTTGGGATTAAGACCACTGCCTTTCTCTCCTATGGCATAATCACTTTTTCCCACTGAGCACCTTAGTGAGGAAAAGCCTGGCTGATGAACCTAGTAGGCACCCCTCTCACTGAGAAATTAGAATTGCTTTAGAAGCCTCTGTGGTGGCAAAGTAGCCTCTGGGCCACCCTTTCAAATCCTAGTGGGAATGACACCTGACAGGTAAAAGGCAGGTACCTTTTTCTCCCCACTTGATGTGGAGAGGGTTGGAGGGGGACAGAAAAAGCAGATGTGAACCATGAGCTACCAGTTTGCCATCCCTGGTCGAGGACACTGTTACCTCCTAAGCTACAATCTCTCAGTAAGTTAACGATAACAAACAGAAGCCTTGGAAACAAAAACCTTAGCAGTTCTATTCAGACATTATGTTGTACATGTGTTCAGGCGTCTTTACACGTGTACATGTGTTTTTTAAATTTATTTAATTTATTGAATTTATATACCGCCTAATATTGAAATATCTAGGCAGTGTACAGAATTAAAACATAATATAAAATAGATGTATAGATGTTTGTACACATTTAAAATTTATAAAAACATAAAAATCATAATAGATAAAAACATTAAAATTTAGAAATTTGGTTTCAATTAAAAGCCTGGGGAAATAGGTATGTCTTCAGGGTCCTCCTGAAAACAAACAGTGAAGAAGATGCTCTTATTTCAGCAGGGAGCGCATTCCAAAGCCCTGGGGCAGCCACAGAGAAGGCCCAGTCCCAAGTTGCCGCCAACCGTAATCAGACCTCTACAGATGATCTTAATAGGTGACAGGGTTCACAAGAAGGCACTCTCTTAAGTACCCTGGACCTAAGCAGTTAAGGGCTTTATAGGTAGTAACCAGTACTTGTACTCCGTCTGGAAACATATAAGCAGCATTTGTCTCCAGAAATGGAACTATCTGGCGTATCAGCCAAAGCTGATAATAAGCATTCCTGGCCACGGCCTCAACCTTAGAAACCAGGGAGAGTTTGGGATCTAGGAGCACTCACAGACTACAAACCTGATCTTTTAGGCGGAGTGTGACTCCATCCAGAACAGGCAGATCAAAACCATCTCTCAGATCCCGACCCCCTACCTCCATCTTGTTTGGATTCAATTTCAGCCTGTTATCCCTCATCCAGCCCAATATCACCTCCAGGCAAGCACTTAGGGGGGTAATGCCATTTCCTGATCAATTTGGTATGGAGAAATAGATCTTGGTGTCATCAGCATATTGATAGCACCCCAGACCAAACTTCCTGATGATCTCTCCCAGCGCTTTCAAGTAGATGTTAAAAAACATTAGACACAGTATGGAGCCTTCTAGAATTTTGTGATAATTACTGCACATTATGTTGTGTGTGTGTGTGTGTGTGTGTGTGTGTGTGTGTGTGTGTGTGTGTGTGTTGAGTATACTGCCTAACTGCCCTTGGGGCAATACCCTTGGGGCAATATACAATCAAAAGGGAAAAGAACACATGCATTCATTTAAAAAGTGAACCTGGGTACAGACCCTTTGAACTGGGTCTGTAACAGATAGCAAGTGTCCAACATAATATATGAAAAACTGTACATGTGTAAAGATCTGTATGTGCATACACTTTACAGAGATTGTACATGCATTGAGGATAATGTGCACATAGAGCTATTCCAGCATTACACTGTATGTGTGCATAGATGTTTGTACACATAAATGTTTTATGTGAATGACTGTACATACCACTGCTGGGTACAGATAGGAAGTGTACTACTAAATGTGCATTCAACATAATGTTGGAACAACTTGTATGCATACAGATTGTACATGTGAATATGGCGGTTTTGGGAAGTATAAAAATGTGATAAATAAAATAAATAAATAAAAATTGACTAAAGGGGGGGATAAAATACAAAATACAAAATACAATAAAAAGCAATTTTAAAACTCCTTAAAATAAGTTAGAAAGAAAATTTAAAAATCAAAATGTAAAAAGCTTGAGTGAACAAAAAGGTACCTGGTATCTAAAAGAACAAAGTAATGAAGCCTGGTGAACCTCACTGGGGAGGCTACTCCATAAGCGGGGTGCAATCACTGAAAAGGCCCTTTCCTTAGTAACCATTAGTACTAATTCCAAATCTGCTGTGCCGTTTAAATACTGTTCAATTATTCTAAGTGCAATTCAGTCATTATTTGTCAGTGAATTCATTTCCCTACACAATATTTCAACTGCAGCTGAGATATCAGAATGTGATACAGTTGTAATGAACAGTAACTTTCCAATGCCCATTTTATAGTTTTCATTGCTTTCCAGAGACTCATTGGATTCCTTCTCCTTTAAGGAACTCAATTCCATTGGAGTACTCATATAATTTGCTTCTGTTAAACCAAGACTCTCAATTAAGTCTATTCTCAATTAAATCTTTTGCCTCTGATTGAGTGTAAAACATCCATCATCTCCTCTTTTTATTTGTATCCTAATAATACATTTCACCCAAATCTTTTTTCTACTTCTTTATTTAAAGTCTTCACTATCTCATTATAATCTTTCTTATCCTAATGACAAACAATCAGATTGTCAACATATATAAGAATGTATGTCCATCTTCCATTTCTATTTCTAGTGTACAAACAATGATCAGCTTTTCCCTGTCTATATCCTTCTTCCAGAAGCAATTGATTTAATTTCCCATTCCAAACTCTGGCTGCTTGTTTAAGTCCATATATACTTTTTTGTAGTCGACACACAAGAGTTTCTTTACCAAACTCTTCAAAATGTGGAGTTTGCTGAATATATATATCCTCCTTGATATTACCATATAAAAATGCAGCCTTTTCATCTAAATGATGCACACCCATTCCCTTAGATGCAGCAATTACAAGTAACAGTGTAAACGATGTGTACTTAATTACTGGCGCAAAGGTCTCTTCATAGTACTCACCATATTTCTGTGCATATCGCTTAGCAACCAACCTGACTTTATATCTTTGAATGTCTCCAGTTTCATCATATTTAATGGTAAACATCTATTTGCATTCTATAGGCTTTCTCTTTTCTGGTAACTTTAAAAGTTATGAAATGAATCAATCTCTTCCTTAGCAGCCTGTATCCACTTTTGTGTCTCCAAATCGGTTATTCCTTTTATATTATCAAAGCAAGCAACACTGTGCAACTTGATAGTGTTGGCAGGGTCGGGTATTCTATAATTTTTACCCAATTCATATCCCACAAAAATTTCTTCCTCACATCTGCAGTCCAATTTCCCACTGTGCTCCTTGGGAATGTATGTGT
This sequence comes from Hemicordylus capensis, assembly GCF_027244095.1. Classification (NCBI taxonomy): domain Eukaryota; kingdom Metazoa; phylum Chordata; class Lepidosauria; order Squamata; family Cordylidae; genus Hemicordylus; species Hemicordylus capensis. The sequence goes on along the minus strand of NC_069659.1, from coordinate 91,921,783 downwards.
ACGTTTTACTTCCGAATACTTTGATGTGCTTTAAACTGGGTTTTCTTCCATTCCACAATTCAAAAGGAGTTAAATCTTTGGTTTCAGTAGGTAATCAATTTTGTAGATAAGTAGCTGTCTTAATAGCTGCCCCCTCAGTACTATTTGATCCAGTCCTGCATCAAATAGCATGCTTCTGTACATTTCAAGCAAAGTCCTATTTTCCCTCTCAGCCACTCCATTTTGTTCTGGAGGATAAGGAATGGTTCTTTCATCCTTAATTCTATGTTCTTTTAAATACTGCTATGTCATTTCTGCAATATTCACCGTCGTTGTCATTACTCAGCTGTCCAGCTAAACGTCCCTGTCCCCTTCACCAAGCCTGGCTGGGCTTACCAGGGCCGGCCTCAGAGCAGGGATGGGGAGGAGGTTAAGCGTCACCCTGTGCCTCCTCCATCCCAGGCTGCTTGCTCCTTGTGTCTGCCACTCTCTGGGGCCACCAGCCAGCCTCTCATCCCCAGCTGGCTCCTTGTATGCCTCCTCACAGGCTATGCATCACCCACCCCCAATTACGGGGCCAATGCCCCTCTTTATTCCCTGTAATTGTCTACCCTTTACAGCTGCTGCCAATGTCTCTCCCCCTTCTCCCTCCTCCTGCTCAGACCCCCTCCCTTTGGGAGGCATGCTGCTGATGTTATCCTCATGTGTTTCCCCTTCAGCTCCTTCAGGGCTCTGTCCCTCCTCCATTGGAGCCAAGTCCTTGCCCGCTGACTGTCTTTCCTCCACTTCTCCACAGCTGCCACCCATCCCCATCTCCTCAGGCCCCCTCACCACTCTGTCCTCGGGAGTACAGACAGCCGGCCTTGCCAAACAACAGTCTTCGGTTTCTGCTGACATATTCTCTAAAGTTGTTCTCTCAAGCAGCCTAACACAGGCTAGGGCAGCCCAGCCTGGGTTAGACTGCTCATATGCAGTAGGGATGTGCACAAAGATTCTTCGGCACTGGCAGGGGTAGTACTTTAAGGGTGGGGGAGGGTGTACTCACACACACCCCGGCGGCGCTCTGTAATCTTGAAGCCCCTCAGGGTGGCAGCATTCCTCCCTGCTGCCCCATTCACCCTGTCAGCCCGAAGTGACCGGAAGTAGTGAGCGCACGTGCGCCTGTTGTGTGCGCGCACCCACGACAGGCACATGCATGCATGCACGGCAGGCACACCCGCGCTCACTACTTCTGGCCACTTCTGGCCGATGGGGGGAACGGTGCAGCAGGGAGGAATGCTGCCACCCTGAGGGGCTTAAAGATTACAGAGCGCTGGCAGGGAAAATGTGGCGGGGGGGTGAGTACACCCTCCCCCACCCTTAAAGTACTACCCCCGCCGGTGCCAAAACTCTGAAAACTGCCCCAGCACTGAAACATTTTGGAGGCCTTTACAATGGCCTCCGAAACATTTCGGGCACATGCCTAATATGCAGTGCTGGGATTTATCTTTAAGCTCAGCCTTTAGTCAAGGTTAAGGGCTCAAGCACGCCCTTAACCCTGGTGTCAGGATCGTGTGTATTCTTGGGCTGCTTGCAACCAAAGCACACACAGATATCGGCACCTAGAGCACCATGTCATGGGGGTATCTCCCAATGCACTGCACTCATTGCCTGGTGTATTGTGGGATATGTGGAGCCCGGGATGCATCATCCCAGCCTCCAGAGATCTCCACCGCTGTGTGTGGGAGCATGGTCCACACTTCCTACGTTTAGTGCAGCCTTTCCCGTGCCCGTCCACTCTCCTGGTCATGTTGATACCCTTTCTGAGTTCCATCAATAATTCACTTTTCTCCTTCAGCAAATATATATATGCCACCTGGGCAGGGTTCCCTCTACCCCCTCTGTGAGATCTCTGGAGCCAAAAGGCCTGTTGCCCCTGCAGGCCATAGACACTAGGGCCAAATGATAGAGGTAGTTCTGGAGTGGGCCAGTTGCCACAGGAACCTCCTATTGCTCGGGCTCATATGGGGCTCGTGACCCATGGCTCATGGCCCATGTGGCTCCCCATTAGGGAGCTGGCTGAAACCGGAGCCCTGTTTCTGCTGCCTGGTGCAGCCCCTACACGCCTGCCCTCCTCCAAGCCTCTACTTGAATTTCCTGAGTAACAAGAGTATCAACAGGTGGATAAAGGTGATCCAGTTGACACAGTATATTGGACTTCCAAAAAGCTTTTGACAAGGTTCTTCATCAAAGAATCTTGAGAAAACTTAGCAGTCATGGAATAAGGGGAGAGGTTCATGTTAATAAATATATGTAAAAAGATACCAATGCACCCTTTAAGCAAAGTAAAATCAAGGAGAGGGTTATAGGCAGCCACCCAACCTGAATGACGCAAACATACTGAGAGGAAGGGGCAGGAGTGAGATGGCATAGGTGTCCCCTACTTAGGTGTCCCCTACTGGTGGCCATCTAAGTCTGTTGTGTTGCAGCTAAGTTTCATATACATATACACATAGCGTGAAAAGTCATCAATAAAAGTCAGAAAATACAAATTTCTCCCTGGTATTTTTATGGAGAAGGGACCACAAACATCACTATGGATTAAGTCCAAGACTTCATTGGATTGAAGATGCTGTTTTTTCTTTGATGACCCATCCAAAGATGCCACAAGTTTATGCATTCTTTGTCTCACAGTCACTTGATACATTTGTCAATTCTCTTCTACAATCAACCTCATAAAGCTTGTTATCTTTTAACATAGCTCTAAGTAATAATTCTCCTTCTTTAAACCCCAAACAACTATGTATTCTAAAAATAATTTAGCAGCCCCTTTTTGTATCTGTTTTCACAGTAAACTATTCTGCAAACATGGCACATAAAAGGCATCTGGAATGCTATTGCTTACTTCATTTATTTTACCACCTCCAACATTACATTTTAGAAGAATTGTGCCTTTTCCTTCTGTAGAAATTGACTTTGACTGATGTGTCAACTTTATAGTTCATATCAATGTCTGAGACATCCTGTAGATTGTTAAAGAAATGTGAAGTTGCTCCACTGTCTACAAATATATTGTTTTTACTCTGGTTTGTATTAATTCTGCAAATAATTTCTCTTGCAGTGCATACCTTTCTGTTATTCACAACTTTCTTTCCATTACATTCATTTTTATATGCAGAAATCTATTTATTAAAAAATTTACCTTTCTGAGATTTATCCATATCTTCCTTCCTCTCTTGGAAATTGGTTTTCTGTTCTCTGTTAGGACATGTTCTCTTTAAATGTTAAGTACTTTCGCACACAAAACATTGCCTGCCATTAGTAAGTTTATGAGCATAATTTTGGACTTTTTCTTCCCTTTCTGTTTGTTCTCTCAGATTAAACTACCAACAAACATTCTTATTCAAAACATAAAGTCACATTCTTCTTTATTTGCAGGAAATTAATAATACTTTTGTAATGCTTAGGCAAAGTATTTAGCAAGAGCCAAGTTTTGGCTGGTTCAGGTAATCTTATCTCTTGCTCTTCTAATTCTTTCAACGCTCCCAGGAAAGAGACTATGTACTCCTGTAATTTTTTTCCTTCTTTGAATCTTTTGTTGCATAAATTTAGCGTGAGAGAGACTTGACTGGTGATAATTTTCTGTTAAAAAAATTCTTCCAATCTCTCCCACATTTCTCTTGTGGTTTCCTTTTCTTCTATGTGATATATCAATTTATCACTTACAGTTAAGGAGATATGTCCCATTGCCTGCATGTTTCCAGCAACCCATGCCTGCTGCTCTCTTCCACTCTCTAATGGTCTCTGTTCTTCTAGTACAAAAAACAGTCCAAGAGTATTTAGCCACATCTTTACTTTAAATGACCAACTTCTATCATTTGTTTCACTCAGCATCTATACAACTGGATGCATCTTTGTAGACCCAAAAGTAGCCATTTCTTGTTCATAAACCTCTTGTTGCCTATTTTATTATTTCCAGCACTCTGGGCCCATAACCCTGTGTAGTGGTGTGTAACAGAGTGGAAACTAAGGTTTGTTAAGTTCATTGAACAAAGTTACTAAGATTTACTGCTTAACTATTATGAAATCATAAACAGTCCTACTCTGAGTGAAAGCTCATCCTAACAGAAAAATAACAGTCTCAAGTGTCCAGTATGAAATACAAACTGACCAATCAGTCTACAGAACTGATGATTGACATAAACATTCTAAACTCTATCACAAGCCTTTACAAAGACAAGCATACATCACTGGCAAGAACAAAGACAGAAGCTGTTCTCACGCACAGCCTAACCCAGACTAGGGACGCCCAGCTTGGGTTAGGCTGCACGTGAGAACCACTGAGATTGGGCCCGATACCGGTGGGCCAACTCCGCCTAGCCCGGCTGCTAGCCCAGGTTAAGTAGCCCTTAACCTGGGCTAATTGCTCATGTAAGAGCTGGGCTGCTTCCAGCCCGGCCATACACAGAGACCCATCTCTAGGGGAATCCCCCAATGCATCATGCATGTCCTGTGGTGCATTGTGGGATTTCCAGAGGCCGGGACAACAAGTCCCAACCTCTGTTTACCCATGCTGCTGGGAGCAGCAGGGAAATTCATCTGCAGTGCTCCCAGCAGTGCTGGTCACGTGCGTGCGCACCTTTGGGGCTGCGAGCAGTCATCTGGGGGAAGGTAGGTTGAACCCTGCCTTCCTCCCTGCCCACCCACCCACCTGACTGTGTGTATGGCTGTGTGAACAACCCCATACATCCCAAGTATGTAGATGGCATTGTTCCTCTGTTTGGTCTACTGCAGGTCTGGTTTTCCAGCAATCTGTGGAATATATATTCCAGATTCTTTCTGGCTGTATTCTAGTGTGGGTGGTAGCAATGAGTGCTAAAGGACAAGACAAGCCCAGCCATTCACTTAATAAACCATTTTCTTGTAACTGTGCTGTATTCCACTATGCGAATATGAACTATTACAAAAGCCTCATGTAGCACTGCTGTCATAAAATGTGTGCTAGGATTCTCACTAGACAGAAATAGGACAGGCATTTCAAGCTTATGTGAAGTTTGTCTTTTATTTTAGTTTGCAAAGAGTTCTACACCTTTGAAATGTTTTTGTATTACAGAGCCACAACATTGTCTGAGCTATCAGACTTCATTATCTAAAGAGAGGGAATCCCCTTTTAAAAACGCTTGAGCTTGTATGACACTCAGGTGGTGATTAAAATGCAAAGATCTTGTGCAGTTGCTATGAAATAGGGCAACTAAACTGCTGCACAAATGACTTCTTAATAAAGACATATGATCTCATCTGACTTTGACGTTATAGTGATTATTAAATGTTCTAAAGAACGGAAATCAGCATTAGCTGTCTTCAAGGATGGTTTTGTTCTCAATATATAAAGCTTTTCATTGGCTTATATTGACATGGCCATAGCTCTAAAAACACTGTTACTATGTCGGGTTTACTAATCTTCAAGTATGCATCTTGAAAATTCAGCCACATTGGTTATTCTGCTAAGTTCTTGCTTGCTGCAGTTTAGTTTCTCTGCGCAGCTTCACATGACATGGCAGCAAGTATGATTCCTTTGACTGCCAGTACTTGGTGAGCATGTGCTCCTGGAGCAAGCACTTTGCATTTTGTGACATCTGAACTCACCGTCAGTTTTCTGAGAAATACTGGTGCCCCAGCATACTTTATCATAGAGAGCTATACCATCTGTCTCTACGGACAGACAAATGCTGTACTTGTTCTCAGCACAAGGGTGAGGCTACAGTGTGTCAGCACAGGGAGCATGGCTTTCATTCAGCATTGTAACCATGTATAATGAACATACTTACTGAATGCTTAGATAAGGTTTATAGGTTTAATAATTGCAGCATTAATAATAGTATCTACTCTCTGGGACTCTCTGGGACAAATGTTAGACTAGTGGGCCTAGAAAATTAACACGTTGCATGGATCAGTCAGGTTGATGGCAGAGTAAGCAGTAACATTGCTTTGGGGCACCTTATGATATGGGCAACTTGGGGGTATTCATAATGGAAGCATTGTTTCTGGTCAATCATAACTATGTAGCTGATTTGTGGGGCCAGCCAAGATCCCAAGTCACTGTCACTGACCTGAGGATGAACATTGTTCCAGAATGTGAAATAAATATGGATGAGAGAATAGCAAAAAGAGTTTTATAACAAATATGACATTGCAGTGTGCTTCTAATTTCTAGAGGACATGGGTTTTAGAAGCCTCATATGAAGGGAACCATTTGCATTTTAGTTATACAGACTTGAGTTGGAGGGAATTATTAATACACCAGAGGAATTAACAGTTGCCACGAAGAAAGGGATAAAGAGTTCTGCTTAGTCACAACTGCTAGCCCATGTCATAATGTCATTATATCACATGATGAACAGAAAATGTCACCTGAGTATCTGTTCCCATTAGAAGGCTCTAGAGCCACTCAGCCTATCTGCTTTATGGACACTGGAATCCAGATTCTAAGATATCCCAAAATCCATGACATCAGAGAAGCTAAGCCAATGGCAGCCTGAGGAGCCATGACTCCTTTATCTCCCCAAGCCCATATGTGCAAATCACTCACTTGCTCCCAGGTGATATTCATAGTCTATGGGTTGAGGCTGATTCTTTATATTATTGGCTAACTGGATATTTTGCCATAAACAATTTCACTGTAGCCTAGATAGTTATTGACCCAGGAATCCTCCATTTTAGTTGCCATGGTCCCAAGCTGAAATCAAATGGTGCAAACAGTTTGGTTCTGCTGCTACCTTCCTCCTCATGATTCCTCTACATGCTGTGCTGCTGCCACTGTTATATAAGCAGCCATGTGTGGAAGCTGCATGCCTAGGTTTAAGAGCCAAGATTAACTTGTTAGTTGAGTGCAACAGAAACAGAGCAGGAAGCTTTGCTTTAAATTATTAGAAGGTAGGAACCACCCACTGACTTTCGCTCATTGCAAAGTAATGATGTTGGCATTCTGTAGGATTGATATCCTGCTGTCCGACATCTTGTGCCAGTTATGTACACTGGAACAAAAATATTCCCAGCTCAGAAGGGCATGCTCTGCATACAGAAGTAATAAGACCATGTGCCGATGTGTAGGTCCATCAATAGCAGTGGGATCACAAGTATGAGTAGTCTGTGAATCACTCATAAAGATGCTTTAATCTTCTGGCCAATGGGAATTTTCTCCTGAATCAATTTTAAAGAGCACTTCAAAACAACTTTATTAACACTATGTGGAGGATGGTACTTCAACATAGGAGGGTTCCCAAGAAACAGAGCTGTTATTCTGAAGAAACATCAAGCCAAATTCTCAGATTTTAAGTGAATATATAGATATTGACCCTGTCAGTGGAAATCTCTGCTGTGATTTTTAACTGATACTAAATAAGCAGTACCTTTTTTGAGGTCAACCACTAATATAAGTTTTCATTCTGTTACAACACCTCCATATTCCTACAGTCTTATTGTTTTACTAGTGTTTTGAAGCCCGTTAAAATAACGGGCGCTAGTATGGAGCCTGTTTTAGAGCTCTTCCCTGGGGCTCGACCCCAGCAGCAGCACTTGAGACCCAGAGGTAAGCCTGCCTGCCGATCTCCCCCACCCACCCCAGAAACATCACCCCAGCCCCCCAGTCAAAAGCCTCAGCCCCCTTCCTCTCCCCTCCTTTGGGTCTGTTCCAGCCCCACCTTCCCTGCTCGACGACGGTCTCTCTCTCTCTCTCTCTCAACCTGCTGCTGCCACTCCTTCTACGCAGCTCAGCAGCACCCCCGCCCCCTCACTTTTCTTCCCATCGGGTTCCGGGTTCTCTGGGCGAGGCGGCGGCTCTGCCGCCGTCTCAGCTGGCTTCCCTCACCGCCTCCTTCCACCTCCACCTTGTCAGCTACATACCTCCCGCCGCCGCCCCCTCAGCCCGCTCGCTTTTCTTCCCACCGGGTTCTGGGAGCCGCTGTTCTCTGCTGCTCTCTGGCCGCCGCCATCTTCCCCCTCCTCGCGGCCGGGCCGTTTCGGCCGCTACCGTCTTTCCCCTACCAGCGGCCAGCCCAGTCCCACCGCCTCCGTCTCTCGTCTCCCCGGTCCCGCCGCCTCTGTCTCTCGCCTCCCCGCGGCCAACATGGCCGTCTGTTGCCTGTGTCCATTTTGACTTGGCCGTTTCGCGCATGCGCGGAGGGAGGCACGAACACACGCTTGGTGTCCGTCCACGGACAGACACCAAGCATTTTATTAGAGAGGATTTTAAAGCATGTTAAGCTGCATTCTCTGCCTAACCTAAAGCAGTGCATACATAAAATATTTTACAATATTACACTTCTGGTACTCAGTACTTCTGGTACTCAGGATGGGAGGTACTTGGAGCATAACCATGGACCCTTCTTCTCACCCCCACTTCCTACCCAGGCTCTTATAAGTAACATGAACTGGCATTTGAAATAAAAGTCTGATGATCAATTTAACCAAAAAAAGATTTCACAGAATGTAGACCTGCAACTGAGTCGAAATAAATCCCACCAGTGCAGCCACCTACTCCCGCCATCCTATATATTCTACTACTTGCTCATTAGGAAAAGAATGATTTAGTCCTATTTATTCACTCGTTGCCTTTCTACAGAGCCTTGAAAGGGATCAAGCTATGCTGGGCTTGTGGTTAAGGAATAATTAGGACGCGGGATGAAATTATCTATATGTTTCACATAAAATAGACCAGGAAAAACATCAAACATTATGGACAGCAGGATGATACTCATTAGAAGCAGCATTATTAAACTAAACAAAGTCTATAAAATAATACATATGTAACTTCCTTATACTTCTGATTATTCCTACACCATGCCATGCTGTTGGAACTCAGATGTCACAACCTAATTTCCCACCTACCAAGCTACTTGCTAGCTCTAACAAACTTCATCTGCCCTCTGGGCCACAATTAAACTAATTTAGGAGGATAAACCATATCTGCAATCAAGGCTTCCATGACCAGTTTCGCAGCACTCTCCCATTTGTTCTTGCACAAATGTATTACTGATAACAAACACAAAACCCACAGGGGCCACAATTGTTTATTGGGAGATAGACTCTAAGATTGGTTAGAAGTCACTCTTTTGGCTGGGACAAGGAAAACTGCATAGAGTTTTGGATGAATTCTTTCCCCATATGTTTTCCTTACCCAGCTCAAAGGCATAAAGCACTTCATTCCCCATAAATAGTTGGTAGCAGCTGTGGCTTCTCCTTTCCCTATGATTTCTTGCAGCTGCAAACACAGCACTTCTCTGGGCGGGTTCTCTTGTCTCACTGTTAACAAGGTCACCAGATGAATAGCATGAAATGGAGTGAATGTTGACTGCCAGCAAATTGTTCCAGAAGTGCTAACATGACTGCCATCCTTGTGAAGGTGACCACACAGGGGAAAGTTTCAGACTGTAAATGTTTATCATAAAGTTGACCACTTAAATATATCTAGAAAATGAGAGCCCTTTGAATTCAGTTCTAATTTACAAGACCGTACAGAGGAAAATAGTTAAATCTGGTCACTAACTGTCCCAGCAGTCAAGGAGAAGAGGAGGAAACATGACCTTCTCACAGGAAGACTATTGGTCCATCTGTACCCTGACTGGAATCAGCACCCCAGGGTTTCAGACAGGGGTCTTTCCCAGCCCTGCTGGAAGGTTTTTCATACATGGCTTTATGCCTTGGGGTATCTGAAGAGTGAATCTGCTTCACAGCAGATTCCAGGCATTTTAATTTGAGGGGTTAGATGGACTATTTGCATAGCCATCAGCACCTCCTTCGCATAGCCATCAGCAGCTCCATCAACACCTTTGGAGAAAGCAGAAGCCCCAGAGTTTTTTTCAAAAGCTACTGGCAATAGAGGATTTTTTTTACCCCAAACATAACTCGGGCTAAGCCAGAATTTGCAGCCTCCCTTCGGAGAAGACAAAGCCCTGTCTGTCCTAGTCCCTGATAGCCCACAGGGAAGTTGGGTTAAAGCCAGTGAATACGTGGACTGGCACACTCCAATCAGGAGTGAATTTGGGGGGGGGGGGGGAGCCCTGTCTGTAAAACCTCCTGGAGATGCCAGAGATTCAATCTGGGGCATTCTACATGCAAAGCATGTGCTTTACAACTGAACTAAAGCCTTCTCCTCACTAAGCACTCTCCAGTGCCTTGGTGTAAGAGAATGTAAGCACTTACTCACTTACAGATCCCAAAGCACTGTTCACATTTTGCAGATTTCAATATGCCTTATTATAGTCACTGGTTGTTGTTTTTTAAAGGCACAAATGAGTAGAAATCTACTAGCACTATGGGGTGTTTTTTAAATGAATGATTGAGGAATGATGACTGAGGAAAGAATCACAATGTGTGGATTTTTAATCTCCCTTCATTTCAATAGAGCTTGCACAGAAACCTCTTAGGAGGAAATCAATTAAGGATCCCATTGCTTTACAAAGGTGAAATTCTCTTTCACTGTCTGCCTTGCCACATTTCCGCTACTTGTTTAAGGGCAACACTCTCAGTAGCATCACTGAAAGCTCAATTCTCACTCACAGTGAGAACACAATGTGCTATAGGAAGGGAGATTATCCCACCACCCCCGCTTTAAACCCTATTCCCTTATGGTGGTGTTCTTCATCTTGCTCACTTGCCTCCTCTGATAATAGCACCATTTCTATTTTTAAAGTATTTATGAGAGAGAAGACCCAGGCCTGCAATGAAAGTCACTTATGATAAAACAGCAAGGGCAAGAGAAGCCTACTGTATTTGGATTCAAGCTAAAACAGTGATTGACAGTTACAGTACATAGCATGTGCTGGAATCTATATCAACAAGCAATATAAAATCAGCAGCCAGGGCAATTTCTTGATTGCAATTGAAGCTTGCAACGCCTCATTGCAGCCACTGGTAATTGCTAGATCCTTATATTGCCCCTTGAGGCAAATGGAAAACATGAAGATTGTAATTGGATTCAGTGGGGGACAGCATCTAGGTGAAATCTGATCTGTCTAAAACTTCCACACCTGAGAAGCTCCCTCTCACCTTGGAGCTCAGTCTAGGTCATAGCCTCAGAGCAAGCTGGACAGCTTTTCACCCTCCATCTAAAGACAGCTTCACCTATGTACGACTCTTGCCTCAGCACCTCAGCTGAAATACGGCACTTTAAGTTAAACAAGCCTTAAGGATGTATCCAAACACGGTTTCTTCTTTCTTTGTAAGAAACCTTTTTACTAAGAGACCTTCAGCTGTATCTTGAGAATTATCAGCTCCTTTTAAATAAGTTCTTATGAACATGAAAATCATGACACATTGCACAAAATCTATTCTGCACTCCTAGTTTAGTGGGCCATGAGTTTTGTGAGATTCTAGAATCAGACAATTTAATTAAGCACATTCACTCCATGAACATATTTGAAAGTAGAGAGAAGTGCCTCAGTAAGTGCTGTGAAATAAAACCCATTTTACTGTAGCTTCGTGCAGGACAGTCACAACTTGTTTTGGTAAAAGAACTGTTCTAAAGAAAAAATACCAGACATGCAATGCCCACTGTGTAGATTTTAAGGGCTTCATCTTCCAAAAGCCCATGCTGAGTAATAATGGAAGTATAGCTAATTAAGGGCCCTCTCAAGAGCTTGTTAAAATCAGAAGAAAATCTCCCATTGATACCAATGAGCTACATATTTTAAAATGGTCTTACATATAAGGTCATAACTGCACATATCAAGATCACACAGAAAGAGCAATATCATTTAATGCAGGTAATCCAGCAATAGTCTCCAAACTGTTGTGCCGGCTGAATCCCTTTGTGCCCATGATATACATGAACTTGATGGGCAAGCTCCCCTTGGCTCACTTTGAAATCACTTTTTTTTTTAATGCTCAAAAAACCACCTTGACTTTTTCAAGTTTTCCTGAGACAGCTCAGGGAGGTGGGGTTGTGGAAGCAAATGGGTGAAGTTTGCCTCCCCTGCCGGACTTGGGCCAAGCTTGTGGGTTAACCTTCTTCATCTCCTACTTCAGCTTCCTAGAAATGTCTGGCTCACTACATAATTCTGCAAGGAGTACAAATGTTCTTGTTCAAATCTATCATGCCATGTTATCCTAAAACAAATGCAAAAAATAATGGCAAACAAAGAAAGAATCTTTGTCATGGACAATGCAAGTTCTTGAACAAATGAAATACATTATCCTTGCCTGTCATTAGTAAAATAGCACTCTTCAGGAATCAGCCTTTAGACAGCAGGACAAGCAGAGAAACAAAGGGTTGGAAGTCAGATTAAAAATATGTAGATTGCTCTGCTCTTGGCTAGGGAAAACACAAGCGTTCTGTTAAACAAGCATCAAAAAAGCAAAGGTTTACATGAATAGCTCTGACCTACATGTCATGTTTGGATTTGATATATTGTCCTGTGACTAACCAAACAAATAGGAATAAGTGTGGGCTGCCTCATCAAGAATCCCAAACATGGGAGTTGGAACTGCAAACCAAATAAAAGATGCATAAGCTATTATAGGAAGTTGTTCTCTACCAAGTCAAACAATTGCTCAGTCATACTCAGGGTCACTGACAAATATCATTCCCAGCTCTCCCTGGAGATGCTGAGGATTGAACCTGGACCTGCTACATGCAAGGCGTGATGTGTCACTAAGCTATGGCCCTTCTAGTATGCTTCATTGTCAGTTCACTTCATGTGGAAGCGTAGCCTAGTTTGCAAAGACAATAGATGCAGGACCAGATGAAGGACCAAAGGTGGAGGCATAATACAATTCAGAAGCCACATTTTGCCCCTTGACAGCATAGATGCAGAGCCCTAGACACACTCTCTCTCTCTCTCTCTCTCTCTCTCTCTCTCTCTCTCTCTCTCTCTCTCTCTCTCTCACACACACACACACACACACACACACACACACACACACACACAGAGAGATCCTGTTTGTCTTCCCACCAATCCAACTCCTTGGGAAATGACATGTTACAGCTAGCATGGATCTGTTTCTCATGCTATTTCAAGAATCCAGGCATCCACTCCATTGTGATGAAGTAACAGCTACCATTTCCCCTGTAACAGCAATTTTAAAAGAGCCCAAAATATACACAGGCACTAATATACTCTAACAATGGGGAGTTCCCATGGCGTGATCTCCAATATACAGCAACCCTGCTCCATATATTACATAGGAGACTATAGCCCTATTTGAATAAATGGTTTTTAGTCAATTTGGTTCTGATTAGACAATATTTGATCTTTATTACACCTTGTTGCAAAAGCTCAGGGCAGGTGACATCAAAGATAAAAGTTAGAAAAACAAAAGTAATCTCTACAAAATAATACAGATTCCTAACACACTGTGGGCAACCATCACAATATTGTCTCATTTTGTATGTACTCACTGGCTGACAAACGCAACTAAGATTACCAGGATCAGACCTTGGGAGGGGTTCTACACATTTTAGAACTGTATAGAAGGGAGAGACTTAGATGGTGCACATTCTCCTGTCACTGCAATGCACTGTTAATATCAAATCAAATCAAATCTCTTTATTTCGGTCAACGACCAGCATGGACTGTTAATATAGATGTCCACTATTACCATAGTGTTAATGACTATCTTGCCAAGATAGTCATCTGAAATGCTATGTCAAGTGAATATTACAGGTATGGCAGAGTATAGACGCAAAATAAGCTGTCATTCCCTGACAATTATGATCTACAAAAAGATGCCAAATAAATAGATAACACATTCATATATAGATGTGGCAGGGGAGAGAACATATTCATATTGTCTTTGTTTAGTCATTCATTCCTATTCTTAATGGGTCCATCTATATTTAGCCATAAGTAAACACATAGGGGCACTGACTGAAAAGCTCTGTAGATTGATTTGTGTGTTTGCCAATTTAGATGCTTGGAACAGAGTCAAAACAGATTGGTTCTAGACATGGTATTTATCCGGAAATCTCTAATATGACATTTTAAATTATCATGTATTATTATTTATAAAAGCACCTAAAATATAGGTGCTGTGTGCTATAAAGAAGCACAGGCCCTTGCATGCAGGCTCAAAATCTCAGAAAGAAAGGAAATAATTCTTGTTTGCTGGACAGAATTAAGGATCAAACTATATAAAAATAAATAATCAATTTTTATACTGCCTTTCATAAGGCATCCCAAGGCAGTTTACAAAAGTTAAAATACAATAAAACTCCATCAAATTCACATTTATAACCTTTATGAGGTTTAACAGTAAAAACCATAACCTCCCCCCCCAAAAAAAACAACCCCACCATGAAAAAGACAGAAGCAGGGGAGCTGAGAAACAAGGCAGCCCCTAAGAGACAAAAGCCTGAACAAATATAAAGGTCTTCAGTTGTTTTTAAAAAGCAGTCACAGATATCAAGGAGCAGACATCCACTGGGAGAGCATTCCAGAGCCTGGGGGCAACAACAGAGAAGGCCCTGTCCCCAGTGCATGACAATTTAGCCTCTCTCTATGATGGTACATGGAGCAAAGGCCCCTCTGACAACCTTGTTGGGTGGGCAGAAACCTTTGGGAGCAGGCGATGCTTCAGGTATCCAAAGCCCAAACCATTAAAGGCTTTAAAGGTAATAACCAGCACCCAGAGGCATATCTAGGGAAAATAGCGCCTAGGGCAAGCACTGAAATTGTGCCCCCTGTCCAAACATCTGACACCCATCTTTCAGACAACTTTACCATAATATCAGCTGAAAAATACAAGCCAAGCTCGTTAATTTTTTAATGTTTCAAAAACTATTTAGCAGTGAATGTAGCCAGACCAAAAAATGCTGGGAAACTACAAATTTCAGTATGAGGGGGCTCATGAAATACCCAATTACTATTTGGAGGTGTATTTGGAAAATTAAACAGAAGTGCTTGTCTAATTCTCTACTATGCATTGTAGCATCACTATTACATAAGTTTTAAAAATAAATGGAGAATTTGACTTTTCCCAGATACTCTGAAAAGAATTAAAGGATATGCAGAGTAAACTGTGTCACTCCTTGGAATATATTCTAGTATTTCAGAAAGACAGTTAAAATGAGAGAAAGAGCAAAAAACTCCCAGTGGGCCTTATTACTAAGGATTTCACACTGATTCAAAGACAAACTTACCATTAATAGCCATATTATTAAGACATCACGTTTAACTCACTTATCACAATAAGCAAAGTAAGAGCAAATGAATACAATCCTAGCTCATAAGCTTCAGCTCAGTATTCACAAGCCCTGATTCTCTGTACATAGTGCCAAACTGAACATGTGTACAGTGACTTATATTATATTAAATTAAAAAAAATACCTGTAGCCCCTTTGGGGGGCTTCCTAAAGGCTGGGGGGTCTGCAAAGGTTCCCCCTCCCCCCACTGGCCTCTAGGGCCTTTCAGGGACCATTTGAGCATGTGCAGTGGCCATTTTTAAAAATAAATTTTGTATTTAAAAAAATGGCCTCTGAAAACAAAATAGCCCCTGCCATGCTCAAATGGTCTCTGTGAGGCCTGGCATGGCCTAGGGCCTCACAGAGGCCATTTGAGCATGCACGGTGGCCATTTTTTTTTGGTGGCCATTTTTTAAAAAAAAATAATTTTAAAAAATTGCGCCCCCCTTCAAGTGGTGCCCGGGGCACATGCCCTGCCTGCCCCACCCTAGATACGCCCCTGCCAGCACCTTGAATTGTATCTAGAAACAAACTGGCATCCAGTGCAGCCTTTTCAAAATAGGTGTACTATGCTCCGAGCGAGCAGTTCTAGAGAGAACCCTGGCAGCTGCATTCTGCACCAAGTGAAGTTTCCAAATATTCTTGAAGGGCAGCCCCACATAAAGTGCATAGCAGTAATCCAGCCACAATGTGACTAAGGCATGGGTAACTGTGGCTAGATTTGCCTTCTTGAGAAAGGGAGGCAGCTGATGCACTAGCTGAAGCTGTGAAAAGGCACCCCGTGGTTACTGCCTCCACCTGAGCATCCAAAATCAGAGCCAGGTCCAGAAATACCCCCAAACAGCGCACACCCTCTTTCAGGGGAAGTACAACCCCATCCGGAGCTGGTTGAATCACCCTATCCCAACTGGTTTTTCTACTGACCAGCAGCACTTCCATCTGGTCTGAATTTAACCTCAGTTCACTAGCCCACATCCAGCCCAGCACTGCTTCCAGACCACAGTTCAGTACATCCACTGCTTCCCTAGGATCTGATGTCAGAGAAAAGTGGCGCTGAGTGTCATCTGTTACATATTAAAAAGATGAGCATTCACTTGCATGTGCTTTTCAAGTGAATGCTCGTTTTTAAAATGTTAGATGGCAGCTGGATTGATGGCTCCATGATTGAGGACCAGCTGGGGACTTTAACCATACCCCCTGCCATGGTCCCAATCTGAACTGGAGCCCCTCATGGCTGCCGTTTGCCTTGGGAAGAAACTTCTCATTGGTGCCAATGAGAACGGCTCTTCCTTGGCAGGGAGGGCCCTATCCAGATCTGGACCATAGTGGAGATGGGATTAAAACCCCTGCTGATTCAGCTGCTGTTTAATATTTTAGAAACAGTGTTTACAGTGATGTGACATTGGTGTATACCTCCACTGTCTATTCCCATACAATTACTTATGAGATGAACTTGCTCCAAACCTATTGATTGTTCCTGGTTGCATACTCTGTACTTACTCTGTAATTTAGCATTGTTGCTCATCTGAAGCAAATTGCTCTGAAGGTTCTGTTAACTGCATTTCACTGAATGAAATAAATGCTGGTATGACTGACCCACACCCTTTAGAACTATTTTGCTGTCCTGGGGTGTTCTACTGCTGCTAATCAACATTTGTGATTTTAAAATGTTCACATCTCCTACAAAATGAGGTTGAATAGACAAGCTTCACTTGTATTAAAGACTGCTCAGAGAATTTGGAAATGGAAATAGAGGTCAGACCCTCCTGAACAAGAATTAGCTTGACAGGAAATGGACTACTCAACTGTGAAGAAAGCGCAGAGTATATAACCTAAAGCAATCACTAATCTGGAGCAAGCTCTTCTGCGGTCATAACTTAGAACTTGCACAGTATTTAAAGTTGAATTGCTTGTCTTCAGATTTCATTTTATTCTGCATGTCATGGATTGATTTAAAAATTTTTATTTTGTGTCAGAATACATATATTTATTTTACACTCGGCCTGGCTGTATACTGCATTTATTTTGGGTGGGCATTCATAGACTGGCACAGTTCTGGGATCCATCTTTCATCTCTTCTTTTTTCTTTTCTTTTTTCTATCTCAATCTTTCATCTCCTCTCAACCTAGCAATGGACATTGCAAAGGATTTTATAGGCAAAGTTCGCTGTGCTGGTCAGTTTATGTCAAAGGGAAAGTTATTGAAAGCCAGCTTCTCAATAGATTTGTAGCAACCTGATCCACAACACAGTTAAGATGATGTACCTTAGTCTGAGACAATTTGGTATAAGTTAAGAGTCTGTCTGTGCAACCATTTCAGCGCATGGTAGTTTCAGGAAAACTAGCCCTTGGTTTCTAATACACTGCTATAAAGCTATGCTTAGACTAGTTTGAAGTTATCTACCAGAAGCTAATCCTGCATACACTGGCAGATAAACATTAATTTATCTATCTTATTTATATCCCACCTTATCACCTTGCCTCAGGTTAGCTTACAAAAGCAAAATCTAAAACACAGGGATAAAAACCATAAAAGTAACCAGTAGAACTAATGAAAGCATCAGCAAGCCAGAGACAATAAAGAGGACTCAAAATGTATTAAATGTCATTACCAGAGAACAGGACAGACTTCACTTTGTGCTGAAAAGATGTCAGGCACACATGTTAGGAGAAGAAGAGTTGCACAGTTTAGATGGCACCACTGAAAATGTCCAGTCTTGGAGTCAGAAACAAGTGAGGCAAGTTGAGGCAGTTGGATAGCTCTCAGGGAGCCACTTACTCTGACAAAGGTCAAAGATGGAATAAGGTCTTCAATATCTCCAGGCTTAGACTATCCCTCGCAGGCTCCACTTCCCTGCCTGGACAACAGAGGGGTTTTAAGGGGTAACTCTCTGGCCTTGAATCAAGCACTTCTCCTCTGCTCCATTAAGTCCCTCCTGACCTGTTGCCAGTGCTAGTGTGCAGGCTTGGGGGAGCCCTTGAAGTGGTTCATTGAGGAGCTCAGGTTTGGACTCAGTCCCAGTGAGTGCTGGTTCTGAAATCTCCAGTTCTAGGGTCTCCTGGCTAATAGGCACAGATGGCAGCCTGGTGTCAGGGCTTGGCCCAACCACTCCCAGCTCCTCAGGATCAGTCTCCATGCTGCTGCTCAGGGTCATGACCCTGTTTTTAACTGGCAGGCAGGTTAATATGAGAAGGCAGCAGTCCTTTGGATACCCAGATCTCCAGACATTTAGAACTGTAAAGGTTAAAACTAACACTGTGAAGGAATGAGCTGGTAGACACTGCATCTCTTTTAAGACATGATCCTGTCATCACAGGCGGACCAGCTCTTCACTGTGAATCGATGTTCTCTCAATGGAACTAAATAAGTTACCCAAGTATTCAGGCTTAATTGGATTGTGGGTTGGATCATTAGGTTATATAACTGCCAGAACTTGTATCAAGTTCAGAATTTAAGAGACATCATGCAGGAATTAAGCCAGTGAGCTACCATGTGGCTCTGTCCAGAGAAGGGAGCTACAGGGAAACCAACCAGACTAGAAAGGAAGCCTATTAACAAGAGGGCAGAGCATATAGTATAGTTCTTCTTTGACCCCATAAAAGCTTCTAGGTCAGGTTTTCTCATTGGTTTGATTCTGATGCAGAGTTCTCACTCACTTTTATCTCTGCTTCCCCTTTGCCTTAACCAGAGGTATATTAACTATGCTATCACTACTAAATAGGTTTCAGATTCATCTGGAATTCCATTGACTTATTTGCACCTTTGTTGGTAATATTTTGGTAATATTTCTTGTAATACCTTGAAGTTCTTTATAAATAATTTCATTCAATCATTTACAAAGAACTTCAAAGTATTACAAAAATTGACCATTTAATAGGGATGTGCATCTAGCTGAATCTAGCTGATTCAGGTGATCTGGAGACAAAACAAATCACCTCTGTGGTCCATTGGCTAGATTTGAGTACAAATCTAATCATGTCTGATTCGATTTGAATCAATTTGAGATTCAGATCCCTCCTATTAATTCCCCCAGATTCCCAGCTTTCATTTAAAAAGAAAGCTAAGCTCCAGCCCTTGTAGAAGTGGAGTTATGGAGCAAAATGTGCAGTCACTATTTTTCAAGTGTTTGGATTCTTTGGTGTATAATAACTTTTCCTCAATGAATCCCTATGAGGATTCATTACACACCTTCATTTCTTCTATTCATTTTGACTGTCTTTTTGACAGTGCCAACTGCCATGTGCCAATTACACCCCACTCCCATCCGCAAGGCAGTGGGGTACTACTCAGTTTGTTCTAGGATTCCTCCCCCCTCCCCAAGTGTTTAGGCTCTTTGGTGTCTATTAACCTTTCCTCATAATGAATCCCTATGAGGGTTCATTATACACCAAGAAGTCTAAATACCTCAAAAATTCCTAAAATATAAACTGAGTACGCAGTGGCTTGTGGGGTAGTTGGAACATGGGATGTCAGTAATTCCCCACCCCTACCTGCAAAGCAGTGGGGTCAAAATGAACAGAAGAAATGAAGGTGTGTAATGAAGACACCAAAGAATCTAAGCACTTCAAAAATACCTTCAAAATAAACTGAGTACCCCAGTGTGTGTGTGTGGGGGGGGTAGT
The DNA here is from genome assembly GCF_027244095.1 of Hemicordylus capensis. Classification (NCBI taxonomy): domain Eukaryota; kingdom Metazoa; phylum Chordata; class Lepidosauria; order Squamata; family Cordylidae; genus Hemicordylus; species Hemicordylus capensis. Next base: position 91,902,025 of record NC_069659.1, on the reverse strand, counting down.
GTAGTTGACACATGGCAGTTGACAGTTGGCACTGTCCAATGATAGTCAAAATGGACAGAAGAAATGAAGGTGTGCAATGAATCCTCATAGGGATTCATTATGAGGAAAAGTTATTATATACCAAAGAATCCAAACACTTGAAAAATAATGACTGCACATTTTGCTCCATAACTCCACTTCTACAAGGACTAGAGCTGAGCTTTTTTAAAAAAGAAAGAAAGAAAGAAAGAAAGAAAGAAAGAAAGAAAGCTGGGGGGGTCCATTTTAGGGCTAGGATATGGCAACTTCGAATCCCCATGTTTCCTATGGTGGAAATGTTCAAAATCTGTAAAAACTAAAAAAAATCATTAGAAATCAACCAAGTGTCCCACTGCCTTGGAATTTGGGTGGTAGGTGTCACCCATGGGGACCTATCCACCTCCCAAATCTGGTACCCCTAGGATCTTGATAAGTGGTCCAAATCAGTCCAAATCCAACTCAAATAGAAGCGAATACAAATCAAATCTGGGGTTATTTGGAGGGGGTAGATTTGGATACAAAACAAATCAGGGGTGATTTGTTTGGGGCACAAATCAAATTTAAAAAATCAATTTGTGTACAGCCCTACCACTTAAGATAACAAATAGATGTCATGGAGGTCATTCACACAATCAAAAACTGTGTTCTACCCAGGCTTTGGAACTGTATGTGCTCCCAATTTTCAGTTGTGTGGAAGCAAAGTTAGAGGAAAACCTGGCTAAAAGTGATTGTGTGAAAGCTACCCAGTTTTTCCTCCTACCTTGCTTCCACACAATCATTTCTACCCAGGTTTTCCTCCTATCTGGCTTCCACACAACCAAAAACTGCGAGCACATACAGTTCCCAAACCTGGGTAGAACACAATTTTTGATTGTGTGAATGACCACATGGTCTTATACTGAGGATGGATTAGAGACTACGTTGCTAAGATTTCCCAGTTAAATATATCAAAGAGTTGTGATCAATACTCAACCTTTTAAAATAACAACATTATTAAGATAGGAATATATCAATTTTGGCATTCTTATCAACTGCCTCCCAGTTATAGCATTTGTTGCAAATGTATTATTTTGCAGTGCTAAAATCTTGGTGGTGCTTCTGTATATTCTGGTCCTGAAGGAGCCCTTTCTGCCAAATAGTTGTTTGGTGTAATCAGTTCTGACAGCACAGATCACCTATTGGGAAGGGAATGAATCATCTGGATCTATTCCCACAAAGAAGTGAGCAGCAGTGTTCTCTCACACCAACAGACAGTTGCTTCTTTTCAAGATTTGCAAGAGTGTCCACTCCTCTTTGCACCTGCATCTAAAAATCTTATCTGTTTAGTGTTTTTTCCTCATCTTTTGAGAAGGTGAGCTTACTACCAATTATCCACCCCCCCCCGAAACACAAACAGCTGCCAAATAGCAGTCATGCAAGCAAATCTATTTCATCACATCAAGGTGACTTTTCAGATGGCTAATCTCTGGTATCTCTTACTTTCCTCCTTTTGCCCTGTTATGCTTGAACATGTGAGGGGGCAAACAGGAGCATGCCACCTAGCCATACACTCTGCACAAAGGTGCCTACTGGCCACACCTCCAGGCCCCCACACATTCAGTACTTGACTGCAGAAAGCAGCACCAAATGCAAAGAGGGTGTCTCCATGAAATGTGAGGGTTTCTCATCACATGGAGGAATCTTCCCTGAAGTAAGTGCTTCTCTCTGAAGACAAATACTGAGAAAGTGGAGGTGTTCAGGGATGTGGTCATCATTAGGGGTGTGCACGGAACCGCCAAACTGCGGTCCGGCACTGGGGTGGGGGATGGCTTTAAGAGCGGGGGGAGGGTTTACTTACCCCTCCCGCCGCTTTCCCGCTCTGGCGCCGTAATTTCAGAAGTAATTGGGGTGGCAGGATACCTCCCTGCCGCCCCTTCCCCACTGTCACTATTAAAAACTCCCAGGAGTTATTTGCGCATGCACACGTCACAGAGATGTGAAGCACGTGCACGATGTGCGCATGCGCAAAGGACTCCTGGGAGTTTTTAATAGCGACAGCGGGGAAGGGGCGGCAGGGAGGTATCCTGCCACCCCAATTACTTCTGAAATAACGGCGCCAGAGCAGGAAAGCGGCGGGAGGGGTAAGTAAACCCTCCCCCCGCTCTTAAAGGCACCCACCCACCCGAACCGGATCGCCCAGGTCCGGACCGGTCTGGAGGCCTTTACAATGGCCTCCGGACCAGTCCGGGCCCATCCCTAGTCATCATGTGCATCAATGGGGCTGTGACTAGCCAGCATATTCCCATTTCCTTCTTCCCAAATTCAATGGACAAAGGGAGAGTAATACCTAAAGAAGATCTCAGTCTCTCATTAAAACTATGGGAATACATCATTTCAATTATCCAGTACCTCAAGTATTAAAACAGCGAGATTTTTGATCTCCTCATAAGGAAGAAATCACATATTGTTCCATCTATTGTCACCGAACCTTGCATATAGGAATTAATATGTGTCAAGAGTTTAGGCCTGACTTCTGTTTTCTCTGCCAGGATTCAGTTTCAGAAGATCTGGAACAAGAATAGATAAAACTGCTGCTGAGCAGCTATAGAATGGAGGACAAACAAAATTAAGTTCTTTTCCACACAGCACATAATTAAGGCATGGGATTTGCTGCCACCCGATATGGTGATGGCCACTAGCTTAGATAGCTTTGAAACAGGATTAGACAATGTCATGGAGGAGACAGGAGAGAGGTCCATCAGTGGCTGAGTCATGAGGGCTATCTCAAACATCCAAAGACAGTATTCCTCTGAACAGCATCTGCTCGAGAGAAACAGCAGAGGGGGCTGATGCCTTTATAGCCTCCTTGTGGGCTTCCCACAGGCATCAAGTTGGCCACTGTGGGAACCAGAATGCTGGACTTGGTGGACTTTTTGTTTGATCCAGTAGGGCTCTTCTTACAGTGCGTTTCCTCACTACTGAGTAATTACAGGCAGACCCCATATTTCAGACACATGGAAGTTTCCCACACCCAGCTTTTAGCCCTCAAGGAGTGGGTGCATTCATATATTGGGCAGATTTACCTCGAAGTCCCTGTGAGCTATTGGGGAGCACTTAATACACAATTTGATTTTTTCATTGTTTGATAGAGTGCTACCCGATTTATATCTGGAGTTTTTAAAAAATCCACTTTTTGCATCGTGTTGAGTTTGCAGTAAAGTCTTGCAGAAAACTTGCGGTAAAGCCTGCTGTGTGGAGAGCTCCATGGGAAGGGCCATAGATAGTTCAATGGAAAAACATGTGTTTTGCATACAGAAGGTCCCAGGTTCACTCCCTGGCATTTCCAGGTAGGGCTAGGAAAGACTCCTGCCTGAAACCTTGGAGAGCCACTGCCAATCAGTGTAGACCAGGGATTCTCAGCGTTGGGTCTCCAGATGTTATTGGACAACTCCCATAATCCCAACCAAAGGGCACTGGGGATGGGGATTATGGGAGCTGAAGTCCAATAATATCTGGGGACCCAACGTTGAGAATCTCTGGTGTAGACAATACTAAGTTAGATGAACCAAGGGTCATCTAATCAGATATTAGGGGTGAAATATCAGAAGGGTGGTATTTCCAGACAGATGAGCTCCGGTATCTTTCTCTAGAAATTAAGGCCAGTTTACATTCCATGAATGGACTGGGTGCCACATTTGTTAAAAGAAATCCAAGGACATAATATCTTTAAAGGATAATAATATGCTGCCTAAATTGGAGAGCATATATTACGCTTTTCTGAATTGGTTATTCGACACGATATATCCATTAGTTCATAACTCTACTAATTGCAGATTCTATCATGTTGAAGTGATTTGGAGAGCTAGCTTAATAATATATTCCCCTTTTTATGCATAATAAGCAATTTTAGAAGTCACTTCTACCTTGCGAATAAAGGGAAACGAAGCCCATAAACATAAAGAGAGCCACTACTGGGCAAAAAACTAAAAATATTTCCAAGGTGCTGAATGTCACAAAGGATTGGTAATGAACTAGAAAGCTGTCTTTATAGGATCTGGCCAGCTGAACTAAAAGTAATTACAGCCTGACAGCTTTCTACAGTATATACATAATGAATTGGTAGATTGTAACGGGCAGGTGTCTGCATTAGAAAAAACTGCCACTTCGGCACTAATTGGAACCCTTGCTGACATTCTCAACTGAGATGTATGACTGCATGAGCACAGATACCAGGGTGCTGCCAATGGTGATAACTGTGCACATTTTTATTGTAATGTACAGATTTGATTTTCCATTAGAGCCTCTAACAGTAGGTAGATATGACTATTCAGGCTAAACAATCATGGATCATTTCCTTTGCAGGAGAGCACCCTGGTGACTTCAATTAGCTTTGTAAAACTCTGTTTATTTACAAACTGAGAAGGAATGACACTGATGCCACAACCAGCAGAAAATGAGTGAATCCCTAAACAGAATCAGTGCAGGTGACTGAATGTGTGCTGCTAGAATCAGTCCCAGAATCATGCTATCTTCGGGCAGGGCAGCAGCACACCAGCAAGGCCAAAAGCACTCGTAGAAAGGATTGCATGCCATTTCTGAATGAGTCAGTTTCTCTGCATGAACTATGGATGCACCCCAGCATCCTAGGAAATGGTGCAAATAACTTGGGAGGGCATTTCAATTTCTTGCACCCAGAGCAGATTAAGCTTTTTGCCACCCACAGGCAATCAGAGATTTGCCACCCCAATAAGGGTTCCCCTTTACAAGTAAAGGACTTGGGGGGGGGGTAAAATCTACTTTTAAAATGTTTTCATCCCATTTCAGGCCTCGTGTGTGTGCAGAGGCCTAAAATGGGCTGGAAACAGCCCAACCTGTCATTTGGAGGCATGTGGGCCCATGGGAGGAGCTCTCGCCACTGTCTCCGCCACCATCCTGCCAGATGCACGCACAAATACGACCCAATGACCGCCATGATTTGCTTTCTCACAGTGGCAGTTTTCAAAGTTTTCAAAGTAGATTTAACTTTTCCCTGCCCCCCCAAGTGCAAGTGGTGGATTAACGCATAGGCAAATTTGCTGCTCCTCAAAATTTGCCACCGTAGGCAAGTGCCTGCATGTTAATTCTCCACTGTTTGCACCCCTGACTCTTCTAGGCACTTGGCATCCACTCCTGCCACATATTTTTTGCCTCTTCCGCAACACCGCATGCAGGGAGGGCATGAGAGCTGGCAGTTACAGGGGAGAGCTGGAAGCCAGATAGCACCCCCTGCAGGCTGGGCTTGACTCTTGGGCCACTAGCTGCCAGACTCCACAATAAGGTATTATACAAAACAATACAGTAGTCATTGTCGATGTAGTATTTGCTGCCTTGTTACTGTGATTTTGTTGTTGTTTTCTAAGTAGTAGCTTTTCACATGTTCAACAGAGGAGGGGCCATTTTTACCTATCACCTCTTCTCTCTGCAGCCTACTATGCCTTCCAAAAGTATGTCCCTGAGGGTCGTAGGATGCTCAAGGACATATTTTCAAGGGGCACAGTGGGCTCCAGAGGGATGGGGAGATTTATTTATTTATTTATTCATTCATTTAGTGCATTTTTCTACTGCACTAACCCAAGGTCTCAGGGCGGTTCACAACAAATAAAATCAAAACATTAAAATCAATTAAATATTAAAAACAGCTTAAAACAAATCAATAAATAATCCAAAATTTAAAAAGTTACAAAGTTAAAAAGCTAAAAGGCCTGGGTAAAAAGATAAGTCTTTAGATACTTTTTAAAAGCTGCTAGAGATGGGGAGACTCTTATTCCCATGGGAAGCGCGTTCCAAAGTTTCAGGGTGACAACAGAGAAGGCCCATCCCTGGGTGGCCACCAGATGACTTGAAGGTAACCACAGACGAGCCTCTCCTGATGTATGCAGTGGATGATGGGAATCATGCAAAAGAAGACGCTCTCATAAGTACCATGGGCCTAAGCTGTTTATGGCTTTATAGGTTAGAACCAGCACTTTGTATTTTGCCCGGAAACTTATTGGCAGCCAGTGCAACTCCTGTAATATAGGAGTAATATGGTATCTTCGAGATGACCCGGAGACCAACCTGGCTACCTCATTTTGTACTAATTGCAGTTTCCAGACTATGTACAAAGGCAGCCCCACATAGAGTGCATTGCAGTAATCAAGTCTGGAGGTTACCAACAAGTGTACTACTGTTTTGAGATCATGAACCTTAAGAAACGGTCGCAGCTGGCGTATCAACCGAAGCTGATAGAAAGCGCTTCTGGCCACTGCCTCAACCTGGGGAACCAGGGAAAGGTGTGGATCCAGAAGCACTTCCAAACTGCATACCTGTTCCTTCTGAGGAAGTGTGACCCCATCTAGAACAGGTAGATCAATACTGCTTCCCGAGTGACGACCCTGCACAATAAGTACCTCCGTCTTGTCTAGATTCAGTCTCAGTTTGTTATATCTCATCCAGCCCATTACTGCTTCCAAGCAGGCATTCAGGGAGGATATGCCTTCTCCTGGTGATGTTGACATGGAGAGATAGATTTGGGTGTCATCAGCATACTGATAACACCCAGCACCAAATCTCAGGGTGATCTCTCCCAACAGTTTCATGTAGATATTAAAAAGCATTGAAGACAGTACAGAGCCCTGAGGGACCCCATATAAAAGCTCAGATTTTGAAGAGCAAAGCAGTGCCTCTCACCCCCAACTCCCTCAGACATTCCAGAAGGATACTATGGTCGATAGTATCGAAAGCTGCCGAGAGATCCAAAAGGACTAACAGAGTCACATTCTGTTGAAGAGTCCAACAAAGAGTCAAAAGGATCAACAGAGTCACACTCTGGGAAGAGAGCTGGTCTTGTGGTAGCAAGCATGACTTGTCCCCTTAAGCTAAGCAGGATCCACCCTGGTTGCATATGAAAGGGAAACTAGAAGTGTGAGCACTGTAGGATATTCCCCTTAGGGGATGGAGCCACTCTGGGAAGAGCATCTAGGCTCCAAGTTCCTTCCCTGGCATCTCCAAGATAGGGCTGAGATATATTCCTGCCTGCAACCTTGGAGAAGCCGCTAAGTATTACTGAGCGAGAATGACCTATGGTCTGACTCAGTATATGGCAACTTCCTATGTACCTATATTCCTCTGTCAAGTCCCAATTGGAGATCATCCATCAGGCCGACCAAGGCAGTCTCTACCCCATAGCCCGTCCGAAAACCAGTTTGAAATGGGTCTAGATAGTCAGTTTCCTCCAAGACCGCCTGGAGCTGGGAGGCCACCACCCTCTCAAATCACCTTGCCCAACCATGGGAGGTTGGAGACAGGCCTGTAGCTACTAAACTCTGAGGGGTCCAAGGCAGGCTTCTTTAGAATAGGTCTAATAATTGCCTCCTTTAAACAAGGAGGCATCCTGCCCTCTCTCAGAGAGGTATTTATAATTGCCACCAGGCTCTCCACAACAACCCCCTTGCCAGATAGTATAAGCCACGTTGGGCAAGGATCAAGCAGACAGGTGGTAGGATGCACCGTTCCGAGCAGCTTGTCCACATCCTTAAGAGTCACAAACTGAAATTGATCCAACCTAACCACACAAGAGGAGTTGCTGGATACCTCTGCATCTGACACTGCAATAACTGTGAAGTCTAAATCTAGATCTAGATCGACCTGAATACGAGAGACTTTGTCCACAAAAAAAATCATTAAAAGCGTCACAGCGGGCAACTGATGGTTCCAAATTCGAATTCAGGGGAGCAGGGGGCCCGACTAGCCCCCTCACAACCCTGAATAGCTTCGCTGGACAAGAGCCTGCGGAAGCAATACAGGCAGTAAAGAAACACTTCTTTGCTGCATATATAGCCAGAGCATAGATCTTTAAATGTGCTCTGTGTAGCAATCTGTCAGATTCGAGTCGAGTCTTCCTCCACTTGCGCTCCAGTCATCTACCTTGCCACTTCAGCTCCCACAGATCTTCCATATACCAAGCAGCCATTTTTGAAGCGGGTCGGGGAGGACGCTTAGGAGTGATCATGTCTATTGCCCTGGTGAGCTTATTATTCCAATTCTAATTATTCCAATTCTCCACCGGGGCATCAACCGGATTGCCAGCAGGGCCAACATTAAATCCTTCCAAGGCTTCTTAGAATACTATTGGATCCAATAACCTTTTTGGACGGACCATTCTAATAGGTCCCTCACCCTGCAGAGGTGGGTCGCAACTGTGAGTCCGACCTTAACCAGATGGTGGTCTGTCCATGACAATGGGGGAATCACAGGAGTCCCCACCCACGGAACACCACCCTGATCAGAATGAAAGATCAGATCAAGAGTATGACAAAAATCACCCCTTGCTATTACATATGTGAAAGACCTTTCACTGTGCACAAGGTTAGTATAGATGTTGCCAGGATATGTATGTATGTAGGTATGTATGTATGTATGTAAGTATGTATTTAAACCACCTTGAATATTTTTGTTAAAATGGAAAGGCAAGATAGAATAGCAACAACATCTTTCTGTAAGTGGGCCTTCATTCTCCATCAAAACAAAATCTTAGTCCTGTCTTAACAGAGTACAAACAAACATACAGATGACTAAATAAATAAGTAGTGTGATTTTCACATCAACAAGAAATGATTCAAACTTCTAATAATCGCCCCATGCTAGAACCATTGGATGACTAATTGTTGTTGCAGGTTAAAAAAAACCTCAATCTGTGGGTGATATTATGCTCCTTAATTCACAGTAGGAATTATTTACCAATATTAAACAGACAGTCTCCATCAAAAAGTAAGAAACCAATTTGGAAACACCAAACTGTGCCATAAATAAATTGACATAATTTTTGCACTACTCTTTATGTAAAACCTAAAACAGAAGATCCCAAGACACTACCTTTTTTTCTTGGATCATATCAATAGGAGAGATTTCAGTTTGATTAATGCATATGGTGATTTCCAAAAGCAGAACACCCACAAATTTGGCATGAAGCCTGAGGCTGTAGCCTTCATGGACTGTAAAGGAATTATATCGGAAATACATTTAGGAAAATCACCAGTAGATACTGAATGGGAGGTAACATTGTCTCTGGAATTTTGTAGAGAATTTTCATTTGTCACACTGCTATGTTTTTACCAAATGTACTCTTGAAACTAGCCCTCCACAGCCAATTATGTTAAACTAATCTATAGCCTTTCAGATAAGCATGAAACTGTAGAGGATGGCATTGACATGAGCTGGAATTAGAACAAAAGGCTGAGATTTCAATCCAGTTCCAGCATGAACTGAGTTCCCTCTTTATGAGCAAATAATGACCCATATTTTTTCACCTTGTCACTTAATTGGATTAAAAGAGACAGAAGTGACCAGCTTCATGTACTGCCCATTCACCTCTGTAGTATTTCAGAGGAGTCAGCATCATCAGTCTTATTAATCTGAGGAGCTGCACAACACACAGTAGATATATTTGGCCTTCTTTATGAAGTACATTGCTTGGAACCCTCAATAGAGGATGATGCAACATTTAATTTCTAACAGGAACACCATATAAACTCTCTGTTTTTATTCATCTTGGTTTCCATTCTCTCATAGGGGTTCCCTTTGAAATCCCACTTACAGAATCTTATAAATCCCCATATACAGAGCAACCTATTTATTATCATAGAATAAAATAATCTTGCCTCAGCATAAAATGCCAATCTCCTCTGTTCAAATGGTAGCTATAAATCTTCTGCCAACGTTATAAAATCAGGCTAGGTTAACTTTTATGGTTGCTGGAGACTGTAACTGTCCTGCATTGGTCCTTAAATTATGAGGCATACATATGATCACAAAAAATATTTATTTTGAGCTTGGTTCCTGCTGCACAAGTAGCTCACCTCCATCCACAAGCATTCCCTTACTCCAGAATTTCCTAACAGAAAGGAAGGAAGAGAAATAGAAGGGGAAATGAGAATGAATAGATAAAGAAAGAGACAGGAAGGAAGGGAGGATAACTTTTTTTCTAAAGTTATGACAATTGAGAAGAAACAATATTCATTTTCTGTTTTCTTTTCTTTTCTTTCTCCACTATTTCTTTTTAAGCAACAACCTAATTTCTTATTAAATGCCATAGGCACAACTGTACAAAAGCTTTGTTTCCACTGCACTTTTTCTTTCTTTCTTTCTTTTTTTTTTTTTTTTGCACTGTACAAAATGTGTTCACCTGCACTTGAGAATAAACCTTGGATCAACAAACTGTTATACCGACAACAGAAATCCAGAAGCCGGTGTCAGCCAGTTACGGCAGTACTATTTATATCGACTCCCCACTCTGATCCCAGATGCAATGGGCACAGAGCAATCTTCCAGCAAATAACAGGCTGAACCATGGAAAAGTGATAGGTTTTATTAGCTCAGTTTTGCAAGTAAGAATATGCAGTCTTCACAGAAACCACCACACCACCCCATATTAAAACAGAAGTTAGTCTAATGAATGGTATGCGTGTATCATGGAGCATTTTCTAAACTAGTCAAGATACCATCATTTTAATACACCAAACTGGAAAAAGGTGCAGAAGAGGGCAACCAAGATGATCAGGGGCCTAGAGCACCTTTCTTATGAGGTAAGGCTACAATACCTGGGGCTATTTAGTTTAGGAAAAAAAGATGACTGCGGGGAGACAAGATAGAGGTCTATAGAATCATGTATGGTGTGGAGAAAGTGGATAGAGAGAAATTCTTCTTCCTCTCACATAACACTAGAACCAGGGGTCATCCCATGAAATTGATTGCCAGGCAATTTAGGATCAGCAAACAGAGGTACTTTTTCACACAACGCATAATCAGCTTGTGGAATTCTCTACCACAAGATGTGGTAACAGCCAACAACCTGGATGGCTTTAAGAGGGGTTTGGATAATTTCATGGAGGAGAGGTCTATTAATAGCTACTAGTCAGAAGGCTATAGGCCACCTCCAGTCTCAAAGGCAGGATGCCTTTGAGTACCAGTTGCAGGGAAGTAACACCCGTTTGCGAGTTAGATACAATGCACATGGACAGCTTTCAGAAGAGAAAGGTGCACTATGATTTTACATTTAGAGGCCGGTGTACCAAGTGTGGAAACCAGGGTCTGGCTAGCAGTATGTAATTTATGGTTAAAGCTTATTTTTCTCCCTAAGTGTTTGGCACCTTTGATACTGAAGGATGGCTTTCAATCACGATGAAAATTACTAATAGAATAATAGAAGTGAAATTCTATTCATTTGGATTCTCTCCTGAGCTATTAATAGTGTGGGGCCATGAATGTGCCAAGTTAGCCTTCAAACAAAGGCTAGACATCACACGCCAAAATGGTCTAAGTTACGTTATAAATAATTTTTACCTTGGGAACCAAATTTATAAATTTATAACTCCAAACCAGCTAGGTACCGTAGCACATTAATGGTGCCTTAGTATAGAAGGATGTTCTCATTGGCTTGTTTTAATGCCTTAACGTCAGCAGTTTTGGAGGGTAGGTTTAAACAGATTTCTTATGAGGAATGGGTATGCCTGTGTGGAGATAGAGCAATTGTGTCCATAGATCATGTTTTATTATAGTGTACTTTTTATCAAAAGTCTCATACTTCTCTTATAGCTCCTTTACTAAGAAATTTTCCAGGCCGTTTGGATGAGTTGTTTGCTTTCTTCTTGTTGACCATGATTCTGAGTTACATATAATGTAGCCACATTTTGTGTGATGGTTAATAGAATCAGATGGAGAGGCTGTTCACAAGTCCACGCATGGTCGGGCAAAGCAGGATTCAACCTACCTCCCCGCAGATGGCCACTTTCACCTCCAAAGTTGTGCAAGCTGCATGCCCACACAACCAGCGTTGGCAGAAGCAGCACGGATGAATCGCCACACTGCTCCCAGCAGCACAGGTAAACAGAGGCTGGGACTCATTGTCCCGGCCTCCAGAGATCCCAGAATGTACCCCATGACACATGTGATGCATTGGGGGATTCTCCCAAGAGACGGGCGCTCGAGGCACCCATCTCTGTGTGTGGCCGGGCTGGAAGCCCTTTTCAAAAATGGCTTTTCAACATGAAAACCTAGGCAAAAGAATCTTTAAAACTAAATTATTCAATTTCATTTGATTCTTTTGTATTAATAACCTCACTTAATTGATCAAATTACATTTTAACATTAAATGCATAGTTTGGTCCTGTGTTTTTCTTCTTCTCTCTAATAAATAGCAGCCACAGGTAGGAGCAATCAGGATCAGGTCTGTGAAAAGAGAGGTTTAACTCTTTCCCTCCACTCTATGGTGCCAATGAAATTTGGTCCCTCCTCACCCTCCCCACCAAAGCTGCTATTTGAGAATGAAACTGCCTTCCCCGCTGCCTGAAATCCCTTTTGTGGTAATCTCTGAAAGAAACTACAGGAACAGAGGCCTGGTTCTTCAGTGGACAGAATAATATACACATGGCAGTGTCAATTTGAGAAACATCAGCTTTTTGTGTTGTGACAATAGATGTGTTCATAGTGACACAATTTTACGAGAGCCTGAGGGCTTCAAGCTAAACCCCCAGGTGCCCTTCAGGGCTCTAGTAATGACAGAATAAATGTTCCCCTTCACTGCAAAGATGTGATTAAAAGCATAAATCTTTAAAATAGTATAACTGTACACCTTTTTAACCTTTTGTTTCTCTTCCTATTTTGTCTGATATTCTGCCTTATTCTTCTGCCAACAATAACTCTTGATTATGTCCTCCTCAATTCCTTCAAACTGCTAGGTGGCTTCAGGCATGTGCTTATGGTGCCTAGATCTGCACTTTTGTGTACGCATTAGGCATCTCGCCGTTGAAACAAACACAGATCCAAAGCCCCTGACTCTATGGGATCAGGAGGAGTTACTGGAGAGGCTTTCTGGGGCAAAGCTTCAGGTGATGGAGCAGACACAAGGCAAAGTGCTGGGGCTTGTGGAATGCAGCAGATGCATGGCGTCATCTAGGCAACGCCACTAGCAGGGCCATTCAGTGAAGTCTCACAAGACCTTGACCCAGATGGAAGTAAGTTTTGTGACAGTGCTGACAGCAGCTATTTAGAGAGGAAAAAGGAGACCCATGGATCGCTGGGGGCCAGTGAAGCTGAGTGAAGCCAACCAAGGGAGTGAAGAGGAGGACTCAGGTGGTGATAGACACCTCCCTCCCCCCCCCCACTTTCCCAGTCTGAGGTCAGTGAGGGTATGGCGCCAAAGGGAGACTAAGGAGTGGACATCAGGAACAAGGGACTACACACCATTACTTCCTATAACACACTAGTGAAAAGCAGATACTTGCTTTGTGCTTTTCATGTGCAGACTGAGAAGGAGAATGACATGTACACAGCAAATCACAGGCTTTGGTAAATACACACTGAAATTTATCCTCTGTGTTGTGAGGTTTGATAGCAGAAAATGAATGTATTTAAATATACCAATGAGAATTAATTCAAAATACAAAAAAGAGAATTAATACAATTGCCACATACACAAAACCTCTGGCAGTTTTAACACAAGCACTTGAGTAAAGGTTGAAGTCCAAAAGGCTGCAACTGGCTGTCAAGAGCATTGCTAAATTATATTTTGTAGCTTCATGTACAGTGTGCTTGGCTCTCCTCTTTAATTTAAAGATAAGAGAAAATCTTTAGGCTGATAACAAAAATAAGAGCCTGCAGTTCAGAGCTGTTTTGACATTGTGAAGATTTCCTGCTTCATAAATAAAGATGGTGATTTAGGTCATAACATGGCTAGTATCATTTTCTTCTCAAACTGTGCTTTCTTTTCATTCTGATAATAGCAGGTAAATTAAACAGTCCTACAGAAACTGATGGTTATTACCACGTTTCAAGAATATCTGGCATAGAAATCATTTTAGCATTCTTCCACTTGTTTGGTGGGGTACAGCCACATTACTATTTTACCGCTGTGCAAGTGGTGCCTTTTACCAGTGGAATTGCCTCTTTTAGCAAGGAAACCATTATTTCACAGATGTAACATGCTGAGTACTTTGTTCAAAAACAAATTATTTAATTGTGAGGCCTATTTACACAATGGTATTCACAAAGCCTTCTAGCATCTCTGCATATTGAGCCACATTCGTCTCTCATACATGGCTATTTCAGCAATTCAGCAAGCAAAGCTCCTTCACCTGGATGAATAAGCAGAACTAAAGAGACTGAAGCCAAATGATAGTTGGCATTGTACTATTGTAAGCATGGTCTTTAGCTGTTTAAAAAAAGCCCCCATCCAGGTATCTTTCTGGTACATACTGGTAGCCAGTTAAATCCAGACCAATAGTTGATGCTATTTTGATAGCTATTCAAAATAACTGAAAATTATGGAATGCTTATCTTTTACAAAAGCTTTTGGCTAGCAAGTGGAATATGTAGGTGGTCTCAGTATAAGGCTGATTTTATGCTGTCATGTTATCACTGTTATCTGTTCTATTAGATTTTTTGTATTTTATATTTTTTGTACATATTAGTTGCCTAAAGCAAGTTTGGAAAGGCAGGGTGCAAATGTTTTAAACAAACAATTCAGAGAGCTTGTTAACTATGGCCTCTGAAGTTGCTGCAAGTTCATTATTGCACTACAGCTTAGTAGAAATGAGATGAACCAACACTTCACTTGGGTTGGGTCCAAAGGTGTCCTTCTGTATGTGGAAGGCATCATCTACCCAGATGTTTTACACCTTGAAATAGACTGTGTGGGAAAAGTGAACCTATCCAGAGATATTGTGCAAACATTTGCACAACCTCTTCCACAAGCAGAACCACGAGAACCTACATATAGCAATGTGTGAACTCTTGTGCGAACTCTTGTGCAAATGGACTCTTGTCTGTGGAACAGTGCTAGTGAAGATTTTCCTTCCACCCACATTTCTTTGGTTCTGCCTATTTGGCCCAGTCTCTTTCCGTAGTGCAAGACCATCCACTGACTACCTCAAATTACTAGAGACATTATAAGCCTCCCACAGTTGAGCGTGTGGCAAAGTATTAAGCTTTATATTTAGTTCTAGCTTGTGTTTCAACATGAGTTTTCCTCCACAGCTTCTTTAACATAAATCATATACCAATATGGGCACTACAGAATGGGAGAAGGCACTTAGGTGTGATTGTGTCAACCATGTTAGAGCCTCTCTCATCCCCCTGCCCTGTCCCTCACATACAGCAGAACAGTTGGCAGTTTCAAGGAGAGAAAGCCTCAAAATGATACTCAAAGTGTAAATTCTGTTTGAACAAAACAGTGGCTTGGATCTTTATGTGCTCTTGAGCGAATGAAAGGAACGTCTGCTCACACAAAGGCTGCATTTGCACATAATGTGGAACTGGAGTTGCATTGGGCAGAGATTTCCCAACTGTTACGTCCTAATGCATGCAACTCCGGTCCCACTCATCCAGCGACCCAAGGTTTGAACACTCCGTTTATAGTGAGTTTTGCTGCTCATAATCAGGGTTCCATTTTTCTGCCATTATGTCTGAATGCAGCACTAGAGGCGGCATTCGGTAAGACCGCAGTTGAGGAAGTAAGCTGAGCAGGCTTTCCTTCAAGCAAGAAGGAAGCCTGCATGGCCAGTAACCCTCCTCTCTGCAGTCTCCATGATTGCAGAGAGGCTCCTCTCCATTTTGTCTGAATGTGGACAGAAGAAGGGGTGGAATCGCGGGTCCATTGGTCGCAGTTCCATTATGTGAGAATGCAGCCAAAGCCTCCCCAACATTCATTGCTCCCTTCTTCATGCTGCAGCCCTTCATGCCATATCCTACACTGATCGGAAGCATTCTCCAAGTTGAAGGATGAAGCAGCTGAAGTGCGAGTGTTGAGCTGAAGTGCGAGCGTTCATTCAGGTTCTCTTGGTGTGGGGGGCTCCCAGTGGCACGGGTCTGGATCCTAGATTGTTCCCAGGATGTCTCATTCCCTAAGCCCTCCACCTCACATACACCCCAAGCTTGCGGGGGGGGGAGGAATTCTGGATCTGGGCCCATGAGAACTGCCTCTTGGGGGGGTGTCTGTTTATTGTGGTGATGCATTCAAAGATTATTGCTCCATGCCTTTTTGCTAATATTGAAAAGGGGAAGCAGCTCACCTTCTGTAGTCCCTTTCTCCAAGTACTTATATCCCAGCCAAGCACACACTGAGGATCAGTTCCTGGGGTGACAGACTGCAGGGAGGAAACCTGTGAATGGGGGAAGGATTCTGCACTCTTCACCTGCACACACTTTTGCAATTAAAAATGTTCCCTTGTGATTGTGACAGATATATATTTTTAAATGCATGGATTTTTCACTGTTGTGTAAAGTTTGGCCCTCAGTTTTTTTAGTAAATCATGAGTGTTATATGAATGTCAAGAATCCACAGCATTTTTATTCATTTCCAATACTATCATACAAAAATGTGATGTCTCGTTATCATGTCCTTGGTGTCTAAAACAAAAGAAAGATATTCTACATCTTGGCTAACTGGGCAAAAAAGTTGCTCTTAAAGTGGTGGCTCTCTTATACTTAACAGGAAAATAGCATATCCATCCCAGTGGATATTGCTGGTGTGAACTCCTTGGGATAGGGAGCTATCTTCCTACTCCTTTTGCTATGCTTGAAAAACTGTGTTTGTTGTTGAAAAGTGGTATATAAATATTCATTATTATTAGTAGTAGTAGCAGTAGTAGAGATGGGGCTGTAGCTCAGTGTCAGAGCATGTGCTTTGCATGCAGAAGGTCCCAGGTTCATTTTCTGGCATCTCCAGATAGGGCTGCAAGAGACCTCTGCCTGAAACCCGGGAGAGCTGCTGCCAGTCAGTGTAGACAATATTGAGCTAGATGGACCAATGGTCTGACTCAGTATATGGCAGCTTCCTACGTTCCGATGGGCAATTCCAAAGGTAACAGAATCAGGCATATTGCTACTTTTTTATTGAGCAAATTTTATTTTATTAAGCAAATTTTCAAGTTGATATTATATATACCTACGGGTAAGATAACATCTTCTACTATAAGGCCATATTTTTACAAAAGCCCTAAATATTATAGAGAGTTTCTGAAACATGCAAAATACATTGGTAACAGAATCAAAAATGATGTCCAAAAATTCTTATTTTGTTACTGATGTATTTTCCATGTTTCATACACTATAACCGTATTCTTCATTGTAGGGCCTAGGGGCTAGTGGCAGCCCCCATCAACCCTAATTGTGGCTCCCTAATAGTTTATTGGGCCCGTGTGAAGCTCCAGCAAAAGCTGAATACTCTGCAGAGTCCCCCTGGTACCATGCAGAGATCTCTGTTCCCACTGTACGGTGCTGTACTTTGCCCAGAACTGGGATGGTGGGGCGGCTTTAGGGGAAATTGAGCCCTCTTGAGCCCCTTGTCAATGAAACTGTTCCAGAGTGCAAGCTAAACACTCCAATTGGGCTTTGGGGCTAATGTGGAGAATCAGCATGACTATATGGAACCCTTCAATTACAGTATCAATTTGTGCAAAGTTTTGGTGTGAAAATGATAAGACAGGGATATGGTACAATCAGATTTATTTAGGGATTATCAAGATACAGGAAAATAAAAAGATTGGTTAGGCAAGGTGAGGAGGCAATAAAATCTTAACTAACAGCATGAACCAGAGTCTCACATAGAGGCGTTTTATCTTAAGGTCCAAATTGTCGATTTAATTAGCTTAGGGCTTTACTTGAGAAAGGACCAAGATGTAGACTTAAAGAGGAGTGAGAAGGGAGTAAGGAAATTTAGAAGGGATAGAAAGTTAGTATTACCAGTCCTGATCCATTGGTGTGTTGGATGCACTTGCAGGTTGGGGTGTGCAGGTAAACTTCCTCGCAGGGGCAAAGTAGAAAGTCAGGAAAAGAAAAGGACAAAAGGCACAGCAGAGTAGCCACCCACAAGCTAGGGAACCAGGATAGCATTTGGTTCCAGGATAGGTCCAGGGTCCTTCTCTGAGTTTTCTGTTGAGTTTTCTCTCCTTCATCTTCTGTGTTTCCTCCTCCTGAGTCCTGACCATGTGCTTAGGTCAGGAGTACAAATAGGCAAAATCATGCCTGGGGCAATGCAAAGTTGTTGGCTTTCAAGAGAGCCAAAAATACTTACTTGTTTGGCCTAGCCTTCCAAGGTTTTTTATTTGTTTCAAAGCATTTTAATTGGTTTTAAATGGTTCTGATCTATTTTAAATTTGTTTTTATATTGTTTTAATCTGTTTGTTTTAAATGGTGTTTGTTTTTGTATTTTACTTGTTGTGCACTGCCCAGAGCCTTTGGATGGGGTGATATAAAATGTAATTAATTAATTAATAATTAATCATTAATAATAATTAATTTTTAATTAAGGCCAGGCACCCTGACTGCACGGGCTGAAACTCATGTGTAACAAAGAGGTTCATGTTTGCATGAACCAATCAAGTGGGTCTGCTCTTTAAGAAACAAAAGATGGAATGACTGATCGAGAGGTGTGTGGTGAACTCAAAAGCTTAATCTGAGACCAGGACGTCTCTTCCTGGGAGAGAGATAGGCTTTCTTTTCCTGTTAATGATCCTACCATGGATCGTTAACCCATCTGAGGTCCAAGGTCTGGGTCCGAGATAACCCATCCATTGACCCATCCAAGATCCAAGGACTGGGTCTTTGCCAGTTCATTAATATTGTGATAGGAGGTTGGGGGTGTGCTATGCTTATCTGGGTGGTTGTAGGAGCAACTGGCAAAGCTAATCCCATTGCAAAGGGAGTTAGCTATTTCTCTTATGAAGGTCTCTTTGACCTAGGTCTGCTTGCTAGCTTCCTCCTTATTTGCAAGAGAAGCTATGGGGTCTCCCTGCAGTCACGTTGTTCTGCCCTCAGGCAGTGTTGCCCCATGTTTGCTTGTACTAAGCAACCAAACTGCATAGTTTGCCAACCATAAGCAGAGTTCACAATCCCATGAGCTCAGGTATCCAAGATGGAGGTTGCAAGCTTGCAATTCCAAATCACAGAGAAGGGTGCTGTTTGCAGCCCCAAGACAAGCTATCTCAGTAACACCCTGCACCATCTTAGAAGGTATGCATGGAGTGCTAGGAAGTGTAACCCTTCCCAGTGCTTTTCTCCTAGAACTCTTGAGAGAGGAGTTCATCTCTCTTAAAGGGCCTTCACTGCACTGAGAAAAAACACATTACTGTGGGAAGGTCAGCACAGTGGGAAATCACACTCACATTGAAGATTTTTTTGCCAATGTGGCCCCCACCTGAAGATACAGGCCGGTAACCAGCCTCAAATTTTTTGGGGGGGGATTGCAGAAGTCAGGGGAGACAGGTTATAAAATGTTCATAAAGTGAATCTGGGGATGAAAGAGATTTTTATTTTTTTTAGTGTGGCAGGTACACACCATGACACCCTAGATCTAGGCTATGGGCCTGGATCTATAATATTTAAGGATTATGTAAAATGTGGCCTTATATTAGGAGATGTTCCCTTACCAGTTGGTATTTATAATATCAGCTTGAAATTTTGCTTATAGCTACTGTCATTGAAAAATTGGTTCTGTACCCTTGGAATTGCCCCTATGTACTACCAATAATAATCCTATGGCATTATATTAAAATAGCTACCAGCTTAGTCAACATCTTCCACTTCTCAATCAGGGTTTGCTTTCTACAGCTGTGTGTAGGCTATTGTTGAGTAAGATGTAATGACTGTTGCATTTGCCTACACACCATCACTGAACAACTTCTATCTAATTTGTTATAGTAAAGTATATTTAAGGATGTCTTGAGCATTTAAGGATATCTTGAGCATGAAAGGTGCTACAAAAAGTGAAACTCTAATATTCTCCCCTGATAGCATATCAAACATAACATTATTTCTATGCAGTTTGAGAAGCAATTTAAGAATCCCAAGACAGTGTTCTGTGAGCTAAAATTTCAAAGGGGGTTCTCTTCTTGCTATAACCACATCAAATTTTCATTTAGTGGTTGAATTCTTATTGCCAAAGAGGACATGAATGAAATTATAAGGTATTCACCACCAAATTGCTTTAGAAAATAACTATACTGTATACAGATCAAAATAGGAATCCATATTTCCAGACCTTGAAATTCCAGAGCAGTAGCCAACCACGGGAATGTCATTCTGAAGCATTAATGCCACCTGTATACCAGAAAACGTCCAGCTGTTTAATGCATCTCAAGATGCTGGAAAAATCCAGTATCTACAGTAGCATTATTTTAATGCTCTCATTAGCCAACGAAATATGAACTGTAAATAATTCTGATTTACATACTTATGTGTTGCATTATCACCATGATGACAAAAGGGGCTTCTGTAGTCTTTGCAAGTATAAATACTGGAGTAGTGTGTTGGTGATAAGAAAAATTATTTTCTCTCTATGTGGCACTGGTCAAATTGTTACTGGAATCACATATTCTGTTTTAGGGAGCACATTTTTAAAAGAATATTAGGACAGTGAACTAAGAAAAGAGCTACAAGGACAAAGCAACAGTGGAGAGAAAGCTTGACACTAAGAGGATAAAGGAAAAGTGATTTTGATTTCTTCAAAATTCTGTCAACAGAGTTTTTTCTAGTTGTGCTGTAGTCCAGGACACTGAGAGCAAAGCCATATCACTGATGGCAAACATGCACTCCCATCCCTGAGCATTACCACCAATGCCCAAAGCATTTCTAGAGAGAAATGGTGTGGGGGAGGTTTTCCCTCTGCAACTCCCCTAGTTTTCACTTTGCAACTCCTCACCATCCACAGCAGCCATCCTCCACTTGACTGGCAAATCTGTCACAGAACACCAGCTGAAGGAAAACAAACAGCGGGGAGGGTTGCAGAAGAAAACCAGTAAGAATATGAAAGAGGCTTAAGCACTAGATATGCACAAATCTTATTTTGCTATTAGATTTGAGCTCAAATCGAATTGCAAAATACTCAAATGGATTTGTCAAAAAAGCAGACTTTGTCTGCTGTTTCGATGAATCATTTCAAATTGATTCGAGTGATTCAGCCATAGGGAACAATAGGTAACTCAACTTACTCCATTGTTCCCCATGGGTGGGCCCTAGGGACACCAAAGTAGATTGGGTGGTAGGGCATGATGGGTGCTACCTACCACCTAATCTGCAAAACAAAACAAATGGGCAAGTGGGCAAGTGTTGTTTTTTTTTTAATTAACCTTTCCAAAAATAAACCCCATGGGATTTGGAGAGGGAGTTAAAATAAAAATTGTCCACTTGCCCATTTCTTTTGTTGGTTGAGTGGTAGGTAGTACCCATCACACCGTACCATCCAACCCACTTTGGTGTCCCTAGGACCTACGCATGGGGAACAATGGGGTGACTCGAATTCCCCATTTTTCCCTATGGCCGAAACAAGCAGAATGCACAAATTTTGTAGCCCTGCCTTGAAAAAACTACAGAACAGAAGCACAAAATCCCTCCCAACACAGACCACCACATTTTGCCAAACACTCCATCCAGAAATGGCCAAAAAAGAATCACTGGCCCAGAATCCACTGCCTGTCACAGTGCCTGTGCTGCAATAACATCATTGTCACAAGTTGCTCTCTCACACACAATTATGACTCCTTACTTCAGCACTGCAACAGCTGCCACAGCAACACCCTTAGCAGCCAGGAAGCATAGCCATAAACTAGAATAACATCTTCAACCACATTTTGCCTGAGTACATCTTGCAATGCAGATTGCAGAGCAGAGCAGAGCAGTGAGTGACGCACAAGTTGAGCTCCATGTCTGGCCTTGAGACTATCACAGCAATCACCAATAAATATTGCACACAGGCACATAGAGCTGAGCTGCCACTGTCCATTTCTTGCCACAACACCCTCTCTCAAACAGACCAAACCACAATTCAAGACAGGCACACAAGTTCTGCCTTTGTCAATTTAAGATCCAGCAAAAACAGATAATTAACAGCAGGCAATAGCACAGCAAGCATATTATACTTATTCAGTGCTGAGAAAACCACAAAGTCAAATCCTCCTTTCTTCCATGGGAACATAGGAAGCAGCCTTATAGGAAGCTGCTGAGTCAGATCATTGGTCCATCTAGCTCAGTTTTTTCTACACAGACTGGCAGTGGCTTCTCCAAAGTTGCAGCAGGAGTCCCTCTCAGCCCTATCTTGAACATGGCATGGAGGAAACTTGGAAGCTTCTCTTCTCCAGCATACATCCCTGGCTCCCTGTCCCTGCCTGTGACTGGATATCACCATGGCCTCAGATTAGTGCTGGGCCCGGGCTGTCAGCCTGAAACATAGGTCAGGGCACCAGTCCATCATCTCATCATCAGCCATGGTGGTGGCATGTGTGCATGTCTGAGTATGTCAGCAGCACTAATGGGCAGACTGTGACACATCTGGGTTTGGGATTGGCCAGGGTGTTTGGAAGCTGCCAATGGTGTTGCAGTAGGTGGGAGTGACCATGAGTCACTCACCCTCCATGGCCAGCTCGGTATAGCCCAGCAGGGGGAGATTTGCCTTCAGAAAGATTAGGCATGCCACCAAATCATCCATGTGGGCGCGATGGGGTGTTACCATACCCCCAGCCATGGAGAACATCCTCTTGCTCTTGAAACTGGTTGACGGACACAAGAGGAACCATCTGGCAACTGCAGCCAAGTCCAGCCAGACTTGGCGACTTGTTGCCCCAAACTGGATCGGCTCATCTCCCAGCCTGCCGCTGGTTCCTGCAGATACTGCTAAGCACTGCTGCAGCATTCCGTGGGCTACTCCTGTACCTCTGGCAAGGCACCTAGGAAGCCCTCTGTGAACCACCAAGTGAAACGCAGAGGCAGAACCTCTGGCATACTTGGCCCTGCCAGGGACACCACACTGCTGGACTGGGAAGCAGTTAAAGCCACTGGGGCTGGTACAATTTTTAAAAACCAGAGGAAGAAAATAAAAGAGGTTGGCACTGAAAATTAAAACAACAGAGCGACAGATAAGTCCAGCAGGCACACTCTGCGTCTCTCTCTCTCCACTTGCTGAGCCAGACCACCACCATCCATCTTTGCTCTCAGTGCTGCTGCTGCTGCTGCAGTCTATCTCTGATCCTTCCCTCCTGAGGCACAAATGGCTCTCTGCCTCCGAGCAGCCCCTTAAGTACTTTTTGAAAATCCCACCTTTGGTCTCCCCACCACATCTACTCCCTCAACCCAGCAAAACGACGATTTGAATGATAACAAGCCAACCAAGATGCAAGGAGATCTCAAGCTGGTGCCAGAAAACCAATCAGCGGCCGGGGGGGGGGAGGGGGACAGGCCTCAAAATGAAGTTCAAATCACTCAAATCAATTTGCGCTCAAATCAGGATTGATTCAGTTCAAACTCGGATCAGACCCTTTATTTTAGGGGCAATGTGATTCAAGTTTGAATCACTTGAATCACCCTGATTCATGCTCAAATCAATTCAACTTGAATCTATTTGCACTTCTCTATTAAGCACCCTTACAGCCAGCTCTTGCTCCCCTGCAAATGCTTCCCCACCCTGCAATTTTGCACTTCAACAACCAGCATGGGATTTGGGAATCCCATCCTTTATGCCAAGCAAGCAATTGCACCCTGAGATTCTTAAGAGAGCTCTATAGTGGGAAGAAATTCCTACTTCTCACTTTCCCTACACCAGCTACGATGCACTGCAATGCATAGCTTGTTTGCAAATACAGGAAGCTTGAGTAGCCTTGTTCATGCCATAGTGAATAAGGCACGGCATGTCTTCTCTTCCCTTCTTCTTCTTCTTCTTCTTCTTCTTATTATTATTATTATTTATTATTAATTCGATTTATATACCGCCCTTCCAAAAATGGCTCAAGGCGGTTTACAAAGATAAATAACAAACAAATAAGATGGCTCCCTGTCCCCAAAGGGCTCACATTTTAAAAAGAAACATAAGACACACACCAGCAACAGTCACTGGGGTGTGTGTTTGTGTTTGTTTATATAAACCACCATGAGAATTTACATTGTTGGTGGTATGGAAGTGCAAATAAATACATACCTGCCAGAAGTGTATTGTAGTGGCTAAGAGAGTGAGCTACAAATCAGGAAGTCCCTGGTTCAAATCTCACCACAGCCATGAACTCACTAGGTGGTCTTGGGCAAGCCAATCTTTCCTAGCCTCGGGCTTATTCTTGCAATGAAAGGATAAGAACACTGAACTACTTTACAAGGTCATTGTTGGGGTTCCACAATAGCACCTTTAACATGTTTTAAACACTCAAAAGAACTATAGAAAAACTTGGGGGTTGTATTATTTTATTATTGGGAACAATTTTCTGCAGTTTGGAGCAAGAAGCCCTCCCAGCCACGCAGTTTCTAAGGGAATATCAGTGTCATTTGGAGATACACCATGGCAATGCCTTGAATTAAAAGGGTTTTTTTCCTCCAACAGTGAAGGTATAGCAAGATCCAGTAGTTTAAAGATGACGCTGACAAAATTTTATTTAAAATATGTTATACAATATTAACAGTGAAATGGATGGATCATTGGAGAGCTTTTTCTTCCTCCCTTGCAGGTATCAGGTCAAGACCGGATGCCATTAAGATATGTCATAATCTAAGACATGCTAATGACTGAGGTAGTGGTGATGGGAGCAAATACAATGGTCTGTATTTCACAAGTGAAAAGGTTAGAGCAGCCATATTAATGTGGGCCTTAGAACTGAGAAGACACCAAGTTTTAAAATCAGCATTCTTTGGGATTTGTTTGATTGATTGATTGATTGATTGATTGCCCCCAAGTACTAAATGGAGATGAAACCTCAGAAGCCTCTGAGACGGACTTTATTACTGGTCCAACACATTTCAGTCAAGGACTCTTATTCCAATATCTCTCAGTGCTTAGAAAAGATTAAGCACAAAAATCAAATATAAATGGTGGCTGCATTCCAGTGCAGCATTACATTCCCATAACACTGTGCTGCGAGGCTGAGTGCTGTGCCCTTCAAAAGCAGGGTTGGAGGTACACAAATGGGGTGGGTGAGCAGGCAGTGCTTCAGCAGATTTCTCCACTCCCCACTGCAGAAGCACTACTTGTACAACTGCCCTCTTGTGCAGCTCTGACTCTGCCTTCGAATGGTGCCGCAGCCCATAACACTATAGCAGCACAGTGTTACAGAGACATATTTGCTGTGCTGGATGTCAGCCAGTCTCTAGTATGAAGGTGGGTATGTTTTATGATGAATAATGCTAAAACAAGAAGAATTCCAAGCCTTTGCTACCTTTAACTGACGAATGTGTCATTTTGTGTTGTTGTTTTCTATGAATAAGCATAAACCTAGATAAAACATAACAAGAACAAGCACATTTTTAACTTGCATTCAAGTAAGTTCACCACAAAGTGTACATTTACCATGAGGGAATACACAGAAATGATGTATACTTTGATTTCAGGGAAGAAGTAAACCTTATTCAGACATAAAGCTGTTTTCACATGCAGCCTAACCTGGGCTAGGGCAGCCCAGCCTGGGTAAGGTTGCTCGTATGTAGCGCCAGGCTCTGCATAGATCCTGGCACTGCCCACCCACCTAACCACACTGGAAGCCCAGCCTTTAGCTGAGGTTAAGGGCAGGAGCATGCCCTTAACCCTGGCACCAGGGTTATGTGTTTGCTCAGGCTGCTTGCACCTAGGGTGCCCATCTCACAGGGGTATCCCCCAAAGCGCTGTGATCATTGCATGGTGCATTGTGGATGTTGGGAAGCCACGACATGTCGTCCCAGCCTCTGGAGATCCACACTTCCGGGAGCAACGTGGATCGTATGAGCATGCAGCTGTGCACCCAAAGAAAAGTGCAGGAATTGTCTGAGGGGAAGGTAAATTGGACTCTGCCTTTGCCCTCCCCAACCCAGGATCATCGTGTGAGTAGCCTTATTATGTTGCATGTGTGTACAGATGTCTGAACATTGCTACATGTGTTTGTCTGAATGATTGTACCTGCATTCATTTTAAAAGTGAACCTGGGTAGAGGCCACTGAAATGCATTGTGCACACAGGAAGTGTACTGATATACCTGAGTTCAACAAAACATGGGAATAACTGTACCTGTGTACAGATCTGTACCTGTGTTGTACACTGTACACTCAGATGAGTGTTCAACATAATGTGTGAATGGATCTCTACAAGGATGATAATCAGTTTAAAAGATATGTGGTGACAAACCAAAAGAACTTGGTATGTAAAACCTAAGAAAACATGACTTTAGGGCCATGGTTCTTGTTGACAAAGGTTTAAAGGATGTCAGGAGAAAGAGAGGCAGCTGTTTGCTGTGCCAGTGCAGAAAGGTCAAGAAAAGCATGCTTAAACTCTATAAGCACACATGGCCTTGCTTCCTAGTTCCTATATAGCCAATTATTTGCTTTGTTTCCTTGCCTCTTTTTTTCTTTGTGTCTTCCTAGTTTTTTAGACAGAATGCTGGTCTCCCAATATTTTTCCTTTTTTTCAGCACTATTATCCTTTCCTCTTCCTCATATACTGTTGACAGAAAGAGATGATGTTCTAAATAGGACCTTGACTTGAGTTATTTTATGTATCATTTATTTTTTATAAATAAAAATAAAATAATAAAACATATTTTAAATGTTTATATGCTACCCTTCAGGACAAGTCCTTTCATCATACTTAAATGAATAAAACAATCAATATAACATATTGAATAATTTACTGAATAAAACAATAAAAAGAAATAACAAAATTGAACAGTACCAGTTAAAATCAGCAATGAAAAGCTTTTCAAAGAGACAGGTTTTCACTGCCCACTTAAAAGTGGAGAGGGAAGAGACTTGATGGACATTTCCTAAGAGGAGTTCTTAGGAAGGGAGTTCCAAAAATGAGCTGCCACCAGACCAGTGTTCTTTCTAATTTTTTCATCTGTATTTGGAATGAGTTTTGTTCTGGATGGCAATATCAAGGCAGTGTGTGCACGCATATATTCATGGTGGTGCCTTTCTGATTCAGTTGGGGGTTATAATTTTTATCCCCCAGTTAATTAGCAGAGCACTAAAGAAGCTACCCACTCCCGTTACAGAATAGTTGCAGAATTTAGTTGTTGCAGCTAATCGTAGAAGACACATGGAGATTCTTGTAGAACTAAATACTAAATATTTATTGGTGAAGTACACTTTGGATAGGAAAGACCTAACCCTGATCTATAGAACTACATAATGAATAGGTAGGGGAGGAGATAGATGTTTCCATCTATTCTTAAAGAGGATAGGAAGGGATTCGGACTCAACACAGGAAATGCCTGTAGAGTTATATCAGGGGGTCATAGAGTAGAGACAGGTAGAACAGTTAGGGAGACCCTTACTCACTATCTCTACTCCCAATGCCCTAGTGGCCATTAGGAGAGTTGATGCAAAAGGTCGATGCACTGGAAGTCCATCTCCAACAGATTCAACCTGAGCGGGATCTAAAATTAATTGAGCAGACATTTTAAAAAAGTTTGTGTATGCATGCCTCAGAGGAAACACTGGCCACCACCTAAAAGGCTCTTCCTGTCAATATATTTGCACCAAATGTGGGTCAAAAATCAGGGCTTGGGAGACTAGTCACAAGACCCGGGCAGTTTCATATGAATGAACATTAAAGTAAATAGGTCCCTGACCTGGCCACAAAGGGTTTTTAATTGGGCACAGAATAAACTAGTTGCCAGTGTAGTTTGTATAGAATTGGCATCACATGAACACAATGTCCTGCTCCTCAAAGTGCATAGTAGTAGTAGAAGTAGTAGTAGTAACTTTATTGTCTGTAGCCACAGACCATTACAGCAAAGTCCATTTTGCACCAGCTGAAGTTTCTGAACGATCTTTAAAAGCTAAGGGTGCGCATGGAACTGGTTTCCACTGTTTGGTTTGAATTCGAACTGAATTCAAACCAGACTGCCGATTCATGAACCGGTTCAACAGAACTGCCTGGCTGGTCCAGTTCATTTGTTAAAATGGTTCGAACGGGAGCTGATGAGCCACCCACACCATGTTAGCACCACTGCCATGGCTGTTCTTTTGGGAAAGTGCCGCAAGACAGCAGGCCACTTCCACCAGAGAGAGAGTTAGGCAGATGATCTGGGAGAGGGAGCTTGAGCTCCACCTATTTGAGCACCTGATCCCTCAGGATGTTCAGATCCGGTGGAACTTCACCTTTCTCTTGCTCCAGTGCCTGCAGGATGAAAAGGCAGTCATCCACTCCCTGGCAAGGAGATGTAGCTTGTGAGTCTGTGACTTGGAAGCTCATTTCTGAGGTTGATTTGACACTTGAGCTGTTCCGTGTTGCCACCAACAGCTTGTGTGCCAAAGCAGCAATACTGAGCCAGGCTTTGCCCAACACTCTTTTCCTGGAGAAGACGATGGGTGAGTTCCAGACCTCACTGACCACTGGGGAAGCACATATCCTGGCAGGTCAGCTGAAGACTGGAGTGATAGAGTGGTTCAGCAACATGGCATTCAGGCTACAGAGCAGCAAAACAGTGATCACAGCTGCAAGAGGCAGGTCCATAGTCAAAACCGGGCAGGGGCCAAAATTTGCAAGCAGCCAGAGAAAGGGAGAAGGCACTTAAGCAGTATCCTCAAACCAGAGATGAGTTGGTCAGACTGAAGAACAAGCCCTGAGGCTAGGGTTTTATAGGACCTGGTGAACTGGCCCTTGGGGTCAGCTGCCTAGATGCATGGAGAAGCAGGTATGGCTGTCCAGATGGCGTCCTTGAAGGCCTGTCTGCCAGATTTGTAGTAGCAATTGAGCACTGGTAGTGCTCTATGAGGGAAGAAGTTAGAACCTGAATGCTGGGAGCCCCTATTTGAGATGCTACCAGACTCCTTACATTCATTAATATAAACTCTGTCCCCTTACACTAAATGTACATAAATATAAGATGAAGATACATACAGGGGCAGATCCCCTTCCCTTGTCCAACACTGCAGTTTATCAAAATACCGTGTCAGTCTGTTCCTGTTGCTGAACAGACCTGCAGTATTTTACATTTCCCTCCAACATTTCTGTATATCAAGGTTGCTGTTGGGAATTTTGAGAAAACCCAGCACAGAGAAAAAAAATTAAAATGAACAATTGTGGGCCCACAACAAAATGTTGCTGCATATCCCTGCTGTGTATGTGTTACTTGAGCACGTGGCTGAGCATGGTTTAACACAAAAAAAGCTAGCAACAAATATTGGAGTCCTACTCTATCTTGGGTCTCATTTCATATGCAAATTTTATTTTTTCTGTTTTCTGGATTTATTTTCAGCAGGGGGCAGGGTGGCTGCTGCTCCGTCCCAGCTTCTTTTCATCCAGCCCTGCAGTTTCAAGCATTAATAACTGGTGGGCAGGGGGGGTCAATTAACTTTTTTATCAGTATTTGCTGAGATTGTAGGAAGGGAAAGGGATTGTAGAATAGGCTATAGCTAATGATGAATGCTGTTAGTTTATTGTGTGACTGTGTGTCTGTGTGTGTGTGTGTGTGTGTGTGTGTGTGTGTGTGTGCGCGCGTTTATTGTGTGACTCTGTGTGTGTTCAGCAAATTAACAAATTCAGTGCTCAACTTCCCTTGCTCACCCAAGGACCACTTGGGTGAGCACAACTCTCCTTCTGTTCATGGAAGGAGTTTCTGCCAACAGAAAGGTCCGGATACCATCCACTGTCAACAAACACTAAATGTTCTTTCCCACTAACAATGATCTATATCATTTTTTAAATCATTCACTTATTTGGTCCACAGACCTTTCCACAAAATGATCTATAGGAGAACTATAAAACTAAAACAATAAGCCCAGGGTCAGAATATGAATTTTTGTTGGTCCCCACCCCCCAACCCCGGCTGAACAGTATTTGTAACGCAACAAACAAATGACAAGCGAGGAAAGGTTAGGTGCAACAAACAAACCACTATGTACCACAGAAATGAGAAAAAATATATATGGTAACTTTCAGTGCTTCAGTTATGTTTTCAGATAATAAGCCACCCACTCAAGCTGCCAAATGCATTGAATTGCCCTTACAGACAAAGAACTATCATGGGGAGTATGTTTAAAGAAGAGAAAGATTTTCTCCCCCACTGCAAATTTGACAGAACTGTACAATTACTATAGCTATACTAATATCCATATCTGGAAGGCTTCTGCTTTGAAGATAATAACAAACCAGAGATTAGAAAATGAAATCCCAAAGGTTTCAGAAAATAATATTCTAGAAGACTTTAAAGATGTAATAATTGGCATTTTTTTTCCTCATTAGTCACAAAACAGTCTGGAATACCGGTGTGTACTGGAAGGAATGGCTTCCTGTCTCCATTTGTTTTCCTATGCAAATATTTATTTATTTATTTATTTATTTATGTACATACATACATCTGTGTGCCTTCATGAGGCACATGTTTATGATATCACCAAAACAGCCTATTTTCTTCTGTTAGTCCATTTTGTTACACATTGTTTCAAAGGGGGAACCACCCCCACTTCTCCTGCTTTATAACTGTAATTTCCCTGGAAATCTACATGATATTTGCAAATTCTTGAGGACCTCTCCATATTCAGGTATAAAGCTGTTAAGGGATCCATTTTACAGGATAATGAAAAGGACATACAGACACCACCTGCTATCTAAATTAATGAGAAATAAATTTTAAATAAAACTCTAAAAAAATTACAGGCATTGCAGGGAAGCATCAACTCCAAGTGTGCAAATCTGCGCAGCAGTGGATGGGTGCTTACCACCCACCAACCCCCAAAGCAATCAGACACTCCTGCAATTATTGATGAATTTCTGGAGATTTTTACATTTTTTGCATTTCTCCCATAGGAATAATAGGGATTTGAGGATGCCCCATCTGCCTCCCTGGGGGGTGCCTGGGCACCAAAGCAGGTTTGAGGGCAAGGTATATTGTGCCACAACACCCCCTGAAACCCCAAGCTGGTGGAGTTCGTGGATTTTTAATTTTTTTTAAAAAAAAAGATTTTAGCCTGTTTCAATGCAATGAATAGGAATTGCTCCTCCATTCAGAAAAAGAACAGTTTGTGACCTTAATTGCTATGAACTCTGTGGACTCAGAGTTCACAGTAAATTAGGTCACACACTGTTCTACTTATGAATGGGGGAGGGACTCCTATTCATTGCACTGAAACTCCTACTCTTTGCATTGTCCCCTAGCACCGCCATCACCCTCTCCCCTTCCACCCTGCACAGAAGAAGGGCCCAGCGTTGACCCTTCCTCCTCTGAGCCAGACTGAGAGGAGCCAGCACTGGACTCCGGCATGACTTGGGCATCATCAGGGGGTCCCCCACTGAGTGGCGAGAGGAGCGGGGGGGGTGGCGGCAAGAGGGAATGAAAATCTGGCTGCACTGCCAGCCATCAAGCCCTTGCCCTCCATCCCCACCACAGAAGCAGCTTCCCTGGCAGGAGAGCTCCCCGCACTGCCAGGCCCCATGCAGGGCAGCAGCCATTGCACCCATCAATGGACCTGCTGGCTCAGTGGCAGCAGTCTCCTCCAGATAGGAGAGCCTTCACGCCACCACCTCACCTGGGGCAAAGACCTTGCCAATGGGGACCTCTGGGACCCCATGCTGGTGTCTTCTCTGCCTCCCACCCTGGCCTCCCACACCAGCTTGGGGACCCCTCTTGCCTCTGCTTTCCACCCTGCTGAGACTTGCTTGCCACACGGCACTCAGACATGACCCCCGTGGGCGTGGGCTTTTTAAACAATTAAGAAAAAATTAAAAGGGGGGGAACCCTATTAAAAAAAACCCCTAAGTTAAACTGTGCACCTGCCAACACACTCCACCCACAACAACAAAACAATAAAACACAACAGGAGGCAACTAAGGGGGAACCTGTGAAAACAAGAAACAACCTGTGAAAACAATAGATAACCTGTTGTAGTTTTTTTTTTTAAAGACACAGGAAAAATACCTCCCCCAACCCAAACAAGAAAGGCGGCCCTTTTTAATTAAAGCTAAGGACAAAGGTGGCACCAAAAAAAAAAAAAAAGCACTTACCCCTTGTCCTGAAGAATCTTCTGCCCCACATACTGGTGAGGGGGGAGACCTTACCTGACCAGTGGCAGGCTGGCAGCAGGCAGGCATAGCCTAGATGGGGGAAGGGCAGAATGGGCAGCTTTCCAGAAACCCACCCACCCAAAAAAATTAAAAAAGAAAAACGGAATAAAATAAAATAAAAGGCTGGTGGGGGAAAATGTGCTGGGGAATAGATTAGGAAAAAAGGAAGGGAGGACAAGAGGACAGAGGGGAAGCAGCCATTGCACTGGAGTCTGGAGCAGATGGTGTGCTAAGTGCAGTAGGAAAAGTGTTAAAGAAATGTGCCTGTTCCAGAGAAAACAAGGAACACCGCCCCACCCCCAAAAAATCCCCAAAATGAAATAAAGCAAATCAGACTGCTGAGCTGATGACTCTTCAACTCAGCCCAGAAAAGCAGCAGCCAGTCAGTTTAAAAAGTGAGAAGGAAGGGGGGGCAGGGTGTGTGTGAACCAGGGGGAAATGGGCCAAAAAGGCCTCTCAGATCAAAGGGCCTGTGCCCCCCCCAAGCCCCCTGGCAGTGGGCACAGAGCAGGAGAGGAGAGAGACAGTCAGTCAGTCACTCAGAAAAAAATCCAACAGTGGCACACACACACACACACACACACACACACACACACTCAGCCAGGGAAAATTACTTTGAAGAAGAGGGAGGAGTTGGGGCGGGGGGGGGTCACAGAGGCAGGAACAGAGGCAGGCAGGCAGGCACCACCACAAGAAGTCTGCAGCCAGAGCCAGACTCTCTCGCCAGCAGCAGCCAGCAACAACAGCAAGCAGCAAGAGTGATTTTTGCAGGGTCAGGGGCTTGCCTTTAAATAGAACTTGAAACTCCCTCCTTTTGGAGCCCATACCTTTGCTCTCCCCCCCCCCCCGGTCAATATGGAGCCAGTTCTCCAGGACTGGCACCACAGGAAAGCCTACCAGAGAGCCAGAGGCATCTATCATTGAAGCAGGAGCTTGGCAAATGAAATCAAGCAAGACAAATGACACAAAATGGCCACTAGCACCTAAAATGGAGGCTTGGCATTCGAGGCTTTTTGAACTGGTTCGATAGACTCAGACTGGCATTATCAATGCAATTCCCTGTTTGGTCCAAGTTTGAACCTTCGAACCAAACCAGTTTGAATTCAAACCAGTCTGAATTCGAACCTGTTTGCAGTACTTCTACCCAGTAGCATAGCAAGGTTGGAGGTGGCCTGGGAGCAAAATCCAAAGCAGGGCCCCTTGCTCATCACTTGTCCCTCTGCTCACCCACCACCACCACTTTGGTCACTCCCCACCCCATTCCCAGCACTCACTGCCCACCCCAGCTGCCAGTGAGAACAAGCCAGTTAAAAAGGGCCACTTGTTCTCACTGGGATTAGGGCTGTGATACCCACAGAAACATGCCCTCAACATGTTGGTAAAAGTAAACAAATGGGCAAGTAGGAAGCCAGGGGGCAATATTCAGCTAAGGGGAAACTGAAGTGGAAATGCAAAGAAAAGCCTGTTCGAAAGACTGCAACTCAGAAAAATGCAGTTATAGAATGAAAAGGCAAAACAGAACTGAAAATATATCTATAATTCACAGAGAGCAAAGCAGCAAGCAGGATCTGAAACACTTTTAACCTGCCCCCATAGTCATAACTAAACCAAACCAACCGGACAGAATGAAAATAGCATATGTGGCCATTTCACTTTCTCTTCTGAAAATCCCTTCCCATTTTAATTGGAGCTTCCATGTCTGAGGAAGCCATTCATAGACATTTTGGCAATGACATGTCTGAGATGGCCAGAATGTGCCTGAGACCAGACACTTTAGGCTGTCCATTTGCCCCTGCTCTCTTGCCTTCCCCTCTGTGGCAGTGGCACAGGCAGGAATTGAAACTGAGGCTGAGGCAACGATGCAGACAAAATAGACCAGAAAGCCTAGGTGAAGTGCTGCTCTCTCAGGACTGGTTGTGGCCAGTTGTGCTTGAGTTGGGCAGATACCACACAGAACAAAATGGATCCTGCTCCTTACGTTTTACTGTTAGTCCTGAATGAATGCAAATTCCTAGTCTGGAGGCACATGTTTCAGTTCTGTTGTTGAGGCCCTGGCCCCATAAGCTGCCTGGACAAGAGACCACTTGGGAATCATCTGAGCTCCTTGGAGAAGGTGTGGGGTATATAAAGGTAACAAATCAATGAAAATTGATAGACAAAACATAGTCACATACACTGTTCCCTCAGCTCCATCCAAAGGTGGTTTATACATCTATTTGGGGTTTGTTTGTTTGTTTGTTTCCTCCTAGGAGAAGCTCAAGAAAAAGAGAGAGAGATGGCCAAATTGACAGAGTCAATGAGTGAGTACAAATAGGAAGTTCAACTTCATTTTTCAAATGGTTTTATTTAGGGGGGGAAATACTCCCTACAGAAACAACATTCAGCTAAGTTTTATTTCACTCTCACTTCCATAATGTGACTCATGTCTCTCCTCACAAAGGCTGACATCCTGCACACAGTTATGTGTGCAGTGACTAGTTTCTAAAATGAGAGGTTCAGTGGCTCAAAGCTGTGTGGGAGTATGTCTCCCAATTCAGAATGGATGCAGGCTGGTTATAGAAACCCAGTGTGGTAAGAAAAGTCTATACGTTCTTAGAAGCAGCAACAGTTGACTTATTCAGCAACATTGAGTTATGAAAAAATAAATCTTACCAGCACTGATGAATTATTTCAAAATGCATGAAAAGTGCTTAGGTTTGGGCATTTTTAAGCATTGTATAAATATTATTATCATTAATTGAGGAGAAGGTTTGACTAAGAAGCCAATGCGGATGTTTCCTCAAGAAGCCATTTTTGAAGGAGATCAATGGACATCAGCCTATAATGCTGTACAATGGAAGTAAATAATCAATTAACGATGTACCAGAAATTAATCTGGTAGAAAAGATTAAAAGCATGAGCCACATAATGATGCCATGACCTTTGGAAAACCTCTTAGTTGGCTTGAGGATTTGACCAATATGTAATAATGGCTATTAAGGTGTTCAAATCCTCTTTGTGGTAATGGATGAGTTAGCTAGCTCCAAGCTTTGTTTATCTCTTAACTCCTCTGCCAATATGTTAGGTAGAGTTACTCCTTAATTAGAGCTCTCACTGTCTCGTGTGGTTTGATTGTCCTTTAAAGACCTATCCTCCATTTTTGAAAACCTATAAACTAAAATGTTCGCCAGGCATCCCTGGCATATGAAACCTTAACTGAAGTGAACCTCAGTAGTAGAGCAAAACAGTCTCCAAATATGGCTACCACTAGGGAAGGTGAGTTCTGGTATCAAGATCCTGGATCGGAGTACTTGTGAGACTGGGCTCATATTAAGCTATCAAGATCCCGATAGAACTTCCTTGTATATAATTCTGTTCAGGGAAAATGTAAAGACAATTCACCATCATTACTTTAAATAACCCTTGTTTTATATTAATCTTATGAGGTTGAGCTCAGAGATTCACAAAAAGCTAAAGGAGCTTAAAAATTTGCCTCAAATCTTAGTGGAAGGTTCTTTGTCTTCCATTCCCAGAAAAATTAATATGACTATTGTATTTCTGATAGAGATGTGTCTCTCTTTTGTATGAACAAGAAGGGGAATTCCCAAATGAGGATTAAATTATTCTGAAATGTAGCTTGATTGAATTAAGGACAGCTTGCAATAATAAGGGATCTTTGATAGAACAGTGCAATTACTGTCACTAGGCTAACATCCATATCAAGCAGGACTCTCCTTTAAAGAGAACAAACTAGGAATTAGAGAAAAATATTCCTAAGGCAAGATTTAACCATTTTTTCCCCTTTGCAAGACAGCACAGTCCTAAAACCACATAAGCCAGTGAAACTGCACAGAAGTTAATGCAGCTCCACTGATGCAAGCAATCTTAGAACCACCATCTAAAATTGTGGCATTTAGAAGGTAATTCAGCTGAAACATTAGTTTTTGCCTGAACAAGTTGAGCTCTTAGTTTTGCTTTCAGCATGTTACATTCAAGCTGTTGTATTCTCTTCAGGACTGAGCCAGAACAGGGAGTGCTTTTTGCTATCTTTTTCATTCCCTGTGAAAAGCCTTTGATTATTTTCTGGGGGAGGAGCTGCAAACAGGAGCAAAACATGTTCATAGCATAGCAGCCCACCTCAACACCCATTGCAAGCAAACAGGGTAGCAATGTTTTAAATAAAATAAGTCCCTTACCTACCACTGATGAGTGATGAGAGGTTGCTGAAAACCAAATGAGATGCACAGACACATGTAGTGCTGTTTTAAAACTTCCCCAACAATGTATATGCTGTCCCTGCCATCCTCTGATATCAACTACAGAATGTCTCCAGGGCAGTGGGGAATGCAAGCCCTAGCCAAAACTACATGAGCAGTTGTGACATCACAAAGCATATATATTACTGTTGCTACGACCTGAATGAATTGGTATTCCTTCCTGACATCGCCAAAGCCAAAGCTGTTTCTGTGAGAGCAAGTTCTCTCTTGTATGAATCCTTATGGTTACTGCTCTGTGGTAAACAGGCAAAATGGACATATTTCCCCTCCCTTGTTGCACTGCAAAGTGCCTACGAATTTCAAAATATATCATCCACAAGTCAAAAGCTGATCAAAAAGTATTATTTACCTTCAGGTTCTCTTTAGGAATGTGCACAAAATCAGTTTTGCCAGTTCTGCTCAAAACCAGGCCAAATTCAAGCCAACCCAGCCCAGCTTGGTTTTGTGCCTGGTCGAACCGGACTCGGTTTGAGTTCAAACCGAGCTAGTTCAATAAGCTCAGAACAATACTGGTAAAGGGGAAGGGGGACTTGCTGGCAAGAAGGGAGTAAAAGTAAGTACTTACAAGTCCCTGTGGTGCCACCATCATGGGGGGGCAGCAGCTCCTCCACCCCACCCTTCCCAAAGTAGACAGGGTTGGCAGTGGCCTGGTTCGGGCCTCCGTGCATGCATGGAGGCTATTTGAGTGACCTCCGCGCATGAGCTGTGGCAATTTATGTGAACACGCAAATTGTATAGTCACACAAATGGCCTCCACACATGCACAGAAGCCTGAATCAGGCCGCCTCGGCCCTGCCTACTCTGGGGGAGGTAGGGGGAGCCACCGTCTCTCCACCCTACCCCACCCCCCCAGGCACTACAGCTGGTATTTGTAAGTACTTACTTATTCCCCTCCCACCCACTCTACCCTTAAGCAAGCCCATCCTGCCCCTTTTCTGGTAAAGGGGAATCCTCACTAGATTCCCCTTTACAAGTAGAGCTCCAAGCTGTCTCGGTTTCAACCGGGCCCAGTTCCTACATCCCTAGTTCTCTTCACCTAAAATACACTGGCTGACATCCTAATTAGGGGTATACACGGACCGGTTTGCAGTCGGACTTGTCCACCGTGAACTGGGCAGGCAGTTCAAGCAGTTCTATCACAAACCTTCTGAACCAGTTCGAGCTGGTTCATCAGTTCGACCAGCCCAGCTGGTCAGTCTGATGAACCAGTTTGTGGAGCAGCGGTTTGGTCCAAATTCAGACTGAGCCGCTACACACTTTGTGGGAACACCCCTGTGTGTGCCCTGTTGTGCTAGGGATGGGAGCTAATATTTCCAAGTACTGCTCATGCTCTGAAAATGTTCTGCAAGCTTGGAAACACATCGCTGACCTTAGCACTTCTCATAAATACCCATTTGGGGCAGGAAAAAACTTACAGCCCAGTCCTATGCATATTTACACAGGATTTGTGGAACTCTCATCAACAATGCTTGATGAGAAGATTGACATGTTCTCTGTTGGGCACTGTTGGAGGGAGTTCCACAAGTCAGGTCCAATATTGTGTCAGACCTGGCATGACATAGAGCCCTGGTACTCAAACCCTAGTACAGGTACACAGGACTGCAGCTCCAGACTAGGGAGAAAGTTCCATTGAATTCACAGGCTAACATCCAGACTAATGTACATGCCAAAAACTGTTTTGCACACGCTCGTGGATGCCATGAGTGTGTCAGCGCCGCACGTGGGTTCTTGGAGGCAGTACCATTGCAGCAGGAAGCTACATGTGGCAGCAAACAGGTAAGGACCTGCTCTCCTCTTTTTAAAAGATCCCTTGCCACACTCCTCCCAGTGGTGCCAAATCTGTTCAGATCTCGTCCAAACCTGTTCAGTGCCAAACCTATGTGCCTCAGTTCGTGCACATCTCTATTAAAGATACATTTGTTCACCCAAGCTTTTAACTAGACTTGTGGTTTTAAATTGTTTTAAGGTTTTAATTTATGTTTTAATTTGTTTTATTTTGCTGTCTGCCCAGAGACAGAAGTTGGAGCAGTGTACAGATATAATAAACAAACAAACATATTACTTTATGGTAAAATGAGTTGGAAGACACTCATGAATTGATGGCAGCAAAATCTCTTTCACAAACAGCAGTGACTAAAGAACAATTCTCCCTCTGCATGATTTAGTACAGTACTTTTGGCAAGGCAAAATGGGCATAACTATGTTAGCGATTATATAAAAATGATAAACCACATTCACTTTACTAATTTGAGTTAGAATGCTGTGCTCTCCCATCAACAAGCTTCTGTCCGGCTGCCTTGCTTCTCCTTTAGCAATTCAAGAGGTAAATCTGAATGGAGAGTTAAGAACACATTAGGATAGAGGCTGGCTTTTTGTAACCAGTGGTATGTATGGGATATATTTCATCTTGAGAGCCCTTTAACGTGGCACACTTACTAAATGGGTAAGGGCGCCTTTTAAAGCAGTGATTCTCCTGTCTTAACAGGGCAACTGTCTCTATTCATCCCAGCACAGAGTCACTTCTAGTGATTGTTTGCTGGTGTCTCCCTAGTGTTTCTTTTTTTTATTATTATGAGCCTCTTTGCTACTGGAAACCATTTTCTCTTTCTTTTTGCTAACTAACCAGCTTTGAGAACTTGTTTGTTGAAAAGTGGTATGTAACTATTCATCATCATAGATTTAAAAAAAACCATTCCAAGGGACTTAAATGTTATATGGCCATATAAGGGCCTAGGGACTATGGATTATCAATTCCTAAGAAGTGAGGTACCACAAAATAGAGACTGTTATCAGAGTCCATTATTCTGATATGTTTATATATCTGAATATCTTGTCCTCAAACTCTGCAACAGTGCAAAGGTTTTTGAATGTAACCAAAAGGCATTCTTTTCTTTTCTTTTTTAAATTATCTTTTAATTGTTTTTCAACAAGGTAACAGAAATAGAAAAGTAACATAGATAGAAAGAGGAAGAAAAAGATAAAAGTAACTTTACAATTAGCGGTTCTTAAACATCAGTCGGGAGGTTCAGCAGCCCTCTGTTCTCCAACTTCCAAAAAACACCCACCCACACAAAATCACCCTTGCCAAGAATTGTAAAAACAAACAAACAAACATTTAAAAAAAAAACCCACAGAAATACCACTTTAATTAACCATGTATTCTAGAAAGAAAAAACAAATCTTGGATGAGGATGTTGACCCCATGCTAAATTGTAAATTATGAAAGGATCCCAAATAGAAATAAATGTTTCATCTGAAATATTCTGTAAATAAGCAGTAACCTTAGCCATAGAGGCATATTCCCATAATTTTAATAACCACTCATCTACCGTCGGGATTATTTGTTGTCTCCGTTTAGCAGCATATAAGATCCTGGCTGCAGTAATCATATACAAGGACAGCTCCGAATACTTAGTAGGAATATAGGATTTAGTCATATTTAACAACAACAACAACAACAAAAACCCTCTGGAGAGTAAGGGAAATTTATGTTTAAAATTTCTTGCATCTTACAGTGATTTTTTCCCCAGAATTGTTGCGTTTTGCTACATGTCCACCACATATGATAAAATGTCCCCTCATGGCTCTTACACTTCCAACAATCTCCATAGTAATTACTATCCATCTTTGCAATCATCGTGGGAGTGATATACATCTAATATACATTTTGTACCAATTTCCCCTTAAAATACTATTTGCTGTAAATTTAATGTTCACCTTCCATTGGTATTCCCATTGTTGCATATCAATTGTTCTGTTTAAATTTTGCATTCACTTGATCATACAGTCTTTTTACCTGTTCTGTTTCTGAACCGTATTTCAATAGCAACTTATATATCAATTCTAGTAAATGATCAGTATTTTTAGTAATTAATACTTCGAATTCTGTTAAGTCTCTAAGTTTGCCACCTTGTCTCTGTATTTCTTTCTGCACTATAGTACTAATTTGTAGATATTGAAACCATGAGGGTTCAATGGAGCATTTTGAAGCAAGTGTCTGGATGGATTTCATTACTATTTTTCCTGTAGTCATACTTTGCAAATTGTATGCCTTCTCTCTCCAGTGGGCAAAATTTCTAGAGTGTTCTTCTCCATGAAAAAAAAATGTTTATGATAGATTCCAAAGGTGATAGCTCCAGACTTATCCTGTTCTTATATTTATCCCAAACATGTAAAAACTACTTCTAATTGTATGGGATTTTATGTCATGATCTTTCCTTTTTATATTAGTCCATAAATACTTATGTAACCTTTCTGGAAGGTCAAAAGGCATTATTTTCAAATAATGGGATTGAATCTGGGTTGAAAGTTCTTCCCAAATAACCAAGCACTTTCAACAAACTTCATGTGAACATATCAAGTGAATTCTGGTAGGAGCATATAGTCTAATCTTGTGAGACCTCTTTTAAACACTACCTGCTTTGACAGCTACTATATATGTATGTATGTATGTGTGTGTGTGTGTGTGTGTAGATAGATAGATAGATAGAGAGATAGATAGATAGATAGATAGATCTCCTCTCACCATAGGCATTCCACAGTGAGTCAAGAATAGGGAAGTGTCCCCACTCCACTACAGAGCAATATTTCCCTAACAATGCATGCATGTGAGACAGAACTGCTATGTCTTTGATGATGTCACAAGGCCGACTTATTCAGCCCATAGCAACAGTAATATAAGTACTTTGTGATGTAAAAGCAGCTCATATAGTTTTACTAAGGCTCACATTTTTTCAGAGGCATTTTGCAGGTGATATTAGGAGATGACAAGAGCAGCATATACATACTATGGGAAATTTTGAAACAGTACATCATATACCCTGTCCCTCTCACTTGGTTTCCAGCATCCTCTCAACACTAATCAATGGTAAGGAAGCAATTTAATTACATATTTAAAACATTTTATTTAGCACATTTTACTTCACTTCTCATCATTAAATTTCCAAGGTGACTAACAACAAAAGTTAAAACATTAATTTAAACATATAGCAAAACAGTAAAAACCAATTAAGGCAGTAAAATAGCAGTACTGTAATTGACAATGTAAGAAGTCAGAATTAAAACATTTATTTATTTTATTATTTATTGGATACATTTAATATACCGCCCACTCCGAAGACTCCGGACGGTGCACAAAAACATGCAAACAAGGCAACATTAAAAATTACATTCTAAATTAAAAACTAAAGTAACTAACAAAATACAAATAGGTAAACTACAGGGCTAAAGCCTGGAGAAAAAGAAAAGTCTTCAATAGCGATTTGAAGATCAGTAAGGAAGGGGCTAAACTAATCTGGAGGGGAAGAGAGTTCCAAAGAAGTGGGGCAGCAACCGAAAACATCTTCCATTAAACACTCAAAAGTGTACAATTGTCTTCACCTAAAAGCTAATAAAGCAGGGGGCAACTAAGTGTCCTTAGGTGGAACACTGCACAGCTGAGGAACCAGCAATGAGTAGGCCCTATCTCTGATCATCACCTATGTAACCTCTGAATGCAGGAGTGCTTGGAGCAGGGTCTCTGAAGAGTTCAAAGAACAAAAAGGTTCATATAGAACTAGATGATTTTTCAGATGTTGATCTAAGAGGCTAAGAGAGCTTCATTGGGGTTCTAGAAGTTAGTAGAGGATTATATGAATTAAAGAAGGGAGATACTGTGTAGTTATTTGGAGCTGGTAGGGTACACATAGAATCCTTTTATTTCATCAGGCCACATAGTTCTTGTAATCCAGTTCCCTGAGTCTTCAGTATCCTGTACTTAAATATTTTGCATCAGATTCCTGTCCATAATTCAATAGCAAACCTTTGAGAAAAATTATTTTACAAGAAGCACAGATTTTATGGCCAGCTAGAAGGTATACAGGGTCTCATAGGAGCATTCAGCCATGTATCTTTCCTTTAAATTCAGAATATGTGGAAACTTGCCTAAATCAGAATCCTATATTATTATTATTATTATTATTATTATTATTATTATTATTATTATTATTATTAATTTGTTTACACAGTCAGACAGGTGTTATTGACTGGTTTGTTTAATACAGACATCGAGTCCTTCCCAAGGACCTGGGATGGCTGGATTTTATTATCAATGTTGTTGCTGTTATTATAGATATTGTCGCAGAATATAGGCTGTTCCCAGTAAAGTTGCTTTTTGTAATTGGCTGATGGTGATTTCTGTGGCCCCTATGGTGTTGAGGTGCTCTTCAAGGTCTTTTGGAATTGCACCTAGGGCGCCAATTACCACTGGGATTATTTTGGTCTTCTTCTGCCACAACCTTTCAATTTCTATTTGTAGATCTTTGTATTTTGTGATTTTTTTCTATTTCTTTTTCTTCTGTTCTGCTATCCCCTGGTATTGC
This sequence comes from Hemicordylus capensis, assembly GCF_027244095.1. Classification (NCBI taxonomy): domain Eukaryota; kingdom Metazoa; phylum Chordata; class Lepidosauria; order Squamata; family Cordylidae; genus Hemicordylus; species Hemicordylus capensis. Next base: position 91,859,399 of record NC_069659.1, on the reverse strand, counting down.
TATGTCGATTATTTTAACTTGTTTTTCTTTCTTCTCTACTACAGTTATATCTGGTGTATTGTGTGGCAGATGTTTGTCTGTTTGTAGACAGAAGTCCCATAATATTTTTGCATCTTCATTTTCTACCACTTTTTCAATTGTATGGTCCCACCAATCTTTGGCTACAGGTAGCTTATATTTTTTGCAGATGTTCCAGTGGATCATCCCTGCTACCTTGTCATGTTTGTAGTCATTCTGTGCGATCTTTTTACAACAGCTGATTAGGTGGTCCACTGTTTCATCTGCTTCTTTACAAAGGTGGCACTTGCTGTTTGTTGTTGATTTTTTGACTTTTGCTCTTATTGCATTTGTTCTTAGTGCCTGTTGTTGTGCAGCCAGTATTAAACCCTCTGTTTCTTTCTTCAAGTTGCCATTCTTAAGCCATTGCCAGGTCTTGGTGATGTCTGATTTTCCACTTATATTGTGCAAATATTGACCATGCAGTGGCTTATTTTTCCATTGTTCTGCTCGGTTCTTGACTTGTTCTTTCTTGTAAGCCTGCTTTGTTTCATTGGTGTTGAATAGTTTCTCGTTATTGACAATTTTAAGTGCATCTTCTTCACTGTCCTTTATATAATCTTCAAGGCCTCTTTTCTCCTCCCCTACCATTTGATGGACTTGCAGCATTCCTCTTCCACCTGAGCTGTGAGGGAGGTATAGCCTATCGACATCACTGCCGGTGTGCAGAGCATGATTGATGGTCATGATTTTCCTGGTCTTACGATCTAGCGTCTCTAGCTCTGCCTGGGTCCATTCTATTATTCCTGCACTGTATCTGATAACAGTTATAGCCCAAGTGTTTATGGCTTGTATGGTGTTCCCACCATTGAGTTTGGACTTTAGGATTTTTCTAACTCTCCTGATGTATTCACTTCCCATTTTTCTTTTAACTTTAGTGTGTGCAATGTTATCAGCCTGGAGAATGCCCAAGTATTTGTCATGTTCTTTCTCTTCCAGGTTCTTGATGTTGCTTCCATTGGGCAGTTCGATTCCTTCTGTTTTTCTTATTTTCCCTCTGTTCATTATTAATGCAGCACACTTGTCTAGTCCAAACGCCATTGCTATATCGCTACTGAATTTATGGACAGTGTTTAGCAGTGATTCGATTTCTGACTGGGACTTTCCATACAGCTTCCGATCGTCCATGAACAGGAGATGGTTTATTTTACTTGATGTTTTAGATGTTTGGTATCCAAGGCCTGTTTTGTTTAGTATTTGTGAAAGTGGAGTGTTGGCGATTACAAACAACAGAGGGGATAGTGAATCCCCTTGGAAAATACCTCTCCTAATGCTAACCTGTCCAAGTGTCTCGCCATTGATTGTTAACTGTGTACTCCACATGCTCATTACTTTTTTTAAATAAATATCTGAATGTTTTTGCTGACACCAGTTGTTTCTAAACATTTTAGTATCCATGTGTGAGGCAATGAGTCAAAGGCTTTCTTGTAGTCAACCCATGCAACACTTAGATTGGTTTTTCTTCGCTTGCAATTTTCTAAAACCATTTTGTCAATCAGCAGCTGATCTTTTGTGCCTCTGGTGTTCGGGCAATTTCCTTTCTGTTCAACTGGAAGCTGTTTGTTAGTTAATAAGTGTTGCATTACTTCATCTGCTATTATTGCAGTTAATAATTTGAACATGGTTGGCAGGCAGGTTATCGGTCTATAATTACTTGGAAGTCCACCTTTTGCTGGGTCTTTCATGATGAGATGAGTTTTCCCATTTGTTAGCCATTGTTCAATATCACTTCCTTGCTAAATGTTATTGAACTGTTTTGATAGTTGTTTATGAAGGCTTGGTAGGTGTCTAAGCCAAAAGCCATGCAGTTCATCGTCGCCTGGTGCAGTCCAATTTTTAATTTTCTTTGCTCTTTCACTTATTAATTCTGGTGTTATTATTAGATATTGCATTTGTTGGTTACATTTTTCGACCTCTTTCACCCAGCCTGCTTTTTTATTATAATCTATTGGATTGTCCCATAATTTCCCCCAGAATTGCACTGTTTCTTCTTTATTTGGTGTTTCTATGTTTCTTGCAGTTCCTGCTTCTATGGTTTGGTAGAAACGTCTCTGAATCAACTGGAATTGGAGACTCTGCCTATGTTGTGTAATTCAGGCTTCGCATCTGCTAATAATCTTTGACACTGCTGTTATTTGCTGCTTTATTATTTCCAGGACTTCTCTAATTTTCCTTGAATCTAGGTGGTATTTTTGGTTCAGATACTGTTTGGTGTTTTCATTCTTCAGCTTCTTGTCTTTCATATCTTTCAGTTTACTAGCATCTGATCTAAGCCTGGCGATTTTATTTTCTAATCTAATCTTCCATTTAGGTGATGTACTAATTTCTTTTTTTACAGGTCCACTGATCTTATATCCTCTTATGTTGTTATTGTTTCTGCACTGTACATTAGTTGGTTTGTTACTTGCAAATTATTGGTTGTTATTTCTGCAAGTGCAGCATTGACATCTTTTAATGCCTGAGCAAGTTGTTTTTTGGCAACTGTTTTTAGAGCTGGAAGTCGAACCCTGGTGGTTGTTTGGTTCATGTGCTCAGTTATTTTTTGCTTTAGTTCTTGTTGCTTTTCTGTTAAACGGCATTCGGGTTTTTGAGGTGAAGGCAAAGGGGAGGTTGCCTGGTTTTGATTTTGAAACTGTTTAGCAACAGTGGCATTCTCTGTTTCCAACACGTCCTCCACCTGCGCCTGAGCAACTTCTTCAGTTGGTGGTAATTCTTCTTCCATATCTTGAGCCTGTGTTGCTCTTTGCAGTTCTTCCAGCTCAGCTTCTGTGAATACTTTATTTCTTATTATGAATCTTCTCTGGTCTGCTAGCCGTTGTTCTGTTATTTCTGTATCTGGATGCTTTCTCTCTCCAGATTTGGTACAGATGATTGATCTTGGAAATGTAATACAGATGATTGATCTTGGAAATGTAATGGAAGTAAGACACGTTGAAGACACATCCCCATTTCATTCATCAGGAACTGAGCGACTGTCAAAGCCATTCTTGCTTATCACCATCATGCTGAGCCAGTCATGAGGCTGGTTCTCTTGCTTCTGGGAATTTATATAATAGGATCATGTCATATGTCATAGAGGGCTTGCTAATCTTGCCATACATCAAATGGACAGTGCATGCAGTTATTAATTTGTCTTAAAATTAAAAGGCTTCAGAGAGCTCAAAGAGACCAGAGTACTGTTCAGGTCATTATTTTAATTAGGTCTTTGTTACTTAAGCTATATAATCAGATTATTGGTTAGAGCAATGGGCTGCTAAATAAATGCAGAAGTGCAACATTGTGATTTTTTCCCCCTTATATATATCTACATTTCTTCTCTTTTAGGATGCAATACCAGACCAAAAATAACAACAACCCTGGTGTCTTCCTATCAAATGCATTTGCTTTTGTGGGGTATCATTCCTAAACCATTTCCTCCCTCCCTCAGTATTCTGTTCTTCATGTTAAACCATTCAGTTTCAAAGAATAGTAAACCACATATAAAACCCAAATAATTTTATGTAACATACTTTGTGATTGCATATGAACTCTACCCCCATGTGAAATGTGTGTGCCAGCCAGCAATAGGCAAAAGGCAGGAAAAAACTCAATTAAAATTGCATTTGCTTTTAAATAGCCACAAAGAACCTGATATCATGTTGACTTCCACACACAGCTTCACTGTACTGCAAAATTCTGTGCAGAGATGGAGCCTGATCAAAATGGTCATATGCAAGACCAATGCCTTATTTTTCAATTGTACTGCTTAGATTTTGATCGAAACGTTCAAGGAATAACCACCAAAGAAGGATGGGGCACTTCAAATTGTGAAGAATGTCCATCATTCAACTGTATTTCCCATACTTATACTGTCTCTCATGCAAGCTATTGGTGCCCTCCAAAGATGATGACTCTTCCTCAGTCAAACCAAGGTCAGATCTATCATGACACAGAGAGAGGCTGCCACCCAGGCAACAGATATACAGTGGTCCCTCGACTTACGAAGATAATCCGTTCCGAACGCACGTTCGTAAGTCGAAATTTTCGTAAGTCGAAAAGCGCATCCACGGAGGTCTGGAAACATTCGTAAGTCGAGGAAACCGCATCTAAAAATTCGTAGGTCGAGGAAGCCGCATCTAAACCGGCAACGACTTCCGGTATTTTTTGTCGTTCGTAAGTCGAAATCTTCGGATGTCGAGTACTTCGTAAGTTGAGGGACCACTGTAGATCTATTTAAAAAGCATTTTGGAATGTATGTAGAGGGGTGGTTTAAATGCACCACATGATTAATTAATGCCCTGAGGACATGTAGGACATCCTCTGGTGATGTCAGGGCACATGTGCTCTCGGTACATCCCCAGCATTTTCGCATGTGTTGGTGGGTGATCATCTAAACCAGCCCATTGATATTTTCACATACAACTTTCTGATTATATGAGATACTGGATTTTTCCCCCCATTGTACAACAGAGGGAGCATTCTTCCTTATCATAATTGTTTGTGGCCATTCACAAGACTGGGCAGGTGGGGGGGAGGGGCAGATGGGTGGGAGGAAGAATACTCAGACTTACCTTCCCCCCAGACCAACAATGCTGCTGGGAACGCAGACCGCACTCACAGATGATCCATGCTGCAGCACACAGCGAGGAGCTCTGGAGGCTGGGATGACGTATCCCAGCCTCCAGATATCCCACAATGCACTGTGCCATGAGCATGGTGCATTGATGGGATTGCCCGTCAGATGGGCACTCTGGGCACTCTTGTCTGTACACTGAGTGCAGCTCGAGGAGACACAAAATCCTGGCAGCCACTTTAAGGGAATGCTTGCTCCCTTAACCTTGACTAAGAGCTGGGCTTGGGAGCAGGATTAGGCTGGGTGGGAGCGCCGGGATCCACATAGATCCTAGCGCTCCACATGAGCAGCCTAGCCCAGATTAGGCTGCCCTAGCCAAGGCTAGGCTGCTTCTGATAACAGCCTCTTTGACTGGTAATTTTTATTTATTTATTTATTACATTTATATATCCTGCTCTTCCCCTGAGGAGCCCAGAGCGGTGTACATGGTTATCTTTATCCTCACAACAACCCTGTGAGATAGGTTAGGCTGAGAGATACATGGCTGGCCCAGAGTCACCCAGTGAGTTTCATGGTTGAATGGGGATTTGAACTCAGGTCTTCCCAGTCCTAGTCTAACACTCTAATCACTACGCTATGCTGGCACCACATTGTTCCACATAAGGCATAATTGTTCCACATAGTGCAACAACTCAGATTCCTTTTTCACTTGTATTCTTGTGACTAAGGTATAATAAATAAAGAGGTTCATGATAAGTGAATAATAAAGTCTGAGTTTGTATTTGGCTTCTATGTTAAAAAATTATGTGCTCTTCAATAATATTAGAGGTGAATATGACTATTTTATTGTAATATGTGTTCTGCCCCTATCCCAGTGGCTTTAGATGGGTACCATAGGTCCTACTTTGCAGGCAGCAGGGGGAAAGTGATGGGAGAGAGTGTCAAGGTTCCTCTGAATCTGGTAACATACAGGGCCATTTGGACAGCATGTCTAAGCCAGTCTTGCCCACACACAATTAGGGACATGCACAAACATTTCCCACTTCCCTTCTCTTTATCATGTAAAGGATTAATCTGAACCATTAACCTAATAGTCTAAATAATCATGGGTGGGTGGGGCTGACTCAGACATATTGTCCAAACCAGCCCACAATCTCTAGGAATTTCTGTTATTCCACTGCCACCATAGTTGTGACAAAGTTAGATGATTCTCGCTTTACATTGTGTTCTCAGATATGAATAGCTGAGTACAAAAGCCTCTTGTCAAATGTAAAAGATGCTCACATGTAAATGAGGCACATGTCTCCTTTAAAAATATGGAAAAGATTATTAGGAAAGGATCAGGTCCAGACCCCTCCTACATATACTTTCTTAACCATTGTCACACATCTTAAAACATCTTAAAAGGAAGGAGAGTCATTCTGCATTCACCTGAATTTAAATTACCAATATTAAGTAATTTTGTAGGGAGTATTGAAGGAGATCATCTCCTACCTCTGTACTGCTCACAATTTTTTACAAAGCAATTTGTAATAGTGCTCTTCTCTGTTCACTACCTCAGGGAATCATGCTCCGGAAGTTAAATGGAGATACTCCCTACATCCTTACACCTGCAGAACTCCCCGTAACCCTGATTGTGAACAGGTTCTTTTGAGATGTCTCCCCTACAGCTTTTATCCTGTTCACCAATTACATCATTGCACCCTCCTTCACACTCCTGTTTTGATTTTCCTGCCTTCATGGATCTTCACATGCAGAGGATTTGGTGTACTACCGTAGAACAGGGCAACTGAATAGCATTTATTTTCAGTTTACATGCATGAAAGAGCAAACAGAAAAACCAAGGAACTGGAAAATGGCATTTGGGGCTTGAATAACACCTTAGAAGGGTATCCTCCCAGGTGAGAGGTGAAGCACTGGGAGCTGAAAGACTTATCTGTAGGCAGAAGTGCTTTGAAACAAGTGATTTCCCCTTTGCATATTCTGAGATAGTACGTCCACACACCTATATCGGTGAGTAGTGTTCCCTCTAACAGGAATTTTGCTTAAGAGACTTAACTACGCAGGCACACCTCGCAGTTGGAAAGTGACGCCGGGCCAAATGGCAGGCCCGAGTGTCGCTCTGATTTCTGCCACTGTGCGCCACTGCTGCCATGGGGGAAGGTAAGGAAGAACACCCGCACTCCTGCAGCCATCTCCTCAGCCGAGCAGCGGCTGGAATTTGGGGGGGGGGGGTAAGCAGCAGGGGGAGGAAGGGGAAATAGCCCCGGGGGCCAGGAAAAAAGGCCTCGCGGGCCGTATGTTGTGCAGGCCTGGTGTAGACAATACTGAACTAGATGGACCAGTGGTCTGACTCAGTATAAGGCAGCTTCTTATGTTCCTATGGCTTTAATAAGTGGTATATCAGTTTTGTAGATACTATTATTCTGTTTTAAATTAACTTGCTCTAGAAGTCCAAGGTCTGAAGAGTGGGATGTTAAATATTTGTAATATATAAATAGCATGAAGGAGATTGACTGAAACAATTTTGCTGATTAGCAACACACTTTGTCACCCACTATTCCCTCCTTCATTCAATATATGTGGGTTGCTGCTTGTTATAGAGTCAACCTATAGACAGGATTTTAATCCTGTCCAAAGATACATCAGAAAAGGTTTTCAGTGTCCAGTTGCTACTTTTCACAATCAAGGATGCTTATTTCTGAGATTAACTTTGAATCCAAATAGACCACTGGTCCATCTTGTTCAACACTGCCAATGCCATCTAGTAGCAGGGTTTGAGACTAGTCTTTTCCAGACGTACCTGATGATGCCAGGGATTGAATCTTGGACCTTCTGCATACAAAGCAAATGCCCTATCACTGAGGTATGGTCCCATCTCTACAAAAACCTTGGTGGTTACTTTACCTATTAAAGCACAGAACTCCAGATCTGGACCTTATGCCAAAGGCCTCATGTTCTTTTTAATTGTTTCCCCAATCTGGTTGCTCAGTAATTCCAAGATCTCTCTCTTTCATTCAGATAATGGGCTTATTCCTTTGAGTCAGGGTTATGTTTTCTGTGAGATTCTTCAGAGAGGCCTTTGCAAGGCTGTTACACTAGATGATGTCTGTAGAGTCACATCCCTGTCTATCAGCTTGGGTGAAATGCTCAGACAATGAGTTCTTAACCCTGTTAGAAGGGTAGAGGAGAGCTGGTCTTGTGGTAGCAAGCATGACTTGTCCTCATAGCTAAGCAGGGTCTGCCCTGGTTGCATATGAATGGGAGACTTGATGTGTGAGCACTGCAAGATATTCCTCTCAGGGGATGAAGCCACTCTGGGAAGAGCAGAAGGTTCCAAGTTCCCTCCCTGGCTTCTCCAAGATAGGGCTGAGAGATTCCTGCCTGCAACCTTGGAGAAGCCGCTGCCAGTCTGTGAAGACAATCCTGAGCTAGATAGACCAATGGTCTAACTCAATATATGGCAGTTTCCTATATGCTCCACAGTAGACAGAGGTGTTCAGAGAAGGGGAAGATTACACCTGTAACAAAGCAGATATCAGGGTATTGCTCCTCTTTAAAGATGTCTACCTTCTTGCTTGTCTGAACTTCTCTCCCATTGTGAACTAAACGAACTGCATGAACATGGCATGACCATCAGTTTGAAACATGCTGTAGGATTTGTCTGTTTGGTGAAAAATGCTAAAATCAGATCATTACAGTTAAAACAAATTTTATATTAGTAAATTTATTCTGAATATGGGACAAATATAAAATTTACCTCAATCCCTATATATCTCCATTAAAATCAGTGGTAAACTCAATTCTCATATTTTGAATTGAGAGCATGGAAGTTCAATATTTGGGAATAAAATAACAGCTTTTAGTACAGAGATATCATTTTGCAAATAGAGTCTTTTCTTACAATGAAGTACTGTAAAGGAAAAATTAAATGGGGAAAGCATCCCATGGTTTGTAGTTGTACAAATTAACTCTGTTTTGTATGCCTTCTTAAGATTTTATTCCATTCTAAGACAAGGAAATGCTTTTGAGAAAATAGTTTCTGGAAAGCAAACTAATTATTGAGGAACTTTACCTTGAATGTACCATACACACACAAAATGAATGCAAAACAAAATGTAATACATACAGGTTAATTATCTCTATCTGGTCTCTATTATTAGACATTGTCTCATATGTATAATTAAATTCTGAAATTCCCTTTACTTTCAGTAATCCAAACTGACAATAGCAAATCACTGATATCTTGACTGACAACTGCTTTACATAGGCTTTCTTTCAGTCATGAAATGTAGTGTGATGGTTTAATAATTTAAACTAAAGGTGGAGTGTGTCAGCAAGTGATATATGCAGAATTTGTATACCTCAAGTTTCAAGAACAAGGGAAGTGACTTTTAAAATAATGGATGTGATGGATGCCCAAATCCAAAACTGTTAGGTTTTTTTATTTTTAAAATTGAAAGCAAGAATTCTGCTTAAATTGTTGGATTATTGATCGGATTTTTAAAAGATCAATATGTCACTATAACAGGCCAAAGTTTTACATCATGATCAAATTATCTTTTTTAAAAAGCACACATTTTGATGGATAAAAACTCTCATCTGTGGGCAAAGATTACAATTTCAAATTAAGCCAGTATCCCGTGTTACTATAGAAACCCCCATTTGCGACATGTTTGCAGGCAAAAAGTCAAACGATGCATTTTAATGAGGGAGCGGAATATTAGCTTCTTTGGAGATTTTTTAAATATAGCATTTCTTAATTATCTTGGAAACGTGAGCTAATTAAGAATATTGCAAAATGGACATTAAATCCCAAAATGGCACATGGCATTTTAATTTTGAATAGTAGTCTCCATTTTACAGATTATGTATTAGGTACTGCAGGGAGCTGATGGATTGAGAAGCATGTTTCCATGGAGATATATGCTGCTTTGCTGGTATTCCCTACAGAAAGTAAAGAGTTTCTTTGCCCCCTTCTCAGTTAAACAAATTAGCTATATATAGCAAGAGATGTTAAAAGACTGAAAACAGCTTTTTTTAAAAAAAAAACTCAAAAATTTTTAAAGGGAGGCCAAGTGAAAGACTAGTGTTTATGAGTCTTTAAAAGCTCCATATAACGGAGCTGTTCAAGAGGATGAGAAAGGAAAGAAGCTTGTATTATTTATTTATAAGTATTTCTCCCTTCTTGAGTGAGGTAGAGAAAAGGCAGCGCCACCTAAGAAAGCTGCAGCTGCCATTGGTTTATTCTGCATGAGCTAGCTTATAGCTAGAGGGAAAACACAAGCTAAAAATCTCTCAAGTGGGTAAAGAAACAATAGAATTGCCTATGACCAACATTGTCTTCATAAATCAGTTTTAGTTCCAAATACAAGCTCTTCCTACCACCAACACCCTTACATATTTGCTACCAGCATTCTCGAAACAATGGTTTTGTTTTCATACTTCCACGCAGCCTTTTCTAGATCAAAAGCAAATGGAACACAGACAGATGATATAAAACAGTATAATATGTGTCTTTTATTCCGAGGTTCAGGGAGAATATGACAAAATTGTTTCATCATTATGCACCTTTTCCAAACACCCAATAATAAGTATGGAGGAGTGGAAGGAGATGTCTTTATTTTAGTTTCACACAATGTATATGTTGGAATTGCACAACATAAAAACCTGCACAATGTATACGTTGGACATGCCAGCTCTACCATTTTGGGTAGCAGACTAACATAACAAAGGTGGTCTGTCCCTGTCACTATTGGATTTCAACTTTCACCAAAGTTTGGTTGTGCTGTGCTGTGATCTTTTAATCTAAAATGTTAACAAAGTATTTTATATCTTCATTGAGGTTTTCTGGATTGTGCCAATATATATTGTTGGGATACTGAAGAGCTCAGAAAGCCTCAGGGAAAGGGGTTATGTATTCTTGTCTCTTTATTCTCCCTGCTAAATATTTCACCTACATGCAGGACTTTTATTGAGCAGTAAATGACAGGATTCGATGTCCTGTTCTTCCCACCCAGAGGGCAGTTTTACCATAAAAGAGTTTTAAGCACCTTTGGCCAGGGCATTCCTCTTGCCTTACCCCTGCTAACTGGGCAAAGAGGCACCTTTTTAACGTGGTGATTCTCTTTATTTAGCAGGGGGAGAGTAACTGGCCCTATCCACCCCCAGAATAGTACCTCCAGTGACTATTCCTGGTGTCTATCTTATGTTTTTGTTTTGCTTTTTAGATTGTGAGCCCTGGGGACAGGGATCCATCTTATTTATTTATTATTTCTCTGTGTAAACCACTTTGGAAGCTTTTGCTGAAAAGCGGTATATAAATATTTGTTTTTGTTGTTGTCTTCAGTTCACTTTGAGTGTGCCTATGAAGTTCATGTATCTTCTGTAACTGTGCCATACCTAGACACTGCTGAGAGAACACAACATGAGGCTGAAGTTATTGTTTTTGTTGTAAGCTGCCATGAATTCATTCATTCATTCATTCATTTTTGTATACTGCCCCAAATTTCCGTCTCTGGGTGGTTTACAACATAAAACAAATTAAAACAGCAATGAAAACCTTAAAACCATTTAAAACCACAAGTCTAGTTAAAAAGCTTGAGTGAAAAAATGTGTCCTTAGACATCTTTTAAAAGTTGTCACAGATGAGGAGGCTCTTATTTCAGCAGCAAGCACATTCCAGAATCTCAGGGTGACAACAGAGAAGTCCTGTCCCTATGTTGCCATCAGACGAGCTGGTGGCAACTTCAGATGAACCTCACCAGATGATCTCAATAGGCAATGGGGCTCATAGTAAAGAGTAAATAAATGCTTATATTATTTATAAATAAATGCTTTATAAATAAATGTTTATTATATGTTTACAAGTATATAAATGCTTGTTCTCCGTGGGTAGTACTGGGTGTGGGTTATAGTCATTTGCAGGGGCCACATGCGAACATACAGTGACCCAAAGGAAGGGATGCCATGCTGTGATGAAGAAAGAAGCCACAACAATTTGTGGTGAAAGAGGGAGCTTCACCCAGAGTGGCTACATTCTTAAAGTCTCCTTCATGACTTCTCTGTGCAGGGTTCATTGACCTGGATCCAGCAGAAACCAGTCATCTTTGGTGAAATGCACAGCCACCTCTGCAAAGGTCATCATGAAGACTGGAATCCCATGCCCACTTAGTTGAAAGAATCTCCATTAAATTCAGTTGAACTTACTAGACCCATTAACATATTACTAGCTGGGCTGAACACAAAGCATCTGCGCCTCCTGCCGGCCCACCCACTGCCACTGTTCCCCACCACCAACATGCCAGCATGCCTGGCTTTCTGGCTGGTGAGCCAGCCAGCCGACCGGCCAATCCTCCACCACCGCATGCTTCCTCTCCCCCCGACCCCATGCTTTCTGGCTTGTGGGCCGGCTGGAAAGCTGGCCCACCACCTCCTCCCACCCCCTCCTTCGGGCGGCCAGGCCAGGCTGGCCCAACACCTCCTCCCGGCGGCCAGGCCACCACACCACAACACAACCGCCGCCACCTCCAGACGACCGGCGGCCGGGCCAGGGCCAAGCTGGTGTAGTCATTTACACATATACATGTGCAGAGGTGCTCTTACCCCTGGACTTCATGGTTGAAGTCCAGCGCCTCTTCAGCCCCTGGGAGCCCCCAAATCCTCTTTAGTCTGTCCTGGGTGGTGTGGTTGCCCGACAGAGCATGATGATGCTTAATTTGTAGGGGAGGGGGGCCTCCAAAGGCCTTTAGGTTCAGGCTCCAAAATTACCTAGGTGCACCTCTGTACATGTGTACAGACATCTGTATCCTCGTAAAGCATAACATCTGAATCTGACTACTGTTCCACTGCCTTAACATGCAAAGGGCTGGGCTGCAAGATTACTTAAGCAATAGGCTTAACAACCTTATGCTTTAGTCTTGCTTGACCTTTTATATTTTTAAATAATCACAATGTATCACATTAGCAAGAACAGAACTAGAAGCAACTGTTTGGAATGTTAGTTTCTCTTCAGCCTTGTGTACACCAATAGGTACACAAATTTTGGAATTTATCCACCGGCCATTATTTGTGGATAAAACCCTTGAAACCAATGCTTCTCTGAAGCTAATCACATTCATGGAAGACTTGGAGAGGGGTTGATATTTAATTTTGCACTGGGATTAGGATAAGTTAAAAAGCAGCTAGATTCTATTCACAGCGCCTGAGCTTTCCCAGTGTCCAGCACAGAGATTAACCCACCTCTTTTAAGTTCAAGACTCAACTCAGGTCAGGTCAGTCTCATGAATATCCATATGTTTTCCTCCCAAAAGCCAACAAAAAGAGAGAGGAGATCTAACCTTGTCCCTCCCACACATTCTTTGGCACATACCAGAGAACTCGGAGAGAGGCACAGTTTGTCTTTCTCCCCCTCCTAGTACAAGCCATCTCCAAATTGTCTGGGCTAGGTAGAGAACTCAGCGCACAGCAGGATTTCTAACTCTTATACTTGGTGACCACATTTATGGGCATGTGTCTATGGAGACTATATAAATGCTTGACTATCATTAAGAAAAATGGCTTCAAGCTAAGATAAAGTCAAGTAATGGGTGTGACTGAATGTCCCCACACAGAAAAAACTCACCAAAGATAGACTACTAGCATTTTAGGGAGAAGGACAGACTACAATCAGCTTTCAAGGAATTTTGACCTTGAGGAAACATTTGATTACATGGGCATGGTGGTATAGAACTATACCACATTTTAAAATTTTATAATGTTATTTCATTGGCATAAAAGAACTGCACTGGCTGCCAATATGTTTCAGAGCAAAATACAAAGTGTTGGCCAATATGTTTCAGAGCAAAATACAAAGTGTTGGTTATTATCTATAAAACCCTTAACAGCTTGGGTCCAGGGTACTTAAGAGAGTGCCTTCTTTGTCATGAACCTGCCACTTACTGAGATCACAACGGAAGGTTTGGTTACAACTGCCACCAGCTCGTTTGGTGGTGACGCAGGAACAAGCTTTCTCTGTGGCTGTCCCAGGGCTTTGGAGTGTGCTCCCTGTCAATATAAGAACATCTCTGGCTGCCTTTAAAAAAATAACTTAAGCTACACCTGTTTTCTCAGACCTTTTGCTAAACTCTTTTTTAATGCTTTTGTTTAAACTATTTTAAAATGTTTATACTTTTAAAATAGTTTTAATTGTTTTTATTGTGTTTTATTTATTGTTAGCCTACATTCCAGTAGGCTTATAAGATCACCCAGCATTTCATGAGTTCATGTGGGTCTCCCGCACCATCAACTCCGCAATGCCTGGACCAATATGAACCAAATCAGGTACAGCTGTAGGGACACATAGTGACACCTCAGTGGTATAGTTTGTGATGATGTCATCCACTCCAATTCAAGATGGTGGACATGAAAACATTTGAGGTGCAAGTGGGCTAACCTGTGAACCGCATAGCCGATTTGAACAAAATTTGCTACAGCTGTAGGGACACATAGTGATGCCCCAATGGTGTAGTTTGTGATGATGTCATCCACCCCAATCCAAGATGGCAGACGCATGAACATTTGAGGTGCAAGTGCACTAACTTGTGGACTATCTAACTGATTTGAACCAAATTTGGTACAGTTGTAGTGAGTGACACATAGGGACACCTCAATGGTGTCATTTGTAATTTCATCCTTCTACCCAATCCAAGATGAGGACACATGAATATTTGAGGCACAAGAGGTCTAACTTGTGGACCCAATCTGAACCAAATTTAATCCAGTTGTAGGGATCATGAAAGGAAAGTAGGCATATTAGTTCTTACTAGAACAACTTGTTTTAAGTTGTGTACACCACCTTTCAATATAGGTGTTGTGCCTATGGCATCCTTATATTGCATCCTTAGTGAGCAAAGAGTGGCAGAGGTTGAGGTAAATGTCTCCCATAAAAACATGTTCTGGGGTAATCAGAGAAACATGCATAGGCACCAGACTGATGGAAGAAGCATGGAGAATCCATTTAGCTACAAAGGGTATGTAAAAATATATAATGGGATAGCAGAAAAGCCATTGGCCCTAAATATGCTTAGTTTGAAGTGTCAAAACTGTCCAAAGTTGCATTCACACTGGGTTTAGTATTTTAAGTTATGATACTTTAAAATTATTTAAAGTTCATCAAAGTATTTAAATAAAGTGTCACAATGTACAGGAAACAAATCTGACGCACAAGTGACTATCTACAGTGACAGTTTCCCATTTCTCCAGAACACCCAAATTTTAGGACAATTCTGGATGCCATTCTTGTGATTTTAAAAAATCACAACAGATTGCATTTATAGCACTCTTAGTGGCTTTAATGTTTTTTTTAAAACCATAAGAGTGAATTATTATTAGTGTTATATAGTGCTATAATCCATTTTTAAAAGCTGTTATTCTTTCCTAAAGTGAACATGTTGCAAGAACCAGTTTTTTGGGCAAAAACTGTATGTTTCCTTGGAATACAATTTTGTTTGTTCATTGCAAAATAAAATATAATAATGATGTTATTGATCTGATAATTTCAGATACTGAACCATACTCCTGATGGTACAAGGAGCCCCATGAATGAGGCCTGGGGCAATTGCCCCTCTTTAAAAAAGCCCTGTCCTTGCCTGTCGACCCACGGCGACCTCACTTCCCCTCAACCCTACTGGAGCATGCCTCCTATCTCCTCCACTATGCCCAGTCATGATTCATGTAGGCATTGCCTACCAGCTGCCACCACTGCTGATGCTACAGTGGTTCCTCCATCTCCACTCTTCCCAAAGTAGAAAAGGAGAGTGAAGAAAAAAGTGCCAAGATTAGTCCTTCCACAACCCTCACTCCCCGGCAATCCAAATGTATTCAAAAGTATATTCATCTTATCCTTTCGAGACAGCACTATTTCCAGCATCATTTGTTATGCAACATGCTGTTTTGTGTCAATTGGGTTTGAAGTTCTATGCTTTCTGCTGGAAAAGGAACCGTACTAGCTGCACGTTCTCACAGCATCACTCTCCACACAAGAGTGAAAAGAAACAATTATTACCAGCAAACACCCAATGTGATTGTCACCCCTCCACCCCAAGTCATATTAGGGCCCATAATTATCAGCTTCCCTTGTGAATGATAGGGGGAAATGCTTTTTTCAGGAGCTCTGGGTTAATCATTGGGCACATGCACATCCTTGCACTGAATGCTCAAATGTGCATTCTTGCATTGTTGCTTGGAAACTGCAATACAGCATGCATGCATGACCTTGTGCAAGCTACAGCATGATGCTCCTGATCGTATATCATGCATCTATCAGGAAGAAGGAAACTTTCTCATAGGGACCAAGCAAGGAGTTAAAGTGATCAAGTTCTGACTATACACCAAGAATCCTTTATCATAATTCCTGCCACCTGTTACGATCTTCTGGAGATGTCTGGTTACAGTTGCCACCGGCTCAATTGGTGGCAACCCAGGACCAGGATTTCTCTGTGGCTGCCCCAGGGCTTTGGAATAAGTTTCCTGCTGAAATAAGAGCATCTCCTTCTCTGTTTGTTTTCAGGAGGAACGTCAAGACTCTCCTGTTCTCTGAGGCTTTTAATTATATTAATTTTAATAATTTAAAAAACTTGTTTTAATAATTTTATTCTATTGTTTTTATTGTCGTGCATTTTAATTTGTGACTTTTAAATATTTTAAATTTTGTACACTGCCTAGAGATAGACCTATCAGGTGGTATTAAAATATGACAAATAAATAAATAAATAAATAAGAATGGCTACCTGCCTCACTGGCCTGGTCTGACGAAGAAAGCCATCAGCTCAGAATAGATCTCATCATTAATTACTTGAAGTAAGGAATGCCCACTATAATATAAACAAGCAGTGAAAAATCATATTACAAGCCTTAAAAAAAAACACACACACACACACTTTATCAACATCTGTAGTCAACTCATGGATCTTACCGTGCTCACAGACTGTCCACAATGTTGAAATAGCATAACGAATGTGTCAGACCTGTGGCACTTACCCAGCCAAGCGATGGGTGAAACGACGGCCAGGAGGAGCCCAACCCCACACAGAGCCGACGGCACCTGTTCTTGGAGGCTGGGGAGGGTGCAGAGGCTTGGAGGCCAGCCACCCATGGCAGGGGCAGATTGACCCGATGGGTTGCTGCCTGACTGCAGCCAGGAAACAGTATTCCCCACCCCTCTGCAACGTCCCTACATGATGATGCAGAGGGGGAAGGGGCTCTGGAGAGTATCCAGCACATAAGCTCTCAATGGGAATGACAGAAGGCCCAGACAGAGAGAGGGCTTGGGAGTAGCCATTGTGTGGGATGCAAGGAGCTATATAAGGGGTCCTTGGCCAGTAATGAGGCCAGTGGAGATAGTGGCCCACATGGGCTCCCGGTGAGGAGCAGGGCATTCCCTCTCCCTGGCAGATGGAGGACCACCACAGTGCTTAAAACCCCATTCACACCCTTCTGAGGCCTGTTTGCCCTCTGGTGTGAGAGGTCAGCCGAGGAAAGGCACCACAGAATACCATCCTATAGTTTTTCTACACTGTAAGCCCTGAGGAAGTTATTAGAAGGGTGACCTTTATTGAACTCACGTTATTTGGAATCAATTTAGAGCTCTTGTCTATCTGGGGACATTATAATTTACAATCTGTCATGTAAATTGTTCTTTGTTGCTGAAGTATTGACTGGCTAGATAAGCAGAATAGATAAAACTGTATGCAGTTTTAACTGAAAAATCATTGTTTGTGTGCAATAGCTACTTTTCCAAATAATACAGCAGATTTCGTAGCTTAATTTCTCTTTCATATTATATTCAGAAAGCTAATCTCTGATAGCTTATAAACGAGTATGAAACATATATTTTCTATGTAAATGTATCTGGAGGCAAAGAAAAACCCCACGTCCATTTGTATGTAGACTGTTTGCTGTAAATTTACAATTTTTAATGGCAATGCAAAGTGTACTTTTAAGAACACAGAAAAGTCATCAGACACAGACAATCTCTCAGGCAGAACAGAATAGCTGGACAGAATGAACTACTTTGTAAATAGCTTTTTAAGCTGCCTCCCTGTTGTACTGTCTCCACTCTGAGGAAAGATTATAAAATGGTATGGAAAATATTATACTGCATTGCTTAGAATGGGCCTTATCTCAACATCCCAAACATATCTGTTTAGCATTACTGTTTAACATTTAGAGAGAGCAACCTGTTGCAGCTTGTTGTCATCTATTTGTGTTAGGTCTGTTGTGTTGCCCTTTCATTCAGGAACAAACCACATTAGCATAAGGGCATAAGAACATAAGAACAGCCCTGCTGGATCAGGCCCAAGGCCCATCTAGTCCAGCATCCTGTTTCGCACAGTGGCCCACCAGATGCCGCACAGTGGCCCACCAGATGCCGCTAGAAGACAGGAGTTGAGGGTGTGCCCTCTCACCTGCCATTACTCCCCCGCAACTGGTACTAAGAGGGACCCTGCCCCCGAGGCTGGAGGTGGCCCACAGCCCTCCGACTAGTAGCCATTGATAAACCTCTCCTCCATGAAGTCATCCAAACCCCTCTTAAAACCATCCAGGTTGTCGGCTGTCACCACATCCTGTGGCAGAGAGTTCCACAAGTGGATCACGCGTTGTGTGAAAAAGTACTTCCGTTTGATGGTCCTAGACCTCCTGGCAATCAATTTCATGGAGTGACCCCTGGTTCTAGTATTGTGTGAGAGGGAAAAGAATCTCTCTCTCTCTCCACGCCATGCATGATTTTATAGACCTCTATCATGTCTCCCCACAGTCGTCTTTTTTCTAAACTAAAAAGCCCCAGGTGTTGTAGTCTTGCCTCATAAGAAAGGTGCTCTAGGCCCCTGATCATCTTGGTTGCCCTCTTCTGTACCTTCTCCAGTTCAACAATGTCCTTTTTAAGATGTGGTGACCAGAATTGTACGCAGTACTCCAAGTGTGGTCGCACCATAGTTTTGTATAAGGGCATTATAATGTTTTATTTTCAATCCCCTTCCTAATGATCCCTAGCATGGAATTTGCCTTTTTCACAGCTGCTGCACATTTAATAGACACTTTCAACGAGCTGTCAACCACAACCCCAAGATCCCAATCCTGGTCCATCACCGACAGCTCGGATCCCATCAGCATATACTTGAAGTTGGGGTTTTTCGTCCCAATGTGCATCACTTTACACTTGCTAACATTGAACCACATTTGCCATTTTGTTGCCCACTCCCCCAGTTTGGAGAGATCCTTTTGGAGCTGCTCACAATCCGTTTGGGATTTCACTACCCGGAAGAGTTTGGTATCATCTGCAAATTTGGCCACATTGCTGCTTACCCCTGCTTCTAGATCATTTATGAATAAATTAAAAAGCACCGGTCCCAGTACAGATCCCTGGGGGACCCCACTTCTTACTTCCCTCCATTGTGAAAACTCTCCATTTATACCTATCCTCTGTTTCCTGTCTTTCAACCAGTTAGCAATCCACACATGTACTTGTCCCTTTATCCCATGACAGCTAAGTTTCCTCAGGAGTCTTTGATGAGAAACTTTGTCAAAAGCTTTTTGGAAGTCCAGGTAGACTATGTCAACTGGATCACCTTGATCCACATACTTGTTGACACTCTCAAAGAAGTCCAAAAGGTTGGTGAGGCAAGATTTACCTTTGCGGAAGCCATGCTGGCTCACTCCCAGCAGGGCCTGATCTTCTAGGTGCTTTACAATTTTATCCTTGAGGATGTTTTCCATCAATTTGCCTGGAACGGACGTTAGGCTAACCGGCCTGTAATTTCCCGGATCGCCCCTGGATCCCTTTTTGAAAATCGGTGTTACATTTGCTACTCTCCAGTCCTCTGGTACAGAGCCCGATTTCAGGGATAAGTTAAATATTTTAGCAAGGAGGTCAGCAATTTCACATTTGAGTTCTTTGAGGACTCTTGGATGGATGCCATCCGGCCCTGGTGATTTGTTAGCTTTCAGTTTTTCCAGACAGTTTAGAACATCATCCCTTGTCACTTCTATCAGACTCAGCACTCTAGCCTCCATCCCTAAAAAGCCTGGTTTAGGAACAGGTATATGCTCAGTATCCTCTGCCGTGAAGACAGACGCAAAGAACTCATTCAGTTTCTCTGCAACCTCCATATCCTCCTTAATAATCCCTTTCACTCCCTCATTGTCTAATGGCCCAACCGCCTCCCTGGCAGGTTTCCTGCTTCTGATGTACTTAAAGAAGTTTTTGTTATTCCCCTTGATACTTTTGGCTAAATGTTCCTCAAACTCTCTTTTTGCCTCCCTTATTGTCACCTTGCATTTCTTTTGCCAGAGTTTGTGTTCCTTTCTGTTCTCTTCGTTTGGACAGGCCTTCCAATTTCGGAAGGAAGTCTTCTTCCCTTTTATGGCTTCCTTGACGGTACCCGTTAGCCATGCTGGCAACCTCCTGGACTTAGTGGTACCTTTCCTCCTTTTGGGTATACAATCTAACTGGGCTTCTAGTATTGTGGTTTTGAGTAAACTCCATGCACTCTGGAGCGAAGTGACTCTCCTGATTTTCCCCCTCAGCTTTCTTTTCACCATACTCCTCATTTTGGAGAAGTTTCCTCTTTTGAAATTTAAAATGTCTGTGTTTGACATCCTTGGTGATTCTCTCCCCGCATGTATGCTGAATTTGATGGCACTGTGGTCACTGTTCCCTAAAGGGTCGATGACACTGACATCACGCACCAGGTCCTGGGTGTCACTAAGAATTAGATCCAAGGTCGCCTTCTCTCTGGTTGGTTCCATGACCAACTGTTCTAAGGCACAGTCATTTAGCGTATCTAGAAATTTGACCTCTTTGTCCTTGAATGTGAATTTACCCAGTCTATGTGTGGGTAGTTGAAATCACCCATAATTACAGCCCTGCCTCTCCTTGACGCCTCCCTGATTTCCTCCTGCATCTCCCAGTCACTGTCGGTATTTTGATCCGGAGGGCGATAGCACGTCCCCAGTAGCACGATTCCTTTCCGGCCTTGTATAGTCACCCACAGGGTTTCTGTGGAGGACTCCAGTCCACTTAGGTTTTCTAGCTTGTTAGATTCTACAGGTGAAACTCGGAAAATTAGAATATCGTGCAAAAGTCCATTAATTTCAGTAATGCAAATTAAAAGGTGAAACTGATATATGAGACAGACGCATTACATGCAAAGCAAGATAAGTCAAGCCTTAATTTGTTATAATTGTGATGATCATGGCGTACAGCTCATGAAAACCCCAAATCCACAATCTCAGAAAATTAGAATATTACATGGAACCAAGAAGACAAGGATTGTAGAATAGAACAATATCGGACCTCTGAAAAGTATAAGCATGCATATGTATTCAGTACTTGGTTTGGGCCCCTTTTGCAGCAATTACTGCCTCAGTGTGGCGTGGCATGGATGCTGTCAGCCTGTGGCACTGATGAGGTGTTATGGAAGACCAGGATGCTTCATTAGCGGCCTTCAGCAATTCTGCATTGTTTGGTCTCATGTCTCTCATCCTTCTCTTGGCAATGCCCCATAGATTCTCTATGGAGTCAGGTCAGGCGAGTTTGCTGGCCAATCAAGCACAGTACACTGTATACTTTTCAGAGGTCCGATATTTTTCTATTCTTCAATCCTTGTCTTCTTGGTTCCATGTAATATTCTGATTTTCTGAGATTGTGGATTTAGGGTTTTCATGAACTGTACGCCATGATTATCACAATTATAACAAATTAAGGCTTGACTTGTCTCGCTTTGCATGTAATGCGTCTGTCTCATATATCAGTTTCACCTTTTAATTTGCATTACTGAAATTAATGGACTTTTGCACGATACTCTAATTTTCCGAGTTTCACCTGTATCCCTTCTCAAACATACAATGCTACCCCTCCTCCAAGGTGCCCCTCCCTGTCCTTCCTATAGAGTTTATACCCAGGGATAACAGTGTCCCACCGGTTCTCACTGTTCCACCATGTTTATGTTATGCCCACTATGTCTATTTCTCATAATTTGGTCTTGCATTATTTATTTGTTTAGTTAGTTAGTTAGCTGGCTTTGAGGTAGAAAGCATGAATTGTTCACTTTTCTAAGCAGGGTCCACCTGGGAGACTACATGTGTGAGTACTTTAAGATATCCCCCTTAGGGGATGGGGTTGCTCTGGGAAGAGCACCTGCATCTACAAGATGGGGCTGAGATTAGAGTGGAGATAGGGCTGAGAGAGCCTACAACCTTGGAGAGCCACTGCCAGTCTTGTAGGCAATACTGTGCTGGGTGGATTAACAGTCTGACTAGATAGAAGGCAGCTTCCTGTTTTTCTATACCACCCCAAACAAATGTCTCTGGGTGGTTTACAACAACAAATAAAATGAAATTAAAACATTAAAAACAATTTAAAACCACAATTTTAATTTTAAAAGCTTGGTTGAATAAATGCATCTTTAAGGACTTTTTAAAAGCTGTCAAAGATGGGGAGGCTTTTATTTCAGCAAGAAGCACATTCCAAAATCTCGGGGCTGCAACAGAGAAGGACAATGGGGCTCATAGTGAAGAAAGACACTCTTCTTAAATACCTGGGCCTAAGCTGTTTAGTGCTTTATAGGTTATAAATATAATACTACATACAAAGGTATCCTCACATAGAGTGCATTGCAGTAGTCAAGTCTAGAGGTTACCAGCATATGTACTACTGTTGTGAGGTCGTTTATTATCAGCTGAAGCTGATAGAAAGCACCTCTAGGGAGAGGTTTGTGGGCCACTGTGTGAAACAGGATGTTGGACTACATGGGCCTTGGGCCTGATCCAGCAGGGCTGTTCTTATGTTCTATTTTCTTATGTGTCCAAAAGCTCTCCCAGACTGTGTACCTATTCCTTCTATCCAGGACAGGCAGATTGAAGTTGTCTCCTGAGACCCCTCACAATAAGCACCTCCATCTTATTTGGATCCTGCCTCCAGGCAAGCATTTAGTAAGGTTATACCTTTTCCTGATTACTCTGACATGGAGAAATAGATATGGGTATCATCAGCATACTGATGACACCATGCACCAAATCTCTTGATGATTTCTCCCAGTGGTTTCATGTAGATGTTAAAGAGCACTGGAAATTTTAAAAAGTTAAATCATGGCAGTGGGGGTGATCAGTTTGGGATCATGGCACACAGGGAGAGGGTATTTATTTAACACTTTCCCACCACACATCCCAAAAATCACATCCCCTGAACATGCTATTAGTCCCTGGAGATAAAATGCCTTTGGTACCGATTGACGCTTCCCTCCTAAGCAAAGAGCAGCTTCAGATGTGTGATTTTGTCATGACTGTGACATGGCGGGAAAGGGTCCCTTCCTTTCCTTGTGTGCCACAGTCTCGATACCCCTGTGTCTACTATTTAACTTTTTTTTTTAAGTCAGGGCCCAGCTGGATGTTTAATGTACTGTGTAGTTTGGCCTTAGAAAGCATTAAATTCTATATGTTTGTCTCTCTACAACCATGATTGCCCCTTTAGGGAGTATACATTGCCCAGTCTGTTCTGCTAACTCAATCCTTGGCATCTCTAGGTAGATCTGGGAAAAGATCCCTGTCTGAAACTCTGGATAGCCACTGCCAATCAGTGTAGACCAGGGTGTATGTGTGTGGCGCATGTACATTTAAGTACATTTAAGTTAATTGAACACTAAATGTAACACATTCAGTATTAAATGTATAAAAACACAAATTTGAATGTTACATTTAGGGAAACAGGCTACTCCAGTCACTGACTCACATCCACGCTGAGTTCTTCATAAGCAATCTTATTGAAATTAATGGGTCAAGTTTACTTGTCCTATTAATTTCAATGGGAATACTCAGTGCTGATTTTCTGAAGTCCAACAGTCAGGCTGAGGGAGGTACCGCTGAGCTTCAGTATGTAGCTAGCCAATTAGCTGCAGAGGAGGAGGGTTTTCACCCTCCTCCCTCCCCTTCTGCAGCTGACACATAGCTGATGATGCATTGGGTTCAAGTCAGTGATCCTCAGATGAGGAACAAATAATGCGGCTGCAGTGTGGGGAGACAGGAGGGCTCAGAGTACCCCTGAGAACCCTTCAAGTAGCCTTTGGTACTAGTACTCCTGTTGGGAATCCCAGTGTAGACAATAGTGAGCTAGATGGATGAATGGCCTGAATTCAGTATAAGGCAGATTCATATGTTCATGTGTTCTGCTACCACAACATTACTTGCAATTTCATTAGCAACACATCCTAGTATGGCAGAGCTTTATTTTAACAAACATTTCCACCTTTTGGAGCCAACCAGTGACCCATTAAATATTGCATCAAATGATTCTGCCTTCTGGGCAGAGAACATCAAGCAGTGGGCTTTTCTTCTCACGCAAATAAGTTGCAGAAACCTGCCAACATGACACATCTGTCAATCAACAGTGGAAGGGATACCAGAGGGAATATCTTAACAGATTAATGTAACCTGTTATTAAGTAACCAGAGAGAGAGAGAGAAATGTCAGCCTAGAAAAAGAGAATATAGTTCAGAAACCTTTAAAAACACATTTTTAAAAAATGTTACGGTGCAACTGATGCAGTTTATTACTACTAAATTCTATATTAGTTACATCTCATCAGTATCTCTGAAGACGCTCGGAGTTGGGAGGAGACATCTAAAAAAAGCCAATGTGGCTATACAGTAAGTTTAGTGATGAGCTGAAAATACTAATAGACACATAAGAAACAGGTCACCAAGGACAAATATAGACAAATCGCCTAGACTTCTAGGGACAGTGTCAGAAAAGCTGAAGTTCAGGATGTGTTGAGAATAGTGAGGGATGCTAACAACAAAAAGGACTTTTTCAGGTATGTTGGAAGGAAGAGGAAGAAAATAGCAGTCCCACAGTTCAGTAAGGATGGTGAAATATTTTGGGGTGTCAAAGATAAGGTGTAACTGTGGTTGAATATTTTGAGAATCTTCTGAACAGTAATAGAAGTTCAGTGATGGAACCAATTACCAGGTGAGGCATAGTGTTCTCCTTTGCTGGAGGTCTTCAAGCAGAGGCTGGACAGCCATCTGTAGGGCACATTTCAGCTCTGGATTTCTGGCACTGAGTAAGGGGTTGGACTAGATAGTCTATAAGTCCATCTCCAACTGTACCCGGTCAGTCAAGTGCAAGATTATTGTGCACAGGATCTCTATTCCTTCCTGTGCCACCATCTTCAGAATCAAAGGCCTGATCTATGTGGGCAAGCAATCATGCAGAGCTCTGAAGAGGAAAAATACTGTGCCACTTTGTATTGCAGGTAAAGAGATCACATTTTGCACAGAAATACTCTGGGCAAGGGGGGGGGGGACTACAGCAGGGAGAAAGTTCATTCCCTGTGGTGCTAAGTTTCTACTTAGCACCACAGGGAATGTACTTTCCCCCTGCTGTAGTTTTTTTCCCCCCTTGCGTAGAGTATTTCTACATGGGTAAGCATTCAAAGTGGCAACTGCCTCTCCCTGCAGCTTGAAGTGGTACAAGTTCAGTCTTCTGCATGTGTGGTAGACCAGACCTATAACACCACTTCACTGATCCATGCTTCAGTATGACTGTTAGGCGCAGACCCAGCAGGTGAACTGAGGGAGCAACCATGCATATTCCACCTGACTGTGTATACAGTTCTTTATCCAGCTAGGATATGCTTTCAGAAGCTTGCTTCTGCTTACATATGTCCCAAGGGTAGATCAGGGTGTACATTATTTTGAAAGAAACACTGGAATTTTTGCATATCCATTTATTACAGTGTATGTGAAGAAGAGGAAAGGCATTAATACAGGTTTCCTTTTTTCACTCAACTATATGAATCATTACCTCCCTTGTATAAGCAAATCATCTCTATGAAAGATAGCCAATTCACACTTAATAGTGCTATCTATGCCTGTAATTCGATAACTAGAGGAAAGATATGAGAAAAAAGGTTCACAGCATTCAACTCTTAGTTTGTGCCAGTGAAGTCTAGAGTGATATAGTTCTCCTAAGAATGAAAATGGGGAAAGCAGAAAAATGCTTTTGGCTGCCATAGACTGCAGTTCATTTCCATTCATGATGTTCCTTTGGAGAAAACCAAAGAATTAGATTTCTAGCTGAACATACTGCATTAATCACAGCTCATGATATGGTGAGCAAAACACTGCTTTATCTACAGCTTTAACTTTGGACTATATATTTTTTTTCCTTCTTGTCCTGGTGTGCTTTACTTCTATAATACATCTTCAACTGTTGAAGAGGGCAGAAGGCCACTGGCAAATTATTAAACCAAGGTCAGCCATTTTGAATCATAAATAGCATTTATGTTTAAGAATGATGGCAGTTATATATTAAGAGGCATATTCCTCTATAAATTCATCCAAGATAAACAAGGAAATAGAATTGGTGATTGTGCAAATGAGATAAGATCAAATTTTTATCCCTCTCCAATGTTCACTCAAACAAACAAATGATGGTCAGTTCCCTGAACCTAAGCCTGAATTGCTCTTCATACAGACTAAGCTTGATGTTACATTTGGCATAATCCCTTTGCCAACAGATGTGTCATAAGGTAAATTGTATTCTTTTCTCGAAGCCAACCTCAGTTTATATCTTCTTGTAGAAAAGAAATCATTGAGCTATTTTCATATCACACTTGCAAAATACATTAAGAATCTATGGTTTGTTTGGTTGAGTCCCTTAGAAGCATTTGCATTTGTTGTACTGTTTCCTACATCCTAGCCCATATTAAGTGTCCAACACAGTCACTGAAAGGGATTCCTGAACACAAGCTGAGCTTCTGACATAAAATTCCTCAGCCTGTTTCACTTCCAGCTCTGAATTTCTCCTAGATAATACAGTTCCTGGCAATGCTGCTTTGGACTTTTTCCTCCTAAGTTAATCTTTTTTACAGAGCCCTAATAGGTAACTTGACCTTCCTAAATCAGATTTGCAGTCTAGGAATTCTAGTCATTTCTCATAATCAAAATTATGTTGGTGAGCAGTAAATCCTGACATTCACCTGGGATCAACAGCCCAAGTTCAAATCTAAGATTGCTGATACCAAATGACACTTGGGTTCGCACTGCCAACTGGAGACCACCACCTTTTTCTAAGTTTTTACAACATGCTCTGCAGGAATACACATGACTCAAGAATCTTGGATTTACTACCTACCCAACTTTATTTTGATTGTGCAAACTGGTTGTGCTAAATATCAGTATACAGACCAGGGGGATCCGTGGGGATGTGGCAAGCCATGCCCCTGCTGAAGCACCTGATTGAGCAGTGGGGATTCCATATGCAGATATGGAGGAGGAGCCTGTAATGGTTAAGGTCAGTTGAAATGCAATGGTTATTGGTCGGAAGATGTTTTGTCAGCAGCCTGAGGGAATGAGTGGCCATGGCAGCACTGGCAGCAAGGAAGGGTCCAGTCAACCACTGCTGCTGTTTGGGGCTACCAAGGCCATTGTCAGTGGGAGGCAGGCAGGCAAGGGATGGGCCCGGGCTTGCCAGCAGCCTAAGGGGAACGAGTGGCCATGGTGATGGCAGCAACGAGGAATGGCCCGGTCAACCACTGCTGCTGCTCCTGAGGGAGTATTGTATTGTATTGTATTGTTTTGTTTTGTTTTGTTTTGTATTGATGTGTAAAACAAAAACAAATATGTTAATGCTAATAAATCAAAAATCACAGATATCAAAGCAGGTTTGTCAGTCACTAGACCCGTTCCATCTGACAGATAGCCTGACCCCTGCCTTGAGCTGAAGTTGACCCAGGGAGAAGCAGTAGTTCTGGTGGATGGATGAAGACCCACAACTCTTCTCCCCACGCACTCCCCCCCACCCCCGCATTTTGCCAACACTTCTCGGAGTTGGGGGATTCAATGTACAGAACAGAAAGGAAAGAGAAACAGCAATAGAGACACGGATATACGGAGGAGGAGGAGGAGGAGGAGGAGGAGGAGGAGGAGGAGGAGAAGGGAGCAAATATCAGGAAGAGAGTGAGAGGACAGATAGACAAAATGAGGCGGGCAGCGAGATAGGAATGCAGCGAGAAAGAGACCTCTCCCCACATATTCCTCCAACCGACATCCTCCACCTTCATTGTTCTTTTGCTCAGTATTTTAATTTTTAAAGTGAGAGAGAGAGAGCACCCGTCCCTGCCAGCAGCTAAGCCAGCACACGCTGAGCCAGGATGCCACAGGGCTGTCCTCATCCCGGCCACTGGTCCTGCAGCCACAGGATACACAAGTAATTATGATCATTCATTCTTGGAGGAGGGAGCGTTCGGATGCCCGGTGGCTGGGCCCCCCTCCAACTGCCGGGCCCCGGTAATTTGTACTGGCTCCCCCCACTCTTGTCGGCCCTGAGTGTTGCTACCCCCAAGGCTCAGTCAGACTCCCAGGGCTCCTTCCACGCCGAGCCCTCCTCCTGGACTGGCCCCCCATCACTCGCCAATCCTCCCTTATGTAGCTTCTGACAGCTGGGGCAAGTCTTGTGAGATCTTGCCTTGAGATCTCCCGAGAGCCGCTCCCGATCCTGCAAAGCTACACTGTCTGTTGATGGCGAGGCAACATCTCCATGCCAGGGCTGGCATGAACACTTCCGGGAGGGCATATTGATGTCTACTTCTTCCCCTGATAGGGTCCTCCCTGCAGGACCTGGGCAGGGGAAGCTCTGACATGAGGTTTGCTGTGTTTACCTGCAGCGATTGGCTCCACCTCAGGGATTCCCCTACAACCTGTTAGCTAACACCTCTGACATCACTAGGATCACTCATGCACACATCCACCCAGTCTCCAGTCTATTTGCAACTGTTTTTAAAGGAAGATAGGTGAAGGAAAGATGAACATAAATACACGTAAACAATTATGTTTAAATATATGTATATTAAATATATTCAAATATATATTGCATTTATGCTCCTTTACTACCATTTCAAGATAATTATCATCTTTCCCTGAACAGAGTACGTTCCCCCTCTTCAATACTAGAAGTAATGACTGACATCCTGACTAACACTGTGCATGAGCTCCTAACACATCCATGAAGGTTGTGCAGCCCACAGGGACATGTTTGCATAGATCAAACAGTGCTTCTGGAGCATGGAGATAGTATCGAAAATCATTCTGCTCTTGCACAAATGTGCACACATTTTGACAGCAGTAAGGCTAGTGCTGTGCATATGCTGCTGTTAAGAGCATACGTTAGTCAGGATGTCAGCAACCATCTCCTAGTTTTAAATTTTGTTTTTAAAGTACTGATTATCATATTTAAGTCATAATGGTTTGGGCCCTGGATAGCTGACGAACCGCCTGATCCCAAGGGTTTCTGCCCATCCAGCAAGGTCATCAGAGGGGGGCATTTCTCGTTTCCAAATTCATTTTTTATTAATTTTAACAATAGCATTATTATCATTCATTACAAATACACACATAAAAGATGGACTTCCCGCTCACATTTCTTCATGATTCATCAACTATAAAGTTAACCCTTGCTTTAATAATAATTCAAAACATAAGTTCAAACCCTTACACACAAATTTAGAGGGGGGCATTTCTCCACGTGCTGACACTGCAGGAGGCTTGATGGTTGTGCATGTGGGACAGGACCTTCTCTGTTGTTGCAATGTTATCATATTTTAACTTTTACAAACTGCCTTGGATGAGTTTTTATGAAAGGTGGTAGAAAAATTGAACAATAAATGAAATAAATAGAATAAAGGACAGACAGGCTTTTCCCGGGCAACAAGGTTATCTCCTCACCCAAGCAAGGATTCCTGTCATTATATTTGCATGGTTATCCACCTATGAAAGCAGGATTGGACCACATATAACTAATATAACAGGAATGAGAAATCACTTTGGAAATTTGTGTTGGCATAAAGCCTTACACGACTGTTTTAAACCTGCTGAGCAGTATGTCCCACTGATTCCAATAGGAGAGACTTCCCAGTTAATAATATATTTAGTTCTGCAGCTTACAGCAAGCTGAGGGCAGGCCTAGACAAGGTTAGTTTGCATTCCAGGCATCAAATCAATTCATTAGCCACCCAGGCTGTTGTTGCAGAACACAGTATCCCATACTTAATGCATAGGACCAAGTGGCTGGCATTGTCTCCATTAATCATCCTTGCAGGGAAAATTCATTCATAAATCTGGAGATAGTTAATACATTACTTTATGGACTTATTTAGTTACGCAGCTTAGTGAAACATGTGCCTTGTGCTTTTGATTTCCCACAATTAAAACAACATTTGAAGGGAGACTCACAAATTTCACCCACAATGAACCCCATGATCAGTGTTCCTTCTAAAAGGGATTCCCAGATGTTGATCACTACAACTCCCATAATCTTTAAGCAAAAGCCATTGCAGCTGAGGATTCTGGGAGTTGTAGTCAACAATATCTGGGAATCCCTATTAGAGGGAATACTGCCCATGATCTCTAGGTGACCTCTGGGCAATTATAATAAATGTATTAGTTTGATCATTGTACACTGTTGCAAATCCCATGCTTCGAATGTTGTTGTAAACAAATTTAAACTCCACACACATCACTCTTAATGAGATAATTAGAGTATCCAAACCGTTCAATCTTATTATTTGAGCAGAGATTTCAAAAGCAATGGAGATAAGGGGCCTTTCACACGGTGGTGCACACGAGCGGCAAGCAGGGTTAAGCCTACCTTCTCTGCAGATGACTCTAGACTGGCCCCAGCCACGCTGTGGCACACACAATCGCCACGGCAGCAACTGGTGCAGCATTCCGGAGGCCAGGGGAATTCCACAATGCACCATGAAACAAGCATGGTGTATTGGGGAATTCCCCCTGGGATGGGTGCTCTAGGCACCCATCTCTGTGTCAGCGAGGGTGGCAAGCAACCCACACTGACCCATGATCCCAGAGCCTTTAATGGAGTGTTTGCTCCAGCTAAAAGCCGAGATTGAAATCCAGGTTTGATGCCACAACAGTACCAGGATCCATGTGGATCCTGGCAGTTCTCACAGGCAGCCAAGCCCAGGCTTGGCTGTTCATGAGAGCAGCCTCAAAAACTGGATGTGCTTACATAATTTTGCATGTCATCCTTAAAGGAATGAGTCTGGGACAAATCAGTTCTATTTCTGAAAAGAGATTTCAGAGTCAATGCACTTTACTATGTTGGCATTTTGGAACTTCAGTAGCTCTGTTACACTAGGAAACTAAAGTGATAGAACTTTCATCTAGGGAAAAGAAATGCAAACCTATAATGCTTTTTTAAAAAATTCAACAGTCTTTTTGGCAATATTAAACATCTAATACACCGGACTTCAGTGAGATGACCAAAACTATGGCGTGGTTCATACGTAACAAAAAACCAGAGGTCCCTTTACCTCTGGTTCTCAAACCTGAACATATGAACCTGGGCAATTACGGTTAGAGTGGGGAAAGGACCCACAGTTTGTCTCCCCTAACTCCATTGGTCACCTTCAATTTGTAGTAAATTTTGCCACCATAAACTATATTTTAGCGGCGCCAGAAGTATGTCCGAACCCAGGAGCACAGTTTGCCTTCAACACAAACCAAAGTTGAGGGAGGAAGCTCCTCCCTCATTCTGGCTGCTATTGGCTGCACAGGCTGTCCTTCAGGAAAGAAGGAACCCCGTACAGCCAGCTTCCCTGATTCTTTGCCATCTCACTGGCTACTGAGAGTCTCCAGAGCATTACGTCTGGAGAGCAGGTGGAGGGCATGACCCAACCCTATCTGTGGTGCCACTGTTAATGTCACTTCAGCTATAGCATGCTATATGTCATTGCAGTAACAACTTGGTTCAGATGTAATGCTATACCATGGTTTAGGTTACATGAACAAAACTCAGAGAGCTGTGGGTTTGTGCATTTCCCGCACCCCTCTCTCTCACGTGAAACACTTCTGTTTTTACTTTAGAATAAACCACAATTCTGTGTTCCATATGAACTTGCGGAGCTGTGGTTTTATCTAACTAGTTTGTTAACAAAGTAGGATATAAAAAACATGGTTTGATTCACTTTATTATAACAAACTATTAGTCTCTAAGTTCATACATAACACAGAACTGTGGCTTATTCTAAAGTAAAAACAAAAGCTTTCACTTTCCTTCTCACAACACAAGAGGGGGAGGGGGGAGCACATGAGGTCTCTGAGGTTTATTCATAAAGCTCTAAACCACAATTTAGATTGATGCCTAATTTAGGCCAATGTGATTGACTATAACCACTTAGAAATTGACCTTGATTTAACTCAAAAGTGAATTGGCTTTAAACAGGGCTGCACAGCTTCAGCCCTCCTGCAGATGTTGGACTACAAGACATACCATCCCTAACTATTGGCCACTGTGGTTGGGGATGATGGGAATTGTAGTCCAACAACAGCTGGAGGTCCAAAGTTGTGCAGCCCTGGCTTAAAAATTAATTCCATTGATTTCACAGAAATTTGCTTCCAAGAAACTGTGCTTAGGATCACAGCCTGAGGATATGCCTGCAGTTTTGCCCTTTGTTATTTTGATATTCTTTTGATTTATTCCTCATGTGGCCCTCTTAGTTTTTGTACTGCTCATCATGCAAGATGCAAAAAACAGTAGAGGAATAATTAAGGAGCATGAGACAAGGAGGAAAAACAGCAAGCTAAAGAGTGTTCCATTAGTAGAGGCGTTCCTACTTGCAAATGCCTGAGTTTGGTACTTCAAGTGACAAGCTTGGAAAAATGGACAATGTCACAAATACTATTTAGATAGCATATGCTGCTGCAAAGTTAGAATTTATTTGATAAATTATTGACTGAAACAACACTTGGAAGCAAACTGTTAATAATTTCATCAAGGATTTTATGCAAGCTGCACCAGTGTGCCACTGAATCAGGTGCCTAGGTATATCTATAGTCCAATCCTATGCTTATTTAGTCATAAGCGAATCTCACTGGGTTCAGTAGAGCTTAAAGGAAAAATGTGCCATCGAGTCGGTGTCAACTCCTGGCGAACACAGAGCCCTGTGGTTGTCTTTGGTAGAATACAGGAGGGGTTTACTATTGCATCCGCCTGTGCAGTATGAGAAGATGCCTTTCAGCATCTTCCTATATTGCTGCTGCCCGATATAAGTGTTTCAAAATCAACATAAATCCTCCCATGGTGGATAATCTATAGATTATCCCCTGCTACCTGAGCAAAGAGGCACCTTTTAAAAGTGGTGATTCTCTTTATTTAGCAGGGGGAGAGCAACTGGCCCTATCCAACCCCAGCACGGCATCCCTCCAGTGGCTGTTGCTGGTGTTTTTCTTATGTTTCTTTTTAGATTGTGAGCCCTTTGGGGACAGGGAGCCATTTAATTTATTTATTCATTTCTGTATGTAAACCGCTTTGGGAACTTTGGTTGAAAAGCAGTATATAAATATGTATTGTATTGTATTGTATTGTATTGTATTGTATTGTAAAGCCACTGGCTGAATTTAAGAGGAAGAAATACAAGGAAGTGTTCAGACAGGAGCATGGCATTAATGATCACCAGAGACTGAATGCTTTTGCCTGTGAAGCCATGCCGTGTGCATATTTTCCATAAAGTCTTTTCAAAGAGCAGCTAAATTATTTTAAGAGTTGTCTAGTGCGGTGCCTCAGTCTATCATTAGCCATTAGGCTTGGCTGCTTACGTTCAAAGAAATATTTGTCACAGAATCTTAGTGACTATAGCTACTCTAGAGAAAAGAATGTAACATGACATTCCTTGCTTAACGTTTATTACACCAAGACTGTGCTGCTGTGGCCCATATAAAAGAGAAGAGTGTTTTAATAAACACAGGTTATGCAGGAAGCTGAAAAGGACATCACAGTATAGTGGGGAAGAGATTATATTTAACGAACAACCCCTCTCAAGCAGAGTACCATCCATTTTGATGGAGTATATTTTGCAATCAAATACATTTGATTTCCACCCACTTCTCCTCTGATCTGGATAATTTTGATAAATTAACTGCTTTTGGGTTGTCGGAGCAACTGGTTCACCTTATGTTTATGACACTGGGAGAGAAAGGATTTTAATTGTGGTCAAATAGTCTAGATAAGAGAAGGTTAACCTACTGGTGGTAGCATGAGCACATGAAGTCATCTGGACTCCACGTGAGTAGATGTGTCCTTTTGCCTGTACAAGTGCCTGAGAAATTAAAGGTAATGCATTGTTGCAATTGATGCCAAGGCTGCAGGAGTGTTGGTTTAATTAGGCAAGAGAATGTGTAGAGCCAGAGAGATAGAGACTGTTCTCTAAGATGGCTTGCCTGCTGGGTTTTGATATTTAGAATTGATTCTTTCCTCCTTTAATGAAAAGTTAAGCATTTTGTATATGAAAGGGGGATGGAATCTAATGCCCCAATTCCACAGTAGCCTGCTAGTGAGCAGATTATTTATTCATATGCTTAGAAGAAGCCCTTAATTCCTTCAGAAATACCTGCCCCTACATGCATTCCTTCTGCAGTATTTGGACACAGAGGTGCGCTTTATATCTTACAAGATTCAGTAGCAGACTGGGATTAATTGGCATGTTGAAAATGCTGTAGAATGAGACGCCTGATGAAGCAGAGTTATTTCAGAGCACGTCTGTGTGGAGAAAGTGCATATCCTGCTCCATCTGGTCAATCTCCTTCTTTAACATACTTGGGAATCGCATTGGGATTCTTTTAATGAAAGGCAGTATACAAATTTAACAATAAATAAAAAATAAATTATCTAGAGTCAGCCGTAGTTACTTTATTTTATTTATTTATTTGATTTCTATACCGCCCTTCCAAAAATGGCTCAGGGCGGTGTACACATAGAAATAATAAATAAATAAGATGGATCCCTGTCTCTAAAGGGCTTATAATCTAAAAAGAAACATAAGATAGACAGCAGCAACAGTCACTGGAGGTACTGTGCTAGGGGTGGATAGGGCCAGTTACTCTCCCCCTGTTAAATAAAGAGAATCATCATGTTAAAATGTGCCTCTTTGCCAAGTTAGCATTATATGAAAGGGCCATTTTCCTATCTGTAAGTTTAAAGTGTTTTAAATCTACACAACGCAATATCTAAAACAGCTGTACATACTATGCCATGTTGTACACAACGAAAGGGAAAATAACCTCTCCATGACTGTGTGCAGGAAAAGAAATATAATATACTAGTCACAGGTTTGAAATGCAAATATGGTTCAGCATATATTGCCTCATTGCTTATTTCATCTTATATTCTGTATATACATTTGCTCTATATATTTTTTAAAAACCACGGATTGTTACAATAATCTTCGGGGTGGGGAGAATACAGGAAGGATACTAAGAGTTACCCACTCATACACCCCTGCCAAATTCTCTATATATAATGTAAAACTCTGTATATATATATATGTAAAATAAACTCTGTATATACAATGTAGGTATGTTTCTTCAGAAGTAGGCTCCATTGTTTCACTGGAGCTTATTCCCATGTAAGTGACGACAGGACTTTCTTAGTCTTACTAAGAAAGCCAGATGTTTTATTTATCAAGTAAAAAATTGCCAAGAGCGTATAAATTGATCAATTTAATCCTGTCTGAAAATTTGTAAATTCAGTTCAGTGTGAACTGGTACATTCTGGTGCACGCAACTTACAAAAATTACATAGGAATTAAATAAAGTCAGACCATTTCCCCATCTGGCTCAGTATTATCTCTACTAACTGGCTTTCAGATGGGTACCCATCTACCTGGAGACAACAGGGATTGAACATAGGGCCTCTGCATGCAAAGCAGATGCTCTCCCACTGAGCTATAATCCTTCCCATTGAGGCAGTGGAAGAAAACAAATGAAATGAAAAAGTTAGCTCATCTGTGCCTCAGGGACATAGTAGGGCTTGCATTTGCCTCTTGTTCTCTCAGAAAAGGCAGGAGGGCATATTATGTTGAATCCTGAGCTACTGGGGCTTGAAAATGGGGACTAGGTGACAGAGTGAATAAAGGAGCAGCAAGTTGACAGGCTCTACAGTAAAGGATACGTGGTAGGGATATGCACGAAATGGATTTTGTGTTTCCTTTTGAGCTTGAAATGCAAAATGCTTGAAATTTTTTGTCAAAAAAGTGGCCAAGCCAGCTATTTCAAACTCAAAATGTTTTGTGTTTCGAGTGTTCTGAGAGCCATTTTGGAGAGCTGTTTTTTCAGGGAATGCTAGTCGACACACTAAGTCCGAGGTGGAGGCCTGGTCTATCTGCCTCGTATGGTGGGTAGACCAGTCCTCCAAGGGGGATCAGTGCACTAAGTCCAGAGTGGAGGCCTGATCTGCCCACCAACCCCAATCAGTAGACCAGATCTCCCCAGAAAAACAACCCTTCAAAATGGCACTTTGTACACTCGAACCAACTTGAAATGGGGTTGTTTTGTTTTGAGCTCAAAACAGACCCTTCATTTGAATGGAGTTTTGTTTCGAGCTTGGAACACCCAAAGCGGCTCATTTAGAGCTCGAATTGTTTTGCATATCCCTAATAGGTGGCAATATAATAAAACCACAATGGGGGAAAGGGATTCTTGGGTAGGAGTGTTCATGTGAGAAATGAAGAGAAGGAATAGGAGAAGTAGGAAGCACGCATAGGTATGGTTTATTTTGTATTTGAAATCCTTCTTAGTTAAAGCACTTGAATTTTGTATTAGCTCTCTCATATATAATATATTGTCCAGCTCAGGGCAAGAGAAGCATGAGGCAGACAACACTGGAGACGAGGTGGGTGAGAGAGGTGGCAGAAGCAACAGAAGTCGTAAGGCAGGAATTGTAAGAGAGCAGAAGAGCTGAGTGGAAGCAAAGTGATAGACGTGCTCACCATATAAAAAGATTTGTCTGCTTTTTGGTCTTCAGAAATGTAGTCCATCCTTTCATGGAAGTCAGTACCAATACCTAGAGTACTGAAAATTTCTTCTTTTTAATGATCACTGTATGTGATTTACAAGCTTGAGACCTATTATGGATCCAGTAGTTCTCAGTTTTTAGCTTTTTAAATAACTTTTAATTTGAAACTTCTTTTTTAAAGTTGTAGTTTTAGTCTGGTCTTTTAAGTTGTTTAACTTAATATGTTCCACTTTATTAGTCTTATTTTACATCATCTGTTTTATTAATTTTGTGAGCCACCCCAAGCAGTAGTATACTGAAGGGGTGGGGTATAAATATTATTTATTTATAAATAAGTAAGTAAATAAATAAATAAATAAATCCACATGGCCTTACCACCTAGAACATAATGGATAGGCTTTATTTCTGAGCGCACCACAGCTCTCTGGCACTCTAACAGTGTGCTAGAGAGTTGTGGGTGCTCAGAAATAAAAGCCCTTGTACTATGCCCTTTAACTCTTCACAGCATATTTTTTCAGGAGACTCTATCTGACACAGAAGGAAAAAATAATGATCGCCCTTGGTGATATCATGGTCACTGAAGCTGTTTGAGCACCCAAAAGGAGGCTTCTAACTAGACCAGATTTACCATGAGATAAGATGGGGTATCAATGAAGGATAAGTTTAGGGTTGGTTTTATAGAACGGTAAGGAAAGATAAAGCCTGCAGGGAGAGAGAGAGAGAGCGAGAGAGAGGACAAGCTATTTGATCTGTTGTTCTGAAGTGAGAGAGAGGAAGGGATGAATTTCTGGAGAAGCTGATCTAAGTGTAACTGAAATTTAAAGCTGCAGTCCTGCTGCTGCTGTTAGATGTCTGAGAGCCAATCCATACATTCAAAGAAGCTAACTGAAGTTCAGGGCTCTCACCACAGCAAATCCATGAGGTCCATTTCTCATTTCCCAGAGTTAGAAAAGGAAGCTCAAGCTCTCTCTTTTGCTGCTCCTTCAGAGTCATAAAACAGCTATGAGAGGAGGGCAGGGAACACTTCATTTATTACTTGCACATTTGGTTTTATAGCTAGAAAACAAGATTACTAATTAAGCATTTTGGTTGATTTGTACAATCAGCAGGCTAATGATAGTTACTTTTTTCTTCAGCCAGTGGCAACCTCTGCTCATGGCAACAGGGCCACCATTTCAAGAGGGCAAGAAAGGCAGTTCTGCTGCCATCGCCCCCACCCAAGGTTTCTGACTACACATGGTTGGTCCTCTCAAGCAAATAGCAACAATTTTAAAAAAACTCACAGTGTTTAATTTAATATTGAAATTAACCATTTTTCTCTTGCAATTCCCTATCCACAACTTATTTTTCCCTCATGGGATTTCATCCAGACACATTTGACACTGCGGTAGGAAAGCAGCTTGAGTGATATAGAGTCACAGCATATAGCAATGGGCAAGAAAGCAATGAAGTACTCAATTCAGCCCACAACCTGCTGCTCTTCTGCTCTCAATTGCCCCCTCCCAATACCATTTTTTTTCTTTGAAGAAGGAACTGTTGCAGGTTTATTAACCACATTTTACACACCAATGTGTGTAAGTACTTATACTTGTATAGCACAGACACAATTTACAGCACAGAAGTACACCACTGGGAAGAAAATACTTCACTGTCCTTTTGTTGGAGGCTTGGTTCTATGTGTCTTTTAAAATTAAACACATATATCATGTTACATTACTGGTTTTGAAACAGAAGGCATTAGTAGAATGGCTTTATTTGAACAAATTGCTATCCTTGCTTCCTTCCTCATTCTCCTCATTATACTCCTCCCTGGGACCAATAGCTTGCTAATTTTATTGGTGGTAGATGATGGAGTGATGCAACTAATTTGGTAATTTTCTGAGGTTAAGGAAACCAGCATTCTTTATAAGTGTTTCAGCTTCATAGTGTGGAACTTCATAGTGTGAACTGCAATACTGTTCAAGACATATAATTTGATTGATTGACTGATAAATAAATCAAATGTGGCTGTTTTTTGTAATAGTGTTCAATGATTCAGGTTATGCTTTCCAAAAGTCCAAATGAAAATATACTCACAGGATGCTCAGATTTCATTTTATCAGTGGAGTCCTAGTAACCTGCAAAAGAATAGGAAAAAGTTAGAATTGGATCTGCTGGTAGATCTTAGAGCAATCTAAAATATTGGGAATCAGTGACCTTTGCCAATTTATTTCAAACATAGCAAGTAAATATTGCTATTTGGCTAGCTAATCACTTATCTCTTGGCTTCAATATTTCTCACCTATAAAATATAAGTATTAATTGATTGCCTTTGAATTGGTCTTTGTGCAGCTCTGCTGGCCTGTTTTATAATTGTGTGTTAGAATCCCCAATTTGTAGTAACTCAGCAGTAGATTTGTACTTGGATATAAAGGTTATCCCAGTACATGGTGTAGTAAAATAAAGCAGATCCCACAAGCCAGAAGTCTCTCCACCTCTGAACAGAAGAACAGCTGCCATGGGAAGCCCTCAAAACTCATATTCCCTATTCATAATTAATATTTAAACATTTACATTATGGTAAGCTAACAGGCATGCTATGGGTCATGGTGAGAGAACTTATTTAGTTTCCCTGATTTGACAAATTATGTAAAGTGAAGCATGTGTTCTTTATATAGAGGTGTACCTCGCTACTCACGGGGGTTCCGTTTCTCGCCTACAACTACGAATAATAAAACCACAAGTAATGAGTCATTGCTCCTATGTGAATTGAGGGGGGCAGAGGTTAGGTTCCTACATTGGTGGGTCCACCTGTACATTTAAAATAATCTTACTCACTTATACACAATAAGCTTGATGTAGCATGCATTACTATTCTGAATTCAAACTAATCATGACAATGTAGCTTCATTTATTATAAGTTAAATATTTCCTTCTCTGAAAGCCTTTCTATGGCTTATTATTTCAGAAAGCAACAAGAGTAGCCTCATGATATGGTGTTACATATTTATTTTACTACCACAGAAAAACTTATAAAAATGAGTTGGAATTTTTATTTTATTTATCATATTTATATACCACCCCCTATAGAATCACTGGGTAGTTTACAAATTAAAACACAACAATTAAAATCTTGAATTATGTCAAACAAATTAAAATAATGATCAGTAAAACTTCAAAACATTATAAACAAAAAGCCTGATAAAATAGGTCTCTCTTCAAGAGTCACTTAAAAACAGCCAGCGATGGGGAGGCTCTGACTTCATCTGGGCATAAGAACTTAAGAACAGCCCTGCTGGATCAGGCACAAGGCCCATCTAGACCAGCATCCTGTTTCACACAGTGTCCCACCAGATGCCTCTGGGGAGCCCACAGGCAAGAGGTATGTGCATGCCCTCTCTCCTGTTGTTGCTCCCCTGCAACTGGTATTGAGAGGCATTGTGCCTCTGAGGCTGGAGATGACCCACAACCATCAGACTAGTAGCCATCAATAGACCTGTCCTCCATGAATCTGTCTAAATCCCTTTTAAATCCATCTAAGCTGGTGGCCATTACCACATACCATGGCAAGGAATTCCATAGATTAATTATGCGCTGTGTGAAAAAGTACAAGTACAAGTTCTGCTTGTCGGTCCTAAATTCCCCAGCCTTCAGTTTCATGGGGTGAACCCTGGTTCTAGTATTGTGAGAGAGGGAGAAAAATTTATCTCTGTCTACCCTCTCCACTCCATGTGTAATTTTATACACTTCAATCGTGTTTCCCCTTAGTCTATTTCCAAGGTAAAGAGCCCCAGATGCTGTATGGCATGTGTTCCGTAGACCTGGGGCTACCCTAGAAAAGGCCAGGTTTTGGGTCACCATCGAACAAGCTGGTAGTAACCACAACCGGACCTCCCCCAATGATCTTAAAAAGCAGCAGGAAGAAGGTGCTCTCTTAATTGTGTTCTCATTCTGGTGTTTTCAGTTTTAGATTAAGTATTCTGTACAATCTCATGTTTCATATAGAATTGCAAGCTGGCTGTACTTGGAGTGTAAAAAGGCGTCTGCTTTATGCAAAATTAAGTCCACTAGCATTTTTATATGTAATTATATATGTAAAAGATGGCTTCCAAGAGTGTTTTCTCCCTTAACTATTCTTTATTTCTGATCTCAGTCTCATACCTTTGCATTAGTTAATTCTTAACATTGTTCAGTTTTTCCCTTAGTCATGTCAACCATGTATAAAATCTATTGTAAGAAAAATGCTGCACTCCTTTAAATCAATGGAGCATTTCATATAATAAGAGTAAATAGTCTCAGGAGCAATATCTCCCAGAAATAAATAATTCACTTCTAGTATTCTGTTTTCCTAATACCATCCCCTGTTGTGAGCCCACATAAAATGTAGCCTACTCTACTGAATGAGATGTACTTCTGGATAATATCTGGAACGCATTCCGGATAATTGCAGGTAATATCTGCAGGGGGCATTCTGAAGAGCCCTCTGAATCAGAACAAGGGTCAACCAGATAGACCAACATCCTGTTTCAAACGGAGACACTCCAAATACCTTCAGGATGCCCACAAGCAAGAAGTGAAAGCAATTGCTGTCCCATGTTGTTGCCCTCTAGCCTCTGGAGCAGCCACAGAGCGAGGCTGGCAGCGGCCCGTGTTTGGCTGCCGCAGCCCCTGACCCCGCCCCTGCATCTGGTGTCAGACGCGGGGGCCCGGCTAGCCAAGCCCCTGCATTTGACATCAGATGCGGGGACGAGGTCTCCCTCCAAACGGGGCCATGTGGCCCCATTTAGAAGGCAGATCAGCCCGTGCTGCGTTAGGCAGCGCGGGCCGGAGAGACTCTCCCTGCCATTAAAGGCAGGGAGGGCTGTTCCAGCCGTGCTGCCAACACAGCATGGGCAGATCTTCCTCCCTAATGGGGCTGCATGGCTCCGTTTGGGAGGGACATCAGCCCTGCTGCATTGGCAGCGAGGCCACATGCGGCTCTCCCTGCCTTTAAAGGCAGGGAGAGTCGCTCCAGCCCGCGCTGCCAGTGCAGCATGGGCCGATATTGTTCCCATATGGGGGTGCGCAGCCCTATTTGGGAATGAAATAATGCCTCCCCCCCAATGTCTGACATCAGATGCGGAGGGTGTCGGGGCTGCGAGACGCAGCCCCTGATTGGCGGCGGCCCGGGTTCTTTGAACCCGTTCACCCATGGTGGCTCCACCACTGCTCTGGAGGATGCCTCCCAGTCACTCAGATCTGTCTGATCTACAGTTCCTAGGACTTTCCCCTCATTCCTAAATTTGCCTCCCCACCCCTGCCCTTTTATTTTGCTTAACATCCAGCATGAGGAAAGGTTTTGAATTTAAAAGCTTGCTATTTTGTGATATTGTATAATCATTCAACTTTAGCTTTTGTGTTTTGAAGTGTCAGATATTAATGATACAAGTGTATGCTATAGTCAGACATGTTCAGTTGCAGCTTCCAGGCCGTCTGTTTAATATAACAGACTAGCAGGTGAGCACTGCTGTTGAGATGCAAATTTGTATTGCATATATTACACTGATAGGAAAGTTCAAGGAAGAGAATATATATAATAATCTTTTTATTAATGTGCTTGCAAAAGGTAAGTAAAAGAACACTTCTAAATTTGTAGGATTTCAACTTCAAACATTCATTTTGTTTTGAATAATTACTATACATAGTAAATTTGAATCATAGTAAATTTGAGGGGTTTGGTGAACTTCATGGAGGAGTGTTCGATCAACAGCTCCTAGTCGGAAGGCTACAGGCCACCTCCAGCCTCAAAGGCAGGGTGCTTCTGAGTACCGGTTGCAGGGGAGTAACAGCAGGAGAGGGGGCATGCCCTCAACTCCTGCCCATAGGCTTCCAGCAGCATCTGATGGGCCACTGTGTGAAACAGGATGCTGGACTAGATGGGCCTTGGGCCTGATCCAGCAGGGCTGTTCTTATGTTTTTATGAATCTGAGAAAGATCTTCTGCTTCTCTTGGGCATTATGTCATTTTTGAATTATTGATCTGATTGTTAGAAATCTGTTGAGAACAATAACAATTAAAATGTGATTATAATATTCAGAATTTCTTATTAAAAATACAAAAAGAATCCCTCAGGATATTCCAGTGTAAAAAGTAGTGCATTCAGCTAATTTAAGTGGCAGCATTGTTTATGCAAAATTTGGTTTCTGTAGGTAATTATTAAGTATGACTTTATTTTGCATAAACAAATCCACACACAAACTCTTCAAAATTAAAGAGGAATGGGAGTGCCCCTTAAGTAACAGCAAGCAGCATAAGCAAGAGCAAAACAACAACAAGGGGTTCCACCCTTATAAGCCCCAAATTTCTATTGCTTATAAATATGGTGTGGACCTATTAATGGTGTGTGTGATCTACTTGATGAGGTCTACAAAAGGACCTACTTTCATGGAGATCAGATAAAAATTGCCACAGCAACAGCAAGTTTATAAAAGTGCTGAAAATTGACACTGACACTTTTTAACCCAAATTTTATCCAGGCATATAATAGCAATAGCAATAGCACTTACATTTATATACCGCTCTATAGCTGGAAGCTCTCTAAGTGGTTTACAATGATTTAGCATATTGCCCCCCAACATTCTGGGTACTCATTTTACCAACCTCAGAAGGGTGGAAGGCTGAGTCAACCTTGAGCCCCTTGGTCAGGATCGAACTTGTAACCTTCTGGTTACAGGGCGGCAGTTTTACCACTGCACCACCAGGGGCTCCTAATATATTTCTTTCAAATTTTGATGAAAAAGACTGATGGAATCTGTGCAGACTTGTCTAGGAAGGCAATCCTTTATTGATTTGATGAAGTCTGGAGCAGCAGTTCAAAAGTTATTAAGTCTATGGCTAGCAAATGCTGACAGTTATACAGAGCATGTTTGGTTTGACAATGAAGCCAAAGTTTGCCAGTACTCTTGAGTTTGGCAAGGGGAGATAGCTTGTGAATTATATTGCAAGTGCAATGCCTATTCTATTAGTTATGGGATGTGAATTCTCAGGGAAGGGAGGAGGAGAGTCATGGAATGAACAGTTGGGGAAAGCCAGAAGGGTAGTTAGAGCAGTGTGGAGGCTTACTTCTGAGTAAGCCTGCCCAGAATTGCTGTATCCTTTTCTCTCCCCCCCCCCACCCCCTATCCTCTCTTATCTATCAGGCAGAGAGTGACTTCCTTACACTTCTCAGAATTACTTCACACTTCTCTCAGTTGACAGTCCTGTTGCCCATTCCCCACTGCCAGAAGGCTGTTAGGAAAACTGCACTTGACTTCTGAAATAAGAGGGTCCCCACTGACTTCAAAGGAGTGGGCCACTTTAATTACACACACACACACACACACACACACACACACACACACACAACAAAAACAAAAAAACAACCCTAACCGGCTCCCAGCCCGTCTGGGAATAGCTCTCCCTGCCTTTGCAAGCAAGGAGAAGCCATCCCAGCCACACTTCAAACATGGCGCTGGCTGGATTTTACTTACAAATGGGGCACACAGTCACGTCTGCTAACATGGTCATGCCCCCTGCATCTGATGTCAGATGCAGGGGTGCGAGACACAGCCCCTGAGGTGCAGCAGCCCAGGTTCTTTGAACCCCCCTGCACAATGGTGGCTCCGCCACTGGCTTTAGCCAAAGCTTCACACAGGCCCAACAAACAATTAGGGTTCATGGGAGCTCCCACAGCCTTACAGATCTTAGAATGAACACTGGTATAGTGGTTTGCTCCATGCTTCGCTATGTGACTGGCAGCTCACGGCCCACTCTTATCCTCATCTTTAGGAATTTCCCTCATGTCACGTATTCAGTCGCTAGAACCCCAGTGATAGAATATTTCATTACTAATTGCATTAGTCTCCCTTTTGTTATTAAATTCTTATTAATTCCTAGAAGCTTTGGATGAACATATTAAAGTATTATGCCAATTAAAATTTATAAAGTACAGTATAAATTGAGACTGATTAGACTGTCCATATAAATATAATTTGGACTATTCGAAACATATTAGAGCTGATCATCATGAGGACTGGCATCCCTGTGGCAAGTTTTCCACTAGAACACCCACTTAGTATAAGGCAGCTTCCTATGTTTCTATCCTGAGTCAGACCATTGGTCCCTCTAGCTCAGTACTGGATAGTATAACAGACTGGCAGTGTCTTCTCCAAGGTTACAGGCAGGAGTCTCTCCCAATCCTGGATCGGGTCTCACGATCAGTGAGACCTGGTTTAGGGCGCTGAGCGGGAAGGGAGCCCTGGGCGGCCGGATTGGCCACCCACATGATGGGCGGCCCTGAGACGGAGCCGGTGGGGGGAGTGGGGGCCGCGCGGCCCCCGCAAGCCCCAGTATGCCCTGCATGAGTGCACAGGACATACTGGGGAGACCCCCAAGCCGGGAGGCTGCTTGTAAGCCTCCCGGCCAGGGGTCTACTCATGAGTAGGCATGGCGCGAAGGCACGTCGTGGCTACTCACGATCACAAAAAGCAGGTTTGCAGGAGCGCTCACTCCGCAAACCTGCTTTT
This sequence comes from Hemicordylus capensis, assembly GCF_027244095.1. NCBI lineage: Eukaryota > Metazoa > Chordata > Lepidosauria > Squamata > Cordylidae > Hemicordylus > Hemicordylus capensis. The sequence goes on along the minus strand of NC_069659.1, from coordinate 91,814,426 downwards.
TTCCAGGGGTTCTTGAGCGGGTTAGCCACTCCAGAACCGCCAGGCTCGGCTGCGAGCCCAATGGTTCTGACGACCAACAAAAATCGGGCTAGCCTCTGCTAGCCCGACTTTTGTTGGTCATGAGAATAGCACCTCTATCTGGAGATGCCAGGGCGGAAACTTTTAACCTTCTGCATGCAGGCTGCATATGCTCTTCCCAGAGTGGCCCCATCCCCTAAGGGGAATAGTGCTCACATGTAGTCTCCCATTCAAATGGAAACCAGAGAAGACCCTGCTTAGCTTAGCAAAGGAGACAATTCATGCTTGCTACCACAAGACCAGCTCTCCTCCCATAATGAATGCAAGAATAATGAATCTTGCCCATCATATAGCAAGTTTCAACATTGTAATCTACACCAATGATAATTATTTTCAGAGAAACTCAATAAATGAATAGCAGAATTCATATGGTGAGTTCTATTACACAATATACCTGGGAGTGGGAACACACAACACAAAGATACTGATTCCCATGGCACTATAAAATCTAGACAAGCTATTACTCTTATTAAGAAATCAGAAGTTCTCCAGACTAAATATAAGCTTTCATTTATATAATACATAATTTATAGAGGGCTACATCGTTAGACTCAGTGTCTATCTTCTCTAGTTATTACAGTAATAAATAATGGAGACTGCACAAGACAGAAGAAACAATGAATTAAATTATATTTTGATTATCACAAAAGTGAACAGCTATATAAAATAATGACAGGAAAGGTCAGCACCATGAGGAGAAAATACAATATAGATTATATTGGTTAACTCACTTCCCCATCTCTCAATTAACAACATTTCAATCGATCAACCATCCAGCAGGTCTACAAAAACTGTTGTAAGTTTTATTCTCATATCCTCTTGCAAGCCAACTACCAAACTTGCCTATTTTCTTGCAATTCCCACATTGTGTTTGCTTTCTTGATAGTGATAATGTGCTTCTGCAAATGGATCCTTGAACACATGTGGAATTTTATAAATTGATGAACAGCAAAGTCTTCTTCTAAAAAAAGGATCACTGAAAGTGGTTTCATAGAATCGTCATCAATAGAAACACCTAAGGTGCAAAGGAACAGATCAAAGCTAAACTGGAGATCCCTTGCTCCAGACAATATGCCAATAAAATGTATAAACATGATGAATGCATTAAGACTTTCAAGCTACATTTTAATATGGTCTTTAATTAAAGTGTAGTCCAACAGATAAGAGATCAGGTTAGATCTGGATTCAAATTCCGTCAAGAATTAAGCAAGCAAGTGAAAAGTTCTTGGTCTCAGCTCTGAAATGGGAGTTGCTACAGTATTTTTCCACAGCCTGAGGAGGTCATCCTCCATAGTATGGGATTGCAGACTGAGCATGCTCCAAGACAGGACCAATGAAATAACCGAAGGTATGGCTAACTTACTGTGTAGGAGGCAACCCAGCCCCAGTTCTGGTCCTGTCTTTGCTCCACAAACAGGTCGGTCGGTTCATTTGCTCTTGCAACTTTTTTGATCTCATGCTTGGCTGGATAGCTTTTTCACGCCCCCTTTTTTTCTTCTTTCTATCTAGTATTATGCAAGGGGGGGGAAGAGAAGTCATTTTTTTCAACTAAATTCCAAATTCTTCCTCTGTTAGCTTATTTTTTTCTTGATTCTAATTTGGCCATCAGCATCTCATTGTACTTTCCTTTTCCCTTATTTGTTCCTATGGAATGCGCTCACTCTGGCACTCCACTAGCGGGTTCCCTCTCTGAAGGGCCTGCTTCTGATCACAGGAACAGACCACTTCTCCACGTTTCTGCTCCACCTGGGGAGATAGTTCCATCCATCTCTCCCTCCGTCGAACGCTGCCCCCAAAATCAGGCAGCCGTTCCCACCACCTTCATCGGGAAAAGAACAGAAGAAGGCTAAAAAGAAAGCTAAACATCTGAAAGACGCAGATCAAAAGAGCTCTTCTGCTATCAAAGCAAGCTCAGTGCCTGCTTCTGCTGTGCACCTGAGCGAGCGGCTCTTAATCCAGGCCATCTGCGAGGCACGCCAACCTCGCCGCTTGCGAATCTGAGCTCGAGGAAGCCGACGCACCACTGAACCAGGGCGCTCGGCTCCCACCTCTGCCACCAATCCTTCCTCTTGCCTCGCCGGAGGAGGTGATTGTGATCCAGGCCATATTGGATAATTCTCCTCCTCCCCAACCACTGGAAAGGGAGACGGAGTTCGCTCAGAAGGAGATCTTGCCTGCGCTGCCATCTGGCGTGCTTCTCCCGAGTTCTCCATTGCTGCCCTCCAAACCAGCCATGCTGACATGGGAGCGTCCCTCATCTCCGCAGCCAAGCCTTCTCACACCTTCTTTGCCAGAGCAACCTGTTTCTCCACCAGGTCCATCTGCTCCGCCCTCAAACCCAAGGGACATGAGTACCGAGCCTGTCCTGGGTGCTAACTCCTTCCCACCCGATATGGGATGGGGACTTAATTAATCACCAGTGTGCTCACCTGATCAGGGTTCATGTGCCACCCCCGGCTCCACAGCCCTCTTTCTCCCCGCCTTTGGCGGCCAGGGCTAACTGCCACCATTCACGTTCTTCGTCTCCAGACTTCAGCCCTGGCAGACACCCCATTCCTGCTAATGAAAGGGACTTGTTCCAACTTCATCCTAGAGTTTCAAGGAGAAAGAAAAGACCCAGATCTCCTTCACCCTCCTCCTCCTCAAATGGGGCCCCCTCGCCCAAGCACCCTACACCGCACCAGCAGCCTGTACCTCCATCTAAGCCCCCACCTCCTGCACCAGTAGAGGTCTTTCCTCACCCACGCCTACCTTCCACTCAGCCTACCAACCCTCTCTCTGACCATGAGGAGGGATTGAGCGGTAATAATTGTGATGATGCCTCGCAATCAGATAAGGAAGAGGGAGAACTCTCGGATGAGAACACTGTGGCTCCACTCCCATCTTCCTACTGCCTATTTTCCTCTCCTGATTTTGAGGTCATGCTCTCTAAGGCGAGGCACGCTATTAATGATGTAACTCTGATTGACAGTACTCGAACCGCTCTTTCTCTTGATCATAACGTTTTTCCTTCCAGTTCCGTGCCAATGGCTACAGACCCCTTTCCCCCACGCTTCAAGGACATTAGGCTGGCTGAATGGGTGACCCCCAAGCCCTTGGGTCCGATTCCTAAAAAACATTACAACCTGCCACCAGACATTTCTTCTCTCCTGGCAGTGCCCACAGTTGACCCTCCCGTGGCTCAACTGGTGTCAGCCTCAGTAGTGGTCAAGGAAGGTGAGGAACAACTCAACTCAAAATCTCCTCAGGATCGTAAGGCTGATATGCTTCTTCATAAGACGCATTCTGCCTCAGCCACAGTTATCAAAGCAGCCACCACAAATTCAGTTTTTTCCAGGGCATCTATGCTCTGGGTGAAAGAACTCGCTGTTATGGTTCCTCCCGAGCTCACCAAAGTTTAAACAAATTGGCCAAAGCCACAGCCTTTATGGCGGATTCTAGTCTTGACTGTATTCAATATGCGGCCCATGCTATGGCCTCAGGGGTAGCAGTCTGCTGTTCCTTGTGGCTCAAACACTGGAATGTGGATTCGCGATCTAGGCTTAACCTTTCAGCTACTTTTTTTATAGGTGCCCAACTTTTCAATGAAGTCTTGGACCCAATCCTTGTAGAGACCAAAGATAAGAAAAAGGTTCTGCCGTCTACCCATAGGGATTTTCGTAGACCCTTTCGATCCAATAAGCAGTCCTTTCAGTCCTTCAGGGGTACCAAAGGCCTCCCTTGGCCTTACCCAGAGACAACAGAAGCTTCTCATATCGCCCTTCCTGGCGCAACCAGTGGCAACAACAGGAAGGTGGATCATCCAGAGGTCATTTGTCCTGACCCTTTGCCCCAACATCTTCCCTCCCCTCTAGAAAACAATGACTACCCCACCAGTGGGAGGCAGGCTTCTCTGCTTCTCTGCACAGTGGGAAGCCACAACACAAGAACACTGGATCACCGATCTTCCACCGATTTCCACCGTCACCCACGGATACGCCTTGGAATTCCAGACACATCCCCAGGACCACATCACCAGATCTCCAAAATCCAAGATTTTGGACAAACATCTGCAGATGAGTCTTGACATTCAACTTCTCCGGCAGATCAATGCCATTGAACCCGTACCATCAACCGAATTATGGTGTGGCATTTATTCGCTTTTATTTCTGGTTCCAAAAAAGGATGGAACTTGGAGAGCTGTTTTAAACCTCAGGTCCCTCAATCGATTCATACGCAAATGGAAATTCCAGATAGAATCTCTTCATTCTATCAAGGAATCGATATCACCACAAGACTTCCTGGCTTCTATCAATCTATCCGGGGCTTACCTTCATATCTCTATCCTTCCGGCTCATCTTCAGTTTCTCAGATTCTTCTACGACCGCCACCATTATCAATACAGAGCCTTCCCCTTCGGCCTTTCATCAGCCCTGAGGGTCTTTACCAAGATAATGGTGGTGCTGACTGCCCATCTCTGATCGAGCGGAGTCCACATGTACCCGTACTGGATGATCTGCTCATCTTGAGCATCCTCGTTCGCTCAAGCCCAACATTCTGTGCAGCAGACACTGTCTGTCCTCAGCGCCCACGGTTTCCTGGTGAACCGCCAGTAGAGTCACCTCGTTCCTTCCCAAACTCCTCAACATCTGAGGGCTATGTACAATATTCGACGTCCGTCAGTCTCCTTACCACCAGAACATCGCCAGAAACTGGTCTCACTCATCCATCCTCTCCTTAACGCACCTTCAGCAGACCTTATGACACTGGCTTAGTTACTCAGGTCCATGTTTTCATGCCTGGAGTGTACCCCATGGACACGCTGGCACTCCTGCCCTCTTCAGTGGCTCCTCCTCCCCTTCCAGGAAGACATCATGGCCTGTATGTACAAGAAAATCCTCTAACCATCCAAAATCCGTCACTCCCTACGACGGTGGCTGTTGTCCACCATGTTGAAAGGCCTCCCTCTCACAATCCTAAATCGAACTATAGTAACCACAGACACCAGCCTGTCCAGCTTGGGTGCCCACTGTAGCAGCCAATATGCCCAAGGCGGATGGTCAACATGGGAAAGACAACACAACATCAATTGGTTGGAGCTGCGTGCAGTCCAGCTGGCTCTACTTCAGTTTCTCCCTCTGATCCATCATACACATGTTCTGCCCAGTGCCTGTTATCCCAGAGATTACAGGGTCCAGGCAGTGACATGATTACAGCGTGCCACAGCTGGCAAAGGGAAGTGAGCTGGCCACAGTGATGAGTGGAGGCCAGAGGGTGGCAGGTGAGTGGAGGTCAGTGGGAGCCAGCAGCAGTGGTGGCAGCCTACTAAAAATTTTGGACACAGGCTGCAGCCACTGGTAGAAATGGAATGCTGAAACACTGAGAAAAATGATGTCTAGTTAATCTTTAATAGTCAAGGATGCCACTTAAGTGAAGCACACTTGCTTGAGTCATTTAGAAGTGTTTGCTCTAGAGGCAAATTTTGGGGGTACGCTTGTTCTCTCCATATGGCATTTGGCAGTCTAGGCTGAGTAGGTTGTTCCACAGGGAAATTATTGGGAATGGTTCTGCCTTGAGGTTTTAGAAAAGTCTGGCTTTGGATTCTGCTCATTCTGTGATTGCATAATATCTAAATTCTTTTCTATAACATTAAGGGTTTTTTCAGATGGGAGGCTTTTTTGCAGGAGCTTCAGTGAGTTTGCACAATGAACTGCATGCAGAGACATAGCTGAGTGCCTGTATTTAGCGGTCCTTATGCTAGTTCATCTCACTATTTTCTGTCTGCACAAGGCGGGGTGGAAATTGGGGGGGGCACTGCTGACTGGAGTTCCTCCCTATCCCTCCAACTGAAGTTTCCCCCCTCCTTCATTTGAATTTTGTTCCACACTTACAGTTCACTGAACATTTGCAGCATCCCTACCTTCCCCCTGTGACAAACACACGCATTTCATCCAAGACTCCTATGGAACTTGGAATGGAAGAAAGAATCTCTGAATGTTCTTGCTGTCTTAATAAATCAGTTTCTGAAAATCGCATTTAATTGTTCCCCTTTCCTTCTGCTCAGTTATCCTAAAATGACGGCTGCAATCCTTTGCATATTTTCAAAGCAAAATCACCCAGCTCCTCCATCTTTTGAAGCTTCACCTTAAGGATCTTTAGATTACTACTTCACATATCCATCAAAAGCCAGAAAAGGAAAAAAAAAGGTTCTAAATCTGATGTCACACACACACACAGGGTCCTTCAGATAGACCAAATGAAGAAGCACGAATGAACTGGAAGCAAAAAATATCCAGGAATAGTAATAGCGAATCAGAAGTTCAGGGGCGGAGCTGTAACTGAGCAACTGTGTTCCGTGAACATGAGCTGCTTTGAAACTATGAACTGGCTCCAAATTACTTTACTCTCAGCATACACGCATGCCTAACTAAACTCTGCTGTGTTGTGTCTCTGTGCACTCTGCTATAATGAAAAAGAGATTCTCTTACCAGAGAGAATTCCCAACAGAAGCCACAATCAAAGCTTGAGCTTTTGCATCTTTGAGTTGCCACACCTCTTTAGCAGTTTTCTTTGCAGCTGTGGTTCCATCTGTGGCGGGATCTTCTTCAGTGACTTTCTGTAGTCCTTCAGCTCGCAATGCAATCCTTAGTCGGGTTTTCCATTCCAAGTAATTGTCTGGGTTCAGGATAGTCAGCCTGAGCTTTCCCTCTAGAAAAGTAACCATCCTCACTGAGCTCCAAGAAAGGGCAGCTGCTGTAGATTAGCAATTCAAAGTGTCAATAGCTAGATCTCACTGGATTTCCTGGAACAGACTTAACTCTTTAGTTGCAGTACACGCAGCTCAAAATACTGGGCTCCCATAACCTGTTGGGAATTCTCTCTGGTAAGATAAACCCTTTTTCATTATAGCAGAGTGCACAGAGGCACAACACAGCAGAATTTAGTTAGGCATGCGTGTATGCTGAGAGTAAAGTAATTTGGAGCCAGTTCATAGTTTCAAATCAATATATATGGCATTTATTAGAGAACTCCATTCTAGATAGGAAAGTGAGGAGTTAGGATCTCTAACCTATCTATCTAGCTGGATGCAGATGGATTCTGCATCTCTGCACACATGGTGCAGGGAGAGGAGCTTGCATGTTGCAAGGTAGAAGGAACAGGAAGAGAAGGGAGAGAGGAAGGAGGAAGTGTCCCTGAGATTAGCAATCTGCATTCCAAAGGAATAGTGTCAGAGCAGTAGAGAAGGGATGACCAATGTCTTGACCCTCTAGCCCTCTGACTCACTAGTCTGTCCTCCCATGTCACTGAGACAAGAGACAGCGTATAGTCCTTCACTTCCAACAATTAGCATAGTTGGTGCAAAAGGCCGATGCACTGGAACTCCATCTCCAACAGTGGATGTGACTGGTGAGGAGGTGGCGGCCATGGGGCTAGAGTGGGGGGAGAGAAAAGCAGCAAGTGAGTTGGGGACATGGTTGTGGAGGCAGCTGCCAGCACCAGATTTTGAACACAGGCTGCTGCCCACATTGTTATACCACTGCTCAAATTTGTGAAGTCTGTGAAGTTGATTATTCTGAATCCGAAGAAGAAAATGTTTCAGAATTGCCAGATGCTAGTTTATGTCCACAAGTTGCCCAGTGACACTGCACAGCTGAAGGAAGAAAGTCCAATGCAGCCAGTTCTAAAATGGTTGGTTAATACTTATAATAAAAAATAAATTGCATGTCATCTAAATTATCTTGATCAAACTCAATAGGATTTATTTCAGAGAAAACATGTTCAGGATGAGAGTGTTAATGTGAAATATACTATTATTTCTGTTTAAGAAATCCAATAGGTGAGACATAGCTTGCCCACCCAGAAATGTACTTTTTAGCCCCTTCTGTCACCCTCTCTCAATTTTTTTTTCCTGGTGCTGCCACTGATAAAAAGCAGAACTGGGCATTTCTACTGTAATAAACTGTGCCTGAGCCATGTTTGCAAAAGGAAATGTTGTAGCAGTGGGATGGGGGGGTATGCTGGGAGGATGTAATGTTAGGATGAAAAAGATTAGGCAGTTGGGGTTACTGGGGTTGGGGTTGGTGGGGTGGGTAGAACTGTAGGTTAGGAATAGCTAGGATATAGTATTGTGGGTATTTTGAAAACAGAGCCTGTAAGGAAGGAAATGTTCCCATACACCAGCATTTTTTATTTATACCTGTTCTAATTAATCTTGTTGTATAAATAAACCTGTCCAGTTAAAACAGTGGTCTTCCTCACACACTCAGGTTTGAGCACCTGCATCCAGAGGCGTAACTATAGGGGGCAGGGGGGCACATGCCCCGGGCACCATCTTTTCTGGTCACATGGGGGGCACTGCCATGACAAAAAAATTGTAAATTTTTTTTGTTAATTTTTTGTTAATACAAATGTTTCCTGCTCCGTGCAGCAGTGCTGCAGCAGTCAGGGGAGCGCGTCGGCGCCCCCTCCCCCATGAGCGGTCCCTTCCACGCCGCCCGTGCCCCCCCATTGCTTTGCTGTCACCTGGCGGCCAGTCAGTGGCCTGGCTTGGCGGCAGCGGCGGGCGCTTGTGAGGAAAAACCTAAGTATAATGTAGTATGTTGGGGGCGCGGGGGGGCACCATTTCAGTGCTTGCCCCAGGCGCCGTTTTCCCTAGTTACGCCTCTGCCTGCATCCCCCCCCCCAAAAGCTAATGTCAGTGAGTTCGCGAAGCCACCATCTATGAGCCAAGCAGAAGCACAGCAGCCATTTTCACCACTGGGTGGGTGGGGGAAGGATTGAGTGTGGGGAAGGCTGCACAAAGCTTACCTTCCCCCAAGACAATCCATGGAAGGTTGCTGGGAGTGCAAACCACACTCCCAAATGATCTGCTGCTGTGCCAGGCAGTGTGGAGCTCCGGAGGCCAGGATGATGCATCCCGACCTCCAGGTATCCTACAATACACCACACAATTCCCCCAGGATACTGGGGCTCTAAGCATCCATCTCTGTGTCTCTTCGGGGTAAACATAGCCCAAGGAGACACAGGATCCCAGAGCCTGGCACACCATTAACCCAGGCTAACTGTCGGGCTAAAAAACTGGGCTAGGTGGCTCTGCCCCACTGGGATGGGGCCCCTTCCTGGCAGTTCTCACATGCAACCTAACCCAGGCTGGGCTACCCTGAGAACATCCTCACATTCTAGGATAACACCCAGGCTACAGACATGGTCTTCAAGAGGGAGTGTAACTCTATCCAGAATAGGCAAGCCCAACACCTCCAGATTAATGATTGATTGATTGATTGATTGATTGATTATTGGATTTATATACCACCTAGTACAAAAATATGCCCCAGCCCCCAATTATCGGCACTTTTGTCTTGTTTGATTTCATTTCAATTTATTCTCTCTCATGCAGCTCATAATCAATTTGAGATGCCGGCATAAAGAACTGACTGCTCACCTAGATCACTTGAAAAAGAAAAAAAAGGCATAGATGGGAGGGGAGGGAGAATTCAGGTGCTACATCTGCACTTGAATTGAATCAGCTCCAAGTAATGTATTACCACAAAGCCAAGTAATGTATTACCACAAAGGTTTTCACATGCTGGTATCTTTTTAATATCGGTCTGACCCATGTGGTGTTTCAGCTGTATCAAGCAGCCTCAATACAAAAACCTAAAAGAGGCTAGGAAGTGTTTGTGTGACTTATATGACATATAAAACAATTTCAGACACCCACCTTTTTAAATTAAATTTTTGCAAAGCCTATGGGGAAAACAAATGAATTTTTAAAAGAGCCAGACATAGGAATTGAAGTTGATTTAAGAAACAAAAGGGATTGCAGCATTTAAGGAGCAGAAGAATCCTGATAATATTTTCCCCCAGTCCTCTGTTATATGTGTATGTACATTCTAATGCAATGTTCTTTATAGCAAGACCTACAAGCCAGTGGCAACTCACATCAACCTAAGCACTGCTCTCTGACTAATTGTTTATTAAGACTGTGCAAAGCTTCAGAGAAATAGTTTTAGAGTTTTTATTGTATTTTAAATTGTTTCAGTTATGTTAATGTTTTAATGGTTTTATGTTGTGAACCCAGGGACTTTTTGTATGGGGCAATATATAAATGTACGTACGTACTTACTTACTTATTTATTTAGGGGAATATTCCACACAATTCCTTTGGCACCGTGTGGAGGTGACCATTCCCATTGTGCAGTCCTGTGCTTTGTCCAGTGCTGGTGGGTCTCTTTTAAGGGAAACGGAGCTCTCTTGAGCAATAGGGTCATATTGAAAGACACAGATGGAGCAGTGGAAAATGTAGTCCTTCCTAGACTTTCCTCATAGAGCTCTATGGGGAAAGTGCAAGGAAGGACTACGCTTCCAAGCACTCCATGCACATCTCCCAAGATGGCACTGGGACTCGAGCAGGCTGTGTTTCTTTTAAAGTGTCCCCCTGCAGCTGGGGAAAAGTACAGCACTGCATGGGAGTCAGCATGGTGGGAAATGGCTCTCACGCTGAAGGTTTTTTGCCAAAGTGGCCTCTGCTTGAAAGATAGTGAAGAATTAGTGTTTTGTTTATTATTTATTTATTATTTATTTATTTATTACATTTATAAACTGCCCTATCCAGAGGTTCTGGGCGGTGTACAACAACTTTTAAAAAGACATAAAATCCACAATTCAAACAATGCTAAAAACAATATAAAAGCAATTCAAAAATTATTAAAACTGTTTAAACCAATTAAAATAATTTTTAAGAACAACAACACTTTATAAGCCTTTTAACGAATCACTGCTTTTGAACAGGAATATTCACTTTTGGTTAAAATAAACTCATGCTTGTCCAAAACAGTATATTACTTAGAGTTATTTATTCTCTTTCCCTAAATAATCAAAAGCAAGCAGGACTGGAACAAAACTCCAGGATGTAAAGAAATGTTGTGCAAATCCATATGTCTTTGCTATATACAGGAGAACCTCATTACTTACATGGGTTCCGTTCCTCACCTACTACCACAAGTAACGAGGCATTACAGGGGGGTTAGGTTCCAGGGTGGAGAAAGAAAGTTTTTAAAAAATGGCCAAAACCAGCACAGAACAGCAAACAACAACAACAACAACAAACACCTTACTGTGGCATGCTCCACGGGTTCCCCATGTGCCCAGAAATGCCCCCCAAAGGATGAAATCCCTCCAAAACCCATAAAAAATCATGAGGGAAAGTCCAATTGTTTGAAGCAACAAGCCACAAAATGGCTCCTTTAGACAATGGAGGGCGGACATGACCTCCACAATCACTTTGGCCCTCTAGGAACCACAGATATGTGGGTTTAAAGCCTAGCATATCCACAGATACTAGAAACAGTTGTCTATTAGATACCTCACAGATACATGGAAACGCAAATAGCGGTTCCACAAATAATGAGGTTTTCCTGCATATGTATCTGCAAATTATGACAGAATTTACCAGTATATGTTCTCCTCCATTCCACCTTAGAAACAGCTGAAGGTTATCTGCCACATGATATCAAGCAATCTGGCTAACCTAGCAGGGAAACTGTTTTTACAAGTTAAAAACAATCTGACCAACAATATTTTTCATTCTGAACCAACTCAAAACCATTCGCCACACCTATTTCTCTAATAAGGATGTGCACAAATCATTTTTTTTTAATTTGATTTGTACCCAAAATCAAATCACACCTGATTTGTTCTGGGTTCGAATCTCCCCACCCCCTCCAATCACCCCAGATTCAATTTGTACCTGAATTTTCCGTATCTGAATTGATCTGGGGCAAAAAAAAGGGTTCTGGGGACAAAAAAGTGGGGTGGGTGGTAGTGCCCAATGGGTGGAAGCTACCACCCAGATTTCAAAGAAATTAGGGAAAGGGATGGTTTTTAAAAGATTTTTGAAGTTCACATGTCTTTAAGCTTTTTCCCCATAGGGAATAATGGAGAATTTCAGCAGCTTTAGTTATAGCTACTGGGGTGGGGGCACCAGGGGGGCACCAGGGGGGCCCAGAGTGGGTTGTGGTGGGTGGTAGTGCCTAATGGGTGCGAGGAAGCTACTACCCAGATTTCAAAGAAATTTGGTAAAGGGTTGTTGTTTTTTAAAGATTGAAGTTGGCAAGTCTTTGTGGCAGATTCAGGGCAGAAAAGGGTTTGGGGGGCAGAAGAGTAGGTCAGGAGGTAGTTCCCCAATGGGTGCCTGCTACCACCCAGATTTCAAATAAATTGGTGAAAGGTGATCTTTAATTTTTTTCTGAAGTTTTCTGTCTTTAAGCTTCCCCCCCCCCCGGCCCCTAGGGAATAAGGTGGAATTTCAGCAGCCCCACAACTCCACTTGCGGGGGGGCAACATGGTGGCCCAGAGCGGGTTGTGGTGTAGTGCGCATAGGGTGCAAACCACCCCCAGAATGACAAGCCCATGGGGCACTGGGTTTTGTTGTTTTCAGTGACTGAGGTGTTCTGAGAGTTGATTTTCTGGTAGGAAATAAGAGTGGATACTCTCATTTCTTACCAGAGAATCTACTCTCAGAAGAACTATCTTTTAACAACAAAAGTACAGTATTTGAGGATTCCATCCAGGTGCAAACCTAAGTACATTATAAGTACATATGGATACTATATTTAGTACTCACACATCTAAAATAATATTGTTACGGGCAGTTTCATGTGTCATTATGCTCAGGGGATTTCTGAACACTACCTAGACAAAATGTTTGGCTGGGTGCTGTTAATTTCAATTGATGTGAACTGTAAAATTGCCACAAGAAGCTGATGTTTGTGTTCACTCTATTGTTGTGAGATTTCAGAAGATCAATACATTTATGTTACTAGGCACATCTTTTCAAAATGCTGAGCAGAAGATAGGGAAGGAAATTTTGCTACTGCATAGCACTTGAATAGGTGAGGGGAGAAAGAATATTGCATATACACTTCATTGGTGCTGACTGTTGGCTTTTCAGCACTGGGGCGCTTTCCAGATGGCAGCTTAAAATGGCTTTCAAATATATAGGTTTGGTGTGCATATGTACCGTCTATATTTTGACACCGTCTTGCATAGGGGGTCATTTGCAAAGCCACAGCCTGAATTGGATCTTATCTTGATGTTTCAGGCTTAAATTGTTGTAAGAGTGTGAGAAAAAAATAGCGTTTTTTGGCAGGCTTGTTCTGTCCATCCGCCATCTCTACCTCTCAGCTTCCCCACACTCCCTCTCCTGTTTGTGGTGTGTATTTGTTCTTCTCGGCCCTCACCTCTCTCACGTTGTCTTGTTCTCCCCTCCCCCAATGCCCTTGCACAAATTCACCGTTCTCTTCCCCCACCCACAACTCCCCAGATTTGCAATCTCCCCCCCCCCCCATTTGCCTCATGTGTGTGGGTTGTTTCCTCTCCTCCTCCTTTCTCTCTCTCTCCCTGTCCCCTCAAAAATATCACAAATCACTTTTAAAACTATGAAAGCACTAGTAACAGCAGAGCGTTACTAGTAAGTTTCTAGTATCTTAGCACTAGTGACAGCAGGGTGGTGTGGTGGACAGTGAGCTCTCAGAGGACTGGTCGTGCCCATTCACAAATTCAGTATAAGGGGGCAGGGTAGGAGGTGGCAGAAAGCCTTCAGTCACCCACCTCCTCCTCTCGCTCTCTCCTGAAGGAAGTGGTGTTAAATCCCACGGCAGCTTCAAAATATTAGGGTAAAAGCTATGGGATTTTACACCACTTCCTCCTGCAGTCTGAAGAAAACTTTATTATCTTGGACTTTATTCCTTCTGTTTCTTGTTATATTGCTGCTTTTACATTTGATTTTACAGTTGTGTGGATTTTATAAGTGTAATGTTAATTTGTGGAAGATTTTATTTATTGTTTTATTTTATTCTTTGTTAGCTGCTTCGGAACCTTATAACAAACAAGATGACATTACAAGAATGAGTCTGGGAGATGGGCATATCCATCCTTTAAAGGTTGAAAATGCCTGTTTGCATCCATCCATTTAAAAGCCCATCAAAAAGATGCTAGGAAAAAAGTTGGCCTTTTCTTGCTCATAAAACTGAATTAATACAACGTGTTTGTTTTACAATGACAGGCTATTTAAAAAAAAAAACAGGGCTTGATCAAGATTTTTCTTCAAATTAATCTGCATGAAGTATGCCCAGGGGAATACTTAAATTTTGCTAGTACAATTGACTCACCTAGAATCAGTGTTCCCTCTAACAGGAATTCCCAGATGTTGCTGACTACAGCTCCCATTATGCCCAGCCAAAGGCCACTGCAGCTGGGGATGCTGGGAGTTGTAGTGAACAACATCTGGGAATCCATGTTAGAGGGAACACTGCCTAGAATGCTAACTTATTGTGATTTACCCTTGTGTGAGTTTAACAACATGGCCTAGTTTTAAATGGATTACAAAAAACACAGAAGCCATAACCCAGTTAGTACAGTTAATACCATAGCTCAGTAGTTAGGTATCTCCACAAACTCCAGGTTCCTCCTCATGCAAGGGTCTGAATTCCCCTTGTAGTCAAAACACAGATCACAACAGAGGACTGCCATTCTAGTTCCATGGCCCTATGTCTGGTAAGAAACCTGTACGTAGAACTCATGGGAAGGAAGCCCATGATAGCTGCCCGGTAGCTCAGTGGAAAATAACACTGAAAAGGAAAGAAAAGTGCTGCTCAAGTCCCCTTTGCAACATGGAAATGCAGGTACCACAAGCCAAATCATATCCTTTGCATGTTTAGCTTCCAACAATAACTGAAGGTGGAAAAGAGCAAAGAGAGCAAGACTAGAACCCCCCACCACACACACACACACACACAGAGTACTTCAACCATACAGCAGGACTAGGAGAAGAGAGCTGGTCTTGTGGTAGCAAGCATGACTTGTCCCCTTAGCTAAGCAGGGTCCGACCTGGTTGTATATGAATGGGAGACTAGGAGTGTGAGCACTGTAAGATATTCCCCTCAGGGGATGGAGCCGCTCTGGGAAGAGCAGAAGGTTCCAAGTTCCCTCTCTGTCTTCTCCAATATATGGCTGAGAGAGATTCCTATAACCTTGGAGAAGCTGCTGCCAGTCTGTGAAGACAATACTGAGCTAGATAGACCAATGGTCTGACTCAGTATATGGCAACTTCCTGTGTTCCTATGACCAGCTCATTGTTTTTTGCCACTTGAGATGAAGGCAACATGTCACTCCCAGTAACCCTGGCAGTTATACTGGCATTCCACATTAGAGCAACAGTCACACTATGCCACAAACACTTGCATAGTAACAACAGTGACCCACATGATGGGTCACCCTATGTTGATGCTAGTAACCCACCAGGGCTATGGTACAACTTGAAACTGTAACACAATGAGGCTGCTGCAGAACAACCTAAAACTGCTTACAAACAGTCGCACAGTACAACTGCCCAAAAGCAGTTTTAAGTCATTCTGCAGCAGCCCTGTCATGTTACACCACTGCGGCTGCCTTTCAAGTTGCACAGCAGCCCTCCCTGTCATCAGGGTAGGGCTGCCCATCATGTTGGCCAGCAACATGAGATCTACTATCCCTACTTAATGTTCTTCCAGCAAGGAATTTGTTTGAGATCATATCTCCACCTAGCAAACATGGCTCAAGGATACTAACAAACACATTGTTAAGCAACTTTAATATTCATTCATTCATCATTCATTCAATTTTTA
This sequence comes from Hemicordylus capensis, assembly GCF_027244095.1. Taxonomy (NCBI): domain Eukaryota; kingdom Metazoa; phylum Chordata; class Lepidosauria; order Squamata; family Cordylidae; genus Hemicordylus; species Hemicordylus capensis. Next base: position 91,798,704 of record NC_069659.1, on the reverse strand, counting down.
TACCGCTCTTCCAGAAAGGCTAGACATCCCTTCTACCCTGTGGATCTAAGGAAATGTAGTTCTGTGAGATGAACTAGAGATTTCTAGCAAAGGATTGTTAGACCTCCATCAAACCAAAGATCCCAGGATTATTTTCAGGAGGGACCAAGACCAGTCAACTGGTATAAAAAACAGTGTAAATGTGTAAGTTTCCAACTCCACCAAGCACACTGTCTCTGAGAAGAATTGTGTGAAAGAAGCAATTCAGACTTGGTCATTGTCATTGCTCTACCCTCAGATCTGGTCCAAGGGGACAGATGATTCCAGGGAGGGAATCCTGGCCTCTGCGCTACCATCAAGAGTGAGAAAACTTTATTCTAACATGACTGTCAGCCAGCATTTGCTATGAAAATCGCTTTAAGAATTTTTTGTTGTTGAAAAGTAGTATATAAGTTTTCTAAGTGAATAAATAGTATAGGTTGGCTCCAGTTCAACAGTACTGAATAGTTCTTTACCAGAGGTAAAGTACAACAATACCTTTTAAAGCTAATTTTAGACATTTTCTTTTGCAGACATCTTCATCTTGATTTTTTGTTCTTTTTATTCAAAACTTTCATCTTCACAGCTTGAAAACATCAATTATGTGTGTTTTTGTGTATACATGTTTAGATATGTCTGAGGTTGTCCCTAAAAGCTATATTCAGTAAACCAGTCTGCAGTTTCCTTTTAACTATCAATACACACTTGGAATAATAGAGTCTTTTGCATTTTTAAAAGCACATAAGAGTTCTGAGGAATAGCTACACAGAAACCTGGAAGATTATGGTTTGTGAGGTGGGGGAGGGGAATTAGATATGTTTTAGTTTTCATTATTTTACTCAAGACTAAAACAGAGTTTCATTTATTTCAAGACTAAGTAATCCTATAGCATAATTTCTATTTCTGTTATCATAATTTTTTTCCCACTTTGTGAACTTTCCCTTGCTATGCATATTTGAATATTTTGTAACATTCAAAATAATTGCAAGCCTCTGTATAGATTTCTTAATGGAGAAGATCCTGGCTCCACCAGTTTAGGCAAATCTAACAGTATATTGATTTTTTTAAAGGTGGCTATATAGAGAAGGGAGTTCATCTTAAGTGGCGCAGTGGGGAAATGCTTGACTAACAAGCAGAAGTTTGCTGGTTCAAATCCCCACTGGTACTATATCGGGTGGCAAGGATATAGGAAGTTGCTGAAAGGCATCATCTCATACTGCATGGGAGAAGGCAATGGTAAACCCCTTCTGTATTCTACCAAAGAAAACCACAGGCTCTGTGGGCACCAGGAGTCGAAATCGACTTGACAGCACGCTTTACTTTATATAGAGAATGGGGGGTTAAAAGCATCAAACAGCACTCCATACAAGTATTATCTGGAACCCAGAAGGATGCAGTTAATCAAAAAAATATAAGTATAAATCTATTATTGATTAACATAACAGAAATTATGTATAAGGGCAAGATGTTGCTTCTTCAGTTGCTCTGATATTATTGGAAAAATAAGTTTCCCAACAACATCAAAGCAGCTGAAGGAGGCAGAAACATAATTCATGTTACGTTAATCAGCAGTAATTTTATATAAACAACGCACCATGATATTACATTTCATAAAATTAAACAAATTGACCACCAGGAGAACACAGTTGCCTTCAGAGCTCCAGAGCTGCCAATTGAGGAAAGAGTATAAATCATGTTTTATCATATGCACCATGACTGACAGCAAACAATGGCTCATACAACTAAAGAAAAGGGCCATTAAAAGGGGGAGCCAACAACTGAACAAAGAATGAACAGTTTCTTTCTTTCTGCAAAATAGAAAATGAATAAACATAACAAGCTGTTCTAGTAAGAACTAAATTGTCTACTTTCCTTTCACTATCCCTACAACTGGAGTAAATTTGGTCCAAATCAGATAGGCAGTTCACAAGTTAGCCCATTTGTATCTCAAATGTTCATACATCCACCATCTTGAATCGGAGTGGAAGATATCATCACAAAATATGGTTGTGAGGTATCCCTATGGGTCTCTACAACTACCAAACTTGGTCCAAATCGGTTCGCAAGTGAACCTCAAATATTCACATGTCTGTCATCTTGAAGCTGGGTGGATGATATCATTACAAACAATGCCTCTGAGCAATCCCTATGTGTTCACAAGTTAGCCCACTTGCGCCTCAAACATTTAAGCATCTGCCATCTCAAATTTGGGTGGATGACATCATCACAAACGACACCACTGAGGTGTCCCTACAGCTGTAGCAAATTTGGTTAAAATTGGTTAGGTGATGCACTAGTTAGCCCACTTGCACCTCAGATGTTTACGCATCCACCATCTTGAATTGGGGTGAGGATTCCCCTTTACCAGTAAACTAGGCCATTGAGGTGTCCCTACAACTATACCCAATTTGATTCATATTGGTCCAGGCATTGCGAAGTTGATCAGGGAAGGGGGCAGACACACAGATGGACACACACACAGAATGCCAGGTGATCTCATAAGCCTACTGAAAAGTAGACTAAAAATGAATAGGAACAGGAATAGCTGACTACTAAAAAGTAGACTAAAAATGAATAGGAAAACAAACTAAACTAAAATAAATGAAACCAACAGAAGAGAACCAAATAAATAAATAAAACAAAATCATATTAAAATGAAAAAATACACTTCACTAGTTATCAGATTGCTGTAGCTCAATATTATTCAAGTTGCTCATCATGTTATTACAGATCTGATTTGTGATTATTATTTTGTAATAAAAGATAATTGCAGCTCCAGCTCCTCTAGCATGCACTTGTGCCTTTAAATTGGACAGTTCCTCTTTTCAGGATCAAGTTCATTTTATTGCTTCCTGTTGATCTGAGATGGGGATTAGAGAGTAAAGGTAAAGTTTGCCGTCAAGTTGGTCTTGACTCCTGGCGACCACAGAGCCCTGTGGTTGTCTTTGGTAGAATACAGGAGGAGTTTATCATTGCCATCTCCCACGCAGTGTGAAATTATGCCTTTCAGCATCTTCCTATATAATGTGGGAGAGAGTTCTGTTGCCCAAGGGTGGAGGGATGATTTTCAGAAACCTCCTCTTCTCCCTCTGCCTTCCAGAACTATGTTCCATCGATATTAGAGGATCTCAAGGCTCTGCCAGAGAGCTCTTATCTGTAAGCTTGATTGCTTTGCTTTGTTTTCTTAGCTTGCTTTTTCTTCATTGTTTACTTATCCACAGACACTCCTTAAAGCTCTCTTTGTTCTCCTTGCTAAGAGAGAACCGCCGAGTCCGTAGCGTCTTATCTTAATATACTCAGTCTTCTCCCAGAACTATGTTTCAGAGGGCCCTCCAAACCTCAAAATCATAGTGACAGGAGGCACAGATAGCTGCAGAAGGAAGGGGAAATTGCACGTTCTCCCTTTTACAACAGAAAACCCTGGTGTGTAGACAGAAAGTTAGTCTGGATGTTGGCTAGCGAATCTGGAATTTTCTACTGTATGGTTTTTGCATACTTAAGCTGCAGTGGTAAACACACTAACTAACTAGGGCAGGGATTCCCACCCTGTGATACTCCAGATGTTGCTGAACTACAACTCCCATACTCCCCAGCTATAATTTATTGTGGCTGGGGATGATGAGAGTTGTAGTTCAGCAGCATCTGGAGTATCACAGGGTGGGAATCCCTGCCCTAGGGAGTAGGTCCCATTAAACATAGTGGAACTTATTTCTAAGTAAATATGTATAGGGCTGCACTGCAACTCTCAAGATGTATGCATGTGTATTTCCCTAGATAAATGTAGTCATGCCGCATATTTACAGTTTGAGGTGTTTAGGTGGACGAAATAGAACTGCTAGGTGGTTGAGATTTAGCTTTTGAAACATAACAGCAGTATTTTATTTTTTATTGCTTGTACTGCAGTGGCTCAGTGTACATGATTAAGGCAAACTGGTATTTAGAATAATAAATGGAATGGACAGTTTGGTGACAACATTGATTTTCATCTTATAGAGATTAATACCTAGTACTGACACATTGCCACAGAACCAAATGGGATTTTCACTCATTTCAAGAGAAAAATGATTAAAATGTAACACTCTGCAAATGTATTAACATATGGTAATAAAACTATGATTCTGTGTATGCTGCTCAGAAGACTTCAGGAAAAATATGATTGCTTGTATTCTTTCCATTACTTAAGGAGATATTTTCTAGTTGGTAGAGGTGAAAAGTTAGATAAGAGTAGGGATGTGCGAAACGTTTCGGATACAAAACGTTTTGTACCCAAAACAGCCTGTTTGGGGTGTTTTGTAGACAAAACAAAACACCCATTTTCCAGATCCAAAAGTTTTGTATACAAAACAAAACGTCCCTGTTTCGGCTACAAAACGTTTTGTTGTTTCGGACCTCCATTTTGTGGTGTAGATTCTCTGGTAGCATATAAGACTGGATTCTTGTTTTTCACTGAAAATCTCATATGCTACCAGAGAATCTACAATGAACACCTCAGAAACAACAAAACCCAGTACCCCACAGACTTGTGGGTGTGGGGGTGGTTGGCACCTTATGTGCACTACACAACCCCTCACTCTGGGCAACCCCAGTGCCCCCAAATGGAATTATGGGGCTGCTGAAACCTCCATTATTCCCCATGGGAGAAATCTTAACGACACGTAAACTTCAACAAATCACAAAAGATCAGCCCTTTGCCCAATTCCTTTGAAATAATTCTGGAAGTTTCCTTGCCCCCATTGGGCACTACCACCCACCACACTCTGCTCTGGGTCATCCATTTACCCTTGACTTGAAGCGATACATTTGCTGGAATCCCCATTATTCCCTATGGGAAAATTCTTAAAGATGTGTAAACTTTAAAAAAATTCACCCCAAAAAATCAGCCCTTTGCCTAATTCCTTTGAAATTTGGGTGGTAGCTTCCACCCATTGGACACTACCACCACCACCCACTCTTTTGCCCTGGGACACTTTTTAAAAATCCAAATCAATTCGGATTCGGATTCGGAAAATTTGGCTACAAAACAAAACAGGGCTGATTCGGATTCAGAAAATTTGGGTACAAAACAAAACAGGGATGTTTCGATTCAGATACAAATCGAAACAAGAAAATTCCAAAATGCACACCCCTAGATAAGAGAGATCAAAACTAAAGGAAAACAGGTGGCTTGTCAAGGATCAAGGAGGAGAGCTGGTCTTGTGGTAGCAAGTAGTGATGTGCGAATCGGTTTGGGTACAAAACAATTTGTACACAAATTGACCAGTTTGGGCGATTTTGGGACTAAACAAATTGCCTAGATTTTGGACCTGAAAAATGTGTAGATTCAGACCTCAATCTTGTGGCTATCTCCCTTGCGTCTCTATTTTGTGTCAGGAATTAAAAAAAAAAAAAATCCCGCCCTACAAAGCTTCAGATTGGTGACTTATGGTATGCAATGATTGGTTGGAGATTCCCCCCTGGTTCCAGATTGGCTCATTTCCATTTAAGTCTTTGTTGCCAGGGGTGACTGACCCCGCATTGGCTAGGGGGAGTGTCAAAGAAGGGACAAGGGTGGGGGGAGTTCGAAGGAGGGATTTTCAAATGTATTTAAGGAGGCTGCCAGCCACCATTCTGCCTTTCTGACTTGTGGGAGAAGAGAGAGAGAGCCAGAGGACCTTTGCTTTGCCTTGCCTGCCTCCTGCCTGGAGTGGATTCTCTGCTTTTTGTTCCTGCTTTCCTGATTGAGGAAAAGAGAGGAGGATTTCTTTCACCCTCTTCCTGCTGATGAGAGAATCACTGCCTGTGCCTGCTGTCTGTGTGAATTGATTTGGGTACAAAACTATTTGTAACCTAAACTACTTGTTTTGGGAGATTTGTGGACAAAACATATCACCCTTGTGCTAGCTGGCCAGATTCGGACCCAAAATAAATTGAGAGTGATCAAAGTCAAGGAGTACAGTGAAAAAATGGGTCTGCAAATAAATGTAAAGAAGACTAAACTAATGACAACGGGTATGGCAGCCGGCCTCAGAATTGATAATGAAGACATTGAAGTGGTGCATAGCTTCTGTCTTTTAGGATCAACCAACAACAGTAAAGGTTCAAGGATTCAAGAAATACGCCACAGACCAGCACTTGGTAGGATTGCTATGAAGGCCTTGGAAAGGATATTTAGATGCTGTGACATGTCTATACCTACAAAGATTAGAATCGTTTGGACAATGATCTTTCCTGTGACACTCTATGGGCGCGAAAACTGGATTTTGAAGAAGCAAGAGAGAAAAAGCATTGACACTTTTGAACTCTGGTGCTGGAGAAGACTTTTGAGGATACCATGGATAGCCAGGAAAACAAACAAATTGATCATAGAACAAATCAATCCAGAATTTTCACTCCTGGCACAAGTAACCAAGCTCAAATTATCATACTTTGAACACAATATGCTAACACCCAGCTCCCTTGAGAAGTCCATAAAGCTAGGGAAAGTTGAAGGAAAGAGAAGAAGATGACGGCCAGCAGCAAGGTGGATGGACTCAGTTATGACAACAATGAATGCACCACTGAGAGACCTTAAAGGCCAAGTTGGAGACAGATCATCCTGAAGAGAATCTATGTCGTTGCTAAGAGTTAAAACTGACTTGACGGCACTTAATCAATCAATCAATGTAGACTGACTTGTTCCAATCTGCTAGCCACTGTGTTATTCTCCAAATTTGCTGGCATAGTTTGGTTAGAGCCTTGACTGATTCTTCTTCTGTTCCCTGCCATATTTCTGTAGCTATTCCATTAATTCCTGTAGCCTTCAACTTGGTAATGACCGCAGTGCTGATCTAACTTCATCTTCCCATACTAGAAGTTCTTGCAAGTAGAGAATATCTTCTAAAGTATCTCGGATGTTGATGTCCCTGCTGTACAGATTTTCAGTATACTCCTTCCATCTCTGTTTGATCTTCTCTGAATTAGTTACTATCGTCCTTTGGCATCCCTGAACATACCAATTCAAGGTTGGAACCTCCTTCTGAGATCAGAGATCTTTTGGAAAACTTTCCTCATTTTTCCCTGTCTATTTCCCTTTCCTCAAGGTCTTTATAGATGTCGTTGTATTCTCCTTGTCTCTTATAACAGCTTTCTGAAATTCCCTATTAAGTTCCTTCATGAGGCCTTTATCTTTCTTGACTTTGGCTTCCCTCCTCTTCTTGGCAATTTCCACCATCTGTTCTGACATCCATTTTGCTTTCTTCTGTTTCTTGGTCTTTGGCAGTCTCTTTTCGCATTCATCCATCACAACTTCTTTGATTTCATTCCACAGTTCCTCTGGTTCCCTATCAATGAGGTTCAGAACCAGCAGTTCCTGATGTTCCTCTTGACAATTGTGGGTACGTTCTTAAGTTCATATTGTGGACACTGGGTAGCTTTGTTTTACCGCTTTAGCTTGACTTGGAACTTGCACATGAGCAGTTCGTGATCTGTTCCACAATCGGCCCCTAGCCACATCTTTGCTGTTATAACTGAGCTCTTCCACCTGCTTGCACCAATAATGTAATCAATTTGATTTCTTTTTACTCCATCTGGTTATATCCATGTGTATAGGCACTGCTTTGGTCGTTTGAAGAAAGTGTTAGTAATGAAGAGATCATTGGCTTGGTAGAAACAAATAAGTTGTTGTCTTGCTTCATTTCTGTTTCCTAGGCCATACAGTCTGACAGTGTTTTCCTCTTTACCTTTTCCAACTTTGGCATTCCATTCTCCAACCACTAGCATCACATCTTGTTTGCATGTTCTGTCAATTTCAGACAGGACTTGAGCATAAAACTCAACAACTTTCTCTTCTTCTGCATCAGTCATTGTGGCATAGACATGAAAAACTGTCATGTTAAAGGGTTGTCCATGAAATCTAATTGATATTAGTCGGTCACTGACTGCATTGTACCCAAGTACTGTCATTGCTATATTCTTCCTGACTATGAAAGCGACACCATTCCTTCTTTGTTTTTCGTGTCCTGAGTAGTAAACGGTATGATTTTCTGACTGAATGTGTCCAATTCCATTCCATTTTAATTTGCTGATGCCCAAGATGTCCTTCTGTAGTTAATTCATTTCATCTTTCACTGTGTTGAGCTTTCCCATATTCATGCTTCTTGTGTTCCATGTTCCCACTGTAATTCTGCCTTTGCAGCTTCGGATTTTCTTTTCACACATGGCAACATCAGCCACTAGACGTCCAAAAGACTTTAGCCTAACCGCATCATAAACACCACTGGTACTCAAAGATCCTCAGCTCTTCCTCAGTAGCATGTTGAATACCATCCGACCTGAGGGGCCCATCATCCAGCATTACATCAACTATCATTCTATATTGTCTATCCATGTGGTTTTCTTGGTAAAATACAGGAGTGGTTACCATTGCCTTCTCCCGTGCAGTATGAAACGATGCCTTTGTTGTTGTAACTAAAGCCCTTCTTATATTACTGCTGCCCAATATAGGTGCCTGCTTGCTTTAGCTGGGCAGCTGGGATGACCTTTGCGCCATGGGTGACCCTACTGAGAGTATACCCGCCGGCATACTTTGCTCATCCTTCCCAGGAGCACACACACCCCGCCACCATGATGCAGCATAGCAGGACTTGGGGTGGGCTGCTGCATTTGCACATGGTTAATCTAGATGTCAGCCACTGCTAGCCTACAGTGCTGATTTGGCAATTTTGCACTTTATAAAAATAAGCCCTGCTACTACTCTGTAGAATTTATTTAGGGCTTTTCCATATAAACAGACAAGGCATGCCCTGATTGCATTTTAATCTTTATACAATGAACCCACAAGCCCTTATTCTGCATCAGTATCACAATGTCCTGTCAGTACAAAATGGTTGGAAAGTATAGCTTTGCTGTTGGGAAATGATGTACAGCTGTTTGCTCTCCATCCCCAAAACTGGCTGAGTGCACACTCCAGCAGACAAGTCAAGGAGCGCACAGCCTCCCTTCCAAGAGGTTTTTAAGGCTCACAAAATGGCAGGGGAAAGGGTAATGTGTAGCCTTGCTCCCCCTTCCCTGCACAAATAGCAATATTCCTGGATGAACACTAGAATTGAGATTGCATAAAAGGATAGGCATAGAAGGGTTGGGGGGGTTGTTACTTTGTGCAGTCCCCCCCCCCATTAGTAATATCCCTTTCCCCCCAGGAAATATTTCAAAATGGCAGACACATGAGATGGGATTCATGTATTTTATGCATTAGTAAACTTAACCTTGCTTGCCTGGGTGCATGGATTATTGAACTGGACAGTACCCAAACAAAAGAAAATACACAGAACTTCTGGCTCCATTGCTATGACCTAAGAGACTGGAAAGTGGAAAACAGGTGTCCAGATTTCCTTGCAATTCAATGAGGAATATGGAAGCAGGAGAAGCGTAATACCTGATTAATTCAGGGACCCCTTAAGACCTGAAGGAGTGTCAAATTCAGATTTAATACCCGATTTCTCAAGTCCTTTAGTCAAACAACTCTCATTCAGTCTGTTTGGAGCTACAAACAGGAATGTTTGCAGGATAACTTGCTTAGCAAAAGCTATTTATTTAGTAAAGTCCCTTGTGCATCACTAGGCATGAGATGAGTAGCTATAAGATTATTAATATTTCAGTCATGATTAGGAAATGTTTGTAGGGATATACAATATAAGAGAAGAGCCCAGAAGGCCAGATAATTTTTTTTAAGGGAAGTGGAATTCCTTCACCTCATAAGGTTATATCCCTTGAACTCAGATTTTCTAACAGTAGCAATAGTATCTCATTACAAGCCTCCATAGTCTGAAAGTGTCTTCCTCAATGCCTAATCCAATTGTCTATAAAACCATATTCAAAAGGCCTACCTATGATCTTGGGGTGTGCAAGCCAGCTCCATTCAAGCCAGGCTCAACATCAAGCTGGCTTGGCTTGGCCCAGACCGGCCTTGGCCATCAAACTGAGGCCAACCTTCAACCTGGACCAGCCTTCAAACCAAACCAGGCTTGATTCAAACCAAACAGATTCAGAGCTCTACTGGCAAAGGGAAATCCAGTGAGGATTCCCCATTACCAGTAAAAGGACAGGGCAGGGGGGCTTCCCTAAGGATAGTGTGGGCAGGAGAGCAGTGAGTTATTATTACTTACAAGTTCCATTGGTGGCAGCTGTGGGAGGGGTGGTGGGGGTGGCAGCTCCCCCCACACCGGCTGGCCTCACCCAGAGTAGCCAGAGGTGACGGAGGCCCAGTTCAGGCCTCTGCAGATGCATGGAGTCCATTTTAGTTACCTCCGTGCATGCGCAGAGACCATTCACACAAATGGCCTCTGCACATGAGGATTTCACTCCTTTTGCTGCTGAAGATGATCCACAGGTGTTTTGATTCAACTTTGAGAGAGCAGCAAAGGAGTGGGGTCTACATGAAAAGTATATGAAATGTATTACAAGGCTGCTTAAAGGAGAGTTGGCAAAAGTATATAGCATGATTCAGATATTATGTCTGTACACATGTTTACATGCATGACTGTACCTGTGTTCATTTTAAAAGTGAACCTGGATACAGGCCTTTCAAATGCATGGTAGAGATAGCAAGTGTACTTCTGTACCTGCATTCAACATAATATGTGAATGACTGTACCTGTGTACACTGTACACTTCTTGTATGAGTGTTGAACGTAATGTGTGAATGGGCCTTATGACAGCATGCTCGGTGTCCCCAAGGCATGCTATCATATGCTGAATATAAGGATAATGTATATGAAAGGTTTTTTATATTGACTATAAGGATGCTGTTGAATATAAGGATGCTGCATATAAAAGGTTATGTTGAATATAAAGATGTGGATAAAATGTTTAAATTGGGGCCTAAGCCTTTTAGGAAGAGGTTCATAGCTTTGGAGCCCCAATAGGAAAACTCTCATGTGGTGTCTGAGGCAAACGTGATGGATTTGTTGAACAAGTAGAATGAGGGAGCTAAAGCAAATAACTAGGGAAAGTTGGTTTATTTGGTGTGCCGAGGCCAATTTTATTTTCAGGAAATTAAATTATAGGTTAAAGATAGGAAACCAAGGGATGTCTTCCAAGCAACTGAATTGGCAGATCAATATGTGTTAAACAGAGAAGACTTTATAGGGTCATGTTGGAGAAAGGAAATAAATTGGCATCAGATTTGGTGAGGAGAGAGACTTCTTCAAAAACACGAATAAGTGCCAGATGGGTCAGGGGGTTCTAGTGGGATGAATTCACTCTCAGGGAGGGAGCGAATCTGTTATAGTTGTGTGGAGGGAAGACACCTTAGGAGCTAGTTATCCCAGGATGCAAAATGCAGTTCTGGCTAAGCCAGTAAATAAAGCTTCCCTAGTGAAAGAGGGTAAGTTTCACACTGAGACAAAGAAAGTATATACATATTTGGTACAGCTAACCAATGTCCAGATGGCCCAAGCAAGGTTCCAAGAGCTGGTTCCAGTTTTTTTAAAAAATCACTTGATTTTGGGGTTATTGGATACTGAAGCTGTGGTGTCACTTGTAAGGGTTAATTTGGTGTCTCCTCAGGGCATAGTTGCAGGGGGAAAACTATGTGGATTAAGGGGAAATGACTTGACTAGCAAGCCAGAGGTTGCCGGTTCGAATCCCCACTGGTATGTTTCCCAGACTATAGAAAACACCTATATAGGGCAGCAGCGATATAGGAAGATGCTGAAAGACATCATCTCATACTGTGAGGGAGGAGGCAATGGTAAACCCCTCCTGTATTCTACCAAAGACAACCACGGGGCTCTGGGGTCTCCAGGAGTTGACACCGACCAGACAGAACACTTTACCTTTACCATTTGAAGTACCAGTAGCATACCTTCCCATAGAATGGAATGGGGGGAAGGGATATTTATGAGGCAGCAGTAGATTAGGAGCTAGATGTACCATTTTTGTTGGGAGAGATGTGTTGGGACCTGATGCCCAGATTTACATGATAACTTGAAGTCAAAATATTTGGGAGAAAACACCGCATGAGGACACGGGTTTGTTAGGGGACCAACCAGAGGGTAAGGATCAAGAGTGTGGTGAGTTACATAAGGGGAGAAATAGGATGAGAACCTGCAGGAAGTGAGTCAAGAACATCCTGTTGGCTTGAAGAGGGATACTATGAAGGATATTGTTGCTATAACTGTGAAGGATTGGAATCATACAGAAGAGTTAAAGAGCAGTAAATGGGCAAACAATGAGGAGCTTAGGCGTGAGGTCATGTGGGACCCTAGTTTGGAGGGTTTAAGAGGATCAATCCAGAACAAAGAGGTCCCTTTCATGGAGCAACTTGGGGAGAAAGTAGTATTGAAGCAAGGTTTGTTATACAGGCTGTGCCTACCTGAATATGAAAATGTGACTCCTGTCAAGCAGCTTATTATGTCAGAGAGATTTTGACAAAGGTTGCTAAGATTGGTACATAAGGCACCTTGTGTGGGCTAGGATGGCTCAGGATGAAGTTAATACTAGGGGTGTGCACAGAACTGGTTTTTGGCAGTTCGATTCAATTTCAAACCTAATTAGAACTGAATTGCTGGTCCACGAGCTCGTTTGGTTGAACAGGTCAGTGGTCCGATCCATAACATCAAGCTTGTGAAAAATGTCAGAGAGTAGGAAAGACTGGACAGAAAACTAAAGCTCCTGTGCAATCTTTACCAATTACTGGGGGAGAGTGACTGGGTGAGTGAGGTTACAGATAAGAAGGCGAGGGGAGCAGCTCTGCAAACTATTTATTGCTGGCTTAAGCTTTGAAACATAAAAATTTAAGAAACTACTTTAAACAATGGAGGAAACTAACAGCTTGTGTGTTAATGAGAGACGCTACAAGAAAACGCTCATGAGGATTTGGTTTTGTAACATTCTTTTCAATGGCTGAAGTTGATGCAGCATTCAACTGTTGGAAGACTAGTTTAATTTAAAAGAGCAGGAGCCATAGAGGAATCTGAAAAGCCTGGGTGAACCTACTGATGAACACCACTTTATAGACTACTTCTTGCAACATGGAAAAATGGATACAATTGAAATAATGACAGACAGACAGACCGTTAAAAAGATGAGCCTAATACCTAAATGGTAAAGGAAAACCTTGATATTTGTAGGGGTTCCATTCTGCTCTACAACCATAAATACGGAATCCACAAATATCAGTCCATTGGAGCAATGGGGATTGGAGAGGTTAGGTGCCCGGAGATGGCAGCGGTGCCTTTTAAAACTGCCACTGTATGGCGGGGATGGTGGCGGAGGTGCGCATGCTCAGAAAGGCCTTAAATGGGGAGCAGACCAGCCTGCATGGTCATTTGGGAGGGAGGCAAAGAGGGGAAAGGAGTCCCCACTGCTGTCTCTGCCGCCATCTCCACAGTTTTAAAAAGGTATTGGTGTGGTCATTTGGGAGGCAGGCGGGGAGGGAAAAGGAGTCCCCACTGCTGCCTCCGCAGCCATCCCTGCCACACAGTGACAGTTTTTAAAGGTACTGCCTCCATCACCACCCCGACCAGCGGATACACGAGTTCCACGGGTCCCCCTCCCCATGTATGCCAGGGTCAGGTGCCTATTTCCCAACTGGTGATATGTGAAACCACTAGTGCTGAACCCACAGATAATGAGGTTTGCATGGATAATGCTTATTTTCCTCATTCCTTAATAATCACTACACACTGACTTTTGGCGAAAGATCAGTGTTCCACTTGAGAAGAAGCAAGGGGATATGTGGCAAAATAGGGTTTTCTCTTGTTCAATCAGAAAAATTACATATTTTTATATAATTACATTTGGGGTAAGATATAAAGTTATAGTGGAGGTTTTGTACTGAATGTAATCGAGGCCGCAAAAGCACTATAGTTACTGGCTGGTGGGGATTCCATATGCAGATTGGGGGAGAGATGAGTCATTGACACAACCGGGGGGGGGGAGGCAGGCAGGGGAAAGGCTTTGCTTCATTCACCTTTCCCCCTAGATGATCAGCAAAATGTTGCTGGGAGCGCTGTCAACGCTCCCACATGATCCATTCTTGGAGGAGAGCCGGGACGACATGTCCTGGCCTCTGGGTATCCCACAATGTGCCAATTGTGGTGCATTGGGGGATTCCCCCAGGGGGTAAGTCCTCTAGGTGCTTGTCCCTGTATCTTCTCAAGTGGAACACAGCTCAAGGAGACACACGAGCAGGAAGCCCAGGTTAAGCGAGTTCCCATTCCCTTAACCCCAACTAGGAGCCAGGCTAAAAAGCTGGGCTAGGTGGCACTGCCCCGCCGAGATCGGGCCCAATCCCGAAGGTTCTCTTGTGCAGCCTAACCCAGGCTGGGCTTACCTAGTCTTGGTTAGGCTGCATGTAAGAACAGCCTCAGAGTCTGTGACAGTTAAGGTCAGTTGGAGTGAAACCATTAGCATTTGGAAGACATGTTTTATGTAGCTCTGTATAAAGGAGGAAAATGTTACATTTATTTCAAACAAGATTAAACTCATAGTTGTTGTTTATCCAGAGTGAAAACAGAAGGATTGTCATGCCATGAAAAACAGCTACCCTAAGATACTTGAGGGATCAGACTGAGTGCTGAAAGTTTCCTCAAGTGGTGGCAGCAGACTGATTCAGTCTGAAATGTCTCAAAACCTAATGATAAGACATCACACTTTGTTTTGCTTTACTTTGTTTTGCAACAGCAGAGTATCTTGAACTAAATGACTGGAAAATATTGTTGCATAATGGATGATAAGGAAACATAAAAAGCAAGGACATCAAAAGTAAACATAGCCATTCTTCAGAGTATGCAACCTTTTCTTTACATACATCCAGTTACAACAGATATTTATATACCACTTTTCAACAAAAGTCCCCAAAGTGATTTACATAGAAAAATAAAAATAAATAAAGATGAAATCCCTAAAGGGCTCACAATCTAAAAAGGAACATAAAACAGACACCAGCTACAGCCACTGGAGGAAGGCTGTGCTAGGGCTGGATAGGGCCAGTTGCTCTCTCTCCCTGCTCAATAAAGAGAATCGCCACTTTTTAAAGGTGCCTCTTTGGTCAGTTAGCAGGCGGCACAATTAGGTTAAAGTCAATCAAGAACGATGTTATAGAGATGCAGAAATTAGTTATTTGATTCAATATATGTATATCCCACTTCTGTAGAAATTATACAAGGTGGATTAATACAATGCATAAAACAGTCAATAAAAACCACACTGAAATCCCATGACAATACACTGGCTGACATCCTGACTAATGAAGCACTGGTACAACATCAGAAGTATCGATGTCACAAAAGTGCTTCTCAAGAGCTGCAGACTAATGCTGTACAAGAGCTAGTGTGAGCGGAGGGTGGGATTTCAACAACCTTTCCTTCCCATAGAAGCCCTCTGTGCAACACACAAAAATGTCTCTTGGTTTTTAAGCGTTGTCTAAACAAAATATTTGGTTTCTGCTAATCTCAATCTAAGGAGCTGTTACATACCTAATTTGAAAAGTGGTAGGAATCTGACAGAATCCATATAAGCAAGAATAAAAATGATTAACCTAATAATTTCAGGTCCTGATTACAGCCAAGTGTTTATGGAAGACACTTGATGAAACCAAAATGGGATCCTAGTTCGCTTTTGAATTTTCCTTTGCTATTGCTCATTTTTTCTTGCAAGCTGTTCTGTTCTGTCTGTGATTAACAGCGTGTATAACAGAGATTTAAGAACCTTTCAAAGTTTTGCTTATCTATTAAAGCACAAAGCTGGTTACCAGTGGTTGCTGGGTTATTTTGCATTTGAGCAGATAACTGTTTAACTCCTTAGCAGCAGAGAAATGATATCAGGGAACTGGCATACAGAAATCAAATAGGGGTTTGATATTTTTTAAAAAATATAGATAAGTTTTCCAATGCATGGAAATAGTAGTCAGGCAAATTGGGCTTCCTTGATTCATGAGTTGATCCCGCAAAAGTGGGCAGATCACACTAATTCCTTCTCTTTTGATCTCAATATACTCTGGTGGCCAATAAAACCTACAAACATGCAGATAAAAATGTTAATTCAGTCTTGGTAGTCTGATATTTAAAGGACAGGAAGCACCATGATGGAACATAGAAATTAATTCTCTTTCACCAAACAGAAAGGCTGAAGGCTTATTTTTAACACACAACCCCCCACCCCCAAAAAGTCTCTACAAGGCACTTGTTCAAAATTTCTTTCATATTCATTTCATTGTGAATGAACATATTGTCTCCCTTATTTAGAAATCTTCATGTATGCTTTTTTCCTCTCT
This sequence comes from Hemicordylus capensis, assembly GCF_027244095.1. Taxonomy (NCBI): domain Eukaryota; kingdom Metazoa; phylum Chordata; class Lepidosauria; order Squamata; family Cordylidae; genus Hemicordylus; species Hemicordylus capensis. Next base: position 91,782,452 of record NC_069659.1, on the reverse strand, counting down.
AGTATCCTTTAATTTCTAGCAGAGAATCCACCTTTTTTTCTCCAATTAAAACAGAGGAACATAGCAACATTGGAAGCTGCCCATCTAGCTCAGTACTGACTGAACTAGATGGGCCAGTGGTCTCACTGGCTACATGCACTGACTGGCAGCAGCTCTCCAAGGTTTCAGGCAGGAGTCTCTCCCAGCCCTACCTGGTGATGCCAGGGAGTGAACCCTAGACCTTTTGCATGCAAACAGATGCTCTACCACTGAGCTACAGCCAGGGGCGTAGCTAGCCCGCCGGCGGCCCGTGTGTGGCCACGACGGGCGCCCCGATAGCCCCGCCCCTGCATCTGACTTCAGACGCAGGGGATAGCCACGCCCCCACATCTGACATCAGATGCGGGGGGCGTGGCCTGGCTCCCGAACTGAGCCTTGAGGCTCCATTCGGGACTCTCGGAGGTCAGCTCAGTTGTAACTGCTAAAGGGGCCGCACAGCCCCTTTGGCAGTTAGAAGAAGGCTGGTGCTGCTTTCGCAACACAGCCCAGGAGCGGCTCTTCCCTGCCTTTGCAGGGAAGAGCTGCTCCTGTCTGGCGCTGCAAATGCAGCACCAGCCTTAGTTTAGTTCCCAAAGGGGCCTCGTGGCCCCCGCTCAGGAGCTAAACTACCGCCCCCGCGCCTGACGTCAGACGCGGGGGCCGTGTCAGGGCCGCTCTCGCAGCTCCTGATTGGTCACCGGCCCGGGTTCTTTGAACCGGTTGGCCCAATAGTGGCTCCGCCTCTGGCTACAGCCCCATCCCGTAAGGGGAATATCTTACAGTGCTCACATGTAGTCAGTCACCTATCCAAATGCAAACCAGGACAGACCCTGCTTAGCAGAGGGACACTTCATGCTCACTACTACAAGCCCAGATCTCCTCCCCAAATGAACACCACTCATTTTCATCCCTTGAAACAGATATATTCATGTAGCTAGAACAATGGCTATACAAATTATTGCACACTTAAAATCTAAAGATTGGGGATGTGACGACTCCCATGGGGGAGGTGGAGGAGGATTCTTCAGATGAAGACCCAGATCGGGGGAGCAGACTGAATCTCCGGCCGGCTCAACAGAGCCAGAGCTGACAGGTTTGCAGGCCCGTCTGCCTCCTCCCTCCTCCTCCTGATGAAGCCTTCGAGGCCACTGAAGGTGAGGTGCCTCCCCAGATCCCTGACAGTGGTGTTTGGCCAGAGTATAGGCTCAGAGGGAGGAATGCCGTAGGTCAGAGAGGCTAGCCAGAAGGAACGTGTCCCAGCTCTGGCCCAGCCGTATCTCCTTGATAAGACCCAGCTGCATGGATAGGCACGGCTCTCAGCACTCTGCCTCTTTACAGCAGCCTGGAAGCTGGGTCTGTGCTGGAAACAATGTCCGTAGTGACCAGCCCTACCATGAGCAACCTTGACTCTGTTTCGTGTGTACCCTGATCCTGTGGACTTCCCAGTTTAGACCTCTGGCAATGTTTGTGACTCTCCGATCGTCTGTCCTCTGGTGGCGACTACTACCTATGTCTGACTTTCTGTTCCTGTCTCTCCTTTCCGGCTCTCCTTTCCCCTCCGAAAAGAGTGGTTTTTGCAGCTGCTGGGCAGTCGGCCAAGGCAGGTCACTACAGAGTACCTCAGAGTGAAAACAGGACTTGGTGTGCCCCTAATGTTTATTTTCTTATTTGGACCCAGTTTGTGTTTCCATTGACAGTTAAGTATGTATCTATATGATTGAACATAGGCAGCTGCCTCATACTCAGTCAGTCCTTTGGCCCTTCTAGCTCAGAATTGTCTATTCCGACTGATATCAGCTCTCCAGGATTTCAGAAAGGGGTCTGAAATCTATCTGGTGATGCCAGTTTCAGGGGAGTAAGAGCAGGAGAGAGGGCATGCCCTCAACTCCTACCTGTGGCTTCCAGTGGCATCTGGTGGGCCACTGTGTGAAACAGGATGCTGGACTAGATAGGCCTTGGGCCTGATCCAGCAGGACTGTTCTTATGTTCAGTGTTGCAACATGGAACCTTTTACATGTATAAAGCAGGTTCTCTTCCACTGAGCTATGGCCTTGTTCCATCAAGGCTCAAGATTTGGTGGGTAATGCTTACACCCTTTGTTGTTGCTACTTGCCAGCTTGGAATCCAGACCTAGCCACTAGTTCCAAAGCAGCAAGAGAGTAGGCTGTTGCCATCCCGCCCCCTCAATTCTGCTGCTTTGCCAGTCCCTCCATTCACATAGCAGGCAAGACACCATGGCATGGTGGGGTTGGGAGAGGAATGGGCTGGGAGATGCAACAGCTTTGTGTTCTCTTGCTGTTCTGGAGCTTTTAAAGGCATATCACAGCCATAATCTAGGAATTAGCTGGTGTTATGGCCAGCACTCAATTTTCGGTGGGTGTCTGAATTTAAATTGTCAAAAGGGCCTGAGCAAAGCCATCTTGACTCGGGGAAGACCATTTTGTGCTGTTTATGCACCGCCCTGTTTTTGCTGAGGACAGCTCCTGTTGTTGTGCACTCTTGCGCATGGCCTTCACTCCCAGTCAAAACAAGATCGAACATGAGATCAACAACACTTGACTTCTTGTTTTGAATTGGGAGGAGGGAAAGTGAGAGCAAAACCTTTTAACCAAGAACGGAATTATTGGGACAAAAGAGAAAAGACCCAAGTGGATACTAACATGGATTGGAAACATCTAGGACAGAGAAGTCAACTTGGAAAGCTGTTGTTGTTGTTGTTAATTCGATTTCTATACCACCCTTCCAAAAATGGCTCAGTGCGGTTTACACAGAGAGATAATAAATAAATAAGATGGCTCCCTGTCCCCAAAGGGTTCACATTCTAAAAAAAATGTTAGCAGGCCCTCAGGTGGAGAAAGCATTCTATTCTGAGGCTTGCCTTTTGTATTTGTTTTTGTTCGATTTGCTTACTTGCTGCTGTACTTTGAAACTGCCTACCTTTACTCAAGTGTGTGCCTTAATTTTTTTCAATGACTGTGTTCTGCCTTTGTTATTAGCAAGATATTAGGGGAGACAATAATCCCTTTTCTTCATTTTTTACTCGTTGGAGCAATGCTTCGCCTAGCAACAGTGGAAATCTAAATAGGTATTTTAGCATAGTGCAGGCTTGCATAGCTAGAGAGATTATACTGATGAAAGTTTCCTGGAGTACAGGGTGGTGCCATCTGGCTGGGCCATTGTTGAAACTAGTTCAGGTAAATAGCTGACTGGGGCTTTTCCCAGCAGCATTCAGACATGAAGCATTTTGAGTTCACTCTTTAGCATAACTCACCTAGGAGGACTCTTACATTATTAGCAGGATTTATTTATTTGGGGTGGGGGAAGGAAAGGGCCAGTTCTTGAAAGGTAGGGTTCCCTGGGTTGGGTGAAAGGCCCGGCTGGGATAAAGTACATGTTCTTAGCCAGCACACTCCTCTCCCCCTCCAGTGATGTTATACCCATGACACTGGAAACCCTAATCTGATTTCAGTCTTGGACCAAAATAATTTGCTACTTCAGTTTGTGAATTGAGCCCCAATCTCCATTGCACTGAGGAGTCAAAGGCAAATGGTCAGAATGTTGATTATTCAGATTCATTTATCTTAGGCTACCTGAACTATACTAGCTATCAGGTTCAGGAACATAGGTTAAAAAACAGGGTGAGAAGAGGTAAAGGCAGGCAGTGACCTGTGTGCCTTTTGAAGAATAAGGTACAGAATATGTGTACATTTTAATAAGAAAGATTAATCCAGAAGGAAACACACTGGGTAACTAAAAAAACTTGGATGAATGGTGCAGCACAAATGCTCCAAAATAATCCGCTGTAAACAAAGAAAATCTAAATAGGTATTTTAGCAAAGTGAGGACTTGCATAGCTAGGGAGATTATACCGATGAATGTTTCCTGGTGTACAGGGTAGTGCCATCTGGCCGGGCCATTGCTGAAATGAGTCCAGGTAAATATTTGACTGGGGCTTTCCGCAGCAGCATTCAGACATGAAGCATTTTGAGTTCACACTTTAGCATGATTCATCTATGACGACTCTTACTTTATTCCTGGGATGTGGGGGGCGGGGGCAGTTCTAGAAATTTGGGGACCTACTGCAAAATTAGGTTTGGGGGCTCCTGTGTACAGCTAATTTCCTTAGGGCTAAAGAGTGGGGAGGTTGTCAGCACCTTGATCCCTCAACTGCTCCTCTGCCTCAGCTAACTTGGCAACAATCTAGAACAAAAGGAAGAGAATTAACAATAGCTTCCAAGCAACCTCTCCTTTCCTCATTTTCTGCCTCATTTTCTGCCTCATTTTCATTGTAGGAGTCATCCAATGAAGCTGACTGGCAGGAGATTTAGGATGGAGAAAAGGAGGGACTTCATAACACTGTGCTTCATTAACCTAAGGAATTCAGTGTGCAGAACATACACTTTGCATTCAGAAGGTCCTAGGTTATTTTTCTAACTGCAAGGTTCTTGGCTAGCAGCGCAGGGGAGGAACTTCAAGAGCTGCTGCAAGTCAGGGCAGACAATACTGGGCTAAGTGGACCAAAGTCCTGACTCAGTGCAAGGCAGCCTCCTATGTCCAGGGAAAACCTATGGGATACAGACCCTGCTTTGCATGCAGAAAGTGCCAGGTCCTTCTGCTCTCCATGGCTAGCATCATCCTCGCTAGCATCATCATGCCCCATGGCTCCTGCTTCTCCTCTTCTCAGCAGAGGGCCAGCCTGTCTAAAATCCAGTCTAGTGAGAGTGGAGCTTCTGATATACTCTCTCTCTCCCCGTTGCTGTTCTTCTGACCCTAGCCCAGCATGAGGACCCCCTGCCCAATGCTGTCCCCCCCCGTGAAGTTGCAGTATGCTTAAACCAATCTTCACTGGGGTTGGGGCAGGGTTTATGTGCCCTTAAGGGCCAATAACACATTACATGCAAACATTTGTAATGCCCCCCCTTTTTTTGCAAGAGATGTGGCTTTAGGAGGGGATGTTTGGGAGGAGAGATGTGGGGAATCACTTATGCTTGCTCCCTACCCAGCATTCCCCTGCTCTGAATGGCACCTCCAAAAGGGCTCCCTTCTCTATGCCATTTGACGCACAGATTTGCCCTCACCACATCCCAAGCAGAAAATAAGCAGGGTTTTTTGTTTTTTTTAATGGCACTCAGAAACAGAGATGAGCTTTCTGGATTTCCTGTCATGCAGCTGTTAAAGGCACAGCATTCATGTCAAGAAAATATTGGTAAGCCAAGCTGCATGAATAAATATGAAAAACATTTTTAAAGGGGAAAAAAGGGGAATTAAGAAGGAAAGTAATCAAGCATGGCAATATTGTTACAAATGATCACACAGATTAAAAGCAAAAGGTTGCTCATTTAGCTACAGTGCTACTAGAACAGGAACTTGTCTGAAATTTCTGTGTAAATGAGACTAAGACTGATTGCCCAATATCTGGTCAACCATGTAATGCTAAAGTCAGTTGCAGCTAACAGAAATTTATCACAGTCAGCTGTTATGTTAATGACTTGCCAGATGTTGTTTGCAGAACTTGAAGACGGGTATATATGTATGAGCAACAGACAACAAGGGTAAATATATTGAAGTAACCAAGGTGTGCCAAATGTCATCTTGCAGAGAACACCATCTGCTCCATCTTCCTGGCCTCTTTCTCTGTCTTTGCAAAGGCACAATCTAGTAGCAGATTGCATTTGCTAGGTATTCTAACACCAGATATTAGCATAAGAAACAAATCATTTTCATAGCATCAGCTTTTGATATAATTAGAAATAAAATTAAAGATGGACCAAAAGATTCCCTTTTGGCTATAAAAAAAACCCTCCTATTTTTATTTTAGCTTTTTATTTGTAGTTTTGCATTTTATAATAGTTCAGCTTTGATATGCATGATAGGCATTATCAAATATGCATTAATACTACCCACAAAATTGAAGTGATATACAATTAATTATGTCAATTTTCAGCTATGTCTTAACAAGACATCTCTATTCCAGGCACTCATCTGACTCTGATGCATCCAGTATCTAGATTGGCTGTTATTCCTCATGATCTGTTACTGCTAACATGTCAGCAGATGGTACCATCTACACCAAATCCCCAATCTGTCACCATTTGTTCCGATTTGGTTCTCAGCATGCATATGCATGATTGCATTTTTTTTAATGCTCCCACACAAACATATATAGAGAGGTTTTTCCCTGCACAAAGAAAATTGGCCAACCAGAGAGAAGACAATGCTAGAACCCTAGTCTCTCACATCCTAACTTTCAATGGGCAGGAATGTGCACGGAACCGGTTTCTGCGGTTCAATTCAAATTCGAACTAAATTTGAACCATACTGCCAATTCATGAACCAGTTTGATAGAACCATGCGGCCAGTTTGGTTTGCACGTTGAACCAGTTCAAGCTGGTTCACCCATAGGAAATAATGGGGAATTGAACTAACCCATTTATTCCACCATGGGTGGTATGCCTATGGAACCAAAGCAAGTTGGGCGGTAGGGCATGATAGCTGCTACCTACCACCCAACCTACAAAACAACTGGGCAGTCAGGTGATTTTTAAGGACCAGCTGATCCAGAAAAATTTCCAAAATTCCTTTAAAACTGTTTTGTGGGTCAGGTGGTAGGTAGCACCCATCATGCCCTACCGCCCAACCCACTTTGGTGTCTCTAGGCCCCACCCATGGGGAATAAATGGGGTGGTTCTATTCCACATTAATCCTTGTGGGTGAAACAGTGCACACTGCCAGACAAGTGAAACTCACACGCACCACAGTACAAAAAAGGGAATCTTACTCCCAACGCAGAACACAGCACAAAACACAGTCAAAAAAATAATCCCTTACCCAGAACCTGCCAGCCAGAATGCCAAGCACCCACGCTGCATAATTGGCACAAGTTGCTCTACCACACATTAACACACTCCATTGCAAGAGGAGCAGCAGCAGCAGCCATTGCAAGCATAGTCATAAGCTGAGCTCAAATAGAAGAACAACCTCTTCAGCCACATTTTGACTGAGTGAGTACACCTTGCAATGCAGACTGCAGATTGCAGATGGAGCAGACCACCAGAGCAGTTAGTGAAACACAAGTTAGTTAGTCTCGAGGGAGAGGCTGGCCATGCCACCAGCAGCAGATGTCCCCTCTTTCTCCTGGCCCCAGCAGAGTACCATGAGGGACAGAAAAGAAGCGTGCATCCCACTATGGTTGGTCCATTGATCCAGAGTGAAGTGCATGCTGGTGTCAGATATTGCTGACTCCAGCAGCCCTGACATGACATCCCTACACCCCCAGTACAGGGAGGACACAATTCGTTTGCTGAAGGTGGTGCATGAGGGGATCTGGTAGTTTGGGGCAAGCAGTCAGAGCAGCTTGCTTGCTGCTCCACCACATCCTCCACCACAAGGAATGCTTGGTTGTCCAGACCTGTCATCGCCTTGATGGTCCAGGTGATGAGATGAGACTCTGGCCAATCAGCCCACTTACCTGCCAAATGTGCCCACTGCACAAATGGCAATGTCTCCTGGTTGAGAGCAGGAGCAAGTGTCTTGCTGCTGCTAATCAAGGCCTAGTGCTGCCAGTAACAGCAAAGACCACCAGGTGATGATGTTGCAAGTGCCTCATCATCACCGACATCTCAAAATGCTTAGCGTCCTCCTGCTCCTCCTCCTGCTCCTCAGTCTCAAACGGGTTCGCACTGCCAACAGGAACTGGAGAGGAACAGAACAGAAAATAATTTATTTTGGTCATTGACCAGAAACATTATCACACACAACAGAACGTAATTTGCATAAAATATAACAAAACTTAGCCACTGTGTTGGTGTATTTATGATTAAAATTTGACAATAAAATTTTTAAGAGTGACTCATCTGGACAACCAGGAAACATCACAAGATACGGCAAGATAAGTGTTGATCGATCATTCTTACAGAGGTCGCAATGTAAAATAACATGTTCAGTAGTCTCAATATCGCCTGAACCGCAAGGGCAAAGTCGGGATGCGTAAGGAACCCCCCTAAACCTCCCTTGGAGCACCGCTGTAGGGAACTGGAGAGGATGGAGAGAGGAATCTGGCTGGGCTAACAGCTGTCAACACCTCTTCCTCCACTCTTCCCTGACAGAGGCAGCTCCCCACTACTTCTACCTCAGCCACCACAGGCAGCTGCACTACAAGAGCAGGCGGCACCAGATAGGTGAGCCTGTGAGCAATGGCCACTAGGGGGACAGAGTTGACTTGGGAAGTAGGCCCCTCTCTCTGCTCTCACCCCTGACCAGCATCACCCCCCCCCCCGCCGCCTGCAACCCTGCTCCTAGCTCTGCCCTGCACCCTCTTGGAGAACATCCCTTCCCCCAAACCAGACATTATTTAAAAGAAAGTACTCTAACCCAAGACCAAAGGGGTTACTCTATGGTGGGGGGCTTTAAGAAGATCATCTCCGTTGGGTGTCTTCAGCTGGAGTCTGACCAGGAGGGAGCTCAGGAAATCAGGCCGAGCAGCACACACTGGCACTCAACAGCTGGGGGGAGGGCAGATGGGGGGCCAGCAGACGGGCCACCTACTCAAACAAAGAACAGAGATAAAAACAGCAACCAGTTAAGTCACTGGAGTGCTGTTACTTGAGAAAACAAAAAGCAGTTGGCACTGAAAAAGGAAAAAGAAAAAAAACCAAAGAGTCAGAGAAACGCCTCTGTCTAAGGCCCAGCAAGAAAGCAGCACAGGCCCAGCAGCACAGCAGGGGTCCAGCACAGCAGCAGGGAAGGGGTCTAGCAGCAGAGCAGGAAAACAAGGCAGCAAGGTAAAGAAGGCAACAATGCAGGGCAAGGCAGCCAGTTCTTCCTCCAGACATCGAGAGGCAGAGTGACGCCAAGCAGGCCCTGCCTGGATTTAAATACAGTTTGAAACTCCTTTTTGCTCCCCCACTCCCTCCTCCCCAGCCAATGAGGGCAGAGTTGCCTTGACAACACTTGATTTTGAATGACAAGGCGGCAACCAGAGCAAAGGAAATCGCAATCCAATCAGAAGGCAGTGACAGAAAACCAATATGCAAGGGAGAAAACTGTTGCAGTTTTATGATTACTTATTAGAGTGCCAAGGTAGATACCACTCCAGTTACAGAGTGTGCAGTTTAGTTGTTGCAGCTATTTAAGGAATATGCATGGAGATCACTGTAGAGTCTAAAGTACTTAATTAGTTTATTGGTATAATACATTAGGATAGGAAAGACCTAATCCTATCTAAAGGCTACATACTGTGTGTGTGTGTGTGTGTGTGTGTGTGTGTGTGTGTGTGAGAGAGAGAGAGAGAGAGAGAGAGAGAGAGAGAGAGAGAGAGAGAGAGAGAGAGAGAGAGATTCATTCATTCATTCATTCATTCATTCAATTTCTATACCGCCCTTCCAAAAATGGCTCAGGGCGGTTTAATAAATGAATGAATGAATGAATGAATGAATGAATGAATAAAGATGTTTCCATCTTCTCTCTAGGAGCAAAGGAAGAGGACTGACTCAACTCAGGAAATACCTGAGGAGTCAAGGCAGCGGTCACAGAGTAGAGGCAAGCAGGGACAGGGAAGGAGACCCTCACTAACTACCTCTACTCCCAATGCCCCTACTGGTTATTAGGATATTTGGTGCAAAAGGGCGATGTCACTGGAACTCCATCTCCAACAAAAACTAGTAAACACACCAGACAAAATGGTGGCAGCTATAGACGTCCAAACCAGTTCAAATCAGACTGGGTACAATCCGGTTCAATTGTGGACCAATCACCTATTTTTAGGTTAGTCCAGTTCATGATCGAATGGTCGAATCGGTTTGGCACACCCCTACTCTCAGCCAGGATCCAACATCCTAAATTAGCACTCTCCCAAGGAGGCAGCATCGTAGATTAATCCTTAACACCAGGATAAGCAAGGGACAAAGGTGAAAAGAAATACAATGAGTCTGAATACATAAGACTCATTACGATTTCACTGACAGCAAAGGACTCAAAATTGGGGCCTGGAGCACCTTCCTTATGAAGCTAGGCTACAGCATCTGGGGCTCTTTAGTTTGGAAAAGAGGCAACTAAGGGGGGTCATGAACAAAGTGTATAAAGTTATGCATGGAGTGGAGATGGTGGGCAGAGATAAATTTTTCTCCCTCTCTCACAACACTAGAATCAGGGGTCATCCCACGAAACTGAATTTCAGGACATTTAGGACCGACAAAAGGAAGTACTTTTTCACACAGTACATAGTTAATCTATGGAATTCCTTGCCATGGGATGTGGTGATGGCCACCAGCTTGGATGGCTAAAATGGGCTTAGACAAATTCATGGAGGACTGGTCTATCAATGGCTACTAGTCTGGTGGCTGTGGGTCACCTCCAGCCTCATAGGCACAATGCCTTCAATACCAGTTGCAGGGGAGCAACAGCAGGAGAGAGGCCATGTACATACCTCTTGCCTGTGGGTTCCCCAGAGGCATCTGTTGGGCCACTGTGTGAAACAGGTTGCTGGACTAGACAGGACTTGGGCCTGATCCAGCAGGGTTGTTCTTATGTTCTTATTCCTCATTTGCACTCTTCAAGGAGTGAAACACACATATTCCCTTAAAATACAGTGCATATATTTTTGTAGGTTGTTCTACCCAACCAGAGATATTTTCAAACGTAGAACTAGTCTTTTCTATCTAGAATTCATAAAGCTGTGAAAGCTTTGAATTATTTGTGCTTCTGCTGAGCTGTGCTAGTTGTGTTTAAGATGTAGAAGCTAAGCAGGTTGAAAGATCATGCATCAATATGAAATGAGGATTATTCTAAAATATATCACTTCACCCAGTTCTCCTATTAGGGGATATGTGAAAAAGTTAAATCTTTCCTGGAAGAGTGGGCTATTTTTAGAAAAAGCAATACAAGTTGTCTCCTTAGTATAGTTTCTCTTGGACAGTAGTTACAGCTATTTGACTCCTTTTATTGTCCTGGGTTGTTCTTAGATTATGCCTAAATGAAGCAACTCCAACTAATGCACACAAGAGCAGGAGAAGTCCACGAAACCCTTTGAATATAATGGTTACATTTCTAGGGGATTAAAAGAGGTGCTTTCCCTGTGCATTTTGCATTAAATGTATTTACAAGTATTTTGTATGCATAGATATCAGAGGGGGAAAAGGCATTCTATGCAACATTTTAAACATGAAGTTTTATTAGAACAAACCTGTCTATTTTCCTTTCCTTTCACTATAATCTTAATTGATAACTGCCATCTTCACGTTAGCCCACTTGTGCCCCTAATGTTCAGGAGTCCACCATCTTGAACTGGGGTGAATGACATAATCAGAAATGATGCTGTATCATCACAAACTATGCCTTTGAGGTCTCCCTACTCCCTACTCCTATGTGTCCCTACAACTGTACCAAATTTGTTTCAAATCAGTTAGGCAGTTCACAAGTTAGCCCACTTGAGCCTCAAACATTTACGCATTCGCCATCTTGAATCAGGGTGGATGACATCATCCCAACTTCGCCATTGAGGTATCCCTAAGTGTACCTGTAAATATACCCAATGTGGTTCATATTGAAACCACACTTTTGTTTCATATTGGCTCCTAAGGATATGGACAAGTTACTTGGGGCAATGAGGCCTACCACCTGTTCTCATGACCCTTGACCAACATGGCTTGTTCAATCTAGTAGAGAGGTTGTTGTAGACAGCCTGGTGGAAATCATAATGCTTTTCTGAGGGAGGGCAGGATGCCTCCTTGTCTTAAGGAGGCAATCATTAGACCTTTTCTAAAGAAGCCTGCATTAGATTCCTCAGAGTTGAGTAATTATAGGCATGTTTCCAACCTCCCATGGTTGGGCAAGGTAATTGAGAGGGTGGTAGCCTCTCAACTCCAGGCGGTCTTGGAGGAAACTGATTATCTAGACCCATTTCAAACTGGTTTTTGGGTGGGCTGTGGATGATCTACAATTGGGAATTGACAGAGGAAGTGTGACTCTGTTGGTCCTTTTGGATCTCTTGGTGGCTTTCAATACTATCAACCATAGTATCCTTCTGGAACGTCTGAGGGTGTTGGGGGTGGGAGGCACTGTTTTACAGTGGTTCTGCTCCTACCTCTCGGAGAGATTTCAGATGGTGTCGATTTGGAGACTATTGCTTGTCGAAATCTGAGCTTAAGTATGGTGTCCCTCAAGGCTCCATACTTTCTTCAATGCTTTTTAACATCTACATGAAACCGCTGGGAGAGATCATCAGGGGATTTGGAGCTGGATGTTACCAGTATGCTGATGACACCCAGATCTCCTTCTCCATGTCAACCTCTTCAGGAGTAGGAATATCTTCCCTAAATGCCTGCCTGGAAGCAGTAATGGGCTGGATGAGGGAGAATAAACTGAAGCTGAATCCAGATAAGACGGAGGTACTTAATGTGCAGGGTCAGAACTCTAGAGACGATTTTGATCTACCTGTTCTAGATGGGGGTCACACTTCCCCAAAAGGAACAGGTTCTCAGTCTGGGAGTACTTCTGGATTCACATCTCTCCCTGGTTTCTCAGGTTGAGACGGTGGCCAGGGGTGTTTTCTATCAGCTTTGGCTGATATGCCAGCTGCGCCTGTTTCTCGAGACCAATGTCCTCAAAACAGTGGTACATTTGTTGGTAACCCCCAGACTCGACTTCTGTAATGCACTCTATGTGGGGCTGCCTTTGTATGTAGTCTGGAAACTTCAGTTGGTTGGGAATGAGGCAGCCAAGTTGGTCTCTGGGTCAACACGGAGAGACCACGTTACCCCTCTGTTGATGGAGCTTCACTGGCTACCAATAGGTTTCCGGGCAAAATACAAAGTGCTAGTTATAACTTACAAAGCCCTAGGTATTTAAGAGAACGTCTTCTTTGCTATGTGCCCCACCGCCCATTGAGGTCACTTGAGGAGGTCCATCTCCAGCTACCGCCAAGTCGTTCGGTGGCTACACGGAGATGGGCCTTCTCAGCTGCTGCCCCAAGATTGTGGAATGTGTTCCCTACTTAGATACAAGCGTCCCCATCTCTGGCAATTTTTAAGAAACTTCTGAAGACACATCTCTTCAACCAAGCTTTCTCAGCTTTTAAAAACTTGTTTTTAAATTGTTTTGGCTATTTAATTGGTGTTTTATGATGTTTTTATTATTAATTATTATTATATACAGTTTATAATTTTTGTTTTAATTGTTAATTGATTTTAATGGTGTTTTAATGTAAACCACCCTGAGCCTTTTGGAAGGGCGGTATAAAAATTTTAATAATAAATAAATAATAATATTGGTCCTGGCATTGCGAAGTTGATAGGGGACACACAGAATGCCAGGTGATCTCATTAGCTTACTTTCCTTAAGGAAGGTAGGCTAACATGTAGGCTAACATTTCTGAACATGTATCTTGGTTATTTGCACATCCACAATGGAGTATAATGGAAAACAATATTGGTGTTCTCTACTGATTTCCATATCAAGATACCAAGAAGCTAAAATGAAAATAATAGAGCATATGTATATGTATAGAGCAGCATCCTTTCAATTACAAATGTATTTCAGACTTTGCAAAAATAATTTTTCAATGCATCCTTAGAATGACAGGCAAATTATAGATGCATCCTCCCTCTTATTTGTCAATATACTTTGACCGTGTACATATGCAGTATGTATTAGCAGCCTGGAGCTTTCCCAGACAGTAGGCTTTTTACAGAGGTGTATCTAGGGAAAATAGCGCCTAGGTCAAGAACTGAAATTTCGCCCCTGTCCAAACATCTGACACCCATCTTTCAGATAACTTTACCATAATATCAGCTCAAAAATACAACTCCAGACACGTTCAGAAGGAACAGGTTGTAAGTAACACACACATGAATACACACATACAACCACACATGTGGCACATATGTGCCAGTCACCTTTGAAAGGAAACGCAGCACATCCATGTGCTGGGCATGCCTCCATAGAGCTAAGCAGTGAAAGCTCTCTTTAGCAAATGCTCTGCCACCTCAGCACACCTCACTATAGGTTGCTGCCTCCAAGAAATTCAGGGATGGTTTTTTTCTGTCCAAACAGCTTTTGCCTTAAAGGGAGATAGTTGCAATGGGAAATCCTAGGGGCCCCAAACAATCTGAAATTATCCAGCAGCTTACAATAGGCTTGGATCCAGCAGCCTGATCAGGAAGAAGGTGGAAGTTGCAGCTAGCCACAGAACAGCAAAACAGTATGATATTTGAATCAGAAAAATGGTGTGTGTGTGAGAGAGAGAGAAAAATTATAACAATAATCTACCCTGCACTACCGTCACTAATTTTCTGTCTCTGCCACACTGCAAAGGTTTGGTAAAAGGTTGTCCCTGCCCCATCCCCTCAAGATCTGCCTGGCATGCAGAGGGGAAAAATATAACCAGCTAGAGCAAGGTGGCTTCCCTGCAAGGTAGCTACAGGCTGAGAAAGGGGGAAGGCACACCAAGGGCCAATGAAATAAATTTAAAAGACAAATTGTTCAATACAGAGGCAGGCAACAGGCAGACTGGACAGTAAACCTTATGTCTAGTTTATCAAATGCACTAGTCATTCAGAATCACAGCATGACTATTCAATGTGTCTTTTAAAAACAATTGTGTTCAAAGTAAAAAGGGAGTTGCATTGATTTTTTTAAGAAGACATTCTAAAATATAAATTTTTTTAGAAGGCAAGGAAACTTGAACAAATCTACTTGGGATGTACAGGCAATAAAAACCCGAGTACAACTCAGCTCAATTGAAGGGAATATTTTGCAGCACGTTGACCACTTATTTCAAAAGACAAGCCATTTATCAGTACGGTAAGACTGCACAACACAGGGATGGCAGTACATTGCAAATGCAACATTTCTGGGTGTGAATTCTTACAGCAGTTTTTTTTAAGCACCACAAAAGTTAAAGGCAGCCACTTTCCAAGTTTGAAATCCCACAAACCTTATAATCAGATAGCTTGACAAACATGCAGATATAGAGCTCTGTATAGAGAATTAAACAGCATGTGAGTGAATATTTCCATTTTATTCCTTGCCTCTCCCCCACACTCAGCCTTCAGTTTTGCCAGCTTACAAGGTATTAAACCAACATTGTCTTTTTAAGGGGTTTTTGTCCACTTACTTTTGTGCCATTTATATCTGTTTTTTAAATGCTCAGGTCCATTGCCAAGTTCAAGTTTGCATTTTTCCAACTCCCTAGATCAGGGGAAAAACTAGACTAAGGCCTCGTAGAGGCCATTTGAGCATGTGTGGTGGCCATTTTCACACATGCTCAAATGGTCCCTGTAAGGTTCTAGGCCTTGCCAGGCCTCACAGAGGCCTTTTGAGCATGTGCAGCAACCTCCAAAATGGCCACCACACTGATCTTTGTATGCCTGCAGGCCTGAAAATCAGACTGGGACGGACTGCAGCAGTGATCTAAGAGTCCGGTGGGGGGAGGGGGAGCCTTTGCAGACACGACCACCACCATCCCCGCGACCTTTAGGAAGCCCCCAAAGGGGCTACAGGTTTTTTTAAAACCATTTTTTTTTTAAAAAAAAATGTGAATTAGGGAGGGGGTGGAGCATTGGTGCCCCCCTAAGTGGCACCTAGGGCACGTGCCCTGGCTGCCCCATGCTAGATTTGCCTATGCGTCAGGTTTACTGTGGATTCAAACTGGTCCAAAAAACAACACAAAAAGTGGTTTTTACCCCGGACATAAATCAGGCTACTTGCTAATGTGCAATGAAAAACCCAAATCGTGTGTGAAATGATCCCCAATATCTTGCATGGACTTTGGCATGAATCCGGCCGATGTGAGAAAGAGCTGGTCTTGTGGTAGCAAGCATGACTTGTCCCCTTAGCTAAGCAGGGTCTGCCCTGGTTGCATATGAAAGGGAGACTAGAAGTGTGAGCACTGTAAGATATTCCCCTTAGGGGATGGGGCAGCTCTGGGAAGAGCAGAAGGTTCCAAGTTCCTTCCCTGGGATCTCCAAGATAGGGCTGAGAGAGATTCCTTCCTGCAACCTTGGAGAAGCCTCTGCCAGTCTGTGTTGACAATACTGAGCGAGATGGACCTATGGTCTGACTCAGTATATGGCAGCTTCCTATGTGCCTATGTGCGAACACATACCATCGATTCCGAGCTAAAAAAACACCTTCTGGAAATACTCCTGTGCGCACACTGAGATATTAGGTACTTTTTCCATTAAAGAAGTATAGTTGGGCTGTACTGACTTCCTACCACTACCCTAAGAACGTCTTAAAGAAGCACAGGATGTGTTTCCATTTCCAACATATCCAGCTGAGACCAGTGAATATTTATTTGTGTTGTTGGCAATGAAATTCACTGGAAGCTGCTAGCAACTTCTTCCTAAACTGGGGACGAATGTTGACACTAAATCACAAGGTGATTGATGCCCCAAATAACTTACGTACACATATACCATGACATTGTATGTGAGATTTTTCCTTCCTTCCTTGGATTTGTTTCAAAAGTAAGAATTCAGATCATGAAAGGAGAAAAGCATTCCCATATAAGCCTAGAGTGGCCACTTTTCTCCTGTCACAGTTTTGCACCTTCAATAGCTGCATGATGGACAGAAATTCATTGGGTGCCAATTTCCTTGATATGAAGATGCAGTAATGTCATTATAAAAGGTTCAAACTACCTGTTACATGGAGATGTATATAACATAGTCCAAGGGCTGCAAAAGACCAAAAACATGCATTGAACAGCACCCTCAAGCTGGCTTGCAAGCTTTCTAGGGACATCTAGCTGGCCACTGTGGAGACAGAATCCTGGACTGGGTAGACCTTTGATTTGATCCAGAAAAGTAGTTCTTATGTTCACACTACTCTAGGGCATTTTAACATAGCCGTACCTAAATAGTATTGACATCTATTACAGCTATAAGGATCCAGCAGTTGGTTATTTGAGTGCTTATGGATAGGCTAGATAAGGTTTCCCATACAATTAATAAAGGTCATTCACACAATCAAAAACTGTGTTCTACCTGCGTTTGGGAGCTCTGTGTGTTCCCAATTTTTGGTTGTGTGGAATCAAAGTAGGAGAAAAAGCAACCCACATTTTCCTCCTAACCTTGTTTCCACACAATCGAAAATTGGGAGCGCACACTGTGCTTGTGTGAATGTCCTAATAGACTGGCAGTAATAATCAATTAATACTATCCATGGATCGATATGCTACTTTGGCTTGCTGGTTTGCTTTTTCTACACATATTGGCAAGACTATGTTAGCAAAGCAAGTATTTGGCTAAATAACAATAGGAACGTATTTTATGTTTACTTTTAAATAGACTGAATGGCAAAAAATGGATCTAGCAAGTTCCTCTCTGCGTCTGCAACAGATTCACTGATATATCTCATTGGCATATAATGCATGAAATGATACATTAAACAGCCTTGGGTTTAGATATGCTTTGATTAGGTTACAATTCCTCTGAACTAAATACAATAGAAAAGACTTGCAGGTTAAATAATTAAGAACTGTTAAAAAACAAGCCATGAGAATCAAAGTAATTTGCACATGAGAACATTGGTATGAAACTCCTGTGTCCCTAAAATGACAATATTCATTATATAACTACTAAGCAGATGAAATAGGATAAAACAGCACTAGCTAATCTGCTCAGTAAGCGGCAAGTTAACAAACAAGTATTCAAAACATTTAAAAAAATAAATAGTGTTTTGCAAGTTTTATGCAAAAGGGGGGGATTAAAAATCTTTTTAAAAAAATAATAATAAATAAATAATTTTTCATGACCGAAGCACATTGAATATGTCGCTAGTCATGGACCATCATGAAACTGAAGGAGATATGTATGTGGAATCCAGTTATTACTGGCAGTCTTCCTGGCAACCCACAGATGTACATCCCATGGGTCAATTATTTATAGATTTGATATACCCAAGTGCAAACCTATGGGGGAAGGCATTTGCTTAATTGGTTGTGAGTTCATTGTTTGAAATGTAAAGCTGAAGCTGAATTGAGGGATGGTTTGACTGATCCAATGTACTGATCCAGTTCTCCAGTTCACATCGTGTGTCCCAGATTAATATTTGATATTCCCAAATCAAACGCACTCTACTAATGCAGCAAATTAGTTGTAGAATTACCAGTTCTACAGCAAAGTTACATCTTACAAAGCAGGCTACAGCAGGCCCCTAATTTCATCTCTGGAGAGCTCAATTCAAACTCAAATTTAATTTGCATGCAAAAATGGCATATGCTGTTTTCTACTACTTTTCCAACTGTATTATTTGGCTCATTTAGTGTTGGCCTCAGTTAGGTCAAGGAATGAAGGAGCTTTTCCTTAAACAACAGACTAGGCTGGAGTGGATTGACAAAGATATTTTTAAAAACCCTACACAACATCTGCTTACATAATACCAAGGCCTGTCTGAGAGGAGAAAGAAAACATAGTGAAACAATCTCAGCATAATAAACCAGATTAAACTAATCACAAACAGCTCATTTAAAAATCAATACAACCAAAGATTTCAACCACCAAATGTTTCAGAAGACTGCTAAATCGGTGATTCAATGAACTACAATTATTGTCCACTGAGGTTGACAAGCTTTTTGTGGCCTGGTTGTGAATCAATTCTCAACCAACTAACATGAACAATGTGCACCACACTACTAAAGCTACTGAGCTATCTAAACATGCATACTAGACTGGAATGATTTCTGGTAGAACCTTTGGGATCCTTTGGGATCTGGACTTGCTGTGAAGAACTCACTGGTTAACGATTGTTTATATTTTTATAGGTATGTTGAAATATTTTTCTAACTGAAATTCTAGAACAAAAACAAACCTCTGATTCACCACGTGTATAACATTCCTAAGACTGTCATCAAGCAACACTCATCCTTTTTGCCAAATCCTTGAGCACACACCAAGATTTTGAGCACACACCAAGATCTAGCAACTGGGCTGGGTAGTAATAACCCTCTAGCCTGCATGCGTGTCTCCATGGCCTATCACTCTCATTAGAGAGTGGTCCTTGGGAGAAGGGAACTCAGTTCTGTCCCAACAGCATCCCAGGTTAACCCAAGATGGTCCCGCTCATGATGAATGGCTGAAACTGCATGCTTGCACCCAAAAGGGAAGGGGCAACTTCGGGTACTGCTCCCCTGGCATGTGAGCTTTGTTGGGGAACAACCAAACTGCCCACTTCCTAGAGTCACCGGGACTCCATGTGCTTGTGCAAATACTTCTGCAGCCCTTTGCCTTGTGGAGACCTCTCCCGTTGTGCCCAACTTGTCATCCCATTCCTTTCTTTGGTGGGTTGAGAAAGCGGGGAACACAAGTGCAGTGGAAATCAGCGGGCCCAAGTGTGGGTCTCTCCTTTTACATGCAATAAAGCTTGGGAAGGGGCAAGATGGTGTCCCTGTTGCTGGGCAACAGCAGGAGGAGTGCAGAGACTCCAGATAGTGGGGCAACTGATCTGAGAGGTGGCCAACGAAAAGCACAGCAGGCATAGAGTTAACATGTTTCTGGGATGGTCTGAACCATCCTCTCTATGGTTTCGGGAGCATTCACAGCACAGAATCCAGATTACGATGGCGGCAGAATTTGGACGGCACAATGCTACCTTCAAACCTGAGGTTTGAACAGCAAAACTTACTACAAACCAAAGGTTAAAATTATGGTTTGGGACGGGAAACCTCAGGTCGCTCTTATAATGAAGCTGCGGTTTCACGCATTTGGACAACCACGAAACCAAAACTCAGGCTCATTAGCTTCCAGTTTGGCATTATGTGCTAAGGTGGCCAGAGAGAGAGAGCATGCTATGAATCTGCTGAAGGTGAAGCATCATAGGCTATAGTTGCTTTCTTTGGGAATCTGATTCAGGATCTGTGGTTCTGCTATCTGCTTTAGAAGAAATCTGTTCACTCACACCAAAGTGCTCTGCTTCTCTATTTGTAAGCAAGGAGATTGGCTCTTTATTAGAGTATGTTTAACATTACATTTACAAAAACCAACTGCAGTGGATGTGATTTCCCAAGGAAATATGGTCATGTACAAAAGATGGAGGTATTGCTGTAATGGAGAACATGGAATCAGTCCTTTTGCATTTGGGTGGTTTTAGGGTTAGGAAGTTGGGTGGGAAGAATGTCCAAAAAGTCCAAGAACAAAATAGACCTTGTCCTTTTCCTTAGGTGTTCTCAGTGAGGCCATGCGAGTCTTCTTATGCTGATCACAGGTTCCAGTCCTGAGTCTTCAAGGGGGGGGGGTTCTTCTTTGGGTCCAGTGGGGCTTCCATCTGTGATATGTGCAAAATTTGCTGGTATCTAGTATCTAGTGCTCACTCTCATCCAAGGACTGCAAAAGACCAAAAACATGCGTTGAACAGCACCATCAAGCTTGCTTGCAAGCTTTCTAGGGACATCTAGCTGGCCACTGTGGAGACAGAATCCTGGACTGGGTAGACCTTTGATTTGATCCAGAAAAGTAGTTCTTATGTTCACACTAATCTAGGGCATTTTAACATAGCCCTACCTAAATAGTATTGACATCTATTACAGCTATAAGGATCCAGCAGTTGGTTATTTGAGTGCTTATGGATAGGCTAGATAAGGTTTCCCATACAATTAATAAAGGCCATTCACACAATCAAAAACTGTGTTCTACCTGCGTTCGGGAGCTCTGTGTGTTACAAATGAGCCCCTGGTGGCGCAGTGGTAAAACTGCCGCCCTGTAACCAGAAGGTTACAAGTTCGATCCTGACCAAGGTCTCAAGGTTGACTCAGCCTTCCATCCTTCCGAGGTCGGTAAAATGAGTACCCAGAATGTTGGGGGGCAATATGCTAAATCATTGTAAACCGCTTAGAGAGCTTCCAGCTATAGAGCGGTATATAAATGTAAGTGCTATTGCTATTGCTATTGCTAAACCCTGCAGTGCTGGCCCTGCAATTCTCAATGTTTGGAGAAGTGAGCGCACATAAGATTGGTGTTAGAAGTGAGATGTGGCTTCCTTTGAAAGAAACTGTGAGCTAGTGAGGAGAGACTTCTGATTCAAGATCCATGAAGTGGA
The DNA here is from genome assembly GCF_027244095.1 of Hemicordylus capensis. Classification (NCBI taxonomy): domain Eukaryota; kingdom Metazoa; phylum Chordata; class Lepidosauria; order Squamata; family Cordylidae; genus Hemicordylus; species Hemicordylus capensis. Next base: position 91,761,404 of record NC_069659.1, on the reverse strand, counting down.
AGATCAGCTCGTACTGTGGAGTATTAAAGACATTAGCTGAGAAACAACAAGCATTGTCTATTTTGGAGCCTGGAGTGAAAACTGAAGGAAAATTCTAAGGAACTTAAAAGACCAAAAGTGTGGGGACCAGCCATAGATAATCTGAAGGCTGATCCCAGGGACTCCTTTAAAACTCTCTTTGTACCCCATGCGCAGCCATGGAAGAGAAAATGCAGAAGGAAAGGCAAGAACAGAAGCCCATGCCACAAATGAGTGCTTGAAGGGGACCGGCTGCAACCTGGTACTGTGGGTGAGGGGGGAAATCCTAATTTTATCACCCCATTTGCACCCCATGAAGGGCTTTGTCAGAAGGATCAGGCCCCTTTTGTGGGTATCATCCAGAAACCAATGGGTGATAGAAGCAAAACAGACTCAGTTGGAAATCATGCCCAGTTTAAGGGACAAAGACGATGGGGGTGAGGGGAGGATTATTTGCAGAACTGGTAGCAAATTTGAAAAGATTGATGGGCCTTTGTGGAAAAATCTCCTGTGACTGTTTGCATCATATGTTGGGAAACTGCATGTTGGGAAATTGTTTCATTTTGTATCTGTTCTCCAAGTAAACTGGAGAGTGAAGGGTTTTATTATTATTATTATTATTTGTTTACTTGGCTGGCTGGTTAGTGCTAGTTCTGTCAATATACAGACACTTGCTCCATGAAAACCTTATGGGTTAAAGTGACATCCTGACCTGACCGATAGAAGAGCTCCACAGGGAATGCTAATCAGTTTCAAGACTGATAACTGGATTATGATTGGCTAGTGGTTGACTCAGCCTTCCATCCTTCCGAGGCCGGTAAAATGAGTACCCAGAATGTTGGGGGGCAATATGCTAAATCATTGTAAACCGCTTAGAGAGCTCTGGCTATAAAGCGGTATATAAATGTAAGTGCTATTGCTATTGCTAGTGCTAGTGTTGGCTGAAGATTCTGGGAGAAGAGAAGGTGGCTTTTTGAAACAGTGCCTTAGAAGAATATCTGAGTAGTGGGGCAGATTTCAGCAGAAAAATTAAGCAACTGTGCCGTTTATAATAAAGGCATGAAACTTACAGGGATTGTGCCGTTTATGGTTATAAGGGTTTACAAATAAGAAAGTCTGAAATATGTTCATACAAAACAAACTGGCAGTCAGGCAAAGTTAAGTGTGACGTGGCACAGACAAAACACATGTAATTTGTGAACCAACAGGTTAACAGACAATTTATAAACACTTTTCCTTGCACTCCATTAGTGCATGAATGTATATTTAATTGCAATGAAAAATTGGTCAATACAAAATGATGGCTATCACCTAAATATGACCAAGTGTGAGCTGATGGTTGAAGTTCCCAGTAACAAAGTTTCCAGTTGATAATGGAGCCCAATTAGTTTTCATAATTGCCCTTGCACTTGCACATTGACGTACACTGGACATAGGAGTTCACACGTATGTGCATACTAGGTATAGACAGCAGCAAGGCATATCCTCTATGAGTAAGGTCAAAGCTTCTGGAACTGGTATCCATGTCAGTTCCCAACCCATGGTACCATCCATACATCCCCATTCCATGGGTGAAGGTATCACTGGCTGTTTGATGTTTGCTTGACTCCAAACATGACCAGCCCGGTATGCTGCTATCCTAATATGCAGCAGCATTACATCTTGCATGTGTATGGAGGATATACTTTCCAGAGCACAACTTTTACTTGTGAATAAGTATTGTCTAGCAGCATCCACATCAGTTTCTGAACATGTACAGTTGTACATTGTTGTCACAAAACACTGAAGGCTGTTAAAAATGCCAGATTCTACCTCTGTGCATGGTTATGATATGGCAGTGAAAGCTGCTATCATTTCCAGGTATTTTGTCCAAGTTTTCCAGGACGACCCAGATAAGGCATGGAAGGCAGACAGTGTGGATGCTGTTTCATATCTCATGGCTGCTGCAGCCTCATACGTAGGGGTTACTTGTTCATTCTTCCCTATTCCTAATTCAATCCACAACTTCACACCCATGTAGTGGGCAAAAAAAGCAATGCCTAACACCAAGACGTCTGAATCAACAGTCCTTATGAGGATTAGTGAACATCCCTGCTGAATGGCAGCATGAGCATGCAAGGTGAGTCTTGTGTCCACTTCTATGTTACTAGATAGACACACAGATGAAAGGCAGATATCAGTATTACTTGCTGCATCCTCTCATACTATTGTCACCACAGTTCCAACATCAGGTGTTATGTTCATCACACACACACTGTGGAAGTTAAACTTCTAATTTTCTTCTGGTAGATATCCCAAATAACCTCTAGTCTGGTAGTACTCCTAAACTATGTCTTCAGATAGGAATTAACCCTTTCTCTGCATAATCTGCAAAGATTTTCATTTCAGTTGGTCAGATAATGTTTTCCATGACAGCTCCATCCAACAGCATTGCGTCTAATATTTAAGGTTCATCATGATCCTGCAGCATCTGCTCCACATAATCTATAACGTCACTCTTTTAAAAAATAGTTTATAATATTGAACATTTATCTCATAACATGAATATGAGATAAATCACCATTATCATTGTATCAAATCCTCTTATCCACCCCCACCCCACCCCATTCCCATATTCATCCAATGAAGGCAGGAAGGGAAGGAAAGGAAAGACAAAAGCCGAGAAAGAATATTATTGTAACATAATATCACTCTTCTTGGACATAGAAGCTGATCATACTTGGCAAGTGAAGATGACCATACATGGTCCCTATATCTGGGGGTGGGCGGGATTCAAATCACCACCATGCCTCACATCATTACATACGAAATGTTAGACACTTTTAATCTTGGATGTACAGGTAGCCAGCATACTCAGCAGTGGAAATTTTTTGAGTGGCTCTAAAATGGGTTCAATTTGACATTCTGTTCTCTTGCCCACATACTGACAAAACTCATGTGTACCCATGTCCTCAATCTCCATGATGCCCACTTCATGTCATCATGAATGACTTGCTCAGTGGCAACGTTCACAAGGTCCCCCATGTCCTTACTGAAAGGGGGTCCCAGTTCTTGGAAGGGTGTAATAACATATTTAACATGCTGTTCAAAGAAACCTTGTGTCGCTTAAGCTGTCAATAGTATTCTCAAACTGCATGACTATTTGTGCTACTACCAAACCAGCAACAGTCCACTGTTGGCAGTGCAGATGGGTTCTTCATTAACACTACAGCTCCACATTCTCCTGTAACGATGGCATTATTTTGCTCAAGAGTTTGATCAATGAGTGCAAAAGGAAACAACAGCTGATCAAATGCTACAATGGGCATTTGGCCTGGGATAAGGGTTTTGACCGCCTTAGCGACAACTATTAACACATGTACAATTATCTATCTATCTATCTATCTATCTATCTATCTATCATATTTCTGTGTCGCCTAATATGCACATCTCTAGGCAGTGCAGGTATATGAGATGACTCTTTCAGGAGTGGCAGTAGTTCGCCTACACTGGGGGCATATTCCTGTCTGGGAATGTTGTTTCCATGGTACATTGACCATGACAGCATTTGCCCACCTGTACTAGTACTGCCATCCACGTAATCTTTGATGCAGCACAACCACTGATATCCCCTCTCTTCTGCTTCTCTCCTAGCTGTGTGAGGTCCCTTAGGTGAAGAAGGAGTTATGTTTGGGCACAGTTGCAGTATGGGAGTAATGTTTGTACAGAAGTCAGGCAGGCAAGGAACCACTTTCAAAGTGGCTTTTGTAGGAATTTTCAGGATCACTTGCAGCTCTCCAGCATGTCTGGACAGTGAGTGTTGGAAGAGGGAAATACCTGTGCCAACAAATGAGGTCTATGCTGTTGTTGCCCATGAATTGTGGTCAATGTTGTCTCCCATGGCTGCTGTGAGTATGCCCTTCAACAAATTCCGAGGAAACTAATTAGACAACGTCAGGTTTAACTTTGCATGGCTGTCATTTTGTGATTTCTTTGTGATTGCTGTGATGAACTCCATGTCTGGCCTTGAGACTAAATTGTGATTCACTCACTGCTCTGGTCTGCTCTGCAATCTGCATTGCAAGGTGGTGTACTCAGTCAAAATGTGGCTGAAGTTGCTCTAGTTGCGCTTCTGTGCACATATTTCAGGCCTCCCTATCTGTAAACACTTAGGACCATAGATTGCACAATCCCTGAAAGTTATGAGTTTATCATAAACTAGTATTTTTAAGCCCGTTAAAATAACGGGTGCTAGTTGGGTTACGTTTTTCCCCTCTCCTCCACGCGGCCGGGCCCACCGCCTCCTCTGGCCCCACACTCTTGCATCTCTTCCCCTCCCTCCCACCCCAATCTCTTGCCCTCCCTCCCCCTCCCACCCCTCTCTCTCACCTTCCCCTCCCTCTCACCCTCCTGTCCCAGCTCCTCTTGCCCCTTTCCCCTGCCCCACTCCCTCTTGCCCCTCCCCCTGCCCCACTCCCTCTTGCCCTCCCCCCTGCCCCACTCCCTCTTGCCCCTCCCCCCTGCACTCCCCCCCCGCATTTTTAAATTTTCTTCTTACCGGCCCGCCGCTCCTCCTCCCGGGCGGCAAACAGTTAATTTTGGAAGCAGTGGCAAAGCAGCAGCAGGAGGCGGCGACTGGGTCCGATGCTGGCCACGGCGGGCCCGCCACGCCACGCGGCCTGCCGTGGCCGCTGCCGCCACTTGTCTGTCGTTGCAGCCGGCTGCCGGACAGCCACCGCTCCCCCTATTCCCACCTTCTGCCCCTGGTATCAGGGCCCACTGCGGGCTGCCCATCCGCTGCCGGGCCGGCTCTGCAACCACCAATCGTCGCCCCGCTGCGGCCGCGGCTGCCATGGGCCCCACTCACTGCCGCCATCGCTTCCCCGTTGTCCCGTCGCGGCAGCCGCCGCCGCCATTGGGCCCTGTCGCCCCGCCGCGGCTGGCATCGGCCCCAGTTGCCGCCGCCGCCTTCTGCTGCTGCTTCGCCGCCGCTTCCAACACTTGGAGGTCTGGACCGGGACCCAACATGGCCTCCTGGTGCCTGCGGCCGTATCTTCCTCGGTCGTTCTGGGCATGCGCTCCGCGCATGCCCAGAACGGCCAAGAAAGACACGGGCGCAGAGACACGGGCGGACACCCAAGCCTTTTATTATAGAGGATAGCACAATAGTTAATCTGTTCCACTAGAGAGTAGGGATGTGCACAAGTTGCTCTCTCACACATAATTATGACTCCTTAATTCCTAGCATTGCAACAGCTGCCACAGCAACAGCCTTAGCAGCAAGCATAGCCATAAGCTCAACTAGAGCAACTTCAGCCACATTTTGACTGAGTACACCACCTTGCAATGCAGATTGCAGAGCAGACCAGAGCAGTGAGTGAAGCACAAGTTAGTCTCAAGGCCAGACATGGAGTTCATCACAGCAATCACAAAGAAATATTAGAGAGAGAGAGAGAGAGCCCAAGATCCATTTCTCACCACAACACTATCTCACAAAAAAACCCAAACCACAACCCAAGGAACAAAGGCAACCAAGTTCTGCCTTTAAGATCCAGCAAAGCCTGATAGCTATAGCAGCAATAGCACAGCATAATATACTTGGTGCTGAGAAAAGAGAACCACAATATCACATTCCTTCCATCCACCTTGCCTGCTACAGAGAGACAGGAGGACAGAGCAGTCATGGCCTAGGCAGCTCAGCTCGGAGCTCAGCTGTCTGAAGACTTTGAACAGGAAGAAATGTGAGCAGTATAGCACTCTAAGATATTCCCCCTGAGGGATGAGGCCATTCTAGGAAGACCAGGTTCCCTCTCTGGCATTTCCAGATATAGAGTTGAGTAAGTGACTCTGCCTGTAATCTGGGAGAAGTCTGACTCTGTACTGTAGACAAGACTGAGTTATATGGATCAATAGTCTGACAAGAAACAAAACTTCTAGACTCTTACCATGAGAAGAACTCTTCTTTCTTCTCTTCTCCAGCATATATCCCATTACACCGCTGCTTGCCTGCCTGCCTGAAATGAGGGGTAAAGGTGGCTCAGTGAGGACAATATAAGGGCAGACACATTGGAGCTGATCTCTGTGGCAATTTGAGGGAGGCAGATCATGTGGCTCCAATCAAGAAGACTTCAGGAAGTGGAATATCACGCCCAGGTCCTTTGCCTGGTCTTCTGCAACTGAAAACTGCCTTGTAATCTTCAGGACTCAACTGTCAACCACCAACTGAAAACCAACACTGACTGGAAGAAGAAGAAACGAGGTCACTTTTTTCTGGGACTTGAGTTACAGTGGCTCCAGGATGGAAAGGGAATCTGGCTTGTGAGTTCAATAGGAAATAGAACTAAGACCCGCCTTTTAAGTAATCCCTTCAATTTCCTTCAGTATTTTATTTTCCCCCTTTCCCTCCATTTAACACCTGGCTGAAAAACTGTGAATTTACTGAATAGAAGTTATTTTAAAATATATATAACTAAAAAGTCCTATATTTCATCAGTGACCGAAACGACATCCATTCCTTATTACCAATACCACCTACTGCAGGAGGGAATGCGATTCAAGGGTGATTGAATATTAAGGATAACTGGTGGCAGCAGAGTTTTATTAAGTGGACAGAGAAGGATTTTAAAATGAAGAAATCCTTCAGTCTCAAATACCAAGATGCATGAAAAGTAAGGCAGGAGAATTCTTGTTAATAGGTTACATGAGAGACCATTTCATTAGGACTTTTTATGATCTTCATCAAAAGGATCCTAAATATTATTTACCAAACAGTGGGAATTGCTACAGAAATGAAATTCTTCTACACAACTGCTGGAAATTAGAGTTTGGGGGAGAAAAAACTACAGGTACCCCTCATTATCTGCAGGCTTGTGGATCACAGTTTTGCATATCCGGCATTTGGTCTTAGAAACCCAATTTCTTTATCTGCAGGTAGAAAAATAGGCGAAATTCACCTATCCACTGTATTCAGTGGCCGGAAATGACTTCCAATGTCATTTCCAGCCACCATTTTACAGCGGAGAGCCATTTTCCATTTTTTAAAAAAAATGCCTCTTTTTGGAGTTTGGGGGCCACTGCTGGAGAGCTGAAGAATAAGGTACAGTGCTTTTTATTTCTGCCTCCCTTCCTCTTTTTTTGGCCCTCTTTTTTGTTAGAAACCTAAGCCCTAGATTCCCATAGGGGTAAGATATCATTGTTCATGGTTTCCATATTCATGACTATAGGCAAGAACGGAACCTTCGCAAATAACAAGGGCCTTCTATATTGCGATGGGTGAAGTCCAACTTTTTTAAAACTTTGAATGTGGTACTTGACAGTTCAACCGAGTGCAATGATATATGAGAGTGGTTAGAATTTCTTATTGGGAAAAATAAACTTAAGAGAATTGATGATGGCAAAGATTTAGTGAAAGAACTGCCTTTTAAGAGTTGACACACGACTGGCTACAAATGAATGTTTTTCTCTTTTGAATGAATATTCACATGTGCCAGCAAAGACAGTGTATCCTGTATGTAAAGATGTGTTTTGTTGTGCCTTGTTTAGAACTAAATGTGTTACTGATTTCCCCACACAAGATACTGGGGGATATTTGGGATGTCTCCAATGTTTAGATGCTAAGTTTGGTTGTGTGTTTAGGGCAGCAGAAAATGCCCATTTGGTTGCTGAATGTACTGAAATAGAATCCTGACCCAGGGGCATAGGGTCCATTGGACAAGGAGGCGCATTTGCACCTGTGCCCAGAGGGTCAAGGGGCCCCACAAGGCTCTACAGACCCATGGCCAGGTTGTGACCAGCGGCACACCCAGGCAAACTGGGCACCTGGACTGCCCTGCCATGAGACACCCCCCCCCCACCATGGGTCCTGCCCCACTGTGAGCCCTCCTCCCCAATATTCCAGCCACCCATGTGTGCGTGTGAGGGGTGAAGCAAGCAGGCCGCCCCACCCACGTGTCTGTGGCAGCGGCAGCAGGCAGAGCAGGAACAGCTGCTAAGCCTGACCATCTGGCTCAGCAGCCTCTGAGAACTGCAAGGCACTACGGTGCATCTGCGCAGTAAGAATACAATGTCGCAAGCCATGGGCCAGTTCACCTCACCCACTCCACTCCACTCCACTCCACTCCACCCCACCCCGGCCACACACATGGGTGGCTGGAATATCAGGGAGGAGAGCTCACAGCCGAGGGCTCGCAGCGGTGGCAGGAGACCCCACCCCTGCCTTTTGGAGTCCATGGACCGGGGCCCCAAGGTCCGGGGATTAGAGCGCCTCTGGGTGTGACATTGTCCGCCAAACATTTTTCTCCTCCCCCAGCTGCATAACTCCCAATCACGGCCAGCGAGCTGTTTCTCTTTTTTCAGGCAGGAGGACAATGGCTGATGAGAAAGGAAAAGGTTAAACCAGCCCAGGGATTGGTCCTCCTTCCTTGAGTTGTGCTCCTCCCCCGCTCGGCAATTACCAAGGGAGCAGGAAGGAAGCATGATTGCCACAAGGAAGAGAGCTGGAAAGGAAAGTCAAACAAGCAACCCTTATCTGTCTTTTCGGTGATTGTGATTTCTTCCCTCAGAAGCCAATGTGTGTTTTTTTGCTCCCCACATTCATGAATGTGTGTGTGTGTGTGTGTGTGTGTGTGTGTGTTTTTTTGAGAGAGAGAGAGATCCTATGCCCAACTGAAAGCTTCCCTTGGTGTGTCTCTTCCCTATCCCCAAGCCCTTGTTTGTGCTTGTGTGAGAGACTTTTAACTTTTAGAAAATGATTTAAAATGATTGAGTTGTTCCCAATAAGTCCTGACCCATGTGATCTTCCCCTCCGAACTTGCAATGAGTTGTTTTCCTGCTAACCCCTGCTAACTGGGCAAAGAGGCACCTTTTTAATGTGGTGATTCTCTTTATTTACCAGGGGGAGAGTAACTGGCCCTATCCACCCCCAGCACAGTACTTCCAGTGACTGTTGCTGGTGTGTATCTTATGTTTCTTTTTAGAATGTGAGCCCTTTGGGGACAGGGAGCCATCTTATTTATTTGTTTGTTTTTTCTCTATGTAAACCGCTTTGGAAACTTTTGTTAAAAAGCAGCATATAAATATTTGTTGTTGTTGTTCCTCCCCATGGAAAGGAAAGCAGAAAGTAAGAGGGGGTGATGGAGGTTATTGGCTGGTCTGTTCTCAAACAAGTTCTCAAAATAGTATACATAGTAGAAAGAGAGAGAGAGTTTTAACCTTTATTTGTTTTTTTCAAAGCAGTACAAGACACCAAATGTAAGCCAAAACTATTCTAATACAATAAACCCTCCACACCCCAATAGTATACCTTCTTGTGAAGAAATTAGTCACTACAAAATGTATTAAACACTTTAAAAATAATAAGAGGAAAGAAAAATGCACTAACACCACAGATCTTTTTTCTGTTTTCCCCTGCCTTTTGGTTTATTAAGTGCTGGTTGTTGGGCTTGAAGACTGCTTGTAGCCTTAATCTGGGGTTTGTGTGGGTGTGTGCATGTGTGCGTGTGTGTATATATAAAAGAGAGAGAGAGCGCGCGCGTGTGAGCACAAACGGGCAAATAGGGATAGCAACATTGCTAGGTGTTGTATGCATGCATATATATGGGGTCACAATAGTAGGCATATGTTAAAAATGTTTCTGAGCCAGGGGAATATGAGTGCACAAGTATGTTCGTGAAAGTGTATACATATATGAAGAGAGTATAATATTATATGCATAGAAGGGAAAGAAAGGGCATGCTAAGAATCTTGTTTTCATCATGTCCTTACCATTTTTCTGCAAAAAATATATATGGGGGAGGGGGGAAACAAAGAAGATGGAGAGCAAGGGGGCCCATCTTCACTTTCTGTCCCTAGGCCCACTCCAAGCTTGCTATGCCCCTGTCTTGACCATTAAAAAGAGTCAAATGTCCAAGTTCTAAAAATTGGATTTGTATTTTATTCCTGCCCTACCTATAACAACATTCCATTTATCTTAGAAAATTGGCGGGAAATTGGACTGAAGAGGAGCTGTCCAGGTTAAGGAAATTATAACCTAAGCACAAGAACAGCAAAATTAAGCACTGTCTTAACGTACCAAAACCTGGTCCAATGAATGTGTGTAGCTTTTACATTGTAAAGGTAAAAGTTGTCTGCTATGGGCTGAATGGGAATCATTTTGTCTAGAAGGAACAACATGTATTGATGAGGGGAAACAGATAATGGCTTGAAGTGCTTGGATGAGAGAGAAGATAGCTGCTTTGTAAATAGCTAAACATGTATTCCTTGTACATTCTTAGCTTTTGTTAATTTGTCCATTTAATTCCTTTTCCAGGATGAGCTATAGACTATCCAGAATTGGAGATCAACCCTTGTCTTGAATGAGGGCCTTTGTGTCTTAACCTAAAGGTTAATATTGTGCTCTGCAGGGTAAACTGTTGGAGCTGGAGATCTTCATTATTAATAGTGTGTCCCTACTAGAAGGTCTGTGCTCTGTGTAAGCTAGGCCCAGTTTACATTACTTTGGCTGTCTGGATTAGCACGAATGGGTTTTATTATTTGTATTTTGCCTGATAAACTTAATGGGCACTCGGGGAAAAGAGCTGAATGTTCACTGATGGCTCTAGCCTTTAGAATGCAATACCCATTAGAGAGAAAGAGAGAGAGAGAGCACAGAAGTTTTTACAATTTAAATATGGGTAAAGGCAGAGAGACTGAAATTGCTGTGACTTGACTGAAAGTGAAACACTTTGGAGTTCACTTGCTCTCTGAGAATTTGATACAGGACTTGATACAGGAATTTGATACAAGTCCTCCTGTCTCCTTTGGGTATTTGTTCTCTCCATGGTCTGCTTGTATATTTCTAAATAAACAGATACAGTATAATAAAGGCACCATTGCTCTTTCTCTTATCCAAATGAAATGTGGCATTCTCTCCAGATCTCACCACTTGGAGAAGTATTTTGAGAGAAGGCTACTCTCTGAGCACGGGCAGAGTTCCTGCTTAGCCCCGCAGCTGGGCAGCAAACTCTGGGAAAGCGTGTGAGCAGATCTTGTTGTAGGCACAAGAATGCTAAACTCTCTGTCTCAGAAGCCTCATTCTTATCGTCATTTTCTCTTTGATCCTTGAATAGGATCTATTCAAAAATCTCTTTTCCTGTATGTCCAAAAGGTGATAACTTGCTGCTACCTTCTGAACAAAATCTTAATTATTCAGGATATCAGCTAGTCCAGAGCGAGATTTGACTCTCATCTCGTGTAAACTGCGCGTTCAGGAAGGGGGGGAAATCTGCATCCAAGATGCTGCAAATTACATCTTTCCCCGAGAGGTGTTAAAATTCAGAGTTAGTAAGGGAATTGGTCCTATTAGGTGTGAGACAATCATTCCACTATTTCTTATGTACCTTTATCCAGTGTTTTTCTTGTAATTGAAAACAAGAGAATATTTGCATGTGTGGGACATTCAATACAATTTGGCTAGGACAGAATCATCAGTGAGAAAATACTTAAAGCCTACAAGTATTTTCTCAGTATCCATTTGGCTACAGTAATTGTGCTAATCACTTGGGCATTGCAGGGCCATCACTGACAATGGAAGGAGGAACTCAACAGGTCGGGCAAACTCTTCCACAGACATAGTGAGTCACATTTTTAGCATATGAAAGCTCAGGCCAAAGCCTTTGTGTTCCCTGCATATCCATTTTAGCAACACAATGCTACATTCCTCCTGCCTCTACAAATCATTGACCAGGCAGTCATGAGATTCACCTCCAGTTCAGACATTGAATTGAACTTTTAAAATAAATCAGACACAGGCCTATATTTCATCATGCTTCTGAGTTGGTACCTCTGGTTATGATATGTTATAGACTGTTCATAACACTCCTTTCTCTCACATATACCCATTGTGCATGGGTGGTGTTTACATCAAATTGAGAGTCACTTCTGCTAGAAGGGTGAACTGGTGGTAAGATACCCACAGGTTATTTTGGTGCTTCTTTTGTATTTTTAGAGAGCAATATTTATGTAAGTCCCGGGGCGGGGGGTGAGGGGAACAGGGACACATAAAGGGGAATTGTTGAAGAAAATCTACAGACATCAGCCCACATGTTGTGCAGTATAATGTGGGCGGTGCCAATCTGCCTGCACAGCTGCAGCTTGTAGAGAAGCACCAGTGGTCTTGCTCTTTCAACCTGAACTCTAGAAGCACTAGCTAGATTAGAAACACATTGCTGCTGGTCAGGTACTATGTTTCTAAGTAGTGCTTCTGGAGTGTGAGCATGCGAGTGAAGTATTTAGACTCTGGTGCAAAATTGCAAGACTGCTAGCACTTTGTTACAAGCCTGCGGCAGTGCAGATGAATCAGCACCACCAATTTTATCCTGTGCAACATTTGAGGCACTGAGAGGAGGTCGTACAAACTTAATTCTGCATATAGTACTGTTATGCTGGGACTTTGGAGCCATCATAATTTTAATATATTTCATTATGCAATATAGAATAATGTAAATAAGCAGCTGTGTCACCAAATATGGTACATTTATCCAGGGCTGACTTCTTTGACACATCACTTGAAGTGCTGCTGTCTCCAACATAAAATCCACTGGGTTCTATCCTGATACTCTGCAGCATTTTTATCAGTGGCTTAGAGGAAGGGGTGGAGGAAATCCTCATCAAATTTACAGATGACGCAAAGCTGGGAAGGATAGCTAGCACTTCAGAAGACAGGAATAATATTCGAAATTACTTTGATAGAATGAAAAACTGGATGGAAACCAACAATTCAACTGAGACAAATGCAAAGTCCTACACTTAGGAAATATAAATCAAATGTGCATGTTCAGCATGGGGATATCTGTCGTGGCAGTAGTATATGTGAGAAGGATCTCTGGATTTAAGTCAATCACAAACAGAAAATGGGTCAGCAGGGTGATGCAGCTGCAAAGGGGACTAATGTGATTTTAGGCTGCATTGATAGAACCTTAGTTTCCAAGTCATGAGAAATAATAGTACAGTTATATTCTACATTAGTCAGACCTCATCTGGAATACTATGTCTAGTTCTGAGCACCACACTTAAAGAAAAATGTGTTATGTCAAGCTAAACCATGGGCAGCAGCCTCTAGGTGGCACAAGGCCCTAAGCTGGGACCAGGAGAATCAGGCAGATAGCCAAGAACAGGGGGCAAGAGATGAAACAAGAGTCGGTCACACTAGAGTGCAAAAACCAAGTCGATCAACCAGGATCACACAGCAAACCAGAGGTCAAGAATGATCTACAGGGTTAAGCCAGATAGACAAAACAGAAGTCAAGGTCAAGAAGTCAGCCAAGTTCAGGAACAGAGTCCAGAGTCTAGACAGCAGACCAACCAGAAGCCAGGGGGTCAAGCAGTGAGCAAAAACCCAGGAACGGAGCCAAAAGGTCAGAGAAGCTGAGTACTCAAGCCAAAGAAAACAGACACCACACACCAGGACCAAGGAGACCTTGAAGCTGAGGCAAAGCCTGCCTCAAATCGGGAGTTTCCCGCTGCAAAGGGAGCCAGATGCTAATCTGGGGTGGGGCTTATCCAGACCCTGGGTGCTCAAAAAGCCTCCTGCAGCATAGCAGGCTCCCAAAGGGGGCAGCAACATGCAGAGCCCAGGTAGAACATGAAAGGATGCAGATAAACTGGAACCGTTTCAGAGGAGGGCAACAAAGATAGTCAAGAGTTTGGAAAGCAAGCTCTATGAGGAAAGGTTGGAAGAAGAGATTATTGAGGGGAGATATGATAGCGCTCTTTAAATATCTGAAAGCCTGTCACATGGAAGAGAGCAAAGACTTGTTTTCTGCTGTCCCAAAGGGCCTCATTAGAACTAATTGAACAGTATTAATTACTGTTGGTTTGCAATTTAGTCTATGGTTTTATTCTACTTCCAGTGCTGAAAAAGAAGCCTTGTCCACTAAAATATTTGTTACAAATTACAAGTTTTTATTTGTTTGTTTGTTTGTTTACAAGTTCAGTGTGTGGAATTAAGAAAAGTTTTAATGCCTCTTTCAGCCCCAGTGATTGCTCTTCCCAAAAGATATATAAGTAATACTAATACATCTTATTTATACAAATGAAAATGGTAAAGAGCATATTTCAGGGATGGCCAACGTGAAGTTCTCCTCCGCTTTTGGACAATAAATTGCAGCGGGGGGTGATGCAAGTCATTGGCTTCCTCTGAAACTTTGACATTTTTCTATAAAATTTAACTCTTATGAAACAGCCAGCACCAGTTCCTTCTGTTGGTAAAAGCAGCTCTATGCATTAATGTGTTACTTTATTTTATTTCTCTCTCATAACTGTGTAACAGGTATTCATGTATTTATTTAAGCAATCTTCTGTATGCACATCAGCATTTATGTTCTCTTTCTCTTTAATGACAGCTAATGTGCTGGAGGGAGACTCAATGGAGCAGGACGTGGAGAGCCCTGTTACAATTCATCCATCTAAATTGCCCAAACAAGCCAGAGAAGATCTGCCAAAGCACTTAAGCAAAGAAGGTACCAAGAGGAAAATCCAGAGGTACGTTAGGAAAGATGGAAAATGCAATGTCCACCATGGAAATGTGCGAGAGACTTACCGTTACCTGACTGATATCTTCACTACCTTGGTTGACCTCAAGTGGAGATTCAACCTTTTGATTTTTGTCATGGTTTACACTGCGACCTGGCTATTCTTCGGATTCATCTGGTGGCTAATTGCTTACATTCGAGGAGATATGGAACATATAGGAGATAAGAAATGGACTCCATGTGTCAGTAACCTCAATGGGTTTGTCTCAGCCTTTTTATTCTCCATAGAGACAGAAACCACCATTGGGTATGGTTATCGGGTCATCACAGACAAATGTCCTGAAGGAATTATTCTACTTTTAGTTCAGTCTGTTTTAGGATCTATTGTTAATGCTTTCATGGTTGGCTGCATGTTTGTGAAAATATCCCAGCCCAAGAAGAGGGCAGAAACCCTTGTCTTTTCTACCAATGCTGTAATTTCCATGCGAGATGGAAAGCTGTGTCTGATGTTCCGTGTTGGGGACCTTAGGAATTCACACATTGTGGAAGCATCAATACGAGCCAAGTTGATCAAGTCTAAACAGACAAAGGAGGGGGAATTTATACCACTCAACCAGACAGATCTTAATGTAGGTTATTACACAGGGGATGATCGCCTCTTTTTGGTTTCGCCGCTGATCATCAGCCATGAAATAAACCAACAAAGTCCTTTCTGGGAGATTTCCAAAGCCCAATTGCCCAAAGAGGAATTAGAAATAGTTGTAATCCTAGAAGGAATGGTGGAAGCAACAGGTAATGTTCCTCGTTTTCATATTTCCATACTCTAAATATGTTTTAAGATACTGCTTTGTGGTTACATTATAATCAAAAGAAAAATGCAAGGTACTAAACAAGGGGATTTCAGGTTTTGTCACTATTTTGAATCCAATCCAGCCCCCAAATATAAGACTAATTCTTGAAATGTTTATTCTTGCAATTTGAATGAGGATGCAAACAGACCAAAGAAACAAGACAGAGCAGAGTTTAGATGGCACTGCAACATGTTAATTCCAAACCAAAAAGACTTGGGAAAGAGGGGGACAGGTTAGTTTGTTCTTACCAAGAACTACAGTCTGCATTTGATGGTGAGGGCACCATTCATTGTCTGGCGAGGGCACATTATAGCAGATTCAGGGCAGTGAATGAACCCCGCCTGGTGACAACATCTCCCAGGAAATTCTGCCTTGCACCTTAAGTACTGTGTGCTGAACTATTAGCTGATGCTTATACCCCCCTGATGAAAAAAACCCCTGTGCCATGAAAAACTGTTCTTTTAACTTCACTTCATCACAGGAATCAGATAATGTTTGCTACAGGCATAAGCACTTACTGTTATTAGGTTAGAATTCAAAGCATGCCCTATTTAATTGCCTGCTCAGGTCAATTCAATAATTACTTTTGGTTTTAACCTGTTTTCAAAAGAGGGTACCACATGTTCTGAAATTTCCACATTTAAGTTAGTTATCTGGCAATTGGCTAGTTCAATCTATAGATACTAGATCCCAGGCTGAATCTCCAAGATGAAGGCTCTTTAGTACAGGACTGGGAAAGTCTGCCTGAAGCCTTATATAGCCATTGACAGTAAGAGTAGACAGTACCAGGCTAGACAGACCAACCGTCAGACTCACTAGAAGTCAGCTTCGTATATTCATGTTGCTGTTGCTTTGTATAACCTTTCTCAGTAAACATGCTCTCTACTTATGGTACACTTCCATCTGGATTGTGTGGACTGATCCTTAGGGATGGGGCGAGCAGGCAAATGTTCCTGTTCTTGGGCAGAGGGAGAGAAGACTAAATGTCCTTTTGCCGTTTCTAACACTATAACAGAAGCCAAATGAATGATGCAATGTTGATTCAAGCCCACAACAGATTCCAAGCCTTGTCACACACCCCAGCCAAAATCATGAAGTACACAGAACTTATGACTGCCTCATCTCATGTATGTCATGCTTCCATTATATAGAATCAGGAAGCCACTGGCACACATTCAAATTAGTACCGCATAAGTGCAGTGTGCTGCGTTCCAGACTACTCCTGCCCTGTCCTTAGTGAGGAAGATGCCATTTTTGCCACTCTCTGTTCCCTCTGAAGCCCACTGTGCATCACAAAAATATGTCCCTGTGGGTTGCGCCATTGACAGCACATGGAGAGGAGAGCTGGTCTTGTGGTAGCAAGCATGACTTGTCCCCATAGCTAAGCAGGGTCTGCCCTGGTTGCATCTGAATGGGAGACTTGATGTGTGAGCACTGTAAGATATTCCCCTCAGGGGATGAAGCCGCTCTGGGAAGAGCAGAAGGTTTCAAGTTCCCTCCCTGGCTTCTCCAAGATAGGGCTGAGAGAGATTCCTGCCTGCAACCTTGGAGAAGTTGCTGCCAGTCTGTGAAGACAATACTGAGCTAGATAGACCAATCGTCTGACTCAGTATATGGCAGTTTCCTATGTTTCCTATGTTCACATGATAAAAGCATAATGCAAGAGAATGTTTTTTGAAATTCACAGCTGTCATTGACAAGAAGAAGAGAACTGACTCTGCCCTCAAACAAGGCACATATAATTATCAATGCAACTTACTGTTTATGTCCAAGAAATACATGCATTGATACACATGAAGTAAAATCAAGTGACCAAAGTCATTCAGTCTAGATGTCAGTCTAGACATACTGATGGTTCAGACATTGAAAAAATAGGAGGCATGTACAGAACCACTGCAAGCTGTCCTTTCCAAAATAAAAGCATTATCAAGCATTGAGGAGATAAAAGTGCATTTCATTAAAAATTCATACAGGCAGAGAATAGGATAACAATGGCAAAATCCAGGTGCGTTCACAATAAAAGGCAAGGCAGTCAAAAAATATTGGCAAGGCAAGGCATATGACCAATAAAGATAGCTGTATGCAAATGCATATTGCTTTCAGCATGCTGGAAGGAAATAAAAATTGTAAAATACCATTGTCAATCTACAGTTCAGGAATAGCAAGGATTACAATGAACTACAATAATGATTTAGAAAGGTTCATTGCTGGATCTCTTACAAAATAAAGTCCATAACAAATTGGTTTGCAGCACTGGGAAGACATGAATACAAAACCAAGCTTACCACTACCCTATGCTCCATTGAAATCATACACATCTAAAGGAGACTAAAGAGACTAACAGCCGAACCCCAATCCAACAAAGTCATGTCAAACACGATGTTAGTGCTTTAGCATTGGTGCCTCTTGCCAAAGAGAAGAGTCTCCCAGCCCCTACTGGCACCACTTGTAGATAGTTCTTTTCTGCAGAGAAATATTGGAACATGGATTAGAATTTATGTACGTGTACATAAGCCCAGATAGGAATACATAATTACACGGCTGGACAGAACTGACTCTATCCTTACTGCATGATTCTGAATGCGGGGCGGGGGGGGGGAGGCTTATACTCAGGATTGCACATAGATTATTCTCCTGTATAATTGCCTCCAACCACAGAGCATCCCAAAGAAAATGGATGACCTAAGAAGTGACAAAAGCAGGCAGCCCTGTATAATCAAAGTGTATAATCAAAGTGTATAATCAAAAAGGGAGATGCAGCCAAGCCCAGCTCCCTGATGTGTGCACCAGCATGATAAATGTATTCACAAATGTATTCAGCTACCAAATAAGAAGTAATGTGTAGTGCAGCCCAAATTCTTGCTTCTCATACAGTTTCTTTACATGATTAGTTTTCCTTGGATAATGCATGTATTAAAAGGGTTATCAGAGAGACTGAAGTAAAGAAAACAGCCTCTTGTGAAACAGAAGGTTTGGATTCTCCTCTCTTTAATCCTGGTCTAATGATCATACAAAATCAGTTGCAGATTCTCAGGCCAGCCAGCAGCTAGGCAGAAGTAGATTGCTGGTTTCAAGTCTCAGGAGAAAGTAACTGTCAGGGCAAATGTGTAGGTAGCCCTTGCAGCTCCCATAAGGGACCCAAGTATAGGCCATCAGTCTGAGGGAACTTCTGAGCGACCTTCCAACCACCACAAGCATGGGGAAGACAGGATTCATGGTGCCTAGCAGGTGTGGACAGGCTGGGGTTGTGTGTGTCCCCCCCCCATCACTGTTTCTCATACATTAAAAAACATATTCACAACTTCCTAATTTTGCTGGAGTGTGAGGGCCTCCAGGCAAACAACCTAATTGAATATACCTGTCTGGCTCCTACACCCTATCCAGCAACTTCTCACTAGTAAGAACATAAGATCAGCCCTGCTGGATCAAGCCCAAGGCCCGTCTAGTCCAGCTTCCTGTTTCACACAGTGGCCCACCAGATGCTGCTGGAAGCAGGGCATGCCGTCTCTTCTGCTGTTACTCCCCTGCAACTGGTACTCAGAGGCATCCTGCCTTTGAGACTGGAGATGGCCTACAGCCTTCTGACTAGTAGCTGCTGATGGACCTCTCCTCCATGAAGATATCCAAACTCCTCATAAAGCCATCCAGGTTGTTGGCTGTAACCACATCTTGTGGCAGAGAATTCCAGGCCCCTACAAACACTTATACTTTCTTCCTATGGTATTTCATCTCCCGTTTGAAGCAACTGGACTCACGTAAGTCTTGAGCTCATGATTTGCATTTCAACTTGCAACTTACACTTTAGGAAACCCTAGCCTTCTTCACACATTATGTTCAACACACATATGATGAGTGTACAGAGGTACACATCTGTACACAGGTAAAGTTATTCACATGTTAAGTTGAACACAAGAACAACAGTACACTTCCTATCTGTACCATGCATTTGTAGGCTCTGTATCCAGATTCACTTTTAAAATGAACGCAGGTATAGCCATTCACACAAATAATACCTGTATGAGTGTACCAACATCTATACAATGTTCCAAGGATGGTCAAATTCACCTCTCGCCCGCAACGACTGCTTGTCTGTTGCTGGGAGCACAAAATGTGCTCCTAGACAATCCTCACTGCATGGCACAGTGCGAAGCTCCAGACATGTCCCAACCTCCGGATATCCCACAATGCGTCGCACGACATGCACGATGCATTGAGAGATTTCCCCCAGGAGACAGGTAGACTAGGTGCCTGTTTCTGTGTGCAGCCAGGCTGGAAGCAGCCTGAGCTCACACATGAGCACAGAGCCTGGGTTAAGGGAGCGCTCGCTAAAAGCCAGGCTTAAAAGTTGGGCCAAGTGGTGCTGCCCCACTGGGATCATGCCCAATCCCGGCGGTTCTCACATGCAGACTAAGGCTGGGCTTTCCTAGCTTGGGTTAGAATGTGAGTGAGAACAGCTGCACTGATCTTTTCTCTGTAAAATAATAGTAGTACATGAGACAAACATTTTTATTTACTAGAAACAAGATGTTTACAGATAAGGGTAAAAAAAGACAGAATGAATCTTTGACAAAAGTTGTATGGATCTACTCCTTTCTTTATAACTGATCATTGTAATCTGTTTGCAATTTCATCTATATGTCTCACAGACGAGCAGCTCAAGAGAAATATTTGTAGAAGGGTTTATGGTTACATAAAAAGCATGATCACCAGCTGTGGAAAATGTGTTTGAAAAGCATTAAATTGTGCATACAGAATGATGTTTGGATACTAAATGAGGCTATCAGCTAGATTACCACCTTACAAAGCTGGCCCAACTCTCAACTCTAACCCTGTTGACTGATTTATTATAGTCCCTTGAGGTCTGTGCTAATGAATGGCCATAGTTATTGCTTAGAGCTCTGTATACTTGTGCTTCAAATTCTAGAGAAAAGTAACCCAATTCTATAGCAAAGAACACTGAATGTGTATTGATTATGCAAATCAAACACATTTTCAAATGTACATAATTATGGGAGGGGAGGATTTTTGACATGGAAAGGAGCAAAGCAGTCTATGTAGGGCACTTAAGTCTACACCCTAACCCACTAACCGCTTGAAATCTTCCTGGGACGCTTCTGGGAGATTCACCAGACATTGCCCACACTTTTTCAAGCCTATATTCACAGTCATAAGGGCTAGAAATGTGCTATTTTTTTCCACTGGAAGTTTGGAAGCTCTTAATATACTGAATGAATGCTATGACTAATATCCAGAGGCGTATCTAGGGAAAATAGCACCTAGGGCAAGCACTGAAATTGCGCCCCCTGTCCAAACATCTGACACCCATCTTTCAGATAACTTTACCATAATATTAGCTCAAAAATACAAGTCAAGCTCATTATTCTTTTAATATTTCAAAAACTATTTCACAGTGGATGTAGCCAGACCAAAAAATGCTGGGAAACTACAAATTTCAGTATGTTGGGGCTCATGAAATACCCAAATACTATGTGGAAGTATACTTGGAAAACTAAACTGAAGTGCCTGTCTAATTCTCTACTCTGCATTGTAACATCACTATTACATAAGTTTTAAAAATAAATGGAGAATTTGACTTTTCCCAGATACTCTGAAAATAATTAAAGTAAACTGTGTCACTGCTCGGAATATATTCTAGTATTTCAGAAAGACAGTTAAAATGAGAGAAAGAGAACAAGAAACTTCCAGTGGGCCTTATACTAAGGATTTCACACTAATTCAAAGACAAACTCACCATTCCCCCTCCCCCCACTGGCCTTTTAATTCACCGCCACAGCCCGTCCCGGGCTGATTTTGGGGCCTGTTCAGGCCTGCAAAGATCAGCTTGGTGGCCATTTTGGAAGCTGCAATGCATGCTCAAATGGCCTCTGTGAGGCCTGGCATGGCCTAGGGCCTCTTAGAAGCCATTTGAGCATGCATGGTGGCCATTTTGTTTTTGGCGGCCATTTTTTTAATTTTAACAAATGCCCCCCCTTCAAGTGGCACCCGGGGCACGTGCCCTGCCTGCCCCACCCTAGATACGCCACTGCTAATATCAAATCCTATGCTTATGTCGCACAGCTACAGAATGGTATGTACATCCAGTCCAATGCCAATAATTGTCCATCCTCATCCAGTCTTTAATTTAGGTATAGATATTGGGGTAAATCAAAGAAAGTTAGTCATGACTAAAAACCATTATAATCAATGAGAAATTTAACCCATTAATTCCAATGGTACTTAAACATCATGACTAACTTTCTTTGAGTACAGCCCATTAACTATTCTAGCTCTTCCAATAATCTTGATATGTCTTTCCCATCTCACATTACTCTTTTCACTGAATGATGCATGAACCACACTATGCCATCATCATAAATGGGCACCACATGATAGAAAACTTAATCTTATCGGCCTACAGCAAAGCTTAGGTTTGTATGGCTCTCATATTTCAAACCTGCTCTTGAATTTTCGGTGTTTATTAAATCCTTCTGTGCATCCTAGATCCTTTTGTGCATCCTATCACTTCAGCCTTCAGAGATACTGTTCCACTACATTCGTCAGCATGCTTGAATTTGTAGAATCACCTGTACATGTTTCAGCTCCATTACTTATCTAAGTGCATAACTGTGGCATAATATTACATTTTACATCTTTATCCTACCCTTCTTCCAAGGAGCTTAGAGACAGCTTAATTTTGCTACCAAAACCTGAGGTTGTAAATGCAGATATTTCAGTGAAAATATTTGAAAACCAAATGAGAAAAAGTAGAAAGCCTTATCTAGAGCAATAGAATTTTCCACTGCTTTAAGTAGCAGAGTATTAAAAGACTTTACACATATGAAAAACAAACACCACAGTAGGAGTGAATTGATGCAAAAGGATTTAGGTCACTTTATTAGAGAAACATAAACCACTACAAAGTAAATGGAAACTATTCAAAAGAAGTTGAAATGACTCTAATCTCCAACAAAGGAAAGAGTTAATCAGAACACATTTCTGTAATAGCAACTGGAAAACAAAGCCTTTCAACATGTTTCTCTTGTAATTTCTTCCAGCTCTAGGACAGGCATATCCTAGTCAGCAGTTATGAGGTGGACCTCAAATGTCTCTCTCTATGGGAAGACCCCAATTTCTTCAGCACCACCCTCTTTGGTGTGAAGTTATGACATGTAGCAGAAACTGGAAGTGCAAGACCACTTGCACATTGGCTGACATACTGCACAAGGGAACATGGCGGCTGGAGCAACACCAGTGTCCCCGCGCACATGTAAGCACTGAAGACGGGGCTTGTGCTGCAGGCCAGGAGCGCTGCATCACTAGAACTCCATGCACGCAGTTGTGCAACATGATGCCCGTGTTCCCTGGTGTGGTACGTCAAGCTGCTCAAGCCAAACAGCTTTTGCAAATTTTCAAAATCCTGAAAAATCTGTTTACCAGAGGTCAAAGTAAAATTAATGCACACACCATAAGCAGCAACCCCTCTTCCAAATTGCCTTCAAATATCTGGGACAAGACTACCTGACTGAGGCTAAATATTTACTATGGCCTAGCTGCCATTTGAAAATGCACAATACCACAGGAGAAGCGATTTGCATGAAATGTCTCTCCAGGCACTTTTGGTAATGTCAACTGCAATGAGGGTGTAACGAGGTCAAAGGTGGCCCTGAGATGAGTATTTGAGGATAGGCCTCCTGCTTTCATGGCCCTGCAACCCTCCACCTGGAACAACCCGCCTTTGCTGGCAGTGTCGACTTGCTGGGCCAAGCACCACACTCAGCTCCAGTGCAGAGCTGGTTACACCTATGCTATCTGATGATGTTGGCACAAATATGCTACTACAGATTAGGTGTGGTGTGGCAAAATCAGGCAACCAGTATGTCAGGGGTACTACACAAGGACCCACAAACTGGAGTCTGATGGCCAGGAGACATATGTCCCCCTGGCCGCTCAGTTATACCTACACTCCTAACCACAACACTGCAAACTGCCATAATATTAAAAATCAGGTCTAGGTCCTTCAATTCCTTAGATTCTACTTAAATCATGAACACACCAGCAAGATATCATAACCTTTACAGAGTGTTTCATAGATATTAATAAAATGGAACACATGTTTCACTTGCAATTTCATATTGCATCCTGTTCACCATAAATAATGCATGTATTATGGAGGAGATGAAAGAAGATGAGGAACCCAGGACAGAAGTGGGAGACGAGAGGAGAAAGGGATGAGCAAGCAGTTGGTGGGAAAAGAACAAGATGGTTAAGAAAGAAACATTGGTGGACCTACCGTGAAGGTTTCCTTTTCAGGTATAGGGAGGTCATCCTCAACGTGATGGGTTTATCAGCCTCTGCATGCTCCAAGACAGGACCAATCAATTTCAAGCAGACTAGTTCCTAGGAAGGCAAGTCATCAGTCAACACTGGCGGATTAAAGGAGAGGCAGTAGAGGCGGCTGCCTACGGTGGCAAAATTCTCCCAGCGGCAAATTTTGGAGCTGAGTTAAATGGAGAGAGAAAAATTAAACCTTTAAAGCTGCCGCCACAGAGCAGTGTGATGACAAGAGATCCTTGTACACCTGCCCGCCTCCCAAATTATGACGGTGCGGCGGTCGGTGGGTGCATGTGGAATCCTGGCTATGGGCACACTGGCAGCAGAGAGAGCAGGCAGGCAGGCAATATATCATTACACAAGCCCTCTTACCTCCCAAATGGCAGTGATTGCCCGATTTGGGGCCTTTCTGCACAAGTGTGAAAGGCTTGAAATTGTGTGATTGCTGTCATTTGGGAGATAGGCAGACTTGTGTTAGGAGATATCATTGCCTGCCTGCTCTCTCTGCTGCCAATGCGCCCATTGCCAGGATCCCACCACCGCACTGCACCGTCATAATTTGGGAGGCAGGCGGAGCACGAGGAGCTCATGCTGCTGCACAGTGGCAGTTTTAAAGGTTAAAAAAAGATTTAATTAAACTCCCCCCCTTCTTACTTGCAAAGTAAGTAAGTCTTGTGGTAGCAAGCATGACTTGTCCCCTTAGCTAAGCAGGGTCTGCCCTGGTTGCATATGAATGGGAGACGAGAAGTGTGAGCACTATAAGATATTCCCCTCAGGGGATGGAGCCACTCTAGGAAGAGCAAAAGGTTCCAAGTTCCCTCCATGGCTTCTCCAAGATAGGGCTGAGAGAGATTCCTGCCTGCAACCTTGGAGAAGCCGCTGCCAGTCTTTGAAGACAATACTGAGCTAGATAGACCAATGGTCTGACTCAGTATATGGCAGCTTCCTATGTTCCTATGGAAAGGGAACCCTTGCCATTGGAGAGGTAAATCTTTGGCTGCCTACTGGCGGCAAAGAGCTTTATTTGCCCCTGTCAATCAATCCCCAGTTCCGGGACTGTATAGCATAGTAAAGCTTAGATGAGAGAAACTCAAACACAAACACAACCAGAACAAACAGATAACAATTCTCAAGAACAGCCGTAAAAAAACAGACAGGTAAACCCTTACCCTGGGAATTGTACCACGTCCCCAACTATCAAACCATGTAAGAAGGAAAAGACATACACACCCATCCGTTGGTGGGCTGGAAGACCTCCTTATACCCTGAAAAAGAACCCTTCACGGTTGGTCTACCAATTTTTCTTTTTCCATGGTATAGGGAGGTAATCCTCAATGTGACGGGACATATCCAAGCTGATAAAATAGGGAGAGAAGCAGATGGTTAAACCACCTGCTGTAAGACCATATTCCCATAGTAGCCTGAGCTGCGTGAAAGAATGGAATATTATAATGTTTTATGAACGGTGACACAAAAGCCCAAGTGGCTGCTTTACAAATTTCGGCCAGAGGTGCTTGAGCCAAGAAGCGCACAAGCGCTCCTAGTAGAGTGAGCCATGATCCCTTGGGGAAAAAAAAGTGGGGAGGCTCGTAAGCAAGGGCAATACTATTGTTAACTGCCCAGAGACGAATGTTTGCGGCAGTGTACAAATTTGATAAATAAAATAATATAATAAATAAATAATCCAGCGGCCCAAGGAGACCTAAGAGACCTTGGCTCCCAAGGAGGAAGATTGGAAGGTCACAAAAAGTGAATCCGACTTACGAAAAGGCCTTGTGCATCTGATATAGATTTTGATGACCCTACGGACATCCAGAGTGTGCCAGACCTTTTCCTTTGAGTGAGAAGGAACTGAGCAAATAGAGGGCAACAACACCTCCTGTTGCCTATGAAAAACTGAATTAATCTTTGGTATAAAGGTCAGATCCAATTTCAAGATTACTCAGTCCTTTTGGAACAGGCACAGCTCCTTAAGCACTGACAAGGCTGCCAACTCGGCCACCAGAACAAGAACCTTGAAGGATGTCAGTTTCAATGAGACCAAACATAGAGGCTCAAAGGGGGCCCTTGTGATGAGCAAGCAGTTGGTGGGAAAAGAACAAGATGACTGAGAAAGAAAAGGCAGGATGCATGAGAGAACAATGGATGAGAAACAAGTAACCATGATATAGAAACTATCTCAATACATATAGAAATAAAAAGCTTACTGGCTATACACACTTTAACAAAGTCTCAGATTGGTGGAGGATAGATTTCCAGAGGCAGCAAGGAATCTACCTACACATACACTTGCAGAATAAAAGCCATGGGCAGGATCCGGACTAAGGTAATCATCACTAAGCATCATTGAAATAGATAAGTTAGTCTCACCTAATTTGTCTTAAGAACCATGCATTTAAATTGAACAGTCATTACTCAGTCTGGATCCTGTCTCATATTTATTAGTACCATAACCTTAAAAATGTTTTAGCATTACTAGCCCACTGACAGGTTTTAGGATTTACACAATAGATAGAAAATCAATATTTCTGTTTTGTAGTCCAAGATATCTTGATTACTTGTATACAGAACATGTTTGCATCTCTTGCTTGAAACATGAGACATTAAATTTATCTTACAATACTGGCTAGCAGCAAAGAGCATGTCAATCCACTTCACCTTCATGTATTTGAATCAGTCTCAGATTGGATGCAGAAGGATTTGCAATAGCAACCAAAAACATATCTGTGCTTGCAAAGCACAGGTTGGATTTGCACACATCAGTATATATAATACACAAATGCATATATAATACACAAGCACACACTAATTGTTTAAAAATATTCTACAAAACTTTCTACTTTTCCTTTCTCGTCATAGTCCTATAGTACACATGATTTAGGAAAATATAGTTCAACTATGAATTTTCTGGCAGACATCCAGACTAAAAGCATTTATACTGCTAACACTATGCTAGTCCTACGGGGGCTTTGCTCTGAAAACTTCTGACTCCCCCTAACACTTATTTTATTCTAGAGGGGGACAATTGGTGAACCCCATTCTGAAGATCTTTATTTCTAAAACCATCTCTCAATTTTTATATGGAGCAAAAATCAGAGGAGAGAAAGTAAAGGAAGAGTTAGGCAAAGAGAGTTATGAGTTATGCAAAACAAATTTTTGAGAAAAATACTAGAACTTCCTCCTGATATTCCAGTGGCCCATCTTAGGGCAGAGACAGGACTACCCTCCATCACTGCTAAAACTGATTTATCTTGGGCCATGACATGCTTATCCAGGGCGGTGTTCACTTGCTTCCTGGCCCTTTTAACTCCCGGCAAACTCTGAACCCCTCCTCCAAACTCTATATTGAAGCCAGTAGGCCCATACAATGAACACCCCAAGAACACACTCGTGCATGGTGGTGGTTGGAGGTGACTTGTTGAATCAGGGAGAGCCTAGTTCACTTCCACAGATCATTCTGCCCAGTTTATTTGGAAATTTGGGTGGTAGCTTCCACCCAATAGGCACTACCACCCACCCCACATTTTTGCCCCACAGGACCCCTTTTTTTACCCCAGATCTATTCAGATTTACATTTGGAAAATTCAGGTACAAATTAAATCTGGGGTGATTCGGGGGGGGCAGATTCGGACCCAAAACAAATCAGGGGTGATTCAATTAGGGTACAAATTAAAACAAAAAAATCAGTTCGTGTGCATCCCTACATCATATATTCAAACTCTCATCTACCCTCAGATATGCAGAGCTTTCTCAGAAATTAGATTTCAAGTGATACCTTCTGCCAAATTAGAAGGGAGATATATGAGTATTCCACTGGCTGAATTGATATGTATGGTTGTGAGCAGATTGAAGATGTTGTACATTCTCTGTTATTCTGTCCCTGGAACCACAGAAGAAATTTCTGGCAACTATTCTGCAACAGTTCCCTGACAGATCAACTTATCAGGTGGTTGAGGAATTATGGTGTGATGATTATCCATATGTAACACATCCTGTCACCTTTTCTGCAGTGGCAGCTAGGCAGTTATGAGCCTCTTTTATTTCAAGTAATCAGGAATGTTGGTTTTATGGGATTTTATGACGTTGCCTCTTTTAAGGCACCTGTTTTAGTTGTATATATTTGATATTACAGTATTTTGTTTATATGCAATGGCCTATGGCTGAGTACAATAAAGATTGATTGACTGACTCCCAAAAATATGTCCCTGAGGGCTGTGCAACCTCAAGGACATAGTTTCAGGAGTCAGAGTCAGCTTCTGAAGGAAGGGGAGATAGACAACAAATGGCCTTTATTGTAGTGTGTGCACAACATCACTACACCAGCAATTTGTTAATCTGGATATGGCCCTCTGTGTTTCTTAAAAAGAACTTTAGAAATCTTCTGATTTATATGACCCTGATGCCATACTAGGGGCAACTGGAATATACCAGGAAAGGCATATTATGTCTTTACTGTTAGAAAATTTGACCTTTCACACAATCACTGGAGGAAGGCAGGGTTAAGCCTACCTTCCTGGCAGACAATCATGGACTGGCCTGAGCCGTGCCACCATACACATGATCACCACTGCGGCAACTGGTGCAGTGTTCTAGAGACTGGGGGAATCCCACAATGCACTGTGTGATGATGCACTGTGTGATTGGGGGATTCCCCTGGGGGACAGGTGCTTTAGGTGCATGTCTCTGTGTCAGCGCAGATTGCAAGCAACCCGCACTGACACACGATCCTGGAGCCTGGGTTAATAGAACACTCGCTCTGTTAACCCTGGCTAAAAGTCAGGCTTGAAAGCTAGGTTTGGCATTGCAGCAGCGCCAGGACCCATGTGGATCCAGGTGGTTCTCACAGGCAGCCAAATCCAGGCTTGGCTGCCTAAGCCTGGGCTTGTCTGCTCGTGAAAACAGCCTCAGTAAGCACTGTATGTACTACACCCTTCTTCCAGGACATCCCCCAATAAAACAGCAGCTTTAATAACTTATTGAGGGCATCTAGGAGGTCAACACCTGGAGGTCATCTAAGGAATATGAAAATTACATCATTAGCATATCAAGGTTGGTCACTTTTACGTCAGGATGAAAATCTGCAAGGAATACTGTAATATGAATTTGAATTCAACTGTAAATACTAAGTGGGGAAAATCAATGTCACTTAGACAGGACATCTCTATTCCTCGCATTCATACACACACACACACACACACACACACACACACAAACACACACACACACTTATCTATCAACAGGCAGACAGCAAGCCAAACTAACTAAATTGTACTTGAATTTCATCATAATGTACCACCAGGAACATTTTGTCTTTCACAAAATAAAACTAAGCTATTTATTTCAAGCACATCTCAAAGGTGAGCAGAACCAATTTTGTCTGACAACTGCTTTCAAGTAGCTTTTATTGCAAATAAAAGTCAATTGAGGTATCCAAGAGCAGAGCAAGACAGTAAGTTCTGAAAACAATAGAAAATTGGGTCTGAGCTTTTCCTGATATCTAATGACAAATGTTTAACTTTCATTTATTTTTTCACAAGTCAAAAACCCCATTAAAGTATTTTTGCTCCACATCATTTATATTGCATACGTTTTTCTGCATTCTAATACATCCAGCATCCATTTACAAGATGTGGTCTCCATTGTATTTGAAATGCAAATCATCCAAAACCAAACCAGAAAATAAAATCTGTAATTTCAATTTTTTAAAAGTAGAGGGAATGGCACTATAACTTCCAAATTCATTTACACCACAATTCTATGTATATTTATTCAGAAAAATAAGCATATCCACAGAAAAAGAGGAAGAAAAATAAGAAAAAATACATAGAAAAATAAGTGGAAAAATAAGAAAAATTACACAGAAAAATAAGCAGAAAAATAAGAAAAATTGCACAGAAAAACAAGCACTTTTACGATGTAGTTTGGCCCTTAATCCTGCAATATTGCTTCTCCTTTTGGAAAAATGAATTTATGTTTGGGATTTTTTAAAGAATGGCTCAGAATTTTAGGAAGATGAAGAATCATCTTACAGATTCCTATATAGTGGTCCTCAGTGTCCTGAGCTTTAAACACACACACACACCCCTGCGTTAAAATCAAGAAGTACACCTCCAATTGTAAGACAATATTAACTCTCCTGTATTTGTATTAGGTGGACCTGAAAACCGTCCGAAGAGCAGACTGGTGAAAAACTATTGAAATTTATAATTACTACCCCCTCCCCCTAAATAGAAAATTATGTGATTTCAAGCTGTTTTCAGATGAACTATGAATACACCAAGCTCCATCTTCCTAGTTTGTGTAGAAAATACCTATCATTTAGGTACTGTATATTGTCATCTATAAGCAAAATGTTGCAGCTATTTCTATATTATCATTGACCACACGTGAACAATCTGTGCTGCCTTGTAGTCTATCCACAAATTTGCACTTTTGTGTGTATGAACTGCTTTCATTTGGTAGGTTTTGGACACCATTTTTATTTTGACTAGCTGCAACCAGAATCGCAGACTGTAGTGTGACAAAGAATTAAGCCCTAGAGTTATTGTTGGCGATAGCTTTATAATAAGAACCCCACTTTCTGGAAGAGAACATTAAATATGTTAGAAACATAATCTTTTTAAAAAAAATTATAGTATTCATTTTCCTCCTACATCACATCCACCTTAATTGTCTTACACCCACATAACTGGCTCAACTTCAATGACACTGTCTCCTGTGCTAGCTGAAGGAACTGTTATATATTTCTATAACTGAAAATGAACAATTTTTAAGTCAAGTTGTTAAATTCCACATACTTAGAAAAGTGTGTGGGTGTTGCATGGTTTAGCACATAGGAATGAAGATCAACACACAGAGTACACATACACCAATTTGAGGACAAGCTGCTTGTTTGCTCACAGACTCACATACATGCTTTTACTGCATGATAGACTTTAGTGAGAGGAAAAATTACATATGGCACCAGCCGTCACAATCAGTGGTCCCAAAGGTTCCACTTTAACAAGGATCAACAATATTCATCTGCCCCTATTGCTCTTTAGAAAAGAATATCCACGTGTACCTCTAGCCCAAACCTAGGCTCAGTATATATGCTTTCTTATGCCAGTAATGTCTGAAATAGAACAATTACATAAAGGCTCCTAGTGGCATGGTTTCTTCTTGCTGAATCCAGAGAGGAAAGGATTATAGTTCACAAAGATCAAGCAGGGAGTATAGTTAACACTGTGATGTTTTTGGTTAACCCACTCCTTGATCCAAGCCAGCTTTTGAATACGGCTTTAGTTATTTGTATTTCAGTCCTGGAGTAGAGGTGGGGCAACAAACAGCCAGCAGCAAGAGCACTGAAAAGCAGTCTGCGCTTGCCTCTCTGTACATACTATTTCATTACATTAAACTATTAATATTCCTGATTCCACTCCACTGCCTTGTCCTTGCATACCACAACTCTTTCCCTTGGATTCAACAAACACCATTAATAATGTAAGGAATAAAGCCTTAATACATACAGCAAGGCCATGCAGACTATAGTCATGTTCTCCTGCTGGTTTTATCTGCCCCACCTCCAGTCCAGGACCAAGACAAACTGTTACCCAAGAGCTGGCCTGGTCATGGAATGGACTCAATAGAAACATCACATTTTTCATCAGCTGCAATTCTCAACTATACCATCACTACTTTTTGAATATTAATAGCAACCATATCACAGCTGCTAACATGCCATTGAAGATATGGTACAAGTAAAAACTGGGCTTTAGAGCTTATAGGAGTGGTGATATTCAGCAGTATCTATGTGTTTCTAAGTATAAGAAGAAACCACAATTCCACTACAAAACAATATCAAATTAAGTTAGCACATTGAAGACTTCTGCATCTCCAAATTCATAACACAAAGGCACTGTGTGCTGAAATAAGTCAACTATAAGCAGTGTGTCTCTGCTCTCCCACCAACCTGTTCTTTACTTACAAATGCCCATGAACCTATATGAGAGGCTGCTAATAAACCAGAAATTTACAAGAGCTGCTTATAGATATTGAGCATTTGCAACAATACCGGAGAACTTCATTATATGTGGATTCTATATCTGCAGTTTCGCATATTCACGAGTATCTATTTGACATCCGGTTTCATTATCCACGAATACAAAAGGGTTAAAACCCACATATCCATGTTCTTAGAGGGCCAGAAGTGAACGCAGAGGTTATTGTTGGCGTTCCATTTTGGAATCCATTTTGTGGCTCATTTCAGCAATATGTATATTGCTGAAATATACATATTTATTTGAAATAATTATACTGTGTGTGTGTGTGTGTGTGTGTGTGTGTGTGTGTGTGTGTGTGAAAATATATGTGATTTGAGGTCATGGGTGGGCATTGCTGGATGCCAGGAGACCCGCGAAACCCAGTCGGGCACTTTATTTGGCCCATGTTTGTGTAGATTTCGTGGTTTTTTGGTGTGGGGGGGTTAAGTCTGGGAACCTAACCTCCATATTTAATAGACTCAATGACTCATTATCCATGGTTTCATTATCCACAGTAATATGAGGGAATGGCACCCCCATGGATAATATGAGGGAATGGCACCCCCACTTATATTGTAACTGGATACTGGAATATGTTAGAAATGTTCTCTTTGCAAGCAAAACTTTGGGGAAATGTAACAATCAGCCAAAGAAGGGTATCTTACAACGCTGATACTAAACCATTTTCACTGCTCTATTGACTTGATGTCAGTACACTGCACTTCAGCATCTCATGATAATTTGTTGTTCAGTTTCACCATATGCTTATTATAGCCTGATCTATCCATCATTTCCCACTTACGCTCTTGCAACAATGTCTTAACTGTCCCACTGCCTCTCTGAAGTCTGCTAATTGTCTACTCACTGCTGACAGTTAAATTCCCTTCTCCTCCCCTCAGATGACAAAGGTAATGTTCATATTATGATAATTAGTTGATTTCGTTAAGTCTTGGAAGAGACCACATGATCTCTCTGGTAAAGTTCAGTGAATGCAAAGTAATTATTTTGGTAAAACTCAAACTGAAGATCCAAACAATCATTTTCCTGTGTCTTTTCAGCCACTGGGGGATCCTGCAGTCTTGCAAGTAACAGTAACCATGAAATTCAATGCCAAAATTAAGCAAAATTTAATGAATTCAGATCTACAAGCAGTTAATCCTTGGTTGCCTACCTACTTGTGAACACCTATCAGCCATTTGTTTTGTTGATGCTTTGTTGTTTTGTATCACAGAATGTTCATAATTATTTTATTAAGAAAGGGAACTATAGAATGTTCACATAATATCCCAAAAGAAAGAAGTTAGGGTAATTCTGTGAAAGTGATCAGTCCTTTTTGTCCATAAAGTGTAAAGTTGTTTTTCTTTTTGTTATGATGAGTAATTCTTAAACAAAGAACCATGGTTTAATCAACTAACCATACCAATCAATTGATTAAAGCCTGCAGCTCTATTGTTTTCACACAGCAGGGACAAGATAATGAAATATAGACAAGTTCAGCCATGGGTTGAGTATGCAAACCATATATCAACCCATCCCAAATTAGCATTGCTTTGGCAACTGTAATAAAAGGTCTAAGAAAGAAACAATGTAATTGCTTTGCTTGTATTGTCATTAAGAACAATGCGGTCTGGAGCTGGGTCATGAAGTGCTCCATTTCATGTAAGTAAACAATGTTTTTCCTGTGGCAATTCTGAAGTTTAACTTCCCCATGCGCAGTGGGGCCTGGAGTTCTCCTTGACCCCAACCCTCCTTAGTCTCTTCCCTTTTTCTGAAACTTATGGGATGGTGGTGGCTAATAAAGACATCAAGAGCTTGGGATTTACATGAGAACTGTGTTAGTAAAAATGGGAGACATAATTTCAATTCTGATGGGGAAAGCTGAGAGCAACAGCTACACTAATTATGCATAGTATTACCAGCACAAGAATCACCAGCATAACACAAAATAACATGACAGCACTTTCTGGCAATTGTGCTGACTGCTCACTATTTGCCACTGTGAGTATGAAGAAAGTTAGTTAGTTAGTTAGTTTATTTATTGTGTGTGTTAAGGCAACTTTTCCATTTAAAAAAATGCAAAATGGCATACAATGAAAACAATGGGCAATATCCAACCTAAATTAGCCATGCTTAAATCTCACTGAAATTAATGGGATATATGTTGGTCATGACTAACGTGGTTTTATTTATTACAGTGGTGTTTAGTCATAATGAACTAGTCTGGATACTGCCCATCAACAATAGTTAAAATAAGAAATACCAAAAATAGGCACAACAGATTAAAACAGCACTCGTAAAGACAGCAGTTAAAACATTACAATTGTTTCTAGAAGACCTGAAAGAATAAAAAGGTCCAACTATCCTAATGACCACTAGGGGCATTGGGAGTAGAGGCAGTTAGTGAGGGTCCCCTTACCTGTCCCTGCTTTGCCTCTATGACCCCTGCACCTTGACTCCTCAGGTATTTCCTGTAGCAAGTCAGTTCTACTTCCTTTCTCCTTGGAGAGCAGATGGGAGCATCTCTCCCCACCCACCCCATTCATTATGTAGCTCATAGTTAGGATCGGTCTTTCCTATCTCAAATGTACTTAACCTAATAAATTTTATTTACTTTATACTGCACTACAATCTCCATGCTTGTTCTTGACTAACTGCAACAATAAGACTCTGCACTACTTCATAACTGGAGTGGGCAGCTTCCTCTTGGTGCTTTACTAAACAATCACAAATTGCAACAATTACAGATTACAAGAAGATGACCAACAACAGAAATAGAGGAAAGCAAATTTTAATTGAATATTTTGGCTTACATCTGCATCAGCAAGAGATGGGATTTGTTTAAGATTGTATGAACACATACAGCTCTCAAGGTGGCAGTTTGGAATGCTGTGTTAGCAGAAGGAAAAGGAGTTAAGACAAGAGGTGGGAGCAAAGGGTTACATTCCCTCTCCCTCTACTTTATGGTCTCAGTCCTGATTGCCTCTCCCCACCCGCAGCTGCTATGTAGGGAACAATACAAGAGTCCAAGCAAGAGTCAGGTAACATGTAATTTGGCCCAAAGTCATTTGGGAAACAAAACTGCCATTGCTTAACCAAAGTTCTCCTGAATGTAAAACCAACAGGCAATAACTCCACCTACTGGAGACAACCCAATGCAGCTGAACAATATGCAATGGCCAACATTCTGTGCAGTTAGTGTTAGAAAGCCACCAGAGCTGCTGTGCACATGTAGAAGGCAGCCCTGGGGCTGTTGTGGAGGAAGGCTGCAAATCTCTTTAAAAGAGCACATGGTGCTTGCTTCATGGTACTTCCATTGTTTCCAATAGAAGTAGCACAGAGCAAGTGCCCGCACACTCTTTTAAGGAGATAGGAAGCTGCCATATACTGAGTCAGACCATTGGTCCATCTAGCTCAGTATTGTCTTCACAGACTGGCTGGCAGCGGCTTCTCCAAGGTTGCAGGCAGGAATCTCTCTCAGCCCTATCTTGGAGGTGCCAGGGAGGGAACTTGGAACCTTCTGCATGCAAGCATGCTGGTGCTCTTCCCAGAGCGGCTCCATCCACAACAGTTCCCCTCCGCAACAGCCCCAGCACTGCCTTCTACATGCGCAGTAGCCCTGGCGACTTCCTAATGCAGAGATTAATCTGGTGAGAGCGAGCAGAATGCTGGCCAATGTACTCTAATGGCATTAAATTAACTAATGTAATTTGAAGTAAGCCTCCACATTTGTACATTCCTTCCTTCCTTTACTTTCCTCTACAACATCCATGTAAACTTTAACCCACATGAATACCTTTGCCTTGATATATATGGTCAAAGCTGGAGGAGGTGCAGCTCTCTCCCACACAAAGCTGTAGTAGCAGCAGCAGCAGCAGTGACACGCTCTGCTAGGCAATAACCTGGGAATATCTATCAGGTGACCAATCAGATGTTTCTGGATGGAAAGGTCGTATGCTGTCATAATCAGGGCTGTGTGCATTCTGAAGCCTTGTGTTCTGAAAGCTCTGACACTCAGAGGGATTAATTGTATGGGGAAACCAGCATCCTGGGGATCCTGTCTTGCTTTTAAAAGAGGAAGAAAAAGCCAGCTTCTACCCCTGGTGCTGTGAATATAGGCTTGAACGGTTGTGGGCAATACATGATCAAGTTTCCAAAGGCTGAGGGGTAGGGGAGGGAGGATGATCACCCTTTCCCATCTTTTTGATGGCAAAACTGAAATTGCACTTCCCCAATAATCCGAAATTAGGGTTGTCAGTTCTCAGGGAATCGCCTAGAGCAGTGATTCTCAAACTTGGGTCCTCAGGTGTTATTGGACTTCAACTCCCATAATCCCCAACCAAAGGCCACTGAGGCTGGGGATTATGGGAGCTGAAGTCCAATAACACCTGAGGACCCAAGTTTGAGAATCCCTGGCCTAGAGGGTGTGGCCAGGAGTCTCCAGAAATCAGGGTCTACTTTCAGACCTATAAATGAAAACAGCAGCCTCTATACAATTTTAAATTGAGTGCACACTGTTGCACACCACTCTTTCTTCTCTTCTTCCAGACCAAATGTATGTGTGCAAGGAGAGGAAGCATAGCAGAACACCATTCCTCCTCCTCCCCACCTCCCAAACCCCATTTGCCTCCATTTTACTGTTCCTTTACTGCTGGGCTATATCCCAGTACCATATTTGTTTATCTAGCAACTTAGGTGGCCTCCTTGTGATATCAGCAGGCCATGCCTTTGAGTCTCAGGGAATGGGAAGCTGCCAACGTGGCAAACCAACCTGCAGCACATTTTACTTGTTTGTCTGTCCACCATCTTCCACAGGCTTTGGCTCGCAGTACAAACTCAGATAATCAGCTTACCTCGTGGAAATATGGGGAAGTTTGTTCATTTCTTAAATGGCTGGTTTTATACTATCCTGTGGTTGCTGTTGCTCCACCCCTGGTTACTGACTCTGTTGCTATGGAACTAAGACATTAGCTTTACCCATAAATGGATTTCTGCAGTGTTATTTCCTGGTTCTTCCTTTATGGAAATAGATTTTCTTTCCACACAGATTTAAAAGTGGATGCATACTTGATAATGGTGTTGTTTAGTCTTTATATATGTATGCAATTTCCTGCTTATCTTTAAAAAAAAAAGTGCATGTAAATATTAGTAATGTTCCAAAGCATTAAAAAAAACAAAAAACAGGAAAGACAAGTCATTCCTTAAAAGAAGATTCTAGCTATGAAACTCTCTTCTCAGGGAAATACTTCCCCACATAACATCACAATCCATTGATACAACCATCCACCTACATGGGTATTGTTGGAGTTCCAGTGCATCAACCTTCTGCACCAACTATCCTAATTACCACTAGGGGCATTGGGAGTAGAGCTAGGGAGTAAGGGTCTCCCTAGCTGATCTACCTGTCTCTACTCTATGACCCCTGATATGACTCTCCAGGTATTTCCTGTGAGAGTCAGAATCCCTTCCGTTCCTCTTAGAGAGCAGATTGAAACATATCTCTTTCTCCCTACCTATTCATTATGAAGTTTTTTAGATTAAGGATTAGGTCTCTCCTATCAAAAGGTGTACTTCACCAATAAATCTACTTAGTATTTTATTCTACAAGAATCTCTATGTATCTTCTTTAAATAGCTGTGCAACAACTAAACTCTGCAAAGTACTCTGTAACTGGAGTGGGTAGCTTCTTTAGTGCTCTGCTAATTAACTGGGGGTTAAAAATTACAACCCCCAGCAGGAATGTGGGAAGCCTTACCTGTTTGGAAAGTCCTCATTATTTACCACATATAAGACAATGGCTGGTCTCCTCTGCAGTGCATACAACTCACATGGATGGTGGGCCAGACCTGCTAGGACTTATTGACACTCTACACAAACTAAGAGTCCCAGAACACACCCAACATGCCCCTACAACCGTAGATTGTGGAGAAAGCTTGGTAATTGGTAGGACAGTGATATTTCAGGAAGCTTATCCTCCATAACTGATCTCACTGAGAAGGGGCAAAGGGGGCAAATTGCTCAAGGGCCCCACAAGTTTGAGACCCCCAACATATTGTTTATAATGACAACATGGGGGGGTACCCTGGGCCCCAGATTACCTCTCTGCATCCCTGCACTGCAAAGCCCCTGATAAAATTCCAAGGAGCCCCAGGTTCCCATGAATACAGATCGAAAGCCACTGCACTAGCTTGCTATCTCTCTCTTTCTTTCTACCTTCATTTTCTTCCTATGTTTATGCTTCTTATTGCTTCGTCTCCTTAGGTCTGCTCCCAACTTTGAGAACTGTGACTCTCTGCAAGCGCGTGTGTGTGTGTGTGCGCGCGCGCATGTGTAAACTATTTTATTTTTTATTTTATTTTTACATCTATATCCCACTCTTCCTCTGA
This sequence comes from Hemicordylus capensis, assembly GCF_027244095.1. Lineage (NCBI taxonomy): Eukaryota > Metazoa > Chordata > Lepidosauria > Squamata > Cordylidae > Hemicordylus > Hemicordylus capensis. The sequence goes on along the minus strand of NC_069659.1, from coordinate 91,723,314 downwards.
GGAGCTCAGAGATAACAGAGCTCAAAAATAACATGGTTCTTTTTATCCTCACAACAACCCTGTGAGGTAGGTTAGGCTGAGAGATACATGACTGGCCCAGAGTCACCCAGTGAGTTTTATGGCTGAATGAGGATTCGAACCCGGGTCTTCCCGAGCCTAGTCCAATACTCTAACCACTGCTATGCTGGCTCTCAATAAAACTATGTTGTTATTACAGTGCAATTATTTCTGAACACACCTATTTGTGGTTCACTTTCCTCACTTTAAAATTGCAGCGTTTCATTGAACTGTCTGACTGATCCCACTAAATGGCAGATTTTACCACTTGCCATATATCCAAATGATCTAGGGCGGAAGAGCACATCTTTGCTTTACGCTACATTTCCAGACATCATGTCTCATTAACATCTGTCTGGTTGAACAGACCACTTTGCTACAAAGAATTCATGAAAGTCAGGACTGGCTACAATGATGTCCTTAACCGCAAACAAAAGGGGAACAGAAACGACATGACACTGAGCTGGGGGGGCAGGCAGGTCCTATGGGGTCTGTCTATTGATCTGTGGTGGTCTCATACATTTTAAGTGATCCCAAGTACAAACATTATGTGAAACCAATATGCATGAAATAACATAACAACATATACCCATTATATGAGTCCATTAACCCTTCTAATCATCAGGTCTGCCACAAATGTCAACATTTTATTTAAAACAGAATCTTAGGTTAAACTGTAGATGAAGCTACCTGCTGTTTAAAAAAAACTTAATTAATGACCAGTTTCAGAGATGCAATATCTCTCATCTTAATTCAGTATTTAACTCAAGGTTTTGACAGTACTTGCATATCTGTGCAAGGCCAGACTAAAAAAAAACTAAAGATCTCTCCATTGTATTTTTCTAGAGCATTTCCTGTAAAATAAATTTTTAAAAATTTTCATTTCATTTAGAAATGACAAGTCAAGAAGACAGACTCCAAGAGTAATTGAAAATGGGGACAAACTGCAAAAATTCACCACAGTTTGTGTTCTTTTGGCCAAATGCAAATATTGCAGCCCAATTTTGCTTATTTTTTTAACCTTCACTTATAGTCACTCAAAACTGGCACATGACTTGGTAGTGAAATCAGATGATTACATATAAAATCATGGTCACATGAGGCCTACATCTCTCCGATTCACAGTCTTGGCCCAAATGCATATTAAATTATGTATTATTATTATTAACATTGACCAACATAATGCACAACATTCCAGCAACCATGTGATCTGTGCAGGAGCTACTGAAGACTTGTAAGGCAGCCCCAACACTGTTGAAAATCAGCGCTCAAAAGCAGCACTACCGCAGGTATTCCTCTTGTGGCAAGTGGGGATGACTGTGGCAGCGCTGCTTGCACAACCCTTCATTCTCATCAGTGCCAGTACTGCCTCGTGAGCCCTCGGTAGCCCAGTGTGGATCACACTGTCACCAGAACCCTGGGCATGATGTAGGTCAACACACGGTGTCGTTTCTCCAAGGAGCTTCCACCACATTTTTTGTCACAACCATGTTGTGAGATGGCTTAGGCTGAGAAGCAGTGACTGGCGGCGGCAAGTCAGAGGGCTTCATGGCTAAAAGGGGATTTGAACTGAAGTCTCTCCAGTCTTAATACAGCACTCTAAGCACTACACCAGTTGTCTTCATCATAAGGCCCAGCAGCCAGTGGCAGCTCCCGTCAATCTTAAGTGTGGCTATCTAACTGTTTATTGGGCCTGTGCAAAGCTTCAGCTTTCAGCGGAATACTCTGCACACTTCCCCTGAAACCATGCAAAAATGACTGTTCCCACTGTGCAGAGCTGCATTTGGCCTAATGCCAGTGAAGCGCCTTTCAGGGAAACTGAAACCTTTTTAGCCTCTGCACTATCTTGGAAGGCATGTATGGAGTCCTGGGAAATGTAGTCCTTCCCAGAGTTTTCCCCACAGAGCTCCTGAGAGAGGGCTCTGACTGTCACTCTTCATCGGCCCTCCCAGCACTGAGCACAGTACAGTGCTGTGTGAAGGTTAGGACAGTGAGAAACGGCTCTCACACTGAAAAATGGTGAAGATCACTGCACTAAATGCCGGTTTCACATCACTTTGTTCACCACACAACAATGATGTAACTATGTTATACATTATAACATACATTATAATTTCCATTGTGCATATAATCACAATACATTCAACACAAAATCTTATCGGCTGAATAATACACATGATAATATTTGCAGAAGGTATTGCCGGTCGTGGAGACCTCACAGGCAGCAACAACCACACATTAACCACAACCTTAACTCTGGCAGTGGTTTCTCTGCCACCCTCCAATCAGAAAGCAACCATGTTTGACATAAAAATGGAATCTTCCAAAGGGGCATTGCGAAATTGCAAAAGAAACAACGACAACAACCACAAAAATCTTAGAAACAGGAGTTTGGTTTGGTTTCAGAATCAAAGATCACAAGAACTCCAGTACAACACTAACAGAAATGCATAATTTAGTAAGATTATACTTCCCGGTATCACCAGCTAAGTCTCTGCTCAGACTAGCAACCTTTTGTGTCTAAGGCTTTGAAATGACAATTACTCATCAGATACAGAACAGTTTCTTACCTTTTCTCTTTTCCATTGCCTGGAGTTTTTGAACACTGCTCTAAATATTGACCTGAATTAGGATTCTGTAAACCTGAGGTTCTTATTTTTTAATTCCCACTGCCAGCATATAGAACAAGAGAAATCACAAGTTCTGTCCACGTTATGTTCAATACATGTACAATCTGTGTACAGTATTGTAGTAATAGTAAGGGTTAGAGAGGGAGGCCTTGCTTAGAGCAACTGCTGGGAGTGTGGGCCTTTCCTAAAAAGGAGAAAATCCTTGGAAGTTCAAATCAAAAGGGACAGGATTTCAGGCTCAGCCATCAGCAGAAGCTTTGGCTTTAGTTAGTCCGTCCCAGGAGAGCCCTGAGGAAGCAGTAGGCTGAGAGCTGCTCAGGAAATGGGAAAGCCTGTAAGTAAAAAGTTAAGATCAAATCAGATGCGTGAGGAGAGTTATTTTACTTTTCTGTATTGCTTGGAACCTGAGTTGCCTAATGTAATGAAAATATTCTCTTATAACTTGTTTTATGAAAAGACAGTTCTTCTTATTGGAAACCGTTCTCTTTAGATCTAATAATAAATCCTTGTTGCTGAAGTTTGCTACTCTTCATTTTGGGTCTGCCTTAGTCACACGCCTTTGAAGGCCTAGGACTGCTCAGCCTTTTAGGGGAGCGTTTTGCCACTTTTATCTCCCCAGGAATCTTATGTGGAAAGAGTGATATGTCCCACATTAAAAGAAAGTAGATGGTGTCAGCCTACTGTGAATCCCTTACAGACAAGGATTCAACCCCAGTGAACTCTCCTCCTTTTCTGGCTCTGGTAGGAGTCATGACAAGTATGCATGTATAGCTGTTCACACATTATGTTCAACACCTGTGCTTTGTACATTTCCTGTCTGCAACTTGCATTTGAGAGGGCCTGTATCAAGATTCTCTTTTAAAATGAATACATGTACAGTCATCCACACAAAACATATCCATGTGTACAGACACCTATAAGCACATGAAATGTGATGTCTGAATAGGGCTATAAGCTTGGCTTATTCTACAGGTCTATTCCAATGTAACACTTTCCCCCACATAATTGCTTGGCAGGTATACCCATGAAAAATATGATATCAGAATCCCAACTCTACATGGATTTTTCAGGAAACAATGAAACCTATCTGAAAATTGCATATTGTCATGCAATATATTTCATATCAGTTTTTGGTAGGGATGTGAACGAGCCGGTTTGTCACCTCCTCTGGGAAGCGCCGAACAAGCTCAGGCCCCAGTGTTCAAGCCGGTTCAATGGGGCAGGGAGCAGTTCCCTTAAGGAGCCAGTAAGAAGCTCCTTACCTGCTCGCTCCTCTCTATACTGCCACTTTTCTGGGCCTGCCTGGTTCCCAGTCAGTTTCGTGGGGCTGTGGCACTGTTCCCTGCAGCCTCCAGGCAGTGTTGGCATGCACATGGGTGCAGAAGGTTCTAGGCTCATTAATATGCCTCTTCAAGTTGATTGGAAAAGACCCTTGTCTAAAATGTTGCTGAGCTACTGCCAGTCTGTGCAAACATACAGTAGGTGGATCAATAGTCTAACTTAGATAGTGCAGCTTCATATGTACACATATAGCACATTTCAGCTGTTATCTGCTGTGGACATACCCAAAGAATTCTGATGCTCCCATTAGTGAGTGAACAAAATGCAAACATATTTTTATTGTTAAATAAAATCTATCCAATATGCTTGAAATTCTGCTTGAAATTCCACTTAGCCTGTCCACGGCCAACAAGCTTACATGTCCTGCACTGTCATTAACTAACAAATATTTATTTCCTTTATCCAGTCCCACCCCTCTGATCTATTATTTTTAAAAATCAATTTCTGTCATAGTTCTTCCCTTGTCTAGGTCCCTTAAGATGAGTTCAGAGTTCCCTCTAGGGTGTGCACACACTCACAGTTTCTTGATGTCCGCTCAATTAATTTTTGATCCTGCTCAAGTTGAATCGAAAAGGCCCCACTCTGAATGCATGTGCGCACACACTGCCTTGATACTGTGGCCCAGAACAAAACTCTTTCTGCAAACAGATGAAAAGAATTAGAGAGAACACTGGGTAAGTTTATATGAATATTAGTGACAGGAAAAGACGACTGCATTAAAAATCCTGAGGATATAATATTTCCCAAAGCAGTTCCTTTCAAACACTTTAGCATTAGCTCTAAGCAAACAAACAACATGCATGCTTCTTTAGTGTTCAAAATACATATGAAAATTTAATTGCATACTAGTCAGAGTGTAAAATCCTGGCCTCATTTTTGCTTAAGAAAACTGAGCTGCTAGTTTCCAAGGATTATAAGCATCAACCCTGCAACATGTTCTGCTGCTTAGGTCAATAAAATTAGCTTTTAAGAATTAAACAGCAAAGAAATACAGTCAGTTAGATGTGTTCCTTTTGGCCTAGAAAAGACATAACTGAAGAATTAAGTTTCCCTGCTCTCTTGGTTGCTGTGGTGGTACTAGATATATGGCTAAGAAGAATTTAAAAACAAATTGCTTTTATTAGCTTTACAGAAGAGTCTTCTGTACTGTAAGAATATCTCAAAACTAGCTACCATGTTACTTTGATGGGATAAACTTGACCCTACGTCAATCTGTGCTCTGTTTTAGCTTACATGGTAATTCTTGTGAAGGCATTGCTTAGATTCATCTTCAAGACCATCCAAACAATCTGAATGATTGATATGAGATCTGTTATGGATCCTTTTAAATACTGAAAAGATTAAAAAAAATAAAGTTGTGCTAATGTGTAATGTTCTTGGGATTTTGTGGGTTTAATCTTTGAAGTGGTACCATTCTGAGAATTTTGGTTGTCTAACCATTGACAACCACTGACAAGCAGCAAGGTGGATGGACTCGATTATGACAGCTATGAATGCACCACTGAGAGATCTTAAAGGCCAAGTTGAAGACAGATCATCCTGGAGAGAATCTATCTATGTGGTCACTAACAGTCGAGACTGACTTGACGGGACTTAATCAATCAATCAAAAAACATTGATAAATATACCATCACTTTACCTGAGGTATAAGAAAAGTGTGATGTACCATTTTTCCAACTACTCTTCCATAGGCCATTCTGCAACAGCACTTTATAGTAGGAGTGTGCCTGGACCAATCTGGGGCCATGCAAGAGGCCTCCGGAACGGTTCAGACTTTGGTCGGTCCGGCAGGTGGGGGGAGTGTGGGTTTAAGGGCAGGGGGGTAGTACTTATCCCTCCCGCCGCTCTTCCCCCTCCAGCGCTCGACTTTGCTGCAAAGTTTTTGGGGCGGCAGAGTTCCTCCCTGCTGCCCCTGCCCCCATTGTTGTCTGCATCCTCTGTAACAAGTAGAAGCTGGCACTACGCATGCGCTCGTCATGACACATGCGCGCCGCATACATCACACGTGTGACGTATGTGGTGCGTGCGCGGGCGGGCGGCGGCGGATGCACGTGCGGCAGCGACAGGCACGCACGCACCACGACGGGCGCATGCGTAGCACCAACTTCTACTTGTTACAGAGGATGCAGACAACGATGGGGGCAGGGGCGGCAGGGAGGAACTCTGCCGCCCCAAAAACTTTGCAGCAAAGTTGAGCGCCGGAGGGAGAAGAGCGGCGGGAGGGGTACATACTACCCCCACACCCTTAAAGCCACACTCCCCCCAGTGCTGGACAATGCCTCTGTGGTTCCGTGCACATCCCTACTTTATAGTTTGACTGATTTTTAAAAACAATAGTATAATTAAAAAGTATATTTGCTATGAAACCTCAGGATGGGATATAAATCAAAATCATACAATTAAAACTAGAGCACTCAAAAGCAACATTTAGTTGGAAGTAGGTGATGGGCAACTTAAGACCTGAGGAATCATATACCATATACATTTGAGAACTGTCAGAAAAGATTACTAAATAAACACAGTACTAAATCTTAAATGTTCTCAGGTTATTCTCTAACTTAATTCCTCAACTGATGTTTTTATTGTTGAACTGAATAGAATAATAATTGTAGTTAATAGAGGATGATTAAATGTTGACAATATATAGTAAAACAAAGCTGTCCTGCTAAGTGTACTGTACTCATATAACCCTTTCTGCATACTAATAGATCTTTGCTGTACCGAATGTTCATGTCAACCATAGCTATGTGTGCTCAGTAACTATGTACAGCACTCACTGATGGGAGCCCTTGATGCTTCTAATTTATCTTTTCACTTTACACAGGGATGACGTGCCAAGCCCGAAGTTCTTACGTTGCCAGTGAGATCCTGTGGGGTTATCGTTTTACACCTGTTCTCACCCTAGAAGATGGATTTTATGAGGTTGACTACAATAACTTTCATGAAACTTATGAGACAAACACACCATGTTATAGTGCCAAAGAACTGGCAGAGATGGCCAGTCAAGCAGAATTACCCCTCACTTGGTCTGTGTCCAGCCAACTAGACCAGGGTGCTGAAATGGCCACTGAAGAGGAGGTCAAGAATCAAGAAGAACAAACGGAAAGAAATGGTGATGTGGCCAATTTAGAGAATGAGTCCAAAGTTTAGAACCCCTGGTGGGACAGAGAACACAAACTTCCCTTTAAAAAGAGAAAGAGGGAACAACATTTAAGTTGTGAAATGCCTACCTGCCCATAAGATAGCAAAGATTTGGGTTAAAGCTGCAATATCCCTTATTTTACAATATAATCTCTTACCAGTGATTGGTTTTTTGTCCCACTCACCCCTCAACAGGAGAAATCAGTATTCTTGTATGCAGGTGTATTTTTTTTTTTTTATTTTGTTTTTAAGATAAAGGGCAAAATTTTAATAACCTTGGCCAAGAACAAACTGACTGACTAAGTAATGTTCATTCATGTCCTGAGCTTTAAATCCAGCTTTTTATATTTTCCAAGACAATTTAATAAACTGAATGAGATGCCTGCAGAAAACGGGCATTGCAGCTTTAAGACCCAAGGTGAGCAGAATGATCTGCAATTCAACAAAATACTGTACATATGCCTTATATAATTTATCTTTCAGTTTAGTAATAAACCCAGCATGTACAAAAGTACTGTAGTAAAAAACCTCTGAATAATGTACATATATGTGTAATTAATGTAGGCTTAGAAATATAATTATAGAAAATAGAATTCTAGAAAATTCTAGAACATTTATGGGATGCAAAAAATAAAACCCACCATTGAGAAGGTATTCCAATTCTAATACCAGAAGTTTGTTAGCGTTTGTTTGGCACCCTTCTATAACTGCCCCACTAATGCATGCCATTTTACTCATTGTACCAGGCTGGCAGCTATTTAGAGTACCTCACAGTTTTCTAAAGTGATGATTTAGCTGACTCTAAAAAGCCATAGGTCTGGGGGGGAGGGGACTGTGGGCAAAGAAATTGCAACATGATTCCTGATATACTGTGAAACTGTTTACAAAATGATCTTATCCTTTATAATGTTATATGGTAAAACCATTTATGTTATTTGGGCAGTATCGCTAGAATTTAACTGTGGCAGATTCTTGTCAAAGGCAAGAATCTCTTCGTATGACATTTGTCTATAAGAGATTTTTGTATTGGGCTATTATCCTTAAAGTGCAATACCTTGGGAAACTCTTTGGTTTTCAAAACCATTCAGTTTAAAAAAAATAAATCTGTGTCATTTTATATACATATATCTAGATATATATGTATATACACACACCAATATAAGCCATGGAAATTTTTGAATGTTATACATAGTTCAGCAGAGGACATCTTCAGCTGAAGTTCTGTCTGAGAGAAAACAATTGAATTTCAGCTGAAGTTCTATCAGTGAGATTCATTATCATAACAGGTACTTCATATGTCTCAAATATTCCCTCAAATATCTGCACCATTGGGTAATAAAGGCATCTCTTATGAGGTACCACCATGCCATCCTTGCACACATGTAGTTTAACGTGATATCAGTGAGCACAACTTGCAGGCCTCAATCTGCCATCTTTACTTATGAGTAGTGCCTTAAGTGCTTTCCAGTGTCACATTCTCCAAATGGTCAACACCTGTCAATGGGTAGACACAGTGTTTGTAAGCAATGCTATCCATTCTGTCACCAATGCACACTTTCAGGAGGGATGTAGGGAGGCTGGCGGAGGTCCTGGGACAGACCGCTGCTGCTGCCACCTGCCTTCACGTAGCCCCTACCCCCACATGCCCACACCTCTTGCACCAACTTCAGAAGCATACCAGTGCAGGGAGCACAGATACATGGGCCCTCATCCTTTCCCTGTTGGCCCACCAGGACTTTGTTCGCCAGCTGGAACAGCCCTGCTGGATCAGGCCTAAGGTCCATCTAGTCCAGCATCCTGCTTCACACAGTGGCCCACCAGATGCCACTGGAAGCCTACAGCTGGAGTTGAGGGCATGTCCTCCCTCCTGCTGTTACACCCCTGCAACTGGTACTCAAAGGCATCTTGCCTTTGAGGCTGGAGGTGGCCCTCCAACTAGTAGCTGTTGATAGACCTCTCCTCCATGAAGTTATTCAAGCCCCTCTTAAAGCCATCCAGGTTGTTGGCTGTCACATCTTGTGACAGAAAATTCCACAAGTTGATTATGCGTTGTGTGAAAAAATACTTCCATTTGTTGGTCCTAGATTTCCCGGCAATCAATTTCATGGGATGACCCCTGGTTCTAGTGTTATGTGAGAGGGAGAAGAATTTCTCTCTATCCACTTTCTCCACTCCATGCATGATTTTATAGAACTCTATCATGTCTCCCCGCAGTCGTCTTTTTTCTAAACTAAATAGCCCCAGGTGTTGTAGCCTTGCCTCATAAGAAAGGTGCTCTAGGCCCCTGATCATCATGGTTGCTCTCTTCTGCACCTTTCCCAGTTCTACAATGTCCTTTTTTAGATGTGGTGACCAGAATTGTACACAGTACTCCAGGTGTGGCCACACCATAGCTTTGTATAAGGGCATTAGAATATTAGCAGTTTTATTTTCAATCTCCTTTCTAATGATCCCTAGCATGGAATTGGCCTTTTTCACAGCTGCCGCACATTGAGTCGACACTTTCAACAAGCTGTCCACAGATTAAAAGTGTAATAATTTAAAAAAAAAAACTGCTCACCAGTTAATCAGGGGTATACTTTCTTCAATCAGAAAATTTTACTTGATTAATCTAGTCAGTGCAGCCCTATCGAGAACACATATATATCTTATGTGTACATGTTCAGGAAACTAATCAATATAGTGCATTACATCAGAAGCATCCTACATATGTATCAGCTCTCCCATGATGCTATCTATCCATATTAATCAAATTCTAATAATTTACACCTTGCCCTCATCACACTGAGGACAAGATGTTGCCCAGCACCAATTCTGTGTTGCTTAATAATTTCGCACATCAACATAACAGTGCATCTGCTGATGACTAGATCCATTGATGGCATAATGGTGCATTGACCTAACTTGTTGCATTGTCACAAAATCCGAGGTCAAGGAAATGCATTGGAATGTGACATTGCATGGTGTATATACCAACTAAGTTGCTGGGACAATGAGTCTCAGACAGGATTGATTGTTGCTGAGGACAGATAACAGCTCCAAGGGAAGGCAACATTATGTTTGTTGTGCCTGTGGAAATCTCTCTCAGAAGAAATAAGACAGATCTACTTAAATTGAAACCATGAATCAGGGCACTGATTTTGGTATCAACCAGTGCCAAAGTAAATTACTACTCAGTAAGAGTAAGGTTGGCAGAATATAACTAAGTGTGTATACAGAAGACAACTGTTTAACTCTATAGTGCAAATGCCCATTTGGACAACAAAATGAGACATGTCCTTCAAACACAAAAATAAACAGCCTTAATTTTGTGCTTAATGCCTGCCTAATCTGGAAATTTAAAAAATTGCATTGAGAAAATTTTAAATTATTTTTTGTACAGAAATATATAAAATCATGTTTTAAAATACCTAACTCAGGAGAAATCTAGTGGGCAGGTAGAAATTTTGCACTGTGATAGATTCTTCACATTCATTTCACATCAGTGTGCTGATTTTTGCTGAATACAGTTTCAAGTTATTTCATGTTCTATGGAGTGACGATGAATCTGTTATTTGCAGCTCCTAGAAGCTGTGCTCACTTCTGGGCTAAGATGTTGCACCACTGAGCTGGACTGATAAAACCATTGACAACTATATTAACTGAGTTTTGGGAAATAGTTCCTGGTTACTTTCATGAAGAAGTGATTTCCATATGGCTTTCACTACCTTGGAAGTTCCCCAAGAAGTGTTTTGTGTCTTTACGTAGCAGTTTGACAAGTTTCATCAGAAAGGTATAGAATTGCCAGTTTCATTTGCACTTTTGAAATAAAGCTAGCTTCATTGTAGATAATGTTAATATGTAGTTGGATGCCCTTTGTATGCTGTCATGGTGTCAGAACATGTTGGTTATTTATGTTGACACAGATCATACTGACCCCAGTACAGCTCTAGAAGCACTTTGTTGTGTGCAACTAGTAACCCTAGATAGGGGCGGATATCCCCATCCTACACATCCATGTTGGATTCAGTGGAGACTGGATGAGCTGCCCAGTTGCATCTGCTTCAGTTGTGTGTGCAGATCTCCCTGCTGGATTCAGGATTCTGTCTGGAAGTCTGTGCTGGCACTAGACTTTGGGAGACCCTTGGTCAAGATGCTGCCAGTGAGGTCCCCCTCCTTGAGTGGGTCACCTCGCCATTGTCACCACTGCCCATTACCTTGTCCTCTTTCTCCGGGACCAGGCCACACCATCAGCCAGACAAGGACAACAAGGCAAATGGAGGCTCTCTCTCTTTGCTCTTCTCACTGCCCACTCTCTCAGAGACGACAGGTACACCAGCAGAGACAGCCAAGAGGAGGAGGAGCAGGGCCAAGGAGCTCCAGAAGTTGGTAGTGGGACTCCTGCTGGAGTGAACACTTTAGCAAATGTCCAGTGATATCAACCCGTTACACTGGCTCTTCTTGAGGGCACAAGGAGTTTGCATGACCAGAAGAAGCTATTGACTGCATTTACAAAAAGGGAATCGGTACATCCACAGTTATGTTCCACACTGAGAGGCGAGGGGGCAGAGACCAGAAAGAGAAAGTTATGTGTTGTCTGTATTAAACATTTCTGATCAGAGTGACTGAAGGGCAATCTTTAGTTGGAAAGTAATTTTTTGCTCCTCACTTCAGCCACAGCTTGGTGGGATGTGAGGGGGCATGTCAACCTAAAATGTTCTGGTAGAACATTTGCATATATCAGAGGTAGCCTTTTAACAGAGAGCTTCATAGGAAGGATAGAGTAGAAAGAGAGAGGAAATTATGGAATGTTCCAACATGGCTGTGTCAGCTTGCTCTACTAATGCAAATGCATGAGAAAGCAAAAGACAACACACACATTCACACACCAAAAAGAAGTTGTCTTTGGGCAATCAGCTTTTTGCTCTTGTAATTTTTTGGGCCTTTCTATAAGCAATCATGGCAGGTTTGTTAAGATTTTAGACAATGTAAAAATGCTTGTCATGTGAAAAGTGGATTTGAAGGCCCTAATAAGCTTTTTTGTGCCTGTTAACACAAAAGATGCATCATTCTGGCACATGCATGTCTAGGCTGTAACTTTGTGAATAGGGCACAAAGCTTAAAAGTCTCTCTCAAATTGTCTTTGTTAATATCAATGAAGCATCCAATGTAAAGTTTATGGAATCTCATTTTTGTAATAGAAGCTTAAAACCTGAAACTTCCAATGCTCTTAGTGGGGGAAGCTTCACCAAAATTTTGTACTAAGAATGTCCCATACTCTTCTATTTTTCTACAATGACTGATTAAGGAGTTTAACAATGTATTTTGTGTCAATGATTTCCATTGAAATGTTGAAAAACAGATAAGAATGGAATGCTGTTAATTAACAATGGATTTTCAAAGCTGATAACATTGAGTAGCGTTTTTCATTATTTCATCAATCATATTTAATGTATTAAACAACTTGGGAGAGGGGATTTTCTAACCGCTGTCACTGGTGGAATCTTACTGACTTAACGGGGTAACCACGTGAAATCAACTGGGCCACAAATTGCTTGCACCGAAGCATGTAACTTATGAGTGAAACTTTTAAAACCATAAACAGGTGTTTCTTCATGCAGCTGGCTAATTTATGAATCAAGGTTTAATTGCAATTCCTATATATGTATGCATGTGTATTTCATTAATACTTTGGTTGCTCTGCCTATCATCTTGTACAGTTCATAAACAAAAGAGCAATCAATGTACATGATGTACAACCCAGCAGACACCACTGATGTACAACTCCCATTTCAGTGTTGCTCCATACAAGCTCTTGTTAGAGAAAACCATCAGTATTATAGTCAAGTGCTTAAGGCTTCTAGTCTGTGTATAGGATTCCATCTTTTTACAATCCTGGGTGGAATGAATGACTGCAATCCAAGGAAATTTTACTGTCTATTTTAATGGAACCAGAATGTCATTCAATGACTGCCATGTCCATTTATACCCATCATGAATCTTATCTTCTGTGATTGTTTAAATAAAGCTCTGAATGAGAGCAAAAATAAATTATCCACCTTAATATTAAAGCCAATTCCTAATTTATCATAAAAATTATGATAAATGTGGCTCAACTGTGTTACAAATATTTCAGCATGTTAGAAATTTATCTGGTTTACTCTTTCCATTGGAATTTATGAAACTATTTGCATAAGTCATATCCCACCTGGGCTTAAACATCTGCAGGTTCAGGATTCTTCTAAAGTGTATGGAAGATCTGGAAGGTTCACTGGTGCCCTCTGCAAACAAAAATCAGTACTACAAGAACTGTAAATGCTTGTTTCAATGCATACTTGATGCTTACCAAAGTGAAGTTCTTACTTGAAAATAATGTCTTATTGATTTCTTTAAAACATGCAACCATTGTGACTGAAATTAAAAATGACAGAATTTTCATTTAATTAAAGTTGAAAACAGTTTTTACTAGATTTGGCTCTGAAAAGCTCAGACTATATTCACTGTTGTGTTGCTTTCCTTTGTAAATAATCAAATTATTTCCTTTTTGTTTTTTGGTCACAACCCACAAGGAAGTTTACCCAGTTGTTGTGAACAGCTTCCATTACACTTAGCATTCACTGGAGAACACCCTTAAGGACTCTATCCTTTGATTTTGTCCATGTTTAGGACAAAACCAATTAGGTTACATTTTGAACTGATAGGGTGTCTCACAATTTCTGTAACTAAAATTCATAAGACACCACGTCATCTCATTACTTTGCAAAAAATATTCATAATGGAAAAACTAACTTGCAAGCCTAAGAAAAGAGCTTTCAGTTTAAATTATTCTGCTTGATGCCCCTGGCATAACACTCAAATAGTTTATTAAGGAGATATTTTAAACTGCTTTTATTTCGCAGATCGAGTTCCATTCTCATTTTACAAGAATAACAGGAGCACAACAGAACCCTACATTACTATTGTCTTCACAGCTTAGGGTAGTATGCACTTTGCAAAAGACAAACATTCTGATAACATGCCAACTATCTGAAGAAAACAATGAACTTCACATAGAAAGAAATGTCATATATCTTATTTGAGCAACTCCACTATATCAGTGATTTGACATGTCTTTTCTTACATTTTTAATTATATGGCCATTATTATCCACCATCCTTTCCCCCTAACCGATGTCTTAGAATATAACCTGTATATAACAATGGTTGCCCACAGCTGTAAAAGCATTGCCACCAATCTGTAGCCCATTCTCTCTCTCTCTCTCTCTCTCTCTCACACACACACACACACACACACACACACAGTTTTTGTAAGCCCCCATTGACATCAGTCTCAGCCAAATCTTCAGGCAGAGTTTCCAGGTCTTTGCACAAAGATGATACCTATATGTTCAAATGCTCTGAGGCATTGAAACAGAAGGCAGTTGCAACTCTCCTCACACACCACTTTCCCCACCACTGTGGCAGGCTGCAGAGTCCTAATGTTGCAACACAGAAGAGGATGGAGGGAAACACAGACTTCATGCTCTTTCAGTGAGAACATTAAAAGGTAGAAGCACAGTCTGTAGACTTGTTAAAGTGTATATCATGCTCTACATGGTTCCCCACCCTGCCACCCGTGCAGATTTGAACACAATAGAAAATTCTGGTTGAGTAAAGGCATCTGTGGTACACCTCACTGTTTCCCAGGTGAGATCTGAAAGAAGGTCATAGCAACTTGACAATCTTTTGATAGTCAACCCAAAAAAGGTGTTGAGAGGCTCTTGGAGCTATAAGGTGGGATAAAGATTTTTGGATAAAAATAAAATCTCATTGGCTAAAGGATTGGACTGTTAGCCTATTAAAGGTTCTCTTAAAAATGAGAAACTCAACAATTTTTTAAAAGGTAGCCACTAATTGGCCACTATCTAACTAACGTGAAAGCAATGAAATAGAACTTAATTGTGACTAAGTCCTACTGCTTTTAAAAAGATTTCGCTCTGACTAACTTTTGCTGGCTTTTGCCAATTGTTTAGCAAAAGGAAAGTTATTAATGCAGGCAGTGATTGGAGATCCCCAACCCAGGGAATGCCAGCCTGCGCTCCGCGGGCTAACACCACAGTGTGGCAAGGCAAGAGAGAGCAAGGCAGCTAGGGCGGGACAAGAAGAGTGAGAACGAACTGCAGCTGTGGCTCATTTCCCGCCCTCTCAGCCCTGCCTGTACCAACTGCCACTGAATGCAGGGGTTCTCAAACTTGAGTCTCCAGATGTTGGACTACACCTCCCTTCATCCCAGCCACAATGGCATTTGGCTATGGATGATGGGAGTTCCATCATCCAAGAACTTCCAGGACCCAAAGTCTGAGAACCCCTGTATTAATCCAATGTGCAAATCAGGCAGTCTGATGACCCTCTTAAATATATCACTTTAACTGGTGATTCATGAAGCAACAGGAGCTGGCAATGAAACTCCCAACCACCTGGTGTTCTTTGGTCATGTATTTTAAACAAATTCACATATTAATGTTGGCAATGATAAACAATGCATTCAATTTGTTTGCAACGGTATCAGTGCTGAAAGCTCTCTCATAAGCCACTGAAGGGCTTATGTCAAGGGTTCCATACCAAGTCATACCTTCTGGAGAACCAAAATAATATCTCCCATAAAGCTAGTTGCTTTTACAATTAGTGTTTTAAGAAATGTAATAAAAGCTTTACTCAATCATACCAATTCATTGATTAGATTCTGTAGCTCTACTGAGCAGGGGTTGTACTCAGGGGGCGGGTTGCCATTACATTTCCTATCTCTTTTACATTATCATATGTGGGGGGCTGGGGAAGCGATACAATGGTGTCATGTTGCAAGCATCAAGATTAAGGGCTGAATTCCTAAGTGTATATACTGCACATCCTTTGAAACAGAAAAACATTGCTGATGTGTATGGAAGCAATTACACCCTTACACAATTTCTGCCTTACACCCTTTGGTCTTTTACAAACAACTTTGAGGCACAAAAAATGACTGGATTTTACTCTCCTTCTTTTCCCAGATTCATAAGCAAGTGAAAGAAACAAAAGCACAGTGGCCAGTCTGTATTTTTCCTCTTGAAACGGCATGGGTCTAGCTTTTTGAAGTTAAAAATTAAAAGTTAAGTTCAGAACTATCAACATAGCTAATTTTACTGGCATTTATTTTACTGAGTGGAGGCATACTTCTAGATACGGGGACATGCAAACTGTCTTTCTTTTTCTTCTCGAAGAAAGCACTACTATTCTATCAAACTCAATTCAAGCAACCATAATAATGAAAACCTTCATTGGAACAGCCAGTAGTTTAAAAGTGTGCAGTTATTTGAGTAGCACATGCCTGTGATACCAAGTGTCTAAAGTTAATTCAGCACTCAGCTTTAGTGCATCATAGTGCTTCATCTAGACATCGTAATGGTGTATTTGTGGAAGAGTACTGCATTTGCAACACTGGCAAGTTCTTTTACATTGGGAGTTTGTGTTCCTCACCAGGGTTGTGCTAGTATAATGCTGCTGTGTTTGCTTAAGGACATAGTGCAAGTATGTTGTGCAAAGAAAGGACCATCTGTTTGACACTAGTCTTTGCACTAGCAGATGCTGACAAGCTGCACAACTGTTCCAATTTCATTGCTCAAGATTGTTTCACAACACTCGTAACAGCCTCATAGCACAACTTTGTATATGTGTCCCGAAGAATGTCTTTCACAAGTGGCCATGCAACATCGCAGAGTACCACAACTTTGAGCAGCCTCAGCAACCCGCTTGAGCGAACACAACTTTGTACATTGCACAAGCACACCATTAGGGTGTCAGCCGCTGTGTTGTAAAAATATACAAAGACTTCACTTTTAAGCACACTCTCTAGAAAGTAAACGCCATTAGCTTAGCAGGACGTCTGAGTGAAGATGTATAGGACTGCTCTGTCATACTCAAAATTTAAAAATCTGATTTAAAAGAATTGCAAAACAAAATATCCTAGAGTAACAAAATACCATTTTTGAATATTTGGTAGTGTGACTGAGATATATCTGAATTACAGAAGAATTTAAAAATAATTTACTGATGTAAATTATTGATGTAAAGAGCCCCTGGTGGCGCAGTGGTAAAACTGCCGCCCTGTAACCAGAAGGTTACAAGTTCGATCCTGACCAGGGGCTCAGGTTTACTCAGCCTTCCATCCTTCCGAGGTCGGTAAAATGAGTACCCAGAATGTTGGGGGCAATATGCTAAAATCATTGTAAACCGCTTAGAGAGCTCCGGCTATAGAGCGGTATATAAATGTAAGTGCTATTGCTATTGCTATGTACATATCATACAGTATTGCAGGCATGAAAAGCAAAGATTGCTGCAAATCTGAGTAAATTATGGGGTGGCAACGCTGAGCAGCAATTACACTTTCTCCAAGGTCATGATGAACACCTCAACTAGCAGATGTCATTGGCATTGCTCTATTCCATTGCCACTGAAGAGCATTGCGGAACACCTTTAGAACATCCACAGGCAGTGAGAGAGAGAGAGAAATACTGAGAGTAGGTAGATAGGTAGGTAGGTAGGTAGGTAGATAATCAGCCAATAATTGTCTATAGATGTTTGGACTGTTCACCTATTTTCCAAAGGGAAGAGAGCTTATGAGATCACCATGTCTGTGAGTGTCCCTCTGATAATCTTTGTATTCACAGCCCAATAAATACCAAATTACAGATTATTGGCTACTAGTCTGGTGGCTGTGGGCCATCTCCAACCCCACATGCATGATGCCTCTCAATACCAGTTGCAGGGGAGCAACAGCAGGAGAGAGGTCATGCACATACCTCTTGCCTGTGGGCTCCCCAGAGGCTCTGGTGGGCCACTGTGTGAAACAGGATGCTGGACTAGATAAGCCTTGTGCCTGATCCGGCAAGGCTGTTCTTATTTTCAAATTCATGGCACGTGAGAGGGGACCCAGAGGCCCACAGCAGTAGTATCAGTGGTATTTCTTTTACCGATACATCATGTTGTTTCAATATGGCGGCCACTCAGATAACACTCCTTTGTCGCTCATGTGCTTTATTTAATCTTTATTTTGAAGGGGGTTGTCTTAAATTAAGTGTCATCTTTTTCCAGTAAGTATGATGGTGATAATATACTACTTCTCAACAAAATGTTCTCAAAGAAACAGTCAAATAAAATGAAGAGACTGTTTCAATACTTCTGCAAGCTTTCCACATTATGCAATCCTTGGAATACTACTACCTAGAATGTATTGCAAAGAAAATCTAGTGGGGCAAAACAGCTCTTGAAGCGAGTGAAAAGTTAGGACCCCAAACAGCAAGTCAGATGTGTCCAAAAAGCCACATTGCTTGCCTATTTGTATTGCGCTCTGCAGAATTCCTAGTACACTATGATCCTAAAAGCTTTGCAGTAAACGAGCAGAACCACAGCAAGAATATTGTGACAGAATGCTAGCTAACTTACAGCTAGGACAAGTGCAAATATATTCTCAGTTCTGGGAGGAAATACAGAATGCCAGTCTTTACAGAGGTAAGATGACATATTTTCAAGCTGCGTTTATTCTGCTGTCAGTTGTAAATATGTGAAAATGAGTGTCTCTCAGGGAGGCGGGACATACCTTTTCTCCTTTCACTTTTCCACTTGCCATCATAGTTTAAAAAGGACAATAATATCACCATGCTTCTTATTTTAGCAAGATTGTGAAAAATTGTACCATTGTCATTACTCATTTGATTGTGTGCTCTATTGTGATGTGATGATTATAAATTTAAAAATAGCAATGAAAAAATGTATTTTGTAGTGAAGAGCCCTAATTTCAAACTTCATACAGGAATGAATTATTATAGCAAGATGAAAGAAGTTGCATTTCTCAACTCATCTATGTACTCCACTTCTAACTTTAAAGCCCACCTGTATCTTGGATGGATTTAAAACCGGAGTCCTCTCCATTTCTTTTCCTAAGCACAAGGAATGGTGTCTGCCTATACACACCTCAAAAGTGTCTCAGTCTCTCTCAAGGGCTGTTAAAGATCTCTCAGTTATTCTATGGCTAGTTGAATAATATAATAAGACAAGCCATGATTATGTACATCTGACACCTTGTGAATTTGTATTGCAAATAACATATCATATTGTAATAACCAATCTCCAATATAATTAGGTATGACCACTGGTGATCCACTAAACTCAGTGGACTAATATGTCCATTTTAGATGCCAATCCTGATGAAACTTACTTAGATGTAAACAAATCTCATTCATTCAACTGGAACTTACCTTCAAATGCTTATAACCATCATAGCCTTCAGTTGATAACTTCAGGCAATCCAGATTAAGTTTAGGAGACTAAGGCTATATTTCACTCCCATTATTCATCAATCCATTGCCGGCTTAAAAAAAAAAGTTTACTGATTCCACATGTGAGTTCCTATCAGTAATAAATTCTATTTATTTACGGGGGGCGGGGGCGGAAGAGAAGATAATAGAGCTGGGTACTATTGTAATGGTTTGGCTTCTAAACATTCTTTGATCCTTTTGAAATTTTCATTTAATAATTTCACTGTATCTGTGTGCAGACAACGAAACAAAAGCATGCATAATATGAGAACACCCGGGGTGGGAGGGGTGGGGAGTACCTAGAAAATATACCATTTTTTAAAAATCAACAACTTTGTGAACCTGATGTGTTGGGGGGGGAATTACTTATGTTAATAGAGCTGCTTCTTTCAAATGAAAAATAAATAAATAACTTTTTGAAGTAACCTTAGTTTTGTGAATCCTTTCTGTTATCCTTGCTTAGGATGGCCTCCATGTTTCAGAGAACAGACTAGCTTGTTTGCCATGTATAGTAAACATGTAAAAAATTATGGTGATGATGTACAATGCTGTTACCTTCTGTAGGGTTGTTGTGAGAATAAAGTGAGATAGTCACATGTACACTCACTTTATTTCTTTACACGATGTGTGTGTGTGTGTGTGTGTGTGTGTGTGTGTATAAAATTTTGATTGTGTAACTGATTAACTCAGATCCAGATAGTGAAGCATCACTGTAAAGTGCCCCAGGAAGCAGAGCTGAAAAGCCTGGACTTTTAAAAAGAAATACAGACGTCTTATTACAGGAGAACACCACAGTAATTGGGTACTGAATATTGGCTGCTAGAGTGGATGTAAAAGAATGAATCTGAAGGCTGTATTAGAGAGGGCAGGGGGAGCAGCTGGTAATCAAAGTCAAGTCTCTTGAGAGAGACGAAGAGGAAATAGAAAGAAAAAGCATTTTATGTTAGGACTGTGGGTGAAGTTTGCAACCTTCCGAATTCAGCAAAATTCTGGGAGGGTTTGGTAGGGGTTAGAAACTACTCTCGCTTTCGTGGGGGGACCCTCATAATTTTCTTAAAGTTCAAGAGCTTGTGAAGGGGTTGATCCAAGTCAGCAGAGACAGCAGCAGATGCAGCCATGTTAAAAATGCCACCTCCCCTCCTGGTCTGTACTATTTTGCTTTCTGGAATGTGCCAGAGAATGACGTTGCATCGTGATGCAATGTCATTCCCTTGCACATTCCAGAAAGTAAAATAACATCAATTCTTTTATTAAACCATCTGCCACTCTTAGATGCCAAGTAACTGGAATCTGAACATCTGATTTGAATCCATCTGTAATCAGTTATTAAGTGTTCAAGATGATGCTGAGGAAAATATTAAAACATCAGTTCTTCCAGGAGAGTTTTAAAAAATAATAATTGTTTTGTATTTGTAAAAAATACAATTGCCAATTGTATTTTTCCACAGAAGATAATGTGTTTTCTCTTAAAGAAAGAAAGCTTTTAAATTCCAGAAACTGGCCTACCCACAGAGAATCTTCAACGGCTTAGGTCCGGGTTACCTTACAGAACGCCATCTTCTACATGATCCCCACCGCACGTTAAGGTCATATGAGGAGATCAGTCCCCAGTTACCACCGGTACGTCTGGTGGCAACTCAAAGGCGGGCCTTCTCTGTAGCTGCTCATGAGCTGCAGAATGCACTCCCTGCAGAAATCTGTAATCTGAATTCATTGTTGGCCTTCAGGCAAGCCCTTAAAACCTATCTGTTTAGCCAGGCTTTCCAGGGTTTATAAACTGTAAATGCTTGGCCTGGTTTTCCAGAGTTTTAAAAACAGTTTGTTAATTGGTTTTATATTGTTTTTATAGTTTTTGATTTTAACTGTTAATTAATTTTGATTGTTTTTATTTTGGTGTAAACCGCCCTGAGCCATTTTTGGAGGGGAGGTATAGAAATCAAATCAAATCAATCAATTAGAATTGTTTGCATCTAGTATAAGTCAAGCACCAATACAAAGTAGCATCAGGGACCCAGCCAATCATGCGACAATCAAGGCAATCATGGGGGAAATACAATTGGCTCCTGTTTGGACATTACTAGAAAACATTACTTTTGGGAAGTGCTAATTTGTATATCTGCAGGAAAAGTATTCTTATCTGAGAAGAAAGTCTAGGAGGGCAACATGCACAAAGCAATTCACTATGCTCAACCCACCTTATAGATTCAGAATTTGAAACTTAAAAGAGGGGGTTCTTTGAGAAACTAGTATGAAATCTCAGCATAACAACTTGCATTCAAACCTCACTTTGCTGACTTAAAAGTAGCATATGCTTCTTTACACAGCCCATGATTACTCACAGATTTTTGTTTCAGTGTTTTTCTCTGACCACCAATCCTTGCTGATGTGGGCAAATAATGTCAGGACATTTAATGAACAAGCCCCTTACTCCATGATCTCAGTCTACTCTCACTGTGCTTGCTGCGAATTGTGAGCTCCACCTACTTATGAAAACAAGGAATAATGATCACATATTCACCATATTCACATGTTATAATCAACACTTGTACAAGTGTACAGAGGTACAGATCTGTACACAGGTACAGTTATTCACACTTTATATTGAACGGAGGTATAGCAGTGTTCTTTCTATTTGTACTGTACCATGCATTTGAGGGGCCTGTTTCCAGGCTCATTTTAAAAATGAATACAGGTACAGTATTCACACAAAATCATGTACCTGAGTACCAATATCTGTATACTCATACAATGTCATGTCTGAATAGGGCTATTGTTTTCAAAGTCACTTATCAGAGATGAAACTAAACTACACATCAGGCAGGAGATGTATGAGGGGAAATGGGGTGGGGTTTAATAATTTTAGCTTAATAATTTTAATAACAAACAATGCAATACCAAAAAATATGTAAGATCAAGAAGCATCCCATTAAAGATAACATAAGAACATTTACAACAGTGGCAGATGTCAGAGCTCTGTCAGTGTTGCTGTGCTATATAAAAAGAGATGCTCCTTAATTGTATATGCTGGATTGCATTGCTTTTTTAAGAAAAAAACCAAACACATATGATAAGTGTTGGAAGTGAAGGACTTTGCACTGTCTCTTGTCTCAAAGACAGTGGAGGACAGACTAGTGAGTCAGAGGGCTAGAGGGTCAAGACATTGGTCATCCCTTCTCTACTGCTCTGACACTATCCCTTTGGAATGTAGATTGCTACTCTTAGGGACTAACTTACTTACTTCCTGCTTTGCACTTCCTCTCTCCCTTCTCTTCCTGTTCCTTCTACCTTGCAACATGCAAGCTCCTCTCCCCTGCACCATGTGTGCAGAGATACAGAATCCATCTGCATCCAGCTAGATAGATAGATTAGAGATCCTAACTCCTCACTTTCCTATCTAGAATGGAGTTCTCTAATAAATACCATTTATATTGACTTGAAACTATGAACTGGCTCCAAGTTACTTTACTCTCAGCATACACGCATGCCTAACCAAATTCCGCTGTGTTGTGCCTCTGTGCACTCTGCTATAATGAAAAAGGGTTTCTCTTACCAGAGAGAATTCCCAACAATAAGGGCAAAAACCTCAATTATTCAATGAGACTCACTCCCCAGTAAAGCTTAGGATTGCAGCCATAAGGTTTTCCTCTGGTACCATTTCACATCGTGCTAGCTAGAAGATCATTCCTGTTTTTCAGAAGTGCATTTGCAGTGCCTCTCAGCAAATACTGCATTTGTGCTCCCTTTGGTGGAAGAACCTGCTGCGCTCCTGCTTCCCTGATGCTCATGACTCAGAGCAACTGGCCAGGTTGCAGTGATTTCATTACCAATTACATACACAAACAATGAGCAACAATTCTATTAAACCATTAACAACCATTTGAACTAAAAAGCAATGTGGAGGAGGGAGGGAAGGCTAGCAGTGCAAAGTCACAGATTAATGATCCTACCCCTCTTGTGTTATATGCAGATTTGGTAACTTGGTAAGTTATGTGTATAAAAAACTAACTTCTGTGCTAACTTAATGTGGAAACCAAGGCAGAAGTACTGCCGTGATAAAAGTGATTCAGTCCTCTTCTGGCAACAGAAACTGAACATATTTTGACACATACTCATAATGCTGTCAGTAACTTTTCTAACATCCTTTTTACAAGGAGGAAGAACTAGATACATACATTTATATTACTAGTTATTAGTAAGGGCCTATCATTCCGCTATGATAAGCACGCCGTCAAAGTGATATGCACGCTTTATTTTTGCTTTGGCTCATGTGAGAGATTCATCATGATACCAACCAGTTTTCTTTGAACTGGCCTTCCTGCTATATCACAAACTGATCTGAAACCCCTCTCCATTTCAAAACTGCTTTGCAATGTGGCATGGAAGCTCTGGCTATCCAAGAATTAGTCGAAACATTCTCCTTGGGACTCAGAGCTAGAATTCTTGGCATCTTTGCCTATATATTCACAACTCAGATGGCTGCGACATTTAAGCTATGTAAGTCTTTTTAGTAAACTAAAAAGTCATTCCCAATCAACTGAGCAACACTGAGCATTTTCAAAAATGCTATTATTTTTAATAGAAATACTTATACAAGCTGCAATGGCAGGCACCAGCCTAGAAGAGGCTTCACTGCTTCACTTTCACACAGGAGGGAAGGCCTCTTCAAAGATTATGCCTGTCATGATAAAGATCAGAAGTTCCCAACCTTGGGTTCCCAGATGTTGACCAATTCCCATCATCCCCAGCCATAATGGTTTGGCCATTGTGGTGGGGGATGATGGAAGCTGTAATCCAATAACATCTGAGTACCCAAATTTTAGAACCTCTGACATAGATAAGAACATAGGTAACAGCCTGGCTGGATCAAGCCCAAGGCCCATCTAGTCTACTGTACCATTTCCTACAGTGTCCCCCCAGATGCCTCTGGGTAGCCTACAACCAGAAGATTATTTATTTATTTACTACATTTTCATTCTGCCTTGACAAAGAGACCCAAAGTGGTTTACAATAGTAAAAGAAGCAAATCACAGAAGATAAATAAAACGTTGTCTTAGGCTGTTGGTCTTTTCAGGAGTTGAGGACAAGAGCTCCCTGGCCTGGGTGCATCCTTTCTTGCCTTCCTCTCAGGGCACACTGGTCTTTCAGCACTCCTGGGAAAGTGGGGCGGCGGGCTGCCCCAACAGTCCTGACAGGCCAGAGCTGGTCTCTATGGGGGCCGATGCTATGCTTTCCCCTGGCCTGGGTGCCTCCTTTCGTGCCCTCTCAGGGCACACTGGTCTTTCAGTACTCCTGGGAAGGGGGGAGGGACTACCCCAACAGTCCTCACAGGCCAGAGCTGGTCTCTATGGGGGGCCCGATGATGATGGCATGCCTCCTGCTGTTATTCCCCTGCAACGGGTATTCAGAGGCATCCTGCCACTGAACCAGGAGGTAGCCTATAGCCATCAAGACTAGGTAGCCATTGATAGACTGGTCCTCCATAAATTTGTCTAAGCCCCTTTTAAAGTCATCCAATTCTATGGCAGATAATTCCACAGATTATGCACAGTGTGAAACAGTACTTCCTTTTTTTGGCCCTAAATTTCTAGGCAATCTGTTTCATGGGATGATCCCTGGTTCTAGTGTTGTGAGAGAGAGAGAGAAATTTATCTCTCTCCACTCTCTCTACTCCACGCATAATTTTATAAATCTCTATCATGTCTAACCAGAGACATGATAGAGATGTCTCTGGTTACCTTTTTTTCTGAACTAAATGTTGTAGCCTTACCTCATATGCCCCTAGATCAAAGTGCCAATTTCTGTATCTTCTTTTCCAATTCTGTAATATCCTTTTTGAGTTATGGTGACCAGAACCGTATACAGTACTCAGATGTGGCCTGAGTAATGAGATTTCTATAATGGCATTATAATACTAGCAATTTTATTTTTAACCCCCTTCCTTTTTCACAACTCTCAACACATTCAATGAGCTGTCCACCATGGCCCCAAGATCCCTCTTCAGGTCAGTTAGCGACTGCTCAGACTCCATCCATGCATATGTGCAGCTGGGATTTTTTGCACCCATGTGCATCACTTTACACTTACATTGACATGCATTTACCATTTTGTCACTCACTCACCCAGTTTGGAGAGATCTTTGCAAAAACTGCCAATTTATTCCTATCCTCTTTTTCCTGTTCTTTAACTAGTTACCAATCCATAGATGAACCTGTCTCCTATGTGGCTGCTAAGCTTACTCAAGAGCATTTGATGAGAAACTTTGTCAAGAACTTTGTGAAAGTCCCAAGTATACTATGTCAGCTGGATCACCTTTATCCACACAACTGCTGACGTTCTCAACTAAGTCCAAAATGTTGGTGGGCAAAATTTACCTTTGCAGAAGCCATGTTGGTTCTCCTTCAGCAGGGCTGTTCTTCTTTATGCTTAACAATTTTACCTTTGATAATGCTTTCCATCAAATTGCCCTGGGCAGAGATGCTATGCTAACTGTGTAATTTCCCATATTCTCCCTGATCCCTTTTTGAAAATCGGAGTTACATTGGCTACTTTCCAGTCCTCTAGTACAGAGCCTGATCATAGGGATAAGTTACATATTTTTGCAAGGAGGTTGACAATTTCACATTTGAGTTCCTTCAGAACTCTTGGGTGGATGCCGTCTTGCCCTGACAATTTGTTAATTTTTAGTTTTTCAGGACAGTTTAGAACATCCTCTCTCGTCACCTCAAATTGGCCCACATGGCTGTTGACACTCCCAAAAAACTCCAAAAAGTTATTAAGGCAAGAATTTGCAGAAGCCTTGCTAATTCTCCTTCAGCAAGGCCTGTTCATCTGCATGTTAAATATTTTTTTCTTTAATAATGTTTTCCATCGGTTTGCCTGAAGCAGATATTAAGCTAACTGACCTGTGATTTCTTGGATCCCTCCAGATCCCTCTATGCATCCTCTAAAAACAAAGCAACACCTTTTTCAGTTTAAAACTCTGGTGTTTGTCATAGACAAGTGTATGCACATTTCATTAATTAAACTCATTTGATAATTTGACTTAATTTCCCCACCAAACTGAACGTTTATTCAATCCAGTTAATGTGTATAATTTAAAACACTCAGGACAGAAAGTGAGGGTTGATGTTCCCGTAAAGACATGCTTAAACTGGAAGCTCTCCTAAGCAGCTCAGTGGTGGTTATGGCACACTGGGAGGAGGTGGTAACTCTTTCCTCTGGTGGCAGTTTCTCAGTGAAAGTTTTTTC
This sequence comes from Hemicordylus capensis, assembly GCF_027244095.1. Classification (NCBI taxonomy): domain Eukaryota; kingdom Metazoa; phylum Chordata; class Lepidosauria; order Squamata; family Cordylidae; genus Hemicordylus; species Hemicordylus capensis. Next base: position 91,696,590 of record NC_069659.1, on the reverse strand, counting down.
TTTCCTCTCCCACAAGGCCTTATATGTCCCCTAAACTGTTATTTGAAGGCAATAATGCTTTGGGACACATAGCAACTCCTGGGGAAATTACTTTTTTTAACAGGAAAATGGCCCAAGGGGAAAGAGTTAAACCCAGACTCTGCAGGCACCATGCTCCTGATCTAGATCCCCTACGGTGGCTTTGTCGTAATTAAGTGTAGCTTCCAAGTTTAATCATGTTTGCTAATGAAGTGTTTAAGGGAAAGTCTATTTTTACCAGCATACGGACTGGATTTTTCTCAAGCATTCACTCAACAGTACTGTCTTTAAATACAGCCCATTTCCATTCTTGTAAATCTTAAAAGCAAGAGAACACTGGGCTTGCCATCCCTGCCCATGGAATCTGCCTCTAAGATTCATCTAGTGCCAGGTTACTGGAGACAGAGTTACGAGGACCTGATCTGCAAGCAATTTGCTTTGGAGATGGGAAACTACAGTGAACCAAAACATAGAAGCCATACAACTATGGAATGAACAGTTAAGAACATCTACCTAGCTTTCCCAAAAAGTGACAGCTAGCAGGAAGCATCAGTTATGACATCTGTACCCCATCCTTCCTACAAGGAACTCAGGGCAGGATACACAGTTCTCCTCACATTTTTATCTCACAACCACCTTTTGTGGTGGGCTAGGATGAGAGAGAGTGATTGGCCCAAGCTCGCAGAGTAAACTACACGGCTGAGTGGGGATTTGAACCTGGAACTCTCCAGTCCTAGTCCAACTACTCTAACACCTACACCACAGTTCTTCTTACCTGAAGAATCCCATCAGTAGAATCCTGCTTGAAAATAATCTGGTCCATGATCGTAATAAAGATTATTCTATTTTGCTTGAAAAACACTCTTTTCCAGTTCCAGTTAATGCCAGAACTTATTGATGTTATTGGAATGGAAAATGCTGAAACTGAAACAACAGCATGCACCTTCTGATGAAATGGGTTTGCACTTTTATGCAGATAGCCTTAGAATCCTGGAGAGCTGTCAATCACAAAAATCAGTTAGAGTTAGGGGTGTGCATGGAACCGCGGAGCTGTGGTCTGGCACTGGGGTGGGGGGTTCCATTAAGGGCAGGGTTTTTTACTTACCCCTCCCACCGCTTTCCACCCTTGGCGCAGTATTTTCTGTAGCAATGGGGCGGCAGGATACCTCCCTGCCGCCCCTTTCCCCGCTTGACTGCAAAAGGCACGCGCCCGCACAAAGATCAGTATTTGTGCGCGCACACGCAAAAGGCTCCTTAAAGCCTTTTGCAGTCAAGCAGGGAAAGGGGCGGCAGAGAGGTATCCTGCCGCCCCATTGCTACAGAAAATATGGCGCCAAAGGTGGAAAGCAGCGGGAGGAGTAAGTTAACCCTCCCCCACCCTTAATGGAACCCCCCACCCCAATCCATCTGAACCTGAACCACCCATCCCCAGACCGGTCCAGAGGCCTGTAGAATGGCCTCCGGACCGGTCCGGGCACATCACTAGTTAGAGTGTCAGTTAAAGCTCAGTTGGTTGGGGGATTGGGTCCACTGTTCCCTCTGAGGCGTGTGCATGTGCGTGCGCTCACAAGTTTTCTGATGTCCACTCAGATTGAATTAGGAAGGCCCCGCTCTGAATGTATGTGCGCACATAGTGCCTTTGATGTGTTTAGAAAACCAAAGCAACTCCATTTTCTTAGAAACCCCATTTCTAACCCCAGCCCAGCTCAGGGACATCACTGCCTCTCATGATTAATGTCATTATCTCTCTGTAGCAAAATTGTATCTATGAAACTTGTTAACATAGTCAAGGTTCTCACTGCTTTTCGCTGACAGTTAAGAAAACAGGATCTAACCAAATAAGGAGTAATCACCTGATGAACAATGAATCATTTGCATGCGTACTAGATACTTGGGCCATGTATACTGTGTCTCGGGTGTCAGTACCATTTAGATTGTATAAATGTAAGATGCACAGAGGCGTATCTAGGGGAAATAGCGCCTAGGGCAAGCACTGAAATTGTGCCCCTGTCCAAACAGGGATAATGGGACTTGTAGTCAACAACATCTGGAAATCCCTGTTAAAAGGAACACTGTACCATCTAGACATGGTTGTTGATCAAAACCTGAAAACATGAGCCATTTTTATTAAAGACTTAGAACAACAGTCAGGAGTTATGTGAGGATTCCAGTGTCATTTTCTGTCTCATATCATGCTTTATATAAAACCATGACTTTGTCCTAAAGGATCACCTGCCCAAAATCCTGACAGCCTTTGTCTTGTGATGACTGTTGGCTCATGATGGGGTATATGTGCATTCACCACACTAGTGCTTACTTTGGCACCAGGAGGGAGGAGGATACATTAGTTTGCCACACTAGACAGAGGAATTTGCAACAGGAGCAGACAGCCAAGTTCTGCCAGGGCCAAAACCAGCCCTTGCCAGACTAAGAAATCATTGTAGCTTGCCCCGTCCTGTCACAAGCAGTGTGCTGTTTTTTATTATTGACTCTCAGATATCCTAACTCTCAGATATCTCAGTCATGGATGGAAAATATAGGGTCAATTTACAAGAGACACATTTTCTACATGGAAGTTTCTTCTGTGCAGGTGTTGTGCAGAAACCCATGTGTAGTGATCAATACATATGTATCTATTCCGCACAGTTTCTTACAAAAATGACATTCCCACAGGAAATTTTGCTTCACATTAACTAGTTCTGGGTGATAGGCAATGGACAAGAATTTGGCAAAAGAATTTGGGCACTATAAAAACATGTTAAATACATAAAATATTTGTTTTTATCTTGTTGTAAACCTCCCAGAGACATAAGTTTTGGGTTGTATAAAATATGTTAAATAAATAAAATAAAATGATGTTTCATTTACCAAGCAACACAGACAATGTAAGCATAAAGCTGGATACAATAAAGCAGGAAGTGCATCAGAGACCCTGGGCAACAGCAAGGTCTTTTATATGCTGTTCTATATGCAAGGAACTGTCATATTTGCAAGGAAATTCCTGTCTCTCAAAAGTCATTTCACTTTATAATATACATATATTTAATTAAAGGATAAGCAAAGTACAGTGTTTAAGAAGCAGAGCCCCACACACTCAGATCTTTTCCCTATGACCAGAATAGGGTCATGTTCTACTGGAATATCTCCTATGTTTATGGATAACTTTCTACTGAATTTTACTCTTAGTGGAAGCAAGCTAGGTGTGTTATTTATGTTTCAAAATCTAAATCTAGATCAATTTGCTTGGATTAATATTGAACACACAAAATTTGAATCTAGATTAATTTTAACCTGCTCCTTTGAAATGAAATTACATTAATATAAATGTAAAGCTGGCTTTATTTAACGGAATGACTATTTACATTTCAATTATTTTTTAAATCACATGAAGTTCAGAATAATATCTAATTCAGCAAAGGAAATTAGTTATTTTTAATTCTGTTTCACTGAATATAAATTTTTGGCAGTTTGAGGGAAGCAAATGTTTACATCAATTGCAAACATCTTGTATTTTGGAGCTAAATGGCTATTTAGTACAATGTGTTGGATGTAGAGAATTTTGAATTCAAAAAAATGAAAATGTAAATCAGCTTTCTCAGTTTAATAGCTGCACCTACCAAAATTCCCTCCCTCCATATACAACTAAAAGGAAGGCACTCTCTCCTCCTTTGCAGCTGAGCACTCCCATCTGCAGTCCTGTTTCTTCCTTTTCCCCACCAGCAATGGGTTTTCCCTTCTTCTATACAGTCAAGGAAGGCTTCCTTTCTCTTCCTTGAACTCACCCTCTTCTTGCAGGATTTCCATTGAAAAACCTCCTGCCTTGCAAACTGCAAGCCACAACTGCTCACAAGTTGGAAAATGCAAACACAAGGGGTTTTTTTAACAAGAAGGAGGCGGGACAGGATGGAACTGGGAGAGCATTCACATTTCTGGACCTCTCTAGGCACGAACTCTCTATTCATTTAACCCTTTCAGCCTCTCCTGAAAAACTAGTTTGTTGCAGTTCTCTTACATTTCTTTTATTGTATACTTTTTAAAAAAGAAACAAACATCCTCTGCGGGGACAGGGGGGAAGCATCAGCCTGAGAAAGCACCAGTCAGATATAATTTCTTTGAGACTACTTGAGAGCAGGTAGGGCACAGGCAATTTACTTACTTTGGACTCTGGGGTGTGTCAGGACTTGCAGCAAGAACATAAGACGAGCCAGCAGGGCAGGCAGCTGCAGTGCTTGCAAATGGGAACAAGCAACCCCACCCAGGTTACTAGGATTCCCCCTCCCCAGCACTTGCCAGTGTTTGCTGCCTGAAAACAAGCCCTCAATTGACTCCAAAGAGCTTGCTCAGGTTCTTTGGAGCTTGAGGCCACGCCCCCTTTGATACCACATGCAAAGGGGGCGTGGCCTTGAGCTCCAAAGAGCTTGAGCAAGCTCTTCGGAGTCATTTCAGTCAGAGCTTGCTGGCTGAAAGCTTCTATTCTTCCTTTCTCTCCCTCTCTGGAGGAAGAGAAAAGGGAATAGACGCTTTCAGCCAGCAACGCAAGTGCTTGCTGGGGGCGGGCGCCTCTCCGGACCTCAGTTAGGATGGGGGCGGGGCATGGCAGGCAGTTTGCGCCCTCCCTGCAATGGCGCCCAGGGCACGTGCCCTGCCTGCCCCACCCTCGTTACACCCCTGAAGATGCACGTGTAACCAAACTATAATCGGCTTGAGAGCGTGAACCTATTGATTACCTATTGCTGACTGCAGAGCAATAAACTTCAATTAATAATTCTCAATCCTTGTGTCTGACTGATTGGTTAAGCGGACCCAGGAACGAGCCCCATCCACATCACCTTGATACTGCCGCCCAGAACAAAACTCATTCTGCACAGAGATGAAAAAAATTAGAGGGCCCACTGATTGGGTCTGGTCAGGGACAGTCTCAAGGTAGAGATGTTTTGAGGCTTAAAGTTAAAAAGAAAAAAGAAAGTCCATAATAAAGACTGGGTGGAAATACAGTTCTGTGAAGGAACTGGGCTCAAGTTCACAAAGCTTTATGTATTATATATATATAAAGTAACTACATTCTGTGAGAGAAATAAAAACAACAACTTTGTAACCAAACAAGATCTCAGCCCTACTGAACAGTAGTGAAAACAAACCTCAGATATCAACTTAAGGATTACATTTGTTTTGTTATTAAAAACATCTGGATCGAGTGATTTCTATGCAACCCTCCTCATGTCTGCAAAGGCATGTTATCAGGCTAAGGGAACTATAAGAGTAACAAAGACTTCATAATATGGCAGCAGAGATAAAAATGTGTATGTATGTATATGTATAAGTATGTTTTAGTTTATATATAAAATATATAAATATATGTTATTTTATGTGCTATTACACACACAGAGAGAGAGAGAGAGAGAGAGAGAGCCTAAGTAGCATCCAAGGTGAAAACAAAACTAAAAACAAACTTTAAAACATCCCAGTCTCAGCCCTAATGCCACACACCTCACCTCCCACCCCCACCTTGGCAGCCATTTTCAGGAGCGGCACGTGGGACTTTCAGTGGGACTTACTGAGCAGTAGAATGCAGTTTTGTAGTTTACGACTGCAATCCAACAACTAGGCAAGTTCAAACTCACTAATTCCAACACTATGTTGGATTGTGGCCTATACAGTCAGTTAAAAAATCCTCTTACTGCAAACGTGTTTCCAATCTCACCGGGTGCTGGAATGACAAAGATGCTATCAGGATCAAATCAATAAGAGCAATGCATCAGGACAAATAACCTTTAGAAGTCTCATTGACCCCTACAATTCTTCATTCCCTTTTCTCACAATGCAGGTAAATAATTTAATGCCCTAAAGAAGAATATAGTCACGCTTGTGGTTTTGTTTGTTTGTTTTTAAGTAGCTCAAAATCATGTGTTAGGGACAGGAAGTGTTTCACTTAAAACTTAACTCTCTCTCCTGAACTAATGATAGCTATTTCTTTTTGTTTATATTTGTTTGAAAATAAAAAGTAGAACAAATTAGACCATCAACTTATGCACAGGAAAACTGATCGTCACCACACACACACACACACACACACACACACACACACACGCGCGATATTAGCCAAAAGGCCAAGAAGTGATGGTCTGGTTTGTTACTGATCCTTTTATTGAGATAAAACATAAATTAGCTACAGTAGTGTTTTTGTCTGGTTTTCTGATGAAAATAAAACCCACACCAGTTTTACACACCCTCATGCAATGTAAGGTAGCTGCCTCTAGATGGCATAATAAGGAAACAGAACAAAACCTAACAGGAAAAAAAGAGGAAAGGGTTGGCTTTTTAAAATCAGAATAATTGCTGAGCCAACTTTAGTAGTGATTTCTATTACAAACCATAAGGAACTGGAATGGTTTGTTTCAAAATAGCTTTGCATCAGTGGTTAAGAAGTTAATAGAAAAATTTACACATGTACTCTAGTGGAAAGTGTAAGGTACCTTCCCTATATTAGTGTGTGTATGCATTTGAACAACTGCTACAAAACAGCACTTAGCAGTTAGAGTAATGCCTGCAATGGTTTTCCTGTAGCTATGCACAGGTGAAGGGCAATTTCTTACCATGAATTCCTGTTCTCTGACTTCCAGAGGACGTTCTGTACCATTGGGATGTAGAAAAACAGTACTATCCCTGAGTGAGAAGGGTACTGGTAAGAAAGTACCCTTTGCAGTACTCACTTGCCAAAGGCTGTGTCTGAAGAATAATAAATCCTGTTGTGTCTATAAAAAGAGCGAATGGACACCCAAGTAGCTGCCCTACAGATATCCTCTATTGGGTAGTTCTCATTGGAAGCTGCTGATGTAGCTGCACCCCTCAAGCAACGTGCCAGGAATCCTGGAGGAGAAACCTTATCCAAACACCTGTAGGCCAAGGAAATACGTGCTCTAAGCCACCTGGAAATAGTAGCGGATGACACCTTCTTCCTCAAGGAATTATTCTGGAAGGAAACCAATAGGGACTCCATCTTTCAGATGGAGGCTGTGTGGTCCAAATAGAAACAAAGTGCTCTCCTTACGCCGAGGGAAAGATGAATCCAGCAACGATTTATATACTGATTTTCAACAAAAGTTCCCAAAGCAGTTTATATAGATATTTATATACTTATTTTGGATTTATTTTGGATTTTTGGAATCATCATTCAACAATGCAAGCCTTTGAAATTCAACATCAGAAAGTGGAAAGAATAAATTGGAATGAAACGGGAGACTTCAGACTTTTTACATTTTCCCATGCGTAAGCTTTTGTATGGAGTAAGTTCCGGCTTATTATGTTTCCGGCAGAATACCTTATCTCTGGGCCAAGAGCATTCTCAAAACTCCTGAAGACTCTTAGGTTAACCCCTTACTGGATTGCTTATTGCTCTGTTTTTGATGTAGTGTTCTTTTTCAAATTCAATGAGATTCTTAATTTCCTTTGATTCAATTCCAGATTAAAAAATGTATAAAATGTATTGAAGTAATTAGGTTGAAAACTATAAGGAAATTATATTCACTTACTTTATGGACTTCAGTGAGTTACATTTATGAAGGTTCCATTTTTTGTTGGGTATGAATTCTCACCCTGGTTAATCATAAGTTTTTTATTGATCTATTATTAATTAATAATATGTTTATTAATACCTCTGAGCTTGTGGGTATGAGAAGGGATCCTCGTTGTGGATGTTTTGCTCTGTGCCTGAATCAATTATAATACTAATGTATATGTTGTGTGTGTGTGTGTGTGTGTGTGTGTGTGTGTGTGTGTGTGTGTGTGTGATGGCTCTCCCCTCTTAATATTGTCTAACTGTTAGATTTTCAATTGGTTCAGAGGTCTGAAATTTTACTGATGGTAAAACTGAGGCCCATGTTAACATTTCTTACTCTATAATTTATATATATAATTACTATTTGTATCTTGCATATAGAGGAGGCTTTTATGATGGATATGTTTTTGTTTGTAATCATGTGTGACTCTCAGATGTAACCTTTTCTGTTTTTACTTATATTACTAATAAATGCTTTATAAATTCGGGGGGGGGAAACATTTCTTAGCTGGCGTGCGTGAGGGTGCGTGGAGAACTATCGTGAGATCATGCAAGAGTTCCAGCCATTGCGAAAAAGAGCACCAGCAACTATCACCGCCATGAGGAGGACGACAGGCGGTGGGCAAATCCCTGCTGGGGATGGAATTTGTGGAGAGCTGCAACATAAAGCGCCAGGGAATTTGGCAGAAGGGGGCGGGTGGCGGTTCACCACCTCAAAATGCGCCAAGGAGCTTGAGGCTGGCATGAGGGCGCTGTGGAAAGCAGTTGGGCAGCAGAGAGGCCATTGTTATTGCCCGCCTGCCACACCCACCATCACAAGCCCCTGAGCACTCAGAGGGGGCCTTTGCAATTGCAGAATTTCCAAGCAGCACCATTCTTAGGGATCTAAGGAGAGCAGCCAGCCCCTGTGAGCAGGGACTTGCAAGACAACCCACAAGGGAGGAGAGAGAAAGGGAAAAGAGGTGGGGGGGGAGAGAGAAACAGAGAAAAAGAAAGAAGGGAGAGGAAGAAATAGAGAGAGAGAGAAAAGGAGGGGAGAAAGAAAGATGGGAAGAGAGAGGGGAGGAGAGAGAGAGAAAGAAGGGGACAGAGAGTAGGGGGGAAGAGAGAGAGCAAATGTGTTGTTTGGAGACCTAAACAAAGAGGAAAGGAAATTTGGAGGCTGCTCGAGTAGCAGCGAGGCGCTGAATGACACGTGGAAGCCAGAGTCGTGAGAATAGCATGTTGAAATCAACAGAATGGAGGAGGATGAGCAGGAGAAGAGCTCAGGGGAGGGTGAGGAGGTCTCTGGCGAAAGGGGGCTGTGGCACAGCCAAGAGGAACAATCACATACTAGCGCACAGATGATCTGTGCAAAGTCAGCTAGTAAACAAATATAATGGCTCCCTGTCCCCAAAGGGCTCACAATCTAAAAAAGAAACATAAGATAGACACCAGCAACACCACTGGAAGGATGCCGTGCTGGGGATGGATAGGGCCAGTTGCTCTCCCCCTGCTAAATAAAGAGAATCACTACTTTAAAAAGGATCCTCTTTGCTCAGTTAGTAAGGTGCACACATGCATTCCTGAGGGTGCACTGGGTTTAGACCAAAGATCAGCAATGGCAGCTCCTGAGACCTATGGAACAGGGAATTGATCTTTGGAACAAATGATAAATCAGGCCAAAGAACCACCTTGTCTTTGTGGAAAATACACAGGATCTGCTAACAAGGCTCCCAGCTCTGACACCCTGCACACAGATGTGACTACCACTAGAAACAAGAGTTAAGGTCCTCAGATTGCACTTTGTTAAGTATCCAAAGGATGAAGAAATATGGGTGGTAGAAGCCAGTTCAGGTTCCAAGTCAAAAACCTATGAATTTCTGGAGAATTCAGCTATGCAGCCCCTTTCAGAAAACATCGCACATGAGGGTGCAGAGCAACAGAACTTTCCCCTTGGCAATCCAAAATGCTGTTGAAGGCCACAATCTGTCATTTAGGTGTTGTGGTGCTCAATCCCATATCCAGCCCTGCCTGTATGCCTGAAGAAAACCAAGGACATTGTGTACCTGCAGATCATTGTCACATCTACCTTGGCTAAGACACCAAGACAGGAATGCCTGTCAGGTCTCCGCATAAACTTTATTGGCCAATGCCTTTCTAGAAAACAACAGGATATGAAGAACTGCTTCTGAGTAGCACATCAAGCCAAGTTACTTCTGACCAGCCTCCAGACTGTCAAGTGGAAGAGATCCAGTTGTGAATGTGCCGTTGTGCCCTGTGACAGAAGGTCTGGTCGTCCCAGAATCCACCAACAGTCCTGTATTGACAGGTTTAGCAGGTCCGTAAAGCAAGGGTGGCAAGGTCAGTATGGGGCAATTAGTATTACTTCTGCCTGCTTGTCTTGCAGTTTCTAAAGAACTTCGAATAGAAGAGGAATAATTAGAAAGGCATACAACAGTCCCCTGGGCTACGGCTGCACCAGCGCATCTGTCTCTATGCTCAGCAGACACAGCAACCTGATGAAGAAGTAGTTTAGTTGAGTGTTATTCCTTGTGGCAAGGAAATTTACTTTTGGGAGTCTGAAGCAGTCTACAATCTGCCAAAATGCTGTCGGGTGCAGCATCCACTCTGAGTCCAAGATGGATGTCCTGCTGAGCCAGTCCACCAATATGTTGGACATGCTTGCCAGATATTTCACCTGTATAGAGCTTAGCTGATGTTCGACCCAGGTCAGTAGATCACATGCCTCCTTGTGCAAAGTCTCGTACTTTGTGCCCTCTTGTCTTTTTATGGAGGTTTTTGCAGACATACTGTCAGTTCTGACCAGCATGTTTTGTTCCTGCACCAAGACCCTGAACTCTTGAAGGGTGAGTTTCACTGCTCTCAACTCCAACCAACTGATATTCTTATTGGCTTCTTCCACTGACCAACATCCATGCGTAGTTAGTTCTTCTAAGTGCTCTCCCCATCCCAGTAGGTTGACATCCATGGTGAGTACCAGTCGAGTCAGCTGGAGAAGACTGACTTCTTCCAAGAGTCTTCTGGCCTTCAATTACCAATGCAGGGAGAGGTATATCTTCTGTGGGATTGGGATAGAGAGGTGAGACCTTGTTACCGGAATGGGAGAAGGAGGTTCTGAAGTGGCCAGGAGAGGAAACGTGACAAAGAGACCAGGTCTTGTCACAATACCATCATGCCCATGAGTTGAGCCAGTTCCTGAAGCTCCACTGTAGACTTGCATCTGACTGATCATGCTGACATCAGGATTTTGTCCTGTCTGTGCTGCATTCAAACAATATGATGAATCTTTGTGTCTATCATCATTCCTAGATGGTCTAGTGTCTGCTGCATTGGCAACAATGAGCTCTTCTCCATTTTGATCACAAATCCATGTTTTTGCAAACAATCCAATGTGATCTATACATCTCTCAGAGCCTGCTCCCTTGATGGAGCCTTGATTAAGATGTCCAGAAAAGCAAAGAAGATAGATGTCTTGTGTCCTTAGGTGTGCCACCAAGGCCACCAGGACCTTGGTGAATACCCAAGGAACGGAGGTCAATCCAAAAGAGCTCTGTATTGGAAGTGTCTCTTAACATAAGAAAAGTGAAGGAACTTCCTGTGCTGATCCCTGATCAGTACATGCAAGAATGCCTCAGAAAGGTTGATCAACACCAGATAGTCCTCTTAAGAGCAACACTCTGGAACAGATCTGAGTATCTCCATCCTTAAGTGCTTCTTTCAGAAAAATTTGATTAGCCACATGAGGTCCAGTATGACTCATGTACCCATTATGTTTGGGTACTAAGAAAAATATTGAATAGAACTGACTCTATAGCTTTGATGTCTAATAAGTGTTGAATCACTGCAAGGAACGCCTGATATTTCTCCAAGTTTCTGACAATCTGTGATGGAATGATCTTGTTCAGAGGTTGTCTGGCAAATTCCAGTGAATAGCCATGAGACACTATATCCAGTATCCATCTTCCCATTGTCAGGTGAACTGTAGATGTTATCCCTCAGTTTGACAAGGGGCCAGTGGATGGTTGGCATCAGAAAGACATTTTCTTTGTTTCCATGAATGTAAAAATTGACTGTTCAAGAGAGGAGTGAGAAAAACTTCAGTTTAGTTCACTGCCACTGTTGCTTGCGGCCCTCTGATTGGCGTAACCTGAAGGACAATTTAGCCTGGCGGAGAGATTGTAGAGATCTGGGTTTACATTCTTCCTTTTCTGGCACAGATAAAGCCTTCTTGTCCTTGGTCTTCCCAAGGACCTTGGTCAAAGATTCTCCAAATAATTTGGTTCCTGAAAAGGAAGAATTTGCCAAACAGTCCTCAAAGCCAGGGTCCACATCTCAGTTGTGCAATCAGATGTTCCTCCTGGTTACCAAATTTGCCACCATAGAACTGGAACTGAACCGCACCATGTCCAGAGAAGAGTCTGTCAACAGTGTTGCTGGCAGGGCAATCAGATGTTCCTCCTGGCTACCAAATTTGCCACCATAGCACTAGCACTTACATTTATATACCGCTCTATAGCCGGAGCTCTCTAAGCGGTTTACAATGATTTAGCATATTGCCCCCAACATTCTGGGTACATTCCAGTACATAGAACTGGAACTGAACGGCACCATGTCCAGAGAAGAGTCTGTCAACAGTGTTGCTGGCAGGGCAATCTCTTTAGTCCATCTCTGACTGCTTTGTGCACTGAGTCTGTTGCTGCTATATCTTATGCCCTGGAAAACATGGAATTAGTAAACGATGCTCCAAGGGCTATTGTCAGCAGCCTGTCCGTCCTGTGTTCAAGTCAAGGTCACTGTCAAGGTCGCAGGCAGCTCCTTGAAGTCCTCCCCCCGGTCTGCAAAGAAAACACAAAAGAATACTTTACTACGGTATCAGGTTCAGACAGTCTTCCCAGCAAACTCAGTTTGCTCACCAAATAGCACGGTTCCAGAGCAAAAGGAGTGCAAGGCATTCCTGGAGGAGGCATTGCAGCTAGGGCAGCTGTCAGGACTCAATCAGGCAGTAGAGCAGCAGCAGGAAAAGCCTGGGTCTCTAGAGGCCAACACCAAGCTGGGGTTTCCTCTGCTCAGCAGTAGCAGGCTCAAAGAGACCTGTTGCTTCCAGCGTCTAGCTGCAGCCTTCAGGCTTGATTTATAGCCAGACTTAATTGTTCTCCGCCTTTGGCCAGCTGACACAGATTCAGGATTTATCGGGTTTGTAAAGCAGCCATCTGCTTCTCCTGAGTTCTTCCACCTGTTGTCTGCGTCTAATCAGCCTCCTCTCGCGAGGATGCAAAGGTGCCTCAGTGTTCTGGTCTCCATTCCATGTCTCTGCTACCACTGATGGTCCCACTTTTCCTGAAACTTCGACTGGACCTGCCTCAGGTATTTGCTGTGGACTGACAGCTGGGCTCTGCCCTTCAGGTTCGCCTGCAACTGCTGGCAGACCACCAACTTCCCCTACCTCTTCACTATCTGAGGACGGGGGCATGACTGCTATTGACATGGCTTGAAATAACTTATAGAGCTGCTTCCACTCTCTAGTCTTGCCACATGGGACTGCCCTCTCCATTGGTTGGAATTACCACTGATGATGTTAAGACTGCAACTGGATCATCAACTATGGGGACTCCGTAACAGCATCTGGCAAAACATAAAGCTTGTTGGGAATCCTGTGAAGTTGATGTGCTTTAGTGGGGTTATTCCATTCTGACTTCAGGATTCTGTCAAACAACTCAGGGCATGGGACAGGGAGAGGTTTAGAGGGCCCCTGTGGGGAAACTAACTTGGCTCCCTGTGCTGGTGTAGGAGTGGCTTGATCAGTGCCTTCTGTTGAAAAACCAGAGCTGTAATGTCTAGCATACTTTAATCAATAGAGTAGGAAATATTTCAGTTTGGAACAGCCTATCTTGTGGGAAACCAAAGTTCACAATCTCTTCCTCCGACAGCTCCTCCTCCTGCCCGTCTTCAGTGGGGTCAGAGATTACAGACTTACCTGGGGAAAAAGAATGGACAGGTGTCTTATTTTCCCTTTGCTGTGGCTTATTCTGAGTACCCGAAGATCTAGTTTGCCCCATTCCTCCTCTTGCAATGTTTGGAGGGAGTGAGAGGGAGGAGGAGGAGGAGGAGAGGAGCTACTAGATCTGTACCTTTTAGGTTTGTGCTTGTCCCTTCTCCTGTGTCTTTGCTTGTGCTCTCTCTCTTTTCCTTATGCTTATGTGCAGAAAAGCACAATGAGAGCAATTCTTAGGGGGAGCCCCCATTGACTGGTGCAGCCCCCCTTACTTTCATAGCCACAATGCTTTTAACCCATTGGGTAAATTGTGGGTAAGCATCCACCCCACTGAAATTAGGGCAAGGTATGGGGTTGCTCGTTCACCTCTTCCATGGATGGAGCAGCTCCAAGGTTTGGAGCCAAAACGCCTAGCGGAGAGCCTCCAGCTCCCACTTGCGTTCCATGACATGTCCTCCACCTCAGGGGTGGGTAACATGTGGCTCTCAAGATGCTGCTGAACTACAACTCCCATCATTCCCAACTGTAATAAATTATGGTTGGGGATGATGAAAGTTGTAGTTCAGCAACATCTTGAGAGCTGCACATATTACCTACCCCTGCTCTACCTGCCCTGTAGAAGCATCTAGCCTAGGGAAACAGATGTCAGGCAAGGGCCGTACAGAGCACCAAACAGCCAGTGAGGTTATTCTGGGCCCAGTCCATCAATCGGGAATGCTTGCCTATCTCCTGCTACTGGCACTGTGGCATTCCAAAGGCCAGCTCGCTGGCATGTCGAAAGGCAAGCTGCAGCCTACATACAGAGAAAAGAAATGGCTTGGAGCTGCCACTGTGGCCATTGTGATGGTGTTCCCTAATTCCCGTGTAGGGCCCTGGCCCTAGCCAAGATGAATCGGCTACTAGTAGTCAGAGGGCTATGGGCCACCTCCAGCCTCAGAGGCAGGATGCCTCTGAATATCAGTTGCAGGGGAGCAAAAAGAGAGCAGGCATGCCCTCAACTGCCTGTAGGCTTCCAGTGGGCCACTGTGTGAAACAGGATGCTGGACTAGATGGGCCTTGGGCCTGATCAAGCAGGGCTGTTCTTATGCTCTCATGAATCAGGCAGGAATGGGGGAGAGGGGAAGAGGAGAATCCTGCATACACAAAAACAAAGCCAAAAGACTGAGAGCATTGAGCTCCCTACCTGCTCACTAGGCAGACCCAGTCTGGGATGGCAAGGCAGTCCCTACCCCTGGAGAAACTTCTTCAGATGACCCTGCCTACTGTTCCAGGGAATCAGCCATACCCAATGGTGCAGCATGCCCTCTGGGAGCCTCAGTTGGGGGGAAAATCATACAAAAGATTTTACTGATTGCTAACTTGGAACAAAAGTAACCCATTATGACAAGTTATTCACATGTTATTTTGTATGTGCATACAGCTGTCTCTACATGTGAGCACATTTATATTAATGACTTACATGTATTCATTTTAAAGTAAACACAGGAACTGGACCCTTAATCATGGGGACTCCAGATCATGTGCACTGCTGCATTCATGTTGAACATGATGTGTGAATAACTGTATACACACATCAATCAACATTCATCATTTAATAATTCTAAACCCAGTTATGTGGGCCTGGGTAGACAATAAACAGGGGCACATCAGCTAGCCACATGATCCTAGCACAGTTGTGCTGCTCCTTGCACCCCTAAGTACAGCAATAGTCTAAGGAAGACTGCACTGAATCTAGGGACACTACCTTTGCATGATTCAGAACCCTCAAATATCCAAGGTTAGAACAGAAGAACAGCCTTGCTAGGTCAGGCCCAAGGCCTATCCTAGTGCAGCACCCTATTCCCCACAATGGCACACCAAATGCTTCTGGGAAGCCCACATCCAGAAGATGCAGGCATGCTCCCTCTGCTGCTGCTGTCCCCCTGCAACTGGCATTTGGTGGCATCCTGCCTCCGAATCTGGAGGTAGCCTACAGACTTGTTCTCCATGAATTTGTTCTAAAACTTGCAGGGAAAATGTCCCCATGTTCAGTGCTGCCCATCTCAGACAAATGCTAGGGGATGTGGGCGGTGGACAGGGGCAATTAGGGAGCATGTTAGCACCTGAGACATAACTAGATGGCATGCTTCTATAGAACAACTAAAGAGAGTTCACATGCTATACACAGATTGCACATTATATGTGACTAGAGCTAGAGTAAAAGTGCAAAGTTCCCTTCTTTGGGACATTGGAGGAAGAATGCTGAGAAATGACCTTACCCAAAGGAGGCTCCCTAACCTTTATCTGGAAAACAAGAAGAGCTCCAAACTTCCAAGCATCTTCATATGCCCAGTTTGTGTCATTAAAAATATTAGCATAGGACCAAAGCTATAAGCCAACACTAGGTAGGAACATAGGAGAGGCAGATCCTTGTTCCCTTGGATTAAGTCCCTTATTCAGTTTCCTGCCTCCAGGAAAAGGAACTTCTCACTTCTGGAATGTTCCTCTATATCAGTGTGTGTGAGTAGAGTAGCATTATGATATGTATGTACTGTAGTAATATGTAGAGTAGCTCATATATATTGTATATAACAGCATTAAAGTTATATATAAAAGAAAAAACAAATCCTGAAAATAGGACACATTTAAATGTAAAGATGTTTAAACCAACGTATATTCGGAACTAAACAATTAGATCTAACAATATCTGGAAATTATTTATGGAACATATTTTCCCCCTGCACTTCATTTTGCTACTTGTAAATGTGCATGTGACACATTGGCACATATTGAAAAATGAGGTTTTAAACACACAAGTTGATGTTGCTGGTTAATATGCCTTTTAAGAAACAGAGTTGTGCTAGTCTTTACTTTTGCTTCATTTCAGTAAATCCGTATAGAAAAGAACTTTTAACTTCTAGGCTACATTATTCAGTATAAGCTACAAATTTCCAGCCTCCTTGTCCTGTAGCAAATCCTGTTGCAAGATTTTTCACTCCAGAGTAATAATGAATGTTACAGTATGATCAGTGGCCCTCCTGTGTCCAAAAACACTATATTGAATATTGAAGCATCTATAGCAAGAAGGATCTAGCTCCAATGTATTATATGTGTACCATAGAAAGAAAAGTATCATAGAAAGAAAGTTAGTTACCTGTACTTACTGAGGTTGTATATGGATGACAGCTTTGAAAACTTGGAGGCAGTATTGTAGAGTGATCATTACTCAAAGTGTACATGATATTTGTTAGTTTTTCAGCAGTGAATGGTTTTGCACATTTTTGTCATACTCCAAGCTGTATAATGGAAAAGCCAAATCTAATCCACAAAAATGAAATCAATGTTACTATATTAGACACACTTACCTTTTGGTACGATTATTGTGGGCAACTATAGGATAGTGTCCATGACAAACTCCAATCTGCATGCACAATATTTACATTTTCATTAAGTACATAGTAGCTTTTTATAAAGGCATAATGCAGCAAATTAAGCAGAAAGGTACTAGGTGGTGTATCACTCTCTCGCTCTCTCAGAGACTTGTGTGTCTTTCTCTCTTGGCTACATATACATATAAGCAAAGGCAAGGAAGATTGATCTTTCAGTTTGGAAAATAAATGAAAGGTTGAGAAAAGAAAGAGCACAGAAGATAAGACTGAGACTCTTCTGAAACGAACCTACCCTGCTAGAAGCAAGAGAACAGCAACAACAGCGAAAATAAAAATGTGTGTGTAACTATTGTGGGCTGAACTGAACAACAAGTTGTTCTGGTAAGAACTAATCTGCCTACTTTCCTTTCACTATAATCTTAACTGATAATTACCACCCTCACGAGTTCGCCCACTTGCACCTTAAACATTCATGCGCCCATCATCTTGAATCAGGTTAGAAGACATCATTACAAACTATGCCATTAAGGCATCCTTATGTGTCCCTACAGCTGTAGCAAATTTGGTTCAAATCAGTTAGGCGGTTCACAAGTTAACCCACTTGGGCCTCAAACATTCACGCGTCCGCTATCTTGAACTGGGGTGGATGACATCATTACAAACTTCATCACTGAGGTGCTCCTATGTGTCCCTACAGCTGTAGCAAATTTGGATCAAATTGCTAAGGTGGTTCACAGGTTAGCCCTCTTGCACCTCAAACGTTCATGCGTCTACCATCTTGAATCGGGGTGGATGACATCATCACAAACTTCGCCCTTGAGGTATCTCTAAGTGTCCCTACAACTGTACCCCATTTGGTTCATAGTGGTCCAGGCACTGCAAAATTGATAGTAGGATACACACACACACACACGAACAGAATGCCAGGTGATCTCATTAGCTTACTTTCCTTAAGGAAAGTAGGCTAAAAAGCAATAGTTCAGTTGCAGGTCTGTGAAGGACAACAGAATTTTGGAAGAGATATGGAAAAGGAAGATATTTTGGTTGAAGCTTAGTCATAGTTGACATATATTTAGACTCAGAGCTTCCAGAGTCTAAACAGAATGTACGAGTGCTGCAAGTCTTCTCTCTCACCCCCATTACCAACTATGACCCAAGGGCAAGAATGGGAAGCCTTCTTTCTCCAAAAGCCACTGATACCCTTAATAGAAACAGGTATGTTTACACATATACACTCTTAACGTTTCACATCCATGGCCCTTGACTATTCTGCTCCCACCAAAAACAATTCTTGGGCTGCAGCCCTGCTTCCTCAATGCTGGAATGCCAAACTCCACAGAACAAAGCCTATCTTAACATACTATTTTGCCTGCTGCCTACATCCAGTATTGAGTGTCTGAGAAAAGCTGCTACAATGCATGAGCAAAGTTGAGTCCAGTAGCTGGATGCAAAAAGAAGCAGGTGAGTTACTTCCCATGCTCACCTCAATAGTTCGCAGGCAGAGTACAGTTGGGGTAAAATCAGTCTTCAGTGGGATTGATGCTGTGATCGATGCAAACATATCTTACAATAAAAACAAAACAAAGGACCACCAACTAATGAATTACCCAACTATGCTTATTAAGTTCCTTAGTCAAAAGAGGAATATGTCACTTTATGTATTAGAACAAAGATTAATTCATTAGTACCTTGCAAAAAAAAATCCATTTTAAAGACCGTTATTGGCCTGTTTGGATAATCAGATCATTAAAGGTTTGTGCTAAATCTTGCAGGCTGTCTCTTTATAAGAAGTTAGGCATGATCCACCCCCATGAAAGCAAGGAAGGCTCACTACACAACTCAATAGAGGTCTTTTCTACCATCCTCTCTTTGGTGGGTGCACATGCAGGAATGGGGAGCAAACATGTGCCATCAATAGCCCATGTGGCCCACTTGGGTAAGAGGAAAGGCAGGATGTGGATATAAGAGGTGAAGATGTACTGCTTGTTTCCTGTAAGAGCTAAGCGTGGTATGATGAGAAGGGAGGGTGGTTTTACTGAGATTCTTCCACCTGTGGGAGCAATTTGGTGTTAAGTGCATGAGGCAAAGTTGAACTGAAAACTTGTATTACTTCTGAGGAGGTGGAACATGAAAGAGCTAAATGGGTTATGATAGGATGATTTAGTACTTTGTGGAGAACCTGTATTATTTTATACAGTCATTAGGGTTTTGTTTGGTTGGTTTTTGTAGGCATTATCTAAATAAATATGTGAAAATACTGAGTGCAAAAACATATAATTTCTACCACCTTTCAATTAGAATCAGAGAAAAAGGTGTGGGAATTCATAAATAATTTGCAATTTCACTTTAAAAATCAAAACAACATATCATACCCCCAATTTTTAAAGTCTTACCTAACACTTCCATGTTGACTAGCAAACCAGGCCTTAGAGTAGGTTAATTGACTAGGAAGATTTTACTATGTTTAAATTTCTGTCTTAAATTAATTTTTTAAAGCAGTAAAGAGTCTGAGGACAAATTATTCAACTGTTTATCATACATAAGACTGCATGACTATAATACAAAGGGCTTGTCTTTTCATTTAACGTTACAATATACACAGCAAGTCCGGACTAGATCTTACAATCTGAACACAGGTATTTAACCTTTTCCATGCTGTTTATGTTTACAATGCACAGAAGTCCTGTAACCAAACTGTGTAGTAAAGCACACAAAACTGGACTGTAACATAACACAGTATGCAGAAGCATTGGAGTTTATGATTTTTCTTTATGTAGGTTTAAAAACAGTATTAATTTTTGGTGCTTGCTAAGGTGTGGCAACAGCACAGGAGGGGAGGGGAGGAACGTTACCCATATTTGTTACCCTTATATTCCTAGACAGCAGTAAGTACTGGATTCCTTTTTGTATTGCTAAGCTCAGTGTTGCATTTCTAGATGACTGTCACCAAATATTTTTGAACTATGAAAGTTCAAAAGTACTTTAATTCACAGGCTTGACCTTTCAGTACAAAAGAAGTATGGATCCCTTGATAAAAAAGCTGATTTACAAAAACTGATAATTCCCAAAGTATACTTCCACATATGCACTGTATTCAGCCTCTCTGCTGCCACTGCGAGGACTGCTTTAAAAAAAGGAAAGGAAAAGAAGAAGAAAAAGAACACTTTTTGTTCAGAAGAACTGACCTAGTTGGTCACATGGAACTGACCAGTATGAAGTACATGGTTTTCTGCTGAATGACCTTTTTTACCGGTTTACTGGCAGAGGTAGATTACTGCTTTTGTTAACACATACAGGGCAAACAGTGTTAAATCTGGGAAAGATAATCATTCATAACCCCTATTCTTCAATTTAATTCACTGTGTTTTTATCCATAATCTAAGAAACTTTTTTATGGGTCCAGAAATTTAGCAACTGCCAAGCTGACTGTGTTATATTAAGGCAGCAGAACCCAAAAATTAGGCACCTGTTAAATACAGCCTGCTAACCTCAGGTCTCACATGAGCTTTTTTGCTTTACTCATACTAGTGTTTTGGACCTGTTCATGCAATCAAGGTCTTACCTTCAAGTTTACATTTATGCTAATAAGGAATACAAGAATCAACTGCTGGTTTCATAGCTCCTGGATCTAGTGTCCCTTTTACTTTCAGAAGCCTGAACACATTTATAATGTAACAGATGTTGTTATAATCTTGAATTAGATGTCCATCTATCATGTTCAGTACACAGATTGCTGTAAATGTATTGGCTATGAATTCAACAACAGTTCCAGTTTTGTTTAAGCAATAGTACAGCCATAATTTTCAACTGACATTTAAAAATGGTCTAGTTACACCTTGTGTCAAAGTGCAGAACTGCTACATTATTGGTTACAGACATCTATGTGCTATAAAAACAGCTTTGGTACAATAAATTATCAAAAAAGAAAATAAAATTTTGTAAAATTCACAGCATAATTGTGAGGCAAAAAAGCAGTCACATAAAATTCTGCATTTTTAAAAATGTTCAGGATGAACAGAAGACATCTTTGTGCAGAAGAAATGGTGGAGAAACCACGTGCCCAGAAAAGAAAAAAAGAAAAAGAAAAAGAGTAAAAAGCAGGAAGGGACACAGTTGTAGCTATTTCCATCAAAAGCAAACCACTACTCCTGTGACCTTCAACTAATAAGGAAGTCAACTTTATGACACACGCAAAGTGACCTTGCAATACCTTACAATAAGTGGGTCACAAAAGTCTATTTTAAAAGAAAGGCCTCTTGAATTACCCATTCTCTGTGTTTTCAGCATTAAGGACTGTCTGCAAAAGCATGTCCAAAAGTGATTGCATCTGAAATGGTAGGCTCTTCTAACTTAGAGTCCAAATCCATAAGGCCAAAGGTTATCCCAAAGACCACCACTTAGACTTCCCCTGGACTGGCCAAGACCAACCTGTTGATTGCTTCTCAGTGCACCTTAGTTATGAGACCAGTCATATTCCAATACTAGCTGATTGTGGTCTCAAATACAAGAGACACAGAATCCCATATAATTGCTGCTTTGATTCTCAGTAGGTTCAGATAAGGAGAGTCCTGATCACCGCCACTTAGCATGCTTAATGTGCCTTATGAACGCCATTACAACCGTCCCTTTTTACAGCTGAAGAATATGTTTTTTAATCTGAAGGTCCCTCTTCCTTACAGTACTGCATTTCCGTGCTCATGTATGATTGGGAAACTAAAAACTTATATCTCGCCCCAACCCCACCCCCTCAAAAACAAACCCCAAAGGCCCATTTATATGATCCTGGGCAGTGCCTTTAAAAAGCTGTTTGCAACTAAGACCAACATCTGAACATTTACCCCTATTGAATGGGGATTTGGGGGGGGGGGGGAGAGAAAATCTATGACTTGGTTGTGGTAATTAAAAATAGGGGCAGCAAGGTGAGACATCACCTCAAAGCTATCTAGGCTAGGTCTGGACATGGCTCTAAAAACTTCACTGTCCCTTTGAAATCTGTTCAAGTTTAAAAAAATAGTCAGCTTTGCCCTCCTGTAGCGGTTCAATAAGTCTATCTCCTTCTGATTCAAGCAGCTTTGCACTTTTTTTTTTTTTTGGAAAAACACCACTTCTATAAAAACACACAAGAAACAAACTTGTTTCAATTTAGTCACGAGCTAGCCACAGGACTTTGCTGAACACAAACTCCTGTCATGGGAGACTCTTCTCTATCAATTCCCTGCCTCATTGCAAGGTGTCCTTCAGTCATGTAATGAGCAGGACCTGTATTAGCAGAAAATTGGTATGTTGGATGTCCTGCTATGCCAGTCTCTTGACGTGGATTGGAGTAGACTGTTAAATTGACGTCCATAGCTCCATTTTGTCCAAAGTCCAACGTATTAGCAGCCACTGGGCGGTTCTGATAGGCTTGATTGCCTTGATTACCAGTTGAAGAGGAAGATGTAGAGGAAGAAGTAGTTGAGGAAGACAGGGATGTCATGGAGTGGTGACTATGAACCACCTCCATAGAATCCTGGGTGGAGGAGCTGTTTGTTGGAGAATTGTAGACCCTTGGCCGGGTCCGGCTACCCAAGGCCTGCTGTCCATGATGATGGTGGTGGTGATGGTGATGGTGGTGGTGGGAGGTGTTTCCATGGTGATGGTGTAATGCATTCTGTTGCTGAGGGGTTACATGGAAGGAGGTCTCTTGAACTGGATGGGTTTCAACAGTGACTTGCGTAGGCGCTTCAGTGCCTGTCCAACCAAGTGGAGGAGGAAACTGCTGTCGAACCTACAATTGAAAAAAAAGTGGTAGTGTGATTTTATGTCATACCCTACAACTTTAAAATAGCATAATAATGACTATTAAAAAGAAATAATTATAATTATAATATATAAATTAACTGACTTATTGCCTAATTTAAGAAAAAATAGGATTTATTTAATAGATTACTGGCCTGCTTTACAATAAAAACTCAAGGCAGCTTGACAAAGAAAAAAGAAAAAAAAAATTTTCTTAAGCTGAAAGTAATAAAACCATCTATCCAGAAACAAAATATAAAAACATGTTGGGGGAAGTGAAAAGGCTTTGTGAAAAATAAAGCTCTTCAATTGTCTTTTGAAGACAGTGAATAAAGGAGTCATTTGGATCTCTTTAGGGAGAAAGTTTCTCAGGCAAAGGATGACCACTGAAATGGCCCTCTCTCTAGTGTATGCCAAACATGCCCCAACAGTTGATCCCAAAGACCAAGTTGGTTGATAAAGGAGTAGGCAGTCCCTAAGGAAAGCTGGCCTCAGACCATCAGTGTCTTTAGATGAAAAGCAGCCCTCTGAATTCAGATTGGAAATCAGTGGAACTTGAGCAAAATAGGTACCACAAAACTCTCAGTGATCTGCCCACACTAGCAATCTTACTGCAGCATTTTGGACCAGCTGCAGTTTCTAAGGGAATCTTTTGCATGAAGGTACTCCATGGCCATAAGCACCTTATATGCATGTAAGAAGAGCTACACTCAAACAAGGAGTCCTTGCATAACTTTCCCTTGCTGAAGCGGCGATTTAGACGACCAGAGTACAAGTGGAGGAGGACTCGGTACGAGTCTGAGCGGGTACAACACAGAGCACATTTTAAGATCTATGATCTGGCAGTACGGGTGGTAAAGAATAAGTTATTTTCTGACCGCACTGCTTCAGCAAACTCATGTCCAGCCGAGTTGTAGTTTAGTTTAGTTGTTTATTTACTATCTTAGATCAATCATCAGCTGAATTGTATAGGATTGTGAGGGGGCTAATATGTACTCCCTCCCCCTTGAATTTAAATATGGAACCAATGGTTACTCACGGTGACATTTTTAACAACTTTTTTTGGGATAAGATTTCCCACATTCGAGCCAAGCTGGATTCCACGGTTATATGCTGGCCTTGGGCCGAAATAAACAAATACATACATACACCAGGATTCCACGGTTATTGCAGAATCTATTGTGGAGGTGCCCAGCAACTCTTTTTATGGGATTAGATTGGATCATTTTCAGTTTGTGACTCCTGAGGAAGTGGACAAACTGCTTTGGACTGTGTGCCCCACCACCTGCTCTCTTGACCCTTGCCCAACTTGGTTTATCTCATCTGATAATTATATTATCAGAGAGGGTCTGGTAAATATTATAAATGCTTCTCTGAGAGAGGGCAGGATGCCTCATTGTCTTAAGCAGGCTATTATTAGACCACATTTGAAGAAACCTGTACTGGATCCCTCGGAGTTAGCTAATTACAGACCTATTTCTAACCTTCTATGGTTGGGCAAGGTGATTGAGGGAGTGGTGGCGTCTCAGCTCCAGGCAGTTTTGGATGATGCAGATTATCTAGACCCATTTCAAACTGGCTTTCGTGTGGGCTATGGGGTCAAGACTGCCTTGGTCGGCCTGATGGATGATCTCCAATTGGCTTTCGACAGAGGGAGTATGACTCTGCTAATCCTCTTGGATCTCTCTGTGGCTTTCAGTACCATCGACCATGGTATCCTTCTGGACCGCCTGAGAGAGGTGGGATTGGGTGGGACTGTTTTACAGTGGTTTTGCTCCTACTTCTCTGGTAGACTCCAGATAGTATCTCTTGTAGACTGTTGCTCTGCAAAGCGAGAACTAAAATATGGAGTTCCAGAAGGCTCTATACTGTCTCCAATGCTCTTTAACATCTACATGAAACCGCTGGGAGAGATCAACAGGAGGTTTGGGACTGGGTGTTATCAATATGCTGATGACACCCAGATTTACTTCTCCATGTCGACCTCATCAGGAAATGGCATATCTTCCCTAAATCCCTGCTTGGAGACAATAATAGGCTGGATGAGGGATAACAAACTGAAGAATCCAAATAAGACAGAGGTACTGGATGGGGGGGGGGGTTCAGGACCCAAAGGATGGTTTAGATCTGCCTGTTCTGGATGGGGTTACACTCCCCCTGAAAGATCAGGTATGTAGCTTGGGAGTGCTCCTGGATCCAAAGCTCTCCCTGGTTTCTCAGGTTGATGCAGTGGCCAGGAGCGCTTTTTATCAGCTTTGGCTGATACATCAGCTATGTCCATTTCTAGAGGTGAATGACCTTAAAACAGTGGTACATATGCTCGTAACCTCCAGGCTTGACTACTGTCATGCGCGCTATATGGGGCTGCCCTTGTACGTAGTCTGGAAACTACCATTGGTACAGAATGCTGCAGCCAAATTGGTCTATGGGACAACACAAAGTGACTCTATAACAGCGGTTTTGAAAGAACTGCACTGGCTGCAGATATGTTTCTGGGTGAAATACAAAGTGCTGGTAATTACCTATAAAGCCCTTAACAGTTTGGGACCAGGTTATTTAAGATAGCGCCTCCTTTATCATGAACCCTCCCGCCTTTTAAGATCTTCTGGAGAGGTCTGATTACGGTTGCCACCAGCTCATCTGGTGGCGACTCAGGACCGGGCTTTCTCTGTGGCTGCCCCAGGGCTTTGGAATATGCTCTCTGCTTCTCAGCATCTCCTTCCTTGTTTGTTTTCAGGAAGATCCTCAAGACTTTCCTGTTCTTGTAAGCTTTTATTTAGAATTTTAATAATTTTAGTAATTTGTTTTATATTGTTTTTATCATGTTTTATGTATTTTAACCTGTGATTTTAATATTGGGATTTGTGCACCGCCTAGAGATTTACATATCAGGTGGTATAAAAATATTATTAATAATAACAACAACACTAAGCTTGTGGTAATGGAGCATTTTCATATGAAAGGTGAGGAAACAACTCAAAAGTAAAAAGTACTAAATGTAAACCTCAAAAAATGACAGACTTTACTACATATGCATAAAAATAATCAGTTGTACCCTCTGCAATCAAATTCCAGCTCAGACTTGCAGATACTACTTTTAAAATGTATCAGTCCACCATTCACACATTTCTAGGCATCATGGAGCCAAAAGGAACAACAGGTTACTTACCTGTAACTATTTTTTGAGTGGTGGTCTCTGCATTCACACATATAAAATTGTGCCTGCACAGAGACCAGCCGCAGGCCTTTTAAGAGGAGAGAAATTTTTGGCGGTAACCCTGCCCCCTATCTAGCCTTTTAAAGAATCTCCTGACCAAATCGCCTCATTTAGAGCCACAGCTGCAGATCTCATAACAGAAAGAAAAAAAGCTGAGGCGGGGAGGGTTGTGTGAATGCACAGAAGACCACTCAAAGCAACATTGTTAAAGGTAAGTAACCTGTTCTTCTCTGTGTATCACACATATGGGAAATAGCGAGAGTCCTACTTTAAGACGAGGAGGTAGGGCAGCCTTGCCTGGAATTGTGGAACCAAAGATAGCACCCCTTCTAGCCCGCAGATCCAGTGCTTAGTAGTGATCAGCAACCAGGTTGCGACCCTGCAGACTTCATCCGGAGGAACACCCACCAGGAATGCTGCAGAGGTCACCATGGATCTCTTGGAATAGGTGTGTAGCAAAGTAGGTAGGAGCCACTTGGCTAGCTAGTAGCACATTTCAATAGTGGAGCACACACAGGCTGACAAACACTGTGAGGAAGCCTGGAGGCCCTTACGTGGCACACCATAGCAAACGAAAAAGGCTTACATTTATAGACCTTCTATAAATTAACTAAAATAGACTAAATAAATAAAAATAGTTCTTGGTGCTATGGATGTAGAAGGCAAGTGCTCTGTGTACATCAAGGGCAGGCCATTTGCATTCTTCAGGTGTCTGTAGATCCAGAAAGAACACCGGGAGTGAGATTTCTTGGGGAAGATAGAAATGAGACATGACTTTAGGCAAGAAGTTGATGTCAAGAGCTAAGGACACCTTTTCCTTATGGGAAAACAAACAGCTTCCAGTTGAACAGAAAGGAAATTGCCCCAACACCAGAGGCACAAAAGACCACATGCTGATTGACAAAATGATTTTAGAAAACTGCAAGAGAAGAAAAACAAATCTAAGTGTTGCATGGACTGACTACAAGAAAGCCTTTGATTCATTGCCTCACACATGGATACTAAAATGTTTAGAAACAACTGGTGTCAACAAAAACATTCAGATATTTATAAAAAAAGCAATGAGCATGTGGAGTACACAGTTAACAATCAATGGTGAGACACTTGGACAGGTTAGCATTAGAAGAGGCATTTTCCAAGGGGACTCACTATCCCCTCTGTTGTTTGTAATCGCCATGACCCCACTTTCACAAATACTAAACAAAACAGGCCTCGGATACCAAACATCTAAAACATCAAGTAAAATCAACCATCTGCTGTATATGGACGATCTGAAGTTGTATGGAAAGTCCCAGTCAGAAATCGAATCACTGCTAAACACTGTCCGTATATTCAGTAGTGATATAGCAAAGGAGTTTGGACTAGACAAGTGTGCTGCATTAATAATGAACAGAGGGAAAATAAGAAAAACAGAAGGAATAGAACTGCCCAATGGAAGCAAGATCAAGAACCTGGAAGAGAAAGAACATTACAAACACTTGGGCATTCTCCAGGCTGATAAAATCGCACACACTGAAGCTAAAAGAAAAATGGGAAGTGAATACATCAGGAGAGTTAGAAAAATCCTCAAGTCCAAACTCAATGGCGGGAACACCATACAAGCCATAAACACCTGGGCTATACCTGTTATCAGATTCAGTGCAGGAATAATAGACTGGACCCAGGCAGAGCTAGAGACGCTAGATCGTAAGACCAGGAAAATCATGACCATCAATCATGCTCTGCACCCCCACAGTGATGTCGATAGGCTATACCTCCCTCGCAGCTCAGGTGGAAGAGGAATGCTGCAAGTCCATCAAACAGTAGAGGAGGAGAAAAGAGGCCTTGAAGAATATATCAAGGACAGTGAAGAAGATGCACTTAAAATGGTCAATAACGCAAAACTATTCAACACCAATGAAACAAAGCAGGCCTACAAGAAAGAACAAGTCAAGAACCGAGCAGAAAAATTGAAAAAATAAGCCCCTGCATGGTCAATATTTGCACAATATGTGGAAAATCAGACATCACCAAGACCTGGCAATGGCTTAAGAATGGAAACTTGAAGAAAGAAACAGAGGGTTTAATACTGGCTGCGCAAGAACAGGCACTAAGAACAAATGCAATAAGAGCAAAAGTTGAAAAATCCACAACAAACAGCAAGTGCCGCCTTTGTAAAGAAGCAGATGAAACAGTGGACCACCTAATAAGCTGCTGTAAAAAGATCGCACAGAATGACTACAAACAAAGTCATGACAAGGTAGCAGGGATGATACACTGGAACATCTGCAAAAAATACAAGCTACCTGTAGCCAAACATTGGTGGGACCATAACACTGAAAAAGTCGTAGAAAATGAAGATGTAAAAATATTATGGGACTTCTGACTCCAAACAGACAAACATCTGCACACAATACACTAGATATAACTGTAGTCGAGAAGAAAGAAAAACAAGTTAAAATAATCAACATAGCAATACCAGGGGATAGCAGAATAGGAGAAAAAGAAATAGAAAAAATAACAAAACACAAAGATCTACAAACTGAAATTGAAAGGCTGTGGCAGAAAAAGACCAAAATAATCCCAGTGGTAATTGGCGCCCTGGGTGCAGTTCCAAAAGACCTTGAAGAGCACCTCAACACCATAGGGGCCACAGAAATCACCACCAGCCAATTACAAAAAGCAGCTTTACTGGGAACAGCCTATATTCTGCGACGATATCTATAACAATTGACAATAAAATCCAGCCATCCCAGGTCCTTGGGAAGGACTCGATGTCTGGATAAAACATTCTAAAAAGAAACACAAGACACACACCAGCAACAGTCACTGGAAGTACTGTGCTGGGGTGGATAGGGCCAGTTACTCTCCCCCTGCTAAATAAAGAGAATCACCACGGTAAAAGGTGCCTCTTTGCCCAGTTAGCAGGGGTAGGGAACCCCCTAACAGTAGGGAACTGTAACAGACTACAAGAAACATGACACAACAAGATGGCCACAAGATGAACCTTCTATGAAGCAATGGATAGTTGTGAGTGCTTCGGGTGCAGGTAAGCAAGCACCTCCTTGACAGATTAGTGCTGTGGATCAATATGGTGAGTATGAGCATAAGACATGAAACGCTTCCATTTCATGTAGGTGCAACAGTTTATGGAAGGCCTGTGGAGCATGGAATAGACAGTTACAGCAGCCCATGTGGGGTCATTTACTGCTAGTCGCGAGGATGCAGCCACCACAATGTCAGAGAGAGTGTTGAAAGTTGTTGATGCAGGATGAGTGGCGGCAGCAATGTCATCATCGATTCATCCTGGCAGTAGGACGGGAACACCAAGGTGAGCAATCCAGCATGATGCCTATAAATTCTATGCATTTTATAGGGCGTAGTTGAGACTTTTTGAAGTTTACTTGGAGGCCTAATTTTTAAAGCTTTTCCAATATTATTTGGATATGCTGTTAGATTAGATGTTCGAAGTGCACTACAACCAGCCACTTGTGTTATATATAGGAACAGCTGCATCCCCTGGTGGCAAAGATAAATGTGAAGACTTGGGGTGTGGAAGCCAACCCAAAGGACAGGACCGTGTATTGGTATGTGCGATGCCCCACCATGAAATGAAGGTATTTGTGATGCCATGGGTAAATGGACTCATGGAAATATGAGTCCTGGATATCCAGGGACACAAACCATGCCCCTTTTGGAAGAAGTGAAAGCATCATGTGGATCATCACCATATGAAAACGGCGGTATAGGATGAAGCAATTAAGGCCCCTATGGTTGAGAATGGACCTCAAGCCCCCATTCTGCTTTGGTACAGTGAAATATCTTGAATAGAACCCAAGCTGGTGCTGATGGTTGACCTCTTGCATAACATTCTTCTGGAGTAAAGCATTTACTTGTTCCAAAATGGCAGGTGTTGATGTTGTGCTGACTAAGCCCGATATTGGTGGGTCCTCTGTAAATTCTATGAAATATCCCTGTTTCACAATAGTGAGTACCCATCATTCTGTAATTATACACTGCCACTCCTGAGGATGTGGAGCCAATTTCATGGGGCAGTCAGTTTTTTTGTGTAAGTGGACTATTTAGGTTTTGCTGGTAGCGTTGTGTGTCCAGTATTCTGGGAAGAGAATTTTCAAAAGGACCCAAATCTACGTGAGTGGTATGTGTCAAAATAGGGTTGGTATGGTCTATTGGGCATAGATGGTCTGTTCCACTGACGTCCTCATTAGAGTGATAGGGTTGCTGTTGTGTAGTAGTCATGGAGTGCACAGTGGATTTCATTTTCTGCACTCGCTCAAGTTGCAGAGGTCTTGTCACCAAACATATGCTCCCCACTGATGGGTGGTTCTCAATTCTTGCCTTGGCTTCAAGGGTGAGTGATGTAAACTTTAGCCATGCATGCCTCCTTAGGGCAATAGCTGTTGAGATGGAGTAAGAGGCACAGTACGCCATATGGTGGGCAGAGTGTAGCAGTTGTTTGGTAATATTATGGCCCTCACTCAAGATGTTGGAGAGCACCTTCTTCTGGTCCAGCTGAGTTGTTTGTTCAAGAAAAGGAGCTAATTTTTCTAACAGTGTATGAGCATATCTTGTCATGTAGGCTTGATAATTTGCAATGGGCATGTGGAGGGCTGCAGTAGAGTAGCCTCGTTTCCTTATGGCATCTAGTTTCCTCCCATCATGATCAGTAGGCATGGATAGAGGCTTTTGCCTTGCTCTGGATTGGGACATCTCAACCATCAGAGTTGGGAACTAGGCATATGAACAAAAACATGCAGTCCATTTGTTGCATTCAATACATGTGGTCCAAACATCTAGCAGTGGGTGCTGATCAGTGGTCCCTCTAATTTTTTTCATCTGTGTGAGGAATTAGTTTTGTTCTGGGTGACAGTATCAAGGCAATGTGTGTGCACCTGCATTCAGAATGGGGCTTTCCTGATTCAACCTGAGCGGGATCTAAAATGAACTGAGCGGACATCCAAAAACTTGTCAGTGTGTGCATGTATGCACGCCTTAGAGGGAACAGTGGTGCTGATGTTGCAGGCTTCTCCCATGTGCACTTGTCTACCTCCAGGATGGTTGGAATGAGTGGAAGCAACAACAATGTCTTAATATCAGACTTGATGAGGTTGAATATAGTCTGGTGCATTCTGATGGGTTTCAACACCCAGCGCTTTGGCCATCTGTGCTATTTATTCAGAGTATATGTACAACTCTTCCGGAGGTAATTCCTATTTGGAGCTGGGTTCCAGCATATCACTTGCTGGGTGCAATGATGGGTCATTCTGAGATTTTTGCATGAGGCAGTTGACATCCCCATCAGAGTAAGCCTCATGTTAAGTACATAGGAACATAGAAGGCTGCCTTATACTGAGAGACCATTGGTCCGTCTAGCTCAGTGTTGTCTTCACAGACAGGCAGCGGCTTCTCCAAGGTTGCAGGCAGGAATCTCTCTCAGCCCTATCTTGGAGAAGCCAGGGAGGGAACTTGGAACCTTCTGCTCTTCCCAGAGCGGCTCCATCCCCTGAGGGGACTATCTTACAGTGCTCACACATCAAGCCTCCCATTCAGATGCAACGAGGGCGGACCCTGCTTAGCTAAGGGGACAAGTCATGATTGTTACCACAAGACCAGCTCCCCTCTCCTATCAGTAGATGTTCTAGGTCGGCTGTGTCAGAGGTTCCAGAAGTGCCAGAACGTTTAAGCGGTTCTGATGTAAATCCTGCTGGAGTGGCTTGTTTAGTCTGCTTAGCTTGAGCCAGTTTGTTCTTGCGTAGAACAGCGGGCTTGGGCATAGGCGGGCTGCTGTGCACCAACTGGTTTAGGTGGTGCCACCATGGTACGCTCTACATAAATATAATGAGTGGGACTTCAGCTCTGAGCCTCCATGCTGTAGATCTACTGCGTGACTCTGGCATTATGGTGATCTGCTGTGGGACCACAGGTAGTGCTGTGGCGGAGGGTAATCACGGTGGCAGACATCTTAAGAATAATCAATGCAGTCAGCGTGCCTGGGATAGTCATAACATATGGAATAACGACCATCACAGCAACGGTGGTACTGGCACCTGTACCTATTCTCCTGGTAGTTGTAGTCAGCATAGTCTCTGGAGGTCTCCTGGGCATTCTTCCTCATAAGGGTGGTTTTCATCCCTCATGTGACCCTTTGAATCACCCATCATGGTTCCTAGGAGCGGTTGCTCCTCATCTAAATAGGGGTTGTTTCCTTTTGGGAAGAGCTCGTAGTCCCCTTCTAAACCTTTGTCAGGACTGTTAGGAGTATCAAGGGGATCATCATAGGGGAGTTTTCAGAGACTTGAGAAGGCTTGAGAGTGGGGCGCGGTATATTGCTAAGCTCTGCTTCTTCAGATTTCTGTGCTACATGTTCCTTCCCTTTTTCATTTTTGCAGGTTCATCACCTGTTGTATTGGGGACCTGGCTTTTCTTTTTCAGGGATTTGACTTTGCTCTTTTTTTCTTTCTTTTAGGTTTTACTGGTCCCAAATGAGTATTAGGCGCAGCTGTGTTAGGGGCAGAAGCTCCAGTTGGCAAAAAAATGAGGTTTGGGCAGGAAAGCCTCCAAAGGACTAGATAAGGGGTGGGGTTACCACCAAAAATCTCTCTCCTCAGGCTCTTACAAGATTTTCAGCCAGTCTCTGCGCAGGCACAATCACATACAAGTGATGCAGAGAGATCATGAAGAAGAATTGCTATGTGCCCTGACAATGGTTTAGGTGTCATATGAGATCAACAACTTAAATTGCAAAGTTCAGGAACAATGCAGCAAAATTAAGAATTCAGAGAAGAGATGTTGGCCACTACAATAGAGTATAAAGAGGTGCTGGATTTCAATGTGAGACAGTAATTCAAGGGGGGAAGCAGGGGGAGGGGGAATGGGAGCAGGGTGCAGGGGGAGTATGAAAGCCAGATAGCCATGATATTTATATTTGGCTGTTAGGTTGTTTCAGTTCTCTGGTTCATAGTAACAGGGGGTTTCATTTAAGAATCTTACCTGTGGACTGTGTGTTTCACAATCCATAGCTTGCACAGCAGCAGTGAAGTGTCCACCACTATGACGATGCTGATGCGTAGGATCTGACCGTGCCCTTCCACTGTTGCTTGTCCCAGAAGAGCCACCTTTCAAAAAGAAAGCAAAATAGATGCTATAGGAATTATTTAAAACAGTTATATTCTGCCTTTCTATCCCAGTTTGGGACCTTCATGGTGGCTAACTAGCATTATTATTCAGACACTTCAAAAAAAAACATTAAAACTACACCAAAACTAGCAGAAGTACAGCATCAAATAGAAGTATAGCATCAGATGTTTCCACATTAAGACAGGAATGTAAGACTACATCTAAAAACTATTTTCTGATGTATGGTAAGTTAGAGGTTGCTATTGATAAGGAAGAAAAAACTTGATAAACAGTTTTTATCAGACTGAAAGTTTGTTTTGTTTTTAAGGGAAATTTAAGATTATAGAAATAAATAAAATTTCATCCAGTTAATAAATATTCTTACAAATGCTTCATTAGTTTCTAAAATAATAATGAGATAATCACAACATACCTGAGCTTGAAGATGTGCTAGAAGTGGTTCCTGAAGACTGTGACTGTTCCATAGCAGGACTTGTAGACACACTGTTGCTTGTATTTGTACCTTCATCTGCTGTTTTCTTGAAGAAACTGTGCTGCAGGGCATAATAAGGTTGGATTCGAGTTTTCGGATCATAGTCAAGCATCCTTAGAATGAGGTCTTTGAACTTCAAGTAGTCAGCTACAGTATGACCCGATTCCCCAGCACGACGCCCCCCTGGTCCTCCTGTTTCAACTCCAAGTATATTGTGAAGCTTACGGGTTCCAGGTGGTTTGTACTCCTGTTGGGAAATGAAAATGTATAGTTCAGTTTTCTTATTATTGCATCAACTTAGCCACAAACTATGAATATTATCAGTTCTTAAGATACTGACACCACTATTCTTAAAATTAGACATGTTTTAGACTTAGTTTTGTTTCTGAAGAGTAGATATATTTAAAATGAACAATGACTAGAAATTAGACACCATGTTAAAAACTAAGTATTTTTATTTGAAATTAATTCTAATTTACAGCTGATCTGAATACACCTGATTTCAGAGTTAAGTGCAGTTCGTTACTTTTGGGGGACTTTAGTGAGGAGGAGACACGTGTATGAGCCATTTGGGGAAGGGGGACACAAACCTTGCCAAAAGTTTGGTCAGGGGACTAGTAATCTTTATTGGTGGTGGTGACAGCAGTATAACTGTTCTGAAAATGCCACACCTCTGCAAATGGCAGCAACAGCACTGCTGCCTTTATCAGCAGCTGGTTCCTGCCATGCACCATCCCCACCCCCACCCCCACAGAATGCATAGGGAAATGCTACATTATGACAGCACCATTCATTATGACAAAGCATCATGCCATAATGTAGTGCTACTCTACAGAGCATTCTGAAGGGGAAAATAGCAGTCAGCAGGAGCCACTCTCCAGGAAAAATAGCAGTACCTTGCTAACTGGATAAAGAGGCAATATTCAGAGTGGATGGTGATTCTCTTATATTTCACAGAGGGAGAGCTTATTTAAACCCAACAAAGCATCCTTCCAGTGGCTGTTGCTGGTATCTACTTTGTTTATCTTTTCAGATGTGAGTCCTTTAGGGATAAAGAACCACCTTTTTTCCCATATGCAAACCACTTTGAGAACTTTTTTGATGAAAAGCGGAATATTAAAAAACAAACAAAGAAACTTTAAGCACTGCTGTCACCTGTAGAGGTGTGACATTTTCAGTTTAACAAAGATGATACTGCCATGCTGCCACCAGCAATAACAGGTAATCTGTCCCTACATCAAAAACTTTGGCAAAATTTCATGGTCTTCACCCCACATTTGCTTACTTGTAACTTGGTTGCTTACTTGTAACTTACTTGTAACTTGGGTTCTTCCAGTGGTTGTTTGTGCTCTTACATGATTGGGCTTTGCCACTGTGCAGAGACCTTGGAGTTATTCCAAGCTAATGTCTCCTTAGGCAGTAGCTCCACCTCTTCTGGCAATATACACAAGTGTGCAGGTTCCCTCCTTCACTCATTGAGTCCAGTAACCTAAAGAACTCAAAGAGGAGAAGAAGGGAGGGCAGAGCACAGATGACCACTGGAAGAACCCAAGTTACAAGTAAGCAACCTGTTATTCTTCAACATGGTCTCTGTGCTTTACATGTCTGGGCGCATAGCAAGCTGCACCCTGTGCATACCTTACATGGAGGTGGGAAGTCAGGCAAAAAGCGATTGTAGGACAGCAGTGCCAAACACTGCATCCCTCCAGGATTGGACATCTAGGGCATAATGCTGAATGAAAGAGTGTGGAGATGCCCATGTTGCAACTTGGCAGATGACATCCAATGGGACTGCTCTTTTGAAGGCAGCAGAGGCTGCTACAGCTCTAGTGGAGTGAGCTTTCAAGGAGATGGGTATGTCTTTTTTTGCTAGTTGATAGAACAATTCAATGGTCAATGTTTCAATGTGCAATAGTATGAGGAGAAGCATGATGTCCCTTGTTGGCACCTGTGTGGGGAACAAAGAGTGACAGGTGTGATGAAGTGTGCCTTATATGTGGATGGTGACAGGTGTGATGGAGTGTGCCATAGTTCTAGGGCAAGGGTGAGGAGGGTGGCCGAGCCTATGCCTCCTTGTCTGTTTAGGTAGGCCTTGGCTGTGGTGTTGTCGGTCTGGACTGTGACTGCGTAGTGGTGGAAGGAAGCCCTTGAGTGCTTTGAAGATAGCTAGAAATTAGAAAAAGTTTATATGGTGGGAAGCCTCCTCCCTGTTCCAGAAACCGTGTAGATGGAGGTATAGAATGTGGGCTCCCCAGCCTTTCTCTGACGTGTCAGTAGTGAGGATATAACAAGGCTGTGGAGGATGGAATGGAGTGCCTATGCTGAGGTTGCAGGGCTCCAACCACCACAGGAGGGATTGGCAGACTGAAGAAGGCATGTTGAGCCTGTGGATCTGTCTGTGGGTGGAAATGTTGGAGAAACCAGCTTTGTTATACCCATTGAGCAGAGGCAAGTATGTGGGAGCACATGGGTCATAGATGCCATGTGGCCCAGGAGCTGTTGGATCACACATGCTGTGTGATGGTGGTCTTGTGCCACCCAATTTGTTAGAGCAGTAAGCACGTGGATCCTGCCATCTGGGAGATATAATGCACGTCTTGAGTGGAAATGCTGCCTGAGGAATTCAATGCACCTGGTGGAATGAAGTTTTGATTCTCGTAGTTGATCTGGAGGCCCAAGTCATTCAGAAGGGCTATAGTAGTCTCGAGGGCATGTAGGATGGACTGAAGTGTGTTTGTTACTAGGAGCCAGTCATCCAAAAATGGGAAGACCTGAATGCCTTGCGGCTGTAGCGTGGCTACTACTGGAGCCATGCACTTGGCTCAGCACGGATGCCAGTCCGAAAGGAGGGGATTTTAACTGGTAGGTAGTGTTGCCTATCGTGAAGCGAATGGAATGGTGGCGTTGAGGTCAGATAGTGAGGTGGTGGTATGCATCCTTGAAGTCCAAGGAGACAAACCAGGTGCCCTGTTGTAGCTGGAACAGGACGGTGATCATGAGAAAACGTTTATACATGACAGAGTGGTTAAGTTCCCATAGATCTAGGATGGGACAGAGTTCTCCATCGTGTTTGGGAACTGTGAATTATGGTGTGTGGAATCCTTGGGATGGGTTGTGGACTGGTTCTATAGCTTGTTTGCCGAGTAGCTAAGTCACCTCCATCAGTAGACAGGGGTGGCTCTAGTAGCGACAGGCTGATTGAATAGGGGTATAGATGAAAATTCTAATGCGTATTCAATTCTTACAATTGTGAGGACCCACAAATCTAATGTGATGGTTTCTCAGGCTGAGAGAAATAGAGCTAAGCGGGTCCCCAGGCGGTGCTGGAAGGGAGAGTCAGAAAGGAGGTCTGCGGTCTGGACATTGGGGCCGCAGGGCATGGTGTAGTGTAAGAGGAGCATTTGCCATAAGGCTGGAAGCGAGGCGTACAAAAGGAATGGTCGCTCTGATGGTATTGAGATGAGAGCCTCTGAGGGATGGCTACGGTTCCACAGTGGATTTGTATTGTCTGGAAGATTGTGGTTGGTAGCTCATAGAGTGTGCCATATTTCAAAGACATTGGACCTTTTGGAGGGTCTCATCTATCTTTTCTCCAGAGTATGCTGCCCTCAAAGGGAAGGTCTTTTATATGATAACGGACATCATAGCCTAGGCCCAAGGAATGGAGCCATGCATGGTGGCGGATGGCAACCAAAGTGGCCATGACCTTAGAGGCACACTCTGCTGAGTGTCTGGAAGAGTAGAGTTTCTGTTTGGCCAGATGAGCAGCCTCCATGAAGAAGACTTTGGCAGGTTCCTTTTTATCTTGAGGGAGATGATCCAGGAAGGAAGCTAAATGTTCCTAGGAAGCTAGGTGTTTCCACAAGAAGTGGTTGCAGCATGCATTATAGGCTTGATAATTGGCTAACTTGAGGGCCGAGATGGAATATAGGCACCTACCAGACATGTACCATTTCCTGCCCTCCTTGTCTGGAGGTATATAGGCAGGGCAGGACTTGTATTTAGAGAGATGATTCCATGACCACCAAGTTAGGTGTGGAGTAGCATTGAGGAAAAACTCCCACCTGTTTGTCCTCTGTGTATACTCTGTAAAAGCTTCCGAGGAGATTGGTGGGCTGAGATAGAGAGGATGGTTTCTTCCAGCAAGTTTTTGCAATGTCCATCAGGGCAGCATTCATAGGACGAGAGATGGGGGTGCGAGTATCTGCCTCAATGAGACCAAACAGGACGTCTGGGTCTGACTTGTTCTGTTGAGTTAGCTGTACCCCTAAGGACGTTGCCATGCAGGAAATGTGGTCTGCATAAAGTCTGTAGTCCTCAGAGGGTGAGCCCAGTTTTGTATCAGATATATTAGTGGAGATGGATGTTTGAGTGGAGATAGTAGATTGGGCATCTCCTTCTTCAGACTCAGGGTCTGTGGTGTATTCTGTATTGTGTGCTGGCTGGGACTCTAGAGGGATCTCAAGTGGTACAGCTGGTGTGGTGCTTGTAAGTTGTGTGCAGCAGTATGCTCTTGAGGTTGTGCCTGTGTCTCAAGATTGGCGGGTGGTCGAGAAGGTGCCCTCTGTGGTAGAGCAGGAGGAGCCTGATGTCTAGTTTGCTGTTGGCACTGTGATGGTCTAGAATCGGTAGTAGGAAACGGCATACTCATGGTGGTGTGAAGAGAAGGTTTGGATCCAATACACTGAAGAGAATGAGAACTATCTTTGGGAGGATGGCTGTAGTCCCACTGGTCCAGCTGGGAGTGAGATGGAGGATGAGGATAATCTCTTGAGGCATAGTGTCCTGCAGAGGAATAATAAATGCCTGGGTCTCTGTAATAAGGATTAGTGGAATGGTATGACTGGTAGGCAGGGCATTTGTCCCAGTTAGAATAGTATTGTTCAATGTAGTGAAACTGACCCTGGTCTTGCGGGTGGAACTGGGAGGTTTGTTGAAACTGGGAGGTATGTTTGCAGTTGGGGTTAGCACAACATGCCTCTTAATTCCGAATGGAAATCATCCATGTCTAGTGAGCTTTCCTCATCAAACTGCTGGCCTTCTTTGTGGCCTGCATAGAGATCAAATTGAATGTCTTGTGCATATTGGTAGTCCGCCTCAGAATGCTGATAAGGCTGTTCAGAGTTCTACCTTGAGTTTGAAGAGGTCTTCATCCTCAGGTTCGAACTGGTCTAGTTCAGATTTGAGGGTTCCTGCACGGAACCTGTGTAGAAACAAGTTGTTGGGCTGGAATTGTTGGGAAGCGTTTATTCTTTTTCTTTGGCTTTGGTACAGAGGAAGTAGTAGTAAGGACAGAAAGCTCGTGTTTGGGAGGCTTAGTGGATGGTTTGGCAGCCTCCACATGCGAAGCATTGCACTTCTTTTTGGCTTGTGGGTTCAAAGCGGTCAAACCCAAGGGTGCTGAAGTAGAAGTCAGCATCATGGTATCCGTTGTTGGTACTGAAGAGGATGCAATGTGGGTAGTAGAATATAGAGCCACAGGCTCAGAAGGCCATTTTGAGGAGCTAGTAGCAGGGGCACCCATGGGTAGGGCCTGGTGGGGGGCTGTGAGCCCTAGGATGGCAAGGAAGAATCCGCCTGGTGCAGACACTTCTTGGGCTTGCAATGCTCATTCCCAAAGCCACAACCTTAGGCCAAGGGCCTGGTTCTTCCTGGCTTGTTTGCCAGATTTAGTGCAGTGTGCGCACAATTCTACTTTGTGGGCCTCACTAAAGCAGAAAAGGCAACAATTGTGCCAGTCTGTGGAGGGGAGTCTGGCCCTGCAATAGGCACAAAACTTAAACCTTGCTGGCCATAAGCAGGGATAAAAGTAGAAAAATGATGTCCTCTGAAAGGGGTGGGGTGGGGAGAGATGACACAAAATCAAAAAGCATATAAAACCAACTAATAATAGATAGAAGAAGAGGTAGAAGGAGAAAGAATACGAGGGTTGTGTTTGGTTCTTTTTAGCTCAAAGCAACTCACTGATGATGTCTATCTGTAGGTGGACAAAGAAAGACTGAAGGAAGGAGCCCTTGCATATGCACATATTGCCAGAGGGGGTGGGGAGGAGAAATTAGCTTGGAGTAACTCTGATGCACAGGTGCAAAGCCCAATTGTGTAAAGCACAAAGACCACGTCGAAGAAGCCTATTTTCATTGCCTGCGAAAGAGGTAGTGAAAATGGGAGATTGTTCAGAGCAGCTATTTAAATCAATGGAGCTAGAAACAACTGAGTTTAGGGCAAAGATTCACAATACTCAGCTTACCCTTTTTCCATCTTTGGTCTTCTTTAAGTTCCAAGTGCCATCTGGCAACTTCTCGAAGAACTTTCTTGCTTTTGGTGCTTGGTCAAGAATGTGAGCAGGTGCTATACCCAAAACCTCTACTATTTTATTCATTTGATCCACCTATTTAAAAGGAGAATCAGATATTTTAGAATTTTTTTTTTTTAAATCTATGAAGGCAGTTCAACACAATATGAACAGATGGAGAGGTAAATTTACTCTCTCTTTCAAACAGTTGGCACTATCTCCATCAAAGAAGCAAAGTAAGGGCTAATTTTCCACAATCATTAATGTTGGTAATGGCAGTCTCTAAGCATATCCATTTACATACCTCATTTGCTCCACTGAAAAGGGGTTCTCCAGTGTGCATCTCTACTAAGATACAACCAAGGGACCACATGTCTATTGCAAGATCATAAGGCATTCCCAATAGCACCTCTGGCGATCGATAAAAACGACTCTGGATATACTGGTATATCTGTATTTTAAAAACAAAGTTATTAGATCAAGTGCATTTCTAGTTTCAATATAAATGAATTAATATCTTTACTACTGTAAAATGATACTGATCAAAACCTATGTGTATTATACTGTGCCAGGTGGAAACCCTTCTGGAAATATATAGAAGAGGGTAAGGACTCAATGCATGACCCTCACGCTCTAAACTACATTTACTCTTGGTGAAAGTGAATGTTCATTTGCAGAAGCCAACTGATTCTATTCTTTATATTTAAAAATGGTTATTTAATTGAATACAGGGGGAATTGATGTTATTAATATCTGTCATTTTTATTCCATAATATGATACCTACCTGTCGTATTTTGAAGGGGAAAAACTCTAATAAAGCTTTAATTTAATATAAATGAATTAGAAGCGAAAACTATTATTTGAAATGCAAGGCAAGTGAAAAACAATATATTCATAATTATTTTAAAAACAGCAAACACCATAAAATGACAAAACGTTTATTTTAATACAAATCATAAAATTATTTTGCTTTTGACTGGTTCAGATGTCATGTGAAGTCAAGATTAAACCTTGGCTTCATGCACCATCTCTAAGCCTTAGAACAGTGGTTCTCAACGTGTGGGTCCCCAGATGTTGCTGAACTACAACTCCCATAATTCCCAACCAAAGGCCAATGGGGCTAGGGATGCTGGGAGTTGTAGTTCAGCAACATCTGGGGACCCACACGTTGAAAACCACTGCCTTAGAAGCACGTGATGTGCCCCACCCCCATGCACAAGTTGGTAGAATACTACTAGTTATGATTAGAAAACAAGCCAGAATTGGTTGTTGTGTCCGAACCAACCAATCCTGGCTTATCCTATCCAAATGTTGCAAAACAAATCACTATCTGAATTCAAGGTTTCTTTTGCAGCTTTGGACAGAATAAGCTAGGATCAGTCAGGGACTGATTCTGGCTTGATTCTAACCATAGTCAGAATACTGTAGCCATTACTACCTTGTTTCATTAATTTCAATGGTGCTTTGTTATGACTAAACATTATGGACGCTCCCCTATAAATAGAAATACATGATTTACTGAAATACTCTGAAACTGATATTACTCTTCAAATTGTTCTGAATCTATGTTAATATGTAATGCTCACCCTCTGTCCCAGTTGGCAAGAACTGCCAAAATCAACTATCTTGATAGCGCTTCGTTTGGGGTTACAGAGCAGGATATTCTCAGGTTTTAGATCACAGTGAATGATGCTAAGTTCAGGAGTTGCAAGAAAAAGCAGTGCAGTGCACATCTGTTGCGCAAACTTCCGCGTCAAGTTCAGTGAAACCCCTCTGAAGTTTGTGTTCCGCAACAGATCATAAAGGTTGTAGGAGAGCATTTCAAAAACTAAACACAGATGGTTTCGGAACATAAAATGGCGCTTCAAATGCACTACAAAAAAGAAGGAAGAAAATAACTTAAGTGACAAGTGTACTTTCAAATGTAAACATCAACAAGTAGTACTTAACATACTTCACAGAATGATCAGTTTCTAGTTATTTAAGTTATAGTTAAAGCAACAATTAAATATCTAGTTAAATTATTTAAATAAACTTGTGTTTTAACAAGTTTTTGATATCTTGTCAAATATCTTTTCCAGGAGAATGCATATCATTCAGTGACACTATTAAGAAGGGTATCAGTGACAAGTCAATAGAAAGTCAAGGTTCCAAAGTGTTCACAAAAATCTGGCCCAACACAAGTTTTAAGACTGATTTGCTTTCCTACAATGTAAGTTTCATCTAGATAACTATGTATCAATTTGGCAACAGTAAAGCTGGCCCTTGTTATCTGTGGACTCCATATCCGTAGTTTCGTGTATCTGTGATTGGGTCTTAGAGACCCAGTTTCATTATCCACAGGTAGAAATTCACCTATCCACGAGTTTGAGTGGCCAGAAATGTCATTTCCAGCAGAGAGCTATGCTGTGGCTGTTCTCAAATAAATAACATTTGCAAATATTTGACCATTTTCGGGGCTTGGGTGGGGGGACGACCCATTGGTGGATAGTTGGAGAATAAGGCACTGTCCTTTTCTTCTCTTATTTCTGCCCCCCTTGTCCCCCCTTTTTGGTTTAGAACCTAACTCTCCACCATTCCCATTGACTCAAGGTTTCATTATTTGCAGCTTCTGTACTCACTCCTATAGGCGAGAATACAACCCCCACAAATAACAAGGGCCACCTGTACTCTTCTTTATTTTAACTGGTAAAGCAAAGCTATTGCATCATTGTGATTTGAGAAAAGTAATAGAAAGCCATTTTTCAACACCAAGTATAAGCAGTCTTGTTTTATTGTAAGTAAAGGCAGGATGTAACGATTTTAAATAAATACATCATTTAGATTTAGAGCACTGACGACATGCTTGCCATGTAGAAAGAAAGGTTTGTGGCAGTGGAAGCTTTTTCTTTCTTTTTTTTAAAAACGGAGACCTACTGAACAGAAAAGAATAAAACTTGTTTTCCCCATGCTTGATTACACTACCAGCAATACCAACATTTCTAACAGATTTCAGTACACACACATCTGTAGACCAGGCTGAAAGTCAGTAAACTGGGTACAGCAATTATAAGCAAACAATACTGCTGCTTAGAATGAATCTTGCCTCTATTTTGATGTCTGGAATCAATGAAGCACTTAAAGTCAAATTTCAGAAAACTCAATGCTGATTTGGAGCTTGTCAATGCATTATTGATTGGATCTACATTCTATATCAGCAATAGCAAGGCAATTCATTCCAGAGTACAGGAAAGACATAAA
Organism: Hemicordylus capensis; assembly: GCF_027244095.1. Classification (NCBI taxonomy): domain Eukaryota; kingdom Metazoa; phylum Chordata; class Lepidosauria; order Squamata; family Cordylidae; genus Hemicordylus; species Hemicordylus capensis. The sequence continues at coordinate 91,653,517 of NC_069659.1, read as the reverse complement.
GTAGTTAGACAACTCTGAACATCTATCTAGTTTAGAACATTTTATCCCTGCTATTATTTTCATCACAGCTTTGTAAAAACGCTGAAACACAATATTCAGTGTAAAAACACTGAAACACAAGAGACAAGGCATACACATCAGTGCTTGATTCCCCATCTCAGTGCTTTTTGACAAAGTGTCTACCAAGTACTATATACATAATAGTGCTTTGAGCCCTTATCAAAATTTGTAGCAAATGAAAAAGAAAAGTAATAACTATCACATGTTGAATCATGTTACCATTTACAGTAATAATGCCTAACTTTAGGGCTGCTAGTGAAGATATGCTAGTCTGATCCTTTATTTATTTTTTAAAAAATATTTCTATACTGCCCCAAACCTGCGTCTCTGGGCAATTTGCAATTAAAATAATTTAAAACATTAAAAATCCAGTATTAAAAATTTTAAAACTAAAAATCTAATTAAAAGCCTGGGTGAATTAATGTGTCTTCAGTGCCTTTTTAAAAGTTGCCAGTGATGGGGAGGCTCTTATTTCAACAGGGAGTACATTCCAAAATCCAGGGGCATAATTGGAGAAAGGCGTTTTCAAATGTTCTTTAGATCTAGGAGCCAGGCTCATTTTTCTGTCTTTAGGATTTCAGGCATCTAGTTTAAACAGATAATTCTTCCCTCCTGAATAGTTTTGTGTGTGTCCATCACTGTTCCCTCTAAGACATGTGCATGTGCACGCGCTCACACATTTTCTGATGTCCACTCAGTTAATTTTAGATCCTGCTCAGGATGAATCAGGAAGGCCCCACTCTGAATGCTTGTGCACACACACTGCCTTGATACTGCCGTCCAGAACAAAACTCATTCCACACAAAGATGAAAAAGAATGAGAGAACACTGGTGTCCATTATTTTCATTAGTTCATAGTTTTTATTCACAGCTTTGTGTGTTGTTCTTATGTGTATCCATTATATGTCCATACGTTTTGTGTGAGCACCAGTGATGTGTCTCACCAGTCAGCAACATACTCCACTCTACTGGGGAAGAAGGCAGACCCGTCATTCACCCCCAGCAGTGCCCTCCACTCAGAGGGATGCACTCACCACTCAGTCCCAAAAGCCTCTGCTCTGATGTGGGGTGGGGGAGACTCCCTGCTTTTCATTCCCTTGCCCTTGCTTGCCCCCACCATCTCCTGCTCACGTGTCCATTACCTGCCTGAGCCAGGTGATGGACAGGTGAAAGCAGAAGGCAGCTAGCAAGGTAGATTGCTGCTGCTCCTCAAATCCAACCATCATCTGCCTAAGCCAGGCAATGAATGGATGTGAGCAGCAGCAGGAGGAGAGTAACCCACCCCAACCTTGCTTGCTGCCTCCTGCTCATATCTATCCATTGCCTGTCTCAGTGGTCATGCCTAAATTTCCAAGCTACATGCCAAGCTAGCACATGGGATTTGTCAAACCATGCATGACTCGTGTGACCAACACACCATCTCTCTCACTGAAGGAGCCCATATTATCAGGAAATATCTTTTTTTATCCCTTTCTGGAGCAAGTTTTATCATTTCTGCTAGCTTCACCATCATGAGAAATAACCTGACAAATCTAGCATCTAGCAGCTGTTTTTAGCAATTGCTCCCTTTGATGTCATGGGCATTTCCTAAATCAGCTGGTTGCATGATAAGCTACTTATACATTTGGCTTGTATAGTGTCATCACATTACAGTTAAATCTCACTCATGGTAGCATATAAGAGCAGCAGAAGGGTTCCCATCTTTGCGGATCTTCTTACAGGAGATACAACAGTCAGACAAGTGTGGAGTTTCTGAAACTTGTCTCACTGATTTCAATGGTACTGATTCATGAGTGTATGTTGCTGTGTGCTCATTTTGTAAACCACAACATGGCTAAACTAATGTATTTTAACTTGCCATTCCTTCAGATCTTTTGATCATGGTTACTAATAGGAAGTAGCTTGCTTTATATATGATATGTAACATCACAGCTGTTTATTCCAAGCTATCTAAGTTATAAGCCACTTATCACTGATAAGTGGCTTTGCCTCTCCTGGCTTATTTATTTATTTATTTATTTGATTTGATTTGATTTGTATACCGCCCTTCCAAAATGGCTCAGGGCGGTTTACAATTAAAACAAATCACTAAAACAGTAAAGAGCTAAAACAAATTAAAAAAACAATATAACAATTAACAGTTTCAAAATCCTGAAATCAGGTTTTTAATTTTAAAATAAGCCAGATGTTAAAACTCCCCAAATTTAGGAAGCTGAGAAAGCTTGGGTGAAAAGATGGGTTTTCAGGTGTTCTTTGAAAATTGCCAGAGATGGGGAGGATCGTATCTCAGCAGGGAGCACATTCCACAATCTTGGGGCAGCGACTGAGAAGGCCCGTCTCTGTGTAGCCACCAAACGAGTTGGTGGTAACTGGAGATGGACCTCCTCAGATGACCTCAATGGGCAGTGGGGCTCATAATGAAGAAAACGCTCTCTTAGATACCCAGGGCCTAAGCCGTTTAGGGCTAAGTTATAACTAGCACTTTGTATTTTGTCCAGGAACCTATTGGCAGCCAGTGTAACTCCATCAGTAAAGGAGTAACATGTTCTCTCCGATATGACCCAGAGACCAACCTGGCTGCCGCGTTCTGAACCAACTGGAGTTTCCAGACTACGTACAAAGGCAGCCCCATGTAGAGTGCATTACAAAAGTCATTACAAAATTCACTTATAACATGTACCAAAAGGGGAGTGACTGACCAAGCAGGGCTCAGGAGGCTTCCTTGTGAGAGAGGATGCTCCTAACTACTGTGAAGAAGGTGGTCAAGAGACATTATTTTAGGGAAGGAATGCCATTTCCTGATGAAGTTGATATGGAGAAATAGATTTGGGTGTCAACAGCATATTGATAAAACCCTGCACCAAATCTCCTGATGATCTCTCCCAGCGGTTCCATGTAGATGTTAAAAAGCACTGGAGACAGCATGGAGACTTGTGGAACTCCATACATTAGCCCCCAATTTGCAGAGCAACAGTCTCCAAGTGACACCATCTGGAATCTACCAGAGAGAGAGGAACGCAGGCACTGTAAAACAGTATTATCCAATCCCTGCTCCCTCAGGTGACCCAGAAGCCGGTACCATGGTCGAAGGCATCGAAATGAAGTTTCAATCCCTGTCCAACCATGATTCTGAGTGACCTTTGGCCAGTCATTATCTGTCATATATATTGAGAGGCTAAAATGTGAGGGGACCTTATGTATGCCAACCTGAGCTATTTGAAAGAAGGGTGGGATAAGAATAATATAGAGATAATGTGATTCTTCTGACAGAATCTGTTCTCTATGTCATGAATTCTATTCTTGGAAAACCTAAACCTTACTACTTGGGCTTGGATGGACTGGGCTTACAACCTGGCATTTAAAATCCAGTAGTTTGCTTACTGCACATTCTACCATCATTAGCTATTGCTCCATCAAATTGAGGTGGGTATTTAAGGCATAAACTGTTGAGAAAGTTTGTAAATACTGTTGGCAATGTTATCAAACAGAAGTACTGCCTTTACTCTCAGATATAACAGCAAATTTGTCCCTATTGGCTCTGCCTACTGAGAAGCTTCAGCTGGTAGTTAGGCTGACAAAGCAGTGGATGAGTCTGAATTTGAAAAAGGCCAAACTTTATTTACTAACATCTGATAGTCTCCAAAATGTAAAATACTATTAACTCAACCTAAAATGGGATACCAGTATATACATACTTCTGCTGAAATGGCTGGAGATGACATAGCTGTCAAACCTTTCACTAATGCAGCAAGACCAATATGGGAAAGAGTTGACATCAGTCATGGATACCATCCACCATTTGTTACAATACTCTGAAACGTACTGCCTTTGAATGAATTTCACTTATTAGAAACAATTAGAATCGTTCTGTGCTTCTAGATTATCCTTCAAAGTGCAGCCAACACAGATCCAGACCAAATAGACAAGGCAACAAGACTCTAGGAAAGTGCAGAAGAGTTAAGAGCTCTTTAAAACAGCTTTTCATGGATCTGGCGGTAAGTGCACATTAGCAAAGATCAATAGATTTCTTCATACTGAAAAAATTAAATACCTTTCTTTTTAAAAAAAATGAAAATACACTGCTTTAACATTATAATAAATAGGCAATATTAAGATATAGGTGGTATTTTTTCCAGCAAGTCCTCAAGGACTCAAAGTGGTTAAAAATAAGATTTTAATACCTATGTAATATTTCATTTCTGTGTCATGTTTGTTCATAAGCTCAAGAAGTCGCACTTCAATCTGGGCTTGATTTAGGAAAGCCTTCTTGTTCTTTATTATTTTAATAGCCACCCACTCCTGTTCCACACGATCATATGCCTTTACAACCTGTAGAATAAAAGGGCACACTAAATATATCTCATCTCACATTTACAAGTTAAGATTTCAAATCCAAAAATCAGTATCTAAACATCAAATATCAGAATCTCAGAGATGCAAAGTGAAGTTAACCAAATGATCCTTCATAACTTTACTTAGAACACATCAATTGTTGTAGGAATGGGAATGTTTTTCTCATTTGTCAGTTCAGAGCATATATATTGTGAAGGGGCTAGCAGATGGGGCAAGTTTGGCAATAAGAGCTATTTGGTTTGCTTCATCATGTTGCTTACAACTCAAATTATTTCTCAAGCTATCATGCATTACCTGTCCAAAAGAACCTTTGCCTATTAAAGAGTCGATTTCATAACGATCCATCCACTTTTCCCCATTTTTCACAATGTAATCATAGTTATCATCATCATATCCATCATTGTAAACTTTCCGCTCCTTTTTGTGGCTAGAATCATCTCCTTGGCCCTGTTGGTGTCGCCGCTTCTTTTTTGCATAGTAAACCTGAGATGAGGAGAGATAATCATAGCACGAAAACTTGAATCACAAGCATTGCAATGCAGAATGATAGTGTTAGTTTTTCTCTCTGTATTTTTGTTTTGAAACACCTTTAGCTCAGAAATAAAAATAAATCACCGAAATAAATAGAAGATGGAAAAAATGTTTGCTGTGGGGAAATAATGGCATTAAGTATACACACAATACTATCCAGTTTACAACATGAAACTGTTTTTAGATATATTAATTTTTTTAGTAATGAGTAATATTGTTTAGTAATTTAGTATATATTTAATAATTTAGTAATATGTTTAGATCGCTTTCTCTTTCAATTGCTCATTACTAGATTTTTTCTCTGAAATTGGAAGTTATACTTATATCTACTAATTGGATATTATGGTTATATTATTTCATTTTTATTTTTACATTTTATATCCCACTTTCCTCTGATGAACCCAGAGCAGTGTACATGGTTATGTTTCTCCACACAACAACCTTGTGAAGTAGGTTAGGCTGAGAGATAAGTGACTGGCCCAGAGTTACCCAGTGAGTTTCATGGTTGGTGGGGGATTTAAACTCTAGTCTCCCTGGTCCTAGTCCAATACACCATTGCTGGTACTATCCGAATTTCAGAGCTAAGTATAATTTCAAACTTCAGAGAATAGTTTTAGCAATGCACAATTAGAAAAGATAATACTGGCTGATAGCAGAATGCTGGTGTTAGGGAACTGCCGCTGAGGAATTATTTAAAACAGCTTCCGGTCAGCTGCACAGTCTTACTTTTATTGTTTTCAATGGAAGTAGTGCTGCGTAACTGGCCTGGATCTTTTAAGCCATTCCACCATGGCTCTGTCATGCAAGACTGTTGGGGCTGCCTCTTACATGGTGCAGCAGCCCTGGTGGGTCCCCAACAGCAGCACTCCACTGTGCTGAATGTCAGCCACTATAACTATGTTACAGGGTATGGGGGAAAATATCTATGGCCTAAGTCTAAATACCCATGGCCATATGAAAACATAGTAAATTGACAATATGTTTGTTCTGCATACAATTGGAGTTGGACAATGTATATTGGTTTTTAAATCAATAGATATTTTTACATAGCAGTTTACATTTACCAAAACTATATTCAAGCAGCAGGTATTCCTTTGAAGACAGTGTTGTGTGTTCTAACAAAATTAGTCTGTAGCAATATATATAATCCCTCCTCTCGCCAACTCACACACACTTTGCTTCTTAATATCTTAATTAAATGTATTAATAACAGTCCCAGCACAGCATCCCTCCAGTGGTCACTGCTGATGTATATCTTGAGGGCTTTTTTGAGATTGTGAGCCCTTTAAGGACAGGGAACCATATTCTTATTCTTTTTCTACTTAAACTGCTTTGCGAAGTTTTTGTTGAAAAGAGTACATACGCAGCAGTAGCATCAAATCATAATTATCAGGAGTCACTTCATAATTGAAAGAGCTACTTATAATGAACAGTGCAAAATTATGTGCAAATAAAACAGAACTGGATGAATTATGAAAATCTTACCTCATTAATATGTTTGTATGTTTTGATCAAATCTACGGACAATTTTCTCAGAGGAGCTGTTGCTGGATCACGGAAGGTTTGGGGCATCCGCCTCTGTAAAGTGACAATGTTGAACAATTAACTTAAACATATGAATAAAAGCTAGCAGTAATTCAAAATAATGGACTACACTGTTACAGCCTCCTCAAAAGGAATTCCCATACTTGACAAAAGGGACAAATGTTTTTAAAATGTTATAATACTACAGGTAAATCTAATATCTTTTCAGGCCCAGCATCAAAATGTGGCACCTTCAGACACAAGGGCCCAAGCACAACAGCAGAGCCCAGTGCTAATACCTGCACTGTTCTACCCTGTCCCCTTTTCCCAGGATTGCTCTCAGCATCAGGCAGCTTTTTAAAACATTTTGCTTCTCATCAAGTTGCAGAATATCCTTAGGAAAATGGGCAACCCAGAACATCTCACTGTTCTCATGAGAAACCTATACACAGAACAGGAAGCCAAAGTCCAGGCGGAACATGGTTAAACAGACTGGTCTCAGATTGGCAAAGGAGTAAGACAAGGCTGTATAATTTCTCCTTATTTATTCAACTTAAATGCTGAACATATACTGAGAGAAGCTGGATTGGAAGAAGATGAGCATGGTTTTAAAGTCGGAGGGAGAAACATCAATAACTTGTGCTACGCTGATGACACCACTCTGATAGCTGAGAATGCAGAGCATCTGCAAGCTCAAGTAATGAAAGTCAAGGAGCACAGTAAAAAAGAAAAGAAAAGAACAATGACTAAATGTAAAGAAGACTAAACTAATGACAACAGGTACAGCAACCAGCCTCATAACTGATAATGAAGACATTAAAGTGGTAGATAGTTTCTGCCTTTTAGGATCGACCATCAGCAGTAAAGTCAAGAAATATGCCACAGACTAGCACTTGGTAGGGTTGCTATTAAGGCCTTGGAAAGCATATTTAGATGCTGTGACATGTCCATAAGTACAAAGATTAGAATCGTTTAGACAATGTTTCTTCCCATGACAAACTATGGATGCGAAAGCTGGACTTTGAAAAAGCAAGAGAGAAGAAGTATTGATGCTTTTGAACTTTGGTGCTGGAGAAGACTTTTGAGGATCCCATGGACAGGCAGGAAAATAAACAAATGGATCATAGAATAATTCAATCCAAAATTTTCACTCGGGACATAAAAGACCAGGCTCAAACTATCATACTTTGGATACATTATGTGAAAACCCAGCTCCCTTAAGAAGTCCCTAATGCTAGGGAAAGTTGAAGGAAAGTTGAAGGAAAGAGAAGCATGTCAGCCAGCAGCAAGGTGGATAGACTCAATTACGACAACAATGAATGGACCGCTGAGAGACCTTAAAGGCCAATGTTTTGTTAAAAAGAGAAACCAGGATTTTATGTCTCAAATGCTTTTGATTTTGTTTGTTTTTTGAAGCTGACGTTTTCTGGATATGTGGACCAGTTTCTCCACCCAGCAGAAAGCCACTGGTAAACTTTTTCCTGGACTGAAGAGAGTACACAGAGTACACAAACAATGTTTAAATACTCCTTCATATGAATACAAACCATACCTATATAAAATTAGCATGTCAGGGACAAGCATTCAGCATTAAATTCCTGAGATACTGTTTTTCTATCTGTGGAGAATTTGGAGGGCAGAGAAGAGGAAGCATTTGGATAGAATGTGTTCACAGATGACAAGTTCAAACTGTACTTCTTAACTGAAATAATTGTTCTCCAATATACTTTCCAACCAGTTACTTGGAGCTCACATGTCACAAATAATAAAACCTTTCTTTACTATGCAAGTTAAAACTCAGCACAAGACTGATCCTTTACTTTTCAACTCCAAGGTTTATTTGCTATTAAAGATAGGATCTTGCAGTCCTTATCACTTCCAAATTTTTATTTCTGATACCTCTATATAGCCTCACTGGACACCTGATTGGATATTATTGCCCATGCCCTATCACATTGCCTTATTAAAAAATATAAAAATGTAGCCTCAATACAAAATGAACTCCACCCCTCAATACTACTTTGATCAGTTTTTGATAGAACTTTCCATTTTATCAGCATAGTTTACAAAAGTATCCTTGCACCTTGAGAAGACTTTGTGCCATCATCTTGCACAAGATATATAGTTCTGCATTCTAGACTTTTTGAATGATCCAAAATATATTTAGAAGGCTTATTTCAAAACAAAGTGAGCATGACTGGTTGGCCGAGTATGTGAATGCGTCACAATGATGTCAGTACCCTACACAAACAATACAAAAGTTATGATATGCTTGGATCTTTTTGGATGCTATCTGTCCATATGGATGGCATAAATGCAGGATGATGCAAAATACTGAAATAATTCAACACACACACACACAGACACACACACACAGAGTTGCCTGCCTTTCTGTCAGCATCCCAAGCTGTGTGATTCTGTTGAATATTCACTAACTCTAGGATATAAGGTCTCCTGGATTGGCAGAAAACGTAAGAGCAATAGCAGGGATCTTGGTGGGACAGCTAACGAGCCCTGAGAGAATCCAGCAGAAAGGGACTGAGAGACAAGATGGCTGACCAGAAGGGGAAGTGTAGGGTGGACAATAGGATAAAAAGCTTGTGTTTGGGAGGCTAAATTTCATTATTTGTTTTAATTTCTTGATTACAATCTCTCTAAGTGATCAACATTTGCAAACACTGAGCAATGCCACTTGATATAATCCTCTTTCAGGTTCAAAAAATCAGGGTAAGAATTTTAAGCCACAATGTCAACGTCAGCTCAAAGATAAGATCTGTCAAAATTCTTAACAAACAGTAATAATTTTACTGGAAAATATTTCTGCCTTTATTCTGAAAATGTAAACTACTGATAATCCCATTAGATCTCCAGGCTTCTATGAAAATGATGCAAGCGCATGTTATCAGAAATTAGGATTGGTGATTTCAAGAGAATATAAGGCTTTTTTCTTCAACATAATAACTACATTTGCTAGCAGTAGCAAACTCTGTGGAGGAATAAAAGTGAATTTTATCCAGCCAGCAGATGGAGCCTGAAGCCTAAAAAAAGTTATCTCATATTTTTAACAATATTCCCTGTGACAGCATACTTTTTGACAAAGAAATGCAAGAGATAAGTTTTAGCCTGGAGAAGAATAAAAGGAGATATTCTAGCCATCTTCAAACATTTGAAGGGCTGTCATATACAAGATGAAGTGGACTTGTTCCTGAGGGCAGGACCAGAAGCAAGGGGCTGAAATTACAAGGAAGCCAATTTTAGATAGACATCTGGAGGAATTTGCTAACTGTAGGAGCTATTCAACAGTGCAACCATCTGTATCTCACAGTGGTTGGCTCTCCTTCACTAGAGTTCTTCAAAGAGAGGCTGGACAGCTGTTTGTACCTACAATGAGCAAAGAATTGGACTAAAAGATCTGTAAGATCCCTTCCAACTCTAAAATTCTATTATTCATAGTCTTGAATTCACCAAGCCACCTCAAAACCAAATGGTACTTTAAGAGATCATTGTAAAGTTTTTCAGTTGCAATCATATGCACAGGACCCTTACAAAGCTGGAACATCAGCATGGATGTTAGACGTCTTAAGTCAAATGGATGTGACAAGAAGTTAGGCCTGTGTCAAATCGACATATTAAAAATTAATGCATCAGTGAGTCATCAATTGACAGTATATACCTGGACACACTATATACCAAAAATGTCTAAAAGTGTGACTTCTGAAAGAACTTACACGGGATATTTTTGATCTAACAAAAATATGTACATTTGTCACCAAAATCAGTATTTGTACCAGAAGACTGAAAGATACCCACTAAATCATTAACAAGAATTTGCGGGAGAGGGAGCCAAGAAAATACAGGGTCATTAGTCTAACATCTGCCCAAGATAAATTGGTGGAAAGCATTATTAGAGTCATAATTAACTGTCATATTTGGAAATAAACCTTGCTGAAGAAGAATTATAATGTTCCTCCAATTCTGAGAGAAGTGTCTTTAGTTGTAGTTGCAGACAAGCTGGTTTAAGAAAACAAAAAACCCTTAGATTCAGGTGCCCACATGAGGAATGCAGATGCAGTTAACACCTTGCATACTAGAAAGACACAATACACAACCATAGGCTTATGGTTGTGTGCTGTGTCTTTCTATTATACAAAGATCTGAGTAGGTCTTCATTGAGTTAATTAAGTATCTCCACAGGAACACTATCAGAAGTAGCTATGAATATTTTGGCTTCATCTCGCAAAAATATCAAGCGAGTCCTATCATAATCACAATGAATTAAATGGTTGTGAGAAGGAAGAAGAATCTCAGTGATTGGAGTTACCACCCCTGTAAAATAAAACACACTAAAGCCATTCACATGATCGGGTATGTGGGGGAAAAGCTTCACTTCACTCACCATCCCCCATATGATCGATGAAATGTTGCTGGGAGCGCTGTCCACACTCTCACATGATCCACCTCTGAAGAGCCATCCGGGAATCCCCCAATGCACTGAGTGCCAAGCACAGTGCATTGGGTGATTCCCCAGGGGATGGACACTCTAGGAGCTCATATCTGTGTCTCCTCAAGTTGAAGGCAGCCCAAGGAAACACACGATCAGGAAGTCTGGGTTAAGGGAGTGCTCGCTAGGAGCCGGACTAAAGAGCCAGGCTAGGCGGTACTGCCCTGCCGGGATTGGGCCTGATCCCGGTGGTTCTCACATGCAGCCTAACCCGGGCTGGGCTTCCCTAGCCTGCATTAGGCAGCACATGAGAACAGCTTCACTGATTTTTGTAGCTCTTCTTGAATACTGAAAGCACTTCACGTACTATTTAATACACTCTACAGTATTTTCCACTCTCACCCCAATCTCTATATATGCATGATAGATCACAGCATAAGTATCCCTATATTGCAGGGATTGAGAGATAGTGAGTTGTGTAAGGACACTTATGGTCAGTGCAGATGCTCCCAGTTACGTAACTATGGTTCAGCAATTAGAAATGTTTTGTGGGATCATGTACTCTCAACTCCCCCACTAGGCATGTGAATTGCCACCACCAGCTTAACAAGAAATGTTACAATGACATTCAGCATGGTTAAGGGCTTCCCACTGCGCCAAGGACTGAAATAGAGTTCCAAGCACAGTTAACAGAAACTGTTATCCAATCAAGAACGTATTTGCAGAGTGCCCTAATGAGTTAATGGGTGAGGGAAGATTCCGAATCATGGATTTCCCATCTCATATTCACACACTGGAATTGTAAGTTATCATCCAAATTAAATTTCCAAACAGCCAGCTGACATTTTGCAGTGGAGAATTAAGAGGCAGTGAACTGAAGAGGAGGGTATGGAACCTCAACAACTAATTACCTTTTGAAAAGAATTACAGTTTTAGAAAGCTGAAGCAGAAACTAGCACAAAGATTCATTTACTAAACATCCCATACCTGGTTTGTGAGAGGCTGTTGAATCTGGTCAGCATATGATAAGGCAGACACTTGTTGGTCATTTATGTTCTGCTGCCGACGATCGCTGTACTGCTGATGCGAATGGGACATCTGTCCAGCCATCTGAAGGCCAGCAGCATGGAATGAAAATGACGGTGCAAGCCGAACAGATGAAGGTTTGCATGCTGAAGTCTCTCCTCCTAGAAAGGACAGCACAACAGGTTAGTACAGTTTTCACTGAAGTCAACTGTACAAACAGAAAAAAACTTTTATGAATATGCAGCAGTTCGCATCTGATTATTTTAAAATTGAACAAAGGTGGGTCAAAAAATGTCACCTCAGATTTTATATTTTTTGATCCACCTCTGTCCAGTTTTTTAAAAACCTTGAGATGTAAGCTGCTGAATATTCATAGACTGTATTATATTATTTATATATGTGCCCAGTTTCCTTAATAAGTTAAATATGTCTCTGTGTGTTTGTGCACAAGACACACCCCACACTTTCTGCTTACTTCATTTTTGCACTTAAGGTTTACTATTAAAGTTCCCTTTCCGCAATTTTCTTTATACAATTCTAAGGTCATGGTCCAGTACCTCTGCAGAGTCAGCACTTTAATATAGATATTTTCCAGAGGGCTCAATAGTGGCCTCTTTCTCCCTACTCCATGCCCCACATACAGTTTGGCAAATGCCCAAGTCATAATAGAGAAAAGAAAGATCTATGTGCATCTTCCACAGGATGCATATATTGGAATCACAGTGATTTAAATCAATGATTGAAATTATGATTTACAATGCTAAGAAAAAGAAGCAGATTTAAGTTACTGGTTTTTAAATCAAACATTGCAATTTATTATTCAGACACTCTATACAGAAATGCACACGAACTGGTTGTTCTAACAACAAATCTTCTTTTCCAATGTTAGTTTTTGTTTTAGTCTGCCCTTTCCAACACACACACATGGCAGAGAAGTGATCTCCATGAGACTGGATGTAAATGTCCATGTTCTCAGATTGGTAGGTATAATATTTATAGTTAAGAGTACTGACTTGTGTTCCCTCTAAGGTGTACGCACAAGATGTCAGCCCCCATGCAGCTCTCTGCCAGGCATGCAGTGCTGCTCCCACTACTGCCACCCAACTGGTCGCAGTTTCCCCCTCTCCCTGGCCAGGCCGCCACCTCCTGGTTTCCTCCTCTCCCTGGCAAGTCCTGATTCTCCCCCCTCCCCAGCCGGAATGCCACCACCATTCTCCTCCTCCTCTTACGTTGGATGAAGATCTCATCCAAAGTCTCGTGAGAGGCCAAAGTCCCCTCTTGCAAGATTTCTGTTGATTTGCAGAGGAGGACAGAGGTGTTTTTGGAGGAGGTGGAGGTGGATGGCAGAGGCAGCCCCCGGCAGCCCAGAGAACAGGCAAGATGTTGAGCGGATGAGGAAAAACCTTTGCTGTTTGTTTTTTTTAAAGTTTGAAATCCCAAAACTCTGAAGTTTTAAAAAATAATATAACAGCAAACACACAAAAAGCAATCCTGTTGTCAAATTCAGTCCACCACTAAAAGCATTAATTCCTTTCTGGTGTGTGTGTGCGTGCATTAATTCCTTGATAAGTAATAAAAATAAAATTAAAAATATTTTGAAATGTGTGTGTGCATGTGTGTGCGTGCATTAATTCCTTCCGTGTGTGTGCATGTGTGCATTAATTCCTTGCGTATGTGTGTCCTGGTGTGTGTGCGTGTGCGCGGGGGCATTAATTCCTGTGTGTCCTGGTGTGTGGGGTGAATGCACATTAATTCCTTGATAATTTTTAAAGAAAAATTAAATTTTGTGCACCATGTGTTGCACAGCACATTAATATTTTCTGTGTGTGTTTGTGTGTGCGTGCACGCACACTGCCTTGATACTGCCGCCCAGAACAAGAATCTTTCTGCTCACTCATTATAAAAATTAGAGGGAACACTGGTACTGACTTTGAGCACTTGCAGAGATCAGGTACTCACTAGAAATTAATTAGGAGTAGAAAGTCACACAGGTAGAAAGTCACACAAGTAGATGGTACCAATCTCTGGTCTCCAGTGTCAAGTCATAGCATAAGCACATGAAATATTATATTGTATGATGATTGGCAAAGATGTTTATAAAGTAAACACTTTTGAGCAAAGGACAGTGGCCTTTCATAACTGGTTAGTACGTTTAGTTCGAATACCTGCTGGTATATTTCCCAGACTTTGGGAAACATCTATATCGGGCAGCAGTGATATAGGAAGATGCTGAAAGGCATCATCTCATACTGAGCAGGAGATGGCAATGGTAAACCATCCTGTACTCTACCAAAGAAAAAGAAAACCACAGGGCTCTGTGGTTGCCAGGAGTCAACACCAACTTGATGGCACACTTTACTTTTAACCCAAATGGTGAGTGAATAATACTGGCTGACATTTTCCATGTTACAAGGGTCGAGCAAGAGCTGCACCCTCACAGAAAGGCTGCTATGGAGCTCAGCCAGCCACACAGCCAATAACATACAGAGGGGTAGCAATTTTTGCTGTTTTTCCCCTTCATCCAAAAGTACTTTTTGACTTCCAGAAATGTCCCTGAGAGCTGCATGACCCTCAGGGATGTAATTCCTGGAGGTCAAAGAGTACTTTTGGAAGGAGGGAAGAACTGCCAAAAATGGCTGCATGGCAAGCCATTGGCTAGGTTTTGCAGTAGCCTCTCTGCAAGGACACAGCTCTTGCTCTGCACTTGTAACACTGTGAAACATGTCACTTGGTTTCTGCTGTTTTATATAATTGTAGTAAAATAGTAGAAATTATAAAATGGGAGTAAAATATTGGAAATTTGATACTCTCAAAAATAAAATTATTTCTAATTACTCTACTTCTGTTTCATTTAGAATGCTGATAGCAATGTTGTGAGTGATAGTGTAAACCAGGCTTAACACTTCCAACAACACAAATCTATACAAACTCTTCCGCCATAACATCTAAGCAGCATTTCTTCTTAGACTGGTGGAACGCTGCTGATCAGCTTTAGCACACTTGTCACTAAGCACACATTAAAAACCTCCTTCCCACAGCTTTCAAAAACCATCTTCCTACAGATTGTACCACCCCAATGGGAAAGGAGCTGTTCTAGTAAGAAGCTAGCACAAGATAAAAGCACCATTCCCTTTCAAATCACAATTAGACTTTATAAGTACCTAGCATCATTTATATAAAGCTGCACAACACAAAACATTTCTGAATATATATGTAGCCTTATGTGCACAAAAAGGCTTTGGTAGCTGATCTAATTCAAAAACTTAATTACCATTCCAAAAATCTCATCTTGCTCATACATAGGCAACCAGATCAAGACATAGTTAGTGGCAATTAGGGCTGCCACCTAATTAAAGAAACTATAGACAATTAATCACATGCATTTTAATTTAATAATTTGTCAATTAAGGAGAATACATTTGTTTATGAATAAAAAGGTTCTAGAGGAAAGCTCTCTTTTCTATCTGTTTTAAATGATGATGCCTGCTGTGACATGGGCATGCATCTTAGGAAAGGCAGTCTTTCTTATGTGAAAAAGAAAAAAAAGAGGAAACAATCTAAGATGGCACCTTAACAACTAAGATTTTTCTAAACGAAATTGGCTGACATAACGCACCATGTTATGGCGCCATAACACTGTATCCTGGGGCTGCTGTGGACTCCAAAAGCAGCCCCAACACTGTTTTAGAGCAGTGATTGTGAATGCAGCATTTCTGCAAGTTTCCCTATTTGTGACAATGGGAAAACCTATGGAAACAACACTTCGACAATTGCTACTCCGAACCAGCAAGAGCACTGCCTCTAATCTGCAGCCTGGGGCACATCACTGCAATTGTATAACAAAGTGCATCATATGGGCCATTATGTTTAAAAAAATGAAAATTACAAATATACTTAAAATCTCCTGCTCAATTATTTTGGGACACCTATTTATTAACTAATAAGGGGTGTGTGTTTTTTTTTGTTTTTAAAGTCATTTAATTGAACTGAAGTTCAACTAAATCTTGCAGCTCCAGTTATAACATATCACTCTGAAAGAGAGTATCTTGGTAGAATTTCCATCTTCCACAGACAGCTTGAAAGTGAAAAAAACAAATTGACTTCAGAGGATGACTTTTTAATAAATGATTTTAAATCAATGAGTTATTTAAAGAAAACTTATTCTTTTCAGCCCATATTGCATCTGTAAGCTCACACCCAGCAGAAATGTTTGGGGTTGAGAGAGTGCTAGTACATACTCCCACCCCAGGGAATCAGAATCTGGAACCATCAATTACCTATTGTGACTTTTTAATGAGTTTCCCCCCACTTCTGTGTGTGGAATGAATTTTGTTCTGGGTGGCAGCATCAAGGCAGTGTGTGTGTGCACATGTATTCAGAATAGGACCTTCCTGATTCAACCTAAGTAGGATCTAAAATTGACTGAGCAGACATTTAAAAAACCCATGTGAGCGTGCACACACATGCACGCCTTAGAGGGAACACTGTTGCAGAGTCTAATGCAGAGTTGTCCAGCAACTCCTTTTATGCTGGATCAATTTCAGTTCGTGACTCCTCATGACATGGATAAGCTGCTTGGAGCAGTGTGGCCTATCATCTGTTCTCTTGAACCTTGTCCAACATGGCTTGTTCTATCTACAACTACTACAAATATTTATATACCACTTTTCAACAAAAGTTCCAAAGCAGTTTGATCTGGCAGGGGGGTTGTTGTAGAAGGCCTGGTAGATATTATAAACGCTTCTCTGAAGGAAAGCAGAATGCCTTCCTGTCTTAAGGAGAAAATTATTAGACCTCTTTTGAAGAAGCCTGCATTGGATTCCTCAGAATTAAGCAACTAAAGGCCTGTCTCCAAATCTCCATGGTTGGGCAAGGTAATTGAAAGGGTGGTAGCCTCCCAGCTCCAGACAGTCTTGGAGGAAACTGATTATCTAGACCCATTTCAAACTAGTTTTTGGGTAGACTATGGGGTTGAGACTGCTTTGGTCAGCCAGATGGATGATCTCCAATGGAGAATTGACAGAGCGAGTGTGACTCTGTTGATTCTTTTGGACCTCTTGGCAGTTTTCAATACTATCAACCATAGTATCATATCCTTCTGGAACATCTGAGAGGGTTGGGAGTGGGAGGCATTGCTTTGCAATGGTTCCGCTCCTACCTCTCGGGCAGATTCCAGATGGCAGAGACTTGGAAATTGTTGTTCAAAACATGAACTTTTATATGGTGTCCCACAGGACTCCATACTGTCTCCAATGCTTTTCATTATCTACATGAAACCACTGGGAGATATCATCAGGAGGTTTGGTGCAGGGCGTTATTAGTATATTGATGACACCTAAATCTATTTCTCCATGTCGTTGTCATCAGGAGAAGGCATAACATACCTAAATGCCTGCCTGGAAGTAGTGATGGGCTGAAGGACAGACAGAGGTATTTATTGTGCGGGGTCAGAACTCAGTAGACTATTTTTATCTGATTGGTTCTGGGTGGGATCACACTTCCCAAGAAGGATCAGGTATGCAGCCTGGAAGTGCTTCTGGATCCAAACCTCTCTCTGGTGTCTCAAGTTGCAACACTTTCTATCAGCTTTGGCTGATGCACCAGTTGTGTCCATTTCTTGAGATAAACTACCTCAGAACAGCAGTACTTATGCTGGTAACCACCAGACTTGAGTACTGAAATGCACTCTATGTAGGGTTGCCTTTGTACATAGTATGGAAACCTCCATTGATACAGAACTCCCACCCAGTGCTGCCTGGAGTGAGAGACCAGGTGAGTGCTGGGGTTCCTTCTGCTCTTGCCTGCCTGCCTTTACTTCCCCTGTGGGGTTGCAGCCTCAGGTTAACATCTGTGGGAGGTGTGGGCAGGATTGGGACCAGCCCCTGAGTGACTCAGCTGTTCCTCGGGACACTTGCTCAGTTTTGGGCTTTATAGGAAGGCTCCTTGTGGCGGTGGGCCCGCCACCGAAGGAGCGACACCAAAGAGTGTCGCCCCTTTGTGGGAGCCACTTCGGGGGGAAACGAGGGTGAGGGCTAGAGGGCTTCTGTTTAATTTGTTTTAAGCTGTTTTAGACTTGGGTTGAAGTTGCTGTAATGTGTTTGGGTTTGTCTGGAGATGGGGAAGACAGGGGGCTCCTTCATTGACTATGGGGCAGCTATTCCGGTGGTGGTGGGGAATAGAAAAAGTAACGTTGACAGTCAGCAGGCCATTCTAGGGGAAGGGTAGTCAGAAATTTAATAGCTGTCTCCCCTTCCGGCTGTCCTGCCAGCTCTTTGACCTCGGGGAGCACTTCCAACAACCCACATAGCTTTTCCCTGCTCCTCTGTAATGCCAGGTCGGTCCATAATAAATCTGAACTCATCCATGATTTGATCATGGATGAAGGGGCCAACCTGGTATGCGTTACCAAGACTTGGTTGGGGGAGGCTAGTGGTCCAGTTTGGGCCCAGCTTCTCCCTCCAGGATATCCTGTAGAGGAGCAGGTGAGGGGACGTGGGCGGGGAGGTGGGGTGGCTGTGGTCTATAAGGATAACATCTGCCTTACCAGGGTCCCTGTCAGGGTATTGGACAATACTGAATGTGTGTACTTGAGTTTGGGGACCAGGGATAGATTGGGACTTCTGTTGGTGTAACGATCGCCCCACTGCCCAGCTGAATCCCTTACTGAGCTCACCAACTTGGTCATGGAACTCATGTTGGAGTCTCCCAGACTCTTGGTGCTGGGGGACTTCAATGTTCATTTCTGAACCAATCTGTCCGGGGTAGCTCAGGAGTTCATAGTGGCCATGACAACTATGGGTTTATCCCAAGTGGTCTCTAGACCGACGCATATTGCAGGTCACACGCTTGATTTGGTCTTTTACTCTGATCAGGGTGGTGTTCCGTGGGTGGGGACTCCTGTGATTTCCCCATTGTCATGGATGGACTTACAACCACTTCCCACCTCCGCAGGGGCAAGGGGCCCATTAGAATGGTCTGCCTGAAGAGGTTATTGGATCCACTAAGATTCCAAGAAGCCTTGGAGGGATTCAGTGTTGGCTTTGCTGGTGATCCTGTTGATGCCCTGGTTGAGAATTGGAACAACTTGCCCACCAGAGCAGTAGACATGACTGCTGCCAAGCGTCCCCTCCAAACCGCTTCAGATTTGGCCCCTTGGTATGCAGAAGATCTACAGGGGCTGAAGCGGCAAGGTAGGTGACTGGAGCGCAAGTGGAGGAAGACTCGACTCAAATCTGACAGATTGTGACATAGAGCACATCTAAAGATCTATGCTCAGGCAATATGTGCGGCAAAGAGGCAGTTCTTTTCTGCCCGTATTGCCTCTGCGATTTCACGTCCAGCGAAGTTGTTCAGGGATGAGAGAGGATTAGTATCTGCCCCCCATCCCTGGAACCAGAATTTGGAGTCATCAGTTACCCGCTGTAATGTGTTTAAAGAGTTTTTCACAGATAAAATCTCTCGGATTCGGGCTGACCTAGATGGAGACTCCACAATTAATTTGATGTCTGAGCTGCAGGTGCCCAACGACTCCTCTTATGCGATTTGACTGGATTGGTTTCAGTTTGTGACTCCTGAGGATGTGGACAAGCTGCTTGTAGCGGTAAGGCCTACCACTTGTTCTCTTGACCCTTGCCCAACATGACTTGTGCTATGTAGCAGGGAGGTTGTTGTAAACTGCCTGGTGGAAATCATAAATGCTTCTCTGAGGGAGGGCAGGATGCCTCCTAGTCTTAAGGAGGCAATCATTAGACCTCTTCTAAAGAAGCCTGTAATAGATCCCTCAGAGTTGAGCAATTATAGGCCTGTTTCCAACCTCCCATGGTTGGGCAAGGTAATTGAAAGGGTGGTGGCCTCTCAGCTCCAGGCGGTCTTGGAGGAAACTGATTATCTAGACCCATTTCAAACTGGTTTTCGGGCAGGCTATGGGGTGGAGACTGCTTTGGTCGGCCTGATGGATGATCTCCAATTGGGAATTGACAGAGGAAGTGTGACTCTGTGGGTCCTTTTGGATCTCTCGGCAGTTTTCGATACTATCGGCCATAGTATCCTTCTGGAACGTCTGAGGGGGTTGGGCGTGGGAGGCACTGTTTTACAGTGGTTCCGCTCCTACCTCTTGGACAGATTTCAGATGGTGTCGATTGGAGACTGTTGCTCTTCGAGATCTGAGCTTAAGTATGGTGTCCCTCAAGGCTCTGTACTTTCTCCAATGCTTTTTAACATCTACATGAAACCGCTGGGAGAGATCATCAGGGGATTTGGAGCTGGGTGTTACCAGTACGCTGATGACACCCAGATCTACTTCTCCATGTCAACTTCTTCAGGAGCTGGCATATCCTATCTAAATGCCTGCCTGGAAGCAGTAATGGGCTGGATGAGGGAGAATAAACTGAAGCTGAATCCAGATAAGACGGAGGTACTTATTGTGTGGGGTCGGAACTCTAGAGACTATTTTGATCTGCCTGTTCTAGATGGGGTCGCACTTCCCCAAAAGGAACAGGTTCGCAGTCTGGGAGTACTTCTGGATTCACACCTCTCCCTGGTTTCTCAGGTTGAGGCGGTGGCCAGGGGTGCTTTCTATCAGCTTCAACTAATACGCCAGCTGCGCCCGTTTCTCGAAACCAATGACCTCAAAACTGTGGTATATCTGTTGGTAACCTCCAGACTTGACTTTTGTAATGCGCTCTACATGCGGCTGCCTTTGTACGTAGTCCGGAAACTCCAGTTGGTTCAGAACGCGGCAGCCAGGTTGGTCTCTGGGTCATCTCGGAGAGACCATGTTACTCCTTTACTGATGGAGTTACACTGGCTTCCGGACAAAATACAAAGTGCTAGTTATAACTTACAAAGCCCTAAATGGCTTAGGCCCTGGGTATCTAAGAGAGCATTTTCTTCATAATGAGCCTCACTGCCCATTGAGGTCATCTGAGGAGGTCCATCTCCAGTTACTGCCAACTCGTTTGGTGGCTACACAGAGACGGGCCTTCTCGGTCGCTGCCCCCAGATTGTGGAATGCGCTCCCTGCTGAGATACGATCCTCCCCATCTCTGGCAATTTTCAAAGAACACCTGAAAACCCATCTTTTCACCCAAGCTTTCCCAGCGTCCTAAATGTTGGGGTTTTTAATATCTGGTTTATTTTAAAATTAAAAACCCGATTTCAGGATTTAAGTCACTGTAATTGTTTAATTGTTGTTTTAAAATGTTTTTAAATTGTTAATTGTTATATTGTTTTTTAATTTGTTTTAGCTCTTTACTGCTTCAGTGGTTTAATTGTAAACCGCCCTGAGCCATTCTGGAAGGGTGGTATACAAATCAAATCAAATCAAATCAAATAATAATAATAAATAATTATACACAGGGACAAGCCTTCTCTGTTGTTACCCCGAGACTCTGGAATGCACTCCCTGCTGCTCCCCATCTCTGGCAAACTTTTAAAAAATCTCTAACGACACATTTATTCACTGAAGCTTTTAAACCAGACTTGTGGTATTAAGTTGATTTAAGGTTTTAATTTCTTTTTTATTTTATTTTGTGTTGCTGTAAACTCAAACTTCCATCTGTTGCTCAAAGATGGAAGTTAGGGGTGGTGTACAAATATGATAGATAAATAAATGTAAATATCTATACAAAATATTTCTTAGCCTGACTAGCTACCTGGTGTCTCTCACCAACTGCAACAATGGCCAGGCAGATATCCTAAATCAAAACCCAATTATTTTTGTCTCTTCAAGGTAAGTCACTTTTACCCATAAAACAGATAACCATTCTCGATACAGAAAAAGAAATACAGAAAAAGGATATTGCTGCAAGCACATGCATAGCTGAGGCTCTAGCATGTACTGACTGAAAAACCTGTTAACTCATTAGATACAAAAGCTCAGAAGTGTTGCTTGATGGAAAACTGCAAGTTAATGCTGTGAGATTACTCTCAACACTACAAAATTCTAAAAAAATTCAACCAGGAAATTTCCCTATAAAATAGATGCACAAAACAAACATAGGAATTCAATTTTCATACTTCGACAAAACTCACATTTATGTGAACAATATATTAACACAGAGTATTTCCCAGTAAAACACGAAAATCAGCACGTGAGAAAACTTGCTTCTTCTGTAAGCAATGTATGCATTGGTATGCACCATCTCTATACTAAAGCAGTACTCCTAAATAGATTCAAG
Organism: Hemicordylus capensis; assembly: GCF_027244095.1. Classification (NCBI taxonomy): domain Eukaryota; kingdom Metazoa; phylum Chordata; class Lepidosauria; order Squamata; family Cordylidae; genus Hemicordylus; species Hemicordylus capensis. Next base: position 91,631,404 of record NC_069659.1, on the reverse strand, counting down.
AAACTACTACTAGTACCTTGAGTAACTTCAACTGCGGGCCCAGGAAATAGAGACAAGGCCTTTCCTTCTGAAGTTCTGGCCGTTCCTTAGCTAACTAGATTTGATGCTAAACTCTTTCACCCGGATTGTTAAAGACACCATTTATAGTCAAATTGACGGAACTGTTTAGACTTTCTGACTCAGAATCTTGGGATGGCAATGCATTATATAAATCAATTTCCAGTATCAAGTATTCAAAACTTATTACTTTGAACTTCAATCCTGCTATGTCTCTGTGAATGGCAAAATACTGTTAAAACAAAACAAAAACAAAAGAACAAAAAACAAACAAACCACCCTCCTGTTAATGTAACACTCTCAACACAATTTGATGCATGTTTACCCAAAAGTAAGCCACACTGAGTCTTACTTTTGGGACTGACTTCCAAGTATGTGGGAGTAGGATGTCCATGTCAAACTATTAAGAGCCATTAAGATGTTCATGTTCTTCTCTATCCATGTCTTCTAAATGTTCAATGGCAAAGCTAAATAAGCCATACATCCAGAGGTTGAAAAGACAGATAATTTTCCCCATTCAAAATCTCTAAATAAAATTTTATTACTATCAGATTATCTGTCTTTAATTTAAAGGACCTTGCACTGAAAAAAGCATTATAAAGAAGAAAAGCAGTACAACAATTGATCCATAGCTTTCACACAAATAAATTCAAAATCAGATAAAACTTTATGATAAAGAGCAATACCAGGGGAGGGAGGGAGAGATGTGAATATCAGTCAAAATTCCTCATGAAGCAACTTACAAGTCAGTGAGCTGAGTGAAGAACTTAAATTATTAAAGAAATAACTAGTAAGTTTTATTCAAAAGACAAAATTCGAAAAATCTTGTCTCCACTCAAACATGCCACAATACTGCAGCCCCAGTTCTAGCTTCATCCACAATAGTACATAGTGTAATAACAACCTTCCTCTCTGTTAGGAACATAGGAAGCTGCCATATACTGAGTCAGACCATTGGTCCATCTAGCTCAATATTGTCTTCACAGACTGGCAGCAGCTTCTCCAAGGTTGCAGGCAGGAATCTCTCTCAGCCCTATCTTGGAGAAGCCAGGGAGGGAACTTGAAACATTCTGCTCTTCCCAAAGCGGCTTCATCCCCTGAGGGGAATATCTTACAGTGATCACACTTCTAGTCTCCCATTCATATGCAACCAGGGTGGACCCTGCTTAGCTAAGGGGACAAGTCATGCTTGCTGTGACAAGACCAGCTCTCCTCCTATGTTGTATTACATGGTCAAATGAGCAAGCCTGCAGATGCTGACATACCCCCATCTCTTTTTGAGCTATACCAATTATGCCATATAATGTAGGCTGGGCTACTAGAGATGTTAGAGGGATCACCCACCAGTAGAACTATGAAAGCAAGTACAGGACACCATTGCATTACAGTGCAATGTCGTTGAGAGAAAACTTGACTAACTTTAACTGGACTCTAACCCTCCTGGCCCCCATCCTACTTGAAGATCACCAAAAACTAGCAAGATGCATTCAATATCTGCCAAAAGGAATCAGACATGAAAGGTGCTGGTTGGGGGTGGGCGGGCATTGTGCTGTCATGGGGGCCTTTTAGGCTAGGATTATAAAGTAGGCCGTTTCCCAGGAAATCACAACCACAGACTCAAAATCTAAATAAACAGTCTTCTCCAGCACCAAAGTTCAAAAACATCAATACTTTTTCTCTCTTTCTTTTTCAAAGTCCAGCTTTCGCATCCATAGAGTGTCACAGGAAAAACACTGTCCGAACGATTCTAGTCTTTGTAGTTACAGACACGTCATGGCATCTAAATATCCTTTCCAATGCCTTCATTGCAACCCTACCAAGTGCTAGTCTGCGGCATATTTCTTCACTGCTAGATCCTTTACTGTTGATGGTCGATCAAAGCAGAAGCTATCCACCACTTCAATGTCTTTATTATCAATTCTGAGGCTGGTTGCTGTACCTGTTGTCATTAGTTTAGTCTTCTTTACATTTAGTCATAGTCCCATTTTTTACTGTGCTCCTTGACTTTCATTACTAGAGCTTGCAGATCATCCACATTCTCAGCTATCAGAATGGTATCATCAGCATAGCGTAAGTTATTGATGTTTCTTCCTCCATCTTTAAAACCATGCTCATCTTCTTCCAATCCAACTTCTCTCAGTGTATGTTCAGCATATAAATTGAATAATTATGGAGAAAGTATACAGCTTTGTCTTACTCCTTTGCCAATCTGGGACCAGTCTGTTTCACCATGTTCCATCTGGACTGTGGCTTCCTGTTCTGTGTATACATTTCACATGAGAACAATGAGCTGTTCTGGGATGCCCATTTTCCTAAGGATATTCCACAACTTGATGTGGTCAATGCAATCAAAAGCTTTTCTGCAGTCAATAAAGCACATATTGACTTCTTTCTGGTATTCTTTGGCTTTCTCTATTATCCAGCAAGCATCAGCAATGATGTCTCTTGTTCCTCTGACTTTCCAGAAACCAGCTTGAACATTTGGCATTTCCCTTTACACATAGAGCTCTAATCTGAGTTGGATGATCCTGAGCATTATTTTGCTAGGATGTGAAATTAAGGATATTGTGCAATGGTTTGCACAATTTTTTAGGTCTCCTTTCTTTGGTATGGGTATGTAGATTGACCTTTTCCAATCTGTTGGCCACTGTGTCGTTCTCCTAATTGGCTGGCAGTTTGGTTAGAGCCTTGACTGATTCTTCTTCTGTCATATTTCTGTAGCTACTCCATAAATTCCTGTATCCTTCCAACTTGGAAATGACCGGAGTGCTGATCTAATGTCATCTTCCTGTACTAGAGGTTCTTGCAAGTAGGGAATATCTTCTAAAGTATCTGGGATTTTGACATCCCTGCTGTACAGATTTTCAGTAAACTCTTTGCATCTCTGTTTGATCTTCTTTGAATCAGTTATTATCTGTCCTTTGGCATCCCTTAAAGCAACTCAGGAACCTCCTGAGTTCAGAGATCTTTTGGAAAACATTCCTTGTTTGTACAAGTCCCCCGCCCCACCCAAAGTCCAGCTATGCCACCTGATCATGGTGGGTGTTCCTGGGAGGTATACTCCCAGTAGGGTCACCCAAAACATGAAGATCGTCTCAGCTGCCCAGCTAAAGCAAGCAGGCACCTATATTGGGCAGCAGTGATATAGGAGGTGCTGGAGGCGGGCGATCACTTGTGACAACAAAGGCATCATTTCATATTGCGCAGGAGGTGGCAATGGTAAAACACTCTTGTATTTTACCAAGAAAACCACATGGATAGACAAAATAGAATGACTGTCAATGTAGTGCTGGATGATTCACTTGCCACCTTGTAGAGCCTACACAAAATCTTTTGAGGATAATCTTTAGGAGATTCCAAACTAGGCACTGATTACATTTTTCTCCCAGGCACCTTTCCACAGGAAGTGTGTATATCACACTTAGTAATATATGAAGTATATTACCCATACCCACTAAGTATATTTATTTGTGAACATGTGCAATGTGAATAAATTTGCGAGTGGGGTTTGTCAATTAAATCTGAATGGTATACATAAACATTAAATCAGATCCTAATCTGATTTAATGTATAAAATAAATAATCAATTTTGGGCATTGGGAAGATTCCACAAAATATCCCACCATACACTTTCTGGTGACTGCCCATTTCAACTCTGGCAAATAGAATGAATAATGGACTCAATGAGCTGATAAGGATGACGCTCAACAGCTCAGCTTTAAAGTTTACTACTTTCTTAGATCTTTAGCACAGATACTAAAGAAAGAGAAAGTTGAAGGAGTCATTTTGAAGGAGTTGCAGGGTGGGACCAATTCTCTCATCTTTGATAATCAGTTAGCAGAGATTCCAAGCTAAACACAAAAAGCATGCCCTGTGATTGACAAAAATTGCAGATCAGAGACAGAAAAAGATGGACAGAAATCCATCATTCAGGCTAGGACTGAAAATTTCTCTCCATTGCTTTGATGGAGCTTCTGGTTTAAAACGAGTCTTTAGAGAAACAGAGCAAACATTTAGAAATGGTAACAGTCTTATGCTTGTTAGAAATGCAAAGGTTGCATTACAGCTGGCAGGAAAAAGCCTTTGTTAAGCAAATCTTACAGCCTGTGCGTTTTTACAGCCTGTGCCTATCCATACTCCTTCAAAAGCAGAGATGTGGAGTTTCTGGGAAATTTTGAAGAAAATTCCAGAAAAATATTCAGGGCAAAAAATTTTCCTATGCAATTAAAAAAAAATGTATAAGGCTTCCTCAAAAAAACCCCTACTATGCAGATTTTCCTGGTGTCCAAAATAGATTGTGATCTGATTGGCGGGGGGGGGGGGAATCCCCACCATATTAGCCTTCTATTTACAAACATGTAGCGACCCTTGCTAACTTGGCAAAGAGGCACCTTTTAATGTGGTGATTCTCTTTATTTAGCAGTGGGAGAGTAACTGGCCCTATCCACCCCCAGCACAGCAAACCTCCAATGGCTGCTACTGGTGTCTATCTTATGTTTCTTTTTAGATTGTAAGCCCTTTGGGGACAGGGTTCCATCTTATTTGTTATTTCTCTGTGTAAACCACCCTGAGCCATTTTTGGAAGGGCAGTATAGAAATCGAATAAATAAATGAATAATCAGTCACTGAACAGACCTTTCTTTCTCCTAAAGAGTGAACCGGAAGTGAACCCTGTCCTGGCTGACCTCTAGGCATCAGCCACTCAGCACATGGTGGGTGGGACCTTGAGGGCCATGCGGCAGGAAGAGAACGTCCTTTTGTACAGTTGGAGCCAGGCTGGGCTTGCAACAGGAGGTGGTATAACCATGGAGATGGCTACAAAAAGAACTGCAGATCCTTGAGAGACAGGATTGCAGGATGCTTGAATCTCATCAGGTGAGGGGTGAGTTTTCAAGGGAAAGGGGATTTAGTCTATCAAACAGTTTGCTAGTCAGTTTGGATCAGAAACTTATATTTCTTCTGTGTGCCTTGCATATCCTTGCAAATGTTCTATTGCATTTTATCTGTAATGTAACTACACTAAGAAACAATAGCATACATCCATCTATCCAGTTAGGGCAATGCAAAAGTCTCTGTAAACTCTGAAAGGTGCTTTTCGTGTTTTCTTACATCTATGTTCTTTGCAACTGGGTAACCACAATTTTTAAAGTATGCCACCCCAATATCTTCTGAGGGTGCTTTCTGAACTATTCTTGTAGCTCCTGAGTATTCCTTTTACCTGTAACTAAAAGCTGAGAAAGACCCAGATGGAAGCAGTCTGTAGTAGTATTTTGAATAAAGTTTATTTTTCTTTTTGCTCTTTGCAATTTTAACCAGCCTCTTAAGTGGATTTTAAACTCAGGAAAGGGGGGCTGGGAAAGGGGTTGCTCTGGTGCAATACACGTCTCATGTTTGATTGCTTAGCAACTCTACCAAGTTGTCTCATCACGTGTAGGCTTGCACGTGGAAGTGTATTTTTTGTTGGATGGTTGTATTTTTACATTGGTAAAGAAGGAGAGTTCCCTGGAATTTTGCCCATGCCAATGGGAGATTAAACTCTATTAAAAAGTGGGCATGGTGGCAGCAACTAAGCTACCGGGGAAACAGGAAAAGTTTTAAAGGAACAGCCTTTGTGGGTGAAAGCAAGAGAGAGGATGATTCAGCATTTTTCTTCCCTTCATGTGGGCTTGAGACAAAGGCTGGGTTAAATCTGCAACAAAAGCAATAAAACTTTCTTTCTTTCACACACTTCCTAGAGATAATCACCTGAAAAAGAATTACAATTATGAAATTACTAAGTTTTCAAAGATGTCAATATTACATTGGCAACCATTCATTGTTACTAATGTACTTTATGAAAAAAATAATTTTTAGAAATGGGGAAAAAATTCAATGGATACATTAAGTATGGGAAAGTTTTCTGGAAATATTTCAGCTCTCAATTTCTACTCAGAAGCAAGTCCATCAATTTCAATGGTGTTTACAGACAGGCAAATGTGCATAGGATTTCATGTTTAGGGGAATATCTTTTGGAGTCAAAGTCTATAACAGTCAGGAACCACTGGAAAGAAATATTTAATTGTAATATAAAGCCTGAGTCAATATGTAACTTCATTCCATTTGATGAACCTGGCTGCTATATATTTTGAAAATGTGCATAATATTGTGGCAGTGTCATAGTGGGATTGGATTTCACAGCCATGAATACCAGGGTGGGGGTGGGAGTATGCTTGAGAGGCAAATTGGGCACTCCCACCAAATTGGTTGCAGGAGGGACCATCTGGAAGCAGAGATGGTGGAACTTTGTTTTTGCTTTTTGTTTGTTTGTTATCTCGCCTGCTGAAACATCAGGAGACTATAAGATCTGTTGTTAACACAGACTGTTATGCCATTTAGTGATGTCTCTTGTCCTCCTCTGTGGCCTCTCTCTTCTCCTGGCTGTTTGCAAGACCTTTTTCAACTGGGTCGATTGGATGGAGGGACTACTACAGCCATTACTGCTTTAAAAGCTGGGGCTGTGCCATAGGCACAGCCAAAGCCAGCTGCCAAAGGGGCCTGCCTTTTGGTGGTAGCCTCTGGGGGTGGGACTGAGGGCTGGGGTGGGATGTGATGTCACCAGTTATACTTCCTCAGTTACATGTAGTTTTGGCCTGAAAAAAAGGTATGTGCTTTGGGGTTTATCTGGAGGAGATGGAAGTGGTGTTCGCTGCCCCTAGGGTGACTATTACAGTGGTGGTGGGCAACAGAAGGAGATATGGTATTTCCTTCCCTTCCTGAAGGAAAGAGAGGATGTCTGGAAGTTTGGCAGCGGTGGGAGATACGGTCTTGCTGCATATCCATTGGAAAAGGCGGACCAGGTGGCCTGATAAATACGATTGGTAGAAGGGTGTCTGGAAGCGAAAATGGTGTTCTGTACCGCCGCGGGGTAGCCTGCTCTCTTCAGGTGGGAGCGTTCAACCTCCCCTCATGCAGTTGAAGCCACTCTGGATCCAGGTATTGCAGGGGTCCCTGGAGAAGGAGGTCCAGACGGTTGGGAAGGGGCCAAGATTCCTGGACAGATAGCGATATGAGGTCTGCAAACCAAGGGTGTCTTGGCCACCTTGGAGTGATGAGGATGATGCTCGCCCATTCTAGCACTAATTTCTGGAGAATCTTGGCGATGATGACGGTAGGGGGGAATGCGTACAGGAGGCCGGGGGACCATGGGGCCGTGAAGGCATCTGTGTTCTCTGCTTGAGGACAGTGGAATTGGGTGTAGAACTGAGGACATTGGTGGTTCTGCAGGGACGAGAAGAGGTCCACCTCGGGATTCCTGAAGACGGTTGTCACCAGGTGAAAAACTCCGGGGTGCAGGGACCATTCCACTGCATCCAAGGTTTGGCGGCTGAGCCACTCTGCTGTCAGGTTGGTCTTTCCACTCAGGTGTTCGGCTGAGTGAGTTCAGATGTAGCTGTGCCCAGTCGAAGAGGAGCTTGGCTTCCATCATCATTGCCCAAGATCTGGATCCCCCTTGGTTTGAAACGTACGCCTTTTCGGCCACGTTGTCTGTTCGGACCAAGATGTGATGGTCCTTTATATGTGGGAGAAGCTGAATCAGAGATAGCCGAATTACCCGCAGTTCCAGAAGGCTGATGCGGAGAGTGGACTCCTCAGGTGTCCAAGTGCCTTGCACCAGATGTTGTAGGCAGTGGCCTCCCCATCCCACCAGGCTTGCATCAGTGGTCACTGTGACTCTGTGCGGGAGGGTCAGGGACAAGCCCATGTGGACAGCTGGGGAGATCCACCATTGCAGGGAGAGACAGACATCGTCCAAGATTGGTAGTCTTTCGTGTGTCTTGGAGACGATGAGATCTTGAAGGGGGCAGAGGAGCTACTGGAGCAGGCGGGAGTGCCAGCGTGCCCATGGGGTGCACTCCATGAGGGAACCATGCATCCCAGGAGTTGTGCTAAGGTGGACAGGTCTGTCCACGAATTGTGTAGAAGTGGTTGGATCAGGTCCTGTATTTTGGATATCCGCTCTGGAGAGAGAGAGATGGTGTCCTGGACCATGTTGAGACGGCAAAGAGTTGGCTTTTCAGTCGGTTGATCACAAAACCGTGAGCTGCCAGCAAGGCAATGGTCCTCTGGACATCTTTGTGGGCCTGTTGAAGAGATGCCAAATGGATCAAAAGATCATCCAAATATGGATGGACATGGAGTGCCTCCTCCCGCATTCTGGCAATGAGGGCCACCATGAGTTTGGTAAACGTTCTGGGGGCTGAAGACAGCTTGAAGGGCATGTAGGTGTACTGGAAATGCTTGCTGAGAACCTGGAAGCGGAGATATTTGCGATGGGCTGGCAGGATTGGGATGTGGAGATATGCTTCTGACAAGTCTATGGACGCCAGGTATTCTTTCTTGCATATCGCCTCTTTGATCGTACGGAGGAATTCCATCTGGAAGGTCCGATTTTTGATGAAGCGATTCAAATGTTTGAGGTTGAGTACTGCCCTCCATGACCTGTCCTTTTTTGTAACTAGGAATAGGAGGGAATAAACCCCTTGGAAGTGCTCTTCTGGGGGAACTGGTTCTATAGCGTGTATCTGGATCGGATGAAGGAGAGCCTGAGACATCCGCTGAAGCTTGATCAGATTCTTGGTAGGTGTTGTGAAGGTATGGTGGTTGTGCAGCTGAAGTGAGAATTCCAATCGGAGACCCTGAGTAATGGTGTCTTGTACCCATGCATCCAAAGAAGAGAGGCTCCAACTAGTGGCAAAGAAGCAGAGCCGGCCCCCGACTGGTAGGTAGTCATTGTTTGTGACTCTGCTGCATTCCAGGTCTGAATCCAGTTCTGTTGCATTGGAATCTGGTGTTGCCACGGAAGCGTTGTTGTTGTCTTTGTTGCCAGTTGTTCCTAAAGGAGCCATAGGGGGGTCGCTGTTCCCTAGGAGACTGGGAGTAAGGTTGGTAGGAGGAACTGTAGGGACGAAAAAAGCTCTTAGTGGCCTGCCCTGTCGTAGGGAAATATCTGCGAGGAGTGGGCATAACTTTCTTTTTATCCTTGGTATCCACCACGATTTGATCTAATGATTCTCCAAAAAAGCTTAGCTCCCATAAAAGGAGAGGCCGCCAGAATGAGTTTAGACTTAAGGTCGACCCTCCAGTTCTTCAACCATAAGGATCATCTCACTGCCACCCCCGCTGCTAGAGACCGCGAAGCGTGCTGGATGCAGTCTAAACTGGAGTCAGCCGCAAGGGCAGACACCTTGGCAAGCTTATTAATGCCTTGTCGCAGCTGTTTATTCTTTGGAGGTACTAACGGAATCAATTCCTTGGCCCACAGAACTCTGGCCCTGGAAAAAACAGAGTTGGCTGCCGCCGCCTTAATAACATTGGCTGCACTGTCATGGACCTTCCGAAGCAGGAAGTCGTTCTTTTTGTCTTCTGGCACCTTCAGCTGTTCATCTGCATCCTTATTCATCATGGATCCAGAGACCAATTGCACAACGGGGGCATCTACAATAGGCAGGACTACAAGAGACATAACGTCCTCGGGCAAATTATACAGCTTTTTTGGGTATGAGCTAGTAGGCTTGGAAGCAAAGGGCACCTTCCATTCTACCATCATGGTATCCTTGAAAAGAGGAGGGAAGGGAATAGGAGGGGAAGAGGAGGAGGAGGTGGAGGGAAACACTTCCTGGACAAGGGAAGGCTGGGGTGGCATGATAGCCTCTGGCGTGATGTCTTTAATAGCACGCCGTGCCTTAATAAGGAGTTCAAAATCCACCTGTTGAAAAAGTCTAAAGGAAGTGGTGTGAGCAGCCTGCTGTTCCTCCTAAGATAATTCCCCCTCTTCTGTGGAAGATGAGGCAGAGGAGTCCTCAGATTGAGAAGGCAGAGGTTTGAAAGGGGGAGGGGGAGGAATAGAGGGGAGCTGAGGAGCAGGGGAAGGAGCTGGCAGGTGAGGTTTTTTGGGGGTGGGGGCAGAACACCCTCATCAGAAGAAGAGCCCGGGATCAGGGGAATGGTTGGTCTCTTATGAATGCGCTTCCTGGGTGGCGCTGGTACAAACTTCCCCTTCTTGGTGGAATAACACCCCTAGTAGGGCTGGACCCAGGGGAAGATGAAAGGGAAATAGGCTTAGAAGGTGGATTTTCTGCAGTCTTAGCAGTACTAGTAGGCTTAGCTGTTAACTCAGTCCAAATAAAATTTCTAAGCCAGGATTCAAATGCAGGGGCAGGCTGCTTAAATTGCCCATCCAGAGATGGAGTAGGGTTACTCACAGTTGTAAGAAGCTGGGATGCCAGAGTTATACTGGACCCAGTTGGCATGGAGCTGGGACTACTAGCAGTGATGATTTGTTGGTGGAGCCGGGTTCCCTTCTCCCGAGTGCTCACCAGCTATCGCATTTGGAGGGGCTGAACCACCTCCTGTCCCTATAATCTCGGTTGAAGCACCTCCTTGTGTTTGAAGAACAGCAGGAGGGAGGCGTTTCGGCAGCCGCTGTTGGCAAACAGCTTTCAATAACAAACGTTCACTCAGATGCGCGCCTGGTATTTTCGCTTTCCTTTTGTGGAGTTTATGCTTATCTCCACTTGGTTTTTGTTTGTTTGCCTCCTTAGTGCTTTCCTCCTTGTGCTTCTTATTCTTTTTAGAGGATTTACGAGGCACAGCCTCCACCTCAATAGCTTGCACAGCGGGGGGTGGCAAATCAAGCCCAGCAGATGATGAGGCACGAATTGCATCTGCGGGAGGATTGGGAGCTGAGCGTTTGCAGTCCCTGGAACCCTTTTCACAGCTTTTCCCAGAGCCCGCCAGAGCCCTGGACTCAAAAGCGCGTCCCTCCGAGAGGGAGCCTTCTAGCAACTGCCCAGCATGTGAGGGATCCATTTAGAAAAAACTGAGGAAACCCCAGAAGAAACAAACAGAAATAACGTAACCAAACAGTCAATGGTCAAATCAAGAAAAATAAAAAGTGTTTGGAATTTAGAAAATAATAAATAATAAGCTCCCTTCCCACCCTTGCACACTAGAAGGAGGGTGAGGGAGAAAGGAAATACAACCAACCAGCTCAAGAAGCCGAAGAAAGACTGAGCTCTAGGAGCAACGTGGTGCCTGAGGCGAGACAGGAACAGAACTGGGGATTGGGGCTCTGCCTACCTAGCTACCAGATATGGCATGCAAATTTCAAACTCCATTTCCTGTCTTCCTGAGACATGATATGAGAACACAACCCACTATGAGAGATAAAATCAGATCACTGCGGAAAAAGCAAAGGAGAGAGTTGTCTGAGGAGATCAGAAAGAAAATTATAGACATGCATGTTAAAGGCAAAGAAGGCTATAAGACCATCTCCAAGCAGTTTGATGTTCCTGTGATAACAGTTGCAAATATTATTAAGAAGTTCAAGGTCCATGGGACTGTAGCCAACCTCCCTGGATGCGGCTACAAGAGGAAAATCAACCCCAGAATGGGCAGAAGGATAGTGAGAATGGTAGACAAAAAGCCAAGGACAACTTCCAAAGAGATACAAGCTGAACTCCAAGGTCAAGGTCCATCACCATCCGTCGCTTTTTGAGTGACAGTGGGCTCAAGGGAAGAAGACCCAGGAGGACTCCACTGTTCAAAGAAAAACACAAAAAAGCCAGACTAGAATTTGCTAAAATGCATACTGACAAGCCACAGTGATTCTGAGAGAATGTCCTTTGGACAGATGAGACAAAACTGGAGTTTTTTGGCAAGTCACATCAGCTCTATGTCCACAGATGAAAAAATGAAGCTTTCAAAGAACAGAACACCATACGTACTGTGAAACATGGAGGAGGCTCGGTTATGTTTTGGAGCTGCTTTGCTGCATCTGGCATGGGGTGCCTTGAGTTTGTGCAGGGAACAATGAAATCTCAAGACTATCAAGACATTCTGGAGTGAAATGTACTGCCCAGTGTCAGAAAGCTCTGTCTCAGTCACAGGTCATGGATCCTCCAACAGGATAATGACGCAAAACACACAACTAAAAGCACCCAAGAATAGCTAAGGAAAGAACAAAACATTGGACTATTCTGAAGTGGCCTTCTATAAGCCCTGATTTGAATCCTATCGAACATCTATGGAAAGAACTGAAACATGCAGTCTGGAGAAGGCACACTTCAAACCTGACACAGCTGGAGCAGTTTGTTCAGGAAGAGTGGGCCAAACTACCTGTTGACAGGTGCAGAAATCTCATTGAAAGCTACAGGAATTGCTTGTTTGCAGTTATTGCCTCTAAAGGTTGTGAAACAAAATATTAGGTTAAGGGTCCCATCATTTTTGTCCATGCCATTTTCATTTGTGTTATTATTTGAAATATTCTGCTGCATCAAAACTCTAATGCAAAGTCTGATATTCATTAAATGCAGAATAAATAATGATGGGTGTCAATTACTTTTGTCAGCTTCAAGTTATTTCAGAGACAATTGTGGGTTCTTTTTTCGTGGAGGGGTACTAACACATTTGTCCACATTTGTAATGAAACAAAATATTGGGCCTCCAGGAGAAGGTCATTCTACAACCTAGGGGTTTACTGAAGACAGACCCTGCCTGGGGTCACAACCAACTGAACTTTAGGAAGTGATGTAGCTGATGTTCTCAATTCATGGGTAGATGCATACCTTCTATATCCTAAATAATTAACATTTTCCCCTACAACGAGGAAGAGACTCTTGAAAATGCTCTTAAATGTTTATATAACAAAAAATGATCTAACTATGAATAATTCTGTTCTAAACCTAGATCTAAGTTTATCCCATTTCTTTTTGAGCTACCAAGGGGCACAATTTACCATCCAGATTTGCCATTCAAATTCTGCAACCTAAACCACAAAATTTTGCTCTAGTCATAATTTGTCACAATTCATTAACTAACAATATGCTATTGTTAACCGCCCAGAGACTAAAGTTTGGGGCGGTGTACAAATTTGATAAATAAATAAATAAATAATAAATAAAGAAATAAGCCAGAATACAGTACATAGTGATCAAGATAGTTTTAAAAAGCAAAATTGCATTTGTCAAATGGTTTCATTAAAAATTGTAAGAGGATTCTAGTATACAGGCTGTCTAAGTAAGCTTCAAATTTCTGCCAAAGACATTTAAGTCATGTATTTAATATCTTAGCGGGAACTGAAAATGAAGAAAGCTAAAAAGTAGTCTGCATTGATCTAGGTTTAGGTTTTCAGCCTGTTTTGGATGGTGTTGCGCTCTTTTGTGAATGCACAGTTTGGTATTGCTGCTGGACCCAGTGCGGATGGAAATAGTTGCCAGGAATGCTTTTCAACAACTTCATCTGGTGTTCCAACTGCACTTCTTTCTGGAGTAACTGCACTTCATTCTTGCTCTCGTTGCACCCAGATTCAGTTACTGTAATGTGCACTATGGGGGGCTGCCCTTGAAATATGTTTGGGAAATTCAATTGGTTAAGGATGCAACAGTCAGACTACCAACTGCATGATGAAGGATGTTCAACCTGTATAATTCTAGGAATGTGCACAAACTGGTTCAGCGGTGCTTTTTCTGGACCGCCAAACCAGTTTGGCAGTTTGGTGGTGGTGGGGGTTACCTTTAAGGAACAGAGAGGGTGCTCTTCCTCCAACCAGCGCTGTGCCCGAAATCGCTGGGGTGGGGCGGCAGCATACCCTCTTGCCGCCCCAGTCAGCGTCAGACTTCGCAGAAGTGGCTGGTGTGAATGTGCACGTTGCACATATGCGCCAGCTACTTCCGGTCTGATACTGACCAGGGCGGCAAGAGGATACACGGCTACCTTGTGTCAGCAAGTTTGGGAACAGCGCCAGTGGAGGAAACACAGCGGGGGGGGGAGCACCCTCCCTGCTCCTTAAAGGTAACCCCTGCCACTGCCAAGCCAGCATTCTGCCGGTTCGTGCACATCCCTATATAATCCCAGTGTTATTTCATCTACTCTGCTTACCAGTTTGTTCCCAAGTCCCAACTCATTTGTTCTTCTTAATCTTTAAAGTGATAAATGGTTTGGGATGAGGATCTCTAGGACCACTTCTTTTTATACGAAATATCCAACTGAAGAGTTGCTGACTGTGCATCTTCCCCACATGCCTTCTGATGTCCAGCCATCTGAGGTAAATGGAGTGGGAACACCAGACAAGAGGCCTGCCTGTCTACCACGTTGCTCATATTTCAAGCAGCAGCAGCTACACAACTCTTCAAGAATATAATTGGGTTGGAGTAATTGATTTGCTTGCTTATCTATTAGTGAGGACTGTGTTTTAATTACTGTTTTGTTTTATTATGATTGTTTTATCAATTATCACTGAAAAGATATATATTTTTCTTGTTGACTTTATAGTCCAAGACCATACTGGAATTATTATAGTGAGCATCTCCCCTAAAGACCCCATACGTTGACACAGATAACAACACAGCATGTGTATAGGCTTTACATTTCTGATTTGTCCTTGCCTCTAAAGTTTATTGAGAATGGTTTAACACAGATAAAGCCACGGGGTGAGGGGGCAACTCTATCTTGTACCTCTAGTCCAGTTTATAGAGTCTGATTAAAAACAACTGCTATAACATTTGCTTTGGGAAGGCTGTTAAACTTCTTTATCCCATTCTTAAAATTAAGTCCCATTTTATATCTTTCAAAAACTGAACAATAAATACCACCACTGTACTCCACTGAATGCTTTCTTGGAGTCAATACCTTGTTAGTATTATTATTTTTACAGATAAACTGCCGAATAAAATATGCAAAACTTCACAATCACACCCCACACACATATATTTGGTTTTGTGTGTTCATGTTGTTCTGAACACATAAGCATTTTTATAGAAATTGTTTTAAGTAAGCAACACAACAGTTGAAGGAAGACAGTATGGGTCCTCTGACTAGTAGAAATAGAATTATGCAAAACAGTGTTCAAATTGCAAAATTATGCAAAAATAAGGAGGTAGTAGAAACCAGTTTGTCTTGTAACATAATTTTGACTGTCTGGCTATGAAGAAAGTCAGGATATAGGTAGAACCCATGTCAGATTTCATTTGTCATCACAGAGCAATGCATCCGACATTGCACATTGAATGGCATGCTATTCAGGAAACTATTATTAGTATGTTAAAGATTATGATTCAGTTTCAGACAGCGGCTATTCTAGGACTGTTAGAGCCCAGTGCTGAAAATAATTATAGCTCCTCCAAAAAATAAAAATAGAATCAGTTTGAAATAATATTGCCCCAATAATTTTGCCCCAATATTTCAAATACTGGGGCAAAAAACCCCAACTTCACATATACACAGATGGGGTCTGAGTTGTTGGTGACTGAACAGAGTTGTTGGTGACTGAACAGAAGAGATCTTGGGGTCATGGTGGACAGCTCACTGAAAGTGTCGACAGAAGGTGCAGCAGCTGTGAAAAAGGCCAATTTTCACTAGAAAGGGGAATGAAAATAGACTGCTAATATCATAATGCCCTTCTACAAATCTATGATGCAGCCACATTTGGCATACAGTTCTGGTCATCACACCACAAAAATGACATTATAGAAGTGGAGGTGGTGTAGAAGAGGGCAACTAAAACGATCAGGGGTCTAGAGCACCTTCCTTATCAGGTAAGGCTACAATCCCTGGGGCTTTTTAGTTTAGAAAAAAAGATGACTGAGCAGCAATACGATAGATTTCTATAAAACTATTCATGGTGTGAACTGAGTGGATAGAGATAATTCCCACCCCTCTCAAAACTAGAATGAGGGGTCATTCCATGAAACTGATTGCCAAGAAATTGAGGACT
The DNA here is from genome assembly GCF_027244095.1 of Hemicordylus capensis. Classification (NCBI taxonomy): domain Eukaryota; kingdom Metazoa; phylum Chordata; class Lepidosauria; order Squamata; family Cordylidae; genus Hemicordylus; species Hemicordylus capensis. The sequence continues at coordinate 91,615,596 of NC_069659.1, read as the reverse complement.
GACAACAGGAAATAATTTTTCACACAATGCATTAATTAACTGATGGAAAACTCTTTCAAAAGGTGTGGTGACAGTGATCAGCCTGGGTGGCTTTAAGAAGAGCGTAGATAAATTCATGGAGAACAGGTCTATCAATGACTACTTGTCTGAGGGCTATAGGCCACCTCCAACCTCAGAGGAAAGATGCCTCTAAATACCAGATGCAGGGGAGCAACAGCAGGAGAGAGGGTATGCCCTCAGCTGTTGCCTGTGGGCTTCCCAGAGGCATCTGGTGGGCCAAGGCTGTTCTTATGCTCTTAATACAATTTGAGATCATTTAATTTGCTTTCTGGTTTTTGAGCCTTTCAGTATCATGCCTACAACATTTTCAAGACTTCTCACAAAGATCAGAAGCATTAAAAAAAAAAAAAGCTTAGACATCAATCTAGTAAGACTTTACAGACTGCCACTGAGACCAGGTGGTCCATATTATCACGAGGGATATGCACAAATTGTTTCAGCGGGGCAGGAAAACCTTTAAGAATTAATAAAGCCAGTCCTTACCTGCTCCTCTGCTGCCCTATTGCATTTCCTGGTACAGCACTGTGCCATTCAGAAGTCTGTGCATGGCTGCATCCATGTGCATCCCGTTGCCATGCACAGGCTGCTGGGCACTGCAGCCAAGCACGGACTTCTGAGTGGCGCATCAGGAAATGCAGTGGGGCGGCAAAGGAGCAGGTAAGGATCGGCTTTACTCATGCTTAAAGGTATCACTCCCCTCCCCGCCAAAATGATTCGGTGGGCCGTGCCAAATTAATTTGTGCACATCCCTAATCCTCATGTTGCCATCTCCAGTTTTATTCCTTTAAAAAGGTGAGGTCTAACAATCCTGTAACATCTGAACAGTTCCAAAGACTATTCACATATAAGCCAGCTGATCCGTTTTGGATACCATTGATCATCTGTTTGATTGGGAGCAGGCAGACCTTCTCTTCTGTGCTGAAACAGATTATCTGTTTCGGGTTGTTCATGTGCAACTCCCAAATTGCTTATTTCAGTCCAACAAGCATGAGTGCAACACTAATTTGGACATGCATTTCCTCTAAGTTTAGGATCTTTATTGTGGAACCAACAATATAAATGTATTCCTATAGAAGAAGGGTGCACAAGTTCATGCCCTCAGGTGTTACTGGAAGCAAGTGTAATGTGATGCATATTGAGGCAAAACAAAAAACAAAAACCCAACTGCACGTATACACAGATGGGGTCTGAGCTGTCAGTGTCTGACCACGAAAGAAATCTTGGGTTGTGGTGGATAGCTTGTTGCAAGTGTCGACGAAGGGAACAGCAACTGTGAAAAAGGCAAACTCCATGCTAGGGATCATTAGGAAGGGGGTTAAAAATTAAAATGCTAACATCATAAAGTCGTTATACAAATCTATGGTGCGACCACATTTGGAGTAATGCATACAAGTTTTGGTCCCCGTACCTTAAAAAGGATATTGTAAAACCGGGAAAGATGCAGAAGAGGGCACCAATATGATTGGGGCCTTCCTTATGAGGCAAGGCTAGAGCATCTGGGGATTTTTAGTTTGGAAAAGAGGTGACTTACAGGGAGACATGGTAGAGGTTTATAAAATTATGCATGGAGTATAGAGAGTGGATAGAGAGAGGTTTTTCTCCTTCTCTCAACACAAAAAACAGGGGTCATTCCAGGAAATGGATTTCCAGGAAATTTAAGACCAACAAAAGGAAGTCCTTTTTTACACAGTGTTTAATTAATCTATGGAATGGCTTTAAAAATGGCTTAGATAAATTCATGGAGACCAGATCAATTAGAGCTATAGGCCACCTCCAGCCTCAAAGGCAAGATTCTTTTAAATACCATTTGCAGAGGAGCTGTTGCAGGAGGTCATCATCTCTTGCCTTTGGGCTTCTCAGAGGCATCTGGTGGGCCACTGTGTGAAACAGGATGCTGGAAAAGATAGGCCTTGGCTAGATGGTTAGGCTGATCTTATGTCAGTTTCTCCCAGCCAGTGAGTGCTTTGTTTTCCAGATGAAGAGTGCTTTGTTCTCCAGTTGGGTGCTTCCTTTGTTTTCTCTCACAGGGGAGAGAAAGCACCCACCTGGTAAACAAAGCACTCTTCATCTGGAAGAGTTAAGAGCAGAGCATCTGCACTCTGATGCCAACAATGCCCTTTGACACCAGCATGCCAGAGTACTTCTGACACCAGTTCAAAGGTCAAGGCCAGCTTCGGGCACAGATGTGTCACCCAGTCGATGGGAACTTTGCTGAGAGATGGGTGGTACATCCATGCCCAATGCTGGCCAGATCCCTTGTCCTGGTGTCAGAAGCGTGACAGCATGTTGGCATCAAGGGATGTTGCCAGCACTGGGGCAGACATGCCATTCCCAGTCGGCGGGCACTTCACTGATCAGCTAGGTACCCTGGGGGTGGAGGACAAAGGTAGCCCTCAAACACCAGAGGCCAGTATTTGTCCCTCTCATTCAGTGGTGGCTGCACCCCTGAGCTGGAGGGCCAACGTTGTGCATCCCTGCTATAGAAAAACGTAGATAGACAAAGCCAAATGCTAAATATGACTCATTTGTAACCTATAGTTTCTAGGTCCAAAGACAACTACCAGCATTTCAGAGACTTCATGCTGTGCCAATCTTGTCACATTGCAAGTTTTTGTTCCTCACAGTTCTCCACTACAACATTTCAGATCCCAAGCCTTCAAGTAAGTTCAACAGTTATTATGTTTTGCCACTAAAGTAAATTAAACTAAACTAGATTCTCATAATTCATAGTGATGTGCGACTATTACATCTTTTATTACATCTAAACTGCATTCTTACTCCAAAAATATGTTCATCTACTTCTCTTAATATCTTCAAAAGATGTACATGTTAAAAGACTGGCCACTGAGAAGATTTTTTTTTTTTTTTGAGGTCTTGTGGTAGCAAGCATGACTTGTCCCCTTAGCTAAGCAGTGTCCGCCCTGGTTGCATATGAATGGGAGACTAGAAGTGTGATCACTGTAAGATATTCCCTTTAGGGGATGGAGCCGCTCTGAGAAGAGCATCTAGGTTCCAAGTTCCCTCCCTGGCATCTCCAAAATAAGGCTGAGAAAGATTCCCACCTGCAACCTTGGAGAAGCCACTGCCAGTCTGTGAAGATAATACTGAGCTAGATAGACCAATATATGACAGCTTCTTATGTTCCAAAGTATACAAGAAAATGTATTAATCCACCTTCCTCTACAACTGTGTTACTCTTTTAAAGAAAAACTGAGATAGAACGGGATTGCGGTGGACGGGTGTGGGGGTTAGTGCGCACATGCAAGTACACTCAAAGCAGTGGTCCTTCTAGTTTTTTCCATCTCTGTGCGGAATGAGTTTTGTTCTGGGTGGCAGTATCAAGGCAGTGTGTGCGCACCTGCATTCAGAATGGAGCCTTCCTGATTCAACCTGAGCGGGATCTAAAATGAACTGAGCAGATATCCAAAAATATTGTGAGCGTGTACACATGCCTTACAGGGAACAGTGACTCAAAGTACTTAAAACTCTGCACTGGTAACTTTTTTTGTAGGGGGAAAGTATGCATTCATTCTCATTCTGGAATTTCCCCCCACCTTTTCCTTAAGACTAAGTAGATTAAAACACAGATTTCTCTCATTTATCCTTAACAGCCCTGTGAAGGCAGTTACCATGCTAATAGTGGCTGAACTAGAATCTTAAGCCAGGCCTCCTATTACTAATTCTAAGAATGTCTAATTTGACTACACTGGCTTTGAAATGTTGTTAAAAATCAATTAATTTTTTTTAAAAAATGGATTTTTAAAACATTTAAATTGATTTTAAAAAAACAGTTCAAAAAGAACCTAGGTCAAAGATATCATCATGAATACTAATAACTTCTAATTATATTCTATGAACATGTTAACGGCAGTATATGGGGATGGGAGATAACAGACCTGATCAGTCCTGTTCTGCAGGTGGTATACATGCAGCACACATACACAGTCATCAAGCCCTTGCTTCTCACCCCTCCAAAAAACATAAAGACAAAGGTCAATGAATGAAGATTTGTGCGGATGGAGTAGACAAGGAGAAGGAGTCTGGATATAAACGCATAGTATGGGGAGGGGAATAGAAAGTGTAACCAAAAGTGAAAAAACCATATTCATGAAGTCCTGAGGAAACGTTTTCTGAGTGTACCCTCCATTGTAGAAGGGAAATATCTATGATGTCAGCAGGCCATAAGAGCGACCCCATTTGGAAATATTTTAATGAAGTTCCTGTACCTGTGGGTAAGAAAGGCATGCATGCAAAATGCAAACAGTGCAACAATGAAGTGCAAGGTCTGGTTGCCCAAATGAAACAGCATTATGAGAAGTGTGTGCCTACCTTTTAAAAATGAAATCTACATCTATCTCTAAAGGTTACATTAGACAACAAGAAGGTACTTTTATAGAAAATGATTATTAAATAGAATCTTCCTAACTAGTATGATTTAAATGATTAAAATAGAGTCCTTCTGTGAAACAATTTAAATCGTGATTTAAATCAACTTGACTTATATCAAATCAACCCTGTGCATTTGACTTTTTAAAAAATGAGATAAAATAATTCATAGACTCTTCATCCCAGAATTGTCCATATAACTGTGAAAAGAGCTTTATGATCCCTATTTCATTCAGTCACCCTACAATCACGTGGCGCAGGTGCTTATTATTGCCATTATATTAATTATAAGGGGGCGTGGCACCACTGGACAGGTGATGACTTACCTAAACTTCTGAAATAGTATTACTTGATTGGCAAAAAAAGAAGGGGGGCAGGTATGGACTTGGGAAAGAATTAGAAAAGTGAATTAGAAAAGTAGTGTGTGATGTAAACCTCTAACTCAGAAGAGCTCGAAATCTCCTTTGCTTCTGAGTTTAAGCAGACGTCACCTATATATTCCCCTCTGTTACAAGTCAGTGAAAAGGAATAGAAGTAAAACATATTTTAGGAAGTAAAAATCATAAAATTCACATAATATTTTACATCAGATTTTTAAAAGTTTCATCTATAAGTTTATCCTGTAAAATAAAACTAGTTTAAAATGGAATCAGAACTTCATGCTAATATATAAGCTCATAAAATTGAACTAACCTATTATGAAAGGTCATATTTGCCAGTTATCATAAAGCAATAATAGTTTATACATTATGACCTGATATTGAGGACCAAAGCAGGCTGCTATAGGCATTGCCCAGAAGAACTCGGTGGATTCCCATGTTATATATCATAACCATTTGATCTCTGCTACTGGCTTTGAATCCATACTGTTAAATATTAATGTTTCTGCTAATGGCTTGGTTCAGCTAATATGAAACCATGGTTTGTGCTAACCAAAAGGTAAGAATCCACAACATGGTTTCAGCTTCCAGATTTATAATACGCAAACCATGGTTTAGAGTTGCTTGCTTTTATTTCCCCTTCTACTCAAAACTCAGTTTCATCAGGTTGTAAGTTTACTCCCATATCCTTGCTACGGAAGCCTGTTGAAACCCTAAATGTGTTTGTCAATGGTTTGTGAATTCAGATATAACAGCAAACTACAGTTAGTGATATACAAACCAATTTCAAATGCTGGATTCAGTTCCTGGTTTGTCGGCCTCAAGCAAACCACAGATTGAGACAGGCTCAGGATTAGACATAAGCTGCAGTGTTGCAGGGGGGAAGTAGCTTGCCTAGTGACCAAGAGGCTGTTCAAATTCCCACCAGTGTACTTCCCAAACTATGCCTAGTAAATATATATTCTTGGAAACGTGCCCATGGGGATGTGTCCCAACACCCAGCAGATTGGCTGAGCAGTGGAGTCTAGCGCAGGGCAGGAGGCTGTTGAGCTGCTACCGGGGGAAATGGCAGAGGACGCAGTGAGGTGGTGGCTGCGGCCCAGCCGCAGCCTCAGTGAGGCAGCAGCAGCAGGCATGCAGGGCCCGAGGGATCAGGAGGCAGCTGGGCTGGCACGAAGAGGAGGCGTGGCAATGGGATGGGCTGGGAGAAGAGGCTGAAGGGGAGGAAGAATCAGGAGGGCCGTTGAAGGAGGCCGGATCAGAAGGGGAACAGGGAAGAAGGGCAAGAAGCGAGACTGGGGCAGGAGGCAAGGAGAGTGTAGAAGAAATAGGGGAAATGGTGGCGGCCACGGCGGTGGCCTGCGCACCTGCCGGGGTCAGGAGGCGGCTAGGCCACCAGGAGGAGGAGGCAGCAGCTGGAGGATATGGAGAAACTAGGAGGAGGCAAGGTAAACCGCGGGCGGGGGGGAGAGAAGCGGGCCAGGCGGGCGTCAGAGACACCCACTGGAAGACAGAGTCAGGGAGCAGGGTCTGAAAGGGGGGGAAGAGTCAAACTAGGGGCGCAGACGCTATGTGCCCAGTCAGCTAGTAAATATATATTTGTAGTCACCTATGTTGGGCAACAGTGATATAGGAAGGTGCTGGAGGTGGATGCTCACTTCAGTGACAACTGCAAAGGCATAGTCTCATACTGCACGGGAGGAAGGCAATGATAAACCATACCTGTACTCTACCAAGAAAACCACATGGTTCTGCGGTCGCCAGGAGTCAACACCGATTCGACGGCACAATCTTTCCTTTCCAGGATTCGATGTTAACTTATGGTTCAGCTAAACAAACTATGGTTTCACATTATCATGAAAAATGTTTATATACTGCTTTTCAATAAATTCTCAAAGCAGTTTACACAGAAAAAGATATGAGAAAGTGATTCCCTGTCCCAAAAGTGCTTATAATCTAAAAAGAAACACAAAAGAGACAACAACAGCCCCTGAAAAGGTACTAGGATAGACTGAACGAAGACAGTTGTTCTTCCTAGATAAATACAAAAGACTCATCACTTTAATAAAGTGGTCCTTCTAATTTTTATCATCTCTGTGCAGAATGAGTTTTGTTCTGGGTGGTAGTATCAAGGCAGCATGTGCACACCTGCATTCAGAATTGGGCCTTCCTGATTTGATTCAACTGGAGCGGGATCTAAATTGAACTGAATGGATATCCAAAAGCTTTTGAGTGCACGCATGTCTTAGAAGGAACAATGCTTTAAAAGGTGCCTCTTGCCCAGTTAGTATAGGCTATGTCTAAACTCAGCCTATTTACCGAACATTCTGCCAGAAGCGACTGCTAAGTGTCACTCGGTTGGGTGGGGGGCAGGGGAGTACAACTTTAAATGGCAGCAAACTTACCCATCACTGCTACCCTGCTCTATGCAGCGGTGGCTGCTGACCCAGCATCCTGCAGGAAGGCTGCCCTGACCCTGCTGCTCAGTTGGACTCCATGCATGCATGGCCATTTGAAAAGTTAACATGACAACAACCTGCCGTACTAACCTCAAATTACCTCTGCGAATATGTGGCCAACTGGGCAGCGGGGGTGAGGCAGCCTCCACACAGGATCCTGGGTCAGCAAGCACCACCTCTTAGAGCACAGCAGTTATATGACAAAGGAGAAGGTGAAACACACTGAGTGATGGAGTCATCACCAGTGTTCCCTCTAACAGGGATTCCCAGACGTTGTTGATTACAACCAGAATCTCCAGCCAAAGGCCATTGCAGCTGGGAATGCTGGGAGTTGTAGTCAACAACAACTGGGAATCCCTGTTAGAGGGAACACTGGTCATCACAGGCATTGGAATCCAGCTTCTAGGTCCAGAAGACGTAATTTTGAATTTCTGCAGAATAATCCACTAAACACACCAGATGATATTGTACTCCCAAGTTATGTTATCTACGTATATGAGCTTTGCAACTGCTCAATTCTCAACCTATTAATATTTATAATTCTGCCTATCCATGAATGAGCAGCCCTTACTTCTGGAAACTTCTGAGCACTTGTTTAGTATGGTCTTGCTTAGTATGTGTGTGTGTGCGCGCACATGTGCATATATGAAATAGAAATCCATATTTTCAAATAAAATTATGTATGTGAAATTATGTATTGCGGTGCATGAGTTGTGTACAACTTTCTATATTGTATACTTCTGGGGTTCACACAAATCACAACTGAAGAGTAAGGGCATAGTCATCTCCACTGTGGGAATACTGCTGGATATGCAGGAGAGAATCGGCACAGAACTCAATGAAATTTCCCCTCCTGCAGCTGGTAATGCACCACACCAAGTATTGCAGCATTGTAGTTAACCTCCCAAAGCTCACCCGCTCACTATTTATTTATGTATGTATTTTATATACCGCCTGACTCCCAAGGCTCTAGGTGGTTCACAAAAACAAACAAAATAAAAACAAAATGTTAAAGCAGCAATTCAAAGCAAGATTACAAAAAAGCCAGGCTAAAAAAATATGAATTAAGGGCTCTTCTGAAGGCTGGCAATGGTAAACCCCTCCTGCATTCTACCAAAGAAACCCTGTGGGCTCTGTGGGCGCCAGGAGTTGAAATTGACTTGATGGCACGCTTTACCTTTAAAGATATTGAACCACAAATGTTTATAGGGAGCACATTCCACAGCCCAGGACAGACTACAGAGAAGGACCGCTCCCAAGTCACTAACACACCTGCTGGTGGCACACAGAGACCTTAATGTGTGGTGGGGATCATGCAGAAGGCAGCGCTCTCCCAGGTAATCTGATCCTAAGCTGTTTAAGGATTACTTTGTACTTTGCCAGGAAACCTATTGGTAGCCACCAAGGATGTGTATTAAGGCAGGTTTGTGCACTGGTTCGGCACTGAACCAATTCAGTGCCGTGGGGAAGAGGGAGGTGAATGGGATATTTTTTTTAAAGGAGAACAGGTCCTTACTTGCTCTCCGCTGCCACATGCAACTTCCTGCTGCGGCTGCACTTGTTCCAAGTACTCACGCACATGCATGTGTGGATGCCATGTGTGCTGGCACCACGTGGGAGTACTTGGGACAAACATCATAGCAGCAGGAAGCTGCATGTGGTGGCAGAGAACAGGTAAAGGACCTACTCTCCCTTTCAAAAAGAAGATTGCCACTTGCCCTCCCAGTGGTGCCAAACTGGTGCCATGCTGGTGTTGTGCAGGGATATTTGGGACAAATTCTGCTGCAGCAAGCTGCATGTGGTGGTGGCAACCAAGTAAGGACCTGCTCTCCTCTTTTTTATTTTTTAAGATTCTCCCTCCATGCAGTGCCAAACTGGTATACGAACCTTTGTTCATTCACATCCATACTGCTCACCAAATTTTGTCCTTGAGTGCTTCAGGGAATTGGAGAAGATGCCTTTTTAAAAAAACATTTTTCATTGCACCCCTGGAGACAGTGGTGTTGTCAGCAGCACTTGAAGCACCAACAGTGTTCCTGGCAGTCAAAGGGAGCAAGGGTTGGGAAGAGTCTGGGTGAGTCCTCTTTTATCCCCACCAATCACGTTATGGCAATGTGAGGAGGTGGCACAGAATCAGTGCTGGTGCTGAGTGGGAAGAGTAAGCCATAGCTAATGGTCACTTGGGTGGCCCAGAAGACCAGATGGGTGTGTGCTGTAGCATAGGACACTGCCACTTGCTCATATAGCATTTTTTCCTTGTCCTTAACCTTAATTCCATGTTCCCTGTGGCAACCAGGTGAGGTTAAGGACAGTGTTCCCTCTAAGGCATGAGCACACTCACAAGTTTTTTTATGTCCACTCAGTTAATTTTAGATCCCGCTCAGGCTGAATGAAGAAGACCCCATTCTAAATGCACATGCGCGCACACAGGCTTGATACTGCCTCCCAGAACAAAACTCATTCTACACACAGATGAAAAAAATTAGAGAGAACAAACACTGGTTAAGGACTAGAATATTACTTCTCACTGAAGTCCTGTAAACCACCACCCCCATTGAAAAAAAAGGCCTGCAATGACAAACTGTGGTGCATCCTCAGACAAGAGCTAGCTAGTATATGTAACAATCAACCTGACAATTCAGACTTTAAAAAAATCCCAAAGAGCTTAACATCTAAGCAGAACTTGAACCTGAAGTTGGTAGAAATCATTACGTATTACTTGGATGTTAGAAAGTTTACTGCAATTTTAGTTTCTTATATAGCAACACCTGGTTTGGAACCTCTATTAGCATGTACTGACTTTCCAGTTTTCAGAAAAATACGCTTCCTGACATTTTCTTTTCAGATAAAGCAAGACTCAACTTATTTCTATACTAAGAAGCCTAAGCCATACTACAGCACTTTGAATGTATGGCATTCAGGACAGAGTGAACGGACTGTACTGCATTTATCCAGTGAGCTTCATACAGTATACAGTGTTGTGTTTTGGCCTTGGAGATTAAAGCCAAAAAAACTCATTGTTTTTTGTACTTAGTTACAAAACTGGAAAAGTGTGCCCTTTCGCTTATGGAAAAGCTCTGAGGTCAACATATATTTCAGTTTCACAATCCATCTGGCAGTTTCAAATGACTCTCATCTTGACTTATAGACTTAGTTGTACAAAGGTTTACTATGGAAGATCAGTGACCTTTCCAGTGGTTGAGATCCAGATTAACATGGGAAGGAAGCTCGATGGGAAGGAAGATCGTCAAAAAACACAAACCCTTTGTGTGTGCAAAATTATTTTCAGGGTGTACAAATTTAGTCTGGATGTCAGCCATTTTTTACATCTGTAAAAAATACTAGTTAACTGATTCTATACAATACAAACGCAGACTAATGGTCTTAAGGAAAAAATAGTGTTAAAAGAAAAGCTTAAAAGAGCATCACATGGTACAGTTAAGTGTTGGATCAGGACGCACAAATTCAATCCCATACTCGGCTGTGATGCTCACTGAGTGACTTTGGATGAGTCACTATCTATCACCCTAACCTACCTCAGAGGGATGTAAGGAAAAAGGTGGAGGAAAGAAAAATAATGTGTGCTGCTCTGAGCTGCATGGAGAGAGCAAGATATAAATAAATAAATATGCTTTTTGAAATATCTTGTTTCCATTTATTTGAAGTGCAATTATTATTCTAACAATTTTCCTTTCCTAAAATAAAGCTTTTTTAAAATTAGGCAGAGTCATATTATTACACAGTGTGTTAAGATTAATACATTTAAAACAGCCATCTCAGTAAACCCTGCTAAATGAGCAAAGAAACACACTTTTAAAGTGTTGATTCTCTTATATTTTATTTATTTATTTATTTAATTTCTATACCACCACAAACCAAAGTCTTGGGGCGGTTCACAATCATAAAACAATACAAAAGCACAAAACATTAAAATCAATTAAAACTCCAAAAAGCTGCCTAAAACCAAAAACAATTTACAATATTTAAAAATACAAAAGCTAAAAGGCCTGGTTAAAAAGATGAGTCTTCAAAGATCGTTAAAAAACCTCTAGAGATGGAGAGAGTCTTATGTCAGTGGGAAGCGCATTCAAAAGTCTCGGAGCGACAACTGAGAAGGCCCGTCCCTGAGTGGCCACCAAACGACTTGAAGGTAGCCACAGATGGGCCTCCCCTGATGAACACAGTGGACGACGGGCATCGTGCAGAAGTAGTCACTCTCTTAAATACCGTGGGCCTAAGCTGTTTAGGGCTTTATAGGTTATAACCAGCATATTGTATTTTACCCGGAAACCTATTGGCAGCTAGTGCAACTCCTGTAATATAGGAGTAATATGGTCTCTTCGAGATAACCCGGAGACCAACCTGGCTGCCGCAATTTATACTAATCGTAGTTTCCAGACTACGTACAAAGGCAGCCCCACATAGAGCGCAATGCAGTAATCAAGTCTGGAGGTTACCAGCAAATGTACTACTGTTCTGAGGTCATGAATCTTAAGAAACGGACACAGCTGGCGTTATCAACCAAAGCTGATAAAAAGCACTTCTGGCCACTGCCTCAACCTGAGAAACCAGGGAGAGGTGTGAATCCAGAAGCACTCCCAAACTGCGTACCTGTTCCTTCTGGGGAAGTGTGACCCCATCTAGAACAGGCAGGTCCTGTCTGCCAGCGTCAGACAAGCGTCTCCCAGCGGTTTCATGTAGATGTTAAAAAGCATTGGAAACAATACGGTGCCCTGAGGGACCCCATATAAAAGCTCACGTTTTGAAGAGCAACAGTCTCCCAGTGACACCATCTGGAATCTGCCCGAGAAATAGGAGCGGAACCACTGCAAAGCAATGCCTCCTACACCCAACTCCCTAAGACGTTCCAGAAGGATACTATGGTCGATAGTATCAAAAGCTGTCGAGAGATCCAAAAGGACCAACAGAGACACACTTCCTCCATCAAGTCCTAATTGGAGATCATCCATCAAGCTGACCAAGACAGTCTCCACCCCGTAGCCCGCCCGAAAACCAGTTTGAAATGGGTATAGATAATCAGTTTCTTCCAAGACTGCCAGGAGCTGGGAGGCCACCACCTTCTCAATCACCTTACCCAACCATTGGAAGTTGGAGACAGGCCTGTAGTTATTAAACTCTGAGGGATCCAAGATGGGCTTCTTAAGAATAGGTCTAATAATTGTCTCCTTTAAACAAGGAGGCATCCTGTCCTCCCTCAGAGAGACATTAATAATTGCCACCAGGCCCTCCACAACAACCTCCCTGCCAGATAGTGTAAGCCACATTGGGCAAGGGTCAAGTAGACATGTGGTAGGACACGTCGTTCCAAGCAGCTTGTCCACATCCTCAGGAGTCACAAACCTTTTAGCAGGGAGCATCCCTCCAGTAGTTGCTGCTGGTGTCTATGGTCTTTTTAGACAGAGCCCTTTCTGGATAAGGAATCATCTTTTATTTTCTGTATAAGCCACTTTATATAAATACTAGTCATTAAGCCCGTTACATTAACGGGTGCTAGAAGAGTTGTGGAGAATTGTTTGCAAGAACAGTCTTTCTTCAAGGGTTTCTTTCTTTCTTTTTCCTCCTTTCCTTCCTTCTTTCTTTCTCTCTCTCCCTCTTTCCTTCCTTCCTTCCTTCTATCTCCCTCTCTCTCTCTCTGTCTCTCTCCTTTCCTTTCTTCTCCCTCTTCTCCCTCCCTTCTTTCTTTTTTATTTCTCTCTTTCCCTCTTTCCTTCCTTCCTTCTTTCTGTCTCTATCTCTCTTTCTTCCTCTCTCCCCTTTCCTTCCTTCCTTCCTTCCTTCCTTCCTTCCTTCCTTCCTTTCCCCTCTTCTGTGTGGAATGGAGACTCCATGTCCTGGGGCATTTTGGTTGCCTCCCACGGGCGTGTATGGAGGGGGCTCCGGGAGAGGAAGGCCCAGTGAGGGAAGAGAGAGCATTGGTGGCAACCGCAAATAATGGCTAGCTGGTAGCCTGAATGTGTGGATGTGTGTGTCTGTGTCTCAGAGAGATGGAGAACATGCATTGCACACACACCCTCCTCAGCAGCACCCCCATTGTCCTTAACTCCCTGTGGCTAGCAGTTTGGCTGTTATGTCCCTATCAAGAGGCATGGGAGAGAGAGAAGACACACAAACACACCCTTTCCAGGGCTGCCCTGACACATCTTCTGGGCTGGCCATGCTTGGTGGAGCAGGGGTGGGTGGGCGTGCAAGGCAAAAGGCAGGGTGGTGGGAGAGAGGAGGGTGGGGAGGAAGGAGGGCAGCAGGGCGGGAGCAGCAAGCAGAGAGAGCTCGACCCAGCCAGGGCAGGTGTGCCAGAGAGGCCTGAGCGGCGCCTTGCCCTTGTGTGCCAAGGCGGAATGAGCGGGGGGAGCAGCGGGAGCAGCGGCAGCCGCGTGGGCTCCTGGTCGGGCAGGGCCTGGTCCTTCGGCCCTCGCACGTACTACTCACCGACCCTGCCAGCAGGCCAGCTCCTCTCTCTCTTGCGCTTGCGCGCGCGTGGGGGAGGGCGTCTGAGGCGAGGATGCCTCGCGCTCGCCTGCTTGACAGCTCGATGCGGCGGAGCAGGCAGCGGCCCGCCCTAGCGGCTCCTGAGCCAGCCCCTCCGTGTGTGTGTGTGGCGGCGAAAGGTGACACTGGGCCGGGCGGGGCAGGGCGGGGCCGGGGCCACTCCCCTCTTCCTCAGGGAATCCTCCCGTCCTCTGAGGCACGCTCCGGGCTCAGCTCCCTCTCCCTCCCCCTCTGGCACACACTCCCCCCCTCCTCCTCCACCACCCGGGGCTCTTTCGCCCCCTCGCCTTCCTTTTCCGCCAACCCAGTGGGCTCCCTCCTCCGTCTTTCCCTCCCTCCCTGCCCTTCCTCCAGAGTCCGGGCGCTGCTGCTGCTGCCGCCGCCACCGCCTGAGAGGAGCCGATGGGGAAGGGAGGAGGGAGCGCGTGCTGCCCAGCGGGTGGCGGCTAAGGAGGATAAGGCGGGACGACAGAGGCAGGCAGAGAGGGATGGGCCGAGTACCTGGCCTGAGAGAGGGCTGGGCCGAGTACCGGCAGGCGCCGGCCACCATGTTGGCCGGGTGGAGGAGCCGGCCGCCATGTTGGCCACTTGTCCTCAGTGCGGCCGCTTGTCCTCGGCCTGCCGCTGCTCCTCCCCCCACCCGGCGTCAGCTGTGGCCGCTTCTCCTCGGCCCGCCGCTTCTCCTCCGCCCGGCCAACATGGTGGCCGGCGCCTGCGTCCGTGTCTCCCTCGCCGTGTTCTGCGCACACGCACCACGCATGCGCAGAACACCCGAAAAAGACACGGATGCAGACACCAAGCATCTTATTATATAGGATTATAATAATCACAATTGAGAAGTTTGTTGGATGCATGGAAACTCAAAATCACTGCAATGTCAGAGATCTATAGTATGCACATTCCAAAGTGAATAGAAAGTTGAGTGAATGGAGACATTCATATTCACCAGAACCTCCCTACAGCACTCATGATAAGACTGTATGAGTGCAGTTCAAATGAATTTAGGTGTGCTTCAGTCCTATTGGATTGCAATGGAACTCTCTACAATGCACACCTAGGACTTAAGTGCACTTAGGTTTTTCTGGTTTGTGCTTAATTTCTGATACTGTCATTGCAATATGATATTTTACATAAAAGCTCTCACATAAATATAAAATAGTACAAAAGTTATCTCAGCCTAGAAAATAAGTCCATAAAGGTCCACTTGTGTTAGTCATTTGGGGCACATTTAATAATCCGAAAGAAAAACTACTCTCTTCCACTTGACATAAGCTTCCCCTAAATGGCTGCCCAGAAAAAATCCTTACTCTCCACACAGGCAGCCACCAAGAGGCCCTTACAGGTCTAAATCATCACATAAACTGTGTCATTCTGATTCTTTTTTAATCAAGTGGTAAAAATCAAGTAACAGACCTTTTTTTGCTGGCCATGCTGCATTAAACACCGCACTCTGTAAGTGTGCTAAAAGTGAGAATGTGAAATCATACAATACCATTTCCACAGTTAAATGCAATCAAACTTTAATTCTTTTCCACCTATTAATATTGATCATACAAGTTGGTATCCAAGTTGACACTTTCATGGTGCTTCTCCTAAGAGAAGCAACTTAACGCTTAAGAGTACCAAATAGAGAGTTTTGCATGAACAAAATTTGCTTCTTAGATGAATTCATATGTTGCTGTCATGTGAAAGTGAAATCAGCAGCACTGGTTTTGGACTGCTCTGTCCCGTTACATCAAATTACTTTAAAAGTTCACTACAAAGATAAGAACTGTAACATTCTTGTTACAAGAAATTTCTGCATAAATGTTTGACACCGTAAGCATTAGTGTAAGGCTGGTGGGATGGCAACTGTTGACCCACAGATGAGAAGGCAGGACAAGTAAAATTATTATGCATGGCTATCCAGTATATAAATGATAGGTGAAAGTGACAAATGTTTAGAGGGACTTACATAGCATGGAAAGAAATCTTGCATTTTCTTTACCCATAATACTCATGGTTTTATAATACCACCCATGGTATTACTGGATATGTCATGAATTCCCCCCCCCCCCAAGAGTGGGTACAACTTCCTAATCATAACCATATTCAGATACATAATTCACTGCATCTACTTTACAAAGATTTCTTAAGCATTGGCTTCTGTCCTTTAAGTATCCGAATTTTAATATTACATTAAGATTTTCTGATACAATGATTTTTATTGAAGCAATTTTCCTAATCTGATATCCATAATTACTAGCAAAGATAAATTACAACAGTCTTCTCCCAGGAAAGCACCACACACTGTACATCTAACACATAAAATCCTAGAAAATACACATTCCAAGGTAAATATTTTGTATCTGCATGAAAATCTCAACATCAAGATTTAAAAGATCTGTGTTTTCATTATAGGTAGGCAAGAGAAATTAAATCCTTATTTCCACTTCTGCTCTAAAATCTATGTCTGCCTGCAGTGAGTGGAAACTGCTGCAGATCATTAAATACTCATTTATCAATGTCTCTCACCAGGCAACACAATGCAGCAGAACAGCACACAGAAACCACCCTGAACCCCAGCAACAGCAGCTAATTAGCATAGCCTACCACTAAAACGACACCATATGATTGGAAGACTTAGTCAGCGAGCTGGCCAATCAAAGCGGGTTATGCAAATAGCAAGCTTTAGTTGCCAGGGTAGAGCTGCTTCCCATTGTCCAATCGGAAAACAAGCAATAAACAAGAAATGAAATTGAGCTTTGTCACATTTTCAAGTTGTTGTTAACACTTTCAAGTTTAAAGCAAAATAAGCTGCAACTGCACAGGATTAGAATAATGTTCTACATTTCACCCCCAAAGAAAGGACAAGGCAATGCAATAATGATATCCAAGGATTTGAGTTAAGTACTGCATTAGCAGTTAAATTTCTCTTTTCACAATACAGCTACAGCATGCTTGCTTAAAATTCTGCTGGATATTTTAAAGCATTTAATTACTTTCAAAACGTGTTCAAATACTTCCTAATGATGATGCATTAATAAAGTCTAGGAAAAACAAGAGGGAAATGAAGTTATCTGGGGCTTTTTTTTTTTTAAGCAATGAAAAATATCCATACTGAGAATATATACCTGCTACTATATTGCTTGCAATGCACTACTTTGAGATGTCTTTTCTCACCCCATCTTACATGGAATCCAAAATGAGTGAGAACCAACAAACACATATAAAATAGGAAAAGCTATATAGTATTTCACACACATTAAGCTTAGTTAATATTCTGCAACATTCAGCATAATTAGACTATCCTTCCCTCTGTATAAATTGGCAAAAAAAAATCAGATGCAAAGAAAAAACTACTTGCATCTCAAGTTATATCATAAGCAAAAATATAATTAGCATACAAATTTAGATGTATATCTGTATAGATGAACATGTACACACAAAGCATAAGCAACATCACTGACCATCTAGGTTTCCTATAATCTTATGTAAACTATGAAAAAATGGCACATTTCCTTAGAATGTGGTTCCAAAAACTCTACTATAAGACAGCATATAATATCTACTATTTTTAAAATCAGAGCTGTTACAAGAAAAAGTGCAATGTAGAATCTCCACATCAGACTGAAAACCAAAATGCTCTACAGATGTTTTACCAGGTTCTTTTTTAAAACGGTAGGGGAGCAGTGCCTTAGTGTACCTCGACTTACCAGATGGTTTTCATGTTATGGCTCCCCTACCCTAAATACCTGTGACATCAGGTAGTCACAGAAACAAGAAGCAAACAGATGCTACGCAGTTTTAAAAGAAAAAAGTTGCAAATATCCTAAACTCCTTGATGATTCTGTGTACCTCAGGAGTTTGTACTTTCCTACAGAAAAACTGGCCCAGATGGCATCATTTCACTCACTAAGCAACATGGGTACACTCTGTATTTTGTTATAACTAAAAGGCTCCCCAAATCATGTACTGATGGAAATTTGGAAGTATATCAACATTCAGCTACATAAGAAAATATAAATAAAGTCTAAATGCATCCTCTGACCACCTGGAATATTAACTAATTCACTTTAGGACTATTATCAAGAGTAACAATGTTAAAACTGGTGGCTTACCACATATACAAACACAAGAAACCCCTCATATATCTTGACAGCATCAAACAACTAATGCAGAATTATAAGACACACTGCTTTCATTTTAAATCAGGTTTCTAGTCCTCGCTACTGGAAAGTATGTTTGAAACCAGGCAGATAGTGAGGCTGTTCTTACAATCAGCCTAAACCAGACTAGAAAAGCCAAGCCCAGTCTTTACAGATCATAAGAATCACCAGGAGCCGTGCAGCTCCCAGCAGTAAAGAGGCCAGCCTCTTAAATGAAGTTAACCCCATTTTTGGTATTGTCTGCCAGCCCTAGCTGCTTGCAGGGCTCCCAGCCTTCGTCGGGGGGATCCCCATAATGCCCAATGCACTATCATGGGGCATCATGAGAGTTCTGGGGGGCGGGGCGGGAGGCAGCTGCATGTCTGGGTGCGCGATCAACTCCACACCCAGACTCTTCAAGAGGATCGTCTGCAGGGGAGGTAAGCTTTTGAAGGCTTCCTCCTCTTGCCCCTTTTGAGCCCTTTCTCGGATTAAGAAAGAGCTCTGTGTCTGCAAAGGCTGTACTGACAACAGAGAGAGCTTCTGTGGTCTATGTGCAAAGGTCTATAAAGCATCTCGCTATTGGGAAAGAGCAAGGAGCTTTTAAGCCTCTCCAAGAAGGAATCTGTGATTCAGTGGCTAGCTCACCACTTTCTACCATCAACAGAAAAAACAAAGAGAGCAGCCAATGAGGCACAGAAGAACAGAGAGCACCAGGAGACGACATTATTCTTGTTTCAGCACCACAACATTCCCCCATATGCAAACCACAGGTTCCATTGGATAAAGACAGCTAGTGGGCGGTCAGGGTGAGGATGCAAAGGCACTGCTGCATTCCTGCTGAACCAAGCCCACAGGCTGCAAGAACAGCAAGGTGTGAAAAAGTGGACTACAGCAGGAATGGTGTTTCCTACCCCCAGCTATGCTGGTGTTGCCGATTGTTCCAATGAAAATAAGAAACGAATTCCAACAGGTTTCCGATAAATGCAGGGGTTTATCATGAAGATATACTCTCCATATGCCTAATAAGGTATGAGGAACCATCATCAGGATTGTTGAATATTTCCTTCTCTAGCATGGATTCCCACAAAATAGGGGGATGCTGGCAACTCTGTTGCTTTATAGGCACATGCACAAGCATTCTTTAGGGCAGGCATTTCCCAAACTGCAGCCCTCCAGATGTTGCTGAACGACAACTCCCAGCATACCCAGCCACAAAAAATTGTGTCTAGGGATGCTGGGAGTTGTAGCTCAGCAACATCTGGAAGGCCGCAGTTTGGGGATGCCTGCTTTAGGGGGTTAATCCCTTACTCTAGACCAGGACTAAACAACTTTGACCTTCCAGCTGTTGTTGAACTACAACTTCCCATCATCCCCAGCTACTGTAGCCAAAGGTCAGGGGTGCTGGAGTGCTCTAGACTGAACTCTTGCTGAGAACTGTCACCCAGGCAACGTTTTGTTTGGCAAGTATCTTCTTTATTTGGACTAATCAAGTTTGACAATATTTTTTTTTGCCAATCTTTTGTGAAACCGTTGTCCCCTGTCCAAACTGATGGGTAAGTACGTCACACTATGTATGTTTACCTGGAAGCACATCCCACAGTGTACTCTGTGAGGCTCCCAAGTAAGCACAGTAACCAGTTTACTCCCAAGTAAGCTCTAGGATAATTACTGCAATATCCTGTATGCGGGGCTGAACTAGAAGACTGCTTGGAAGTGTCAGCTGCTACAAAATATATATCCGCATGCCTCTTTTCAGAGGTTCAAACTAACAAGCATGTCCAGCATACCTGCCAGGCTAGACTAGTTGCCAGTATCTCCAAGAATGATTCTAAGTGCTAGTGCTGACCTAGAAAGGCCTACACAATCTGAGCCCAGTATCGTTGAATGTTTTCTCCCTCGTGAATTTTCTATCCATGCCCATTTAGAATGCCTGACTTCTCCCGCCAGAGATGTCCATCATGGCTTAATCAGTAACATTTTCTGTGGTTTCTCCACTGTTATGAAATTCTCTACCATTCAAGGAAGTGAATAAGAAATTATTTCATCTGGCATTTCTCAGGCAGTTGGATACTTAATGCATTTACTTGTTCAGACTCATTTGAGGGTAGTGTCAGTTTTAGTTTTAATTGTGTTTTACACCTCTGAAAGTCATTTAAGAGCCCCTGGTGGCGCAGTGGTAAAACTGCCGCCCTGTAACCAGAAGGTTACAAGTTTGATCCTGACCAGGGGCTCAAGGTTGACTCAGCCTTCCATCCTTCCGAGGTCGGTAAAATGAGTACCCAGAATGTTGGGGGGCAATATGCTAAATCATTGTAAACTGCTTAGAGAGCTTCCAGCTATAGAGCGGTATATAAATGTAAGTGCTATAAATGTAAGTGCTATTTGTAAGCTCTCATGAGTATGTGCTTGAAAAGCAAATACAGAGTTCCATATTTTATTTCACCACAGTAAGGACGACTCAGACACACAGAACCTTGGCTTATTTTATGTAGCCTAGGTTGCTTTTATTGTATGAACCCACGCCATGGCACTAACTAGTTTATTACCTGGGTTTGAAGATGGTTTGCATACCTAAGTTAAGGCTTAATTCCATGTTATATCTGAACCAACTCTCAGAATCATAGTTTGATATTTCAGCTGCTCCCTCCAAGGGCTGCTTCCCACAGAGACACTAACCCAGAGTAGCTGCAAGTGTCTCTCATTGGTTCCAACTCAAAAATCTCCCCTATTCTGCCTAGCAACATCTAGGTCAGTGTTCTTTATTACAAGGCCCAGGATCCAGTGGAAGTTCCTATTGACTCTAAGTGCAGCTTTCTGACTAATTTTTGTTAGGTCTGTGCAAAACTTCAGCTGAAGCAGAATACTCCATGCAATCCCCTTAGCCTCATACAGGAGCAACTGTTTCCACTATGTAGTGCTGTACTTTCCCCAGCAACAGTAGGGCTCTTTTAAGGGATACATAGCCCTCTCAACCCCAGTGCCATCTTGGAGGCAGGCATGGAGTACTGAGTTTCTCTTATGGAGAAATGTAGTCCTTGCCAATGCTTTCTTTGTAGAGCAGGGGTTCCCAACCTTTGGTACTCCAGATGTTGCTGAACTACAACTCCCATCATCCCCAGCCACAATAAATTGTAGTTGGGGTGATGGGAGTTGTAGTTCAGCAACATCTTTTGTACCACAAGTTGGGAACCCCTGCCATGGAGCTCTACAGGGAAAGCACTTGGAAAGACTAGCCTTCCTAATGCTCATGCATGCCATCCAAGATGGCCTGGTGCTCAACGGGGCTGTTTCTCTTAAAGCCCTCCACTCTGAAACTGGGGAAAGCAGAACAGTGCATTGAGATCAGCACGGGGGAAATGGCTTTCAAATTTAAGATTTTATGCCAAATTGGCCCCACTTGAAAAATACTGAAGTTCATTGTTCTAGGCAATCTTTGTCTAGAAACAAAGTTGCTGGCAGGATTCACTCTTCCTTTAAATCTAGAGACTTTTAGCAGAGAAATAAAGACCATTTTGGTCTCACACTATTCTCAGCCCCACCAAAATGAAGTCCAGCAGTAGCCCATTGACACGGCAACAACGACAGCACAGGTTCTGCTGAAATCCCTTTCCTAACACATTCTTTCTCTACCTTGCGCCTTGCATTCTATTCTTTATTAGCAAGACTGGAGCTAAGCCTTGCCCCCTTTTGTTTTGCCAGTTAGCTCAATGGTGGTGATTTGCCACACACCTTTATACATAAGAGATACATGTATAGAAGGCAATGCACTATAGATAATTCGTAATACTTTACAACATCACTGCTATCTCTATGCTCACCATAAAACACCACTGTCCAACTATGCCTTCCCTTTCTCTCCCATTGCTCTAAAATTCCGCGATAATCTATAATCTCCCCCCTCCCTGCTCCCCCCGGTAATGCTGTATTCACCGAATAGGGATTCTCGCCGATTTGCTTTGGCACCATCCCAAGGGCAGTAATGGGTTCCCTTAAGAAGAGAAGGGCAGGTCTACCTGCCCCTCCTGAAAGCGCCTGCCTCCCTGTGCCTACCCATCGCATGCTGTTGCTGGCCCTGCATCCACCAACACCATTTGCATGCCTACACCATGCGAGGGATGCTGAGGGGAGCATCCCGTCGCCACGGTGGGGCGGTTTAAAGGAGACAGCAGCACGGGCTGCCGTTTTCATAGGTATGCTCCTCTGAGAACGGCATCACAATGGGGCAGCACGGGTGGCGGAGGCTTCCAGGAGGAGCAGGTATGACCTCCTGCCTCCTTTTAAAGGAACCTCTTGCCCTGCACCAAAGCATTTCGGTTACAGGGAGCGAAATATTTTCGGCACCTCCCCAAAGAGGCGCTGAAATGATTCGGGCACATCCCTACACAGGAATTTTCCCTCAGCTTCCCCTTCCATCTTCACAACTCTCCCTTTTTTGTGTATTCTGTCAGGCCATCACCCCTTTGCTCAGCAATACAATTACTATTATGCTGCCTTTCTTCCACCATCTAAATACACTCTTTTTTCCCTATTCCCTCCTATGTAAACTCAGATCACCTATTTGTAGTTAATCCTGTCTTTCCATGCCTTTACCTCACCCTCTTCTGGCTCCTTCAGTATCTCTCAACTTCCCCAACAGGCTTTAGTGTTGCTTTCTTCTAATCTAGGAGTGGCTAGGAAATGGTTAATGATGCTTGGTAAGCAAACATAGATAGCAGAGGAGACAGCTTGATACAGGACTGCAGCTAGGGGATGGAAGGATTAGCACTTCAACAGTTCCTTTGCCTTCTGTAGGGAGCTGAGAGAACTGTAGGATAGCCCTCAGTAAGGAGTCTGGTGGTCTCCAAAATCAGGTAAAAAGCCAAGGGAGCTCATACAAGGCAAGACCACCCCCTCTGTAATACCAACCAATGCTTGAGAAGTGGGTGATGGGGTGAGGGCATGCCAAGAGCAGGGCAGAGCAAGGCAGCCTGGGATTGCATAGAGGCCCTTCATGGGAAATCAAGGAGGGCAGGCCACGTACAAATCATGGATAAAAGAAACAAGTAAGAGACTGAAGATCGTCTGCAGTGCCATTCCCCATTTGTTTCATAAACTTTAAATTTAGCAGAGGTTCCATGGCTGGGTGTGATGGGAACTGCAGTTCAACAACAACTGGAGAGCCAAGGTTGCATACCCCTGCCCTGTAGTGAGAGTGAGAAGAGCACCTTCCTTCCCAGCTTACAACTAGTAGAGGTAAGACCTCTACTAATTAATCTATGGAATTCCTTGCCATGGGATGTGGTGATGTTTGGATGGCTTTAAAAGGGAATAAGACAGATTCATGGAGGACAGGTCTATCAATGGCTACTAGTCTGGTGGCTATGGGCCATCTCCAGCTTCAGAGACACAATGCCACTCAATACTAGTTGCAGGGGAGTCACAGCAGGAGAGAGGGCATGCACATACCTCTTGCCTGTGGGCTCCCCAGAGGCATCTGGTGGTTCACTGTGTGAAACAAGATGCTGGACAAGATAGGCCTTGTGCCTGATCCGGCAGGGCTGTTCTTACGTAATCACCACAATGCAGCACAGCTATGGTGAAGATTCACATCTCACTCTCCAATTCCAAGCTGAATGTTTTCGTGGTAGCAGTAGCACTCACAACCCCTTTCATGACAGCAAAGGGTCCAGTATTTACTTCTGGGTACTGAGGGGAAAAGTAAAACCCAGCCTCTCTTTCTGGCTAAAAGTTCAAAACGGGGGCATATGGAGAGAGAGAGAGACAACACATTCCTGACCAGGCACCAAGCCTTCAATCCTATGCATTGTTATCTGGGAGTAAGCCTAATTGAACACAGTGGGGTTGCATAAAAATGTATAAGATTGTGCACAAGGGAAAAGACAAGGTCTTGGTGACCACAAACTTCGCCTTGACTACCAAGGGAAATCAAAATCTGTGAAAGCCTGGTGGGGTATACTTCATGACTGTGAAAACCTACATCTAACAGGATTTCTAAATCATAATCTGAACATTAAAGTAAAACCTAAATATACCATTCACTACTGACAAAAAAGACAGTCTTTTATTTTAGGTATTACAAATCTTAAACTTTCTCATCATTTTTTTAAAATTGTACAATAGAAAGTAAAGTTTACTTAATGCACGAAAAGGATTAATAAAAGTTGAGAAATTAATGCAAGCCCTTTCACACTTGTAGACACAAGATATATTTAAACAGTTGGTAGAGAAAAAATGGCAAGCATTTACCCTATCAATGTACAGCAAGCATGCCAAACCGTTACTGTAAGAGCTAAAGAGGGGCTGAATACATCATATGCAATGCCCACATGACAGAAATCATTTAATACTCTATCAAGGAAACAGCGTAGAGAATGGGAAAATACTATAGGAGGCCTTATAATGTAAAACAATTGTGGTAAGCATGCTGCAGATTTAAATATAACTTCGTTGTTCAAAACTATAATTGAAAAGTTGCTAAGTTTGAAGTATATTAAAACAATTATACTGTGCACCATGAAGCAGTCTCATCTCCCGTTCCTTTTGGTTCCCCGTTTCCCCATTCTGAAGAGCTGGGGGAGGCCTGGCTGCTGCATTCCTGCCCCCAACCGTGTTGCTTCCCCCCACGTGCACCAATACAGCGGCGTTCCTCCCACTTATTGCACTCCATAGCAAAGATGGCCAGTTAGCTTGCTGGTTGGTTCTTCATTCCTCCTCCCAGCACCACCAGTCTCTCTCCTCTCTACCGCAAACTCCAGAGCTGGAGCTAAGGCATTTCTCCTTCTTTCCACTGCTGCCACGCTCCTCTCCCCTGCGTCCTTTTGGCTCTTTGGCATGCAAGGCTGGAGAGCGAGTTGGAGTGGGTGGATATATTTGATAGTTAGCCTGCAGGCACAGTTTGTCTCCTTCTATTGTTTATGCTCAAGAACTCTAGAAAATACTACCATCACTGACAACGATGACTACATGGCTAATTCATTCTTCAGGGATCCACAAATGCTATCTTGTCTTGATAGCCAACAGTTATTTCTATTAGCCAGTGAAAATACACAAAGAATGTCTCTGAACACATGCCAGTGCCTTTTGCTTTCCACCAAGCAAATGGAGTCTTCCCTGCTTCAAATTAAGAAAAACAGCTTATAGGACAAGTAGCACTGCACCTTACAATCCTGAGTCTCTACATATCTTTTTCGAGAAAGGAACTTTACTCCAATTTCTGCAGCAAGTATACCATAAAAACTCAAGAACAGACTCCCCTCTACTAAAAATACAGTTCTAGTTTTTCTCAACTCCCAACCAGCAGCAATTCACAATTAAAACATATCTTTGTTCCCAATACACCAGTCATAGGCACACTCACACCCACCTAGACACAGGGCTTCACTGGTATCAGAGCACAGTTAAGTAAGAATCTGTTTGCAGTTTAAAAAGTCACTTAACAATATTTTCCTCCACAAAAGAAATCCACTCCAAGTTTTTTCCTCAGTGTCTGTTACCTATAACAGCTCATCCACCCTCATCAACCTTGGGAGAACAGCACAGAAGTGGAGAGAAAAAAGCTGCCCCCCACCACCACTTTCCTTTCTGGGGTGAGAAGTGGGGGTGCAAAAGAAGCAAGTCAGGGAAGGCCGGAACTGAAAGATAACCTTGCTGAGGTGAAGATGAGGGAAGAGCAGCAAAATGAGGGAAGTAAAAGAACCTTTAAAAAAAGCCACTGCCAACCTTGGCATAGGTAGTCAATCAGAGAACTGCAGGAGCATGGCAGGAGCAGCAGAAATTGCTCTGGCAATCTAGTTAATTTTCTATGACTGTTCAAAAATAGGGTGGGTGACAAAATACCATAGCTGGAGACTACACATCATTTCTGATAGCTAGAATTAAATTCTTGGTCACTATGGCAACCATATTTGCAGACTTCTGGTCATAATAATGCAAGTATTTTTGCAGTGCTGCCCTTGTGTGGCTACCTATTATATTGGCATGGCAGTGCCAGTATAATTAAGATGTGGAGTCTCAACATTCTACCATTATGAGCCCTGAACATTCTATTGGCCATCAAATTGAAGCCATCTTACAAATTTGCCTGACTGTTTGAAGACAACTATGTAATAAGAGATATCACCCTTCCAAATACAGTGCATATCCATTTAAAAATGGCTGAGATGCAGCAGTTTAAATATTAGCTCCTGTTTTAGTGGTTTGTTTTAATTGTAAACCAGCCTGAGCCATTTTGGAAGGGCAGCATACAAATAAAATAAATAAAATAATAATAATAAATAATAAAAGGAGGAGGATTACATAGTTAAGTGTTAGCTACCCTTTTTGCTATCATATTTTATATATATATACACATATATACACATATATACACACACACACACAAATATGTCCCTTTACATGTTTTAAAAATCCAGATATTTACTGAAACATAATCCTTTGTGTTGTGAAAGAAAAATGGAATCCAGTATTTCCCAAATTATTAGCCTCTGAAGTCCCCACAGTGACAGGCTAGAATTAACTATGGGCACTTAGCGTCTATTTTGCCCACTGACAGTAATAAAGCCAGAATTGGGAAGATAAAACACTGACAAGTTCTGAGAGCTCTGGAACTTTAATACTTATACGTTCCCTTCCCCTTCCTTTATAGGCTTTTCATTTCTACTTTCACTGAGGCAGGGGAAAGGTGGAAAGAGGCCTTGTGAAGTCATACAAAGTGAGATAAATTGGTAAATGAACTTAGAAAGCAATGAGATATTGGTGAGGCAGGAGGGAACCTTGCAAAAGCACACAAGGTAGTTGCAGACTGCTTTTGAACATCAGAGATATACAGCCTATAAACCTGGAGGGTCAACTTAGCCAGCATGGGTAAGAGCTATGGCTAAACTTCATTCTTCCTTTAGTTTTCACTCATGCTCCAAAAAGTTTGGAAATTGCAAGTTAACTTGCCCATCTTAAATTCTGCATCATATAAACTGTAAAAAAAACACCCACACAAAAACACCCTATACAGTCTCAATATTATGCCACTTTGGAAAGGCACTCTCACTCTGCCTTGGTCTTTTGGGCTGGGAAACAATGCAAAAAGGTAGAAATTCAACAGGTGCAGCTCCTTCAAACACTTACTAGAGATGCCCAATGCATCTCTACAAGGCATAGTGTTTTCCCAAAATGCCACTTTTATATTGTGTCCAACCAGAAATTCAAGAGCTTTCCAATCTAGCCACAACTTTGTATAGATACACCCAACAGTTTTATCTCTGATGCATCTCTACTAGGGGTGTGCATGGAACTGGTTCAGGCAGTTCAGTTTGAATTCTAACTAAATTCGAACCAAAGTTGTCAGTTTCCCTTTTTGGCCTAAAGTTTCTATAGAAAAGGTCAGCTCCATGGGCCACCTCAGGCAAATCCTTGATTTAGGATGTGAAAAAGAAATGGGCAAAGGGAGGAGTTGACTTATTAAAAAGAGAAGGGTGAAATCCTAAGGAAAGGTGGACCTTTGAGGAGCTCAGAAACAATTCTGCTTCCAGGCCACAAGCAAGGGTCAATCTGCTTTCCCTGCTCCAACTATCTTTTGGAATTTTAACAAGTTTTTACAAGATAATCTGATATTCCCATCTTAACAACTAAAACTTAATTACTGCCCTCAGTACTTACATTAAATATAATGAAGAAATATGTTGATACATCTTTTTAAATAAAGAAGCTGCTAATTCAGTTAGAGTATGGCTAATGACTAGTTTATATTGACACCAAAAGCATTTGGTATAATTATATCTGCACTCATCAGATTAATAGATGCACCCAGTGTTCCCTCTAAGGCGTGTGCACGCTCACAAATTTTTGGTGTCCACTCAGTCAGTTTTAGATCCCGCTCAGGTTGAATCAGGAACATTCCACTCTGAATGCACATGCGCACACACTACCTTGGTACTGGCACCCAGAACAAAACTCATTCCGCACACAGATGAAAAAAATTAGAGAGAACACTAGATGCACCATGTTCTTCTACCAGTTTGTGTTTATAGTGGGTAATCAATGCTGTTTGGGGGAACAATAGGTGCCTCCAGGGCTGTCTCTGGGGGCGGCGGCGGGAGTTTACAGGGCTGGGGCAAATCAGCATGTGCGGGGCCTCTTAAATTTCACATGGATTATAGAATCATACTGACGGATGACATACTGTGAAAATATTGTGAGTGAGTTTGTTTGGACATGTCCAACCAGCTTGAACATAGTGCATTTGTGAGCGGGGGTGGGGGGAATAAAAGCAGAACACATGACCCTTGCTTAATAGTTCTCACTCAGACCTTCTGGACTGCAAAGAAACTTGAGCATTTACCAAAAAAACCCAACATTGTTTATTCAGCTGTTTACAGTTAATTCCACTTCACTAGGTGTGAAGTACTCTATGGATATAGAGAACTCTTTCTGGCAGCTTTACTGCCAGAAAAATTATTTGATTTTTAGGGAGAAAATTATTTTTAAAATCAATAAATTGACCAATCCACTTCAAATTAAATATACAGAGTCCTCCCACCCTGCCCTACATCTGTGCTCAATATTAAAGCCCTATGCCAAGCCGTTCCAGGTGATCTAAAGGGTGGGGTAAAAGGGGGTGCTTTACCCTTTTGTTTATCAAGGCAAAGGGCAGATTCCTCCAAACACAGGGGTGGAATGATGGCAGCGGGGAGGCGGCTTCTGTTCCAGAGGTTTTTGTAATTTTCTGCCATGAACTTATAGGACAGATTGTCCGTTCCACTTCGAATTACAGAGCCCTCCCACCCTGCCTTACATCTGCATCTGATATCAAAGCCCTATAGCAAACGATTCCATAAATATGCGGGGGGGGGGGCAACAGGGGATAACAAAAAAAGGTGAATCCCATACCTTCCATTGCTGGCTCTGAGGAGGAAGGCACAGGCTCAGCACATCCTTTTCTGTTGATGCAGCCTGAAGATGTGGACAAGATCTTGGGCAGTGTGCAGGCGGCATCGTGCGTTCTCGACCCTTACCCTTCATGGCTAATAAAAGCTGCCAGGGAGGGTACAGGCAGATGGTTGGAGGTGATTATTAATGCTTCATTAAGGGAGGACAGGATGCCATCGTGCCTCAAGGAGGCGATGGTAAAACCATTATTTTAAAAAGCCCTCCCTTGATCCCTCCAACCCAGACAACTATCAAACTGTCTCTAAACCTTCTCTTTTGGGGCAAGGTGACAGAGCGTGTGGTGGCATCCCAGCTGCAGAGGGTAGGAAGATAGGAAGCTAACGTATACTGAGTCAGACAATTGGCCTATCTAGCCCAGTATTGTCTTCACAGACTGGCAGCAGCTTCTCCAAGGTTGCAGGCAGGAATCTCTCTCAGCCCTATCTTGGAGAAACCAGAGAGGGAACTTGAAACCTTCTGCTCTTCCCAGAGCAGCTCCATCCCCTGAGGGGAATATCTTCCAGTGCTCACATGTGGTCTACCATTCAAATGCAACCAGGGCAGACCCTGCTTAGCTAAGGGGATAAGTCATGCTTGCTATCACAAGACCAGCTCTCCTCTCTCATCATCTTGGATGATGCAGATAATCCGGATCCTTTTCAATCTGGCTTCCACGCTGGATATGGGACTGAAACTGCCGTGGTCGCTCTAGTGCATGACCTATGCTAGGAACTAGACAGGGGGAGTGAGTCCCTGTTGGTTCTGCTGGACCACTCGGCAGCATTCAATACCATCAGCCAGCCATGGTTCAACATCTACATGAAACCATGGGAGAGGTCATCTGGGGACTTGGACTGAGTTGTCTGCAATATGCAGATGACACTCAGCTCTATCTCTCCTTGTCACCTGATCCTAGGGAGGCAGTGGATGTCCTGAACTGGGGGCTGGGTGCAGTGATGGGTTGGATGTGGGCTAATAAACTGAGACTGAATCCGGACAATACGGAGGTAACGTTGGTCAGTAGAAGAGCCAATCAGGATGAGTAGATTCTACCAGTTCTGGATTGGGTTGCAGTCCCCTTGAAAGAGCAAGTACGTAGCTTGGGGGTATTGCTGGACCCCGCTCTGCTTTTGGAAGCTCAGGTGGAGGTAGTGGCCAGGGATGCCTTTGCACGGCTTCGGCTAGTGCACCAGCTGCATCTCTTTCTCAAGAAGGCAGATCTGGCCACAGTTACCCACACCTTAGTCAGGTCACGGCTGGGTTACTGTAACGCGCTCTACGTGGGCCTGTCCTTGAAGAATGTTTAGAAATTGCAGCTAGTACAAAATGTGGCAGCTAGGATTTTATCTGGAGTTTCCCGCTGGGATCATTCAACACCCATTTTGAAAGAGCTGCACTAGCTGCCAGTTCGTTTCCGGGTCCAATTTAAGGTGCTGGTTTTGACCTTTAAACCTCTTAAAAAATGAGCCCCTGGTTGTGCAGTGGTAAAACTGCTGCCCTGTAACCAGAAGGTTACAAGTTCGATCCTGACCAGGGGCTCAAGGTTGACAGCCTTCCATCCTTCTGAGGTCGGTAAAATGAGTACCCAGAATGTTGGGGGCAATATGCTAAAATCATTGTAAACCGCTTAGAGAGCTCCAGCTATAGAGCGGTATATAAATGTAAGTGCTATTGCTATTAATGGTTTGCGCCCTGGATAACTGAAGGACCACCTGCTCCCAAGGTTTGCTGCCCGCTTGACAAGGTCATCTGAAGGGGCTCTGCTCTGGGTGCTGACAATGAGGGAGGCTCGGCTGTTGTGCATGCGGGGCCTTCTTGGTTGCTGCCCCCAGACTCTGAAATGTTCTCCCAATGGCTATTCGCTCCTCGGTTTCCATTATGGCTTTTAGAAAGCATGTGAAAACTTGGCTTTTTATCCAGGCTTTTATGTGCTTGTCTCCACTGCTTCTTCTTTGTATTTTGTATAGATATTTTATGCATGAATGTTTAAATTTTTTTAGTTAGATCTCTGTTTTTATATTTGGCTTAATATTTTAACTCTGTAATTTTTCTAGTCTTGTTTAAATTTTTTCTGTGTGAACTGCTCTGGGATTGTTTTTAATGAAAGGCAGTATATAAATTTAACAATCAATCAATAAATAAATAAGCAAGCTAGCTGTGGGGCAGGGCAGGGGGTATGCCCAGCGCTCTGGTGGGAAGCCAACGCTGGCCATTCTGCCTCCTCTGCTGCCTGCTGGCAGTCTGCCAGCCTGTACTGGAGAGCTTCAGGGAGGCCAGCAGAGAGGCCTCTGGAAGCACTGCCCACCCACCGAACAGCTGGTGCTTGGGTAGTCTAGAGGGAGCTGTAGATGGCAGCCTGCCCCAGCACGGAGAACATTTCAGTGGCAGGCTTCCTGGCCAGCCCCATGCTGCCCACGTGGGGCACAGAAGAGGCATTTCAGAGCCCACACTGGTTATAGGGCAGGGAGGCAGGTGAGGGGCCTGTAGGAGCGCTGGGCTGGGGGTGATTGCTCTGGTCGCCCTGCCCTAAAGATGGCCCTGGGAGCTGCTTCAACTCAAATTAATGAATTCTGCTCCTAGATATACTCTCACACCACAAGCACATCAAAATAAAGTCATTGTCACTACTATTCTCGACACAGAAACCACAAGCTAGGATTCAAATTTAGTTAAGATTGTCTGTCAGATACAACCTTTAGCAATATTTACTCCCGCTTTCAAGTAGTACAGTATTGCCTCATCTTTGTGTTAAAGTTGGTTAATATGACTTTTGCCTTGGAAGGTAAAGTAAAGGGTAAAGTTGTGCTGCTGAAAGATGCTGAAAGGTATCATCTCATACTAAGTGGGAGGAGGCAATGGTAAACTCCTCCTGTATTCTATCAAAGAAAACCACAGGTCTCTGTGGGCGCCAGGAGTCAAAATCAACTTGACAGCACACTTTACCTTTAATAAGCATTAAATGCCTGGAATACAAGCCTTAGACATAACTAATAAGTGCAAATAAGTGTGTTTTCCAGAAAATTTTGAATTGGAAATTTCTACATTTTTTTTAAAACAAATGTTCTTTATGCCCAAAATAGATAGTGATCTGATTTGGCATGTTATGTGACCTATGTATACAATAAAGACGGACCTTTATCATATTAATTTCCCCTCACTATAGTTCAAAAGTTCTTCAAGTAACCAAGTAGAAATTTTATAAACAGAAAATTTTATAAACAGAAAATCTTCCATAGAAAAATAAACTGATTTTTCCATAAAAAATTTCTACTCCATGTGATTAATATTTCTAACTGCATAAATGAAATGTGTGCGTGTTTTAAGAAAAACCCTGATGATGAATCACAAGAATAAAGCTGGATGAAATCATGGACAAATTCACATTCTCCAAATTGAGGGCAGCTTCCATGGAACTTCCAGATTTCAATCCAAATTCTACAGAAACTGAGTTACATACCAACTCCACAGCTACCCTAGGTTTCTACATGCTAGTATACACTACAAAGAGGCCTTGAAGGTGGGGATTCCCAACTCATGGTGCTCCAGATGTTGCTGAACTAAAACTCCCATCATCTCCAGCTACAATGTATTGTGGTTGGGGATGATGGGAGTTGTAGTTCAGCAACATCTGGACTATCAAAGGTTAGAAACCCCTGCTTTAGTGCATGAACAGCTAGGCAATGAGAATGATAGATCTCATGATCCCCATGACCCTGAATGTACTGCACAACTACAGAAGGCATTAACATCTTCTAATGGAGCCCATGGCCCCTCCTTACCGTTTCCCCTCCTAGAAACCTTATAAAACTTTGTGAACTGAAGGCCACTACCCCCAACTAAACTGTCGCAAATTTTTGTGAACCCCCACCGCACCAAATTACAACCAGCATTCCACCCAGAGAAGCCTTCAAATCTACTAAAGATTGTTTGGGAAGAATTCTGAGCAATCCTTGTTACATCTTTTATTTTTTATCCCAGGATGCTGCATTTGCCTTGGTCAAACTGCCCAAGTCAAGGTAAAGTTATAAAGTAAGTCTAATCCATAAGCAAAACCCACAATTTGCATAAGGAAACGTATCTGGCTGTTTCTTGGTAGTTATTGGCTCTTTTACAATGGCTCCTCTCAGACTATTAGCAGAGTAAAATCAATCTAATGAGAGGCAGATACTTAGCACACAGTAGAGAGAAACTGTGATATTTTCACACATCACATAGTTACCAAATACAAGATAGAGGCACTCTGCACCAAATTTTACATTATTATTAATGTAGCACTTTACCCTCAACTAGGTATTCAATAATATCAATTGCAAGAGACACAAAGAGAAGTGGAAGAAACCTGACAAGATACAAGGAAGCTATTATGAATGTTCATCTGCACATAGTTGGAAAAATATTTCGAATTCCTAAGCACCAGCATCAAGTTTGATGAGTCTGATGCAAGGGACATGCTGGCAGGATTCAGCTACTGCCGTAGTCAACCTTAGTCCCACAATTAAAACCAAGAAACCCAAAGCAAACTCATATGAATTGAAATTCCTGAGCACATCTAAGTGTCCCTGGAACTGTGTCCCAGAAACTGCAGGCAAAGGAATTCAAGATTTTAACTCCAGGTAGTCTGTTCAATATAGTTCTAGCTCTCCCAAACTGTTTTTCAGGAAAGGTTTATGGAAGGTTTAGTAAATCAAGTAGCTGCCCAGGGATCCAACCTGTGCTGCAAGACCCTTGCTAAAAGTAAACAATTGAGGCTAACTTGCAGAGCATGCTTGAGGACAGAGATGCAAACTTTGTCCCTGTATCTATATGAAGTGTCCAAATCTTGGACCCAATCTAATATCCTGATTTGTAGGCAGTAAAAGTAAAGTGTGCCATCGAGTCAATGTTGTCTCCTGGAGACCACAGAGCCCTGTGGTTGTCTTTGGTAGAATACAGGAGAGGTTTACCATTGCCTCCTCCCATGCAGTATGAGACGATGCCTTTCAGCATCTTCCTCTATCGCTGCTGCCCGATATAGGTGTTTTCCATAGTCTAGGAAACATACCAGCAGGGATTCGAACCAGCAACCTCTGGCTTGCTAATCAAGTCATTTCCCTACTCAATACTTTACAATCCTGACATCATGGAAAATATGGTTTAACAAACCAGGAAATTTTCAATAGGGATCTGCGAGCTGGCTTGAGGCTGAGCCAGCTCATGCTCGAGCCAGACTGGGCCCGATTTGGCTCAAGGTTGATCCAAACTCGCTGGGCCCAATTTGGAGTGTTTTGTTTGTTTCAACAGCAACAAAAAATATGGCAAACCTACTGGCACTGGGGGGCTTCGGAGGGGCTGCTGTGGCCACAGCAGAGTCTCCTAAATTCCCCCACCCCGCAGGCCTCCCCTGGTCGTTTTTGGCCCATTTCTGGCTTATTACAGGCCTCTCTGCACTGGCGGTGGCCATTTTTGGAGACCGCCACCACACATGTGCACTGGCCATCTGCATGGCTGGGGTCACAATCCGATAGCCATGCATATGGCCAGTGTGTATGCGCAGCGGCCTCCAAAATGGCCACCACCAGCAGCGCAGAGAGCTGCATAACAGTTGAAGCCCTGCAATAGGGGTAAGTCTGCCATTTTCTTTTTTTGTTTCCCCCAAGCCGGGCCCAAACTGGTTCAGACTAGAGCCAGACTGGGTCCAGCAATAGCGTGACAGTTCTACTTGAACCAAACCAGGTTTTCCAGTTTTGTTCACACCTCTAGTTTTCAGTTCAATCAGATGTGTGAGGAGTGGAGGAAATTTATGTGCTGACCTTGTTCCTAATTCAACAATCCATGGTTCTTCAGAATGTCTGAACTGCACCAGCGTCTGTTATGTATCATATACATGTGTACCATATGACTGTGTCTGGATATAAATACAAATCAGGTAGTCAGAAATTTAAGAAGATTATTAAAGCTTATAAAATTATAGAATGCTTTTGTAGATGACTGAAAATATCCGTCGTCCAAAAAAACTTCAGTTTAAGGTGAGAGTTAAGATGCTTTCAGTTTTCACTCATGTTCTAAAAAGCATGGAAATTGCAAGTTAAAGTTCCCATCTTAACTTCCGTGTCATATAAGCTGTAAAGAATTTGTAATGGTAAAAGTGTGTCATCTAGTCGTTGTCGACTCCTAGTGACCACAGAGCACCGTGGTTGTCTTTGGTAGAATACATGAGGAGTTTACCATTGCCATCTCTCGTGCAGTATATAGCTGCTGACTGATACAGGTGTTTCCCATCGTCTGAGAAACATACCAGCAGGGATTCAAACCAGCAACCACTGGCTTGCTAGTCAAGTCATTTCCCTGCTGCACCACAGTCTTGTATATTATGCTGCTTTAGAATGAGGCTCCATGCACCCACATCTTTACATATGAGTAGGCCCCATCCTTACTCACAAATACCATGACCTTACTTGTGAGCATACTCACTTTACTTTTGAGAAAACATTGCATTCTTGGTTGTGAGTAGGCCTCTTACTTACTCATGAGCAGATAATCCACTCTTACTCTTATGGTATCCTTCTGGGTCAACTAAGGGGGGTGGGATTGGGTGGCACTGTTTTAAAGTGGTTCCTTTTCCTACTTCTTTGGTAGATTCCAGATGTTATCACTTGCAGACTGCTGCTCTGAAGAGTGAGAATAAGGATGGCATTCCACAAAACTGTATACTGTCTCCAATGCTAATTAACATCTACATGAAACTGCTGGGATCATCAGGTGGTCTGGTGCAGGGTGTTATCAATATGCTGATGACACCCAGATCTATTTCTCCACATCGACCTCAACAGGAAATGGCATATCTTCCTTAAATGCCTTCCTAGAAGTGGTAATGGGCTAGAAGAGGGATAACAAACTGAAGTTGAATCCAAATAAGACAGAGGTACTGACTGTGGGTGATCAATATCCAACAAAAGGTTTAAATCTGCCTGTTCTGGGTGGGGTTACACTCCCCTTGAAAGATCAGGTACACAGCTTGGGAGTGCTCCTGGATCCAAAACTCTCTCTGGTTTCTCAGGTTGAGGCAGTGGCCAGGACACTTTTCATCAGTTTCTGCTGATACATCAGTTGCACCCATTTCTGGAAGAAAAAGACCTTAAAACAGTGGTGCATATGCTAGTAATCTCCAGGCTTAATGCACTCTACTTGGGGCTCCCTATGTACATGGTCTGGAAACTACAACTGGTACTGACTGCAGCAGCCAGAGTGGTAGAGGGAGGAGAGCTGGTCTTGTGGTAGCAAGCATGACTTGTCCCCATAGCTAAGCAGGGTCTGCCCTGGTTGCATATGAATGGGAGACTTGATGTGTGAGCACTGCAAGATATTCCCCTCAGGGGATGAAGCTGCTCTGGGAAGAGCAGAAGGTTTCAAGTTCCCTCCCTGGCTTCTCCAAGATAGGGCTGAGAGAGATTTGTGCCTGCAACCTTGGAGAAGCTGCTGCCAGTCTGTGAAGACAATACTGAGCTAGACAGACCAATGGTCTGACTCAATATATGGCAGTTTCCTATGTTCCTGTGTCTTCACGACAGCCCAAAGGGAGCATTTAACAATGATTTTAAAAGAACTGCACTGGCTGCCAATATGTTTCTGAGGAAAATACAAAGTACTGGTTATTACCTATAAAACTCTTAATGGCTTGGGTCCAGGATACTTAAAAAAACACCTTCTGTCATGAATCTGTCGCCTAAGATCATCTGAAAAGGTCTGGTTATGAATGCCACCAGCTCCATTTGGTGGCAACTAAGGACAGGCCTTCTCTGTGGCTGCCCTGGGGCTTTGGAATATATTATGCTCCCTGTCAAAATAAGAGCATCTCCTCCTCTGTTTGCCCTCAAGACACACCTGTTTTCTCAGGCTTTTAACTGAAATTAATTTTAAACTGTTTGTTTTTATTTCATGTAATTATTTTATTTTTACTCCATTTTATATTTGTTGTGCTTTAAATTGTGTACACTGCCTAGAGATGCATGTATCAGGTGTGGGTGGGGGGAGTGTGAGTGAGAGAGAAAGAAACATTGGTAGACTTACCGTGAAGGGTTCTTTTGGGGGGTATAGGGAGGTCATCCTAACGTGACAGGTTTGTCAGCCTCTGCATGCTCTAGACAGGACCAATCAAATTTCAGGCTCAGCTTATATAGTCAGGCAACCGTCAGTCAACTCCCCAGTTCCAGGACCGTAGTAGAGAATAAGACTGAAGAGGAAAACAGAGTAACTAACACCCAGACGGGCAACCACAACAATCTCAGGAAAAAGATAAGGTAAACTCAACCCTGGGAGCCACCCCACCTCCCAAAGAACAAGAACTATATACCCTCCATCCGCGGGAGGGCCGGATGACCTCCCTATAACCCGAAAAAGAACCCTTCGCGGTAAGTCTACCAATGTTTCTTTTTCTATGGTATAGGGAGGTCATCCTAACGTGACAGGACGTACCCCAGCAACAGAAAATACGGGAGGGAAGCAGATGGTTAAACCACCAGCTGCAACACCGTTCTCCCCACCACAGCCTGTGCTGCATGAAAAGACAGGATCTTATAATGTTTAACGAACGGTGACACAGAAGACCAAGTCGCCACCTTACAAATCTCTTCTAAGGGTGCCCGAGCAGAAAAGGCAGCGGAGGTACTGGCACTCCTTGTAGAATGAGCCGTAACACCAAGCGGCACTGGCAAGCGCAAAGATTCATAAGCCAGCGCGATCACGGCCCTAATCCACCTGCTCAACTTCGCTTTAGCAACTTTAGCACCCATCGAAGAAGGCTGGAAAGAAACAAATAAGGCATCAGTCTTCCTAAACGAACTGGTACGGTCAATGTATATCCTAAGAGCCCTACGCACATCCAAGGTATGCCAAGACCTTTCTTTAGGATGAGATGGCTTAGGACAGAAAGAAGGCAGGACCACCTCCTGACTTCTATGAAATACAGAATTTACCTTTGGCAAGAAAGTCGGATCTAGTTTCAAAACTATCGAGTCTTTCTGGAGATGCATAACTCCTTTCGTACTGACAAGGCAGCCAACTCAGAAACTCTCTGGGCCAATGTAATGGCCACCCGGAAAATGACTTTAAGAGACAATAATTTCAAAGATACCTCCCTGAGAGACTTGAAAGGAGATCTAGTCAGAGCATTTAGGACCTTGTTAAGGTCCCATGAAGGAAATCTATGTACTGGAGGAGGAGCCAAATTGTTTGCACCCCGCAAGAATCTACTAATGTGAGGGTGCAACCCCGATGATCCTGGAACAGAAAGATCTAACACTGAAGACAAAGCCGAAGTTTGGCGGCGCAAGGTATTCGGGCGAAGACCCATATCAAGGCCAGCCTGTAAGAAATCCAGGACCTCCGACACACCTGCCGAAGGAGGGTGAACCGAGTGCTTGACCCCCCCAGGTGCAAAAAGCCGACCACGTGAGCTGATATATGCGAGAAGTAGATGGTCTCCTGGCCGCCAGGATAGTATCCTGAACCTGAGGAGAGTAACCCCTAGACTTTAGCACCCAGAACTCTATCTCCATGCGTGAAGCCGTAGCCACTCTGGATCCGGATGAAACAGGGGCCCCTGAGAAAGGAGATCCGATCTCAGAGGAATGGGCCATGGTGGAAGAATGGACAGGTCTAGTAGGTCCGAAAACCACGGCCTATGAGGCCAGTAAGGAGCTACCAGAATAAGTTCTGCTGTCTCTGCAAGAAACATGGCTATCACCAAAGAGATAATCAGAACCGGCGGGAAGGCATACAGTAGACCCGGAGGCCATGGTGACGTAAGAGCATCCACCCCGGCCGCCTGAGGACAGCTGTAGCGAGTGTAA
The DNA here is from genome assembly GCF_027244095.1 of Hemicordylus capensis. NCBI lineage: Eukaryota > Metazoa > Chordata > Lepidosauria > Squamata > Cordylidae > Hemicordylus > Hemicordylus capensis. The sequence goes on along the minus strand of NC_069659.1, from coordinate 91,576,927 downwards.
AATCTGGATAGCTTGGCATTGTGGTGAGACGCGAAGAGATCCAACACAGGAAACCCCAGCTTGTCTACAATTTGATTGAAGACAGTTGGATGCAGAGCCCACTCTGCAGGGTCCAGCCACTGATGGCTCAGCCAGTCTGCCTGTAAGTTTGCAACGCCGCTCAGGTGCTCCGCCATGACCGATCTTAGATGCTTTTCCGCCCAAGCGAATAACAGATTTGATTCTCGAATGAGAGCCTTGGACCTGGTGCCCCCGATGATTCACATGGGCCTTTGCAGTCACATTGTCGGTCCTTATGAGGACATGCCTCCCTTCCACTAGATTCTGAAAATGGAGAAGTGCCAAGCGGACCACTTTCAACTCGAGCCAGTTTATGTTGTTCCTCAGATCCGCCCCGGACCACACTTCCTGAGCATGGTGTATGAGACAATGAGCTCCCCATCCGGAGAGGCTTGCGTCCGTAGTGACCACCAGCTTCGCCGGTGACCAGAAGGACAGTCCTCTCTCCAGTGCTGGTGACAGCCACCACTGCAGCGAAGCCCTGACCTTGCAATGCAATCTGATCATCAACTGCCTCCTTTCCATAATTACCGTTTGAAAAGGCAGAATGGCCCACTGAAGGGGCCTGGAGTGCCATCTCGCCCAAGGTGTGCACTCTAGAGACGCTATCATCATCCCCATGATCTGGGCAAGAAGCATGAGAGGACAACTGCATTTGTGAAGCAACGGAGCGATGATCAAGGTCAATTTCTCTCGGCGTTCTGGTGTTAGAGACACCGTGGCCGTCCGAGTATTGAACAATGCCCCCAGGTGTTGGAGGCACTGGGACGGTTGTAAATGGCTTTTCTGATGGTTTATCACAAAAACGTGCTCCACCAAAATTTGAACCGTCTGATGTATAGTCCTGGTAGCAAGTCCCCGGGAGGCCGACTGGAGAAGCAAATCGTCGAGATACAGATGAATATGTATCCCCTGAAGACGGATGTGTGCAATGACTGCGACTATCAATTTGGTAAATACACGAGGCGCCGAGGATAGCCCGAATGGGAGGGCCCTGTATTGATACTGCTTCTGATCGTATGAGAACCGCAGGGATCGCCGATAGGCTGGATGAATTGGTACATGTAGGTATGCTTCGGACAGGTCAATGGACGCCAAAAAATCCCCTGATCGAACTGTGGCCTTGATTGACTTCAGAGACTCCATACGAAAAGACCTTTTCCTGACATAACGGTTTAACCGCTTCAGGTCTAGAATCGCTCACCAGGTACCGTCCTTTTTGGGTACCAAAAAGATCAAGGAAAATACGCCTACACATGATTCTGTCAACGGTACGGGCTCTATAGCCCGAATATCCAGCAGATGTTGAATGGCTTGATCCATCAACAACCGCTTCGACCGAACCCTGGATGTAGGTGTCACCAAATAAAAATCGGGAGGCGGTGTCAAAAAATCTATAGTGTAAACCTGACAAACAGTGCGGAGAACCCATTGATCGGAAGAGGTTACCGCCCAGGCCTCTGAAAAATTTAGAAGCCTGCCTCCCACCGGAATCGCGTCATTGCTTACGATTTTGCTGAGCAGCGGCGTTGGGGAAACCTCGGAACTGGAATCTGTTGGTTCCTCTGCCACGGTTGTTCCAGGGTTGACGCCAGGCGGGTCTGAACGACTGGCCTTGTTTCTCTCTGGCATTATCTCTGTATTGACCCCCCGGAGATCGGCCAAAAGGTCTGTTGGGACGAAAGGAAAATTGATACGGAGGAGGAGGAATTCCCACGAAAGGACCTCCAAAATTCGCTACGCATAGCCTTTTTCTTGTCTTTGGTATTGATCAAAAGAGGCTCTAGAGATTCCCCAACTAATTTTGTTCCCAGGAAAGGCGTAGCAGCCAATGTAACTTTGGATTTAGAGTCCACATGCCAATTTTTGAGCCACAATTCCCTTCGAACTGCTATACCCGTAGCCATAGCCCTGGAAGCATGTTGAATGCAATCCAGAGACGAATCGGCCATAAGAGCAGCAGCTTTAGCAAGCTTATTCACCCCTTGATGGAGTACCACATCTTCAGGAGGTATGAGTTTAATCAACTCCTTTGTCCAAAGGAGAGACGCCCTTGCAAAAATTGAATTAGTTGCTGCTGCCCTAGTAACAGTGGCAGAAGCCTCGTGACCTTTGCGGAGCAGGTGATCCGCTTTCTTTTCCTCAGGGAACTTCAGGTGTTCCTCGCCTTCCTTACTCATCAAGGCACCTGACACCAGTTGTGCCACCAGGCCATCCACCACAGGAACCACTAAAACAGACATAATGTCATTAGGCAGGTTATACAACTTTTTAGGAATAGACAAGGTAGGCTTTGAAGATACAGGGACGCCCCATTCCGCCATCATGACATCCTTGAACAAGGTAGGGAAGGGTACTGTAGCCGCCAAAGCAGCCGTTGAAGGAAAAACATCCTGATCTAGGCTGGACGCAGCCACCACCCCAGTTTCTGGGGCTACATCCTTAATGACCCTTTTAGCTTTTGTCAAGAGGACCTCATATTCTGATAAGGAAAAAAGCCGTGTGGAACTAGGCTTTTCTGCGGGGTGCCTGCTCATCCAACAATTCCCCTTCTTCTTTCTCAGATTCGGAAGAATGTGTGTCTGAAGACATGGGGACGTTAGGCTGCGCACCCCCTGGTGGAGGCCGTTGTGGTGGCTGTTGTGGTACAGGTCTAGGAACCAGCGTAGGTAAAGCTGGTACTGAAGCCAAAGGTAGCGTACCAGGAACAGCAGGTATAGGAGAAGGTACAGGTACCAGTCTTCTAGGGACCATGGCAGGCACCTCCTCCGAAGAGGATGATGACCTGGGCTGCCTTCTCTTACGAAAAAATCTATGACGCTTTCCCAGGAATTTCTCCTTCTCACCAAGAGGAATAGCCCGCCTAGCAGGGCTGGAGTCAGGAGAAGAGGGAAATGAAGGGTGTCTAGTATGCCCTTGTCTTGTAAGAGGTACTGAGGTACCGGGGACTACTGGAACAGAATTAGTTCCCAACAAGGGAGTGACCACGGAGAGACACTGTCTTGTAATGAAATCTCCCAGCCATTGTGCCACATCAGACGAAACATGCAGCCCCTGCAAGATACTGCCAGCAGGCAAAGCAGGTCCCTTAGAAGAAGCGTTATCCATAGACAACGGACCCTGAGGAGGGTCTGGGGGAGAGCCAGAAATCAGATTAGGGCTATTTGAAACCAGGAGCGGTTTAACTGACCTTACAGGCACTGTAGGCAACAACGGACCCGCTGGTGGGTCAAGCGGTAAATTCGGACCCCGAGGGGGGTCAATGGCGCAAACATCTCCATCCACAATACTGCCCAATGCAGTTACTAGGGGCACAGCGGTAACGGCAATCAAATCCTTCCCCTGAATAGCCGCAACTTTCAAAGCGCCAAGCGCGGCTTTTCCAGCAGCCGGAGCTGCTTCTAAAATGGCTGCCGGCACTTTATTGGGTGGGGAAAAATCGGGCTGTTGGCCACGAACCGCCTGCAACTGCAGCCGCTCACTGAGGGGAGCTCCCAGAGCGAGTTTGCGCTTCTTTCGCCTTTTAGTGCCCTCAGAATCCTTGAGGTGTTTATAGACTTTTTAGACGCCTTTTTAGGCTAGAACACCTCAATAGCACTTTCCACAGCCGATATCGAAGCTGCGATCGGCAAGGGTAAACCTCCTGGCTGAAGAGCAGTTAACTCGGGAGGGTTTAAGGCGGTAAAAAGCAATGCCATGGGGTCCTTGCCCCGAGATTCTGACAGAGGTCCCTCAGAGAGAGAACCCCTCAAATGGTCCCCAACCTGGGACGCTTCCATAATCCAAATGGACAAGTCGAAATTGTAGTAACAATAAACAATTTTAACCAATTCGAGCTGCGAACTCCCTTCCCCTCCTTGCACACCGAAGAAAAAAGGGAAAGGAGAAAAGGATAGAACTAGCCTGAATAACCTGAAATAGCAGAAGAGTTACGGAACTCTCGAACCAAGCACAGTCTAAGAGCAAGACAGGACTGGAACTGGGGAGTTGACTGACAGTTGCCTGACTATATAAGCTGAGCCTGAAATTTGATTGGTCCTGTCTAGAGCATGCAGAGGCTGACAAACCCATCACGTTAGGATGACCTCCCTATACCATAGAAAATGAGAAAACAACATTATATATATCTTGGGTTCTTATGAATAGACACCACACACTCAGGTAACACTAATCATTGATCATATTTATATATCAACTGATATATGCATCTCTAGGTAGTGTACATAACTGACATAATTGAAAATACAATATAAAAAACAGAACACACTTTCACATAATAAAAGCAATTAAATAGTTTAAAATTAGTTTCAATTAAAAACCTGAGAAAACAGGTGTGTCTTAGGGATCTTTTTTAAAGCAAGCATATAGAGATGCTCTTATTTTGACAGAGAGTACATTCCACAGCCCTGAAGCAGCCACAGAGAAAGCCCAGTACTGACTAGTCACCAAACACCTCTAGCCAATAAACACTTCACTCATGAGTAACTACACCCTTACTTGTGAATAGACCTGCAACACTACTCAGGAGCAAACCTTGCATGCTTTCTCAAGAGTAGACCTACTCACACATGTGACATCTGCTGCTAAGGCTGAGGGGCTACTTACAAATAAGGATGTACTGCCTACTCACAAGTGTGAGTCTCACATCTTATATATGAGACAACTGGTCTTCCTCATGTTTATTTGTGAGTAAGCATGTGATGTCTGCCCACAAATAAGTTCAGGTCTACTGGCAAGTAAAAATGGAAGGCCTATTCCCTTGTAAGGAGGCAAAGTTCTCATAAGAGAGTATGGGGTCTACTCACAAGTGTAGGTGACCTTTACTCACGTGTAAAGGTCTCCAGTCCTGCTATACTACATAGCATTTGGGTAAAGAACTGTGCCTTCTGGAGGCATAAAACAGAAAGAAACCAGGTATATCTGTAGGAAGTTATTGTGGCTGGGTTGTGGACTTCTTAAATTTCTGGCTGGACATTTACTACACAGGTAGCATTTGGGGGAAGCACTGGGCCCTGTAAAAATGTATCAGGCAGAAATTCATCAGAGGACTCTCTAGCAATAGTCTTACACTTGTTGGACTTCTACCTAGATGCATCCTCTCCAGCCCAAACTTCTACCTAGATGCATCCTCTCCAGACCAATGTCCAGCTGAAAGACCAAGGCAAAGTGTGGGTGCATGGAGTCTCATTTCTAAAGCATAATATATGAGACTGTACAAAATCTTGGCAGCTTATACGGTGCAGAAGTTAAGATGGGCACCTTAACTTGCAATTTCCACACTTTTCAGAATACAAGTGAACACTGAAAGCATCTTAACTCTCATCTTAAACTGAAAGCTTTTTAGATGACTGAATTTGCAGTTATTTTGAAAAGGCAATTCTGGTTGGGAATGTGAATGTGAAAAAGGGAAGTTTAACAGTAGCTCCTACCCTTGCTGGCTCAATGGAGCCTCCATATTCACAGGCAGCATCTCTCTAATGTAGAAAGTCCATGTTCAAAGGCAGTCTGCCTCTGCTTTGTGTGCCTTTTCAAGGGCCAAGCCAGAGGTTGCCGGTTCGAATCCCCACTGGTATGTTCCCCAGACTATGGGAAACACCTATATCGGGCAGCAGTGATATAGGAAGATGCTGAAAGGCATCGTCTCATACTGCGTGGGAGGAGGCAATGGTAAACCCCTCCTGTATTCTACCAAAGACAACCACAGGGTTCTGCGGTCGCCAGAACACCTATTCAATGGCACACTTTACCTTTAGCCACCTTATCGCCACCGCCTCCCTCCTAAGTCCATTAGCCACTTCGCCCCACCTGTATGACCTGACAAGGCTCCTTGCTGCTGTCTCAATGGAAGGAGAAAATAAAAGCCCATAAAAAGGAGCACAGCAAGGGAATGTGTGCATGCCAGAGCACTACTAGACTATCCTTATCAAGCAGCTGCATTGAAAACTAGGAAGTCACTTGCCAAGACTTGCCCCTCCCAACCAGTGAGCTCTCTATTTTTATTATTTATTTATTTATTTACTTACTTACTTAAAAAAATTATACCGCCCTTCCAAAAGGCTCAGGGCGGTTTACAACAATTAAAACATCATAAAACACCAATTAAATAGCCAAAACAATTTAAAAACAAGTTTTAAAAAGCTGAGAAAGCTTGGTTGAAGAGATGTGTTTTCAGAAGTTTCTTAAAAACTGCCAGAGATGGGGAGGCTCGTATCTAAGTAGGGAACACATTCCACCATCTTGGGGCAGCAGCTGAGAAGGACCATCTCTGTGTAGCTACCAAACGAGTTGGCGGCAACTGGAGACGGACCTCCTCAAGTGACCTCAATGGGCAGTGGGGCACATAGCAAAGACGACGTTCTCTTAAATACCCAGGGCCTAAGCCATTTAGGGCTTTGTAAGTTATAACTAGCACTTTGTATTTTGCCCAGAAACCTATTGGCAGCCAGTGTAGCTTCATCAACAGAGGAGTAACGTGGTCTCTCCGAGATGACCCAGAGACCAACCTTTTTAATTTGTGTGCAAAATGAGTTTTGCTCTGGGCAGCAGTATCAAGGCAGTGTGTAGGCACACGTACAGAGTGGGTCCTTCCTGATTCAACCTGAGTGGTATCTTAAGTAAACTGAGCTGACATTTTAAAAAAAACTTGTGAGTGTACATGTGCATGCCTTAGGGGGAACACTGCTCCCTCCCAACTCTGTCCTCAGAACTCTCGGTGGTCAAAATGAACATTAAAGCACCTATACTGGATCATTTTTTCCAAAGCAATACAGGATTATGCTCCAGCATATACCTGAATTTCTAAAGAACATTTTGAAATAAGAGGTGTTATCTGTTGGCCAAAAAAAGTGTAACAAATGCAGGAGGCATCTATTCTTAGGAGTGATGTTTAAACTGCTGTACCTCAGCCATTTTTGAACCAAACCGTACCAAATTTGGAGGAGTGGTGTCTCTTGTCACCTAGTTGATGTCGGTGCGCAGTCAAATGGACTTGACAGACTGCTTCAGTTTTATGGCCAATAGAATGTTCAGGGTTTATAATGGAAGAACGTTGAAACAACTTTATACTAGCACTACTGTGCCAGTATAATACTTTAGATTTATTTTATTTATTTATTAATTAAATTTATACCCCGCCTAAACTTACGTCTCTGGGCAGCTAACAACAATTAAAACACATAAAAGGTTAACACAGTTAAACGTACAACACATATAAAAGTTAAAACAATACAATAATTTAAAAACCATAAAATTAACTAACAGTATTTTTAAATTAAAAACCTGAGAAGGCTTGGGTTAAAAAAGAAACATTGGTCTTACCGTGAAGGGTTCTTTCTCCTCTGAAGTAGGAGGTCACTGCTTACATAGGGTTATCTTCCACTCCTTTGCTCCTAACAGACAGGAAGTCTCAGGTCTTTCAGGTGTCGTAGGTCCGCCCCCTTTCCGGGCATGCTCAGGTACGTCCCCAGTTCCGACTGTTGCCTCTGGTGATCAGCCTGTTGTTGTTCAGGTTTGACAATGGAATAAGTAGAAGCAGATAGCGGAAGGCATGCAAGGAAAGTCCGGAGCTTAGACACGAATAGGATAGAAGACCTGAGGTATTAGTATGAATATATGCGAATTGGTAATGATTTGGTGCTGCCGTAGCGGTCAGCCGGAACCTGCCTGTGGTGCCGGGCTAAGAGCGATAGTCAGAAGGAGGCCTGGCCTGATCCTAGATGGTTCCTGATCCACGGGAGGGCCGCGTGACCTCCTACTTCAGAGGAGAAAGAACCCTTCACGGTAAGACCAATGTTTCTTTCTCCCTCGAAGTAGGAGGTCACTGCTTACATAGGGACCTACCAGAGCAGTATAGGATCCCGGGGGGTAAAGTGGATCAGTGCTCCACCACCTGTTGCAGTACTGTGCGCCCGAAGGCCGCCTGCTCTGCAACTAGCGAATCAATTTTGTAATGTTTGAGGAAGGGGGAAATGGAAGACCATGTGGCTGCGCGGCAAATTTCCCCCAATGGTGCCTGTGCCGAGAAGGCTGCCGAAGTGGCTGCGCTTCGGGTAGAGTGCGCCGTGATGCCGCGGGGCACTTGTAAGGACAAGGCCTGGTATGCTGAAGCAATACATGCCCGTAGCCAGCGTGCCAAGGAGACCTTGGACGCCTTGGAGCCCAGGGAAGTAGCGTGGAAGGACACAAAGAGGGCTTCAGACCTTCTTAGGTCTTTAGTCCTCCGAATGTATGTGCGCAGGGCCCTGCGCACGTCTAGGGAATGCCAGCTACGTTCCTGTGGGTGCTTGGGCTTCGGACAGAAGGAGGGCAAAACTATTGCCTGAGACCAGTGAAACATGGAGTTTACCTTTGGAACAAAGGTAGGGTCGGTCTTTAAAATCACAGCATCAGGCTGAAAAACGCAAAGCTCTTTCCTTATAGATAGCGCTCCCAGCTCTGACACTCTGCAGGCCAAGGTGACGGCCACCAGGAAAAGAACCTTGTAGGAAAGGTACTTGAGGGGAATGGAGGAGAGCGGCTCGAAGGGAGCCAGGGTAAGGGCATTTAGGACCTTATTAAGGTTCCATGAGGGAAAACGATGGACAGGCGGGGGTGCAATGTTGTTTGCTCCCCGCAGAAAACGGGAAAGGTGAGGATGGAGCAAGTTGTTCCCAGCCTTCCTCAACTTGAGGACCGACGCCAGCGCTGAGGCCTGTCGTCTCAGAGTATTGGGCCTGAGGCCCTGGTCTAGCCCCGCCTGTAGGAAGGCGAGTACCTGGGGAACCCTGGACAAGCAGGGGTCCACCTTCTTACGCTTTGCCCATCTGAGGAAGGCGGTCCAGGTAGTTTGGTAGATCCTGTTTGTGCTCTGCCGCCTGGCCGCCAAGATGGTGTCCTGTACTGTCTTTGAGTAGCCTCTCTCTGCTAATTGCTTGCTCTCAAACTCCAAGCGTGTAGCTGGAGCCACCCTTGATCCGGATGGTGCAGAGGCCCCTGGGTCAGAAGGTCTGACCTTAGCGGCAGAGGTACGGGGGGTACTAACGAGAGCAGTACCAGGTCGGCGAACCAAGGTCGCCTGGGCCAGAAGGGTGCCACTAGTATGACCTGTGCTTTCCTTTCTCAGATTCTTGCCAGAACCCTTGGAATGAGGGCCACTGGGGGAAAGGCGTATAAGAGACCTGGTGGCCAAGGAGAGTTCAGGGCATCAGTTCCCTCCGCAAGGCGGTGTTGGAACCGCGTGAAGTAACGGGGAAGCTTGCTGTTCGACGGGGATGCGAACAGATCCACCTGGGGAGACCGCAGGTGTTGCTGTATCAGGCTGAAGGTCTCGGGGTGGAGAGCCCACTCCGACTGGTCCACTGTCTGGCGGCTCAGCCAGTCCGCCTGGATGTTGGCCTCCCCACTCAGGTGCTCTGCCCTGATCGAGGCCAAATGACTCTCACCCCACTGGAAGAGTAAGTTGGACTCCTCCATCAGGGATCTCGACTTGGTACCCCCCTGCCGATTTATGTGGGCCTTGGCTGTTATGTTGTCTGTTCTCACTAATACGTGCTCTCCCCGAAGGTGGGATGAAAACTGTAACAGGGTCAGTCTGATGGCCCTCAATTCTAGCCAATTGATGCTGTGAGGGGCTTCCTCTGGGGACCATAGGCCTTGAGCAGTCTGCTCCCTGTAGTGCGCCCCCCAGCCCGTCAGGCTGGCGTCCGTAGTGACGATCACCCTGTTGGGTTCCCTTAATGGGTTCCCTTAAGGGGTTCCCCTTTTTTGCTGCAGGGGACAACCACCATCGGAAGGACTGCCTCACCCGAAGCAGTAGGGGGACCTTCCTGCCAGAACGGGAGGCAATCTCATCCTGGAATGGCAGCAGCGTCCACTGTAACGGACACGCGTGCCACCTTGCCCAAGGTAGGCATTCTATGCACGCGATCATGGACCCTAGTAATTGGGCCAGTAACGAGACCTCTACCTGGCGTCTCTGCAAGAGAGGTTGAATCTGCTTGCGGATTTTCTCCCTCCTTTCCGGGGGAAGTGATATGGTCGCTGCCCCCGTGTCGAACCAGGCCCCCTGGTGTAATAACGTCCTGGACGGCCGGAACTGGCTCTTTGAGTCGTTCACCAAGAACCCATGTGTACTGAGCAGTAGGCGGACCTTGCAAACATCCGCTTCCGCCTGTTGTAAGGAATGTGCATCGTCCAAATACGCATGGACCCTTAGCCCCTCTAATCTCATGTGTCCCACCAGGGCAGCCAGCACCTTGGTGAAGACCCTTGGGGCCGAGGAGAGACCAAATGGTAGGGCCCTGTACTGGAAATGTTTCTGGTTGTAACAAAACCTGAGGAACCTTCTGTGAACGGGAGCAATAGGTATGTGGAGATAGGCCTCTGTGAGATCTAGCGAGGCTAGGAAATCGCCGGGGGCGACCGCCTCCCTGATGGAATGGAGGGATTCCATGCGGAAACGCCTCTTGCGAATGAAACGGTTTAACTGCCTGAGATTTAAGACTGCGTGCCACGAACCATCTCTCTTGGGCACCAAGAACAAGATGGAGTAAACGCCATGACATAACTCGGTCGATGGCACAGGCTCTATCGCCTGGATGTGGAGCAGATGGTGAATAGCCTGCTCCATTTGGATGTGCTTGTTCTGCTCTCTGGACTTTGGAGAGATGAGGAACTGGTTGTGCGGCCGTGTGGTAAACTCCAGGCAGTAGCCGGACTGGAGTGTGTTTAGAACCCTGTTGTCCTCGTCCACCTGGGGGCGAAGTGCTGGAGCCTGGCCCCTACTGGTAGATAGTCAATTTTGTTTCCTGTTTTGTCTTCCCCCGGACTGGGGGGGCCGTGTAGTGGCGGAAACCTGTTTTGTTCCTCTGGTTCCCACGGTTGGTGTTTCCCCATTGGGCTCGTCCCTGCGACCTGTTGGGGCGTTGGTCTCGAAAACGAAAGGCCTGCTTGGAGGAGCGAAAAGGTTGTCGGTTAGTGCGGAAGCAGCTGCGGCCATCCCTGCGAGCCGCTGGCATGGCCCTTTTCTTATCCTGAGTCTCCACTAACACCTCGTCTAGAGCCTCCTCAAATAGGTTACCACCTTTGAAGGGGGTGGAGGCCAAGTTGGCTTTGGACTTGTCGTCCACTCGCCAGTTCTTTAGCCAAAGAGACCTGCGTGGGACCACATTCGCTGCCATGGCTCTGGATGAAGACTGAATAGAGTCTAGGCTCGCGTCTGCCATGAAGGCGGCGGCCTTTGCCAGCTTATTCAGACCTAGACGCAGCTCCGTCTGACCGGGCTCTATCTTAGTGAGGAGGTCCTTTATCCACAACACCGAGGCCCGGGCCATAATGGATGTTGATGCGAAGGCCCGAATGGCCGTTGCTGAGGCCCCGTGGGCCTTGCGCAAGAGACAATCCGCTTTCCTGTCCTCTGGCCCTTTCAGCTGTTCATCCCCCTCTTTGTTCATAATGGCGCCAGAGACCAAGGCCACGACCGGTGTATCCACTTTTGGTATAGAAATCTCTGCCATCGTCTCTTCTGGCAGCATGTAGAACCTCCTGGAAAAGGAACTTAGAAGTTTAGTGGAGGCGGGGTTCTCCCATTCGGACAACATAGTTTTTTGGAAGAGAGGTGGAAAGGGAACCACAGGTTGGTGTTGACTGGAAGGGGTAGGAAAGACCTCCTGTGAAAGCTGGCCGGCCGCCTCCTGTGTGTCAGGTGGGGCGGCCGCCGCGTTAATGACCCTCTTGACCTTTGAGAGGAGAACCTTGTATGCCTCCTGTGCGAAGAGCCTCAGGATGGGGCTGGGTCTCTGGGGAACCTCCTCTTCGGAGAGCTCCCCTTCCTCCTTGTCAGATACCACCTCCCCTGATACATCGGGATTTGAACCCCGATCTGGGGTGACCCTTATGGGGTTGCTTGAGGGCGGTCTGCCCTGAGCTGATGTGGGGGCCCCCGCTCCTCTCCCATTACTGGTGCTGGGGAGGTTGGCTTTCTGGGTGTCCACGCCTTCTCCCCCTGGGGGCTGGCGGCGCCCCCTCCTGGACCGCCCCCTGGTCGGGGCTGCCCTTTCTGGGCTGCTGTCGGAGGGTGAAGAGGAAGCGCTAGAGCGATAATGTCTGGCCGAGGGCTGACGTGATAAGTTGGGGGGTGCCCCTGTAAATCTCCTCATTTCTAGGGCCACCATCTCCTTGACCGAGCGTGAGAGGTCTCTGGCGCTCACTCTCAGTTCTCTGGTCATCATGTCCCGGACCCATAGAGACATGTCCTGCTGCAAATTGGGGTCCCCGTGCATGCCACTCACCTGGTGGAGGTCCGGGGTGCTATCCCGTACGAGCTCCACTGGGGGCTCCAACGGCTACGGCTGCGGCTGCAGTCTGGCCGCCCTCTCCTCGGCAGCAGAGCATGGCAGTGAGTCCAGGCGAGCGTTGAGTAGGCGCCACGCCAGTTCTTGTCTTGTTTCCTCGCCTGCTCTGTGTGGCGGGCCTCCTGTGCTGGGGGTGAGAGGCCCATAGGCTTCACCCAGCCTGCCCGGCGCCTGAACCAAGGTGGCATGGGTGAGCGGCACCGTGGCTTCGCCCATCCTGGTCTGTGCCCGTAGGGGGTCGTTCTGGGTGAGAGGCATCGAGGCTTCGCCCAGACTGGCATGCGCTCGCAGGAACCTACTGAGGGTGAGAGGCTCCCAGGCTTTGCGCCCACCCCCGCAGGTGTCCTTCCCAAGGTGTGCATAGTAGCCTTTGCTAGCTGGTTGGGCGGCTGCACCCTGTCCTGAAGTGTAAGCGAGGTGGGAGGAGGCAGTACCGGCACACATACGGAACGAGGGGCCGGGTGTGTTGAGCCCGTCGATGGCTGTGTTAGGGGGCTAACTCCCCTGGCTGGATCTTGCCTGGCCAGATCTAGCTCAGTGGCCATTACCGCTGCCGTCGCCGCGGGAGAAGGGGGCGGCGCGGTGTGCGCTAAGCCCGTTTCCTGGCTGTAGCCCTCAACCCAGCTGATCTGTGCTCCGGCTGCTGGCGCGGAAAGCCCGGAGCCAGAGTTGGTTGGGGAGGAGCCCGCTGCTGCGGCGCTCGTTCCTGAGCCGAGCGCCTCCGCCGCCCGGCTGACTGGCACTCCGGTCACCGGAGGGAGGTGAGCGGAGCCTGCTGCAGAGGGACGTGCAGCCGAGGAGCCCTTCGGGGGGTTGGGGCCGGGAATGGAGCTCACCGCTGCTGCAGGGGCTGGAGCTACAGTGCTCTCGGCGGCGGCTGAAGCCGCGGCACGCGGGCTGCTCCTGCCGGCCAAAAAGCCGCTAAGCGGCTGCTGTATTGTCTCCCCCACGTGGTTCGCAGGGGAAGGGAAGGAGATTGGGTGAGGTTGTGCCAGAGAGTCTCCTCTTCCCCCCTGTTCTGCCACTTGTGCCTGGGCACCTGGGTTGGGGGGGATCAGGGGCCCTAGGGGGGGCGGGAGAGGGGTTCCCGCTTGTGCGCCAGCCACATGGTTTCCCGTATTCCCGGGCTGCTGCAGCGAGCCGCTGCAGATAGCCTGGATCAGAATGCGCTCGCTCTGTCTCGGGGCAGTAGTAGTTAACTTTTTGCCCTTGTCTCCCTTAACCTGGGGAGCACTCTTTTTCTTTTCTGGGCCATGTGTGCCCGAGGAAAGATGGTGGAGCCGCTTAGTGGCCTTCTTGATGGCTGTCCTATTTTTCTCTTCCTCCCCTGTGCCCTCTGATAAGGAGCCAGCTAGGGTATCCCCAGCCTGAGAAGGGTCCATCCCGGTAAACAGAACAGAAAGGTATAGCTCACCAAAGTGGATGGAATTAGATAGAAGAGCGGGCCTATGGCCTCGTGTGTCTGATCAGGAGCATAGACAGGAAGAAACTGGGGACGTACCTGAGCATGCCCGGAAAGGGGGCAGACCTACGACACCTGAAAGACATGAGACTTCCTGTCTATTAGGAGCAAAGGAGTGGAAGATAACCCTATGTAAGCAGTGACCTCCTACTTCGAGGGAGAAAAGGGGTTTTCCAATGCTTTTTAAAAATAGCCAGAGATGGGGAGGATAGTAACTCAGCAGGGAGTGCATTCCACAATCTCGGGGCAGCAGCTGAGAAGGCCCGTCTCTGTGTGACCACCACACGAGTTGGTGGTAACTGGAGACGGACCTCCTCAGATGACCTCAATGGGCAGTGGGGCACATAGCGAAGAAGCCGTTCTCTTAAATACCCAGGGCCTAAGCCGTTTAGGGCTTTGTAAGTTATAACTAGCACTTTGTATTTTGACCGGAAACCTATCGGCAGCCAGTGTAACTCAATCAGCAAAGGAGTAACGTGGTCTCTCCGAGATGACCCAGAGACCAACCTGGCTGCCGCGTTCTGAACCAACTGAAGTTTCCAGACTACGTACAAAGGCAGCCCCACATAGAGAGCATTACAGAAGTCAAGTCTGGAGGTTACCAACAAATGTACCACTGTTTTGAGGTCACTGATCTCAAGAAATGGACGCAGCTGGCGTATCAGCCGAAGCTGATAGAAAGCACCCTTGGCCACCGCCTCAACCTGAGAAACCAAGGAGAGCTGTGGATCCAGAAGTACTCCCACACTGTACACCTGTTCCTTTTGGGGAAGTGTGACCCCATCTAGAACAGGTAGATCAAAATAGTCTCTGGAGTTCTGACCTTGCACAATAAGTACCTCCGTCTTATCTGGATTCAGCTTCAGTTTATTCTCTTTCATCCAGCCCATTACTGCTTCCAGGCAAGCATTTAGAGAGGATATGCCATCACCTGAAGAAGCTAACATGAAGAAGTAGATCTGGGTGTCATCAGCGTACTGGTAACACCCAGCTCCAAATCCCCTGATGATCTCTCCCAGCGGTTTCATGTAGATGTTAAAAAGCACTGGAGAGAGTGTGGAGCCTTGAGGGACACCATACTTAAACTCAGATTTTGAAGAGCAACAATCTCCAATTGACACCATCTGGAACCTGTCCGAGAGGTAGGAGCGGAACCACTGTAAAACAGTGGCTCCCACCCCCAACACCCTCAAATGGTCCAGAAGGAGACTATGGTGGATAGTATCGAAAGCCGCTGAGAGGTCCAAAAGGACAGAGTCACACTTCCTCTATCCATTCCCAATTGGAGATCATCCATCATGCCAACCAAGGCAGTCTCCGCCCCATAGCCCGCCTGGAGCTGAGAGGCCACCACCCTCTCAATTAACTTGCCCAGCCACGGGAGGTTGGAGACAGGCCTATAATTGCTCAACTCTGAGGGATCTAGTGCAGGCTTCTTTAGAAGAGGTATAATAATTGCCTCCTTAAGATAATAATAATAATAATAATAATAATAATAATTATTATTATTATTATTATTATTATTATTATTATTATTCAATTTCAAGGAGAAGACAAGGAGGCATCCTGCCCTCCCTCAGAGAAGCATTTATGATTTCTACCAGGGCGCCTACAACAGCCTCCCTGCTAGACAGAATAAGCCATGTTGGAAAAAAGGGTCAAGAGAGCAAGTGGTAGGCCTCACCGCTCCAAGCAGCTAGTCCACATCTTCAGGAGTCACAAACTGAAATTGATCTAGTTGAATCATTTAAAAGAAATTATTGGACACCTCCAGTTCAGACATGAAATTAATTGTGGAGTCTCCATCTAGGTCTGCCCAAATCCGAGAGATTTTGTCTGCGAAAAATTCATTAAACACATCACAGCGGGTGACTGATGCTTCCAGATTCTGGTTCAAGGGAGGGGGGGCAGATACTAGGCCCCTCACAACCCTGAACAATTCAGCTGGACATGAACTCGCAGAAGCAATATGGGCAGAAAAGAATTGCTTCTTTGCCACACATATTGCCTGAGCATAGATCTTTAAGTGTGCTCTATGTTGTAATCTGTCAGATTCAAGTCAAGTCTTTCTCCACTTGCGCTCCAATCGCCTACCTTGCCACTTCAGCACCTGTATATCTTCCGTATAACTAAGGGGCCAATTTTGAAGCGAGTCAGAGGAGACGCTTAGGAGCAATCGTGTCTACTGCCCTGGTGAGCAAGTTGTTCCAATTCTCAACCAGGCTATCAACAGGATCACCGGCAAAACCAACATTAAATCCTTCCAAGGCTTCTTGGAATCCTGCTGGATCAAATAACCTCTTCAGGCGGACCATTCTAATAGGCTCCTCACCCCTGCGGAGGTGGGAAGTGGTTGTAATCCCAACCTTAACCAGATGGTGGTCCGTCCATGACAATGGGGAAATCACAGGAGTCCCCACCCACGGAACACCACCCTGATCAGAGTAAAAGATAGCCAGCGTGGTGTAGTGGTTAGAGTGCCGGACTAGGACCAGGGAGACCCGAGTTCAAATCCCCATTCAGCCATAATACTAGCTGGGTGACTCTGGGCCAGTCACTTCTCTCTCAGCCTAACCCACTTCACAGGGTTATTGTGAAAGAGAAACTCAAGTATGTAGTACACCGCTCTGGGCTCCTTGGAGGAAGAGCGGGATATAAATGTAAAAATAAATAAGTAAGCAAGTAAGTAACTAAAAGACGAAACCAAGCATGTGACCCGCAGTGTGCGTCGGTCCAGAGACCACCTGGGATAGGCCCATAGTTGTCAGGGCTGCTATGAACTCCTGAGCTGCCCCGGACAGATTGGTCCCGAAACCAACACTGAAGTCCCCCAGCACCAAAAGTCTGTGAGACTCCAACGCAAGTCCCGTGACCAAGTCCATGAGCTCAGTAAGGGACTCAGTTGGGCAACGGGGCAATCAGTACACCAAAAAAAGTCCCCATCTATCCCTGGTCCCCAAACTTAAGTACACACATTCAATATGGTCAGACTTAAGTACACACTTAAGTACACACATTCAAGATAGCGGTCAGCAAATTGCATGTGTGTCAGAAGTGGCATGCAAAATTATTTAGCATGGCACTCGCACTGCTAGGAAGACTGGCCACTATAATGTGCGCTGCATGCCTCTGGTTGACATGTTACCAAGTGCTGTAGAAGGCAAGGACATCCAGGATCCGTAGCACAATCTCTTTCGCTGTGCTGGATAACTCTCTCTTGAACACGCACACTCTGAAAAAGTGAATGTGAACTTATGAGAGCCAGTCAGCCAAAACAGTCAGAAAGACCATCCCAGCTGATCCTGGATGTCCACTGCCTGCTACAGCAAGCAACAACACATCAGCCAGAGGCAGGCAGCGGGCATCGTAGCAGCCAGTCTTCCTCAAGAGCATGCTATCTTTCTCCTCCAGCAATCAACTTCTGTGCTTTCTCTGCTTCAAAAATGGAGAAGAGAAAGCACAAACATTTCTTGAAGGACACAGAGATGGACCAATCAGCAATACTCAATAGTGGCAGGAAGAAGAGATACAGTGATCAGCACAGGACTCGCAGCCCGATGTTAAGTCCAGTGGAAGCATGGCCAGTGATTTAGCCAGTAATGTGGGAGTGGAGCAGCATAATGGCCTAGCTGGTGCAGAGACCAGGGTGGGCTAGTGAGACAGGAACGCCAGCTTCACTTTGAGCACCACCCCTCCTTGAGCTGCCCCTGAAGACTTGGCACATCACTTCTGAAAGGTTATCAACCCCTGCTTTAGATTATACTGGTGGGTGAGGCCTGTTGTTGACTGGGCAAGGTCATTTTGCATAGATTACATTGATAGATAAATTAAATCTATATATAATAGAATTTTTATTGATATACTTAAAAAAAATTGACATTCAGAGGATTTTAACTTCAAATATCCATTTTATTGAATTACCACCATATATGGTACATTTTAATCATAGTAAATTTGAAACTGAGCAAGTTCTTCTGCTTCTCTTTGGCATGATGATGTTTTTGAATTACTGATTGAGTAGTAAAAATCTGTTGAGAACAACAGTTAAAATCTGCTGATTATATTCAGAATCTCTTTTTTAAAATATTTAAACCTTTCCCCCAGCATATTCCAGTGTAAAACGTAGTTCATTCAGCTAATTTCAGTGGCAGGACTATTAATGCAAAATTTGGTAACTGTAGGTCATTGAGAACTATGACTATTTCACACAAATTCTTCAAAATATATAGCAGATGATAATTTGTTTTTATCTTAATTGATTTTAATATTTTAATGTGATTTAATGGAATTTTATTGTATAATTTTTCTAAACCACCTAGTGATGAGTTTTATCAAAGGCAGTACATAAATCAAACAATTAAAAATTGAATAAGGTAACTGTTTTTTCTATAAAATTCTGCTATAATCAGGCATGAATCATTATTACCAAGAGTAACATTAGGAACAATATTCATAATTATCTATTTTCTCTAAAGATATTTCAAACACTAGAGAGCTCCTTGAGATAGAGAACAATGGTACATCATTCCAACTGCCTGCAACTCTTATTTTATCTCGGAACTCAAGATTCATGAGGACCTTAATAGACAGCTGAAGAATTTATTTATTTAAAATATTTATATCTTCCAGTACAATACTGCTTAGGGAGGCTCAATGCAGAAAAACAATACAAGTAATATGAAATTTAACACAAAACAAAGTTTTTATTTATTATATTTGTTTACTGCCCCAAATTTGTGTGTCTATGTTGTATGTCTACACACAATGTAGAATAAAAACAGTAAAATCAAACCAAATTACGATTAAAAACTCATTAGGCTCTAGTAACACACTAAAAGGCCTCTCTAAACAAAGAAGTTTTAAGATTTTTTTTTAAGTCTTAAGGGAGAGGACAGTGAAGCTCTTCTTGGAGGGCATTCCAGAATGGAGGGGCCACAACTGAAAAGGCTTTGTCTCTTGTCCCCACCAACCAAATCTCAGTCAATGGAGAGGTTGCGACAAAAACCAATAAAAATACTGATCTGTTAAATGAATTTAACAAATGTTCTGAACAGTATAAGGAGAAATTCAAACAACAGGATTTTAATCAACAGAGTTGTGATACAATATCAGACTTACTAGATTTTCCACATAATAACTAACCCGAATAACCTCATCTGGTATACATCCATCTATCTCCTCTTCTCCTATCTCCCCCCAGGCCCCGCATCAACTCAAGGTTGGGAGGCAGGCTTGGAGTTATTGGCCAAGCTGCAAATGCACTCAAAGTGCCTTGGTCATGCAGGACTAACTAACTAACAGACCTCCTCCCTTTCCTGCTCCAAAGTAGGAAAGGCATATCAGGGCCCTTGTCTGCTGTTTGGCTGGAACAAACCACATGCCACAAGTTGTTGAGCAAGTAAGCCAGGAGGCTTAGCTACCATTCAGTCACAGCACCTAGAATGCCCCGACTCTGTGTCAGACTGACTTTATGAATCCAATCGAATGTGCTGTTCTTAGACCGTAATAAAATATTGATTGACTGACTGACTGAATCCAAACAAAGTTCAACACGCATCAAATTCCTAAGGAACAGCTACTCCAATGAATAGAGTCAAGGTAGCCAAGAACACAACCAAATCAGGAAATCTAAAACATTTAACATTTGCCCAGTAATCAATTTCCTGGGCAAATGACAGGAAATTGATTACTGGTGATTCCACAGTTTTGATGCCCCAACTCTGGAACACTCTTTCCCAGGGAGGTGTGCATTGTGCAGTCTCTGATGCCCTTTTGGCACCTGGTTGAACATTTGCCCAGTTTTCAGATTTCATTTTTTGTGTTTTAATCTGGCTTTTAGCACTGTTCTGCTATTTTTGTTTGGTTTTGCATTTTTATTCTTTTTAATCTATATTAGCTACTCGGGCTAATACAGAAAAATATTAAAGATATTTTTCTAAAGAAGTTGTTGTCCTGTTATCTTATACATACAGAACTCCTGAGCTGTTTTCCCAAGCTTTCCTCCCAGTATACTAACATCACAACCACCCACCCTCTTGACCAGGGACAAAGCCTTGGTTTGTATGATTGATTTCTCTGTCAACAAGTCATGTTGCTTCTCTCTGTACAGCACTACCCTAGTCTCTCTACTGAAAACTCTGATTCATGCTCTGTCCATCTCCCACCTTACTTTTTGTAACATTTTTCTCTCTGAACTTCCATGGTCACACCTTAATTTTTTTACCTGTTCTCCAGAACTCTGCTTCCGAAACCATTCACCTATGATTACTCAGACCACATGATACCACTCCACAAAACATTTCAGTGACTCCATGTCTCCTCCTGCATACAATTATCGGTGTGCCCGAACCGGTCCGGCGGCCATTCCAAAGAATGGCCGAACTGCCGGACCGGTCCGGCCTGGCCTGGTTCGGGTCCGGGTGGGGGGTATGCCTTTAAGGGCGGGAGGGCTTGCTTAGCCCTCCCGCCTCCTTGCCCCCGCCAGCGCCCGTATTTAACAGTATAGGGGCGCTGGAAACCAGCCGCCCCCCCCCGCCGCCCCCGCGGCGAAAGAACTCCCCAAGCCAGCCAGCCCTCCCTCCCTCCCAGCTAGCTGCCCGCCCGCACACCCACCCACCCGCTCGCTCACCCGCTCACTGGATAAGAAACGAGAGGAGCTCCGGCACAGAGCTCCTCTCGTTCGGAAGGCCTCCTGCAGAATGGCGGCTTGAGCACGCGCCGCAAAGCACGCCGTTCTCCGGAGGCCCGGTCTACCCGCCGGGAAAGGGCCGGGTAGACCGGGCCTCCGATCGCTGGGTAGACCGGGCCTCCGGCGATCGGAGGCCCGGTCTACTCAGCGATCGGAGGCCCGGTCTACCCGGCCCTTTCCCGGCGGGTAGACTGGGCCTCCGGAGAACGGCGTGCTTTGCGGTGTGCGCATGCGCGCGCGCAAGCCGCCATTCTGCAGGAGGCCTTCCGAACAAGAGGAGCTCTGTGCCGGAGCTCCTCTCGTTTCTTATCCAGTGAGCGGGTGAGCGAGTGGGTGGGTGGGTGTGCGGGCGGGCAGCTAGCTGGGAGGGAGGGAGGGCTGGCTGGCTTGGGGAGTTCTTTTGCCGCGGCGGCGGCGGCGGCAGCGGGGGGGGCAGCTGGTTTCCAGCGCCCCTATACTGTTAAATACGGGCGCTGGCGGGGGCAAGGAGGCGGGAGGGCTAAGCAAGCCCTCCCCGCCCTAAAAACAAGGCCCCCCTTCGGTGCCGGTCCGGACTTCTCCGGACCGTGCACATCACTACATACAATACATTTCAGTGTGACTCCATATGCTTGAAGAGTGGGGTGGAGATCCAAATCCCATCTCATAGCTAATACACCTTGACAGGTTAAGCATTAACAAGTGCCCAAGTCTCAAGCCCAGGGCTTAGTAACATGCAAATAACTAAGTTGCTAATTCTAAAAGTTTAGAAGAGAACTGACATATGTTTTAATGAATACTAGAAAGTTGGTCTCAAAATAGTAGGGTTTTATGATTAGAAAGTGGTAACCTAGCAATCAAGTAACAGTTTTGCCTGCTAATTTAAAATAAATAAAAAATATTGTTTAGCAACAGTCTCTAATTGCCAACTGCTTTTAATATTAAGTCAATACTAGCTTAACCTGCGCAAAGCATCTGCTCAGTAGTGACTGATTGCTCCCCTCACCCCCTGTCACAGCCCCCCTAACCTCAGAGATCTCTCCACCCTCACCTGAGCCACACTTCTCCTCCTCCTCCATCCCGTTGCTTCCATCCCACTCTTGGTCACCCCTCCATTCCTTTACTCCACCCCCCTCACCCCTCTTGGTCACAGCTTCAGTGTTGCTGGTGCCTATTGGCCAAGCTTCAGACCCCTATCCCCAGAGACCTCCCCACCCTCAACCTGCTCTACCACCACCCCAGGAACAGCAGCAGCGGTTAACCAGGCCCTTCCTTGCTGTCTCCACCACCATAGCCACTCGTTCCCCTCAGGCTGCTGAGAGGCCCAGGCCCTTCCCTTGTCTGCCTGCCTCCCTCCGCCAATGGCCTCAGTAGCTCCAAACAACAGCAGTGGTTGACTGGGCCCTTCCTTGCTGCTGCTGCTGCCCCAGCCACTCATTCCCCACAGGCTGCTGACAGGCCCAGGCCCTCGCCTTTCTTGCCTCCCTCCCTCCGCCAATGGCCTCAGTAGCCCCAAACAACAGCAGTGGTTGACTGGGCCCTTCCTTGTTGCTGCTGCTGCCGCCACCACCAGGGCCGCTCATTCCCCTCAGGCCGCTGACAGGCTCAGGCCGGTCCTTCACCCTTCCTTCTTTCTCTTTCCCTCCCTTCTTTCTCTCTCTCTCTCCTTCA
This sequence comes from Hemicordylus capensis, assembly GCF_027244095.1. Classification (NCBI taxonomy): domain Eukaryota; kingdom Metazoa; phylum Chordata; class Lepidosauria; order Squamata; family Cordylidae; genus Hemicordylus; species Hemicordylus capensis. The sequence continues at coordinate 91,554,738 of NC_069659.1, read as the reverse complement.
CTCACTCTTCCCCTCTGTCTTTCTTCCTCTCCTTTCTTTTTCTCTCTCTTTCTCTCTCCCTTCCTGAATTAATAGATCTTAAATAAATCTTGTTCATCTTGTTTCCTCATTTAATTCACACAACAGAAGCCTCCTTCTCCTGAAGGAGCTCCTCCCTCTCTTCACAGACCCCTGGCCACTATCCTTTATAGATAGATAGATATAGATAGATATATAGAGAGATTCCTCTCCTCTACAATCAAGAATGTCTCCCGACCAGCAACACTTGCATTCCAACTGACATTAACCATCACAGGCGCCTCCTCCTTATCTGCATATGAAATGCCCTCTACCCAATCAGGTGCTTCTGCCTGCAAACTCTCACAAGAGGTTTGTGAGAGGAATACACAGGATTAGCCACAGGTATGCCTTAGAAAATGATGATAGCTAGATAGATAGTCTGAAGAATGGAAGTCGGCTATTTTAGTTATTACTCCCCATCTTTCACTCTCCCATTCTCACAGTGCTATATTAATTGGGGGGGGGGGAACAATCCTCAGAATGTAATGATAATGGGAAAATATAACTTGTTTTGTCACCGCCCCATCTTATAAGAGATGGAGTTTGTCAGTATAGCGGTAATTAGGGTACAACTGCATTATTATATGTTAAAAAATATAAACTACATCCATTAGTATACATCTTTAAAGATACTTTGTATTTTAATAAACCTTTAAAATTAAATTTAGTATATGTGGCAATGCGCCAAATATATATATATAGAGAGAGAGAGAGAGAGAGAGAGACAGACAGACACTCATGTTTCACAAGGGACAGAAGTTTAAACACCTTAAATGTAAGAACTCCCCCAACACTCTGATAGTTAAGAATGCAGATGATCTGCAAGCTCTAGTAATGAAAGTCAAGTAGCACAGTGAAAAAAGGGGACTACGACTAAATGTAAAGATGACTAAACTAATGACAATGGGTACAGCAACCAGTCTCAGAATTGGCAATGAAGACACTGAAGTGGGGGATAGCTTCTGCCTTTTAGGATCAACCATCAACAGTAAAGGATCCAGCAGTCAAGAAATACACCGCAGACTAGCACTTGGTAGGGTTGCAATAAAGGTCTCGGAAAGGATATTTAGATGCCTATACCCATGAAGATTAGAATCAGTCAGACAATGGGTTTCCCCATGACACTCTATGGATGCGAAAGCTGGACTTTGAAAAAGCAAGAGAGAAAAAGTATTGGTGCTTTTGAACTATTGGTGCTGGAAAAGAATTTTGAGGATACGGGTAGCCAGGAAAACAAACAAATGGATCATAGAACAAATCAATCCAGAATTTTCACTTGAGGCACAAATGACCAGGCTCAAACTATCATAATCCAGACACATTATGCAAAGATCCAGCTCCCTTGAGAAGTTGATAATGCTGGGGAAAGTTGAAGGAAAGAGAAGAAGAGGATGACCAGCAGCAAGGTGGATGGACTCAATCATGACAGCAATGAATACACTACAGAGAGACCTTAAAGGCCAAGTTGAAGACAGATCATCCTGGAGAGAATCTATCTATGTGGTCACTAAGAGTTGACACCGATCTGACGGCACTTAATCAATCAATCAAGAACTCCCCACTAATAATATGGCAATATGCAAAGAACATCCATCAGATACCTACTTCAATAAACAATCAATGCCTCTGTGAAATCTGTTGACTTTCTAAAGTGACTTTTCTAAGCAGCTCTAGATGTTTGAAATCACAATACTCAGTAACCCCCAGCACATGAAAATAGAAGCTTTCAAACAATACTCAGTAACCCCCAGAACATGAAAATAGAAGCTTTCAAACAAGTCATCCCATTATGCTTGCAAAGTATTGTTGAAACACACAGCAAATATCTTAAACACAACACTGAATCCAAATAGTCGTCCTGATGGCTGTCATTTGCAGAAGAACGATATCCTGCTTGTCAGTATACAGTCAGCTTTACATAGATAGAATTCCTGCTTGACTTTCTAGCATCGACAATCTTACAAACAGCTTACTCACTGTGGAGCCAACTCAATGGAACTTGTGGACAGTCCTCATTAGCTAGTTCATCACATTGTTGTAATAAATTTATTTTCAGGGAAAGCCATTTGTTTTGATCTTCTTGAAGGATACACCAGTCTAGAAAGGAGAATTCTAGAAAGTTTAGATCTTCTTGAATTATTTTTATCTTTTTGTTTTGATCTTCTTGAGAGATACACCAATCTGGAAAAGATCTTCTTGGGAGATACATCTCAAACAAATGTTCCTTTCTTTGCATAACTTACTTAAACTAGCACAACAGCATTACACTAATGCACTAGTATGAATCACAAGCTCCCAACATAGCAGAATTTACCTGCACAATGTCCTTGTGCACCCACTGGCTCATTAGGATGTCAGCCAGTATGTTTTCCCTTTTTTCATAAAGGGGAAAAAACCATCAGTGAATGTAATCAGCCTGTAGGATCAGAAACCTAGATTCCTTTCCTACAGGACAACTGTCTTTTACTTGCCACCATTACAACGACGGTTCTCTCTACTCAGCTTACGGGAGCGGACCATAATAAAGTAACATGAGGCTGAAGTTCCTCGGAAGTCCAAACAAGTTCCCCCAGTATAAGTACTAATAAATTATCCTACTCAGATTAAATATCTTTTTCAAACCAAGGTGTGTGTGTGTGTGTGTGTGTGTGTATATATATATATATATATATATATATATATATATATATATATATATCCCCCCTATATAATAAAACCCTAAGGTACCTGCGTCCGTGTCTCTTGCAAGTGTTCTGCACATGCGTGGCGCGCGCGCCGCTCCGCTGGTGAGGAGGCCGCTCGGATCCCTGGCGGCAGGGCTTAAGAGCCCTCCACCGCTGCTACAGCCCCCAAGAGCAGCCGCTCGGATTGGGTCGCGTCTGTGGCGCCACCCGGAGCAGCCACTCCGGTGGTGGGGAGGCCGCTCGCCGCCCTGGATCCCCGGCGGCAGGGCATAAGAGCCCTCCACCGCCACTACAGCCCCCGGGAGCGGCCGCTCGATTATGCTGCGTCTGCAGCGCCACTGAGGGAGGCCGCACCCATGGCCTCTAAGCAGGGGGCCGCCCTTGATTCTCGGTGGAGGGGGGGCTTAAGAGCCCTCCGCCGCCGCTACAGCCCCCAGCACAGTCGCCCCATTAGGCCTGGCCATGTGCTCCTGACCGGCCTAGGAGCTGCTACAGACGTCCTCTCTCCAGCGAGTCAGAGAGAGGACTGAGCTGGCGCAGGCGCGCAGCCAGCTCCCCTGTTCACAACTCTTCTAGCGCCCGTTAATGTAACGGGCTTAACAGTCACTAGTGGAGGGAGAGAGAGAGAGAGAGAGAGAGAGCCCCTTTGGGGCAAGGAACTATCTTATTTCTTTTGCTATGTAAACTCCTTTGAGAACTTTTTGCTGAAAAGCAGAATTATTATTAATTTTTTAAAAACCTCAATAAAAGCAAATAATCTCACCACGTTGTCAGACATAAGGCAAGTTCTGAATCCTATGGTTTGAGGTTCACAGCTCTTGCCGTTAAGTCACTACATTACACCAGCACCATAAGCAGTACTAAAGACCAGAGCAATTGCCTATAAGAAACATACTTCCAGTTACATCCTTAAAGTGATCTATCATATTTCATACTTTATAGAATGGTCTAGATTACCTGGTTTCAAATCAAAGAAGAACATATTGTTCTTTCACAGTAGACTGCAGTACAATCCACCAGTGTGGTTTAGTGGTTAGAATGCCAGACTAGGACTTGGGAAACCCAGGTTCAAATCCTTAATCAGTTATGAAACTCACTGGTGATCCTGGGCCACTCTCTCTTCGCCTAACCTACCTCATAGGATTGTTGGGAGGATACATGAGGGACCATGTACACTACCCTGAGCTCCTTAGGAGGACAGAATAAAATTCTAATAAATAAATCTGTCAGCAGGAGAAAAAGTCAAGGCAGTCTCCATTCTCTCCAGGTGCCATTGTACTATGTATTTATATAAGCGTTTTAATTCTATCTTCCAGAGTTCTGAGCAGCTTCCAAATATCCAAACAGTTTGAATCTTTCTAAGTAGACTTTATGGCTCAAGTCTAGGTGCACTGCTGCACAATATCTATAAAGGGTAATCTGATGATGAAATACACCCACTTTTTCTAAACTTGCAAGTTCTTATAGAGCACTGTGTCCTTCATATACTGCAAATACGTATAAGACTACAAATGTCATTCTTCTGTTTCAAGAGAGAGATGCTTTTTAGCATTTGGTTTCTAAGAGGGAGGCGGAAATACCCTATCTCTGGGGAAATGGAACATCTTGAAAATTTTTATTCCTTTGAGCTGAAAAAACTCCTAGTGCAAATACTAGTGAAAGTCTGTAACAAAGCAACTGTTTTCCCAAAGCTAAAGTAATGAGATGCAACCATTTTGCCCCCAAAGCAAAATCTCTTAATTATGTATTTACAAGATGTTCTCAGACTCACAACTGGTTCCTGAAAACATTGTCTTAAATAAAAACGTTTTAATTTGAAACCAATTTTACCACAAAAACATATTTATGTACTGCTTTTCAACAAAGGTTTCCAGAGCAGTTTACATAGAGAATAAATAAAAGAAATAAGATGGATCTCTGTCCCCACAGGGCTCACAATCTAAAAAGAAATATAAGATAGACACCAGCAACTGTCACTGGAGGTACTGTGCTGAGGGTGGACAGGGTCAGTTATTCTCCTTCTGCTAAATAAGATAATGACGTTAAAAAGGTGCCTCTTTTCCCAGTTAGAAGGGATAACTCATATAAATCGAGATTTGATTCCTGAACCAAGGCCAGACACCCTATTTTTTCTGCTGCTGCCAAAGCCAGTGGTCTGTCACTCACAGACATGCAGCACAGAAGTTGATGGTGGAGAATTAGAAGTTGTTCACCCTCGCCATCCACTCCCTACCCAGGTCCTTCCTGGTTCTCTCTCACTTTTCCTTGGAAACATGGGAGGTAACTGGGTAGTTTGCCTTCTCCTGGACAAGTTAAACAAGGAAGAAAAGAAGGTGTGCAGGAAGCAGAGTGCAGGTTGGGGGAAGGGTCAGCCTCTTTTCCTCTTGCTGATACAACACGGCAGAACCTAGGGAGAAGGAGGAGCCAAAGCAGCAATAATGGTGGCAGCTGCAGGAATATCTTGGACAGGCAAGCCAATCCCTCAGTGGCCTCAGGCATAGCAGCAGCTGCCACCAGGACTGCCACTCTCGATGGCAACATGAGCCTGAGCTGCCATTGTTGCTTCTTTCTCTTCTAGCCCACGCACCAGCAGCTGTCTAGTGGAGCCTCCTTTTCTGCAGCAATTTTTGTAAAACTGAAACAAGGTGGCAACTCATGAATGTCTTAAGTGCCGTTTGTCTTAACTCACAGTGTCTTAAGTTGAAGACTGCTCCTACTAAAGTCACATCCAACTAAAGCTGTGTCTGCTTCCTCAGAATTAAGTGATATGAGGATCTGAGATATTTCAAATTGCTACCTATAAATAGCCCATAAGTGAGCAAAGAACTATCTTCCTAATCTATCTAGAAGACTATACAATACCGGGAAAGTAACTTGCCTAGGGAGCAAGAGGTTCGAATCCCTGCTGGGATGTTTCCCAGACTATGGGAACCACCTATATTGGGCAGCAGCGATATAGGAAGATGCTGAAAGGCATCATCTCACACTGTGCGCAAGGAGGCAATGGTAAACCCTTCCTATATTCTAAGAAAACCACATGGCTCTGTGGTCGTCAGGCGTCGACACCGACTCAACAGCACAACTTTACCTTTACTATTAAACACCTTATGTGTGACTAAAGTTACAAGGTGTTATATTCAATTTTAATTATATATATTAGAAAATTATATTCATCTTACCACTGATAGCTATACCAGCTGTCTCCTCAAAAACAACAACATTCAAAGTTGAAATAGGGGAATGCAACAGCTAACTACAAGTAATTGTCTTTGTCAAACTTATCCTAAACATCAACCTTTGCAACCTCAATAACAACTTCAGGTGGTTATAACCAGGTTCTTTACAATTTTATTATTTATTTATTTATTTGATTTATATACCACCCCTCCAAAAATGGCTCAGGGTGGTTTGCAACAAATAAAAACAATCAAAAACAATTAAGAGTTAGAATCAAAAATAAATCAATTAAGCCATTAAAATAATTTAGACATTAAAACCATTAACATTAAAAACATTTAAAAACAGCATTAAAAATTTAAACCATAAATCTTATTAAAAGCCTGGTTTTTTTTCTCTCACTCCTTAAACTTCAAATCCAGGAAACTAACATTTTGGAGCATGTCTATGCCTTAATGGGAGCTTGTGGAAAATCTATGCCTATTCACATGTTCCATTAGTAGTCAGCAATATCTGTCTCACCTACTTCCTGACAGAGATGTGCACGAACACAGGTTCGGCGCCACTGGAGGTAGGGTGGGGGTCCAGCAAACAAGATCTCTTAAAGAGGAAAGCAAGTCTCTCTGCCACCACATGCAGCTTCCTGCTGCAACAGCACTCCCCCCAAAAAACTACGCACAGCGCGAGCACACACATGGTGTCCATACATGCGTGGATGCCATTTGTGTGACGGCACTGCATGCAGGTTCTTGGGGGGAGTGCCATCACAGCAGAAAGCTTCATGGGGCGGCACAGAGCAGTTAAGGACTGGCTTTCCTCCTTAAGAGATCCCCCACTCACAGCTCCCCCACCCCATGTCTGGCAGCGCTGAATCAGTTCAGACCTCACCCAAACCTGTTCAGCACTGAACTTGTGCACAAACTTCGGTTTGTGCCAGGGTGGATAAAAATCAATGATTTTTTTAAAAAAATCAAAAAAATCAGATTTTTTTTATTTAAATCAGATTATTTAAAATAAAATGCTTTTTGAGGAAAATATATTACCATCCAAAGGTTATTCCATCATGAAATAAAGATTAGTTTTTTAATTATGTAGAATAAGGCTGTATATGTTTAATTTTTTTGGTAAATAAATTCCATTAATGTCATGCTCTTCCAGAGGTTTTTGTAAGATTATTGGGCAGTTTCTCTGCCTACAAGATATTATCACAGATGCTTGGTTTACTTTTGCAGTTCTCAAAACTGAATTTGACTCAGCAGAGATCACATGCCTCTTCTTCACAGCAAAAATGTTATGACATGAACAGAGTTGAGAAAAAGACCTTAATCCTATTGTTCTACAAACCTATGAATATAGAATCAACCCCTTCAGTGCTAAGTTTCAAGAAGTTCAGTGAAATAGAATAGAAACAATATTTTTCTGATTGTTTGGAGTGGAATAGATCTGCACAAGAAGAGAGTGAAACTAAGTGTGAGGAGGGAGGGGCAAGCAGACAAGCAGTACAAAATGAAAGTGAAACTTTCTGAGCACAATACTGCATAGCCACAGACAGACAAGTCTTTGGATCTTTTTGTGTGTATGACCTGAGGTTTATCACATTCTTTCCTTGGAGGAAAAAACCTATAATGGCAGCAGGCCGTAAAAGAGACCCAGTTTGGCAATATTTTAATGAAGTTCCTTTACCTATCGGTAAGGCAGGCATGCGTGCAAAATGCAAACACTGCAACAAAGAAATGCAAGGCCTGGTGGCCCGAATGAGGCAACATCATGAGAAGTGCTGTGATGAAGATGACCAAAGAAACACATTTGAACAGGCAGGATCTTCAGGTTGGTAAACGTTTTTATTGAATCATATAATATTTCTAAAGACTGCCTTGAACTGTCATGTTTGAGCAAAATTATATTTCTTATTATTACTGCATGTTACTGTCATTTGGTACAGTTATGAAGAAAAGCAAATATTCCTTTTTGGGCAGTGCTGTGTACAATAAGCAGAAATTGTATAAACAATAAAATAACAGCATTGACTTTTTTGTTTAGGGGAATTCATGGATTCTGGAAACTATCCACCTTCAAGATCACCATCCTCCTGTTCTACAGTTTCAGAGTTATCCATCCAGGATAGTGCTTCATTAGCATCATCATCAGACACCCACAGCCACATATCACTATCACCTAAAAGAAAGAAAAAACCCTTCCCTCCTGGAACCACCATAGATAAGTTTGTGATAAAAACTAGCAGATTAGAAAAAGAGTTAATTGATGAAAAAATTGCCCAGTTTGTTTATGCAACGAACTCTTCTTTCCGTCTGACTGAGAACCCACATTTCATTAATATGGTTCAGTCACTGAGACCAGGATACAGTCCACCCAGCAGAGCAGATGTTGCAGGGAAACTGCTGGATAAAGTGTATGACAGAGAAATGGAGCAATGTGCAACAGCTCTGGAGGGTAGAATTGTTAACCTAAGTATTGATGGGTGGAGTAATGTCCACAATGATCCTATTGTATGTGCTTGTATAACAACAGAAGAAGGGAAAGTCTTCCTTGCACAAACAATTGATACGTCAGGAAATGCACACACAGCAGAATACTTACAAGAAGTGGCAGTAAAAGCTATAATAACATGTGAACAAAAATTCAAATGTCTAGTACGCAGTTTGGTCACAGACAATGCTGCAAATGTATCCAAGATGAGAAGAAATTTAGAAGAGCAGGAAGGGAATACAAAGCTAATAACATATGGTTGCAGTGCTCATTTGCTGCACCTCTTAGCCAAAGACTTAAGTGTTCCAGAAATAAAGACTAATGTTGTTGAAATTGCTAAATACTTCCGTAACAATCACTTTGCTGCAGCAGCTCTGAAAAGGATGGGTGGAACCAAGCTAACGCTCCCACAAGATGTTAGATGGAACTCTGTGGTGGACTGTTTTGAGCAGTATATCAAGAACTGGCCTATTCTGATGACAGTTTGTGAACAAAATCGAGATAAAATAGATGGCACTATCACGGCCAGAATCCTCAACATTGGGCTTAAGAGAAATGTTGAACATATGCTGAGCATCCTGAAACCCATCTCTGAATCTTTAAACAAAATACAGAAAAATAGCTGTTTTATTGCTGATGCTGTTGAAATTTGGAAGGAACTGAGTGAACACTTAAAAACAGAACTACACATGGACAGAATTAAATTACAAGCATTAAAAAAACGAATGGGACAAGTACTGTCTCCAGCTCATTTTTTGGCAAATATTGTCAATATCCAGTACCAGGGTCAAAACTTAAGTGCTGAGGAAGAGGAGTTAGCTATGACATGGGTATCCAGCAATCATCCATCTGTAATGCCAACTATAATAAACTTCAAAGCTAAGGGGGAACCATTCAAGAAATATATGTTTGCTGAAGATATTTCAAAGAAAGTCACACCAGTGAACTGGTGGAAGTCACTTAAGCACTTGGATTTAGAGACTGTTCAAGTAATGATTTCACTTTTAACAGCAGTAGCTTCTTCTGCAGGCGTTGAAAGAATATTCTCTTCCTTTGGACTCATTCATTCTAAATTGAGAAATCGTTTGGGACCCGATAAAGCAGGAAAGCTTGTTTTTCTTTTCCAGATTATGAACAAAGAAGAAGATGAAGATGACGAGTGAGCTACAGAGGACAGTATTTAAGTTTTTCATGTGTAGGCTGGGCTGACAGTCTAAGTTTCTTAAAATATATATATTTTGTTTAGCCAAATTAGTTAACAAACATGGATGTTTGTTTAAGCAAATAACATATGCTGTAATGTTACTGTTTCAGTTGAATAAATCTATTTAAATTGTTATTATTAAGGTAATGATTATTTTTCTCCTTCCTAAGTACAACAGAAAAGTTGTCCAAATATGAATGATTAACCTATTAAACTGGGGATAAAAAAACTAATATGAAAAGTTGTTATTCTAAAAATCTTCATCTACTTGCATATTAAAGTTATACCAGCAAGAATTAGTCTTTATGTAGAAAACTATGATTTAAATCAAGCCTTACTGACTAGTGATTTAAATCGTGATTTAAATTGTGAATTAAATCAGTTTGATTTAAATCAAATCCACCCTGGTTTGTGCACATCCCTACTTGCCAATTATAGCATTCCCCCCCATCTCCCCTTTCTGTTTAGCATGGAGTCACCATAGCTGCCAGATAAAAGCAGGTCTGGGAATAGTTTTTTCTCCAGCACTTCTACCATGGGTCGGCACTGCAGTCCGACTCGGCAGCACTCAAAATACAACAATTCGCAACTTCCTTGCATCTGGCAGCCTGCCATGATTCCATGCCAGGTATTGCCAGGGAGGGGACAGGTGCTTCTATTAACATGGTGCCGATGGAGCCATAAGAAAGGTAAATGAGAGAGTATGGAATTTTTGAAGAGGCAACCAGGGAAGGGAGGAATTGGATCAGATCCTGCTGCACTTCCAGTGGCACCACTGAAAGTGTGATAGGATCCAAAAAGTCTTGGAAATGTGGGCAAGAGCAACAAACTGTTGGGAGAAAACAGTTTGTTCTTCCAGATTTGAGCCTGTTTGGGTATAGTTTAACCATCAATAGTAAAAACTGTACGAGTATTGTGGAATGTGAAACACACTATTACACAGTTAGGACTCAGAAGTAATGCTGCTGTAAATTTATATCCTGCTGCTGGCAACACTTTAGTCAACAATTTCAAAATAACAAACTATTATTATGCTGTCTGTGTTTCAAAATAGAAATACTTTCAAAACTTCACATACAGCTGCTCAGAATCTTCCAACTCTCAACATTCCAGATACCTATCATTTCACAGTTTGCCATCCCTAACTATACTAAGTACTGTTACACACACTGAATGAAATTTAATATAAGATTTAAAAAACTTTGATATCTTTTGTAGCCATATGCACCCTTTTAAAGATGGATTCATCACAGTCATCATAGACTCCAACCTCAGAAGTCCACAAAACCTCAGTTCCACACACCTTCCATGAGACTGGCTGCAGCTCCTTTCAAATGTCTTCCAAGAGATGCTTCACTTCCAGCATACGTATATGAGATGTAAACACTGACTGTGAATATGAAAATACCCACAATATTGTGAGCCTTATAATCCACCAGTTTTCAATGGCACCTAGCTCTAGAAACCTAGAGATATTAAAGTTTCCAGACTGCTTTTAGGTCTACATCGAAAAGCAGCTCAAGAGCAGCAGACAACAGTAAATACAAAGGGCCATCTTAAAACATACAACAGAATAGATACTATAAGAGTACAGAAACATATTCTCTTAAACACTATCTCTGTATCTTGTTAAACTAAACTAATAGCATTTACCTATACAACCCCAGAGATCTTGAAAACAAAAATGTTAACTAAATTTAAAGCAAGCAGCAAGTTGGCATGGCAGAAGTTCCTAGGAAGCAAGCTCTATAATGAGTACACCATTACAGGAAATTGTCTGCTCTTAGTAACCACCAACATGATCTCTCTAAACAATGGGAGTCTGGGCAAGGCTTTATTTGATCATTTAAACAAATTGGGGAAGGGTTCAAACAGAAGTAGGCACTCCTAAAGAGATTCTGGTCCAAGATCATGCAGGACTTTAAAAAAAAGTCTGACTAAGCACCTTGAACTGAATTGGAATAAAGTGAAGTGTCCTCAACAGAGCTGTAACTGCGGCAGTCCACAAAGAACTGAGGGGAGTAACACCAGCGAGGTCTATATACCATGTGCCCAAATGAGTGGGGCTACCATCAAAAACGCTGAGGAGAAGCTTTAGAAGGTTCCTAAAGGCTCTGCACAGGTGCAGAGGAAAACACATTCATATGGGACAGGGGGCTTATGAAGAAGATACATGAATGGGTCTACAACAAATGTTACACTATATTCCTGGTGTGGCTGTGTTAAGCGAGTCTGTGGCCAATCATGGAGCAAAATCAAACATTAGCAGCAAAGACAGACGTCCATCCTCTAACTTGGGTCTTTCTTCATATGCAAGTTTTTTGTTTTTAATTTTCTCTGAGGGGTTTTGTGGGGACTGGTGCTCAGTGCCACCTCTTTTTCATTCAGCCCTAAAGCTTCAAGTGATATTGTTAAAAAGCAAGGCTCTTCAATTTTCTGGAACTGCTACAGAGTTTGCTAAGGTACATTTCTTCTGTCAAGTATGACTGTCGTTATCGGAACCTCCAGATGGTCTAATGAGTTGTAAATTAACACGTTTTAGTGATCAGATTTGCAGCATTGTTTAAGTATAGAGACACTTAATTTAAATCAGAATTTTTCTCTTGATGATTTAATCACATTGATTTAAAAATCAGTCCATCCTGCCTGTGCTGAACTCAAAAGTCCACTTAAAGGTCAGGAGACCCTCCAAAACAGGGTACTGAGGGGTTGCAGTGAGAGGGGGGAAACTGGCAGAAATTAGGGAGAAGCAGGAAGTGCCTTTCCACTTGTGCAATGCACTTTTGGATACAACTCACTGCTACATGCAGCACTTATGCAGGAGTCATGATGTCTGAACCAGTCCTATGTAGGGATGAGCCCAAATCATTTCGCAGCTTCTCTGAAGAGGTGCTGAAACAATTCGGCTCCCTGCAGCCGAAACATTTTGGCATGGAGTGTGCCTTTAAAAGGAGGCAGGCATGTCTTACCTGCCCCTCTCTCAAACCTCCGCTACGAGGAGGCTTGAGGGCACGCCATTTGTGTGCTGATGCCATGCGAGGGATGCTGAGAGCAGGGCCTGAAACTAGCCTTCAATGGAAACTGATGGCTTGGCTAGCTAAAGAATTTGTTTCGTTTTATTTTCTTTTTAAATATTTGATAGCAACATGTTTAACTTGAGAAAAGGCAAATATTTTCATTTTATATTAACTCAACTGGATATTATGAATTCCAATTTGTTCCAATAAAAGAAGAAAATAAACCATTATGCTGTAATCTATGCAATCAGTTGTGCGGGCACAGTGATAGTCCACAAGGGTATATTGATTATGGAAAGCATTAAATTAGGGGTGTGTATGAAACAATTTGGCACGTTTAGTAGGGATGCGCTGAATCATTTTGGTGGGGCGGAGAGAGGCAGAGGTGTAACTAGGGAAAACGGCGCCCAGGGCAAGCACTGAAATGGCGCCCCCCCACGCCCCCCCCCCCCAACATACTACATTATACTTAGGTTTTTCCTCACAAGTGCCCGCCGCCGCCGCCAAGCCAGGCCACTGACTGGCCGCCAGGCGCCAGCAAAGCAATGGGGGGGGCGCGGGGGGCACGGAAGGGACCACTCATGGGGGAGGGGGCTACAACATGCTCCCTTGACTGCTGCAGCGCTGCTGCACTGAGCAGGAAACATTTGTATTAACAAAAAATTTAAAAAAAATTTTGTCATGGTGGCGCCCCCCATGTGACCAGAAAAGATGGCGCCCGGGGCATGTGCCCCCCCTGCCCCCCCTATAGTTACGCCTCTGGAGAGAGGGACCTTTAAGGATGAGTAAAGGAAGTCCTTATCTGCTTCCCCACTGTCCCACCGCTTTTCCAGCTGCAGCACTGCAGTGCTCAGAAGTCCACACACAGCTGATGTGCTGATTTAGTGGCCATGTGCGGACTTCTTTGAGCATTGCAGCGCCACAGCAGGAAAAGTGGCAGGGCAGTGGAGGAGCAGATAAGGACTGCTTTACTCGTCCTTAAAGGTCCCACTCCTTGCTCCGCCAAAATGCTTTGTGCACATCCCTACAGTAAATCCAGCTGTGAGGAGCCTGCCTCAAATGCTATATCTACAAATGAGTAAAGTGACTAACTTATCCTCTGATAAATATTTTTACATGTTTTATAATTGATATCAAATTGTCTAACCATGTGATTCCTCAAAAAGTCCAATAAAACAATACAAAGAATGTAATTGAGAGAAAAATATTACATTCAATTCTATGTCACTTGTTTTATGTAAATATATCCTGTAACATTGTGTATGCATGAAGGACTGATGCAACCAAGATGGTCAATCAGGAAATCATTTGCATGCATGCATAAATCTCCCTCTCTCCTCCTCCTCCTCTTCTACTGAATTAAATATGCATAGATTTTAAACAGAAGCAAACAAAAATGAAGACCTGCCATGGGATGAGAGACACTGGTATTTAAAGCTTTGTCAGATTTGTATTGTGCTGTATTGCATACTGAATATCAGTACACCCTCAAAATAAAACAAAATGAGTTACATTAAGACAAAGGGTAGTGTAAATTGTAGGAATATACCTTCAGGTGCTCAGGGAAAAAGATTTCATCTACATTTGTTTAACCAATTTCCTATTTATTGAATACAATTCAAAACCTGCATCTAAATATTAGGAGTTAGTTTCCTGATCGGGAATATCACTTCTCCATGAACATAAACCTGAAATATCTCACAGTAATAGATTGTTTCCAATTAAAGACAGCAACTATCTGGTCAAACATTCACTTCTTCTTATACCTGGCTTGAAGCACTACCACCACTATTACCAGACAAAAATTAGCAATGAGAAACACTACATGAAAATAAATGATTGTGTATATAACCCATTGGTTCTCAACTTTAAGATAGCTGATATGCACTTGTTTTCTAAATTAAACTAGGAGACATATTTCACTAAATCCACTCCCTGCAAGTTCCAATTTTCAAGTACATAAGAATAAGGATTACCTGCCCTTAGAAAAGTTCCATCACTGGGTTTCTAAGTGAATGACTGATCTGGGTGTACCTCCTAATTGACAAGTCATAAGCAAAGAACATGAAGCCCCATCTGATGGTGAACACTTTGGGCTTATAGGAGCCATTATTTAAATACCATATTAATATAGGTAATGCAAAAAAACCCACACACGTTAAAATAAATATTTAATGTATTTCTTGCACCACACAAGTTGTGAATTGTGTCCTAAACCTTAAGCAGCAAATTCAAGGTCTGAACTTTTTTTATTTAACAAGATTAGTTTCAGTTTACTTACTTTAGTACTTACAAACGCAGTACCAATCAGTGACAGTCTATGACCCAAAAATTAGTGATGGGGAAATGGATTATGAAAGTTAAACATTGATGTACAAGAAGTAGGGATGCAAGCTCAGGATAGTATATGGATTATTAATTAAGCTTCCCTCAGAAGGCAGTCTCTGGTGAAGTTGCTGAAATTATTTGCTCTATTATTATTCCCTTGCTTCACTCTGGTGACACAATCCAGATTATAGCCCCCACTGTTCTATGGGCCATATCAATTGTGAAATTGTATACATCTATATCTATATACACTAGCTGATCTAATACTGAATAACACCAAGTCATCTTTTCTAGTCATTTTCATGAAGCAAAAGATGCAATTTTAAGACATATATATCCATCTTACAAAACTCTAGTTGCTTGCTTGCTTACATTGCAAATTAAGTACAAAAATGTTCCTAGCCAACCTGCCAATAAATATCCATGATAATCATCTGCGGTATCAATAGCACTGAAATTCTTTTCCAGTTTTTTTAAAAAAGCATCCTAGCCTGGTACCCTAGAGACTTGCTAGGCACAAGTTACAAGGCAAGTAGGGATTCACAAGCTGGACTATATAAGAGCAAATATACAAACCAGTATTTTAAGAAGTTCCAAACATGTTCTAAAAGTATATGGAAGCTTAAGAGTTACCTGTATGCATCGTCTTCTTTCAAATTTCATATCATCCTGTGGGGTGGGGGGGAGGGGAGAGGCCAGCAGCAAACACTGTGAACATAAAGAAACATTAATCAGATGTCAGAAAGAACATCTTTAAACAGCAGCCCTAGAAATGGTTCAACCATTATGTCAGCACTACTATTGCTCCAAAATGGCCACTCAGTGTTACACTAAGCTGACTACAGCAGTTAGCTGTGTAATGAGTCTTACTAACGACAACAGATTTGATGATCCCCACAAAGATGCCACTGGAAATACTTTTGTGTGCCATGTGCCCAAACCTGAGACCTAAAATTTGAGAGTCAGATGTGGATTCCCCCAATCATGGAGAGAGCCTCAATGCCAGATTCTTCTCCACATAATTGTGGAGTGCCAGTGGCTTTCAAAATGTATGGCCCCCGCATCCAGTTGGTGTCATGAAGAAGCATCAACACTAGCTCCATACAGTAGCTATATTTTATGCTGACTATATGAATCATCCAAAATGTAAGAGTCAATCTTTATAACACTTTCTGTATCAACCTAAGTTTCCCAATCTACACATTCAGAATGGCTATTTGTCTTGCTGGCCATAGTGTAACTTATTCCACAATTTAGCTCTCTGTCTACTTTTGAGGACAGTTTAACAGCACATTCCTCCATAAGAACAGACTCTCTCTTAAAATCACTTTCTGGCTGAATGGCATTATCTTTTGATCTTGAGCACACCTTGATTACACCGCTGCTAATAAAGTCACTAATTAACTGACTGACAAGATGGGGCAGAAATAGAAGGATACAACACATTTTTTTTTTTCATTTGAAATGGGCTAACAAACATCTGTCCTTTTATATTTATCTGTTCTTGACAGGTTTTCAGACATAGGTTATCAGTCACAGAGAGTGTCTTTTTCACACCAAATACATACAAGCTCCTACTAAAATGAGATCCTTAACTGGTCTGCTGGCTGTATAAGCAACTACCTCTAATATGCTATTACATATCAAATGCAAAAACTTGGTTCTTTCCCTTAAATATCTAAATAATTAAGTATTCTCATTGAGCAGAAGGTGGTTTCCTTATTCTCCATGACATTTATAAGAGAGCTACTTTTACTAAACAAGTTGTATATTAAAATTATACAAGCATGGCAGTATCGATATAGTTAAGGTGAAATGGGGGGGAAACGCATTCTACCGTTATAAATCCTGAACATTCTATTTGGACATAAACATCCAAACCAGTTGTTAAAACTTCCTGAAATTTGGAACAGAGTAATCATGGAAGAAGCAACAGCATTTCATACAGATCCACTGAAGAATGACTAGAATACACAGTTTGAAAACTATTGCTGTAATAATCCATTTTTCACATATTTGGCTGCAAGTAATGCTCCTTATTTTCTTGCCCCTTTAAGAGTGAGAGAGAGCGTGTACTTTAAATTGGGTCAATAGAAAAAACACACTGAGTATTTCTTGAGTTATTAGCCTTTGAAGTCCCCATTATAGCAAGGTAGTCTAGTCTGGACAAGTGTCACAACATATTGCAGAAGTGGGACTTAATTTTGTGACAAAATGTTTGCCCCAAAAAATAATGGCAGTTGTCTGAGTGGAATATTCTTTTGGTCATAAAACAGCAGAGATTTCTAATCTCTGAAATCTGGCAGAGTAACTAGACTTTGAACACAACCCCAACTCCCCAAATTTAGTACAGAGTTCTTAAAAATTACAGATACATTAGCAATGATTCTATAGGTATGAGAGTACCTGTAAAATTGGGAGTTTTTTTTAATATATATATATATATAAATAATAAATTTTTATGCCGCCCACTAACCAAATCTCTAGGTGGTTTACAGCATAAAACAAACCTAGAATTTAACAGTGGATACATATAAAAATCAGATTAAAATATCAATAAAAGCACACCAACTATCAATAAAAGCACTCCAACTAGCTAAAAATCTCAGCTGAAGAGATATGACTTTGTTTCCTAAAAACCAACAGGGATGGAGCATCATTAATCTCAGCAGGAAGTGCATATCACAGTCCTGGGACAACTACAGAGAAGGCACGCCTTTTAGTTGCCACCAGACGAGCTGGCAGCACCCTCAGGTGGACCTCCCCTGAATCTATTAAAAAACCATGATCTCTCATGTTAAACCCAGAAATTTTTATTGATCATAGAATTGAAACCGATTACCCCAACTGCTTGAGATTTGGCAGGGAGTGATCAAGTGTCAAGTTCCACCTTATCCCCAAATTTGGTGAAGTTCTGTTGAGAAATTACTGATACACAGTAGTTTCAAAGTTTACCCTGCAGAAGCTGGAAAGGAAAACAACACACTATAACCCAATAAAAGCAGTTCTAAGAAACAAGTCTAGTGAATTGGCTTTTTAGTCCTAGGTTTTTCTAAATCTCCATCTGCAAATGATGAAAAAGTGAATTGCATTGTAGGTATGTTGTAACATAATACAGCTGATGAGGGGTTTACTATATGCTCAATGAGTCTGTGTGCCATGTTTAACTAGAAAGTTAGTCTTAGTCCTTGGTTACAAGCTTGTGGTAACAGTGTGAATACATTGCAAGGATAATATAACATCTTCTGGACTGCTGGTGCCTAAAACGTGGTACTGAGAAGTATGCTACCTCTAGTATCACTGATAACTGTTACAAGATCTATATTAAGCAATTTTTAAAAAAGTATTAGTACATTATATCACAGATTAATGAGGCTGGCCCACTAATTTTGATCATCTTCTGTAATGGTTGTACTAAGAAGCATGATACATTCCTATGCATGTTAAACAAGTAAATAAAATAAATTGAACACTTCAAGTGCTGGGTAAATTGCAAATATTATAGTAGTAAAAAATTAACACGCTCTTCACAACTCCACATTGCGCACACATAAATAAATATACCACCCAGAGCCTTTTAGATAGGGTGGTATAAAAATGTAATAATAAGCAAACATAATTCAATCATTTCCCTTTTTAAAAAAACAAGGAAATTAAACTTCAAAAAAGTTCTTCAGAATTGGCTCTAGTTGCTCAAACTTGGAGGATATCTTGAGTGGAGAATTAAACTCTAGTGTAAATAAAGAGAAAAAAGATAACAAGCACATAGAAACTAATAGAGGTGAAGGGATATTCGACTAAGACCTATGATAAGAAAACAAACCATCTAAAATAATGGATGGAACCAAGCTAACAAGCCTACTGTAATTTAGAGACATCTTTAGTGGTGAACATAATTTATCTAAAAAGCAGTATTCGACATGCATAGAATATCACTTACAACAGGGGTCCTCAAACTTGTGTCCCCAGATGTTGTTGGACTTCAACTCCCATAATCCCCATTGGGAATTTGGGAAATAATCCCCAACCACAGTGGCCAAAGGCTTTATTTCCCAAATTCCCAACGGGGATTATGGGAGTTGAAGTCCAACAACATCTGGGGACCCAAGTTTGAGAAATTACAGAAATTCCAATCCCAGTACAGTGTTGCAGTTAACTACTTGAACACTTGGACAAAGGAACATCTAACTGCTGAATAACTAAAGACTCCTCCTGACACTCTAAGTCCTATAAGTATAATCCAAGCACAAGAGCACCCAAAATGCTATTTTTAGAATTACAGCGCTACTGTGCTTGCACTCACTGCTCTTTCCATCCTTGTGCTATAAGAACAGCATGCACAACTATGGAAGTGCATTATTTCTCTCTCTTCTGGGTATATGCCTTGAAAGCCTTGAAAGCCTTTTTGTGCTGTTCTGAGCCAAAACATCTGTGCACAATAAACCACAACACTGTCAGAAAACCCAAGTTGCTCCACTATCATGGAATATTCCATGCAACAAAAGGCAATGTGAATGTGCTAGCACAGGGGTGGGTAAACTGCCGTTGAACTACAACTCCCAGCATTCCCAGTCACAATTTATTGTCACTGGTAATGACAGGAGTTGTAGTTCAACAACAGCTGGATGGCCAAGTTTGCCCAGCCCTGTGCTAGCCCTAGACCTACAAAGGATAGAGGAGTTATGTGGGCTGAGGAAATTAATTTCTTGCTCATCCTCTACAAAGAGTTGAAAGAGGAATTACTTAGTCTCATCCCATCTATCAGTACTCAGAAAAAAATATTGTGAAGGGAGATGAAAGTGGTTCCTTCTCAACCCAGATGACCCTTAGAGAGGTGAAGAGCTGAGCCCACCTTTAAAACTGAAATCATCTGTGTAGAAGTAAGTATGCTAAATCTATTAGCAGCATGGATTCCCGTATGCAACTACATAAGCATAGGCTTCTGCTAGACTTGAGAATCTCTAGATCAGGGCTAATGCACAGCCTTTGTGCTCTGAGGAAGAGCTCCAACAATATATACTCTGAGCCCAAACCCCACCACCCTGATCCTTCTGGTGGCAAAGGAAGGCTCAGCCACCATTTGTTATTTTAAAGACTCTTTTGAAGAAAGGGGAAGCTTGGGGCTGACTACATGCCTCTGAGCCCAATTCCCTCTCCTTGGAACACTTTCAGGGGGCTCAGCCCCCTGCTTGTCTGCAAAGGTGTGCATGAGTGGTGGAGGGGGAAGGAGCTTCAGGGATGTCCACATGCATATATCTGGAGCTTTATTTCCCCTCTCTTAGGCAGGATGCCAATAAGTAAGATGACCAAAAAAATCTTCCCACCCAACTGCTGTGCTGACATCCTGCTCAGTTCATACAACTTATTCATCCTCAATTGGCTCATGGCTAGCCCCACGACATTACCCTCTGCTCCTAGGGTTTTATTAAATATTCCCCAGGGGCATAAAAGAAGTGCATTATGCAATCCACAGCCAATTTTATGCGTTTCTGGTTAGGCAGGGGTACTTCTGACTCCCTGCTATTTTTCTGAAAGTAAGGGGTCTCTACCATAGGTAGTCATTCTCTTCTCGCCTTTCCTGCATTTATCGCATGGGATAATCCACACACAGATCATACTTTATAAATATAGGGAGCAATTACTAGCAACATCATAATTGTTTTCCAATTTTAAGCAAACTGGAACAAAATGTAATTTTACAGGTAATGCTAAAATACTGGTACAGATGCAATAATCTAAAACTACATATCACCTACACTCTAGAGAGAATGTCAACTATACATGATTGAAAAACATTGAACAGTTATAATTCCCATAGCAAGCCAATTCTCCATTGTACACACAAACATTTGGTATTTGTCAAATTAGTATAAACATACTATACAATAATACAAAAAACACATGGGAGACTTCAGCTATGGTGATTGTATAAAGTTTGTGCCAACATTAAGTGCTGTTTCAAATAATTTTGTTATTTTGACAGAAATATACCTTGAGAAAGTATGATCAAAATTTATAGGGTTGGACTCATGGGCATAGCACCCGTTGGACAAAAAGGGATAAATGTCCCTGGGCCCAGAGGGTCAGGGGCCCCCCCAAGCAGGCCACCTCTGCCCCTGTCCTTTCCCTTGCCCTGCCACTGCACCACAGCTATTTCTGTTGGCCTCCAAGCGGTGGAGGTCTCCGAGCAGCAGCGGCGGGCACTGTAGCTGACCGGACAGCTTCTCCAGCCAGCCTCTGTCCGGCCTAATTGTGCAGTTTGGATATGGACATCGTATGCCCAAGATGAACAAGAATGTGATGTCCATGTCTGAATTACGCAGGTGCTCAGTTCAGCTGGAGTGGCCAGACAGAGGCTGGTTGGAGAAGCCAGCCAGCCAGCTAAAGCGCCTGCCCACCAGCCTCCCACCCTCTGGAGGTAAACAGAAATAGCGGCGGCAGGACAGGGGTCGGCAGCCGGGTAGGGCAGGGAGATGTTGGTTGCCCTGCCCCTGGCATCTGATGTCAGATACAGAGAGTGTGGCTTTGGGCACTGGAGCCGTGCACGTTTTGCACGCATGAAGTGGGAGGGGAGCAACACTGTTTCCTCTAAGGCGTGCACACATGCGTGCGCTCATAACTTTTTGGATGTCCGCTCAGTTCATTTTAGATCCCACTCAGGCTGAATCAGGAAGGCCCCGTTCTGAACGCAGGTGCGCGCACACTACCTTGATACTGCCACCCAGAACAAAACTCATTCCACACAGAGATGAAAAAAATTAGAGGGACCACTGAGCCCCAAAAAATATTTTGTCCCCTGCCCCCCAGGGGTCTCACTATGCCCCTGGTTGGACTAGAATCTGGGTTAAATTGCCCCCTCAAACATAGACTACATGACCTGGTCTGGCAAGAGTGATCCACATGCCTCAGAAACAGGCTTTGATGTACAAATTCTGTGTAATTTAGTACAGTATACTTCATGCAAAAGACGTTCTGGGGTCGGGGGGCACTTTTCCAGAACCTGAGATTCCCACACTGTATATAGATACTCAAGGAGATGATCAACGACCAGGATACCTCTTTCCTTGCCAACAGGTAATTAGCACTGTCAGAAGCGACAATGTTAAATCTATTCCTAGCAGCAAGGATTCCCACATGCAACAACGTAAAAATAGTCTTCTGCTAGACTTGAGAAGCTCCAGATCAGGGCTAATGCACAACCTTGGGTACTCAACTTTCACTTCATTGTACTGTACTTATACTGTCCTCCTCCTCCCTTCCTGTCAGAAAGTGCAGTGCAAAAACCAAGTCCACAGTCGCTTAGCTTCAAAACTGCTAGAGCATCAGCCACCCCCACCCCCCGCCCATACTATTCACTGGGCTTTATTTGCTATCTATAAATTGGAACTAGTAGTACACTCTCATATCTGCAAACACAAACACAAACAGCTGTAGAGAGATAGAATTGTATAGTGGGTTGTGGGCCATGAAGTCTCCAATTCAATTCTTTCCTTAACCACAAACTCAATGGGTGGCTTTATCAGAACTCTATTTCTCAGTCTTAGCTTGCAATAGATAATACTACTGATCAGTACAATGATCTTCTAAGAAAGTCTGAAATTGTGCATGTGAAATGCTTTAAACAGTCAAAAAGTACCATATAAATGTTACATATTAATTGAAGTAGTCTGAAAAATTAAAATGCTGTTATTTAAATTATACTAGTCCATTTATCACCCTATCATATATATTATTAAAATATATGCAGCAAAATATTAACACACACCCCTCTTATACCAATTGCTATTTCAAACAGAAAGGTCATGCATCATTTTCCAAGAATAATAAGTGGATCTGGAATTGTTTGTATATAAGCATATGACTTTATCAACAACTTTTCCACATATCAAAACTGATTTTGTTTTATAACAAAATAGTGCCCCATGCTTTTCTACTGAAGATCTGAGGAGTAACTGGTATCTACACTATATTTATGAAAAAGGAAACAAAATGATCTGTGAAATCACATTATGTTATGTGACTAATTTACAAGGCAAGTGTGTAGTAGGCACAGACAAAAGGGGGTGGGGGGGAATCAAGCCTTTGCTGAAAATCTCTGTACTTGTGTACCTGAAATTCAGCATTTCACACTGCACTATAACCAAAGCTTTTGTTTCCTTTATACACTTTAACATGAGCCTTATCTTAAACAAGATCACATGGCTGGTACTGGGGAAAACGGACTATATACTAGAGGATTTGACCCAACACACCTTCCTAATATGTAGGAAAATATCTACCACCTATTGGTTACATGAGTGAATGTCTAGCAATTATTAACCTGGAAAGAATTGTTATGTATCCTTTGCGAGTGGCAAACTAGAGGGCTGTTTTAATTAAAATTAGTACAGTATGCAAAACTGAACCAATAGGTGACCTTTGCTCAAAGTTAACAATCCATCAACAGAAAAGAATCTCTCTCTCTCTCTCTCTCCCCAACTTATTTTGTGCATTTGATACAAACCACAATTAGTCACCTTTTTGATGTCTGCTTTGATCCTTTATGGCATAAAACGTATTATTTTCTTATTCCATTATTTTTTAAAAGCAAATTTGTTTTAATATGAAAAAAACTTTAGACTGATAAGACATATTTGAAATACCACCCAACTTGAGATAGCTAGAGTATATCCTCAATCAAAATAGTGAACAACTGCCAAACTCACCAAAACAAATCCTCACAGACTTATAGCCTGATCCTATCCCTGACTGCAAAGTTCCCTTTGCCATTCAATGCTATAATGCCTCTCTGATGACCCTATTTAAGCTGCAACAGCTATAGCAACATACTGCAACAGAGTCTCTCATGTGTGTTGCTGACTTTTCCTCATATAAATGAACTGAAGCCACTCATATAGGAGAAAGTAAAAGGGTATATTTGAGAATACAACTCTAGCTTCTACTCTAGCTCCAAACTCAGGTTGAGTAAACCCATGTTTCTCCTATCTGATACAAACTGTCGGCTTTGGAAAAACAGGTTGCTCACCTGTAACTGATGATCTGGTAGAGATCTGTCGACATCCATAAGAATGGGTTCTGCACCTGCACAGGAACCATACGGTAGCCATGCCGCAGCTTGTCGAGGCATCCAAGCCCCACCCCCACACCAGAGCATGCTATTTAAAGGCAGGCTGAATACAACATCCCTCAGTTCTTGGACGACCACCGTGGAGGACAACCATCCAGGTAAGGAGATTAGTTCATCATCGTTGAAAGAGACATCAAGAGCAATGGCATGCACAACACTACGCACATAGCAGAGCACTACTACTGCAGAGGGGAGGTCAGGAGGGTCCTTTTGACGGATCTCTACCAGATCATCAGTTACAGGTGAGCAACCTGTTTATCTTGATCAAGATTTGTTGATATCCATAAGATTGGGTGTTTAGCAAGCTCCCAATGAAGGAGGCTGCAATAGATATTATTGCAACACCCTTTTAAAACACTCCTCCTGAAGCTAGCCTCAGCAGCAGCAGATGACGTAGTGCTTAACAAAGGGGAATTCCGACGACCAGGTTGCTGCTTTGCAGATGTCCATGAAGGTCACTCCGGAAAGGTGTGCAGGCAAGGAAGCATAGGCTCGGGTGGAATGGGCCCAGATGGCTTCTGGTAGAGTCTTGTTCTGTAGACTATAGGTGAGCAGGATCAGCTCGATGAGCCACCTTGACAATTGTTGTCTAGAAATACAAGAGCACTTGGTGGGGCCTTTGTAGGCTATGAAGAGGCGTGTGGAGGCGTCTAAAGTCCTTTATGCGTGCCATGTAGAACAAGAGAGCTCTGCACACATCTAGCAAGAGCATGGATCTCTCCAGGGCAGAGGAAGGATTCCTGAAAAAGGTAGGCAGAAGGATGTCCTGGTTCAGGTGAAAACTAGACACAACTTTTGGATTGTTTGTTTTTTTAAAAAGAGGAGTCTAGGCGCATCCGGACCTTATCTTAATAGAATCTTGTGTATGGAGAATCAATTCTAAGAGCCGTAAGCTCACTGACTCACTGTGCTGTGGTGATGGCGATCAGGAAGGCAGTCTTTAAGGAAACCATTTTCAAAGGTGCTGTAGCCATGGGTTCAAATGGTGCCTGGGGAAGTGAGGAAAGCAACGAAGATAGGCTCCGTTGCTCTACTGGGGCTTTCACTGGAGGATAGACATTTGAAAGGCCTTTCAAAAAGGCTTTCCTTTTTGGATGAGAAAATAGTGTCTTTCCATCACAACCTGGGTACTTTGACAAACAGGCAGCCAGATGGACCTTCAGCAAGACGTTGGCCAGTCCTTGCGACTTCAGAGTGGAGAGATACAGCAGTACTTGCTGGACAGACGCCTGACTTGGTAGAAAATCAGGGGACCTTACATAGGTCTTGAACTGGAGCCACTTGATCAAATAATTGCGTCTGGTAGAGGCCTTCTTTTGGTTGAGTAAGATATGGTTTAGAAGCCTATTCATCAAATGGTCAACTGGAGTGTGTGAATGTCTGGGTGAAGGATGTGACCGTCATCTTGTGAGAGAAGGTCCAGTCTCTGAGCTAGCTGGTAATACAGGTTCCTGGGCAGTCTGCATACCTGTGGAAACTAAGGTTGCCTTGGTCACCACGGTGTTATGAGAATGCAGGCTGTAGGACGCGAAAGACAAGCTACGACTCTAGCGATTATCGGCTGTGGAGAAAATATATATGGTGTCTCCTGTGACCAGTCCAGTTGAAAGGTACCTCCTAAGGACCAGGGATAGTGTCCCGCCCTGGAGCAAAAGTGGGCACATTTCGTGTTTGTTGAGGTTTCAAACAAGTCTACTGATGGTTGTATCCAATGCTGGAAGGAGTTATGTATTCTGATTTGAGCTCCCACTCGTGTTGCCGATCCTGGAGGAAAACCCGACTGAGGTTGTCAGCCAGGATATTGTCCAGACCCTTGATATGCACGGCAACTGGGGAGACTCTGTGTCGGATGCACCAGTGCCACATCTCAACACTGAGAGCACACAAACTGCGGGATACAGTTCCGCCCTGACGGTTGATGTACGCTTGAGCCGTCGTGTTGTCGAGTTTAACTTGGACGGTTCTGTCTTGTACGACTGGCAGGAAAGCTTGAAGTGCATGAAAAACAGCTAGCAACTCCAAGAAGTTGATATAAAGCCGAGCCTGGTGTGGGGACCATTTCCCTAGGGTCTGAGGACATTCACAGTGAGCACCCCAGCCTCGAAGGGAAGCATCTGTTGTCAGCCACACTGATGGCGATGGTGCTTGGAACAGTACCCCACTGAGGTTTCTGCGTTCCATCCACCAGGTCAGCAATTGTAGGTCTTGGGGTGGTTATCTCCAGTCGCTTCCTTTGACTGTGTCTGATGGAATGGAAGACCGACAGAAACCACATCTGTAGTTTCTGCATTTTCAGGCGGGCATAGTGGATGACTGTATTGCAGGAGGTCACAAGGCCGAGCAGGCATTGTATTAACTGCGCTTGCTGTACAGGGTGTCGCTGGAAGAGAGTCACCAGATCCCAGATGCAGATGTACCTCTCTTCTGGTAAGTATGCTTTTTGGTGGGGATAGTGTCCAGGTCCCCTTGCAAATTCTCCCAAAGGCGAGAATTAAACTTGGCAGTACATGCAGCATAATTGGTCACCTCTCACTTGCATCCTCCTTTTTCAGGTGGGACCGTATGGCATTTTCCAAACTTAGAAAATGGTGCAGTCAATCACCAACGAGTTGGGAGCAGGGTGCTTCAACAGGTAAATATTATCTTTTCCCTGTATTTAGTAAAGACTCTCAAGACTTTTAGATGTGGGGGTGAAGGTATGTAGGACCTTCCACGCGCATTTTGCTGCCCGTGTAATAACTGGAAGCATAGGCAGGGCCACCGATGCAGTGGACTGTGTCTTAATCATAAAATTGTAGACGGAGTCGTCTATAGTAGCTAGTTTGAATCTCAGATCGAGACCAAGTGCCTCCACCATGGCCCGAACATGTGTATGGTATGCCTTCATCTCCTCATTAAGGGAGACATAAATAGAAGGGGCCACATCAGCCAAGGGCTCCACGATGGCTTCTTCTCCTTCAGGGTCTGATTGAAAATCTGAAGAGCCATAATGCTCGGAGGGTGAACCCGTTGGTGACGAAGGAACAGCAGTTTGGGTTTCTACTGTGGTCACCGGAGAGAAAGGTAATGCTCTTGTCTGAGTTACTACATAATGGGTCGCAGGATGCTTGGTCTGAGAAGCCTGATGTCCAATGCTCGGAGTGCTGGTTTGAGTAGCCGTGGAGAGATACGAAGTGGCGTGCCCTCGGGAAGTTGCCAGAGGTAATGTGGTCAACGACAAGAAGGACAGAACCGGTGTCGGGGGTTTCCAAGGCTTGGCTGTTTCGCAGACGTAAGGCACTGTGGGTGGGCAGGTGGTAATTGCTGGTCTAGAACTGACTACATGAATGGGCGCAATGTGGGTAAAACCGCAGGTGTGCCAGGGAAGAGGATTCTATTTTTGCATTTTTATTGGCTTTTACAATTGCTTTACATTCAAATTACATTCATTTATTTAATTAAGTAAATATCGACTTCCCGCTTCCTATCTGAGCGGTTCATGTTAACTATACATATAAACCATTGCTATAATAATTCAAAACATAGCTATTCCACATTACTACTCGATTTTACCCAACCCAACCTGCTATTTCTATATTTCAAACCCTGCTGAAAAGTCCATATTAGAAAAATTGTTCTTTAAGTAAAGTAAAAATGGTTCCCAATCTTTGAAAGATTCCAAATTTCCATCCCTTATAAGTGCTGTAAGCTTTGCCATCTCAGCATATTCCAAAATTTTTATCAACCAAACTTCTTTTGGAGGGCATTTTAGTGTCTTTCCATTTCTGTGCATATACTAACCTAGCTGCCGTGGTTGCATACATAAAAAATGTTAAACTTCTTCTGGAAAACTCTCCTTGGGTTATTCCCAGCAGGAAGGATTCTGGCCTCTTGGGAAATGTCATTTAAAAATTTTTCTTCAACTCATTATATACCATATCCCAAAAAGCCTTTGCCTTCCCACATGACCACCACATATGGAAAAAAGTTCCTTCATATTTTCCACATTTCCAATAGGGATGTGCAAAAAATTTCGGGCACAGAACGATCTGTGCCCGAAACGAACAATTTCGGGTGATTCAGGGCCGAACCGAATCACCCACGATGCCCCCCGAATTTTTTCGGGCACGAGCCGAATCACCCGAATTTCGGGCACAAAAAATTCGGGTGATTCGGTTCATGGTTGATTTTTGGCGATTTTTTAAAGTTTTAGTGACTTTGGGGCAGTTCGGGGGCATAGCATGAGATTTGGGCAAAAGGAGTGGGGTGGGGTGGTAGTGCCTAATGGGTGCAGGCTACCACCCCAATTTCAGGGGGATTGGGCAAAGGGATGATTTTTGGTAAATTTCTGAAAATTTCATGTCTTTGGGGCAGATTGGGGCATATTGGGGCAGAAAGTGGGGGCTGGGGCAGAATAGTGGCGTGGGGTGGTAGTGCCTCATGGGTGCAGGCTACCACCCCAATTTCAGGGGGTTTGGACAAAGGGCTGATTTTTTGAGAATTTTTGAAGTTTTGGTGACTTTGGGGCAGTTTGGGGGCAGAAAGTGTATCTGCCCCAAAAGAGTGGGGTGGGGTGGTAGTGCCTCATGGGTGGAGGCTACCACACCAATTTCAGGGGGATTGGGCAGAGGGCTGATTTTTTGAGAATTTTTGAAGTTTGGGTGTCTTTGGGGCAGATTGGGGGCAGAAAGTGGATCTGCCCCAAAGGAGTGGGGTGGGCTGGTAGATAGTGCCTGATGGCTGGAGGCTACCACCCATCCCCAATTTAAGAGTGATTGGGCAGAGGGGTGAATTATGGTGAATTTATTTGTATGAGGTTTGTCTTCAGAAGGTGAAGTGTGCTAAATTGATTACTTCCTCATATTATTCATAGTAAAGGAAAGTGTGAAAAAGTGAAAGTGGGGTCATGAGAGTTGTTTAATTGAAAAAAATCTCATTTGCTATGATAGAATGAGAATTCACACCTCAGAAAAAACTTCTGAGGTGTGAATTCTCATTCTATCATAGCAAATGAGATTTTTTTCAATTAAACAACTCTCATGACCCCACTTTCACTTTTTCACACTTTCCTTTACTATGAATAATATGAGGAAGTAATCAATTTAGCACACTTCACCTTATGAAGACAAACCTCATACAAATAAATTCACCATAATTCACCCCTCTGCCCAATCACTCTTAAATTGGGGATGGGTGGTAGCCTCCAGCCATCAGGCACTATCTACCAGCCCACCCCACTCCTTTGGGGCAGATCCACTTTCTGCCCCCAATCTGCCCCAAAGACACCCAAACTTCAAAAATTCTCAAAAAATCAGCCCTCTGCCCAATCCCCCTGAAATTGGCGTGGTAGCCTCCACCCATGAGGCACTACCACCCCACCCCACTCTTTTGGGGCAGATCCACTTTCTGCCCCCAAACTGCCCCAAAGTCACCAAAACTTCAAAAATTCTCAAAAAATCACCCCTTTGTCCAAACCCCCTGAAATTGGGGTGGTAGCCTGCACCCATGAGGCACTACCACCCCACCCCACTATTCTGCCCCAGCCCCCACTTTCTGCCCCAATATGCCCCAATCTGCCCCAAAGACATGAAATTTTCAGAAATTTACCAAAAATCATCCCTTTGCCCAATCCCCCTGAAATTGGGGTGGTAGCCTGCACCCATTAGGCACTACCACCCCACCCCACTCCTTTTGCCCAAATCCCATGCTATGCCCCCGAACTGCCCCAAAGTCACTAAAACTTTAAAAATTCACAAAAAATCAGGACTTTGCCCAATCCCCCTGAAATTGGGGTGGTAGACTCTACCCATTGGGCACTACCACCCCACCCCAAAATTTTGCCCCTGGGACCCTTTTTACCCCCCCGAATCGATTCGGATTCAGATTCGGATTAAATCCGAATCCGAACCGAATCAAGGGTGATTCGGGTGACCCAGATTCGGGCACAAAACAGAACGGGGGTGATTCGGCTCGGGTCCGAGCCGAATCACCCGAAAATCCGAATTGCACACCCCTAATTTCCAACATTTGTTTGAAACATTTTTATACATTAATGCTAATGTTTTCGGTGTCAGATACCAGTTATACATAATCTTATAATAATTTTCTTTTAAAGTATAACATGCAGTAAACTTTAAATAAGTTTTCCATAATTTTTCCCAAGCAGCCATATCTATATTATGACCCACATCGGGAAGAAGATTCTATAACTGGGCAGCCAAGAAGGACGTGTTGGTGGAGCTGAGGTGGTCTGTGGTTTGACCTCCGATGGGAGGAAGTCTCTAAAGGTTGATGTTGACGGGGTGCTCTAAGACGAATCCAGCATTGAGAGGAGCGTGTGCGTCATGGAAGGGTTGAGGCCCACAGCGGTATCCTTGGCGTCATCTTCAATATCGAAGGCAGGGAGTGGAGACTGGTAACAAGGAGTGACCTGTCTCGACACTGAAATCACTGTAGTATATAGGGTTGAAGGAATACTAGGACGAACTGTCGGTGTCGACGGAGGAGATGAAAAGACCGGCATTGGTGCTGGAGAGAGTGAATGCACTCTCGACATTGAGACTATCGGTATCGGCATCAACTAACGAGAAGACATATTGATACCGAAATTGGCACCGAAGGTTTGCCCTCAGGCGGCTGTGCCGATGCCAAGGAACCCATCGGTATCAAAGAAGGGAGTTGCACCATGGATGGAGATGGGGTGCGCTCTCCAGTAAAGTCGATAAGTTTCTGACACTTCCCATTAGGAGTTGAGGGTAAGTCAGTCCCAGGACGTTTCAATGGTTTCGACCCTCCCGACTGGCCCTTGACGTCAAGGTCGCAGTCAGTAGCAAAAGACACATGTTTTGGTGGCTTCGATGTCGATAGCGAGGACTCAGATGCTGAGGTCGATGTCAAGGATTTTTATTTGTACTTGGTCGCAGTTGACGCATGTTTGGGAGTCGATGCCAAGGTATGGGCCGATGTCGAACCATGCCTGGGAGTCGACCCATGCTTCAACGTTGAACTCACCAACTTCGACCATTGTGGAATCAGTATCGAAGGAGGGGCTGAGGATGATTTCGGCAGCATTTTCGACGACAAAGACAATGGCTGAGGCGTGACCGGAGTCGAGGGAATTAACACCTCATCATAAATCGCCACTCTGAGGCCAAGTGCCCAATTCTTCTGAGTTTCTTTAGAAAACTATAGGCATAGAGGCATAGCCAGCATGGTGTAGTGGTTAGAGTGCTGGACTAGAACCGGGGAGACCCGAGTTCAAAGCCCCATTCAGCCATGATACTTGCTGGGTGACTCTGGGCCAGTCACTTCTCTCTCAGCCTAACCTACTTCATAGGGTTTTTGTGAGGAGAAACTTAAATATGTAGTACGCCACTCTGGGCTCCTTGGAGGAAGAGCGGGATATAAGTGTGTGTAAATAAATAAATAAATAAATTTTACACGAAGATATTGTGTTCCTCACCCAAACTAATCAGGCACAGGTCATGGAGGTCCTTCGAGGGGAGTTTGGCGTTACAGCCCTCACGCCTTTTGAAGGATTTTTTTTCTCAGCAGCCATTTTGACATGCAAAGAAGAGTAATCTAGTTCATTCCGTGGGTCAAAATCCAATCTTAGTTCATCAGCTGGTCCATGTTAGGAGTCAAGAATGATTCGTCAGCCAGAAATGGGTCTTAAACTGATATCAGTGCTTTTTCTTTTTTTTTTTAAAGAATGAAGAACTCACGAACAACTTTCTGACTAAGAGGCGGCAGATTAAGGTCCAAACGCAAAGGCGCTCAGAAAAGAACTGAGGAACGTAGCATCCAGCCTGCCTTTAAATAGCACACTCTGGCTTGGGGGCAGGGCTTGGACACCTCGACAAGCTGCGGCATGGCTACCGCATGGTTCCTGAGCAGGTGCAGAATCCATTCTTATGGATATTAACAGATCTCGGTCCAGATCATGTTGTATGAAGTTCTTCATTAGATACAAACTACTGTTTTGTATATTATTGTGAAAGAGTTCACATAAGCCAAGTCTGGTTTTATATAAATTTAATAATTATTATTCACTATTCTATTTATTGTCAATTAAAAAAAAACCTATCAAAATATAAATAAAATGGTTCCCTTTCATTTAGGCGACATCTTCTTTATATATATTTATATAAGGTGTACCCGTCGCTAATCACATGTGTGGTAGTTCTCGCAAGAGTTCGCAAGCAGCTGCCAATTAACGATGGAGACAGGCAGCCAGGCCAGCCACGAAGAAGGGGCAGCAAGGGCAGCTGGCCGGAGAAGGGGCAGTGGAGCAGTGGCAGCCAGGCACGGTGGCATGGCCAGCCAGCAGCGGAGTGGCAGCCAGGAGCAGTACGGCCAGCCAGCGGTGGAGAGGGGGCAGCCTGGCCAGCCAGAGAGGGAAACGAACTGGGGCTGGGGCAAAACAAACTGGGGCTAAGGGGAGGTAAAAAATGAAATGAAGATTGACGAAGAGAGACAAGGAGAACTAAGGGCACAGATGCTCTGCACCAGGTCAGCTAGTTCTTTATTAAAATGTGCCAGGTTTATTTAGCTTCAGATAATTATTTTCCTCAGTTCACTGTTAAGTAAAAGATTTGCTGACTGCATAATATACATAGGATTAATCAGTTCCAAAAGTAGTCATGCTGCTTCTGTTTACAATTTCATTTGCCCTGCAACAGAAGCAAAGGTTTGGTGAGGAACAATTGCCCATCGCACAGTTATAAGATGGAAAATTCAAAAATACCATTTACAACTAAACTTTTTAAAGCAAAGCGCTCACCTTAGGACTGAGATTTCCAAATACAGCAGACAATTAACTAATAAACAGTGAAGTATATGCTTCTGACCTTCTATTAGACTGTGACGGCGGGGAGGGGGGAGATAATTAAGACCACTATTAACGAATACAATTAGTTAATCTGAGATAAGACCCCAACCCTAAATCTCAGCAGTCTCTGTTTTTTTGGGTTGTTGTTTTTTAACATCAATGGAGTAGAGATGGGAGAGAATGGGACGTTCTTTCCTTGATCAGCACTAAATACAGGAAGGAAGCAAATGGACAATTGGAGGCTCTTGACTTGCTTCTATTCAGTCTTGGGACACATCTATGTCAAGGAGAGCTACAGATTTACACTTAAACTAGAAGACGTTGTAGCGTATTCACCAGTGCATTACCATTACTTTGACTTAAGGTTCACTGTTGTCAACGAAACTGGAAGTCTGTTCACAAATAGGAAAATATCACATCTCCCTAAAGTTTTGTAGAGTACTTCAAATGTTTTTGGTTGGTTTAAAAAAAAAAAGATAGAAAAATGACTTAAATATTTAAAATAAAACATGGGAAGACAATCATTGCTATTGGGACAACCTGGAATTACACCAATCCCTACTTTATCAGTCCTCTTTGCATACCTATCAACCAGCACAGTACACATTAAAGAAAGTGAAAAATATTAGCATGCTTAGCAGGCCTGGAAAATAGCAGTCAAGAAGTAAGTGCATTTTAAATGGTTTTAATTGTGTTGATGTTTCAAATTGGTTTTATATTGTGAGCCACCTAGGAACCTTTTTGTATGGGGAGGTATATAAATGTACTAAATAAATACATAAGAATTAAATTTGGGCACACCATTAGAAGAGCAATCACTCGCACTCACCCACCCACCCACCTGCAGCTTTTCTTTATGGCCACACTGACATACACATCCCCACCATTTGATAGGTATTTCTCCACTATGCTATAAGAAGTAGAAACAACCAAAAGGGAACAAGCACGTTTCTGAGACTGTACGATGTTATTTGAAATGCTCCAACAGAAGTCCATCTGTCTCCAAAATGTTGGCCTAGAGCCAAAGAAAGGTTGCTGAGGCCTAGAATAAGCCTCATTAAACACTGGGGCTTTTAAGCTAACACATCACTGTTCCCTCTAAGGTGCACACGTGCAGGCACACACCAACTTCCAGGCCCCCGTGCAGCAGTTTCTGGCAGGTGTGCAGTCTCTGCTACGCCTGCCACAGTCGCACAACTGCCTAGCACACTGTTTCCTCCTCTCCCTAGCTGGGAAGCATTTCCACACTTCCCCCCCCCCTCCCTGGCCGGGTCGCTGCCTCCTCCTGCCAGCCGAGCCTCCTCTAGTTCCAGCCACAGCAGGAGGAGGACAGGATGCAGTGGCGGTGGCTCCCCCTCCCCCACTGCGGCTCCCCAGACAGAGCCCAGAGAGACCGGAGCTAGAAGTGGGGAAGAGGACAAGCGGCAGCAGGTCCCCTACCCCGCAGGGGGGGAGGGTTAAGAATTTTGTGCACCGCGCTTTGTGAAATAGTCAACACACGTGCGTGTTTGTGTGTGAGAGAGAGACACACTCTGACTGTTATGTGCACAAACCAACTTGACACTGCTGCCCAGGACAAAACTCTTTCCATTCACTGATTATAAAAATTAGAAGGAACACTGGTTAACATGCGTGGGATTCTGATATAAGTTAGTGATGCTCAGAATCAGAAGATCCTGAGTATCACTCTTAGCATAAATTCATGAGTCCTCAACTCCTGGCTCTATAACTGCTCTAAGGGACAATCATTATTCCACATAGCTATTATACTTTGATTATGTTACTTGTCTGGGTGGTCGCTGTGGTTGCCCAGAGAGCTTCCACACTGATATCTTGCCTGAGTGGCAAAAGCTAACTTAGCCAACGGGTTGCAAAGTATCTGTCATTTTAATTTTCACTCTCCCAATGCTGTGATGTTCTTATAGAACTCTCAGGACTGGTTCACCACACACAACTAGCATTAGTGACCATATAGATCAAGTTCTGTTAACTCTATTTTTGTTTAGGTACAACCATTTATAGTTAGATTTAATTTTTAATACGTTTCTTCCCTCTGCAACGTTAGCCTCCCCAATGGTCAGATTCCTTACTAGGTCATTAATACATATTAAAAAGCAAATGTCCCATTACAGCATCTTGGAGCATTCATTTACCTCTTCGTAAGGACCACTGACTATTTATGGCCTATTCACCATTTCTGTAGAGGGCCACTTTGCGTGTAACATGTCAATCTTATACACCAAAGCAAACAGCCAGCCATAACTGCAGTCCCTATACATACTGCTTTTCTCTGTGGATTAACATCAGGAAAGTACAAGTACCCACTGGAGATAAAGTTTGGTCCACTGGCTGCCAGTTGCTAACCCCACTCTACTATCCTTCAATGATTTGCTATCAACTGAGGATTATTTCCATTTGTGCAATTTCTCCTTTCCTCATTGGAATGGGATCAGAGAAGAAAGTGAGGTGAGAAGCTAAGAGCGAAAAGAGGTCACCTCGCATTTAGTAGTTTCTTAGGGTCACCTTCCTTATGGATCACCACAAACTGTCACAACTGCCTCACAGCCAGGGATGTGCATGAATCATGATTTGTTCGACATACAGCCCAGGCACATTTAAAAGGAAAGAGAGCAGGTCCATGCCTGCTCTTCTGCCACTCGCCACAGTTCCCTGCTGGCACAACATGCCTGCCAGCAACCTTCGCATGGTGCCAGCACCCCACCCTCGCTGCCCTTGCACATCAAATCATGATTCATGCACATCCATACTCACAGTACCCAAGTTTAACATTTAAAACAAAAGAAGCCGCTCATGTGCCAATAAATGTCTTTTTTTACACTGCTTATTTAGTCATGCTAAGTGTTATTTAGCATTTCATTGAGTATTTCAAACATGGGATACCAGTAAAGCAATATAATTAGTATCTGTGCAACTTTGCAATTGTTTATATTAAAAAGGTTTCAAATTTTGTTGCTAGCAAATGAGTCTTGCAAATACACCTTGAGAGGATGGTCATCCTACTCCTCTCTACACTCACTGTGCCACACTGTTCCCTCTGATCCAAAAGTATTCAGAGGGAGTGTTATTTCATAAAACCTTTCTTTGTCCCAGGCAGCCCTGTTTCTGTTCTACTTAAGTTACTTTTAAGGGGATAAAGAGAAGCCCATTTACCCTTTCCCTGCACAATGTCTGTCACTAAGTCCTATAATACTGTAAAGTATCCATTGAACAAGATCAAAGAAATTTTGTCAAAACCTGGGATAAGGGATTCTTACATCAAACTCCACAAATGGCCAAAGTCGACCAATAGACCTGATCAAAGGCAATCGATCAATATTCATATTTTAGAGGTGAGAACACAGACTGGAAGAGAAGCCCAAAGCCAGCCACTGGAATCACGGCAGGGATTTTTCTTCTTCTTTTGCAGTTTTTAAAAGAACAGCAAATTGTATCAATATTCTTAACCATAAAGTTCTATTTTACAGCTAGAGATTACTGATGCTCCAAGAAAATAATGATGTTCCCTCAGTGTTTTTTAAAAAACAATTAAAAACACATCTTTTTAAAAAGGCTTTTTAATGGTTTTTTTCTGCTGCTTATATCTGGTAGGTTTTTTGGTTCTCAGTTTTTAGCTTTTTATTAATAACTTAATTTGAAACTTGTAAAATTTATAATTTTAAATGTGGTTTTGGCCTTAACTTGTTTAACTTTATTAGTCTTTTACTTTACACTGTATCTGTTTTGTTGATGTTGTGAGCTGCCCTGAGCAGTAGTACTGGAGGGGAGGAATATAAATATTTTAAGTAAATAAATAGTAATACTTCCCCAGGCACAAGTTACATACAAGCACATTGTCAGCACTGTTCCCTCTAAGGTGTGCACATGTGCACACACTCGCACATTTTCTGATGTCCACTCAGTTAATTTTAGATCCTGCTCAGGTTGAATCAGGAAGGTCCCACTCGGAATATATGTGTGCACACACTGCCTTGATACTACCACCCAGAACAAAACTCATTCCACAAACAGATGGGAAAAAAAGAGAGAGAACACTGATTGTGAGTCCTGACACTTTGGGAAGAAAAGTAGACTAACAATCTGATCCTCAGCACTTTTACTCCGTCAAGTTAACAGTGCACATGACTGCAGCCTCAGAAAAGAAAAAGTTGTGAGGATTACTATCAAGAATAAATTACTGCTGCATGAACTACAAATCACCACCTTAATTTTTTCTAAAATTCCTTAGGATTCCACCACCCTCACTCCCTTCAAGAAATCTAACAATGTGTGAAAAACATATTTCTTACCTTTGGGCCAGCAATAAAGATAGGTTAGACTGGTCAATTTGGGGGCAATGAAAAGAAAGATGCCTGCAAAGGTGGGAGATGGCTGAGCTAAGGCAGAAGAACCTCTTGCGATGGGGAGGAAAGGACAGAGTAACAATAAGTGGAAGAAACCAGGGTAAGCATCAGAAATACTTGCATACCCTCCAACATTTCACAGACAAGGTCAAGGGACACTCCTGTACATGGCACAGACAGATAAAGAAGGAAATGGACAAGTATTTGTAGAAGAGCACCTTTTTCTAGGGAACAGTAATCGTCTGCACATGCTTAAAATTAAGGAGCAGTGTGACTCTGAGTATGAGCAAAATGCCAATCCTTCAAATATTAATGGACAACTGCAGCTTGTCCCCTTCCCACAGAGTTAAAAATAAGAAGCAGGTCTTACAAGGCAACTGTATAGATCCCATATAGATAAGCCCCAGCACCTCTAGGTTTAGAAACTAAACACTGAAGCACTGCCCTTCCCCATCTTTATCAACACACTGGTCAACCAGACCACATAGTCTGTTTCGAAATCCAGAAAATCATTTGTTTTACTCTTTACTTGGAGATCTTCATAAAAATACTCTGTTTTCACAACTCTTCTTCCTCCCCTCCCTTTCTTAGCATAGGTTAGACATGCATTTAAAATTAACAAATGGGATTATTTTAAGATCAATAGTATTTTGCACCTGATATAAAGTCCTAATTTGTGTGGATAGGTCCACACAAAAACTTGTTTTTCCTGGTTTTTAGGTTTTCTGCCCAACCTGGGCAGAATCCTGGTTTTCTGCCCAACCTCTCAATTTTACAGCCAAATTTACAAAACAAACTTTCGACACGAAAAGGAAAAGAAGAAGAAAACACACCAGAAGAGGGTCTACTTGAATAGTGCTGCCACTCAGATGGGGGGGGGATTATATTAGGGTGGGGTTGGAGGTTTGGGTTAAAGTTTGTTAGTCCTCCTTTTATTGGGTTGTGCCAGGCCTTTTGTTATAATGTGTTTGGGTTCTCTTAGGAAGGGTGATGGGGTGTGTGTGTGTGTGTGGGGGGTGTCTGGTAACTCTGGGGCAGCTATTACTGTTGTGGTGGGGAACAGAAGAATTGGCATTGGCAGAGCCGCTGGCCATTACAGGGGGAAGGGAAACCAGTAATTTAGTAATTGTGTCCAATTCTGGCTGCCTTGTCAGCTCTCTGGTCTCAGGGAACAGTTCCAACTACCCACAGAACCTGGCCTTGCTCCTCTGCAATGCCAGGTCGGTTCAGAATAAGACCAAAATCATCCATGACTTAATCATGAATGAGGAAGCTGACCTGGCTTATATAACTGAGATGAGGGAGGCTAGTGGCCCAGTTTGGGCCCAACTTCTCCCACCAGGCAACATTGTTGTGGAGCAGGCTAGGGGAAGTGGGCAGGGGCGTGGAGTGAATGTGGTCCATAAGAATACTATTTCCCTTACCAAGGCCCCTGTGTGACAGTTGACCTACCGTGTTTCCCCAAAAATAAGACAGTGTCTTATATTAATTTTAGCCCCCAAAAATGCACTAGGGCAATTAGCGGTACATCAGAAATTACTGCTAGATCTTACTTTCGGGGTAGGTCTTACTTTCAGGGAAACAGGGTATGTTGAGTATGTCTTTCTGAGACTGGGAACTAGGGATAGATTGGGGATTCTGTTGGTGTACTGTCCACCCCGCAGCCAAGCTGACTCCCTAACTGAGCTGATAGAGCTGGTCTTGGAGTTGGTGTTGGAGACACCCAGACCTTTAGTGCTGGGGGAGTTGAGGCTGACTTGTCTGGTGTGGCTCAGGTGTTCATAGAGGCCATGACAAGTATGGGCCTATCCCAACTAGTTTCAGGACCAACTCATGTTTGCTAGCCACACACCTGATTTGGTCTTTTGTTCGGATGGGGGTATGTGTGTTTCATTGGGGGGGGGGGGATCCTGTGGTTCCCTCTATTTTCATGGACTGGTTAAAGTTGGTTTCACAGCCACAACCCAGCCCTGCAGGGGTGGAGGACCTATTAAGATGGTCCGCCCAAGATGGCTGCTGGACCCAGTAGGATTCCAAAAAGGCTTGGAGGGTTTTGATGTTGGGCCTGCCAGCGATTATGTTGATGCCCTGGTGGGAACCTGGAATACGGAACTCACCAGGGAAGTAGACATGATTGCTCCTAGCGTACCTTCCGACTTGCTTTAAAAGTGGCCCCTTGGTATACAGAGGAGTTGCGAGGTCTGAAGCAGCAAAGAAGGCAACTGGAGTGCAAGTGGAAGAGAACTTGGCTCAAAACTGACAGGACACAACATAGAGCCCATCTGAAGGTTTATGTGGAGCATAAACACAATTATGGTCTGCATACATTGCTTCTCCAGATTCATGTCCAGTAGAGCTGTCCCGGGTTGTGAGGAATTTGATTCAGGCTCCTTTCATTTAAAACTAGTCCCCAGATACTTTGTTCAGCTGTGGTGCTTTTAATGGGTCCTTTGTGGACAAAATCTCCTGTATTCGGGCTGACTTGACTATTTCTGCAAAGCCTATGAAGGGAGTGTCCAACAATCCCTCTTACAGTATCAGATTGGATCATTTTCAATCTGTGATACCCAACGACACAGACAAGTTGCTTGGGGTGGTGCGGCCTACCACTTGCTCTCTGGATCCCTGCCCGACTTGGATGCTTTTATCCAATGTGGAAATTGTTGGAGATGGCCTAGTTAATATCATTAACTCATTTCTGTGGGAAGGGTAGGATGCCTCCTTGTTTGAAGGAGGCAATGATTAGACTACTCCTTAAGAAGCCTTCCATAGATCCCTCAGTGATGGATAGTTATAGGCTGGTCTCCAAACTCCCATGGTTGAGCAAGGTGATTGAGAGAGTGGTGGCTAACCAGGTCCAGGCAGTTTTGGAGGAAACCGATTATCTAGACCCATTTCAAACTGGCTTTAGAGCAGGCTATGGGGTTGAGTCTGCCTTGGTCAGCCTAATAGATGACCTTTACCAGGGAATCAACAGAGGAAGTGTGACTCTTCTGGTTCTTTTGGCTCTCTCAGTGGTATTCAATACCATTGACCATGGTATCCTTCTGGATAGCCTGGGGGAATTGGGGATAGGAGGTACTGCTTTGCAGTGGTTCCGCTCCTATCTCTCAGGCAGATTCCAGATGGTAGAGGTTGGCGACGGTTGCTCTTCAAAGTGGGAGCCATAATATGGAGTCCCTCAGGGCTCCATTCTGTCACCAATGCTTTTTAACATCCGCATGAAACCATCAGGAGATTTGGCTCAGGGTGTTACCAGTATGCGGAAGACACTCAAATCTATTTCTCCTCCTCCTCCTCATGAAATAGCATTCACTCCCTAAATGCCTGCCTACGGGCAGTAATGGGCTGGATGAGGGATAACAAATTGAAACTGAATCCAAGCAAGATGGAGGTGCTCACTGTGGGGGATCAGAATCTGAGGGGTGAGTTAGATCTCCCTTTGCTGGATGGGGCTACACTCCCCCAGAACAGACAGGTACACAGCTTGGAGTGCTCTTGGATCCAGGCCTCACGCTGGTATCTCAGGTGGAGGCCATGGCAAGGAGCGCTTTCTATCAACTTTGGTTGATTCAACAGCTGCGTCCATTCCTTGAAGAGAACAATCTCAAAACAGTGGTGCATCAGCTAGTAACCTCCAGGTTTGACTACTGAAATGCGCTCTACATGGGCTGCCTTTGTACGTAGTTTGGAAACTTCAGTTAGTTCAAAATGCGGCATCTAGATTGGTCTCTGATAACCTGGAGAGACCATATTATGCCTGTTTTAAAACAGTTGCACTGGCTGCCAATGTGTTTCTGGGCAAAATAAAAATTGCTGGTTATTACTTTTAAAGCCCTGAACTGCCTTAGAAAGCGCCTTCTTCTGTATGATCCCCATCGCACGTTGAGGTCATCTGGAAAGGTCCATCTCCAGTTACCACCAGTACATCTGGTGGTGACTCGGAACCGGGC
Source organism: Hemicordylus capensis (assembly GCF_027244095.1). Taxonomy (NCBI): domain Eukaryota; kingdom Metazoa; phylum Chordata; class Lepidosauria; order Squamata; family Cordylidae; genus Hemicordylus; species Hemicordylus capensis. Next base: position 91,513,531 of record NC_069659.1, on the reverse strand, counting down.
CTTTTCTATAGCTGCTCCTGACCTATGGAAGGCACTCCAGGCAGATATCCGCAGTTAGGCTCGCTGTTGACCTTTAAGAGAGCCCTAAAGCTTGTTTGACCTGGCCTGGTTAAACTTGTTTGGCCTGGCCTTTCAAGGTTTTTAAATTGTTTAAAAGTATTTTAATTGGTTTTAAACTGTGTAACAATTGTTTTTATATTGTTTTCATTTGTGTTTTTAAAATGCTTGTTTTTATGTTTTTTAAACTAGTTGTACACTAGTTACTAGTTAGAGCCTCTGGACTGGGGGGTGGGCAGTTTATAAATGTAATAAATAATAACTGGCTGAGTTGATCAGATACTGGAAGGAGGTAGAGCAGGTAGAAGAACCTAGGAATGCAGGACTGAAGAAGGAAAGCCTAGGAAAACAGGCCAAAGATGATAAAAGGCAACGAGAAGGGGGTGAGGGCAGAAAATGCTCTCTCAAACTTCAAAAGAGTAAATTGTTCAGAAGGAGGAATCTGAGGAAAGGGAAAGGAATCTATGGGAAGGAAAACTAGGAAAGAATGGGCAGAGAGGAGACACACATATAGCCAACAATAGTAGAGGTTAGAGATGTAAAGGCCGGAGGGGAGCGGGGGACAGAAAAAGTGGTGGTGTTTGGGATCCTGACTCCCACAAGAAAAATGCCAGAACAAAAATACTTAAAATTTTGGGGAAACTGAAACACAGACATATGAATTTTTTTCCCATTTACACATGGAAATGTGTTACAAGGTGTGGTTTTAAAAGATCATACTTCTTGCCCATTGTTGCTTCAAAAGGCTGCCTAACAATTAAGATGTTTTATATAAGACAAAAAATGTTAATTAGAATTCCAGTACTGTACACTACAAAGTTATATAGAATACAAATCCTAAATCCATTTCCACTCTCAGAGTGCAGACACTCATCTTTACTAGAGCACACAAAGTCCTAGAGCCCTCCTTTGCTTGTGAATAGTTGCCTGCCTTGCTCTTTGATAAGGAGAATGGTAGAGATACTGTTCCAGGACCTACAAAACTGATTTGACCATAAGCAATTGAGACAAAGTGTGTGTACCATTAGAAACCATGTAATATTTCAGATTACTTACAATTTTCTTAAAAGCAATTGGCTAAGATCCAGACTAACCAAGTACCAGTGCTTCTAAACAGTTCAACTCACTCAGCTCATGCAGTGTGTGTGTCGGGGGGGGGGTGGGAGGCAACTTTCAACAACCTCCCCTCCCTCCAGAAGTGCTCTGTGCCACCCAAACATATGTCCCTGAGGGATGGGCAGCCCTCAGGGCCATATTTTCAGGTGGCATAGAGTGGTTCCGGGGGAAAGGGAGGTTATCAAAATTCTTCCACACAAGCACTAGTGCAGCATTATTCTGGAACTCTTCAGAAGCACTGGTGTGACAATGTGATGCATCTTCCATAGCAACAATGCTTTATTAGTCCAGATGTCACTCACTGCCTTCAATTTCCATTATTTACTTTACAGGGATACAGAGCAATACAGAGTAATATTAACAATAATATTATCAATAGAAAGAGCTAAGAAAATGTGTGTCTTCCATTTCTAGTCTAGTTAATACTGACTGAGGAAGTCTTTCAAATTTCAGATAATAGACATGATATTTTATTTACTATAGTGTTGCTGTTCAGTGTTATTGATGTACAATGTTATTTTCAACTCCAATGCCATATTTTTCAAATGGTAAAATTTCAGGCACGTCTAGATTCCTCAGTTTGTAGCAGGTTGCATGTTGATCTCTAGCTTACATATGTGAATAATTATGCATACTTATGACATTTTAAAAGTATAAATGCCTCCTTTTTGGTTTCTAAAAAAAAAAAAATCACATGTGCTAAACTGTACAGAGTTCATTTTGTATCTTTAAAACAGTAAAGTTTAAATATGACCAAAAGATAAGAAAAATGTTTAGATTTTCCCTGGTAAATCTGTCCCCCCTCTCCATGGTTTCAAAATTTCAAGCAATGTTACTTCTAGCAGAAGTAAAGAACCACATATTGATTTGAAATAATCCGCCACAGGTCTTCTGTTACAATATCTAGTTTATTTATTTATTGAATTTCTATGCAGCTGGGAAGCTGGGCAAGGGAGTCCCTGCTTCCCCCCTGCGACCCGCCAGCCACGTGTGTCCTTGGTTCTGCCCGGGGACCTGGGGTGGGTGGAATCGGGGGCCCTAGAAAGAGCGGAGCTCCGCTTCCCGCTTGCCCGCCGGCCACATGGTCCCCATATTCCTGGGCTGCTGCAGCGAGTCGCTGCAGACAGCCTGGATAAGAATGCGCTCGCTTTGCCTAGGGGCAGGAATAGTTACTTGTTTGCCCTTGTCTCCCTTAGGTTGAGGGGGTTTCTTTTTCTTTCCCATGCCATGTGCGCCCGAGGAAAGATGGCGGCGCCATTTAGTGGCCTTCTTACTAGCCGCCTTATTTCTCTCCCCCCCCCCCGTGCCCTTTGATAAGGAGCCAGCTAGGGTGTCCCCAGCCTGTGAAGGGTCCATCCCCAGAAGCAAAAGGGAGGCCCGGTCTAGCCGGCCTCAGCCCCTGCCAGCGGGTAGAGCAGGCCTCCAGCGTTGGGGAGACGTGAAGCTCGCGCGCGGCGTGCACAGAAGGCTTGTCGGAGCCTTTTGCATTGAGGAGCAAGAAGGGGCGGCAGGGAGGTATCCTGCTGCCCCAATTTCTAAAATAAATACGAGCGCTGGAGGGGGACAAGTGGCGGGAGGGGTAAGTAAACCCTCCCCGCCCTTAAAGGAACCCCCTCCACAGTGCCGGACCGCAGCTGTGCGGTTCCATGCACACCCTACCGGAGTGCAGGAGAAGGAAGGAAGCCACTGTGCATAGCTGGGTCTTTCCTTTTGTTTGCCTGATTCTCGGGCAGATTACTCTAGCTTATATTTTTTTCCACCAACTTTGGAAATATTTACTTCTGGACAGTCAATTACTGGATTCTTGCATATTCAGTTTTTAATAATTCAAGAGGATCAGTGGTTCAAAATAAAGATGAAGTTACTCATGAGTAATCCCATTGAAACTGGACAAGTAAAGGTGCCCCATTAATCTCAAAGGGACTTATGAGTAACGTATTTTATCTGAGCCAGTGACTGTAGTCTGTCTCAGGACGATAACATCTAAACATATTGGTGCGCACAGGGTGGGGTAGTGGTGCCTGAGCTGAAGCCTTGAGGCAAATGAAGTGCATTTAATTTTTTTTAAGGTTGAAAACTCTTGCCCTAATCAAATGTTTCAGTTCAAAAACTTGCAGCTATTACAGAGAGATTTAGAGATATTTATACCACAAGCAAAATCAACACACTTTTAAAAGCTTTGTTTACTAAATGTATAAATCAAAACACACATACCAAATAAGACTACTGTTTATTTAGGCTATCAGAAAATATTCTAGACACTTCGCTGGGAAAAACCGTCAATTCAGATATCCCTCCCAAATTCCATATCATTGTCTGCAACACTGAATGTTGGTGTAACTTAAAGCACACAGTTAGGGATGTGCCCGAACTGTGGACTGCCATGTCTGTGCTGATGGTGCACAGGGCTTTTTGAGACCAGCGTAGCACCAGCAGGAAGCTGGAAGGAGCAGCAGACAGCAGGTAAGTACCTGATTTCCTTTATCTTAAAGTCCCCTTTTGCATTTCCCTAAAGATGCTCGAACCACACTTCAAACCATGGTTCGGGCACATCTGTACACACAATGCAGGAAAATCCATGCACCAGACTTGTTTTGCAATGTTTCTCTACCATTACTTCCCTCAAACTACTTATTTGTTATGGCTGCCAGTGGAAGTGGAGTATTGTAACAAGAAGTCCAGAAAAAGTTGCATCAAGTGCATATCAACATTCTCATGTCAACACTCTACCACTGTTTAAGAAATTGTTTGGAGTTTACTCCGAGTGAAATACCAATAGAAAAATGCTTAAAGCAGTCAACTACCACCATACAACACCTCTGGATTATGTTCTTAGACATTAACATATGACTGAACTACATCTGTTTTAGAGACAGAACACGGAACATAAACTTACAAAACATAGGAACATAGGAAGGTGCCATATACTGAGTCAGACCACAGGTCCATCTCGCTCAGTATTGTCTACACAGACTGGCAGTGGCTTCTCCAAGGGTGCAGGCAGGAAACTCTCTCAGCCCTATCTTGGAGAAGCCAGAGAGGGAACTTGGAACCTTCTGCTCTTCCCAGAGTGGCTCCATTCCCTAAGGGGAATATCTTACAGTGCTCACACTTCTAGCCTCCCATTCAAATGCAACCAGGGCAGACCCTGCTTAGCTATGGGGACAAGTCATGCTTGCTACCACAAGACGAGCTCTCCTCTTACAGCCCAATATGTGCATCACCACCATTTAAAAACTAATGTACCTTGGATTTTAAAAAATACAAATCTGTTTCTATCCATCAGTTTCTTAATTTGGTGGTACTGCTCAAGTTTCAGCATAACTATTAATGTTGTGAGATTCTTCAAAACCTAAATCATTTTTGAAGTTTTCTAAAGTTTGTTGCAACTTTTGATGTAAACCGCCCTGAGTCATTTTTGGAAGGGCAGTAGTAGTAGTAGTAGTAGTAGTAGTAGTAGTAGTAGTAGTGTGTTTATTGCGGTCACAGACCAGATTAACAATCAATAACAATTAATAGCATTAATAAGAAAGTTCAAGAATTTCAAAAGTGTACAAAATCACAAACTGTTCAAATTACTAATACAGTCTTTATTGAGCTTCGATGCTACAAAACAGAACTTTGCCACATTATCTGAAATTACAGGTTTAAAATTGGCCATCATAATTTCCAAATAAAACTGGTCTGTGTGACCAGGATAAATGGCTAAAATAGGAGCAATAAATTTGGTGCGAGAGTTCTTATAAAACTGGCAATAAAGAATAACATGGGTGATAGGCTCTATATCCCCTGAGCGGCAGGGACAACAGCGCTGATCATAAGGAAGTCGTTTGAATTTACCATCAAATTCTGCCGAAGGGAGAATGTTCAATCGCATGAGGGTCAGAAATCTCCTAAATTTTGGTACTAAGATCTGGTCTAAATATTCAGCCGGTTTATAGTTAAAAGTTTGAGAACTTAAATATATTCCCTTGGGTAGCCGTGCCGACTCCTCCTGCAAATCTATATCTTGGAGCCATTCCTTCACAAAGCAAAGCACCTACTCTAAATTGGAAAGGCTGTATATAAATCAAATAAATAAATAAACTTTCACTTTTCTGTTCAAAACCAATCTTTCACTTTATCCTTCTACAGTACATGCCACGGAGTGTATACAACACCAGATCTATAATACTAGAGGGGCCATAGCTCAATCGCAGAGCATATGCTCTGCAAAGGAAGTCCCGGGGATCTCCAGTTAAACTAAACGATAGCAGGTCATGGAAAAGACATTTGCCCAAGACCCTGAAAATCCTCTATAGTCAGACAGTATGGGATAGCTGGACCAATGGTCTGACTACATATATTCCAGGGCTTTGGAATATGCTCCCTGTCATAATAAGAGCTTCTCCAACTCTGATTGCTTTCAAAAAGACCCTTTTAGTTAAAATTAATTTTAAACTGTTTGCTTTTGGTTTTTTTTAAATTCTGCTTTATATTAGTCATATTTTGGATTATGTTCACCACCTAGAGATACATATTATCAGGTGGTAAATAAATAAATACTGTAAATGGCAGATTAATATCTACAATACCAGACTTATTTAAAATATTTATACCCCGCACCTCCAGTACATTACTTCCTGGGGTGGCTTACAACATATATAAAATAGATCCATTATAGAACAATTTTAAAATAAAGTTTTAAAAAGTTAAGACTAAGCTAAAACATTTAAAAGTTTCAAATTAGCAGTTATAAATAAAAAGCAAAAAACTAAGAACCTATCAGATATAAGCATCAAATAAAATATGTAAAGCCTCTCTAAACAGATGTGTCTTCAATTGTTTCTTAAAAACACAGAACAAGGGAACATAGTGAAGTTCTTCTGGGAGGGTGTTCCAAAGTTTACAGGCCACAACTGAAAAGGCCCTGTCTCTAGTCCTCACCAGTCAGATCTCCATTAGTGGCAGGGCCATGAGCAGGTCCTAAAATGCTGAACAGAGGGACTTGGCAGGTTCAAATGGGTGAATGCAATCTGACAGGTACCCCAGCCCCAAGCCATGTAGGGCTTGACCTTTAAAGGTCAAGAATAGCACCTTGAATCTAGCCCAGAAATGGACAGGTAACCAGTGAAGTTGCCACAAGATGGGTGTAACATTCATGAAGCGATTTGTGCCCACAAGCACCCTTGCAACAGCATTGTGGACCAGCTGAAACTTCTGAACTGTCTTCAAAGGCAGGCCCACACAGAGCCCACTGCAGTAGTCCAATCTGGATGTCTCCAAAGCATGAGTGATGGAGGTCAGATCTGACTTATCCAAGTAGGGTCACAGTTGGCGTACCAGCCGTAGCTGCTAAAAAGCACTTCTGCACACCGCTGCCACATGTGCCTCCAGGGACAGTGTCAGGTCTAGAACTACCCTCAAGCTGCATTCAAGTGGGTTTGACTTTCAGGAGAGTGTTACCCTGTCCAAGACTAGATTTACCTCAGTACTTGGATAATCAATTTTGCCATCCCAGAGCACTTCCATCTTATCTGGATGTAGTTTCAACATGTTTGCCCCCATCTAATACAGAACAGCCTCTAACATCCACTGCCTCCCCGAAGAAGAAGCACCCGAAGAAGATCCAGGCCGGGACTGAAGTACCGGAAGAGCAGCCAGGTTAGATGTTCCTCACAAGAAGCGTGAGATAAGAGGATGTAATGACATGGCGCTCTGCAAGGAGAAAGGAAGAGAAGAGCCAAGAGAATTCTGCAGGTGGCCCATTCTGATATTCGTGGCCCGTTGCAGCCAAGCTTGGCTGGAAGAAAAATACCAATTGAGGACCTCTCCAGAGTATGCCATGCATACGCTCTGAGAGAAAAAAACCCCGTGATTGAGGAATTAAAGAATAAGTTGCACTGGTGAACAACCAATTCAGGAGAAAAACAAACCCCGTGCGAGCAATCAGACAATGGTATAAAAGATAAAATGTGACGTCAAGTAGATTTTTACTCCTGGCACCCACAGAGCCCTGTGGTTTGCTTTGGTAGAGTACAGGAGGGGTTTACTATTGCCCCTCTCATGCAGTATGAGATGAGATGAGCAACCTTCTGCTTGTTAGTCAAGCAGTTCCCCACTGAACCCTAGGCGGAAAGGGGAAATCATGTTGAACCAGATGAAATAATTTACGAAGGCAAATGGGATTTCCCAGGATAACATTCCCACAGAAAAAAGGCAAGGACCACTCTACTAGAACTACCGATGTCTGCTGCAATATGCCAATGTAGCAGACAAGTACTGGGAAAAGCAGTGGTGACTGCAAACTACCTGCAGAACAGAGTGCAAAATGAGGCAACAGGAAAAAATATCCTTAAACTTTGGCAAGGCAGAAAAAACCTTCCCGAACACATCCAAGTATTTGGATCAACAGCTAGTGCATATGTCCTGAAGACAAAGGGGGGGGGAGGGTCAACTTGATAAAAAACGAAGGCCAATAAAGGGGGAGGGTCATACATTTTAACCAGAAATGCAGATGAGTGAGGAGCCCTGTGGTTGGACTCAAATGAACACTGAGTCAGTCAGCGATCCTGAGGAATCAGTGCCAGCTTCAGAAGTGGCTGCATAACCTGAACTGAACTGTGGCGCTCCCAGAAGGCCAACAGGGGGTGTTCCACCTAAACTCTCACTAATGGCTAAAGCAGGAGAGATGCAAGACCCCACTACATGTCAAGACATGGAAGGACGCCCACTGAAGAAATACTTGCACCAGCTGTAAACTACACTTCAGGCAAAACATTATTAAGTGAGGCAAAACTGCAAAGAGAATCCAGGTCTAGCATAAGCAGCCAGCAAGGAGGGAGAATGTGAATTGACTGCAACATAAGGAGGGTTCACACAAGCAGAGGCTGACCCCTGCCTGAATACTAGATACAGAGACAATAGATGGGCTAGCCTCCTGACTCCTGCTGGAAATTTGAGTCATGCCATGAGAAAGAGCAAGACAGTCTAGAGACCGTACAGCCCCTGGACAAGGAAAACAGAGGCGGGGAAACCCGGAAGCCTCCCCTAAAACATTGGCATCCCAACAGAAGAGGAGAAAGAGAGACATTCCTTGAAACAAGGCAGGAGATAAAGGACCTGCTAGGGTGCCTGGGACTGATGGAAGCCAATAAGTCAGTGTACCCATGGATGCTAATATCTGGAAGCAGCTGAAAACAGCGATGGAGAAGATGGAGAAGATTAAAACAGGAAGTAAACATATTCCCAAAGTACCACTATGCTCGAGACATGCAAGAGAAAGTGGTGATCCAGTTGAATTACCGCTGTACAATAGAGCTGCTGACAGATGGGGCAATGAAGCCATTATCCAGAGGCGGATGCCAGATACTTCGTAAGATGTGAGTCGTGATCCACTACGACCAGCGATGAGACGGAGGTCAGAGATGGACTTCTAGTGCACTGCCTTTGCACCAACTGCCCTAATGCCCACTTAGAAGCAATGGGAGGAGAGATGGTGATTAAGGGTCTCCCTGACTGTACTACCTGTCTCTACTCCGTGATCCCTGGTCTGACTGTTCCGCACTTACTTTGCTGAGTCACAATCTTACCTTTCTCCTAGAAGCAGCTGGAAACATCTCTCTCTCTCCCCCCCCCCTTACCCATCAATAATATAGAACTGCTGTCCAGGTACTTCTCATGCAAGTGGGTTAACCAACAAATATTAGTATTTAGTTCTACCAGGATCACTGTGTGCTTTCACTAAGTAACTGCGACAAGTAAACCGTTCTCAGTTGCCCACACTGCAACTGGAGTGTGCTCATTCCATACTTGGGCGGGAAGCCGTGAGCATCCAGGCCAGGGCAGGTCCCCGCTTGGCATGTCCAACAAGGCCGTGACAGAGAGAGAGAGAGAGAGAGAGAGAGAGAGAGAGAGAGAGAGAGAGAGAGAGAGAGAGAGAGAGAGAGAGAGACATAACTTATTTCACAGGGTTGTTGTGAGGAGAAACACAACCATGTGCCCCGCTCTGGGCTCCTTAGAGAAAGAGTGGAATAAAAATGTAAAAAAAGATAAATAAACATGGGTTAGCAGAAGCAGCAATCTGCCGTCCTGTTGGCAGAACTTGCTTAAAGAGAGCAGGAAGGGCACAGCAGAAAACTTGAGGGCCTGCAGAGGTGGGGGAGGGGGACCTCTCAGTCCAGCTCAGAAGGCAGTGCACATCCGCAGGAGCTATGTTCTTATTACACTCTTAGCTCTTGGAAAAAGAAACATCAAAAACTATGGAACTAAACAAGCATGCTGGGAAAAGTTGCAGGAGGGGTGGCTTTGCCCTCTCCTGTACAGAGAGAAAAAATGCCTTTCAGCATCCACACACATCGCTGCTCCCTGGCATCAGTGACTCCCCCTAGTCTGGGGGACAAACCAGCAGGGGCTTGAAAGGCTACCTCCGGTTTGTCAGACAAAACTCCTGTTTTGTTTGTTTGTTTTGCTTATGCGCGCACACACACACCACCATAAAGGCAAAAATTACTGGTTGAATCTGTATTAGAAAACTCGCCCCCTCCAAATCAGAGTCCCTATGCAGGGACATCAGAGAAACGCCGACCAGCCTATTATCTGGAAGGAAGTTGAATGGCAAGGATCGGGTGGCGAGAGGGGAAACTTAAGACCAGTAGGAGCCAAAAGGGAAAAAGAGAGGGTCCTAGCGAACACGAGGGCCTTGGCAGCCTAGGACCCAATCAGAACAGAGGAAAGCTGTTCGGGAAGGAGCATTTTGCGCCTAAGCCAGGGAGGCTGGAAAAAACGCCCACGCTCTATGAGCTTCGTGGCTTCTCTCCTAGGACGGCAGCTGAGCTGGGGGGAAAGAGGGGGAGGAGGTTCCTTCCCTCCTACTGTGCATTGATATGGCCCATTATTGCAAGGGAACAGGTTACCTGAGGGCCTCCCAGCCCCAGACGGCAGGTCGCTGCAACCTGATGGCGTCTCTCTGATCCTTGGTGCGCTGGCAGCCCGGCAAGGGCCGGGGTGGGCAGCTTTGCCTTCTCCAGACAAATGGACTCTAAATCGTCCTTCCCCCATTTTCCGCTCTTTCTAGTGGCTATTAGTAAGCCTGCCACTGTTTAAATAAGCAGGCGTTCACTGCGGCAAACAGAGTCGGAGAGAGCTTGGCTCTTAAACTTGTCGGACTTCTCTCTGTAGCTGACTCTCCACCCGCTAGCTCTGTTTAGCGCCTTGTTTGCTGTGCTGAATCTCACGCTGTAGCCCCTGAAGCCTTCCGGCTGTGCCACAGCAACTTACACCATTCCCCTTTAGCCTGCTGCTTGCTGCGCATAGTGTCTTACGCAGGGGAAAGAGGGGGAAGGGCATGGGGACTGAAGCAGCCGCCGGAGCGGGTTTGGATGTCCCAGAGGCTTTTTCTTTGCTAAAGTGCCAGCTACAGCTGGATGCGACTCCTCAGAATATCGGGGTCCCTAGACCCTAAGGACAGAGATTCTCGACATAGCCCCTCAGCCAGCATATATACATAACAAGAGCCCGCTCAATACGGAAGCGGTCGAGAAAAACACAAAAACAAAAAGAAACAAAGAGAAAACAAAAGCCAATCAGCCAAATAGAAGGAAAAAAACAAATTTGAGATATTTTGGGCAAGAAAAATAACAAAGGCTAAACCAATTAGGCCAAAAGCCAGCAGAGCCAAACCTATGTGTGCAAGCTTGAGCAAGAAGAGGAACTGGGGTTGGCGCCCTCCGGCGGGAGGAAGTACAGTTAATTGATTTCCAGCCTGTCTTGAGCGTGCACAGTTGATCATACCCAGACTGATGAGCGCCAGCCAGGGGAAAAAATCTGCATCATCCAAAACCGCCTGGAGCTGAGATGCCACCACTCACTCAATCACCTTGCCCAACCATGGAAGGTTAGAAACAGGTCTGTAATAGCTAACTCCGAGGGATCCAGTGTAGGTTTCTTCAAAAGTGGTCTAATAATAGCCTCCTTAAGATAAGGAGTCATCCTGCCCTGCCTCAGAAAAGCATTTATAATATTTACCAGACCCTCTCTGGTAATATAATTATCAGATGAGATAAGCCAAGTTGAGCAAGGGTCAAGAGAACAGGTTGTAGGGTGCATAGTCCAAAGCAGTTTGTCTACTTCCTCAGGAGTCACAAACTGAAAATGATCCAATCTAATCCCATAAGAGAAGTTGCTGGACACCTCCACAGTAGACTCTGCAATAACCGTGGAATCCAGCTCGGCTCGAATGTGAGAAATTTTACTCACAAAAAGGTTGTTTAAAATGTCACAGCGAGTAACTGTGGGGGAGGGGGTACATACTAGCCCCCTCACAACCCTAAACAACTCAGCTGGACGTGAGTTTGCGGAAGCAATGCAGTCAGAAAAGAACTGCTTCTTTGCCACCCTCACTGTGCCCTCAAAATGGCCCTTTTCCCCAGGGAGAGCTGGTCTACCAATTGGAATCAGCTCCAGCTCTCCTCTCCAAACTTACCGCATCAGCCCACATCAGAGGACTGGTCTACTGGGGAGACTAATCCTCCAAAGCAGGCTGGTCTACCTACTGATCCCAATGGGTAGACCAGCTCTCCCCGGAAAAAAAGTACAATTTTGAGATCGGTTTTCTCTGGGGAAACAGACATCAAAATAGCAGTCAAATGGATTTGAGTGTTTCGAGGTTGATTCTTTGGGACAGCTAATCAAGCCAGCTGTTTTTGACTAATCAATCTGAGTTTGAATCAAATTGCTAAAATTAATTCTTTATTTAGCAGGGGGAGAGTAACTGGCCCTATCCACCCCACCCCCCCGCACAGTACTTCCAGTGACTGTTGCTGGTGTCTATCTTATATTTCGTTTTAGAATGTGAGCCCTTTAGGGACAGGGAGCCAACTTATTTATTTATTATTGCTCTGTGTAAACCGCCCTGAGCCATTTTTGAAAGGGCGGTATAGAAATCAAAATTAATAATAATAATAATAATACATGACAAGGTAGCAGGGATGATACACTGGAACATCTGCAAAAAATACAAGCTACCTAGCCAAAGATTGGTGGGACCATAAAATTGAAAAAGTGGTAGAAAATGAAGATGCAAATGTATTATGGGACATCCGACTATAAACAGACAAACATCTGCCACACAATACGCCAGATATAACTGTAGTCGAGAAGAAATAAAAACAAGTTAAAGTAATCAACACAGCAATACCAGGGGATAGCAGAATAGAAGAAAAAGAAATAGAAAAAATCACCAAATACAAAGATCTACAAATTGAAATTGAAAGGCTGTGGCAGAAAAAGACCAAAATAATCCCAGTGGTCATTGGCGCCCTGGGTGCAGTTCCAAAAGACCTTGAAGAGCACCTCAACACCAATAGGGGCCACAGAAATCACCATCGGCCAATTACAAAAAGCAGCTTTACTGGGAACAGCCTATATTCTGCGACGATATCTATAATAACAGCAACAACATTGATAATAAAATTCTGGCATCCCAGGTCCTTGGGAAGGACTCGATGTCTGGATAAAACAAACCAGTCAATAACACCTGCCTGACTGTGTAAATAAATAAATAAATGAATGAATGAATGCACACCCCATCACAGACCCATGTACAAATCACTCTTGCTGGTGAAGGTAATGGCCAAAAGGGAGATTCTCTTGTTTATCATGCAAACTGTACCAACAACAAACTAATGCACCTGAATGTGAAAACAGGAAAGGCAAAAAGCAGTTTTACACCATTAACCTTTTTTTAGTGAGCAAAATGAACATTTTGCTGTATTTTTAGGACACTGCACAGAAATACATTCATTGCTCCTTCCTCCCTACAAAAGCACTGACTTGGTCTAAATAAGTAAAGCTGATGTAGAGAACTATATCGGTATACCGCATGTTGTATTTGCAATAGTTATGGTGCCATTTAGCAGCATCCAATATTACCATCAGAATGTTTTACTGATGTTAATGACATAAGCAATTCTGTTACACTACAGTCATGACAACATACCCATCACAGCACTGGTAGCAATATCATGATGTTCACTTGCTACTACATTTTAAGGACAGCGATACTACATTTTAAAATTGTCATTCTTCACAATTGGCTTACAAGGGATGCAATCTCCAGAGAATTGTGCACGCATAGGCAACACTTTGAAAACTATCTGGAAATTCATTAACTAAATTAGGTACAATATGATCAGGCATCCAAAAATCCACTTGCCAGCTTGCCAGGAGGAAGTGCCCCCAGACCTCTGGCAAGCGGGTTACTCAGCACCACTTAGATCTCTACCCAGAGGACTCATTTCCAATACCATCTTTGAAGCTGTTCAATGTTGGCAAGTTTAAAGTGATGCACATTGGGATGAAAAACCCCACCTAGTATACGCTGATGGGATCTGAGCCGTCAGTGACTGACCAGGAGAGGGATCTTGGGGTCGTGGTGGACAGCTCGTTGAAAGTATCAAAAAGGCCAATTCCATGCTAGGGATCATTAGAAAGGGAACTGAAAATAAAACTGCCAATATTATAATGCCCTTATGCACATCTATGGTGCAGCCACACTTGGAGTACTGTGTACAATTCTAGTCACCACATCTAAAGGACACTGTAGAACTGGAAAAGGTGCAGAAGAGGTCAGCTAAGATGATCAGGGGCATAGAGCACCTTTCTTATGAGGCAAGGCTACAACATCTGGGGCTAGTTAGTTAAGAAAAAAGACGACTGCAGGGAGACATGATAGAGGTCTATAAAATCAAGCATGGTGTGGAGAAAGTGGATAGAGAGAAATGCTTCTCCCTTTCCCATAACACTAGAACCATGGGTCATCCCATGAAATTGATTGCCAGGAAATCTAGGACCAACAAATGGAAGTACTTTTTCACACAACGCATAATCCACTTGTGGAATTCTCTGCCATAAGATATGGTGACAGCCAACAACCTGGATGGCTTTAAGAGAGGTTTGGATAATTTCATAGAGGAGAGGTCTATCATTGGTTACTAGTTGGAGGGCTGTAGGCCACCTCCAGCCTCAAAGGCAGGATGCCTCTGAGTACCAGTTGCAGGGGCGTAACAGCAGGAGGGAGGGCATGCCCTCAAGTCCTGTCTGTAGGCTTCCAGCGGCAACTGGTGGGACACTGTGCGAAATAGGATGCTGGACTAGATAGGCCTTGGTCCTGATTCAGCAGGGCTGTTCTTATAAGGTAAGAAACAGCAAGAATCCCTTTTGAGCAGGAAGAGAGGGCTACCACTGTTTCTTACCCTCTTCATATCCCAGTGCAAATGAGAGAAGCTCTGCTTCTCTCCTAACCCCTCTGCCTCAATACCAGAAAGGAATTGGGGGAGTTTGTGGTTAACACAAATAATGGCTGGCTAGTGAGCTAATCCTGTGTTTCTGGACCCCCGAATATGATCACAGCAATCATAGTGTAAACATACAATAAACATACAAATGTGTTTTCTTTTGTTTGTTGTTGTTTGGGGGTGGGGTGGGGGAGATATACAGATATTGGACTGCATTCAGATTAAGCTAGTCATCACTAAGCCCCACTGTAATTAATGGAACTTAGTCCACGGACCAGTGCCAGTCTGAAAGGTGTTGGGTACTGGTCCATGAGGCATCACTAATAAAAATTACTCCCCCCAAAAATAATTTTGGGCTGGCAGGGGCCAGCAGCTCTTCCGAGTTCATTTCCAGGCAGCCCTCGCTGCTGGATAATGTTCATTTCACTTCCTTGAAATGAACATTATCCAGCAGTGAGGGCTGCCTGGTAGGGATGTGCACGAACCGGTTCGGAGGCCATGTTGGAGGCCTCCGAACTGGTTCGGAAACAGACCGGTCTGGCACCGAGGGGGTGTCTACCTTTAAGGGCGGGGGGTAGAAATTACCCCTCCCGCCGCTCTTCCCCCTCTGGCGCTGCGTTTAAAATTGAAGTTTTCGGGGCGGCAGCACAACGCGCACATGCGTGCTTCTATTACAGCTTCTTCCGGGCAACGATGGGGGCAGGGACAGCAGGGAGGAACGCTGCCGCCCTGAAAATTTCAATTTTAAATGCAGCGCCGGACGGGGGAGAGCGGCGGGAGGGGTAAGTTCTACCCCCCCCGCCCTTAAAGGTAGACACACACCCCGTGCCAGTCCGGACCCATGCACATCCCTACTGCCTGGAAATGAGCTCCAGAGAGCTGCCCAGAATTGTGGTTTTTTTTTGGGGGGGGTGCCTGGGGTTGAGAAGTGACCCCCTTACTAACTGCTGGTCCGGGAAACTGGGCACAAATAATGTACCGGTCCATGACTCCAAAAACGTTGAGAAACTGAGACAGAGGACCTTTTTAGCCTGTCCTAAAGCCTAATGGATCCAGACAGCTTCAAGACAACCATAGGGGAACACTCAGATGACTATTCTCTCAAAGCTATTCCCTGTTCCCACTATTCTAGTGGGAACAGGGAACTCAGGAACAAACTAGATGAGGCTCTAATAACTTCATAGGCTCTGGTGCACTTGCTTTCCCGCCCCTTTCAAAAAAACATGTGCACAGGCTAGGAGTAACACAGTATACATCACCACTTAAGTGTGGGAACATGAGGTTAAAAAACCTCCACCTCTACCACAGTCTCGGCCTGCATCTTGTAGTTAGCATATATATGCTAACTCCAGGTGGGAAGCAAACATGCCAGGGCCAGTGATATAATTAAACTAGTATGGCCCTCATGCAGGCAATAAAAACAATAGTTCCTAGGAGCTCTCTTGCTTATGCTCAAGAATCCCTCTGCTTTACTGGAGGACTATGGACAATGAGGCACTAGGGGGAAAGCCTGGAGCAGAAATAGAGAAAAACTTGTAATGAAAGCAAATTGAACACTTAGACCCCATCTGAAGCCTGATTCTACGATGCTAGTGAAGGGGTCTCTTCTCTGCTACCACTGCATCCACACCATCTCATCTAGCAGAGGATTTTCAAATGACGGGATTGCATCAGCCCAACATCTGACATGGAGAAATCTATTTCTACATGTCAACCTCATCAGGAGAAGGCATGACCTCCCTAAATGCCTGCCTGGAGGCGGTGATGGTCTGGATAAGGAATAAACTGAGACCAAATCCAAATAAGACAGAGGTATTTATTGTGTGGGTCGCAACTTGGGAGATGATTTTGATCTGCTGGTTCTGGATGAGGTCATACTTTCCCAGAAGGAACAGGTATGCAATCTGGGAGTGCTTCTGGATACAAACCTCTCCCTGGTGGCTCAGGCAGTGGCCAGAGATGCTTTCTATCAACTCTGGCTGATATGCCAGCTGCATCTGTTTCTAGAGATAAACGACCTCAGAACAGTGGTACATAGGCTAACCTCCAGACTTGACTAATGCAATGCACTCTATGTGGGGCTGCCTTGTATGTAATCCAGAAACAGCAGTTGATACAGAATGTGGCAGCAAGGTTGATCTCCAGATCATCTCAAAGAGACCATATTACTCCTTTATCACCCCTGCAAACTTGGCAAATAGGCACCTTTTAACATGGTGATTCTCTTTATTTAGCAGGGGGGGAAGTAACTGGCCCTATCCAGCCGCAGCACAGTACCTCCAGTGACTGCTGGTGGTGTCTATCTTATGTTTCTTTTTAGATTGTGAGCCCTTTAGGGGTAGGGATCGATCTTGTTTATTATTTCACTGTGTAAACCACCCTGAGCCATTTTTGAAGGGTGGTATAAAAATTGAATAAATAAAAAATAAAATAAATATTAAAAGAACTACACTGGCTACCAATAGGTTTCTGGGCAAAATACAAGGTGCTGGTTATAACCTATAAAGCCCTCAACAGCTTAGGCCCAGGGTATTTAAGAACACATCTTCTTCACTATGAGCCCCATCACCTATTGAGATCATCTGAAGAGATCCATCTGCAGTTGCCACCAGCTCATCTGGTGGCTAGAAAGGGACAGGCCTTTTCTGTTGCTGCCCCAAGACTTTGGAATGTGCTTCCTGCTGAAATTAGAGCCTCCCCCATCTGACAACTTTTAAAAAGTCTTCAGAGACACATTTATTCACCCAAGCTTTTTAACTAGACTTCTGGTTTTAAGGTTTTAATTTCCGTTTAAAAAAAAATTTTATGTGGCTGTAAACCACCCAGACATAGAAGTTTGGGGCAGTGCACAATTATAATAAATAAAACCACCATCCATCCAACCACTGGCAGTTTTAAAACTCTACCTAAACAACTTTGATATTTTTGTGGAGTACTCTATGGATAAAAATCAATCAGATCCATTCCAGATTGGACTGCATTTTAAGCACAGAGTATACAGAGCCACCTCTGAACCATCTCCCTCTTGTCCAATTTTTGTTGGGTAAGTTTCGACCATTGACACCTGTGGATGTGGACAGAGGTGCTTGGTTATTCTGGCTAGAAAGTCTATTACATTCCATTTTGGTAATTATGTAGGTTTCTCTTTGTGTGAAGGACAAATGCCATCAATTCTTAAATAAGGTAAAGTCTTCATTATAATTAGTATTCTTCTGATCACATAATACTAGGGAATTACAGGTCTGTATCCAGTTGACCACTCCTCACCAAGGTGACTTGAGCAAGCATATAACTTATGGGTTGTTGTTTTTTAAATGAAACATTGTTCAGATCTATTTCAATCAGGCATCCAGCTGGGGTTCGGGATAGAAACTGTCTTGTTAGATTGATCACCTATTCTGAGAGACAGACACAGTGAGTGTGACCCTGTTGATTCTTCTTCTGGATCTCTCAGCAGTTCAATTCCATCTTTTCTTTTCTTTTTTAATTTGGTAGATCTGAAGCACTGCCTTATGGTGGTGCTGCTCTTATTTTATGGGATAGTTCCAGAAGGTTTGGGGTACAGTTCCATTCTTCCCTATAGAAGTTATCACAAGCTTTCAGAAATTCCATCTCGTTTCTCACGCTTTTTAGCATCCACATGAAACCACAGGGAAAAATCTTGCAGGAGTTTGAGGCACATCACCAGTATTGATAACACTCAACTTTGTTTCTGTTTTCCTTTGGTGTCAATTATAGCACAATCCTCCATGAGTTCCTGAGGTCATGAGTGCATGACTGTGTGCCCGTCAGGCACAGGTGTATCTGTCAGCACTAAGAATGATCAAGTCCAGGTGACCAAGCCAAAGGTCAGTAGTCCATGGTCAGTCTGTAGGAGCAAATGAGGTCAAGATCCTACAAGCAAGGATCCAGCACCAGAAAGCAATCCACAGGAGTAGGTGAGAGGCGTAGTCCACAGGAAGAGGGTCAGAAGCCAAGGACAATACACAGAGGCAGGCAAAAGCAAGGTCAGGCAGTGCAAGGATTGGTAACTAGGGTTTCAAGAATAGGACATAGGTATCAGGCAGAGCACTTCCACAATGATGTTGCTCCGGTTACTGCTCAGCCCAAACCGAGGTCTTATATAGCGTTGCCCCAGGATCCCTGTCAGAGTCTCCTCCCCTTGCTTCCTTCAAAGGGTCCTTGACATTTCTCAGGCATAAATTCCTATGGTGAGAGGGCAATTCCCTTATTGGAGGTTGAGAGACCTGAGAGTTCTCTCAGTCAGAGGATGAGGGCAGAGGCATGTCCCTGGGATATGGTGGTGGCTCCTTCGGGACTGGTTTCTCTTCTGGTGCCCCCTCCTTTGAGCTCCCTTCCAGTGTTTTCTCTATTTTTTTTCATCTGTGTGTGGAATGAGTTTTGTTCTGGACAGCAGTATCAAGGCAGTGTGTGCACACATGCATTTAGAGTGGGGCCTTCCTGATTCTACCTGAGTGGGATCTAAAATTAACGGAGTGGACATTTAAAAAGAGCACTGCACATGTGCACGCCTTAGAGGGTACATTGCTCCCTTCATCCTGTCTTTGCACAGACGGCTCCAAGGGAGAGTTCATGATTGGCCCCTTGGAGAAAGGGTGTAATGGTTATTCAAGGGGCTCTAGAGCAGTGCTCTCTCTAAGGTGTGTGCACACACACTTTTTAAATGTCTGTTCAGTTAATTTTAAATCCTGCTCAGGTTGGATCAGGAAGGTTCCACTCTGAATGCATACACACTACCCTGATACTGCTGCCCAGAACAAAACTCATTCTGCGTGCAGATGGGGGGGAAAGGAACACTGATCTGGAGTCAATCTAGGTTCCTCACCCTCAGAGCTCTCATTGTCCAATACAGATGTGTGGCAGCAAGGTCAGAACCATGGCAGTAGTGGGTAGAATGAAGATGAATAAACTGGAACTTAAACCAGACCAGACAGATATGCTATTGGTGGGTGGGCATGCTGATCTGCATATGCTTGTTCTCAACTGAATCACATTCTCCCTTATGGTTGCTTCTGGATTCAGAGTTGCTTTTAGACATCCAGGGAACTTCTGTGGCAAGGAGCATATTCACGAGTGTGTTGTATGTCCCTTTATAGTGGCAAAAGGCTTGCCCACTATTTTGCATGCTCCAATAACATAATAAATATTATGAGCTGTCCCTTGAAGACAGTTCAAGAATGACAACTGGGAGAAAATACTATTGCCCAACTCCTAACAGGAACTAATCAAAGGACACACAACACTGAACTTATATGATCTTAGGTCCAGTGTTCCCTCTAACAGGGATTGGCTGTTTGGCTATTGCATGGGAATTCTGGGAGTTGTAGTCAACAACATCTGGGAATCCCTGTAAGAGGGAACACTGCCAAGGTCCAGGATTTCTTAGAACACACCTACTCTAAGAATATGTTCTCCTTCCTTCCCTCCTTAGTTGCATCGATATCCCACAAGGATATGCTGCTTTAGGTACCACTGTTGTCAGTCACCTTCTAATACTTGTTCAGTAGCAGACATCAGTGTCCTGAAACTCCCTTCCAGTGAAGACAACGTAGATGCACTTTACTGGAACTTTTAGACTGCTAGTTTTCTGCTAAGCCTACAGAGGCCTCAAAGTTTGTTGACTTTAAATGTTTGCTACAGCTTTTAAATCCATTGGTTTTTCATTATTGGATTTTGTAATTTTGTTTTTAATACAACATAACTGCTTACCTAGTACGTTGCTTTTGGGTAGAGGGAGGGCTGGTGATATGGTCTCTTGGCCATCACCAAGCCAGTGTTAACAGATATTAGCAAGGTGCTCAGGAATGCCATAGTCATTTATCTTCAGCTACTGCCAACTCTGACTCCAAAAATAGTAGTGATTTTTTTTTTTAAATGACACGGAGGAAAATAGACATAAACACAGATATAACCAATTAACTATCTTCAAAATACAATCTAGTTGATGCCACAAATTTTATTTTCCCTTTTCATATCCAATTTCCTTTGTGTTACCGTGAGATAGAGATGTGTGGCAAAAATAACTAATCTTTCCATGGCATACAAAACTATGCTAAGGTATGCAACTGTGGCAGTCTGTTAGCATATATAAGCTTCTACTGTTGCAGTTTATGAAACTACATTACCCTGTTTTCCTAGTAAGTAATGTTGCAATGCTGTCTAGATCAAAAACTATAATAAACTACCTGCACAAACCAGGATTCTATCAAATACATTTGGTGAATTGCTGTATTTCCCTGCATAGTCTGATCAAACATAGAAATTAAACAGGAACTTATATAGAGCACAGGATTTGAACACTCCCATCATATCCTACCTACCGTCTCTTACTTACATAACTTCAATAAAATGCTCAGTATAACTTGAACAAAGTTACCAGAATGTGTAAGTTACATTGAATGTTGTAACTGTCTGTAAGTAAATAAATAAATTTTAGATATAGATATATTCATTCCCCAAGCCCACTTGTTGGCAAATACCAACAAGTACATCTCTCTTTTGAACTTTTGCAAAATTCATTCGGGATTGTCAACTTTCACCAAGTTTTGAGCATTCATTGTGAGATAACACACTGATATTTGCAATATCTCTATTAAAAGTGCATAGTAGACAACACAAGAACTACTTGCACAACTGCCTAATTCTGTCAGTTGAGAGACGCAAGTGCAGTGAGATGTATTCCCAAATAAGCATACACGGGACAGCAACTGAGGCAATGATAAGTGGGGCATGTCAAGATACTACATCTAAATATAAGGTTACAGACCAACTTCTGAATATATTTTTCAAATGGTCTCACATGTACTGAAGTGAATTTTCAATTATCACATACAATATTATCTGACAATACAGCCTAAGGTTGGGCAGTCTCAACCCTAGAGTTTTGCGGGAGCTATGGTGAAGTTTTATTCCTTGAACATCTGCATCTCTGTAGGAAACTATAGGCCCCCTGAGTGCAAGCAGCTCTAGGAACATAGGAAGCTGCCTTACACAGAGTCAGACTATTGGTCCATCTAGCTTACTACTGTCTACACTGACTGACAACAACTTCTCCAAGGTTTCAGGCAGAGATCTCTCCTAGTCCTACTTAGTTTTGCACTTTGTTTTACTCCCACTCGTTGTGATCATTGTATTTACCTGTTCCTATCTAAACTTCTTCTTCCTGTTCACAGACTTTCCCAAAGTTCTCAATGAGGTGGTAAACCTGTGTTTTAATTATAGTATATCACTTCAGACTGCTAACATGATTGACTGTTCCTCCATACCAAAAAAGAAAGTCAATACAAAAAGCTAGGTGTCTGGAGAAAAGGTTTAAATCTAATCTTCTCTCCATCTACTTTACTATGTACAAGTTTTGTTTTAAAATAAAAATTAAGCATTCAGTCATGGGAGCCCTGGCTGGCAATATGATGTGGCACAACCCAGACATAAGTTTACAGTTTTAGTGAGAATTAGGCTTTACCAGTGTCATAAAGCATTTATTGCATACAATTAACACATACTAGAATCTCAGCAAGTCACTTCAGCCAACAATGTTATCCAACCCATTGGTCAGACACTTCAGCCCAACCAGATAACTAACAAAAAGCCCTAAACCTACACAGTTCAAGATCTTCCATCTCTCCCACAAAGATCCATCCAATCCTGCAGGATCCATTCAGTGTGTGAAACTATATTTAAATCTCATTATTATTCATTACGCTGCCATCCATGTAAAATCCAGTCTGTTGCAAGTTAGGACATTAAATAGTAAATAAGAAAAGTTGTATAAACCAAAGACCATGGGCTTGCAAACTTATTGTTTGAGTTTTCAAAAGCATTTTAAAAGACATTTTTGCTAAAATGAAATTGTAGCCAAACAAATATTTGGATACACCTACCAGATAAGTTACCATTTCAGCTTTGTGTGTAACTAATATGTTATACAAAACATAGCTGATCACAATTAAATTATGTTTAGGCAAAATTAGGGTAGTACTGTACTTAATATTTTGATTTGCCTGTCAGAGATTTAAGTTTCATTTAGCTTCCTCCCATCATTTCACTACAAACTACCACCTATGTTTCTGAGCTCTTTTACAAATTAAACAGATACAACCTGACATTCACCTCTCTTCTAGTGTTATCCCTAGCCAAATTGAGACTGAGATCCAAAGCAGGAAGGAGAACAGCAGCAAGTTGTTAATGGGCTAAGGAAGAGATTTTTGTAGAGGGATATAAGCTATGGTAAAATTCATAAGAAAAATATCACTGACTACCAGAGTTCCCTCTAACAGGGATTCCCAGATGTTGTTGACTACAACTCCCAGAATCCCCAGCTCCAATTACTTTTGCTTGGGGATCATGGGAGTTGTTGTCAACAACATCTGGGAAGCCCTGTTAGAGGGAACACTGCTGTCTATCAAATATGTAAACACACTACCAGTTTATAGCCTATTAGAATTATCTCTTCTCTTTTGTAATTAAACACATTCCTATTTAATATTCTTGTACTCTGATCCCAAGCACACCTAGAACTAGATGTCCTTAAATGGTTTGCAGCCCGCTAAGAAGAGTCAAATCAGACCAAATGTCCATCTAATTCAGAATCGTTTCCCCCTCCAGTCTGGTCAGCCAGATGTTTCCAGCAAACTTATCAGCAGAGCAAGACAACAACCCTGACACAATTGGTGTTCAATAGAATAATACTTCCAAACTTGGAGGTTCTAACTAGCTACCATGGATAACAGCTGCTAACCATAGCTCACGGACCTAACCTATCTTCTGTGAATTTGTTTAATTCCCCTTTAAAGTCACCTAAGATATTGCCAGCAGTGGTCCCTTTATTTTTGTCATCTCTGTGCGGAATGAGTTTTGTTCTGGATGGCAGTGTGTCCACATGTGCATTCAGAGTGAGGCCTTCCTGATTCAACCTGAATGGGATCTAAAATTAACTGAGCAGTCATCAAAAAAAGTGTGTGCACTCTTAGTATCCTTAGACGGAATACTGATTGCCCATCACCACATCTTGCAGCAGTGAATTCCTAGAGTTAATCATCAGTTTTGTGAAGAAATAAAATGTAGTTCCTTATGTGAAGAGCTTAGGTTTATTCAGAAATAAATTTCACTGAGTTCAATAGGGCACACTCTCAGATTAATTTGCATAGAATCAAAGCCACAGATTTGACTACAAGAAAACTTTTTAGGATTGAAGTACTAGTATAATTTAAAAGTTACATTTGATATAAGAGAGCCAGCGTGGTGTAGTGGTTAGAGTGCTGGACTAGGACTGGGAGACCCGAGTTCAAATCCCCATTCAGCCATAATACTAGCTGGGTGACTCTGGACCAGTCACTTCTCTCTCAGCCTAACCTACTTCACAGGGTTGTTGTGAAAGAGAAACTCAAGTATGTAGTACACCGCTCTGGGCTCCTTGGAGGAAGAGCGGGAAATAAATGTAAAAATATTATTATTATTATTATTATTATTATTATTATTATAACAACAACAACTAAATTTGAAGGTGAAACTCATTACATATTATACAAAGTTGATGTATTTTTCAAGATTCCTATCAGCAAATAATATTATATGCAAGTTATGGTCTCTGCTGAAATGTTAGTTGCAACCACAACCTCCTATAAACTTGGGTTACTTTCCTAAGCTATTCAAAAGAAAAAGTTAAATGCTTCACAAGTTGAATTCATCCAATCTTGTGTTAAAACTTTCAGATATAATGCTACTAAATTTGACTTCCAAACCTTCAAAAGAAAGACTGGTTTACAAACAGCTTGTGAAATCCTAGTTCTCCAGTGTCAAAGACAATATTTGAATCCAGTAGTCAGAATTCTGCACTTTATCATACAATAGATCCTTTCACATAATTAAAAAATGATCTCGTTTTCAGAGGACAACATCCAGACTTAGATTTATACAAGAGGAACGCTTCCACTCATGGAGGAGAGGCCTAATTTTTGTCAATGCCCCGTTTCCCTCTGCAGCCCCAAAAATATATTCCCTAGGGTTCCCCAACTTTCAGGGACATATATTTCTGAATATTCTTCTGTCTGCAGCACAGGTGGCTGTAGACAGAAGGAGAGAGGATTAGTGATGTGCATGGAACCACAGAGGCGTAGTTCGACGCCGGTGGGGGTCTCCCTTTAATGGTGGGGGGTTGCACTTACCCCTCCCACCGCTTTTCTTCTGCCAGTGCTCCGTTTTTAAAAAATGTTTTCGGGGCAGCAGTGTTCCTCCCTGCCGCTCCTACCCTCGTTGTTGGCCAGAAATACCAGAAGTATAGGCTGCGCGTTCGTCTGCCGCCGTGCACATCATGTGCGCACATCACACACACAACATGCACACGCAACATGCGATGTGTGCACGTGGCAGCGGACACAAGCACAGCCTGTACTTCCAGTATTTCCGGCCAACAATGGGGGCAGGGGCGGCAAGGAGGAACGCTGCCACCCTGAAAACTAAAAAAACCACAAAAAACACAGAGCGCTGAGGAGGGGAAAGCGGCGGGAGAAGTAAGTGCAACCCCCACCCGCCCTTAAAGGGAGACACACACACACCCTGCTGGCATCGAACTGCAAACTGGCACCACTACGAACTGGTTCGCAGGCCTCTTGCATGGCCTGTGGACCAGTTCATGCACATCCCTAGAGAGGATCAGCAAATATCACCCCTCCCTCCATGCATGAGCAGAAGCATCTCAGTTGCACAAATCCTAATGTGGTTATTGCCGAAAGAGTGCAACAAAAGCAGTGACAAGAAATAAATGTTTCAAAATGATTATACAAAAACTAAAACTAAAAACCAAAACTAAAACTGTGTTAAATAAATAAATAAATAAATAAATGAAATATTATTTATCATATATATATATATAAAATATTTATTACCCCCCCCTCCAGTACATTACCATTCAGGGCAGCTCACAACATTTATACAACGGTTGCAATATAAAATCAGACTAATAAAAATTAACCAAATTAACTAAGTTAAAAATCCAAGGTAGAACCACAATTAAAATTAGCTTTTAAAATTCTAAATTAAAACCTCAAAGCTAAAACTAAAAACTAAAGAACGTACCAGATATACACAAGTGAAACATTTAAAAGTCTCTTTAAATAGATGTGTTTTTAGTTGTTTCTTAAAAACACTGAGAGAGGGAGCATGACGAAGCTCTTCAGGGAGGGCGTTCCAAAGCCACGGAGCCACAACCAAAAAGGCCCTGTCTCTAGTCCATGCAAATCGGATCTCTGTTGGGGGCATGGCCATGAGCAGGGCCTGAGATGATAAACACAGGGCCCTGGCAGGTTCATATGGGAGAATGTGATCCGACAAATACTCCGGCCCCAAGCCATGTATATGTAATTAACTTATTTTTTTCGTTGCCATGTATGGTCCCTTGTTTGTCAAAATTAAGTAAAGTTCAAGCTTATCTTCCTTAGTACCAATTCTGAAATTATTCATACATAAAGATAGTGAATAGCATCAATAGTTGGTCTTAGTTTGAAATAGGCAGTTTTTTCTAGAACAAGCAGACCTATGATTATCTTTCTAAATACACCCCAACTTTGGTTTGGTAATTTAACATATCATGTAGCTAGGTCATGCCATACTGACATACATTTATTAATTTTTTATTCTGTAAAGTGAGGCACTTTTGATAAGAATGCAGTTCTATTTTATAAAATCAGAGAAAGCTCCAAAAGAAGACAGTCCACCTTTTCTATACTAATAGCACAATCTTGTCAATGTCTATTTGGCAGGAAGTCCCACTGTATTCAGTGGGGCTTACTCATAGGTAAGTTTACACAGGACTGAAGCCTAACTCGTTGTTTTTAAACTCCAGTGCTAAACATTTAACTCTTCCCCACCCTCTCCAAGCTCTTACAAAATAAATCAAAACTTAAAATGAAAACAAAATAATTCAGCTGTACTTAGCTGAAAATCCAATGACCAGTTTATTTAGTACCATATTTAAGGCAGATAGTTACGATAAATTTATAAGTGGTATTTAAGGAAATATTTTCCAAAGGGATGGCACTGATACAGCACTTAAGGTAGCAGTACTAAGATTGTAATTTTCAGTGCAGCTTGCCACTGACATGGCACTTTTAGAAGTATACTGGAAGTACACTCATAACGAAATAGTCAACATTGCTTAGAATTCTAAATACTGCAGCACATACCATAAAACTAACTCTATATAAATACAATAAAAGCCAATATTTTCCTATCAGCATAGCTCAGAATTACTGGAGATATAGCTACCCTTACCTACAACTACAACACACCAGGTTTATTTTTGAACAGTACACCCAAACTCAAAAATTGGTTTGCCAGCAAATATAACAGGATGGGGTAAATTGAATGCTTTGCCAAAGCAACATCTTCCATGATATGAGGTCAATGCTGCAAGCAGACTGACCAATACAAATAATTAAGACTGAGGTGCCACTCTTTCTAGCATGGCATTATGTCAGCTCTCTGTCACTCACATAGCTACAACTAATTCTATAGAACTATACACAGGTCAGGTTGACATTTAACTTATTTTCTCCAATAAGACACATATCATATCATTTGGAACTCGGTACCTGAAGAGTTTCTCTTCTGCTAATATAGAACCCAGGCGCTGAAGTGACTTCAGAACATACATGTTTACTGACAATAATTTACCATACATTACCATGGAAATAATGCCTTCAAAATCACTTTTGATAATTTTGTTGAAAACTAGCATATAAATATTCTAAATAATGTAGATCATGTTTGGTTTGTTTTTTTTTTTAACTGTTTCTGTTGATTAACTAAACAAAAGAGAGTGTTTTCCAATGTCTGGAGAGCAAGGAAGGAACTAACCAAAGTGACTTGATGGGAAACTCCATGAGCTAAAGTCTTCATACAGACTCCATAGGCATGTTCAAAAAGCTCACGTGGAAATCCTTCTTAAATCAATACGACTTAGTTCTGAGTAAAAGCAGTTCGGGATAGATTAAAGTTTGGTTAAAGAACACAAATTCAATCGCTCTTGGGAGATAGTAGTAGTATTTCAGCTGAATTTACTCCCCACCAACAGTTGACAGTAAGATATCCAGTGACTGGGATGTGTTCTTTTTGTTTTCAGTTTCTTTAGCAACAGAATGAAATGGCCAAGTGGCTACCTGCTGGGTAGCAGAAAATCTACGATGTAAATGCTGCAAATACCCTGGAGTGACAGAAACCTGACAAGAGTTCTCGTGACCACGTTCGACCTTCCATATCAACCATCCAGGTCCATGCAATCCAGCACCTAAACTACCCCCACAAGTGCTAACTCGGAACTCCTGATTTTCTGCCCACCTGCCAAGAGGGTTGCGAGGACCACAGAACTTCTTCCCTTCTTTCACCAGCAACCCCGGCTCAGATACGAGCAAAGCCGAGCTATCTGGAGCAATTCCTAGGGCAGGTGGGAAGGGTCTCCCAGGCCTCAGTCGTCACCTTCCCGGCTCAGAAGAGGCGAGATCCTTCTTCATCCCTCTCCGGGCCCAGCCGAGAGTAATCACACAGAAGCCGGCGCCTGCCTTTCCCACCACCAGCTTGGCCGCCTTCTCCTTCTCCCCATCGGGGCGGCGCAGGCTGCCTGTTCAAGATGGCAGCGGCCCCTCACTCCCTGTGCCGTTGAGCCGGCGGCCCCGCTGCCAGAGGCCCTACCACTTACCCGTGTATGGGGCGGTGGCCGCCTCTAGTTCCACTCCGGGGCCGCAGTCGTCCTGGTCCTGACCAAGGCCTCCTTGCTAGGGATGTGAAGAGGAGATGGTGGAGGCGTCAGGAGCGGCGGGTGGGTTCAGTTCATTCCCCGCCTCAGCCAGCGGCCCGGCCCAGCCCAGCCCCGTCTCCCTCTCTCCGCAGTCTCCTCACCCGGCTTGCCACACTTCGCCCGCCACACTCGGGGCGCCGTGCAGAAAAAGAGCAGAGCAGGGCCTTAGCCCCGGAGCGGAGCCCACAGCGCACCTCCCTCTTGCGGGAGGAGGGCAGCCCGGCCCGGCGGGCGGATCCGCGGCGTTTCCTGGCCGGGCAGATTTTCTATCGCTCACAAAATGGCGCGCGTTCCAAACCTGCGCAGCGATCGGCAGCGGGGCCCGGACCCAGCGCGGCAACGACGGCGGAGCTTCGACTGCTGCTTGAGCCCAGGCCAGGCAGAGCGGCGCGGGCGAGAGGGGGAGAGCAGCGCTGAACCGAGCCCCCGCGAACTCCTCGCTCACTCTCCCTCCCTCGCGCCCCCTCCCCGCCAGCCAGCCAGCCAGCCAACCCCCCGCTCTCCTCCCCCTTCCGAGCGCCGCTGTCGCTGATGCCGCCGAGCCGGCTTCTCTGGAGCTGCACTCCTGAGCACTCCAGTCTATACGCACACCGACTCGCCCCGCTTCTCCTAACTCCCAAGGCCGCTGGCAAGCGTGGGTAAATCTGCTTCCCTCGCCCTCATGCGAAACCCAAGGGGCAGAATAATCTATGCAAAGTTATAATTCGGGCGGGAAGGGAAATTATTTTTTTTTTTTAAACCCAACTGACAAAATGGCGACTGGAAGGACCTGTTCCCATGGCAACTGTCAATCACGCCGCAAGAGCCCCGCCCATGCCAGGCGGGAATCCGAGCTGATGGGGAGGGGGGAAGGCGGGGCTTGGTCGCCTTGGTGACTGCTGCTTCAATCCCTTCTCAGTGGTCGTGTGAGACATTATAAATTCCGAGGCATGCACCGCTATCGTTTTCTGTAGCGCCTGCTCGGCGAGGATTCTCTCTTGGTGTTGTCCTTACGGCGTTCTTGCGGGGGGAAAAACTGTGATCAGCCCTGCTCATCTTCGAAGACTGAATACTGTAAGATTACAGAGGGAGGTCCTCAAGCTGAAGCTTTATCAAACCTGTGCTCCATAAAGACTCCTTGTTGTGTACGCGTAACGCGTCCATCTAATTTTGCATTTAGACCTGGTTGGGTAGGAGGTGGTCCAAACCGTCCCAAGCAAGAGCACCCAGAAGCTACAGCACAGGAGATTACACCTTATGCTGGATGTACAAATTTACCGGCGAGGCAAGAAGACGCTCTTGTACAATTTGCTTTCCTCTGCAAGCTGGAAATTAATGCCCAACTTCTGTTCCCGCACAGCCGTGCTCACCGACTCTCAAGATATTTAAACATCTGCATTTGTGTGGTCCGGCAAATTAATGTATAATATAAATTATGGCAGGTCGTATCCAGATTAAATTAATTATGATTAAGTCCCACTGAAATTATTGGGACTTAAGTTAGTCATACCTAAATTGTCTCATTCATGTCAATGGTACTTAGTCATGAGTAAATAGTTTGGATGCTGCCCAGTTAATTTTCAGACATAGGTGGCTGCCATATACTGAGTCAGACCATTGGTCTATCTAGTTCGGTATTTTCACAAACAGGCAGTGGCTTCTCCAAGGTTGCAGGCAGGAATCTCTCTCAGCCCTATTTTGAAGAAGCCTTCTAAACAGTCTTCTAAACAGCAATGGGACAAATTGTGGAAATGGCCGTCGGACGTAAACCCCCCCCCCCCATTACCTGATGTGCCTTGTAATCCCCCACCCCCGAGTTACAGTACTACCTGCATATACTTCATAACTTGTGTATTTCCAAATTCTTGTGTGTAAATCTTTGTAGATCTATCATGTACAAACAACCACTTTGTATATAATTGTGCTTTGGCAACGTACTGTATGCTTTGGTAGTTTGTTGGTTCAATAAAAAAAATCTTGTCCTATAAAAAAATAAAAATCTTGTCCTATTTTGAAGAAGCCAGGGAGGGGACTTGGAATCTTCTGCTCTTCCCAGAGTGGCTCCAACCCCAGAGGGGAATAGCTTACAGTGCAGCTCACACTTCTAGTCTCCCTTTCATATGCAACCAGGGTGGACCCTGCTTAGATAAGGGGACAAGCCATGCTTGCTACCACAAGACCAGCTCTCCTAGCTGTGAGGATTTTTTGAATATGGTGCAAGACACTGAGAATTGCCCTTCCATATATTGGCAAAGCACAAATCTCTTGCAGCAATGCCATGCCAACTTTCACCAGCACTCCATGTCAGATGCTAGAAACAGCAGGAGATGGTAATGACATGGCCAAATTTAATTCCAGTTAAGAATCCATCCCCAGGTGAAATAATCTGTTTTTTATTTTATTGTTATTACATTAATAGTATAAGTACTCTCTGACCCTTTTCACATACAGGTGAAACTCGAAAAATTAGAATATCGTGCAAAAGTTCATTAATTTCAGTAATGCAAATTAAAAGGTGAAACTGATATATGAGATAGACGCATTACATGCAAAGCGAGATAAGTCAAGCCTTAATTTGTTATAATTGTGACGATCATGGCGTACAGCTCATGAGAACCCCAAATCCACAATCCCAGAAAATTAGAATATTACATGAAACCAATAAAACAAGGATTGTAAATAGAACAATATCGGACCTCTGAAAAGTATAAGCATGTATATGTATTCAGTACTTGGTTTGGGCCCCTTTTGCAGCAATTACTGCCTCAATGCGGCGTGGCATGGATGCTATCAGCCTGTGGCACTGCTGAGGTGTTATGGAAGACCAGGATGCTTCAATAGCGGCCTTCAGCTCTTCTGCATTGTTTGGTCTCATGTCTCTCATCCTTCTCTTGGCAATGCCCCATAGATTCTCTATGGGGTTCAGGTCAGGCGAGTTTGCTGGCCAATCAAGCACAGTAATCCCATGGTCATTGAACCAGGTTTTGGTACTTTTGGCAGTGTGGGCAGGTGCCAAGTCCTGCTGGAAAATGAAGTCAGCATCCCCATACAGCTCGTCTGCGGAAGGAAGCATGAAGTGCTCCAAAATCTCCTGATAGACGGCTGCGTTGACCCTGGACTTAATGGAGCACAGTGGACCAACACCAGCAGATGACATGGCTCCCCAAATCAACACAGACTGTGGAAACTTCACACTGGACGTCAAGCATCTTGCATTGTGTGCCTCTCCATTCTTCCTCCAGACTCTGGGTCCTTGGTTTCCAAATGAGATGCAAAAGTTGCTCTCATCAGAAAAGAGGACTTTGGACCACTGAGCAACAGACCAGTTCTTTTTTTCTTGAGCCCAGGTAAGACGCTTCTGACGTTGTTTGTTGTTCAGGAGCGGCTTGACAAGAGGAATACGACATTTGAAGCCCATGTCCAGGATCCGTCTGTGTGTGGTGGCTCTTGATGCACTAACTCCAGCCTCAGTCCACTCCTTGTGAAAGTCCCCAACACTTTTGAATGGCCTTTTCCTGACAATCCTCTCCAGGCTGCGGTCATCCCTGCTGCTTGTGCACCTTTTTCTTCCACACTTTTCCCTTCCACATAACTTTCTATTAATGTGCTTTGATACAGCACTTTGGGAACATCCAACTTTTGCAATTACCTTTTGAGGCTTTCCCTCCTTATGGAGGGTGTCAATGATGGTTTTCTGCACAACTGTTAAGTCAGCAGTCTTTCCCATGATTGTGATTCCTAATGAACCAGACTGAGAGACCATTTAAAGGCTCAGGAACCCTTTGCAGGTGTTATGGATTGATTAGCTGATTGGAGTGGGACACCTGGAGCCTAGACTGTTGAACCTTTTCACAATATTCTAATTTTCTGGGATTGTGGATTTGGGGTTCTCATGAGCTGTACGCCATGATCGTCACAATTATAACAAATTAAGGCTTGACTTATCTCGCTTTGCATGTAATGCATCTATCTCATATATCAGTTTCACCTTTTAATTTGCATTACTGAAATTAATGAACTTTTGCACGATATTCTAATTTTTCAAGTTTCACCTGTAGGGTGGGTTCACACGACTGTCAGAAAGTAAGGAACATGGGCTGCTGGTGAAGCATCCAAACCCACCAGTGTTGGGTAGAGAATATCTGGTTCCCTCTGCCACCCAACATTCGCTGCCCAGTTTCAAATGTTGGTTAAAGATGTCAGGCAGAGAATGTTGAGTGGCAGAGGACTTTCTTTACTTAACTTTCATTCTTTCTGATTGTCATGTGACCCCACCCATGGTCCCACACAAATCTTGTACAGAACAAAATTTCTGTACGAAGACATCTTGTGCAGAATGTATTCCTTCCATTCTTTCTCCCAGTCCAGCATCCAGTGCAGTGTAACATGGGCAGTGCCAATCCTCTTGTGCTGCTGCAGGCTCACAGTGATGTGCTGATGATCTTGCACTTTTGTACAAAAGTGCAAATACTTTTAATAGTGCACTCCAGAAGCACTAGTTAGACTGGAAACGTTGCTTGGCCATCAGCAACATTTTTCTGAACTAACTAGCACTTCCAGAGTGCTGTTGTGCTACTCAAAGTGGTGCACCTTGTGCAGAAGTGAAATAACACCAGCACTTCACTGCAAACCTGCAGTTGTGCTTTGTGTCACCATAAAGTGGTAAAATGTGCCGTCAAGTTGAGTTCGACTCCTGGCACCCACAGAGCCCTGGTAGAATTTCTTTGGTAGAATACAGGAGCGGTTTACCATTGCCATCTCCCGTGCAGTATGAGTTGATGCCTTTCAGCATCTTCCTATATTGCTGCTGCCCGATATAGTAACAGCGGGGATTCGAACCAGCAACCTTCTGCTTGTTAGTCAAGCTTAGTTTAGTATTTATTTACGGTCTTTGACCAAATGCTACAACACATTTACATTTACAAAAAGAGAAAACAAAACATACTTTCAGGAAATTTAAAACATTAAATAAAAACCAGTTAATCACTTAAAATGGAGTACATGTGCATATTGTAGCTTCCCAGAAGCCTCAGAGACTCTATTCCTTTGAGGGCTGTAATCTTGAGGCCACATAACAAAACTTGGCTACCGTGGCAGAAGTTGATATATCCTTGTCTTCTAATAAGTACGTTACCACCAGGTCGTCGTCTTTTCCATTCAGATCTTTTAATAATGGACCAATTAGTTGATGCCTTATGTCCTGATATATAGGGCATTTCAATAAAATGTGGGCCATAGTTTCAACCGCCTGATCGCAAGGACATTTCCTTTCTTCATAGGGTAATTTTGCGTATTTCCCGTACAGTAAAGCCGATGGGAAAACGTTAAACCTAGCCCTAGAGAAGGCCCATCTAAATTTACTGAAGGTGATTGTAAATAAGTATGCTGCCGGAGTAAGATCCGCCTTAGCATAGATTGATTTGTGGAAAAGTGGTAAGATGGCCTTCTCGGTTTGTAAATCTATGTCTATCAATCTCTGTCTCACCAGTCTACGGGCTCTGTTTTCGCCAGCCTCCAGCAGTAGGGCAGGAAATAATCCACTCTGACTAAGTTTGTCTGTTACCTTCCTACTCCAGGATGATTGTGGCTCAACCGATAAGAATTTAGGAATTAATCCCGTCGGATAAAGATGGAGTTTAATCCAGTAAAATATTCTTATTAGCCATGCCCTGGATTCCAATTTGAGTAGGCCCACCTCCCGGCGGACTGCCACATTGGGCACACAATTAGGTACGCCAAATAGCATTCTCAAAAAACCTGTTTGGATTTTTTCAAGTTCGTTAAAGTTAGAATATGACCCCAATTGTGTCCCATAAAGAAGTTGAGGGACTACTTTGGCCGTGTAAAGTTTAGTGGCAGCTGGAATGTAATGTCCCCCCTGAGACCAAAAAAATTTCAGTATAGCTGTAATACTGCGTTTGGCCTTATCTACAACAGATCTGATATGGGCAGTTTTATGGCCATTGAACTGAAAAACTACCCCTAGGTATTTAAATTGCTTTACCTGGTCTATTCTACGGCCATCGATTGACCAGTTGAAGCTACAATTTTTTTTACTAAAACGGAGGATCTTTGTTTTGGTGTAATTTATTACTAGCTGCGCTTCTTTACAATAATCGGCCAGCACTCCCAGACCTTTCTTTAAACCTATTCTGGTTTGGGACAGGATCACCGCATCATTGGCGTACATAAGAATCGATAGATATTTATCAGCTAGTTTGGGGACATGTGTATCCGTACCTTGTAGCCGCTGGATTAAGCCATTCACATAGAAATTAAATTAAAAAGGGGCTAATATGCAGCCCTGTCTGACTCCCTTTTTTGTGGGTATTTTCTTTGAGGGATGACCCATGTAATCAAGGCGTACGCAGAGAGTTGAATTTTCATGAAGTCTATGAATTAATAACAATAGCCTCCTGTCAATTGATGTTTGAAACAGTTTTGCCCAAAGAATGCCTCTTGAAATAGAGTCAAATGCCATCTGAAAATCAATGAAAGCAGCATAAAGTGGGGTTTTCCTTATATGCACATATTTTTCGATTAAATGTTGCAACACAATGCAGTGGTCCAACACTGACCTACCTGGTCTGAACCCTGCTTGTTCCTGTTCTAAAATGCCCTCCTAGTCCATCCATTCACAAAGTTTAATACACAGATGTTTTGCGTAGAGTTTACTAATTACGCTAAGCAGACTTATTGGTCTATAGTTCATAGGGTCGTCCCATACTCCTTTTTTGTGGATCGGGACGACAACCGCAAGCCCCCAATCTTTAGGAATATGGGCCGTCAAGCATTTCCCTCAGGGGTGGAGCCACCATTGGGCCAACGGGCTCAAAGAACTTGGGCCGGGGACCAATTAGGGCCCGCAAGAGCAGCCCCGACACGCCCCCCGCATCTGACATCAGACGCAGGGAGGTGAGGCTAATTTAGCTGAGCTCCCGAGCGGGGGCCACACGGCCCCTTCGGGAGAGCTAAACAAAGGCTGGAGTGGCGCTGTATTCACAGCGCCAGCCAGAAGTGGCTCTTCCCTGCAAAGGCAGGGAAGAGACGCTCCTGGGCTCGAGCTGCACTGCGAAAGTTAAATCAGGCAGTTCAAGCAGAGGAAGAGCTGTTCGTTCCGGCGCTGGCTGTTAGCCACCATTCCAGGCTGGAGACATGCAAGTCAGAGCAGTAGCTAATAATCATCGCACCCTGCAAACTGCAGCGCCGTGGACGCAGGGTTTGTAAAGGGCTCCTGCTTGGAAAATGCCGTGTCTGTGGGCTTGGCTGCAGAGTTGCCCGTGGGCTTTCACATCTTGTGGATGGCATGGCGCCCAAGGTTTCTTCCCAGTGACCCCATGGAGCCTGGACTTGGCTTTTTATGCCCCCACCCTTCTGTCCAGACAGAGTTATGTGTCGAGTCTTTCCACAAGCTCCAGGCTAGAGCCGCTGAAAGTTACAAGGGCTGCCAGGTGCAGGCGCAGCGCTCCGCTAGGGAACCTGTTTGGGTTGGAAGGGAGTGTTCTAACCCCCAAGGTCCCTGGGCCGGCTAAACTGACTGCATGCCGGGATCCGGTTTTTCTCTTCCCCAAGATTTCTGCAGTGAAGAGTCTCCAAGGAAAACAGGGCTGTTGTGCTTTCTTCTAACAGAGGCATGAGCGTATAATATCAAGTGTGTTTGCGCTTCTGTCTGTGTTAACAAAACCATCTCTCCCACCTTTGCCAGTCCCTAAGACACGTGTCATTTAGGAGAGCAGAGAGATGCAATGTTTGGGGGGCCTGAAAGTGGAGGGAGTCCAAGTCATATTTACTCCTGTGTACGCGGACCAGTACCTGACTTAACATTCTTAGTTCTGGCCAAGGGGTCCGTGATGATATATCACATTTTTTAAAAAAATTAAGATTCCATGGATTTCAGTGAAATTGCAAGCTAGGATCGAGACACACCATTTCCAGTTGACATGGTCCTTTCCTCCTGAGTCCTGTGTGTATCCAGGAATTTGCATTCTAGCTGCTCTAGCAGTGCACACCCGTTTAACTGCCGAAGGGGCCATGTGGCCCCTTCGGCAGTTAAACGGCAACTCTCCCCTCTCTGGGCTGAGCCGAACGGACAGAGCCCAAGGCTCCGTTCCGGCAGACCACACCGTGGCAGACCACACGCGTGGCTAACCCAACGTCTGACGTCAGACGCGGGGGCAGGGTTAGCGGGGCTGTGGCCGCGGCCACACACAGTCCACCGGTGGTCCCGCTCCGCCACTGATTTCCCTGCTGCGACACTTAAGGTGACTATTGTGTCAACCATAGACAAGACTTAACAACAATGGGCTCAAGCTGCAGCCAAAATGTTTTCATCTAGGCATGAAGAGGGACTTCTTAAAGTGTAATAGAGTGAATACTGACACAAGCTGCCTAGAGATGTGGTGGATCCAGAGGCATATCTAGGGAAAACAGCGCCTAGGGCAAGCACTGAAATTGCGCCCCTGTCCAAACAGGGATGATGGGACTTGTAGTCAACAACATCTGGAAATCCCTGTTAAAAGGAACACTGTACCATCTAGACATGGTTGTTGATCAAAACCTGAAAACATGAGCCATTTTTATTAAAGACTTAGAACAACAGTCAGGAGTTATGTGAGGATTCCAGTGTCATTTTCTTTCTCATCTCATGCTTTATAAAACCATGACTTTGTCCTAAAGGATCACCTGCCCAAATTCCTGAGAGCCTTTGTCTTGTGATGACAGTTGGCTCATGATGGGGTATATGTGCATTCACCACACTAGTGCTTACTTTGGCACCAGGAGGGAGGAGGATACATTAGTTTGCCACACTAGACAGAGGAATTTGCAACAGGAGCAGACAGCCAAGTTCTGCCAGGGCCAAAACCAGCCCTTGCCAGACTAAGAAATCATTGTAATTTGCCCCTTCCTGTCACAAGCAGTGTGCTGTTCTTTTATTATTGACTCTCAGATATCCTAACTCTCAGATATCTCAGTCATGGATGGAAAATACAGGGTCCCAGCAAGAGACACATTTTCTACATGGAAGTTTCTTCTGTGCAGGTGTTGTGCAGAAACCCATGTGTAGTGATCAATACATATGTATCTATTCCGCACAGTTTCTTACAAAAATGACATTCCCACAAGAAATTTTGCTTCACATTAACTAGTTCTGGGTGATAGGCAATGGACAAGAATTTGGCAAAAGAATTTGGGCACTATAAAAACATGTTAAATACATAAAATATTTGTTTTTATCTTGTTGTAAACCTCCCAGAGACCTAAGTTTTGGGTTGTATAAAATATGTTAAATAAATAAAATAAAATGATGTTTCATTTACCAAGCAACACAGACAATGTAAGCATAAAGCTGGATACAATAAAGCAGGAAGTGCATCAGAGACCCTGGGCAACAGCAAGGTCTTTTATATGCTGTTCTATATGCAAGGAACTGTCATATTTGCAAGGAAATTCCTGTCTCTCAAAAGTCATTTCACTTTATAATATACATATATTTAATTAAAGGATAAGCAAAGTACAGTGTTTAAGAAGCAGAGCCCCACACACCCAGATCTTTTCCCTATGACCAGAATAGGGTCATGTTCTACTGGAATATCTCCTATGTTTATGGATAACTTTCTACTGAATTTTACTCTTAGTGGAAGCAAGCTAGGTGTGTTATTTATGTTTCAAAATCTAAATCTAGATCAATTTGCTTGGATTAATATTGAACACACAAAATTTGAATCTAGATTAATTTTAACCTGCTCCTTTGAAATGAAATTACACTAATATAAATGTAAAGCTGGCTTTATTTAACTGAATGACTATTTACATTTCAATTATTTTTTAAATCACATGAAGTTCAGAATAATATCTAATTCAGCAAAGGAAATTAGTTAGTTTTAATTCTGTTTCACTGAATATAAATTTTTGGCAGTTTGAGGGAAGCAAATGTTTACATCAATTGCAAACTTCTTGTATTTTGGAGCTAAATGGCTATTTAGTACAATGTGTTGGATGTAGAGAATTTTGAATTCATAAAAATGAAAATGTAAATCAGCTTTCTCAGTTAAAAAGCTGCACCTACCAAAATTCCCTCCCTCCATATACAACTAAAAGGAAGGAACTCTCTCCTCCTTTGCAGCTGAGCACTCCATCTGCAGTCCTGTTCCTTCCTTTTCCCCACCAGCAATGGGTTTTCCCTTCTTCTATACAGTCAAGGCTTCCTTTCTCTTCCTTGAACTCACCCTCTTCTTGCAGGATTTCCATTGAAAAACCTCCTGCCTTGCAAACTGCAAGCCACAACTGCTCACAAGTTGGAAAATGCAAACACAAGGGGTCTTTTTAACAAGGAGGAGGCGGGACAGGATGGAACCTGGAGAGCATTCACATTTCTGGACCTCTCTAGGCACAAACTCTCTGTTCATTTAACCCTTTCAGCCTCTCCTGAAAAACTAGTTTGTTGCAGTTCTCTTACATTTCTTTTATTGTATACATTTTTAAAAAGAAACAAACATCCTCTGCGGGGGCAGGGGGGAAGCATCAGTCTGAGAAAGCACCAGTCAGATATAATTTCTTTGAGACTACTTGAGAGCAGGTGGGGCACAGGCAATTTACTTACTTTGGACTCTGGGGTGGGTCAGGACTTGCAGCAAGAACATAAGACGAGCCAGCAGGGCAGGCAGCCGCAGTGCTTGCAAATGGGAACAAGCAACCCCGCCCAGGTTACTAGGATTCCCCCTCCCCAGCACTTGCCAGTGTTTGCTGCCTGAAAACAAGCCCTCAAATGACTCCAAAGAGCTTGCTCAGGCTTTTTGGAGCTTGAGGCCACACCCCCTTATATGTCATATGCAAAGGGGAGTGGCCTCAAACTCCTTGCTCTGGATCTTTGGAGTTTGAGGCCACGCCCCCTTTGACACCACATGCAAAGGGGACGTGGCCTTTCAGCTCCGAAGAGCGTGAGCAAGCTCTTCGGAGTCATTTCAGTCAGAGCTTGCTGGCTGAAAGCTTCTATTCTTCCTTTCTCTCCCTCTCCGGAGGAAGAGAAAGGGGAATAGACGCTTTCAGCCAGCAAACGCTGGCCGAAATAAATGCAAGTGCTCTCTGGGGGCGGGCGCCTCTCCGGACCTCAGTTAGGATGGGGGCGGGGCATGGCAGGCAGTTTGCGCCCTCCCTGCAATGTCGCCCAGGGCACATGCCCTGCCTGCCCCACCCTCGTTACGCCCCTGGGTGGATCACCACCACTGGAGACCTCTAATAGAAGACTAGACAATAATTTAGTTGTAATAATTTAGGTAGACTTGGTAACCACAGCTGAGGAATCAATTGGAGGACCTTGAGGGGTTTTTTATTTTTTATTTATTTAACATATTTTTATACCACCCAAAACTTACATCTCTGGGCGGTTTACAATAAAACAAAAACAGAAAGTAAAACATTAGTTAAATCAAAAACAAAAAGTTTAAAACATTACAACAATTTAAAATATTTAAAACAATATTTTAAAACAGCATTAAAACCATTTGAATTTAAAACAATATATTAAAACAATATATTAAAACAGCATTAAAACCATTAAAACAATATTAATTAAAAGCCTGGGTGAACAGATTTATCTTTAAAGACTTTTTAAAAGCTGTCAGAGATGGGGAGGCTCTTATTTCACTAGGGAGTGCATTGCATTGTTAAATGTTGATTTAGCTTGATAGTCAAGTAGGCTTGACTACTGTAATAGTCAAGTAGGCTTGACTATTGTAATGCGCTCTACGTGGGGCTGCCTTTGTACGTAGTTCGGAAACTTCAGTTAGTTCAAAATGCGGCAGCCAGGCTGGTCTCCAGGGCAACTCGGAGAGAGCATATTATGCCTGTTTCGAAACAGCTGCAGTGGCTGCCGATATGTTTCCGGGCAAAATACAAAGCAAAATACAAAGTACCTTTAAAGCCCTGAACGGCTTAGGTTCAGGTTACCTTGGAGAGTGCCTTCTTCGGTCTGATCCCCACCGCACACTAAGATCATCTGAGGAAGTCCGGCTCCAGTTGCCACCAGCTCATCTGGTGGCGACCCAAAGGTGGGCCTTCTCTGTAGCCGCTCCTAGACTGTGGAATGCGCTCCCTGCAGAAATCCGTAATTTGAATTCTTTATTGGCATTTAGGAGAGCCCTAAAGACCTACCTGTTTGGCCTGGCCTTCCAGGGTTTTGAAATTGTTTCAAAGGGTTTTTAATGTATCAGGTTTTTATAAGGTTTTGAATTGATTTTTTTTTTTAGCTGCTTTATTGTATTTTAAAATTTTCATTCCCGATCATTGATTGATTTTAACTGTTTTATAATATTTGTGAACCGCTTTGAGCTATTTTGTAAGGGCAGTCTAGATATTGAACAAATAAATAATAAATAAACTAGTGTAGCCATCCCATGCACACTTATTTGGATGCAATGATATTGAATTCAGTGAGACTTGATTCCAAATAGACCTATCTGACTGCTATTCTTAAATCAGTCTAATGGACCAATCAAAAGACTCACAGCACCAGCCAATATGTATTTCAGTCGAGGGTGGGAGGGGACAGCGAGGTTACTTGGGACGTGAAAGATTATTACTCTGGCATAACACCAACTCCTACTGTTTTTACTACAACCGACAAACACAGCTACCCCTCTATAAACTGTTACTCTGGCATTGTGCAAAAGAGATTTAGAATTAAAGTGCCAGTGTGCAGCCCACTTTTGCACATGCTTACTAAGTTCCACTGCATTTAATAAGACAACCTGAGCCTCACATGTTTACTCAGAAGTGCCACTGAGTTCAATGGGACTTACTCCCCAATGAGTTTGCTTAGATTGAAACCTAACATCCAAGTAGTTGTGAATAGTAT
Organism: Hemicordylus capensis; assembly: GCF_027244095.1. Taxonomy (NCBI): domain Eukaryota; kingdom Metazoa; phylum Chordata; class Lepidosauria; order Squamata; family Cordylidae; genus Hemicordylus; species Hemicordylus capensis. The sequence continues at coordinate 91,472,442 of NC_069659.1, read as the reverse complement.
AGTAACCATGCACTATAATCCTATCCATGTTTATGTGGAAATGTCCCACTGAATTCAATGGGGCTTACAACTATATGCATAGGATTGGATACTTACGGTGCGTGCACAAGATTTAAAGCGATAATCCTATTAACAGTTGCTTAGGTGTAAGTCCAATGGCAGTAATATTTTTTAGGAAACTTGAGTAGGCTGTTAGGTGAAAGCATACAGCTCAGAGCCAGCCTAACTCTGGGCCAGCCTGACTCTATAGGCAAACTAGGTGCAAGCTTTAAAGAGCGCCAAATTTGAAGTGTCCATTGGTAAATAAAAATTGCGGATGGAACATATTGTCGATCAAAGTACATATTATTTCTACTGACCTTGCCAGGTAGGTCCAATGAATTTTATATCATCCTCCTTTCAGATCAGAACCCAACCATTACATTTAGTGTTGCCAGACTTTGTGCCGCTGCACATAGTGCTTGGCAATGAGCTAACTTCAGTTAAGTCTGGACTTTAAGGTTTCTGGACACTTTGAATGATTTATGTTATGCTGAGCTTGGTTCTGAACACTTCTTTGTGATATACTGTATTGCAATGGTGGATTACCGGACAGTCAGAGGAGACAACTGCCTATGGTGGCAAAATTTGAGGAGTGGCTTGCCGCTCCTCAAATTTTCCCACTCCTCTCTGGGGATGTCCGTATTGCCAAAATGTGTCTCATTGACCTGGCAGGGTCCGAACGTGCCAGTGCTACCAAGTCCAAAGGAGCTCGCATCAACTGCAGCAAAGGTGGGGGTGGGGTCGAGGAGAAAGTTCCCTTGTAGTGATCAGTCACTGACCAGCCTCTCTTCTCCCACAAAGAATAATCATTAACCCTGTCCTAATAGACAGGTGAACTCCAGGGATCAGCCAATCTGCATTCCAGGTGGGTGGGACCTAGAGAGGAGTTAAGAGGAAGAGAAGAGTTTCTTTGTTAGAAAGGAGTAGGCTGGAAGTGAGAGAGGATGGGCGGAAAGGCTTCATGAGGAGCAATGGAGTTATGCTCTGCCATGGTCAAAAGCTAGCATGGAGATTTTTTCATGGAAGGACCTCTGCAGATCCTTGAGAGACAGGATTGCAGGAAGCTTGATTTTCATCAGGTGTTGGGTGAGTTTTCAAGGGAAAGGGGATTCAGCATAGGGAAAGGTTTGTTAATCAGATTTTGTGTTAGAAACTTCTATTCCTTTTGTGTGTTTTGCATATCCCTGAAACTGCTCTATTGTTGTTTACCTGTAAAACTAAGTGAAGCCTGAGCCCACCCAGTTAGGGCATTGCAGAAGACTCTGTAAACTTGTAAAGGTGTTTTTGTATTTTCTTGCATCCATGTTCTTAAGGATGCCTCCTTGTCTTAAGGAGGCTATTATTAGACCACTCTTGAAGAAAGCTACGCTGGATCCCTTGGAGTTAGCTAATTACACACCTGTTTCTAATCTTCTATGGTTTGGCAAGGTGATTGAGCGGGTGGTAGCCTCTCAGCTCCAGGCAGTTTTGGATTATACAGATTATCTAGACCCATTTCAAACTGGCTTTCGTGTGGGCTATGGGGTCGAGACTGCCTTCATTGGCCTGATGGATGATCTCCAACTGCCTATCGACAGAACGAGTGTGACTCTGCTGCTCCTTTTGGATCTCTTTGTGGCTTTTGATACCATGGACCATGGTGTCCTTCTGAACCGCCTGGGGAAGTGGGATTGAGTGACACTGTCTTACAGTGGTTCTGCTCCTATCTCTCTGGCAGATTCCAGATGGCATCACTTGGAGATTGTTGTTCCGCTAAGCGAAAACTGAAGTGTGGTGTTCCACAAGGCTCCATACTGTCTCCAATGCTTTTTAACATTTACATGAAACCACTGGGTGAGATCATCAGGAGGGTTGGTGCTGTGTGTTACCAATATGCTTATGACATCCAGATTTACTTCTGGATGTCAGAAGTAATATTGCCAGAGGCAATAGGGAGGATCCCTTTAACTACAGGCCAATTAGCCTTTTGAATATAATAAGTAAATTGTACGCCAAACATCTGTGTGTAAAACTTTGCTCTTGGATGGAGCAGGAGCATATAATCCATGATGAGCAAGCAGGTTTTAGACCGAATAGATCAGTTATGGACCATTGCTTAATTTTACAACAACTTGTGGACAAACAAGTTAGGGTCCATAAAGGACCACTGTTCGCCGCTTTCGTGGACCTTAAAATGGCCTTTGACTCAATTTCAAGGAGTCTACTATGGACTAAATTGGCTAGTACATCTATAGATCAAAGGCTTTTATTATTGCTCATCAAGCTCCATGAGAACTCCTCTTTAAGAGTATGTTTGGACACTGCCGGCAATTTCACCAATTCAATTCCAACAGAGAAAGGTGTGCGGCAAGGGTGTGTGTTGGCCCCTTATTTATTCAATCTGTACATTAACAATCTGATTAATCGGCTGCAAAATGTTGATATCCACGCACCTAAATTAGCCAACAAAAAGATCCCGATCCTGATGTATGCGGATGACGCGGTTATTTTATCTCAAACCAGGGTCAGGCTCAAAATTGCTTTAGATGTTCTAACATCTTATTGCCAAGAGGAACACTTGAAGATCAATTATAATAAATCTAAAATTATGTGCTTTAAAAATAAACCAAGGATATTTACATGGACCTTGGATGGACACAAATTAGAACAGGTCAATCAAATAAAATATCTTGGGGTGGTTTTTCAACAAAATGCTGGGAAAGCGGCACATATGAGAATGGTAGCTGACTCAGCAAAACGCAGTGTGGTGGCAATTAACAGATTTTTCAGAATGCAGGGAGCAGGTTTCATTCCTGCAGCTTTAAAAACTATATTCAGCAAAGGTTATCCCTCAGCTGTTGTACGGGAGCCAATTGGGACCTTATGCGAACTTTGTTATGCTTGAAAGAATTCAATCCGGTTTCCTGAGAGCTATCTTTGGGACTACAAGATGCACCGCAAATGTAATACTGCGTATGGAGGCCGGCCTCATAAAGATTGAATCTCGTGCCTGGCTATTAATTATTTACTTTTGGTTGAGAGTCCACCTACGCCCGGTGGGCCTAATTCCTCAGTTTCTATCGTTAAACCCACAACCGCAGTGGTGCACTGTAGTTAGTAAAAAGCTTGCTGCTCTAGGAATAGACCCTGAACAACTGCTGGAGTTAGGCTTGTCAAATGCTAAAAGAATAGTAAAACAGCGTTTGACAGATATCAAATTGCAAAATAACTGGGCCTCTTTGACAGAATTCTATAAAGGAGTAAGAACAAGATGGGATCTTTCACCAGCAAATTATTTGTCCCATTTACACTCAGCAAATTCCGGTGGGCATTTACAAGGGCAAGAACAAATTCTTTTCCCTCTGCATTATTAGCCGGGAGATACAATGGTGTTCCCCTGGAAGAACGCTACTGCAGATGCGGCAGTGGGGAAATAGAATCTATTGAGCATATTCTATTATCCTGTAAATTACATAGGCAACTGAGGGAGCACTTAATTTTACCTCTGGTCTGTAAACAGACAGATCGATCTGCTGAACAACTTGTTAAATTCTTACTTTCTGATGAAAATGTTTTAAATTTTAACTCCGTAGCCAAATGTTGTTATATTGCTTTTAAGATGTATAATGAGAACCTATAGAGTTTTCTATAAATTGTTCTGCTGTTTGCATGCATGGATTGTTTGGTCTAGGACCGTAAATAAAACTTGACTTGACTTGACTTCTCCATGTCAACCTCATCAAGAAATGGCATTTTTTAGCTTAATATTTTTATTGTCTTTTTATTGTATGTTTTAACTTTTGTAAACTGCCTTGGGGTTGTCTTTTAATGAAAGGCGGTATATAAATGCAACAATAAATAATAAATAAAAATATCTTCCTTAAATGCCTGCTTAGAGGCGGTAATGGGCTGGATGAGGGATAACAAACTGAAGCTGAATCCAAATAAGACTGAGGTACTGACTGTGGTGGGGTTGGGACCCGAGAGATGGTTTAGATCTGTCTGTTCTGGATGGGGTTACACTCCTCCTGAAAGATCAGGTACGTAGCTTGGGAGTGCTCCTGGACCCAAATATCTCCCTGGTTTCTCAGGTGGAGGCGGTGGCCAGGAGCACTTTTATCAGCTTCAGCTGATACGTCAGCTGCATCCATTTCTATAGGTGAATGATCTTAAAACAGTGGTACATATGCGGGTAACCTCCAGGCTTAACTACTGTAATGCGCTCTATGTGGGGCTGCCTTTGTACATAGTCCAGAAACTACATTTGGTACAGAATGCGGCAGCCAGATTGGTCTCTGGGACAACATGAAGGGACCACATAACACCAGTTCAAAAAGAACTGCACTGGCTGCCAATATGTTTCTGGGTGAAATACAAAGTGCTGGTTATTACCTATAAAGCCCTTAATGGCTTGGGTGCAGGCTATTTGAGAGAGTGCCTATTTTGTCATAACCTCTGCCACCTGTTATGATCTTCTGGAGACGTCTGGTTACGGTTGCCACCGGCTCGTTTGGTAGTGACCCAGGACCAGGCTTTTTCTGGGGCTGCCACAGGGCTTTGGAATAAGCTTCCTACTGAAATGAGAGCATCTCCTCTGTTTTTTGGGGGGGTTTTCCCCCCAGGAAGAACCTCAGGACCCTCCTGTTCTCTCAGGCTTTTAATTAGAATTAATTTTAATAATTTTAAAGTTGTTTTAATAATTTTGTTTTATTGTTTTCATTGTCATGTATTTTAATTTGTGACTTTTAAATATTTTAAAATTTGTACACTGCCTAGAGATATACAAATCAGGCAGTAAAAAATATGATAGATAGATAGATAGATAAATGTTCTTTGCAACTGGGTAACCATGGTTTTTTAAGTGTGCTATCCCAATATCATCTGGGGTGCTTTTTGAAGTATTCTTGCAACCTCTGAGCATTTGTACTTATAACTAAAAGCTGAGGGAGCCTCAGATTGAAGCAGTCTGTAATGTTTCAATAAAGCTTTTCTTCACTTTTATTTTATTTATTTATTTATTTATTTATAAACCGCCCCATCTAAAGGCTCTGGATGCCATCCAACGGCTTTTTTGTTCTTTACATTTTACATGCTTCTCTGAGTGGATTTTTAACTCAGGGAAAGGGGGCTTTTTTCTGGTGCAACACATCTCATATGTTCAGCAACCACCAGTTTCCTCACCATGTGTAAGCTTGCATGTGGAAGGTTTTTGTATACTTTTCCAGTAGCAAAAGCTGGAGAGTTTCCCTGGGATTTCCACCGGCGCTCGGTGGGATTTAAGCTCTGTCGATAAGTGCATGGTGGCCGCAGCCATAGAACTACCAGAAGTACAGGAAAGTTTAAAGGGAGAAGTGTTTGCTCGGAAAACATAGAGGGGATGATTCAGCATTTTTCTTCTCCTCACATAGGCTTGCTCTGAGACAAAGGCTAGTAATCTGCTACAACCTGCCCCCAATGGTGTTTTTTAAAAAAACTGCTGTTGCGCGGTGGCAGCAGTAGCTTTGGGGAGCAGAGTCAAGGGGAAGCTTTCCCTCTTTGCCTGGGGCACAACAGAAAAAAATGCCACTGCACAGTGGCAGTAGCTGTGGGGAGGGTGAGGAGGGGTGAGCTCCCCTTAACAACTGCCCTCCCTCCTCCCAAATAACTGCATGGGACTCCAAAGTCCCATGTCTCTGATTCTTCCATGTGGAGGAAAGCAGGAAACGGGCTGCTCAGCAGAGAGGCAAGACACCTGTGCAGTCAGTTGGAAGCGGGGAGGGTAGCTGGAAAGAGTTTGCAGCCTCCCATCCCAGTAAAAGGGGGAACTCTCCACTCCTCACCCCCTCCCTGCAGCCTCCGCCACCAGCGCTGCACCCCATCCCACTCTCCTTCCCGGAGGAACTTCTGGCAGCTGTTGGCGGAGCTGCATGTGTTTTCAGCTTCTGAGCTTTTGTGCTCTTGCTTTTATCTGTTTTAAACTGCCAGTTGTTAATCTGGCTGGAATGTTTTTTATTATGTGCTAATGGTTACTAGTACTTGCAATTGCTTTTTAAGTAACTGTGGCCCTGGAACTTACAGCACCTTTCCAGGAAGACCAGACACCAGACGCCGAAAGCCGAGAGCTACACACCATGGGAGCAAAGCATAGAAAGAAGGCTTCCAAAGATTTAAAAAGGTGGGGAAAAGCTTCACTCCTCATCAAATGACCTTTTTACTAAAGTTGGAGGAGATATCTATCCCCGCATGAAGAGGAGTGAACTTTCGTTTTCTCAGCTTCCTCAATCTGCACAATCACAAGGGAAATGAGGTGGAGGAGGTTGCTTCTGTGTTGCTTAACACCTCAATGAATCTTGAGGTGAGTACTTGCAGTCAATCGATGGAATGCTTTCTGGTTTCTGATTCCCATTCGACTTCTGATGGAGGCAGTGAGGAGGGTGCAGTGAGAGAACCCTCCCTTATCCTTCTGGACAACTCTACCAGTTTCCCTGCTCCTGCACACAAGCAAGTCCCCTACCAAAGACCTTCTTTGGATCCTGCTGAGGGAATCTCTGCCAGTATGGTTCTTTTGGTGCAAGAGTCCCTAAAACTTCTCTTCCATCGCCTATCACTAATAACAGGACATTTAGATGTGTTGCTTACTGAACTGAGGAGGGTTCCCAAGCGCCCCACCCCCAAGCTGATCTTGTGGGCTCCAAGGAAACCTCTGTCGTTGCTGATGTTAATGTGCAGACTGATATTCATCCCGGTATTTTATCTTCCTCACGGAACTTGAGTATTACCATAGTCCTAGGGGGGGTGCTCCCATGGTTAATTCATTCAACCTTGGCTGATTCTGCACTCACTCAAGGAACGTCTTGTTCTCAACTGGTTTACCAACCTACTCAACTTATTTTGGAAATCTGTTTGAATACAACTAACCGTGATAGGTGGAATTCCAAAGCACAAATTGCTAGCTCACTTGCATCTTTGCTAGCTTTCCAGCGCCATGCTATTGATTTTGATTCTTTTTCTATTTTGGAATCCACTCCGTCCCACATGCTCAAACTGCAGCTCATATTCGAAAGACCTTTGATTCCACAGTCTTTGCTATGCATGAAGAACCATCTGGATAAATGGGATATCTATCCCAGGCAAGCTTTTACAGAGTTTAAGAAGCCATGTGTAATCCACAAAGGGGCCCCTTTGAAGAACCCAGTGGAACCACAGGCTCCCACTGAGAAGCCTCTTCTGGGCCATTAAAATAGAAGGCACTCTGCTAAAGAGCACCATCTTACTTTTAAAGCAGACCAGGGGATCCACTTATCTCCTGCTTCCCTGGCCTGCACCTCGAATTCTGGTCACACGGCTCCCTCTAAGAGGGTCCCCCCCCGAGTTAGTTTTACTCCGTCCAGGAGAATCAGAAGATTTCATCACTTTAACCATGTCAGAAGTCGGTGTGCCCTCAGAGCTGTCTGTCTGCCGAGCACCATGGCCAATCAAACTTTTTTGAGCCTTTTCCTGTCATTTCCCCTGATCTGAAAATGGGTGATCTGCCTAGAGTGAAGGAAGCCCATAACGCTTCTGCTCTCACCCATGCCTTGGAATCATCGGATGAGGAGAGCGATTTGTCTTTGGAACCTAGATCTCTTCTCAAGGATGGTTTGTGGTGCAACATCTCCAGACTGTCCTGTCTTGAAACTATTTTGGCAGAAAACTGCAAATATATGAAAAGCCCCTGGCAAGTGAATCCTCAGAGCTTGGCCACTCTTCTCAACCCTCCCTTTGAGGGGTTTTCCCCTGATCCAGTTTTTAAGGAAGGTCTCTTAAGCCTTGGGTCTCATGCGATTATTCCTCGTTTAATACAAATTACCACTCTCCCTCCCTAGGTAAAAGGTAAAGTTTGTTAAGAGGACCTCTCCTCTCTTCGCCTCCCCACAGCTACTGCCGCTGCTGTACAGTGGCATCTTTAAAAAAAAAATGCCATGGGGGAACTTCCCCCCCCCCATCACTGCAGCAGCCACCATGCCCCAGGCAAAGAGGGAAAGTTTCCCTCCAAACCCCCTCCCCGCAGCCTACTGCCGCCACAGAGAGGTATTTATTTGCAAAAAGCCTTTTTGCCTATGGGTGACAAAAAGGCTAATCTGCCCCTGCCTGCCATATTGTAGTTTTAGCTGGTCAAAGACTGTAATAATAAAGGATTGATTGATTGATTGATTGATTGATATTTTTTCTGTTTTCTGAAACACTGCAAAAGGCATACTTTGTCAAACTTTATTACTTGGAGTCACTCTCTCACACACAGAGACTCATGCAAGCTCTCGGCTGAGCTGATGTCATCTGATCCACAGTAACTCAACAGAAAAGGTTTCAATATGTAGAGACAGACAATGCTCTATTGTCCCAATACCAATGTCATGTACCAATGTGTTAACAGATTTAGTATTGACTGCCTATAACTGTGACTAGTTTTACCACTGCACGCATCTTCTCCACTAATTAATCTTTTATTAGGTTTGCTCTGGTGTGGTAGCTACCATCCTTTGTGACTATGCTTTAGCTTACTGTGGGAATTTTAGCTCAGTTTAGTGCAAACCTGCATACAGCCAAATTGTACACTGAGGTACCGAGAAAACTGACAGTGGATAGCATACACCCATGTTGGAGTACTCAGAAGGGCACCATGAAGCAAAGATATGTTTATTGAAAGCAAGTTTCAGTTTTATTGAAGTACAAAGGTTTACAGTAAAGGCAGTGGTCAGTGCCTCAGCAAGAGTGCTGGTAATAATCTTCCCTTAAGGGGTTAATGCTCTGAGAATGGCACTGCATAGCCTCCAATGCACATTTACAGGTTAACTCAGGGATTGGGGACAGAGTTGGTAGGGAATGGTGGGAACAGCAAAGCAAAAAGCTTTGGGATGGTGGGAGCAGCAACGCAAGCAGTGTGCTGTTCCCCAAAACCTTGATCACCATGTCCGTCACCTCCACCTTCGACTCTGCCGTCACCTCCAGCTTTATCTTTTATAACTTCAAAACAGCCTAAGGGCAAGAAACTGGGTGAGTCCATTGTTCTGTGGATGCGGAGATACTTAGACAAAAGGTGTGGCGGATGGTCAGGCTGTGTGCTCTTGTAGACATGTCTCTTAAAACCAGGGGCGTATGTAGGGTGCGGCAGGCAGGGCACGTGCCCCGGGCGCCACTTGAAGGGGGGCGCCATTTTTCTAAAATCAAAAAATAAAAAAAAAATGGCTGCTGAAAACAAAATGGTCACTGTGCATGCTCAAATGGCCTCTGTGAGGCCCTAGGCCATGCAGAGGCCATTTGAGCACGCATGGTAGCCATTTTGTTTTCAGCAGCCATTTTAAAATATATATATATATTAAAAAATGGCCATCACACATGCTCAAATGGTCCCTGTGAGGCCCTAGAGGCCAACAGGGGGAGGGGTAACCTTTGCATGCCCCCCCACAGCCTTTAGGAAGCCCCCAGAAGGGGCTACAAGTATTTTTTTTTTTAAAAAAAATTAATATAAGTCATTGTACACATATTCAGTTTGGCACTATGTACAGAGAGTCAGGGCTTGTGAATAATGAGCTGAAGCTTATGTGCTAGAATAGTATTTATTTGCTCTTACTTTGCTTCTTGTGATAAGTGAGTTGAATGTGATGTCTTAATAATCTGGCTATTAATGGTGAGTTTGTCTTTGAATCAGTGTGAAACCCTTAATATTAAGGCCCACTGGAAGTTTCTTGCTCTCTTTCTCTCATTTTAACTGTCTTTCTGAAATACTAGAATATATTCCAAGCAGAGACACAGTTTACTCTGCATATCCTTTAATTATTTCCAGAGTATCTGGGGAAAGTCAAATTCTCCATTTATTTTTAAAACTTATGTAATAGTGATGATACAATGCACAGTAGAGAATTAGACAGGCACTTCTGTTTAGTTTTCCAAGTACACCTCCACATAGTATTTGGGTATTTCATGAGCTCCAGCATAATGAAATTTGTAGTTTCCCAGCATTTTTTTGGTCTGGCTACATCCACTGCTAAATAGTTTTTGAAATATTTTTATTTATTTATTTATTTATTTTTTCATTTAAAAGACAACCCCAAGGCGGTTTACAAAAATTAAAACATACAATAAAAAGGGCAATAAAAACATCAAGCTAAAAAATAAAAACTTATAAAAATAAGCATAAAAACAATACAACAGGTATTAAAAATATTAAAAGATTAGCGAGCTTGACTTGTATTTTTCAGCTGATATTATGGTAAAGTTATCTGAAAGATGTGTGTCAGATGTTTGGACAGGGGGCGCAATTTCAGTGCTTGCCCTAGGTGCTATTTTCCCTAGATACGCCTCTGCTTAAAACAAAAGGCTGAACAGGTGTCCTCCCAAGGGAGGCAATCTGGAGGGGAACAGAGGGCACTGATTTTCAGTAGATTCATTTGATTGAATCAAATCTTATCTGTGGGAGGGAATCTGTCCTTGGTTCCTTGGTTTATCTGGGCATTTGCTCATTAAGAGAGAGAGAGAGAAACTCCAGTCTCAGTACTTCCATGCTTGATCCATTTTAGCACCTTATGTGCATTAGGGATGTGCACGGAACCGGTTAACCCCATAAAGGGCCTATGAACTGGTTCCAACGGCGGCCGGTTCTGCCCGTTACATGGCGGGGGGGCACTGCTTTAAGAGTGGGGGAGGGTGCACTTACCCCTCCCTCTGCTCTTCCCCCACCGGTGCTCCTTTTTTCTAAAGTCCATCGGGGCAGCAGCATACCTCCCTGCTGCCCCATTGCCTCTGTTTACTGGATACAGCCGGAAGTCTCCAGTGTGCCTGTGCACACTGGGCATGGGTGCACACAGGCACATTGGATACTTCCAGTTGTATCTGATAAATGGGGGCAACGGGGTGGCAGGGAGGTACGCTACCGCCCCAATGGACTTTAGAAAAAAGGATCACTGGCGGGGGAAGAGCGGAGGGAAGGGTAAGTGCCCCCTCCCCCATTCTTAAAGCAGCACCCCCCTCCACCATCAAACCACCCCCACCTGGTTCCGTGCACATCCCTAATGTGCATGCTCAGGCGGGCAGTGGCTATTAGAGTGGCATTTCCTAGTTCTCCTATGGATTGCACTAATGACCTGAGGGCACTTAAGGAAAGCCTGGCCAGAATGACCTATTTCATCTAATCAGAGGAATGCACTCAGGCAGAAGCTTCCTCATTATCAGAAACAGTGATATTGCCAAGATTCAATCTGGTGGTGCACTGAGATGCAATGGGGAACAGGTGCACTATTGGTAGTTCTCTTGACACACCAGCCAACTGGTGCGGGGGGCTCTTGCGTATGCACAAGAACCCACCAGTCAGCAGCTGCGCAGCGCAAAATCAACAGTGCTGGATGCCTGCTACTTGATGGATGCCTACACATGGGAAAGAGAGGGCCTGGCAATCAGCTGGCCACAGGACAATAGAGCATGTTGCTCTCTCTCTTTAAATCTTTCCTGGGGAGTTACTGCAGGTCTGATGACATCATCTCTCTATAGCCAAAGTATGGTACCAGACAATCCAGCAAACAAGGCTGCTGTGATATAAACAACAGTCCCCAGGAGAACCAATCATCACCAGGAAAGTTCCCCTGGTAACCAATGTGATGTCACCTCTCATTGCAATTCAACAGAACCAAGTGAGAGTTTGCATCACTGTCTGTGCGTGAGAGTGATTCCAAGCAGTAAAGCTTCACAAAAGTATTCCTTTTGCAATATGCATTTTGCAATGCCATGGGCTGTGGTATTGTACATTCATAATTCTTCTATGTATTATTTACTCATAGTGCATCATATGTTATTTACTTGAAACACAATGTACAGCTTAAAATGGTTAAAACTTTAAATGTAAAACTCTTGAACTGTGGAAAACTTTGTGCATTTAATTTCCGATGTCCTGGATGTCAAAGCACACATTTTGCAATGTAACTGTTTTGGAATAACTAGTACATTGCTGAGAATGGTTTGTAAGTACCTACTCAGGGCTATCCTTAGAGAGCCCTGGCGGGGTGCGGGGCCCGGGTCAAATCAGTCAGGGGCCCCTTCCAGTTAATTCCAATGGGGGTTAAAAGAGCGGGGCCCAGGGTGGTCGCCCTGCTTGCCATGCCCTAAGGACAGACCTGTACCTATCCAACTACTTACTTCAGCTGTTAAGTATCTACCCATGCATGTTTTGTTGTAAAATAATGTATTTGTTATTGCAAAAATGAACAAAAATATTGTTACTAGGGCTTTTCATTTAATTACTGTATTATTACTTTCCTGTTTTCTCTCTCAATAATTTATCAGCCTTCGGGTTCTAGATTACCAGAATTAAATACCAAGTATGTCTGTAGCATATTTCAGCTTTAGGTGTGAAAAGGAAATAATTTTAAATATATATTTAAACAATACAATCAGTCCTAGACAAATTATGGAGCATTGGATGAAGGGGGCCACATCACATTAATAGGCTATTTCACTTTGCCAGGATAATAAAGTACTTCCATTTATACACAATTTTTAGCAGAAAAATTATAAAAGTGTCAGCTACTTCTCGATGTTGCTATGTACTCTCTTCTTCTCTTTCTCCGTCTCCTTCTTCTTTTTCGTCTTCCCTTGCACTCCTTTCAAGACCGCTTTCATCATGCTTCCGATCCGCTTTCTACTCGTTGCCATCCCAGCGGCCGTGGAACTCTTCCCGGCATCTTGAGCTACATTTTCTCCGTCTTTTCCTCCTGCTCACGGTTCCCTGTCTTTGAACCAGGCTTTCGCTATGATTCCTTGGTGCTCCGCTCGCTTACATCCTCCTCCTGGGTCCGGGTCCGAGGCCGGATCTGGTCCCGAGCCCGGCGAAGCTCCGTGAGCGCTCCGCGATGACATCTCCTCCGAGAGGGGACAATTCCCCTCTCGGAAGGAGAGCCTCTGCTTTCTGAAGGGTGTTCATCGATCAAGGTCCGAAGAATTCCAATACCAATTCCTGGGTCGAAATCAGGAGCTCCGAGAGACACGTCTGCTCTCTCCTGTATCCTATAGTTTATACCCTATACCCTATATAGTATAATTGTGTTAGGATTAATTAACATCTAAAAATCAATTAAAATATGTCTTTTATTTTTATATTTTCATTTTGAATGCCAAATAAATAGATGTATGTATTTAGCACATTTTAATACCGCTCTAACCCAAGGTCTCAGGGCGGTTCACAACAAACAAATACTAAAAACAATTTAAAACAAATAATAACAATCAAATTTTTTTAAAAAACAATAACAGTTCATTCTGGGCTGCTCATTTTTCTCTATACAATATTGCATTGGTGGGAGAGGGGCACCACCAGTCATACTTCTAGGGTGCCAGAAGCCCTTGGGTTGGCTCCGAAACAGCTTTTTGTATCAGTTGAATCCTGCCACAAATAACTATGCCAAGCAGCAATATGGAAGATTAACAAACTCTAAGGGGCAATTCTAGTGTTGTGCACTTATATTAAGAAGTTGGTTAATTAAATTCATATAGAAACTGCAGCATAGATAAGCTCTTAAAAACAATTTAGATAAATTAATGCAACTTCCTCTTATTTTTATAAGGCATATTTAAAGAAAGAATGCATTAATTTACCAAAATTAGTTGCAAACAAATTAGCACTATCAATACTTATCCCCCCACCCCCAATCATAGCCAGAGTTCCACATTATTGGGAGTGTAGTGTTGTGGCTAGAGTGTTGGAATTACACCAGAGAGACCCCTGCTCAGCCACAAAACTTACTGGGTGACTTTGAGCCAGTCTCTGTCTCTCAGCCTAATGTACCTCACAGGGCTGTTGTGAGGATAAACAAGGAACCACATATGCCATCCTGAGTTCATTAGAAAAAAGGTGGGATAATAATGTATTAAATAAGTAAGAAGCTTATGTATTAAAGAAGTAAGAAACATGGCAAATAGAATCTTTATAATGTCTGTAGATTGGTCATATAGTCTAATTAAATGAACAATCCATGTTAAATAATGAACAAGCAATTTTCAAAAGTAAAATTTAACTACCAATAAAAACGTATTCTAATAAAAGTAAAATTTCAGCAGTAAAATATCATTGGCAATAAGATGTATTTAAAATGTTTTTAATCTCAATAAAAAGTGGAGTGGAAGGGAAACTCTATAGGGGAAAGAAAGAAAAAAGGAATAAAATATTGTGATAGAGGCTTCTGACACTATAGATTAACTAGCAAGTAACAGGCTTTTGGAGTAAATAATGTGATGTCTTCTTGGAAATCCAGAGATTAGAGATCTAAAATTGTGGAATAATCTTACTGGAACAGTTCTGACAACAAATAATCTCTTTTGATTCAAGTAGGAGTTTGATATGTTTATAGAGAAATATATTTGTATCACAGTTCTGATACCTCAGTTATAGCCTACTGGAGTCAAGAATCCTCTCTCTCCTTCCTAATGGCAGTTCATTAAGTAAGGACAGACAGGACTAGATAAGTGGGAAGAAAGGAGGAATCGTGAATTTCCCTGGGGAGAAGGTTCCAATTGCAGCACCATCACCATCACCTAAAAGGTTCTGTTCCTGGTACCTACCAATTGAATCTGAGCAAGCCAGAGAGCACAGCCAGAAAAACTTATCTTAAGATTCGGGTAGGATATGGGTGCAAACAGTTCTTAAGATAATCTGATCCCAGACTGTTTAGCATCAGTCAACTTCATTTCATTGAGTCCCAAAACAAACTGGCAACCAATTTGTAACTGGTGTAGAGTTGGTGTAATATGTGATGTCTTGCTTCTACCAGCACCTTGGTAGCCATATTTTGAGCCAATTGGAGTTTCCAAAAAATTTTGTCTCTTGGGGAGCTGGGCTTGAGCTGTCGACCTCATAGGCTAGCACAAGGATAGGCTTATCCCAGTGGGCTATCTAGGATTGTATCAAATCACAGAGCCCTCTTCAGATACAAAAGGGAAGAGGAATACACAGCATCAGTCTCTGTGACTGGCAAGTAGAATGAAGCCTCTGAGCACTACAGTTCACTGGCAGGAGCAGGCCCGTAACCAGCCTAAAGGTTGATGGGGGCACTAAGTAGGAGGGCCAGCTTCTCTGGCCCCCGTCAGTCCTAAGTGCAAGCAAAATTTAGTGTGTGTTTTTTTAAAGTATTTGTTTCTAAAAATAGGGGTGAAGGAGCACATAAAATGGGGGGGGGTGCCCTCTATAGCCTCTCTCAGCTACAGGTCCAGGCAGGAGAAAATGTAATTCAGGTTTACATGTTGACACAGCCACCCTTAGGCAAAGCCTGGCCTTGACACTGTGATTGTAGCAATTAGAGGTCCCATACTTTCTAAAGTTAGTTGTGGTTAACTCCCGTAGTAGTAACTAACTTCTTGACTTCAATGGGACTTGACTTCAATGGGATTTAGTAATTACTAACTTTACCTGAATTCGGACCTATGGCTGACACAATGAGGAAAATTATTCAAAATAGTCCCACGGAAGTTAAAAGGACATATTAGGCATTGCAAATGAGGCTGAAGTAATTGATGCAGTTTGGGGGAAAACAGACTAACTTGACAGATAAACTGATGCGCTCTGAACTGGCAGTGAATAACTAGGAAGGGGATTTGGCAGTTATGGTGGATATTTCAATGAGAATGTCAACTCACCGTTTAGTGGACGTGAAGAAGGCAAATTCCTTGCTAACAGATTATTAGGAAAGGGTTTGAAAAGAAGGTCACCAATAAATCTATAGTGTTTGGCCTACTGTGCATAGTTCAGGATACCACAGGTCAAAAAGGATATCATGCAGTAGACCTGGAAATTGTTCTGAAAAGAGTAATAAAATAATAAACCTTCAAGGTCAAAAAATGTTGGTTTGTAACTTTTAAGCTCATGTCTTCCCTTAGACCTTGGTGACAAAGGGAAAACATGACAGAGGTTTTAAGAGTATAAATGGTGTGGAGAAAGTGATTAGAGAGAAATGTTTATCCTTCTCCCTCATAACACTAGAACTTGGGGGCATGCAATGAAACTGATGGGCAATAAATTCAGGCCAAATAAAACAAAGAATAATGAATGAATGTACAGACTTCATTGCCACATGTGGTGATCTCATCTGACTTAGGTGGTTTTAAAAAGGGGATTGACAAATTAATAGCTATTAGCCATAACGGCTAAATTGAACATCAAGTTCAGAGACAGTAAACCACTGAATACCAGATGCAAAGAGGAGATAGGTGAGAACAAGTGTCTTTGTGCCTTTTTGGTCAGTTTCCCTTCACCATCTGATCTGATCCAGCAGAGTTTTTTCTAATGTCCTCTCCTTATGTAGTTTCTTCCTCAGGCCCACTTCCAACCTAAGATTGTGCAAGACTGCCATCCTAACACAATATATATCTGAATTATAACCTAAGAAACTCTCTCAGGGCTAACTATGTGGAAACAACCACAGTGAACTAAGGAATGAGCCAATAAAGTCTACCCAGCTTAAATTAATCTCATCCCAGTTCAAAAGAGGGAAAGGGGGGAAAAATGGAAACGTTCAAATCACATTGGCTCACATCCTGACTAAATTGCTAGATGGAAGTCCCATTTAAATTAATAGAGCATATTAGTCCTGACTAATTTATTCTATAAATTTAAGTGGGACTTCCATCGAGCAATTTAGTTGTTAGACATTGTTTATCGGATTTCTTGACTGAAGCTTGGTTACATTTTATTCTGTTTTCATACAATTTCCCACCCAGGCTTACCTTCAATATTTAAACTTGGATTTGGAGGACAAAATTGTAGTGATTACCTTCAAGAAAAGTAACCTCTGTGACACTTTTCTCACCCCTAGATATAGCTGGCATAGGAACATAGGAAGCTGCCATATATTGAGTCAGACCATTGGTCTATCTAGCTCAGTATTGTCTTCACAGACTGGCAGCGGCTTCTCCAAGGTTGCAGGCAGGAATCTCTCTCAGCCCTATCTTGGAGAAGCCAGAGAGGGAACTTGAAACCTTCTGCTCTTCCCAGAGCGGCTCCATTCCCTGAGGGGAATATCTTACAGTGCTCACTCATCTAGTCTCCCTTTCATATACAACCAGGGTGGACCCTGCTTAGCTAAGGGGACAAGTCATGCTTGCTACCACAAGAACAGCTCTCCTCTCCTATAGTAAATCTGTGGAACCATCAAAAAGCTACAATCTAATATGTGTAATTGAAATAACTCTAAAGGCTATTCTATACTTACATTATAATTCTTAGAATGTTCATTTTGATACAACTATTCCCAACAAGAATTGTCTTGATAATTTCTCGCTATTTTTTAAATTTCAACCATTCCAGCCTCAAGACATTTGAGTTATTAAAATCTACTCATATCAATGAACTTTATTCTGGTGACCATTTACCTACCATATTTGGATAACAGACTGAATTGGAATGTTATTTGAGGGGGTCAAGTTTTTAAATTTTATTTTAGTCTATAACGAAGAAAGCTAAAAAAAAAGATGTGGGTGCTATCACTTCCATCTCTACAACTAGCCAATCAGAAGACAAGGATTGTAAATAACAAGTCAGCCACATACCTTAAATTACAAGGCCATTTATATAGCAGTAAATTAACAGAAAGGCACAACTGAATGAAGCCATATGAGTTTTAATTTTAAAGTTGTTGAAATATTGATGTATTGTGATTGATACTTTTTTCACTGAGATTTAATTTTTCCTCTTAGTCATTTTTCATGACTAATGTGTTCTATTAATGTGCCCAATACCTTGTAAATTTTATTTCATTCCTGAGATTCTTCCAATGTGATTAAAAAATCCAGCTGTGTATAAGGAATTGATTTTAACCCAAAAATATAATAATAATATGGTTATTGAATATTCAAAAGTCCAAATAAAGTAGTTAAAAGATGTTCAGTTATTTCAGGTTCTAATTAATTTACTAAGACTCTTGATATATTTCATAACATATATAAAATGTCTATATACATTTTTTAATCAATAAATCAAAGCTGAAATCATGGATCATCAAACAAATACCATTTTATTTTGCTATCTCACATTCTCTAACAATGACCTGTGCTGGAAGCTTCAGCAAGAATCTTTTTTTTCCAAACTGAATTTTTATTGATTTTAACAGTAATAATATTCATACATAACAAACATGATAAACAGAAATGGACTTCCCACGCATCTCTCTTCGTGAAACATCAACTATAAAATTTACCCTTGCTATAATAATAATTCAAAACATAAATTTAAACCCTTACAAACACAATTAGTCTACCCAACCTGCATTTTTCTTTCTTTCTTTTCTCTCTAAATTTCAAATCCAGCTGTAAGGTCCATGGTAGGAAAATAGTTTTTTAGATACACCAGAAATGGTTTCCAATCTTCTTTGAAACATTCTAAGTTTTGGTCTCTTATCAGTGTTGTAAGTTTTGCCATCTCCGCATATTCCAAAATTTTTGTCAGCCAATCTTCTTTTGAAGGCAGTTCATATATATATAATGCATATATTATTCTGGCCGCCGTAGAAGCATACAAGAAGAATGTTAAATTATTTATAGAAATTGAACCTTGTGTTATTCCCAGTAGGATTCTGGCTTCTTAGGAAATGTCATTTTAAATATTTTATTTAACTCATTATATATCATATTCCAATAGGCCTTAGCCTTCCCACAGGTCCACCACATATGGAAAAAAGAACCTTCAGAATGTCCACACTTCCAACATTTGTTTGAAACATTTTTATACATTAATGCCAATTTTTTTGGTGTCAAGTACCATCTATACATCATTTTATAATAATTTTATTTTAAAGCATAGCCTGCAGTAAATTTTAAATCAGTTTTCCATAACTTTTCCCAGGCTGCCATTTCTATATTACGCCCCACATCTTGAGCCCACTTTATCATGGTTGTTTTAACCACTTCCTCTCTTGTCTCCTCCAGAAGTAACAATTTATACATTTTAGAAACTAAATTTTCATCATTTTGACATAATTCCTTCTCAAAACTTGAAGTCTGATCCTCAAATCCAACATTAAAGTCTTTCTTATATATCTCATTTAACTGATGATACTGAAACCAATCTCTAAACAAATTTTGTATTTCAGTTAAACTTTTTAACTTACAATCCTTGTCTTGAAAATGTAACAAATCCCTATAGGTACCCCAACACATTTGCATATTTACTTCTTTGCGTGATAGAGCTTCAGTCGGAGATATCCATAACGGAGTTTTAGGTTCCAACCAATTTTTATATTTTAACCACACCCTCATTAAACTCCTTCTCACATAGTGATTCAAAAAGTCTTTGTGTATTTTACTTTTTTCATACCACAGATACGCATGCCATCCAAACCTTCTATCAAATCCTTCCAAGTCCAGAATTCTAGGGTTTCTTAATGTTATCCATTCTTTTAGCCATGTCATACAAACAGCATCAAAGTACAACCTTAAGTCTGGCAGGGTAAGACCACCTCTTTCCTTTGCATCTGTTAGATTCTTAAAATTAATTCTTGGTCTTTTCCCCTGCCAAACAAACTTAGTTATGTCCTTCTGCCATTGCTTAAAACAAGTTGAAGTGTTAATTATGGGAATAGTCTGAAAGAGAAATAACATTTTAGGCAAAACATTCATTCTCACCACTGAAATTCTTCCCATTAAAGACAAATTCATTTTGGACCATCTTTGTAGATCAATTTTCACTGTATTCCATATTTTAACATAATTGTTTGTGAACAACAGAGAATTATTATTTGTTAACCAGACCCCCAAATATTTATTTTTCTTCTCCACTTTCAACTCACTTATTTCGGATAATCTGTCCTTGGATTTCTGATCCATATTTTTAGTCAAAACTTTTGTTTTAGTCTTATTTATATAAAATCCAGCCAATTGGCCAAATTGTTGTATTTTAACCAAAAGCTTTTCAATCTTGTCCATTGGATTTTCTAAGAAAAACACAACATCATCTGCAAAGGCTCTCAATTTGTAATCTTGTTTCCCAATTTTGGGACCATGTAATTTGTCATCTTCTCTGATACTTCTACAAAGCACTTCTAGAACCAGTATAAAAAGCAGTGGGGAAAGTGGACATCCTTGTCTGGTCCCTTTTTGTATTACACAATTGTCTGATAATTCCCCATTTACAATAATCATAGCATATTGCTCCGAATAAATTGTCTTAATTGCCCTAATAAAATTGTTGCCAATGGCCATTACCTCTAATAATCTCCACATAAATTGCCACGAAACATTATCAAAAGCTTTCTCTGCGTCCAGAAAGATCATCGCCATCTGTTTATCATTGTGTTTTTCATAATACTCCAATACATTCAAGACTGTTCTCACGTTATCTCTCAGTTGTCTCTTTGGCAAGAATCCCGCTTGATCTTCATGAATAAAGTGCCTTAATATAACCTTCATTCTTCTTGCCAAAATGGCAGCGAAAAGTTTATAATCATTATTTAAAAGTGAGATTGGTCTATAATTTTTGACTAGCGTTAGGTCTTGATCTGGTTTTGGGATTACTGCAATATTTGCATGCTTCCACGAATCCGGCATAATCCCTTTTTGTAAAATATCATTCATAGTCCATTGAAAAGGTTGTAAAATTTGATCTTTAAATGACTTATAGTACAAAGCTGACAGTCCATCAGACCCTGGGGCCTTGTTGGGCTTAGTTTGATTTATAGCTTCTGTTATTTCCATGATTGTTATCGGAGCATTCATAATTTCTATTTGTTCCTTGGAAAGTTTTGGAATATTTTTGGTCCTAAGAAACTGCTCAATTTTTTTATCTTCAACTATTTTACCTTTATATAATTCTGGATAGTATTTTAAAAATTCCGCTCTTATTTCCTTTCCATCATAAGAGAGCCCATTTTTTGTAAATATTTTGGATATGTAATTTTTTTTCTTCTCAGATCTAATTTTCCAAGCTAACAACTTGACTGGTTTATTTGAGAACTCGAATGTCCTTTGATTAGCATACTTCAAATTCCGTTCAAGTTCATTTGCTACTAACATAGAGAGTTGTTGTTGTAGCATTTTGATAGCTTGAGTAACCGTCTTCTTATCTTTAGCCCATAATAATTCCCTTTCCTTTTTGGAGATCTGCATCAATAATGTCTCTTTTTTCAATCCTCTTTGCTTTTTAAAATATACATTTTGCTGTATAAAAAAACCTCTCATAACTGCTTTACTTGCATCCCAGACAGTTTTATTCTCCATTCCTTGGTTTAAATTCAATTCAAAATAATCCTTTAACTTCTTTATAGCTTTCTCCACCACGTCTGGTTTTTTCAGGAGGTATTCATTCAGTCTCCAACGAAATGAAGTTGTTCCTTTCTTCTTCCATGTAAAACCAATTGGATTGTGATCTGAGAAGGTCCTAGGTAAAATATCCATTCTTTTCATATATGGTGTGATAGCTTTAGATGTCCAAACCATATCTATCCTTGAATGTGACTGATATCTTTCAGAGAAATAAGTATATTCTTTTGTATTGGAATTTTTAATTCTCCACAAATCATAAAGATCCATGTGATCTACTGAATCAAAGAATGCTTTGGGAAGTTTACCTTGTAAATTACTATCCGACATATTGGATTTTCTGTCCAAAGATGTAGAAACAACACCATTAAAGTCTCCCAATATAATCAAATTGACATTCGATAACTCCGCCATCTTTTGATCTAAGTAGTTATAGAATTCAACTTTCTTTTCATTAGGGGCATAAATTCCAATTATCACCGTTTTGATTCCAGAAATTAGGATTTCCAGTGCTAATAACCTACCCTCTTCATCTTTAAAGATCAATTTAGGTTCAAATTGTTGTTTAACATAAAGTACTACCCCTCTTTTTTTTTTCTTATCTGAAGAGACAAATTCTTGCCCTAAAGCCTTATTAACCAGAAATTTTCTATCTTGCTTTCTAATATGCGTCTCCTGTAAACACACAATGTCCAAATTTTGTTTCTTAAGAAAATGAAAGACTCTATTTCTTTTAACTTTTGAATTTAAGCCATTAATGTTCCAAGAAAAAATTCTGTAATCTCGTTTGTGATCCATGTAGTATAATTCAAATTATGTGTTGCAGAGGCTGGATGCTCAGGAGATAAGTCATTTTTGTATTTCCACCAAAATTCTTGCACTTTAAGAAGCTCAGTGAATCTATTCTTCTTGCCCTTGTAAAAAAAAGAAACTCCCTCTGGTATTTCCCACCTAAAGCGTATTCCATTGGCATTCAATGCATCAGTCAAAAATTTGTAATCCTTACTTTTCTTAGGATTCTGTGGTTGGAATTTATTTCAAAAATTTTATCTGCTGGGTTTCAATAGTGAGGGGTGTAGCAAAATGAGCCTGAAGAATTCGCTCAGTAATTGATTTTTAGGTAAATTGCACCAAGCAGTCTTTAATTTATTTCTTGTAGCAAAATCCGAATTTAGACGAAAAGCTTTCTCAATCTGTGCCTCCATCTCTCCAGCTGTAATTCCCAAAAGTGGTGCAAGTTCCTCCCCAAGTAATTTTTTGATGTTCTGGTCAGCTTTCTCTGGAATGCCCCTGAACCTTAAAAATCTCTCTTTTTGTTCTAATTCCAACAATGCCATTTGATCTAATAATTTTTATTTGTCATCTTTCAGTGAACCCACATCCTTCTCCAAAGTGTCAACCCTTGATTTAAATTCTTTATTATCTTGTGCTAATTTCTTGGCTGTTTCTTCAATATTTGATGTTCTATCATTTAATGTCTTTGTATCTTGTTTAATTTGTTGTATATCCGAAGTAACTTGTTTAAGAGCAATAGCGTTTGATTGAAGTATTTGCTTCATTTCAGATAGTGTTTGATCCATATCCAAAGGCATTCTAGTTTCCCCCACACCTGGACTCGGAAGGGAAGATTTCCTAGTTTGTAGATGTATCTGGGTCTGCTGAGACTTTTTTTTTTTTTTGCATTATCTCTCTCCCTTTTGTAGTATAGTGGAAGGGTTAAAAAAGAAAAAACACTTTCACAGCAGGGTTTAATGTCCTTGATCTCAAAAAAGAAAGTAAAAGCCTGTGTTTATTTCCCAAGTATAAACAGTTCAGCACCACAGCTCCTGTATCTTATCACTGGCAATTAAAATTTTCTCACGGTAGCGTGAAACGCCTGTTATTCTGATTGGTTGGCAAAGTGATAGACAGTCTCAACAGCAAACAGCAAGCTGCAAAACACCTCTTCCATAAACTTCGCTCGACAGCAGTAAAAAAGAAGAGAAAGAACAAACAAAAAATAATAATTCCCACTAAGAAGATCTTTTCCCAAGTATTAAAAAATTTTGATCATCAATTCAGCTCTTAAGTTCCAATATTTAGCAAGAAGATTGAATTCCCCTCCTTAATTATAATCCGAAAGAACTTACAGCTGTGTCTTAAGTTCTGTGGTGTCTTTCTGTCTTTTCTTTCCCACAAACGCAGGAAGAATTCCAGCAAGATATCATCAATCACTTGAGAGGCGAGCTTCTTGAACTTTAAGTAATTAATTAAATCCAAAGCATAGAAATTGGCTGCCAACTGGCTTCGGTCATAAAGATTTCCGAGAGAGAAGTAAGCTTGATGGAACCCTGCCTCCGCTGCTCGGCCCAAAACAAAAATTGCGTTCTTCAACACAATCTTTGAGTTAAGGAGCTGGCATAGGAGGAGCGGTGGGTTATCTTGAAGTCAACCCTTTAATCCAGGATGACGTGGGGGGGGGGGGGGGTTGAAGCTCAAAACCCTCTTATTTTCTTCTCCTCGGTCTCCCCCTTTCAAAGAAGCGTGCAGCTACGCTGGCAGACCAACCGGAAGTCCCGAAGCTTCAGCAAGAATCTAGGAAATATCATGAAATTGGTGTGTGTGTGTTCAGGTTTTTTAAACATAAAAAGAAAAGACAAAATAAACATCACTTGAGCTTCCCATTTCAAAGACTATATATAACTTGTTACAAACAACAATCCAAAATTTCCCTTCCACCCTTCTTTCGTCCTTGTCCTGTAGCAAAAATTACAAACCAATGTAAGTAATGGATAAGCCAACCCTCGATGTTTAAAAATGCCAAACATTGGGTGTGAATGCAAACCTTGTGCTGTGTTAAAGTTTATAAAAGGTTCCCAGGCTAATGTAAATGTTTCTTCCGAGTTATTCCGCAAATAAGCTGTCACCTTAGCCATCGAAGCATATTCCCATAATTTTAATAGCCAATCATCCAAAATTGGAATTTCCTGTAATCGCCAGTTAGCAGCATAAAGATTCCTGGCAGCAGTAATCATATATAAAGATAGCTCCGTATATTTAGTAGGTAGACTGGCCTTAGTCATGTTTAACAAAAAGAGTTCAGGTGAACAGGGGAAATTTATGTTTAGAATTTGCTGAACCTTGTGGTGGATTTTTTTCCAGAATTGTTGTGCTTTAGTGCAGGTCCACAACATGTGATAAAATGTCCCCGGATGCCGCTTAAATTTCCAACAGTTCCCTGGATAATTACTATCCATCTTACTGATAGTCATAGGAGTAATATACCAATGGAAATACATCTTCTACCAGTTTTATCTTAAAAGGCTATCTGCTGTGAATTTAATATTCAGTGTGTGTGTACCCACCACCAGCGCATTGCTTTGCTCTAGTATAGTTGCATGCCCACTGGTAGTGGGGAACAAACCGAATATCTTATAGAATAGCAGCAAAAGCAATGACAACATGAACGTTTCCAGGGAAAGACACAGATGGGTGAGTTTTCTCAGAAACTGGGTGAGCGTCCCCAGAAATGGAAGCTGGCAGGAGTGATGCAAAGGGATGAAGTTTCTCCAGCTCACAGAAGCTCCTGGGAAAGAAAGAAGGGCTGTTCCTCTTTAAAAGAAAGAAAGAAAGAAAATACATATCATACCCTTTTGAAAAAAGAAATGCCCCGGAGGGGCAGCAACAATTATGATGGTGGCAGGAGCTCTTGATGAGAAGAGGGGCCCTGGGTAGGTAAAGTCCCTTCAGTAAGAAGAGCAGAAGGATGTTTCTTGTGAGACTGATTAGATGTAGCATAATTAGTTCTGAATAGAATTAGCACTAGTACAGTGTTTGCAAAAATGAAACAAAAACCAAATGCCCCTCCCCTTGTTGTATTCACCTAAGCTACTTCAGTGGGCTCTTACACCACAGACCATTATATTCCTCTAGAGAATTTGTGTGAATTGGAGGCACTGCTTGCTGTGTGTCTGCCAATATCTGATTGACTGGTCTGCAGAAAAGCTGTTTAGTGAGTATGTTATTGCATCACCCTATTGGAAATGTCCTATGGGCTGCCACAAAAGGCAATTTCACCCCCAGTGATGTTTAATATTGATATGAAACCACTGAGGTGGATCATCCAGAGATTTGGAGTGAAGTGACTGAGACAGCTGCAGTGAGTGACACACAGGGACACCTCCATGGCATAGTTTGTGATGATGTCTTCTACCTCAATCCAAGGTGGTGAATGTTTGAGGCACAAGTGGGCTAACTTGTGGACTGTCTAACTGATTTTAACCAAATTACATACAGTTGTAGTGAGTGATACACAGGGACATCTCAGTGGTGTAGTTTGTGATGATGTCATCCACCCTGATTCAAGACGGCGGTACAATAAACCTTTGAGGTGCAAGTGAACGACCTTGTGAACTGCTTAACCGATTTGAACCAAATTTGCTACAACTCTAGGGACACACAGGAACACCTCAATGGCAAAGATTGTGATGATGTCATCCACCCCAATTCAAGATGGTGGACACGTAAACTTTTGAGGTGCAAGTGCACTAGTTTGTGGACAGTCAAACCGATTTGAACCAAATTTGCTCCAGCTGAATGGACACATAGGGATGCCCCAATGGTGTAGTTTGTGATGATGTCACCCACCCTGATCCAAGATGGCGGATACATAAACTTTTGAGGCGCAAGTGCATTAATTTAAGGATTGTCTAACCGATTTGAACCAAGTTTGGAACAGCTGTAGTGAGTGACACACAGGGACACCTCAATGGTGCAGTTTGTAATGATGACATCCACCCCGATCCAAGGTGGCAGACACATGAACATTTGAGGCACAAGAGATCTAACTTGTGGACCTCCATCTGCACCAAATTTTGTCCAGATGTAGAGACAGTAAAAGGAAAGTCGGCTGATTAGTTCTAAATAAAATAAATAAAAATAGACAGCCAGTGCTGAGAAAATGCAGTGTCTTACAACAGAAGCACAACCTGCAAGGAAGATCCTCTGACAATATTTAGCAAATAAGTTATAACTCTGCATTTGTTGTGATAAAAATGGATAAAACTGTTGTGATACAAACTGCAGGGGGGAAAAACTTTATTTGCAAATAATTCCTGGGCATGTTCTACTCTCCAAGGTCCTTTTTTCAGACAATTATTAGCACTTTTCAAAGTTTGTTTTTTAAGTCTGACATGCAGAAAGGAGTTCCTCTTTCGTGAATCTGTACTTTATTTTAAAAAGCAAAAGCAAGACTTTGCTGGCTGTATGCACCCTTGCTATTCAAAGTCAAGTCTATGACACCAGTTTGGTTCAGTTTATAAACTAAAACACAATAAAAGCTATGAACAGTAGCACAAGTTATGAACAATGGCCATTCCCCTGAAGAAGTTACTCTCCATTCATCAAATGAGGACAGGGCAGGGTCATGCACTAATGTTTGTAAGTATAGCACTTAATATAAAATGTTTGCATATCCCTTGAAAAGCTCCTTGAGAATCTTAGCGTAATGATGAGACAATCCCCAGGAACCCATCCAGCCACGTTTCTGATTTCTTCAACAAACACAACACGCTAATAATAGTGAAGGCATATTCTCTGTGTACTTGTCTAAATACGTAGTACATAGGATTTATTGATTAACTTCTAAATGTTTCTTTCTCCCTGTAGATGTAGCCATCCAGCTTTCTACAAACCAGCGTACAGTACTTAGAATTGCAGGGGGAACTTTACACAATAAGGTGGTAATCCTATGCATGCTTACTTGGGAGTAACCTGCGCTGAAGAACAGAACTCACGTCGGAATACACATGCATAATATTTGGTTGTATACAGCAGACTCATGAGCAAGAAGCATTGTTGCCTCGTTCATCTGTTCGAGCGAAAACACCAGTCCCGGGGCACCTTAAAGACGAACAGAAGTATTTGTGACACACACTTCATGGACAAGAAGCCACTACAACATATATTTATATGCCACTTTTCAACAAATGTTCTCAAAGTGGTTTAGCGGAAGGAGTTATGAAGTGCATCCACAGCTGACAGATACATAATCCGCTAATCTAGCATCACACTTCATGAGTGATGAAGCAGGCTTTGCTCTGCGAAATATAGTAAATCTACTAATTTTTCTCAGAAGACTTCGCCGCTTTTACAGCTAATATTGGGCTCCCAAGTGTATGAACTGTTTTAAATGCAGTCCTATGCATGCTTTCTTAAAGACCCACTGCCTTCCGTGGGCTGCTGGAATTGTGCACAGGACAGCTGCTCGGCTCCCTAGCAAAGAATTTAAACAGGAGAGAGAGCGCGCGACCCCTCTACATCTCCGGGCATGCAACAGGCGTCGTTAGACCGTTGTGCTATTGCGTAATATAATAAGAATTTTAATCTCCCCGTGCCTGCATGCTGGGAAATGTAGTTTCTTATCCTCCGCGTTTTCGGCGGGAGCCGTAAAAGGAGCACCATCACGGTTTTTTCTGTTTTCCCTTTCTTTGCTCTCCTGCGTACTCTCTCTAGCTTCCGTAATAATGAAACGGGACAGGGCAAGGAAAACTTCAAGGCACCGCCTCCTGCGCTGTTGCTAGGCAACCGCTAAGGCGAAATGTAAGGGCAGAGACTGGAGCTGCCACTGGAATGACGTACACAGCACATCTAGTTTAAAAATAAACGGCGCCTTAAGGTGTAGCGTTACTGACCCAGATATGACCGTTGTGGTGCCAGACACTCTCTTAAATGTGGGCGGGACAACGGTGCGCGGGAGATGAAAAAACGGAAATGAGAGCATCAACCGCCCTTGCGTCTACCCGCCCAGAAAGAACGTAGGTTGAGTCACATGGCCAGAGACGGTCACGCGGGCTAGAAAGCCACGTGATTCGAGTGGACTGAAGAGAGGGGAGGGGTCGCCGCCATGGGGACGGCGCTGGATATCAAGATTAAACGGGCTAACAAGGTGTATCATTGCGGGGTGAGCAGTAGTAAAGGCACAGGAGGTGGTCGTGTTGAAGAGCAGGCACGTGTGAATGTTGTATTGGTGGGTGAGGAAGGGTTGTCGTCGCCGTACATGTAACTGGGAGTAAGTCCTGCTAAGTTAATAGGGACTTCTGAGTAAATATGCTTGCTTTCCTGCTGAAAGTTCCACTTCAGTGGACTTGCAAGTCAGTGTGCATAGCTGACCATTGCTTAGGAGAAGAGTCTGTGTGGAGCGAGTATTAAGATGCCGGTATCATTTAGTTCAGAGGCCGGGTTGTATTGGAATGCTGCGTAAATAAATGTATTCCTAGGACAATGGGCATGTTGGAAAGGAAAACAACCTGGAAACCTCCTTTCTGACTTCTGTATACAACCCCCCCCCCTTTTTTTGGTGAGGGATGAGTATGGAGGAACGTTTCACACAGGGGCGTAACAAGGCTGGAGTGGGCCCAGAGACAAAATTTGAAAATGGGCCCCTCACCCGCTCTCCCCCGGGGGGGGCTCCCTCGCCCGCTCTTCCCCACCCCGGGGGGGCTCCCTCGCCCGCTCTTCCCCACCCCGGGGGGGCTCCCTCGCCCGCTCTTCCCCACCCCGGGGGGGCTCCCTCGCCCGCTCTTCCCCACCCCGGGGGGGCTCCCTCGCCCGCTCTTCCCCACCCCGGGGGGGCTCCCTCGCCCGCTCTTCCCCACCCCGGGGGGGCTCCCTCGCCCGCTCTTCCCCACCCCGGGGGGGCTCCCTCGCCCGCTCTTCCCCACCCCGGGGGGGCTCCCTCGCCCGCTCTTCCCCACCCCGGGGGGGCTCCCTCGCCCGCTCTCCCCCACCCCGGGGGGGCTCCCTCGCCCGCTCTCCCCCACCCCGGGGGGGCTCCCTCGCCCGCTCTCCCCCACCCCGGGGGGGCTCCCTCGCCCGCTCTCCCCCACCCCGGGGGGGCTCCCTCGCCCGCTCTCCCCCACCCCGGGGGGGCTCCCTCGCCCGCTCTCCCCCACCCCGGGGGGGCTCCCTCGCCCGCTCTCCCCCACCCCGGGGGGGCTCCCTCGCCCGCTCTCCCCCACCCCGGGGGGGCTCCCTCGCCCGCTCTCCCCCACCCCGGGGGGGCTCCCTCGCCCGCTCTCCCCCACCACGGGGGGGGCTCCCTCGCCCGCTCTCCCCCACCACGGGGGGGGCTCCCTCGCCCGCTCTCCCCCACCACGGGGGGGGGCTCCCTCGCCCGCTCTCCCCCACCACGGGGGGGGGCTCCCTCGCCCGCTCTCCCCCACCACGGGGGGGGCTCCCTCGCCCGCCCTCCCCACCCCGGGGGGGGCTCCCTCGCCCGCCCTCCCCACCCCGGGGGGGGCTCCCTCGCCCGCCCTCCCCACCCGGGGGGGGCTCCCTCGCCCGCTCTCCCCACCCCGGGGAGACCCGGAGGCCAGGTCTACCCGGCGGGCGGAGGCCAGGTCTACCGGCCATACAGGCCTATGCGGGTAGACCGGGCCTCCCAGGGGCGGAGGCCCGGTCTACCGGCCATTCAGGCCTATGTGGGTAGACCGGGCCTCCCAGGGGCGGAGGCCAGGTCTACCTCCAAAGCAGTCTATGGCGGGTAGACCGGGCCTCCGCTCCCGACTCGGTCCCTTCCCCATGCTTGTCGGCAGTTTCGGCCGCCCCTCGCCTGCCTGCCTGCCTGCCTGCAAGCGGGGCGTTAAGCCCGGGAAGGGGTGTGTGTCACAGCTTGGGGAAGGGGAGCCTTAAGCTCGGGGATGTACGCACACACACTCCCACCCCCCACCCCCCCACCCCCCACCCCCCGAAAAGTGGAGAATTAAGCCCGGGCGGGACTTTCCTCCCCGGAGGGAAGCGGCGGCGTCTCCAGGCGTGGCCGGCCGGTGGCCCGGAGGCCAGGTCTACCCGGCAGGTGGAGGCCAGGTCTACCTCTATAGCTGTCTATGGCGGGTAGACCAGGCCCGCCCCGGCCACTTTGGTGACTCTAGATAACCTCGGGCCGATCACTCCCTCGCCCGCTCTCCGCACCCCGGGGGGGGGCTCCCTCGCCCGCTCTCCGCACCCCGGGGGGGGCTCCCTCGCCCGCTCTCCGCACCCCGGGGGGGGGCTCCCTCGCCCGCTCTCCGCACCCCGGGGGGGGGCTCCCTCGCCCGCTCTCCGCACCCCGGGGGGGGGCTCCCTCGCCCGCTCTCCGCACCCCGGGGGGGGGGGCTCCCTCGCCCGCTCTCCGCACCCCGGGGGGGGGCTCCCTCGCCCGCTCTCCGCACCCCGGGGGGGGCTCCCTCGCCCGCTCTCCGCACCCCGGGGGGGGGCTCCCTCGCCCGCTCTCCGCACCCCGGGGGGGGCTCCCTCGCCCGCTCTCCGCACCCCGGGGGGGGGCTCCCTCGCCCGCTCTCCGCACCCCGGGGGGGGGCTCCCTCGCCCGCTCTCCGCACCCCGGGGGGGGGCTCCCTCGCCCGCTCTCCGCACCCCGGGGGGGGCTCCCTCGCCCGCTCTCCGCACCCCGGGGGGGGGCTCCCTCGCCCGCTCTCCGCACCCCGGGGGGGGCTCCCTCGCCCGCTCTCCGCACCCCGGGGGGGGGCTCCCTCGCCCGCTCTCCGCACCCCGGGGGGGGGCTCCCTCGCCCGCTCTCCGCACCCCGGGGGGGGGCTCCCTCGCCCGCTCTCCTCCCCATCAGATCACCACACATCACTCTCTCATCACTTTTTGCCACATCACCATGTATCACTCTTCCCCACACAACTCTCTCGCTCACGTTCTCCCCTCCCCACAACTCTTTCATTCACCTGTCTACCTGTCATCCAACTGTCCTTCAATCTTCATTTCTCCATCAGCAGGTGTGGCAGGCAGGCATGAACAATGGCCTCCCTGCCGCCCAGTTGCTCTCCACAGTACCCTCATGCTGGCCCCAAGCTCCTTGGCGCTTTTTGAGGTGGTGAACCGCCAGCCGTCCCCTTCCACTGAATTCCCTGCTGCCTTATCTAGCACCACCACAAACTCCTTCCATCCTCAGTCCCCAAACTCCCTGCTTCACGACCCCAGCCGGCAAGCTTCCTTCTGATGGCAGGTGGGCAGTAACAACGGCCTCCCTGCCGGCCCTCTGCTTTCTGCAGCGCCTTTGTGCAGCCGACCCCGCTCACTCTTTTCCTTTGTCTTTCTTTTTCTCCCTTCATTTCTCTCTCTCTCTCTCTCTCTCTTCCTGAGTTAACGGATCTTGTTTCCTCATCTAATTCACACAATGGCAGCCTCCTCCTGCTGAAGGGGCTCTTTTCTTCCTCATGACCCCTCTCTTTGCGGACCCCTGCCCATTTTTTTTGGTGTGTGTGTGTATTCCTCTCCTCTACAATCAAGAACATCTTCCATCCAGTAACAGTTGCATTTGAACCAACCTTAACCATCACAGGCTCCTCCCCCGCCCCATCTGCATGTGGAATCCCCACTGCCCAATCACCATGGTGCTTCTGCTCTCACAGGCTCTTCCTATCTATCTGCATATGGAATCCCCACTGCCCAATCAGGTGCTTCTGCTTGTGAAGTCTACGAGAGCTACCACTCATGGGATTAGCCATGGGTATGCCTTAGAGAATTATGTAGATAGAAGATAGATATTTATTAAGGGAATATTGAAGTCCTTTATAAACCAATTTGTAGTGCAGTGGACTCCTAGCAGCTTTAGAGTAATACAATTTGGTCTTATTGAGTTGGTTTATAAAGGACTTGAATATTTGCTTGATAAAGATTTATATTGAAATGTGTTAGGAACACAAACCCGAGGAGCTGTCCTGTCTATGTATGGCTGCATAGGGCTCAGTATAAAACTATGGGTGGCGCGCACACACACCCATAAAACTTTATAGGAATTCTCTGAGAAGTGGGTGATTCTATTGTGCATGTAATGGTGACTTTGTGGAGGTAGAGGGCAAAAGCACATGAACTTAACATGCGTAATAACAAGTATAGAAACTGAATACTCAGTTGCTGAAAAAGCGGGACAGCGCCTATAGGCCTTTCAGTACTTAAATCGTCTTTGTCAACTGTCAAAAATGTCCAGTCACTGTATCTCAGTGAGACTTGACTTAGAAAGTAAAGTAAAGTTTGTGCTTTTGAGTCGGTGTCAACTCCTGGTGACCACAGAGCCATGCGGTTTTCTTTGATAGAATACAGGAGGGGTTTACCATTGTCATCTCCCACGCAATATGAGATGATGCCTTTCAGCATCTTCCTATATCGCTGCTGCCCGATATAGGTGTTTCCCATAGTCTGGGAAACATACCAGCAGGGATTCGAACCAGCAACCTCTTGCTCCTAGGCAAGTTACTTCCCTGAGGGGTTAATCATAATAATGGAGTAATATAGGTGGTCAGGACAGGAGGGAATGGTGCAGTATGTAAATTTAGGGGAAGTGTTCTGTTTGGTAAAAAAAAAAAAAAAGTCCTAGTAACACATTTGCCCTCTTCAGATGTTCTTGTAAAAGGACTGGGTACTTGCATACACAGTCCAAAGCAGATACAGAAGTCTTGTTGCCTTGCCTGTTGATTATTCCCCCTTACTAGCCCTGCTGTGTTGCTCATGATTACAGCATTCACCTGAAGGACAGTTTTCTCAGTCCCTTGGCATAGTTAAGGAAGCTGCACACAAATCTATTTTATTATGAAACATAATCTCACCAATACATGGGCTTGCTTTTCTTAAGAAGTTATGTGCCACTATAGTGACATAAAACAATGCTAGCAATGTTTTCATTTATAGTACCTTTCATCCTGGAGATTCCCAAACATGTGACAAAGGAGTGATATACAAGAAACTGGAGCTGAGTTTGTTAATTACTTCTTATTTAGCTATGTAACAGTGTTGCATAGCAGCTGGTACTGGTGTGACAAGCAAATTGTGCCTGTGGTATGCTGTACTTCCTTACCAACAATTCTGATTAGCAAGGCTTGATGGATGATCTTTTTAATGACAATAATAACCATATTTAGTTGCCACTGAATTTCAAAGAATGGGAAACAGATTGATTCAATTCTCTTGTTGATTTTTCCTGGCATAGGAAATTCTCACTGGCGTGGTGGTCATAACAAGTAAAGATTCTGTCCAGCACCAAGGAATCTCCTTAACAATGGAAGGATCTGTAAACCTACAGCTCAGTGCCAAAAGCGTGGGTGTGTTTGAAGCCTTCTACAACTCAGTTAAGGTATAAATAGCATTCTTAAAACACACCAAATTTGATTGCAGAAAACTTTCTAAAACATATTTCTTATTTATGTGGAGTCAAAATATTGAAGGGAAAACTTAATATTTTTAAGGATGTATTTGGGAGGCACAGAAGACTGTATAGGGAAGTGGGAGTTGGCAGAAATTTTCCTTTTCCTGTTAACCGTGTAAAAGTTTCTTCTGTGCGTACATCATTAGCTTAGATGTCAGCCACTGAATGGAAGTGACTACCTAAAGCAAAGCAGCAGTGAAGTGTGTCTATTAATAATATGACTCTTTTAAATTAAAGATTTCTAATTTGGTCACTGTTTAAAAGAGACAAAACCATTCAAAGAAAAATATTGAGTCCTCAGTTGTTTTTATATGCAGTGAATATAAAAGCGGCAGAATGCAGCCACTCTGTATGTGGGGGAAAGTCGCATGGTAGCCGGAAGTGAGGGTTGCCGCGGCGCGTCCTCCATGGCAGAGCCGCTCTCAGTGGCTGCTGGGAGGTGGCGGCGGCTCCTGGGGGAGCCACCGGGCGGAGAGGCGCCGAAGTGGAGGCCGGCTTCTTCTTCAACTTCATTATTGGCACTGGGCAGCAGTAATTTATTTTCAAAACTGTGAGTCAAAGCTGGCAGCATTGCAGAGGGACAAGGGGCAGCAGGGAAGTATCCTGCTGCCCCAATTATTACATTAAATACGCGCGCTGGACGGGGGCAAGTGGCGGGGGGGTAAGTAAACCCTCCCCGCCCTTAAAGGAACCCCCCCACCCGGACCCGGACCAGCCAGATCCGAACTGGTCTGGAAAGTCCGGAGGCCTTTACAATGGCTTCCAGACCGGTTCGGACACACTTGAGGATTCCTAGTGACTGAGAGAATCTTCCACTTCTCAAGGATTATGCAGATGTTTGAGTATTAGCGATGAGCCTGAAACATTCTGGCACCTCTTTGGAGATGCGCCAAAACACTTCGGCTCCCTGGCACTGAAACATTTTGGCGTGGGGTTCTCTTAGGAGGCAGGCAGGTCCTACCTGCCCATCCTCCAATCCCCCGCCAGCCCGCTGCGGCGTTGTTGGTACAGAAAGACTTCTGTGCAAGCAGCAGTTTTTGCCGCTTGCTCCTCTAAAATGCCACACCATGCCAATGGGATGTGTCTCCAGCAGAGGCGTACCGATGGGGGGGGCAGGCAGGGCACGTGCCCTGGGCGCCACTTGAGGTGGGGGCGCAAAGTGCCTGCCATGCCCTGCCCCCACTTGCACAAATTTTTGTGATTTTTTTTTTTTTTAATTTCGGGTCCAAGCAGTGGCGGCGGCGCCCCCTCCCCCTCCCACCGAGTCAGCGCAGGCGCCCCTGCGACTCACCAGTCGCAAGATCTGTCCGGGTGGGGCGGCGCTATCTCCCATTGGCTCCTGGCAAGCGGAGAGAGCGTGCGCCGTGTGGCTGGGCGATGACGAGGAGCACAGTGCGCTGCCCTCCTATCATGTGTGCTGCTGCCTCTGCCACTGCAGCGCAGCCGGCTTGGCTGGCTGCCGAGCAAGGAGGGATGACGAGAGCAACAACAATAGGTAAAGCTGTGCCTGTGCTTCTGCTTACTACTACTACTTAGTCCCCTTTGCTAAGCCAGGGAGGGTGAGGCGAGGTGGCAAGAAGCGGGGGTCTGCTGAGTATGCTTGCAGGGCCGGCTCTCTCTTCAGTTCTGGGCTTCTTTGGCTGCAGTAGTGCTACGCGGAGTAGGTCGGAGGAGGAATCGGATCATCATTCACACATTGAGAGAACAACAAATAAAGTGTGTGCAGCAGCATCCAGGTGTGTCCGTGGGTTTTTTTTAAAAAAGAAATTATTTTAATCAAATTTACTGGGGGGGGAGGGGTGGTGGTGGTGGGCAGTTGACCTCCCTCCAGTCCCACGTGTTGAGGCGGCGCTGCTTGGTTCTTCTTTCTAGACTTGTTTGGGGCTCTCGGGGGTGAGTCTCTCTCTAAGCTGGGAGTGTGTGGGGGTGGCAGGGTCATGGGTGACCTCCCCACCCCACAGTACTTGGGTGGGGCACTCAGCCTTCTCTTGGTTGCCTGCACCCTGGAGGATTTGGAAGCTTCGATTTAGCCCTGCCTGCTTCCCAATCCTTAGATGATCATCTTCCTCTTCTCTCACGCTCCCTCCCTCAAGCCAATGTAAAGAGTCCTCCTTGGAGGAAGGTTGGTGCGGACTGGAGTCGGGAAGGGAAACTGTGTGCGCTCAGAGCCTGCTGTGAGGCATGGGCATGTTGCAGGGACCAGAGTTTGGTCTTTGTCTGGGGGGGCGGGAAGATTGCACAAGTGAGTTCCAACTTCCTGAAAGTGGAGGGGGGCTTCTAGATCATTGATCTCTTAAAACGTGCTCTAGGTCATTGATCTCTTAAAAGAAGCATGGGTGGGTGGGGGCAAGTACAGCAATCTTTTCTTCGGTCTGGGAGTCTGTTGATATGTGTGAATCTGGGAGGAGGTTTCTTGTGTGAGAATGCCTAAGTCCTAAAATAACATGGAGATCAATATTGGAGCAAATAGGATTTAAAATATAAACACTGTGCAAAGTTGGGGTTTTTTTGGTATGTGTCTGTGTCAGTGTGTGTTGAAAGTCTCAACTGAGAGCTTGAAAAGGTGCGTTGTGCATGCAGTTGAAGATAGCTTTGGAGACGGTGAGCAGCACAGGGGCGCCAGGACTCTCATCAATGTTTCCCTTCCACTCCTCCCACCCCTTTCTCTTCTCTGCTTCCCTTTTTCAAATGCAACCTTGCCAGAGTTGATGGGGGGGACGACTCCGCTTGTGGGGGGGGGGACTCCAAACTCCGCTTGGGAGAGAGAGAGGAACTGGAGTCCAAACTCCAAAAACTTAGGAACTCCAAACTCCGCTTGGGGGAGAGAGATAAAGCGAGAGGGACCTTGCCTGTGTTTCTCGGAGCTTTGCTGCTCGCTTTTCTCTCCCTCTCGTTTCTCTCTCCCCCTTTATCTTTTGTGTGGGTTGCTTCCTTATAAAGACAGCGAAGCAGCTACAGCCTTCCTTGGCTGAATTGTTGAATTTTTTAAAAAAGTTTTTAAGGGATTTCCTCCCTCCCCCAATAGTGTAAGTATATGTTTGTTTTCTTTCTTGCTATTTCTAGCTAAACAATTTTTAAGCTGTGTTGAAGAATGAGAGCTTATAATTTCAGTTTATTAAAATGTGTAGAAGGGGTATATACCTTAGAGTACTAGCCTATGCATTTTTGTAACAGGTGAAGAAATGTTTGGATTTATCTGGTAGTTTCTTTTTCTTTTGTGTTCTCGTCTTCAGCAGTTAACATATTAAACAATTTAATTGCCAGTTGTGTGTGTGTGTGTGGTCATATGTTGTAGCAGTTCACTGATGGATAAGAATTATTTGCATCTGCAAGTGGCCCTGGGTCAATATCATAGACAGGAGATGGCATGCCACCTTTCCTGAAGTCATCACACTTGAGGGCAAAGAGGGTAGCAAACTCTCCCCTGCCACAATACAAATCTTTCAGAAATGTTTGTGGATTGATTGTATTGGCAGCTTCTTTAAAACAGAATGCAGGATGTGAGTTCCCAATGGCTCAGGGTGGTTTACACAGAGAAATAATGAACAAATAAGATGGCTCCCTGTCCCCAAAGGGCTCACAATCTAAAAAGAAACATAAGACAAACACACATCATATCCAACAAATTCTGCTGGATTTAGAATAGAAGGGGGGCTTATGCTGCTGGAAAAATCATCACTGACTGCCTGAGTGTTTGACTGCTGATAGTTATAATTTTCAGGTAGGCAATAATTTGTTGTTTAAAAGATTAATGAGCTTGACTTGTATTTTTAAACTGATATTATGGTAAAGTTATTTGAAATATGGGTATCCTAACTGGCTGGCTGGCCCCGCTGCCTGCATAGGCACATAGCCTTCAGCTGCATACCTCAGGTTGACATTTGGTTTCTTGCTGGGTGGCTCTGGGCCAGTCACTTCTCTCTCAGCCTGACCTACTTCACAGGGTTGTTGTGACTTGTATTTTTGTAATTTTTTTTTATTTTTGAGCTAATATTATGCTAAAAGACATGTTTTCTGAAAGATGTGTGTCAGATGTTTGGGGTGGTGGTGGTGCAATTTCGGCGCCATTTTCCCTAGTTACGCCTCTGGTCTCCGGCATCTCTCACTCGGCATTGGCACGTAAATGGCATCAGCGCATGCGCGAGGGATGCCAGGCACACATCCCATCGCCACAGTGTGGCATTTTAGAGGAACAAGTGGCCCAAGCTGCTGCTTGCACAGAAGTTTTTCTATACCAATAACGCCACGGCAGGCTGGCAGGGGCTTGGAGGACGGGCAAGTAGGACCTGCCTGTCTCTTCTTAAGGGAACCCCACGCTGCCCTTGGATGTGCACTGAAGCAATTTGGAGCACATTCCTATTGAGTATTCAGGCGAGGGATTTTATTTTTACTTCACCTTGCACTTTTTCTTTCTTTTCCAAATTCAATTTTTATTGATTTTAACAATAATATTATCATTCATAACAAACAGAATAAACGAAACTGGACTTCCCGCACACCTCTCTTCATGAAACATCAGCTATAAAATTTACCCTTGCTATATTAATAATTCAAAACATAAATTTAGACCCTTACAAACACAGTTAATCTACGCAACCTGCATTTTTTTAAAAAAAATTCCAAATCCTGCTGTAAGATCCATAGTAGGAAATCACCTTGCACTTTTTAGCCTATTTTCCAGTATGCTTATGAGATCACCTGGCATTCTGTGTGTCCGTCTGTTTTTTCTCCCCTCCCCCACTGCCCATCAGTTTTGCAACGCCTGGACCAATATGAGTCAAATCAGGTAGAGTTGTAGGAACACCTCAACGGCATAGTTTGTGTTGATGTCATCCACCCTGATTCAAGATGGCAGACGCATAAACATTTGAGGCACAAATGGGCTAACTTGTGAACTGCCTAACCGATTTGAACCAAATTTGCTACAGCTGTATGAACCCATAGGGATGCCTCAATGGTGTAGTTTGTGATGATATAACCCACCCCAATCTAAGATGGCAGACGTGAACATTTGAGGTGCAAGTTCACTAACATGAGGACTGTCTAACCGATTTGAACCAAATTTGGTACAATTGTAGTGAGTGACACAAAGGGACACCTGAGTGGTGTAGTTCGTGATGATGACATTCTTCAGTTATCTTCTACCCTTGGCTGGCCAACGGCTGTAATAAAAATTGATTGATTGATTGAAGTTATCTTCTACCAGTGAATACTTTAGCAAAGGGTCCATAGATATTGGCTTGGCTTATTATTATATTAGCCAGGCGTTGATATGTCTCACAATTATAATCTGAAACACGCATGCACCAAGTACCCCCCTACTAATACACAGCACCAACTGCCTTCCAAGCATAATCTCAATACCCCTGACCTTGGACTATTGAAATCCAATCCAAGCTGTGAAATCCAATCCCACCATGCAGCAATCTTGCATACATTTTCAAAATGGATAGCGATTTCATTAAACTGAATGGAGTTGTATATTGATTCAGGCTTTATTAAAGTTAATGAACACACACACTTGTGATTTTCATGTGTGTTTACTGCTTCTTTCGAACTTTGTGTGCTGATTTTCTTCCCTGCAAATATATCTGTGTAATGTTATTAAAAGCTCAAACATTATACAATATTTACATTTTTTTGCCCCAAACCAAGGAAGGGTGTAGGAAGTGGATTTTCATTTATTATATTTATATACCACCTGTGTTTTGCCAGTAAGTCAAGAGGTTTGTTTTAATTCCTGTACAAGAAATGACAGACTTTGTTTTAAAAGTCCTTTTGCACCTGAAAGATTTACTTTTTTTGGCATTATGAGTTTTCATAGGCTCTAGAGTATTTATCAGAAACAATTTTTCCCATCTAGAACACTGTAGGACACTGTAGAACTGGAAAGGACATTGTAGAACTGGAAAAGGTGCAGAAGTGGGCAACCAAGATGATCAGGGGCCTAGAGCACCTTTCTTATGAGGCAAGGCTACAACACCTGGGGCTATCTAGTTTAGAAAAAAGGCGACTGCGGGGAGACATGATAGAGGTTTATAAAATCATGCATGGAGTGGAGAAAGTGGATAGAGAGAAATTCTTCTCCCTCTCACATAATACTAGAACCAGGAGTCATCCCGTGGAATTGATTGCCGGAAAATTTAGGACCAGCAAACGGAAGTATTTTTCACACAACGCATAAGCAACTTGTGGAATTCTCTACTTGTGGAATTCTCTGCCACATGATGTGGTGATGGCCAACGGCCTGGATGGCTTTAAGAAGGGCTTGGATAACTTCATGGAGGAGAGGTCTATCAATGGCTACGAGTCGGAGGGCCACCTCCAGCCTCAAAGGCACGATGCCTCTGAGTACCAGTTACAGGGGAGTAACAGCAGGGGAGAGGGCATGCCCTCAACTCCTGCCTGTAGGCTTCCAATGGCATCTGGTGGGCCACTGTGTGAAACAGGATGCTGGACTAGATGGTCCAATATCTATGGAGCCAATATCTATGGACCCTTTGCTAAAGTATTCACTGGTAGAAGATAACTTCAATCAATCAATCAATTTTTATTACAGCCGTTGGCAAGCCAAGGGTAGAAGATAACTGAAGAATGTCATCATCACCCCAACCCCCTCAGACGCTCCAGAAGGATACTATGGTCAAGAGTATCAAAAGCCACCAAGAGGTCCAAAAGGACCAACAGAGTCACACTTCCTCAATTCCCAATTGGAGATCATCCATCAGGCCAACCAGGGCAGTCTCCACTCCATAGCCCACCCAAAAGCCAGTCTGAAATGGGTCTAGATAATCAGTTTCATCCAAGACAGCCTGGAGTTGGGAGGCCATCACCTTCTCAATTACCTTGCCCAACCATGGAAGGTTGGAGATAGGCCTATAGTTGCAACTCTGAAGGATCCGATGCAGGCGTCTTCAAAAGAGGTCTAATAATTGCCTCCTTAAGATGAAAGGCATCCTGCCCTCCCGCAGACAAGCATTTATGATCTCTTCTAGGCCTTCTACAACAACTTCCCTGCCGGATAGTATAAGCCATGTTGGGCAAAGGTCAAGAGATCCGGTGGTAGGCCACACTGTTCCAAGCAGCTTGTCCACATTCTCACAAATCACAAACTTGAACTGATCCAGCCTGACCACATAAGAGGAATCACTGGACATCTCTGAATCAGATCAATTGTGCAGCAATTGTGGGGTCTAAATCCAAGTAAGCCCAAATACAAGAGATTTTATTTACAAAAAACTCATTAAACACATCACAGCAGGTAATAGATGGTTCCAAGTTCTGTTTCAAGGGAGGAGGGTCACTTACTAGCCCTCTCACAACCCTGAACAACTCTGCTGGATGTAAATTTGCAGACGCAATACGGGCTGAAAAGAGTTGCTTCTTTGCCATCCATATTGCCAGAGCATAGATGTTCAAATGTGCTCTTTGTTGTAATCTGCCAGATTTGAGTCTTCCTCCACTTGTGCTCCAGTCATCTACATCGCCACTTCAGCGCCTGTAGTTCTGTATACCAAGGGGCCAATTCTGAAGTGGGAGAGGATGCTTAGGAATGATCATGTCTACTGCCCTGATGAGTTTTCTGTTCCAATTCTCCACTAGGTTGTCAACAGGATCACCTGCAGAGCCAACATGAAATCCCTCCCAGGCTTCTTGGAACCCTTCTGGATCCAATAACCACCTCAGGTGGACCATTATAATGAGCCCCTCATCCCTGCGAAGATGGGGTGTGACTGAATCCAACCTTAACCAGATGGTGGTCTGTCCATGACAATGGGGAAATCATAGAAGTCCCCACCCACAAAACACCACCCTGATCAGAATGAAAGACCAGATCAAGCATGTGACTAGCAACGTGTGTTGGTCCTGAGACCCTTTGGGATAGGCTCATAGTTGTCATGACCGCTATGAACTCCTGATCTGCCCCAGACAGATTGGTCACAAAGTGGACACCGAAATCCCCCAGCACCACAAGCCTGCAGGACTCCAGCACCAAACCCAAAACGATCCGTCAGCTCAGTTAGGGACTCCATTGGGCAGCGGGTGATTGGTACACCAACAGAAGTCCCAGTCTATCCCTAGTCCCCAAACTTAGGTACACACATTCAATATGGTCAGATGCTTCAACAGGGATCCTGATCAGGGAGAGACAATTCTTAGAGATCTCAGCCACTCTACCTCCCCTCCCATGTCCCTGCACCTGTTCTTCAACAGAGTGCTCTCTCTCTCTCTCTCTCTCTCAGCTGGGACCAGATTGGGCCACCAGCCTCCCGCAACCAAGTCTCTGTAATACAGACCCGGTCTGCCCCTTCATCCAGAATCAAATCATGGATGGTTTCTCACTTATTCTGGACAGACCTCACATTACAGAGGTGCAAGGTGAGGGTCTATGGGAGGTTGATACTGCTCCC
This sequence comes from Hemicordylus capensis, assembly GCF_027244095.1. Classification (NCBI taxonomy): domain Eukaryota; kingdom Metazoa; phylum Chordata; class Lepidosauria; order Squamata; family Cordylidae; genus Hemicordylus; species Hemicordylus capensis. Next base: position 91,430,583 of record NC_069659.1, on the reverse strand, counting down.
CAAGGTCAAAGAACTGGCAGGACAGCTGGAAGGGGAAACAGCTAATAGATTTCTGACTTCCCTTCCCCTTTAATGACTTGCTGACCTGCCAACTTTACTTCTTCTATCCCCCCCCACCAGAATAGCCACCCGATAGTCAGTGGACACCCCCCCCCCCATCCCCAGACAAACCAAGACATATCTGAAACACCCAGAACCTAAAAACAACAGAAGTCAACATAATACCACCTGGCCCTGACCCTCATTATTCCCCAAAGGGGCGACCCCCTTTGGTGTTGTCCCTACCGCCACAGGGCAGCAGCCCTTTTATAAGCCCAGGAAGATGGCTAGTCTGGACAAATGGCTCGATCCCTGGCTTCGATCTCTCACAGACTCACCCACAGGGCAGCAACCACAGCCCCACAAGTTAGGGGGCACACAGGCTGGCAGGCTGATAACTGTAGACGACAGCAACACAGGCTCTCACCACTGGGCATCTCTTAATAGATGTTAAGGTGTCCTCCTCCCTGCAGGGCTTTTGGCAGATTTTATCCCAGGTACTCAACAGAATCGTAGCCAACCAATCTAAATCATTTTTAATTTGAACCAAGAATTTGGAAAAATTTAAATTTACTAATTGAGTAAGTTTCCTAGAGATTACTATACCTAAACAGACAAAAGACTCTGGACACCACCTGAAGCCCCATAACCTACAAAGTAAAAAATATCAACTGCATATAAAATCAGCTTGTGCTCAATCCCACCTAATGTAATAGTCTTTATGTTATGCGAAACCCTAATAGCACAAGCTGGGGTAACACCATATGGGGTGAGGGGTGGGGAGGAGAGGAGATAGAGGACATCCCTGATGTGTGTCGCTCTGTTCTAGCCTAATTAAAGGGGAGAATATTCCATTGGAGATGACTCATGAATTGGGAGACCTGCATAATATAATGACCCAAGACAAAAAACTTGGGGGAAATCCAAATTTGATCAAAACATGTTTCAGGAACACCAGATGGACCATATCGAATGCTTTCTGTACATCTAAAGAAATTATAGCGGCTGAGTCTTGCTTCTCTGAGGATAGAGCTAATGCATCAATCAGCAATTTAATGATATCTGATACTTGGTGGCCAGATATAAATCCGTTCTGAACTGGATAAACAATGGTAGGAGGCACAGTCTGCACCCTGCATGCCAACGTAGCTGTCAATATCTTAGCATCAATATTTAACAGGGAGAGAAGTCTATAGCTAGTGCATAATCTAGACTCTTTACTGGGTTTAAGGGAAAATGTTATATAAGCTTAATTAAAAGAAGGAGGGGGGTACTTATTTTTAAAAAGCATCGTTGTAGACATCCAGTAAAATTGGTGCCAGGAAACTAAAGGCCAGGAGCCTTGAAAAACTCCATGGAAAATCTGGCTGGCTGGAGAAAGAGGTGCGGCTAAAAGATTAATTTGATCTTGATCTCCTTATCTCTGACAACTTTTAAAAACTTTTAAAAGATGCATTTGTTCACCCAAGCTTTTAATTAAATACTGTTTTAATAATTTTAACTTTATTTTTAAATTTTTAATTGTAATGTAACTTTTGTAATGTAAATTGTAACTTTTTATGTTTATTTTGTAAATAAACCACCCAGAGATGCAAGTTTTGGGCAGTATAAAATAAGTTGTGAACTGCCCTGAGCCATTTTGGAAGGGCGGTATATAAATCTAATAAATAAATAAGTAAATAGTTAAATAAATAAATAAAATGTGGAAGATGCACCTTTTGTAAGACACTATCTATATCTGCATCAGTGTTAGATGCATTACTACTATATAGGCTAGAGTAAAACTAAAAAAACCTGATTTATTAATTCAGGGTCTGTATAGACATTGCTTTGAGTGTCACGGATAGAAGTTCTAATATGCAATCCTGTGCACACTTACAATCCTGTGCACACTTACTCTAAACATGCATAGACTTGGGTTGTATAAATCAGTGAGGTTTATTTAACAGAGGCTCTCTTCTGCCAGCTTTGCATTTGGAACAAGTTGAAGGATCTTGCAAAAAACAAAACAAAACACGTTCTATTTTTTGGAAGACACTCTCAACTAGAAACTCTCAAAGAAATATCCAACTCTGTTGTGCATGATTCTGTTGGCCTTCCTTCCTTCCTTCCCCAATCCCTCTTCTGTAAGTTTGTTTTCATCATAGGGTATGCCTTTTATCTCCAAACTGTAATCTCTGCTGATTAATAAAGATAATTAGTCCCAGCCCCAAAACTCCTTCATAGTGATTTGGTCAGCTTTCTGTATCTTTGGGGAGGGGCATAAACATGATGAATGACTTTGTGGAATGTCACCTTTTCTGAATTTCTCATGTTGAACCGTAATTTATAAATGCTTAATATTGCTGAGGGATAGTAAGTATCCAGACTAATACTTCTGCAAACAGAAATTTTTCTACTTGCACAAGGCGGGGAGGGCAATTTTTGCTGCTTCCATTTTTCTTTTGCACTTTGAAAATATATCCTTGGTGGGATGCAGGGGATAGCAGAGGGAACAGTGGGGAGGGAATCAGCAAAAATGACTCTGCCCCCTCCCCACCACTTGTGCAAAGACAGTCTTGGACTTTCACTTCTCAATTCATGTACAAATAAACAAAGTAAAAACATAAAATTCTTAAATAAGCACTGTTCCATCTCTTGTGTGCCTGAGATATGCAGTTTAAGATGTTCTGTTGCTTGTACTTAAAGTAAAATAAGAGCAGCCTGAATTCTCTTAAACCTCTCCATGTTTCATTTTTTTGCAGCCTATCCAGCTTATTAACAATACCGTAGAAATGGTAAAACCTGGAAAACTGCCTAGTGGTAAAACAGAAATTCCTTTTGAGTTTCCACTTCAAGTGAAAGGAAACAAAGTTCTGTATGAAACTTACCATGGAGTTTTTGTCAACATCCAGGTAGGACTGATTTAGTTTGGTCAATGCACAGTTGCAGGGAATTGTAAACACTGTTGTTAAGATTTGATGTAGGCTTAAAGGATCACAAATAAGCTGTAACAGAAAATTATAATTCTCTGCTGCTGGATGAGGACATCTCATGTGGGTTATCCTTCCCACATGCTCCAGAGGCAGGACTGTATAAATTAGCTAGAAGCTTTTAAGAGCCTGGAAAGGATAGCCCCACCCAATTCTTTTAGTTCTGTGTCCAGCTCCAGAGACAGCCCTTCTCCTTGCCATTCTAAGGCCCTGTTTTCGTCATTCTGCTTTTCTTCAGATGGTGCATCTTATATGATGCACCAATAGGATGGCACAAGAAAGGAGAGTAACTCAAGAACTCTTTATAAATAGGTATACAGACAGGATCGACATGTATTTACCTTTCTGTTTGCTTTGAATGCCACTTAAATCACATGTGTGATGTGTCTGCATTTGCATGATATTGTTTCCAAACTTCATTCCTCATGCCAACCATTTTTCTTATTTAATGAGATTCCTCTCACCTAGTCTTGGCTCAGGCTTTCTTCTAAATAGAACATCTGCTGTGAGCAGCAACATGACAAAAACTACACCAACACCTACGCTGAGTTATTTCTATAGACATTTACCTTATAATTGATATGGTTTTGGTGTCATCTGATGCTAAATCCATTTTTATTGAACGGAAACTATGTGATTCATTTTACTGGGGTTACTGGGAATTTTGATGGAGACTTCAGTGGAGCAGTGACTTTACTACAAGAATTTGTGCTAGGGGTTATTCCCTTCCATTTGTTGGTTCATTAGGTCTGGCTAGTGGTGGGGGCAGTGCCAGTGGCTGCTGCTATTGTTTAGCACCAATTGTTTAGCAGCACACTTATTGTGTGGGGTCAGAACTCGGGAGATTATTTTGATCTGCCAGTTCTGAATGAGGTCACACTTCCCCAGAAGGAACAGGTACACAGTCTGGGGGTGCTTAAACCTCTCCCTGGTGTCCCAGGTTGAGGCAGTGGCCAGAGGTTAACTTTTGAGGCACAAGTAGACTAACTTGTGAACTGCCTAACCGATTAGCTGTAGGGACACATAGGGATGCCCTAATGGCCTGGTGTGTGATGATGTTATCCACGCCAGTTCAAGATGGCGGTCTCATGAACATCTGAGGCACAAGCGGACTAATTTGTGGAGTGCCTAACTCATTTGAACCAAATTGGGTACTATTGCAGTGAGTGACACACAGGGACACCTCGATGGCATAGTTTGTGATGATGTCATCCACACCGATTCAAGATGGCAGAACCATAAACCTTTGAGGTGCAAGTGGGCTAGCTTGTGAACTGCTTAACTGATTTGAACCAAATTTGCTGCAGCTTTAGGGACACATAGGGAGGGACACCTCAATGGCCTAGTTTGTGATGATGTCATCCACCCCGGCCCAAGATGGTGGATGTATAAACTTTTGAGGCGCAAGTGTACTAACTTGAGGACCTCTAACTTGAGGACCAATTTGAACCAAATTTGGAACAGCTGAAGTGAGTGACACACAGGGACACCTCAGTGGTGCAGTTTGTAATGATGACATCCACCCCATTCCAAGATGGTGGACCCATGAACCTTTGAGGCGCAAGAGATCTAACTTGTTGACCTCAATTTGCACCAAATTTAGTGCAGATGTAGAGATAGTAAAAGGAAAGTAGGCTGATTGGTTCTTACTAGAACAACTTGTTACTGTCTGCTTTGAGAAATGAAGATAAGCAGCAATGGACTTACTACCAATACAGTATTGGTAATAAAGTCTGCTGTTTGCAGAAATTTCACCCCAAAGCTCTGTTTCAAATGACAATCAGTTCAAATATTTATTCTTGGTTCTTATTCTCCTACTTTTAGAAATTAGAGGATATAAATTAACTTGCTCCCTAAAGAGTTCTTCCTTTTGAGATTAATAGAGTTACATTAGGATAAGCAGACACTGAGTCTCCTCCTGAATATAATATAATTATGTTAAGTGTTTACAATGCAGGTTGTGGGTAGAAGTCTTAATGATAAAGCAAATAAGCCAATTTTTCAGCTAGGATAGATTTAAAGTATGTATTAATATTTATTTAGTTTTATATAAATCCAGACAAGTCTTTAGAAAGACCTGGTTCTTGCTTAGAATGCCTAATTGGCTCAGTAGGCATTGACTAGTAGTACTCATTTTTCTTTCTTTCTGTTTTTAAGACTGAAGAAATGTTACTTTTTTTGTTTTTGCATAGTATACCCTTCGGTGTGACATGCGACGCTCTCTCCTGGCCAAGGATTTGACCAAGACTTGTGAATTTATTGTCCACTCACCAGTAAGTTGACCCATCATGGATCTATATGAGACGTGTACCTGTATATTTATTTAGTGGTATTTGGGTGGTGCTGAAAATACTCTCAAGTCCTGATACTTCTGAATAAAAGCATCAAAAGACAATCTAAGTGAATCTATCTGTCCAATTCTTATAAGCTTCTCAAAAATTGTTACCACAGTGTGTGCAATCAAAAGACTCTGATTACCAGCAAGATCTGGACTGTGATCCGTTGTAACCATAAGGAATGGGTTTTGCGCCTGCACAGGGACCTCGCGGGCTGATTGTCTAGCTCCTCTTGATGCCCCTCCTCCACCTGCACGTTCTGTGCTGAGACCGTTAAGATTGGCGGTTGGGGCATCTCCTCCTCAGTTTCTCTTTGACCGCCTTTGAGATCAAACCTCGTAGCTGTTGCTCCTCGAGAGAAATTTTAGAAAGTGTTTGGACTCTTGATTTGAACTTGGATTTGGACTTGATTACGATTTACTCTTGCTAGACGGATTTGTTGAAAGATCATTCACCTTTACAACTTGACCTTGGAACGGATATCGGATTGCGTTTGTGTGACGGACTATTGGATTTGGTGACTGTGCTTTACCTCCATTACCAGCAATCTGGCTATGGAGAGGAAGATAACTTCTAAAAGATGTGAGAAGTGTCAGGCCAAGCTGCCGTCGACAGATCACCATGACGCATGTTTAATGTGCCTAGGAGAGGAGCATAATACTGCTGCGTGTAGGGTATGTTGCTCTTTTTCAAAACAGACGAGGCAGAATAGGGCACTGCGCCTTAAGGCGGCGTTATATGATGAGGCACTCCGCCCACCGACACGGCCGGGCACCTCATCGGACTACCCTTCGATGTCAGGGATCCGATCGTCATTGGGCGCATCAGACTCTCCGGAGTCGAATGACTGTGGAACTGCAGAGCAGCAGTCTAAAACCGTGGGGGCGAGTGCTGTGAAATCTTCAAAAGCTGTTTTCAAAAAGCCCAAGGATGTTTCTAAAAAGGGGAAGCACGAACATCGTGAGCGTGCAAAGGGGTTGGAGGCGCCAAGATCAGGGGCGCAACGTACCCCCTCCCCGACAACGGCACAAGTTTTTGAAGGTGACTCGGATGAGTCTATCTCGGCGTCAACCGCTTCAGCATTGGCCGTGGCGATGCCGCATTCAACGTCGACATCGACGGCTCAGCTGCTTCTTTCGATATTGGCATCGACATCGACAGCTCAACCTCCATGGTTGACATTGACAGCACCATTGCTGTTTTCAACGTTGACATCGACATTGACATCGACGTCGACAACCTTGCCAGACCAGGGCATGATTTATGGCACAACCTCGATGTCAACATCAGCCTCAGCTACTACCGCAGCTTTAGGAAGAGCTCCTCATCTGCTCTCTCCGGCAAAGACCCCTTTTCAGTCTCCTTCTACTCCTAGAACACCGGGTTACAGCATGCAGGAAGAAGTGCAGGGGATGGAACTGCGTGACCTAATGGACTCAGCTTCCAGTACTCCGTCTGGATCAACTTTCCAAGGCTTTTTGAGCACTGGCCTCGATGATGAGCGTGATGAGGGAGATCCGGTTCGGCTGCCCGGGACACCTTCCTACTCACCTGTACGTGTTCAGTCGACAGGAGTTCGCCTGCCATCTGCAGTTGAGCCCGCTATGGGACTACCTTCTGGACCTCCAACCCACAGTTGTGGATTCCGGCACATGTTACCTGGTGACTATGCAGATTACTTGCGCTGGAAGGCAATGCAACTACCCTGTGTCCAACGCCCTGTAGAGCAGCCACAGGTTCCTGCTATTCAAGGGCAGGCAGTAGTACCACCTCAACCCCTGCCAGTCATGCAGCTTCAGCCACCAGCTGTGCAACACCAACTGTCATCTGTGCCGCTTCAGGCACCAGCTGCACCACTTCACCCACCAGCTGCGCCGCGTCAGCCTCAAGCCCTGCAACATCTGCCGCCAGCTGTACAACCCCTTGAAAAGCCTGGTGCAAAAGGAAGCGGAAATCTTCTCCCCCACCCTCAGAGCCACCTTCCTCCCCGGGGGGGGGAGAGACAGCCAGGATGCTGATTGTGCAGCAAGCTCCGACTCTGACAACATCAGTAGAAGATCAGACCCTCCCTCTGACGTCCCGCCTTGTCTCTCTACCTCACCAATGGAGGAGTTGAAGACGTATCGTACGCTAATAAGGGATATAGCGGAAGCTCTGGGGATGAACCTGAAGTCTCCAGATACAGATGTTGTGGACCCAGTGTATAACATGATGGGGAAATTGAAGACTTCACACCTGGTTGCTCTTACTATGATTCCGGCGATTAGTAAGGCAGCAAAGATGGCATGGGAACAGATGCATGTCACATCTCCAACTTCTAAGTGTTTGGAAAATTTGTACAGAGTTACTGAGGAAGACAACACTTACCTGCTGCGTTACCCAGTTCCCAATTCTTTGGTGGTTGACTGCGCCTCAACATCAAAGGGTGGTCGCCGTCATACATCACCTGCGGATAAAGAAGGGAGAAAGATAGACGTCATGGGTAAGAAGATTTATAGCACGACGAGTCTGGTGATTTGAGTTGCCAATTATGAAGCCTGTATGGTCCGATATAATCATTTGTTGTGGGATGCACTGCTGCAGGATTCAACTTCCATGTCACCGGAGGACTTCCAGTGAAAGTTTAATGAAACCTATGAAAGAACCATGGCAGTGACAAGGCAGCAGTTGAGTGCCTTTAAGCACTTGGCAGAGACAGAATCACGTACGATGGTTACCGCTGTGGCCATGCGTAGGCATGCCTGGCTTCGCTCCACCACCCTTCAGCCAGATATGAAGGACAGGGTGGAGTTTCTGGCATTTGATGGAAAAGGGCTGTTCCATGAAGAGACGGACACGTCCATGGAGTTGTTAAAGTTGAAGTATACGGCTCGTACCTTTATGGCATCGTCTGGTGCATCAGGGACTACATAAAAGGGCCGCTCTTATTCACGTCAGAGGTCCAACAGATTCCAGGATAGAAAGGACTATAGGAGGCAATACCGACCCTATCAACACCCTAGGGGTATAACCAGAAAACAACAGAGAATGCAACACGGCAAAACAAGGACGCTGCAAAGCTGAGCTTTTGATGGGATGATTCATCCACTGCACGTTCAGAACATTGGCCTGATTCCAACACCGCCAGCCAGTCTAACCAGGACCCCCACCATCGGTCCTGTAGTTGTCAGAAATACCATCAAACTGGCAAGCCATGCTCAAGCATGGCACAACATAACATCAGACCGGTGGGTTCTAAGGATAGTACAGACGGGGTATGCATTGGAATTTGTGGAGAAGCCTCCCTTTTGGGGGCTGATATACACGCCAGCCACGGAAGTACTACAGGAGGAGGTCAGGGTTCTGCTAGAGAAGCAGGCAATTGCTCCAGTGCAGTGGGTGAACAGACTATCGGGTTATTACTCCCGTTATTTCCAGATCCCAAAAAGAGATGGCGGGATCCGGGCTATAATGGACTTGAGGGGTCCAAGAAATAGAGACCAAGAAATTCAGACCAAATTACATAGAGACCAAGAAATTCAGAATGATCACTCTGCAGGCTAACCTGCCCTTATTGGCCCACGGAGTATGGGCAGCGACATTGGACCTGAAGGATGCCTACTTTCATGTAGGCATCCAAGAGAACCACCGCAAATATCTCCGGTTCATGGTGGGGAATCAGATATACCAGTGCATGGTTCTCCCGTTCGGTCTATCAACAGCACCAAGAGTTTTTACCAAAGTTATGGCGGTGGTGGTTGCCTACCTGAGGACGCAGGGGGTGATGGTCTACCCGTATTTAGACAATTGGCTCCTGGTCAATCACAGCAGGGAGATCTTGGTCCAACATATAAATCCGGTGATCGGCCTGTTGGAAAACCTTGGGGTCAACATCAATTGGAAAAAGTCGAAGCTCTCCCCAATGAGGCGGGTAGACTTCATTGGTGCAGTGCTGGATTTGGAAAGAAAGAGGGCATTTTTGCCACAAGAGCTCATTCGCCAGATACACTCACTCATCCAGCAATTTATGGGCACCCTGTGTCAATCTGCGGTGCGGATTCAGAAGCTGCTGGGTCTGTTGGCCTCCTGCACTACCACGGTAGAGTACACGCGTCTGCACATGCGCACGTTACAGCAATGGTACCTCCGCAACTTCCGCCCCAATGTGGACAGTCAGAACATGCGCCTAACCATGCCACAGGCAGTCTTGAGCAGTTTACACTGGTGGATGGAGATGCAGAATCTAACACAAGGGGTGTTGTTCGAAGCATTAACCCCAACCCGTTGGGTGACAATGGATGTATCCTTAACAGGATGGGGGGTGTGTGCATTGCATGGACCACTGCATCCAGGGCTCCTGGACACAACCTCAAACTCAGCAACATATCAACTACTTAGAGCTCATAGCAGTGTTTCTGGCCCTGAAGGCGTTCGAGCCGCTTCTCAGAGGAGAGACTGTGCAGCTGCAATTAGACAACACGACGGCGATTGCCTATATCAATCACCAGGGGGGGACAGTCTCTCAAACTGTCTCTGCTTGCCCAGAGACTGTGGGACTGGTGCATGCAGCACGCTGTTTATCCAATAGCACTCCACATATGGGCGGGTGGACAATTGCCTGGCCGACAGGCTGAGCAGAGTCACCAACTACGAACAGAGGCACGAGTGAGAGATAAAGGACATGTATCTCCAGGAAGTATTCAACAAATGGGTGGTCCCCTCTATAGACTTGTTTGCGAAGCATGCCAACAAAAAGTGTGCCAACTATTGCTCATGTGCGGGCATAGGTCGGGGGTCCCTGGGGGATGCATTTCAACACACCTGGGGTGTGGGTCTCCTATATCTATTTCCACCGCTACCTCTTCTGGGTCGAGTGGTAGCACGAATTATTCGGGACAGAGCAGACTGCATTCTACTGACCCCTTGGTGGTCACGCCAACCGTGGTTTGCTCCGCTTCTGCAGTTATCGCGAGGTATCTTCCACAGGTTCCCCAAAAGACAGGACCTGTTACAAAGGGAACAGGGAAGGGTGTTGCATCCCGAAGTTCAGGGCTTGAAAATGACAGCCTGGAGAATCAGGTTATGAAAGATATCTTGCTGAATAGCAGGTGTGAGTCCACTAGGCGTAATTACGCTTGCAAGTGGAAGAGGTATAGAACTTATATGAAAGGAAAGGGGATCAAGCCCTTACATGCCACGCCACGCGAGGTTTTGGTTTACTTGACATCACTGAAATTGATGGGACTAGCCAACGTTTCTATCAAGCTCCATTTGGCAGCCATTTCATCTGGACATAAGGGTTAGGATGGCTCAACTGTATTTTCCCATCCTGAAAGTAAACGTTTCCTAAAGGGCCTTAACAATTTGTATCCACCTGTGCGTCAGCCATTGGAACAGTGGAGCTTGTCCTTAGTATTGTCGGCACTTATGGAACATCCTTTTGAACCGCTGGCTACGATACCCATTAGACTGCTATCCTTAAAGGCTGCCTTTCTGGTAGCAATCACATCTGCGAAGCGAGTGAGTGAGTTGACAGCGCTTCGTGTGGCTAAGCCGTATACTCAATTCTATCCTCACAAGGTAGTTTTGAGGCTGGATCCGCGCTTTCGCACTAAAGTAGTTACTGACTTTCACATAAATCAGGAGATAATTCTGCCTACCTTTTTTCAGGACCCTGAGACTGATTTGGAAAGAGTACTCCACTCATTAGAAGTGCGAAGGGCCCTTCTGTATTATTTGGAGCGGACTCGTGCCTTCCGGAAGAGTAGGAAAATCTTTATCTCATACAAGGGGAGATGTAAGGGTCGTCCGGTTTCGCGCCAACATCTTGCGCACTGGATAGTGGAACTAATCTTTCAGGCATATAAATGCCAGGGCAGGGGCGTAACAAGGCTGGAGTGGGCCCAGAGACAAAACTTTAAAACGGGCCCCTAGCTGATACACACACACACACAGACACACACACACACACACTTCACATGTGACTTGCCTCTGGGGGGCCTCTCGAGGCGTGGGGCCCCCCAGACAGCTGCCTCCCCTTGCCTAATAGTAGTTACACCCCTGTGCCAGGGAGTTGCACCGCCAAGAACAGTGCAGGCACATTCAACTAGGGCTTATGCGGCATCAACAGCCCACCTGTCAGGCATCAAGATGTCAGATATCTGCATGGCTGCCACATGGTCATCTCAGCAGCCATTTATCAAACATTATGCTATTGATTTGAGAATGGCACGTGAAGCAAATTTCGGAAGGACTGTACTGAAAAGGGTGTTAGCGTAGGCTTTGGGTCGACTGCACCCACCTCCAGAGCGGGGAAGCTTGCTAATCACCCACTCCTTATGGTTACAACGGATCACAGTCCAGATAAACAGGTTGCTTACCTGTAACTTATGATCTGGATGTGATCCTTTGTAGCCATAAGTACCCTCCCTGACCATCCCCGCTGCAGTACCAGTTGGGGGAGAAGGGACTATTCAACTTGCAGATTGCCCCTGGAGGCGGTCTGCAAGAAACTGAGGAGGAGACGCCCCAACCACCAATCTTAACGGTCTCAGCACAGCACGTGCAGGTGGTGGAGGGGCGTGAAGAGGAGCTAGACAATCAGCCTGCGAGGTCCCTGCGCAGGCGCAGAACCCATTCCTTATGGCTACAATGGATCACATCCAGATCATAAGTTACAGGTAAGCAACCTGTTTATCTTGTGATTTGTGATGATCTTTTTATTTGCACAAGGGAGGAGAACTCTTGAACAATCCCTCATCTGCAGTAGAAGGTATAGCTTCTCTGTGCATATTCAGTTCAGCGTCGGGGGAATAGCTGAGTCTCTGGAGTGGGACATTCCTCCAGCTTTAACACTGAGACCTTTTTGAGGTGGAAATAAAATTCAAGTCACTTAGTTTCTTTAGAAGCAAGCAGTTCATTGATCCTGTTTGTTTGGGAGCCTCTTGCAAATCTTGTAAATTTGGCCTGGCCCTGGAGTGCTTTTTATTTCCCATTTGGTAAATTTTTAACAATCTGGGAGAAGTTGTTTTCACATTTTCTAAATAATAAGTTATATATTCTCTACTTTCTGATCTCCATCCAAATCTTCATGCAAAATGCCACCAACACCTTCCAAATCCAGGCTAGTGGAGGTATTTTGGGCACTCAGCCCAAATAGCAATAGCAATAGCACTTACATTTATATACCGCTCTATAGCTGGAAGCTCTCTAAGCGGTTTACAATGATTTTAGCATATTGCCCCCCAACATTCTGGGTACTCATTTTGCTGACCTCGGAAGGATGGAAGACTGAGTCAACCTTGAGCCCCTGGTCAGGATCGAACTTGTAACCTTCTGGTTACAGGGCGGCAGTTTTACCAGTGCGCCACCAGGGGCTCCTAAAAAAGATAAAAAAGATGCAAGTAATATGTCTAAAAATTTGAAAAGAAGAAAAGAAAATGAGAGGATTAAAATATATTTTAAAAGACACACAAAAACGAGTGTTTAAAGCAAACTGTATTTCAGTTAAAGAGTTTTTCATGCGACGTGCAGTTTAAAAAAACCCTGTGGAAACAGGATTCAGCTTTCTAATGAAAATTCTGTTTCTCTTATAACAATTCAACACGAATGTATGGCAACTAGCATGCTGTTGGCACAATGAATATTTGATAAGGGAAAGACACATCAGAAAGGGGCCAGAACAAAATAAAACCAGCTGATGAGTGGAGGAACTAAATGCAGCTGTTAGCCTGTCGCCATCTTGAGCCTTCTCCCATACTCAGTCAATAATACCCAGGGAAAACATTTTACTCGATTGATTGATATAGTGAAAAAAAATTTCTGAGAAATTGAATGCATATTATTGATGATCTGCTTTATAAGAAACTCATCTCTGAAAGATTTAGTATCCTTTTAAGCCTCCATTATTAAATAAATTGTCATGATCAACAATGCTCTGATGGTGAGTTGCTGTAAATCCCATAAACTTAATTCATTAGGACAGTGTTCATCATTCAGTGGGCTGCTGGTGGCCCCTGACTTGCCTTCCCTTGCCCGCTGACGGGGTGCTTGCCCGCCATGCCTTCTGCTGCAGGCCTATGCATGGGCTAGCAGCCCCTAGTGGTGTATGCCCTCCCCACTCACTGTAGGGATGTGCCTCACCAGGCACCACAGGCTGCTGAAAAGCAGGGAAGTCATCCCCCCTTGTTTTTCAGCACACCTAGACATCAGTTTTGAGGGGCGGCAGCCTGAAGGAATGGCGGGCTCCTCCGTGGCACATGTCCTCCCCACTCGTTGCTTGAGGGGATTGCTGGGCTAAGCACAGGTCCACGGCAGAAAGCGTGCACCCCTGCCACAACTTCAGAGAAGATCACTGCATTAAGAGTTGCTTCGTCAATGGGCAAGTATTGGTTGTAAGTGCCTAATGACATGTTGTGCTTAGAGTCCAGTCAGACACGGGTATGCCCAACCTTGTTCTTCTTGACTTGATAACATCTATCAGAAGGGGAAGAAGAATCTAAGAGTGTGTCAGGGGGGTGGGGAGTTAAATAACCATTCACTCTAGTAATTGGCCCAAGAAAGGAAAATTTGTGACTTGTTAATACTTATTATTATCCTTGGGGCTCAAGGAGAATTTCTCCAGGAGTGGCTGCACAATGCCTCCTTTAGGGCAATCAGAATCATCACCTCTTATAAGAAGGCAATGATTACTTCCGGGAAGACTTTTCTCAATCCATTTCATTCTGGCTGGCTTTTGATCTTGTAACTGGAAGACCAGTGCTTCTGGGGAATTATTGCTTGCCCCCAGAGTACCACAGAGTGCCATTTTGTCCACCATACTTTTTAACATCTGCATGAAGTTGCTGATTTATTTATTTTGATGATTTGGAATTTGGTGTTATAGCATGCTTATAATAGCCAGCTTTATCTCTCTTTTACTTCTTATTCAGTTGAGCAGGGTGGAAGTGTTAAATCAGTGTCTAGATGCAGTAATGAACTGGATGAGGACCAACAGACTGAATCCTGACAGGACAAAAGTGGTATTGGGATGGGTGCGGGGGCAGTGTCCATCCTGGAATTGGATGTTCAGTCTGTTCTTGATAGGGTTACTCTCCTTCTAAAGTATCAGGTTTGCAGCCAAAGGGTTTTCATAGATCTGGCTCCGTCATTGGATGCCCAAGTGGCATCTGTGACATGGAGCACATTTTACTAGCTAAGACTGGTATATCAGCTGCAGCCTTTCCTGAACAGGAAGGGGGCCTAGTAACCTCCAGACTAGACTAGACTACTTCAGTCTGTTGTATGTGAAGCTGCTTGCAGTTAGTTTCGAATACAGCTGCTGCTTGGAGCTGGACATTGTGATAGTATCTTGATGGTGTTAAAACAGTTCCATGGAATCCTACAGCTCAGAGTGCTTCTGAATGCAGCTCAAAGCTTTGCAGGACTTGGGCTCTGCATATGTGATGCAGACCTTTCTGCACATCAGCTTATGAGCCATCTTGAGAGTTCTTATGTGTGGGGTATATATCTGTGAAATAAAATAGAACTGCCAAAGAGAGTGATCTGGTGGCTCCTTTCTCCCAAAGTCATCCTCTGGCTAGTGTTACTGTTCCTATAGTGGCCCATCCCAATTTTAGCAACACATGACTCCAGCTATAGAACTTCTCAGGCTGCATAAATGGAATAATAGATTTATAGATCTCTTATCTCCTTTTCACTCTGCAGCCTCAAAAGGGTAAACCAACCCCAAGTCCAGTGGACTTTACTATTACGCCTGAAACTCTACAGAATGTGAAAGAGGTAAGACCCTTCTCACTGGATGAAATATAACCACCCTCATGCCTTAAAATAATTTGGGTCAGTTCAAATGCTATGTGAAATCATAACTTGGCTGTACATGAATGAGCCTTGTCTTTGTGCACTCCCTGCTCCCCTTGCATGCTCTGATGTCCTGTTAAGATACAATGGTAGATTATGGCTTGCCACTAAAACAGAAATGAGTAGGGGACAAAGCTCATTCATATTGCATTTCATATTGAACCAACCCTTTTGTTATGAGTGTACGTTACCTCGCCTCCAGGATCAGAATGAGCAGGCAGGGTTGTTCAGGACAATGAACAACAGCAGAAGTGCAATAATTTTTTTTTTTTTTAATTAAGATGGATTGAAAACAAGGGTTAGGTGGGCATTCCCACATGACAGTAGTACACGTATGTTGACTTGTGTGTAAAAACCTTGATTTTCTAAAGTTTAACACTTAGCAGATAAAAAGTGAATAAATCAAAGTGGATTCTTACATGTGAACTACAAGTAGACTCTGTTAATAAACGGTGTTTAACTCCTCTGATGTTAACTTAAATTGAAGCAGAGGAACCAGGTCAGTGATGGGACTCCCGGTGCCAGACCAAGAGAAAGTTGGCGGGGGACTAGTTACCTGGAACTCTAGGAAGGGTTTGTGCTGGCTTTCTAGGCGGAAATATGCATATGAAGCAAAAAATTCTGGATATTGAGTCTGTTCTGTGGCCCACTGTAACGAAGAGTGCTCTCAAGCAAGCTGTTGGGGAAAGCCCAACCTATACTCAGCATCTTGCCGGCCAGGGGTTTGGATTCCCATGAGAAAGTTGATCCATGAGAGCAGGGGTGCATTGTGCTGCAGCTCTTCATTGGCTTACCTTCTCATTAATTAAACTATCTTATCTTCCCAGAGGGTCCTGCTTGTGTGTGGCTCCTGACACATATAGTTAACAATAGAACCTCATGTGTGTGCCTTCCCTTCTCCACTCAATCCTGCAGACTTCCAAGGGGTTTGTGCTGCTCCGTGGATCCAAGCAGCTTAGGGGAGGTAGATTAGGAAAGTCTGGGGATGATCTCTGCATTCTTGGATGGATCAGGCTCAGCTAGGCCCAACATCGTGATGAATGCAAATTAGCTGCAGTGGGATACTCCTGGACAGGGTACCTAGGGATTAAGGTGGTTCCTGGCTAATCAAATAAGAGCTGTCAGCAGAACAGAACATGGGGTCATATTATGGAAAGACAAGGCTCTTAGACAGGGAGCTTGGTCTGCAGCGCCCACAGGGACCATGATGGTTATGACTGGAGGACCCATCCTCAGGACTTGGATAGAACTTTCAAAAGGGCTTGGTTCGGTTTGAACCCGAACTGGGCTTGGTTTGGTTTGAGATGGACCAAATCACCCCACCGGCCTGGTTCGAGTCGAACTGGTTTGACGCCGAACTGTTTGTGCACACCCTTAAAGAGGGTCTGGGGGGGGGGGGATTAAAAATTCCTGGAGATATGGGAAGGGCGGGTCACTACATCCCCTTACGTACCTGATGAATAGTCAGACTAGTGTGAAGTCATGAACCTGGGGTCAGGTCTGGAAAGTGAGAGTGAGGGGCAAAATGCAGTTCCCTTAGGGCAAAAATCATGTGCCTGGAATATTCCAGATAATTCCTATCCTATGGAAGTCAGGACAAAGGAGCATAGAGTTTGGTAAATGATTTGTTAATGTGTCAACCTTGGCGCTGGACAAGTGATTGCCATATCTGCTGGGACAATCACCCAGATGGATTAAAAGGTGGCTTTTTTTGTTTGACCCAGGACTAAATGATATTTAGAGATCAGGATGGTTCATGGGTTTCCTGGGGAATACAGGAAGGAATGCACTTGAAACATGTTAAGTAAACTAACAGGCTATGGGGACTCTGATTCATCAGTCTCAGGAAGGCTAAGGAGATTTTGATACAGAAAGTCAATTTTGGGGCATCAGCATGACTTCAAGGGCATGAGACCTGTTGGCAGGGACCTCATATTTGTGACTTTTCTGACATTTCCTTTGCCAGCGTGTACATGCATCTGGCCTTGGATTTCAAAATACAGGCCCTTCATGCCAGCACCATGTAAAGGGGTGCACGGAGGGGTTTCCAGGGTATCCAAAAGGGCAATTTCCTGTAATACTTTATATGATGTTGTGAGCCCTTCTGCCTATTGAGATCGCCTGGGGAGGTCCCTCTTCAGTTGCCACCAGTGGTTACTCAGGGACAGGCTTTCTCCATTGTCACCCCATGGCTACTCAGACAGGCGTTCTCCATTGCCAACCCAAGACTTTGGAATGTGTTCCCTGTTGAAATAAGCTGCCCCATCTTATTTTTAGATTTTTACAGATTTTTAAAGGACTGTTAACACACATTTATTCACCTAGGCTTTTAATTAGATTTATAGGATCTATTATTGTGTTAAATTTTAAATTTTGTTTTCTAATCTGTGTTTTATTGTAAACTACTCAGATATGAGTTTTGGGCAGTATACAACTATGCTAGATAGATAGATAATATCTATCTATCAAACTGCCCTAAGCCTTTTGGAAGGGCGGTATAAAAGTTTTAATAATAAATAAAATAAAATAAAATAAACAAACAATATATCTGGATTGCATGAATTTGGCCCTCCTGTAGATTTTGGATTAGAACTTCCATCATCCTTTTATATTGGCCACTATAGCTGGGGATGACGATGATGATGATTAATTCGAGTTCGAGTATTTATCAGAGTATTTTGGGAGTTCTATTCCAAAAACAGCCCTGCTTAATATGATGGACGACAGTATTTTTCCTGGGTTTGACTCTAGTCACTGTAATGAGAAGAGTATAGGAGAACCTCATTATACATAGATTCTATATCCGCTGTTTCACATATTCATGTGTGTCTTATTTTATTTATTTATTTATTTACTTACTTACTTACTTATTAATTAATTAATTACCCAATTTCAATATTCGCGGATATGCAAAGGTTAAAAACCACATATCCATGGTTCCTAGAGGGCCAGAAGTTACTTCGGAGGTTACTTCTGACCACCATTTTGTCCATGGGAGCCATTTGTGACTCATTTCAGCAAAATATTGGGAAAATTCTGTGATTTGGGGAACTGTTTTGGACATTGGCGGGGCATTACTGGATGCTAGGAGACCCACAGAGCATGGTAGGGCACTTTATTTGGCCTATTATGGTGTTTTTTGGTTGGGGTGGGTTTTTTGGGGTTTTTTGGAAGTAATCTTTGGGAATTTTTGAAATAATCTTACTAAGGGAAATCCTTGGCACAACCCTGTATGTGTTTGAAATAATCTCTCTAGTAATATCCCACACATCCATAACACCATCTCCTTTAGAGTTGAGGAGATCAGTTAACCTGAATGAATGTTTCAATATTAGGAAGCCAGTTTCAGATAATTAGGAATTAAGATTTGCAACTATGTCAGAATTTTCTAAGAAATTCCTAGTACGTGTACATCAAGTAGGTTCGTGACACTGGGGGAAAAAAGTTTGGATAGGTGATTTAGGATTAAATCTTAATTTTGCCATATTAGGAATAGGCAACCCATAGCCAGAGTTGAGATTAAAAGGATATGATAAAGATCTGGTTGGGCAATTCTTCAGTATTCCATCCTTTATTTAATTCTTAAAGAGGTGATGTAGAGAACTAGATCCTATTTCCAGGATATTTTTGACTAGTTTTTTCTCTTATTGAATTTTGCATTTAGAGAGCATCACTCCCAAAGTTTCTCATCAGAGGTCACCTCAACTCAACAAACTGCATCATAACACAGCCACTAACAGGAGAGCTGGTGGTGGTGAACTCAGAAGCTGCAGTTAAGAGTATTGAACTTCAGTTAGTACGAGTAGAAACCTGTGGTAAGTATTTATGCATGTGTTAATGTGTTCCAGTTTTTAAAAGCAATGTTAATAACTACAATATTTGCATCCTCATTATTTAAAATGCAATTGAAATAACTTCTTTCTTGATATATCATCTTGTTTAGACAGCCACAATAAAGGCTGCTTTATATGTAAGAAAATGTCTATGGAGAAGGCACTTAATTCTGATATGGTAAGGAGCTACATAGGCCATAGCATATGATCTTATTAAGGATGTGTAGAACATTTCTCTGGCGAAACATTTCCACTCAAAACAGGCCATTTCAAGCTTGAAACAGAACACCTTTTAAATAAAGGGCCTGTTTTGCGCTCAGAGCAGAACAATTCCCATTTTGATGGTCTGAGTACCATTTTGGAGGTCTGTTTTTCCTTGCTGATTGGTTTTCTGGCACTAGCTTCCGATTGGTTTGCAATCTTGCTTCTTGGTTGGCTTGTTATACAAATTAACTGTTATAGGCAACGGTGCCCCCCATTGGCTGGGGGGGAGGGAGGAGGAAATTTTAAAATATTTTTGAAGGGATTGGGAGGTAGAGAGAGAGAGAGTCCTTATACTGTGCCTCTCTTGAAGAAGAGGATAGGATTGGAGGAAGGTTGGTTTGATTTTATGGTTTTCTTTTCTCAGCAAGCATGCAGATGCTCTTCCCAGAGTGGCCTCATCCCCCAGGGGGAATATCTTAAGAATGTTGCTACTGCTCAGATTTCTTCCTGCTCTTTCTACCTTGCCTGCCACAGAGAGACAGGAGGACAGAGCAGTTATGGCCTGGGCAACTCAGCTCTAAGCTCAGCTGACCCCCATAGAATCCTATGGGTTTTTTGGAGAAAGGTTAAAAATGTCCATTGGCCTATTTATTTTGTGGATTGGTTGGTAGGTACTACCCATCGTGCCCTACCACCCAACCCACCTTGGTGTCCCTAGTAAGCTATCCATGCGGAACAATGGGGTGTTTTGCATTCCCTATGGCCAAAACACTTGAAACTTTTCGAGTTTGTTCCATTGAAACAGTCAGCTTGATTACTGTTTCAACAGAATGTTTTGTTTAGTTTTGCATTTTGTTTCAAGCTGGAAACAGAATACAAAATCCGTTTTGTGCATATCCCTAAATCTTGTGTGCAATCCTACATACTATAATTTGCATGTCTGTAGGCTCATCACACACTAGGGATGTTTATTCTACCACATTGGTTCCTACTTGAAAATAGCTCTTGTTTAGGAATTTTCTAATATGAAGCAGCCCACTTCACACTGGGATATATTATCAAGATTTGGTTGCTTCTCAATACCACTCTTTAATTCCACTTTTGTAAAGGCTGTGCTGAAGGCTATGCTAGAGATGCCACAGAGATCCAGAATATTCAGATTGCTGATGGAGATGTCTGCAGAAATCTTCCTGTTCCAATTTACATGGTGTTCCCCAGGCTATTTACCTGCCCTACACTAGAAACTACAAACTTCAAAGTTGGTAAGAGATCTGTTTTGAATTACTAGCGTGAAAGGCATTTTGAATCTCAGTTCTCAGTATCCAATGGACGTTGCATGGATAGGTGCTGACTAGCAATTTTCATGGATCCAGAAAGGAACTGCAAAAAGCAAAGTGACTTGCTACTTGTTTTCCCAATAAAGCTGAAGCACTAGCTAAGTTTGACTTGGAGGTGGCAGTTTAGAATTTCTTTTAAAGTTTTGAAAAATCCTGGCTTCCCAGGTTCACAACAGGAATAGGGTGTACCTTGGTCTTTTGGTAGAAAGACCAACTAGTTTACTTATTGCTGGACTAGAAATATTTTAAAGCAGTTTTTCTTGCTTTTGGAATGATTTGCCTTTTGTTTTGCAACACTATCCGCTGTATCTTGGTGTGCCCCATCTGTGTTAATCCTGCAATTGTCTATTGCCAAGACAGATTGTGTATTTGAGAAGAATGGCCTTGAGGTGTTCCCCAGCCACTTCCAGTGTGTGGGGTAACAAATATGGCCTCTACTGATCAACTATCTCTCCCCAAAGGCAAGAGAACCAACCAGGTCTGTGCTGCCTCAGCCATATAAAGAGATGGTAAAACAGGCTGCGCAACTCTCCAAGGGAAAGGAGAGAGACTTTATCCATACAAACCTTGGGGAGATGTGTTCACAGACATGCCCGGGACGTGGAAGCACCTGCAGGCTCTTTTGTGTGAAACCTGCTTGTAAAATAAGCTGGGTATAGTATCTGGTGCCCAAGGAATGGCACTGCTTTGCATTTCTGTAGTTGGGCATGAATCAGCTGTCCACTTAAGAATTTCTTCTGTGTTAGTTACATACTTAACCTGCCCTTCTTCCAAAGAGCTCAAATGTACATCCCCACATTTCATCCTTGCAATAATCCTGTAATGTGGGTTAGGCTGAAAGATGGTCTCCCAACAGGCTCACCAGGTCTTCTAACATGCTTACCATCTTCAAACTAGTTTATAGGGCAAAACTATATTTAAGACTGTTGAGCCTGTGACATAGAGCTGGTATTATGTTGTTTCTGCTAATTCCAGGATTTCTTTCTTTCTAGAATTTGAAGTTAACATTGTTGTCCTCTTGCATGACGATCACCTCATCACAGAGAATTTTCCACTGAAGCTCTGCAGGATGTGACTAAACTAGAACTGTTTCAGGACACTGTAGGACCAGATGCCTCCCATCTGTTGGGAACCCAGTGCACTGGAACTGAAGGGACAAAACTATGTGATATTTCTGTAACAGTAAGAATTAGATGTTCTGAATGGTAATAAGAATCACAAGTTGACATTCTAAAAGTGATCTCATGAGGTCAGTATAAAATAAAAACCCAACGAAACTTGTCCTTGCTTGCATGAGGTACTTAATCAGACTATGTTGAAGAGCTGACTCTCCTTCTGCCTAATCTGTCTGCTTTAACATTGCCTCTATTTTTGCAGTGTCTTGCACATGTATATTTGGAAAAGTAGGGAGGCCTAACAGTCAAATGTGGACTGGTTGGCAATATGGCATTTGGACCAAAACCACTTCCTACCCATGCCTTGGAATTTGCTTGCTGTGATAAGACTATATTCATTTTGGAAGTTTGCAAGTCCTATTAGGACACCTTGCTTTTAAATCTAAATAAAACAAGAGTAATGGAAACTACTGACCTGTGCAATGGTTAATATAATATAAATAGCACACAATTGTGGATTGAAGGATTGGTCATAAGGATCAAATCTGGTTCATCTGCACTCAGAATATTATGGTGCCATGTCCTGATCAGATTGTCTCAGGTGAATTTCATCTCATTCTTGGCTTGGCTTTTGGTGGGTGTAGAACTTGGTTTCCTGCTAGCTGCCTCGAACCCTTGGGATGGGTTGGGCTTGAAATTCAGGATACATTTTGACATGTTAAAGGGTACTGCTCATGAACAAAAGGGATTCCGCCATAGTAATATTCCACCCTCTACCTGAATCAGCCAGGTGCATCTGGTGTTTCAAGGGGAGTAAGAGATGGAAGGAACAGTCAGCCAAAGCTCCCTGGAGCCAGAGAATACCGTCCCCAAACAAGAAGATATGGTCTTTATTCCATGGACACTTGAAAGCCTATGCCCCTCGGGGGCGGGGGGAGATTTTTTTTCATCTTCTTGGGTGCAGGGTGCTTTGATGCTGTAGGGATGGGAGGCCTTTGCAAAGACCTTGGCAACAGCAGAAGCTTCAAGGGCAATTCAACATGGGAAGCAGGTATGCCCTGACCTTCCACTATGGTAGAATGACCTCACTAAATAGAACCCTGCCCTGTGAGTTTGTATGTGCACAACTGAAGCATTGCTGCACGCTGCAGAAGAGAAGATATAGAAATATATAGACTCATTCTCCCTACTTGTTTTGTGAATGTGAGATTAAGAAGTAAGAGCAGTACGAGTCAGAAATACACTAGCCGAAAGTGAGCTGCCTGTTTTATTCTGCACTTCTCCTGCCAGCCCTGCTTTGGAATCGACCAGCAGTTGTCAAATATCTGGAATTTGGGGAATTCACAGAATACACAGGTACCACTTGACTTCAGTATTATTTTATAGGTTTAGGATGCACACAGCCAATAAGGGCTGTGACTACAGTGCTACTTGTAGTAGCTGAGCATGCTCATAGTGGGCAAGAAGCATATGTCCAGTATGGGATCAGTGGACCAAACCAATCTATTCTGTTGGAATTTTGTGCTGGACACTAACAAAAGTCTTTAAGCACAGATCCAAATCCTCTATATGAATGGAGCTCCATTAATTCCTTAAGGAAGGGATCCAGGTGAGAGTGTGGTTGGGATCAGCCTACAAAAGGCACTCCACATTAAACTGGCAAAGATGGAGGGGGTTTTATCCTAGCAGACTTTCAGGAAGATATTTACATTATATAGCAGGGGCCCAGGACCTATACTATGGCATAGAATGTGAAGTTGGGTATAGGCCTGGCATGCAGTAAGGCAAACTGACAAATCAGTGAGAGCAGCTATTTAGCCATCCATCCCATCCTTACAGATACTGCCTTTGGAGATGGTTCCCAAGAAGGCAGTATTTATCATTTGTCATAGCCCATAGCAATTCTTAGTGAGTGAAGGTATGCTTCTCTTGATTCAGCAGTTCAGATGGTTCAGTCCTGTGACAAGTAGTCTTAATTGGGAAATGTGACATCACATCAGCCTTCTGTCTGCTTCGCATTCACGATGCTGGTTTCAACCTCCTAGGCTTCTGCTTTTAAAAGATCCAAGTGGATATGGTCCAGCTGATGGGATGCTTGATCCTTCTGTATGGTACGTTTCAGTATTGTGCTAGAGAAAGCAGATAGGTTTGGGTTTCTGAAGCAAACTACATGATTATTCTCTTCCTATCCCTGGGGAAAACTCCTAGTGCTGTTACCTCATACAGAAATTTGCCAATTTGGCTAAAGAACAGGGTGTCCCCTGGCATCGGAGGATCTGTTATCCAAGTTCATTTGTGGAGTTGAAGTGGACACAGCTGGCCAGCTACTGGGAAGAAAGCCAAGTAAGCAGAAAAGAATGCTAAAGAGTTGTTAAGGGGCATCTTAGTTTAGCCTGCTAGGCAGTAGCAGCAGGAATAGTTGTCTTCATTTATTATTATTATTTCTTGTTTACACAGTCAGACAGCTGTTATTGACTGGTTTGTTTTATCCAGACATTGAGTCCTTCCCTAGGACCTGGGATGCCAGAATTTTATTATCAATATTGTTCTTGTTATTATTATAGATATCATTGTAGAATAAAGGCTGTTCCCAGTAAAGTTGCTTTTTGTAATTGGCTGATGGTGATTTCTGTGGCCGCATGGTGTTGAGGTGCTCTTCAAAGTGTTTTGGAATTGCACCTAGGGCACCAATTACTACTGGGATTATTTTGGTCTTCTTCTGCTACAGCCTTTTAATTTCAATTTGTAGATCTTTGTATTTTGTTATTTTTTCCATTTCTTTTTCTTCTATTCTGCTATCACCTTGTATTGCTATGTCGATTATTTTAACTTGTTTCTCTTTCTTCTCGACTACAGTTATATCTGGTGTATTGTGTGGCAGATGTTTGTCTGTTTGTAGTCAAGTCCCATAATATTTTTACATCTTCATTTTCTACCATGTTTTCAATTGTATGGTCCCACCAATCTTTGGCTACAGGTAGCTTGTATTTTTTGCAGATGTTCCAGTGTATCATCCCTGCTACCTTGTCATGCCTTTGTTTGCAGTCAGTCTGTGCGATCTTTTTACAACAGCTGATTAGGTGGTCCACTGCTTCTTTACAAAGGCGGCACTTGCTGGCATTTGTTCTTAGTGCCTGTTCTTGTGCAGCCAGTATTAAACCCTCTGTTTCTTTCTTCAAGTTGCCATTCTAAAGCCATTGCCAGGTCTTGGTGATCAAGGCCTCTTTTCTCCTCCTCTGTTTGATGGACTTGCAGCATTCCTCTTCCACCTGAGCTGTGAGGGAGGTATAGCCTATCTACATCACTGCGGGGGTGCGCAGAGCATGATTGATAGTCATTATTTTCCTGGTCTTACGATCTAGGATCTCTAGCTCTGCCTGGGTCAGGTATAGCCCAGGTGTTTATGGCTTGTATGGTGTTCCCGCCATTGAGTTTGGACTTGAGGATTTTTCTAACTCTCCTGATTATTCACTTCCAATTTTTCTTTTAACTTCAGTGTGTGCAATGTTTTTAGCCTGGAGAATGCCCAAGTATTTGTAGTGTTTTTTTCTCTTCCAGGTTCTTGATTCCATTGGACAGTTCTGTTCCTTATGTTTTTGATATTTTTCCTCTGTTCATTATTAATGCAGCACACTTGTCCAGTCCAAACTCCATTGCTATATCGCTACTGAATATTATTATTTACATTTTATATCCCGCTCTTCCTGCATGGAGCCCAGAGCGGTGGACTACATACTTAAATTTCTCCTCACGACAACCTTGTGAAGTAGGTTAGGCTGAGAGAAGTGACTGGCCCAGAGTCACCCAGCAAGTATCATGGCTGAATGAACTCAGGTGTCCCCGGTTCTACCTAGTCCAGCATTCTAACCACTACACCACAGTGGCTCTTATGTGATGCAATGAAGGGGATGAAGGCCCAGCATTGCTTCCTTTTGCGTGCTGACACCAAGCCTGCTCAGATCCAGCAAAAGAAAGCTAGTGAAACCTACAAGGAGTTATCCTGGATATTAAAGCACTGAACTAAAATTCATTTCAAAAAAAAACCCTGTCAAGACAACTGCATATGGTTGATACTGTTCACAATTTATTTGTTCACAAAATGTAAAGTTTGACATAATGCATTATGTGGATTACAGAAGTGGCCATCTCAATATAGTAAATGCAGGCAATAGATTAAATATGCCTAAAATGCTGAGGATAGTCTGGACACTTCTAAAAGTTCTTTAACACTTAAAATTAAAATTGGAAGATACAGTAAGAATTATGATAGAGCTCAGTGATATAGCACAACATGTGGGTTGGTGATGGGACAGTTTTGGTGACCAGCTTATCTGATTTTTTCTTAATTTGAATAACCTTTTAGAGTCCATATAAAGGTGATTCATGTAAACAAAGCCATGCCCATATGTCTGGATGGGGATATGACCAGTGAACATGGTGTGGCATGTGCTGAGCACATTTGTGAGACTAAGAGGGGGATGAAAACATACAGCTGTCTGCATGTAGGGACTGTCCTCACAAGGGAATGGATCAGAAACCCAGTCACTTCTGTAAGATCCAGTGTTTGGAATTTTATATTCAAATATAACTATATTCAGAAGTAATTATTTCAGGGTGGTAACCAAACTCTAGTTTTAAAAAAAACCAACCTAGCTAAAGCAGGTTTGTTTATTGGTGCTTATTGAGGGGAAATAATAGGCTTCTGTAAGAATGTTGGTGTATTGCCACACAAGTACTCAGACAATTTGGATCCAGCTTATGTTAAAAATATATATATCCTGCTCAAAGGGCTGTCATATACCCATGTCAAAATAAGCTTAACGGTGGAGTGCCAGCCTACCCCTTATACACACTGCATGCATTTGCACCTAGCTTTCTTCTACTCTCAGTTCTTTGGATCCAACATAATGTACTTTAGATTTGACGCCAGGAGTGATCAATGAAGGGCAGGGCACTAATGCAAGAACTGTACACTTATCAAATTTCTGGATGTTTGAACCTTCAGCTGGAATCTTCAAGCTGTGCTACTGCACGCACGTAATATCTGAAGATGGTCACCTGTTTCACCAAGGATCAACAGGAATCAGACTCATAATTCACTGAACAATGGTGAGGCTTCTGCCAACTCGTATCAGCTGGTCCATGATCTCGATTCAAAAACCATACAGTTCAGAAACACTAGCAGTTGATTTATCATTAAAATTTTTAATACAATTTTTTTATTCAAGAGAATGACATCTATTGGGTAGAGCCTGAAGGCTGTGAAATCAGTTTTGTAGTGATGCAACCAAGTTACATGATAGATAAAAATCAGTTTACTACTGGCAAGAAAACAAATGTGGAATCCCATCGGGTATTGTATAAGCAATCGGGAAGAATGGCAGAACTTGTAATATTTGCAAAATTTACTATTTGCCTCTCTCTCTCTCTCGTTTAAAGGAATTTACTGTATCTATCATGCTACTCCATAAGCAGAACAGACTACACACACCTTCATTATCATGGTTCTAAATAATTTGAATTGCATGTTCTTGCTAA
Source organism: Hemicordylus capensis (assembly GCF_027244095.1). Lineage (NCBI taxonomy): Eukaryota > Metazoa > Chordata > Lepidosauria > Squamata > Cordylidae > Hemicordylus > Hemicordylus capensis. Next base: position 91,403,372 of record NC_069659.1, on the reverse strand, counting down.
TCTATATAGTTCAACAAAATTTAAGTAGCTCTCTTTCGACCAGGAAGCTCAGGGTAATCTTCAGGCAACAGAACGTGACGACGGCAGGTTGGGCACGTACTATGTTCCTTAATCCATGGCCCAATACACTATATGAAACAAGAAGATTTCAGAAATCTTTTGTTAGAAACAAGTCACAGCTATAAGACAGGCAATATTTTGCTTAAAATATTTAAAAGCAGTGTTAACACTTTCTCATAAAAGGCCAACCTACATCTGTGTTTTAAACATAGCTTTTAATTCTTCAGTATGCATAAAAGCTGCAATAACACTTTCTAAGACCAGTTAAACCAAAACTGCTTCAAGCTTTGAATTCAAACATTTTCAAAGGATCAGTAGTCAGTGTACTATTTTAAAAAGCTGATAGATTATATGATTTGGACTGTTAATAGATTAAAGGATTGTGTGTTGAATTGGGAAATACTGGAAGGAGAAGCTAACTAGCAATTCAATCATAACCACCATTTGTTCTTAGAAAATAGAGGGCTTTTTTGTGTGCATTTCCTATTAGTTATACCAGAACAATAGCTCCAATATATAAACCAGCACGCTCTGAGTTTGCAACCTGGCCCCAGTCAAAATTTGTCTGTACCATCTCTAAAAATGAAAGGTTTGACTGAATGGTTAAGTTGTGTGAACTAAAGCAGTGTATCTGAAAGCTTGTAACCCTAGCAATAATCATTGACATTTATATAGACATTCTGAGCAGTGCTAACTTTCCAAAATAAGAGATACTGGTGCTCAAGCTTGCTAAGAAGCCTTACCCTCTGCTCTTATGCAACTTGGCTGAAAATAAAAGTAAAAGGGTTGGCTCTGGTAATTCATGGCCACTCTACAGTCATAACTACCGTGTTTCCCCCCAAACAAGACAGTGTCTTATATTAATTTTAGCCCCCAAAAATGCACTAGGGCAATTAGCGGTACATCAGAAATTACTGCTAGGTCTTACTTTCGGGGAAACAGGGTACCATCCACGCAGGGATAAAAATACACGGACGCCATAGTATCTGGCCAGCATATCTATAGGCACAGCCAGAAGGGCAGTTTGGAAAAGTGCTGCTGTAATCCTAGGAACTGCCAATTTGTTGTAGACGCCTTACAGCCACCATGTGACTGGCCACATGCATGACTAAGGATAGCTTGGGTTACACTACCAGGAAGTGATTTCTGGCCTTCAGAAAAAAAAGCCCACTTAGCAGAAATGACAAGTCAGATTTTGGGTCTGACTGGCCATTTCAACTTAAATCATTTTGAATCGTGCTTTTCATTGCTCAGGCCCAATCCTGGAAGCAGTTAAAAAAGCAAACTTTTTTTAGCAAATATTTTTGACCAAAGAAGGCAGCAATCCTAAGTACTGACACCATTGGACAAAGTGTAACACACTTCCAAGTAGAAATGCACAGGATTGCACTACATTGTCAATTCATGTGAGGAGTTCCTTCAGCCATTGCAAACAACTATCCATGCAACTTTTGAACTGAGTAGTCAAACATATAGTCAGAGGCAGCTCCTGATGAAAACAGATGGAAATGAGGCTGCCAAAAATCATGCAAATTGCTGACTGTTTCAGTGATCACCCAGTCCACACAATGCATTTGTCTTCAACAGGGCTGCACAACTTCAGATCTCCAGCTGTTGGACTGCAACTATCATCCCTGACCACTGGCTACTGTGGCTGGGGATGATGGGAGTTGTAGTCCAACAGCTGGTGGGCCAAAGTTGTGCACCTCGGTCTACAGCTTTATAAGCAATAAAATTGTGAGTTACCTTTTTGGACTGCTTGTCCCACTTACCACTTTGTGAAATCTGTGTCCACAGTCTAGTACATGCAACATCTCCAAACTTAGTTCCTCATGACATATTACACAGGGATCATTGTCCTATATAAACAAATGCATTTACATACATTTTAGGGTCTTAAAACACAATGGGGATACTGAACAGATGCCTCTGCCTGAGACCCAAGAGAACTGCCTCCAATGAGAATATAAAGGACTGGGTTAGATGAATCAATTTAGATTCCCGGTGAATGGAGGGGACGTCCACCAATTCATCTTCTGACTTCTAAGATACTAAAAACTGCCTGCTTTCCTAAAGGCTAGAGCCTTAAAATGACAGACATAAAGCAAGCAGTGTGAGCATAAGTGATTCACTTCAGTATCAAATTATTCATATATTTAGCAAATACTATTTTAAAAATTGGAATTAGCTATATTGACACAGGAGACCTACAGTGACATCACTTGATTTCTTCCACTTCGTTTTTGATGCTCCTCCAACAGTTTTCCAAGGCACCTGAACTGACTGAGGTGGAAAGGTGGTTTTCTTTGCCTTCTCATTAGACACAGATGGATTAGGCACACTTCGTCCTAGAGACTTTAATACTTTTTGAGTCTTACTTCCACTCTGTCCTGAAGCACGAGAGGGTGGCTTCTCTGTTTTCCCTGTGACAGACTGAACCTGTAGACAAACACAATAGAAACTCTGACAATATTTTCTTAAATTTTCCCTCTATCCTTCCAATACTCAGGACAGCTAATAAAGGTAGAAGGGTATTATTATTTTATTTATTTAACATATTTTTATACCGCCAAAAACGTACATCTCTGGGCGGTTTACAACAAAATAAAAACAAAGTAAAACATTAGTTAAAACAAAAAGTTTAAAACGTTACCAAAACTTAAAATTTTTAAAATATTTTAAAATAGAATTCAAACCATTAAAACAATATTAGTTAAAAGCCTTGGGTGAACAGATGTGTCTTTAAAGACTTTAAAGATATCACTTAAAACAGACATCCCAGATTAATATTTCAGACATAAACAAAATTACAAAAACAGGCCCCCCCCTTCTTTTAATACTACCCTTCGACTACCAAGCTAGAGGTTGCTGGTTCAAATCCCAGACTATGGGAAACACCTATCGAACAGCAGCGATATAGGAAGAAATCGAAAAGCACCATCTCATATTGCACGGGAGGAGCCAATGGTAAACCCCTCCTCTGTGGTTGTCAGGAGTTGACACCGACTCAACAGCACACTTTACCTTTATCCTTCCTTCAAAGGGTTCAGGGTGACACACATGCTGTCTCCACTCCATGGGCTTAAGTGGCTATGTATTGAGGTAAGAGAAGAATGGATGACAGTGTGCAGATCCTGATCTCCAAAAGGCACAGCCAAATTAGTGTATCCCAATGCAACTGTTAGAAGTGTACCCTTGGCCACAACCATTTGATTTTCCAGTACAAAAGACAGGTTCAGAAACACACTCCAGATTGTGCAGCTAATCTCATAGGGCTACAGTTAACCCAATCACAGGTGCACCTCCTCTCCAAGTTATCCATCAGTGTTGCTTTGATCTAGTCGGAATTCTGCCTCAATCGGAGGTAAATTCATAGCCTTCATGGAGCTTTGAAATATTGAGCTCTATTAGACAAAGAAGGCCTTAATAGACCATGAAACTTCTAATCAAGTTGGGAGAACTCAATGCCATAACAAGAGACCACCTGAACTAAGAAGGCTACAGAAACTTTCTGGTGTACAGAAAGATTCTGTACACTAACAGACTCTTTAGTGTGCTTTTGATCCCTAAAATCAGTAAAAACATTAATAACTGGTCACACTGTGCACTAAATATCTTTGAAAGAAAATAGCACTCTAGCAGTCAGCTGCTACCCATCCCAATGACCTCCACTCTTGGACTGCTGTTGAACCAAGTGTCTGCCTACAGTCAGCAGGGCCAAAATTGGTTCCACAGCTAGCTCCAATTCCAAGCTGAGGGCTTCTGTATACGCAGTGCCTGAATGTCCTAAACTGAAAGAAAAGTGAGAAGGGGCAACAGACTGAATTTTCTTAATCCTCTTCTCAACATACTTCCTTACATCATCTGCTCCCTTTCAATCATTATTGTACTATAAAGACAGTAAAAGAAAGTATCCATTTGGAATTTGTTTCAGTTTTAGTATTCCACACATCTCATCTTATTTCACATACATTACATGTTTTTGCCATGTTTTGCAACTGCATAGAGTCAGACTTTGGGGTGGGGATGATACCTTTTTCTTATTTGGATGATCCAGAATAAGTTCTGTCACTAAGGTAAGGAGCTCATTGGGGTTGAGCTTTTTCCTGTTCTTCACTTCTACTTCTTTTATAAAGTTCTTGAAATCTGAGCTGCAGAAGAGAGAAGGAAGAAGAGCAGAGCCTCACAACAATGTGATTACCCGCAAGCGGTGTCTTGCAGAAATGTCAGCCCCCTACCCGCCACCACTGCTAAAACCAAAAGCTTAACATGCACATTAGCAACGTCACACATAGTAAAAGCTGCTGCCTCCACTATAATTTCTTCTTAATAATTAAGTCTGCTGGCAACAGTGAAAATGAGGATATCTATTTTGCACTGTTCCTAGTTCAGAAGATGGAACTTGACCTGACAACAGTCTGACGGAACATGCAATTTCTTTAAGCCATTTCAGAAAAATGTATGCAAGTTGGATAGCACATAATCTAAACCCAGACAAAACATTCCACATAGCACTAAAGCCCCTTAGGACTAAAATCAAGAAACAAGTATTTGAGCAATAAGAAATGGACATTCAAGATCTAAAAATTCAACCAATATATGAAGCTACCTTACACTGAATCAGACCATTGATCACTGACTGGCAACTGCTCTACAGGGTTTCAGACAGGTATTCCCAGTCTTATGTAGAGATGTCAGAGAAGGAACCTGAGACTTCCCTGCATGCAAAGCTGAGCCATTTTGGAAGGGCGGTATACAAATGCAATCCAATCCAATAAATAATAATAATGTGCTTTGAGCTATGGATCCTCCCCTTGAACAACATAATTTCAGAGTTTGGAAGTGAGACTCTGCTTAGCTCTGCACCAATCAATGTAATGAGAGAGAGAAACAGCTGAGGAACACTTTCCTGTGGATGGTAATACACAGGTATACAGATAAGGCAAGGTGTTGGAGAGTGTGGTGGCAACTCAGCTCCATGCAGTCCTGGATGAAACTGATTACTTAGATCCTTTCTAGTCTGGCTTCTGACCTGGATGAGGGAGTGTGACTCTGTTGATCCTCCTGGACCTCTTGGGGGCTTTTGATACCATCAACCATGGTATCCTTTTGGGACGTCTCTCTGGGTTGGGACTTGGGAGCACAATTATACAGTGGCTCCGCTCCTACCTGGAAGTTTGTACTCAGGTGGTGATACTGGGGGATGCCTGCTCCACCCCTTGGCCTTTGGCTTATGGGGTGCCACAGGGTTCTATTCTGTCCCCTATGCTGTTTAACATCTACATGAAACCTCTGGGAGAGGTCATCGTGGGTGTGGGCTGTGGTGCCATCAGTAGGCTGATGACATCCAGCTCTACCTATCTTTTAAATCAGCAGACACCAGGGAGGCAATGGATGCTCTGAACTAGGGCTTGGAGGCTGTTCTGGACTGGATGGGGGCAAACAAGCTGAAACTTAATCCAGATAAGACGAAAGTGCTCTGGGTTGGTAGAACTGACCATCTAAGTAATGAGATAAATCTGGTCTTGAACGGGATCACACTCCCTCTGAAAGACAGAGTCCACAGCTTGGGGTGCTTCTGGACCTGACACTGTCCTTTGAGTTTCAGGTGGTGGCAGTGTGCAGAAGTGCCTTTTACCAGCTACAGCTGGTATGCCAGCTGCGACCCTACTTGGAGAAAGTCGGACCTGACTTCAGTCACTCGTGCTTTTGGTAACATCCAGATTGGACTACTGCAATGCACTCTACGTGGGACTGCCCTTGAAGGCAGTTCAGAAGCTTCAGCTGGTCCAGAATACTGCTGAAAGGATGCTCATGGGCACAAGTTGCTTCATGAGTGTCACACCCATCCTATGGCAGCTTCATTGATTACCAGTCCACTTCTGGCTAAATTCAAGGTGCTGGTCTTGACCATTAAAGCTCTACACAGCTTGGGGCCGGAGTACCTGTCAGACCACATTCGCCCATATGAACCTGCCAGGGCCCTCCACTCATCATCTTAGGCCCTGCTCATGGCCCCACCACTAACAGAGATCTGGTTGGTGGGGACTAGAGACAAGGCCTTTTGGGGTGTGGCCCCTTGGCTTTGGAACGCTCTCCATGAAGAGCTTCATCATGCTCCCTCCCCTCAATGTTCTTAAACAACAACTAAAAACACATTTTTTTAAAAAAAGAGGCTTTTTAATGCTCCATCTTTGGTTATATCTGGTAGGTTCTTGAGTTTTTAGAATTCTCAATTTTTATCTTTTAAAATAACTTTTAATTTTAAATTTAATTCTGATTGTGGTTTTAGCCTAACTTAACTTGTTTACTTAATTTGGTTAATTTTATTACTTTTATTTTACATTGTATTTATTTTATAGTTGTGAGCTGCCCTGAGCAGTAGTATACTGGAAGAGTAGGGTATAAATATTTTAAACAAACAAACAAAGGAGACAATGCCAAAGTTCTCAACTGTGTGCCTCAGTGGCATACATATGCTAAGGCAAGACTCATGATGAATGAACCACAAAGATAAGATTCAGTTGCCCCAGTATCTTGTTCACAGTAATGAGATAGATCATGTGAGACTTTTAATACACCAATCTGCTTTGAAGTGCTTCTATTAGCACATATTATTTAATATAGAGAAGTATACAGTCAGAAGAAAATAAAATGTGCATTATCCTGCCATGTATCTGTTTTAAAGAGTTGCTATACAGCTGTACCTTCTATAAAATAGAAAATCAGAGACAAGCAGTCTCAACTAGAAAGGAAACCCACCCAAGAAGTGAGATCTCCAGCTGAAACCTGAGAAATCAATCTACTACAAAACCCAAAGCTAAAGAACACCAACATCATTTCCATGGAGAAATACCTTGTAAAATGTGGGAATATAGTTCCAAGTTCATCAATGATATCTTTAGATGGTTTTGGAAGCGGTGGCCTGTTTGTATCTTTAATATGGTCCAATCCCACAGAAGCTGCTGGTTCTTCTAGCTGGACATCTTGGTTATCTACTCCAGAGTCACCCACTGACTGGGGTAGACATACTTTATCTGAATGCAACTTTCTCTTGCATTCAGGAGGTGCTTCTCCCAAGTCTTCATTTCCAAATGAAGGCTTAGAACCTTGGTGGGATGTTTTATTTCCAGTATCCACACTAACTGTGGAGTGCTGAACACTGTTGTCTTTACTACTTGAAAATGTAGCAAACAAGTTAGGGGGCAGGTGTGGAACTGCAGCTGAATACATTACGATGGCTGGATCATTAATAGGTGGCCTCTCATGCATTGCCTAGGGGGAAAAATAGCACAAATAGAGTGGGTAATTTATTCAAACAGTCTTTTCAAATACTGTAATGCTTTTGCACTTCAGAGCCTGATATACTGATGTCTCCATGATAAAAATTCAAACAAAGCCACTATTACAATGTCATCTGCTTTCTCCAGGCAGTCAGTCATTCTCTACTTCACATACAGTATAATGATTTCCATAATTTTAAAAATTTATTTAATGCATTTCTATACCGCCCAAAATGCACGTTCTCTGGGCGGTTTATAATAGCATACTTACGGAGAGTAAAAATTTAACATAGATGTTAAGTTATACTTCCTTCCCCACAAACACTGTAAGCAGAACAGTGCCTAAAGTTTTCTGTCAAAGTATTTAAGGACATTACTGCCTTTCACCTTGTTGAAAAAGTTAATCAAGTGCTGCATCATCATAGCTCCCTTCACATTTCACCATCTCTAAGCCCTTCAATCAAATTTCTGTTGCTTTGCAGCAAAGGGGCAGCAACTTGGTTGACAAGCTGGAGGCAAGGAGATGGAGATAGGATTGCCCAAACATTTCATCACCCTTCAGCTCTTCAAGGCAGTGGCTTCAGGAACCAGCTCCTTGGGTTTCCTCACCACAGGAAGGACAATCCTGAAAGATGCCCCATTATCTGTACTGATGGTGAGAATCCAGTGGGCCATTAGTATTCCACAGAAAAACCTCATACAAACATGCATACAATTGTTAAGACACTTACTGACAATGGACCAGAAGGAAGCTGAAATTCTGCAATTTCCACTTTGGGAATACTATTTAGAACAATGCCATCTTTTACCATACAAATTCTCTCTTCAAACTGATTCTGCGGAAAGAACAAAAGGTTTAGATGCAATGGGGGACATGAGGAGGAAAATTACTCCAAATAGTTAAAAGTTTTATTGATGGTTATTTTAATTTGTTTTATATGATTTAAGCTTTTAATTGTGTTTTAATTTGCGCACTGCCCAGAGATTTTATATGGGGTAGTATACAAATGCGATAAACAAACAAACGAAATAAAGTAGAAGTATGGCAGACATACCTCCGTCTTTCTCATTTCTTCCTTGATATTAGAAATAAAGGACTCCCAAGAATCAATTTGTAACTTTGATTGAGGTACTGCTGAGTGGCTGAAAAATTTACAATTTTGTTTAGTTCCATGCCATTGTAACAGAGAACATAAGAACAGCCCTGCTGGATCAGGCCCAAGACCCATCTAGTCCAGCATCCTGTTTCACCCAGTGGCCTACCAGATGCTGCTGGGAGCCTACAGGCAGGAGCTGAGGGCAGGCCCTCTCTCCTGCTGTTACTCCCCTGCAACTGGGATTCAAGAGCTTCAAGAAAGATACCCAGGAATGAACAGTTTAGTAATTTAGTCTTCAGAAGATATTTGAATTTAATTGGTCACACCTCATTAATATATTAAATCTATATCATGGCACCTGGAACAAACACAGCAACCCAGTCTTGTCAGATGCACTGGGGTTTGTGACATTTAAAATATCTTCTCACCAAGAATCCTCAATCTACAGAAATGTTTGCGCACAGATGCAACATTCTAATAAGAATATCCAGAATGTTGGGGGCAGAATGTTGGGGGCAATATGCTAAATCATTGTAAACCGCTTAGAGAGCTCCGGCTATAAAGCGGTATATAAATGTAAGTGCTATTGCTATTGCTATCCTAAAGCTTCCTGGATAACTTACACTGAATTTTATGCCAGTAATTATTGTTAAGCAAAGTAAAAATTATTAGTTCAGAACACATTACTACTTTATTAAGAAAGCAGCATTAGTCAGTGCAAAATACTGATGATTCCTTTGAGGAAACTTCCAGCCAAACTGAAAAGCACGAATTCTAGCATTTACATTTGTTGTTAGCCATACCTGGACATGAACTTAAAATATTTAAGATTAGCTTCTTCATTTGTTGCTCTTCTGTGTAACTTATATAATTCCATGTCCTTCCAATTTTCAAGCACCGATACCTAAAATAAAATTTACTGAGATTAAAATCAAACCACCTAGTTGGATAAAAGAACTCACTCTCATGGATACAATTAACCCATGTCATTCCTATGAGTTTATCTGCCTGTAATACTGCCTTAAATGACATTTCAGTTCTCCAGATGTTGCTGTGCCCCATCCAAACCTCTGGGCTGCTATTCTGTTCCCCTGCAAGAAATCTGAAAGGTGATTTTATGTACAGAATTTATAGCTTATTATAGAATACTACCCAGCTCATCTCAACACAATGCATTGAATATAATCCATATTCAATTAGTACCATCCAGAGTGTACCACTGGTATAAGATACACCAGCAAAAGGAAAAACTTCCCTCACCAGCAACTCCCTATTGAAGTTCCCTGAGAAGCCATTAGTGAGGTGGAAACTTTTGGCAATGGCATGGGAAATGCGCAGGACACAGAGGGAGAGGGAATATCTAGAAACCATGAGGTGGGGACTGCTCTGCTCAGTTTCCAGTTATTCCTCCTTTCCACTGCAGCACCACAGGCTTTGCACTGGTACCATCAGAACTCTGGATACTACCGATTGTGAATTCAGATGATGTTAAGCTTATTGTAAATTATTGCAAACCAACCAAATAGCAGGCATTAGAATGCTATACTTTGCCCTTATAACAGGAAATAGGCTCTAATGGTGGCTTATATAAAATCCAAATGAAAACTAGAAGTCAGTTTTAAACACAAGAAAACGTTTTTAAGACAGCATGGAACAAGCCATAACCAAGAAGGAGAAGCAGATGAGATTGAAGTACAATCTGGATCATGATTTTTAAAAGGTGACAAACGGCTAGAAACCTCTTAGAGAGCTGGGTGTGACAGGACCTATTAATTCCTGTTTCTAGACCAGCCATCCTCAAGGAGTTTAGTATGGTGTACATGGGGAGAGTGACTGCGCCAGTGAGCTTCTCAGTCCAAGCAGGGAAATCAGGCCTCCCCAGCCCAGGCCCATACTAGATACCACACTATACCACACTGGCCCTCAGTGGTTTTTTGGCTGATAGTTCTTGGAGATGGCCACATTTGTGCTTAAGGAATATTCACTGAGAACTATTCCTTACTATGTTGTAATCAGGCAAATATATGAAAGGCAATTTATTTATTTCATGAATATTTTCAAATGGCAATCATTTCTAGACACACAGAAGAAACTGAAGGCAGAGGTCATACAAAAGGACCTTTTCCATTTGCAGTGTTCTGAGGCACACAGGATACTAACCAACAAAAACTATTTATGCTGAAGCACCACAGGATGCTTTGGAATAGTCACAGAGTTACGTTTTTCAGCGCAAAGCTTCTAAGCTGTGGTTGAAAGATTTTATAACTTTAAGGAGCCGTGGGAGAAGAGGATTTTGTAACTGTAGTGAAGAGTGGGAGTAGGCATTTGTGAGCAAGGTTCTAGCATAGCATGGTTTACCTCTGCTGCAACAGCTCGCTTAATACACTCTTGGTAGTCATTGTGGCTCTTCTTTATAAGCTCTTCCATTTTCACTTTCTCATTTTCAAACTTATTACTGTGGAGTCAATTCAAACACAGTTAAACACATGCTTGGAATAGACTTCAATTTTACTAAACAAGCAAGCATATTTTAGTTAGAGATGTGGGGCACTTATTTTTCTGTGGAAAATTTTCCATTTCTGAAGTATCTGCTTGGCTACTTGAAAAACCTTTGAGATAAAGTGAGTTTAAAAATATATATGTACAAATAGGTCAGACACCCCACTAAAGCAGATCACAATCCATCTAGCGCATCAGAAAAATATGTATAACATTTTTCAAAAGAAAAATGCAAGTTTTATGCAAATGAGGGGGAATTTGTATGGAAAGTATTCTGGAAGATTTTCCAATTCAAAATTTCCCAAGAAACCCACACCTCTGATTTCAGTTTTGATAAGTGTTCAAAGAACTTCACATACATTTTTTTCAAACTTACAAGGAATTTCAGTATTATCACTATGTTATACAGAAGGGCCGGGGATAGAGATTTGCCCACCACTCAGCAGCTAAGCTAAGCTGTGAACCAGATATTCATAGTGATCTAAGATACACATTCAACCAACACAGCTGTGCTCTCTCATCTGGACAGTTTGTTGTGTGTGTGTGTCAGCCCCCTCTCAATGTGTGGATGAATTCTCATATACATTAATAGCATTGGCAAGATAGATCCCAAAGTGTTCATAACAGTTGGAAAACATGATGTAAAAGCAGAGACATGGGAAGACAAGACTGTAATATTTTAGAATATTGTTTTTTAATTAATTGTCGTGTTTTTAAATATCTTTCTGTTCTTAACTAATGTTTTACTTTTGGTTTTATCTGGTTGTAAACTGCCCAGAGACGTAAGTTTTGGGTGGTATAGAAATACGCTAAATAAAATAAAATAAAATAAAACAAAACAAAACAAACAAACAAACATACATTCACGGCACTTTGATATATTGTTCCTGCATATTTGGCAGGACTGAATTAGTCAACAAAAAACTGCTTAACAAATATTTCACTTAGAAAAATAAATTACATACAGCAATAAATAGTCGTAGTTTAATTTGGACTAATCAAACATACTAGCTTAAAATGGATTTACAGGGTAAACAACCTTCTAAAATTTAGCAAGGAAACTGCCTGGACTGGTGCCTTACCTCCAAACATACCTTTAATAACTTGAATTCTGAGCATTCAAATGAGGGGTTTGTTTCCCTATATGGAAAGCCGTGATTTTCTAATGTCCAACTGAAAGACTGCTCAGTGAGGCAAGTTTAAACTTACCTGATCTCGAGAAATTCATCCAAATGTAGTTTATACTGCTTATCCTTCTCATCAATGGTCCTTGTATATCTGTTATAACATACACAGATGTCTCAGGAGAAACAAGGTTTATTCAGAACACAAGATTAGCTAACTACATTGCCCATACCCAATCCTTAAGATTTTGATGGCAGAGAATTTTTCTTTTCTGTCCAGATTACCAAGTCTAGAGATGTGCTATAAACTGCGGAATGTAACAGAGGACTTAACACAACAGAATGAAGAGTCAAACAAAGTGAAACTCCCATACATTTCATGAAGTCTGAATTATAGCTGTGTTTTTGTCAGGATATAAAATGGGGCCTGAAAACATTAAGGCTCAAGAATTATTAAAGTAAAATATTATTGGTGCATACTAGTACTTAGGATGATGTGCAAGGTGGAATGACAATTAAGTCTGCCTCTATACACACTGGCACTCACTGACATCCCGATTAGTGATGGACTAGTGCAATGAGAGAAGCTGCACGCACTTTAATGTCTACAGAGTGTGCAAAGTCATGGTGCTCCATGATATTGCGCAACATAATAAAAGCAAAATTAAAAGTCAACACTATTAAACATATATGGCTTTTTACCCAGGCTTTTACATGATCGTTTTCTACTGCAGCTTCTCTGTGTTTTTATTTGTTGTATTTGTTGTATTGTTTTTATGCCTGTTTTTATATGTTTTTATATTTTTAACATGATGTTTTTATTGTCTTTTTATTGTATGTTTTTAACTTTTGTAAACCACCTTGGGGTTATCTTTTTAACGAAAGGCGGTATATAAATGCAAAAATAAATAAATAAATAAATAAATAAATAGGAGAACAGGCCCTGCTGAAGGAGAATCAGCACAGCTTCTGCAAATGTAAATCTTGGCTTACTAACCTCTTTGAGTGTGTCAAAAAGCATGTGGATAGAGGTGGACCAGTTGACACTGTAAATTAGAACTTCATCAAACTGTATAATAGACTCATTAAAGGTTATTAAGTAAGCTTATCCCAGTCATGGGATAAGATGACAGGTTCATTTATGGATTGATAACTTGTTAAGGGACAGGAAACAGAGGGTAGGAACAGATAATTTTCACAATGGAGAGAAGAACGAACTGAGGTCCCCCAAGGATGTGTACGTGAACTGATGCTTTTCAATTTATTAATAAACGATCTAGAAAGTGGGGTAAGCAGCAAGGTGGGCAAATTTTCAGATAACACTCAACTATTTATAGGCCACCTCCAACCTTAAAGGCAGGATGCCTCTGAGTACCAGTTACAGGGGAGTAACAGCAGGAGAGAGGGCATGCCCTCAACTCCTGCCTGTAGGCTTCCAATGGCATCTGGTGGACCACTGTGTGAAACAGGATTCTGGACTAGATGGGCCTTGGATCAGAACCACCAGGGCTGTTATTATGTTCTATTTAGGGTAGTGAAATCCAAAGCAGATTGTGAGAAGCTCCAAAAAGGTATCTCCAAATTGGGTGAGTTGATAACAAAATGGCAAATGTAGTTCAATGAAAGTAAGTGTAATGTGATGCACATTGGGGCAAAAAATTAAATATATCCCAATTTCATATATGCACTGATGGGGTCTCAGTTGTCAGGGACTAACCAGGAGAGAGATCTTGTGGTCATGGTATGAAAGTGTCAACTCAGGGTGTAGCAGCTGTGAAAAAGGTAAATTCCATGCTAGGGATCATTGTGAAGGGGTCTGAAGATAAAACTGCTACTATTATAATATCATTATGGTGATATTATATTTGATATAATATCAAATCTATGATGGGCTTTGGTTGACCTTTTTTGCACCTTTTCAAGGTCCATAATATCCTTTTTCAGATACAGTGACCAGAACTACACACAGTATTCCAAGTGCAGTGGGGTTCACTGTATCTGTAAAGGGATATTGCCTCTCTTGCAAAATAAATGTGCAATCTCTCTCTCTCTCTCTCTCTCTCTCACACACACACACACACACACTCACTCCTACACCTTCACACAGCATATTTGTGTGCACAATTTCCACTCTTTAAAAGTTTAAACATCATTTTAAAAAAAAGGATAGACCAATCTGCTTCAAATTAAATATACAGAGCTCTCCCATTCTGCCCTACTTGTTCCCAATATCAAAATCCTAGGCCAAGCCATTCCAGGAGATCTAAAGGGTTGGGATGAAAAGTGGGGTGCTTCAACCTTTTTTAATTAAGGCAAAGGGATTCCTCCACATGGGGGCAGAACAGGAACATAGGAAGCTGCCATATACCGAATCAGACCATAGGTCAATCTAGCTCAGTATTGTCTACACAGACTAGCAGTGGCTTCTCCAAGGCTGCAGGCAGGAATCTCTCTCAGCCCTATCTTGGAGAAGCCAGAGAGAGAACTTGGAACCTTCTGCTCTTCCCAGAGTGGCTAAATCCCCTGAGAAGAATATCTTACACTGCTCACACATCAAGTCAGGCAAGACCCTGCTTAGCTAAGGCGACATGTCATACTTGGTACGTCAAGACCAGCTCTCCTCTCAACCAGCTCCAACAATGATGGTTGGGGGTATGGGGCTTCAGTTCCAGAAGGTTTTGTAATTTTCTGTCATGAAAGAAGCCACTTATGTGACATTTTTTTGAAGTTTGTTCCCCCCCCCGCAATTATTTAAAACCAACTGATTGACCAATCTGCTTCAAATTAAATATTTAGAGCCCTCTTATCCTGTCCCAAATCTGTGTCAAGTATCAAAGCTCTAGGCCAAAACATCCTAGAAATACACAAAATGGGGGGATAACAAATCCCATATAATCCCAACCACACACCATCTGAATGGATCCAACAACAAGGCAGGCACAGCACACAAATAGGCAGTGGTGGGGAGAGCAGAGGGCTTGCACAAATCTGGGGTCAGCCAGCACTGGTCCCCTCCCTGCCCAGCTCAGCTCTCTGCTGCTAAGCAGCCTTCCATCCCATGCTGCTGAAGAGCCATGAGGCAGGCAGAGGAGCTAGCCCCACCCACCCGAACAGCTAGCCCCACCCACCCACTGAACAACTGATCAGTGGGCAGGGGGAGCAGCAGCCGCCTGCTGGGGGGCAGGGAGAGAATCTCTGGATAGCCAGCACCAGGCTGCTGGTGTGCTGGATGGGGAAGTGAGGCATTGCAGAACTCGTGCTGCGGGCTGCATGGGGAAGAGATTCTCACCACAGGTGGTGGACAGACATGCTGCTGGGGTCCTCCAGGGAAGTGGGGAGGGCGGGGCCTCATACTTGCTCCCTAAGGTCTGGGCCTAACACCTCTGTCCAAATGTGCAACAGTGTGTAAAGTTCTGATCACCATATCTCAAAAAGAAACATTGGTCCTACCGTGAAGGGTTCTTTCTCCTCTGAAGTAGGCGGTCACGGCTCACAATGGGTAATCTTCCGCTCCTTGCTCCAGATAGACAGGAAGTCTCAGGTGATTAGATAAGTGATGATCCGTCCCCTTCTCCCAGCATGCCCAGGTGCACTTCCCCAGTTCCGACTGTCGTGCCTCATGACGGGTAGTCCCCGCTCATGGTGCTATTTCTTGGCTTGTTTGCCTAGCTCACAGTGCTACGGGCTAGAGATCAGCATGCAAGGGGTGAAGGGCAGAGGACAGAATGCCTGAGACTTAGAATCGTTAGTACTGATATACAAGTCATTAGTGACGCCTCAATGAGTGCAGTATATTGATGAAAGTATGTGTCAGATCCACGGGTGGGCCGCGTGACCTCCTACTTCAGAGGAGAAAGAACCCTCCACGTTAGGGCCAGTATTTCTTTCTCCCTCGAAGTAGGTGGTCATGGCTCACAATGGGACCTACCAGAGCAGTACAGGTACCCGTGGGGGGGAAGTGGATCCTTCTCAGCTGTGCACCACTTGTTGCAGAATAATCCTCCCAAAGGCTGCCTGCTCTGCGACTAGAGAGTCAATTTTATAGTGGTTTAGAAAGGGAGAGGGGGATGACCACGTGGCTGCGCGGCAAATCTCCCCCAGTGGTGCCTGAGCTGTGAATGCCGAGGTAGCTGCACTGCGGGTGGACTGCGCTGTAATTCCCCGTGGCACTTGGATTGACAGGGCCTGATAGGCTGTGGCAATGCAAACCCTCAACCAGCGAGCCAGGGTAGTTTTGGAAGCCTTGGTCCCCAAGGACCTGGCATGGAAGGACATGAAAAGAGCCTCAGACCTTCTTAAGTCTTTGGTCCTTCAAATGTATATGCGCAGGGCCCTGCGCACATCTAGGGTGTGCCATTTACGCTCTAGTGGGTGCTTCGGGCTGGGACAGAATGACGGTAGCACCAGTACTTGGGAACGATGGAAGACCGAGTTGATCTTAGGTATGAAGGTAGGATCCAACTTAAGGACCACCGTGTCTGGCTGGAATATGCAGAGCTCCTTCCGAACCGAGAGTGCTCCCAGTTCTGACACCCTGCGTGCTGAGGTGATAGCTGCTAGGAAGAGAACTTTGTACGATAGGTATTTCAAGGGAATGGTCGACAGTGGTTCGAAGGGTTTGCGCGTGAGAGCGTTTAGGGCCTTATTGAGGTTCCATGAAGGGAAACGATGAACTGGAGGTGGAGAAAGATTGGTAGCCCCACGTAAAAAACATGACAAATGGGGGTGTAAACTCAGGCCACCTGTACCTTTAAGCTTGAGTACTGACACTAAGGCCGAAGCCTGCCGTCTTAGTGTACTGGGTCTTAGACCTTGATCTAGGCCTGCCTGGAGGAAGGCCAGAACCTGGGGAACCCTGGCCGAAGCTGGGTCGACTCTTTTATGCCTTGACCATCTGAGGAAGGCAGCCCAGGTTGTCTGATAAATTCTATTGGTGCTCTGGCACCTGGCAGCCAGAATTGTGTCCTGCACCGGCTTGGAGTATCCCTTGTTTGCTAATAGTGCGTGCCCAAGCTCCAGGCGTGAAGTTGGAGCCATGCCGGGTCTGGGTGGCGTAACAGCCCTTGGGACAGCAGGTCTGGCCGCAGGGGAACGGGCATTGGTTCCACCACTGAGAGCAGCACCAGATCGGCGAACCATGGACGCCTTGGCCAGAAGGGGGCCACCAGAATGAGCTGAGCTGCCCTCTGACGGACCCTCGCCACCACCCGAGGGATCAGTCCTATCGGTGGGAAGGCATACAGGAGACATTGTGGCCAAGGGGCATTCAGAGCGTCTGTGCCTTCTGCGAGGTGATGGAAGAACCTTGTGAAGAAGCGGGGTAGCTTGGTGTTCTCTGGGGACGCGAACAGATCCAGGCTGTTCTGAATTTGCCTGAAGACCTTGGGGTGGAGCGCCCACTCTGCTTGGTCCACTGTCTGGTGACTGAGCCAGTCTGCCTGGACACTGGAAATACTGCTCAGGTGTTCTGCCCTGATCGACTGCAGATGGGACTCTGCCCACAGGAATAGAGCGTACGACTCCTCCATTAGGAATCTGGACCTGGTTCCACCCTGTCGGTTCACGTGTGCCTTGGCAGTCATGTTGTAGGTACTGACCAACAAATGCTGCCCCTGTAAGACTCCCGAGAAGTGACGGAGGGCCAGTCTGATGGCCCTCAGTTCCAACCAGTTGATGCTGTGTTGGGCCTCCTCCGAAGTCCAGAGTCCCTGGGCTGTCTGCCCTTTGCAAAGGGCTCCCCATCCCAACAGGCTGGTGTCTGTAGTGATGGTGATCCTTTCGGGCTCCATTAGGAGGTCCCTCCTTTCCAGGTTCTGGGACAGCCACCAGCAAAGGGACTGCCGGACCTGACGTGGGAGTGGAATCAGTCGCCTTGTGCGGCTTGTGATATCGTCCTGGAAGGGTAGTAGCATCCACTGTAATGGATGTGCATGCCACCTTGCCCATGGCAGGCATTCGATGCATGCAATCATGGACCCCAGAACCTGAGCCAGTGTCATGACCTCCACCTGCGCTCGGCTTAGGAGCGGTTGGATCTGGTTGCAGTTTCTCTCTCCTGTCTACAGGGAGGTATATGGTGGCCGCCCTTGTGTCGAACCAGGCTCCCAAATGCTGAATGGTGTGGGACGGTTGGAACTGGCTCTTGGCCTCGTTCACAAGGAACCCATGGGATTGTAGTGACTGGCGGACCCTCAGGACGTCTGTGTTCGCCTGCTGAAGGGAGTGTGCTCGAATTAAAATGTCGTCTAGGTAAGCATGGACCGTGAGGCCCTTAAGCCTCATGTAGCCTAGGGATGTGCCTGAACCGGTTCGGAGGCCATGCTGGAGGCCTCCGAACCAGTCTGGTTCCGAGCCGGTCCGGCGGCTCGGCACGGAGGAAGGTTGTAGCTTTAAGGGCAGGGGGGTTAGTACGTACCCCCCCCGCGCGCCACTCTTCCCTCTCCGGCGCTGTGGTTTTTGTAAAAGTTTCTATGACGTGTACGGAGCATGCGCGCAGTGGCGACTGCACACACGCGCCGGAACGGGCGCATGCGTGTAGCGTACTTGAGCTCTGGAAGGCTAACGACGGGGCCAGGGGCGGCATGAAGGAACGCTGCCGCCCCAGAAACTTTTACAAAAACCACAGCGGCGGAGGGGGAAGAGCAGCGGGGGGTGGTGGTAAGTATTACCCCCCGCCCTTAAAGCTACAACCCCCCCGTGCCCATCCAGACTGGTTCGGAGACATGCACATCCCTAATGTGGCCCACCAAGGCGGCCAGCACCTTGGTGAAGACACGTGGGGCCGAAGAGAGCCCAAATGGTAGGTCCCTGTACTGGAAGTGTTTCCGGTTGTAGCAGAACCTTAGAAACCTCCTATGTGAAGGGACAATGGGTATGTGAAGGTATGCCTCCTTCAGGTCTATTGATGCCAGGTAGTCACTAGGTGCTACTGCTTCCCTGATAGAATGCAGGGACTCCATCCGGAAGCGTCGCTTCTGAATATAGCGGTTCAGCCGTCTGAGGTTTAGGACTGCCCGCTAGGTTCCATCCTTCTTGGGTACCAAGAACAAAATGGAGTAAATGCCACGCCCTAGTTCGTTCGAGGGTACAGGCTCTATGGCCCGAATCTGTAGCAGGTGGGCTAAGGCCTGTTCCATCTGTTGGCGTTTGATCTTGTTCCTGGCCCTCTAGAAACTGTTCCCGTGGAAAGGAGTTGAACTCCAGGCAGTCACCCGACTCCAGTGCATTTAAGACCCACCTGTCCTTTGTGGAGGCTGCCCACTTGGTGGTGAAGTGTTGCAGCCTGGCCTCATTGGCAAATAGTCAATTTTGCTTACGGTTTTGCCGTCCTCCCGTCTGGGGGGCGGAGAAGCGCTGTTGTTGCTGGCCTGACCTGTTTTTCTGGTGCCAGTGGTTACTGGATCCCCACTGGGGTTGTCCCTGAAATCGGTTCTGTCACTGGCCCCAGAAAGTGGTACCCTGCTTGTAGGGACGAAAGGAACGTCGGTTAAGACGAAACGATCTACATGAGTCTCTGCGGCCCGTGGGCATGGCCCTCTTTTTGTCCTGTATCTCTACCAGGACTTCATCTAGCGCCTCACCAAAAAGGTTGCCGCTGTTGAACGGTGTGGAGGCCAGGTTGGATTTAGATTTCGCATCCACCTGCCAGCTTTTGAGCCACAGTGATCTGCGCAGCACCACGTTAGCCGCCATTGCTCTAGAAGAGGCTTGAATAGAATCCAGGCTTGCATCTGCCATGAAGGCTGCAGCCTTTGCCAGTTTATTAAGGCCTTGTCTGAGTACAGTCTGGCCTGGCTCAAGCTTGGTAAGGGGGTCTTTCACCCACAAAACGGATGCGATGGCCGAGGCCCTGATGGAGCCAGCCGACGCCTCGTGGGCCTTACGTACGAGGGCATCCGCTTTCCTATCCTCAGGGCCTTTAAGTTGTTCATCCCCTTCCCTATTCACAATTGCCCCTGACACTAGAGCCACTATGGGTGGGTCTATTTGGGGCACTGCGATCTCTGCCATAGCCTCATCGGGGAGAACATAAAGCCTCTTGGGAAATGAACTTGTGTGTCTTATGGCTGTAGGATTAGCCCATTCGGCCCGCATGGTATTCCGGAAGAGTGACGGGAAGGGTACCACAGGGCGTTGGTGCCCCGCTACAGGAGAAACATCCAGTGCCAGCTGGCCTAATGTCTCCTGTGGCTCTGGCTGAGGGGCTGCAGTGTTAATGACCCTCTTGGCCTTGGATAGCATCACCTCATACATGTCCTGGGAGAACAATCTCAGGATGGGGCTCAGAATCTGGGGGTCTCCTCCTCCGAATGTTCCCCTTCTTCCTTATCAGACTCCTCGGGCTCACTGTGGTCCCCCGGATTAGGGGTTGGTGCTGAAGAGTGTCTACTGTTAGCCGGCGTGGGGATGTTTCCTTCCCCACCCACCCCCGCTTGGTTTGCTCTAATGCTTCGTCTGCCGGTATAGGTGGCTGCGCTCATGAAGTCCGATGGGGGCCGTTTGGCTGCGGCTGCCCCGGAGGCGGTCCCCGCAGGGGGGATGGCTGAAACAGAAATGGCCGTACTGGAAGCAGCCACGGCCGCCAAGGCAGAAACGGCCGAAAGCACGGGAGCGGCTGCAATGGCGGTGGACTCTCCCGAGGGGGCAGTCCGCTCAGTGAGGGGCCCTCCTTGGTTCGCCGTGGCTGTGGGCTCTGCCGAAGCGGCAGTCCCCAAGGTGAGGGCAATGGCGGGAGCCTCGGCCGAAATGGCAGAGGCGGCCGAAAAGGCAGCGGGCTCCTCAGCGGCTGCAGGCTCCCCAGTGGCGGCGGTCCGCCCAGCCCCAGCGGACATGGCAGTGATCAACGCCGCAGACGCGGCGGGGGGTGCAATGGAGGTGGCTGTAGCCGCCTCTCTGCCAATCGTCCTGCCAGGCAGGGGAGGGCAATTGGGGGGGAGTGGACCGGGAGGGGGGCTGAGGCCTCTCCCCAGGACAAGCCCGGTGTGGATGGGCATGGGGGGCGAGGGGGAGAGGGGACCCGCTCCCCCCATCCGGCCCGCCAACCACGCGTGTTCCCCGGTCTCCCAGCCGCCGCAGTGAATCGCTGCAGGCGGTCTGAACTAAAATCCTTTCACTCTGCCGCAGAGCAGGTAGAGTAGCCAGATTCCTCCCCACAACCTCGCTTTCATTTTTCTTCCCTTTGAGAGTTCTTTTTCCTCTTTCCCTGACCATGTGGTTCAGGGGAAGAGGCATAGCAGCACCTCTTATGAGGTTTTTTCTTTTTTTCCCTTGGGTCTTCCCCGGTGCTCTCTGAAAGGGATCCCTGTAGGGTATCCCCTGCCTGAGAAAGATCCATGTAAATGAAAGGAAAACTCACCAAAGAAGAGTAGAAAGGATGGTCCCGGGCAGGAGCCTGCCCAGGTGCGTCTATTCAGGAGCTAAGACAGGAAGGAACTGGGGAAGTGCACCTGGGCATGCTGGGAGAAGGGGACGGATCATCACCTATCTAATCACCTGAGACTTCCTGTCTATCTGGAGCAAGGAACGGAAGATTACCCATTGTGAGCCGTGACCTCCTACTTCGAGGGAGAAAGGATATTACAGCTTGAAAGGGTACAGAAGAGGTCAACCAGAATGATCAGAGGGCTACTCACGGCACATAAACTATGGAATTCTCTGCCACGGGATGTGGTGATGGCCATCACCTTGAACAGCTTTAGAAGGGGATTAGACAAATTCATGGACAAATCTACCATTAGCTACGAGTTTTTATGGCTTTATGATACCTTGGATGGCTTTATGCATAATGCCTCTGAATGCACAGTTGCGGGGGAGTAACAGCGGAAGAGGGGGCATGCCTTCATCTGCTGCTTGAATACTTCCCAGAGGCATCTGACTGGCCACTGGGAGGAACCAGATGCTGGATTAAAGCTTCTTACGTTCTTAAAAGAAGACCTTCTCTATGACATATATAAGATTGTGCTACTAGTCTGGAACAGAAGTCTCTTACTTTGCACAACATCACTGTACTATGTCTTTGCACTAGTGTGACCACAGCATGCAAGTGCAATACTAGTCTGGATGTAGGCTAACAGCACTAACAGCAGCAAAGACAAGAGAATATAGTGGAGATGGTTGGATGGCCTCATTAGCTTCATGAAATATTCATATACTGTAGCCCAATGATGGCACTGTAACATGGTGAGTCCAGGCCACCATAAATACGCCTATTTGCCCCACTGCCGTATGATTTATTTTTCCACAAGGTATGTTGGCTAAGGAGTTCACCCCAGCAGGACTAGAGTCCCATCTAGCAATAGCTGTCCACACACTTCCAGTAAAACCCACGTGGTTTCAGGTGAAATGGATGCTGCCCAACTTCTGGAGTCAGGCAAGTCTGAGCTTCCAATATCAACACTAGGTTAGGTTTTTGCAAACTGCCACAGAGGACACTATTCTTGCTTTTAGCCAGTGGAACATCATCTTATTAAGATGGCAGACAGTTTTAAAAGTTGCCAATTATAGCTTGGAAGTAGTAGAAGTGAAACGTGAGAAAATTTTGGAATTTCAGTATTCTATAGGTATCCCTTACTCCACTAACCAGTTTTTTAAAAGAATAAACTTACATTTCATTGGTTTCTGTTAGTTTTCTTACTTTATTCTTTCCCACTTTCAATCCGTCTTGGTTTTCTTT
This sequence comes from Hemicordylus capensis, assembly GCF_027244095.1. NCBI lineage: Eukaryota > Metazoa > Chordata > Lepidosauria > Squamata > Cordylidae > Hemicordylus > Hemicordylus capensis. Next base: position 91,380,637 of record NC_069659.1, on the reverse strand, counting down.
TTTCCCCTGTTGCCATCTTTTCACTTCCATTTCTAAATCTTGATGGAACCAATCTAGTTCTCTCTGAGAGAGCTATAAAGCAATTTTAAAAACAAAGACAAAAGATAGATAATTTATTGAAAGTGTTAGTATTCAAGCATCTAGACTATGAGTTACAAAACTATTTCCAATATTTTTTTAATACATGATTCTACATGTTTTAGAAGAGTAATGATTATCAGGACTATTTATATCCAGAGGCAGGTGGGTTGGGTAGGCTAGCTTAGGCTAGTGCATTAATATAGAGATATATCTCAACTAGTATTTTTAAGCCCGTTACAATAAGGGGCGCTAGCGTTCCCCCCCCCTTACCTCCCGTTCCCTCCGTCTATGCCCAGCGGGCCAGGCCCAATCCTCTCCCCGCCTCCACCGCCATTGGCCCCACTGCAGTATTTTGCGTTGTTGAGTCTGAGCCAGTGGCCGAGGGAGGTGGCGGCGGCGGCAGGGCCCAGGCGGGCTGCGAAGAAACGGATGTTGTGCAAGATTAAGGGCCAAATCGACCCATGTATTTGCCCCCGCGGCCGCCGCCGGCAACTGCCCGCCTGCCCTCCCAGCTGCTATTTGATCCAAAAACACCCCCCCCACACGTTTACGGGCCAAATCGGCCCATAGACTTGCCCCTGCGGCCACCGCCGCCGTCCGACCGACCGCCCTCCCAGCTGCCGAGACCTCCACAGCCCCGGGCCACGTCCTTTGCTCAATCACATTTGCTATTTAGAGAAGGAGAGAGGAGCTCGCATGCAGAGCTCCTCTCTTTTTGAAGCCTCTTCCCGAACTGGCGCTTTGGGCGCAAAGGACGCCTATTGCGTCCTTTGCGTCCATAGCGCCAGTTAGGGAAGAGAGTTTAAAGAGAGAGGAGCTCTGCATGCGAGCTCCTCTCTCCTTCTCTAAATAGCAAATGTGATCGAGCGAAGGACGTGGCCCGGGGCTGTAGAGGTCTTGTATGGGTAAGGAGGTCTCGGCAGCTGGGAGGGTGGGCGGGCAGCAGCGGCAGCTGCGGGGGGGCAAATGCATGGGCCAATTTGGCCCTTAAATGTGGGGGGGGGGTTAATAAAGGAGGACTTGGGGAGCTGGGAGGGCGGGCGGCGGCGGCAAATACATGGGCCGAATTGGCCCTTAATCTTAGACAACATGGCCGCTTGTGTCTGGGCGGCCGTATCTTTTTCGGCAGTTCTGAGCATGCGCTCCGCGCATGCCCAGAACTGCCGAAAAAGGCACGGGCGCACGGGATCACACACAGGGCTTTTATTATAGAGGGTGATTTCAGTAGAATATGCTTCCACAACAGAGCTTGGATTCAAAAGCTCCTTGTGTCCACTTTGACATGCTAGCTCAATTTCTACCAATTCCCATCTCCAACTGCTGCTCTCATGCCACATTTCATGACATTGTGGAGGATCCCCTGATCCTTCACCGAGAACTTTTTAATGGGGTGCCAGCAGGGATATGCATAAGCAATATTTATCAATTTTACCTTGTTTCCATCAATTCTCATTTTTAACTCATCTTCTAACATACTGGTTTCTTCAGAGCTTCGACTTTGAAGCTGTTCAAATTTTTCACTTGCTTCTTTAAGTTGTTCTTGTAGTACGTGATGCTCTTTTTCGATACGCAACAGATCGCCCTGAGGTAGCATAATTGTAAACGTTTACATGCTACGCCACTTAAGTTAGTTTGCATACCCAAAAGAAACTACTACTAATTTAGGACTGTTCATGTCTCCATAGTTCTCTTATATTTCAAAATACTGGACATTTAAAAAGTCACCCAAAGGAATATTGATTTCTCACAAAGGTAGCACAAAGTCTCAAAGAGCTTTTTCTACATAGGAGTTCATGTGCATAATAGCTACAAACTCAGAAAAGTACTGGATTCCATGTAATCTAGGATCTCCATGCCCCAGAAGCTAATACCCAAATTGGAAAACCAACTAGAACATACTACAAAAATGCGGATGACAGTGCATATAGGCAAAGCTCACAGGGAGTTAAGGCTGGGGAGTTTTTAGCAGCAGCATATCTTTTAGTTACCAGATTAGCTTCAATTCTGAAATAAGCCTTTGCTATTTCATTGAACCAACTGTAAACATTCACTTACTTGTTGAGTTTCATATGGATGGAGAGGCAAAGTATTAACTCCCTCATCTGTTAGCTCTTGATCTACCTAAAATATAGAGATTCAGAAACTGTTTCAACAGAAGCTAGTAACATGCCATAATTCAATGAGCAATGCATTTTTGAACAGGCATGAGTCTGATTACACAATGGGTTGTATACTATAGAGTGCTAACAGAGTGGGAGGGGGGCAGGTTGCTGACCTGTAACTGATGATCTGGGGGTGATCCATTGACATCTATGAGAATGGGTTCTGTGCCTGCTTCGGAACCTTGTGGGTGGAATGCTATAGCTCCCTTTGGCACCCATTCTCCATCTCACGCGCTTGGTGTGACTGTTATTTAAGGCAGGCGAGATGCCATTTTCTCCGGTTCCTGGACAAATGCTGATCATCCACAGTACGTTTAGGTAAGTTGAGTTCTCCTTGATCAATTTTTATCTTCTATACAACATACCTATTGACTACTGCAATGGGGAGGATTGTGGGTGTCTTACACATATCAACGGATTACCTCAGTTGCAACCTGTTTATTGGGTAAAATATTCCTCTTAGGGGAGGGGGCAGCTCTGGGAAGAGCACTAGCATCCTTGCATGCAGAAGGTTCTAAGGCATCTCCAAGATAGGACTGAGAGAGTCTCCTGCTTGCAACCTTGGAGAAGCTGCTGCCAGTCTGTGTAGACAGTACTGAGCTAGATGGACCAATGGTCTTACTCAGTAGATGGCAGCTTCTACCTGGATGTTCCTACCTGGATCATGATCCATGATCCTACCTGGATCATGAACCATGTTCCTACCTGGATCATGATCCATTGGTCATCCATAAGAATGGGCATTTGGCTAGCTCCCTTGGGGGAGGGTACAGTAATGGTAACACTCTTTTTAACACACTTCTCCCAAAGCTCACTTCTGCCTCTGAGTGAAGGTTGATGGCATAGTGCTTAATGAATGGCAACTCCGATGACCAGATTGTAGTTTTGTAGATGTCTTTGAATGTTATGTCAGATAAATGGGCTGCGTAGGCTTGATTGGAATGTGCCCTGATAAGATCCTGGCAGTTCTACTTTCTGGAGCTTATTGGCCAAAAGAATTAGTTCTACACTCCAACATGACAGGCAGTGTCTGGAGAAACACAATGACCCTTCTTCTTCCACTTGTAGAAAATGAAGAGGAGTTTGGTCAACAGAAAGACTTAGAAGGCTTTAAGGTTAGTTCTGCCAACAATTCTGTTGATGCCCTGGTTCAGATTTGCAATAATGAACTCACTAGGGCAACAGTCATGATTTCTCCTAAGCACCCTCTCCGATCTGCTTCTAAATTAGCTCCTTGGTATATGGAAGAACTATGCAAGTTGGAGTAGCAAGGTACAGCTCGAGCGCAAGTGGAGAAAGACTCAGCTTGAATCTGACAGACTACAACACAGAGTGCATTTGAAGATCTATGCTCTGGCAATGCGTGCAACAAAGAAAACAGTTCTTTTATGCCTGCATTGCTTCTGCAAGCTCCATGCTGCCTCCAATGCTTTTTAACATCTACATGAACTTCTAGGAGAGATAATCAGCGGATTTGGTGCAGGGTCTTATCAATACACTGATGACACCCAAATCTATTTCTTCATGTCAACTTGATCAGGAAATGGCCTAACTTCCCTAAATGCCTGCCTGGAGGCGGTAATGGGCTGGATGAGGGAGAACAAACTGAGGCTGAATCCAAGGAAGATGGAGGTACTCACTGTGGGATGTCGAGACTTAGGAAATGGTTTAGATTTGCCTGTTCAGGACGGGGTTGCACTCCCCCAGAAAAAGCAGGTATGTAGTCTGTGAGTACATAGTCCTGATTTCTCAAGTTGAGGCAGTGACCATGAGTGCTTTCTATCAGCTTCGGATGATTCAGCAGCTACATCCATTTCTGAAGATAAGCCACCTTAAAACAGTGGTGCATATGCTGGTAACATTCCGGCTTGACTACTGCAATGTGCTCTACATTGGGCTGGCTTTGTACGGAGTTTGGAAACTGCAGTTAGTACAGAATGCAACAGCCAGGTTGGTCTCCAGGGTTGCCTGAAGAGCTCATATTACACCCGTTAACTACACCGGCTGCCAATAAGTTTTTGGGCGATATACAAATTTCTCGTTATTACCTATTAAGCCCTACACAGCTTGGGTCCAAGGTATTTAAGAGAACACCTTCTTCATCAACCCCACTGCCTGTTAAGATCATCTGGGGAGGTCTGGTTGCGGTTGCCACTGGCTTGGTTGGTGATGACTTGAAACCGGGCCTTTTCAAGAGTAGCCCCGGGATTCTGGAACATCTTTCCGAATGAAATTAGTTTCCCCTTCTCTGAATGTTTTTAAGAAGGACCTAAAACATACCTGTTTAATTGGGCTTTTAGTTAGTTTTATAGGTTTGGTGTTAGTTTTTATTGTATTTTAAATTGTTTAATTAGGTTAATGTTTTTACATTGTGAACTGCCCAGGGACTTTTTAGCATGGGGTGGTATATAATAATAATAATCTGTTATCTGTTGTATTGTTTTTATCCCTGTTTTATATGTTTTTAGCTTGATGTTTTTATTGCTTTTTATTGTATGTTTTAATTTTTGTAAACCGCCTTGGGGTTTTTAATACAACTTGCTCAGGTATTAAAAGATGTCAATGCTGCACTTGCAGAAATAACAACCAATAATTGGCAAGAAACAAACCAACCAACTAATGTACAGTGCAGCAACAATAACAACACAAGAGCTCAGATATAAGATCAATGGACCTGTAAAAAAAGAAAGTAGTACATCACCTAAATGGAAGATTAGATTAGAAAATAAAATCTCCAGGCTTAGATCAGATGCTAGTAAATTGAAAGATATGAAAGACAAGAAGCTGAAGAATGAAAACACCAAACAGTATCTGATCCAAAAATACCACCTAGATTCAAGGAAAATTAGAGAAGTCCTGGAAATAATAAAGCAGCAAATAACAGCAGTGTCAAAGAAGATTAGCAGATATGAAGCCAGAACTACACAACACAGGCAGAATCTCCAATTCCAGTCGAATCAGAGACGTTTCTACCAAAGCATAGGAGAAACTGCAAGAAACACAGAAACACCAAATAAAGAAGAAACAGTGCAATTCCGGGGAAAATTATGGGACAATCCAATAGATTATAATAAAAAAGCAGGCTGGATGAAACGGGTCAAAAATGTAACCAACAAATGCAAGATCTAATAATAACACCAGAATTAATAAGTGAAAGAGCAAAGAAAATTAAAAATTGGACTGCTCCAGGCAACAATGAACTGCATGGCTTTTGGCTTAAACACCTAACAAGCCTTCATAAACAACTATCAAAACAGTTCAATCACATTTTGCAAGGAGGTGATATTGAACAATGGCTAACAACTGGGAAAACTCATCTCATCATGAAAGACCCAGCAAAAGGTGGACTTCCAAGTAATTATAGACCGATAACCTGCCTGCCAACCATGTTCAAATTATTAACTGGAATAATAGCAGATGAAGTCATGCAACACTTATTAACTAACAAACAGCTTCCAGTTGAACAGAAAGGAAATAGCCCAAACACCAGAGGCACAAAAGACCAGCTGCTGATTGACAAAATGATTTTAGAAAACTGCAAGAGAAGAAAAACCAATCTAAGTGTTGCATGGATTCACTACAAGAAAGCCTTCGATTCATTGCCTCACACATGGATACTAAAATGTTTAGAAACAACTGGTGTCAGCAAAAACATTCAGATATTTATTTAAAAAGAAATGAGCATATGGAGTACACAGTTAACAATCAATGGCAAGACACTTGGACAGGTTAGCATTAGAAGAGGCATTTTCCAAAGGGACTCACTATCCCCTCTGTTGTTTGTAATCGCCATGACCCCACTTTCACAAATACTAAACAAAACAGGCCTCGGATACCAAACATCTAAAACATCAAGTAAAATCAACCATCTGCTGTACATGGACGATCTGAAGTTGTATGGAAAGTCCCAGTCAGAAATCGAATCACTGCTAAACACTGTCCGTATATTCAGTAGCGATATAGCAATGGAGTTTGGACTAGACAAGTGTGCTGCATTAATAATGAACAGAGGGAAAATAACAAAAACAGCAGGAATAGAACTGCCCAATGGAAGCAAGATCAAGAACCTGGAAGAGAAAGAACATTACAAATACTTGGGCATTCTCCAGGCTGATAACATCGCACACAGTGAAGTTAAAAGAAAAATTGGAAGTGAATACATCAGGAGAGTTAGAAAAATCCTAAAGTCCAAACTCAATGGCGGGAACACCATACAAGCCATAAATACCTGGGCTATACCTGTTATCAGATACACTGCAGGAATAATAGACTGGACCCAGGCAGAGCTAGAGACGCTAGATCGTAAGACCAGGAAAATCATGACCATCAATCATGCTCCGCACCGCCGCAGTGATGTCGATAGGCTATACCTCCCTCGCAGCTCAGGTGGAAGAGGAATGCTGCAAGTCCATCAAACAGTAGAGGAGGAGAAAAGAGGTCTTGAAGAATATATCAAGGACAGTGAAGAAGATGCACTTCAAATGGTCAATAATGTGAAACTATTCAACACCAATGAAACAAAGCAGGCCTACAAGAAAGAACAAGTCAAGAACCGAGCAGAAAAATGGGAAAATAAGCCACTGCATGGTCAATATTTGCACAATATAAGTGGGAAATCAGACATCACCAAGACCTGGCAATGGCTTAAGAATGGCAACTTGAAGAAAGAAACAGAGGGTTTAATACTGGCTGCACAAGAACAGGCACTAAGAACAAATGCAATAAGAGCAAAAGTCGAAAAATCAACAACAAACAGCAAGTGTCGCCTTTGTAAAGAAGCAGTTGAAACAGTGGACCACCTAATCAGCTGTTGTAAAAAGATCGCACAGAATGACTACAAACAAAGGCATGACAAGGTAGCAGGGATGATACACTGGAACATCTGCAAAAAACACAAGCTACCTGTAGCCAAAAATTGGTGAGACCATAACACTGAAAAAGTGGTCGAAAATGAAGATGTAAAAATATTATGGGACTTCCGACTACAAACAGACAAACATCTGCCACACAATACACCAGATAGAACTGTAGTTGAGAAGAAAGAAAAACAAGTCAAACTAATCGACATAGCAATACCAGGGGATAGCAAAATAGAAGAAAAAGAAATAGAAAAAAATCACCAAATACAAAGATCTACAAATTGAAATTGAAAGGCTGTGGCAGAAAAAGACCAAAATAATCCCAGTGGTAATTGGCGCCCTGGGTGCAGTTCCAGAAGACCTTGAAGAGCACCTCAACACCATAGGGGCCACAGAAATCACCATCAGCCAATTACAAAAAGCAGCTTTACTGGGAACAGCCCATATTCTGCGACGATATCTATAACAATTGATAATAAAATTCTGGCATCCCAGGTCCTCGGGAAGGACTCGATGTCTGGATAAAAGAAACCAGTCAATAACACCTGTCTGACTGTGTAAACAAGAAATAATAGTCTCAAAATGTAACTCTTTTCTATCTTTTGATGCCAAGAGCCAGTCATCCAGGGAAGGGAAGATTGCAACACCTCTTGTCCTTAGATGTGCTATTATCACTGCCATGCATTTTGTGAAAACCCTTGGTGCCATTGATAGACCCAATGGCAATACTTTGTACTAGAATACTGAATTGCCCATGGTAAGCCTCGGGTACATTCTGTGGTCTTCCTTACTTATGTGAAAGTAAGCATCCTTTAAATCCAGCCTTGCAAGCCAGTGTTCTTGGAATATTAGTGGAAATATGTCTTGCAACAACATCATTTGGAACTTTTTCACACCAATTTACTCAAATGGTGTAAGTCCATGATGGGGCGGGTCTCGCCTCCCCTCATGGGGATCTGAAAATAACAGGGACACAATCTGTCCGTTATCTTGTCCACTGTACTGGGACAATGGCTCTCTTTCCCAACAAGTCCTTCACCTTTTTGATCAGAGACGGTGTTGCTCGAATGTACCTGACACCTGTAAAAACTGGCAGAGCTTTGAACTCTATCGCATACCCCACAGTAATTATCGAGGACCCAACGATCCGATGTTGCCATGAGGGGACATGGCTTGCCAGTTTGGTGGAATATACAACTGATGATGGTACATTCGTCCCTCGCCAACCGTGAGGGTTCAGTTCCTGGAAATCCTCGCGGTTGGCGAATTTGTGGTTGATGAGGGATAGCAATGCATGGGAATCAAGGAATATGGGAATTGCAGGCAGAAAAGAGAAAAAAATAAGGTGAAGAATAGAAAAATCGCCCCTTGACCCCTGAAAATCAACCCCTGACCAATGGAAATAGCCCCACCCATGCCCAAATTTGAAAAAAATGTCAACAAACCATGGCTACTCAGGTTGCAGCTGGAGAGGGTGGTCACAATTTCCCAGTCATGGATACTTAAATACGCGAGATTGGGAAATCCACGGTTGGCAAGGGACGACTGTGAGGTACTAGTGAGGTGGAATTGGCAGAGATTTGTTGGGTTAACGGAGGACACAGTCATATAAAAGATGCTGTTTGGGGGCTTCTGGTTGTTACGCTGGCCCTGGTTGGTACTATGAAGTACTTGCCGCTGGAGCAGCCGAATGAGAGGCTGTCAAAGCATTGCTTGTTGGTGGGTGGAACTAACTTAGTGAAGTTGTTTGGTGGCCAGGTGTTGGTGACACAATAGGTGTCCTCACAGCTGTTGAGGTGACTGTCTCCACACCCTGATAGTTATCTGGCCCTTCCAAAGTATGTGATAGGAAGCCTCTGAAGGTTGTAGTCGAAGGTGTGCTATTTTTGGAGCCTAGGATAGACAGCAAAGTCTGTGCTGTCGAAAGGTCCAAGCCAGTTTCTAGGTCTCCAACATAGACTTCAATATTGAAAGTTGGAGGAGGCGATGAAGCCTCTCTTCGTCGAGGGGTGACCTGCCTCAAAGCCATGAGTATTGGTGTTCCGTTTTGGAGAACTTCGCCCCACACTCCAAACATATTTTAAGAGTCCTTGTCTCTGGTATACTTACCATCATACAGGAAAAATAGTTAGTTAACAGTCCAAGTCATTCCAGGAAGAAAACAATTTTCAATTCCTCTTTATCGGAGAACTCTACAAAGGAACTGTTCCAAGCCGAGGAGCTAAAGTGATGAGGTCTTATCGAGAAGTTGGTCAGAAACGAACTGGAGCAAATGGTGTCCCGCCTGCATTAAATAACGGTGATGCCAAGTGCGTGAGGTGGAATGTGTGCACTAAAGGGAGCTACAGCATTCCACCCATAAGGTTCCTGCGCAGGTGCAAAACCCATTCTTATGGATGGCCAACTGATCACGATCCAGATCTTGCGCAAGCGAATTTCCCCTTCTTCAGCACAGCAGCACATGTGTGTCTCAGAAATTAACTTTTGAATGTCAGGGAACCCTCCAGAAACAGGACTATAGGGGTGAGATAAGTGAAAACTGCTGCCACCACCATGCACCTTCCATTTGCATCAAGGGACACTTGAGATAAAACCCACTATATTCAAAGTTGTAAAACTGATAACACTAGAAAGTAGCAGGGTAAAGAAGAACAATTGTAACAGCAGTTCTGACAACAAATATGAGACTCTACACAAGCTTTAGTCCCTGAGCCAAAGAAGCTAAATTTTGGATGATAACGAGAATGTTTTCCAGTAGTCTTTTATAAGAAAGCTGTGCTTCTTGTATGCATAATTCACCAATCTGAAAAGAAAATATCCAGCTAACATTCAACTCTGGCCTCAATTTGTGTGCAAAAATCAATTATTTCAATAGAAAAATCAAACAGGAAAGAAGAAAATGATGTAGAGGGAGTAATCTTAGATATCTGAAATTTCCTACACTGATTTAAAGAAATGTATAAAGCTCAGACTTAAGACAATTGAAAACAAATTAGCTTTATCATATGAGCCAATAATGCAGGATCCACTCAGTAAAAAATATTTTAAATGACATCACAGTGGGCTTCTGTACTCCCAGTAACCAAAGCAAAGCTACATTTGCTCATGTTCTGAAGGCAACAGATGAATATAAATGAAACTGAACCAGAAAAACAGAGAGCTTTCCTGCATGTGTCAACCACTATCAGATCATATCTTACATAATAACCCTAATGATTACTTCCAGTGAAATCAACAGGCCTCATATTTCATACATGATGTTTTCCCTATATAGTACTACACTGGTCTGGCCAGGGGGGAGGGGAGATATAATTCTATAAGCTTTATGTGGTGATCACATAAAAGTATCTATGTTGTCAGGTTTAACTAGATTTAAGAAGTTAGGTGACAGTCAACATGTCAAAGATCCAACCCAGTATCAATCAACTTTTCATACCCTTAATAAAAGAATAAAAATCAAGATATAAAAAAAACACTGACAGCCATTTTATGCCATATTGAAAGGACAAGACTGACAGATCAACCCAGTTACAGCAACTCGAGGAACGTTAATTTTTTTCTTACCTGAACAGCAATCATTCTTGAACGAGGACAGTTTCTTGCTGCAGGCTTATTCTCCATTTCCATTTTTATAACAGAACTACATTCAGCTTCATTATGATGACTCTCAAACTGATCACAAGTATTGTCATAGGGGTGACTGTCAGACCTCGCTGATATGCACTCAGGGTTCTGGGATGTTTGCACTTTATCACTTTTTTCAAGACTGTCAAAGCTGTATTTGTTCCCTGATATTGCTTCTAGATCAATATCAAGGTAAGCATCATAATCTGCATATATATCATTAGACGGATCTGAAATATCTGGCATAAGTGGTATTTGAGTAATCATTGGAAACGTTCTATCATCCTGATAGTCTGTAGGAACCTCATTTAGAAACGTCAAATAGTTTTCAGGTACAGCTGAAGGCAAAGATATTTTTGACATAGGCAGTGATGATGCTATCGAGTCAGTTGTCTGACAAGAAAGAGAACATGTGGAAACAAAAGGACTAAAAGAAGAATGGCTTGCAGTTGTATATTCGACAGTATTGCTGGTTACTTTATCAGAAGATATTGGTGCACAAGGTTGATTAATATAAAAGATGGGTTTGAACTCCTTAGCAGCAGGATTTAAACGTGGTTTGCTTTGGGAACTGTCTTCTTGACTATTTAAGCAGGCCGAGTAACTGTCTTCATTTTTAACTTTTCCTTCAACCTGAGCGACATCTGCATTTTCCTTCAGCATAACAGCATGTTTCATCAAGCCAATAAGGTCACCCATCATAACAAAACGTAAAGATACCAGCAGGAAAGATTTCAGACCACCAGCATCCTCCACAATCTTACGAGTACCTGCAGGAAAGCATTTATATTCTCCAACTAACAAAGGATTATCAATTTCCATGGGGCCATGTTCTTCCAAGATTTGAGAAAAATAGCTGTGGAAAACAGTAAGAGTTATTTCTTATTTCAATAGGAAGCTGTACAATAGTGACTAATTTAGCATGTCAACAATTCTTTACATCAGCATAACATGACATATTTTAAGGAAACTGAAAAGTTTTGAAAGAAAACATTCACACTCCACAACATAGACTTCATACCTAAGCATGCGATTGAAAATTTCCCATATTTTATTTTTGCGTGGAAAATTTTCCGTTTCTAAAAATGCATTGCTTTATTAAATTAGTTAGTAATAATAAATATGAATGGATGCCAGTGTAGTATTAGGCAAGCTTGACAATTTCAATGTTGTAGTTAATGTTTTTCAGGAACTATGTGGGAGATAATCACCGGGGTGGGGGGAACCACTATAACTCTAGGGAGTATGTGAGAGAGTACATATATGTTCTATTGATTTTTAAATGGGTAGTTTTAAAAACTAAATATATAATTCAAACAACATGCCAAATCAGATCACAATCTATTTAGGGCCTCAGGAAAAATTGCAAAGTAAAAAGTTCTGAGAAATTTTCAATGCATATGAGAAGAGAATTTAAAAAACTTCTCCAGAAAACCCACATCTCTGTACTTACATAAGCAGAGAAAAGACTTAGCCTCATGCCTTTACAAAATGACTTTGTTCTATATAAACAAAACAAAAGTGCTCTCCCCACATCCAAGGCATGCAAGAATGTCTCCAAAAGGTGTGGTTCCTAAAAAAAAAGTTGGAATCACAATATCTTGATTCAGACGAAAGTCAGATACCACCTTTGGCTGAAAAGCTGGGTCCATTCACATTACAACCTTTTCAGGAAAAAACTGTGTATATGGAACGTCAGGTCTTAATAGCCCAAGAAGGTTATTGGATCCTACAGGATTTCAAGAAGCCTTGGAGGGATTTAGTGTTGGCTCTGCCAGCGATCCTGTTGATGCCCTGGTGGAGAATTGGAACAGCAAACTCACCAGGGCAGTAGACATGATAGTTCCTAAGCGTCCTCTCTGACCCGCTTCAAAACTGGCCCCTTGGTATACGGAAGAACTACAGGGGCTGAAGCTGCACGGTAGATGACTGGAGTGCAGGTGGAGAAAGACTTGGCTTGAATCCGACAGACTGCAACATAAAGCTCATTGAAGACCTATGCTCAGGCAATACGTGAGGCAAATAAGTGATTCTTTTCTGCCCGTATTGCATCCGCAAGTTCACGTCTGGCGGAGTTGTCCAGGGTTGTGAGATGGCTAGTATGTGCCCTCCTCCCTTGAATCAGAATCTGGAACCATCTACTACCCTCTGTGATGTGTTTAATGAATTTTTTGTGGACAAAATCTCTCGTATTCAGGCCGACTTAGATTCCGTCTCCACAACTACTTCAGTGTCTGATGTGGAGGTATCCAGAGATTCCTCTTATGTGGTTAGGTTGGATCAGATCCAGTTTGTGACTCCTGAGGATGTGGACAAGCTGATTGGAACGGTGCGGCCCACCACTTGTTCTCTTGATCCTTGCCCAACATGGCTTTTACTATCTGGCAGGGTGGTTGTTGTAGAAGGCCTGGTAGAGATTATAAACGCATCTCTGAGGGAAGGCAGGATCCCTCCTTATCTTAAGGAGGCAATTATTAGACCGCTTCTGAAGAAACCTACTTTGGATCCCTCACAGCTGATTAATTACAGGCCTGTCTCCAACCTTCCGTGGCTGGGCAAGGTAATTGAGAGAGTGATGACCCAGAAACCAGCCTGGCTGCCACATTCTAGACCAACTGTAGTTTCCAGACTACGTACAAGGGGAGCCCCACATAGAGTGCATTGCAGTAATCCAGTCTGGAGGTTACCAGCAGATGTACCACTGTTTTGAGGTCGGTTATCTCAAGAAACGGGCGCTGCTGGCGTATCAGCCAAAGCTGACAGAAGGCACCAGACAGTCTTGGAGGAAAGACTAGACAGTCTTGGAGAAAACTGATTATCTTGACCCATTTCAAACTGGCTTCTGGGCTGGCTATGGGGTGGAGACTGCCTTGGTCGGCCTGATGGATGATCTCCAACTGGGAATTGACAGAGAAAGTGTGACTCTGTTGGTCCTTTTGGACTGCTCGGAGGCTTTTGATACTATCGACCATAGTATCCTTCTGGAGCGTATGAGGGGGTTGGGAATGAGAGGAACTGCTCTGCAGTGGTTCCATTCCTACTTCTTGGGCAGGTTCCAGATGGTGTCCCTTGGAGACTGTTGTTCTTCAAAATCTCAACTTTTGTATGGTGTCCCTCAGGGCTCCGTATTGTCTCTGATGTTGTTTAACATCTACATGAAACTGCTGGGAGAGATCATCAGGAGATTTGTTGCAGGGTGCTATCAGTATGCTGATGACACTCAAATCTATTTCTCCATGTCAGCATCATCGGGAGAGGGCATAACCTCCCTAAATGCCTGCCTGCAGTCAGTAATGGGCTGGATGAGGGATAACAAACTGAGACTGAATCCAGATAAGACGGAGGTACTTATTGTGCGGGGTCGAAACTCGAGAGACGATCTTGATCTGCCTGTTCTGGATGGGGTCACACTTCCCCAGAAGGAACAGGTACGCAGTCTAGGGATGCTTCTGGATCCAAATTTCCCCCAGGTGTCCCAGGTTGAGGCGGTGGCCAGAGATGCCTTCTGTCAGCTTTGGCTGATACGCCAGCAGTGCCCGTTTCTTGAGATAACTGACCTCAAAACAGTGGTACATCTGCTGGTAACCTCCAGACTGGATTACTGCAATGCTCTCTATGTGGGGCTCCCCTTGTACGCAGTCTGGAAACTACAGTTGGTCTAGAATGTGGCAGCCAGGCTGGTCTCTGGGTCATCTAGGAGAGACCATATTACTCCTGTATTCAAGGAGTTACACCGGCTGCCAATACGTTTCCGGGCAAAATACAAGGTGCTGGTCATAACCTATAAAGCCCTAAACAGCTTGGGCCCTGGGTATTTGAGAGAATGTCTTCTTTGTCATGAACCCTACCGCCCATTGAGATCATCAGGAGAGGTCCGTCTGCATTTGCCACCGGCTCATCTGGCGGCTACACATGGACTGGCCTTCCCCGTTGCTGCCCCGAGGCTTTGGAATACGTTCCCTAGTGAAATAAGAGCCTCTCCATCTCTGACAACTTTTTAAAAAGTCTTTAAAGACACATCTGTTCACCCAAGCTTTTAAATGATACTGTTTTGATTGTTTCAGTGTTGTTTTTAGAATATTGTTTTTTGGGTTTTTTTAATTGTTGTGTTTTAAATTTCTTGTTTTTAACTAATGTTTTACCTTTGTTTCTATCTTGTTGTAAACCACCCAGAGATGTAAGTTTTGGGAGATATAAAAATATGTTAATTAATTATTTAATTAATTAATTGAATTTTTAAAAACCCATCAACTCACTGACCCTTTTTGCCATTGTTATGGCAACCAGAAAGGCATTCTTTAATGTGGTTTTGAAGGGACAGTTGCCATCGATCAAATGGCTTTCCTGTTAAAAGTTGAAAGAACTAATGAAAGATTACATTGTTCCATTGGTTGGCATATCGGGGGAGATTGTTTAGACCTTTTAAATATATTTTACAATCAGGATAGGAAAATGTTGTGAAGCCATCCCAACCCTTTTATTTTATTTATTTTATATACTGCCTGACTCTAGAGGCTCCAGGCAGTTTGCAAAAATAAAGACCAACAAAAACAGCAATTAAAACAAGAATTAAAAATATCTAACACATTCGGAAATTGCAACAATAAAACAACCTAAACAGCAATTAAAAATTTAAAACTCAGAAATTACTAAAAGCCTAAAAAAAGTATTTTTTAAGTAAAATTACTAAAAAAAATGTGTCTTAAGGTATCTTTAGATGATGTTGCTGTTAAATATACTTTTATAAGAAACACTGGTCAAACGTGAACTTTTAAGTGTAGTCACATACAGAAGAACTTGTCTCACTGTGGCCTCGTTAGGAAGAGAGAGTCCTTAATAAACTCATACCTTTTCCACTTGCAGGCATAATTTCTTCTTGTGGAACGCTTTTGCTCATTAATATTTTTTTTTAATTTAACAGCTGCTACTCCACACTGTCATTTTTAGTATGTGTAGATCTGATGCAGTATCTGACTCCCATCCTGAGACAGTAGATTTGGATGTTGTGGTAGTCGCCAGTAGCTCCTGACTGACAGATGCAGTTGACTTGAAAACAATGCCTGGTGCAGCCACCAGGGGGCCAGCAATATGCAGGCTACATTCTCTTTAAGGACCCTAGCCAGCATCCTGCTTATTAGAAGAAAATGAGAGAACATGTAAAGTAGTTCAATTTTCCAAGTTCTCTGGAACGCATCTGCTCCAGAGTTCCTCCCAAGTTCTTGGCTCCAACTCGGTCAATTGATCCTCCTCATTTATTTAAATAATCAATGTTGATGGAGACAGTTGACCTGGAGAATGAGATGGTGTCTGTCAAAGTCGGAAGCGTTGTAGACGTTGACTGCGTGTACTGGGCTGAAAGTGTAGACTTTCAACATTGGTGGCAGGGTAGAAGGAGACTTCCTCAACACCTATGTGGACACCAATTCCAATGTCTGCCTCAGTGTCAAAAGAGGAGACTTTGCCGTGGCTTAGCTACCTGATCATAGACTGAGAAGTCTGATGAGACTTTGACACTGAAGACTCCATCTCATGCATTCTCCTTTTCTTTGAAGGAGAAGCCAGGCGCATCTCCTCATCCGAGGACCTTTTCTTCTTCTTGTGGTGTAATGCTGAGGCAGAGCCCTTTGACACATCAGCCATACACTTGCTCAGGCATTTGCAGCTTCGATATTGAAGTTGGCACCAGCATAGCGGGTTGTGGAGACCTTGGCATCTATGTTGGAGGTCAAAGTGTCTATTCATATAACGCTGCTCAGAGCCTCAGAGCCCGTTTTTTCAGCATTTGTTGAGAAAAAGATGTGCAAATTCTGAAAGTCTTTGTATTGAGGTCTTCACCCAGACATAAGCAGGAGCAGTGGTGATCGTTCAAGGGCAATCCACGCCCCCGCCCCACACTTATTTAAAGTTTTCTTTTGGTCCATCAAAAACAACAGTAATCCCAAGCCAAGCTACATCTTCTTAAAAAAAAATCCAGTCCAACCCCCCTCCCCCCTCTCTCACATACACACACACTCACAATTCGGGGTATGCACAGAACCACGGAACTGTGGTCCGGCACTGGGGTGGGGGGTTCCTTTAAGAGCGGGGGGAGGGTTTACTTACCCCTCCCACCGCTTTCCCCCTCCGGCTCCCATAGTTCTGTTAGTAAGTGCCGCCCCTTCTCCCATTTGGCTGGCAAAGGCTTCAATAAGCCTTTTGTGCGTGTGCACGCTTCACGTCTCTGAAGCCGCCTTCAGCCTTTTTCTCGCTGCTGCTTTATTTTTTGTCAGCAGCTCAAACTCGGCTGCTCCCATTGCAGTTCCAGCCAGCTGGGCAGCAACGAACTGGGACACCAGCAAAAGGGTTACTACATGCACGAAGCAGCGGCAGTAGCAGCCGCCACTGACTGGGCTGCAAGCGGTCACCTCCCCACTCTTCGCTCGCGACTACTGGAACCCTACCTTGTCCCCTCCCACCAGCCTCCTCTCTTGCAATGGGAGCAGCTGAGTTTGAGCTGCCGACAAAAAATAAAGCAGCAGCGAGAAAAAGGCTGAAGGCGGCTTCAGAGATGTGAAGCATGCGCGCGCGCAAAAGGCTTATTGAAGCCTTTGCCAGCCAAATGGGAGAAGGGGTGGCAGGGAGGTATCCTGCCGCCCCAATTACTAACAGAACTATGGGCGCCGGAGGGGAAAAGCGGCGGGAGGAGTAAGTAAACCCTCCCCCTGTTCTTATAGGAACCCCCCACCCCAAACCACCCATGTCCGGACCGGTCTGGAGGCCTGTAGAATGGCCTCCAGAACGGTCCGGGCTCATCACTAACAACAATGTCTCTTTTCACAGAACCAAATCCAACGAGGCAAAGGTGGTCCGAATGGAATTAAGGAAGGAGGCATTCTAACTGTCAAAATAAACAGATGCGCTGGGTGTGAGAGGCAGTTCCTGAGCACCACAAGGAGTTTGAAAATTCCACCTGTGAGGTCCTGCGCAGGCCCCAAACCCAGGATTATGAAAGTACTACGGATCACCTTTAAGATTATTTGTTCATTCCAACTTCTTCCTCATCTTGCTTTACTTACTGTTTAATAAATAAGACCTAATATAGAAGGAAATAGCCACTTACTCATATAAGCTTTCACAAGTTGGGTCTGGATAATTGTCCAACATTCTCTGATAATTGCTACTGGAAGAAACATTATTATTATACAAAGCTTCAAATATCTCCACCTGATCAGAAAGACTATCTGGTATTCTGAATGGTTCAGAAGGATTCATAAAACTTCTGTTGAGAAGACAAGAAAGAGACTTTAAGAAAAGAGACTCCTTATAAATTGGAAAGCCTACAATACACATTTAACAATAAAAAGCTCAGTCCCCCCAGCCCGCTATAGGCCATTAACAACAATAAAGGATAATATATACATTAATATAACAGTATCTATAAAAGAAATAAGAAAGAAAAAGAACCCCAGTTGTTCAACTTACTGAATACAACATGTACAGTGAAGTATTTCAATCTTTCACAGCTGCCAGGGAAAACTATTTACTTTCCTAGTTACTTTATTTGTATTTGCAAGTAAATACTCTAGTTTTTGTCAGTCTAGATCAGACTGACAAAAACTAGAGTATTTACTTGCAAATGTCCCATCAGTAACTGGAAAATAATTTTTGTTGCCTTTTCAGAAATTGAACAATGAAACATATAGATGTGGATTTTCTCTCTAAAACCTCCTTACAAAATATAATGGAGGAGGAACCTTCTGCATGCAAGCATGCAGATGCTCTTCTCAGAGCAGTCCCATCCCCTAATGGGAAGCTCTTGCAGTGCTCACACATGTAGTCTCCCATTCAAATGCAAACCAGGACAGAGCCTGCTTAGCAAATGCTTGCTACCACAAGACTGGCTGCCCTCAAATGTTATCACAGCATACCAGGGAGCCATCTTCAACTTGGATGCAAGTGAACAATCCAAGTTGAATGCCACAAACTCTGTTCTTAATTAGGGTAGGGGAGGAATATATGCAGTGTCAAGCTTCATCTCCCAGCTAATATTTATTTCTTTATTTGATTAATTTATATGCTGCCTGACTCCAAAGGCTCTAAGCACTTTAGTTTATACAAAAATAAAAATGTATAAAAACATATTTTTATATCAATTGGCCTGTTTTTTCTTTTTCTTTTTGCCCAGATTATTTGTTAGGGGCAACTTATTTACAACTAATAGGCGAGGCCTGTCACTGATGAGGCAAAGTCATTTTGCATAGATTACACTTCTAGGCAAGTTCAAGAAATTAAATATATCTAATAGAATTTTTAACTAATGTGCTTGCAAAAGGGAAGTAAACGAACAGTTTGAAATTTGTAGGATTTCAACTTCAAATATTATTCATTTTATAATAGAATGACCGTATAGCAGGCCTGCACAACATATGACCCATGAGGTGGCATATTTTCCCCGGCCTACTAGGCTGTTTCCTCCCTCAACCATTGCTTCTCACCATGACTCTCCACATTAATGCTTCCCCAGCGGCCCCCATCTCCTTTTCAATGGCAGCCCTGCTTCCCCTCAGCCACCATCCAGGCTGTCTCCGTGGGTGGTGGGAATGCCTCTCTCTGCCTCTGCAGCAACTCTAGCCACCCCTGCCACACCATTCCACATCCAGTAGGCTCCCAGGAGGCTGGGAGGAAGAAGCTCCTATCTGGGGCTTTCCTCCTTCCCCCCACCAAAGAACCACTTGGCTATGGAGTGGCACAGAGTGAAGGAGGAAAGCCTACATGGTAGCTTCCACTGCCCAGTGGAAATACATGAAACATATCAGTCTCCACCCACCACATTCTGGAATCAAATTATATATTTTGATTACTTTATCTTTTATATTTTGATTACTATATCTGATTACTTTTTGAAGTGAAAATTGGCAGCCCTGCCATCCTTCAGCCACCACCTAAGCAGTCTCCCTGAGTGTTAGGGATCTCACTCTCTCTCTCTCTGCCCCCACTGCCACCTCTCACCACCCCTTGCCATGCTGTTCCACATCCAGTGGGAAGGATGAAGCTCGGAGCTTCAAGTTTACAGCCACAGTCACTTGTTCATAGGTTACAAAGATATCTTTTTCCAGGGATCTATTAATTTTGTCTTAGCTCACTAGCCAGCCATTATTTGTGATTGACACAAATCTCACTCTTCCCTCAGATCCTTTTATGGCAAATAGGCAGGGGGCTTAGGAGAAAAGTGGGTCTTGTCATTTGCACTGGAATATGGAGATAAGAAAAACTGGGAGAAACACTTCTCAGAAAAAATTCCTGCTGTTTCTTATCTTCTCAAAAATAGAAGGGGAAATGAGATCTATGGTGAGGAGATCTGTGTGGTGCCGGGTGTTCTACTCAACAGAGAGCTGGGACGTGGATTTATAGATGCCAGACTTTCAAAGCATTCTCCCCCACTGCCTCCCAAGACACTGGAACTGTGATTGTAAGCAATTGTGATATTCCTTCCCCAAATCTCCCTAAAAGATTTTCAGTTCCTTTGCCTGATTATAAGTTTATTTTCTTTTTAAAAAATGAAGTTTACTTTAAACTATTTTAGGTCATAGGTGTGTGTATATATATGTATGTATGTATGTAAGTATAAATAAATCCCATGTGCCACTTTGCATATACCAGGGGCGGGGGAAGAGGAGTTTAATGGACACATATCTAACTTTCCCAACTGAAATCAAGGTGATTTAAAGATGCTTAATTTGGGCTGGTTTCATGCTAGAACTTACAGTGTACTTTCTTCTGAAAATATATTGTCTTCCTCTCGAGTCACTGTACCACCAACTCCACCAGACAGAACTAAAACAGCCTAACCAACAAGAGAAAGAAAAGTTAGCCTATTTACATAACATTTCAAAACTCAATCAACCATTAGAATTCAAGGGATTTGTTTATATAAAGTTCTTCACAGATTAACATTTATTCAGATGTCCTGCAACACACGACTGTTGAGCAGGTGATGTAAGTGAACTAGCTTCCCACTGCTCTACAAATAGCCCCAGAATGAGAGCGAGAGATTCTTCAAAACTAGATGTTCAGAACAGGAAGAATACTATTTAGGTGAGAACTAGGAGTGTGCACGGAGCGGTCCGGGGCCATACAAAAGGCCTCCGGACCGGTCCGGGATTTGGCCGGTCCGGGGGGGGGGGTGTCTTTAAGAGCCGCTGGACTTTCCTAAAATGTTCTTGGGGCGGCAGAGTTCCTCCCTGCCGCCCCTGCCCCCGTTGTTGTCTTCAAAGTTAATCAGAAAAAGCTGGTGCCACGCATGCGCCCTTCGCGGCACACGTGCACGCTGCTGCTGCTGGTGCACACGCGCCGCATACATCATTGTGACATATGCGGCGCACGTGCCGGTGGTGGCAATGAGCGTGCGTGCGCCGCAATGGGCACATGCGTGGCGCCAGCTTTTTCTGCTTGTTAACTTTGAAGACAACGACGGGGGCAGGGGCGGCAGGGAGGAACTCTGCCGCCCCAATAACGTTTTAGGAAAATCCAGCACCGGAGGGGGAAGAGTGGGGCGGGGGGAGTAAGTACTACCCCCTGCCCTTAAAGACACACTCCCCCCAGTGTCCGACCATGCCTCTCTTTATTTTTTCTCTTTTTAGATCAAACACGTACCACATTTATGACTGAAAGCCTGTTAAGGGTTGCATTTAAATTTTCACAAGCATAACCTAGCTTGCAGAAGTAGAATTTCCCTCCCCCGTCTCCCCACTACAGCCACAGTGCCCCCTACTCAGACTCAAAAACCCAATGGAATGTGGCACAAGGAGCTGAAGGGAGAAGAGTATTTCCAGAAAATGGGTGGTGAGGAGTCTTCTCTTTCCGCTCCATCCCTACACACACACACACACACACACACACACGTCATTTCTGAGAGACCCCTGACCTTCAAAGAGCAGTTTTTAAAAAAGGGGGTCCCTTGAAGAGGAGGGGGAGTATGTCTGCTTCTGCAAACTTCCTTGCACTTGCAGTACTTCACTGTGTGTTATTTCCATTTATAAATTATTGGCATTTTTACGTACATACTTGTCCACAGTATCACTGTTATGGTTAGAATTCTTTTAGGCTTCAGCTAACATCATGATTATGTTTCTTTTGCTTTAATTTAAATCAGGAAGATGTAGAACAATTGCATCCTCCCGTTCTCTCTCTCTCATGCCAAGATTGCAACTGTTGCAAGATACTGTACATGCAACATGTAGGAACAAAGGGTATTAGCCCCCAAACCATTGTTTAACAAAGCTGAGAATGTGGTCCCCTAAAAATAAGGTATTGTATACCCTTGATTCCTTTGGCTTCTTTCGATTTCTGTTTTTAACTTTGATACCATTATTCTAGAAGGAAAAAGAAATCAAATGTTTAGCATCACTAATTAACACTTTGCAGGAAATTATCTGTTTCATTCTTTGTATAATATAGACTACCAAAGAAACAGGATCTACATGCATTTCTCAATTTCTACATTTATTTCTCTGCAGAGACATGAGGCTGCACACAATTTCCATTAAAGCCATTGATGATGTCACAACACCACAACCACATGTAGGTAATAAACCACCCATAGACCAAGATGCAGGTTCTATATTGGGTCTTTACGTAAAAAGTGAAATTATGCATTCCCCTTATATGCATTACATAAACAACTGATAATGTATCCTTTTTTCTGGTATATTCCTATTAAAATGAAATTGCTTTGCCAATTTGTTCAATAATGAAAGTATAATTTCTATGAACAATTATTGACGAATATTCACACCACTTTGTGATGTGAATAGTTATGACACAAGTCATCAACTCCTCAGAAATTTCCTTTTAAAAATGACTTTAAAGTCATAACCAAGGGCTTCAGGGCATTGAGATGAATAATTATTTATTTTTATTTATTTGTTTAACTTATATACCGCCCAAACCTTCGTCTCTGGGCGGTTATCAGTGACATAAAAACAATTAAAACAAATATAAAAGGTTAAAACAGTTTAACAATTTAAAAACAGCATAAAATTAAAACCTACAAATTAAAAAAGCTGAAAAAGCTTGGGTGAAGAGATGGGTCTTCAAATGTTTTTTAAAAATAGTGAGAGATGGGGAGGATCGTATCTCAGTAGAGAGCGCATTCCACAATCTTGGGGCAGCAATCAAGAACGCCCGTCTCCGTGTGGCCACCAGACGAGCTGGCGGTAACTGGAGACAGACCTCCTCAAGTGAACTCAATGGGAGGTGGGGCACAGAACGAAGAAGACGTTCTCTTAAATAACCAGGGCCTAAGCTGTTTAGGGCTTTATAACATAACTAGCACTTTGTATTTTGCCCAGAAACCTACTGGCAACCAGTTTAGCTCCATCAACAAGGGAGTAATGTGGTCTCTCCGAGATGACCCGGAGACCAACCTGGAGACATAGTTCAACTTTCTGTCTTCAGTTTGTGGTTCATTGAACCACAAACATCAGTTTGAAGCCTACTCTGGGAAAAGCAGAAGCAGCTTGAGTAGGTGAGCAAGATTTTCTAAACAGAACAACATCTAGCCTTTCCCCCCTTCAAACTAACTAACAGGAGAAGGGGAGATTTTGAGGGGCTGGTTTCAAGGGATAAGTCCTAGTCTGTGTGTGTGTGATTTGCCAGGGCTAGCAAACCTCGTGTTTTTGTCGGTCCTAAATTTCTTGGCAACCAGGTTTATGGGATGGTTCTAGTGTCATGAGAGAGAATATAAATCTCTCTATGTACCCTATCCACACCATACATAATCTTATAGACCTCTATTCTGTCTCTCCTCAATGCTTTTTTTCTAAATTAAAAAGCCCCAGGTACTGTAGACTTGCCTTTTAAGAAAGGTGCTCTAGGCCCCAATCACCTCGAGTGCCCCCTTCTGCACCTTTTCCAGTTCTGTCCTTTTTGAAGTATGGTGACCAGTACCGTACACACTAATCCACATGTGGCCGCACCATATCATAAGGGCATTATGATATTTGCAGTTTTATTTTCAATCCCTTCCTAATGATTCCAAGCATGGAATTGGCCTTTTCACAGTTGCCGCAAATTAAAGTTGACACATGCAATGAGCTGTCCACCATGACCTCAAGATCTCTCTCCTGGTCAGTCACTGACAGCTCAGACCCCATCAACATATATGTGAAGTTAGGGTTCACAAATATTTATGTATCACTTTTCAGCAACTAAGAAGTACTGCAGATCCAGACCCTAGCCATGGTGCTAGGCAACTGAGGGTCTAGCTACTTAGCCTCCAGGTTGCCACTTGGGGCCTCAGCAGGCAGTTTAACGGCAGTCCCCCTGGCCCCAAAGGCCAGTATTTTCATTTACCCAGTAAAAAAATTGCCCTCCTAGCTAGAGCCAGCTTCAAAGGCTGAGATACCCCTATATGAGAGTTGCCAAGAAAAAATGGCAACCAACACTAGAGGAAACAACACATGCCAAGGCAAGGTAATGGGGAAAGAAAGAGACAAGGATAGAGAGTAGGGCCCAAATCCAAAGCAAAAGGTCTGGCTTCACTTACCCCATGCACTGGGGTAGGAAGACCAGCAGCAGCTGTGAGGCTGGCCCCAGCAACTCTTTAGTTCTGTACTATTAGCATGGGCTAGAGACAAAGAAGAAACCCCTGACTAAAGCCAAGCAGTCAACCAGAGACTTGAATCTGCAGCACACAGAGGCAAGCTCTAGCAGGGAAGCAAGAGGTACTTCCTAGTCTAAACCCCAGCATACTAATTTTAAAAAAACCCTGTTTCTGTTTCTGGTGGATGGAGAAGAGATCGCACCAATATCTGGACCACTGGAAGATGACAAGTAGGGAAAAACCAAAAGGCATTGAAAGACTACAAATGCAGGGCTACCTCTCAGATTAAACAAATCCATCAAGGGTTTTTTTTGAGAAGCAAAACATTTATAGTTGTGCTCTATATAAATGGCAGAAAGTTCCAAGTTCAGGATGCTTTTAATCTGAATCCTAGTTTTAAGAGACTAGGACACATTATGTCTCTACCATGCTAGCATGTGTTACAATGGATATCAGAAGTTTGGTTTGATTTGAATAGACCCGGTGAGTAATGTAGTGAACCTTCTTTTTGACATTTATACCTGTGCCATTCTAAAATATCCTTAAGCTGTAAATCATAGAAATGATATTTACAGAAATTACTCATTTACTGACATTTTTCTCTGGGCATATTAAAATCTGAAGCTTTACTGGTAAATGTAAGCATTCACCCACACCTATTAGAAACGATTTGTATTAAAATGTATCCATGTTTCAGTTTCAACAAGTAGATTAAACCAAACTTACTGCAGTAGTTTCAATTTCCTGCTTCTTTAATACAGTAAAAGGATTCTCTATTTAAGAAATAAATATTTAAAAAATAAGACACACAGAGATCATTCCAAAGTCTCTATTTCAAACTATTTCCATAACTTTAAAAAAAGGTCCTCCATTCTCATAATTGCAAACATGCTTAAAATTATATTATAGGGATATTTAATACTGCAGCTCAAACCATTACCATATTCTGACATTTGATAAGGGGATTGAATTCTTCCAACAGAGTATAAACTATCACTTCAGTGAACAGACCCAATGGCCCTGAACCAAAAGAAATCAGTCATGCCTAGATTTGGTTGAAATAAAAATGACAAGTTAAGTTATGATTGAAACTACACTGAATTCATAAACCATTATAATCACAACCACATAAGTAACACATCTACCACTAATCAAAGATATTTTAATTTTAAATATTATCTGACTTAGAGCTCATCCTTACAGAAGCATCAGGTAATTCAGAGAGCTACACCCACCCCCTTCCAATATATAATGGTGCACATCTTTCCCCATGTGGACTGCACCATCTGCACTGAACACACAGTTTACCCTTTCCCAGCTCAGGAACTCACGCCTTTAGGATCTCAGGGGAGTAGGCAAGTATAGATATAAGAAACTGAAACTTCTTTTACAGACAGACTTTAGCTGCACCTTTCTTCAAGACTTGCACCAGACTCCTGGGAACTTATTCTAGTACAGATCCCAGAAATAAGAATCAAATGGGTGACAGATATAGTTGGTGTACATTTATGTTTTAAAGGGGTAGCCGATTCCTTTGTTCATCCTAGTATACTTACCCATTTCATCAAAATATTCATCTAAAACAGAGTGATAAAGGGGAAAATGCTCTCTGTTTTCTTCTAATAGCCATAACACACGACGAAGTTCCATGACTGACAGTTTTTCAAAGTAGTTCATTATTTCAACATAATCTGGACATGAGCAGGTGTATATACTGTTTAGTTTAATACCATATTTCTCACTCCAGAGAAGAGATATGAAACTAAGCTCAGGTTCCAAAATATCAACACCATAATAATTGAAAAATACTTCTGTAGCTTTTAAACCTGCAAAATAAAATTTAAGAGAAAAAAATTAACTTCATGCTTTTCTATCCTCAGGACACACATTTAACTTGCTTACACTTTAAGGAGTACTTAAATTTAGCCTCATTTGTCCAAGTAACTTCTTTTGAGAACATATTCAGGAAAGTTATGGAATGTTACATTCCTAAGATTTTTCAGACTAACTAAACAGAAGATGATATAAAAATAATTAGAGACTGGATTTGCCAGAAAGTTAAGAAATTCTTTATCATTTTTAGATACCACCTGAGATATATATCGCTAGGATGTATATATAATCCAAATATAACAAATATAAAAACAATTAACACAATTCCACAGAATAAAAACAGTTTAAAATTGATTTTAATTAAAAGCATGGGGAAACAGGTGGGTCATTTTAAAAGCAATCAGAGACGGAGCTGCTCTTCTTTTGAAAGGGAGTGTATTCCAAAACCCTGAAGCAGTCACAGAGACGGCCCAGTCCTGCGTCACCACTAGGTGAGCTGGTGGCAATCGTAACTGGACCTCCCCAGGTGATCTTAATAGGTGGCAGGGTTCATGACAAAAAGAGGTGCTCTTGTAAGTACCCTGGACCCAAGCCAAATTAGACTATTAGCTATTAAATGAAGTAATTATGGCAATGAAACAGGAATGGAAAAACTTATTAGTGGTCTAGCTGTATCTAAAAAACGTTATTTGCAACATGGGTCCAACTATGTTCACACCTTGTTAGCCAATTTGTTCCTGACTGAGGTTTGGATTCATTTCTCTTTTAAAAAAGGACTATACAATAGACATTACTTAGACAGATGCAAAACTATCCTAGAACAGATTTTGTGTGTCATCCAAGACACATGTATGGATGCACATATTATCCCTAGTTGCTGACTAGGAACCTTATGGTGATCTGCCAGGGCAGGGGGGAAGAGTGAGAGCAAATAGCCATTCTAGGTCACAGCTGTGAGGACTTAATGCATCAATGGCATGGAGGAGCCTCCACCATTACTAGTAGTGTTGACAGACTGATGAGTAGCTCAGAAGCAGCGAGCATGGATTCCTCTTGGATCTGTGGCTCGCTGAACAGTATGTCAGCCACTATTCCTTTTTGTATGAATATTACAGGGGACTATTTGGAGAACAGAATTATTTACATGACCAGTTCCCAACTTTTATTTTGTACATCAGCAGCAACTGCAACCAACTCTGTTTATCTAAAGTGAACAAATCTTATAAATAACAGTTGGGAGATAAGAAATGGGTTCTGTGCCTGTGTGGATCTTCCCAGTGTGGAGTACCACAGCTCTTCGTGGCGTTCGAGCCCTGACCCAAGTGACCACATGGATGATATTTAAGTCAGGAAGAACACCACTCCTTCAGTTCCTGGACGACCACTGGAGTAGGCGCCCATCCTTGCAGGAAATAGCAGGTGAATTCTATTACAGAGGCTTGAACTACTTCAATGGGGAGGTATGGGATGGATGTCAACGGATCACTACCAGATCATCAGTTAAAGGTAAGCAACCTGTTTATCTGGATCGTGATCCATTGAGCTCCATAAAAATGGGTGCTTAGTTAGCTCATTCAGGTGGAGGTAACAGTCGTTATTGTAACACCCTTTTAAGTACATCTCTCCCAAAATTAGCCTCCGCTGCAGAGTGCTAGTCAATGGCATAATGTTTTATAAAGGGCATTTCTGATGACCAGGTTGCCGCTTTACATGTGTCTTTGAAGGATATGCCAGACAAATAGGCCACTGAGACTGCGTAAGCATGAAATATTATGGATTTCAGTGCCTCTACCTTCTGTTATTTGTAGGTCAGTAGTCATAAGTTCAATAAGCCAGGGTGAAAGGCACTGTCTGTACACACAGTGACCCTTTGATTTTCATTTGTAAGTGATGAAATGTCTTTTTGTCTTGCAAATAATCTTCGTCCTAGCCAGATAGAAAAGTAGTGCTCTTCTTACATCTAGGGAGTTTAGTGCTCTCTCTAGTGAGGTTGAAGGGTCTCTGAAGAAGGTTGGCAGTACAATGTCCTTGTTTATGTGGAAATCAGACACTATCTTTGTTAAGAATATGTTATCTATTTGCATTAGAACTTTATCTGGATATAATCTTGTGTGTGGTTTGTCCATACGCAAAGCTTTCAGTTCACTAACTGCGGGCTGTAGTGACTGCAACTAAGAATGCAATCTTCAAGGTGACCAACTTAAGATTTGCTGAGGAGCCAGTGTGGTATAGTGGTTAAAGTGTTGGACTAAGAACAGGGGGTCCCGAGTTCAAATCCCCATTCAGCCATGAAACTCATTGAGTGACTCTGGGCCAGTCACTCTTCTCTCAGCCTAATCTACCTCACAGGATTGTTGTGAGAAGAAACATAACCATGTATGGGCTCTGGGCTCCATGGAGGAAAAGCAGGATTATAAATATAAAAACAACAAAAAGTTCCTCAGTTAAAGCAGAGAGAGAGAACCAAAGAGATGCTCCATTGCGCTATCGGTTGTCTTACTGGTGGATACAGATTAGTGAGGCCTTTTAAGAAACCTTTGCAGCTCAGGTGGAATAACAATGATTTTCCATCCCATTCTGGATGCATTGGTGACAGAGCTGCTAAATGAACATTAGAAAGACCTGATTTCAGAGAAGTTAAGTAGAGAAGCATCTCCCGGACTAATACTTTCAATGGGCGGAAACCTTGAGAGCCTGCATAACTCTTCCATTTTCTAGTACAGTGGTCCCTCGACTTACGAACTACTCGACAACCAACGTTTCCGACTTACGAACGACAAAAAAGACCGGAAGTAGTTGGCGGTTTAGATGCGGCTTCCTCGACTTACGAATTTTTAGATGCGGTTTCCTTGACTTACGAATGTTTCCAGACCTCCGTGGGCGCGCTTTTCGACCTACGAAAATTTCGACTTACGAACGTCCGTTCGGAACGGATTAACTACGTAAGTCGAGGGACCACTGTATAGTTTTTCTGAATTGATGGCTTTTGCTGATTTAGCATGATCTTATCTAAAACGTCTATCTGCACCACTGTCAGCCTTAAGGTGCTTATGTCGGGATGTAGTAATTTGCGTCCCATAGAGACAGAGGATCATGTCCCGCCCTGGAACAGAAGTTCTTGCACTTTGCATTCTGTGATGTTGCAAACAGATCCCTCTCTCAGGCCAGTCCTAAGCTTTGAATATTGGATGTAAATATCTTGTGTTTACTTCCCATTTGTGCTGATCCCTTCGCGCAAAGGTCCGACTCAAATAAAATCAAAGGTCTGCTAGAACATTGTCTGTCCCCTTTATGTGTATTGCCAGAGGATAAATAGGCAACCACAGTGGTGTTGTCTAACTGGTCTCTCAGCATTGGTAGAAAGGCTTTCATTGCTTGATATACAGCCAGAAGCTCTAAGAAGTTGATATGAAGATGCTTCTGCTGACAGCTCCATTGCCCTTGTACTTTGCAGCCATTGAAATGTGCCCCCCAACCCATCATAGAGGTGTCTGTTTGCCACCCAGACAGTAGGCATCGGAGTTTGAAGGCAGACTCCCTGGAGGTGGTTTTCTGAAGTGTCCACCAACGTAGAGATTGGATTGATTGATTGATCAGTCTTAGAAAAAGACTGTCCACATTTGGGCAAAAGACTGAGAGGAACCACAATTGTAACTTCCTCATCTTCAAATGTGTATATTGAACCGTTGTCTTGCAGGAGGCCATGAGACCTAGGAGATATTGAATCTGCCTTGCAGGCTGAGTGGGCTGTACTGTGAAGAGATGGATCGGTTACTTAGATTGGAACCATTCTTGTGGTAAGTATTTCCTGCTTGAGTGTCTAGGATTGCTCCTGTGTAAGCTATTGATGACACTGGGTCTAGTTTGGATTTTTTTCTAGTTCACTTCTATGCTCAGCTCTTGGAGAAGTTGCAATACATATGGTATTTGAGAATGTAACTTTTTTGTCTCTCGACACTATAAGCCAATCATCCAATTGCAGAAAAATTCCAATTCCACTTGTCCTTAGGTGTGCAACAATCACTGCTATGCACTTTGCGAAAATGCATCGAGCAGTACACAGGCCAAAACAGCAGTACCTTGTACTGTTACACTGAGTTGCCCACAGTGAACCTCAGTTATTTCCTGTGAGCTTCTTGAATTCCATTGTGCAAGTAGGCCTAATGTCGCAAGCCACCATTCCTGATGCAAGAGTGGCAGTATGTCTTGCAACGCTGTCATTTGAAACTTATTCACATGGACAAACTTGTTCAAGTGTCTCAGGTCCATTACTGGCTGAATTCCCCCTACTCTCTTGGGGTTTGGAAATAGCACAAGTAGAAGCCCTCCCACCTCCTTCCCCATGGTACAGGGACTATAGCCCCTTTCATCAACAAATCCTTCACTTCTTCCAGCAGAACGGTGTCGCCAGTGTGAAGCAGACACCTTTGAAAACCAGCATTGTCTTGAACTCAATGGTGTATCCTGAAGATAATATCTTAAGAACCCAACAATCTGATGTTATGTGGTGAAGTAGATTGTGTTGAAGTGGGGGCTGCTATAGTTACCAGTATCAGAGTAGCTGATGCATCACCTACTGCCAAGATTTTTACAGACATGCCCTGTGTTATGGCTGCCATTAAAGGATATGTTTGTGTCTGTCTCTCAGAGTGAAAGGATTTCCATGACCTATCATTGTGGTAGTCATACAACAAACCAGGAGAAAAGAGACCCAGACTACCAGCTGCAGTGGGTTTGAGTGGCCAAAGTAGAGCAGTGTGAAAACCTGCAAGAATGTCAACTTGACATAGTGGCAAGATGGGCTGCTCTCAGTGCATAGCAAACAGGGGAGTTAGCTTGTGTAACTAACTGGCATTGCTGATGCTGACTGACTTGATGTTAACAGGACCTGTTGGTCTTTTGCCTGAGGCAGGAAGCCTCTGAACGTTGAAGTGGATGGAGTGCTTGTGTTGGAATCCAGAAATGATAAGAGCGTTTGGGCAGTAGAAGGATCCAGCCCAATTTCCACCCCCTTGATATCATCACCATCACTCTAGATGTCAAAGGTTGTCAGTTCTCGACGTCGAGGGGTCACCTGACATGACTCCGTTAAAACTGGTATACACAGAGCTGAAGTTATGCCCTGACATTGAACTGTTGGCATCGATGGCACTGAGGACTGCAGACACATCATAGCCAGTGAGATTGATGAGGTCTGTATTCTTTTCGGCATTAAGACTGACATCAATATAGAGATTGATGTTGGCCATCCCAGGCATCTGCATCGACGGCTTCAATGTCCAAGATTGTAGCTGCGTAGTAAGGCTTGGCATCGAAGGACAGCTTGGTGTTGAAGGTTGATGTCAATGGTTTCGGCGTTTGTGGTCTCAAGTGTTGCTTCTTTCAGGGTCAACAGTCTTGACATTGAGGTTATTTATTACATCCTGTAAGCTCGATGGTTTTCCCCAGTATTGAGGCGTGGGTCTTTTGCCTCTTTATAGTCGGTTCTCCCGCATTCTCCTCATTCGAGTGACGTTTTTCCTTAGGTTTCTTTGGTGGTTTTGGAGATTTGAATGAAAGGGCCGAGGATTTAGTCTGTGTTTGATCTGCAGTCCTTGG
The DNA here is from genome assembly GCF_027244095.1 of Hemicordylus capensis. NCBI lineage: Eukaryota > Metazoa > Chordata > Lepidosauria > Squamata > Cordylidae > Hemicordylus > Hemicordylus capensis. The sequence goes on along the minus strand of NC_069659.1, from coordinate 91,348,898 downwards.
GCTGCAGACAACCGGGCAGCCCCAGCCATAGATGCTGAAGGCATGAAAGGGCTCAGGATGTTCAAACAGGACGACTCACAACCTAAGCTCCCTGTTTCGCCTTCTCTGCTTCAAGAAAGACATACAGATCTTGCATGTCGAAGTATTGTGGCTTTTGCCAAGGCAAATCAGACAAGAATCATAATGATCTTGTGAAAGAAGCTTAGCTCCGCACTTGGAGCACCATTTAAAAGTTTTTTCCCCTGTCTTCTTGGGCTTTTCCATAGTTGTTGTCATTGAAGTTCGAAGTCAAAACCAGAATAATCAGACATCTTTTTAGAAAAAAGTACACAGAACTCACTGGATAGCGCAGAACCAAGTTGCGGAGCTGCAACAACTGAGATGTGATTGCTATGACCATAGAAAAGGAACTGAGGGAGTGGCGTTCTTCCCGCCTTAAATATCATCCACGTGGTCACGAGGCGCAGGGCTTGAACGCCACAAGGAGTAGTGGTACTCCACACAGGGAGGATTCTGCGTAGGTGCAGAACCAATTTCTTATGGAGCTCAACGGATCACGATCCAGATCATGTGGTATTTGGACAGAGTGTAAATATAAAGGAGTGGAAATATTTTGCCTGAAATTTACATTACTATTGTTGGAATTTAGACAAAAAGAGAGATCTTCAAGGTTCAGAGGTATTTCAGAAAGAATTGGCCAAAACATCAAAAAATTGCTGGTGGAGGAGTTTATATTACTTTTGGGAATCTCAGCTGAAGAGGTGAAGTTACAGATTGAGGCAGTTCTTTGCTTAATGAAAGAAATACCAGCCAGAATTCCAAGGAAAACTAAGGATTACAAATTTTTGACAGATGTTTTGAATCCCAATGGAATATACTTCAGGGGGGAATTATTGGAGGGAGTTTCTTTTTTTTAATAAGGCTAAGAAGAACAGATTTACAGAGCTCCTTAAAGTGCAAGAATTCTGGTGGAAATATATATTTTTAAAAAACTTATCTTTTGAGCATCCAGCTCCTTCAACACATAATTCAAATTAGACTAAATAGAGATTAGAGGACTCTCTCTTGGAACATTAATGGGTTAAATACAAAAAACAAAACAAAACAGACTCTTTCATTCTTTTAAGAAACAAAATTTGGACATTGTGTGTTTGTAGAAGACATATCAGAAAGCAAGAGAAAATTTTTTTAGTTAATAAGGCTTTTGGACAAGGATTTGTTTACCTAGACAAGAAAAAAAAAGGGGGGGGTAGTATTTAATGTCAAATAATAATTTGAATCTAAATTGATTTTTAAAGATGAGGAAGATAGGTTATTAGCACTGGAAATTCAAATATTTGGAATTAAAATGGTAATAATTGGAACTTATGCCCCTAATGAAAACAAAGCTGAATTTTATAATTATTTAGATTTTTAAGTTGGATTTGATGATTAGATTTTAAGTTCTGACAATTAGTTTCTAAATGTATAAAGTGTTACTTTTGGAGGAGACAAGAGAGGAAGTGGTTAAAACGTTTATGAAAAAGTGGGCTCAAGATGTGGGGTGCAATATAGAAACGGTAACCTGGGAAAAATTATGGAAAACTGATTTAAAATTCACTGTATCTTATGCTCTAAAAGGAAATTATTATAAAATAATGTATAGATGATATTTGATAACAAAAAAAATGGCATTGATGTATATATGTATAGAAATGGAAAAGTTGTTATCACGAAAAGAAGTGCGCGGGAAGTCAATTTGTAATTGTGTTTACTATGACTGTTATTGGTAAAAGTTAATAAAAATTTGAAATAAAAAAAAAAGAAAAGAAAAAAAAGAAATTTACATTACTATTGAGCAATAGAGAACACAGTCCTACCATTATCATCAAGATGTTTCATCCAGTCATGTAGTTTGGGATCCACTTCTTCAAGCTCACTTAAAACATGAACAAAAATTCTTGTCTTCACTCTATTGTTTTTCTGGATTAAGTATTTTATGAGCTGTTCCATTACTTCATTTGATGAAACACTACTAGTTGAAAATACAGCATAATCCTCTTCGCTAATTACCCCACATGAAAGCAATCCATTAAGAAGTCTGAAGGCATCATGTACGCCTATCTTTATTTTCTCAGCATTCTGTACAATAAGTTGCAGGACTTTATCACCAGTAAAAAAACACTTCTGAATATTTCCTAAGATAAAACAAATAAAATGCAATGACTGCCAGGCTCTAGAGATAGGTAGGACACTATACACAAAGAAACATGGAGATTCTCAAAGATTTGTATACCTTTATGACTATCATAAAGTAGGCCACTGGTTCCTCGTTGACATTCTTCTGTACTGTCTTTTGTGGCTTTCAAGGCTACTTCTTTCATACACTTTTTCCTTAATTTTTTTTCTTGTTTTATTTGTAAGCTCCTAGAACTGATAAACAACAATGAAGCCCGATAGCATTTTAAAATATATATGTATGTACAGTTCTCAATCATTCAATCTTTACTTAAAAGATCAGTACCACCAATGTTTTACAGACATGGAAGTCTTAAAACCAGATAGTTGTCCCCAAGAGAGTGCCAGATCATGGAGGCAGTCTTTATGAACCGGCACTTCCACATGGGGACTGCGTACACAAGTCTATATACACATCGCCATCGTGATTTGTGTGATCAGTACCCCTTCAATGTTCTGCTCAGCTGCATAAATCACAGTGGTCACATAAGGAGGTCCCATGTAGAGATGCCAGCTCACAGAAATTGGCACCTCCATGTGCCACTGATGACACAGACCAGTCATCAATTCAGTGGCAAGACCACTTGCTCCCAAAGCTCACACATGGGTGATGCCATTAACTGTGAACTGATTTTCAAGAATATCTGTAACTCTCAATATTAATAATATATTATCTGTATATTATTCCTAAAAGCAATTGCCCATATTATGGTAAAACTAAGCATGTTTAAGTGATTTTGTGCTTTATTCTTTCATATAATTAGTCTGCAGCATGAAGCCTTGATTTCACAATTTATAGAAATAGTAATTTTACTGTCTAGCCTATTCCACCCCAAGGGCCCATGCAAAATGAATGAAAATATATGTCCAAATAATAATCCAATTAAAAACAAAGGGCATGACCTATCCCCTGCCGTGAATACAACTGAGCACACTGCAGTACTATGACCAGCCATGATTTCCAACCTGACATGCAGAGGCTCTGCCCTTGGAAAGGTCATGTGCTTGGAAAACAAGCAACCTATGCACAAGTGTGAGACAACTGCAACACACACACAAACCCCACCCCTTCCTCTCCCATTCCAGGAAATGAGATTCAACATCCATCTTGTCCTCCGGCAATCGCATTGCTCTGAAAACTAATAGCTTGTGTTCCTTGCATAGCTAGGAAATTTTCCTGAAGCATTTCTACTTGGATAGCTAGGAAACTTACCTCAAACATTTCTGCTTATCAACAGGCCTTGGGAGTTCCTTGGGTTTTATTTTATGTTCAAACTAAGGGGGAAGAAAAGTAGTTGTTTCAAAGATTTTTCTTTTTCTTAATACTTTTTCATTAAGATCATATGGGGGGGGGGAATAGATACTGCTCTGCCATTAGATCAACATATATTAATATGAAAACAAAGTGGAAATTTGTTCACATTATTATAAATTAGACACTCGTTCAGAAAATGAAGGTTTCTTTTAATCAATTTTTGAAGCTACTGGTGTGGTACTTTCTTCCTCTGGCCCATCATCATTTGCTGATCTACTAACAGACTTCCAATATCTCTTAAACTCTATTCAAGAATTACATAGGACACACATACAGGTATCTTGTACACATGCACAGGTTTTGTGTGTGAACAATTCTGTGTGTGTTCATTTAAAAAGTGTACTTGGTTACAGTTCTCTTCAAATGTAAGTTACACACAGGGAGCTACTACAGTACATGCATTGAACATACTGTATGAATAGTACATGTGTACAGATGTGTACACTGTACACAGATTGTATATGTGTTGAACATATGAATAGGGCTACTATTCTTGTCAATTAGACCCAAAATGCAAAATAGGGCCCCCTCAGTGTAAGCCTCAATTTTATGAATTCCCCTTTCAAGGAAATACCACAGGCCACTGAACATGAAACATTCGGGGCTCCCTTAATTGTGGCAAAGAGACCAGCAGCAAACAAAATGATTATGCCCTTATTTCCCTCAATGGTTTCTCTGCTGAATCAATTCCCCCTCCCACCTTAGCTGCATTTAAAATGTTACACTGGCACCACCATTTCACCACTTATATGACAAGGATTAGTTCATTTTTGAAGGGGAAACTGGTGGTGGGGGTGGGGGACTGCATAGTCCTAGAGCTGGCTCCCCAGCTCTTAGTCAACAGTTGGTTATGCACATTAACTGAAAGTAAGAGTCCCAAACTTTATGTCTGTGCCAGGGCTATAAGCTTTACAGTCATAAATGAAAACCTTTCTCTTTTAAAAGCAATTTAGTGACCTGTGTGGTATTCATTGCTTAATTACTAGTTTACAGTGGCTGACATCCAGAGGATTGTTGCGCTACTGCAAAAAAACACGTTGCACACACTTAAAGAGTGTGTGGAGCTGCTGTGCAACCACTCGTGGAAGACCTTTTCTGGGAAACATACAAGGTTATTCAATGTGTCAACTTTCCACTAGCACAAGAATTAGATTGGAACAGAAATTCTTTTCTTTGCACAATTTAACTCTGCTACATCTTTGCACTTACAAAACATTGGTCTGGATGTAGGCCATTGTTACTGTATTAATTTTATAATTTGCATTGGTTATTATAGTCTATGAATATGAACCATGTTGTTTTCAAGAAGGGTAGACTATACAACTTTTTAAATTAAGTAAAGTACTAGGATTTCTCATACAACCAATACTGACCCAGGACTGGAGAATTCTCTATCTTTAATACTCCAATGATGCAAAGTTATAATTCTTACCCTATGTTTGATAAGACCAGATGCACTGAAGACAACAATGTTAGTAATGAGGCCTTTACAATCTGGAGTGAAACACATCTCTTGAAGAAAATCCTGTGGGTATCAGCAGAAAACATATCCCTGTGGGTAGGATTTCACTACAAGCACAGCTGAATGCACATTTTCAAAAAACAGAATTTAAGCACTGCATGAATAGTCACGTGGAACATATGCACAATTTTTTAGTTTAAAAAAAACTGTTCTGCTAATTTTTCTTTGTTTTATCAACTTTACTACAGCTAAATCTGAACTGAAGGGAAATTATTTTTAATTCATTAACTCAATGTAATGAATGTTAGGGATGTGTATGGAACTGGTTCCTTGCACACCAAGATGATGGGGAGGGGTTGCTCTAAACAGCGGGGAGGGTGCCCTTACCTCCACTGCCACATTTCCCCCTCCAGCGCTGCTTCCAATACTGCTGTTGTGGGGCAGCTGAATACCCTCTTGTCGCCCAGGTCAACATCATACTAGAAGTGGCGGTTGCGCATGTGCACCCACACCTTCTGGTATGACACTGACTGGGGCGGCAAGAGGATATACGGCTGCCCTGCGGCAGCAGTTTTGGAAGCAGCACCAGAGGGGAAAATGCAGCAGGGGAAGTAAGGACACTACCCACCACACACACACCCCTTTGAACCGGCTCGAACGCTGGTCTTTCGAACCGGTTTGGCAGTCTGTTAATAGACCGCCAAACTGGTTCATGCACACCCCTAACAAGTGTTTCATTTCTGATCCATCTTGGACTGGGAGCAGAACATCATCTTCATCTCTCTCACAAAGACACTGAAGAAATTGCATTAGATAACATTCTATATACCAAAATACCTTGATCACTGAAGAGAAGAAATAGCACTTTCTTCGAGTTTTATGCACAAGAAATTTAATAGGACAGATGAAGGTGGTATTCATTTGTTTCAGAGCATGAGCCGACTACACACAGTCAAATATTTACCACTACTTCAAATAACTCGAATAAAGGATTTCCTGGCCTTATTTTTCAGTAAGAAGAAATAGGACCAACACAAGCAGCTGTCTTCAGGTAACTGGCTGCTCTAACTGGCTGCTCCCAACTCTGTGGAGTAACTATGATTAGAATAAATTTGGGGGCAAGGGGGAGAACGACAAAGGAAATAATCATTTGTCTTTTGAGACATTAGAATCTTTCTAGAATTTCCCTTATTGCATGACCTCTGGAGAGCCAGGACTGCAAGTAATAATGTGTTCAGCAGTAACACGGCAAGTATCCTATAAATGCATTTCTCCACATGCCTATTTCGTTCATTGTCTTTCACTACAAATTTGGTCTCTTTTGAAGTACAATTCAGTGCAACAGGTCATCAGAATGTGGATGTTACCTTGTTATTTTTATCTTTGTCTGTTGTTCCTTTCAGCTTCTTCCAACAGCTTACATGAAATTCAACTATACACTGTTCACAGCAGGTAACACGTATAAAACCCTGAAATTTGGAGACCACAGAAATATAAGTACTAGGCCTCTTAAGACTAAGTCAACATAAATATGTCATTTTCTAAGATTCTATTCAACAGACTTTCATATTTACCTTGAAGTCTGGATCATTAAAATATATTTTCATTTTATGTGCTTGGCACTGCTGGTAGCGACAAACTGCATCTGGATTTGGAGGAAACTTGCATTCCTTAATACACTCCTCCAACATAGCCTATAAACAGTAAAATCAAAGTTATGTACTGTAGCTTCCTCCCTGAGTTTTTGTACAAGAAAATTCAAACCAACTTTGAAAGAGTAAGACTGTGCTTAAAATATTTTCTGATATGCTTCAATTTAAACTAGACTTAAAACATATGCTAAGAATGCTACCAAAATTCACAGCCTCATCAAGTGACCCATCATCACATTAATGCACTGAAGACTTTCATTTCCCCTTACAGTAGTGGGTTATTTTTTTACATGAGAAGGTAAGGTTGTCTTCTATTATTTACACTCCTAATTCGCACATCTGGGCACCAATCAGGTGGAAGGAATCCATGTGATTCACCCTGCTCATATGGCTAGAGATTTCCCAACATTACTAGAGCAAGGTAGGACAAAGTCACAGGAAAGTGACTCCCACATCTCCGGGGCAATACATGAAGGGACATTTTAGGGTTTTTTTCTGCCAGTGAAATTAGTTCAAAAATAGATCTGTTCACCTAGACAGTTAAAATTAATTTAAGGAAGTTCATGACCATGTTTTCTCTACATAACTAGCTATCAACCAACATGGCTCTGACTCAATGAAAGGCAATTCATGTGCAAAAAGTGTGTTACTGTGTAGGAGATCACCCTGTTTGGAAATGCAGAAGGCTGCCATCCTTCCTGTAAAGGAAGCCTTGTGGAACTTGAAGGACTATAGAGGCAGAACAAACTGGAAGGACATGCCCCAGAGGAAGAAGCAGCTTCTAAAAGTGTTGCCTACTGAAGAGGATGAGCAGAGTCACTCATGCCAGTCTACAGTGAACACGAATGTAGGTTTCTCAGCTTTCCTAATTTTCATCTTCATGCAATCCACAATGAAGCTTCAATTCATCCGAGAAAGACAATACATGAAGTGGCTTATGGTCAGCTGTTTTATTTACAAGATAGCATTCTTACTTACCTGTAATTTCTCTGTCCGTGTCTCTTCAATAACTATCGAAGTTGTAGGCCAAGTTAATATACCAGGCACAATCTTATGGCTAATCACAATCTTTGATTTAGTAAATTGGTCCATAGCATCCAAAAACCTATAATGTAAGCAAAGACTTAAGTTGCACATCACATTTTATTTTATCCAAGTGTCCCTAATGGAGGAGTAATTGGTATTTTGGATCCCAAAGCAGCTGAGTGTTATTCTTTCCCCAAAAAGTTTAACTAAGTATGAAAATGGAAGATAGCTACAGAATTTTTGGCTAGCTACATTTATGCCTTTCTGAGGAGGAAAAATCAAATCTATTCTAGTTTCTAAGCTCCCTTTCACAGGAAAGAGCCAATCCAATTCAAGGATGCATGCTTTCTCCATTCTAGTGTTCTTGGCACGGACAACCTCCATGCTGATACCATTACCACTTACTAATCCTGCTTTGCCAATTAGCGACAAAGGAAGCTGCCGTATACTGAGTCAGAAAATTAGTCTATCTAGCTCAGTATTGTCAACACAGACTGTAAGCAGCTTCTCCAAGGCTGCAGGGAGGGAACTTGGAACCTAGATGCTCTTCCCAGAGTGGCTCCATCCTCTAAGGGGAATATCTTACAGTGCTCACATGGAGTCTCCCATTCATATGCAACCAGGGTGGACCCTGATTAGCTAGAGAGAGAAGTCCTGCTTGCTACCACAAGACCAGCTCTCCTCTTTGGATTCTTCTCTTCCTTACTGCTCTGTCAGCAGCTACTTTCCTTTGAGCAAGTGGGCAGCATCTTCCACCTCCCCAAAGACGTTTCTTACAAGCCATCAAAAGAAGGAGCAGCCCACACATTAACTTAGGGAGAAGCAACCACTGAGAGCACATGGGAAGCAGCAGTGCACCAAGGGGCCAAAAGCTAAAAATAAATACTTGTGAGGAAAGGCAGGCAAAGCAAAGAGAAGACAAGCAAGTTTGGAAGCCCTCTCTATCCCCTGCTGCTGGCCTGCCTGCATGTATCTCATGGAGCTGAATCTGATCTTTTCTTCTAGGGACTAATAACAAAAGGTAAGAATGTGCTCCTAAACTGAAAGGACCCTGAGCACTCAGATGCAACTACTGGTTAGTACATTTCTTTCTGATCAAAGACTATTAACATGTTTTAAATCTCTCACCAGATGTATTCTACTATGAATATTTATATACCACTTTTCAACAAAAGTGCTCAACATGGTTTACAAATAAAAATTATTAATTTCTTTCAAATATGCGTGGGTGAAGTTGGAGGGAGCCAAAGGTGAGAAATTGCCCCCACCATAAATTGATGGAGAACTGAACAAGTAAATAAGTTTCCTGCATTTCTACCAAGAGTCCACACACATGAACGTTTCCTTCTCCAAAACCTATTTTGTCCCCGCCACCAGCTATTTTTCTCTGGTGCTACCATAGCAATTATTATGCCTGTGCAATTATTCAGCTTTGAATAGCAAAAGCCATACATGCACAGCCCCGCTGGCACTGCGCAGCGGTGCACACTTCCAATGTACACCTCTACATAGGACCCAGCTTCCAAATCAACTGCTCACTGGTTCCAGGGGCCCCTTAAAGAGCAGAAGCCTTGCTGTGTTTCAGTGCCATCTTGGAAGGCACGCAGGGTGTGCTAGTAAGTGTAGTCCTTTCCAGTGCTCCCCACATGCCTTCTAAGTTAGTGCTGAAATGCAGCATGGCTCCAAGCTCTCTAAGGAACCAGTAACACCAGTTTGGAAGCTGGGCCCTGTGTGAAGGTTCATGCTGGAAAATGTGCACCTCTGCATGATGCCAGTGGGCTGGATGTGTCATTTGGCTTCAGCTATTTGAAACAAGACAAATCTAGCATGCAATCTAGCAGGTAGACAAATATAGCAGGCATAAATAATTAGAAAAGACATTTAAAATATCAGCTCATTAAAGAGCACGAAAGCTTTATTTATGGAAATTAGCTCACTTTTAAAAGCAAAACACTACTCACTTGTTTTGTCTCAAATATACTTTCCCAATTCCATAATGTGCTAAGCAATTAAATTTCACTTTCTGATACTGCTCAATTATCTTATTAAATTGATCTTCAGCTTTGGCCAGTTCCTTTGAAGTAAATGTAACAGTACAAGAATCATTTCAACACCCACACAGTCATCTGTTTAAGATGATACAAAATTGACCTGAAATATAACTTTTAAGCTAACTCCATACCACCTGAAAGCATCCTGTGCTTCTACCCTCTCATAAATCAGCTTTTAAAATAAGGCTTTTATGCTTCTACTCCATATACAAAGCATAATTTAATTTCCAGGAGAAAAAAGGAAAATATTTATCTGTGCAAAGTGATTTTTTTGCCCTACTGATATTAACATAATTATGAGCTAATTTAAAAAAAAGTTATTAAGTGCAGATTCTTATGATATGTGCATTTGGCTGCAATCGCTGCTAAAGACCAAAACACTCAGATTTAATAACAGCAAAATGCATGGTTTCTGAGAACAGCAATGTTAAAATAAACCGTATAGTTACTTTCTACAAACAGGCAATATATACTTTAGTTGCTCTGTGTACTCCATAGAAGAGCAAGGTAAACATCTTAAAATAAATACATTTGTAAGATGTGATATTGCTTGCCCTGGAATTTATCTTCCTGAGTTTGAGTAATGCTGGAGTACTACACTATGGGTCATAACCCAAAGCAGAACCTTTGGCTAACATCAAATCCTGTGACAAATTCAGAAAATGGACAATTTATATATTCTTGCTTAACACACATATTTTACACATCAGCACTTTTAAGCAGAATTTTACATTGGATGAAGATTTTTTGAAGGTGCACTTTCTCAGAGTAGGGACTGAAATACATGAAATAGTACATAATATGCATGCTCTACATAATGTATCAAGTATCTTTGATACATGGAAACAACATCTATCCCCTCTTAGCTTCTCATCCTTAAAAAGTCTTGCTAAATACATTTAAGAACTTCTGCCGATGACAATGTACAGTAGGTTAAACAAGTATGTTTGTGCTATATAGCATATACTGCATTGTATACCAGGGTAGCAGTCTTGAGTTTTCTAAATCCCTTACCTATCTATGTACCTTTGGATTCCCCCATGCTATCGCACCATTCATTTGCTTCAAGTAATTTGTTTTCATATATGTACATAAGCACATGAAAATGTTTGAAATATTAGCTCAAGTTACAGAAGAAAAGATAGCACAATATACTAGTATGTGGCTTTTGACAATATTTTTATATTTTTACATTATTGCATATAAAAACAAGATTTGTTGGCTTCACCTTTTAGTCACGAGACTTTCTAGTGTGTCCCTTAGAAGGAAACAAGCTGTCAACTAGGGATGTGCACAGACTGGTCCGGAGCCCATTCTAAGGGCCTCCAGACCAGTCCGGACCTGGGGCCGGTTTGGCGGTTTGACACCGGGGTGTGTGTGTGTGTGTGGACCTTTAAGGGTTGGGGAGGGTGTACTTACCCCTCCCACTGCTTTCCCCCTTCCAGCGCTCCTGTTTTTGAAGGCATTTGGGGCAGCAGGGTACCTCCCTGCTGCCCCTTCCCCCCGTTCATCAAAAGGCGTCAAAAGCCTGACTACACATGTGCACGTCACGTGCGCGCACACGCAGTCAGGCTTTTGAAGTTTTTTGACAAGAAACGGGGGAAGGGGCGGCGGGGAGGTACCCTGCCCCCCCCCAATGCCTTCAAAAGCAGCGGGAGGAGTAAGTACACCCTCTCCCGCCCTTAAAGAGCCCCCCTTCCCAGCGCCAGACCGCGGAGGTGCGTTTCCGTGCACACCACTACTGTCAACAACCTGTCCTAATAAGTTCAGGTCATAAATTGTTCACTGCCATAACTGGCATTTCAATAAATGTCAGTTGACACAATAGTATGTCCTATGTTGACACAACAGTATGACACAATAGTATGACTGTATGAACACAGTCACAGACACAATAGTATGAAGTCTTACCTCAAGCTGCCCTATTCCAAGGAGAGCAGTAGCATACCCATAGATTACCACAACATAGTCAATAAGAGCAAGATTCAGCTCCTGCAATGTTTTAAAAACAAACAAATAAATAGCAGACAAGAAAACATGTATGTTCAATGACACACTATGAACTGGACCTTGTGTTCCATGAACAGAAGCACCCTCCATGAATGGAAGGTAAGTTGCACTCACAGAATTGCCCACAGAACACAACTCCTGTCTACAGATTGCAAAATCAGGATCCAATCCGCTGTCCTCAAGAAGGGAACCAAAGAGCACTCACTGTTATTCTATAATACATTTACATTCACAAGAGCATCCCTCAGTTGTGTAACCATCATAAACTATATTAACCACAAGAGCCTCTATTTCACAAGCAGAAAATGTAAGGTAATGCTAAAAAAAACACCCTTGTTCAATTAAACAAAGGATAGCAAAATGTATTTATTCTTCTCAGGTACATGATAGAGAAGCAGTGTTATCAGGAAAATTCTGGAGCAGTGCTGAGAGAAGTGGGAAAGCACTGAAGAGGACAGGAGCAAGATTATCAAGTGCAGGATGAAGAAAGCCACACACCTCTTGCTTGGACACACAAGGCTGGCCGTCATATACAAACAGCACCAGGAGGAGAAACATTGTGAAATACAAACAAAAAATGTTTGTGCAAGAGAGGAGGGGCAATTTTCATTGATCTCCCTTTCTTCTGTGCCCCTTGGGGGGGGGAGAACACCCTGCTTCTGTGCCCCTTGGGGGGGAAAACACCCTGCTCCTGTCCCCTCCCCACCAACTCTCTGGGGTTCAGCCAGGTCTTTTTTTGAAGGACACAGGGGTCTGCAGAGGAAGAGGGCAAGGATCAACAAGTTACTCCCCCTTGTTCAAACAGAAATTCTATTTGTGGAAATACTAGCTGGGATCACTAATTCACTAAGATGTACCTGTGGCTAATCCTATGTGTGGCAGCTCTCACGAGAGAAAGCAGCAGCGGGAAGTGGGGAGAAAAAGCTGCAGCCGGGGGAGAGAAAGCGGCAGCAGCCGGGGGTGGGGTGGGGAGAAAAAAGGGACAACTATAGGGACAGATGTTCTGTGCCCAGGCCAGCTAGTATTCTATTGTTCTTGTAAGAACCCCAAGAAAAAGTCTAAACTGATCTTAACAGATCTATCCTTTACATTACCTGTAGCTGGGATGGATCTAAAATATTCAATAAACGCGCAAAAGATTGTTCAGCATTGCGAAAACGTTGATCCATTAAAGATGTGCATCCATCTTTTATGAAAGTCTTTAAAACATCTAGCGATACTGGTAAATCCCCCTGCAAAAATCAACCTTAAGTAAGTAGGGAAAGTTATCTTCACTGTATTAAAAAACATTATTTTTATGCAGCCTGTCTGGACCAATAGAACCAGTGGGCAACTGTCCTACTGGTTCCCAGCAGAATTCTGTAGTTGGATGGAGCATGAATCTTACCATGCTGTCAGCTGACCATATTCCAACCAGCCCAGGCAGGGGGACAGGGTAGAGAGACAAAACTGTCATAGGCATTTCAAGGCTTGCTGAACAGCCAAACAGCAATCAATCCTGCTCATTCAGAGGCAGTAGGGCAGGACTGGAGGAACTCCCTTCCAGGGAAACAGGATAACGTCTCTGAAACTTCTCCTCTAGAATGGGATGGGAGAAGTTACCCATCTCAGAATAGCTTCCTCCTTGGAAGGAGAACTAGTGTAGCATTTGAAGCAGATTCATTCTTCTTACCTACACTGCAACATCACAATTCACGAAAGAGTTTCCAAGATTAAAGGCTCAAGTTGAAAACTTAAGTCCACCACAAAGGTGGCATGGTCACACTTGTGTTTAGCCTAAGTTACTGTAAGTTACTGTAAGGCTATTGGTCTTTATTCCCAAAATGTTTTGATATATACTATTTAAACTGTAATATCAGGGGATATGCATGAGTTAGCTACAGATATGAAACTTTTAGCAGCACTCTTCCCGTACAGAGTAAACAAGAACTGTTGCCCCTGAAAGTGATACTATTTACCAAAATGCTGGAAGAGAATTATAAGCCACCCTGGACTTGATGGACTTAATGATACTTAAGTATATAAAAATATATGCATCTGATTTCTGTGCCTCAATTTTAACTCACGGGCCTAGGATATTGCCTTAAAGTATTTTTATAATGCAACTTTCATTAAAATCAGTGACACTTTGTATATGAGTTCAATGGCCAATCGTCTCCACTATGGCCAATGGCCTTCCTCTGTTCTATGCAATGATTCATCACTGATTGCACCTTTCTTGCAACTTCTTGCCATTTTAAATCACCTCTGCTTTTCTCCATTTCTTTTAAAGAAAAACAGGTTGCTTAACATTCATAAAAATGGGTTTCGTACCTACACGGAAACTTCAGGTAAAATTTGTTAGCTCCTCATGGCGCTGACCAACCCCCACAGTGCCTGCCCCGCGCTTGCTCACATCGGCTGTTTGGCACCTTACAGTTCAGTTTCTTGATGGCTGCTCCAATGCAGTCTTTCCTTTAAGTGTGTGGACTTGGAACATATTGCTTGCAGTTTCTGTTGAGGGGATGGATGGATAGGAGGGTTTTACGAATGTTACCCAATCACTATCAGATCACCTGTTACAGGTAAGCAACCTGTTTATCTGGTAACATCCATAAGAATGGGTGACTCACAAAATACATCACTCCTGGAGCAAGCAGCTACTGCAAAATTCATTTGAGTACATCCCTCCTAAAATTAGCTGTTGCTACTGAGCGGAGGTCCATTGCATAGTGCTTTACAAATGTCTCTTCCAATGCCCATGTAGAAGCCATGTAATTAATTAATTCCAGACAAGTGTGTTACTGAGGCTGCATACACCCTCATAGAGTGGGCTTCTACTGCTTTAGGCGGATCCACCTTCTGCATCTTGTAGGCCAGGTAGATAGGCCTCTACTAGCCAATGAGAGATCCTTTTTCTAGAGACTGGATTTCCTCCATCTTTCAGTTTATAAGTGACTAACATAAATTTTGATTTTCTAATTGTAGACACCCTCCACAAATAGAACAGAAGAGCACGTCGGTAATGTAAGATATCACGTATGGAGTCATCCTTGGCCTTGAAGCTGTGTATGTTCTGAATTGTTTCCATTTCACATTGTAGCTTTTCCTCATGGACATCTTTTTATCATTCAGCAAGATGCCGTCTAAAAGTTTATCCGCTATGCCGTTAGCCTTAGTGTTTGAAGATTTGGATGTAGCAGATGTCCTTGCTCCTGGGTAAGCAGATCCATTGTTGTTTGCCTTAAATGCACATGTAGCCCTGCCAATAATCTGAGTATTCAATGAAACCAAGGTTGCCTTGGCCACCACAGGGTGATCAGTATGCAACGGGTGTTGACCTGTAAAATCTTTGCCACGACCCTGTTGAGCAGTGGATATGGTGGGAACCAATATAAGAAGCTGTGCATCCATTGGAACTGGAATGCATCACCGTTCAATCGTCTTCCTAGACCCGCTCTTTAGCAGTATTGACTGCATTTGGCATTGCATCTGTCACAAAAAGGTCTACTGTGGGTTGTCCCCAGGCTTGGAACAGGCCTTTTAAGCAGCTAACGTTTACGTCCCTCTCGTGTTGTTGAAGGAACACTTGAGACCTGCTCAAGGCATCTGCCAGGATATTGTTTATCCTGTTTATGTGTAATGCTACCAGATGTATCTTCCGTGGTATGCACCAGTTTCATATCAGTTGGCTTAAATTGCAGAGGAAGCAGAACACTGCCCCGCTGCTTGTTCACATATGCTATAGCAGTTGTATTGTCCATCTACAGTTGGATTGTTTCCCCCAGCAGAGGCTTTTGAAACCATTGTAGCACTTCAAGGGCTGCCAGCAGCTCCAGAAAATTTATATGCAAATCTCTTTGAGTAGCACTCCAGAGCCCCTGAGCCTCCAAGTCTGACTTGTGAGCCACCCCATTCCCCATCCGGTCAGAGAGTCATCTGTTGTTATGCAAACTTCCAGTACCGGTACCTTGGATGGTGTTCCCTCTAAAAGGTTCATATCATTTATCTACCATAACAGAATTCAGAACCGAGTCTGGTATGCATAGATGAAGGTTCTGGCTCTCCACATACATGCGGAATGCCGCCAACCACCATTGCTGTAGTTTCCTCATGCATAATCTGGCAAAGTAGACCGTGGCCACACAAGAGATGCATTAATACTTAAATTGTCTGAGCCCTTTCAACTGGGCTTAACTCATTGCTAGAACCAACTTCCGTATCCTATAAAAACTGTCTTCTGGCAGGAAGGCTCTCTGCTGAACTATATCAAGAACCGCACCTACGTATTGTAGTCTTGTGACGGGTACTAAATGTGATTTCTTCCAAATGATTTGGATGCACAACCTTTCCAGGAGAGCTGTCATGCAATTTACCTGGGAAAGTAACTCTTCTCATTTTTGCTATCAGAAGCCAGTCATCTAGACTGTAAATGTGCCACCACCATAGCCATGCATTTGGTAAATACTCTGGGTGCTGTCGACAGCCCAAAGGGTAGCACATTGTACTGGAAAATGTTGTTGCCCACTGTGAACCTCAGATACTTTGTGTGACTTCCGTGTATGCCACTGTGAAGATACTCATCCTTTAGGTTCAATGTTGCAACCCATTCTTCCCCGTGTAAAAGAGGCAGGGTAGCTTGCAACGTAATCATCCAAAATATTCTCACATCGACATATAGATTCAGCCACTTCAGGTCCATTACAGACCTGCTTGGGGATTTGAAAGTATCGGGTGTAAAATTCCCCGTGTCTGCTTGCCCACTGTAATGGGGAGATTGCACCTTTTTCTAGCAGTGACCCAACTTCCTTCATCAACGCTATTGTGATCTTCACACCGTCATAGACTGGCAACATCTTGAACTCGATGGCATAACCGGTTTGGACTATACAAGGCACCCACCCATCTGATATTATATTATTGCATGCTTAAGAATGACTTGCCAGTCTGATGTTATGACCGACATTGATGTTTGATGTTAATGTTGGAGATATCACTGGATTTATGACATCACTGCTTTTAGGGAAGAGGGTGTTGCCTCTCCCATTGGTTTTTTACCTGGGCTCACTATGCAATCAAAAATGTTGTTCAGATTGCTGGGGAGCCTTACTACAAGCCACTTGGTTGCTCTTATTCTTTTGGAAGTATGCTTCTTACTGTGCACTTTTGGAAAGGTTTCCAAAATTCTCTTGTCATATTGGCAGTAGCCACCTTGTTTATGATCATATAGTTGATACCTGGAATATGTAAGGGATGATTTCGTAGATGTAAAAGTCTTTGCTGTATAGATTTTTTGCATTTTCCCATTGTCGTATGTGTCGTCACAGAACAGACCCTTGCCATCAAAAGGAAGAGCCTCTATCTTGTCTTTCACATCTTGTTGCAAGTTCGTAGAGAATAACCAGGCATGTCTCCTTAGTAAGACTGCTGTTGCCAAAGAACAAGATTCAGTTTCCTCTAAGTGCTTTGCATTACTTAGCTGCTGTCCTGTCGCCGAAGTTGTCTTGGCAAATATGTCAGCATTTTTTTTCTGGAATTCCTCTGGTGTCATATCATCCTTTTCCTGAAGGAGAGAGTCCCATAAGGAATGTGTGTATCTGGATAGGCATGCCATATAGTTGGCAACCTTAATGCCTAGACATTAACCACCCTGAGCCATTTTTTGAAGTGCGGTATATAAAACAAATCAATCAATCAATCAATCGACATGCATTCGCATTATGTCCCAACATATCCAGTTTTCTCCCTTCTATCTGCTGGGGTGATATGACGTCATGATCCTTTAGCGGTAGATGCGCAGTCAGTAACTAAAGAGTTTGGATTAGACTGTTTGAACAAGTAATCATTCTCTTCCTGTATTCTTTACAGAGTTTCCAACCACTGTTACCGCTAAGGAGTGCACATGTGCGCGCACTCACACATTTTCTGATGTCCACTCAGTTAATTTTAGATCCCACTCAGGTTGAATCAGGAATGTCCCACTCTGAATGCATGTGTGCACACACTGCCTTGACACTGCTGCCCAGAACAAAACTGATTCCACAAACAGACGAAAAAAATTAGAGAGAACACTGTTTCCAACCCTTTCAAAGTTGGTGTTGATGTCTGCAGCACTTGCCAAGTCGTATGAACAGCTTTCGTTACTACAGGAAGCATAGATAAGTATACTGGCTGAGCCATGTTTGACTTTTTCATAAAATTATATACATAGTCATCCACATCACTAATTCCATTAATTTCCATTCCCAATCCAAACCAAGCACCTCTGCCATCTCCACAATTTGGAGATGATAGGACTTCATTTCCTCTGTTGGTGAAATTGATGGTTTCATTGGGACATCATCCTTTGGGTCTGAAATGTAACCTGTCAAAACTAACTCTGACAAGTCAGAATCATAGTCACCCCCTGAGGACACTGGCTCTGCAAGATGAGACTCAGACTTGCTAGTGGAAGATGGAGGAGCCGGAACCCACACTCTTCTCAGTTCCTGAATCCGCAGCAACTCATGTTAATGTTTTACCTGGCACGTGAGTACTTCCAGTGCACACTTTCTTCCCTATATCTCATAAACATATCTGTGTAGACATACTTTTGTTTCACTGGTTTGGGTACCAACAGAGGCAAGGATGCTTGTACACCAGCATCTTGACCCACATAGATTGGTCTCACATTTTGTGCAGTGACGGGAGTGCTAATCTGAACAGCAGCATCCTGAATCAATACTCTCGGTGGAGTCATCTGAGTGGCAATTTGTTCTGTAGGAGGCTCCACAACTCTAGGGGGAGTCATCTGTGTTGCCATCTGGACCAGTTCCATACGCCTTATTCTACATAGTCAGCAGGGCGCACAGGGGTGGAATTTGTAGACGCATCACCCCATCCACCAAACAATAAGCTTGTCAAAGAAATCCCATATTGCAAGGGGGTACATGGAGTGTTTTTGGCACCTCCATTAACTCTTCCTCTTCCATATAGAGACCATGGCTCAAGCCCTGAAATGTCGATGCTAAGTGAGTACCGTCATTCGATTCCAGCATGGTGATAATGTTCTGTGCTGCCTCTGGGTAGAAAAGCACCTCAGTGTCGTCAACCGCATTGACATCAAACACCACCGGCGAGCAGTATCTCCACTCCAAAATAGACACTGGGGTCCTTGACGAGCAGTCCCTCTGTTCTGACAACACCAGGGTTCTCGCCATCTATGGGAACTGGCATGGGGTAGGCACCGGCAATAAAGAATCCGCTCAATGCCGAGGTGCTGGTGTCGACATCATAGCATTTCTTCCCCTTTCCGGCATCAATTTTGACGGCGATAGATGTGCTAGGCATTGTAAGCCAGACGGAAAGGGAGTTGTAGTGCTGGGCACCGACAAACGCTTTCCCCTTCATTCACTCTTCCCCTTGTGCTTTTTTGGGAGAGGAGAGCCCGAGTAATCTTCTCTTCTGCGCTTCCTATCCTTGTCTCAGTGGCAAGAAGTGCACCCCTCAGGAACACTCTGCTCCTTAAAAGGAAAGTCCTTCTATGAAATCGGTCCTGGCATCGAGGATTTAGACTGCTATTGGATTGCAGTTTCCAGCGCAGTGGAAACTGCGCATCTCTCTGGAGATGTGGAAACACCCTTTGGAGTTAGGGCTACTTCCAACAATGCTACCCTTAAGCGTGCAGCTCTATTTTTAAAAGTTTGCTTCGAGAACGAGCTGCAGATAGAGAACGCGGCCACTTTATGCCCTTCCCCAAAATATAGGAGACAGCGGTTATGACCGTCCGTAGATGGGATCTTCCCCCACATCAGGTATACCTCTTGAAGAGAGGAGAGCTGGTCTTGTGGTAGCAAGCATGACTTGTCCCCATAGCTAAGCAGGGTCTGCCCTGGTTGCATCTGAATGGGAGACTTGATGTGTGAGCACTGTAAGATATTCCCCTCAGGGGATGAAGAAGAGCAGAAGGGGAAGAGCAGAAGGTTTCAAGTTCCCTCCCTGGCTGAGAGAGATTCCTGCCTGCAACCTTGGAGAAGCCGCTGCCAGTCTGTGAAGACAATACTGAGCTAGATATGGCAGTTTCCTATGTTCCTATGAAGGTGGTCTTTTCCCTAGGCGTTGGGCTTGAAAAGGACATTTTGAAGTCGACAACTTTACCAGTTCATAGTCATACACTTTAAATCGCTTTGCTGAGGTACCAACATCCGTTACACAAAGAATAACTTTCCCCAGTCCGAGTCATACACAAGAAGTTATGATAGAGTTTCCAAAGTGTAGTCCGATAAGTCCAGACACAGTCTGAATCAAAAATTTTAAATTTAGATACTAAATTTTTTTCTGAGGAGCCAAGAAATAACGAAGAACCGAACGCACTGGTGGTCAGAAAGAAACTGAACTATAAGGTGCCAAACTGCCAATGTGAGCAAGCGTGGGGCACGCACAGTGGCGGTCGATCGGTGCTGCAAGGAGCTAACGAATTTTGCCCGAAGTGTTCTGCGCAGGTGCAGAACCCATTTTTATGGATATTACCAGATCACAAACCAGATCCAATAGCTATATTTATTCCCATGAGTCTCCTCTGCTGCTTAGTTTTTCAAAAGGTCACAGTAGAACTGGAAAAGGTGCAGAATAGGGCAACCAAGATGATCAGGGGCCTGAAGCAGCTTCCTTATGAGGCAAGGCTACAGCATCTGGGGCTTTTCAGTTTGGAAAAGAGGGGGAGACATGATCGAGGTGTATGAAATTATGCATCGAGTAGAGAGAGTGGGCAGAGAAAATGTTCTCCCTCTCACAGCACTAGAACCAGGGGTTATCCCATGAAACTGAATGCTGGGAAATTTAAGACCGGAGAATGGAACCCCAGCAGATGAGGCCCACCTGTATCTAGTTATTTATGAACTCAATGAGGCGGGTCTCACGATCAGTGAGACCCGCTTTTGCTGATACTGCAGGGAGAGCGGGCTAAGCTGGACATTGGGTTGAGGGAATACAGCCAGGCAGAAAACAAACAGGTGCAGCTTGCCCAGGGATGCCTCTGATGAATTTCTGCCTGATGCATTTCTACAACACTGTTTAACTGTTTGTTTCCTCATTAAGTGGAAGCAGATCCCATGCATTTAATGGAGTTTACTTCCTTATAGGTTTGCATGCAGAACTACAGGTTCAGTTATTAAAATGCTCCTTGAAAAGGCATGGGTACTCCAACACAGCACCCTCTTTCTCAGCCACATGCTTCCAGAAAGTGTCAAAGAAGTGTAGCAACCAAGTCCCACAAACCATTCTCACCCACAGTACCACTGATTTAGTATTTTGGTATAGACTGTCCTTGAAAATGGAGACTTCATTTCCTAAGTATGGTCAGAAGTTTCCACATTCACAGGCAATTTGGCTCTTGTGTAGAACTGCCATATTCAAGAGCAGTCTAGATCAGAATGATGGTTTCTTGGTGCTGGGTGGGAATGGTTTTTGGGATTTCTTTGCTGCATTTCTTTGGAACTTTCTAGCATGGAATCCTTGGTCCTAATCCTATACATGTTTATTCAGAAGTAAGCCCCAGAAAAATAAATAGTTCCCACCAGCTCAGTAACTTATTCTATGCTTTGCTGAGGTGCTCAGAGGATGAGGAAAGAACCTACATTCTTGCCTGGTCCCAATTCTGCTGATCCCAATTCTTGTGTGCGCTTAGTCAGAAGTAAGCTCCAGTGAAATCAATGGACTTACATCTCAGTAATTTATTCCAAGTTTTGTTGAGAGGCTTTGCTTCCCCCACTTTGGTGGGGTGGGGGGAGGAGGAGAAATAAAGAGACAGAGAGAGAACCCTAAAATCAATAAAAGGAAAGGGAGAGGGAGGGAATAATTGTTTAACTATACAAGTGCCAGGGTGCTCATAAACTCTGCTTGCTTATTTATTTATTTATTTATCATAATCTATCTATCTATCTAATTTTATATATCGCTTCTAGGCGGTGTACAAATTATCAGGCACCCAACTCTTGCTTCAGAACCCTCAGTGGGCAGAATCACTGATCTGCCCCCTTAGCTATTTTTCCTTGCTATTATGGAGATTTCAAACAGTAATTACTCAAAAATAACTAATAATTGATGTTTTTCAAACCAGCAAAAGGCATTAGTCCAGCATGAAGCTGCATTTTTGGGGAATTCTAAAGACACCTAAAAATATACATTATCTGTGGAGAAAAAAGATCAACAGTCAGACCTCTCTTTTTAGCAGTAAAATTTTAGATCTGACATTTTCCAGCCATATTTCTACAGATTTGCACAAAATTTGGAGGGGTGCATCTCTTGTCTCTTAGTTGATGTGTTAAAAATTTCATTGAGATTTGATGGATACTTCTGATTTTATAAGCAATAGACTGTTCAGGGTTTATAATGGCAGAATGTTGAAACTATACTGGCACAAACATGCCAGTATAACAGGTTTTATTTAAAAATCTACAGGATTTTGACAAGTTTATTAAATTTTAAGCTTTCAGGCAGTCTTGAATTTTTTTATTCTTTTTGAGTTTAAAAGAATACAGGTGAGCCTCATCATCCATGGCCCTGGAACCTGTGGTTTCACATATCCACTATTGGACCGTGTGCACCCAACCTCAATATGTGCACCCAACCTCAATATGTGGTAAAAGGGTTTAAACACACTATCCGCAGTTCTTAGATAGCCGGAAATGACCAACGAGGTAATTTCTGACCACCACTAAGCCAATGGCTTAACAGGACCATTTTGTGGCTCTTGGCGGGGGCAGAAATCCCTCTTGATTTTGAGGCTGGAGACTTGCAGCCTGATACAGGACTTTATTTCTATTATTTCATACATTCACCTTTGGCGGGGGGGGGGGGGGGCTGGTTTTTCTGCCTCCTGGAACCTAATCCAACCGATTCCCATTGCTTCAATGTCTTGTTAGCAGCAGTTTTGCTATCCACGGTTTTAGCGGAGAATGGAACCCCAGCAGATGAGGCCCACCTGTATCTAGTTATTTATGAACTCAATGAGGCAGTTCTTACGATCAGTGAGACCCACTTTTGCCGATACTGCAGGGAGAGTGGGCTAAGCCCGCTCTCCCCGCAGACGATCGCGGCAGGAGCCCTGGGCATTTGGATCGGCCACCCACACGATTGCCGGCTCCGTGACGGAGCCGGTGGGGGCTGGGGCCCATCGGCCCCCGCAAGCTCCATCATGCCCTATGTGAGCGTGCAGGGCATGCTGACAAGACTCCCGGAGCTGGGAGATGGCTTTTCGCCTCCACTCTGGGGGTCTCCTCGTGAGTAGCCGCACCGCCGCAGCTACTCACGATCAGAAAGCCTGGGTTTGCGGAGTGCTCGCAATAGATAGAGGCACAATAGATCACTAAAGAATTCAGTGCAGGGTGCTTCAAGAGGTGCCCATTATCTTTATCTTGAATACGGTACAAATTCTCTAATTTTTTTGATGTTGGAGTGGATGTGTGCAACACCTCCCATGCACATTTGGCCGCTCTTGTGATCACAGACAGCATAGGCAAGGCTACTGGTGACGCTGATTGCAACTTCAGCATGAAGTTGTACACCAGGTCATCTATTGTGGCAAGCTGGGAACGAATGTCGAGACCCAGGGCATCAGCCATCACCCGGATGTGCTTGTGGTAGGCCTTTAACTCATCATTTGGGGAGACATAGGTCGGAGGTGCTACATCCACTGGAGGATCCACAATGGTACTCTCCTCCTCTGAGTCTGACTTGAAGTCAGATGATCCATAGTGCTCCGAACGAGACCTCGGGATCGGCCCATTCTCTTCAATGTCTGTGGAGGTCTGTGTTCCTGCTACTGTGGCAGAGGTTGCTGGAGTGGAATCTGTTTGCATTGACGCATTTCGGATTGATACCTTGGCTGTTTGCAATCCGACCTGGACCACCTTCAAAACGTCCGTCTGCGTCGCCGTTGAAGCGGTTATAGGACGTGCCAGGGCAGATGCTGCGAATGACTCAGTGGGCAGCCAGGGTCTGTCCTCATCAAAAGCGTACAGTGCTGCCAGGGACTCCATACCTAAGGCAGTGTGGGGAAAACCACAGCTGTGCCAGGTCAATGGGGAATGCAGAGGGGCTGCTGTCAATGTTGACGCTTCTTGGGCCGTCGCAGAAGGCTCATTCTGATGAGGTTCCTCTGCGTCTGCAGGCAAGAAGCCTTTGAAGGTCGATATTGAGCACTTGCTCAAGGAAGAGTCCAAAAGAGAGAGAAGTGATTGAGTCGCTGCTGGGAGATTCTCTTCCACATCGACATCGATGATTTCAAAGGTTGTTAATAGGGGCCGATATCATCGGGGAGGGGGGTGACTTGCATCAATGTAGAGAGGACCAGAATGTATAATGCAGAAGAAACCAGAGCACCTTTTACCGGTGTCGATGGAGTGGAGGATGCCAGCGGAGTTACTGCAGGTGAGTGTGACCACGCCATCGGCATCGATACGGGTATCGGTATCAAGGTTGAAACCGACAAGTCCTGGTCGACGTCAACCGTCTTCGACACCGAGGGACCCGGCGCACCCACACACGGTATCAAGGTCGACGCAGAGGGGTGTGGGGAAGCACTCACTGAAGCCGAAGCCTTTGTCGATGTCGAAGGGAGCTTGACAACGGAAACCTGGACGCCTATTCAACGGAAACCTGGTGGCGCAGTGATAAAACTGCTGCCCTGTAACCAGAAGGTTGCAAGTTCGATCCTGACCAGGGGCTCAAGGTTGACTCAGCCTTCCATCCTTCCGAGGTCGGTAAAATGAGTACCCAGAATGTTGGGGGCAATATGCTAAAATCATTGTAAACCGCTTAGAGAGCTCTGGCTATAGAGCGGTATATAAATGTAAGTGCTATTGCTATTGCTATTGGCAATGGTTTTCGGTGCATCGTCGGTGTCGATGATCTGTGTTGCTTCCTCGATGGCGAAGTCGGCGGATCAGAAGCGGATCTCTGGGTAAACTTTTTCCGTTCATCCAGTGCACTCGTAGCCGTCTTTGCTATAGAGTGTGTTGACGCCATTCCGATGCCGAAGACGTTTTTGAGGTCGACAGTTTCATCAACATCGACATATCTATCTTAGAAGTCCTGGTCGAGTCCGAGTCACATCTTGAGGCTGATGTCGACTTCGATCGATGTTTGTCAGATGTCGACACTGGAGGGTCCGAAGTCAATCTCGGAGCCGGTTTCGAGGCTGATGTCGACGTTGAAGGGCGAGGTGTGCCGGGAGTCGATGGGCTCAAAACATCATCATAGATAGCAGCCTGAAGACGGAGAGCTCGATTTTTCTGTGTCTGTTTTGAGAAGGACAGGCATATTTTGCAAGCAGATACGTCATGTTCTTCTCCCAGGCACAACAAACAGAGGTCATGAAGGTCCTTTGAGGGGACTTTTGCCTTACAACCTTCACACCATTTGAACGATTTCTTCTCCTCAGCCATCGAGCCGTAGTTAAGTCCATGCAAGGGTCAGAGTCTGGGGGATCGTCGTAGGCCAGTCCGAGTCAAAACACACACAGGGAAGTCCGTCAGCCGTTCCAAGACAAAAACAATCATAGTCCGTCAATCAATCCGTAGTCAAAATCCGAAAAAACCAACAATAGAGAGAACTCACTAGGATAGAGGAACTTTCTGATTAACCAAGTGGCAGACTGAAGGTCCAAACGCAAGGGCAGTCGGAAAAGAAATGAGGGACTTAGCGCCACGGGCACACCTTAAATAGC
This sequence comes from Hemicordylus capensis, assembly GCF_027244095.1. Classification (NCBI taxonomy): domain Eukaryota; kingdom Metazoa; phylum Chordata; class Lepidosauria; order Squamata; family Cordylidae; genus Hemicordylus; species Hemicordylus capensis. The sequence continues at coordinate 91,323,481 of NC_069659.1, read as the reverse complement.
ACGCTCTAGCATGCGGGCGTGGCCTGGCGCTTCGACTAGCTCAGGCATAGCTCCCGCATGGCTCCCGCGCAGAACCCCATTCTTATGGGCATCGACGGATCTTGATCCAGATCCTCTCTAATATAGAGGAAGAGTACTGCTTTCTGTGCATTCAACATTCATGCATTAATAATTGTACTTGTGTACAGATCTATGTATGTGCACACTATACACAGTGTGTACATGTGTTCAACATAACATGTGAATAGGGCTATAAATGAATGTTTAAGAACATAAAATTCAGACACAGCTGAATCAAGACCTACACAGTATAGCTGGCATATCACCATTCAATAAATTCCACTACCATATTCCTCCCTTTTCTAATAAAGCATTAAGCGTTTATTTTGTTACCTGATGCACAGTACTACAGGGAGTATCCTGTTTGTTGAGATATTTTTGAGAATCAGCTTTCAAGTTCAGTTGGTCTCTACAATTAAAAACCACAAAGTTAATCTTGCCATCAAATACTTGGATACACATGCATCCCAAAGCTTGCTTCTATAGATCTTTTTGCAATACGGTACAACCTTGATATCTGTGGATTAGAGTACCCACGGTTAGGGAATTGACACCCGACCTTGGTATATGCGGGGGGGGGATGGGGAAATAAGGGGTTAATTTCAAATATACGCGGGTTGGGGATGACTGGAAAGCCATTTTGTGTTCTGGATCCTCAAAACAGATCCTTAAAAAAAAACACCACACACCACAATTTTGGACCGATTTTTGGCCATTTGGGGGCACAGCTCAACTCAAGGGGACCAGTGAAGTATGGTAGGCAGCTTTCCTGCCCCACCCCTGCATTTCACCCCCCAAATTGGCCATTTTTTGATTATTTTCCCAACGTCCAGGAACCTACCCCCCCCCCCAACAATCCCATAGCCCCAATGACTCGATATTCACAGTTTGCATACCCGTGGTTGCAGCAGGGAATGGAACCCCCGTAAATATCAAGATTCTCCTATACACTTGAGTCTGTTGGGACCTGGTAAGCAAGCTGACTTTCTATATCACAAGTGTTCCAAATTCATCTTGACTTCTGCCTATAGCCATTAGTACGGTTGAGTGTTACAAAACTTGATCCCTTCCAGAAAGACTCAATTGAAAACCTTCCCACTTATTGGCTTAAATTACATATGGCTATACCGATGTATCATCATTAGGCTGGACATGCCACTTTACCATATGTGTTTTGACTACCTATGCCTGATAGGTTTTTGGATACTCAAAAGCATGTTCTCTTTTTAAAAAAACATTACATAAGAACAGCCCTGCTGGATCAGGCCGAAGGCCTATTTAGTCCACACAGTGGCCCACCAGATGCCTCTGAGAATCCCATAGGCAAGAGGTGAGAGCACGTCCTCTCTCCTGCTGTTGCCCTGGTATTCAGAGGCATCTTACCTCTAAGGTTGTAAGTGGCCTATAGCCACCAAATGAGTAGCTATTGATAAACCTATCCTCCATGAATTGGTCCAAGCCCCTTTTAAAGGGGCTCCAAGCTAGTAGCCATCACCACATCCTGTGGGAGAGGGATTTGTTCAAATAAAGAAAGTGGTCAAAATTTAAAAAAAATTCAACAGGAAGTTTTCAATATGATACAAATTGGGAGGCAGCATTGCAAACTGCCCCCATAATAAAAAAGGGGTGGGGAGAAATTACCTGGTTTTTTCAGAATCATCCATTTTGCTTCTTGTTTTCCCTGTATTTTCATTCAGTACTGTCATGAGAAAAATATAAGTTTTTATATGGAAACTCAGAAATTGCACCTGGTTTATCATTATTGGAAACTGAATGATGGATTGGATGGGTTTGTGATTTAAAAAATAAATTCTTATGTTCTTATATGCACAACATGCAAAATATATTTAGGGACATTCTTGTGTTTTGTAAGGAAATACCAATAGATACTTTTTGTTACTAAGATCTACATAACCAAATTAAGGAATCATATCATTTTGCTTTTTCATTTTGTGTTTTAAAGGTCACACTGCATTGGAACTAGCTAGCCAGCCAACAGAATGTTTTTCTGTGGGCTCAAAAACCATGACTATCAGACCTGCATACATGTGAAACACTCTGCCAACAGGACTTACTAAATACAGTAGAACACTGTAATTGAGATTACTCAAATAAAAGATGACTCAAAAATTTAATAATTCTGCATAACAAAATTTTTTGCAACTGCTATTCAAAAATGAGTGGATCTAAATGCTTCAAGTTAAATAGTGGAAGCCAATTACATAATGTCTACTTATGTAATTGTAGATTAAATATTGTTATGTAACAATATCTTATGTTTCTTTTTAAAATTGTGAGCCCTTTTGGGACAGGGAGCGTACGTATGTAAACTGTTTTGGGAACTTTTGTTGAAAAGCAGTATATAAATATCTGTCATGTTCGCACTATACTTGGTAAGATAAACAAAAGGTGTGCAAACCATCCCTTTCATCCAACTCCCATTTCTGCATGACCAGTTACATGTGTTTTAGAATGTTACTTCAACATTCTAAGATCTACCTCTCACACTCAGGATATCTTAATGATTTGAGATGTCCTTCATATGAGCACATATGACCCAGAAATCTTTATTAACTCACCTGATGTAGAATTTGAAAGGCAGTCTTTGTTTTCTTTAGCTGGTGCAGTCACCTGTTACGAGATGAAATGTGAATTTTTCTCCCAATGTGACTAACTTATTGGATAAAATTGCAGCTTCAGACAAAAGAAAATATAATCCAAGCATTACAAACATTTATACTTTAAACATAATCCAAAGATTTGAGCATTAACCAATACTATTATGTACTACCTTGGCTACTGCCAAGAACATTGCAACAGGTACAATTTTTAACACAAGTTGCCCAACACCTGCTTTAAAATGATTTATGTCCACTATATAGCCGGCTTTCTTGCCAGTTCAAATCCCCGCTGGTATGTTTCCCAGACTATGGGAAACACCTATATCAGGCAGCAGGGATATAGGAAGATGCTGGAAGGCATCGTCTCATACTGCACAGGAGGAGACAATGGTAAACCCCTCCTGTATTCTACGAAGGAAAACAGGGCTCTGTGGGCTCCAGGAGTCAAAATCGACTCGACGGCACGTTTTACTATTTCTTATAAGGGAAACTGCACATCTTCACAAGTACTCCGCTTAAAACAAAAATTTACAACTATGCAAAGTTAAAGAAACAACTGATTTTCCTGGACACTGGGTCCTTTGTAAATTTATTTTCTATTCTCTATCGTTTGATGAGAATACAGCTTATTAAAGCTCTCTGACCGAAGGGACTGCTGAGTCATGTGTCTTCATCCAAGAAAATGGAATAACTCATAATTCCACCAAGAACTCCTCTCCTCTGTAAGACTTAAGTTCCAAATTACCATAATTTTCCAATTGTGCTCCAAATCAAAAGTAAGTTTGGTAGCACCTTAATACATGGAGCACTACCTGCTATGTTACAAAGTGCAAGGATCCCTGAAGAAATGGAAAGCACACAGGAATATAGGAAGCTGCCATATACTGAGTCAGACCATTGGTCTATCTAGCTCAGTATTGTCTTCACAGACTGGCAGCGGCTTCTCCAAGGTTGCAGGCAGGAATCTCTATCAGCCCTATCTTGGAGATGCCAGGGAGGGAACTTGAAACCTTCTGCTCTTCCCAGAGTGGCTCCATCCCCTGAGGGGGATATCTTACAGTGCTCACACATCAAGTGTCCCATTCATATGCAACCAGGGCGGACCCTGCTGAGCTAGGGGGACAAGTCATGCTTGCTACCACAAGACCAGTTCTCCTGTACCTCTGTGCACTCCGCACAGAAACACACTGCACCATACCTGCATACCACCTCTAAGTGGAAGCTGGACCCTTCATGATTGGGGGTGGGGTCCAGCCTCAGAGGGTTCAAATGCAGTCCTTTACTTTGTCTCACAGGACTCAATGAGCGCCACTTACTTATACAGATGGCGCAAACCCAGTGTCCGAGATGAGGAGCAGGTTTTTCTCCCTCTTAACTATGTCCCGATTACAGCTTGTTTACCTTGTGTCATAGTACATGATGGGAAATGAGCACCAAAGCTGCTCCTGTCTGCAGAGCCCCGTCTTGGGATGCTGCTTCTTGTTTAGACAACCCTAACCCTAACCCCTGCTAACTGGGCAAAGAGGCACCTTTTACCATGGTGATTCTCTTTATTTAGCAGGGGGAGAGTAACTGGCCCTATCCACCCCCAGCACAGTACTTCCAGTGACTGTTGCTGGTGTGTGTCTTATGTTTCTTTTTAGAATGTGAGCCCTTTGGGGACAGGGAGCCATCTTATTTGTTATTTCTCTTTGTAAACCGCCCTGAGCCATTTTTGGAAGGGCGGTATAGAAATCAAATTATTATTATTATTAGACTAGAGAACAGGAGGACACAATATATTACCTACAAATATGAACCTGTCACAGACAGTTCACAGCATCAGGTTTCTCCCTATGGCCTCTACTCCTATAAGATACAAGTCAATTTCTTTGTAGCCACCTCCACCACAGAAAACAACCCCAAATCACTTTAAAGGCTCAATATAACTGCAGGTAGAGTGGGCTGGCCCTCAGATGTAAAGTGAGAAACAAAGAACCTTTGGAGACCAGAGGATATAAACAAACAATTTTTTACTAAAATAAAACCACTTGGTCTATTAGAGAAAAGTATAAACATTCTTCATACATCCAAAAATACCCCATACGAAAAACAGGGTATACAACAAAGAGCAATAAACACATCCATCTACAACTAGAATTGCCAGTAGCTCCTTATTTTAGTTAGGATCCACAACTAACCTCTCAGCCCTGTCTTCTCCAGCAGCCTGTCATTTAGTGCTCTCTCTTGATCTCTGGCTCTAGCTTATATGTTCTAAAACTTTCTTCTCCAATGCTTAACCAACCAAGAGGACATTATTGGTTTCATTTCCTCTTGTCCCCTTAGTAATTGTTTTGCTTCCTCTTAGGTTTCAGTTTCCTTGGCTGAGGTTTTAACCTTCAGTTGAAACTGATCAACAAACTCACATACTTATTTTAAATGGGCAACCATTTTAGAACGAAATACGAACAAAATCAAATACAAAATGTTTTTGTATCACTCCTTCGCAGAAACCAAACCAAATTTTCACAGAAAATCACTTCCAGGCATTAAAGAAGCACATTTCTTATACAATGAATAGAAATTGAGAAGCCCACAATTTGCCATTTACAAGTTACTTCTGACACCTAAAGAGAGCAAGAGCAATTCAACCTATAAATTACTTATCTTACCCATTTGGAAATTTTACTGATTTCCAGTGATTTGTAAGTGTCCAGACACTACCCACCATCTCAATGAAATGCTGAAGGCTGTATTTTCTTTATCATCACCATCACCATCAATATTTGCACACTACTTTTCAACCAAAATGTTCTCAGAGTTATTCTTTAAAACTGAAGGGTTTCTCCTAATATGGAAAGGCTGATTTCAGAAAAAGAAAGTCTGCCCTAGTGGGAAAAACAACTACTGAAGCTTAAGAATATATACTCTCTCACACAACCTCAACACATTTGCCAATTCCTCTTGCTTCTATTACCATCTAGGAACATAGGAAGCTGCCATATACTGAGTCAGACCATTGGTCTATCTAGCTCAGTATTGTCTTCACAGACTGGCAGCAGCTTCTCCAAGGTTGCAGGCAGGAATCTCTCTCAGCCCTATCTTGGAGATGCCAGGGAGGGAACTGGGAACCTTCTGCTCTTCCCAGAGCGGCTCCATCCCCTGAGGGGAATATCTTGCAGTGCTCACACATCAAGTCTCCCTTTCATATGCAACCAGGGCAGACCCTGCTTAGCTAAGGGGACAAGTCATGCTTGCTACCACAAGACCAGCTCTCCTCTCCTTAGACCAGCTCTCCTCTCCTTTTATTTACTTACTTACAGGCCCCAGATAACCCCTTCACACGTTTTCTAAGATATGTATTTATTCCTGCATGCAGAGAAAACTGGCTTAATTAGAGTAGAGAACTGGAATCAATGACATGAATGTACCTTAAAAGTCATTGATTACAGTTATAATATAACTATAATATTATCTACCACTCGTCAGCCAACTGATACTAGGTTCAATGCTGCTTTGCCTATGCTTCACGCTCAGATACAAACTTTGTAGTAAACAAATTCACACACAATGCATACATTTTTATCAAACTTATTTACACAGCTCATGCCTGTACTGATGCCTCTGATCTCCTGCTCCCCAGTCCTACAGTTCTTATCCTAATTTAAATTTAATCCTAATCTTTAGATAGACAGAAAGATAGATCTTGGTTTACAGCAATACTCTGCTTATGATATCACCTTCAAACTGTATTCATAGATATAGGCTATTTTCAATAATATAACATGTTTTAGCTTTAGCTTACCACATTTCAAATTTTTAACCAATTTCATAGTTTTTCATAATTCTTAGTTTTATAGCAATATGGTTTTAGTTGCTATAGTCACTGCCTTCACAGCCCTCATAAACACTGACTGGTTTTAAACTATAATTTTATAGTTTTGATCTTTTCCTTCTGATGACAGTTTGTTTGCCTTATGCTGGTCAAAGATTGTAATAAGGACTGATTGAAATATCATTGGGTCAGAGTTATGACTTTGGTGGAGCTGAACTTCTCTGCGGTCCCTAAATAAGAAACCTTTCAACTGGTCATTTCAGTATGCAGCAAGCAATAAATTGTAAGAAAATTCCCAATAATTTACTAGCTCAATATCCAGTCAGCATTCTGGAAGCATTCGAATCAACATCCCACTTAACTGTGTCATACCTGTTTTTCATGTCTTTGCCCCATTGAAAAGGAGTGTCAGTCCTATCCTGGAAACTCCTGCTTAATTTCTGCTACCCCAAAAGAGTTGCAGACTTGTTGAATCAAACTTCAGATGTCATGACCTGATATTGGGGCTGTAAGGACTGTCACTGCTCAGAAGCACAACACAGCCTGGCTCTGCCTACATGTGAACTTTACTGAATCACCAAGCAGTACAGCTGAAAGTTCTGAAAACAAATGGTGATAACAGATGGTGTTCTTCTGAAGATAGACACAGCAAAATCATAACAATGTCCAGGAACTGAGCCAAGATGGGCTGCCAGAAGATGCTGGGTTAGCACTCTGAAGACATGGCTCTGGACTGGTGGCACATGTTTTGGGGTAATGGGACTTCAAAGGGGGTTTCAGGGAGCTTGACAATGATGAAGAAAGAGAGAATGGAATTTTTTTTTGATGTTTCCACCTATCACGTTGATCTGGTCAGGTTAAAAGATATAAAAGGGCTAATAGATGGAGTGCCCAGCATTGATTCCTAGGGACATCTTATCAATGTAGCATCTCTTTGCCCATTTTATTCTTCAGCAATCCATTCCTCTCCCTTTTTAGCCTACTTTCCAGCAGGCTTATGAGATCACCCGGCATTCTGTGTGTGTGTCCATCCGTGTGTGCCTGGACCAATATGAACCAAATCAGGTACAGCTGTAGCGACACATAGGGACACCTCAACGGTGTAGTTTGTGATGATGTTGAACTTTTGAGGCACAAGTGGGCTAACTTGTGAACCACCTAATTTGAACCAAATTAGCTACAGCTGTAGGGACAAATAGAGATGCCCCAATGGTGTAGTTCATAATGATGTCACCCGCTCTGATCCTAGATGGCAGATGCATAAACTTTTGAGGCACAAGTGCACTAACTTGAGGACTGTCTAACCGATTTGAACGAAATTTGGAACAGCTATAGTGAGTGACACGCAGGGATACCTCAGTGGTGCAGTCTGTAATGACGACATCCACCCCAATCCAAGATGGAGGACACATTAACATTTGAGGTGCAAGAGATCTAACTTGTGGACCTCTATTTGCATCAAACTTAATCCAGATGTAGAGACAGTGAAAGGAAAGTAGGCCGATTAGTTCTTACTAGAACAACTTGTTTCAATTCTCCAGGATGCCTCTTAATTTCTTGCCCTAATGTCTTTATCTGTTTATCATCTCTTTGCCTGTTTTCAAATCAACATGTTTTCCCCTTTCTTGACTTGAAGGCTCCCATCCAGATGGGAGAGTGGTAGCCATTGTCCTGGATATTACTGAACTACATTGCTGGATTCCCAGACAGTTATGATTTTGCTTGAAAAACTTTACAGCATTTTCAATGTTTTATTTTATTTATTTAAAATATTTCTATTCCGCCCAAAACATGTGTCTCTAGAAGGGCAGGAGGGAGTGTGAGAATGCAAGAGTTACTGTAAGCCCTATTCATACATTATAGAATGCAGCGGTGCTGACGTGAATCACCCAAGGTTGCTACTCATGGAAGAACCTGCCATCATGGTTATGGTGCTTTCCCCTTCAGACAAACAGTGCTATAACCCTGAGTAGCGGGCTTGAAGGAGGGAGTGACGGCTCTGGGGCGGGACTTCCTCCCCACTCGCCAAGCTACAAGCGTGAGCAACTGCTGTGCTCTAAAATATATGAATAGGGTTAGTGTCACTATTGGAAATTACCTGCTACTAAGAACTGCTTTGCATTGTTATGTACCCAAATGCATTGTGGGTTCATCTTGCCAGTGTTCATGTATGCTTTGTCATGCTATTTTATCAGTCTTTAAGGTTCACTCATTTATTAAAATTTTATTTAAGTTTTAATCATGCCCCTATCACCATATTCTATCATTTGTATGCTGTTTCTACTACCTTAAATAAACCACTACCGACTCATTTAAGTAAAACCAGTGTAGCAGTGCTTCTTGAATTTGCATGTTCCGCCCTGGTTATTCATTTAGACCACTGGAGGTTAAGGCGCCTCATTTTCAAGGAGTACTGCAATTATTTCACTTTATTCATTCTCACTTTGCTGGCCTTCAAGTCTAACGCATTGTTTTTAGTTCCACTTCTCTAAAGGACTCACTTTCCTCACTTCACTCTTAAAGTGCTAAAGAGTTACTTTTCTTCATCACAGAGACAGCTGATCAGAGTCAACAACATGCTTCTCATATTCTTAACCAGTCACAGAGTGACTTAGCACTGGAGAGAATAATCCAAATAAGCTTCATATTGACAATTATCCCAGAGTAATAATCTTCTTTCTACTATTCACACCCAGCGAGTCAGGTAGATGGGTCTGGTTAAACCAAGAACAACTGCATACTTCAAATCAACATGTTCTCTTGATGTGGAAGGACTTCCCAATGTCATCAGCCTCATCCTCAAGATTATAACTAGGCAGCACAGAACCAAGTGAGTAAGACTTGCTTACCTACGGCCAGATTACTGTTGCTCTAGAGCAATGCTGTTCACTAGCAGAGGCCTGTACAACTTTGTCCCCCTCAACTGCTGTTGGACTATGATATCTATCATAGGTATCATTCTCATCGTTAGAGATGATGGAAGTTGCAGCTCAACAACTAGGGGGCCAAAGTTGGGCAGCCCTCACCTAGCACAAGCTTGAAGCACAAAGAAAGATAAGTCTGTCCTAGAATAAATTCTTCCAAAAGCAAATGTTGACTCATTGTGTAGCAGGTTGAGCAACCTTGTATATCACCCAAAGAAAGTTTCCACTAGTTGCTGCACAACATCGTGGAGCAACCAACCACTAGTGTGGATGTCAGCCATTAGCTTGCAAGGACTTAAAATCAACCCAAGACAAAAGTCCTACATGAACCTGCCTGTTCATTAAGATCTGAACCAAAGGTCCTGCTCCAATGGCCACACCTGTGGAGGAGAGGCGGGTGGCACCCAGAAATAGATCTTTTTCAGTGACAAAGCAGTGGAATGCTTTTTCCAGAGATGCTTGGCCAGCACCAACTCTGGTGTTCTTTCAGCTCGGAATAAAGATAGTATTTTTTCTGCTGAGTTTAACTCCTTTGGTGGAGCCTTCTACTGAACTTGAAGCCAACAGGTATTATTTCCCATCACCTGTTCCAGAGGCCTATGACCTCATCACCAGGCCCAGGCCCTGTCTCCATGCACCTTTCCCACTCTGATGGAATCAAAACTTTGCCCAAGTAGTGATAGGTACCCCATCCCAGGTTGCACAGGGGGCAAGAAAAGTCTGGGCTAACCTTTGGAACTTTAGAAAAACACATGTGCTTTGATTCCACCAGAGCGAGAGAGGTGCAAGAAAACAGTACCAAAACTGGTGACTAGGTAACAGGCCTGCTAGAACCTATTTACCAAGTTTCTGGTTTATACAATTTTAATTTAAAAACATTTATACCTTGTTTCTCCATCTCATTCTCAAAATGCTCAAGCTGACTTATGACAAAATTAATGGGTAGGGGAAAAACCGTTCCCCACTGCAAAGCAAGTTTTTCACAGAGGGACATTTGGTGTTTTGCGAAGCTTGTGTTTTTGCATCAAGCAGCCAAGCTTGTCTATAATTGCTGCAATCATTTAGCAATGGGAAGCCATTTTAACTCTAGCACTAAAGCTTGCTTTGCAACAGGCAAGCTAGCATTTGAACAATAGGAATAGTGCCACCACGTAAACTGCTCTGGCTCATGCTACTTTAGACTCAAGCCTATGGGTCTGCTAAATCAGGACACGATTCTTAAGTTAGCGCTCTATTGGCAAGAAGAAATTGGTGTTCTCTCTAATTTTTTTCATCTGTGTGTGGAATGAGTTTTGTTCTGGGTGGCAGTATCAAGGCAGTGTGAGCGCACATGCATTCAGAGTGGGGCCTTCCTGATTCAACCTGAATGGGATCTAAAATTTACTGAGCGGACATAAAAAAACTTGTGAGTGCATGCACAGGAACAAAAACAAACCTCCCTTTCACACAATAATTCAGATGTAATGCCAAATCATGATTTGGAGTTATGAGCAGTAATTAGCCTGCGGCTCATTCACTCGCGCGCCCCCCCCCCCACCACATGGAAGCAGTTCAAAAGCTTCAATTCTTGGTCTGCAGCATTTAAAACTGGAAAACTATGGCTTCAACAAGCCACTAATGGAATATCATCTGAAATCCCCTAGATTTTAAGTGAAAAGAAACCCATGCATTTTTAATTCATTTATCACTGTGGGTTTCCTACTAGACTCAAGTCCAGCAAATCACCACAGGTGCTAGAAACCAGAAAATGCCATCCTATATATCACCAAGATCATTCACTAAGCCCATATGGATGAATTTATGCACTACTTTATACCCTCCATCTATCCAAGCTATCCAATGTTTTCTATTCTTTAGTTACAAATATTTATGATTCTACAAACTAAGCAGCATGGACATTCACTTTCTCTCACATGCAAATGGAATTTTGCTCAGTAAAAACAGGTTGCTCACCTGTAACTATTGATCTGGACGTGATCCACTGCAGTCACAAGAGTGGGTTCTGTGCCTGTGAGGGACCATTAGGGCAGAATTGATAAGCTCCTCGAAGAGATTTGCCCCACCCCCTGCATGTGGTAAAATTTCCTCAGTTTGGGCAGGCTAGTGTTTTCTCTTCAGTTCCTGAAGGACCAACATTTGGAATCAATCATCATATATGATCAGTCCACAGTTCAACAAGGTAAGTAGCACTCCATGTTGCTGCTGAAGTGCAAATGTCTGAGTTTAACCAGCCATATGGGCAGCAGAAGTAGCATAAGCCCTGGTAGAGTGAGCCTGTATGGTCTTAGGGAGCTCCACCTTTTGATGCTTGTAGGCCAGGAAAAAGAGTTCCACAATCCAGAGGGATAGCCTTTGTCTAGAGATCTGGCAACTTTTCACTTTGCCCTTGTAACCCACAAAAAGGCATTTTTTGTGCACAGGAGTGCACGTCTAACATCGAAAGAATGCACTGAACGTTCCAGAGCCGTTGTGGGGTTTCGGAAGGAAAGTAAAATGATGTCTCTGTTGATATGAAAGTCTGTAACTACTTAAGGCCTAAACTCAGGGTCTAGACGAAGCACCACCTTTTCCTCCTAGAATTTAATGTAAGGGGCATCAAAGCGAAAGGCATTTAGTCCGCTGACCTGCTGAGCAGACGTTATGGCTAACAGAAAGGCTGTTTTAAGTGCCACATGTTTAGGAAGGACCCATGGGCTCAAGAGGAGGCTCCGTTAGAGCAGACAGAGTAAGCAACAGGCTCCATTGTTCAGTAGACCATTGGATAGGCTAAAGATTGCTCAGACCTTTTAGGAATCTCCTGGAGTCTGGATGTAAGAAAACTGTCTTTTTGTCCCATCCGGGACTACGGTACTAGCAGAAATAGCAGCCAGATGAACTCTGATGGAAATGTTGGCCAGCTTCTGCTGCTTCAGATTTGTGAGGGATAGTAAAACCTGGAAAGTAGTAGCAGCATAAGGCAGAAAACCATGCCTTTGTGCATACAGCCTAAATCGCCTCCACTTGCTGTTGTAGTTGATGTGAGTAGATTTCTTCCAGTCATTGAGGAGGATGTCATTCAAAAGCTTATCCTCCAGGCAGTCAAGCTGAGAGTTTTCAGGTTGGGATGGCAGAGCCTTCCGCCATCTTGCGTTAGAAGATCCTCGTGTTGAGGCAGCCATCTCTGGTGACCCTTAGACAGTCTGAGTGCCTGTTGAAACCATGGCTACTGGGGCAACCATGGATCAATCAATCTACAATCTGCAGATTCCTGAAGGATTTTCACTGAAATTCTGTTCAAAAAAGAAGGTAAGGAGGAAAGATTTATAGCAACTTTCAACCCTAGCTGAATTGGAAGGGATCCCCTCTGGAGTTGTAGCAGATGCCCGCCCTCAAGCAATACTGGGGGCACTTCTTGTTCATCGACATTGTGAACAAGTTGACTTCCGGGATCCCCCAGGTCCTGAAAATAGATAAGTTTATTTGGTCATTGACCAGCATATCCCAGGTCCTGAATAACAGCTAGAGGTATTGCAGATTGATCACCCATTTGTGTTGCTGTGACCTGCTGAGATGATCCGCTAAGGTGTTCTCACCTTTGATGTGGATCACAGTCAAGGTTATCTGCCGTGCTATGGCCCAATTCCAAATCTGTAGGCTTAGCATACAAAAGGAGTGGCAGACCATCCCTCCCTGGAAGTTTAGGTAAGTGATGGCTGTGGTATTGTCCAAGCTGATTTGGACCACCTTGCCTGTGAGAGATGTTTGTAAGGATTTGAGCACCTGGAACACTGCCAGCAGTTCTAAAAAGTTGATATGCATTTGGCACGGGTTCTGAGACCACAGACCTTGTACCTGAAGATCCCCGCAGAGGGCTCCCCAGCCTTGCAGGGAAGCATCCATCGTGACCCAGGCAGACAGTTGAGGCACTTAGAAGGAGACACCCGACAGAAAGTTTATTTCCTTCGTCCACCACTGGAGTGAAACCAGGATCAGGTAAGGAATTGTCAACAGCATCTGAGAGCTGTCCACATTTGGTCAGAATACTGTCAGAAACCAGAGCTGAAGGCATCCGAGTCAAAGCTTTGTGTAGTGCACAGTGGAGCTGCACCATGCCATAAGGCCCAGCATTTTCTGTATCTTGTGAGCCATCTGTCTTGGTTGCGTTATGAAGGTAGTTATCAGGGTCCTGATGCACAGAAGTGCTCTTCAGGCAGAAAAGCCCATTGTGCCTCCACATCGAGGACAGCCCCTATGTAGTCTATGCACTTCACTGGCTCAAGTTTGGACTTTGACCAGTCGACCTGGACACTCAAGTCCTTGAGTAAGCTCAGAACTGTCAAAACCTGCGAAGCTAACTGACCTTTTATCCTTCCTGCCAGGAGCCAGTAGTTGAGGAAAGGGGGGAAATTATCAGTCCCTGCAACCGGAGGTGTGCTATGGTCACAGCTAATCATTTTGTAAACACACAGGCACTTTTGCCAGTCCAAAGAACAGGACATTGTACTGGTAGGCGTGGCAACCCACCGTGAACCTGAGAAACTATCTGTGGTTAAGCTGTATCCCAATGTGGAAGTACGCGTCTTCGAGATCCAACACTGCAAACCATTCCTCCCCATGTAGAGGGAGGATGCTCTGCAATGTCACCATGCTAAACATGCGTATGTCCTCATGACGGTTCAGCCACCTTAGGTCCATGATTAGGCGTAATCCCCTGTCCCGCTTGGGGACCTGGAAGTAGCAGCAGTAAAAACCCTTCCACTGATCTGTCCACCGAACAGGCAATATTGCCCCCTTGTCCAGGAGAATCTGAACTTCCTCCAACAGCAGTGGGGATGCAGGCTGTACTTAATCCCATTGAATGATGGCAAGGTCTTGAACCCTATGGCATAGCACGTCTGGACTACACGAAGCACCAAACAGTCTGGTGTTATACTGTGCCATGCGAAGGAATGACTTGCAAGCCTGATGTTGGAGGCATCAGGTAGGATGGAGAGGAAGTCAATGATTGTGACTCCTGGACGAGGTGATTCGGTGGACTGACCTCGAGAACAAAGGTGCTTCTTTTTTAGAATCAACGGGTTTGGGGTATTGGCCTTGTGAGGCCCTAGACTTCTGGTTGAAGGGCTTCCTTCCAAAGCGCTGGTATGGCTTGCAGAAATCCCTTGTCATTTTGCTTTTAGGAGTATTGCCTCCACCCATATTGGCGGGTAGCTGAAAAATGTTTCAGCCGCGGACTTCTATTTTTTGATGGACTCCATAGTGGAGTCTGTTGTTTCACAGAAAAGACCTTTCCCACTGAAGGTTAAATTTTCCACTCTGTCCCTCATGTCAGATTGTAATGTAGTGGAGCGCAGTCAGGCATGTCTCCGCAAAGCAATGGAACTCGCCAAAGACCAAGACTCAGTCTCCGCCAAGTGTTTGACATTGGACAATTGTTGTCTAGTGAAGAGAGTCACTTTGGCATGGACCTCATTAAATCTGGCTAGAAATTCTTCTTGGAAGAGTTCATCCCTGAGGGAATGAGCATATTTGGCAAAGCAGGTAGTATAATTAGCAATCTTCACTGCCAAGCATGGTGGAGTAAATCTTACCTCCCAAGACATCCAATTTGCACCCCTCTGTTCCCTGGAGTAGTGTGTCATTTCTCAGATTTGGAGGAAGATTCACAATCCACCACAATTAAATTAGGGAAGGGGATGCTTCAACAGGAAGTCATCTCGCTCTTCTTGAATTCTGTATAAATTCTCCAAACGTTTGGAGGTCGGAGCAGAAGTTTGTAATGTTTGCCACAGAGACTTAGATATGACTGGTCGCCTTGGATATGACTGGCAGCATAGGAAGGTACACTGGCTGGGTGGAGGCGATGGAACTGAAGAACTTGTAGAAAAGATCCTCTACATCTTGAGTTTGCTTCTTCGGCTCCAAGCCAAGTGCTAAATCCATTTCAGAGATCTGGTGATGATAAGAACTCATTTCTTCATTCTGAGAAGTATTGTCAGAGAGTACCACTTTGAGAAGGGATTCATTGGGATGTTCAGATGAACCCTAAGTAGAAGTAGTAGATGAATCGGCGTCAACAGTTGACATAAAGCCTTCCAAAGCTTGTAGTCTTGATAGTCTGATAGAAGCCCAGGGGAGCGTAAGTGCACATGAGATGCATCTCCCCAACCACCTCCGTACATCAAATCATGTGTGGCAACATAATCTTTTGCAGCCCCCTCCAGGAGTGTGGACTAGAGGGCTGTGGGGTCGAAAGCCGGACAGCCACATAATGGAAAGGCTGGAAGGCTGAGAGAGCAGAAGCACCTGGCGTCTTCAGTATAGAGAAGGAGATTCTTTCCTCCTCTGTGTTGAGGCCATGGCCCAGAAAGCCATACAACGTCAAGCTTGACAGTGTGCTTTTGTTAGAGTCCAGCAAGTTTAAAAGGCGCTGGGCGTCACTGACTTCCATGTCGTCGTCATCGACACTGATGGTGAAGGACACTGGTGAAGGACGCAAAGCCTGTGGTGCCAGATGAGCAGCTGGAGATGGCGATTGTTGCGGCATCGTAGCTGGCAAGAGAGAGCGCTCCCGACGCCAATCGGAAGAAGTTGTGGTCGATACCGTCCTTGATGTTGAGGTGGATGCTGAAGCTCAACATTGAGTTCAAGGCAACGGACAATCCAGGGCCACGACTTCTGGAGTCACTGGGCATGACCAAGACATCACCAGTGCCAACTAGAGCACTTTTGGGGAGGGTGTAGCTCGGGATGCAGTGGAAGCCTACTCAGTGGCAGTCTGTGCACCCTTCTCCCGATGTTTCTTGTGCTGAGGTGCCTCCTTGGCACTGGAACCCCGATGCTGAGACTTGTGTTGCTTTGCAATGAGAAGTATCCGAAGGTGGCTTTGGCACTTTAAATGTGCTGGTGGTGGCTGCCGAGAAAGCATGAGTTGAGGATTTAGACTGCTCAGTGGCAGTCCCTGACTTTGGCTTCAATGCTGTGCCCAATGTTGACTTCAACACCATACTCACTGTCAAGGGCACGGGAGAGTCAACCAGAGACCTGGGCTTTGGAATGCTGGGGCAGAGCACGTCATTGTAAAGGGCAGCTCTCAGTCATAGAGCTCTGTTCTTGTTTGATGAGAGAAGGTTAAGCAAATCCTACAGATGGAGGTGTTGTGTTCCTCCCCCAACAAAGTAGACACAAATCGTGGTTGTCTGCTGGAGGGAGTTTACCATTACAGCGGAAGCAGCACTTAAAGGTTTTTTTCTTATCCATAGCACAATAAAGAAATAAGGATTAATACTCAAGTCAATTTCAAGTCCAATCTGAAGTCCTTACCAAATAAACTGTCCATTCATTGACAGTTCAAAGTATTAAGTATAAGAATAGTCTGGTCTAGTCAGAGTCACAACACAGCAAAAATCAATCATTTGTTTTTTTTCTTCAGAAAACTGTTCCAGTCCAAGGAGCTCACTGTCCAAGGTATCAACACAATGGCGGTCAGAAAGGAAGTGAGGAGAAAACACTAGCCCGCCCAAACTGGGGAAATGCACCATGTGCAGGGGGCAGGGCTAAGAGCTTTGAGGAGCTAATCAATTCTGCCCGAATGGTCCTGTGCAGGCACAGAACCCACTCTTATGAGTGCAACAGATCACAATCCAGATCTACTATCCCTTTCTTCTGGATGCCAGTTACATTCCAATCCTATGCACGTTTACTTGTAAAAGCCCTGGTACACATGCTCATATCTGAAGGAAAAATCTGACACCACTCTTTTTAAACAACACCTACCATTAATCTGTAATGTATATACATAAAGGAATGAACTACCTTTGTAGTCTTTTGATGAGAGAGGTGGTTGAGAGAGTCAGGCTGAATTTTCTTTTCAATTTGAGACTTTTTAAATTCTTGGATACTGATTGGAGCAGATTCTGAAGAACTAAACAAATAATGCAAAGGACAGCATAAAATTAAACAAAGCACAGATTGCTAAGAATTATCCCAGATCATCATCTATTGTTTGAACAGCTTTAAAAATCTGGAACAATACTTATATAACCTTTCTTTGCTAATAAAATAAGCAACATCCTAGCACAAATTTTCAACATATTTTTTGTTAGCATTTACATTAAGAATAATCTGTATACATTATATACTGTACTAATTTTATTTCCCAATTAAAACCTTGTACTAGCTCTTTTAAGCCACCTAATGGCGGAGCGGGGAAATTGCTTGACTACCAAGCTATAGGTTGCCGGTTTGAATCCCTGCTGGTATGTTTCCCAGACTATGGGAAACACCTGTATCAGGCAGCAGCAATATAAGAAAATGCAGAAAGGCAACATTTCATACTACGTGGGAGATGGCAATGGTAAACCCCTCCTATATTCTACCAAAGACAACCATAGGGCTCTGTGGTCGCCAAGAGTCAACACCAACTCGACGGCACACTTTACCTTTACTAGCTCCTTCAAATTAGAAGACAGTTCTATTTCTAGCATGCAAAGCTACAGAATATTACTGGTTTCACGCTGAGCAGTCTTCTGAAAATTCCCTCCAAACTGTTTCTCCTCCTCTTCTAGGAAGGAATTAGGAAATACCCAGAGTTTTGCCTACAGAATCCCGGAAGTGAAAGACTGGGTTCTTATAACAACCCACCTTATAAGAGGTAGTGAGAGAGTTTTGAGGTTAGCTTTCAGAAAAACAGATTCTGTAACAGGTGATCTCTCTGGTGATCCATGTTCACTCACAGCAGTAGCCCTGCGGAGGAATCTTTAGCTTCAACAGGCATACTCCAGAATTCGGAGGTGCGAGGGAGTGCCCAGTAAAATAGCAGGAGAGAATCAGCTGCTATATGGAAACTTATGATAGAGAGTGGGGAAAAGACCAAAGTCCAAGCAAAAACAAAAAATACAATGCAGATGCAAACTAGCAGAGGGCACAGTTGGGCAGGTGTTGTGAGTAAACATGGATCACCAGAGAGATCACCTATTACAGGTAAGCAACCTGTTTATCTCTGTGGTGATTCATGTTCCCTCACAACTGGCTGAGAGACTAGCTCCAGGGAAGGAGATGGGTACTATCATGTTCAAAGCACTTTAAGAACCACCTGACCAAAACTGGCCTTACCAGCAGAAGGTAGATCCACAGTGTAGCGTCTTACAAAACGGTAAGTCCAAAGACCAGGTCTTGGAAATGTCAGCCATATGAGGTGGCCAGTGGCCATGGGCCTAGTAGAATGGGCCCTGACTCTTGTTGGAGGCTTTATGCCTTGTTTCTTGTAGCAGAAAAATATCAGTTGTACTGGCCAGTTAAACAGCCTTTGTTTGGAGACTGTGGCGCCCTTGTGAGGACCTGAGTAGGAGATGAAAAGCTTGTTGGAGCGGCGAAAAGCTTTCGTGCGATCTAGGAAGTATAGAAGACACCTACAGACATCCAGGGCATGAATGGAACACTCTAAAGGTTTCAACGGATTGAAAAAAAGAGATAGGTAGAATAATGTCCTGACTGATGTAAAAGTCTGAGAATATCTTAGGGTGTAAGTTAGGGTCAGGATGAAACATTACCTTCTCTGGAAAGAATCTGGTGTAGAGTAAGTCAGCGCTCAGGGCGGAGAGTTCATCAACTTGCCTGGCAGAGGCAATAGCAATTAGGAAGACAATTTTTAGAAATAGCAGTTTCAGAGAAAGAGAGAGCAGGGGGTTCAGAGGGCGCCTCTATGAGGGGAGAGAGCATGAGAGACAGGCTCCAAGGCTCAACCAGTTCCCTTACCAGTAGATACAGATAATTAATGCCCTTCAAAAAGTGCTTGGAGGATGAAGACCAATTTGCCATTCCACCCTAACAACATAAGAACTGCCCTGCTGGATCCGGCCCAAGGCCCATCTAGTCCAGCATCCTGTTTCGCACAGTGGCCCACCAGATGCCTCTGGGGAGCCCACAGTCAGGAGTTGAGGGCATGTCCTCTCTCCTGCTGTTACTCCCCTGCAACTGGTACTCAGAGGCACCCTGCCTTTGAGGCTGGAGGTGGCCTTTAGCTCTCCAACTAATAGCCAATGATAGACCTCTCCTGTTCTCGGTACCTTGGGGGTACCTGGAAGGAAAGTGACAAGGTACTCTCCTTGACTATAAGCAAAGGTGGTTGGGAGCGAACAAGGAAGAACCTGCTCACAGTGTCCTGGGTAGCAGGTGGAGTCATCACCGGTGCTGACACGGCCAAAGGCTTCCAGAGCTGAGAAGACGAATTTGGCAGAACTGGAGCCAAAGGTGTCTTAGGCTTAGATGTTGATGGTGCTGGATCAGTAGCCTTCCTTGGTTCCAACAAGGAGTATTTTAACATCGGGGGTGGCTTCCCTCCTGCAGACTTTGACACTGAAAATTAAGAATGCTTCTTTGGAGCCACAGGCAGGAGTGAACAGGAGCCTTTTGGTTGTGCCGATGAGACAGACTGAGTATGAGTCGTCGGTGCCGATCCTGATGCCAACTTCGATGCTGTACAGCGGCGCCAGACATGGCCTTAGAGGATAACTCAGAATGTTTAGGACACTTTAGTGCAGTTTTATCCCGAAAAGGGGAGTGCTTTCGGTCTCATTTCTTGCTGCAAGAGTGCTCCTTCCCTTTATCAACTGCTGCAGGCTTTAAGAAAGAATCATCTCGATGCTGAATGAGACTGTTTCAGAGCCAGCACAGATTGGCTCAATTGTATGACTATTTGCCCCATGGGCAGAAGTCATGGGTGTGTGCTCGGTGCAAGGAGCTCCTGGCTCTCAGGGAACACGTTCATTCCCTTGAGAACAAGGTGGTGGATCTGGAGAAGCTCAGAGAGACAGAGAGGCATGTGGATGACAGCTTCAGGGACATGATAGAGGCATCCCACTCCAGGGCTGATAGCTCCTCTGCTGTCAGGGAGAATGAAAGTCTCAGGCAAGAAGATCATTGGTCTGAGGAAGAGGGAAATGCTCCTTTAGAAGGGACCCCTTCCATGGAAGATGAGCCCATATCCTCTCGCACAGGGGATACTCCTCCGGGGGGTGGGGGCCTCCTTGTAGTGGGCGATTCGATCATTAGAGGTATAGAGAGATGGGTTTATGACAAGCGTATGGATCAAACGATGACTTGCCTGCCTGGTGCAAAGGTTGCGGACATCACGCAGCATCTTGATAGGCTCTTAGGCAGTGCTGGAGAGCTGTCGTGGTGCACGCCAGCACCAACGATGTGGGGAAATGTAGTCAGGAGGTCTTGGAAGCCAAATTTAGGCAGATAGGTAGCATATTGAATTCCAGGACCCCCAAGGTAGCATTCTCAGAAACGCTATCTGTTTCACGCGCAAGTACAGTGAGACAGGCAAAGCCGAGAGGTTTCAATGTGTGGATGAGAAGTTGGTGCCGGGAAAAGGGGTTTTGATTTGTTAGGCACTGGGCTACATTTTGGGGCAAGCAAGGCCTGTACAAAAGGGACGGGCTTCACTTGAACCAAGATGGAACCAGACTGCTGGCGCTTAAAATCAAAAAGGTTGCAGAGCAGTTTTTAAAATGCCAGTGGAATAGCCGACGGGAGCAGGGCAGTATCAGGTTCGGCAAAAGCCATCCTTTAAAGTGTGAGGGTGCAAAGGATTCAGATAAAACAGAAGGGGACAGAGCAGAACCACATAAAGATCAGACAGGAGCCTGTGCCAGCTGGTCAAAGAGTCAAAAGAAAGATAGTATATATCAGGTGAGAGATTCAGCGTATAGGTGCTTACAGGTGAAACTCGGAAAATTAGAATATCGTGCAAAAGTCCATTAATTTCAGTAATGCAAATTAAAAGGTGGAACTGATATATGAGACAGACGCATTACATGCAAAGCGAGATAAGTCAAGCCTTAATTTGTTATAATTGTGATGATCATGGCGTACAGCTCATGAAAACCCCAAATCTACAATCCCAGAAAATTAGAATATTACATGGAACCAATAAGACAAGAATTGAAGTATAGAACAATATCGGACCTCTGAAAAGTATAAGCATGCATATGTATTCAGTACTTGGTTTGGGCCCCTTTTGCAGCAATTACTGCCTCAATGCGGCGTGGCATGGATGCTATCAGCCTGTGGCACTGATGAGGTATTATGGAAGACCAGGCTGCTTCATTAGCGGCCTTCAGCAATTCTGCATTGTTTGGTCTCATGTCTCTCATCCTTCTCTTGGCAATGCCCCATAGATTCTCTATGGGGTCAGGTCAGGCGAGTTTGCTGGCCAATCAAGCACAGAACACTGTATACTTTTCAGAGGTCCGATATTGTTCTATTCTTCAATCCTTGTCTTCTTGGTTCCATGTAATATTCTAATTTTCTGGGATTGTGGATTTGGGGTTTTCATGAGCTGTATGCCATGATCATCACAATTATAACAAATTAAGGCTTGACTTATCTCGCTTTGCATGTAATGCGTCTGTCTCATATATCAGTTTCACCTTTTAATTTGCATTACTGAAATTAATGGACTTTTACACGATATTCTAATTTTCCGAGTTTCACCTGTATATGCCAATGCCAGAAGCCTTCGAGCCAGGATGGGTGAGCTGGAGTACTTGGTTGCTAACACAGAAATAGATATAGTGGGCATAACAGAAACATGGTGGAACAGTGAGAACCAGTGGGACACTTATCTGTGGATATAAACTCTATAGGAAGGACAGGGAGGGGCGCCTTGGAGGTGGAGTAGCACTGTAGCTTAAAGTAGGGAGAAAATCTAACAAGGTAGAAAACCTAGGTGGACTCGAGTCCTCCACAGAAACCTTGTGGGTGACAATACAAGGCCTGAAAGGGAACGTGCTACTGGGGACGTGCTATCGCCCTCCGGATCAAAACGCCGATAGTGACTGGGAGTTGCAGGAGGAAATCAGGGAGGCATCAAGGAGTGGCAGAGCTGTAATAAGGGGTGACTTCAATTACCCACACAGAGACTGGGTAAATTCACAGTCAGGTAAGGACAAAGAGGTCAAATTAGATATGCTGAATGACTGTGCCTTAGAACAGTTGGTCTTGGAACTAATCAGAGAGAAGGCAACCTTGCACTTAATTCTGAGTGGCACCCAGGACCTGGTGCGTGATGTCAGTGTCATGGACCCTTTAGGGAACAGTGACCATAGTGCAATCAAATTTAGCATACATGCGGGGAGAGAATCACCAAGGAAGTCTAACACAGACATTTTGAATTTCAGAAGAGGAAACTTCTCCAAAATGAGTATGGTGAAAAGAAAGCTGAAAGGGAAAATCAGGAGAGTCACTTTGCTCCAGAGTGTGTAGAGTTTACTCAAAACCACAATACTAGAAGCCTAGTTAGATTGTATACCCAAAAGGAGGAAAGGTACCACTAAGTCCAGGAGGATGCCAGCATGGATAACAGGTAATGTCAAGGAAGCCAAAAAGGGAAGAAGACTTCCTTCCAAAACTGGAAGGCCTGTTCAAATGAAGAGAACAGAAAGGAACACAAACTCTGGCAAAAGAAATGCAAGGTGACAATAAGGGAGGCGAAAAGAGAGATTGAGGAACATTTAGCCAAAGTATCAAGGGGAATAACAAAAACTTCTTTAAATACATCAGATGCAGGAAACCTGCCAGGGAGGCATTTGGACCATTAGACAATGAGGGAGTGAAATGGATTATTAAGGAGCATATGGAGGTTGCAGAGAAGCTGAATAAGTTCTTTGTGTCAGTCTTTACAGCAGAGGATACAGAACATATACCTGTTCCTGAACCAGGCTTTTTGAGGATGGAGGCTAAAGAAATGAGTCAGACAGAAGTGACAAGAGATGATGTTCTAAACTATCTGGAAAAACTGAAAACTAACAAATCACCAGGGCCAGATGGCATCCATCCAAGAGTCCTCAAAGAACTCAAATGTGAAATTGCCAACCTCCTTGCTAAAATATATAACTTATCCCTGCAATCGGGCTCTGTACCAGAGGACTGGAAAGTAGCAAATGTAACACCAATTTTCAAAAAGGAATCTAGGGGCGATCTGGGCAATTACAGGCTGATTAGCTTAACGTCCATTCCAGGAAAATCGATGGAAAGCATCCTCAAGGATAAAATTGTAACGCACATAGAAGAACAGGCCCTGTTGGGAGAGAACCAGCATGGCTTCCGCAAAGGGAAATCTTGCCTCACCAACCTTTTGGACTTCTTTGAGAGTGTCAACAAGTGTGTGGATCAAGGTGATCCAGTTGATATAGTATACTGGACTTCCAAAAAGCTTTTGACAAAGTTCCTCATCAAAGACTCCAGAGGAAACACAGCAGTCATGAGATAAGAGGACAAGTACATGTGTGGATTGCTAACTGGTTGAAAGACAGGAAACAGAGGGTAGGGATAAATGGAGTTTTCACAATGGAGGGGAGTAGGAAGTGGCATCCCTCAGGGATCTGTACTGGGGCCGGTGCTTTTTAATTTATTCATAAATGATCTAGAAGCAGAGGTAGTCAGCAGGGTGGCCAAATTTGCAGATGATACCAAACTCTTTCGGGTAATGAAATCCAAAACGGATTGTGAGGAGCTCCAAGAGAATCTCTCCAAACGGGGTGAGTGGGCAACAAAGTGGCAAATGCAGTTCAATGTTGGCAAGTTTAAAGTGATGTACATTGGGACGAAAAACCCCAAGTATACGCTGATGGGATCTGAGCTGTCAGTGACTGACCAGGCGAGGGATCTTGGGGTCATGGTGGACAGCTCATTGAAAGTGTCGACTCAAGGTGCGGCAGCTATGAAAAAGGCCAATGCCATGCTAGGGATCATTAAGAAGGGGACTAAAAATAAAACAGCTAAAATTATAATGTCCTTATACAAAACTATGGTGCAGCTACACTTGGAGTACTGCGTACAATTCTGGTCACCACATCTAAAAAAGGACATGGTAGAACTGGAAAAGGTGCAGAAGAGGGCAACCAAGATGATCAGTGGTCTAGAGCAGAGATTCTCAACGTTTGGTCCCCAGATGTTATCAGACCAACTCCCATAATCCCCAATCAAAGGCCGCTGGGGATTATGGGAGTTGAAGTCCAATAACATCTGGGCACCCAACGTTGAGAATCCCTGGTCTAGAGCACCTTTCCTATGAGGCAAGACTATAACACCTGGGGCTTTTTAGTTTAGAAAAAAGACCACTGCGGGGAGACATGATAGAGGTCTATAAAATCATGCATGGCCTGGAGAAAGTGGGGAGAGAGAGATTCGTCTCCCTCTCACATAACACTAGAAGCAGAGGTCACCCCATGAAACTGATTGCCAGGAAATCTGGGACTAACAAACGGAAGTACTTTTTCACACAACACATAATCTGAGACCTTGGGTTAGGGCGGTATAAAAATGTGCTAAATAAATAAAAAATAATAATCAACTTGTGGAATTCTCTGCCACAAGATATGGTGACAGCCAACAACCTGGATGGCTTTAAGAGTGGTTTGGATAACTTTATGGCGGAGAGGTCTATCATCGGCTACTAGTTGGAGGGCTAAAGGCTACCTCCAGCCTCAAAGGCAGGATGCCTCTGAGTACCAGTTGCAGGGGAGTGACAGCAGGAGGAAGGGCATGCCCTCAACTCCTGCCTGTGGCTTCCAGCGGCATCTGGTGGGCCACTGTGCAAAACAAGATGGTGTACTAGATGGGCCTTGGGCCTGATCCAGCAGGGCTGTTCTTATGAAGGTTTCTGAGTTAATGGAGGGCTCAGTCTGGGCATCCCCGGGCAAAGAGTATTTTCATAGAGGGAGACTTTAAGCTTCAATTCTCTACTAAGTTGTGTTTTTTTCTTGAAGGAAATATTTTACAGGAGCTGGTATTGTGGCTGCCCCCCAGGGAAATTAAACAATCCTCATCTGAGGAAGGCATGGTGCCTCTGCAAGATCTATAACTTTTAAAGTTTTTAGGAGAAGACATAACCAAAGTGAGGGACGGTAAAAGTTGTAGCCAAAAATATTCACTGGAAATTTCTCAATAAAGGGGGAAAGCCAAAGAGAGTCTGTAAACAGTCGGGGGTGGGGGGGAAGTGAGGGAAATCTGAGGGAAAATCTGAGACAAAAGTCAAACCGGTCCAAGTCCAAAAATACGAGAGAAATTACTAACCAGGGAAAAGCTGAACAATCCAAGTCAAGCCAAATTAAAACCAAAGTAATCACATTCTCAACAGGTACGTGAGGGAAGAACATAGCAAGAACCATTGCGAGGCAGCACAAGCAACAGACAAGGAGAAACTCAAGAGGAGGGCACTCTTCTGCCTATTTTACCAGGTGCTCCCTTGCGCCTCAGAATGCTGGAACATGCCTAATGGAGCTAAAGATTCCTCTACAGGGCTACTGCGCAGGTGCAGGAGAGTCCCTGTTGCAAGGGAACATGGATCACCTCAGAGATCAACTGTTGCTCTCTCAACTTGTAACATGGAGGGAACCATGAACGGGTGAATATGTGGCTCTCTCTCCACAGGGAGGTATGTCAGGAGGTATGGAGAGAAGAGCTGGTCTTGTGGTAGCAAGCATGACTTGTCCCCATAGCTAAGCAGGTCTGCCCTGGTTGCATATGAAAGGGAGACGATGTGTGAGCACTGCAAGATCTTCCCCTTAGGGGATGAAGCCGCTCTGGGAAGAGCAGAAGGTTTCAAGTTCCCTCCCTGGCTTCTCCAAGATAGGGCTGAGAGAGATTCCTGCCTGCAACCTTGAAGAAGCCGCTGCCAGTCTGTGAAGACAATACTGAGCAAGATAGACCAATGGTCTGACTCAGTATATGGCAGTTTCCTATGTTCCTATGTCAGGCTAGGTCTCTTGTTGAAAATGCTTTCTGTCTGTCAGGCCTTTTATCTGATCAGTGAAACCACATTAGCAGCACACTGCCACTGAAAAAGCCCTCTGGTGCAAGCCAGACAGCTCTTCGAGGCAAGACAGAGAACAGGGCTTCTGAAGCTAATCTGAGAACCTGAGCATTAACATATGGGAGATGGCGGCCCTTAAGGCAAATTAGTCGTGTACATAGTGCAGAGTACACGATCGACATGTCCCAGTTAATAAAATACACAGTTACATTTTTAAAAAAATCAAAGAAAGTAGTATCAAATTCAATCTCTTTTTGAAATTAAGTGGCAGGCACACAACCTGAAAGTCAGGACTGTTGCTTATTCAGAACAAACAATAAGAGTCATGGGTCACTGATATATTTCTGAGAGCTAGCATCAATGCATTCGAAGCATGCATGAACAATTACATAAAGATAAAAAACACAGCAAATAATTTTGTCCAAGTATATGCAACTGCATTTACTTAAATTTCTACTTTGTTATCCTTGCCTTTCCTATTCAGGGAGCCTTACCACAAGCCCCCTGGCTGTTATTTCTGGTAGTATGTTTTTAAATTATACTTCTGGAAGGGTTTATGGAATTCCCTGTCGTTCTGGTGGTAGTTACTTTGTCTTCAACTATATGGTTAGTATCTGGACATCGCAGAAGATGACGTAAAAGTCGTTGCTGTGTATTTAGATTTTTTCCATAGTAGTATCTGTATCGTCGCACAACAGACCCTTGCCATTCAAAGGCAGGGCCTCTATCTTGTCTTTCATGTCCTGCTGTAGGTTGGTAGAGCCTAGCCACACATGTCTCCTCAGCAGAACTGTCATTGCTAGTCAATGAGACTCCGTTTCCGTTTCCGCAGCTTAGCATTACCTAGCTGCTGTCTGGTTGCCAAAGTCGTTTTTGCAAACGTGTCAGTAAACTTCTTTTGGAACTTCTCCGGTGTAACACTTTCTTCTTCTTGAAGGAGAGAATCCCATAAGGAATGTGTGTACCTGGATAAACACGTCATATAGTTGACAGTCTTAATACCTAGGTATGCAGCTGCATATGCCTTACGTACCAATACATTTAGCTTTCTCCTTTCTTTATCTGTCGGAGTAGAATGCCGCGACCCCTTAGAGGTGGATTGAAAAGAGGTCATAGAAGGCATCTTCGGCACCTCCACCAAATCCTCCTCCTTGCCATCGAGACCCTGGCTCAAGAAGCCTCGCAACACCGCCAAAAGAGTGCTTTCATTTGATTCTAGCATGGAGAGGATGTTCTGAGCCATTTTGGGATCGAAGACGGTCTTGGTGTTGTCAGTAGTGTCGACGTCAACATCAAACACCACAGGCAATTGGTCTGTCTGTCCCAACATCAACTTAGACACGGGGGTTCTTGGCGTCAATGGGGATTGGTGTGGGGTAGGTGCCTGTAGACAAACAAGCCATTCTACGCCGAGGTGCAGATGTCAATACCATAGCAGTCCTTCTCCTTTCCAGCGTCAATTTCAATGGCAATTGATGCATTAGGCATTGTAAGCCAGATGGAGAAGGGGTTGCATTGTTGGGCGCCGATAGACACCTCTCCCTCTGCTCACTCTTCATTATGCTTTTTAGGAGAAGGAGAGTCTGATCTGTCCTCTCACCTTTCCCATCCTTCTCCTGATAGCGAGACAAATGCTCCTCTGGGACTTGTGGCTCCTTAAAGGGAGAGCCCTTCGATGTCGAAGGTCCCGGCATCGGGATTTAAGACTGTGTTTGCATTGCAGTCCCGGATGTCTATTTCAAAATTATGGCCACTGCCTCTGGAGAGCTAGCACCTTTCAGTGTCAGTGCCTCGTCCAACAAAGCCACTCATAAACATGTAGCCCTATTTTTCAAAGTTTGTTTCGAGAACGAGCTGCTGACAGAGCACATGGTGGCATTATGCAATGTTCTCTAATTCTTTTCATGTGTACGGAATGAGTTTTGTTCTGAGTGGCAATATCAAGGCAGTGTGTGCACACATGGATTCAGAGTGGGACCTTCCTGATTCAACCTGAATCTAAAATTAACTGAGCGGACATCAATCGTGTGAGTGCGTGCACATGTGCACACCTTAAGAGGGAACACTGGCATTATGTCCTTCCTCCAAACATAGGAGACAGCTGTCGTGGCTGTCCACAGAGGGGATCTTCCCCTTACAGTGCATACACCTCTTAAACGGTGGTCTTTTCTCTAGGCATATTCTTGTAAAGGGCATTCCCAGAATTGTTAACTTTACCAGTCTGTAATCATACATTCTCTATCACACTGCTGAGGTACTGTTGTCCGTTAAACAAAGAATAATCTTATTCAAAGTCATACACAAGAAATAATACTAAGGTTTCCCAAAGGGCAGTCTAATAATTCCAGTCACAATCTGAGTCAAAACCAATAAATTTACCAATAAACACTTCCTGAGGAGCCAAGAACTAACAAAGAACTGAACACACTGGCGGTCAGAAAGAAACTGAACTATCAGGCACCAAACCGCTGATATGAGCAGGTGCAAAGCACACACAGTGGGTGGTTGGGCAGTGTCACAAGGAGCTAACAGATTCTACTCAAAGTGTTCCGCACAGGCACAGAACCCATTTGTATGGCTGTTACCAGATCACCACCCAGATGTAGCACTTCTAGGGGTCAAAAACAACAATCTTAAGAATCTAGTTTTAACTTTTCAAAAGGCCCAAAGTTGGAAAAAGGGCCTAATTGCATTTCATCTAGAAGCTGTGCTGTTGATTATGATATAAATAATTTAATGGCAGCTGGAATAAAATTCCCTCCCTTAGTTCAATGAAATCTTAATATGGCCACAGCATTTCTTTGAGCCAGGGAATAGACATAGTTAACTTGCGCAGTCTTCCTTCTAGATGCCTAGAAAATGAGTCTCAAATATTTAAAACAGTTAACTTATTCTATGTCATGGTTATCTGTACGCCATTTGTGAATCTTAAATAAGTTTTTAAGAAACATGATCTTCAATTTTTAATAGTAGATAACCAAGTGCTTCTCCCTACAATGCTGAGCAAAAGCTTTAAGAGCTTTCCTCAAGTCAATCTGGGTCTGAGCCAAAATGACACCATCATCAGCATAAAGTAGAATAGGGAGCCGCCTGTCTGCACTTGTCAAGCATCATTCTCCCTTCTTCAAGGACAAGTAGACTAGTCCTGAGCCCTCTATATTCAGAAAACAATTCTAACACCTGCTAGTGACTGTGAGAGTCAAGCTTTGTCAATAGTTTTTCTGGATTAATTCTCTTTTTATATCTTTTAAAAAATATATTCTTTCAAACACATATAAAGTTTAAGGAAACTAAGCACTCAGATGCACACCCAAGCATTCTAACTAATAGTAAATTGGATTTTTGTATTTAATGCCCTATTTACTTCTTTACTGGTACTAAATTAAAGCCAGTAGAATACTGAGTTTGTTAAGTCATTTGATTTTTAATTTACTTTGATCTTTGATCTAACTTTGATCTAACCTGTAACCAAACTTACTTTTTCTGAAATGCTATTTTCTTTATTCTGTGTTTCTTTTGTTTCACACCTAAATAAATTTAAAAAGACAAAACAAACTAGTGAATAAGTGTTATCATACAAAATATTTTACTTTATTTAGAGAAAAAGGTTAGAAGTGGTGAAAGATTACCTCTAATTTCTTCCACTCGCTTTTTTAATTTTTCATGTTGCTGAACAAGATCCTTAATTCCTTCAAGACTATTTCCACACAACTCTTGACCTCTCTCATTGGCTTCCAGTGCTTTTCTGTGTTCTCCCAAAAGCGACAAAGCATCACAGAATCGATAATGTCCCTACAAAAAGTTATAAACAAAATGCTTGACACCCTAAAATAGCAAGCTTTGTCAAATTTCACAATTATTATTTTTAAATCAAATACCCTTATAATAGTCTTAAATGCAACACTAATTTTTCCATCAAATACCCTTATAATAGTCTTAAATGCAACACTAATTTTTACAGCTGGTATGGACTTGAGAGGCACTTGGATATATTTCTCCAAATGTATCATTCCAACCCTTATGGTAATTGCAACTGTTAAATAAAATTCTTCCTTGGTTCAGAATATCAAGTGGCACAAATCTTCTGTTATGAGAATGCTATATAATTTTCAGACTTACGCTGACATTGGGGACATTTACTATACTGAATTCTGATAAACAGAGATTAAAGCCTTATTCATGCGTAGTACATATGGTTATACTGCTAAGTGGAAAGCTCCACCAAACATGCTATGTAGGCCTGCTCTTCACTGATCAAGCATTCAGCATATGTCTGAAAAGACAAACACTGTACTTGTGGTCAGTGGAAGGTGAGGTGACATAGCATGTCAGTACAGGGCTTTCTGCTTAGCTTTGTAACTCTACACAATACATGGTTACAGTATGCACAAATAAGACTTCTGATAGACTTTGCATTTTAACTATTGCTTACTGCTTATTATTTTTGCACTCAGTTTCACAGTTCATAACACTCTAGATTAAAACAACTACATCTATACTAATTTTGCAAGCTTGTCTCTTTTCAAGTGCGCTCTTTCTCGCTACATGTACACTAAGCGTATATAACGGTATAACGTGTTGCAAAAACATAGTACACAGCTATCTCAAATATTGCAGATTTAGCTGGTACACAAGCAAAATCTAAATCACATATAAAAGCAAGTTGCTTACCTACAACAACAACAAATGACCCCTGCTAACTGGGCAAAGAGGCATCTTTTAAAAGTGGTGATTCTCTTTATTTAGCAGGGGGAGAGTAACTGGCCCTATCCACCCCCAGCACAGTACTTCCAGTGACTGTTGCTGGTGTGTGTCTTATGTTTCTTTTTAGAATGTGAGCCCTTTGGGGACAGGGAGCCATCTTATTTGTTTGTTATCTCTCTTTGTAAACCACCCTGAGCCATTTTTGGAAGGGCGGTATAGAAATCGAATTAATAATAATAATAATCAACCACAAACAGCAAGTGCCGCCTTTGTAAAGAAGCAGATGAAACCGTGGACCACCTAATCAGCTGTTGTTAAAAGATTGCACAGACTACAAACAAAGGCATGACAAAGTAGCAGGGATGATACACTGGAACATCTGCAAAAAATACAAGCCAAAAAAATGGGTGGGACCATAACATTGAAAAAGTTGAAGAAAATGAAGATGTAAAAATATTATGGGACTTCCGACTACAAACAGACAAAGCTCTGCCACACAATACACCAGATATAACTGTAGTCGAGAAGAAAGAAAAACAAGTCAAAATAATCGACATAGCAATACCAGGGGATAGCAGAATAGAAGAAAAAGAAATAGAAAAAATCACCAAATACAAAGATCTACAAATTGAAATTGAAAGGCTGTGGCAGAAAAAGACCAAAATAATCCCAGTGGTAATTTGCGCCCTGGGTGCAGTTCCAAAAGACCTTGAAGAGCACCTCAACACCATAGGGGCCACAGAAATCACCATCAGCCAATTACAAAAAGCAGCTTTACTGGGAACAGCCCATATTCTGCGACGATATCTATAAAAATAGCAACAACACTGACAATAAAATTCAGCCATCCCAGGTCCTTGGGAAGGACTTGATGTCTGGATAAAACAAACCAGTCAATAACACCTGTCTGACTGTGTAAAATAAAATAAAATAATAATAATAATAATAATGATGATGATGATGATGATGATGATGTTTATATACCACTTTTCAATCAAAGTTTTCAAAGTGGTTTACATAGAGAAATAAAATTAATAGACTATCTGTGCCTCCGCCAGCCCGCTTCTCCCATCACATTTCTGCTTCTGAACAGGTTTGTGCACATCCCTAGTTAGCAGGTGATCTTTAGGGGGATCCATAGTTACTCATAACTGGGTTTTGTGCACATGCTCAAGACAGCTGTTGAACAATCACAAGCTCCTATTGGGATGGTCTTCGCCCCACCGTCTCATGCCTGCATCGCAACATTATCTAGGTGGGAAAGCGCCCAATTGCTTCAGTTTCTAAGTGGACAATGTGTGCACTTGATGTGGAGAGAAGATATACAGGTAAGAGAATTCCATCCAAAAAAATGTGGGAGATCTTATTCCCCTTCTCATGTTTTTGTATATTTATTTATATCTATTTAATATCTATAAATAGATATTATTTATATCTATCTATAAATATTTTATATATTTATTTATATCTAGAAGCATCCTAGTTGAAGGGGAGGTTGGGTGTGTGTGGTGTGACCATGGATCCCCTTAAAGATAAGCAAGTTGCTTACCTTTACAACTGGGTGAGTAGCATGCTCATTAGAGTGGAGGGAACTAGAATGCAGCTAAAGAACTGTTTTAAGAACCACCCAACCCAAATTTGCTTTGCCAGCAAAGTGTATGTCCAAGACATAATGCCTAACCAAGTGTAAGTCTGTAGCTGAGGTGGCAGCTTTACAAAATGTCCTGCATGCTGATTCCAGACATGTGGGCTGCCAAAGTAGCCATGGCCCAAGTGGAATGGGCTCTGATGAAAGTAGGGGGTTGAACACCCTGCTGCTTGTAACAGAGGTAAATCAATTCAACCAGCCAGTGAGATAAATGTTCACATGAAATAGGTAAGCCCTTGTTGTTACCTCTATAGGAAACAGAGGTTTATTGGACTTTCTGAAGGAATTTGTCAGGTCCAGATAATACAGCAACACTCTTCTCATGTCAAGTGAATGCATGAGCTTCTCAAGTACAGTGGAATGATTAGAGAAGGTGGTAGGTAAAATAATGTCTTGGTTTAAACATGCAGCTAAAATCTTTTGGATTTTTAAATCTTTTAATTCATTTTGATTTATGTTTGAATGTTTAAATGAAAGTCAGTCACCATCTTAAGAAGGGTCAGGCCTAAGAACTACATCTGTGGGAGGAAACTTGGTGTAAGGAGAATCAGACCGCAGAGCTGTAAGCTCACTCACTCTCTGAGCTATAGTGATAGCGACAAGAAAAGCAGTTTTGAGAGAGAGCAGCTTAAGGGAAGTGGAATCTAGAGGCTCAAACGGTGGTTTACTGAGTGAGGATAAAACAAGGGACAGGCTCCAAGACTCTACTGGTGACTGGACAGGAGGGAAGAGACTGTTTATTCCTGTCAAAAATTTCTTTGCATCTGGGTGATAAAAAAGTGACCTCCCATCCCAACCTGGATGTCTAAATGAAAGGGCTGCAAGGTGTACCTTGAGAGAGGCATAAGAGAGTCCTGAGCACTTGAGAGGTTAAGTAAAGCAGCACCTGGCAGACTGAGACAGTAAAGGGGTCAACCCAGCATAGAGAGAGAAATGGGTTCACTTGCAGTTGTAATTTCTACATGTGGACTCCTTCCTCTCATTCAAAAGGATAGTGTCTAGTCGTTTAGCCTCTAATCTGTCAGGTTGAGAATCTGGAGGTCGGGGTGGAGCACCTTTCCCAAGTTTGGAGACAAGAGGTCCTGATGTTGGGGAAGGCAGAGATGGAGGTTGTTGGCAGGGTAAAGGAGAATAGGGAACCAGGGTTGCCTGATCCACCATGGGGTAATAAATATGCACTTTGAGGATTCCTGTAAAATTTTGACCAGTACTCTGGAGATCAGTGGGAGAGGAGTAACGTTGCTAACAGGTCCACAGACAGTGTTCTCCAGAGTGTGAATAAATGTTGAAGGGTTTTAACATTTGTGTGACAGGGACTGATCAAAATCCCTGCTGAGGCTGTCCGCTAGCAGGTTGTCCACACCCTTGATGCACAGGCCTAGAGGCCAGTCACAATGTCATATGCACCAATCCCACAGGCAAGTTGCCAGGAGACACAGGAACTGAGAAGCAGTTCCTCCCTGATGGCTGATATAGGCCATCTGCATGGTTTTGTCCAGGAGAAGCCAGACTTTTCCTTTGAGATGGGGTAGAAAGGATTTCAGGGCATAAAAGGCAGCCAAGAGCTCTAGCAAGTCTATGTGCTGGTGGAACTGTAGTGGGTCCATAAGCCCAAAGTTTTGAAAGTTGGGCAGTAAACGCTCCAGCTCTAAAAGGATGCTTCCAAGGTGATGGAGAGGTTCAGAGCAGGTGGGTCGAATGGAGTGCCTGAGAGAGAAGCTGGTTCCATTCACCAGTGTAGGGATTTCAGCCGAGATCAAACGGCTGAGAAAGAGTAATAATAGTTTTAAGAAACCCTCTCCATGGGAACGAGGAGCGACAGAGAACCTTCCTGACGTAGCCTATGCAGCGGTCATGGAGGAACTGAGGCAACTGGGCACTTTCCCGCCTAAATAATGGTGCGCTACAAGCACGAAGAGCTTGTGATTCTTCCACCGTCATTTTACGCATGTGTACAAAACCCAGTTGTGAGGGACCGTGGACCCTCTTAAAGATCATGTATTTGCTAAAAGTGCGATGACGAAGTCCTAAGACAGCATGCCCTAAAGACAACTGGCAAGCATCCTTTCAACTGAAAAGAGGGCAAGGACATTTTCTTGCTCTCAGTTACACAGGGGAATCTAGGTAGATTTCTGCCTAATGATTACAACTTGGTCAATGGTTTAGAGCTAGCAAATTTAGCTCAAAAATGCAAGGTTACCAGCCTCCTGTTTACCAATTGGTGAAACTCTTACAAATTTAAATTTCTCAGAAGAAAAACTAACCTTTGGCCAGTTGGGCTTCAAAATGATGGACCTTTTCCCATCACCCAGGGCGCTCCTGAAAACAATTTTTTTTAATGTCATTAGTAGTTGAGCATTATGTTCTTATTCAAAGACAAA
This sequence comes from Hemicordylus capensis, assembly GCF_027244095.1. Classification (NCBI taxonomy): domain Eukaryota; kingdom Metazoa; phylum Chordata; class Lepidosauria; order Squamata; family Cordylidae; genus Hemicordylus; species Hemicordylus capensis. Next base: position 91,288,528 of record NC_069659.1, on the reverse strand, counting down.
TGACCTAGCCCATTTCTAATTTCTTCCCTTCCACCCAAATCCCTTAAGCGATTACTCCCCACTACACCCCATAACTATTCCTACATGATCTAGGAATGATGAAATCCTCATTCCATTGGCTTTAAAAATGTAATTATCATCAGCTCATTTTTGTGCATGCCTTGACTGAGGCAAGTAAGTGTAGGTAGGATAGGCTATACTGAAATAAATAGTCTCAGATTCAATACTAGATTTCATCATTCTGCTCTGGTTCAGTATTAAAATGAAAGATGAATCTAGATCATAAAAATGAAAATTTAACTATAAATATGGAACTGAAATGTTTTGGATTTTTAAATATTTTGATGCAATACTACATTTTGATTTAATTTAGATAAACTCAATAATGACTATCATGTAAAATTATACTTACGTATACTCCTCAGTTCGGAGGAAACAGAGGGACCGGTTTCCATAAAGAAAGTGATTTTCAGGCCTTGAGAGAAAGTTAGATTGCATTCAGTTTATAAAGCAAAAGAATTATCAATTTAAATGGTTTTCTGAAAGTTTAACCATATTTCGCTCTCTCTTTTGTGAAACTTTGCATGTAAAATAGCCAGGTTAACTATTATGCTCTTACAGGGATATGAAGAAGCTGTAAAACTCAACTTAAGTTCTAAAAAGCTCTACAAATTGGTATCTGATAAATGTACACAGAGCAACCTCTCTGGGCAGGGAGAATTCAGCAGAGAATTCTGCTGCCCCACAATGTCTACTTAGCTGAGCTTTGTTCAAACTGCTGAATGACACAGTTATGAAGTAGCATGGTTGGAGCTTGCTGACATCAGAGTGTACCACCTACAGCCACAATCGCGTTCAGTAAAAACTTTCTGCATGGCTTCCAAAAGGAACAAACAGAACCCATTATCTGTTTGCAGAAATACAAACCATTAATCAAGAGTCAGGTGACAAGTAATGTGGGGTATTCACAAGTCCCTATAAGAGCAAAAACAACAACAGCCATAACTGGCAGACTGATCTGGATTAAACACAGCTAAAGCTGTTTCAGTACACTAAAGACATTGTGTGCTACATAGACATTTGGTAATGAGAACCAGGGACAAGATTAAATCATGTGAAACCAGATCATTTCAGGAAAGTCACAAGCCATGTCGCTATTCAAAAGATTCCAGATCTTTTGGCAAACTTGATTGGAACTTGTGGCAAACTGGATTGGAAATCCAGCAGCCTATTAGAACACTTCATATTTCCTGTATCCTATCTTCATAGTATTCCCAAAATATCTTTGCACAGGAAACAATTTTTGTCCAAAATGGTTCTAATTTCAGATATATGTACATCCATTCTATGACTATCTGTGCATCCTTCTCTGCAAAAAAATTCTGCATAAATTTATTCATAATGCTGTGATTTATCCCTTTACCAAGATTCTATAGCTTTTGTATAGGCGAGGATAGCGAACGAGAAGTTTTCTTCAGCAAAGTAGTCATTTCCCTTCTTTTTCCATTCCTCACTAGTCTGTAATAAAACATGAAATTAAAATTAACTTGTACTGTAAGCTATTGTCAAGTGTAAATGAAGACTTGATGTACTGAATTAATTTAAGGAATAAAACTCTCTAAATTACATTTAAGATTTTTGTCTTAAACATCTGGTGTTAAAAAGTATTTTGATAAATAAAATACAGCATGGATAGCCTTCCAATCACTCTTGGATAATTAAAAATGCCTTTTCGGAGTAATGGACACTTTCACTCTAATTCAGACATGTTGCGTTTATGCACGTGGACTTCTCACACTAGCAGGGGTTCCTGTTTAGTTCAATAGAGAGTCCTGAGTTAAAAGGATTCACCACTCCATTGAAATGAATAGGAAAACCACTCTGGACTCAGTTGTTTCAAACTGAGTTCACACTCCATGTATATTCTTACAGAGTTCTATTGTGCTGCAAAGGAAAAGATATAAAAGAACAGTGTTTCAGCATTACTGGCAGCTTCTAAAAGAATTTAAAATGTAAATATTGTGATTTACTCTTACCTTTCTACAATTATCACAAGTCTGAGATTCAAATCCCTCTGCTAAATTATAGTCTTCTAATACAACTTTACTTATATAATGTTTGTCTGAAAGGAGAAAACAAAAACACAAATGGCAACAGGTTTGTCTATTTACTACTGCCAACTACAGAACTGAGATGTACTGGGAAGTCCCCTCCATGAGAGGAGAGCCGAGGCATCTTGATCCCGAGAACAGTACACTGTGAGGCAAACTGAGGTAAGAAGTGTCATCTGTTGAGCCACTTTGCCATTCTGCCTTATGTATAGCTTGCCATCCTGCTTGTAGTCCCATTATAGTGTTTATATATAATGCCATACTCTTATAATCGATAATTACCTTTGGCACGCAACCAATACAGTGACACGATTAGTATATTCTTACTATGTTCTTGTAAAAGCCACCTTCTTGTGTACCTAGGATGTATGTGTCTGATGTGAGTGGGTGATTGAAAGTTACCAGGAGGAGGAGTTAGCGCTGGAAAAACAACAGAAAAGGCTGAAAGAGAGGGCGATCTTTAAGACCCCAAAGTGATGAAGAGTAATGAGTTCGCTTCTCAGAAGCAATCAGTTTACTTTTCTGGGAGGCAGAGCAAGTCAACAAATCAACATGACAGTTGGTTTTCTAAGAAATAAGGAAGCTGGAGACCCACAAGAGATGGACACTGGCTAAAAGGTGTTCCAGCAGCACGATGATTTTGAGATTTACACTCTGCCCAAAGAAGTGCCAGCATGTTGACCTGACTCTCCACTTCACTACTACTACAACAAATATTTTATACACCACTTTTCAACAAAGGTTCTCAAAAGCAGTTTACAGAGAAAAAATAAAATAAAAGATGGTCCCCTGTCCCGAAATGGCTCACACTCTAAAATAAAAATGTAAGAAAGACACCAGCAACCACTAGAGGTATAATGTGTTGGGACTGGATAGGGACAGTTGTTCTTCCCCACTAAATGCAAGAGAAAGATCACTTGAACAAGTGCCTTGGCTCAGGCTGGCCACTCAAAGCACTACCCCAACTAATCTGGTAACTGTGCATATGAGTGGGGTGAATGTAAACTGAGCTAGAGCACAGCTACTCAAAGTTAGGTAGAATATAACTGTTTTACCCCTCATGAAGCTTCAATAAAAGAGTACTAGTGCCAAGGAGTCAAAGTTTCTCTCTGACTTCCTTCCCTTGTCCTGCTAAAGAAACAGGACAAAAGTCTATGAAGACAGGCAGGCAAGGCAGGCAGGGTAGAATCAGCTGCATGAGCAAAACAAAAGAAATTAAGAGGCGTTCATGGCTGGGAAATGAAGTAAAAACAAAAGCAGGTTGGATTAAAAGGGCTGCTCTCTGCATACTTGTTAGTTACCTGATGCACAGATAAGGAATTTATAGGAATAAGAAACAGATACCAGGAAATGCCCCCCACCCCCATAAAATGGCTCTGACTGCAAAACAGTAGCTGGAAGTGACCTCAGAGATAATTTCCAGCCACCTAGGAACTGCAGATAAGCAGTTTAAAAGCCTTTTAAAAAATTGTTTGTTTTTTTTAGTTTTAATCATTTTTTATATCCCGCTCTTCCTCAAAGGAGCCCAAAGCGGTGTACTACATACTTAAGTTTCTCCTCACAACAACCCTGTGAAGTAGGTTAGACTGAGAGAGAAGTGACTGGCCCAGAGTCACCCAGCAAGTATCATGGCTGAATGGGGATTTGAACTCGGGTCTCTCCAGTCCTAGTCCAGCACTCTAACCACTACACCACAATATTTTGTATACTTACATTCAGCAAAGAAAACTTCTAAGAAAGGCCAACAATAATCTCCAAGTGTTTCTAATTTCTGCAAAAGGCCAATGTCATCTGCATATTTTACCCAGGCAAGAGCGCCGCAAAAATCAAATTCTCTCTATTACAAGAAAAGCAAAAAAGTCAGTGTCATTTTAACTATGTAAGGTAGCATTATATAAAAGTATCTGATAATCCAGTAACATGTACAAATGTCCTCTGGAGCACTATTGGCAATTAATGCCCCAATATCTGTTTGTATTACTATTTTTTAAATTTTAAAATATTTTTTAAAAAGCTTTATTTCAATAACCCCTTATTAGTCATTTAAAAGAAGGAACACAGGATATTTGTACTTGATACAATCTAAGAGCAGCAGCACTAATTAGTCTTCCCTTTCAATATACTATACCAATTATGACACAGTCAATATAGGTACTCAATTTATAAGTTTTTAAATACTGCAACTCTAACAAGAGGTTATCTGTATTGTAGGGGATACTACTGTTGGCACTAGCAACCTTTGCCAAACATGTAGAATTTCCCATTTTTGATTGCCATTTGTACACTGTTGGCCTTCAACTGCAGTTTATCATGCTACTAGATGACATATTAGGATAGCAAATGGTCCCAAGACCTGAATACTTATACACCAAAAATCAAACAGTATTCCTTTACCACAGTGAATTTCACTGCCCTATCAAATTTGCTCCCATGCACAAGGCCACATTCATAATATGATGTGAAAGGAAGACCACAAAAAGCCATTCTATAAAATGAAACCATAAAAAAGCTATAAAAGCACACCATTTTTGATAACTTAAAAAGCCCATCAAGAAAATGTGAAACACTTCAGTCTATGCATGAAGAGACTTCCCAATAACCTCGCAGATTAAATTAGATTGTTAACCAGTAAAGTTAGTGGATCATCATGCTTGCGTTTTAAAAGTATTCACTTTCAGTTGGCTCCATGCTCTCTATATAATTTACAAGTTTAACATATGTCATAACTCAGTGGCAGAACTGCTTTGCGTCCAGAAGGCCCCAGATTCAATCTCTGGCATCTCCAGGTAGGGCTGGGAGAGACTTCTGCCTGAAACCTTAGAAAGCTGCTGCCTGTCAGTGCCGACAGTCCTGAGGTAGAAGGACCACTGTATGATCCGGTATAAGACAGCTTCCTATGACCCCATTGCATTTTGGATTATGAAAGAGACATCGAAAAAAGCTCCAACCTGCTATTCATGACTCCTATGTTCATTTAATTTTTTTTTTAAAGATATTCTGTCAAATCAAAAAGACTTCCAGTATTTGAATGCTATGTTTGGGAGGTGGGGGCAGGAAAAACAACTTACCTTGTCTATATCATTTCCAATTTTCAATATGCCACTGATGAAATGTGGAACATTCTTAGGGAGGGAAGAAAAGAAGAACAGAGGCATCAGTGTGCTCATTGGCTGCTAAAGTGCCTTGTTTATGAAGCTACACAACAGCAGGAACCTATAGACCCTAATATGACAGCAAAGAAACTATCTGTGACATATGACTGTAACAGCAAATAATGGCCGACATACAGACTAACCTTCCATGTATGCGCCAGGTTTTTCCAGCAAGAGACCATTTTCAACAATTTCCCTCTACAGCTGCCCGTGTCTTCCAAAACTATCTCCCTGAGGGTCCCCAAACTGCATCTGCAGAGGGTTAGCCTGGGTGTCGCCCAATACCACAATATCAGGGATACTTATTAAAAGCAAAAATCATTTAGCAATATCTTCTTGCAACCTTCTTTTAAAAAGTTTTACTCACAGCACTTACAAAAAAAAGCCACAGCAGTAAGTCACACTCAACAGCAGTGAAGGTTTCAAAAGTCACTGAACAATGTGGCTTATTGTAGTCCAAAACATAGTTCAGTGACTGGCCTGAGGCAGGGAACCTATGAAATTATCTTCCATAGGATGTAGCAATGACCACTAGCTTGGCTTAAAAGGCTAGTTAGACAAATTCATGAAGGACAAGTGTATCAACGGCTACTAGTCTTAATGATTATATGCTATCTCCAGGTTCAGAGGTTCTATGCAAAAAGATAGCGGGGGTGAGGGCATGCTTTCATCTCCTGTTCGTAGGCTTTCTAGAGGCATTTGCTGAGCCATCCAGCAAGGCTCTTGTGACCCTAAGAGATTTTCTAATTGAAACAGAACTTTGAGGGGGAAATATCATGACAGACATTATCAAGGTAGCTGTATTTACAATTCACTGAAATAGCAGCTGTCTTTTTCTATTTTATTTTTAGTACAACTATTACAGCCACAAGTGCTAGCACAAGGGACACATTTCAGGCAGACTTGAAACAAGAAAATAACTTACCGCAAACCTTTTGACTATATCTGTAACATCATCTAATGTTTCCATTTGAAACAATGTCATCAAACTTAGTTTACAGCGGTGACAAACACTAAGAGGCAAACAGATTCATGTTAAACGATATTCTCTGCTACTATTAAAGGGAGGGAAAGGGGGGGCAGCTAATGCTTGTATTTATGACCTGATTTGGAAGACTGGCAGCAATTACAGGCATTCTTAATCCATTGAAGCAATTTATTAAACTAGCTGGGCCAGCACAGAGAATCTGTGCACTAGTTCTCCCTGCCTCTAATCCCCACAGGTCAATCTGTGCCCCTGCCCTGCCTCCCCACCCCTGACTTAAGCTGCCGCCTGCCATCCGGATAGTGGTGGAGGCAGTGAAAGCTCCTTCCATGGGCTCTCCTGCTGTCCAAATGGCAGCTCAGGCTGTTTTCAGCCCATTTGGGGGCTCTCTTCACACGCACGCAGAGCAACCTGAAATGGGCCAAAAACAGCCCGACCTATCATTTGGGAAGCAGAAGGGTGCCGCCTCTACTGCCATTCCTGCCTCTGTCTCCACTCTCCGCTGCCAGCATCGCACCAGCCACATCCCTGTCACCACTGACTCCGATGCCCACACCACTGGAGCTCTGTGCCCCTCCGGCTGCATCTCCGCCACTGCCACCCCACCCGCCATGACCGCTTTCTGTCTGTGTCTCCTCCTCCAGGCACAGGTCCACATTTTCATTGGTTGCAGCTGTGGCAGGGTTTGCCACGTGCCAGCTAAGCATTTTAAAATACAGAAATTAAGCTGACCTATAATCAACTTAAGCCATTGCAGATTGTTCCTCAGATTTAAACCAGCTTCAAGGTGTCATTCTGAAGAACCAGGGTATTTATAGTTACTGTTCCCATGTCTTAATGGGGGGGGGGGATCCCCCCTGCTATCGTTATTTCTTTCTTTGTTCTAATATTGCAAAACATATACAAATTAATGATCGCTAAAAATAAAAATCTGTTTACCCAAAATCTCCATATAGTTTATTTGTGATGCTATCTCCATTTTCAAATAAAAGTGGCCAAAATGTATATATTTTAATCACATCACAGTATTTGCGAAGCTCAGCAACTGGCTTGCTGCACCATATTTTGACGATACTATCTGCAAAACAAAGAAATAAAATGTAAGGAACCAAAACAAATCTTTAATAACTGCACAAATCTGAAGGTCTGTATCGGTGCTGGATAGGGATGTGCACGGAACCAGTTCGGAGGCTCTTTATGGGCCTCTGAACTGGTTTGAAGAACCGGCGGTTCCGCCAGTTTGAAGGTGGCGGGAGTCTCCCTTTAAGAGGGGGAGAGGGTGCACTTACCCCTCCTGTCGCTTCCCCCCCCCCACTAGCATCTGTGTTTATTAATGCCCATCGGGGTGGCAGCGTACCTTCCTACCAGCCCATTGCCCTCATCTTTGGGATATGACCGGAAGTCGCTGGCGTGCACAGGCGCATCGGCGACTTCCGGTCATATCCGGAAGAAGAGGGCAACAAGGCGGCAGGGAGGTATGCTGCCACCCCAATGGGCATTAATAAACACGGACACCGGTGGGGAGAAAGCAACAGGAGGGGTAAGTGCACCCTCCCCCGCTCTTAAAGGGAGACTCCCACTGCCTTCAAACTGCCCCGTTGCGGTTCTGTGCACATCCGAAGTGCTGGGCCGCTAGCACCAGATCTAACTCTGCTGCTGTGCAACAGAACAAAGCACAGAACTGGGTCATTAAGGAACTATAGAGAATTAAAAGGCTCTTAATTTGCATGGTCAGATTACTCACCTGTTCCATATTTCTTTGATGAGCATCTTTCAGAACTTGCCCGAACCTATAAAACAACACAGTGCACAGATATTTATAATTATCATTCTGAAGGCAAAGCATATGAAGCACAAGGGAAACACAGTGGTTGACATGACACGCAGAGTTACAGAGACATTGAGCACTGCACTGGGGCTGCTACAGACTCAAAAGGCTGCAGAGCAGGAGTGTCAACCTGCAGCTTCAGCTATTGTTGGCCTACAACTCTCATCATCCCTGGCTACTTGCCACTGTGACTCACTGGGGATGATGAGAGTTGTAGGCCAACAACAGCAGGAGGGCTGCAGGTTGACACCCTTGCTGTAGAGAATGTATGGTTTGCAAGCAGCATTGCCACCGTTTCTCCCATTGCCATGCATGAGCGAAATGGTGGCAACACTGCTTGCACAACCATGTGTTCTCTACCGGGTCAGGGCTAACTTACATGCCCACAGCAGCCTCAGTGTGTGCAGCATCTCCATAACACACCTTTAGCCACTAATAGTCAGCCATCAGCTCCAACAGCTTATTTTGAGTAGAACTCTGAAGAGTTTGACCTCCCTCACAAGAGTACCAAAATGTGTTCGCTTTGCAGAGCATCCGTCCAACAGCAGTTTTCTCATAGGTCGGACTGAGAGAACAATCTGAACTCAGAAAAGCCTGTTCTATGTCACGGAGGCTGGCTTTTTTTTCACTGTTGAAAAAGGACTGATCCTGGAATGGGACAGAAGATAATTTCCCACCCAGCGGGAGGGAGTTGACACCCTTGCTGTAAACAGACACAAAACAGCTTGCAATATACTATTTAAAGAGTATGGGTATATAAAGTACCCTTTGGAGTAAATAATGTAAGGTGTGAGGGGGAGAAGATGGAGGACAGTGTAGAGGACACAGACCATATCTGACCAAGTTTGGTTAACTTAAATTTCACTTTGAGGGCCAAGCCTAATTTCCAACAGCTCATTCAAACTTGGTGTGTAAGCATTCATATGAATGCATGCTCAGAGACGTGAGTTTTGGCGGTATAAAAATATGTTAAATAAATAAATAAATAAATTTCTGCAGTAAATCAAATGCATCACTTGACAGACATTTATTTATTCCTCCATGGGTTTAGTTGAAGTATTCCTCCATGGGGTTTGTTTGACTTTCATGACGACTGAATTATAGCAACCTCCCTTTAATCGTCCAGTGCAAGGTCTGTCTTCCTGTAACTCTGTGCTTGATGTGTCAAAATAAACCCAATTTCTATGCAGATTCTACCCCCCTCCCCCTTTTCTTGTTTGGCAGAGGAGTGAGCCCTGCTCAGTTCACTGGTCCTCTTCCCAGATATGAAATACATAGGGTGGCCTTCTGCTCAAAGGAAGATTCTCCTGACAAGGAGGGCCTGCAGTCGTGTTATTTCAAAATATGAAGAACTTTGAAGCTTGAGATAAGGCCACCTGGCCTGATCCATATTATAGTCTTTCTATGCTTTCCATTAAAATCTGTTTAGCCATACTTACCTATAAACTTTGATCCCTTAAGAAACCTCATTTTACCTTTTTACTACAATCCAACTGTGCTAGGAAGATACTTCTACATTCAGACTATCAGCATTACATGTTTTGAATCCATCTTTGAGGGTGGATTTGATTTTAAAACATGATTTAAATCGCTTCACAGAAGGACTCAATTTTAATGATTCACTAGTCAGGAAGATTCTAGTTAATCATCATTTTCTAGTAAAAGTATATTTTTGATGTCTAATATAACCTTAATACATATTCAGAGACAGATGTGCATTTCATATTTATAAGGTAGGTAAACACTTCTCATAATGCTGTTTCATTCAGGCAACCAGGCCTTGCATTTCTGTGTTGCAGTGTTTGCATTTCACACACATGCCTTTTTACCATGGGTACAGGAACTGCATTAAAATATTCCCAAATGGGGTCTCTCTTACAGCCTACTGTCATAATAGGTGTTTCCTTTCTACAATGGAGGATACACTCCGAAAGACTTTCCTCAGGACTGCATGAATATGTTCTGTTCATTTTTGTTTCCACTTTCTATTCCCCTCCCCTATCCCTTGCATTTATATCCAGACTCCTCCAACTTGCTTGCTCAGGTCTACTCCATCCCCACAAATCCTCTATTCATTCATTGACCATTTTTTGTCTTTGCACTTGTGGGGGGGAGGGGGCGGCTTGAGTGTGTGTGTGCATGCGCACACACAGCATGTACACCACTTGCAGAATAGGGTTGATCAGGTCTGTTATCTATCATCCCCATTTACTGCTGTTAAGATGTTCATAGAACATAATTATAATTAGCATTCATACTTATATTCTTTTAAAAAATGAATTTAAAAATTAAAATCAGATTTAAAATTCACATTTAAAAATCCATTTTAAATAATTTAAAAAATAATAATAATCCATTTTTATCAACCCTGGTTTAAAGCAGGTTCCTGGTTAATTTTTTTTTTCTCATTTAATTTTTATTGATTTTTAACAATGATAGCATCCATAACAAACACAACTAACAAAGTTGGACTTCCTGCTCATCTCTTTTCATGAAATAACAAATATAAAGTTATCTTCTTACAATATTAATTTTTAAAAAAAACCACCATAAATTTAAAGCTTAAAAAAAAAAAAGAACCAAAAGCCTACCCTCCCTGCTTTTCAGCCTTCAAAATCTGCTGCAAGATCTATATTGAAGAAACACTTTAGATACCACTTCAATGTTATCTACATATTAACAACTATAACAGACAATGTTGTCTAGATATTAACAACTATAAACTATAATTTACCTTATTATAATTAATTAAAGAAAAAAACCAATAACACACATTTAAAACTTAAGGAAAAAAGAAGTTTAGGGAAAAAGAAAAAGAAAAAAAGAAAAGGGGGGGGGGAACCCATTAATCTACCAAATCTGCATTTCAAACTACCAGTCCAACTATAAAATCCATATTAAGGAAATAACTCTTTACATATGATAGAAGATAAAGCTAAAAGTAAAGAAAAAATAGTATAAAATAGGAAGGCCTCAAACCATCCTAGGTTCCTGGTTAATTTAACAGACCGAGTTTCCCCAAAGAAGGATTTCTAACTGAAAAGCATCATTTGTAATATATCATAATAAACTTCTTCCTCGCACCCCTTTTGGTCCTTTCTTCCCCTGCTTCTTCTAGGTAATAGCATTATCAATAATATTTTGTCCGTTCATATTAATTTTCAACAAAGGTACTTGTTCTCTTAACACTAGCTCAGGAAAATGTTTCATAGAATGCTTTTTACCTGCGGTTCTAAACATATTGGGCTGTACCATGTTTATAGCATGACCAGAATAAATGCAGTTCACACAATGAGAAGGAATGATTTTTGCTCATCTCCTTTTCCCCTTTGCAGTCTCATGTGCAACCCCCTCAAATCTGCTGCTAGAGACTGGAGGACCCTGCAGAGCAAGATGGTATGTTTTACAGGGGACTGCAACAAGCAAGTGAGAGACAGTGAGTGTGTGTGGGGGCGGGGGGCGGGTTTCCAGCAAAAGAAGGGGAAAGCACCCCTTCCCCTCCACAAGTCTGCTCACACTTTGAGCATTAAGGCTATAACTCATTGTCCTTTTCAAGAATAACTTACAACATGTATTTATACACAAGCATCTACAAATTGTGAATGCCTCCAGCCCTCTGGCAAACAGGACATGCAGCACCAGAGGTCCCATTTCCATTGGCATTTTTGAGAAGGTAAGCAGCAGCACAAATCCTTTCTAAGCAAGAGAGAAGGGCTCCCACAGTTTCTTACCATCTCCAAATACCAGTGCAAATGACAGACGATCCACTTCTCCCCCTGCCCCCAAGCCCTCTTCCTGTGTATCAGAAAAGAATCTGAAGGAAAACATGGAACTGGCGGCAACCACAAATAACGGATGGCTAATGAGTTAAGCATAAGTTTGGGGACCCCTGATTATTATTATTTTTTTTTAAGAGATGTACACACCTCAGATGAACAATATAGAACCCATCAGATCCTATTGCTGCTGTCACTGTGCACCAAACTCATAGCTAACATGCTGCAGCAGGCATCAAGACATTATTCATTAAGCCACTTACCAATTTACAACATGGTTTAACATTAGAACCATATGGGATGGGACTGAGTTCAAATAAACAACCATCCATGCTGCATGATCCTGAAAATGAATAAGGAAAACAATAAATCAATGTAGGCAATAGGCAATGTTGGCTGTTGCTGCATATTTTAATCCAAGCTTTCAACTAGCAAGACCACCTCCTTCTCCAAGAACAAATAAACCAAACTATCATTAAAAAGTAGCAAATAAACCAGACTATCATAAAAAACAGACTATAATAATAATCAACTAATAATAAACCAGACCATAATATCAAACAAACCAGACTATTTTTTAAAAAAAGCAAGCCTGTGAGACCTGCTGCCTCTGGGTAACATATGTGGGAAGTGTGTGCAGGACTGGGGACAGGGGTAGGTGACTCAGCAGTTTCTGGGGTCAGCTGCCCAGTTCTGGGCCTTTATAGGAACACTGCCTGTGGTGGCCGGGCAGCCACCAATGGGTCACCTCTTTGGGGGAGCCACTTGGGGGAATAATGAGGGTGAGGGCCAGACTGTTTGGCTCAGGATCCCTTGTGGTGTGTCAAAGCGAGTGGCTATCTTAATTTGGCTTCCTGGGTGAGTTGAGTTTTAATGTGTCTGGAGATGGGGAGACAGTGGGTGTATCCACTGATTATGGGGCAGCTATTCCAGTGGTGGTGGGAAATAGAACAAGTAATGTTGACATGTCAGCAGACCATTGCAAGGGAAGGAAAATCAGAAACTCAGTTGCTGTTTCCCCTTCTGGCTGTCCTGCCAGCTTTTTGACCTCGGAAAGCAATGTCAACTACCCACAGAGCTTCATCTGGCTCCTCTGTAATGCCAAGTTGGTCCAGAATAAACCTGAAATCATCCATGATCTGATTCTGGATGAAGGGGCTGATCTGGTATGTATTACAGAGACTTGGCTGGGAGAGGCTGGTGGCCCAGTCTGGTCCCAGTTTCTCTCTCCAAGGTACTCTGTTGAGGAGCAGGGGAGGGGATGTAGGCGGGAAGGTGGAGTGGCTGTGGTCTTTAAGAACAATATCTCCCTGGCCAGGATCCCTGTCAAAGTGTCTGAACATAGTGAATGTTTGTACCTAGGATTGGGGACCAGGGATAGACTGGGACTTCTGATGCTGTACCGATCGCCCCAATGGAGTCCCTAACTAAACTGACCGAGATGGTTTTAGGCTTGGCGTTGGACTCTACCAGGCTTGTGGTGCTGGGGGACTTCAATGTTCACTTTGCGACCAATTTGTCTGGGGTGGTTCAGGAGTTCATAGAGGCCATGACAGCTATGGGCCTATCCCAGGTGGTCTCAGGACCAACACATATTGCTGGTCACATGCTTGATCTGGTCATTCACTATGAAGAGGGTGGTGTTCCATGGGTGGGGACTCCGGTGATTTCCCCATTGTCATGGATGGACAACCATCTGGTTAAGGTTGGACTCACGACCAGGTCCCACCTCCGCAGGGGCGGAGGGCCAATTAGGATGGTTCTCCTAAGGAGGTTACTGGATCCAATAGGATTCCAAGAAGCCTTGAAGGGATTTAGTGTTGGCTCTACTGGTAATCCTGTCGACACACTGGTGGGAAATTGGAATAATCAACTCACCGGGGTAGTGGCCATGATAGCTCCTAAGCATCCTCTCCGACCTGTTTTGAAACTGGCGCTTTGGTATACGGAAGAACTACGGGGGCTGAAACGGCGAGGTAGATGACTAGAGCGCAAGTGGAGAGAGACTCTACTCTGACAGATTACAACAGAGAGCGCATTTGAAGATCTATGCTCAGGCAATATGTGCGACAAAGAAGTTTCTTTTCCTCCCGTATCATGTCCACAAGTTCATGTCCGGCAGAGTTGTTCAGGGTTGTGAAGGCGCTAATGTGTGCCCCTTCCCCCTTGAATCGATACTTGGAAACAACACTAGCTGTGACCTTTTTAATGAGGTTTTTTTTTTTTGTGGGCAAATTATCTCATATTTGGGCCAACTCAGATTCAAACTCCACAATTGTTACAGAGTCTGACGCCGAGGTGTCCAGCAGCTCCTCTTATGTGATGACTCTGAATCAATTCCAGTTTGTGACGCCTGAGGATGTGGACAAGTTACTTGGAATGGTGCAGCCTACCACCTGCCCTCTTGATCCTTGCCCAACGTGCCTTATACTATCTTATACAAGGAGGCAGTTGTAGAGGGCCTGGTAGAGATTATAGATGCTTCTCTGAGGGAGGACAGTATGCCTCCTTGTCTTAAGGAAACAATCAATAGATTGCTTCTGAAGAAGCCCACCTTGGATCCCTCAGAGTTAAGCAATTACAGGTTTGTCTCCAACCTTCTATGGCGGGTGCTGGCCTCACAGCTCCAGGCAGTCTTGGAGGAAACTGGTTATCTAGACCCATTTCAGACTGGCTTTTGGGTGGGCTATGGGGTGGAGACTTCCTTGGTCAGCCTGATGGATGATCTCCAATTGGGAATCGACTGAGGGAATGTGACTCTGTTGGTTGTTTTGGAGCTCTTGGCAGCTTTCGATACCATTGACCATAGTATCCTTCTGGAACGTCTGAAGGGATTACAAGTGGGAGGCACTGCTTTGCAATGGTTCCGCTCCAAGCTCACGGGCAGATTACAGATGGTGTCCCTTGGAGACTGTTCTTCAAAATCTGAACTTTTCTCTGGTGTTCCCCAGGGCTCCATATTGTCTCTGAAGCTGTTTACTTCTACATGAAACCACTGGGAGAGATCATCAGGAGATTTGGTGCAGGGTGATATCAATATGCTGATGACACCCAAATCTATTTCTCCATCTCCATCTATTTCTCCATCAGGAGAAGGCATAACCTCCCTAAATGCCCGCCTGGAGGCAGTAATGGGCTGGATGAAGGATAACAAACTGAGGCTGAATCCAGATAAGACGGAGGTATTCATTGTGTGGAATTGGAATTGGGAAGATGATTTTGATTTGCTGGTTCTGGATGTGGTCACGCTCTCCCAGAAGGAACAGGTACACAGTCTGGGGTTGCATTCTGCATCCAAACCTCTCCCTGGTGTCCCAAATTGAGGTGGTGGCCAGTGGTGCTTTTTATCTGCTTCGACTGATACGCCACCTGTGTCCGTTTCTTGAGATGAACTACCTCAAAACGGTGGTACATACACTGGTAACCTCTAGGCTGGATTACTGCAATGTGCTCTATGTGCGGATGTCTTTGTACATAGTTTGGAAACTATAGTTGGTCCAGAATGCAGTGCCCAGATTGGTCTCTGGGTCATCTAGGAGAGACCATATTACTCCTGTGTTGAAAGAACTACATTAGCTACTAATACGTTTCCAGGCAAAATACAAGGTAATGGTTATTACCTATAAAGTCCTAAACAGCTTAGGCCCTGGGTATTTAAGAGAACATCTTCTTCACCATGAGCCCTACCGCCTGTTAAGATCATCTGGAGAGGTTCATCTGCAGTTGCCGCCAACTCTTTTAGCAGCTACCCGGGAATGGGCTTTCTCCGTTGCGGTCCCTGGACTTTGGAATGCACTCCCTGTTGAAATAAGAACCTCCCCATCTCTGGCAACTTATTCACCCAGGCTTTTAATTGGATTTATGGTTTTAAATTTTTAATGTTGTTTTTACATTATTTTAATGTTAATGATTTTAATTGTTTAATTTATTTAGTTTTGATTTTAATTGTTTTTATTTTGATGTAAACCGCCCTGAGCCATTTTTGGAAGGGCGGTATATAAAATCAATCCATCAATCAGTCATTTGATTCAGCCCTCTAGCAAAACACATAAGGAGCTCCAAATATTAACTACAATACTTAATATTTAATTTAATTACAATAAATATT
This sequence comes from Hemicordylus capensis, assembly GCF_027244095.1. NCBI lineage: Eukaryota > Metazoa > Chordata > Lepidosauria > Squamata > Cordylidae > Hemicordylus > Hemicordylus capensis. The sequence goes on along the minus strand of NC_069659.1, from coordinate 91,272,568 downwards.
TACAATACTTAATATTTAATACTTAAATATTAACTACAAATACAATAATGTATGTTATTGCTTGTAAGCCGCCCTGAGTCCTATGGGTGTAGGGCGACATATAAATCTAACTAACTAAACAAACAAACAAATTCATTTGAACCACAAGGAACAGATCAATTTTCAGTGAAGGAATCTACTCTTCAGGCACTTAAAAGCATGCATAGTGCCATGCTTGCTAGGGTTGCCAACATTCCATTGCCCGAATAAGAGACACAATTTGGGGGGTGGGGGCCAGGTGGGGCCGGAGGATGTATGCCAGGGTAATCAAGAGCCTGAGTGTCAGTGTCATATAGGTTACTGAATTGCATTATTACACTGAATTACATGCTATTGAATTACTTTAAGCTGCAGGCTGAAGATATAATAAGCTGCCCCCCACCTCTGCACAATAACTCAAACCCTAATCATCTTGTGAGCAGCAGATAACAGAACAGAAGAAGAGTCCATTAATGTTGCTTTGACTGCCTCCCCACATCCAACAATCCAACCTCCCAGTCCTCTTGCCCGAACAGCAGATAACAACAAAACAGGAGAAGAGTCCACTTGTGTTGCTTTCACTGCCTTCCCACATCCAAAGAACACCCCCTCCCCAATCCTCTGGCAAGAGTCCACTGTCCAGGCTGACCTGCAATTCAGTTTCAGCAGGAGATCACAAAGGATACACACACACACATGCTCCTCAGCCAGCTGGACCCGCGTGTCACCAGCTGATCAGAGGCAGTGAGTATCGTTCCCTCTAAGGCGTGCACACATGCAAGTGCTCACAAGTTTTCTGATGTTCGCTTGGGTAATTTTAGATCCCGCTCAAGTTGAATTAGGAAAGCCCCACTCTGAATGCACATGCACACACACTGCCTTGTTACTGCCGCTCATAACAAAATTAATTCTGCTCAGAGAGGAAAAAATTAGAGGGACACTGGTGGTGAGGTGGGGTAGGAGGGGAGGGCAGGATGCAGGAGGAGAGAGCTTAACTGGTGGCTGGTATTGGCTGCTCTTGTTCTGGGAGGGTCTCAGAATACGGAGGCAGGGACGAGTGAGGAGCAAGGAGGTGGTGGATGTGAAGGGAAAAGGAGGTGCGGGATGAGAGGGAGCTCCCAAATTATGGGGGGGGGGAGTGTCCCATATGGGAAAAGCTCTTTTTGGCTCCATAACGGGACGTCCCACCCAATATAGGACTGTTGACAACCTTAACGCTTGCTCACCCCCATGTATGCTACACATGTGTGTATCAAATTGGGGAATTTAATCAAAACTGAACTTGCAAACATGAACAACAAAACGTGTTGCTTGCACTCTAGGAAGAGGCAAGACATGCTAGGGAACTCAGAGGAACAAAGAGACTGAGGCAATGCTTATATAGAATTATATTTAATTTCAAAAAGCACAGACATGATATAAACATGTGGTTGTTGCCCACCTTTGTGAAATCCGAATTGGGAGTTGCCTTCATTCCCTGTGCAGACAGAGACAAGGAGGCGGTGGGGGGGGGGGAATGAAGATTCTAATAGCTTGCTGGCTCTAATTCCTAGAGGATTATAATTCCTGCTGGCAGGAATGTGAGCAAAATGAAGGGGAGGAAGAGAGGGTGGAGGGAGTGAAGAGCAGTTTCCACCTTGGGCTGGGGCTTCCTACATGAACTTTTCAGATCTAGCTAATCAAATATTCTAGCCTTACCTAACAAGTCACAAGAATGCACGTGTGCACACATCCATCCATGAGAAGGAAAGAGGAAAATTCCCAAGAGCACAGAAAGAGGGAGAAGGCTCCCATATACAACTTGTCTTTTGTGAAGAAAGAGTAAGACAGGTTCTCTGTGCTGAAGCTGGGGAGTGATAATTGGGAAAAGCAGAGAGTCTACAGCCTTGGGATGCATCCCAGAGATTGCACATATTGGATTTCTGACTCACTACTCTTCAGCAGTGGGGTCAATCTAGATCCTGCCTTGGAGGGACCAATTAATGCGAAAATGGCCTTCAAAGGGGAACAATGGATTAAGGGGCCAGGCAGGAAGGTGGGTTTATCTTGATAACTGTAGTACCGTTTAGGGAAGTTGCCCTGTTAGCCCTTAGGCTTTGTAGTTCCAGAGGAGAAAAACTGATAGGCTTTGACATCTACGCAAGGAATGCAGGGACATGCTGAAAGGGGGGGAAGTCATGGAGACCCGATTTGTGGAGTCTCAGGAATCCTGAGAATGGCCATGTGAGAAGCCTGGTTTGGGTGTTGGGGAGCGTCATGAAAATTCCCACAGAGGCAGGGTATGGTAGTCACACTTCCTCCCTACTCTTGGCTCAGCGATAGACACTAACTTCTTCCTGGACTGATTCTCTCAAACACAGGTCAAGCCAGGCTGGCCCCTCTGTAGGGGTGCCATGGGGTGTGTATTCCAACAGTCCCAATTCTGGACCCTGTAACAGTAGGACAGAGCTGCTTCCTAGGAACAATCTTTTGTTTAAGACCCTTTGCAAGCCTTGCTTGGAACTCTAGCCTTATTAAGTATGCAAGGAATTCAAGATAGGTGGAACACCTTTTCCTAGGTAGGTTTGCACTGGCTCAGATTTACATAAACAGCAATCTGACCTGTCTGGGAGTTTGCTCTCCACTCCTGGTATCAAGCACTTGCCCACATACTGCTTAGCCTTGCTTAGGTCAGGGGCCAAAAGTTCCCAAGGTGGGAAGTAGGCTGTCTGGTAACACACATGTTCACTGTATGCCAAAACCCCAGAATCTGAAGAGCCTGCCTAAGAAAAAATGTTTTCAGTAAGATTCTGAAGCAATGACATTCAATAATCCAATGGCTCAAGGCTCCACATGCAATCCTAACAGCAGAAGCCACCTTTTAAAACCTATCCCTGTGATCACAAAACTTCTGTTTCAGTAACAGCTGGGGAAGAGGGGCTTTCTTTGTTCAAGGGAAAATGTTCTAACTAAATGTCACAGTATATCATTGCCAGCTTCCTTGTTTCTTTTGAGTACAATCCAGTGTGTCACTGTTATTGGTCCTAATGAAAGTATTACAAGATTGAGGCCTTTGGATTTTTTCTAGTCAACTACCAGGGACACCAAGGACTTGTGCGCTCAAACTAAAGCACTGAGTAAACAGTGCTGGTGAGTAAATGGAATTGTTTATTACATATCTCTTATTCACAGCTGTTTTCTTGGCTGATTCTAATCAAGAGAAGCAGAGCAAGCTTTCTATTTCTCCAAAGCTTTTCTTCAAGCTGGATATTCAGCATAAATAAATAAATCCAGAGGGAGGGGTCAAAAATTGAGGCCCACTGGGAAAAGGCTGTGATCCTCATGCCTAATTTCTGTCCCCCTCAATAATCTTTCCCCCCTCAAATTATTATTAAAATTCAGCATGAAGAAGTGTTTGGAGAAACTTGCTCACTACTTTATGTTATTGGTTGCTATCCAGACTAACCTATTATTATTATTTCTTGTTTACACATTCAGACAGGTGTTATTGACTGGTTTGTTTTATCCAGACATCGAGTCCTTCCCAAGGACCTGGGATGCCAGAATTTTATTGTCAATGTTGTTGCTGCTGTTATAGATATCGTCGCAGATTATTTATTATTATTATTATTATTATTACTACTACTACAGTGGTCCCTCTACTTATGAAATTAATCCGTTCCGAATGCACATTTGTAAGTCGAAAAATTCGTAAGTCGAAAAGCGGTTTCCCATAGGAATGCATTGGGAACGGATTAATGCGTTCCGGAGCCTAGAAAAAAGACCCAGACCCCCAGTAAGGCTTGCAAACTGCACAGGAACATTTCTTTTCAAGAATAAACAGGCAGTAAACAGGCAGGCAAGTCAAGGAAACCGCATGTAAAATTTGTAAGTCGAGGAAACCCCATCTAAAAATTTGTAAGTCGAGGAAACCCCATCTAAAAATTTGTAAGTCGAGGAAACCCCATCTAAAACCGGATCTAAAACTGCCGTTTGTAACTCGAAAAATACTTATGTCGAGTAGTTTGTAAGTCGAGGGACCACTGTACATTTATATCCCGCTCTTCCTCCAAGGAGCCCAGAGCGGTGTACTACATACTTAAGTTTCTCTTTCACAACAACCCTGTGAAGTAGGTTAGGCTGAGAGAGAAGTGACTGGTCCAGAGTCACCCAGCTAGTATTATGGCTGAATAGGGATATGAACTCGGGTCTCCCCGGTCCTAGTCCAGCACTCTAACCACTACACCACGCTGGCTCTCTTTTGTGGACATACCATGTTTAGAGGATCTCCCCATCTTTCTGCAGTGCTTGTGACTTCCAAAGTGATGTCCCTAAGAGCTGGCCGGGGGACTGTCAGGGAGACAGTTTTGTGAGGCCCAGGTGGCTGCAGATGGAAGGAGAAAAACCTAGCACGTTTCGATGTCAGCCACTGTTAAGAAAGATATTGTCCTACTGTAACATTTAGGTTTTGTCTAATAGACAAACATGACTACCTGCAACTTGTGTGTGTTCTAACCAAGAGAAAATCTAAAGCAGGCGCTATGCAATGCAGATCACTCTGAGGGCCACTTCTATAGATAGACAGATAGATTTTAATTTACTTAAGAGTACACAACTACTGTTTTAACCACTGGAAAGAATTTATCACATTTTATATGACAACCAACTCAGGTTTACAATCAAGTGCAACCTAGATCGGCAATTATCAATCCTGACTGTCTTATATGCCTATATGATACATTCGTCCAAGTCATACATTACATTTTAAGCTGTATATTTGAAAACTGTATCAGGCATTGACAAATTGCTTTTTTATCGAGGAGCGAGCACCTAAATCAGGGGTGGGGAACCTTGGCCTTCCAGCTGTTTTTGAACTTTTTGAAATCAGGGGGGAGTGGCGGGAGGGGTAAGTGCAACGCCCCCACCCTTAAAGGGAAACCCCCGCTGGCATCAGACAACGCCTCCACGGTTCCGTGCACATCACTAATCCCCAGTGACAATTTATTGTAGCTAGGGATGATGGAAGTTATAGTTCAGCAACATCCGGAGTACTAGCGGTTGGGAATCCCTGCTTTAAGGGGCACTGTAAAAACTGGAATGGAACAACTAGGTTAAAATTGGGTTCTGGCCATAAAGAGTTTAAAAACAATTCAATGCATGCGTATTGTTTCCAAAAATATGAAGTATGTCTACTTTTTAAAACCATCCTACTTTTTAAAACCACAATATTTATAAAACCATCATTTTATTCTCTTTGGGACAAGTTCTGATTAGGAAAGAATTAAAGTATAATATTAGAAAGGTTTTATTACTCAAGCATTACTCCTATCCACAGCCATGTTTAACACATGTACTATGCCCTGTATTTGAAAGGGCCTGTACACAGGTTCACTTTAAAAAGGAACATAGGCACAGTCATTCACACAAAAACACATACAAGAGAGTCCTAAAAACTTGTTTGGTCTGGACTTCCAAAGTTTTAACGTTGTTCTTAAATATTTTTAACTGGTCTTGAATGGTTTTAAACTTTTAAAATTTGTTTTATATTGTTTTAGGTCAATTATTTTAAATGGAGGTTGTTTGTTTCTTGTTTGTATACAGCCCAGAGCCTTCAGATAGGGTGGTATATAAAAGGCCTGACTTTTAACTTGGTTACTTAATTTGGTTAATTTTATTACTTTTATTTTACATTGTATCTATTTTACTCTTGTGAGCCACCCCGAGCAGTAGCGTACTGGAAAAAGAAGTATAAATATTTCAAATACATAAACTAAAAAATGCAATCAATACATGCGTTCAGGCATCTGTGCAACACATTTGAATATGACCATTGTATTTAATACAACCCACTGGCTTTTATTGTCTGTTTCAGGCAAAAAGGTTCCGATCCATTCCCATTTTTACACCACTCCTTCTTTTAAAAGTTGACGATAGGGAATTCAATGACGATGCTGAAATTTCAAAATGACGGCAGAAATTCAAGAGGTAAGCCTTTCCAGTCAGCCACCTATTAAAAACAGCGACCTTCAAGCGAGGTGGGCTTCTTAAATTGCACAAATTGATGACATGTGGGGATAGATTCTAGATTAGAGTTGGAGAACTCGAAGCCTCCCAGAGGATCCCAAAGGAGCCGGGAAAAGGTTTGGCGCCTTCACCGTGGAGCGAGCCGGGAGGCAGCGAGCCCCACACACTCCCAGCATGCCTGCTCGGAAAGAGATGGATCCACGATCGCCTCCTAGCCTTCCAGACTGCACGTTTTCTCTCTTGCCCCACCCAACACCCCACCCTTCGCCCGGCTGAGCGGAGGCATCCCATCTGCAAAGGCTCCTCCCTTCCTTATTGCAAAACGTTCTGCGTTGTACTTTTCGAAGGGAAGGCCCACTCTTAAACAAAGGAGGCGTTTCCTACGCCGCTTAAGCTGCCTGACCACCACACGCACGGCCATGCGAGCAGCCCTATCAATGCAGGGCGCTTGCTCTGATTTAGTCTGTTTAAGATCGTAAATTAAATTAGAAGAAATAATAGAGGCAGCGCCTCTTGACGAAGATCCTATGGCAGGGCCGCGCAACTTCAGCCCTCCAGCTGATTTTAATCTACAACTCCCATCATCTCCAGCCACAGTGGAGCCACGTTACAGCCTTTGTCACAGAAGAGATGAGTAACGGCCTTTCACTCACTGTTTGGCTTTTCTTTTTTAAAGCGGGCGAAGAAAAGAGAGATCCCCACAAGACCTCGCAGCCCAGAGACGAAACCACTCCAAGGCCCAACCAATCTCACCGCTGGTTTTTCTCTCACCGAGTCTTTGCGCAGCTGCTTCCTATTCCTCCGCGCTGCCCACTCCTTGTCCAGGCCCTGCAGCAACTACACATCTCCAACCCGCCCGCTCCCAATCTGCCATCTGATTGGCCTCTCTTCATCCCTTCCCGACATCACGTTTTTCCGAAACGCCCATAGAGATAAAAAAAAAAAGACCAGAAACACTTCGTGAGCATTTCCTGTCTAACCTTAAGCAGGTTTTCCACTCTAGCCTCGGTGATGGAAAGCAGATCGGGCTTTTCAACATAGAGATGCATAGGCCTAGAGCGACACCATTGAGAATCATGGTTAATGCACAGAGGTAGAAAAGGATAGACTTTCTTTGCACAGCAGTCCGATTGGACTCATAATTTTAACTGAACGCTTTGCTTGGACAAAAGCACATCCCGTAAGCGCCAGCATGTCCTCCAAAATTAGGGTTGAGAGTGGGCCCCGGGCTGGGCGCAGCTTCTCAGTTGTTGTATCTGACGCGCTTTGTATGACAAGTTCCGTCCGACTGGAAATCCGAAACAGCCGCCCGCTGCCGACAGAAGAGATATAGGAGCGGCGTTTGGCAGCGTTGTAAAGCATTGTTGCACGAATGAGAGCGCCTGGGGAGGTTGTTTTTCTAGTGTATTTTTTTAAAATGTAGTCCCAGGAGAGGCTGATCACAGCAGGGACGCTGGTGGAAGGTGATAAATTCTTTACCGGAGCTGTCTTTGCGATCAAAATCGACCCTTCCCAAACTGCTGTCCCACCAGCGAGGGTGGCGGCATACGAAAGTGGCAAAGTAGGTGAGCGACGGGATTGATTGCAGAACAAACCAGCCTGTAACCGGCAATGATGGCAGTTCGGCTGATAAGTAAAGTCGTCAAGCATGGGATGTTGTGATTACGTTCGTGCAAATGGTTCCACATGGAGTCACAAAAGTGCACGAAATAAATTAGTACATCACATCATACTGACAGATTCCACTTTACTCTAATATTTAAATATGTAACATTCCTAAAGCACATTGTCGCCAACTGTAAATACTTGGCTTTGAACTATATCATGCATTTTAGAGTCAAGGGTACAATCCTATTAGCCAGTGTGGCACCAAGTGTCCAGCATGAGGCATGACTGACTGATATATCAAAATAATTCCCTCTGCTGGTATTATAAGCCATCCCTTGATATCATGCCAGTTCAACAGTACAAGTCAGTACTGTCAACTTTGATAAAGCATAGCAATGTCATGTCAGCTGTTACTTAGTGAACAATTAGGGAGAAGAGGCATGGCAGCTAAAGGGCTAGAAACGTGATGTATAGCACTTGGTATTTCAGTGTGCACAGAGCCAGCAGCTATGCCTCTGCAAGCCCACACAGTTCACCAGTGATAATGGCATTTCAGCTGATAAGTAAAGTCATCAAGCATGGGATGCTGTGATTATGTTGGTACACCTGGCTCCACATAGTCACAACTATAGGAATTAGATATAATGCACAAGTAAATACCATGGACCCTTATCGGTTACAAAAGTGTAGATAGTTGGATGAGTCCTGCAACCCAACAAGCCTATGCATATTTACTCAAAGTAAGTTCTACTAGAAATAAGACTGCAGCCTTTGTGTAACATTCAAAAACTATGTAAACTGTTTTTTATACTGTTTGAATGTTTTTTAATTGTTATTGTTTTATGGGGTTTTATAATCTCTTTTAATTGTTAGTTGATTTTAATTGTTTTGTTTTAATGCAAACCGCCCTGAGCCATTTTGGAAGGGTGCTATAGAGAATGAATGAATGAATAAATAAATAAATAAAAATAAATCTTAACAAGCTCCAGTGTTCTTTCTTTGTCACGTTTACCCAAATACCGTATGTGTTGAGATACATTTCTTAGTATTCATATTGTGCTTTGCTTTCAAAGCACTTCATACAGCGGTGATTCCTTCCCTATTATTCTCATAGATGTCAGCAACCTTCCAAGGTATGTTGCCAATATTCTTATTTCATATTATGGGGTGGGGAGAGTAACATGCAATTGGTTTGCACAAGGCCACTTACTGAGTTCTTGCAGGAGGTTTTATTTAAACCAAGTATCCATTCTCCCTGCCGTAGCCCCCTCCCCAGTCTAATTTATTTATTTATATTTGTATACTGCCCCCAGACATCCATCTCTGGGTGGTTTATAGCAACATAAAACAAATTATAACATAAATCAAAATCTTAACACAATTTAAAACTACAAGTCTAGTTAACAAGCTTGCATGAATAAATGTGTCCTTAGAGACTTTTAAAAAGTTGTCAGAGATGGGGAGGCTTTTATTTCAGTAGAGAGCACCTTCCAGAGTCTTGGAGCTAAATGAAGATCTGCACCAAGACTCCAATCCATTGTTTGGCATACATCCATGCTTGGCGTTATATGTATGTGTTGTAAGAATCACCTCACAACATTTGCACTTCTGGTCAACTGTATGCTTTTAGCAATGAGCATTTGTGTTATCTGCCATAAGACAAAGCAGCAGTGAAAGAGTGGTGGGATGTATCTCCTAAAGAACTAGACTTTGACTATTTGTTCAAGAACACGTCTCCCAAAGGAAGCATCAGAAGACGCCAGGGTCTGTATTTTGTAATGACTGGAGAAGGTGGAGACAGAGGACCAGGTAGCTGCCCTACAGATTTCTATCAAGGGGGCTTGGGAAGCAAAAACGACTGAAGTGGCAAAGCTCTGTGTACAGTATGCAGTGACACCTCCTGGGGCACTTTTGCTGGAATTCTTATAGGCATGATCAATACAACCCTCAAGCCATCTGGCCAGGATGGAGAAGACTTTTTTGCCTAAACTGGAAGCATGGAAAGATACAAAGAGAGAATCCAATGCTCTGAAAAGTTTAGTTCTTTCAATATATACCTGGTTAGCTCTCCTGACATCCAGAGTGTGCCATCCCTTTTCTATTGGAGAAAGTGGATTAGGAAAGAAGTGTAGAAACAGCTTAACACCATAACTTTTATATCAATTTTTTTCTTGATTTGAAGGAAAGACAATGTTCAGCGACTTCCTCAGTGGGCCAGCCAAAATATGTCAAATGCAAATCTGCTATAGAGCAGCATAAAATCCACCTTTGAACCATAGCAATATATACTACAGCATTTAAAATGTACCAAAGGCTTTTCTTCAAATGTAAGCTGTTTTGTTTTAATCTTTGTGCTTTAAAAAAAAGACACATTAAAATGCAGAAATTGTAGATGTTTTAATAAGGCAGAGCTTTTTAAAACGAAATGGGATATCCATTTTGGCAAAGAAGAGGAATGGGGAATAGAGTCAACACTAAGCATTTTGGAAACTGTTAATGTAATAAAAACCAAGGTATAGTGGAACAAGTGGTTAACAGCAAGAGAAAGTTTCTGAAAACTAATTCAGCAACAAATAGAGTTGAGTTTGTCTTTTCAACCCTTTAAACAATAAAATCCATAAATAAAATAGATTAGAAGTCAAAGGATCTAGTTTAAAGGTAAATATTTTTGGAGCTGTTAGCAACATTGTAATCTATTATTCAGTACAGGGCTTCTGATCCTTAAGGTCTACCAACATCCACAAATCTCATTTTCAAGTAATGAAACATTCACACAAGATTACTTTGGATTCCTGGTTCAGTGCTCCAACAGAGGCACAGAGCTAAATCCTTTTAAAATAAATATAATAATTTTAAAGCCTCCAGATATGATATAGCAAGAGAGAACCTGCTCAGACAGAGCTTCTGCTGGGGTATAGAGGATACACCTAATTGCACTGCACGTGCAAGGGATATCTGCAGTGTAGTTAGGTGGGGAACCATTACTGGTCAAAGAGAGGTAGTATATAGCTTGCAGGCACGAGATGGCCTGGAAGAGGTTGCCCAGTCCCTGGAAAATACACATTAAGTATTGCAGCTTCATTTTAGAGCAGGGCTGCTCAACTTCGGCCCTCCTGCAGATGTTGGCCTACAATTCCCATAATCCCTAGCTATTGGCCACTGTGGCTGGGGATTATGGGAGTTGTAGTTCAAAAACAGCTGGGGGGCCTAAGTTGAGCAGGCCTGTTTTAGAGCCACCTGCTTGACTGCAATGGGATTATATACAAGTATTTTAGCACTTCATTGGCAGTACTTTTTACTCAAGCATTTACATAATTTTCTATACAATGGTGGGGTTTTATTTTGGTGTGTGTTTTAAAACCACATACATACATGCACATAAGGTATTTCCCCCCCATCAATTTCTACCACAAACCTCTCTGCCAGTCAGAAAAAACATTTTATTTACTTCACTGATAGGAATATCTCTTAGTGCAGGAATGGCCTCTTCTTGGGGTTTCTTCCATTTTTGATTCTTTGCATAGTGGTCTGCAGAAAATGCAAAGTGGGGGGAAAGAATTTACTTTTGACTCTTTTAAGGCAATACTTCATTTTACAGCAAAATACATATATACTTCCAATAAGTCAACATACATACTTCAAATTCCCCCAAAGCTTCAAGCCAAATTCTATCTTGAGCTCCATTATACTGTGCTGACATTTATAGACAGTTTTGCCATGCAAGTCATGCAGATCTCCAAGATCAAGCGGTGCAATCCTTTTGGGACTCTACCACTTTAGAATGCAGGTGAGAAAAGTCACGACAGAATATTCTGGCATATCTCCCTCTCCATCAAAACCAACCATATCAAGAAGAGGGTTTCTAGGCTAGGATAATCATCTTTCTGATATTTATTAATTATTGAGGCGCTTCACACAATCAGTGTGAAGCGCCTGAGAGGGTTCTGCGGGGAGAGCGAGTTTAGCCCACTGTCCCCACAGATGATCAAAAGGCAGCCCTGGGCAGCCGGATCGGCCGCCCACATGACTGCCAGCTCCATCACTGAGCCATCAGGGGCCGCAGGGATTAGGGGCTGTGTGGCCCCCAGAAGTTCCAGGATGCCCCGCGTGAGTGCGCAGGGCATCCTGAAGAGACCCCTGAGCCCGGGAGGCTGCTTGCAGCCTTCCAGTTGGGGGTCTACTCATGTGTCGCTGTGCGCTACGGCAACACACAACCGAAAAAACGCTCCTTTAACCTCGGCTAAAGGGGGGGTACTTAGGCAGGCTAGTCACCTTGGGAGCTTGCCTGTGAGCCCGGTGCTTCCCACAATCCCTGGAAAGCAGGCTAAGTTCCCTTAGCCTGCTTTTCAGTGATCGTGAGAATAGCTTCATTAATTATTATTATTAATTTAATTTATATACCACTCTTCCAAAAATGGCTCAGTGCGGTTTTCATCAAAATAAAAACAATTAAAACCAATTAACAATTAAAAGCAAAATAAAACCAATTAACAGTTAAAACATTTGAACAGTTAAAAACCCTGGAGAACCAGGCTGAACATTTATAACTGTTTAAAAATCCTGGCAGGCCAGGCCAAACAGATATACTTTTAAGGGCTCTTAATTTTAAGGGCTCTCCTGAAGGCCAATAATGAGCTCAGATTACGGATTTCTGCCAGGAGCGCATTCTACAGCCCAGGAGCAGCTACAGAGAAGGCCCACCTCTGAGTCGCCACCAGACAAACGGGTGGTAACTGGAGATGGACCTCCTCAGATAACCATAATGTGGTGGGGATCATGCAGGAGAAGGCGCTCGCTAAGGTAACCTGGTCCTAAGCTGTTCAGGGCTTTAAAGGTAATACCGTATTTTACGGACTATAAGACGCATTTTTTCACTCGAAAAATAGCCACCAAAATTCAGGCGCGTCTTTTACTCGCAAGCCTGCCCGAGGGGGGGGGGTATCCCCCAGCAAACAATGCTAAATGATGCTATTAACTCTGTGCAGCCTGGGGACTGCCGCTCCAGCTCACCCTCCGCCGCTAGGCCTGTGAACTCCCCGATCGTGCAATTACATCACCACCAGCAACACCATTGTTTTCAGCTTTCTGTTTTACTTTCTGCAAGCATATTCAGCTGAAAAAAGTGTAAAGAATTAAGAAAGCCGAAGTGGTAGCCGCTCCCTCCTCTGGTATGTGCATACTGATGAGAAGCTGAGCGCTGGAAAACGAAAGAGGGTGGTGTTTGTTTTTTTAAATAGAGTCAGAAGCAGGTTGAAGAGAAAACTAGGAGTGGAGTACCAACAATTGAAAGAGGACTTATCTGAGGCGAGGAGAACAAACTGAAGCAAGGCTGAAAGTCCTTTCCTGGAGCTAGCAGGAGTGAAGAAAGTGAAAAGAATTAAGAAAGCAGAGCTCCCTCATCTGGTATGTGCATACTGGTGAGGAGCGGAGAGCTGGGAAACGAAAGAGGTGTTGTTGTTTTTTAATAGAGTCAGAAGCAGGTTGAAGAGAAAACAAGGAGTGGAGTAGCAGCAATTGAAAGAGGACTTATCTGAGGCAAGAAGAAAGGAGAACAAACTGAAGCAAGGCTGAGAGTCCTTTCCTGGCGCTACCGGTAGCAGGACTTTTCGGTACAGTTGATAACAGTTTAATATGTTAAAACCCTGAAAAACTGGATTAAAATTAAGGTGCGTCCTATAGTCTGTAGCGTCTTATAGTCCGTAAAATACGGTAAGCAGCTCTTTGTATTTTGCCCTGAAACATATTGGCAGCCAGTGTAACTGTTTCAAAACCGGCATAATATAGTCTCTATGTTAGTTTTCAATGTGGAGGTTTATGGGTTGTTGTTTTTTTAAAAGCAGCATTCAAAATATCTTCCCACATGCCTTTTAAGATCTACATCCAGAGCCCTGGTCCCAGGAGTATAGCAAGACATTTTTCACTGGGGAATCAAAGACAAATATTGAAGGAGCAGGAGGAGAGTTGAGGGAGGCTAGCATAAAAGAGGTTTCTGGCAAAATGTTTTGATAAGGAATCGTGTAACAGGTGAACAAGCAACCAAATTAATTTTAAAGAGGAAAGGACGAACTAAAATAATCACAGAACTCTCACCATATTCGCTATCTTGGCAAGATTATATATTATTCACCTGCTTTAAACTGGGGCGGGGGGGGGGACATTCCCTCACACACCATGCTCCAGCTTCCCATTGTCTGGGCTAAGTTAGGGCTCCTTCAAACTTTCTTTCTTTTTTCACCATAAAAACTACTTAAAACCAATCATTCTTCATGATGAAAAACCATTTTTCTAATTAATTACATCAGTAGAGAAAAAGTATCTAGAACAAGATAAAGCAAAAGAAATTCAAACTCTTAGAATTGTAAAATCTAATCTGATCAGCTTCTTGTAAGTTACATATCAAAAACACTGTAAGTCAAATCCAGAAAATGGGAACAAAGTTAGACCATATTATCCTTCAAACTTTCTGAGCCTCAGAGAGACAGCTCACTCACCTCTCTGATTCTCATGGCCTGGATTAGGCTAAACTGCTACACTGCGCACTCTCCACGTGGAGCCCTGAAGGCCTAAACTACCACAGATGCATTAAGAACCCTCAGCACCTGCAGAGGCTGGTTGAGAGTTGCAAGGGGAGATACTCTGCAATGCATCACAATCGTGTCCTCTCCGCTTTCCTTTCTCCAATTGCAAACTCTTAGATATGCCACCTCCTTCTTCATCCATCAAGGTTTGTGTTCGCATGTATTCATTTGAATGAGCCCTGTTTGGTCCCACATTATATCTGCTTTTCCTGCCTTACTGTCACAAAGATGTTTTATGTTGCTGCCTGTCTTGCATTATTGTCATAGCTTTTTTTTTTTTTTTTTTTACAAGTTTTGTCTGTTCTGGGCATTGGATGTGTACTGTAATTTGTCTGACTTGTGAATTGAGACAGATCCTTCACACTTTTTGTCTTTTGTATATGTTATCCGTGTTCACATTTCCTTTATGCAACCAATTAATTTTAAACACTGTGGTATGTTTAAGCTGTAATTCTAGAAGCTGAGGTTTCAAGTTATTGAATTATTAGGAAGTTGAGGACTAAAATAATTTCATATGAGGGGCAGAATCAATGAGGGAGGAGGGGCACTGCACCCATTTGCTCCCCTATATACTTCTGCCCCTTCTTTCAGGAAGTTAAGTTGCCAATCATAAGTAGGTTTCTCAGCGACTGCTTTGTAGGTCTATATTCTGCTAGAGGTTTGTCAGTACTCCTTCTCCTGACCTCTGGAAAGACCATTTGTTTCAGAAAGACTTTGTCAGATTGAGAATGAGCAGGATGTGCTTTGGTACTGTTATTTTTAGGTTGTTTATTATTATTATTATTAATTCGATTTCTATACCGCCCTTCCAAAAATGGCTCAGGGCGGTTTACACAGAGAAATAATAAATAAATAAGATGGATCCCTGTCCCCAGAGGGCTCACAATCTAAAAGAAACATAAGACAGACACCAGTAACAGTCACTGGAGGTACTGTGCTGGGGGTGGATAGGGCCAGTTACTCTCCCCCTGCTAAATAAAGAGAATCACCACGGTAAAATGTGCCTCTTAGCCCAGTTAGCAGGGGATGCTAACTTAGGTAACTTTAGGTTTTAACATTCAGGTTGTCCTATTAGTTTATTTTATTGTATGAAACCCTTTCATTGTTAGTGTGAGCTGCCTTGAGCAATTTTGGAAAAGCAGGATATAAGTGTTAAATATTTAAGAACTTGTATTTTCAAGTAAGATAGTCCCAGGAAATCTATACCATGTGATTTCCCTCAATGTATAGATCAGCTCTGAGATAAAAAAGTAGGATCGCAGTGTATAGTGCAATACAGGAGCTCTGATCTTGATTTTACACAGTGGAAAGCCTGTTCTAATCTATGCACATAGCAATGTATGTTGCATACAAGTAATTTGATGCCAACGCAAAACTACTAGAACCATATCTTTGACAAAGCTTCCCCT
This sequence comes from Hemicordylus capensis, assembly GCF_027244095.1. Lineage (NCBI taxonomy): Eukaryota > Metazoa > Chordata > Lepidosauria > Squamata > Cordylidae > Hemicordylus > Hemicordylus capensis. The sequence goes on along the minus strand of NC_069659.1, from coordinate 91,256,952 downwards.
GCATAGACTCAGAAGTATATGCATGTGTGAATCAGATCCATGAGGAGATTCCTTAAGATGAGCAGGCTACAGGTTTAGATTATTGTGCTATGAGAGCTTAAGGTACCTGGAACAGCAATTGTAACTTGCAGGATTACATTAATTTCAACACTGTCTGCAAGCGTGCCCAAGATAATTCTAACCTGCTTCTTTTATAATATACTTTTCCCTACATGTTTATCTCCTTATGTTGAACTAAACTGATATGAACATTTATATCTCTCAAAACCGTATTTAGTTGACAGTTACAGAACAAAGAGGAGAGAAGTCTCATACAATTAAATTACCTGTAATGGTATGTGTGGAGTTCAGGGGGGCAGTGCTCATCATGTTAATACCAAAGAGTAGTATGTAGCCTATTACCAAACTAACGAAAAGGTATACAGGCAAAGCAACAGCCCAGAACCTGTGAAACAAAACAATATCTTGAGCAGGATCATACACAGCTTAAAACATCCAGGGCGGGGGGTGGGGGATACAAAATGCAAGGTTCCATCTTAAGAGGGTATAGAAAAGAGTAACTAAGGTACAGAACTGAGTCACTAAAATGATCAGGGGTTGGAACACACCCCCTGTGAGGAAAAGCTAAAGCATTTGGGGCTTTAGGAGAAATGATCGCAATTTATAACATTATGAATGGTACAGAGAGAGCAAACAGAGATTTTTTTTCCCTCTTCTGCCACAACACAAGAACTCAGAATCACCAAATGAAATTGATAGGCAGTAGGTTCGGAATGGGCAAAAGGAAGAACTATTTTATAGTTCACTATTACAGCATATGGTGATGACCACTAGCTTAAATGGCTTTTTAAAAGAGTTCAACACATTTATCAACAGTGATCAGCTACATGGAACCTGCATTATGTAGTCTGTCAATGTCAGGTGCTATTGCCTTTATGCTCTGTCTGTAGGCTTCCTAGAGGCATCTTACTGGCTACTTTGGAAGCAGACTCTGGAGTGGATGAACCCTTATTTGAGAAGCCATGTTGAAAAAGCAGAATGAATCTTTACACAAATGTATTTCATGTTGATAACATTAATGGGAGAATTATTTAAACCTACTTTTGAGGCCAGTACGTTAACCCCAATGAGAACAGCCAGGATTCAGGCACATAGGCCCACACAAGGTACAGAACTGCACACACAAAATAAGGAAGAAAAGTTATGGCAAATATGATACAACTTCATTATGCAACATTTATCCTATATGAAAAGGGTCAGGTTTGTATTTGGCCTGAAGGGCTTCCCAAAATAAAATAAAAATAAAAATATAATATATTACTGAAGTGCTTTCAAGTCAAGATACTGTACAATATATATAAAAGATTCAAAAGAGGAGCCCTGCTGCAGGCTTACATGTTCCATATGCATCCAGATCCTAGGTATGTTTACTTAGTGTAAGTTCCACTGAGCTCAAGGGGATTTATTCTCAAGCATTCTTGGATTGTTGCCTGAAACCAAGCAGCCCTAAATGGTCATGACCCCTAAGCATTTGTGTTTGCAGTAATGGAGTTGTCCTCCTTACCACCACACTTCATCTAAACTCCTGGCAGCTTGAAAAGCAGCCGGTGGTATATTATACAGTAGTAGGGGATGATGTAACTTTGAACAGAAAACACAAATCCACAAAGTCACCAGAGCACATGTAAAGACCAGTAAGCGCTCCCACTAAAGAGTAAACCAGAAGTTAACCCTGTCCTGACTGACAGGCTGGTGAACTCCAGGGTTCAGCCAATCAGCACACCTGGTGGGTGGGACCTAGAGAGCCTTGAGGAGGAAGAGAAGGGTTCCTCTGTGAGAAGCAGGGGCAGAAAAGGCTTAATGAGGAGCAATGGAGTTTTGCTCCCTCATGATCAAAAGCTAGCCTGGAAATTTCTCTCATGGAAGGACCTCTACAGATCCTTGAGAGACAGGATTGCAGGAAGCTTGATTCTCATCAGATGGTGGGTGAGTTTTCAAGGAAAGGGGAATTCAGCCTAGGGCAGGGTTTCTTAACCTTGGGCCCCCAGCTGTTGTTAGACTACAACTCCCATCATTCTCAGCTGCAAAAGCCATGTCTGGGGATTATGGGAGTTGTAGTCCAACAACATCTGGGGGCCCAAGGTTAAGAAACCCTGCCCTAGAGAACAGTTTATTAGTCAGATTTTGTGTTAGAAACATATTTATTTTGTGTGCTTTGTAAATCCCTGATACTGTTCTAGGATGGTCTATCTGTAAGCTTTAAAGGCTAGCTTTTGTATTTTCCTACATCCATATTCTTTGCAACTGGGTAACCATGATTTTTAAAGTGTGCTGCCCCAACATCATCTGGGGTGTTTTATGAAGTTTTCTTGTAACCACTGAGTATTGCTTTTTTTTTACCTGTAGCTAAAAGCTGAGAGAGCCTCAGACAGAAATTGTCTGTAGTATTTTGAATAAGGTTTCTCCCCCCGCCCTTTTTGTTCTTTGCATTTTAAAAGCCTCTCTGAGTGGATTTTTGACTCAGAAGAAAGGGGGCTGGAAGGGGGTCTCACTCTGGTGCACACACATGCCTCAGGAGCTTGGCAGCTGTTAGTTTTCTCACCACGTGTAAGCTTGCACGTGGAAGGTTTTTGTATATTTTTCCAGTAGCAAAGGAATTTCCCTGGGATTTCCACCCAAGCCCGGGGGGTGGGGTGGGGTGGGATTTAAGCTCTATCGATAAGTGGGTGGTGGCAGCAGCAGCCATTTTTTAAACTACCGGAAGTACAGGAAAGTTTAAAGGGAGAAGCCTTTGCATGGAAACATAGAGGGGATGATTCAGCATTTTTCTTCCTCTCACGTGGATTTGCTCTGAGGCAAAGGCTGGTGATCCACTACAGTGAACAAGAGGTTTGTTGAGCTGCAACTGAAATACTGGGTTTAATGAGCTACTCAGTAACCACACATACTTACTAAAGACAAACTGGGAGCCCAAGTAAAGGACAAAACCATAGATAGCTCTTTCAGGCAAAGGTGCTGGAGAATTTTCAACCATGGCGGTATCTTCTCTTTCTTAGAAAATGAGGGGCAGAAAATTGTTAGAGTTTTTACAGCCTGTTATGAAATAAGCAGAGACATTTTAGGATTTCACCTTAATTTTCCATTTACCAGCTGATGAAATGCCAGTGCCACTCAGTCAAGTTTGTAAGTATATAAGAGATACAAAATAGGCAACACACTGTTTACCAGACCAGTATTTTGTCTATTCAATATTTCAAGTTACACAGAAGACTTCAGATGGAAAGTTGGTTTACTCTTAGCTGCATACAGGACAATCTTAATAGGAAATGCAAATATTTTAATCTTTGAGTAGACAGTGATGTAATAAAATAACTAGCACTTTTAAGCATGGTAGATTGATAGGAGAAAATTATAAGCTATCATAATGACTCTAAGGTTTATCATCAACTTACGGCTCTTCTTAGTTAAAAATAAATCTAGGGTTTATTTTCTGTTGTTCATGAGCCTTTTCAGCTTTTATTTTTGGGGGGCGCTAAGTATGGCCCAGCTCTGCAGTGAATAAATATTGCTCATATTGAGATGACTAGAATATCAGGTGCTCCCAACAGACTAACTTTTCTAATGGAGGATCCTAAATTTCTAAAATCACACATGAGCTCAAATCTACACTAGACAAACTCCAATAGAGAAGACCTTTCCTTTAATCCCAGACATCTAACAGCTGGCTGAGACTATTCAGTTGTGAAAGGTATTCTGCACATCTGCAATGAGAATCTCTCTAGCATTATTTCTTATGCTCCTTCTAAGTCTGGACCTTGGTACTGTAAACACAGACTCTGAAGCTCAGACCTGTGGGGGCTGTAGCTTAACTGATGCAAGCTTTTCCAGATATACTTATTCCTGTTGTGGATGTATCTTGTTCATAAACACTTGAAAGAGTTTTGATTTCTCTTTTCCCCATTCCCATAGCACCTTCAGAGTGTCTCTTCTGAGCAAAGGACTGTGGTCTTGTGGTAGCAAGCATGATTTGTCCCCGTAGCTAAGCAGGGTCCACCCTGGTTGCATATGAATGGGAGACTTGATGTGTGAGCAATGTAAGATATTCCCCTTAGGGGGTGGAGCCGCTCTGGGAAGAGCAGAAGGTTCCAAGTTCTTTCCCTGGCTTCTCCATGATAGGGCTCTCCTGCCTGCAACCTTGGAGAAGCCGCTGCTAGTCTGTGAAGACAATACTGAGCTAGATAGACCAATGGTCTGACTCAGTATATGGCAGCTTCCTATGTTTCTATGTAACTCATTGCCACACTAATTCAGGAAAGCCCAAGAGAGATTAGAAAACATTTGAGTGATGCATTTCATTATCATAAGGAGTTTCCAGGTTCTTTTTGCAACAGCCATTTTTAAATCTCTCCCAGGGCAGAAATGAGATACAATGAAAAATCTGATTTTACCATAGCTGTGACTGGTCAGTAGTATGGTGTCTCCCACCCACCAGCAAAAAAGTACTAACAAAAGAGAAGTTCCTGTTCTAACTCAGTCAGGTCTTGTTTCATGTGAAAAAGATAAGCTTTAAAGTCAGACACTTAGAAATTGTCCTGGCAAGACAAATTCCATTGTCAATACAGTCTATTATCCTTGCATAAAGGGGGAGGGGAAGCAGAGCTTTAAAGAGTGATACTTACAACAGATCTGCAGTGTAGCCCAGTGTTCATTTTGCAGGTTAGAATGGGGCTGAGGCTAGTTTGGATTTCCAGTTAAAGTTAAACCTACCTTCCCCACAGAAGGCAAACATTCCTCACGATGTAGGAAAACCAAGTCTCTTTACATTATCATCTCAGACTCGTTCCTAGCCTAAATTATCCCAACTGTATGCAGAATCCTCATCCTCTGACTTACATACAAACATTTTAAAACCGTTTTTAAGTGTTAAGAAACTATCATCTTATACATTTTAATAGGGCTTAGGACCCGAGTTAGAAGGCTAAGGGGCTATTTTCTGCTGCTCCTTTTGTGATCTGAAGGGGCACCTGCCACCCAATCACAGCTAGAGAGTAATTCCAAAGTTCCAGGCCTCTAAGAACAAGAAATTGGACTTGCGTTTCGATCTACAGTAGTTATAAGAACTATGCAAAATCTGACCGGCATCAAATTATTAACAGTGTTCTCACTTTAAGTTGGTCAGTGTTGCAACCACCGCAAAACCCACATTGCCGAAAATATACCTTCGATTTGGGCTCTGCCCCCCGACCCCCCGCGTTATCAACATCCACACAGGCCACAAAGAGCACTAGAAAGGCTTAAAAGCGGCGCGTTCTGCTCGCACACGAGCTCACCGAACCAGCATCGTCTCTCCAAAGGACGGCTACGTTCTAAATTAAAGCACATTTCGTTACACCTCGAGAGAGATAAAAGACAAATGAAGTATGACTACTAGCGCAACAGTGGAAGAAGAAGCGTTTCCGAATGCTTATGCCTACTACCATGACTGGCATTGGCGTGCTTAAATGAACCATTTCAGCCGCCTGCGTGTGATTCTGGAAGCATCAACAGAAGCTTTCCCTGGCAAAGACCACAATTAGTAGACTTACAAGCATGCGCTCAGCGCTATAGGCGTCAAAGGATAAGAGTGGACTTAAGAATTTCTAGATTGGTGATTGCCAAAAGAAGAGATCTCCAGATACCCACTGAGGCCACTTTCTACCTTGGTTTTCCCAGGGCGGAAATAAACAGCCACTCACACAGGAAGCGATGCAGAAATCTAGGATGTTATTAGCATAGCAGCGATTTGGTTTGTAGTAAAGCCTCCCGCCCCACACCAAAGAGCAATAAAAAACCGACCCGTCTGCGGTTTTTAACGTAGGTATTATTTCGTGTGGAAGCTTTTAATGTATAAACATTTTTTTAAAGTTACCCTTTCAGTGCAACTGCAAATCGTGTGTGTAACCCTTTCCTACAGCCAGGCCGGTTTTGCAATCAAACCCGTCACTCACCTACTTTACCACTTACTTTCCTATGCCGCCACCCCCGCTGGTGGGACAGCAGTTGGGAAGGGTCGATTTCCCCAAAACAGCCAAAACCACAAAAACAGCTCCAGTAAAGAATGTTTCACCTTCCACCTGCACCCCTACTGTGATCAGCCTCTCCTGAAACTACATTTTAAAAAGAATAGAAAGGCTTCATCAGTCCTACAACAGTGCCTTACAACGCTGCAAAGGAAGTAACTCCACCGTCACTTCTACAATTCTTCCGTAGACGGCTGTTTAGGATTTCTAGTGGAACAGAAATCGTCATACAAAGCACGTCAGATACAGCAACGGATAAAGTACCCTCTCCACCAAGACCACACTCAACCCAAATTTCGGAGCACATGCGGGTGGTTACGGGAAATGCTTTTATGCAAGCAAAGTTTCCAATTAAAATTCCGAGTCCAACCGGAGAGCTGGACAATGAATATGAGTCTACACTTTTCTACGTCCGCGCATTAACCAAGATTCTCTATGGCGTCGCTCTAGCCCTACGCATCTCTATGTTGAAAAGCCCAATCTACTTTTCATCACCGATGCTCAAGTGGAAAACTTGCTGAAGGTTAGACAGGAAATGCTCACGAAGATCTGCCAAGTTTCTCTGGTCTTTTCTTATCTCTATGGGTAGAATTGATAGGGGAAGAAAGGACATATCCATATCCATCAACGAGTGGTACACTATGCACCTGAGCATGCTCAAAAGCATTGGAGCATGCTCAGTATGGTTAAATGAAGCTCCTTTTCTTTTTCTGCCCAAAACCCCTATCAGAATTTCATTTCTGATTAAAATATCAAAGAGATGCAATCCAGATTCTGCAAAAAAAAATCACATGTGATTGGATGTGCAATTATGTAACAAAATTACTCTGAAACATAAAGAATGACTACAATGGGTACTGAGTACCCAGAATGTTGGGGGCAATATGCTAAATCATTGTAAACCGCTTAGAGAGCTTCGGCTATACAGCGGTATATAAATGTAAGTGCTATTGCTATTGCTACAATAGTGCATCCCAAAGACGAATGTTTTCTGTGAAAGGCTTAGAGAACGGGCAAGAAGGGAGCATGCTCAGTCTTTCCACTTGAAGCCATAGGGCAAAGCGATACTACAAGTGGCGCTGCATGTCTGCGTTTCTTTTCGTTCAGAACCATGACATAATAAACGGAGGGAGGGAAAAGTACTTTGACCAATCAGCGTTGCCCTTAGGTCAGCCAATAAGCAGTTGCGAGTGAAGGGGCGGGGCAGCCAATCAGGAAGTGGTGGTACCACCGCTGTATTGTTGCATTGCACACACCTTTTCGTTCACCTCCGGAGCTGCTGATGCCACAGGATGGGGGCGAGGGCATAAGCGGCCCTCGGAGTCGCCTCCTTTCCCCACCCCGGGCGTCGCTAGTGCGCCATGCTGATCACGCTCTGCTACTTGTATCTTTGGGCGCGCTGGCGGGCCTATTCTGCTGGGCTCATCCGCCGCACAGTGCGCCGGCTGCACCGAACCCGCTGTTCTTTCACCTTCTCCTGCTGCTCCGGCCCCCGGTGCCCTCGCCAAGCACCGCACCAGCCCCTCCACCTTCCGCTTCGCAGGCAGGAGGCTCCCCACCCCTCGGAAGAGAGCATCTGTCTCAGGGTGGGGGACAAGGTTTTCTGCACTGACGAGACTCAGGTGTGATGTGGAAGGGGCGGAGGCTTGGCGGGGCCTTTCTTCTATCGAAACTTGGGGCGCGGGGAGGCTTATCTTTCACACAAGCGAGCATAGTGTTAAAAGGGTGGGCACTTCTTATCCTGGGCGCAGCGCAAGCCCATCCTTTGGGCGAGGCGACCTGGGTTTCCCCAGACCCCGCCGCAGCCTGGCGCCAGCGTTTCTGCTGCTTGAAGAAAGAGCACTGCCGGTAGGCCCTGTGCAGGCTGCACGTGCACTCTCTCCTCCCCAGCCCTGCAGCTGCGTGCTCTTGTGCCCTTGACCTTGTCCCCCAAGTGGCTGCTGCTCGAGGAGGTGTGTGCAGCCTGGGGACTCTGAGGAACTCTGGGCACTCCCTCCTCTGGGAATAGGGTTGCCAATGCCAACTGCCCCTCATTATGCAGGGCGTCCCTCATTTCAGGGATGAAATATTGGTCCCTATAGGTATAACTTGAATATGTTCTAAAATAGTAATAATGCTGGCATTATTCAACAGCATATAATTCAATGACATATATGTCAGTGATACTCAGGCTTTTGATTACCACTGTAATCCACCAGCCAGCCCCCTGCAACTTGTGTCCCTCATTTTGGAACTTATGTCCCTCATTCTGGCAATGAAATGTTGGCAACCCTAGCTGGGAGAAGAGTACCAAAATTTCTTCCCATGTTCTGGCACGCCTCCTCCGAGCAGGAGCCGCACTGCCGCTGCTGGGCACTGAGCTGCAGGGATTGGTACGGGAGAGTGCGTGAGCAGGGCCTGGGGGACCTCTACCTCTGCTGCAAAGTGGCAGCAGGCAGAGGTGGCAGCAAGGAGAGCAGGCATGCACTCGCCGCCACCTGCCTGGCACCTTCCTGCCTGCCTGCTGTGGCCAGGATGGTACCCAGGCAGGCAAAAGGGTCAGAGGTGCTCTTACCCCTGGACTTTGAGGCCAAAGTCCAGGGCCTCCACAGCCCCTGGGGGCCCCCAAATCCTCTTTAGTCTGTTCTGGGTTGCCTGGAGGAGCAGAACTAGGCTTACATTTGCAGGTGTGGGGAGCCTTCAAAGGCCTTTAGGCCCAGGCTCCAAAATTGCCTAGGTGCACCTCTGAACAGGGTGGTGCAGTGATATTCAAATGGGCTTTTCCTGGGGCACCCCTGACCCTGCACATGCTTCCTCCCTGTCCCCACCAGTGGCTGCCTCATAGAGGAGGCATGCAGCAGGGAGCCAGGAGAAACTGCTTTCTTCCCGTGTGTGTGGGAGGTGGCAGCCCCCAGGTGTGGGCTGCATGCACTCTTCCCCCACAACCACTTCCCCAGGAGACCCCACACATGCTGATTTGCCCCCAGCTCCTTGTCCCTCTAGGGACAGCCTTCCCTGTTAGGGAGCCTGAAAGCTGTATCATAGGCAGACACTTAACAGGGATAGTTTTTTCTGGCATGGAGAGGCAGTATTTTTATTGCCGTTTAAAAGAGGTTAAAGACCTCCAGTCTCTGTGTGTAGACTGGAGGTCTGTACATGCATAGACTGCTTATGCATTGAACATATAGAACAGTGCATATAAAACAGCAGTCTACAAATATAAAAAATGACTGATACTGCAGTTCTAAGTAGGGATGTGCATGGAACCTGTTTGGAGGCCCTTAGGCTTCCAAACCAGTTCAAAAGACCAGCAGTTCAGCCAGTTCGAAGGTGGGTGGGATGTCTTTAAGGATAGGGGAGGGTATTCTTACCCCTCCTGCTGCGTTCCCCCCACCGGTGCTGCCTCTTAAAACGGTCCAGCGGAGTGGCAGTGTACCTCCTTGCCACCCTGGGTGGTTCCTTGGACTGGAAGTGACCAGAAGTTGTTGTTGCCAGGGGAGGAGCCACCATTGGGCGAACGGGTTCAAAGAACCCAGGCTGCGTCCAATCAGGGGCCACGCCTCGTGGCCCTGACACATCCTTCATGTCTGATGTCAGACGCGGGGATGCTCATTTAGCTCCCAAACGGGGGTTGCACGGACCCCATTCAGGAGTTAAATGGCTGCTGTGTTTGCGGCACAGCCAGGAGCGGCTCTTCTCTGCCTTCAAGGCAGGGAAGAGCCACTCATGGCTGCACCGCAAATGCAGCGCCAGCCCAAGTCTAGCCCCCAAAGGGGCCGCATGGCCCCTTTAGGAATTAAATGGCCGGTGCTGCGAACACAGTGCTGGCCAGACTCCAACTCCCGAACGGAGCCACGCAGCTCTGTTCAGCTGGAACAGCTGCTACTCATGCTGCTTTAGCCAAACTGATTCCTCGAGGGTTCCTTTGGCACCACCCCCAGGAAGAACGGAAAAAGCCAGACCACGCCACCCGCGTCTGATGTCAGATGCAGGGGGCGGGGTGAGCGGCGTGGCTGCACACGGGCCACTGGCAGTCAGGCTCCACACCTGGTTGTTGTGCATTCACGTGCAGCGGCAACTTCCAGTCCAAGGAGGCACCAGGATGGCAAGGAAGGATGCTGCCACCCCGCTCGACCAATTTAAAAGGCAGTGCCGGTGGGGGAAATACAGTAGGAGGGGAAAGTGCACCTGAAAGACATATCCTTAAAGAGATCCCCCCCATCTTCGAACTGGCTGGTGCCAGTTCCATGTACACCACTAGTTCTAAGTCCAGTGTGTTCAGTGAGGCTCGCTCTGAGGCAAATGCAGATTTTAGGATTTCAGCCTAAAACAGCACTCCTAAAATTATAGAAAATAATAATATTTAAAATATGTATATAACACTTTGCAAAACAAAAAAAGAGCTCCCAGAGTGCTTTATGTAGCAAATAGTATGAGAAAATGGGTTACTGGTCCCCAAATGGCTCACAGTCTTTTAAAAACACACAAAGAAAACACCAGCAGCCGCCACTGGAGAGATGCCATGCTGAGATAAAGTGGAAGAGTTGCTCCCCTCCTGTTACGCCTTTAAATAAATAAGATGGAATATTAAATTAATAGCACTTTAAAAAGTGCTCCTTGACCCAGTTCACAGGAGTGACTAACTGAATGCTCAGGAAAATAAGTTTTTACCTTTAAAGAAGAATAGGTGCTACACACATTTTTTGAGAGTGATGGGGGGGAAAGCTGCATATGTTCTATTTCTCTGTGTTAAAAGCACAGGGCTACTTCATACATTACACGGTGGCAACTCTATGTGTCCCGCCCTGATATATGTAGTGGGGAGCTCTGGCCAGTTCTAGTTCCCTGGTGCATATAGCTCTGTGATACATTGGGGTGTGAAGTTTTCTGGTACTGTTTCAACTGTTTCAGTGCTCTTTGAGTGCTGCTTTGTTTTATGGCAGATAACACAAATACCCATTGCTAAAAATTGATCCAAAGTGCATATGTTGTGAGGTGACTCTTACATGTAACGTCAAGTATGGATGTATTCCTGTGCCAAACAGCGGATTGGAGCTTTGATGCAGATCCTTATTTAGCTAATTATTTGGCCCCAAGACTCTGAAATGTGCTCCCTACTGGAATAAGAGCCTCCTGATCTTTGACAACTTTTAAAAAGTCTCTAAAGACACATTTATTCATACGATCTTGTTAACTAGGCTTGTAGGTTTAAATTGTTTTAAGATTTTAATTTCTGTTATAATTTGTTTAATGTTGCTATAAACCACCCAGAGATGGATGTTTGGGGGCAGTACACAAATATAAATAGATAGATAGATAGATAACTTGGACCAAGAAGGGGGCTAAGGCAGGGAGTATGGATCAAGCCAATTGCACGTTATTCTCCCCACCCCATAATATGAGATAAGAATATTGGCAACATATGTTAGAAGGTTGCTGACATCTATGAAAACGTTAGGGAAAGAATTATTGATATATGAAGTGCTTTGAAAGCAAAGCACTGTATGAATACTAAGAATGTTTCACTTCAAACACACATGTGATTTAGGTAAACTTGACAAAGTAAGAAGCTGGAGCTTGTTAAAATGTTACATTAAGTCATATGAACACTTATTAGGAACATAGGAAGCTGCCATATACTGAGTCAGACCATTGGTTTATCTAGCCCAGTATTGTCTTCACAGACTGGCAGCAGCTACTCCAAGGTTGTAGGCAGGAATCTCTCTCAGCACTATCTTGGAGAAGCCAGGGAGGGAACTTGAAACCTTCTGCTCTTCCCAGACTGGCTCCATCCCCTGAGGGAGATATCTTACAGTGCTCACATGTGGTCTCCCATTCAAATGCAACCAGGGTGGACCCTTATTAGTTAAGGGACAAGTCATGTTTCCTACCACAAGACCAGTGTTCCCTCTAACAGTGATTTCCATATGTAGTTGACTACAACTCCCATAATCCCCAAGCAAAAGCCATTGCAGCTGGGGATTCTGTAAGTTGTAGTCAACAACCCCTAGGAATTGCTGTTAGAGGGAACACGTCTCTCCATCTCCAGCAGAATTTACTTCGAATAATTCCCAGTAGAACTTCGTTTGAATAAATATGCATAGGCTTGTTTATGGACTCATCCAACTATCTACACTTTTGTAACCGATAAGGGTCCATGGTATTTACTTGTGCATTATATCTAATTCCTATAGTTGTGACTATGTGGAGCCAGGTGTACCAACATAATCACAGCATCCCATGCTTGACGACTTTACTTATCAGCTGAAATGCCATTATCACTGGTGAACTGTGTGGGCTTGCAGAGGCATAGCTGCTGGCTCTGTGCACACTGAAATACCAAGTGCTAGACATCACGTTTCTAGCCCTTTAGCTGCCATGCCCCTTCTCCCTAGTTGTTCACTAAGTAACAGCTGACATGACATTGCTATGCTTTATCAAAGTTGACAGTACTGACTTGTACTGTTGAACTGGCATGATATCAAGGGATGGCTTATAATACCAGCAGAGGGAATTATTTTGATATATCAGTCAGTCATGCCTCATGCTGGACACTTGGTGCCACACTGGCTAATAGGATTGTACCCTTGACTCTAAAATGCATGATATAGTTCAAAGCCAAGTATTTACAGTTGGCGAAAATGTGCTTTAGGAATGTTACATATTTAAATATTAGAATAAGGTGGATTCTATTAGTCTGATACAGTGTTCCCTCTAAGGCGTGCACATGTGCGTGCGCTCACAAGGTTTTTAATGTCTGCTCACTTAATTTTAGATCCCGCACAGGTTGAATAAGGAAGGCCCCCACACTGTATACATGTCCATGCACACTGCCTTGATACTGCCACCCAGAACAAAACTCACTCCGCACACAGATGAAAAAAATCAGAACACTGGTCTGATGTCTTAATGCAGTAATTTATTCCATGCAATCTGAGGGTGAAATAAGCAGAATATATCAATAAAAGTGGGTGTAAAATTGAAGGAGAGGAGAGCTGGTCTTGTGGTAGCAAGCATGACTTGTCCCCGTAGCTAAGCAGGGCCTGCCCTGGTTGCATATGAATGGGACACTTGATGTGTGAGCACTGCAAGATATTCCCCTCAGGAGATGAAGCTGGACTGGGAAGGTTTCAAGTTCCCTCCCTGGCTTCTCCAAGATAGAGTTGAGAGAGATTCCTGCCTGCAACCTTGGAGAAGCCACTGCCAGTCTGTGAAGACAATACTGAGCTAGATAGACCAATGGTCTGACTCTCAGTATATGGCAGTTTCCTATGTTCAAGTTGCAGTCTGAGGGGAACAAGCGGCCATGGCGGCGGCGGCGGCAGCGAGGAAGGGCCCAGTCAACCGCTGCTGTTCCTGTGGGGAGAAGCAGGAGTGGGACTCATGTGAGGGTAGGTAGATATCGGGATAGGGGAGTGCAGCTTGGCCAATAGGTGCCAGCAATGCTGCTGCAGCCACAACCAAGAGGGGTGAGGGGGGAGATAGAGTAAAGGGATGGAGGAGTTACCAATAGGGGTGAGGGGGATGGAAGCAGTGGGATGGAGGAGGAGGAGCAGGAGTGCCGCTCAAGTGAGGATGGAGAGATCTCTGAGGTGAGTGGGGCTGTGGGGAGCAATCAAGTACTAGCGTGCAGATGCTCTGTGAGGGTTAAGCTAGTTTTTATTATTTATTTATTTATCTCTTCCCTCCAGTATAATACTGCTCGAGGCGGCTCTCAACAGTAAAAGTAATATAAAGTTTAGGACAATAAATAAAGCAGAGCATAGAATAAAATCAATTATTCTGTTGAATATTATTAACAAATTATACAACAGAATCACTATCATAGATTTACCACTGGATTTTCAGGCTGGATGTGGCATTAGTCTCCCCCCGTTTCATGTTAATGTGATCTTCTTGTTATCCTTGATTACATTTTTATGGGGAAAAGTAGTAGACTCCTTTCCTCTACATACCAGTATTAAGCGGTTGTAAAAATATACCTTTAATAGTGTGGTCATTCTAACAATCATATGATATGGTATGTTCAGAATAGGAAAGGAATCCTTTTAGCATGGGCCAGGTAAGTTAAATATATTTGTAATGTAAAGCATAAAAATGAGATGAAGTTGTCTTAACTGTTGTATGTTCCTAAAATTACATATTAGAACTCACTTCTGGGAACAAAAGAAATGTAGACTTCCCCAATCTTGCTGAAGCATCTGTTATTTTCTCTTTAAGGCTCTTGATGATTTAAGCAAGTGGACGTTGCTTATTGTATCACCTTCTAGTTATTCAAACAAATTATTTGAAGCAGAACATATCACATTTGTGACTGAAAGTATTTCCATTCAAGCAAGTAATTTGCAGGCTGTAACTTGCTCAACAGAAAAGGTACATTAGTTTTTAAAGGTGCTCTTCCTAAGAGTTCTTTAATAATTTGTATCAATAACTTACCTTGTGTTTTAAAGAAATGTACACTTACTAGAAGTAAAAAGCATCACATTGTTGTATTCAGGTTATGGATACAACAATAAGTTATGGATACAACAATATGTATTCATTACATATTTATTTGTTTGCTACTTATCTGTGCTTGGATTTAATCCGCTGGAAGCTATTCCCCTACAAACCCCTTTGCAATAAGTGAGAACTACACAAGAGCTTGGTAATCCTTTTCCATTGCTATTCTTTTTTATGGGGCTTGCATAGGAGAGGAGAATTTTCCAGAGGATTGTGTCCTAAATCACAGATTCTTAGTTCTTAGTGTACTTATTCATTTTGGTAAAGTTTAAATTATATTTGTTAATGTTTCTGGTACAAATTGGTATTTCTCTCTTGTTCTCTTCTGCTATCTGCATGGAGTTTTCTAGCTCTAAAGGATGTACTTGTGAATCAACTGGAATTGTAAACTTTTTGGGGTGGGATTTAATTTTTTTTTTAATTTAACATATTTATATACCACCCAAAACTTAGGTGTCTGGGCAGTTAACAATAAAACAGTACAAATTAAAACAAAATTAAAATCTCTATATATAATACACTAAGGACGTACATGGCAAGCCCCACCCACACAGTGCTTTACCAATCGGAGGTAACAGAACAGATGCACCATGGTGATTGGTCAATGGGGATTCCATATGCAGATAGGAAAGAGGAGCGGGGAGGGCGGCGAGTGAGCGAGCATGAGTTGG
This sequence comes from Hemicordylus capensis, assembly GCF_027244095.1. NCBI lineage: Eukaryota > Metazoa > Chordata > Lepidosauria > Squamata > Cordylidae > Hemicordylus > Hemicordylus capensis. The sequence continues at coordinate 91,241,741 of NC_069659.1, read as the reverse complement.
GGAGGGGGACAAGTGAGTGAGCATTAGGCGGGGCGATTGATAGAGTGAGCAGTGAGTGGGCGAGTGAGCAAGCCGAGCGGTGGGGAGGGGGAGAGTGAGCGAGTGAGTGTGGGTGGCTGACACTGAGCAATAAAGCAGGGGCTGGGGTGGGGCAAGAAGAGCAACAAAGCCCTAGTGCACCTATGATCTGTGCAGGTACAGCTAGTATTAAAATAATTTAAAATTTAACACAATGTTAAAAACTGTAAGTCTAATTAAAAGCCTGGGTGAACAAAAGGGGCTTAATCTGGGACACCAGGGAGAGGTTTGGATCCCGAAGCACCCCCAGACTGCATATCTGTTCCTTCTGGGGAAGTGTGGCCCCATCCAGAAGTAGCAGATCATTGTCACCTTAACTCTTGTAATGCCCCTTCAGTGTTTGTGGGTGTGTATGTGTTTTAATTAATCTTCAAAATATTCTCTGTCTTGTTACACAGATTGTGAAGTGGTCAGATTATTGTTCCCCTTTGGCCTTTAAACCCGGAGAACCCTTCATATTATTTGCTGAAGCCAGCATAGATAACTTCAGTAGTCTTGGGATAGCATTCATGGAAGACAGACTCCAAATGGATAATGGAATGGTGCCTAATAAAATTGTGTGTAAGTATATTTACAAGAAAATGTGTGATTGTGCACTTTGGACACCCTAGTCTGTAATGGTATGCAAGGTGGGTTGCACCAGCATAGCTTCAACAGCATCCTGTGCAAGAAAGTGGGTAAAGTTCATTGTGCGCTGTTCTCTGCCCATGCAATTCCATTATAGCAATAGCACTTAGCACTTACATTTATATACCGCTTTATAGCTGGAGCTCTCTAAGCGGTTTACAATGATTTAGCATATTGCCCCCAACATTCTGGGTACTCATTTTACCGACCTTGGAAGGATGGAAGGCTGAGTCAACCTTGAGCCCCTGGTCAGGATCGAACTTGTAACCTTCTGGTTACAGTGCGGCAGTTTTACCACTGCGCCACCAGGGGCTCCTTGCTAACATTATTACTAATGTTCCTTGCTAACATTATTACTAATGTTTATCATGTGCATATGAAGTTAAAGTCCAGTCCTAACTAAGGATGTGCTCGAAATGTGATTCAGCATCCAAATCACAGCACAGTCCCTTTAAAACTGAGGATCTGGCCCCTTTAACATGGAGGAAAGCAGGTCCATACCTGCTCCTTCTCCGCTCATCACCACTTCAGTAATCACGGTGCTCCCTGCAGCTACGATCGTGCACTGGTGGGGCATCTCCCAGCTCTTTATCCTCGATTTTACTAACTTCCAAGTAGGTGTGCTTGGCGTTGATGTGTTATAGATCTAAAACATTATATATAAACAATTAATTTGGCACTAAGTAGGGTTGAAACACAAGTAGCTTGTGTGTTGAAGGGTGCCACAAATGGCAAAGGCAGTGGGAAACTGTGGCATAGCTGGACAGGAGTGGAGGTTATGGCAGGAAGTCAGGCCTGCCTGCCTCGAACATTGTGATATTGCATGCTGCTTGGATCAGTAGACTAGAGACATATACATACCTACTCCAAGATATGTAGTGGTGTGGGTACCGTAGTGCTCACTCGAGTGATGAATGGCACTATCTTGTACTTTGGACTTGACTTGTGAAACACTTGCCAAAAAAGTTGACCACCACAGGATTAACTTATTAAATTATTCTGCATTATACATTGTGTGTTAAAACATGCAAACTTATTGGAGCAACTCCTTTGTGCAGTAGGATTTGATGTTGATGCATTTTGAATTTTGAAAATAATCACTGATGTGCATGAGATTGACTGCATCATCATTTTTGTATTTGGGCATTTATGAAACTTCATAAATGCAAAATTATAATTAAATATTCTCCAGACATGCAGCAGGGGAGCTAGCAGTCTTTAGGTCGGCAGTTGTGTCTTGGAGGGAGGGTTTGGGACTTCAAAAAAAAAGGCAAAATCTAATAGTTGTATAATTTTTAAAAATAAAACTCTAGCTTTGTACAGCTTAATGTTATGTTGCATTGCAAAGATGCAGGTAGTAAAATGCAGACAGCTTAGCACAATTTTGTAAGAGTAGAGTAGTATGTCATTCTAAAAGCAAAATTATTCAGCATGGCTACTATTATGTATTTTGTTTACTAACTTTACAATGTGTCAGCTGTTCACTTACAGGAGTCTGCACTGGAGGATTTAAAACTGGCACAAAGTACCAAAAAGGTGGAGAAGTCTAAGCCTCTTGAAATGAGTCAGGATTCTTCTTTTGAGACTGCCACTAAACTAGAAATGAAATCTGTTGATTGCATAGGAGGTGGTGATCAAGAAGTTCAGAGAGAGAACTGCAAACTGCAGAAAGGAGGTGAACATAATGAACAGCCACAGCCTACATCTGAAAAGGGAATGGATATTGGTGAGCATCATCACCTGCATCTTTCTAGCTGCAATGAGTGCTTGGAACTTGAGAATAGCACAATTGAGTCAGTTAAGTTTGCCTCTGCTGAAAATATTCCAGATCTTCCTGATGATTATAATGGCAGTCTAGAAGATGTTAGCGATGACTATCTGGCAAAAGACCTGAAAAGTGTAAACCTTGCTGGGACATCAACTAATATCTTAATTTATCTTGGTTCTGACCCTGGAAAAGTCAAATTTGAAGAAATAAAATCAGTCATCACTGAATGTGTTGATATTAATGCCTACACTGTTTACCAACTGTTAGAGGAACAAGTTCTCAGTGTTCCCTGGATTGATAACACATTGCTGTTGATTATCGCTGCACCAGAGCCCATTTCAGATGTTGTGTCCAAACAATTTCAAGCTTTCATGTTAAAAGGTGGAAAAATTTTGGGACTTTCTACCTCTTTCACTTTTGGTGGTATACAAGTAAAGAGTAAAAATGAACTGATGGGTATAGTGCAGGCCTTCGTGTTTTCTAAAGCTAAGAATCATGAGATTAATTTAAATGTATTAGCCAGTGGGAACGTTTTTGAGAGAGAGATTGGAGAAGAATTCAGCCCTGTGAAGCCACTTGGTTACTTGGATAGTACAGATAAAGATATGATGATTGTCCACTTACCGTATGGAAATAGTGGAGGTGAAGCCATTCTTTGTCAGGTAAGTAACACTTTGTTTTCCTCCAATGTATTCTTAATAACTTTTGCAGGAAAACAGAAGATTTGCAAGCAAATTTATTTTTGTTAGGTAAGAGGCCTGTTCCATCCACTACACGTATAGCTGATGTGTAGAGGGAGAAGAAGGACGGTGTGTGCTGACATCATTATCCCTGCCAACTCCACCCCTGACTTCTGCACATTTAATGCAGTATCTGAAAAGGGAGCATGTGCAAGCTGTATGTGCATGGGCATTTCTTTCTTTTGTTGAACGTGTTTGTTAATAGATATCCATTTCTGACTTTGTGCTCAACATGCAGAGAACTGAGGTGGAGCTGGCAGAGACATTGATGTCAGGCATGGGACCAGTGACAGTGGTCCTGCTTTCCTTTCATATGTTGAGTATGCTGGTGAAGGGAGCCTTTCTGTTTTACAGTTTTGGATGGCAACTCATAGCATCTGTGTCTTAAATATTATTCCTAAAGGTTTGCTGAGTTGTAGTTGTCCATGGCATGGATTCAAAATGCCGTGTGTGGGGGGGGGGAGGGAGAGAGAGAGGGAGAGAGATTAACTACTTCCCCCGCCCAACCTCTGGTTGCAGCCTCCTCCAAATTGCACACTGTTCCAGAGGATATCTCTGACCCTTAAAAACAGCTTTTCATAAGGCGTTAGAGGCTGTAGTGGGAAGAGGTGTCAAAAAGACCTCTGAGGTGATTCATGTTCCCTCATAACTGGGTCTTCTGCACCTGTGCAGTAGCTCCGTGGAGGAATATCTAGCTCCAATTGGCACTCTCTGGCATTCTGAGGAGTAAGGGAATGCCAATTAAAATAGATAGGAGAGCGCCTTCCCTTTCAGTTCCTTCTCGTCCACTGTGCTCGCTGCAACGTGAAGGTTCATGCTTTTCTCTCCCTGTGAAGAAAAATTGTCTTTATTTTACTTTCAGCTTGACTCGGATTGTTTTTGACTATTCTGTCGGATCCTCCTTCTGGTTGTATCTTCTTCTTGGTTTTTTTACTTGGACTGGCTCTCGATCACCCACTTGGATTCCCCTCTAGTTAAATACTGGTGACCTTCCATTTGATTCCGGACTGTTTTATAACTATCCATTTGTCTTTCACTTAAATTTAGCAACCGTGGTGAAATTGTGGTTACGACTCCGCTCGTCTCTCACATCACTATGGATTCTCCTAAAACTTTCAAAGTCCTGCAGAGGGACCTTACCATCCTCTGACAGGCATGAAGACTGCCTGATATGTCTCAGGGGAAGCCACAACACCAGTAGTTGTATTATCTGCCTTTCCTTCAGCAAGCAGACCAGAAAAAGCAGAGAATTTAGACTTAGAGCTGCTTTCTACAAAAATGTATTTCGACGTCCAGTGCCCTGGCTGAGCCCACTGGCATCGGCGCCAACATCCATCCAGTCAACATCAAGCTTCTCTAAACATCGTGAGGACTTGGCCTTTAAAAAGTCAACATCGGTCAAAAAGTAGGTGGACCGTGCTCATAAGAAGAAGATGCAATGGGAAGATTATTCTAAAAGATCAGCCTGAGCACAAGCACCATTGCTCCTTTAAAACAACATCAAGGTCAGTGTCGGGCGCAGCTATATCCTCCTCTCCGATTTTGAAGTTGGTGTCAGGTTTGGCTGTTGCATTGCTATACATGCCATCCCCATCCACCGCCCAGCCTAAGGGGTCCTTCTCACCGTTAACGGGAGCTTCAGAGACCCTCTTATCTAAGCTGACCTCGAGCTTGACTTCAAGGGAAGCCGCTGCCCCCAAACCATAAACTTCAACTGCTGCTATATCCACCACTTCCTCAACATCAAAGCATCCAGGATTGGAGCCTTTGCCAAAGAAGATCACTTGGATGTTGATGGCAATGGTCCCAACAACCTCAACCCTGGCCTCAACACCAGCTAAACCACCGGTTTTGACCGTATTGATGATGCCAGCGGGCCTCCTGTTTCTTCACAACCTCCATCACCAATCGTGGCCTCCACACCCGGCCATTCTCCTAAAGGGGGTGGTGAGGGTGAGCTCCCATATAGGAGGACAGAGATCCCCTCTGGATCTGTTCCCAACTGCGTCTTCTGGCTAAGCGCTGGTTGGAATCATTACAGGGCTCTACAAATACAACACCCTCCACTGCAACTTTTAAAGGTTTTCCTATTACTGAGAGACTGGATGATGGTGACACAGGATCTGTATCTGCTGTGCCCAAGACTCCATTGGATTCATCACTGTGCCAGTCACCTAGGTGCTCTAATTCATACTTGGATGAGTTGGTAAAAGAGCTTTACCATTATTCAGGTCCTCACCTGCCAATGTGTCCTGTCAATTACGTGAGCTCTCCTGGTGCTTTTGATCAAGGTCACCTCCAACTTCATGACAGATACAGAGAAAACACCCTTTTTGCCTCTCCAGGTCTTCCCTATGAATTTGATGACTACTGCTGGTGGAAGACTATGAAACTAAGAGGTTTGCTATCTGAACTGGATACTCCGGAGCCTACTGACACTTTCAAACATCCTGCAGCTCCTGTGGACCGCAGCAAACATTCTACTCCAGTGCCTCATTCACCATTGAGAGGTGATGCACAGTGGTTTCTAGTCTAGGTACATCCAGGTCCAGAAACACAATGGGGGTCTTTGCCCTATTATAGACTTGAGGAAGCTTAATGAGTTTGTATGTGTAAGCAAATTCTGGATGATCTCCTTTCAGGCCATTTTTTTCTGCTATCAGATGAAGAATGGTTTTTGATGCTAGACTTAAAGGATGCTTACTCTCATATTGCAACACACCTGCACCACCAACTGTTCCCCCATTTCTGTCTGGGCTCCCATGCCTATCGGTACAGAGTCACATTTGGCTTATCCATGGCACCCTGCATATTCACCAAGTGTATGAGCGCATTCGCAGACTGTTTCTATTTACTCGTACTTGGATGACTGGCTTCTGACTGAAAGAAGTGAATCCTCCCTTTGTTCTGATATCCAGTTTACTCTTTATCTCTCTCCTCGCAGATCAGGACCTGACTGTGAATCTTAAGAAGTCCAATCTCACACCTCAACAACATTTACTGTATATTAGTGCTGTCCTGAATGCGGCCTCAAAGCACACTTACCTCCCCAAGGACAAAATCCTATCTCTTAGCATCCTGATATCTGCCTTTCAGCTCTCTCCCAAGCAAAGGGCCCACTCCATACAATGCCTGTTGGGACTGATGGCATCCTGTATGACAACGACCACTCACACCTGTCTGAAAATGCTCAGGTTGCAGCTCTAGTTCCTTTCTGTGTTCCGCCCAAACAAGGACCCTAAATAACCTAGCTCTGCATCTCTGGGACTGGTGTCTAGCCAGTGGCATTCTCCCCATTGTGGCCTAGGCAGTCATGGTTCCCAGCACTCCTGACTCTGTCCAAGGGCCAACACAGTCACCTGCTTTCCAGTGAAGCTGGCCAAGTCCTCCACCATGCCCTAGGAAACCTCAATCTGATGGTGTGGAGGCTAAACTACTAGACATGATCCTCCTCAATGAGAGGAAGGCTTCCATCAGGAAGAATTACATGTGTAAGTGGGAACGTTCCATGTCCTATGCCTCATCAAGGGGCTTTGACCCCTTCTCCACTTCCATTAGGCAAATCCTTCTGTACTTGACCTCCCTTAAAAGGATAGGTTTGTCAAACACGTCTCAAAAAGTATTTAAAGAATCCTGGCTAGTGGAACTAAATTTTCTCCTTTTACAGACAGCAAGTGGTTCAGCCTCCAGCAAGGGTCAGGGTCCATTCCACCAGGGCAATGTCACCTCTGCAGCCCACATGCCTGGCATCAGTATGGCTGACATCTGCAAAGCTGCCACGTGGTCTTCAAACCTGCCATTTATAAAACACTATGCTGTGGATTTCTGCTCTGTTGCCGAGGCTAGCTTTGGTCTGGTGGTTCTCAAGAAAGTGCTCTAGCATGCTAGTACCCACCTCCATCTCCAGAGCCAGTCACTCACCCAGTTGTGAAGGAACACGGATCACCTCAGAGATAAACAGGTTGCTTACCTGTAACAGGTGATCTCTCTGATTATCCATGTTCACTCACAGCACCCTCTTGTCTTACCCCACTGCTAGCATGCATCTACAGCATGTTTTGTTCTTATCTGTATTTCCTGAACTTCTTCACAACTTAATAACTCTGTGTTCTAGTAGGTATAAATGGAGAGTTTTCACAATGGAGAGAAGTAAGAAGTGGGGTCCCCCAGGGATCTGTACTGGGACCGGTGCTTTTTAATTTATTCATAAATGATCTAGAAGCAGGAGTAAGCAGCGATGTGGCCAAATTTGCAGATGATACCAAACTCTTCCGGGTAGTGAAATCCAAAACGGATTGTGAGCAGCTCCAAAAGGATCTCTCCAAATTGGGTGAGTGGGTGACAAAATGGCAAATGCGGTTCATTGTTAGCAAGTGTAAAGTGATGCACATTGGGACGAAAAACCCCAACTTCAAGTATATGCTGATGGGATCCGAGCTGTCGGTGACAGACCAGGAGAGGGATCTTTGGGTTGTGGTGGACAGCTCGTTGAAAGTGTCGACTCAATGTGCGGCAGCTGTGAAAAAGGCAAATTCAATGCTAGGGATCATTAGAAATGGGATTGAAAATAAAACGGCTAACATTATAATGCCCTTATACAAAACTATGGTGCGACCACACTTGTAGTACTGCGTACAATTTCGGTCACCACATCTTAAAAAGGACATTGTTGAACTGGAGAAGGTACAGAAGAGGGCAACCAAGATGATCAGGGGCCTAGAGCACCTTTCTTATGAGGCAAGACTGCACCACCTGGGGCTTTTTAGTTTAGAAAAAAGATGACTGCGGGGAGACATGATAGAGGTTTATAAAATCATGCATGGTGTGGAGAAAGTGGAGAGAGAGAAATTCTTTTCCTTCTCACACAACACTAGAACCAGGGGTCACTCCATGAAATTGATTGCCAGGAGGTCTAGGACCAACAGATGGAAGTACCTTTTCACATAACGCGTGATCCACTTGTGGAACTCTCTGCCACAGGATGTGGTGACAGCCAACAACCTGGATGGCTTTAAGAGGGGTTTGGATGACTTCATGGAGGAGAGGTCTATCATCGGCTACTAGTTGGAGGGCTGTGGGCCACCTCCAGCCTCAAAGGCAGGATGCCTCTGAGTACCAGTTGCAGGGGAGTAATGGCAGGTGAGAGGGCACACCCTCAACTCCTTTCTGTGGCTTCCAGTGGCATCTGGTGGGCCACTGTGCGAAACAGGATGCTGGACTAGATGGGCCTTGGGCCTGATCCAGCAGGGCTGTTCTTATGTTCTTAATAACGTTCTTGATGCAGCAGCTGAATCAGGAACTGAAAGGGAAGGCGCTCTCCCACCTGTTTTAACAGGTGCTTCCTCGTACCTCAGAATGCCGCAGAGCACCTATCGGAGCTAGAGTTTCCTCCATGGAGCTTCTGCAAAGTGAACATGGATCACCAGAGAGATCACCTGTTACAGGTAAGCAACCTGTTTTTCCGCTGAGAATGTGGTTATTTGGATTCAAGTACATGTTTCTATCAGGCAGCTGAGTTGTGGGCAGCAATCCCTAGGTGAAAAATCAAGAGCTCACCAGGGTGAAGCCAGGCAGGCAGGAACCAGGATGGTCAGACAAGCCAGAGGTCAGGAGCACAGCAAGGGTCAAAGCCAAGTGACATCAGGAGCCAGAAGGTAACATACAATAGGAGTAGTTAGGAACACAGGAAACTGCCTTATACCAAGTCAGGTCATTGGTCCATTTAGCTCAGTAATGTCTAAACTGACTGGCAGCATCTGTCCAAGGTTTCAGACAGGAATTTTCCCCAGCCCTACCTGGAGCTGCCAGGAATTGAACTTGGGACATCCTGCATCCAAAGCAGATGTGCTGCCCTCAGCAACAGCTGCATTCCCATTTGAAGGATGCCATTGGGGGGTCTTATTTTTTCTAATTCCCAAATCAAAGTGGAATTCATTGTGACAGGGTGAGACTATAAGAGCTATAATTGATTAAGCAGTTGCTATATTAATCCCACATCTGAAAAGTGGCTTTTAATAAATGTTGGGTTTTCCCCTGCCGTATTTTTATAGGCACATCTGGAGGTGAATGTCAAAAATATGCTTTGTCAAGAAGATGATTTCAATTCACTCAAAATAAGCAATGCCAAAAGATACGAAGTTCTTACTGAAATTCTGACACTGCTTGGTCTGAGATGTGAATTAAGTAAGCTTCCCTCATTGACTCCCCTTTACCTGCTCTCTTCTGATAAGGTGAGACTGTGTTTAGTTTAAAGTAGGCATTTAAAAATACTGTAGTTCTTAAATTTTTGTGGTCTGGTTTAAAAAATGTTGTGATAATTAGTCAACAGTTTATCATGTACATAACTAACCTTGTGTTGCTCTTGCCCAGTGATAGGTATAATAATCAAAAGTGTGGTTAGATGGTATTTGGGTGATAGATGTGTGTAGTGGCTCTGTCACAAACATAAGCATCTAATCTGTTGAACAGCAGCACTGCATGGGACATTTCATTTCTTTATTAAATTTATAAATACTACATACAACTTAGGTATGTCTTCTTCCTTTAGATTCCTGACTAATATTGGATGTGTAGTTTGGGTAACAACAATTTCCTGGTGGTGTATTTCCATGGTAATTTATTGTAGTTTATAATGAAGAAAAACGTGCTATGACAAACTGATTTCCCCTGCAGTTAGTTTGCTGCAAGAACTGAGAGATGTCAACTTGACAATCATTGTGTCCTCTGTCTGATTCTATTAGCTAGCTAAACTGTGTTTATTTCTATTTCACCTTTGTCTTCTATTTCACCTTTAATGTCTTGTTTCGAAAATTAATATTTGTATTAAAACACAGTACATTCTTTTCACCTTCATTCTAGGGCATAACTTGTATGCACATCTGAATAAAACTCATTCTGTACTGTTCTAGAATTGACTGGAGTGTTTACAATGTCATATTGCTTTTAAAAAACCCAATATGACTTGTTCCTGAACATTAGAAATGATGGTATTTAAACACAGTAAATGATTTTTGTTTTTACCACAAGGTGGCACTTCTAAACTGTGTTGGAGCTTATCTTGTGCATAATGGACTTCTAGTACAGTAGTGATTTCTACAATTAAAATTATTATTTCATCAGTAGTGATAATGGCAGAGGCAAGTCAGTCACTCAGTCAGATACTGTTTTGTAAGTCTTCAGATAAGTAAACAAGTTAAAGAATTTCAAAAGATATCGTGCTGCAAACTATGCTGAAACGTGTGCACTACAAAAATTGTAAGTCATGAATAACAAACACGGCGTTTTAATAATTTTGCAATTTTACATACATATATTGAATATGTGTTCCGGATATTTTATCTTTGGTTCTTCTTATAGATTTTAAAATTTTATTCTCTCTCTCCCTTTGCTTATGGAGGTGGTAGTCAAGATTAAGGGATCTCTTTTAGAAAGAAAATGGTGGGACAATTGGTGTTTTTCAAGGCAAAGAGAACCTGGGATTCATAGATGCTTCTAATTATCTTTAGAACTCAGAATCTTAGTATAATAAATTGGAGGTTTGCATTCACTCTCTGAAAGGCAATATTCTGTGCTGTTGTAACCATTTGGTAGTAGAGCCAGAACAAGGCATTTGTGTGCCCTAGGCAAAGTTTGAAAATTAAGCCCACTTCCTCAAGGAAAGCAAGAAGTACACAATTTTACCAGTTTTTTTCTTCTGTCTTTTAAAAATGCACATATAATAGGTCACAACCAGCTATATTACAGAAGCATTTGCTTTACCTCTGTTAGATGTGTTTGGTAGACTGAAAATAATTTGCCATAGGATTTGTTTTTGTTGTTTAAAGGTTTGTTGTGTACCAGATAGCAACATGTTTCAAGCCACAGTTGGAACAAGTGACAAATTTGAGGGTATATATATCTATAACTGGCCATCCCTTCCTGCCATAAATAACATATGTATAGCTGTGGGGCACCATGTGGAGTCCTGGCTGAGGGGCGGTTGCACTGATCACATCTGAGAAAAGAAAATTATGGAGGCAGTGCTGAAGGAAGTGGCAGCAGCCATGCCAGCTTCGGCTGTGTGGGCTTGCCAGGGGTGGAGCTAGGAGGGAACCAGAGGAGAAGACAGAGAAGGTGGGGACCTAGGTGGTCTCACAGTAAATCTTTGTGCTCAGAAATATTAAAGGAGTGATGAATGAATTAAAGGCATTTCATTTCCATGTACTAGTGCAGTCTAGTAGAAATCTACATAGTAAAAAATCACTTCCTAAGCAGCTTTGTTCTCTCTAAATGTAAGAGGCCAGGGGTTCCTAACCTGTGGACCTCCAGATGTTGCTGAACTACAATTCCCATCGTCAATTAATTGTGGCTGGGGACAATGTTCCAAGAGGGATTCCCAGGTGTTGTTGACTACAACTCCCATAATCTCCAAGCTAAAGCCGTTGCAGCTGGGGATTCTGGGAGCTGTAGTCAACATCATCAGGGAATCCCTGTTAGAGGAAACACTGGCAGGGGATTATGTAACAGGCTCCATCCCCCACTCCCCCCCCAAAAGTATAGACCATTAAAAATGTTCATGGTTTAAGTGTTCTACTTATTTTGGTAATTCAATGCAGTTGTATTGAATTTAATTTAAATTCAATGTATTTAAAAATAGCTTTTCATTTTCTGTTTATGTGGTTTACTGTACGCAAACCTTTTCAGGCACTTAGAGTTCCTTTTCTGTATATTTAGAACATATTTATTGCATCCTTTTTCTAAATACTCTTTATTGTTTTATTTACCGTATTTTTCGGACCATAAGACGCACCTGACCATAGGACGCACCCAGTATTAGGGGCCGAATCAGCCCAAGCTACTGCCGCCGCCCGCCCTCCCGCCCTCCCAGCTGCCCGAGTCCTAACCTTGTACGCCGATCAGGGACCCATAATTGGAGAAGGAGAGAGGAGCTCGCAAACAGAGCTCCTCTCTCTGCAAAGCCTCGGCCCAAACTGGCGCTTTGGGCGCAAAGGACGCCTGGGAGTTCCGACGCTCTTCGGAACTCCCAGGCGTCCTTTGCTCCCAAAGCGCCAGTTCGGGCCGAGGCTTTGCAGAGAGAGGAGCTCTGTTTGCGAGCTCCTCTCTCCTTCTCCAATTATGGGTCCCTGACCAGCGTACAAGGTTAGGACTTGGGCAGCTGGGAGGGCGGGTGGTTGGCGGCGGCCGCGGCAGTAGCTGGGGCCGATTTGGCCCCTAATCAGGTGGGGGGGCGGCGGGGGCGGCTGGTGCATACCACTACTGGACAGCATTCGGACCATAAGACGCACCCTCATTTCCCCCCCACTTTTTTGGGGGGGGGGAAGTGCGTCTTATGGTCCGAAAAATACGGTATACACTTCTTTTTTTCTTTCTGTTTAGTCTAACTTTCTAAATTGCTAACAGCTCCTTTCCTTCAAAGCCACCTAATGGCTCAATAGGGAAATGACCTGATTAGCAAGCCAGAGTTTGCCAGTTCGAATCCCTGCTGGTTTGTTCCCCAGACTATGGGAAACCCCTATATCAGGCAGCAGCGATATAGGAAGATGCTCTAAAGGCATCACCTCATATTGCTCGAGAGGAGGCAATAGTAAACGCCTCCTGTATTCTACCAAAGACAACCACAGGGCTCTGTGGGTGCCAGGAGTCAACACCTACTCAACAGCACACTTTACCATTTACCTTTACTTCAAGGTAAATGCCACTATCAACAAGGTTTCCCCCCCCTTAACAGTAATACGTGAATTTAATTGTGTGAATTAAAGCATGTATTTGATTTCTCATTGCTACTTTATAATTTATTGTTGTCCTTGGGACACCTTTTAATCTATTATTTTCTGACTACCAGTACTTTATGTACTTCTTTTTTAAGATGTACAATGTTTTTTAATCTGTTTTTTATTTTGTTTTGTTTTTTAAATATTATGCTCTCTCGCTATATGATTTTTTGTTCTTCACTTGGACTCTTATGTGTCTTATCACTCTCATATATATTAATCTCAGAAACTGATCTCTGTTTTAATCTGCAACTGATCTTCAGAGCTATAGGAGCTGTGAATTATTAGCTAGTTATGGATTTTCACATATATACCTGTCAAACCAACCATCACTTTCCTGTGTTCTTCATTTGTCCTTGCCCTTACCTGCCATTATTTTTCTTAATGCATTTCTTCATTTTTCCTTTCCCAGTACTGTCAGATTCATTTATCCATACCTCATATGGTCAGAAATTTGGAAATGCTCCAAGTATTCTGATAATGTTGTCTGTTATCCTTTAAAAAAAACTTTAGATAATGTCAGATGGCAGTCTGACTCACATTCCGATCAGTCTTCCTCTACCACCCCTGGTATGTAAAGAGGCTGAGTGGAATGCAAGCTCAGTGTAATCCTCCTCATTCCCCATATGTATTCCTTTCCTCTGCCTTTGCAGAGCCTTTAACTTGTGCTGTTTGTCTTCCAGAATCCTTCACTATGCATTTGCAGCACAAATATTTTTCCCCTTCTGATTTTTAAAAAACAACAACATTGAGCTTCCCACTGTCTATGACTGTATATCTCAGCATCTTCCCAGTTATCCAGGGCTTTTCCTGCCCTCTGTGTGTACCTTTTTTGGCACTCAGTGCCTCTGCATATGAGTCACACACTTCATTGGTAAGGGAAGTTGTAGAATCCGAGACATTCAATTTATTATATTTGAGGAGAGTGTAAGGAAATGATTTTTTTTTCTTTTTTACTCCATTTGTTTTTAACAGATGCATTCACTCTTTAATTTTGCATTTAGATTGTTATTCATTCACTACTATTTCATTGTTTTCCATTAACACACATTCATTTCCATTACCCACTCATGTCTATGGGAGAGCCAGCTGCTGTTCTGCTGAGTTTAATTTCAGTGGCCAACATCCAGAGCAGCCTAATGTAGGAGTTGCTAATTCCACCCCCCACCCCCCCGCTGCTTTGCAGCAAAATGCAGGTGGTTATGTGCTTTTGTGCAAGAGCACAAATAGTTTGAAGAAGTTTTCTACACTGTGGAAGTGCTCCTTAGACTGGAAACATGTTGCTTCCCCACCAGCAACATACTTCCAGTCTAAGGAGTGCTTGCAGAGGGCGAACTAGCTCTTCAAAGTATTTGCAATCTTGCACAAACGTGCACGAGATTGCCCTGCACTGCTGTGAGGGATTAACACCACCTGTGTTAGGTTTTTCTGAATGTCAATCAGTGTTTCCCATCCAGTTGGCATAGAATTTTCAGATATTCTGGTGCCCTTCCCACCAAGTCATACATATTGGATTTCTTATAGATAAGAAACAGAATCCCCGTTTTAGGGACTATTAAAGGTGCTCTCAACCTAAATACCATCTAACCTAATTGGTAAATAAACATTTAAAGTGACACTGAAGAGGAGTAACAAAGTGGACATGGGTGTACCTGTCAGGCAGACTTGGCATGGCAGTAACGCAATGTATAAGTCTTACTGTTATTAAGAATATATACTGATTTTTTTAAAAGTTCTCCAAATGGTTCACATAATGTGAGGACTTCCTGTCCCAAAGTGGCTCACCATCTAAAAAGAAACACAAGGGAGATATTAGCACTGGGAAGGGAAGCAATGCTGAGATGAATAGGGACAATCATTCTGCCCTTGCTAAATAGGTTTCTCTTTGCTCAATTAGAAGGGGTGGGTGAGGTGTACTTGACTTTGGCAGCAAATTGCTTTGGTGGAGGAAGCAGCCAGGTGAACAGGATGAAGGAGCAGCTAGCAAAGAACCCAAGGAGAAAATGTCAGGCACACTAATTTTTGGCTCTTTGCCCCATGGATTCAGATGGAAAATGGACAAGTTTAGAAGGGCGTTTGGTCCTATTCCCCTGTGACCCCTAGAGGGAGAGAGAAAAGACAGGCACACTTTGGCTGGCATTTGGCTCTTCATCCCATAGATACAGTGACCCAAGACAAACTCCAGCTTATCACTAAAGGATGGAAGGAGAGCTCAGCTGAGTAGATGGGCAGACACAGGAGGCAGGTTTTGGAAGCTGACTGGCATTGCAGAGAACCAACTAGCAATTGCTCCAATGAGAGGGATTTTTTTGAATATACGGTGTGTTTTGGCTGACATTTAGCCCCTTACCACATAGTCACAGAGATCCAGGGAGAGGGAATCAAGGGTGCTGAATCTGGCATTTTCTGAACACCTCAAAGAAGCAGACTCTGGCAGCAGAGGAGGGAGGCAGACTGATCTTTGGTGGGAATTTTCTTGGGCATGATGGCTTTGAGACTAGCAGTGTGGGTGGTGGTCTGTTTGAAAAGGCAATGTGGGTTATTCCATTGCTCAACTAAGCAATGATATTTGCATTTGTGGTAGTCTTGAATGATATGGTATTACAGTATCCCTTATCACTTAAAATCACCCATTCATTTGTCATGCTGGTTGCAGGGAAGGAGAGAAGCTCCTTGGCAACAAGACCAGGTCTGGTGAGACCTTTAGCTGTTCCAGAACACAGCTGCTAGTCTTGACTGGGGCAAAGCATATGGAGCATCCAACTGTAGTGTTAGACATCTTCACCACACAATCAACTTATTTCTGGGCCCAATTAATAATACCAGTTTTGACCTTAAAGCCCTAAATGGTCTGGAACCAGAATATCTTAAGGACCATCTCCACCCAAGCAGTCCTACTTGATCACTTAGGTCACCATCTCTGTTTCACCTCATCAACTGAGATAGAGCAGGAGAGAACATGAGACGGAAACTTTTTGATTGCAGTGCTACAGTCGTAGAATGCTCAATCAAGAGAGGTCCATCTGACTCCATTGTTTATAGCCTTCCATTGTGCTATTGAGAGCTGGCATTTTTGTAAAGCATTTGCTGGAAACCTGGCAAGGTGATGAATTGTGTGGATTATATTCTGGTTTTGTTTTGCATACTTGTAGTGGATTAAAGCCTTTGTCTCAGAGCTAGCTCACGTGAGGGAAAGAAAAGCCGAATCATCCCTGCTGAGTTGCCTGGGGCTAAGCTTCTCATAAGACTAGTCTATATCCCTGGCAGGTTTAAAATGCTGCCGCCGCCACCCCTTTTGTCTACAGAAATTCTCTGGGTTTGGGGTGGGATAATCCCAGAGAAAAGTCTCTTAATTTTGCTCTTGGACAAGTATGGAAATTTTCCATGTGCAAGCCTGATAGAAAACTGAACAACCCCTCGCACCCCCAGTCCTGAGTCAAAAACCAGTTTGGAGAGGCTTGTAGAAAGAAAAGAACTAAAAAAATTTTTATCTAATTACTACAGACTGCTTCTGTCTGAGGCTTTCACAGCTTTAAATACAGTTAAGAATATTTAGTAGGATTACAAAAATAGCTTGTCTTAATGCACACTTAAATGTTTACAGAGGCTTTTGCAACGTCCTAGGTGTATGGAGCATAGGCTAGTGTTCTTTATTTCAGTTACGTTACAGGTAAATAATAATATAACAATATCAGGAATATGCAAATGCGTGCACACAACAAAGAAATATAATATCCCTAATGCAAAGTTTGATTGAATAAACCTTTCCCTAAACTAAACTTATCAAAGCCATAAGTCCTGGTTCCTTGCCTTGAACTCAACATAGGAACATAGGAAACTGCCATATACTGAGTCAGACCATTGGTCTATCTAGCTCAGTATTGTCTTCACAGACTGGCAGCGGCTTCTCCAAGGTTGCAGGTAGGAATCTCTCTCAGCCCTATCTTGGAGAAGCCAGGGAGGGAACTTGAAACCTTATGCTCTTCCCAGAGCGGCTTCATCCCCTGAGGGGAATATCTTGCAGTGCTCACACATCAAGTGTCCCATTCATATGCAACCAGGGCAGACCCTGCTTAGCTATTGGGACAAGTCATGCTTGCTACCACAAGACCAGTTCTCCTCACCAAATGCTTGATGAGAATTCAAGCTTCCTGCCTTCCTGTCTTTCAAGGATCTGCAAAGTTATTCTCTTTCAGCCAGCCTCCATGGCCACATGTCCTTCTCCACACCTCCAGCCTAGCTTCTTCTAACAAAGAACTCCCTTCTTACTGGCAACAGCTCTCTATGTCCCACCCACCTGGTGTGCTGATTGGCTGAGCCCTGGATTTCACTAGCCTGTCAGTCAAGACAGGGTTCACTCCTGGTTAACTCTTTAGAGGGCGGGGAGGCTGGTCACTACAATACTTCTCATATTTTGATTTGTTGTAATGTTTCATTGATCTTTGTTCACCACCTTGGAGGTCTCTTTAACCCTCATCCAGAGTAATTATTTTTACACATTTATTTATTTATTTATTTATTTATTTGTTATTCAAATTTATACACCGCCCCAAACCTTTGTCTCTGGGCAGTTAACAATAGCATAAGTTTAAAACGTATACAAAAACATAAAACAATTTAAAAATTTAAAAATAAACCAGAGATTGAAACCTTAAAAATTTAATAAGCTGAGAAAGCTTGGGTGCAGAGGTGGGTTTTTAAGTGCTTTTTAAAAATTGTCAGAGATGGGGAGGATTGTATCTCAGTAGGGAGCACATTCCACAGTCTCGGGGCAGCAATTGAGAAAGCCCGTCCCCGTGTGGCCACCACCCAAGCTGGCGGCAACTGGAAATGGACCTCTCCAGATGACCTCAATGGGCAGTGGGGCTCATAACGAAGAAGACGTTCTCATGAGAGCGTCTTACATGAGTAGGACTTCCTACTCGCAAGTAGTCCCATTAGATACATTGGATCCCCCTCAACCTTTTCAGACCAACACTTCCCAAATATGGTGCCCTGTGCCATGCACTAAGAATGTAAGCTGTTAGGAAAGAAAAATGAACATTTTAAGCCTCACACTAATGAGGATATATACGTCAACATCTCTGTTCTCCACATTTCAGCTGAAAGGACACATTATGAATGAGCTAAAGGCAACCTGGGAGCTGGTCAGGTGCATTCTACATAGGAACATAGGAAACTGCCATATACTGAGTCAGACCATTGGTCTATCTAGCTCAGTATTGTCTTCACAGACTGGCAGCGGCTTCTCCAAGGTTGCAGGCAGGAATCTCTCTCAGCCCTATCTTGGAGAAGCCAGGGAGAGAACTTGAAACCTTATGCTCTTCCCAGAGCGGCTTCATCCCCTGAGGGGAATATCTTGCAGTGCTCACACATCAAGTGTCCCATTCATATGCAACCAGGGCAGACCCTGCTTAGCTATGGGGACAAGTCATGCTTGCTACCACAAGACCAGCTCTCCTCTCCTACAGTCCAGTCACTCACAATCAACACTTCTTTTCCTTGGTTTTTTGTCAGTTATCCTGGGCACAATTTTCCTGGGCACACACAATACCAATATTTGCTGTCCATCCAAGACAAACACAGATGAGAGTGAATGTGGTTGCATCTCTGGGGGTATGTCTGGCTTGTTGTGTCTCATAGTGCCCAAACAGGTATATCTCATAGTGCCCCCTTGCTCAGGAGAGCCTCTGCCAGCTATACTATCAGAAAAAAGTTGTCTCTCACCAGGTTCAGAGGAACACTGCCCTGCACACACAAGAATACTAAGTCTGTGGCAAGAACACACCTCCCCTGATGTCACTAGTGGATGTGCCAATGCACTCTTGGCACATCTGTTAATTGCATGGGAGGGATGCTTATCTGAATCACCCCTCTACACGTGCTTCAACAAGGTTTTAGAGTGCATGTAGAGGAGCAATTCACCTGAAGCAGCCCCAAGAGATGTTCCATGGGTGTACACATTACTGCACAACTTGTAGGCCTACTTGTCTTTTGTTGTAGTTCTCCAGTTTGCTTCCCAAGGTCAAAATCTCCTGTCAGTGGGTAAGGTGTTTTTGTATCACAGTACCACCATGTTTTCAAGCTGCACTTCTTTGGCTTCCTTGGCATGTGTTGCCAGAAGGTGCAGCACCTTGGAAATCCAACAGCTGCTCATCAACTGTTAGGTCAAACCAGGAATGTAGCTGTCCTGCATCTCCTACACAAACAAGGTCCAGATTCCTCTAATGGTTGCCAGCTTGGGAATCACTCTGCTCTCCTATCATGTGGCTTTGGGAACCTTAAATTACTTGTGATGTCCTCAAATCATCTCAGCTGCATCATGGCACAGAAATAGGAGGGCCCCAAAGGTACTGCCCACAGTCCCTGCAGCGCTTCATGACTGGCATGAAACACCAGCTAGGACTAACAGGCTAAGATATTTCACTTCTGTTAGGTCAACGTTTTCCCAACAGAACATAGGAAGCTTCTGCTTACTGAGTCAGACTGTTGGTCCATCTAGAGCAGCATTGTCTACTCTGACTGGCAATGTCTCTCCAGGACTTGAGGCAGTGTTTGGATTCATCCCTCAGGGTTCATGATGGTTCTCTCTCAGATTGTAGGGGAAGGAGTTGCTTCACTCACTGCCTCCTTCTAGCCTAAACTTTTCATGGTCTGGCCTCTCACCAAGGGACCTCAATCAGTGTTCCCTCTAACAGGGATTTCCAGAAGTTGTTGACTACAACTCCTATAATCCCCAGCCAAAGGGCATTGCAGCTGGGGATGCTGGGAGTTGTAGTGAACAATGTCTTGGAATCCCTGTTAGAGGGAACAGTGCCCCTGATCCCACCTCACCACTGTACAGTGGGCAAGTGATAGACTGGTTGTCGACCACCATTTCTGCTTATCACACAACCCATTATCTTGGTACCTTTACTGGCAGGTGAGTAAGGTTCAGCTGACTGTTCAGTGCCACACATCCCACCTCTAAATCTTCTTTCTCTCTCCGTCTGGAACCAACCTCCACCCCCACCCCGCTTCTGGGCTGTTTCCCACTATGATAAATGAGAAAAGACGAGAGATGTGTTGTGAACGGTTGATCCACTGATGCCAAGCTTACTGAAGCTGACATGTTGTGGTTGCTGCTGTTGTGATCTCTTTGGCTTTATTCTGCTGGCAAAAATCCCTGTTTCTGTGAGATCAGATACTTCTGAATGCTCTACTTGTTCACTAGGTCTGACATTGTGGGAGGGATTAGTTTCATCTGCCCTAACACGAGAGCACAGAACTATGCAGTGGCTCACACTTGTTTTGAGACACTATCATCATCAAGGGAATTGAAACTGAAGTTTCCAAAGAGAAACAGGGTGTTCTCTCCCATCCCAAAGAGTTTAACATGGGCATGAGATAGAAACCACCTCACCATAGAAAGCCTATTCATTTCTGAGGTGGTTTTTCTCCCAGTTTACTTATGATGGGAATGGGATAGAAGCCACCAAAGAAAGCCCATTCATTTGGGGGTAGTTTTCTACCATGTGTCATATATTTTTATTAATAACATAAATACCATAACTGCTGAGGGGCTATACATAATCATCATTATTATTATTTATTTTATTTTACACTTATATTCCGCTCTTCCTCCGAAGAGCTCAGAGTGGTGTCATGTACTAGAGTGTAGGTAAGAGTTTGACAATAAGAGGATAGTGGGGAATGCAGTGGTTTGTTTGTTTATGCACCTTTATGCAGCTGTGGGTAGAGATCAACCCCAAAATCCAGATGAGGGTTAAAAATAGAAAGGTGGGATGTAAGTATATTTTATCATTGGGTGTGTTTGGCCCTATTACAAATGTAAGTTAGACTAGAAGTGTGAAAACAAGGATGAGGGAGCTATCTGTTTGAGTCTTTCACTTTGCTTCCTTTTTGCATTACATTCTCATGTTAAAGAACTCTCCAAGCCTTTAATGCAAGCTTGACCCCCAGTACTGTGGACAACAAGTGCACAGGATTTCCATAATTGGTTCTAGAGAAGGAAATACTTGGTTTGTTCCTTGCCTCTGTAAAAAGCTGTGGTAAATCTACATGTGTGCAAACTTTCAAGAGTGTAGACTGATGTTGTGTGAGAAAGACCATTTATGTCTTAGTCCTGAACAAACCTTTCTAGAAGGAAGTTCTCCTGATCTCAATTTTACTAAAAGGTAAGCATGCTCACAAGTGGGACTAAAGTGATTTATTTTACTTTTTCATTCCCATAACTGGTTTTTACATTTTCAGAATAAAATCTAGAGACTCAAACAATGTCTGAGGTCTGGTAACAATATGACTGATTTTTTTTTTAAAAAAAATTGCGCATGATGCCTGAACCATCTGCACTTGGAGTAATTAAAGAAAGTGACTGTTTTGGATTCAGTTTCAGCCTTAAAATGTGTCATAGCAAATAGCCTTTTGAGTCTTTAAAGTTATAGGGGATTGGTGTGAAGCAGGTGGGTGGCTTTAAATATGTAGACTTTGTGTCTTACAAAGAATGCTCTGGAGAGCCTTTTCCATTTGGCAGTAGTTTGTTTAACTATGACATCAGCAGTAAAGATCTGGCAAAAATTGAATATTTCCAAATCTGCAAAGGCTTAAGATTCTGTAACCCTTCAATGTGGCCTCTAGCTAACGTACATGAGAGACCTGGAAAGAACCAAGGTGGCATCTCTCAATTTTGGGAAATGACATTGTTCAAATATAGTCTGATTGCAAGATACAGAGGTGTTTCCTCTTTTGCTGAGTGTGCGAAATTTTCTCTTATATTTTAGCAAAGAAGGCTCGACTGCAGGTCCTTTCTAAAAAAAAATGATTGTAAAATACTGATAGTTTTAAAGTTCCACTTTAGTATTTGCCGTGATCTTTGCTACACTCAGTCCTGGGTCATAGAACTTGATCCAGTTTTTACTTTTGATAGTATTTTTCTTTTATTGGGTATCTTGTGAAGTGTTTGTGTCACTATCAGTCAAGCCAGTGGCTACCAGTAGCATTTGTAACTGACATTTGAAATAAGTGATACCAGTCATGAGAATGCGGATATCAAGAAGTTTACATAGGGTTTTTAACAAACAAGGAAATGGTGGCTGTACAGTTAGTATATCTGTACATATGGCTGGAATGCAGGCATTATGCTGGTCTTACAATGAGGAGCACGCAGACAGCTGCTTTTAGATTAAAAGAAACCTGCAAGTCCTTGGTACAATCTTGAAACTGTATAATTTTTAATGTTAAGCTGCAGTTCCATGCATACTTGGAAGTAAATTCCATTGAACACAAACCTCTGTTTTGAAATGGATGTATTCACTAGTCAGTAGTATGTCAGTGGTGATTAGTAAGCAAACCAGCAAGAATACAAATAAACATATCTTTTTAACTGCCAGGTCTTAATGTTAATTAAGACCTTAATTAATGTTGATTAAGACCTTAATTAATGTTAATTAAGACCTTAATTTTTGTTCTTATCACTTTTCTTCCACCAATAGTGTATCAGTCTCATATCCCAGAATTGATATGGAAAATACTGAGTGGAAATGAAAAACAAAGATAATACTGATATTCATCAACATTTCTAGTTGTGCTTAATGTTTGAGATTGTGTTGTGCTATGATTGGTTAGCTTTTCTTTCCCCCCCAGTCATTCAAGGTCATTTGCATTCAAGCCATAATAAATAGTTTTGTGGCTAACATCCTATCAAAGTGTGCACATTAAAAGGCTTTGCAGGGATGCAATGGGAGGCCTGTGTATAATTTATCCAGTTCTCCTCTGCGTGCGCTGTTGTGCCAGAGGAAAAAACCTTCCAGTGCTGCCCATGCTCCAGCAGTATTCTGTAAAAGAGGAAACATGTCACTTGGCTGAGTGGAGGCAGAGCTGGGAAGTTTCGTCTTTGGCACTACAGCATGTGGAAAGGAAGACTGGAAGAGTTGCTTATGTCTCTCATGTCCCCATAGAGGCTCCTAACATGCATGGTTAGGTTGTCAGCCCCTATCCCTTGTACCTATCTGCCATATATCTGATGGAGGGAGCGTTTGGAGCAGGACCACAAGAGCTCGGTGGCAATTCTTGAGATGTAATCTTGCTTCTAATGTGCATTTTTTGTAAGCGGGGGGGAAGTGATATTGAAGTAATTTATAGTACATGTTCCAACTTGCTCATTTCTAACCTAGATCAGATCATACTCTCCCCTGCATACATGTAACGAAGAATCAGGATCACACCTCCCTGCTGCACACAATGGGTGCACCTGTTCTGCCTTGAATTCTCCCAGATATCTACACATGCGCAAACTGTTTTATTAGAGTGTTGACATCTAGGTCCAAATCACATGGCCTACTTCCGGATTTAGGGGATGTGGAATCACCTTCTTGAATGGCTTGCAGGCATTGGATTTTTCATGCATAAACACTATTCAAACTTGATTCCCACGTGTAGATTCCTGGGTATGCTGGCTGTGGGACAGGTGTCCCTGCTGGACTTGGTGGAAAAGTGCTAACTCATTACCCCACTGTGTGTAGGGAGAAGGTAGAGAAAAAGGTTTTCCAAACTGGGCTCACGGGGCTGCTGCTGTTTCTAACTAGAAGTATAAAGTTTAATGTGGGAATAATAAGCATATTTCCTGTCTGTCCTTTCCTAGGCTTTTGGGAGAAAACCTAGGTTCCTAAAAACTGCCTCATTTGTGACCTGAAGTTAGTTTTGTATGGTGGTTAGTATATATTCAGAATTACTAGCAGAAGAAAGATAAATTTAAAGCCTCAAGAGGGAAGAGCACTATTTATGGATAAATTGGACTGTAGGAACATAAGGTTTGAATTAAATGTTAAGTTCAGAGATACTTTAATGCCATATAGAGTGAAAGATACAAAGTAGTTACTTTTATATTGAAATAGTGTTTTATTAATTTATTGTTGAAAAAGCATAATGAAGATGATTATTGTTTTGCCATAGGCCATTACATGTTAAGGTAATTGACACATATGTAAAGCAAAACATCCTGCACATAAACCATAAACAGAAAAAGGCTAATATGACTAGATGAGGTCCCTCATAAACATTAAATGAAACAAGTAAAAACATCAACAGGTGTGTAAATTGTAAAATTTAAGTAAGAATTATACAAAATCCAAGACCTTTTAAATTTTATCAGACTAGTGGGAATTATCTCCATGAATCAAGTACTCACTGACTTGACAAAACCATAGTCAATTTAATTTTAAAATCAATGTAATGAACTTAAGACCTAAAATGATAAACATTCTATTGACATAAAGAACTTAGAGGGGAATCTTCCACCTCCCTCCCCAATATAATTTAAACAATAAAAAGTAGAATAAATGGCCCTAGCTCAACATTATTAGCATTTCTTAAAAAGTTACTAAAATAACTTAATTATTATTTTTTACTTTAGTCATGAGCTACAAGCTTCTTATATACAATTGATGAGAGAACTTCATTTGCCAAGACCAGGTAAACCATCCAGGCAAAAAAGCATAGCTTTCTCCCTACTGAATTGCCAGTGTTCTCTGGAGGAGCTGGTTTTTCTCTCTCTATATTCATATACCTTCTTCCTCTGTTCTGTGCCTATGAAAGCTCCATTTTCCGGGGTTAGCTAAAACCCTACAAAGAACAGTTTGATCCCCAAAGAGATCCATGGACCAAATAATGATCTGTGATTTGCTGAAAAAGTGAGCAGAAATATATGTGTTATGTGTTCCTTCTTTTAATGAGTTACCCAGCTATGTTATCATCATGACCTGGATTGTGATTAATGTTATAATGTATAAAACTCTTTTATTGCTGAAATGGGAGTCCCAGCCATCCTATGAACGTTTACCATCTATCTATATATTTATTTCTCCTAGGTGTACCCGTCGCTAATCCCATGTGTGGCAGCTCTTGCGAGAGATTGCGAGCAGCTGCCGGACTAGCGATAGGGACGAAAATAGGGATGAGGAGGCATTTGGCCAGGCTGGCCACCGGGAGCAGGAGGCAGCTGCAGGCCAGGCCAGCCTCTGGGACTTGGCGGGCAGGCAGAGGTGGCAGGCCGACTTTCTGGCTGGCCCACCAGCCAGAAAACGCCAGGTGGGGGGGCAGAAGAAGTGGGCTGCTCCCGCCAGTGGGCGGCCGGCGGAGCAGGCAGTGGCCCGGCCTCGGAGCAGACGGTGGCAGGCCAGCCCGGCCGCCGGGAATTGGCGGGGGGGCAGGTGGTCAGCCCGAAAGCATCAGGTTGGGGGGGCAGAAAAAGCGGGCTACTCCCGCCAGCCAGAAAACATGGGCAGCCAGGGGCGAGAGAAGAAGTGGGTCAGCAGAGGCACAGATGCTCTGCGCCTGGCCCAACTAGTTTTTATCTAATTGGATGCAAGCTATAGATAAAAACTAGTTGTCATTCCTACAATATGATTGAATATAATTAAGCAAATATCTGACCTCTATTTTCTACCTGGATTTAGTCAGATTAGATCATTATTGTGGACTTACATCAATACTGTGTTCAATTATGATTTAAACTGGCAGAAAATGGGTATACATGTTATCTTTTGAAGACAACGTGAGAGTCAACAAATACCTCCAGTGTGTCTTTAGCTGGCAAGGCAGACTTCTGGATAACTCACCAGTTACACTGAATATCCAATATTTGTAAACTATTTCTCCATAAATTGTCTTATTTGTATATTGATTCAAACTGTGTTCATATAGGTTCATTACCATTCTCTTTCACCATCACCACCCCCTCCTTTTCCTGGTGCTTTCAGGAAAATGAAACAAACAACTAGGCTTTGTCCTCTGCACTTACAATCAAATTAAAATAGCTGGACTTCCTCTGTCCTCTCTGCCACAGACCACTACCGAACACCCTTTTGCAGCTGCCTACAGAAACAGGTCCGTTATTAAAGCTGTCATATAGGTGGGGAGATTAGAAGAACCACTGTAGCAGACAAATCCAGATGATTCATCCCAAAGAAAATACTGTCCAACCCCCGCCCCGCCTCACCTTTTGTTAAATACTGGTAATTAACTTTTTATGTTTTATAATAGGAACTGTGCAACAGTCTCTCCATTGTTTACTTATTTCTTGTGGATTTCATTTCCCCCCCTTACTCAAGTGAATGGTTCTTAAATATTGTGCTGAGGACCACCACTCTGGTTGCTTTGGTTTTTGTGGATTACAACATTTTCTTGCTTTATAGCTCTATCGTGTTTTCACAAAAACTGAAAGACTTCCAAAGTAAAACTCAGTAGCTGCATTTTTATTCTGAGGATGTGATTCAAGGAAACCATATGTACATATGGGGGGACACCCATTCATATAGCATGGCTTTTTTAAAAAAATGCTATTATAACTGTAAGCACTGCTGAATTGGTAAGTTAACTTCATTTTAAAATCATAAAATTTAAACAGACAAGTGAGTCGCTTCTTTGGCATGTGGTGGAAACTTCAAAGAACCTTGTATTTGCAGGTTTTAAATGAAATTATTGTGGTTAGTCCAGAATGCTGCAAGCTTGTAGGCAACCACTTGTTCTTTATTGGTCTTTCTTTCACCTTCATTGGTCATCTCCTTTAAAAGGATTTTTTTCCATAGGTGAAAAAGATAATTTTAGTACTTGCAGCTTATGGCAAATATCTGAAAATTGCCTTCAGAGAATGTTTTGAGGTACTAAATATATATTTTCTGTTTCCAAGAAACATGCCTTGCTCCCTCATTTTAGTCAGAATAACATTGCATAGCATAAACAATTAAATATTGTGTTACTGCTAAGAAAATACTGATGGTATTATTTTATAGCATTTCCAATTTGTGTAAAAAGCTAAGTAGCCTTTAGCTCACTCAGCTTTACATTAGTACTTTGAGGATTATTAATGCATCAGTTACTTAACTATCCAAATAATTACTGTTAATATTTTTTAGATTGAGGTTAAGAGAGACTGTGGGTGCCCATGGTTTCATAGCAAATTTTGTGGATGAGTGATGAGTCTGTGTCTTGAAATATATATCTGGTTATAATTGTAGATGTTTTGGGAAAGACATGTATATTTTCCCCTTAAGTGTGTTGAAAGTTTATCTTAAGTTTTTTTGAAAATGTTAATGTTTTAAAATGAATTTTTATTTAATCACATGTGTTTTTTAAAAAGATATGGAATATATTAACAAGGAGCATTAATTTTGCATCTCGAGGGAGTTGTGGCACATGTGGAACTTGTAAGAGCCTCAGTCCTTTCCCAGCATTACTGTAGATCATATGCTTTCTGCTCAAAAACTTTGGATCCACTGTATGGGATACATAACTAGATGTTGTAAAACTAGTTGAAGGCTAACAGTGGTTTGTAGTTCTGGGTTCCATGTTAACCCAAATAATTTCTCTGCTAGGATTAGTACTTTCAGAAGTTCAGTTGATGCATGTGTATTTCAAATGAAGAGTTGAAAAGATAGATTGGTCTCTGTTACTATGAAGATTAACAAATTGTTTTGTTAGCAGTCATATTTTTAGTATGCTTTATGAAAACATTGTAATGAACAGTGAGTGTTGCCTTTTATTTTGCCTCACTTTTTGGATGGCATCTCTGTGTGTTTATAAATCACACATGCACATCAACTTAATTTAAAAACAACCTAAACTTCTGACTTGAGATAAATTCAGCATTTTTGTTGTTTTGTGTTTAAATGAAATGCTTGCTGTCCCAGTACTGATCTTTGCATTTTGACTTTTAAGATGTGCTTTTGTGCAGAATTACAGGTGTAGGGTTTTTTTAAGTGATTTTAATAATCTTGAATTTGTATAGTAGCACCTGTTCATGCATAAAGTCATGGAACTAGAGCACTAAAAGGTAACAATTTAAAAAGTGTTGTGCACAAAACCTTGGCACTATTATAAAGTGGAGAGTGTTTGAAAAGCTGTCACTCTTACTATGCCCTTAAATAGGTGTTGCAGTCAGTTTCAGCTAAAATATTCTATAACGAAGCTGTTTTTTAATTGTTCTTTGTGTTACTGTGTGTATTACTGTGTGTATATATGCTAGGTATTATATACAGGCAGCCCTTGTTTTCCGCAGTTCCAGCCACCATAGTTTTGCATATCTACGGTGCATTCCTAGAGACCTTGTTTCCATATCCACAGTAGCAAAAATAGGTGACTTTAACGTCTGTACAGTTTCAGGCCCACTGGGAATGACTTCCAGAGTCATTCCCAGGTGTTATTTCTGGTCTGGAGGCAGTGAGGAGCCTTTTTGTAGCTCTTTTTTTTAAAAAAACCAATACATTCCTATGATTCCCCCCGCCCTAAAATGGGGGGGGCGCTTTGGGGGGCATTGCTGAAGATCTGGAGAGAAAGTTAAGAGTACTTTATTTTTCTTATTTATGCCCCCCCCCCGTTGATTTCTAGCAATTTGTGTGTGTGTAGAAACCTAACCGCTAGATTCCCATGGGGTAAGGGTTTTTTGTTGTTTGCGGTTTCTGCATTTGCACCTGTAGGCGAGAACTGAACGCCCGTGAATTATGAGGGACACTTGTATACCTAGGTATTGTACTGATAAATTGTGTCTGGATTATTCCTGAAATGATTTAATTTATGCTTTCTGAAATATCTAAATTCCTGGTGATATTTAAAATCAGTGGCTGATACAAAACTTTTAAAACTATTGCATCATCTTCTACTTGGCAGATTGCTGTTGTTAGCTAAATCCAGTCATGGAAGTTTTCTAGAAGCATCATTCTAAAATATATATTGTCACACTTAAATATTCTAAAAGAACGTACAGGCCATGATATCATTAGAATTACTGCAATAAAGAATTCAGTATCCATGGTTTTTGTCAATGACTGATAGCTTTTTTAGTACTGTGAAATGCTATTATATTTTGCTGAAGTAGCTGTGGCAAACTTAATCCTTTATGGCGGCAGGTCTGCTGCCTTTGTGACTGAAAGAGACATCACTGATAGTACAGATGGTCAAAATATTTTAATCTTGTACAATATTTTTAAATATTAAATTAAATGCATATTGACAACATAAAGTATAGATTATGTGCTGCCTTGTTATGACTACTTGTTAGAAATTACGTATTTATGAAAGTTGAAAGGAAATTAGCTATTTCTTGTGTATTAAATTGCTGTTCATTCAAATACAAAACTACTTGTTTAAATAGGCTTTGGGCATTTCTGACATTAACATGGTTCTCTTTTTATATGAGACTCTGTTTTCCTATGCATGAACGGTATTAATTTTTTATAATGTATGTTTTCAGCTTAGGATGATGTTTAGCCTTTGACCTAAGCACTTTCTTACAATAAACAGTTTGTTGATGAGAGCAGCTGCTAGGAAGATTGCTTCCAGACTGTTCTCACAGAACTGAGTGAGAAAAAGTAAACCAGAGTGCACCTTACAGAGGCCTGGCATTCCAGAACCATCTTTGCTATGGTTCAATTATATTATATTAGTCTCTGAATGTTTATGTATTAACATATTCTGTAACACAGTATAGGACAGGGTAGTCCTGTTCCTTCAAAACTAAAAGATATTGATGTTTACAAACAATCTGAAGCAGAACTCGTATGCAATGGTGACATGGCTCTCTAATGAATTCTGGTTAAAATTTCCTCCTAAATTATGAAATTGTCACAATTAAGTATATTCATGTGCAGTTGGAGAGGGGTTGCGTATATTTGCACGCCTTGGAAAGGATCACAGCGGTCTGGAGTGTTCAGATGGCTTCTTTCCTTACTTCTATTCCACACTAATTTCTAGGTTGACAGCACAGAATGGTGCTATAACGTATGTGGCATTGTGAGACTCTCCAGCCTCAGCACAACATCACTCCAGTGGCTGTTGCTGGTGTCTACCCTGTGTTTATTTTTAGATTGTGAGCCCTTTGGAGACAGGGAACCAATTTCATTTATTTTTCTATCTAAACCATTTTGAGTACTTTGGTTGAAAACTGAATAAATTCTCGTAGTAGATTGATTATGTAGAGTTTTTGTTTGTCATAGTTTCAGAGCTTTTATCTTGTGAATCCTTGGAAATGAAATACTTTGCACTGTACTTACATACATATATATATATATATATTGCACACTTTGAATGTTAAAAGAAATTAAAACTGACGCTTGTCCTTGATTCAGAATAAGGTTGCCAATTAATTTGGTTTTTTAAAAAAACTTCTATGAAAATTTAGACTCCCAAATATATCCGCTATCTCCTTCAGAGGAAAAAAATCCAGAATTCTCTTTGATTTGTAGTACATGCTACTTAATTTGTATTTGTGCAGATTTTAAATGGCCTGATCATTGGTTACAGTTGGGTCTGAACTAAAATAATTTAGTTGAGAGACACCCACGTGCAGCACTGGACTGGTTTAAAAAAACCCTGTCATGTGGCAGCCCAGTTACTCTTGTTTTCTTGAATGCGAAGGCTACAGAATCCTATGTATATTTAAGTAGAAGTTAGGGGTGTGCACAAAACCAGTTTGCCTGGTTTGGTTCGAGTCCAAACTGGACTCAAAATGAACCAGGCATGTTTGGTTTTGTCCTCCTGAACAGACCCCCTGGCTTGTCTTGAATTCGAGTTGGTTCAGGTGCTCTAATATTAAAATGTTGCAGGTCCCCCCTCCCCCTGGTCACAAATGGCCCAGTTTGGGCCATTTTCAGCCCTTTCTGGGCCTTTCTGTGATGGTGGTCGTCATTTTAGAGGCCACCGTGCATACACACTGGCCATCTGCGTGATCCCAGTCATGCCCCTTGTTAACGGAGGCTGCCATGCATGCACACTGGCCATCTGCTGCCACAGCAGTGCCCCCCAAAAGCAGTGAATTTTTTAAAAATTTAAAATTTAATGTTAGAACCCCCGAACCATCCCCAAGCCAGCTGGGGGAGTTCGGCTCGACCTTGAGTTAGACCAGTTAGATGGCAAACTGGCTTCATTGTTCCATTGAGCTTAATTAGACTTATGTCTTAATAAACATAAACATGTTGCACATTTTAAAAAAATATTATCGATTGGGTTACTGAGATTATATCAAGATGTCACTCTTTTTCTTTGGTTATCCAAAACTTTGTCCCCAATTTCGGTTTCAAGTATTACCATTGTTAGTTTTGGGTGTTACCACCATTTATTTATTTATTTATTTTCCTTTTGGCCAGCATCACACCTCAATTGCTACTATTTCAGAAAATAATTTGTTACCCTTGGATTGGAAGTACGACTTGGAAGGTATCCAAAGGACACTTGATGGTTTTACTTTTATATGTCTAAGTGTAATATAATACAAATAAAGTATGTACAGCATTTAATTTTCCCCCCAGTTCAGGCCCAGAATGCAATACTTTTTAAAATCAAAGACATTATTGATACCTTTCCTCTCCTTTCTAAATTTGAGAAAGGGTGGTATCTGAACCAAACGTTTTACATGTGAAAATAAGCTACAAAAATAACAGTTTGGCTCTATGAAGGTGTGATATCTATAAAATTCAACTATGTTAGAAATAGGTTATTCATAGTCATCACTAAACTACTGCTGCTCTGTCTTGGTATAGTCTTCAACTGCCAGTTAGAAAATTTTAATAAACACATGGCCTTACAGAATTCACTTTGAGCTCAAGCAATATGAATGTGTCCACTAAGTTTTATAGATTTCTCCCATATCTGTTCTGAAAGCCAGCAGTAATCCACTGTGTAAAAATTAAAATTTAAAAATGTTATATGGAGTTTATACCTTTCCATTAGATAAACATTTCTCAAATGTTGGAAAAATAACCTCCCTTTAAAAGAGAACAATGAAGCCTCATAATTTGACATAATTTTTAGAGCCTATCTATTTTGATGCATGCACTACAAATATGTAATAGTAAGCACACTATTTGAAAAAGAATTCAATAATTTTCACATGGCAAAAATGGCTCTTGATTATCCCAGCAGAGAACTGTCAGGTGTGTACGTATGTTAATAGACGTGAGTTAATATTGGCATCTGTATTACTTTAAAAGGCCTAAATGAATGTCTTTGTCATTTGCCTTCATAGTGCAACTATGATGAAATTGCCGGACATCTGCTCACAAATACTGATATGCGATCACATTCTTCACAGCATAGTAGGGTGCTTCAGAGCAGCATGCATGTAGAAACTACTTTTGCTGTTCTCCCTCCAAAAGCACTTCTTTAGAAATATGTCTCACAGTCCTCAGGGACATATTTCTGAAACCAAAATGTACTTTTGGAGAAAGCGATGAAAATCTCTCTCCCCTCCCTTTAGTGTGCAGTCAGCAACCCAGTGGCTGAGCTCCAAAACAGCATTTCTGCCGGGACGCTGCTCTGCCCTACTGATGCTGCACAGAATGTGAGCCATGGGTTTTAATACATGGTACTTTAAAATTGTGCCATCTAAAAAGTAACAGATGAAGCAGCTTTTATATTGTGTATAAAATTTCTTTTAGATTTTATCAGGACAACTCAAAGTTTGTCAGAGTGAAAATCTGCAAGTCAAGTCACTGTGGTTTGTTTCCTGACACAGAAGCAGGGCTTTGTAAAGTATATGGTGTAATGCAAGATTGTTGAGATATGGGTTGTATGTTCACTTTTTCTTGACTGAAGCAATCATGAGAGCAGTTTTACTATCTCAGGTTAATGAGTTAAGTGCCATTTGACGGTAGCTGGTATTTACTGTATCAATGAACCTTGTTAGTAGTCTTCTAACTTTCCCCTTACTCACTGAATGCCTACCATGGTTCTATAATGATACATTGATAAGAAACATTCAAATGTGAAACCAATGAGGTGACGTAATAGCTCTACCATCTCAAAAATAAGTATGGGAATTGGTCCCAAGCAAGTAATCTGTAACATTTAGCGATGTCTTTCATTTCAACAAGCAGAGGATTGCACTCAAGTGTCCATGTTCCTAACAGCAGACTTAATCAAGATATGTACACAAATTGGATTAGAGTGTCCATGTCTGCTTGAAGAGGCCTACTTCATGGATGGTAAAAATCATAATTCTAAAATATATTTTAAAAGAGGGATTTAATTTGTGAACATAAAATCATTGCATAATATTTGAAACTTATAAAACAAAATGTCTTCAGGGGGGTTGAATCTAATATTGTCTTACTTAAATAAAACTAATTTAGGTAGTAGTATTTTACCAATTTGAGAATAAATCTACATAACGGTTTTAACAGAATTTTTGAATTGATATTTTGAATAAAATTAAAAACAGGACTGGGTGATAGAGTATCAAAACATATACATAGAGAGGTCTCAGTTACAATTCATCAACTGCTACCTTCTCAATTTGCATGCTGCGGCACAGAATTTTGCTACCCCAGCTGTAACTGCTGTATACTGGTCTGCCAGAAGAAAGGAAGTGTAATACTCTTCTGATCAACCTGGCATGCTTTTTATAAGTGGTTCAATCCCAGGCAATGTGAATGTCCCTATAATATAAACAGTATAAAAGCACATGAGATGGACTCGATAATGCCAGAACCACATGGACGTAGCCATTTCCTGAGTGGTATTCTCTTAAATCTGCCATCCAGAATGGCAGAAGGCAGAGCATTAAACTGTGCTAGCGAGAACGTTCTCCTCTGGTTTAGAGTGGTCAAATTTGTAAGGTACACTGCTGGCTGAGGGTAGTATCAGAAGCCACCTGGAATGCTACTAAGGTTAAATTTAACAGAATTGTATGGTGTTTTCATACTACCACCTTCTAAATCCTGACGGGAATAGTAAGATTTGGTATAAAGGTACTTTTCACATGGCTGCAGGTGTCTGTGTGGAACACAGTTCAAGCAAATGTATGCATCTTTGGCTAATTACATGTGGTTTAGTTTATCACACATACATGGCTACTGATACATGGTTTGGATTATTTCCCATAATCTGATGCTGGGAATCATTGCTGGGGATTTTTAACTAGCGCCACCACATCAGTCTCACAATTCCATGCTTTATGTAGTAATCCTGACAAGATCTTAAGGGAATAGAAGGTCAGATATTTGAACATTAGAACCAACACTTTTCATTTATAAGTGGCCACTTGAGGCTACCACAAAACAATGCACACCTCTCTGTTTACAGCCTGTAAATAGTATTAAGTTCCAAGTCCTAGAATCAAAGCAGTTAGCTCCTCAACTGAATGCAGATTATACTTATTAACAGGCTTGAAAAAATAATTCACAGGGAGATGCTTGTTTCATTTTGATTAATATTTGCATCTGATCTATATGCCTGGACAATTCCATGGGTGGATTTAATCAATGGAAAGGAGACCCCAAAACTATGGAGATACATTTATGACACCAACAAACACTTCCTCCCCTTTATAAAACATAAAATGGACATTTGAAATAAAATAGTTTATGAGTAAATGGCAATTCTTGGGACAAAAAAAGATACCAGTTAGTGCTACTTATCTTTCAACCATTGAGCTAGGTTCAGATTTGCTTCTGAAAAGGGCTGTTGGAATAATTAGCTGTCAAAGTTTTGATGCACTTGAACTGAATCTCCTTATTTTAATGTACATTATATTTGTGTGCATAAGGTTCATCACCACAACAAATAATAGCATTTTGAATGATAAAAATCCCTGGTGCTTAATAAGAGCCCTATTTACTCATCTAACTAAAATAACAAGATTGAAGCAAAATATTTCAGTTGGTTTTAACATTCAGCATGGAGAAATTCTATAAAAAGACACTATCTCTGTGCATTTTCCAAGCTGCCACCTGTTGTGATAGCAGCTGTAGTAAGGCATTAATATTGATGGACATGGAGATGGGCAAAAGCAACAGGAACATCTTTTAGAGCTGCCCCTTTTCAAAAATATGTTATACAAGCTGGAAAAGATCAGATTTTTAGCACCTTGTCATATAACTTATTTTATATCCAACAGGAAGTCAAATGTTCTTTTCTGGAGTGGCTTGGAAGAAGTGTGAATGCTGAAGGATTAATCACATCTAGCAAGGTCTCCCTTAAGTTTGTATCATCATGCAGTGCAGAGCTAGAAGTAACATCTTCAGTCATGCCGGTCATCACTGGAAAAGAGGCTTTCTCATCTGATCATTTCAGCCTTGAGAGATATAAACAGAATCTAAACACACAGGACCTTGGGAAAGTAGTTCTGTTTGCTGAAGTTACATCAACCACAATGAATCTTCTTGATGGGTAAGAGATTATGTTGATGACAATTCCACTTTCTATAAATTATTTGGCATAAAGAGAAGAGAGTTCACACATTTTTGTGGACTTCCCATTTTTACTATAAATAGGTTTGGAATAGGAGAGAATGGACCATTAAAAATGACCTGCAAAGTCTGTCAAAGGAGATTAAACAAATGTTCTAACATATGCATTTTCACACATAAAATATCTTTTAATAAATATTGAGTTGCGATAAAGTGCAGGTCATGGACCCTGAATCCTTCCCCGTGCTTGAAGGAGATGGTCTTGTGCCACCACTAGAAGCCCAGTGCTATCCTGTGTTCTATTGCTGGTGCATTCCAGAGCCATAGGATCTTAGCCCTCTGTTTTGTTTTTTGTAGTGGAAGTTAAATATTTCAAATTTGACAAGATCGTAACGGTGGAATTTTGTACAGTGTCTAAGATAAGTTGCTCTACATCCCTCTATGATTACCCTATCCCTTAACTTAGCCTGAATAGAGAAATTCAGGATACAATCCTAAACACACTTACTAAGCGCCATTGAACCCAGTAGTACTTACATCCGAATAACATACATAGGATCAGGCTTTACAGTACTGTTTCCCTACCTAACATGCATTGTTTTCTATCACAAATTACATTAGTTTCTGTAAGATAACCAGTTTCTGACATATGCAAAAAACATACTAATTTTTATTTCCCTGAACTAGCTTCAGAGCCAAGTGTAGTTAAATTACAGCAGTAAGCTTCAATTGATTTATGGGTATGTGGATTAAAATAGTATACTGGGCAGTTGGAGAAATCACTACCTTGTGGAGCAGTCTTAAGTAGTATGTTTAGTTTGGAAACAACGCCCCCCCCCCCCCCGTTTGCAATGTGAACATTTATATACATTTTTATATAAATTGCCTTTGCTTGCTTTGATCTGTGCCTGGATAAAAAGTAGAATATACTTTTATTCTTCATGTAAGTTGCTTATGTATTGCTATCTTATATTATTGAGTAGCATAAGTTCAGTGACTGGGATCCTAAGAGTTACTTTAGGCAGACCTGTGGACTTGGGTATGATGCGTAAAGATCCCCTCCCCACCCATTTGAATATCAGGCCACCACCATTCCCATTACCCTATTACAATTTGCTTTGAAAACTACTCTGAGTTTCAGAAACAGCTTGTTACATGGTGTGATAGAAAATGTCTCTCAAAGCATGATCACCTAGCTGTGTGGTTGTTTTGGAACTTGTGCTAGAGTTATAGCAGAACTGCAACATTCTTATTCTGTGTGATTCTGGTTA
This sequence comes from Hemicordylus capensis, assembly GCF_027244095.1. NCBI lineage: Eukaryota > Metazoa > Chordata > Lepidosauria > Squamata > Cordylidae > Hemicordylus > Hemicordylus capensis. Next base: position 91,205,312 of record NC_069659.1, on the reverse strand, counting down.
TAAATTTATAGATCAAGGCTTGAACAAGCCTTGTTTTCTTTGAAACAATCCTATAATGTTAGGGGTTTTCTATTGTAGAATTAAGGGGTTAGAAGTCTGTTGTGAATCAATGAATGAAATTACAAGTTTCCATTTGAAATTGCAGGTGAATTTAGACTGTGACGAAATGAAGCTTAAATTTAATAGGCTTCCAAATCTTTTCACAAGCTGAATACCAGCTCTTCCATCCCAATCCCCCAAATCTACATATCTCCCCAAAATTGAGACATAGGAGAAAGTGGGCTGGAACTAATTTAATGGCTGAGTGACCTCACAGTAGAGAAACAGCCAGAGTCTAATAGGGGTCTTTGTCTACATTTCCACCCTTGTTGGTAACTTGCCAGTCAAAAGTCAAGCAAGAGAAACAGGTGGGAACTATTAGACCTGTCATAAAGTTTGAAAAATTGATTCTGGAGTCTAAATGAATAGATTGAACTTGACAGTGTTGTCCTAAAGATTCTAAGAAAAATTCTGTAGTTTAATTTGGAGTCCCTTGATTATTCATTAGCTCTCCAGATGGCCTGTATTGATGTACTACATATTATTATACAAGCTGTATTATTGTTGGCATATATTTGCATGTACAACTAACAAGCAAAGTGTGAACACCTCTATTAGTACCTTTAAATTAAGGAGTATTAGTAAAATTGTAAAATAAAGATTTGTTTAAATATTAAATAATTTGGAATGATCTGGAATGCTTTATGACTTTTCATTAGACATTTAGTTAAATCCATTGGGGCTATCATTCTAAAATAATTCCTTCAAAATTGTCACTGTCACAGTTGTGGAAATTGAAAGTTTAAATTTACCTCATTTTATAGTGTGTCAGTCAGACATAATACCAGTAACAAGAACAGGTTAACACTTCCTTCTATAAGCTTGTATAAATCTGTTCATTATTTTATGTAGGTTAAGAATAACTCAAGGGTTGCTCAATATATGTATGTAGTGATAAAGCTCATTGATTTACATAAAGACAGTTTTAGATCAGTGATTTAAATCAAGGTTAAAACAAACAAAGCCCATTTTCAATAACTGATTTAAATCAAAGTCCCTGTTTTGTTATATATATATATATATATATATATATATATTTATAGAACAAGTGTGCTAGAATAATTAAAATATATATGTTAGCAATTAAATATTAAATATAATCTTTACACTGCGTTCCTTGGAGCATGTTTCAAAACATTTGGTCATGAAACTTCTGCATGCTTTTTGTAGTAAGGAACTGTAGGTAGAATCTAAAGATTGATTAAGCTCATGTAAAGGGTTTGTGTTAACTCAGCAGGATATTTTTTGTGTCTGTGTGTGCTTTGAATACAAAAAACACCTTTCATGTCACAAACTGCCTTGAAACTACCCTAAGTTTAAAAAAAACAACCCTTACGACATAGTTTGCCATGTAACATGTGGGATAACTGAGTTTTTTTTTAAAAAGGCTAAACCCCCTGCGGGCTCATGGAATTAGTTGCATGGTTGTTTAGATCCTGATATGTATCTTGAAGGCAAGGAGGCAATTGTGAATTTCAGCACAATCCTAAACAGGATTATGTAGACATCAATTCCATTTAACTCAGTAAGACTTACTAGCAGGAAAGTGTGCATAAGGGTTGCAGCCTTAATTTATTTCTCTTGGTATTATTTAAGAATAACAAGGGGCAACATCCTGACTAACTTAGTCATAACTAAATTCCATTGAAATTAATGGGGCTTAAGTTGGTCATGAATGACTTGTCTTACTGATTTCAGTGGTTCTTAGTCGTGACTGACTAGTCTTGAGGCTGCCAAATAATATCAAGCAAATTACTTATGTGTAGAATAAAGCTGAACCACCTAATGGTGCCGCGGCAAAATGACTTGACTAGCAAGCCAGAGGTTGCTGGTTCGAATCCCCACTGTTATGTTTCCCAGACTATAGGAAACTCCTATATCAGGCAGCAGCGATATATGAAGGTGCTGAAAGGCATCATCTCATACTGTGCGGGAGGTGGCAATAGTAAACCCCTCCTGTATTCTACCAAAGACAACCATAGGGCTCTGTGGTTGCCAGGAGTTGACACCGACTTGACGGCACACTTTATCTTTACCTTTAGATTAAAGATAGATTAAAACTAATTCCATGAGCCTAAGGAACATTTAGGTTTGTGTTTTCTCCAGCATCTATTTCCTATGCCACCACACAAATCACTTTTGAAACTGAAGGGGCTTTATAAGCAAATTGTAATATGCTGAAAAGATTAGCTATTCAAATAAATACAGTGAAACATCCCATTGGGTTCATGCAAGCCCCTTCATGTGTCAAAACAGCTTTTTGGAATCTGGCCCAAGTGGCCAGAACTTTCTACAAGTAAGGGCTGACAGAAAGGTGTGTCTTCATATTGTATAAAGTTGATAAGAGTCATGAGTATTCATGATTTTGCTCCAATAATGAACAGCACATCATGTGTCATACTTAGAATGCTTGACTGCAAATTATATATTTCCCCCTCATAGTTTTCTCTTTTACATTTTTATTTTTTTTAACTGGCTTGAAAAAGCTGGCTTCTCAGTACAACGAACCATTGGGCATTGGATTGGAATAAGCAATGAGCTCGTGTGCTCCCTCCTCTTACTTGGTGCACCTGGCTTCATAAAAGACTTCCTGGTTGTTAAATTACATCTTACCATAACATATGAACCAGGAAACTGTGGTTTCCGGACTCTCCACAAACCAGGATCAGGGCTCAAACCATAATTTCCTAAGCATTGTGGAAAGCTCTAGTTTAACAAACCTAGAAATCTTCTATAAAGTCTAGCACATATGAGGGGAGAAAGGAACTAGTTACAGGATTCTTTGGATCTTAGCTTTAATCCGCAGGGAAGTAATTTACTTGATGTTCTTGGACAACATCCAGACGAAGTCATGACTAAGTGCCATCAAAACCAATGGGACAAGATATTCAGGAGCAATTTAAGTTCCAGTTATTATAGTGGGACTTATGACTAACTCAGTCTCAGGCTGTACACACTATCTTTTCTAAATTCATAATATAGCATACGTTGTAGTGTGACATATATCCTAGTGCCACTTTTGTTATTTTACTCCTCCCCAGAAAAAGTTGAATAGTAAATAAGGTATTGATTTTTTACTCTGTAGTTAGTGTCACAGTTAATGCAACCTCAGTTTTTAAAAAGTGTATGGATAACTCAGGGTACTTGTTGCTCCCAAACCGGATTGCTACAGCACATTTATATTATCTTTGGGGTACTATTTATTCCGAAAACGATTTGTAGAGAAATTGAGAAAAGTAAGAACTTGGTCTATTATGAATATAGAAGAGATATTATGTGTACAGCCTTTATGTTCATTTCGCACAAAGAATGAAAGGAACAGGTTCTGGGGTTTTGTTTTAAAAACAACACACCTTTAATTTCATTGTTTGCATGATCGGATTGTCACATTATTGTTCAAATTCTGCATGTTTTTAGGCATCACATGAACAGTTGTACATTATTTTTATGACACTGTATTTTTTCTGCAACTTTTCTTCCACAAATGTTCAGACACAAAAGGTCAGATTATTGAGCAGGAGAATGATGTCATGGTTAGCAAAAGAATATTATTCATTTTAAATATGCATAAAATGTGAATTGTTACAGTAACTGAAGTGAAGAGAATACCCTTTTGTGTTAAAGTCAAGTATGTCTATGAAAAACAGTGGACAAAAGAGGGAGAGAAGAGGCTAACATTGCTGAGGTGATTTAGTTGTACTAGGTGCATGAATTAAAAATGGAAAAGCAGTTGTATTTGTGTTTACTTTTAAATAGAAGACAAATATGTGGGATAGGCAAATAAATCCCATCAGTTGACACATAGTGACAGCCATCTTGAAACATTCTTAATGTGCTTCCTCTCTTCCTCTCCTATCACCCCGGTTTGATAATTCTTAATAAAGGTTGGTGATAATCAAATATTTTTCTTCTTTGGATCTTGCATGATATCCTATTTATTTCATTCATATACAAAGTAGAGCTAAACTTGTTCTTACTATTTGAAATATTAAAATGTATGCATTTATAATCCACAGATTTATAAAGAGTAGCAGAAGCAGACTTAAATTGCTTACCCTATACAGTATTGAGAGGATAAAAGGCAAAAGAGTAGAATATATCTAGTAGTTGTCAGTGGAAGCTTCGCTCCCAAGGCTAATAGCCGGTTCAGTGGTGCAATTTTAGTCTGCACCACAGCACAATGGAGAAGGGTTAAATATTGCCTCCTCACATGCCACATTCCCACCACCACTCCCACCACAGCTGCTATTTATACTTGTAAAATAAATGCTTAGTTGAAATAAATTCAACTATGCAGTGAATGTAACATAGTTTTGCCATCAGTAAAAAAGAAATCAGGCACATTTTTCCTAGCTTGAGGAATATTTCAACAGGAGGAAATCTGTAATTGAATGTGCTGTCCACTCCCAGTCATTGGCATCACTCCAGGAAATCATGCAAAATATTCTATAAAGGAGGATTAGATCATCAAGTGAGAATGCAATTTCTGGTATTTTTCTGTGCACAGTTGTACAACATAATCTACTTTGTCCATGCCTCCCCCCCCTGCCCCCTGGAAAAAATATTGCATAAATGTTATAGTGAAAGTGTTCAGAGTGGTTTCCATAAATTCAGTTGATGCAACTTTAATGTATCAGTTTCAGTGGCCTATGGTGCAGTAACCCAGCCATACATTCACAGTTCTAAGGTCTGAATGTGATCATTTGGTGCAAGATAGGGATGTATGAACCAATGTGTGAATCTTGAGCCAGTTCGAGCCCTTAACTGGTCAAGTTTGAGGGCCAAAAGATGGCCACCATGTGGGCAAACAGGGCAGAAATGTCCCCAAAACAGCCCATAGGGAAGGCCAGCGTGGAAGGGGGAGCCTCCAGAGGCCCCCCCTTCACACACACACCCCGAACCCACAGAAGCCCTCAGTGGCGGTAAGTCAACCTTTTTAAAAACTAAATTGATTGGCAACTGGCACCCCAATGGTGCAGTGGGGAAGTAACTTGCCTAGGGAGCAAGAGGTTGCTGGTTCAAATCCCCACTAGTATGTTTCCTAGTCTATGGGAAATACTTATATCGGGAAGCAGTGATATAGGAAGGTGCTGAAAGGCATCATCACATACTGCGTGGGAGACAGCAACGGTAAACCCCTCCTGTATTCTACCAAAGAAAACCACAGGGCTTTGTGGGCACCAGGAGTCGACACTGACTTGACAGCACAACTTTACCTTTACCCCTGAACTGGGCCCAAATCAGTTCATATTTGAGTTGAACTGGGCTGCTCATTTGGGGATTTCAAAACTGAACAAAACTGGTCCAGTTCTTATCGGGTTTGGATTTGAACCTAACCAAGCAAACCAGTCTTGTGCAAGTGGAAGAGAAAGCAAGTCCAAACTTTAAGCCTCATCCTTCAATTCAAAGGTTGTAGTCAAGTGTCCTTGCCTTTTGGTCATTATGACTCCTTGCTGAGTATAGCAAATGGGTACTGAAGAGAAAGCAGCACTTTCTCTTTTGTGCTATTTTGTTGATTATTCTTGCTTCCAAACTACTTGTGGCGGATTTCTCCGATTATGCCAAGAATGAGATAATAGTGAAATTTGAATGGTTTTACTACTACAATTTCATTAAATTCTCTCTTTTTTATCTTTAATTGAACAAATGATGAAAATTAAGTGCTGTAAAAATTGAACTTTTCCAGACTGGAAAGTGGATCTGGCAGCTTAAATTTTACATTTTTGTTGTGATTATACAACTGACTTCTCTTTTTCTTAAAAAAAAAATTAAAAAAAAAAACACCCCTCAACCCTTTGTACACAGACTACATAACCAGATGTTGAGGTATAAGAGGAGTAGCTGGTGGCCACCTGCTTGCTGAATATTAAAATTTTATATCACTTTTGATGATGCATGTTGATAAGGAATGATTCTAAGTTAGCAGACCATGTCAGGTTAGTAAGGATCACTGCTGCTGGAATGTTAGCATTTTCCATCACGTTGTCTCCATCTGTTTTACAGGAAGAGGAACAAGATATTCACATGTTGCCCATTTTTTAAAAAAGCAATTTGGGGTGTATGGTGGGGCATTTAGCCAGCCAAAGATGGTGAAAGAAGGGTCAGATATTTAAGTATGAGCTTTTATTAGAACAACAAACATATATTAATTATCAACAGGTTTGATACTTATGCTAGTTACAAAAAGTAAATTAATTGTTATTGTGAAACAGTGAAATCAGCTTTTTTTTTTTAAAGATGTAATGAATTATATAACTTTAAAATGTTAGGGAAAGTTACTGTAAATGTGAATAATTCACTGAACAATTCTTTTCTTTGGCTATTGCAATTATTTTTTAAAATAGTTATATACCACTTTTCAACAACAAAAGTATCTGTTACATAGAAAAGGGAGAGAAAGTGGTTCCTTGTCCCACAAGGACTCTTTGTCTAAAAGAAAACACAAGGGAATACCAGCTGCAGCCTCTGGAAGGGATGCTGTATTGGGATGAATAGGAACAGTTGCTCTCCCATATCTAAATATGAAAGAGCCACCACTTTAGAAGATGCCTTTTTGCCACCTTAGCAGATGTTTCTTCCTGGAATACTAGGGCCAGTCTACAAGTACAATGTGGCCAATAAGAGAATATTTACTATGTTAAGTTTGCCCTGGACTGCAGTAGGGCTAGGGACAATCAGCTGTTACTTCTCTGCTTGTTAACAAAATAACATCATACAATGGAAAAGATAAGCTGCTACCTACACACTGGCATTCTTGACTTTATGGAATATTTGACCATGGCAAGTAATAGGCTGTCAGTTAACTGGTCAATTGACCATTATTAATTGGTCAATTGACCCATCTAGAGACAGACAATGGGCTGACTCCAGAAAGGTGATTTATATAGGGCAGGGGTGGGGGGATATACCATAACTTGATTCATTCAGTAACTAAGATCTTTGGAAATTACTATATCATTGCATAGCTGAAATTCTTTGTAGTTATGTTGTTGTAATTGGAATTGTGCATGCTTTTAGTCTAATGAGCGAGTGGAGTTAATGCTGTTGATTATGACCAAAATATTGAGACATTTATTCCCTAAACGGGACAAACTTTAAAATGATCTATATAATGGGTCTAGATAATCTATACAGATTATCCAGACCTATTTCAAACTCTCTCTGGCTTTTGGGCGGCCAATGAACTTGGTCAGCCTGATGGATAATCTCCAATTGACAGAGGGAATGTGACTCTGTTTATCCTTTTGGATCTCTCAGTGACTTCTGATACCATCAGCCACAGTATCCTTCTGGGTTGCCTGTGGGAGTTGGGATTGGGTAGCATGGGTTTATAGTGGTTCTGTTCCTACCTCTCTGGCAGATTCCAGGTGGTGTCACTTGGAGACTGTTCTGCACAGCGGGAATTAATGTTTGGAGTTCCACAAGGTTTCATATTGTCTCTAGTGCTTTTTAACATCTACATGAAACTGCTGGGAGAGATTACCAGGAGATTTGGTACAAGGTGTTACCAATATGCTGATGACACCCAAATCTATTTCTCCCTATCAACTTCATCAGGTAATTGCATTACTTCTCTAAATTCCTGCCTGGAGGTGGTAATGTACTGGAATTGATAACAAACTGAAATTGAATCCACATAAGATGGAGCCACCTAATGGCGCAGTGGGGAAATGGTTTGACTACCAAGCAGAAGGTTGCCAGTTTGAATCCCCGCTAGTATGAGCCGTCTAATGGCACAGTGGGGAAATGGCTTGACTACCAAGCAGAGAGTTGGTGGTTCAAACCTTCTGCTTGGTAGTCAAGCTATTTCCCTGCTGCACCATTAGTTGGCTCCCCCAGTCAGTACCTCCAACGTATTTGGATTAGTTTCTCAGACTATGGGAAACACCTATATCGGGCAGCAGCAATATAGGAAGGTGCTGAAAGGTATCATCTCATACTGTGTGGGAGAAGGCAATGGTAAATTTCTCCTGTATTCTACCAAAGACAACCACAGGGCTCTGTGGTCACCAGGAGTTGACACCGACTCAATGGCACACTTTACCTTTACTAACTGGGGGCAGGGGTCAGAACTCGAGAGGTGGTTTAGAACTGCCCATTTTGTATGGGGTTATACTCCCACAGAAACAACAAGTACGGAACTTGGGAGTGCTCTTGGATCCCAAACTCTCTCAAATGAGGAAACTGGGGGTTGGCTGCTCAGGGCTGAGCTGACATGGCCCAACTGGCCATTGCTTGCTTGCGACGAGAGGAGGGCCTGCCCTGCCCCTTTGCTACTGAGCTGCATGATGGCACCAGAAACAGAGGTGGGGCCTAGCATGAGAGCAACCTAAGAGGCAGCCTGAGGGCTAATGGGGATTCAGCAGGTCTTGCTGAGGAGGAGCTGGGGGGAGGAACAAGGGAGTGCCCTGAATGTAGGGTGTTATTTAAAGCAGGGATCCTCAATGTTGGGCCCCCAGATGTTAATGGACTTCAACTCCCATAATCCCCAACCAAAGGCCACTGTGGCTTGGGATTATGGGAGTTGAAGTCCACTAACATCTGGGGGCCCAACGTTGAGGATCCCTGATTTAAAGAGTGGTTTGGCTAGGGATAAGATGGTCAGAGGAGATGGGAGCTGGCAGGCCCTGAAGGCTCCCGGGGAAGATCAGGGCAACCCCTCTCTCTGGCAGGTGGAAGAGAACCAGGGTGGCTGTTAACCCCCTCCCCACCGTTCTGAGGCCTGTATACCCTGAACAACGAGCAGGTAAGTGAGGGTGAGGAACTGCCACACATCACAAAATTCAACCAAAAACATCAGCTAAAACTTCAGCTAAAAAGCTTGTCTAAATCTTATTTTAATAATAAAATAGGTGGAGTATAGCTCTGGGTTTAACTCACACTTTTCATTTAAAATAACAGGCTCACTTGTTCCACAGCATTAGAAGAGTGAAACAGGTTCTGTGTCCTCATAAGAAGCTGCTTTGGAACTCAGCCAGAGCATTACTAGGCAGCCAAACATGCCAGAGGGGGAAGCAATTTTTGCTGATTTCCTCTCCCTCTAAAATTGCTTTTTGGCTCCTGGGAATATGTCTCTTAGGACTACGTTACCCTCAGGGATGTATTCCTGACAGCCAAATATCACTTTTAAAGAGAGAGATGTGTAAAAATTGCTTCCCACTTTCCATAGAGCTGCTCACTAATTCTCTGACTAAGCTCCAAAACGGTATCTTGTGAAGGTGCAGCTCCTTTTCCACCCCTCTAATGCTGTAGAACATGTGGACCATCAATTCCTAGTGGTTTTATAATACCAAAGAATTCCTACTTACTAACTTAACCTGCACAGAGCATCTGCGCGTTAGTACTTGATTGCTCCCCTCACCTCAGAGAACTCTCTACCCTCACCTGAGCTGCACTCCTTCTCTTCCTCTTCCATCCCCCTCAGCCCTCTTGGTCTGTCCTGTTGCTCTGTCCCCCTCAACCCTCCTGGTCCCGGCTGCGATGTTGCCGGTGCTGATTGGCCAAGCCACATCCCCCTAAACCCAGAGACCTCCCCACCCAAGCCCCACTCCTGCTCCTTCCTGCAGGAGCAGCAGTGGTTGACTGGGACCTTCCTTGTTGCTGTCGTTGCCATGACTGCTCGTTCCCCTCAGGATGCTGGCAAGCCTGGGCCCTTGCCTCCCTTCCTTCACCAATGGCCTTGCTCGGTAGCCCCGAGCAGCAGCAGTAGTTGCAGTTGACCAGGCCCTTCCTCGCTGCCAACACTGCCATAGCTGCTCGTTCCCCTCAGGCCACTGACAGGCCTCAGCCTGTCCCTTGACCTTCCTTCTTTTTCTCTTTATCTCTGTTCTTTGCTCACTCTTCCCCATTGTCTGTCTTCCCCTCCCTTCTTTTCTTCTTCTTCTCTCTCTCTTCCATCCTGAGTTAACAGATCTTGTTCATTATGTTTCCTCATCTATTTCTCACAGTGGCAGCCTCCTCCTGAAGGAGCTGTCTCCTCCCTCACGACTCACAGACCCCTACCCACTATCCTTTTATCAGTCAAGCACACCTTCCTACCAGTAACAGTTACATTCCAACTGACCTTAACCATCACAGGCTCCTCTTCCCTGTCTGCAATATGGAATCCCCACTGCCCTCCGTTTAGCTCTATGTCAACAATCCTTTGCTTCCTTAGTCTCTCTCCAAGCTCAAATAACTATAGTCCCTGCCTTCTTGTTGGATGTGCTTCCTTTCAGAGAGTGCTACTGGGAAATTGAATGTCTCTCTTGAATAAGAGAGACCACAATGAAATATTTTTAAAATCCCTGGTCTGTGCAGAGCCATGACTTTTGTAGTACTTGGTATAAATAGAATGAATTGAGAATTGTTAGGGATATTTTTTGCATTAAGAGTCTGAAAGAGATACTGAAAGGAATTTTTACACATTTACTTATTACTTATTCCAGTTAAATCAAAATGTCAAGAAAACATGAAACCTTTTTGTCGTCCCTTGGATTAAAATCGCTTTTTGGTAATTGAGTGATAATTCATAAGTAGCAAAGTGTTAAAGTAGATAAGTGCTTCCCCACTGTGGCGAAAGTGCTGTGCCAAAGTGTAAAGTGCTGAGGTGTTTATTTTAACACTGGGAAATGTATTATTGCAAGCATTCCTGGTTTATGCATAGTATCTGTTATGCCAGATGTGCCACGTACAAATTAGACATGGCTCATAAAAGGTAACAATCCTAGATTTCTGAAAGACATAATAAAAAGTTCTGTAATTCTGTTTTATCACTCACAATTTTTCTACCTTCACTATAAGGAATATATATACTGTTGGATGAGGTCTGCCAAATGTGTTAAGGGCACTGTGCAAGTTTTCAAATATTAATACTGTGCTTAATTCTTCATTTTATGACAAACTAACCAGCATCTTTGGAAATTAGCATATCTGCTACTAGATACATCATATTAAATAATTTCTGTGGGCCAAATATTAAGATTATTAGTTATTAAAAGCCTGGCTAAAAAAGTGTGTCTTAAGGACTCTTTTAAAGGCTGGTAAAGATGTTAACCCACGAATGTCTATAGGGAGCTCATTCCACAGCCCAGGAGCGACTACAGAGAAGGCTAGTTCCCAAGTCACTGCCAGATGAGCTGGAGGTATACGGAGATAGACCTCTCCTGACGATCTTAAAGTGCAGTGAGGATCATGCAGAAAAAGGTGATCTCCCAGGTAACCCAGTCCTAAGCCGTTTAGGGCTTTAAACATAATTACTAGCACTTTGCCAGGAAACTTATTGGAAGCCAATGCAGTTGCTTTAAAACAGGCATTTTTATTTATTTATTTATTTATTTATTTATTTATATTGTTAAATTCGTATACCGCCTTTCATTAAAACAATCCCAAGGCAGTTCACATAGTAAAATTAAAACAAGACTATTAAAAATACACAATTAAGATATTAAGCTTAAAAAAATACAGAGATCTAACTTTAAAGATTTTAAAATACATACGTAAAATAAAAAGAAACCCTGGAGACCAATCTAGTTGGTCTGAACTGAAGTTCACCTGAAGTTTCCAAACTACATACAAAGGCAGCCCCACATAGAGCGCATTGCAGGAGTCAAGGCTAGAGGTTACCAAAGAGTGCACCTCAGTTCTGAGATCATTATCTTCAAGGAATGGATGTAACTGCCATATCAACCCAAGTTGATAGAATGCAGTCCTGTCCATGGCCTCAGTCTGAGAAACCAGAGTGAGGCCTGGGTCCAGAAGCACTCCCAAGCTACATACCTGTTCCTTCAGGGGGAGTGCAAACCCTTTACCATGAGTACCTCCTTCTTGCTTGCATTTAGCTTCAATTTATTAACCCTCATCTAGTCCATTGCTGCCTGTAGGCAGGCGTTTAGGGAGGCTATGCCATTTCCTGATGATGATATAATGGGAAAATAGATTTGGTGTCATCAGCATATTGATAACACCCTGCTCCAAATCTCCTGATGATCGCGCCCAGCGGTTTCCATGTAGATGTTAAAAAGCATTGGAGATAGGATCCAGCCCTGAGGGACACCATACAATAGCTCTCATTTCAGAGAGCAACTATCTCTGAGCCACAGCATCTGGAATCTACTGGAAAGATAGGAACGGAACCACTGCAAAGCAGCACCACCTATTCCCAAATCCCCCAAGCGATCCAGAAGAATACCATGGTTGATAGTCTCGAAAGCTGCAGAAAGATCCAAAAGAACCAACAGATTCACATTCCCTCTGCCCATTCCTTGATATTGATCATCCATCAAGCTGTCCAAAAAACTGCTCTAAAGCCAGTTTGAAATGGATCTAGATAATCAGTGTCATCCAAAATTGTCTGGAGTTGATCAGCCACTGCCATCCTCTCAATTCTAATGCCTAAACTACTTCACAGGGTTGTTGTGAGGAGAAACTCGAGTATGTAATTAATTAATTAATTAATTAATTAATTAATTAATTCCCTTGCCCACCCAAGCAAGGTTGGAAACTGGCCTTTAGTTATCCATCACTGAGGGCTCTAGGGCAGGCTTCTTAAGCAAATGTCTCAGAATTGCCTCCTTCAAACATGGAGGCATCCTGCCCTCCTGCTGTGAGGCATTTATGATGTCAACTAGGCTATCTCTTAACAACCTCCCAGCTAGATGTTATTAGCCACATTGGGCAAGGATCCAGAGGAAAAGTGGTAAGCTGAACACCTCCAAGAAGTTTGTCTACATCCTCAGGAGTCACAAATTTAAACTGATCCATTCTAATTGAACCAGAGGAGATACTGGACACCTCTGCAGTTGACCCTGCCATAACCATGGAGTCCAAGTCAGCTAAGATGCGAGAGGTTTTATCCGCAAAAACATTTTTAAAAGCATCACAGTGGGATAATGAAATATCCAGATCTATGTTCAGAGAAGAGGGAACCTGAGTCAATCCCTTCACAACTCCGCTGGACATGAACTTGCAGACGCAATATGTGCAGAATAGAATTGCTTCTTTACTGCATGTATTGCCAAAGAATAAGCCTTCAAATGGGCTTTCTACAGTGTCTTATAGGATTCAAGTCACGTCCTCCTCCACTTACGCTCTAGTCTTCTTCCTTGCCGCTTCAGTTCCTGTAGCTGTTCAGTATACCATGGTGCTAGTTTCGAAGTAGAGTGGAGAAGAGCTTAGGGACTATAGTGTCTATGCCCTGATAGGCTCCCAATTCCAAGTCTCCACCAGGGCATCAGCAGAATCACTGGCAGAACCAACCCTAAAGCCCCACAAGGCTTCTTGGAACCCTATAGGATCCAACAGCCTTCTTGGGCGGACCGTCCTAATAGGTCAATCACCCCTGAAGAGGTGGGTTATGGCCATGCAACCAGTCTTAACCAGATGGTGGTCCATCCATGACAATGGAGACACAGTCGGAATCTCCACCCATGGAACACTACCCTGATCTGAGCAGAAGACCAAATTGAGGGTGTTACCAGCAGTGTGTGTTGGCCCTATGACCAGTTAGGATTAGGGATGTGCATGAACCGATTCGCAGGCCATGTTGGAGGCCTGTGAACCAGTTCGCTTGTCCGGCGGTCCGATGAACTGCCGGCAGGGGGGTTGTACTTACCCCTCCCGCCACTTTCCCCCCTCCGGCGCTCCAGTTTTAAGCCAAATCTTCGGGGTGGCAATGTTCCTCCCTGCTGCCCCTGCCCCCTTGTTGTTGTCTAAACCCGAAAGTAACACGGGCACATCTGCCCGCCACCGTGTGCATCACGCACGTCACTGTGATGTGCGTGGCAGGTGCACGCATGGCGGCGGCACACGCGGCAGCGGGTGCATGCACCCGTGTTACTTCCGGGTTTAGACAACAATAAGGGGGCAGGGGCAGCAGGAAGGAATGCTGACGATTTAAGCTGACGATTTGGCTTAAAACTGGAGTGCCGGAGGGGGGAAAGCGGCGGGAAGGGTATGTACAACCCCCCGCCCTTAAAATAACACCACCACCCCAGCGTCGGGCTGCGCCTCCGTGGTCCATGCACATCACGGCCCATAGTTGTCATAGGCCCAGGCCCATAGTTGTTATAGCCACTATGAACTCCCGAGCTGCACCAGACAAGCCAGCCCCAAAGTGAACATTGAAGCCACCCAACACCAAAACCCTTGGTGACTCCAACACGAACTCCACAACCAGCTCTGGGGTGGCTGGATCGGCTTCCCACATGACTGCTGGCTCCATCACGGAGCTGGCAGGGGCTGCAGGGACCGGGGGTTGCGCAGCCCCCGGAAATCCCAGGATGCCCCATGCAAGTGTGCAGGGCATCCTGGAGAGACCCCCGAGTCTGGGAGGCTGGTTGCAGCCTCCCGGTCAGGGGTCTACACGTGTGTCGCCGCACACCGCGGTGACACATGAGCAAAGAAATGAGGTTAACAGCGCGCTCGCTCCGTTAACCTCATTTAAGGGGAGGGTGTTCTAGGAGGGCTAGCCATCTTGGGAGCACCGGGCTCGCCCATGAGCCCAGTGTTTCCAACGATTGACGGGAAGCAGGCTAAGCTCTTCTTTCTGTCGATCGTGGGAATAGCCTCTGTGTGGGTCTGCCTTTGTACATAGTCCGGGAACTACAATTGGTACAGAATGCGGCAGCCACATTGGTCTCTGGGACAACACGAAGGGACCACATAACACCGGTTTTGAAAGAACTGCACTGGCTGCAGATATGTTTCTGGGTGAAATATGAAGTGCCGGTTATTGCCTATAAAGCCCTTAATGGCTTGGGTCCAGGCTATTTGAGAGAGTGCCTCCTTTGTCATAAACCCTGCCACCTGTTACAATCTACTGGAGAGGTCTGGTTACGGTTGTCGCCGGCTCGTCTGGCGGCAACCCGGGCTTTCTCTGTGGCTGCCCCCGGGCTTTGGAATATGCTTTCGGCTGAAATAAGAGCACTTCCTTCTCTGTTTGTTTTCAGGAAGACCCTCAAGACTCTAATGTTCTCACTAGCTTTTAATTAGAATTCATTTGAGTAATTTTAATTGTTTTAATAATTGTTGTATACTATTTTTTTAACTGTGCCTCTTGTATTTTAATCTGTGTTGACTTTTAAATATTATTTTAAATTTTGTACACCACCTAGAGATGTACATATCAGGCAGTATAAAAATAAAATAAAATAAAATAAAATAAAATAAAATAAATAAATAAATGATCTTGGAACGTATCACCTTTTAAAGTGGTGATTCTCATATTTAGCAGAGGGAGAGCAACTGGCCCTATCCAGCCCCAGCACAGCACCCCTCCAATGGCTGTTGCTGGTATCTGTCTTATGTTTCTTTTAGATTGTTAGCCCTTTGGGGAGAGGGGACCGTTTTATTTATGTATTATTTATTTTTCTATGTAAGCCGCTTTTTGAACTTTGGTTGAAGCGCAGTATATAAATATTCGTAGTAGTCGTAGTAATTTTGCCTGATCTTTAGTATTGCTTTGGTTTACCTTTTGGATTAGGTTTATCCCCTGTTTTGTTTTATGCTATTCATTTAAGCAGTCGTTCTGAATTATTCTTGTGCTGTACAAGATTGCCAGTTAGCTTCACAAAGGGAAGCAAAATCTCTATTGTTAACTAGCTTTCAGCAAGTTGAAATTGTGCAGTATAAATAATGGGTGGTGTCCAAATCTGGCAGAGTGATGCACCACTGACAGTGTCTCCTTCTGCTCGCAGAAGAGTTGCACTCTCAGAACTTTTTCCACAACAGAAGGGATTCTTGGAATTCAACTCTTCTACTGCACATGGAAGGAACTGCCATCAACAGCACAGCTCTCCACCAAAGGTCTGGATGCCACCTACTCTATTTTTTTTAAAGTAATTTACTTCAAAAATAATTTACTATATGGATTTATTTAGAGGTTTCAAATTAGTCATTATTCAAAAGGTAGATAGGGTATAGCCATGTAAGTC
The DNA here is from genome assembly GCF_027244095.1 of Hemicordylus capensis. NCBI lineage: Eukaryota > Metazoa > Chordata > Lepidosauria > Squamata > Cordylidae > Hemicordylus > Hemicordylus capensis. Next base: position 91,189,302 of record NC_069659.1, on the reverse strand, counting down.
CGTACAGGTTTTCTGAGAAAATCATATTTATAGAAGATTGGCATCCCATTTCTGAACATATTACATGGAAGTATTATTCTTGCAGCCATAAGACTATTAAGAGTCCAAGGTGCTGGCTCATTTGCTGGCGCTCACCCAAATAATTTGTGATGTAGCATGGCAATCCGATAGAAGCTTTATATCAAGGAGATTAATGGTGGTTAACCAGATTTTGAATATGAAACCTGTAAATTATTTAGATAAGCTTACAATAGCAAAATACCGTAGAGCTTTTACACTAGAACGCTTTGACGTTCTAGTGTGTTAGAGGGTAGGATTTTAGAAGTCCCTTATGCAGAGCGGTTTTGTCCTTGAAAGGCAGGAGCTATTGAGACAGTATCCCATGTGCTACTTTATTGTAGTTTCTACAGGAACCATCGCTATGAATTAATAGTGTCCCTTCTAGCAAATTAATGCCCATATGAATTCTATGCTGTCTTTTATCTGACAGCAATGACAAAATAACTTATGCAGTCGCTAAGTTTTGCCTTGTCACTATTAGAATTCGTAGTAAGAGAGAACCTGTATAGTTAGATTCCATGAGGTTTATGAATACCTGGATTAGTGTATTATTACTGTTTGGACTGCATGTATATATATTTTTCTGGTCAGCTACCACAAATAAACTGAATAAACAGAACATTGAGGCAAGTCTTATTTTAGTCAGTAGCACTTCCCTGTAATATACTGGGAATATACTGTGGATTGTTTTTTGTTTTGTCTGTAGCATACCTAATATTTGAAATAGTACTACTACTAATAATAATTTCTAGAGTTCTTACATGATGCCATTAGGGGAATAAACTGCTATTTACACTTTCCTAGTGTGTACTTTCAGTTTTATACATTATAGTAAATCTTAGGTGCTCCATCTGTGGTTTTCACATTTCAAAATTCAGTAAGCAAGTAGTCATCTAATACACTGGTTCATATCCACCTCATTATATGAAGGGTTGGAATATAATCTCTAGACGTAGTCCCCCGTGTTTAACTAGATTACTATTGGTATGGATGTTGCATGTTTGTACAGTTCGGTAGTGTGCCAGATGGTTTCCCTAGATCTGGTTCCACAGTGTGAGAAGTTATGGACTAGTCACATTTGTCATCTTGAGTATTACAGTAACTTTAAAAAAAATACTCAGGGTAGCTTAGCAAATTCTGAAAGTGTCTGTTTTAGAAATACAATCAGATGTAATGTTTCTGGCAATAGTAAGCAGTTTTTCAGATATGAATTATGATGATGATGATGATGAATATAGCACTAGTATAATGTCAGTGATTAACTGCTTTGATAACTTGAACAAACTGAAGCCCTTACTGCCTTCTCTTCTCTATTTCTTGGTATCATTAACATGATAGTAGCATCACTAAACATCACTGGTGATGGTAAAGGTGATGGTAGCAAAGTGTAATTGGTGAATCCTGATATTTTCACCAGCGACCTTCTGTCATCCAGCTGCGTTTTGTGCATGTCTCTTCTTCTCATTGGAGTTCACATCACCACTATCCCCAGCTTCATCACACTGTTGAATAACTTTTTGCATAACCTCCTAATGCCTGCATTGGTTGCCCAGATCTAGTTCTGACAGACTGTTAGCACACATGGTGTTCCTGAAATTCTGTCTCATTTTTTGGCATTAGCGTGGAAGACCTTTCTTAGGCCAGATTCCAGCTTTCCTGAAGGCTTTTGTCCTGGGCACCATGTCAATATTGATAATAAGTTGTTAATGTTTCCTGAATAATCACCAGAGTGCTATTATGGTGGGTTTCTAAATGCAAAAGGAAAAAGAGAATCTTATTAATATAACTAGAGGGAATGCTGATCATGACAAATGGAAGCCTGACAGCACAGAGTTGATCACAGCAGGAGGGCAAGTATTATAAAATAATCCCTGTTTCAGTGAAGGATGTATATTGATATCCTGGCAAAATGAGCCATTCACCTCACACTAAAGTAATGTTGAAGTAAGTATAGTAGAAAGGCATCCTTGTTCTTGCCACACAAGAATTTTAACAATGCAAAGTTGAATACGGTCAATTATTTTCTATGGATTGTGAATGGCGTAGCAGCTCCACATTTGCATTCCTTGGATGTAGAATTGCTCTTTCCATTGAAGTGGATGGGAAAGCTTAGTTTCACATAAGTGCTATTTGTGCATTGAAGTGGGCAAAGACTCAGGAGTTCACACACATATGTAATTACGTATATAAAGGTCACAGACATAGCTATTGTGACCTTTAAGGTCTGAATAAGAGTTATGAAAATGTATGTGATCTAGTGACAGTTAACACGTTGTACTAATAAAATGCCATTTGCTGAAAACTGTGGAAAGAACTTGTGTTCTGTATTCTATTTTGCATAGTTGAACATACAAGATGATTCACAATGTAACTCTGTTTTTACCTTTTAAGTCATGAAACTATAGATACAGCTGAACCCATATAATATTAATATATTCTGTGGTTGTGTTTGAAAAAGTCACTATCTATTCTAAGCCTTGAAGAATGGGCAACATTAGAAATAAAACCAAATATTTAGGAGAATTTCTGTTAGAGGTGCACATGCCCAAACACAAAATCCCTGTTTTTAGGGAACAGGAGTGGCCTGTGGAATAATGTTCTCTCTCCTTCTTGAATGTGAATTCTCCCCTTATTTCTATTTTGGTTAGCAGACTGATCAAATGCATGCTAGATTTTCCAGAGACACAAGTTTGGTTTAGAAATATGTTAAATAAATAAATAAATAGATGATAATACTAGGTGGTTTCACAATTGTTTGAAAAACCGTACTCAATGAGTGCTCATCAATGGCTCTTGATCGAAGCGGAGGGAAGTTGTGAGTGGGATGCTGCAAGGCTCTGTTTTGGGCCACGTATGCTTCAGCATTTTTATCAATGACTTAGGTTGGGGCTGCTCAATGCTGGCCCTCCTTCAGAAGCTAGCCTACAACTCCCATAATCCCTGGCTGTTGGCCACTGTGGCTGGGGATTATGGGGGTTGTAGTCCAAAAACAGCTGGGGGCCTAAGTTGAGCAGGCCTGACTTAGGTAAAAGGATGGAGGAAATCCTTTTCAGGTTTGCAGAAACACACACACACGAAATCTGGGAGGGATAGCTAACACTCCAGGAAACAGGTTTAAAATTGAAAATGACCTTGATAGAATGGGAAACTACTGAATTTCATTTTGTTTGTTTCAATATATGAATGGCTATAGGCTACCTCCAGGTTCAGATACATCCGAATACCAGATGCAGGAGAGCAACAGCAGGAAATGGGGCATGCCTTGCTGTGAGCTTCCCAGAGGCAAGAGCTTCTGGTGGGCCACTGTGGGAAACAGAAGCCTGGACTAGATGGACCCTGGGCCTAATCTAGCTGGAGTATTCTTGTGATTTTAGCCCAGAGACGTGTGAAAAGTTCTGCACAGACCAAAAATAAAATAAAATGCATGAGTATAGGATGAGGGATACAAGACTTGCAGTAGCACATGTGAACATCTCAGGAATACAGTCATCGCAAGCTGAACATGAGTCATCAGTGTGATGCATCTGCAGAAAAGGCTGGTGTGATTTTAAGCTGCGTTAATAGTTTGGAAGTCATGTGAAATAACATAAGAACAGCCCTGCTGGATCAGGCCCAAGGCCCATCTAGTCCAGCATCCTGTTTCACACAGTGGCCCACCAGATGCCTCTGGAAGCCACAGACAGGAATTGAGGACATGCCCTCTCTCCTGCTGTTACTCCCCTGCAACTGGTACTCAGAGGCATCCTGCCTCGCTCGAAGGCTGGAGGTGGCCTACAGCACTCCAACTAGTGGCCAGTGATCGACCTCTTCTCCATGAAGTTATCCAAACACCTATTAAAGCCATCCAGGTTGTTGGCTGTCACCATATGTTGTGGCAGAGAATTCAACAAGTTGATTATGTGTTGTGTGAAAAAGTACTTCCGTTTGCTGGTCCTAGATTTCCTGGCAATCAATTTCATGGCATGACCTCTGGTTTTAGTGTTATGTGAGAGGGAAAAGAATTTATCTCTCTCCACTTTCTCCACACCATGCATGATTTTATAGACCTCTATCCTGTCTCCCCGCAGTCCTTTTAAAAAAAAACCTAAATAGCCCCATGTGTTGTAGCCTTGCCTCATAAGAAGGGCATAAGAACCTTATAAGAACCTCATAAGAACCTTGATACTTTAGCCAAAAGTATCAAGGGGAATAACAAAAACTTCTTTAGGTACATCAGAAGCAGGAAACCTGCCAGGGAGGTCGTTGGGCCATTAGACAATGAGGGAGTGCAAGGGATTATTAAGGAGGATATGGAGGTTGCAGAGAAACTGAATGAGTTCTTTGCGTCTGTCTTCACGGCAGAGGATACTGAGCATATACCTGTTCCTGAACCAGGCTTTTTAGGGATGGAGGCTAGAGAGCTGAGTCTGATAGAAGTGACAAGGGATGATGTTCTAAACTGTCTGGAAAAACTGAAAGCTAACAAATCATCAGGGCCGGATGGCATCCATCCAAGAGTCCTCAAAGAACTCAAATGTGAAATTGCCGACCTCCTTGCTAAAATATTTAACTTATCCCTGAAATCGGGCTCTGTACCAGAGGACTGGAGAGTAGCAAATGTAACACCGATTTTCAAAAAGGGATCCAGGGGCGATCCGGGAAATTACAGGCCGGTTAGCCTAACGTCCGTTCCAGGCAAATTGATGGAAAGCATCCTCAAGGATAAAATTGTAAAGCACCTAGAAGAACAGGTCCTGCTGGGAGTGAGCCAGCATGGCTTCCGCAAAGGTAAATCTTGCCTCACCAACCTTTTGGACTTCTTTGAGAGTGTCAACAAGTATGTGGATAAAGGTGATCCAGTTGACATAGTCTACCTGGACTTCCAAAAAGCTTTTGACAAAGTTCCTCATCAAAGACTCCTGAGGAAACTTAGCTGTCATGGGATAAAGGGACAAGTACATGTGTGGATTGCTAACTGGTTGAAAGACAGAAAACAGAGGGTATAAATGGAGAGTTTTCACAATGGAGGGAAGTAAGAAGTGGGGTCCCCCAGGGATCTGTACTGGGACCGGTGCTTTTTAATTTATTCATAAATGATCTAGAAGCAGGGGTAAGCAGCGATGTGGCCAAATTTGCAGATGCTACCAAACTCTTCCGGGTAGTGAAATCCAAAACGGATTGTGAGGAGCTCCAAAAGGATCTCTCCAAACTGGGGGAGTGGGCGACAAAATGGCAAATGCCGTTCAATGTTAGCAAGTGTAAAGTGATGCATATTGGGACGAAAAACCCCAACTTCAAGTATATGCTGATGGGATCTGAGCTGTTGGTGACGGACCAGGAAAGAGATCTTGGGGTTGTGGTGGACAGCTCGTTGAAAGTGTCAACTCAATGTGCGGCAGCTGTGAAAAAGGCCAATTCCATGCTAGGGATCATTAGGAAGGGGATTGAAAATAAAACGGCTAACATTATAATGCCCTTATACAAAACTATGGTGCGACCACACTTGGAGTACTGCGTACAATTCTTGTCACCACATCTTAAAAAGGACATTGTTGAACTGGAGAAGGTACAGAAGAGGGCAACCAAGATGATCAGGGGCCTAGAGCACATTTCTTACGAGGCAAGACTACAACACCTGGGGCTTTTTAGTTTAGAAAAAAGATGACTGTGGGGAGACATGATAGAGGTCTATAAAATCATGCATGGCGTGGAGAAAGTGGAGAGAAAGAGATTCTTTTCCCTCTCACACAACATTAGAACCAGGGGTCACTCCATGAAATTGATTGCCAGGAGGTCTAGGACCAACAAACAGAAGTACTTTTTCACACAACGCGTGATCCACTTGTGGAACTCTCTGCCACAGGATGTGGTAACGGCCAACAACCTGGATGGCTTTAAGGGGGGTTTGGATGACTTCATGGAGGAGAGGTCTATCAATGGCTACTAGTCAGAGGGCTGTGGGCCACCTCCAGCCTCAAGGGTGTGCCTCTGAGTACCAGTTGCAGGGGAGCAATGGCAGGACAGAGGGCACGCCCTCATCTCCTGCCTGTGGCTTCGAGCGGCATCTGGTGCGCCACTGTGCGAAACAGGATGCTGGACTAGATGGGCCTTGAGCCTGATCCAGCAGGCTGTTCTTATGTTCTGTATGCCCCTGATCATCTTGGTTGCCCTTTTCTGCACCTTTTCCAGTTCTACCATGTCCTTTTTTAGATGTGGTGACCAGAATTGTACGCAGTACTCCAGGTGTGGCCGCATCATAGATTTATATAAGGGCATTATAATATTAGCAGTTTTATTTTCAATCCCCTTCCTAATGATCCCTAGCATGGAATTGGCCTTTTTCACAGCTGCCGCACATTGAGTTGACACTTTCAATGAGCTCTCCACCATAACCCTAAGATCCTCTCCTGGTCAGTCACCGACAGTTCAGATCCCATCAGTGTATACTTGATTTTTCATCCCAATGTGCATCGCTTTACACTTGCCAACACTGAACTGCATTTGCCACTTTGTCGCCCACACACCAAGTTTGGAGAAATCCTTTTGGAGCTCTTCACACTCCGTTTTGGATTTCACTGCCCGAAAGGGTATGGTATAATCTGCAAATCTGACCACCTCGCTGCCTACCCCTGCTTCTAGATCATTTATGAATAAATTTAAAAGCACCGGTCCCAATACTGATCCCTGGGGGACCCCTCTTCTTACTTCCCTCCACTGTGAAAACTCTCCATTTATACCTACCCTCTGTTTCCTGTCTTTCAACCAGTTAGCAATCCACACATGTGCTTGTCCCCTTATCCCATGACTGCTAAGTTTCCTCAGGAGACTTTGATGAGGAACTTTGTCAAAAGCTTTTTAGAAGTCCAGGTATACTATGTCAACTCGATCACCTTGATCCAAACACTTGTTGACATTCTCAAAGAACTGCAAAAGTTTTGTGAGGTAAGATTTACTTTTGCAGAAACCATGCTGGTTCTCTCCCAACAGAGCCTGTTGTTCTATGCGCTTTACAATTTTATCCTTGAGGATGCTTTCCATCAATTTGCCTGGAATGGATGTTAAGCTAATCAGCCTGTTATTTCCTGGATCACCCTTGGATCCCTTTTTGAAAATTGGTGTTTCATTTGCTACTTTCCAGTCCTCCAGTTCAGAGCCTGATTGCAGGGATAAGTTATATATTTTGGCAAGGAGGTCGGCAATTTCACATTTGAATTCTTTGAGTTCTTTGATGGATGCCATCTGGCACTGGCAATTTGTTAGTTTTTAGTTTTCCCAGACAGTTTAGAACATTGTCTCTTGTCACTTCTATCTGACTCAGTTCTTTAGCCTCCATCCACGAAAAGCCTGGTTCAGGAACAGGTATATGCTCAGTATCCTCAGCCGTGAAGACGGACGCAAAGAACTCATTTAGCTTCTCTGCAACCTCCATATCCTCCTTAATAATCCCTTTCATTCCCTCATTGTCTAATGGTCCAACCGCCTCCCTGGCAGGTTTCCTGCTTCTGATGTATTTAAAAAAAGGTTTTGTTTTCCCCTTGATACTTGAAAAGTGTTTGATTGTGTCAACCATGTCAAGTTGTGGAATATCCTTAGGAAAATGGGCATCCCAGAATATCTCATTGTTTTCATGAGAATCTTGTACACAGGACAGGAAACCACAGTCCAGTCAGAACATAGTGAAACAAACTGGTTCCAGATCGGCAAAAAGTACGACATGCTGTGTGCTTTTTCCTTATTTATTCAACTTAGATGCTGAGCATATACTGAGATAAGCTGGACTGGAAGAAGATGAGCATGGTTTTAAAATTGGAGGAAGGAACATCAATAACCTGCGCAGCGCTGATGACACCACTCTGATAGCTGAGAATGCGGATGATCTGCAAGCTCTAGTAATGAAAGTCAAGGAGCACTGTAAAAAGATGGGACTATGACTAAATTTATGTATGTATTTGTTTATTTCGGCCCAAGGCCGGCATATGACTGAATGTAAAAAGGACTAAACTGATGACAACAGGTACAGAAACCAGCCTCAGAACTGATAATGAAGACATTGAAGTGGTGGATAGCTTCTTCTTTTTAGGATTGACTGTCAACAGTAAAGGATCCAGCAGTTAAGAATACGCCGCAGACTAGTACTTTGTAGGGTTGCAATGAAGGCCTTGGAAAGGATATTTAAATACTGTGATGTGTCTATACCTACAAAGATTCAAATCGTTTGACAATGGTTTTTCCTGTGACACTCTGTGGATGTGAAAGCTAGACTTTGATGAAGCAAGATAGAAAAAGTATGTTTTTGAACTTTGATGCTGGAGAAGACTTTTGAGGATACCATGGACAGCCAAGAAAACAACCAAATGGATCATAGAACAAATCAATCCAGAATTTTCACTCAAGGCACAAATGACCGTGCTCAAACTATCATACTTTGGACACATTATGAATTCCCAGCTCCCTTGAGAAGTCCCTGATGCTAGGAAAAGTTGAAGGAAAGAGAAGAAGACGACGACCAGCAGCAAGGTGGATGGACTTGATTACGACAGCAATGAATGCACCGCTGAGAGACCTTAAAGGCCAAGTTGAAGACAGATCACCCTGGAGAGAATCTATCCATGTGGTCGCTTAGAGTCGACACTGACTTGATGGCACTTAATCAAACAATCAAAGTAGTTATTGGAGAGTGGATTTTAATTGGACATTTAAAGAAACTTTTTAATGGTATGAGTAATTTGATTATGGCACAAATTACTTGAGGTGGCAGCAGAGAGGACTGTTCCTCACTAGATGTCTTGATGGAGAGGCTGAACAGCCATTTGTTGGGGATTATCTACTTCTGGATTTCCTGTCTCAAGCAGGGGTTGGCTAGACAAGCCCCTTCAACTCTAGGTTTCCTATGACTTCTAGTTAAAGGTAAAGTGTGCCATCAAGTCAGTGTCAACTCCTGGCGACCACAGAGCCCTGTGATTGTCTTTGGTAGAATACAGGAGGGGTTCACCATTGCCATCTCACGCACAGTATGAGATGATGCCTTTCAGCATCTTCCTATATCGCTGCTGCCCAATATAGGTGTTTCCCATTGTCTGGGAAACATACCAGCGAGGATTCGAACCGGCAACCTCTGGCTTGCTAGTCAAGTCATTTGGGCTCTGTTAATGGAACTGCCCTGGGGTGATTTGAACACCCCAAAAATTGCTTGCGGGGGGGGGGAGTAGCTCAGAAAGGAACAGTTCCACGTCAGATTAAATTTGCACAAAGTTGTGGAAATTATTGGACTGAGGTAAGGTTGAAATTTCAAAAATCAAAAGGAGGGTTTATTGAAGAGAGGGGATACAATGGAAAGAAATGTGTGGTTGAAGCAATCCTATTAAAGATACATTCAACTGCAAAGAGGCATTTTAGCTTAAAGTCCTAATTGTATAAATTCCCAGATGGACTAGAGAAGGAAGTGGTTGGATTTAAGAAAAAGGAATAGGGATAGAGTTGGGTCCAGCAAGGTGCAAATGTTCATATCACCTGATCTGGGTGAAGAGATTTTGGGGCTCCTGGAACAACTGGAGGACCTCGTTCCTCAAGAACAGCCCAGTCAGAAGCTGGTGAGAAGATCGGAGGGGTTAAGTAATAGAGGTAAATCTATGAGGGTGCCTTCTCCGTGGAACCAGCTTCCTATGTTGGCATGGAAGACTGGCAAGAAAGCTGATCTGGAGAGTGGCACGAAGAACTTGACACAGCCTGGTGTGATGGCCTGTGAACGGTAAATCACCCAAGGAGCTGGTGACTCAAAGGTAAATGGTATGCAAAGAGCACACTGGGTCATGGAATTGGGGCTTGATATACCCAAGAACATGGCCTGTGGCAACATTACTTTTGCCCTTTTTTGCTAAATAGGTGTGCTGGGTGGAACCTACAAGGATTGCATTGTTGTTGATCACTCTTCCTGAGTATAACAATGTGTGAATGGCTGGGGCAAGCCAAGGCTGATGGTCATGAAAATCGAGTGCATAGACTTGAGAAGGGGAAATCTGCATGGACGGAGGGTCCAATAATCCAATCAGTACTTTGAATGGGTGCACCTCAAGGTCCTTATCGCTGACTCAACCGCTTTTGTGAGCGGGGAGAGTTAGCTTCGGGAGCCTTATTTGTGTCCTTTCTGCTGAGTTAATTGGTGCATTAGCTTGCTGCTATCCATTACAAAAAGAGGGGAAGCTGGGGCAGTTCACTCTGAGTGCAGAGTGGCCTTGACTGAAAGTTAACCTGCTTTAGTTAACAACTGGGGTCTACTTAGGGTATCTCAACATAAGGAGGGTGTGCATCTGATCCCCTTTCCAATTTGCTTATTAGTAAATTTTAGGGGCAAATTTAGGGGCAACTGGCCCACTGTCAACTAAGTGACCTGTCCCCATGTGCCACAAGCTGAGGGTTCACGATCCTGTCAGACTCCTGAGCACGACAAGAGTGAGATCTCCAAGCCTGGAGACTCAAAAACAAGCGGGGGGGGGGGCTTCTGGGAGCCTGCAGAAAAGCATTGCTAGCAACTTTTTTCAAAGTGGGTGTAGGTGTGTACCTAGGTTTATTGTCTATTCTAGTTTGTCTTTTATTCATTTGTAAACCATCAGAAGAGCCTGTGGGGAAAGATGTTAACCCATGGGTCTGTGATGGGGTTTGTGTTACACAAACTAGATGATGAAAGCAGGAGTTTTTTGCACCAAAAGCAGGATGTAGAAGGTGTTTGTTGCAGCCAATCCCAAAGCTGTTTTTTAAAAGTCTGCACAAGGCCTAATTCTGTGATCTATCTACTTTAGTTGAGTATAATCATTGTGCTTCTCCCCATCCCTTTCTCCTTGACAAGCTTCTCCACAAATGATGCTGGGCCAATGGTTTTAGGTTTTTTTAGCCAAAGAGTTCCTTCAAAAACAAACTCTGTGTATAGCTACATTTTCCTTCAAACTAAGGGAAAATATTTGGCATGCATAATGGCAGTGTTTGCCAAATTCTACTTTACTGGAGCATTTTGTTCAGTTTGCCATAAGCATACAAACACTTAACAGTCTCTAGCTCCATGCACTTTGCCTTCTAGAGGAAATCCTTTCATATAAGAAAATCTAGTTCTGTGTTTGCACTCCACAGTTCACATCTGTACATTTCCTGTGTTTCCATTTTTGATAATGTTGCTGATTTCATTTATGAATTTAGAATTTCAGATATAAAACTGTGGATAGCTATAAATGATGAGGAATTAGTTAGTGGATTCAGGCCACAGATAGTTGACTATTTCTGGGAAAATTTTCTGTGCTATTTGCCTTTAGTTTATGTGGATTTTGATTTGATAATCCTCAGGTGTTTATGAATACTAAAGGTTTGAATATATGTTTTTAATATCACTTAAATCTGTTGTATTGTCAAGATCTGCAGTGTCAGTTTTTGCTTCCAGTTTCAGTGAACTGGCTGAAGGTTTGAAATTGCTCTTGAACAATGCAAAGCTGTGCTCTTCTCCTGGGACTGTCAGGCCTTGGCTTGGCTCTGAGTCAGGCAGCAGCAAGGGTGGCACTGATTGTGGAGCAGGCAGATGAGGGTCACGACAGGTTAGGGTCAATTGCTGGACTGGGTAGATGAAGAGCAGAAGAGCCAAAGTTAGAAGGCACAAGGTAGGTTCCGATGAGGAGCGGCAAGTATGGCTGCTTCCAACCAGTGGTTCCCAGGAAGTGTGTGCTCCCAGTGCAGCTGCAAGTTCCTGTTCCAGTGTGTTGTGCAAACCTGCCAGTGTTGAGTTGCTGAGCTGCACTTCCCTCCATCACTCAACATCTGCCACCCAACTTCAAATCTTAGTTACAGATGTCAGATGGTGGAGGAAAAGCTTGGCAACCCAATTTTGGCAGGTTCACATGCCCACCAGGACTGGAACTTGTGGCTCATGCAGGGAACACATGCACCCTGGGAACTAGCAGTTGGTGGCAGCTGCACTTGTCACTGGTCATCGGAACCCACCCAGCTAGTGCTATGCTAAGGGGGAGCACTAAGTGAAGCACTCAGGTAGAAGCAAGGCTGCGCTGTTGCCCTGTCGAGTTGTGCTGGTCAGATTGAAGAAGCAAGCAGATGTTATATGGGTTTGGTTGACATGACCAAGCCCTTCATGTCAGCTGGCTTGAAGAGATGCAGTACCAGTTCTGACAATTTTATGGGTGGTACTACACTGCTGATAACTTTCTCTGTCTGGCTGATAACATTCTTTTCCTGGGCGCTGCTGAGATCAAGTGGGGAATAAAGTGCCTAGGCTCTGCTTCTAGACTAACTGGTTCAAGACCGCCATTTCATGACAAGGATTTGTTTGCCTCCCAGCTGTGCTCAGACAATTGCTACAGCATTGCCTACATCAAGACTTGGCATATTTGCATAGCCCTTGATTCAAGTTTTGCTCCTACCCTGATTGTCATTCTCCTTTCAACTTTAAACTTGCCCATCTCTGTTTCAGCTTCCTATATATTTTACCTTTTATTCCTAGGGGAGCTTCTTCAATTTGATCTGCCTAGCATCAACCTCCTTGGAGTTTTCCACACAAACTCTAGAACAACATACTATATTTATTAATCTCTTAAGCTCTTGGAGAGGATCTTAAATTTCTATTTCCCCCTTCTTTTCTATTGTAGTGAATTGATAACCCACAGAATATATAGCATCCATCGTAAAGATATTCCTATTCCAAAATTGTTGCTAATTTTTATAGGAAGTTGTAATATTTAACTTCCTTAAATATACTTGGAGTACTTAGAGAATGTTTATGGCTAAGAAAGTGCATCTTACCCAAAGTCTTACCAGTTGCAAGGGAGCAACATCAGGAGAGAGGGCATGTCCTCATCTCTTGACTGTGGCCTTCCCAGAGACATCTTGTGAGCTACTGTGCGAGACAGGATGCTGGACTAGATAGGCCTTGGGCCTGATCCAGCAGTGCTGTTCTTATGTTCTTAAGTGGTTTAATAATGGTCTGTATTGCTTAAACCATTGATCTTTTAACCTGTGGTTTGTGACCTGAATGTGGTGTTTCCTTAATCTGAGATGAATTGTAGCACTTCTGTTTCCACTATTTGCCTTTTTGGTTATTTTTAGGAATGAAAAAGAGAAAGGGTTGAGCTGGGAGAAGAAAGTGAGAAAATGAGAAAAACAGATGGCTGGGGGGAAGAGGAGAAAGACAGATATATACAGTGAGAAATGTAAAGCTGGTCCCAAGTTGTAGGATGGGATTGCAGCTTGATCTGGATCTGCTATGTTTCTGTTTTCAATTTTCTTCAGACTTCAGAGAAAATGACTTCTTGTAAGAGCCATACATTCAGCTGGAAAAGTTGGTATACTGACTGAGGCTTAACTGTAGCCATTCAGAATTTGTCAATACTTCTGTAAGAGCAGCAAAGTTAACTTTAGAGCAGATGCCAAATTCCAGTTTAGGTAATTGCATCCTGAATAGCAAATCTTTTCTTGGTGGTTATGTATTGAATAGTACTCTTATGAATTTGTTATGCAGCCTCAAGTCAAGTACTCACTGTATGAAATGATCCTTTCAAATGTTTTGTGTAGTCACTTGCAATGATAAACCACTAAATAAATGAAACGATATGAACTGTCAGGTGGTCTATCAACAGACAATCCAGTTTATTTTCACTCCCACACAGTTCTAGCTCCTCCCAATAGACTGATCCTATTATAATAAATATTTGCTTTCAGTATGTTTGGATCCTTTTTTGCTTTTCTTTAAAACTGCAATTTTATTCTAAGAACTATCTGTGTCTAATTTATTCTTTTATTTTATTCATTTATTTCTACATTTATATTCTGCTCTTCCTCCAAGGAGCCCAGAGCAGTGTACCTAGTTAGTTTTACCCTCACAACAACCCTGTGAGGTAGGTTAGGTTGAGAGAGAAGTGACTTGCCTAGAGTCACCCAGCAATTATCACGGCTAAATAGGGATTTGAACTCAGTTCTCCCCAGTCCTAGTCCAGCACTCTAACTACTACACCATGCTGACTCTTCTGGCACTATCTTTGAGCACCCCACTTTGGCACTATCCCACCTGTTTAGGTAGTTGTGGGTAATCTTTCTTGAAAAGCTTGGGGTAAAAGAAAACAAATGTGAGATACTCCCTACATTAAAAATGAATCTGAGATATGCAGTGTATAGAATAAGGACGTGGTCGCTTCGGTAACATTTAAAATATTATATTGAATAGAGGAACCAGTTTCTTTCATGAAATGTGCTTCTGTTCTAGTTTAATGTTGTTTTGTCTAGTAGTTCATTGACCTCCAACTGATAGGTAGGGACACTACAGTCCTTCACTAATGGAACCATCACCATTTCATTTTTTATTTTCTTTTGGTATGAACAGGGGGGAAAATCAGACATATCCAGTGCAGAGGAGGACAGACCTCCTATAGCTTTTAATTGTGGTGTAGTAGAGGGGATTTTGACAGGTATATTTTTTCTCACCACTGCCTGATACTGCAGTTATTTGCTGCCCCATCCTTATTTGCATCTGGTCACCTTAGAGAGAAGAAAGAAGAACATCTGTGGTAGAAAATTAAAAGTGAGTTCCTTGTAGTTTAGTAGGTCCTGGGCTACTGGATTTATTGAAATAAATCATTTTAAATATTTAAAACTAAGAAGTGCAGGCTGTCATTGACCAGGAAGAATCATTTTGCATATATTACACTGATAGGAAAGTTCAAGAAATTAAATATATATCATAGAATTTTTTATGAATGTACTCACAGAAGGGTAGTAAAAGAACTGTTTGAAATGTGTAGAATATCAACTTCAAGCAATTTACTGAATAATTACCATATATGGTAAATCTTAATGGTTGAAAATTTGAATCTGAGAAACATCTGCTTTTGGGGTGCATTATTAGTCCTGGGCCCTGGTGTCGTGCATGGTGCCTGGACCTGTAGGAGGGCCTTCTCTGTGGCCGTCCCTCTTCTTTGGAACACTCTTCCCCCTCCCTGGCTGAATTTAAGACCTTTCTTAAGTCACACCTCTTCTGCCAGGCAAAACCAATCATCATCATCATCATCATCATCATCTGCTATTATTCCAGTAAATAACTCCAACCATGTTCAAATTATTTACTGGAATAATAGCAGATGAAGTAATGCAACACTTATTAACTAATAAGCAGCTTCCAGTTGAACAGAAATGAAATTTCCCGAACACCACAGGCACAAAAGACCAGCTGCTGATTGACAAAATGATTTTAGAAAATTGCAAGAGAAGAAAAACAAATCTAAGTGTTGCATGGATTGACTACAAGAAGGCCTTAGACTCATTGCCTCATACATGGATACAAAAATGTTTAGAAACAACTGGTGTCAGCAAAAACATTCAGATATTTATTTTTAAAAAGCAATGGGCATGTGGAGTACACAGTTAACAATCAATGGCGAGACACTTGGACAGGTTAGCATTAGAAGAGGCATTTCCCAAGGGGACTCACTATCCTCTGTTGTTTGTAATCGCGATGAGTCCACTTTCACAAATACTAAACAAAACAGGCCTCGGATACCAAACATCTAAAACATCAAGTAAAATCAACCATCTGCTGTACACGGACGATCTGAAGTTGTATGAAAAGTCCCAGTCAGAAATCGAATCACTGCTAAACACTGTCTGTATATTCAGTAGCGATATAGCAATGGAGTTTGGACTAGACCAAGTGTGCTGCATTAATAATGAACAGAGGAAAAATAACAAAAACAGAAGGAATAGAACTGCCCAATGGAAGCAAGATCAAGAACCTGGAAGAGAAAGAACCTTACAAATACTTGGGCATTCTCCAGGCTGATAACATTGCACACACTGAAGTTAAAAGAAAAATTGGAAGTGAATACATCAGGAGAGTTAGAAAAAACCTAAAGTCCAAACTCAATGGAGGGAACACCATACAAGCCATAAACACCTGGGCTATACCTGTTATCAGATACACTGCAGGAATAATAGACTGGACCCAGGCAGAGCTAGAGACACTAGATCGTAAAACCAGGAAAATCATGACATCACTCATGCTCTGCACCCCTGCAGTGATGTCGATAGGCTATACCTCCCTTGCAGCTCAGGTGGAAGAGGAATGCTGCAAGTCCATCAAACAGTAGAGGAGGAGAAAAGAGGCCTTGAAGAATATATAAGGGACAGTGAAGAAGATGCACTTCAAATGGTCAAGAACGCGAAACTATTCAACACCTATGAAACAAAGCAGGCCTGCATGAAAGAACAAGTCAAGAACCGAGCAGGAAAATGGTAAAATAAGCCACTACATAGTCAATATTTGCACAATATAACTGGAAAATCAGATATCATCAAGACCTTCCAGTGGCTTAACAATGGCAACTTGAAGAAAGAAACAGAGGGTTTAATACTGGCTGCACAAGAACAGGCACTAAGAACAAATGCAATAAGAGCAAAGGGGGAAAATCAACAACAAACAGCAAGTGCCGCCTTTGTAAAGAAGCAGATGAAACAGTGGACCACCTAATCAGCTGTTGTAAAAAGATCGCACAGACTGACTACAAACAAAGGCATGACAAGGTAGCAGGGATGATACACAGGAACATCTGCAAAAAAATGCAAGCTACCTGTAGCCAAAGATTGGTGGGACCATAAAATTGAAAAAGTGGTATAAAATGAAGATGCAAAAATATTATGGGACTTCAGACTACAAACAGACAAACATCTGCCACACAATACACCAGATATAACTGCAGTCAAGAAGAAAGAAAAACAAGTTAAAATAATCAACATAGCAATACCCGGTGACAGCAGAATAGAAGAAAAAGAAATAGAAAAAATCACCAAATACAAAGATCTGCAAATTGAAATTGAAAGGCTGTGGCAGAAGACGACCAAAATAATCCCAGTAGTAATTGGCACCCTACATGCAATTCCAAACCACCTTGAAGAGCAGCTCAACACCATAGGGGGCCACAGAAATCACCATCAGCCAATTACAAAAAGCAACTTTACTGGGAACAGCCTATATTTTGCGACGATATCTATAGTAACAACAAGAACAATATTGATAACAATATTCTGACATCCGAGGTCCTTGGGAAGGACTCGATGTCTGGATAAAACAAACCAGTTAATAACACCTGTCTGACTGTGTAAACAAGAATAATAAATAAATATTTTAATTGATTGTTGTTGGTATTTCTGTTGTTCACCACCTAGAGACTTTGGATGAGGCGGTATATAAGAAGTTTCATAAATAAATAAATTATATCATTTTTTATTATTTGATTATTGAGTGTTAAAAATCTGTTGAAAACAGTAACAGTTAAAATCTGATAATTATATTCAGCATTTCTTCTAAAAATATTTAAAAACCTATTTAAACCTTTCCCTGATTTAAAATGTAATGCATTTAGATAATTTCAATGGCAGGATTGTCCATGCAAAATTTGATATCTGTGGGTAATCCGGAAGTATGACTTTCTGTCACATAAACGCCACCCCACCCACAAACAAAAACTCTTCAGAATATAGGAGAACCTTGTTATTTGCAGAACCGCTATATGCAGTTCCATGTATCCACAGGATGTCTAATAGATACCTGATTCCAGTATCTGCGGATACGATAGGGTTAAAGCCCACATATCTGCAGTTATAAAAGGTTAAAGCCCACATATCTGCAGAGGGCTGGAAGTGTCCGCGGAGTTCACTGCTGCCCTCCATTTTGTCTCAAGGAGCCACTTTGAGGTTGATTTATTCAAAAAAATCAGACTTTTCCGCATGATTTTTTGCTGGTTTTGGAGCCATTTCATCCTTTGGTGGGCATTTCTGGGCACATGTAGAACCCACAGTGCATGCCACTCTAAATTTTTTTTTGACATTTTGGGCCAGTTTTTTTGGCTTTTCCCCTCCACCCTGGAACCTTCACCCCTTTCCTCGTAGCCATAATGCCTCATTACTCACTGTTCCGCTACTCACAGCAGTAGGCAATGAACGAAACCCCCACGAGTAATGTGGTTCTCCTGTATATAATAGATGTATGCATGTGTAAAAGAAAAGTGTTGAAATAAGATATTTTAAAATATTTATTATTCACTATTATGTTTGAGAAAATAAATCACTGTCTTGTTTTACAAATTCAACTATCTAATATGGAGGAAATGAGTCTGCAAAAAATTATAACATAGTGGATATCCTTGCTGATGAGCTGCAGGCTAGATGGATGAAGTGCTAGATTTGCAAAGCAAATGACATTGGGCCCAGCTGAGCAAAGCCTAATTGTCTTTTCTGAGAGTTCAGAAAGCATAACAAGTTTTTCTGAGAGTTCTGAGGTTTGCTTTCAGATTTAACAATTTGGTCATAGAGGCCATAGGTTCTTTTTTCACCTGTTAGTAAATATGGTTTCAAAGTTACAAATTACAAGACTGTACAAGCTTCTTATAAGATGATTGTGCATTGCTAGTGCTTGTTCCACATTTTAAGAAGTCCCTTGGATTTAAGGCATGCCATTTTATATCATCCCCAGTTTATTTAAATCTATTCAGTAATGAAATTTAATAAGTAAACCTCAGTTTTTCTAAAAAATGTCATTGTTATAATACGTAGAACATAATAATTGCAGTGGGGGATGGGAATAAAGCCAGATTTTTCTTAGTAGTACAATATAATCTCATCTTTTAGTAGTCTTGCAGACATAAAGCATGTAGATAATCACATTTTTGGATGAAAATGAATCATATGTTTTACTGATATGATGCAGCAAAATATAAATTTAGATAAAACTGCTTTTATTAAGATACAGTTTTTCTTGGAATCCTCATAAAATCAGTTATGATTCCTCAGACTCAATCATATCTACTTCCAGCTGGTATAAATGCAAATAATTGTTTGGCTCTTTTGTGCAAATGCCAATATGTTTTAGATGGACAGGAGGGTGTTGACATATATTTGCTTTCTTCTAGGCATTCTCTCTGAGCAGGCTACACACAGTTCATACATTTTGAGGCATTTTTAGCATGAAAGAGAATAAACAGTTTCATACTTATCAACAGATCATAGCAGCCTGTCTAATTCTGGGCCAGTCAATTAACACAAGAAAATTATTCTTGTTAGTAAAGAACATGCTGAACGTTGCAATGAGGACAGGAAAAGATAATTAAAATCTGGGATATAATAAATCAGTTTTGTATTTTAGTCAATTTACTTCATATAAAAGTTTGTGGAGATTGTATCATATTTGTGCTAAGTTTACAAAGTTACTATGTTTCAGGTTCGGCCCTGCATATCTGGAAGCAAGTTAGGTTTTGAAAACAAGATGCCATGAAATGATTCTTCTTGATTTTAGAAAACCAGTCTAAGAAGTACGAGTTAATTACTACTCTGTCCTCCCTAGCGTCTTGATTAAAGACCCAGTTTCTCAATGCATAATCATCAATAGACAGGTGGTATTTCATAGAAAGGTTATATTTCCTCAGCAGGTCTTGGCATTGTTGAACCCCTCCCCTTTCTCTTAATTGTTACAGCCAGCACTGTTTAGTAAGACTGACATCTTCCTTGCTGTTTAGCCTACGCCAATAGTGAAGATAGTGCAGTTGGATCCTGGCTGCAATGGACAGCAAGCCCAATTCTGCCCTGATTAGGGCAGATTTATTTATTTAATTTATTTATTAGATTTATATACCGCCCTTCCGATAGGGCTCAAAGCGGTTCACAACATGAACCGCCCTGAGCGATGGTGTTCCTGGGGGAAGCCCTTGTGTCTTTCTCAGGAATTTATTCTGAAGGATCTCTAGGTCCGCCTTAGCCCCTCCCCCCAATTTCTGCTCTGTATAATATGTGGGCTAAGGCCTTAGCAGTGTAAACCGTAAGAGCAGGATTTACTAATTGTCCGCCTCTAGAATAAAAGAGCTTTTGCAGTTGAGTGATGCACCTGGCACTAGATAGTTTAGTACTGCCAGATAACATTTGCAATGTAATTTCTTATCAAAATTCAATCCCAGATACTTAAAGGAGTTAACCTGCTCCAAGGAATGGTCATCCAGTACCCATATAAAAGTCTGGGATCTTTCCCCCAAAACCACAACCTTGGGTTTTTGATAATTAGCCAATAACTTGTCCTCCTTGCAGTAATGTCCAAAGCTGGCCAGCATTTACTTTAGTCCTATTCTGTTTAGGGGGAGCAAAACCAGATCATCACCATGTAGTAAGACTGCTTCCTTACGATTTCAAACAGAGGGAGCAAAAAAGGAAGGGGATGGCATCCTGGTGACTAATGTCATCAACACATATATTAAAAAGAAAGGGAGCCCAATACAGCCCTGTTTTACCCCTCTGTTGATGTAGATGGTTTCTGTCAGGGCTCCATGTAACCAGCATCATGTTTTCCTGGTGCAGAATCCAAATGAGCCACAACAGCTTCTTATCAATGTTAGTTGCAATTAGTATAGTATATGCCACAACTGGTCTGTCCACCAGACTGAAAGCAGATGAGAAGTCAATAAAAGCTGAGAATATGTGCATTTGGACTCTTTGTCTATTTAGAAATTATATCAGATTGTACCTATGCCTAGTCAATCTTATTCCTACCTTTCCTAAAGCCTGCCTGTTCTTCATGAATGATGGAATTTTCTGACTACAATTTGTAAATGAGATGCCAAGTGTATATTTTGGAGGCCACATCAAAAAGAAAAATAGGCCTATAATTTTTTGGATCTGATGCATTTCCTTTTTTGTGCATTGGCACCACTATACTGGATAACCATCGGGTTGAAACATTACCTGATGAAATTATGTAGGTTAATAATTGGACCAAAATTGAAGCCCACCAGTCAGGATCCAGAATGAAATCTTCAGGTGGAATCATGTTCTTTACCAGGTGCTTTAATCTTCTGAAGGGTTAAATCACTTCCTTAACTTCAATTGTGGGAACTGGTGGCCACTCAGGTGCATCAGCAAGCAGATCCAGGGTTGTACTCAAATACAGAACATTACTATTAATAGTCAGAATGGTATAAGGGCCTAATTACATGTTACTTGTATAACAACCTGACATCTGCTTTACTCATGGAATATAAGCTTTGGGAAAGGGATTTGGAACAAAGAAGTAGAGGCAGGGGAAAGGATAGTTAACCCTTTCCCTGACTGCTGTTTCTGTACTCCAAATCATCACTCAAAGCCATGTTCACCACCTCTCTGGTGAGGTTCCAAACATGTGGTCTCTCTAACACGTTTGGAAACCCTATAAAGAGAAAAATTGCTTGAGAGGGAATAATTTGTAGTGGGAAGACAATCACTCTTAATCAACCTTGCCATTTTTCTGTTGTAAGCCTCTCCCGGAAACCTACATTTCTCCAGGAAAAGCAATTGTCAGGCATTTTTTTTTTTTAAGTGTGCATGTAATATGTAGTGCTGCCCTGAGAGCTAGCATGATGTAGTGAAGTATTGGATTTGGACTGGGGGGGTATGGGATCAAATCCCCATTCTACCATGAAGCTCAATTGGGGACCAGCTGAATGTATCTGTGTCTCAGGTTTGTTACCCACCTACAGGGTGGTTGTGAGGATAAAATAGAATAAACCTATGTACACAGACCTCAGCTCTTCGGAGGACAGATGCGATGCAAAATATGTCAGAAATTTTGGTCTAATAAAATTAACATCCTAACATTTCTTGTGACCACATATCTGTCACTGAAATGTTATTCAAACTATATGTTAGGAATACTCTAGATTCTGTAAATTCTGTGTTTTGCTTTTGCTAGAGAATGTCTGGATATTCTTTAGCAGAGTTCCTGATTTGGTTGTTAAAAGCAGAGTCAAGCATTTATGTGCATAATCAACTTGCCTATAACTTGTCCCACCACTTTTTGCCGCACCTTAGTGAACTTGGTGGTGTGCTGTAGGTATGGAGGAAACGGAGGAAGGAAAATGGGTTATTTAGTGAAGCATAGGGCATGTGATCAGTGTTTGTTGTTGTATAAAATCACAATCAAAATTGACAAAGTTGCTATTAAATACTATTTCCTGTGCTAAAAGACAGTCAGCATAAGCTGAAAAGAAACCTGTAGCAGTAGATTTGCACATAGACCTTAATTGGCCCAATTGACCTTCTGTGCTGTATTTACAATTGCCTTCAAATTGTAAGCAGATGTTTGAAAAACCTTCATTAATAGGTCCCTAACATCTGTTTCACCCGCAATATTGCCCACCAAAGCAGTTATAATTATAAGGGCACTTCATGCATCTTCTTACTGGCCTTGAATATTTGTGCTTTTTCCCACAATTTTAAAATAGAAAGTTATTGGCTTTTTAAAAATATTGCACACCATTTCTTGTTGATGAGCTTTATGTCTTTTTATTTGAAGAGCCTTCAGAAACATGCTGTACTGTACCATTATCTCCTTTGACATATGACATAATTAAACACATAAAGTAAACATAGCTCCACCTAGAACAGTCATAGGAAACCAATGTTTCACTATTAGATATTCTTTTAATGTGCTATCCCTTGCATTTATATGTATCTTCAGTTTATGAAGTCTTTTCAGAAAACTATGATGGTTGGTGGGGGCTTGAATATTAAACTTACTGGCTGACATCCAGTGCTCTTTTAAATGAGAAACACTTCCCTGATGGTCAAACAACATGTTTCCAACACGAGTGCCAGCGAACTCTAAAGAGTATTTGTGCTCTTGTGCAAGACAGCATACTCTTCACAATGAGTGCAGAGCATTATGGGGATGTTGAGAATGTCTGCGCTGGGCTGCTTGGGATATCAGCCACTGTTTGTTTTCAGATAATCCCATCATTTAGGCTTCTATTCAACAAATAAAGTTTTAAAATTGCGGCTGAAATCCTCCATTGTAAAACATAAACCCTATTCATATGTGCAACCAGAGTAGGAGAGCTGGTCTTGTGGTAGCAAGCATGACTTGTCCCCATAGCTAAGCAGGGTCTACCCTGCTTGCACATGAATGGGAGACTATATGTGAGCACTGTAAGATATTCCCCTTAGGTGATGGAGCTGCTCTGGGAAGAGCATCTAGGTTCCAAGTTCCCTCCCTGGCATTTCCGAGATAGGCCTGAGAGAGATTCCTGCCTGCAGCCTTGGAGAAGCTGCTGCCAGCCTGTGTAGACAATACTGAGCTAGATGGACCAATGGGCTGACTCAGTATATGGCAGCTTCCTATGTTCCTAGTACATAAAGTCTACATATAGACTGGAGTGGAATCTATCCCCACTTGGTCAGAGATGTACCTACCCTGCTTCTAGGCCCACCTCACATTCACATACTGTTTGTTTATTTTGCTTGCTTTCTTGCTAAATTCTTATGCCACTTTTTGCATGCATGCCAAAGTGGCTCACAATATAATCAGACAAAACATATGATTAAAGCTATCTACAAAATAAAACCACATATTAATACAATAATAACAGAGACTCCGCAATATCCTCCAGAGGCTCAGCCATGACTTAACCAGTCAATGAAACTGCAAGAGGGAAGGGGCAGTCTGAATCTCCTAAGAATTCCAGAGCCTGAGCTTGACCATAGAAAACCCTATACAGCTTCTCTTTCTCTCTCTCTCTCTCTCTCTCTCTCTCTCTCACACACACACACACACACACACGGACGGATCTTAAGCAGATAGTAATCACATGGGAGCAGACAGTACTCAAGATACCCTGAGCTCAAATCATTTAGAGTTTTAAAGGTAATGACCAACATCTTAGACTATGGCCCAAGTACATTAGGCACAGTGTTTAATGGGGTTTGTGTCCATAGACTCCAACAGGTGTAAGTCTGAATCTAGGGGAAAACTGGGATTTGGTTTCCACCCACTGGACTCCATGCATGTAGGACCTATTTAAATATTATCGTCACATAGGACCTGGAGTGGGTGATCAGGATCCTATTTTCCCATAATGAATAAATTGTACAGACTTTGAAGAGCTAAATAATACATATGTATAATTGGCATGCACAAGGTGCTGAAAGTTTTTGTTTTATTTATTTATTTAAAATATTTATACCTCGCCCCACCATTACACTACTGCTCGGGGTGGCTCACAACATTGAAAATATAGATACAGTATAAGTAAAAGATTAATAAAATTAAACAAGTTTTTAAGAACCCAAGCTAAAACCACATTTAAAATTACAAATATCAGAGGTTTCAAATTAAAAGTTATTTCTAAAAAGCTTAAAACTAAGAACTTAAAAAAAACACCCTACCAGTAAGCAGCGGATAAAACATTTAAAAGCCTCTTTTTTTAAAATGTGTCTTAATTGTTTTTTAAAACACTGAGGGGTGGAGCATGGCGAAGCTCTTCCAGGAGGGCGTTCCAAAGGCCACAACCCCAAAAGCTCTTTCTCTAGTCCCTGCCAGTCAGATCTCTGTGAGTGTCAGGGCCATGAGCAGGGCCTGGGATGTCTAGCAGAGGACCCTGGCAGGTTCATATGGTTGAATGCGGTCTGACAGGTACCCTGGCCCCAAGCTTTGTAGGGGTTTAAAAGTCAAAACCAGCACCTTGAATCTAGCCCAGAAGTGGACTAGACAGATTTTAAAAACCACAAAACTCACTGGGTGATTCTGGGACAGGGATATTGTGAGGATAAAAATAACCATGTACACTACTCTGAGCACCTTGGAGGAAGAGTGGGATATAAATGTAATACATAAAATATGTCTAAAACAATTGAAGTTTTTGTACACAGTAGATAAAAATAAAAATGACAGCAAATGTTCATAGTATAGCATATATGGCACACTGCCTGGAGCAGATTTTGTGGAAATGGAATATTGGAATGTTACATGTCACTTGACAGAAATTAGGATTTACTGTTTGTTATTCTTTCCATGTTTAGGAAGCAACATTGTAGAGTGTGTACCATTAGCAGAGGTGTATCTAGGGGAAATAGCGCCTAGGGCAAGCACTGAAATTGCGCCCCCTGTCCAAACATCTGACACCCATCTTTCAGATAACTTTACTATAATATCAGCTCAAAAATACAAGTCAAGCTCGCTAATCTTTTAAAATTTCAAAAACTATTTAGCAGTGGACGTAGCCAGACCAAAAAATGCTGGAAAACAACAAATTTCAGTATGCTGGGGCTCATGAAATACCCAAATACTATGCTGAAGTGTACTTGGAAAACTAAACAGAAGTGCCTATCTAATTCTCTACTATGCACTGTAGCATCACTATTACATAAGTTTTAAAAATAAATGGAGAATTTGGCTTTTCCCAGATACTCTGAAAATAATCAAAGGATATGCAGAGTAAACTGTGTCACTGCTTGGAATATATTCTAGTATTTCAGAAAGACAGTTCAAATAAGAGAAAGAGAACAAGAAACTCCCAGTGGGCTTTAATACTAAGAATTTCACACTGATTCAAAGATAAACTCACCATTAATAGCCATATTATCACATTTAACTCACATTTAACTCACTTATCACAAGTTTTTGTTGTTGTTGTTTCCCTTCTTTTTCTTGTATTTATGCTGGCCTTGGGCCGAAATAAACAAATACATACATACACACATACACACTTATCATAAGAGGCAAAGTAAGAACAAATGAATACAATCCTAGATCATAAGCTTCAACTCAGTATTCACAACCCTGATTCTCTGTACATAGTGCCAAACTGAATATGTGTACAGTGACTTATATTATATTAAATTTTAAAAATATTTTTTACCTGTAGCCCCTTTGGGGTGCTTCCTATAGCCCGTGGGGGTGGGTCTGAAAAGGTTACCTCTCCCTCCGCAGGCCTCTGGGGCCTCACAGGGACTATTTGAGCATGTGCAGTGACCATTTTTAAAAATAATTGTGTTTTTTTTTTAAATGGCTGCTTAAAAAAAAAGGCCACTGCACATGCTCAAATGGCTTCTGCATGGCCTGGCATGGCCTAGGGCCTCACAGAGGCCATTTGAGTATGCACGGTGGCCATTTTGTTTTTGGTGGCCATTTTTTATTTTTTTATTTTAAGAAATTGCGCCCCCCCTTCAAGTGGTGCCCGGGGCACATGCCCTGCCTACCCTACCCTAGATACGCCCCTGACCATTAGGAGTGGAAGGTGGAGAAAGGATTGTTTGTGTCTAAGCTTGTTCAGAGAAGAGATGAGAAGAAAGCATAAAACCTTTAAATCAGTCATACATTGCCTGACCCTAATGGGAGGGTCTGCTGGAGGAAGTAACCATGGCTCACATGGTTCCTGCTTCCAGGTGTTATTACTGCGGTGTGGCATACTGACTTTGCAGATTTAGCAGTATCTCTATAGTGGCACATATTAACTTAGCCATAGAACCCTTCACATGCAGACATGTCCCATTCTGTTGTATGAAAGGAAAATCCGCCCCCACGACGCCACTGATTGTGTGGAGTTTATATAAACTATAATTGTTTTTCTTTATTTTAGAAGAAATTGTTGTTAATTTCAATGTGTATGCTCCTTAAATGTTGCTGTATAGGAATTTTAATTGTGCTGGAAAAGGCCTGCTTCCTTGAATATAATCTCATGGGTTCACATTGGACTATGTAGAAACAGTAGCAGTCATTATAAGCTGGCAAAATGTCCATGATTGCAGATCATTTGCAGATTTGTCTAAAATTATACTTCAGTAAGGAAAACAGCTCTATCAATGTGTAAAAATTGCCATTCACTTCTCTGGTTTTGACCTGTTGATCTTTCTAATATTTAGTTACGCTCACATGTGGTAGTTCTGCTGGGAGGGGGAAAAGGCTTTAAAAACTGTTACATTCTTGTTGGAGATGTTAAGAATCTTTTTAGAGTTGAGCTGTGCCCATTAGTTAAGGTGCAAGTCTCTCTTCTATTAGAAACATTTTAAAAGAAAATTTTATTACTCTGCCATTTTAATTCTCGTTGGAATAAATTTGTTTTCGAAAACTGTCAGTGCAGACCTTTCCTCTGTGTGTAAAATTGTCAGAATTGGACAAAGCATTAAAAGAGTAATAAGCTTGTAACCTGAAAATAACTATAATAACGTATAAAGACTGTAGCTCTGCCTGCATTTATTGAAAGCTTAAATCCATAAGTGCATTCTGGATGGCAATTTACCTCTGTCAGCAATGGCTGACAGCAGTGTCCTAAAGCTCTGTACTACAAGTTCAAAATAACTCAATTTTTCCCATAACTAATGTAGTAACCACAATGTTGGAAGGAGCATTTTACACGTTAGATTCCATCATGGTCCTGAGAAAAATGTTCAGCAGTTTTGTTCCCCAAACTTCTTTAAGCCCCAGGAAGGAAGCTTCCATAGACACCAGTGTAAGCTTCTCTCTTAGGAATTATAGCAACCCTAGGGAAGCAGTTTTCATTGATGCTGTAGTATGCAGAGGCACACCTACCCCTGGACCTTGGGGCCCCCTCCAGGGTTTGGGGAGGTCTCCAAAGGCCGGGGGGCTCCTGCTGCTACCCCACACTCGCTGCAAGGCCAAACCACCAATTTTTTTCAATAATTCTAGCCACTGGGGGGTGGGGGGTGAACCGAGCAGGCCTCCCACCATGTCAGCAGTGGCGAGAGCAGGAGTGGCTGCTGAGCCTGACCGACCGGTCCAGTGGCCCCTGAGAACTACAGGGCGCTCCTGCACCTGCGCAGTTATAGTAGAGTGATGCTCTATTGCAAATGTGCAGGCATGCTGGATAGCCTCACAGTTTTCAGAGGCTGCTATGCCAGACGGTCAGGCCCAGCGGCCTCTCCCACTCCACTCACTACCACTGCCGCCACCACAGGGAGAGACCAGGGAGGCCTGCTTGGCTCACCACCCTGCCCCGGGGGGCTAGAATTATTGAAAAAAATCAGTGGTTTGACCTCATGGCAGCAGAGGAAAGCTCGCAGCCACAGCAGGGGGCCTCGCAGCAGGTACAGTCTGAGCACCAAAATTACCTAGGTATGCTACTGGTAGTATGAGAGGAAATTTTAAATGTTTGCCCATGCACTGTGGTCCTGATCCTGATTACCCCCTGCTGTGGCTACTATTTTGCTTATGGGAAACAAAACAAGCAGAAATAATGTCTGTTTTTACTCTTACTTCCTCTTCTGAAGCATGAACAACAATAGAAGCAGAATATTTCCCCATTGGTGTACAGGAAGTCCTCAGACTTACAACACAATTGGTTGCTGAAAATTGTTTCTTAAGTTTAAACATCTTAACTTGGGACCTATTTTTCCATAGGAAATAATTAGCTGATATAGTGGCGATGAAATACGCATGATGACACTCAAAGCAAATCTCATTTGTAGGCCTTCTTTTTATTGCATATAAGAGAAAGTCTTATTAGACAGTCTCATAGAATTCTAATGAAGCATGGGGTCAAGGCCAATGTGGTCTGTCAAACAGCTAAGACCTTAAGGCAACATTTAGTGAGATCAAGACTATATGATAGAAAATGTGGAACTAAAGCTTGCTCAGTGTGTGAAGACTTGTAAACAGAAAGGTTTTGTTTATAAGATCACTTGTGTAGACCGTGGTGAATGTTATGTTATGGAGAAACTGGAAGGCCACTACTGGCTAGGTTTAAAGAACACCTGGCAGAGGCAAAGTATATTAATAGAGAGAGACCTTGGTCCATACACATGAGAGACAGACATAAAGGAATAACTATGTCACTCAAAATGTGTATTTTGGAAATAGAACGTTGCACCCTTAAAATAAAAATCATAGAAGCATTGTATATTGATACAATGACTGAAACCAAGGATGAATGGCAAAGAGGAACTCAAAGAAATTCTGAGATATATTGGCCTCTAAAGGGTGCACTGTTTAGCTTGCTCCTTTTCTCTCCCCCCTCCTTGTTGGTATTGTGATTGGGAAAGTACTCTTATCTTTTCTCCCTGGTTTTTCTCAATAACTTCAGGTGGCTGGGAGAGTTTCCACTTCTGCTATATAAGGATGCTGGTACAAACATTGTTAAATGTCAAGTATTGATAATGATGCTTTTACGTCAAAACATCTGCTATGTTTTTTCTTGTTCACAGAATTTTGTTGGATTCTTTACAGAATTTTGTTGGATTAATTTTCTTTTATACGCAATAAAAGGTTCTACAAAGGAGATAGGAATAATATTATAAATTGGTTTTGGTTCTTGAACCAAGGCATGATCCCTTACTTCTTTCTGTTGATATCTAAAGTGGTAGTGTGTCACTCACACACATAAAGCAGATAAATTGATTATAGATAATTAGAAGTTGCTCACCCTTGCTTTCCAGTCCCTTTCTGGTTCTTTTTCACTTTTCAATGGAAGGAAGGGACACAAGCGGATAGCTGACCTCCCTCTCCCTCTTCTTTCTCCTCCTCCTCCTCCTGGGCACGTGTGCTGAGCCAGGAGCAGAAGCAGCAGTGGAAGAGCTTCTCTGACAGGCAAGTCATCCAGTTCCTCTATAGCCTCAGATTCAGCAGCAGCAATCACGTCTCCCAGTCTTGATAATATGAGCCTTAACTTGCCGCCACCTCCTCTAGCCCCCATACACCAGCAGTTGTCTAGTGGAGCCTCCCCTCCCACCGCAAATGTTATAAAGTTGAAACACAGTTGTAAAGTTGAAACAAGATGACAGTTTACAAATGTCTTAAGTGAACACCTACTTTTCTGATATGTGGTCCATACCCTAAAGTTGGGGTTGGGGAGTGAACAGTTTTTTTCCAATGTCTTGTGAACTCACCTTCTAGTTCCAGTTCTTTGAGTTGTTTTTAGATAATGTCACAAAATTCCTATGGGTTACTAGATTTGTAAATTGTTGCCTAGTATAAAAGAGAGAAATACTTCAAACAATGTGTGTATTATATCCTTCCCGCACCCCACCCCCCAGTCATCAGCTAAGCGAAAATATGGGAAATTTGTAAATATTGGTGAATTTTAGTAATTTTTAGGTAATTTATTGTGTAAACATACATAATTCAGATTCAAAGAAAAATATCTAGACTCTTTAGATATATAAAGGCTGATCTAATGCTTCAAACTATAACTAAAAGTGGGCTAGTTTTGTAAATTATGCTTATGCTGTACTAAAGTAAACAGGATTTACTCAATTAATCAAATTTACAGATTAGCTCTTTATTGATCACAACTATTTTATGCTGAAGATCAATGGTAATGTACTTTGAATCTTTAATTGTTAATCCTTTTTTTTTAAATGTACCATTGATTGGTATAATCCTTGCTAATATAGAATTTAATTCTTCTGTGCTAAAAGTACTTTCTGAACTCACTAAATCCTTTTGTAGAAGCAGGCAAGCAAATTACCATTTAAAAAAAGAAAGCATACCCTGTGGCAAAAAAAAAGTATAATACAAATTGAAGTCAATTACTTTAATACTGATTTTCTTATATTTGTTACATTTGTGGCTATATACAATAGTTGTGAATAAAACTGCAGTATTTGGGAATACCCTCTTCAGTTTAATAGTTCAGTACTATGGAAGCATGGTTTAATTTCACTGACTTGACCCTCCGTCCCCTCCCAACAGGTGACTGGGAAGAAGGATGCCAGAGCAGCACTTTTCCCTTCAGCAAGTGGGATAGGGAGGGTGCTCCACTAAGACAGCAGCAGACAAGTAGCTATTGTGCACACTGTTTCAGGATTAGTGTGCCTTCCACACACACCAACTGAGCTGATGTATTTGGGGTGTTTTGCGTGTCTGCTACTATCTCTTGTGTGCGCAAAAACCATGATCCATATGTACTCCTCACTGGATCAAGGTCCTTATCTCCCCAATATATTTTGCTTATGCAATTGCACATAAGTACCGTATTTTATGGACTATAAGACTCACTTTTTTCCTCAAAAAATATCCGCCAAAATTCAGGAGCGTCTTATATGTTTTAACAGTTTAATATGTTAAAACTCTGAAAAACTGGATTAAAATTAAGGTGCGTCTTATAGTCCGTAGCGTCTTATAGTCCGTAAAATACGGTAAATGTGAAAGACTGATGGATACTTTATGTATGTATGTATGTATGTATGTTGATTGATTTTGTAGGCCACCCCAAACATCCATCTCTGGGCAGATTATTTGTTAAATTACTCATGAGAAGTCCTATTGCAAGTAATGGGGCAAGTTAATCAGTCACTAACTTGTCTCATCAGTTTTAATGGGACTATTCATGAATGTTCTTTCTTTTATAGCAAATTTATTTATTTATTTATTTATTTATTTATTTATTTATTTATTTATTTATTTAATAGCAGATGGATGACCATTTTACCCCCACCATAAACTTACTGCATTTTCTCATCTTGACTTCAGTTATATGGTCCATTGCACTGAATGCTTGAAATTAAAACAGTCGTCCTCATCATTCATACTTGTAAGAAGACGCAAAAGTCAACAAAACTGACCAAATTTGGCAGTGAATTGGGAACACTACTGTTATTCTGTGACCAAAGGAGTACCTAGAATTTTTAGAAATAACAACATATTATATTGATACTAGCTGGGCCAGCCGCAGAGCATCTGCGTCTCTAGTCCACCGCCATCATCTTCTCTCCCCTCCCCCCGCCCCCAACTCCAGAGCTCCTGCCTTTTGGCTGGCAGGTGAGCCAGAGAGGGAGGCTGCGCTGCCTTCTCCGCTGCCCGCTGCCACTCCTCCCCAGTGCTCTTGCCTTTTGGCCGGCAGGCAGGCTGGAGAGGGAGGCTGTGCCACCCTCTCCGCCGCCCGCTGCAACCTTCGCCATTTTCTTCCCCATCACCATGGCTAATTGGCAGTTGCTCGCAAACTCTTGTGAGAGCTGCCACACATGGGATTAACCACAGGTATTATATAGATATTGCATGTTTCATTGAGGTAGTAGTTTGCCTAGATAACTTTAATAATTCAAGCTGCTCTAAAAAGAGTGTTTTTAATCACTGCATACCTTATATATTGTGCTATTCCCATTTGTGCGCCCTTATTTCACTTTTCAGAAGCTTCTCTTGTCATCACGTTGAATGTTAAATGCTTTGTTCCATGTCATGATAGTTCTGAACTAGATTTTTTCTGATTTGTCTCTTGCTTGAGGCTTTTGTAGCGTTTGCATCCCTGCCTTCCACAATAGTTTCAACCGTCAGTCAGGTTCTGAGAGTTAGAGAGAGCTCTAAGCTTCCTTTGAGACTAGTAGTTGCTTAGTGCTTTCTAGTTAGTAGAATTACAGGATTTTATCCTTGCGAAGTCCTCATTCCAAGCCACAGAGTTGTAGATTGTTTCAAACTGCTTGAATTGGTCTGCTTAATTCCCTGAGTCACATACGTAATGTGGGAATATCCAGATATATTTTGAAAGGTTTTAGTTTAAATTACTCCTCTGATTTATTAGCATTCGTATATTATTAGCCAATTGCATAGATTGTTATCACTTAGAAAGCCTAAACTGAATTTACTAAATTTCTGTTAAACATAATAGTGTAGATTTCAGTAATGTTTGTAAATTATCTTAGAACATAAGAAAACAAACCTAGTTCATTCATCCCTATCCCCTTCCTTCCTTCCTTCCTTCCTTCCTTCCTTCCTTCCATGAAAGAGGGTGTCCACTCCTTTCATTATTGGTTCTTCTTAACTCTATACATTTCTACAATACATGAATTAAATATGGACATAATCCATCCCCAAATACTTTTCTACCTGATCTTATCATCCTGCTGAGGGTACCACTTTTGTACTTTATTGTGCCTGTTTGCTGAACTACTGGTCATTTGCTCCTAACTCAGCTTCAATTGGCAATTGAAACAGGCATCCATAAATTCACTTTCCAACTCGCACGTGGTAAGTGCCCCCAGCCCTCTGACAAGCAGGACATGAAGCGCCACACAGATCTCTCCAGATCTCATTTCCACTGCCATTGTTGAGAAGCTAAGAAACAGCAGGAATCATTTCTGAGCCAGCAGGAGAAGGCTCCCACTATTTCTTACCATCTCCATATCCCATTGCAAATGACAGAAGACCTGCTTCCCTCCTAAGTCCTCTGTCGGTGTGCCAGGAAAGGATTTGAGGGAAGAGAGGGAATTGGTAGAAGCCACAAACAATGGCTGGCTAGTGAGCCACCTAATGGCGGAGCAGGGAAATGGCTTGACTACCAAGCCAGAGGTTGCCAGTTAAAATTCTGGAAACACCTATATTGGGCAGCAGCGATATAGGAAGTTGCTGAAAGGCATCATCTCATACTTCACGGGAGGAGGCAGTGGAGGAGCCAGCGTGGTGTAGTGGTTAGAGTGCTGGACTAGGACTGGGGAGACCCGAGTTCAAATCCCCATTCAGCCATGATACTTGCTGGGTGACTCTGGGCCAGTCACTTCTCTCTCAGCCTAACCTACTTCACAGGGTTGTTGTGAAAGAGAAACTGAAGTATTATTATTATTTTTTATTTATTATTTGTTTGATTTATATACCGCCCTTCCAAAATGGCTCAGAGCGGTTTACAATTAAAACAAACCACTAAACAGTAAAGAGCTAAAACGAATTAAAAAACAATATAACAATTAACAATTTTAAAACAACAATTAAACAAGTATGTCTCTGGGCTCCTTGGAGGAAGAGCGTGATATAAATGAAATAAATAAGCAAACAAACCCCTCCTGTATTCTAGCAAAGCCCAGTTACATTTCTGATAACAAAAGTATGTAGCAAGCTGTACAGTAAATTTGTGTTTTTAATAAGACTAGGAGGTTTATCCTATTGTTTATAAAGCAAATACTTTAACTCGTGTTTCAACTTTTGCTTTGCGTTTGTTTCTAAGTGTTAATATTAGGAAGGGCTTCATAAACTGTAAAAATGTCTGATCAGCACATTACCCATTTCATGCCTGTAATATGTGACTATCTTTATACATAAGGCAGTTCGATAACACTTAACTCTGTAGGTTATGATGACCCCTTTTTTAGTCACTCTGAGTGTTACTCTCTAATTGGCTGACCTTAGTAACCTGATAGTAATTGATATTCTGCAAAGGAAAATTAAGTGCAAACTTTGTTACCATTCAGAAGGAAAAATGACCCCAATCCTGTACATGCGTATGAGAGTGTTAATCTGATAATACTGATGCTTTTCAAGTTTGCTATCAATATTCTTTAAATTCTAAAGCATGGTTTCTAGTACCAAATTACCTTTTCTTTAAATTCTAAATCATGGTTTCTAGTACCAAATTACCTCTTCTCATATGTTATTTTGCCTTAGGGTTACAGAATTGTCACATTTCTGTCTTAAAGGTATATGGTGATTTTTCATCATTTGGCATTTAGAATGAATATTCTGCTTTCCTTAGTAAATGTATTTGCCTGCTAATATTTCACTATATTGCAAGTATATTTCAGGTTATTTCATATTTTATTTGACTAGACAATTATAAATGATATGGAGCTTCTCAAAAATATCATAAAAAGATCAATTTTATGTTTTTATTGTCATTTAGATCTACATCATTCTTATGCCTACTGGAGCTCTGATGCAGTTCTGCCAGAGTTTTAAGCCAGAGTTTAATCAGAGTTTTCTGATTAATTTCACTAGAGAAACAAATCTGTGCCCAGATTACGGTCTTCCACTGAACAGGAATGGTGTCCTCTGTATGTACAATAATTCATGTGCCCTTTTTAGTTTACATGTATCAGCATAATTCAGATTATCTCTGAACTCAAAAACCCCTGACTTGTCATCTTTTATAATATAATTTGCATTGTGACAGGGTTGGTTCCTGTGTTGTATTTTGTATGAACAGCTACATGCTTGTGTGAGATTGAGCATATTTTCTAATATGCCTGTGCAGTGTATGTTTGTCCAGATAACATACTGGAAAGTTGACCTTCCTCTCTTATTTTCTGCCCTATGTGACTGTCTGAATCAAAAATAAAAACTGTTACATGTCTATTCATGTTAGAAGTACATAATGTAATAATTTAATTTAAATAAATTTAGAAGTTTACTTGTATGCCTATGGGTGTGGCCACAACTTCAGTAGACACACAGTGAGACAAAGACAGGGCCCCCCAGAACTATCTACTCTACTTAACCCACAGGAAAGGTGGCCATGCACAATCTATTCAGTTAACAAAATACAAACAGTTTATTGTACTCACCACAATCAGACAGATGGCAGCAGAGATGGTGCAAATTTCTTTCCAGCTAGCTGAAGTTGACCAGAATTCAGGAGAGCACACAGGCTTCCTCTGAAGAGCTGGAGATCCTTATCACAATTGTCTTTAAACTTTTAAATCCTTTTCCCTCATTGGAATCCATGTCCAAACATGTCACAGCTTGTTTACCACTTCTTAACATGCATATTGATTGGCTAAAATCCAGTCTCCTAATTTTGCGCGTACCCCTAATTGATTATTCCCCTTTTGCTCACAAGCCCAGTATATTTGTCTTACTTTCCTTGCAACACCTGTTGTTGTTTTTCTGTGTGCATGTAGAAATTCCCCTTTGTCTCCTCTATGTTGTAAGGCCTAATACTTCCTGAGAAATGGCTACCGTCTAGACCAGGGATTCTCAACGTGTGGGTCCCCAGATGTCATTGGACTTCAACTCCCATAATTCCCAACCAAAGGCCACTGGGGCTGGGGATTATGGGAGTTGAAGTCCAAGAACATCTGGGGACCCACACGTTGAGAATCCCTGGTCTAGACAATATTGAGACATCAGTTGACATGAAAGAACAGTCTCTTTAAAAGCCTAAAACGTTGATCAAACCAAGCTAATTTCTTTCCAGTCTATCTATCTATCTTATATATATTTAATTCTTTAAGACATACCTGTGGCTAATCCCATGTGTGGCAGCTCTCGCAAGAGTTCGTGAGCAGAAGCACCTGATTGGACAGTGGGCATTCCATATGCAGATAGGGAGGAGGAGCCTGTGATGGTTAAGGTCAGTTGGAATGCAACTGTTACTGGTTGGAAGATGTTCTTGATTGTAGAGGAGAGGAATCTCTATATATGAAAGGATAGTGGGCAGGGGTCTGCGAAGAGGGGTTGTGAGGGAGGAAAGAGCCCCTTCAGTAGAAGGAGGCTACTGTTGTGTGAATTAGATGAGGAAACAAGATGAACAAGATCTGTTAACTCAGGAAGGGACAGAAAGAGAGAGAGAGAGAGAGAGAGAGAGAGAGAGAGAGGAGGGGAAGACAGACGGGGGGAGCGAGTGGAGGAAAGAGAAAGAGGGAAATAGAGAAAGAAGGAAGGGCGAGGGATGGGCCTGAGCCTGTGACCTGAGGAGAATGAGTGGCCATGGCGGCAACAGCAAAGTATGGCCCAGTCAACCACTACTGTGGTTTGGGCCATTAGCAGGGAGAGGCAGGCAGAAAAGGGACGGGCCCAGGCCTTTCAGTGGCCTGAGGGGAACGAGTGGTGGTGGTGGCAGTGAGGAAGGGCTGGTCAGCTGCTGCTCCTGCTCCTGTGAGGAGGAGCAGGAGCGGGGCTGGGGTAAGAGTGGGAAAGTCTCCGAGGATAGGAGGCTGCAGCATGGCAATAAACGCCAGCAATGCTGCAGCCGCAACCAAGTGGGGTGATGGGGATGGAAGCAACCAGATGGAGGATGAGGATCAGGAGTGCAGCTCAGGTGAGGGTCAAGAGATCTCTGAGGTGAGGGGGGCTGTGGCAGGGTGTGAGGGGAGCAATCAAGTACTAGTGCGTAGATGCTCTGCGCGGGTTAAGCTAGTACAATTTTTTTTTAACCACTTATCAATAAGTTCTACAGTAATCCATATTTCATTTACATACATACATGCTTTATAATGAATGAAGTTCTGCACATTGAAAACATCAGAATCCTCTATATCAGTTTAGCCATTGAGGGAATATCCTAAATATGGAGCCTAATAAAATACCTCTTATTCTGTCAGCTAGGGTTAAAATCTCATGTACATAAAAAAGCTCACACTTTAGCCCCAAAGACGCCCAAAACAATTGAATACTGTTAAGTAGCAGGTAAATACTCTG
Source organism: Hemicordylus capensis (assembly GCF_027244095.1). Lineage (NCBI taxonomy): Eukaryota > Metazoa > Chordata > Lepidosauria > Squamata > Cordylidae > Hemicordylus > Hemicordylus capensis. The sequence goes on along the minus strand of NC_069659.1, from coordinate 91,152,365 downwards.
TTTTCCTTGGTCATCTTGGGTTTTTTCTCCTCAAACAAGAACTGTTCCCAGAGAAGACCAGCCCCTCTAAAAGTTATTGTCAAACTAGGTGATTAGTTCTGTAATTGTGCTGGGTGCAGATGGGAGTTGCAATGCACATCATTTGTGCTCTACCTGTTGAGGAGTTGGGGCGCATAATTATTATTAATATTTTGAAAGATTTGTATCTGACATTTTTGGCGCCAGGTTCTTGCAAGGCTGCTTATAAAGTGGATGCCACAATAAAACAATTACAACACATAATAAATACATCCAAACAGCAGCAACATAGCCATATGAGTGACTAAAAAGCTACAGAAAGAATATTAAAAACATCATTAAAAGCAAAATGGGTGTCCTAACAGCATCCTTGCAGCTGCATCTTGCACAATTGAAGCTTTCTGAGTTCTCAGATGCAGCCCCATATAGAAAGCATTACACTGTCCAGCCTAGGTGGTACCAATCCATCCATGACTTCAGTGCTTGGTGTAAAGCCAGGTCCCCACAACATCATCTTCTGGGTTCAATCCTCCAGGTAGGACTGGAGCCACTGTAACATGGTAGTTAAAGTATACATGCCATGTCTTCATTGAGAGGCACTTCCAATGGGGATCAAGGGAGGCAGTTGAAACAACAACAAAACAACAACTGCAAAATAGAGGTTTTATTCCAACACATTTTGATTAATTAATATAGTTTTCAAGGAATATCTATGCATAATAAAATATAACATGAAATCTGTACATATACACTTTAGGAAGTACATAAATATATAAAATACATCATATGTTCTATCTATCCCATTATTAAAATATCTCCATACTTTAAACATAAAACTTGATTATTCAAACCATTAAATATACAAGAATAACCCATAATATGCAAATATAATAAACCAAAAATATTTGCTAAAACATATAGAGGAAACCCCTTCGACCTAGTAAGACCATATATACTAGAGAGATCCAACACCTACTTTAAAATGAACACACACACACACACCTCTCTTTACACGCACAGTTGCAACCCAAGATTTCTACCTTTGGCAACTTAGCTGCATGTTGAGTTGCGTGTTCTCTTCATGATTGCTAACCCTTTATTAGCTAAATTAATGCGTAAAGGTAGGGGCATGGATTTTAAGTATTTTGACATGAGTGGGAGTGTACCTAGTCAGAAAAGAGAGGAAGGACCTTCCTTGCACTCCCTTTCCATGACAGTTACTCCTGTTAACTGAGCAAAGAGATACCTTCTAAAGTGGTGATTCTCTTATATTTAGTACGGGGAGAGCAACACGCCCTCTCCAGCCCCAGCCCAGCATCCCTCCAGTGGCTGTTGCGGTTACCTGCCTTATGTTTCTTTTAGGTTGTGAGCCCTTTGGGTACAAGGGGCCATTTTATTTGTGTATTTTTCTTTGCAAACCACTTTGAACTTGGGTTGAAGAGAGGTATATAAATATTCGTAGTAGTAGAAGTCTGACTTTTCAGCACCTTTTTGCAATGTTTTTGTTTGACTTTGTTCAATGATACTCATTAAGGCCATTCACACAACCATTTTACCTAGGGCTGGGGGGGAAGGTGGGATCATTTCTACCTTCCCCCACACGACTGCCACTCCATGCTCACACACGATTGCCGCTGCAGCAAGCTGCATAGCAAGAGAGAAACAGAGAAATACTGCCCAGCCACCAGGAATCCCACTATGCACAGTGTTGTGCATTGTGGAAATTTCAGAGGACAGGTCTCTCCTTCCCCCGGCCTCTGTGGTAGCAATGGCTGCCAGCAGCCCATGCTCCCACACAACTGTGCGGTGGGCACTCTCTTACCTCACTTTTAGCCCAGGTTAACAATCCAGGCTACATGGGGAAGAAGCACCAGGATTGGGACTGATCCCGCAGTTCTCACAATCAGGTCTACCTGGATAGGGCTGTGCTAGCCCAGGTAGATCTGGTCGTGTGAATGACCTCATTGTCTGACTCGAGTCTGAAATAATTGATAGCTGGAAAAATATGCCAAATCCAAATATGAACTTATTGTGTGGATGTATCAGTGGTTTGTTTTCAGAGCTGAGCATGTAATAGTGTTATACGCTGAGAGTTTACATATTGGAAAAGTTAATCCTTAGATAACAAAATATATACAGTAAAATACTCTGAAGAATGGAAATATTTTTGAACATTCTATACAGTATTATAGACATATTCTAAGACATTTTTACTGGATTTAATTAGACAACAAATATCTATACAAAAATACATGTTCTTAATGCCCATTAAAAAAAGTTCTCATCATTTTGTTTAAATTTGTTTTATTTATTTTTTTGAAATGAAAAGTTTAGTGTCTTAAATGAAGTATCTTAATTTTACATATAATATAAAGTGAACTTTTAGGGCCTTGCACTTTTAATGAATCATCTTATTGTCAACATTCAGAATCCAATAGTGTGCCTTTTGGTGACGTTGTTTAGAATTTTAATGCATTTTAGTTCTCATTCGGCATGGCCTATGTGCTCCTCACGGGAGAGTCTTTAGAAATAGGATTAACTTCTAGAGGAATGCATTAGCCATGCCACAGAAGTAGGCAAAGCTCTAACCAGCCTGATAGATTGCTCTATGCTTCAAATCTTCCTAACTCACCCCCTCCCTTTTTTATTGACAGCTTCTCATTGAGCTCCTAGAAGCATTAGTGTATTTAGGAGTTAGATGTTTTGTATGATCCTAGGCTGATCTCATATTCGCTTTCTGAAATTAATTCGACACTGCTTTACATGTTAATCCTCAAGGATTGATTTTGGGAAGGTCAGAGTAGAGCAGTCTCAGAAAATGGAATAAAAGCTCTACTTAAAACAGCTCATTTCAGTTCCCAGAATTAAGTATAGATGCCTTTTCATTGTGGCACTTAGCCAGCTGTAGGAGTCTTGGTCCTCTTGCAGAATATATCAAACAGCGTTGTTTGATGTGAGCTGCAGAAAGTTGAACTAATTAAGTTTAGCTTCATTAACCAATTGCAGTTTGCAAATTGCACAACTAAACTTGAAAGCCTGGGGAATAATAGACTGTCCAGTCTTCTTTGGACCATAAAGCTTCATAATTGAATGATGCTTTAATGACAACATGAACAGAGTTCTAAAAAAATTAAAACAACTTGTCCCTGGATTTTTCTCTTGTATGCTTTGACTCTGCTTTCTTGCATAGTCGCTAAAGCAGAAAGTAGACAAGCACAGCAAGAAGTTCACAGTATGTGGCAAGTAGATATTTGTTCATTAGAGATAATGTCTGTAGTATACAACTAAACTATCAACAAAGACCAATAGCTGCATTGCGACAAATGTGTGGTAATACATTTTAATAAAAGAAAGCAATGTAAATATGGAATTAATTAAATGTATTTGCAAGTGTGATTATGTAGTTTTTGAAATGCTAAAATATTACCACCATTAATCATAACTAAGATTTTGCATGTGTAAATATTAATGTATTTCCAGATTAAATATATATGCCTCACTGTTTATATAAATCACAAATTGTGGCTTGGATCCAAAGGTGCCTTGCATGAGTGGGAAGCACTTTAATTTGTGCAGGGCAGGCTCCCTGGTTTTTGCTAATTTTCCTGCTTGCTGTAGCTACCAACGCCATATCTCCTGCTGTTCTGGAAGATCTCCAGTGTTCAAGAGCAGCTTTTGGAGAGATAAAGAGGGCTACAGCTAGTAGACAAATCACTGAAAAATGGGGAGCCCATCTTATACAAGTACAAATGATTTCTGCTTGTGGAACAGCTTCTTTGAATCTAAGTGTATGTTTTTGCAAAATAATAAAATATATAAATCCAGGCACGAAATCTGCATGTTGGCCCTCTGCTAACAAACCTTACACCAGTTTTCTCTTGAAAAGTTGCTGCCTGTGAATTTCCAAGAGACATCTGTCTGGCTGCTGTTAGAAATAGAATGCTGAACTTAAATAGATATTTGGTCTGATCCAGAAGCGCTCTTCTTGCACTGTGTATAGATTAGATCACTATGGTTTAGGAGTTGAAGTGAGACTATCACAAAGCCACTTTTCATTCATAAACTGCATCATCTTCCTCTGTGTATTTTAAATGTTGACTTACAGATGGTGGAACAAGTGTAATCAACCAAAAGAGAGAGATTTCTTATGTGAAATTCAGAAATACAAGAAAATTATTTTGCTCAAACATAACATCCATGTAAAAGTGCAGTTCTTCATTCCTATCTGTTTTAAAATCAAAAGAAGTGGTGTAAGTGATACCATATGAAAGTGTATTGAATGTAGCATTATATAGAACAAAAATCGTGTTATCGAATTATAAAGAACAAAAGAATTCAGTGATCAACGTGTTTAGTTGCATTCAGGTTATTCCTGTGACATCAGTGAATTCGCCCATATGCAATATTTAATTATTTTATGGATTTATATACTGCCTCTACTCTCATCTTTAGGTGATAACACATGCATAACATAGTAAGGCTAGTCTTACTAGCAGCCTAACCTAGCATCCTTAACCCCGGGGCCGGGGTCATGTATGTGCTCAGGTCGGGCATCTAGTCACGCAATGCATTAAGGGATTTCTGGAGGCCTGGACTAATTTTCCCTGACTCCATACATCCGTGCTGCCCAGAGCAGCATGGATCGTGTATGTGTGTGTGAGCCGTGCACCACACAGAAGAGGGCTGCTCATCTGGGGAAGATAGGTTCCACCCTGCTTTCCCCACCACGCTTGCCGCCATCACCCCATCCATTGTGTGAGTAGCCTCTGTACGTTATGGCTACATAACATAGTATGTATTGCCTGCTTTACTGATTTGCTGTGGCTTGATTTACCTATTTATTATTTATTTATTTATTTATCTATTACTGATTGATTGATTGATTGATTGATTGGATGTATATACCACCTAGTATAAAAATCTCTAGGCGGTGTACAGAATTGAAACATAAAACATAACACAATTAGAAATCATAAAAAGATAAAATCATAATAGTTGAAGGCCTGGGAAAACAGGTATATCTTCAGGGTCTTCTTAAAAGCAAACAGAGAAGGAGGTGCTCTTATTACAGCAGGGAGCATGTTCCAAAGCCCAAGGGCAACCACAGAAAAGGCCCGGTCCTGAGTCACCACCAAAAAATTTTGCGGCAACTGTAAGCGAACCTCTCCAGATGATCTTAATAGATGACAGGGTTCATGACAGAGAAGGCGCTCTCTTAAATACCCTGGACCTAAGCCGTTAAGGGCTTTATTGGTAATAACTAGCACTTTGTATTTTGTGGAGGGATTTGTATTATTTCGAAAGAGACTCTGCCTCTTCCACAAATATTTGCTCTTTTCTGCAGAAAGAAAGACTGAACATGTGTCTCTGCAGGTTATCTGTGGTCCCAGCAACTATGGTTTCGCATATTCGACCTCATTATACATGGTTGAAAAAACTGTAAAATTTTGCCTATCCGTGGTTCCTAGGTAGCCAGAAATGACCTCTGAGGTCATGTCCAGCCACCATTGTGCTGAATGGAGCCATTCTGTGGCTCTTTTGAGAAAAAATAAAAAATAAAAATCCCTGTGATTTTTTTGTGGAAAATGGGCAGAATTAGGGGTTTGGGGGGCATTGCTGGACAGCTGGAGACCATGGCACAGTACATTATTGCTCTTATTTCTGCCTTTTAAAACCGTTTTTGCCTTTTTTTTAAACTTCCAGGAACCTAACCCCAAATTAGAATAGCTATTTCCACATACTTTGTTAGAGAAACCTGTTGAAAACTCTTAAGATAGAGCTACCTTTGCACACTGAATTACTTAGGGAAGAATGAAACTAGAATGCATACCTATCATTAAAATAGCTTTTTCTAGCTGCAAGAAAGCATTTAACAGAGTAGAATCACTTGTCATATTACATTGCTCCAAAGCTTATTAGTGATAGATATGTAGAAATGATGAATTTATTATATGCAAGACCTAAATGAATGAATTTGTAATATGCAGGGCCTATAAAAAATATTTTAATAAGTGGATATCTTTCTGATTTTTGTCCTTGCTTTTTATATTTGTTTCTGAACAATGAATGTAAATTGGCAACACCATCTATCCACTTTTGTGTGTGCAAAATTAAAAATTGAGGGATTGCATGGCTGAGATGGAAGGGCTGTTGTGAGGTACTCTTCTTGTAAGCCAAACCAGGCAAGGAAATGCCAGAAGTGGATGTGCAGGTGCCTCATGACTCAACTGTAATGCCAAAAAAAGAAATACCTTACAAAATGGAGATGCACAAGCTTCAAAATACCATATGGTAGGGCTGCACAACTTTGACCCTCCAGCTCTTGCTGGACTACAGCTCCCAGCATCCTCAGCCACAGTGTCCAGTAGTCAGAGATGATGGGAATTGTAGTCCAAAAACTGCTGGAGGGCCAGGTATGATAGGTCTCAAATTGTGCAGTCCTATCATACAGGTTGCACATCAATCCAAAACTTCTCAAGTTTTCCTTTTCCTTGTAGGAAAGCACAAGCCACTTGTGTGTTATCTGTCAGTGCCTTCTCTTGACATCCAGAGCTTTCCGTGGTCTTAACATGCCTCTAATTTAGTCATCTTATTGACTTGAGATCTGTATATTCGCTTCCTGATTTTGGAATGCCTTTGGTTCTAGACCTTATGCTCCAGTTCCCACTCTATTTGTTTATCTGCATCTATCCAACCCTGTACCATTTTATAAATTATTGCTATGGATACCCTAGCAGAGGTGTGGGCAAGCCTAGACTTCCAGATGGCCCTCTAATTTATTGTGGCTGGAGAAGATGGGAATTATAGTTCAAGAACAGCTGGAGGGCCAAGTCTGACCACCCCTGCCCTAGCAGGATCCTTTCTACCACTGTGGATTAGAGTTGGCCCATCCAAGCTGAATTTTAAAACGCTTATGGAATATTCTGGAACAGGGAGACAGAATGACCTCATCTTTTGGTCTGCAAGTCCACCAGACTATGCCAACATATTTGACCTGATTGCCCATCCACCTGTTGCTTTCCCCGTGCTTCCAGATTGCTTGGAGGTTGCTAAACAGTCTTGAGATAAGCCCTCGGCAGTCCTTGCCACTTCTCAGAGTTTGGAATATATGTATAGGGCCCAATTAAAGACTGGAATTATCCACAGTCAGGCCCTCCCATCCACTCTGGACAATACCTTTGAGAAGGAGGATAGGGATGGGGTTACAGGACTCTGAACTGCAGCATAATTTAGTAGACCCAGGACCCTCAGAGCCCTCCAAGGATCCCATGACCCAAGACCCCACTCAGCTCTTCTGGGTATGACATTGCATTGCCATCAGACTCAAGATTCTGAATGATCTTTAACAGAGCCACCACAGCCTCAACAGTGCCTGAGACTAAAACAGCAAGCAAGGTCCCTTTAAACAATCTGGATCCTTTGTCTGGGAGTGGAGTTAACTTTCTCCGAACCAGAGCTACACTGATAAAGCCTGCAGTCTGCTCCAGGTCCTTGTTGGAGCAACAACTCATGTGGAGCCCTGATGGGTTCAACCTCAGCCTGCCTGACTCTACCTTCACCTTGCCCTCAGTACCTGCTGTTCTTTGGTTTGACTTTAGCCTGCCTGACTCTGCCTTTGCTTTGCTTATTTTACCTCTTGGCCTCTGCTGATCTCATATTGTCTGCCTGGCTTCTACCATGCCATCTAGTCCAATCAGCACCGTCTCATTTCAGCGAGTACTTATGCAGAACGGAGTAAGAATTCTTGAACCCTCCAATCTTCTCTGTACTACCCTCTACCCCAACCCCCGTTCTCTGTCACAGAGTTTTCACTTTGCTAGTCAAGTACAAATCAAGGAGGATACCAACGTCCTAACTCCAGGTACTTCTTGGTATCAAAGAGAGATGGAGGCCTCTGTCCTGTCATGGATATAAGGGATGTTAACACCTTTATACTGTATTGAATTTCAGCATGAATTTGCTTCACACTGTCTTTCCTCTAGACATCCATATATCTAACAGATGTATACTACCATATTTCATTCTGACTCAAGCATCCAGTTTTTCTGGTTCTGCATGGGCTCAGACAATCCACAGCACTGAGAGTTTTTACAAAGTGTTTATTTCTATTTATTATTTATTCCTTACATTTATAAACCACCCCATCCAAAGGCTCTGGGCAGTGTACAACAAATTTAAAAAGACATAAAAACACACACCATTTAAGACACAGTGCTAAAAACAATATTAAAACAATTAAAAAACAATTAAAAACCATTTAAAACTAATTAAAATACAAAAATAATTTTAAAACCTTGGAAGGCCAGGCCAAACAAGTAAGTTTGTTTGGCATTTTTGACAGCTCATCTCTGTTGGGAAAGGATCAAAGTGTTTCGTTACATCAACTATTGGATCATATCACCCACTTGTCCACAGATCATTACTTCTGGATCATCTAACTCTCATGTTAAACCTAAAAAAGTTATCTTCAACTATAAGTCCATCAAGTTTATAGGAGCAATTTTGGGCTCTGACTATGAAAGCACACATGCTTTCATACTCTGTCATACTTCATTCATACTGCTATCTGCACCTGCTATCTCTACCCAACCCTTTCAGTCTCTCCTGACAGCTACCACTTCAATCATACTCTTCACCCATCTTTGTATGTGCCAGATCCAAAGCTAGTTCTTTGACATTTATATGTCTTCCCACCATCTTCAGTTGAAGTTCTTTTAGTTCCTTCTCAAGTCAATCATGCTTTTCATTGATGAATATTTGTATCAAACCTACATTCGCACCACCTGCACATACCATTACTGTCAAGGTCTGGCCGAATGCCAGGGAAGTTCACGGCTTGGCTGAACGCTGTCGACTGAATGACGTATGTTGTTTTTCACCAAGGAGTAGACGGCTGGTGACAGGATTTATAGTGGAAGCCGATAGCTCCCAGCTGGCAATAATTCACGGCTTATCAGCCTTCAGCAAGAGGCGTTTGCTCCTTCTAATAGATTCTAATTGCGTTCTGCGTTTAGTGCGCCTGCGTTGTTGTGGTGTCAGTGTTTCATTGCCTAGTTCTTCTTCTGATTGGTCTCTCACGCTTTCTGCTGACTCAGGTTGTTGTGCCTGCTCTAAATCATTAGTTGGATCTACCACAGCCGTTCCATGGATGCTGACAGCCGGGCTCTGCCCCTCAGACACTCCTGACTCGGATGGAAAGTTGACAGCTTCCCCTTCCTCCTCGCTGTCAGAGATCGAGGGCGTGACAATTACTGTCACTACAGATGCCTCAGTGATATGCTGAGGCTCTCACTTCGTGGACATCAGTGCTCCTTACAAATTCATAGATCTATCTATCTATCTACCTACCTACCTACCTTATTGAAAGATTTGATATTCTGCCCAATCCACAGACTCAGGGTGGTGTACAAGGCAAGAACCGCATCTGAGATTTTAAAAAGAGAGAGATTTATAGGGCAAACGCCTGGCGGAAAAGAAACGTCTTCAATAAGATCTTAAAGGCTGAAAGGGAGGAGGCAGACCAAATCTGGGGAGGAAGAGAATGTCACGCCCTCGATCTCCGACAGCGAAGAGGAAGGGGAAGCTGTCAACTTTCCAGGCGATGCAGGAGTGTCTGAGGGGCAGAGCCCGGCTGTCAGTATTCATGAAACAGCTGTGGATAATGACTCTGAGCAGGCACAACAACCTGAGGCAGCAGAAATCGTGAAAGACCAATTGGAAGAAGAGCTATGTAACCAACCCCCGCCGACCCCCCAACAGCAGCGTGTCATGAGACGCAGGGATCAATTAGAGACTCTTAGGAAAAGCAAACGCCTATTGCAGAGGGCTGATAAGCCTTAAATCCCTGCCAGCTGGGAGCTCTCGTTGCTTGCACTATATATCACGTCGTCAGTCGGCTACTCCCTGCTGAAAAACAACATTCGTCACTATATGTCGACAGCATGCAGCCAAGTCCGGTCAAGACCATGACAGAGAATTCCAAAGTGAAGGGGCGGCAACAGAGAAAGCCATTCCACAGGCCCTAGTACTACAGACCTCCCTGCGACCAGGAACTGAAAGAAAGGCAACTTTGAATTGGACCTGGAAGCAAATAGGTAATGCAGCGAACGCAAGAGAAGTGTCACACTATCATATCTCCTAGCACCCATAAGCAGGCGGGCAGCTGCATTCTGGACCAACTGAAGCTTCCGGGTCATCTTCAAAGGCAACCACAGGTAGAGCGCATTACAGTAATCCAGATGAGAGATGACAAGGGCATGAGTTACCATTGCCAGGGCAGTGGCTGAGCAGCGGGGTAGCCGGTACATCAGCAGAAGCCCAATCTTGTCACTTAGGCCCAACATCACAAGAAGGCATTCACAATCAATCGTCCGCGGGGCAGGGCCCCTGACCAATACAAGATCTTCTTTGAAAATCACTGCCACCTCATGAGAAAGCTTATATAAACTTTTTGGAACTTTCAATATTGTTTTCAATGCCTTGTGTGTTTTTCTTCCAGTCTCTGAAACCAATTGGTACTCATAGCCATTGACAGCATTACAGCAAAGTGCTATATCACTCACAAACTTCTTGCCTTAAACAGTTGATTGTGGAATGGGTGCCTCTTTCATCAAATCTTTATCTCAGTAGTTTATGTTGAAGACAAGATTAAGGTACTCACAGCTTCCTTGAGCAGGAATTTTGCTCAGTCTCACAAATGGACTCAACTCGGAAACAGTGTCAAAGGCTTTTTGGAGCTGTCCCGCACTGGATCTGTTTGTGATGGATGCCAGTTCTCAATGCCCTTGTTTCTGCAGCCAGGCAGAACACAATCTGCAATATTTTAGTAATGCATTCCTCCTCCATCGGGGGTGGCCTGCCTCGCTCGGCTCACCCCCCCAGAGGCCAACAGATAAGAAATAGTGGCAGGGCAGGGCAGAGGCGGCCTGCTTGGGGGCCACCTGACCCTCTGGGCCCAGGGACATTTGTCCCTGCTTGTCCAATCTATGCTACACCCATGGCCAGAAGCTTTCACAACCAGCAGACTTTACTGTGAGTTTGAAGTTGCCCCCAAAAACCGACACAAAAAGTAGATTTTTAAAACTCTGGATATAAATGGGGCTACATTCTAATGCGCAATGAAAAACCCGAATTGTGTGTAAAGTCCTCCCTGATAGTTCACATAGACTTGAGGGTAAATTCACACACCTCCATTCCAGAGTAGATGCGAACTAAAAGCTGGGTATGAAAAACTCCCTGGAGTGCTCTGAGCAGCTCTGGGCATTGCGCTTTAGGAAGGAACAGATTCAGAGAGGGTCAACAAAGATGGTTCTCGAAAGCAAGCCATATGAGAAAAGGTTGAAGGAACTGGGTATGTTTAGCCTGGAGAAGAAAAGACTGAGGAGGGACATGGTGGCTCTGTGCAAATACTTGAAAGGCTTTCGCACAGAAGAGGGCAAAGATTTGTTTCTACTGCCCCGCGGGGGTAGGACTGTATTGAATAGGCTTAAGTTACAGGAGGGTGGATTTAAGATGAACATTTGGACAAACTTCATAAGGGTAAGAGGGCTGTCTAAGGGACTCTGTCTCACTGGATGTCTTTGAGCAGAGACTGGGCAGCAATCTCTTGATAATGCTCTAGCTCTGGGTTTCCTGTTTTGAGCCGGGAGTTAAATTGAATGACCTTAAAACCCCTCACCAGCTCTATGATTCTATGAAAAGTCTACCTTTTTGTCTGCAGACCATAGTTGTGACACATAGCAATAGCAATAGCAATAGCACTTACATTTATATACCGCTCTATAGCCGGAGCTCTCTAAGCGGTTTACAATGATTTTAGCATATTGCCCCCAACATTTCTGGGTACTCATTTTACCAACCTCGGAAGGATGGAAGGCTGAGTCAACCTTGAGCCCCTGGTCAGGATCGAACTTGTAACCTTCTGGTTACAGGGCGGCAGTTTTACCACTGCGCCACCAGGGGCTCTGTCATTCTGTAGCCAATGTGTCATTCTGTCATTCTGTAGCCATGTCATTCTGTAGCCAATGTGGCTATTTTCAAATGAAAAGGAACTGATGAATTTGTCAAGGAAATGAAACACATTATCTGGAGTCCTTGCCTAAATTGTGAGTTTCCAAATTGAAACTCATCTTTCCAAAATTTGCTCCCAGATTGTGACAGCATTCACAGTGAACCTTAAAATGAAGCAGTAGTTTACTCCCACATTAAAGCACTTCACTGCTGTGCTGTCCGCATCATAGAAATTAATTCATGCTGTATGGGGTGGAAGCCACCTAATGGCATTCAAATCCCTGAAGGTGTGCTTCCCAGAATATGGGAAACTCCTATATAGGGCAGCAGCAGTATAGGAAGGTGCTGAAAGGCATCATCTCATACTGCATGGGAGATGGCAATGGTAAACCCCTCCTGTATTCTACCATGAAAACTGCATGGCTCTGTGGTCTGGTTGCCAGGAGTCTACACTGACTCGACGGCACAATCTTTCCTTTCCTTTGTTTGGGGATGGTGGTTTATTTGAGTTCCTAGTAGCAATTTAATAGGGATGAGCAGTAGCAGCTTGCCTTAATGAGCCGGTGGGGTGCCAAACAAGGTGCAGCTGCCTCTGGTCATGGCAACTCCAGTTGCATCACTCTCCCATCCCACCTTGTCATGCATCAACAAGTGTCCCGCTGCCTGGAGCTGCCAGAAACCAGGAGTAGCTGTGTCTCGCTTGATACCCGCCCACCCCCAGCTTATTAAGGTGAGCTGCTTCTGAGGATGAGAACTTCCAGAGGGAAAGGGGGAAAACTATTGCTTTATCTTGCTGATCTCTCTTGTTAGTAGACTACTTTGTTGGGAACCCATTTAAAGTAGCACACTGATTAAAAATAATAATTTCAGAATGGGGGTATAGGTTTTGTATCATTTGTTATTATTTATTTAAATGTTCTGTCATTAAGTATATAAGTTAATATTTTTAAGGGGAAGATGACTTTTTAAAGATAAGTTAGTATTGTCCATTAAATTCCTTTGCATCAGTTTTAAAATTCATTATTCAGTAATACAAAATGTTTGCTAAGAATTTTTTTTTAGAATATATCTGTGCATAATACAATTATTCTGTTGTTTTATTGTACCCATATTAGGGTAACACCACTTTAAGTGTCCCTCCCCCCCCCACTATGATTATTAATTATCAGAGACATAATTAGAGATTCTGTCAGAGCAAGAGATACAGGTATGTTTGAAATCATGCAGATGTGTGTATTGTACATTGGCTGTGTGATTTGCACTGTACCATAAGTTTTTTTGTTGTTTGATTTCATTAAAATAATCCCAAAGTGGTTTACAATATAATTAAAACAATTCACAATTAAAATACAAATATAAATATAATATCTCTCTATTTAAAAGCTTAAAAACCTATATAAGTAACACACAAAACACAAAGCAGCAGCAGTAAAAACTGTAAAGATAAAGTGTGCTGTCGAGTCGGTGTCGACTCCTGGAGACCACAGAGCCATGTAGTTGTCTTTGGTAGAATATAGGAGGGGTTTACCATTGCCCACAGTGTGAGATGATGCCTTTCAGCACCTTCCTATATCACTGTTGCTCAGTATAGGCGTTTCCCATAGTCTGGGAAACATACCAGCGGGGATTCGAAACAGCAACTTCTGGCTTGCTAGTCAATCCTTTTCCCGCTGCGCCATTAGGTGGCTTGTAAAAACTGTAGTCTCATATAAAGGCCTGGCAGTATCTTTTGCATCTAATGTTACTAATAGCTACAGCAGATTTTTTTTTTCCTTTTCAAGCTTAACTGCAAAAGACAAATTTATCATTCTTTCCCCTTGTGTTCATCAAGAGAGCCAGCACAGCATAGTGGTTAGAGTGCTGGACTAGGACTGGGAAGACCTGAGTTCAAATCCCCATTCAGTCATGAAGCTTACTGGGTAACTCTGGGCCAGTCATGTATCTCTCTGGCTAGCCTCACAGGGTTGTTGTGAGGGAAAATAACCATGTACACTGCTCTGGGCTCCTTGGAGAAAGAGCAGCATATAAATAAAAAGAAACAAAAATGTCCTGCCTTTAACCCAAGACTGGATCACTGCTCATCTGGATGTAGTCAGCAGTTGTAGCCCAATCATGTATACGTTCACTTGGAAGTAAGATTCACTCAGTATCAGATTTATGGGAAGGATTTTTTTCAGGACCACAGTGCAGGGCAAAAGGATTAAACCCACCCCTGTGCAGCAGTCCTGATCCACATCCCCCCTGCTGCAAATGCTAATACAAAATCTGAAAATAGCTGCTTTAGGAAATATCCATCTTTGATTTTAATAGTCTAAAATGTCAGGATTTCTGGATATTGTGACTCCACCTTAGCTGTCTGATGCCTAACCAAACAGGAAACCAGTTATCGTATTAGTATGATCACTAGTGCAATTATTCCATTATCGGGTTTTGTTTGGGGAGTCTGTTGTTGATATCAGGTCCTCTCAGCCCACACAGTTTTTGCTTTCAAAGGTGAAAACATACCCCCATAACCACTCTTCTGACAGATATAGACCATGTCCAGCAGAATGAGAGGACAGAACACTGAAGCGGTAGAATATTATATTGTAATACTTCAGACTGCAGGCATGTGATGCCATTCCCCGCCCGCCACCAACACCCTCCCTTTTAGTAAAAAGCTAGCACAGCAGGGAGAGGTTCTAGCTGAGCCTGCTTGTTGTGTTTGTTTTCTGTTTTCAGACAGGTGTTTGTTTTTTGTTTTTAAATGTAGGGGTGCACTCAATAATGTGAGATGCCCCACTTACAGTCTGAAATGATGCAATCCATTCTTCCACCTCAGGATTCTGCCATCTGATTCTCACCTCACTCTGATGCATGTGTAGGCCAGGCCACTGTCTAAAATATATTTGTCAGCTAGTACTGAGATCTTGGAAACCTTAAATAATACTTCTAAAAGGATGGGCTTAATAGGTCATGCATTTATATGGCTTACTCAGAATAAATTTATATGACATTGCTCACAATCACAGCTGGCATAAAAAATATTTTTAGCCATTGTGATTAAACAAATGTAAATGCTTCTCTCTACAAAGCATATTTCCCCCTATAATTTCTTCCTACACATGTAGTTGATATTAGAAGCAAAATAACATGTTAGGTTTATTAATACAACTAAATATTTGGTACAGAAATACTGCTGCCTCCTATTATTTTGGCTCTATTTGTAGAAACCCCCCCCCAAGTGCATTATCTAACCCCAATGAAGAAAATTAAGTCAATGTAAAAGTATACTCTGTTTTTTTACAGAGAGGTCACGAATAGCCTTTCTTCCCTTAGTAGTCACCAGTGTTCTTATTACACTTCATTTATATAGTTGAAGGACTCAGGAGAACCAGCTGGGCTCCCTGTCTGCACTCATCAAGTGTTAATTTCTGAAAGAGGTACTGCTGTCATGAACAAGTGCCGAAGGTACTCTGGTGGTCCTGCCAAACAACAAGAGCTCTTAATTAGCACCAATGTTCAATCAGGCTCCTTAACCCACCACAGAGCTGAGGAGGTCATGTTCCTTCCTGCGGCACTGCCAATAAAAAATATCCAAGAAAAGAGCCCAAATGTTTCTTTTACTGTAAGTATAGTTACTAAAGGCAACTGATCCTAGAGACTTCATAAGATTAATGTTGCCCTCCTTTTTCTTGATAAGGAACACTTCTGTCCTGTATGGATTAAGCAATTTGTTTGAACATCTTATTTCCTGTTAAATATATGTGTGCTCACTGATGACTTCAAAAATAAGATCAGAAGCAGCCTACAGTTGGAATTAAACTAACATATTTACACTGAGCAAATAAAGATAAAAGCACACTTCTGAAAAGCTCTGGAAATTTTACAGATAGATTTTTATTTTATTTAAAACATACACCTCCCACTTCCCCATACAACATCCTAAAAAGGAGGGCAACATTAAGTGCTGATCTGAGAATTAGAGTACAGCCTCTTATGGATGGGGTTGCACTTCGCTTGAAGATACACAGTGTGGGAGTGATTGCAAACCCTTCCTTGAACTTGAATATCCAGGTGGCAGGAATGTGTGTTCCCAATATAGGTTGGTGCAACAACTGCACTTTTTCCTAGAGAAAGCCAGAGCTGGCTGTATTGCCACACACCTTAATTTCATCCTAAGCCCTGGGTTGCGCTGCTCATGGCAGCACTGGGATCACCTAGAGCGCCCAACTCATGGGGAAATCCCCTGATGCACTCCGCTGCTCGTGCTGGGCATTGTGCTGGGAGATTGGGACTCATTTTCCCGGCCTCCAGTAATCTGAGCTGCTCTGAACAGTACTGACCATCTGGTGGCGGGGGAGGGGTTAGGTTCTTCTCTACCTGCCCCTCTCAAGGTTGTGTGCACGATCTACCTCTGTGAATTGTTGCAACTTGCTGCACATGGGGGTGCCTTTTGAAAAGCATTTAGCTGCTCCAGAATGCTATCAGTGGGCTGCTGATTGGAACTGGATATCAAGAATATGTAGCTTCTTTGCTGAAACAACCTCACTGGCTGCCAGTCTGTTTCTGGACCCAGTTCCAAGCAGGGGTGTAGGGTGACTGATTAAGTTGGTGATGTACCAGAAAAATTGCTGCCATGTGACTTAAAAACAATAATTTTGAGATGTTCTGCACAATTATATTTGATCTACCCCCTTTCTTAATATTAATGCAGAGCTACTTTCTATACTACAGCACAAGCAAAATGTTAATGAAGTTAATATCCATTTAGACAATAGATAGAGGAAAATACCAGACATATTAAAAAGTAAAAACTTGCAAATCCATTTTTCTCTCTTCAGGCCTAATGTGCAGGAACAATTACAGATTACAGGCCAGTTTAATTAGGGAGAAACAAACAGGGCTGTCCACATCAAACAGAAGGAGAGGGAACAATGGGGGTGAGAGGGAGATAGATGTGACTTCATCAAGCCAAGTTAGACTAGGCAGGGTCAAAGTTATCCTCACAACCAACAGGAGATGACATCCCTCAGATTCACAGAGCTAGGAACACACAGTTGCTGGGAGGAAATCAACTCATCAGTGGGTTGTGATAGACAAGGCCCTGGAGTCTCTGGGTCTCCCACTTACGTCCCCAAAACAAAAAGGTTGAAAGAGAGGTCAAAACACTGGCTTTGGCAAACTAGAGTTAAATGTCTGAATGTTTCTGTATGTGGTTTTTGCAGGTGACACAGTGTAAGCAAACAGGAGAAGGGAGTACTGTGTAACTACCAGCACAGTTAGTACTGGACACAGTAACTAAAAGGTTATGGTTGGTACTACACATCACCACCAGTCACTACTGTAGCTACACCTGTGATTCAGAGTGTTGCTTTTTACCTTTGATGTCCTAAGTGGCTTGGGATCAGCAGATATGAAGGACTACCACACCCAAGCTGTGGAACTCAATTTATCTGGGAAAGCATGCCTCACTTCCTTTCTGGTGGCCTTTTTCCGCCAGGTAAACACCTTGCTGTTCCACAGACTTTTGAGAGATCTGCTGTTGAACTGCCTCTGCAGTTTTGTTGATGCTATTGGAATTAAGTTTTTACCTGCTGCTTTCTATCTATGTGTTGTAATTCTGTGTTTTTATTGTAATGTTGTATATGTTGTGAGCCACCTTGACAATATTCTTTAAAATGGAAAGAGGTCCATAATATTTATAATAAATTAAATATAAATACTTTTTCAACATCCAGACTAGTATAAGGGAAGAACTTCCACTGTGTATGGATTGGAGGGCAATTTCTGACAATTCTCCCCTTCCCTCTGGAGCTACCTCCTGAAAATATGTCCCTGGGAACAAAAAGATCCAGTATCCTGTTACTACTTTGATAGACAAGTACTGTGGCTGGAAACAGTTTAAAAAACTGCCTTAGAAATAGTTATTTCAAGAAATAAATCAAGCTTAAGTAGTGGTGTTTGACTTGCTGTTGAGAACTGACAGCATAGCAGAAACACGCAAGTGAAGATATCTGTTCTCCAAAGGATAATGGATATTTTTTTAGTTATCCAATGACAGATACCAAGTAGGCTTTGACTCTGAATTGGAATATCATATTCAAGCTGAAAATAAGCTAAGATAAAGAAGAGTTTGTGTGTATGCATAACTTAGTGCAAGCATAAAACTTACCTATGGTTAAGGAGCCTTAACTGTGGTTGGGCTTTGGCTGCCTTTGTACATAGCTGTAACTGCAGGTTCAACAGACGCGTAGTTTACCTCTGTATCCCATGGCGCACTCCCAGATGATTAAGATCTGAAGTCTGGGAGACTGCAAAGGGGCAGGAATAGGCTGCACGAGTTTCCTCCAAGCCTAGGAGGAAAGCCGTGCCAGCCAAAGGATTTCAAGCAGCGGGAGGAGCTTCCTCCCTGAACTCCTGTTTGGGCCATCTGCCCAAACCAAACAACTTGTCCCAGCCTCTGGACGCTCAGTTTGGTAAGTGTACCTTACTACAAACCGAGGATTATATGGGAAGTTGGGGGAAGAGAAATCAGAACCATGGTTGGGTCCGGGTAGGGCAGTTCCGATAATGCAGATGTCACAAGAGACCAACCTGAGGTGAGTTAGCCTCAGGTTTCCCATTATATCCGAAGGCAACCTTTATGTCCATATAACTGAATCATGACTTGTGACTGGCCACAAACCAGAATCAGAAATTATAGTTTGAAACAAGTTGGTGGGTTAAAAAGAACTTCACTTTCATCTTCTGAAAGCAGACACTCAGCTGAAACTCTATCATGTCTCCCCGCAGTCTTTTTTCTAAACTAAATAGACCCAGGTGTTGTAGCCTTGCCTCATAAGAAAGGTGCTCTAGACCCCTGATCATCTTGGTTGCCCTCTTCTGCAACTTTTACACTTTTACCATGTCCTTTTTAAGATGTGGTGACCAGAATCGTATGCAGTACTCCAAGTGTGGCCGCACCATAGTTTTGTATAAGGGCATTATAATATTAGCCATTTTATTTTCAGTCCCCTTTCTAATTATCGCTAGCATTGAATTTGCCTTTTTCACAGCTGCCGCACATTGAGTTGACACTTTCAGCAAGCTGTCCACCACGACCCCAAGATCCCTCTCCTGGTCAGTTACCGACAGCTCAGATCCCATCAGCGTATACTTGAAGTTGGGGTTTTTCATCCCAATGTGCATCACTTTACACTTGCCAACATTGAACCGCATTTGCCACGTTGTCACCCACTCACCCAGTTTGGAGAGATTCTCTTGGAGCTCCTCACAATAGTGGTGTGCCCGAACCGGTCCGGCGGCCATTCCAAAGAATGGCCGAACTGCCGGACCGGTTCGGACTGGGCTGGTTCGGGTCCGGGTGGGGGGTATATCTTTAAGGGCGGGGAGGGCTTGCTTAGCCCTCCCGCCTCCTTGCCCCCGCCAGCGCCCGTATTTAACATTATAGGGGCGCTGGAAACCAGCCGCCCCCCCCCCGCCGCCGCCACCGCCGCCGCCGCGAAATCACTCTTAAAAACATCCAGCCCTCCCTCCCTCCCAGCTAGCTGCCCGCCCGCCCCCCCACCCACCCACCCAGTCGCTCACCCGGTCGGTAGATACTAAGCGAGAGGAGCTCCGGCACAGAGCTCCTCTCGCTAGGAAGGCCTCCGGGAGAATGGTGGCTTGCGCGCGCGCGCATGCGCGCGCCGCAAACCACGCCGTTCTCCGGAGGCCCGGTCTACCCGCCGGGAAAGGGCCCGGTCTACCCGGCCCTTTCCCGGCGGGTAGACCGGGCCTCCGGAGAACGGCGTGGTTTGCGGCGCGCGCATGCGCGCGCGCGCAAGCCACCATTCTCCCGGAGGCCTTCCTAGCGAGAGGAGCTCTGTGCCGGAACTCCTCTCGCTTAGTATCTACCGACCGGGGTGAGCGACTGGGTGGGTGGGTGGGGGGGCGGGCGGGCAGCTAGCTGGGAGGGAGGGAGGGCTGGATGTTTTTAAGAGTGATTTCGCGGCGGGTGGCGGCGGCGGGGGGGGCGGCTGGTTTCCAGCGCCCCTATAATGTTAAATACGGGCGCTAGCGGGGGCAAGGAGGCGGGAGGGCTAAGCAAGCCCTCCCCGCCCTAAAAACAAGGCCCCCCTTCGGTGCCGGTCCGGACTTCTCCGGACCGTGCACATCCCTACCTCACAATCAGTTTTGGATTTCCCTACCTGAAAGAGTTTAGTATCATCTGCAAATTTTGCCACCTCGCTGCTTACCCCTGCTTCTAGAACGTTTATTAATAAATTAAAAAGTACCGGTCCCAGTGCAGATCCCTGGGGGACCCCACTTCTTACTTCCCTCCATTGTGAAAACTCTCCATTTATCCCTACCCTCTGTTTCCTGTCTTTCAACCAGTTAGCAGTCCACACATGTACTTGTCCCCTTATCCCATGACCACTAAGTTTCCTCAGGAGTCTTTGATGAAGAACTTTGTCAAAAGCTTTTTGGAAGTCCAGGTATACTATGTCAGCTGGATCGCCTTGATCCACACACTTGTTGACACTCTCAAAGAACTCCAAAAGGTTTGTGAGACAAGATTTCCCTTTGCGGAAGCCATGCTGGTTCACTCCCAGCATGGCCTGTTCCTTTATGTGCTTTACAATTTTATCCTTGAGGATGCTTTTCATCAATTTGCCTGTTAAGCTAACCGGCCTGTAATTTCCTGGATCGCCATCCGGCCCTGGCAATTTGTTAGTTTTTCGTTTTCCCAGACAGTTTAGAACATCATCTTTTGTCACTTCTATCTGACTCAGTTATTTCACCTCCATCCCTAAAGTATCCTCTGCCATGAAGATGGACACAAAGAACTCGTTTAGCTTCTCTGAAACTTCCATACTCTTCTTAATAATCCCTTTCACTTTCTCATTGTCTAATGGTCCAACCGCCTCCCTGGCAGGTTTCCTGCTTCTGATGTATTTGTTATTCCCCTTGATACTTTTAGCTAAATGTTCCTCAAACTCTCTTTTTGCCTCCCTTATTGTCACTTTGCATTTCTTTTGCCAGAGTTTGTGTTCCTTTATGTTCTCTTCATTTGGACAGGCCTTCCAATTTCGGAAGGAAGTCTTCTTCCCTTTTATGGCTTCCTTGACGGTGCCTGTTAGCCAAGTCCATCCTCCTGGACTTAGTGGTACCTTTCCTCCTTTTGGGTATACACTATAATGGCTTCTAGTATTGTGGTTTTGAGTAAACTCCATGCACCCTGGAGTGAAGTGACTCTCCTGATTTTCCCTTTCAGCTTTCTTTTCACCATACTCCTCATTTTGGAGAAGTATCTTCTTCTGAAATTCAAAATGTCTTTGTTAGACTTCCTTGGTGATTCTCTCCCCGCATGTATGTTGAATTAGATGGCACTATGGTCACTGTTCCCTAAAGGGTCGATGACACTGACATTGCGCACTAGGTCCTGGGTGCCACTCAGGATGAAGTCCAAGGTCTCCTTCTGTCTGCTTGGTTCTAAGACCAATTGTTCTAGGCTGGTCTTAAATGTTGATCTTCAGTGTCTTCAATGTTGGCACTTAAAAAATAATTTTACTAATGAGATAAAATAGCAATAGTAGCAATAGCACTTACATTTATATACCGCTTCATAGCCAGAGCTCTCTAAGCGGTTTACAATGATTTAGCATATTGCCCCCAACATTCTGGGTACTCATTTTACCGACCTCGGAAGGATGGAAGGCTGAGTCAACCTTGAGCCCCTGGTCAGGATCGAACTTGTAACCTTCTGGTTACAGGGCGGCAGTTTTACCACTGCACCACCAGGGGTAAAATAAAAAATAACTGAAAAAGAGAAAGAACAATTACCTCAACAAATTGTTTTCCTCAGGTGGTTAAGGATTGAATCAAGAACTTTTATGACAGTTTCAGATTCATGAAGTAGCAGTATTTGCTGCTATATATCAAATTCAGCATACATGCGGTGAGAGAATCACCAAGGCAGTCTAACACAGACATTTTGAGTTTCAGAAGAGGAAGCTTCTCCAAAATGAAGATCATGGTGAAAAGTTGCTTATACTTCGCAAGAGGAGAGTAACTGGCCCTATCCAACCCCAGCACAGCTTCCCTCCAGAGGCTGTTGCTGGTATCTGCCTTATGTTTCTTTTTAGATTGTCAGCCCTTTGGGGACAGGGGACCATCTTATTTATGTATTATTTCTTTTTCTTTGGAAACCACTTTGAAAACTTTGGTTGAAGAGTGGTATATAAATATTTGTTGTTGTTGTAGTATTTGTGATTTTTTAAAACATATAACTTACTTTACTATTGTTTCACTTTTATTTTGCTGCTCACAAGCAAACATTTTATAAAGTAACTACTGCAACTTGTGAATATGTTGGGCTTGAAGATTGGAATAGCTAATAATTGTGATTTTAGAGAGTAGAGCACTTAAGTAATTTTAGTAATGAGATAAAATAACTGAAAAAGAGAAAGAACAATTACCCCAACAAATAGTTTTCCTGAGGTGGGTAAGGATTGAATCAAGAACATTTATGACAGTTTCAGATTCATGAAGTAGCAATATTTGCTGCTATATATCAAAGTTGGCTTATTTCCTAACTTTTGGAGTCATTGTTACTATTTATATGTGTAGCCTTTTACATCGTAACTGAAAATAGATTTGAATAAAGTGGACACGAAGGAAAGATTTTGTGAAGGACAGCTCAGTGTCCATACTGGAGCTCTCACAAGGAATCACCATATGGTGGCCAAAGATTTTTGTCACAAAAAACGTTCAGAGCATTACGTTCTAATGATTTCTATAGAATGTAGATAGATTTAATGTTCTCCTTTTAAATGTATGTAATAAAGATGCTATAAATCATAGGAACTACCTATATAAAGTGAGTTATTATTTGTATTTTTAGCACCTTTTGTTGGTGGTTGCAGTCTAAAAAAGTGAAAAGCCCTGTGTATGTCTGGAGACTAATAAACAGCTGCACAGTTGTAAAAAGATGGATGGCTGTTAAGACTGTTCTGTTGACACAACCCCTGTGCATTGTAAAAAGGGTACCTTACCCTTTTCAGAGTGAAAAATACACTGGAATGCTTTCTTGTCTTATTGTGCAAGTAGAAGGATGGCATGCTAATCCTTTTGTACATACATGCTTATCATGGGAACCACATTGTTCTGATGGTTTTGCACAGGCCTGAAAGAATTTTACGTATCAGTTAAATAAGGATTTTGGAAAGAGTGTTTACTGTCTCTCTTACAAAAGTGAACTCTAGGTATTTACAGGGTTCCTGACATTGTCTTCATTTGTTTTCAGTTGCTATTTTATGCAATAGTTACACTTACAAATCAAAAAGGACATAGTTTTTCTAAGGCCCATCCACAATAGCAATTGTATAACCTTTTGTGGCAGGCCCATTCATCATCTAGTGGCAACTGCAGGCAGTTACTAAGGGCCCATACTGGTCCCTAGAACCCCCACCAACCCAAATTTCTTTTCCCCTGCCCCTTTTCAGTTTTTTCCCAGCATTGAGTGCTGAGAGGCTAGAAATCACACATGTTAATTCCCCTAATATGCAATCTTTCACAGTGCCTCTCCAGAACAACACTACATCAGGACAAGGCATTGTGGGAATTAAAATATTAGCGCTCTCCTATCTGCTGCTTATTCTGCTGCTGTGCTGTACCGCCGCCTCCTCCTTTTGCTGCTTACCATGGCAGTGATATAAGGAAGCTGTAAAAGGCTGGGATACATTGGGAAAGAGATCACTTCTGCTGTTTAAATTCCCCCAGAGCCCAGCTTTGAAATATTAAGTCACTCCAGAGTGATAAACTGTCCCGCAGCCAGGCATTTGGGGAGTGTAAAAGATGCACATACTTCAGCCCACTTTCATTGCATGCACTGGATCTTTTTGTTCCCCCAGGCCCACTTTTTTTAGACTGCAACCACCAAACAAATCTGCCCGTCATCATGGAGAGGTTATTTCCCACTTCAGACAAGCCCCGTCAGACCCATGAGCGATGGGGCATGGGGATGAATGACACAGCAGGACTTCCACCCCCTCTGCCCTGCTGCTCACGGGTACAGCAAGCCTTCAGACAAACCTTTGAAGGAGCTTATGGTTATGCTGATTGGGAGATCTGTGGAGAGGTGTAGTTTATATAAAAATTGTGCTGAACATGTCAGCAGCAGCTTTTTTCCTCTCTTTTTTCAAAACATTGCCAATGGAGGACAGTAATAAGTACTAGTAAATACAGTTTGCCTTGTGGGGGCATGTTTCAGGTAGCCAGTGATGAGAAGGATCACTGCCTGAAACGCTATTAGACTACCCAGAGCCAGGTGGACTAATAGTCTGGCTGACAAGCATCATATGCCTTCTTGTAGCATAGATATGTTCTTGACTGCAACTGCAAGCCCCACTTTCCCCCATCTTAGGGACGGTTCAATTGTGTTAAAGGGGAAATTCCATATACCTGTACATGTGACTCTCATATCACATGGTTTGACATGCTCTTTAGAAGAACGTTTGCTGCTAATTGGAAGTTCACATCCTGCATGTTTAGCAAGATTTTTAAAGTGTTCCCTCTGTTTTTCTAGTGCTTGAAGTATCTCTGGTCTATGTCAGGGGTGGACTGAAGATAGTCAGGATCTACTGGTAGATTTCTTGGTAATCATCAAAGATTTCTGACCCACAGTTGTTTATGGCAGCAGCAAACCCTGCCCACCCCGCAAAAAATTAGACTGCTAAAATTAAGAAAGCGTTCAGAGACATCAGGAATAGATTTTTGCATGAAAGAATTGTGAGGTCTGTTCTGGTACTGAAACAACTATACTAACAAACTTCTGGGTTAAGCGTGTGCCACCTCCATCCTAAGAGGAAAGATGCCTCTAAATATCAGTTGCAGGGGAGCAACATAAGGAGAGGGGCATGCTCTCACCTCTTGTCTGAGGGCATCTTGTGGGCCACTGTGTGAAACAGGATACTGGACTACATAGGCCTTGGGCCTGATCCAGCAGGATGGTTCTTATGTGTTCACAGGCACCCTATTACTGAAATCTAACGTGTATGTTCCCATGAGCCACTCTGCTCTATATTATAAAAATAATAGTAAATATATATTTTATTCTGCAAGCAACAAATACTACATTTTTGCTGCTTCTGGAAAACTGCAAAGTTGTTTAAAGTGTGTGAAAGTATAACAGAATTTCTATAGCCAAATTTTTCATCTCAGTATTCCTTGGTCTCTGCTACAATGTTTCATATGACAGATTTTGACGGTTAGATAGCAAAATGCGCAGGTTTTTTCTTATCTGGTAATTGGTCTACATATATATCTACATATATACATATATGTCATATGTATGATATACATTAGAGAGAGAGAGAGAGAGAGAGAGAGAGAGAGAGAGAGAGAGAGAGATCTCAACATATATATCTACAGATATATCCTATGTAGTCTTGGGGTGTGTGTGTGTGTGTTTGTGTATAAATAAAATTCCAGTATGGAATACATGTACCTGGAATTATTACAGTAGTGGTACTTCTACACTTCATATAGAAAGCTGGAATTTGGTACTTATGTAGTCTTACTATATAAGTTACTAGAAAAGTCTGAAACAGGAAATCTGTAAATCCTCCCCCACAAAAGCAAGGGACTTGCTGTTCCTTAAATTGAACATTTAGGGAACAGTAAGTCTCATGCTTTTGTGGGGGAGATTTACATTTCCCTTGATTTTTGGGAGACATATTTTTTAGTAACTGGAGAATCTTGTCAGAGTATATACCAAAATAAGAGCTAAATCCCTGTATTGATATTTAGGAAATCTATTTATTATCTATACTTTCATAGCATTATTTAATTATCTGATCATTGTGATCAGGAAATATTAAATGTTGCATTTTATTGCTTTTTCTTACTTCAGTTGACTTAACCTTATGGTTTAATTCTGCATTTTCTGCCAGTGAATATAGTATCATTAGGGCATTATAAAAAATATAGCCTCCCAAATGTTGGCTATTGGATATCCCTTTACTGTTCTTTCCCTTAAATAACATTATAATTCTTCTTCCAAAATTAAGCTAAAATGTCTAGAAATGACAATAGTGCCTGGTAATGATTTTTAAAAGGTGTTCATTTAAAGGCAGAATTATCTACATGTAAGCAAGTTTGCATTTCAGTGTTCTAGACAACTTCTGTTCAGTGAGGCTCTAAAAATAATTTGGGGGGAAATGATATATTGGTAATGTAATATGAAGTTTTTGACTTAGATCATTACTTTGAATCCAGCTCAGATTTGTTGTAATAAGACATTGTTAGCAGGTGAAGATTTTCTTGGTGGCCTGTGTGAAAAGAATTGATCATCTGATATTGTAGACACAGATGTTTTCACCATAGAAAGATACTATATATGCACACCTTTTGTTGCTGATCACAGCAAGGAAGTTAATAATTCAGCAAGGGCAAAATGATTGAGGTTAGTTTTATCTGTGCTATCCAGTTGTCAAAAGTTGAGGAATCTCTTGGAATATTGGCTGTAGCACATCAAATTCCATATGTTTTTATGTATAGGTTTTTTCCTAAGTGAAAGTTTTTTAACTTTAATCTTTAAAATTGGCTTATAAATCTTCTGTTACTTAGGACTCCTATGTAAAAGTTTATGTACAGCGCATTTACAGTTCGTTGTAAACTTAGCATCGTACTATTATTTCTATGGGCAGCTTCTGATGACATGCAAAACCCAAATTGAAGCTGAGCTCTGAGCAACCTCCCCCAGCCCCAAGAGTGCACACTGCCCGCTCCTATCCCTGAGTGAGTACCTGCTTCCTTTCTCGTTTAGATTATGCCAAGATTGGTTGTGACATCTGAACCCACCAATCTTGGCTATTCTAACCTATTTGTTTCAGAGAACTGAAGCCCTGAAACTCACTTGAACCCTCAAGAACCTCAGCTGAAGCCCAAAGGTGAGCTTTGAAATTCACTTTAACCTCAGTTGAAGCCAAGCTCTGTACATTACTCAGATCTGGGAGCACACACTCCCCGTTTACATCCCGATGCAAGTGCCAACATCTTTTCTCAGAAGATGTCAAGATTGGTAGGTTCGGATGTTGCAACCAATCTCAGAATATTCTAAACTGTTTGCTTCAGAAAACGCCAGCCCCCAAACTCACTTGAACCCTCAGGACATATTTCAGATGGCACAGAATGTTTTATGGAAAGTGGAGGGTCATCATAATTTGCTCCCACTGCCAGCAGTGCCACTGAGTTAGTTGAACTTTTCAAAAGCACCGGTGCTTCTCCTGTTGCTTTGTGAGTCAGAATGTCAGCCTGTGTGTTCAAGGAAATATATTCAGAATGACTTTATTTATTTTAAGGAAAACTATTTGAGGTTCTCCTCATACATCTCTGTTGAAAACTCCCTCTTTTTCTGTTACTTTGTGGTCTTGACAATGTTAACAGGGAAATGGATTTACTGAACAAAGACATCCTTTAAGCTTTGAGCTTTGGAATTATACCAGCAAGTCTGAACCAACCTTTCAAATTTTACTGGCATTTTGTTGGCAAATCAGTTTTGGCATCTGTTTTCTTATTTGAATATGTTTCCTGGCACTTTGGGTAGCCTAATTCTAAATTATTATTTTAATTTACCTTATGTAACAATACTTCTATCAATTTGCCTTTGTTAGTATAACTTATTTTATTATTAGACATAGCATACTTTTTATCCTCTGATAAATTGTAAAAAGCAATCATTTCTTTTAAAAGCTTTTAAAACATCATTGCACATTTGGCCACTGCAGGCCGAATGGTCAGGATAATAAAAGCATGCTAATACACTGAAAGCTGAAAGTATTGCAATGCTGTCATATGTTTATCATCTCTAAGGGCGTGGACCTTGTCAAAAATCACAATTAGCATTTGTCCTCCCAGCTGGCTCATGTACTATTCTGAACATCGCTGCTTGATCAGGAGAGTCTAGTAGCACTCTGGCATTTCTATAATTAAAGAAATTTTCCCTTTCTTCTCCGTTTCCTTTTATGGGCTTATGTTTTCTCCCTTCATGGAGGTAGTAGCAAGGTGGTAGGGAAACCAAGGTGGTGGGGGAAGTGCCTTGTGACGGCATGTGAGGCAGCAGCAAAGTGGCCAATGGACTTATGAAGGAACACATGGCAGAAATTCATCAGGGGCATCTCTAGAAAGTAATTGGAAAAGCTACACCTGTTGAATTTCTGCCTGGAGGCATTCCCTCCTCAGCGCAATCATGAGCTGTAAGATCAAGGCAAAGTGTGGATGCATTGAGTCTTGTTTGTAAAGCCAGCATAATATACAAGACATAAAAAGTCTTTATAGTGTATATGGTGTGGAAGTTAAGAGGGACATCTTAACTTGTAATTTCCACGCTTTTTAGAGCACAAGTGAAAATGTAATGCAACTTAACTCTAATATTAAACCAAACATTTTTGGATTACTGAATACTCTTATGAATGACTCTGTCAATGAGGCAGAAACAGCAAATATGACTACTATTTATATACTGCTTTTCAATGAAAATGTTCTCAAAGCAGTTTACATAGATTGATTGATTGATTAATTAATTAATTAATAATATAGTGCCCTTTCCCAAAAGGCTCACAGTGTTGTCCCCCAAAGGCTCACAAAACACAAGGGAGATTCCAGCAACAGCTACTGAAGGAATACTAAATATAAGAGGATTACTACTTTGAAAGGTGCCTCTTAGTTAGCAGTGAACTAATAATACAACTGGTCCATTTTGTCAATTTCCTCCTCTTTCAATACTCTCACACATTTTTTGGAGACTGATGGAGACACACACACACATTTATCCCACGTTTGAGATCTGCCACAATATTAGAAAGCATGGTAGTTCCGATCCTTGTATAGGACAGCTGCCAGCATTTAAAATTACCTCACTACTGGGATACTCACTGTGACTTGTCAGATGATGAAGAAGCAGTGCCCATACACTCTGCTATGTAGGGTTCTTAAAAGAACCTGACAACGGAGTAAGTTGGTACTTGTTCCACATAAATGTTCTTAGATAATTAAACTGTATCTGGAACCCCAAGTTGACTTACCCACTTCATAGCATTGTTAGTATCATAGTTAAGCCAGCCCTGTCTAGTTAAAATGTTGTTGTTGGTGGTGGTGGTGTTTTTTTTTCGGGGGTGGGGGGTTAAACTTCTGTTTTTAAAAGTGCAATGTATTGTGGTAGGTATAAATGCTTCCAGTTCTAAAACATATATTGTAAATAGAAGCACAGACTCCCTTAATAAAGTCACATGAATAGAATAATTTTCAAATGCTCAGTATAAAGGTGGCAAAGGTTACTTCTGATCCCCAAGTTTTTCAACATCTGGAATGTAATGTTGCTTTTTGTTGTTTTTTGTAATACCTCTGCAATACCATAACACAGCAGGGCACGTTAATGAGAGTTTCAGTCTGAAAACCACAACATCAATGAAATTTATAGATGTCAGGTCATTAACATTAGTCAAACATAGTTTCTGTGGTTTTAGTTCCAATTTTAAGTAGGTATAATAAAAGTCATTTACTGGCTATGAAGACTAAGCGTCTTTAGACTTGATGAAATTTCAGTTAACTATTCTGTATTAAACTAATACTGGTTTCAGTCTATGCTGTAAGCATTTTTGTTAAAAATGCTTAATGATCTAATGCAGACTATTTAAAAAGTTTTGCCTGTTTTTACTATTTTCCATGGATTATAAAAGTTTTCTGTAAACTTTAATGCTTCAGCATTTCAATGTGAAATGATAATTTGAGATTAAGCTGAAGCACTATTTTGAGTACTGAAGATTTCACTCTCCCATTTGGCCTAGTGCACCATTATCATTTTTGAAATTAATTCATTGCACATCAGTGAATGTGCCTTCAAAATGCAACATTTTATAAAAGCAGAAATTTTGAAGATGAGATTAGCAAAGGGATTGTGTAAATCCCTCGCGTTTTGGGCAGTAAATAAATAAATGGTTAATGAGAATAGCTTGAACCAGTGTGTAGAGGCAGTCCAGACAAGTTATTCCAGGCAAGACAGAGATGCTATGGGTTGAGAAGACTGGTTATCTGAGTGGACATGCACAACCAGTCCTTGATGGGGCTGGACACTTCCTGAAATATCAGGTATGCAACATGGGATGGGTAGGTCCTTGATCCATTGTTATCGCTGAATGCTCAGATGATAGCAATAGCTAGTAGTGCCTTTTTACCAGCTCATTTAGTGACCTCAGTTAATAATGCACTGGTCCCATCCAGACT
Source organism: Hemicordylus capensis (assembly GCF_027244095.1). Taxonomy (NCBI): domain Eukaryota; kingdom Metazoa; phylum Chordata; class Lepidosauria; order Squamata; family Cordylidae; genus Hemicordylus; species Hemicordylus capensis. The sequence goes on along the minus strand of NC_069659.1, from coordinate 91,122,092 downwards.
AGACTAATATAAATCACTGCCTTTAAAGATCATTAGGAAACTTCGAGTGATTCAAACTGTAGCTACCAGAATGTTGGTGAGGGCTGGACAGTCTGCACTTATTACACTAATCAGGCCCTACTCTCTGGCCTACCATTCTCTCAAATTCAACTGGAAAGTACCAGGGCAGAGGACCTCCTTGGTGAGGGTGCCACAGTTGTGAAATTCCTTTCTAGAGAAGTTTTTGCCATATCTCAATTTTCCTAGCTTTTAAACAAGCTCTGATTCTACCCTTCCACAAATTATTCAGTAATGTGTAAGGAAGAAGTTTTTAGCTGTACAGTTTTCTTACTTTTATTGTATTTAAACATGTTGATTTTACTCATTGACATGATACACAGCATTACAGAGCCATAACACCAAGTCCCAGGGCTGCCGCAGACTTCTAAGGCAGCCATGATGACACTGGTGAAAAGGAGCAGTTGCAGAAGCAACGTTTCTGCAGGTTTCCTCATTGTCACAAATGGGGAATCTTGTGGAAAGGCTGCTTCTGCAACGGCTGCTTCTGAAAAGTTCCACAACTGCTGTCTCTGTAATACTGTGCATCGTGTCACCCAATGAGGTCATGCACACAAACTCCAGCAACCACTGTGAAGGGCTGCAGGGAAAGCAGGAGCTCCCCTGTCATCCCCGACAGATGAACAGCAGCTGCCCTCCCCTCTGCCGTGCCACACGCCCACAGCAGCGCAGCCACAGCAGGAGTTGGGAGCGGGAAGATTCCCCACTCCTGCATCCCAGAGTACCATGCGGCACAAGTGCAGCAGTTCTTCCCCCTGACTCACTGCCGGAAATGGTGGCAGGCAGGTGGAAGCCTTTTAACTCGGCAGCGATTGTGCTGATGGTTGCCTGCCGAGGTTAAACAAACTGCAGGTTCATTTAACCTCAGATAAAATTTCAGAACATATACCTATGCTTATGGTTGCAATTGGTGCATGTTGAATCATCAGCATGAAAGTAGATTATTATTATTGTGATTTAAACCTTTGACAGTATTTCTTGAATGTGGGGAAACATCATATATGTGAAATGATTATGAATGAATATGTGAAATATCTGCATTCTTAATTAATGTGATTAGTATGCAACATCAATCTATGCTGTTTTGTGGTATTTTCTTCTATGTTTATCATTTCTAAATGAATAGGAGTCCTGTGAGGCTCAAAAGTCTGCATTCTGTTTTGTCTGTTAGTAGTAGTTCAGGAAGGATTCTACTTTTCCTTTTCTCTTTTTCTGCATCAACAGAGATATGATTCTGCACAGAGGTAGTTAGAATGTAAAACTGTTTACAATTGCTTCTTTCTGTTATGAAATCCCTCTCAAACTTTATTTTCTGAAAACTAGGGATATAAGTTATAAAATTCACAAGCACTTTATTATGGTCTTGGAACTGTGTGGTAATGCCCCTAGAGCTATCTCAGATAGCATAAATAAATCTGTCTGACTCCAGTAGTCTCAGTCTAGGTATTAGCAACTTTTCTATGTTGTATTTCTCTGTACAGAATTTCCTCTTGGCCTTCAGTAGCACAGGAGCTCAGTCTTGTCACTGGTATACTCTAGTAACTCCAGCCAAACCACTTAGCAACTCCATGCATATGTTTCCTTAATCACATCTTTGTTCTGGAGACTTGTGTTTGGTGTCATAACTAACTTTTTTCCTCTCCTGATTTTTCTTCCTTGTAACATATGACTTGCCTGTTATGTTCTGCCTAGACAGAGGATTGAGGGAATGCCAGTTGCTTCACCTATATTTATAATCTGTCCATAGTACCATTTCCAGATTTAAATTAGGGGCGGGGGGTATAACATGAATGTAGCATTGAAGCTGAAGCAGTGCTTAACTCTTACCTGCAGAGTTTCTAGAAGACAATATTAAACTTAAATGGATACAAAGAACCTCTCTCATAATCTTTCTTCCAGCGCCCAAAATATACTTTAACAGCAATGGCTGATGGTAGATGGTCTCAATAAGCAATTCATGATGGCCAAGAGAAACAATTATCAAGCTGTATTTAATGTATAATGGAAGTAGAACTGGCAAAGAGATCTTCTGGCCATTTCTTAGAGAACTGACTTGCTGATATTTGCATAAATGTGAGAAAACATCACGTTACCTCTTATGTGGTTCAAGTATTTGTAGTTACCGACGACTTCAGAATAACTTATTCCTTTTACAGTTATATGAAAACTGAGCCATTATGATGTTCAAAAACATTTTGAATCACTTTTTGTGTTCTTTATGTCTAATTTATCTAGCTTATAGAACTAAATATAAAATATCACTTTTCACACCACAGTGGGAGTGGATTTGGAAGCACCTTCAGTAACCATTGGAACCAACCATTAATTCCCAGTGAGCAGCAGAGGGTGCACTTGTGCTTATAACTCTGCTTCTCTTCAGGGTCACTAGCTTTAATTCCAGGGTTTTGAGGTTCTTAAATATTCCAATATTCAGAAAAAGTTACTTTGTATACCAGTTGTTTCTCTACAATTTATGTTGTGGGCATCTCTGTAACCTCTGCCATAAAAATGCATTTCCAGACTTTCGAAACTTTAATAATTTGACAAATATGTCTAGCAAATGCATTTTTTCCATTGAATAAATCTCATCTTTCCCAAATCTAAAAATAAAATGAAAAAGATCTCAGCACTGTTCAAATGTTACCAAGGCAGCTTAAAGAATATTCTCACAAAAAGGTTTAACATTTACTCATTTGGTGGTGTTTGAATGTGTGTGAGTTTCTACTTATCCCCCAAAGGAAAGCTTTTAAGTGAAACCATTTTAAAAGCAGAGCACAAACCTAAAATAAGCCAGTGTTCTCTAGAGTTCTCAGAAGGTGTAGATTTATTTACTGTAGTTAAATCATAATTAGTTCTCAAGGGATAGTGTCTCTTTTAAACTGCTTTATTGCCACCGTACTGGTTTTCTAAATAATCAGAAACTGCTGCTGTTGCTGTATGTGAACGAGCATGCATTTGCTGTAAGTAGAAACAAATGTCTGGAATTGCCAGTTGTCACTTATGAAGGATAGTGACACTCTTTAAGAATAAGCACTTCAAGAAGTGTAGGAAATGCAGGTACTTGGATTAAATATAATCTTAATCTTAATAATCTCTTGTGTCTCATTATAGATTTGATATTTCATGTTAATATTTTTCAATACATTTCATCTTTTGAATATTCCCTTACCCTTTTTACCTGTAACTGAAACAATATTTATAGTGTAAAAACCTCTACAATATTTTTATGGAAGCCACACAATGTTCTACAGGCATTCTCTTTGTATAATTTGCAGGTTGATGTTCAAGGTGCCACAGGAAATAGGTCTAATAGCGATTGCAATTCAACAAACTCAAGGGAAAGGTAAATTGATGGGAATCCAGTGTTGGTGGAATGTATTTGATTAAGGCAGCAATGCAAGTTCGTGTCTTATAGATAACCCTGTGTTTTAATACATATAATTTTGAATAGCTAAAGTAACTATAGCTCTCTACAGTGAAACCATCCTAAGGGATTTTTCTAACTATTTTTCATGCAAGTTTTTCCAAGCCCCTGATGTTTTTCCTCCGGATAGTACTTCTGTTGTTGGAATACAGGTGAAACTCGGAAAATTAGAATATCGTGCAAAAGTCCATTAATTTCAGTAATGCAAATTAAAAGGTGAAACTGATATATGAGACAGACACATTACATGCAAAGCGAGATAAGTCAAGCCTTAATTTGTTATAATTGTGATGATCATGGCGTACAGCTCACGAAAACCCCAAATCCACAATCTCAGAAAATTAGAATATTACATGGAACCAAGAAAACAAGGATTGAAGGATAGAACAATATTGGACCTCTGAAAAGTATAAGCATGCATATGTATTCAGTACTTGGTTTGGGCCCCTTTTGCAGCAATTACTGCCTCAATGCAGCGTGGCATGGATGCTATCAGCCTGTGGCACTGATGAGGTATTATGGAAGACCAGGATGCTTCATTAGCTGTCTTCAGCAATTCTGCATTGTTTGGTCTCATGTCTCTCATCCTTCTCTTGGCAATGCCCCATAGATTCTCTATGGGGTCAGGTCAGGCGAGTTTGCTGGCCAGTCAAGCACAGTACACTGTATACTTTTCAGAGGTCCGATATTGTTCTATTCTTCAATCCTTGTCTTATTGGTCTTCTGGAAAGCCCCCCAAACTGTTTTCAGCCTTATGTTAGTAATTACTAGAAAGTTGTTTACCTCATAAGCTATCATTGCTACTGCTAACTGTAGGTTGCCAGCACTGCCATACCAAAACTTTACTGGCGCAAACTGTAACCAGAAAGCAATGTTCATCTTCCAGAAATAACAAGTTTTAACTTCCAGATCTATTGTCAGATATTGTTTCAGTTATACAAAAGAACCAGAAAAGCATGGACTTTTGATTCCTACATTAACCAAGTTACTATTGCATTGAATGACCTTTCCCAATGGTTATTCTGAATTTTAAAAAATATACAACTAAAGCAATGTTTATTCATTCCGAATATATTGGGTGTTCTTTCTCATGCATGAATTGGTGTGAGGTGCTTATGAATGGATTTTGGTTCCTTCTGCAAGAGATTGTTCCTTGGCCTTAACTGTACAAAGGTTTTTCTAAACGACTTGATGAAACATTCTTTCCATCTGCCAAAATATTATTTGTGAGTAGATAACTTTTAATCTTGGTTTCCTTTTTTAAGGTCGTGGCAGGAACACCTGGCTGAGTCCTGTAGGAGCTGCATTATCAACTTTACATATCACCATTTCTTCATCTTCCCAGTTAGGACAAAGGATTCCTTTTATTCAGCATCTGGTTTCTCTGGCAGTGGTGGAGTCTGTCAGATCAATACCTGGATATCAGGTATTGTCTTTTCATGTTCCCACTCCATTGTTTTTCACTTATTTTGACCTAAAATAGCTAAAATGTATACTTGGCATACCTCCTTACCATCACTCCACCATGGGAATTTCATTTATTTTGCCCTCAAGTTTTTCCACCCCTTCATGTATAAGACCAATGTTTCCATAGTGTACAACATGTATTACTGATGAGGGTGAAGTGATCAGTCCCTTTTGATTGAATGTGCTTTATAACAGTGGATTTGCCTTTTTGTCTAACTCTTAGACTTTTAAAATTTTTGGTTATAGAAATATTGAGGGGAAACTGAGAAGAAAAAATAATAAAACTGACAATTGCCTCTTGGGTTTTTGTTGGAGCAGTTTCAGTGGCCACTTCATCCTTTAAAAAAGTTTTTCCCCCAGCCCTTGTTTAATGTTAAAAATCTTTGCCTAAATTCTGAAGCAAGAAGCTAACCATATCCTCTCAAGAGGGAATCAAGTGTCCTGTCATCAGCACTCAAATTACAAACCAATCTTCTTTAGTACCTCATCCATTTCCTTTGAATGTAACGAATTCTTAATATTGGCTAACTGTAAAACATTGCTATTTTACAGGACTAGTTAATGAAAACATATGTTTCCTATATTATACAAAATCAATGACTTGCACACATTTACACATGAATTTCATTACAGTTGTACCCAGTAGCCTTTTGTATAGTTTAGGGGTTGTCTTCTATTAACACTTCCCAACTTCAGGAGTTCATAACTTGACTGTAAAAAATGCTTCATGGACGAATATAAAGCAACATATAGTTCTCTGTGGTTTAGAGCATTGACTGTTTAATGCAGGAATCCGCAAAAAGAGAGCTTATACATTATGAGGATAGTTCAGTCATTTATTATACATGTGTAATCCTGTTGATATTAGTTAGATAACACCAGAGCAAATGAACCCATTTGAAGCCCATTGTGTTTTTATGTCACCTTTTTTGATTTGACTATTGGCTTTGACTTCAGACCATCTACCGTTACTCTCTTGGACTAGTTTTCGACTCTGAGCTGACTACTCAGCTTGACACAGTCTGTTTATGTTTTTCTCTCTACTCTGGTTACCACTCTACCCCTTCTGTATGGACCTTAGAAATATTTTCAAGAGGTGCACCTCCTGTAAGAGGACTCTATCCTCTTCAGACTGTCAAGATGAGTGCCTAATTTGCCATGGTGAAGGCTACAATTCGAGAGCTTGCAAGATTTGTCTGTCCTTTTCTAGATAGACCCCAAACAGCTGACTTTATGCCCTCCAACTCCTGGACCCAGATCACCTGGTCTCTCCACTCCACTGGTGTCAGTACTAACTGACGCTTGCTGTCAAGCTCCAAGCAACATCTTGTGCCAGTGATTGGGTGAGGTTACATTTAAAACTCCGGCCATACCATCTTAGTCTAACTCAAAATCCCTGCATTAAAAGCGAATGAATCATTTGCCGAGCCACATCTCCTCCCTTAAACGTCGAAAGTCTTCTCTGTCTTCTGCCTCAGTGTCAAGATCGATACTGAAGACCTCACCCCACACACCATCGCCTTCGACAGTGCAGAGGAGTTACTATGGACACCACAACATCTCACCGTCCCTGTCAGCTTTATGGACACTGACCGTATCGACAATTACACTTTGTCACTCTTCTCCGACACCAGGAGCTTACTCTATACTGAAAGCCATCACCTCGACATCAAAGGCTCTACCTACCAAAACTTCTCAACACCCCCAGGTCTTGCCGACGACAACATCAATAAGGAATCAGTCAAGCTATCCTCCTTTGACAGTTTTGACACCGGCTGAATCTATGATCAGGCTGGATTCCTCACCAGCCCCGCCTTCGGCACATTTGGCTCATTCTGTTGCTGCATGCAACCATCATTCATCTGCAGTTGGCTCTCCAGTGCTTCAGGAAATTCAAAAAAAGTATTTGGAATCCCTTATGGGATCTACTACATCAATACCTTCTGGCTCTACTTTTAAAGGTTTCCCGTTGCTCGATTTGAACACAGATGAAGAATCCAGTCCTCCTCAGGTGCCCAAAATTCCTTCTGGATCACCTAAGCAATTTATACCAAAGCAGTCACCTTACTCCTTGGCATGAGTGATACCATTACTTGGCTCCCACCTCTCATGCCTTAGACTATTGGAGCTCACCTGGTGGATTGGACCATGGCTACATAAGGGACTTTCGCTATTGTAGAGAACCTTACCACCCACTCTTTCCAGCATTTCCATATGATTTTGATGAATATTACCTTTGGAAGGCAAGGAAACTTAGGGAAGAGCTGAATGCTCCTGCACCAAAAGATCCAGCCAGTCCTTCTACCCTTCCTTCTATACCTTCCACACCACCTGTGATACCTGACATCTCTCATGAGCCTGTGCTGCCAGTCTTTCCTCCAAAGCTTTTCTGATACTCAGCCTCCGCCTGATAAAACACCACCTCAGAATGATACTTCTGATGGTGAATACAGCTCAACATCTTCCTCTCAGGATGACTCTGTCTTAACTGAACAACCTTCTGGGATGTCTCCTAATGAGAATGTTACCAACCTTCTGTCTGGTTCTCCAGTACAGGAGAAAAAATTGTATAGGCTGCCCATCTTAGACATGGCCAAAGCTCTAGGCCTTGAGGTCAAGACACTTACACAAGCGGTCCCTGATCCCGTATATGACTTTGTATTAACTTCCTCTTCCTCACAGTCTTCCGTTCTACCAATGCTTCCTGTATTGGCTAATTCGGCAAAGGTGGCCTGGTAAAGCCCAGCTGCTTCCATTTCTACGTCTATATACTTTGAGAGGCTGTACAGAATCCAGGAATAGTCTCGTCCTCTTTTATTTAAACATCCCCCACCTTACTTTTGTAGTAGAGTGTGCCATGTCTAGCAAGTCGGGGAAGACGCATTCCGCGCCATGTAACAAAGAAGCGAGGAAACTTGACAGTATGGGTAGATTCTCATATTCGTCATCTTGCCTGGTCATTAAAATCGCCAATTATATGGCATGCATGGTGAAATATAACTTCTCTCTGTGGGATGATTTCAAACCTGAATGATGTTTCAGAATCCTTCAGGGGAAAAGTCTGTTTTGGCTAAATCTGCAGAGATAACCAAGCTACATTTGAGAACTGCCAAACACTTGACCGAAACCGAATCCAGAGCTATAGCTGGAGCGCTCTCCCTCTGCTGCCATGCCTGGCTCCATTCTATTCCACCAACCAGAAAAGAGGAGATAGAGAACTTACCTTTTGAAGGAGAAGGTTTCTTTAGGAGACTATGGAGAAAATGAACAAGTTTTGTTACACAGCGAAAACCTTTACATCCTCATGCATTCCGTCTTCCTACTCTCAGTGCCTTAGATCTTACCAAATACAACACTTACCAAATACAACACAGGGCGATAGAAAGGAGTTCAAACACCCATTCAGATACAACCCAAAGCATCTGTACAAGTTCAGGAGGGTTTCCACACAGGGCTGTTACTGCGAATCTCCTCTGGAAGAGTGTGTGCATTCACACACTGGCCAGACTTACCCCAAAGTCCATTCAAGATCTTTTGAAATGCCCCCACACAAATCAGACTTTATCTTCCGAATTCTAGCTTTTCTGATGTATTTTTTAAGCAAGTTTTTCTGAATACACTGCAGCAAATGCCAGGGAGAGGCACTTACTAGAGCCTTTACATAATCATTAACATGATAAGAGGAAAGCAGTCTTTAGGAATGCAACTAGAACTGCCTTGCTTAGATGCAAAGACTGGAAAACCCAGTTTTCAGGAAGCAAACTCTTTGAAAGTTCTCATTACAAAATTTCTGTGTATGCTCAAATTGACTTTTTTTGAACAATGTTCGTCTGCTTGCTTAAGGTTTTTGCTGGTTCAAAAAGAGGTTTTGCCAACAAACTGATGTAAAGCACTGTAGTGACCAGTCTCCCCTCCCGCTAAAGAGTTAACAGGAAGTGGGCCCTTGTCTTGACTGACAGGCTGGTGAACTCCAGAACTCAACCGGTCAGTCAAACAGGTGCGGGGGGACCTAGAGAGCTGTTGCTGGGAATTCTGGGAACAAGAAAGGAAGTTCTGTGCTGGAGAAGCAGGGAGGACATGTGGCAGTGGAGTTTTGCTGCAGCAGGATGGCTTCCACTTGAACAAGACATGCAAATGGAAGAAGGTGGTTGGACTTAGTTTTTCTGGAGGAACACTCGTTTATGAAGTATAAAACTACCTTCTGTAAGTGGAAGATACCTCCAGCATGCAGAAATGCACCTTGAGTCTAAACCAATGTTTGTATTGGTTCGTATCGAAATTCATATGAAGACATAGAAACCATTTTAAAACAAAAATGTGTATTCACAAATCCTACCTTCCTATTATAAAAATGTAAAGGATATTTGCAGATTGGAATGGAGTGACTTAACTGTAAAAAGCTTGACCAGCTTGCTAAAGCCCCGCAGGGATGCCTGGGAGATGTAGTTCCTCCCAAGCTTCTGGGAGAAATTTAGGAGGAACTGCATCCCCCAGGCATCCTTGCAGTTCCCAACTGCCCTGCACTAGTGCCCAGCTTTCCTCTCATCACTTGCCATTCACCCTCTGGACGTTCCTTTTCCCTTTGTCAGGGGTCTTTTAAAAGGCCACCACTACGGTACCACCTTCCTATTGGAGCAGTTTCCTCTGAGGGGCTGCCTCCTTGTGGGGACTGGGAATTTCGAAGCACGATTCCAGTTTTTACCAACATGCACAGTCCTACACTTGATGCATTTCAAGCAGATAGACTTTTTTTTACATAGCACATAATCTATGGAATTCTCTGCCATAGAGTATGGTGATTGCCATCAGCTTGGATGGCTTTAAAAAGGGCTTAGACCAATTCATGGAGGACAAATCTATTAATGGGTACTGGTTTTGATGGCTATAGGCTACCTCCAGCTTCAGTGGCAGGATGCCTCTGAATACTAGTCGCAAGGAAGCTACAGCAGGAGAAGGTGCATGCCTTCATCTCCTGCTTGTGGGCTTCCTAGAAGCATCTGATGGGTCACTGGGAGAAACAGGATGCTGGACTAGATTGGCCTTGAGCCTGATCCAGAAAAAATATCTGTGTGTGTGTGTGTGTGTGTGTGTGTGTGTGTGTGTGTGTGTGTGTGTTCCTCAGAGGCAACTAAAAATGAAAATAATCAAACTCTTGCTGTCATAATTTTAAACGTATACTCTCTCATTCAAAATATAAAAAGATAACGTACTCTCAAAAAAGAAAGAAAGAAACGAGCCCCTCTTTTGATTTTACATAAGAGGGCAGTTGGAAGCAGGGTAGTAAAGGGTGCTTACTTATCCCCTTCCCTGCTACAAATTGCCTCCCAGCCATGTTTTATCCTGCAAGGCTTCCAATACAATACAAATTTGCCCTTGAAACATACATTTGAATTCCATGACGTTCTTTCTCAATTCTCTATTTCTTGGTGCTGATTCTATTTCCTTCCAGTATTTGTGCTTTTAATATAAAACTATATTCCTAGCCCTTTTTGTTCTGCTATATATTTTGTTTCTTTTAAGTGAAGCACAGGAATCACATTAACCTTCTCCTAGGAGAGGAGAACTGGTCTCAGGAGAGAAGAGCTGGTCTTGTGGTAGCAAGCATGACTTGTCCCCATAGCTGAGCAGGGTCTGCCCTGGTTGCATATGAATGAGAGACTTGATGTGTGAGCACTGCTTCAAGACATTCCCCTCAGGGGATGAAGCCGCTCTGGGAAGAGCAGAAGGTTTCAAGTTCCCTCCCTGGCTTCTCCAAGATAGGGCTGAGAGAGATTCCTGCCAGCAACCTTGGAGAAGCTGCTGCCAGTCTGTGAAGACAATACTGAGCTAGATAGATCAATGGTCTGACTCAGTATATGGCAGTTTCCTATGTTTCCTATGTTCATGTCTGATTCTAGTGTTTTTCTCTTTGGTCTCAGTATTTCTTAACATATTTGAAAGAACATCTGATCTGTAGACTTTAAGAATAAAGTAATGTAAGTCTATCAACATGCATATTTATTTTCCTAGGATATTGACCTCCGGGTGAAATGGCCAAATGATATTTACTATAGTGACCTTATGAAGCTTGGTGGGGTTTTAGTAAATTCCACATTAACAGGAGATACATTCCACATACTTATTGGTAAGACATATATTATTTCAAATATTTCTGTTGATTAATTTAAAGCTGCTTTTGTCATTATTAACAATGTAAATCCTTTTTGGAATAAACAATATTCACTATTTATTTATTTATTTATTTATTCAATTTTTATACTGCCCTTCCGGAATGGCCCAGGGCGGTTTACAACTAAAAACAGAAACCATTAAAACCAATAACAATTAAAACAGAGATATAAATATTAACCCCAATTAAAACATCTAAAAAAACAATTAAACTATCATAACAATTAAAACCCTGAAAACCAGGTTAGCATTAAAACGATTAGAACTAATTAAAAACCCTGAAAGGCCAGGCCAAACAGATGGGTTTTGAGGGCTCTCTTGAAGGTCAGTAAGGAATTAAGATTACGAATTTCTGCTGGGAGTGCATTCCACAGCCCGGGAGCAGCCACAGAGAAGGCCTGCCTCTGAGTCGCCAGTAAACGAACCGGTGGTAACTGGAGACAAACCTCCCCAGATGACCTAAACGTGCGGTGGGGATCATGTAAAAGAAGGTGCTCTCTAAGATATCTCGGACCCAAGCCATTCAGGGCTTTAAAGGTTATAACGAGGACTTTGTATTTTGCCCGGAAACATATCGACAGTCAGTGTAATTGTTTCAAGACAGGCATAATAGCCATTATGAGCCATTTTTGGAAGGACGGTATAGAAATTGAATTAATAATAATAATAATAATAATAATAATAATAATAATAATAATATCTCTCTGGGTTGCCCCAGAGACCAATCTGGCTGCCACATTCTGAACTAGCTGAAGTTTCTGAACTACGTACAAAGGCAGAGAGCGCATTGCAATAGTCAAACTGGGAGGTTACCAGCTGATGCACCACTGTTTTGAGGTCATACTCTTCAAGGAATGGGCGCAGCTGTCAAATCAGCCGAAGCTGATAGAAAGCACTCCTGGCCATGGCCTCCACCTAAGATACCAGGGTGAGGCCTGGGTCCAGGAGTACTCCCAAGCTGCGCACCTGCTCCTTCTGGGGGAGTGTAACCCCATCCAGCACAGGAAGATCTAACTCACCCCTCAGATTCTGAGCCCCCACAATGAGCACCTCCATCTTGCTTGGATTCAGCTTCAATTTGTTCTCCCTTATCCAGCCCATTACTGCCTGTAGGCAGGCATTTAGAGAATGAGTGCCATTTCCTGAAGATGAAAAGGAGAAGTAGATTTGGGTGTCATCAGCATACTGATAACACCCAGCACCAAACCTCCTGATGACCTCACCCAGCAGTTTCATGTAGATGTTAAAAAGTATTGGTGACAGAATGGAGCCCTGAGGGACTCCATATAACAGCTCCTGTTTTGAGGATCAACTGTCACCAACCTCCACCATCTGGAATCTACCCAAGAGATAGGAACAGAACCACTGCAAGGCAGTGCCCCCTATCCCCAACTCCCCCAAGTGATCCAGAAGCATACCATGATTGATGGTATCGAATGCCGCCGAGAGATCCAGAAGAACCAGTAGAGTCACACTCCCTCTGTCGATTCCCCGGTAAAGGTCATCTATCAGGCCGACCAAGGCTGTCTCAACCCCATAGCCAGCTCTAAAGCCAGTTTGAAATAGGTCTAGATCAGGGATTCTCAAACTTGGGTCCTCAGGTGTTATTGGACTTCAACTCCCATAATCCCCAGCCTCAGTGGCCTTTGGTTGGGGATTATGGGAGTTGAAGTCCAATAACACCTGAGGACCCAAGTTTGAGAATCACTGGTCTAGATAATCAGTTTCCTCCAAGACTGCCTGGAGCTCGTCGGCCACCACCCTCTCAATCACCTTGCCCAACCAAGGGAGATTGGAGATTGGCCTGTAATTATCCATCACTAAGGGGTCCAGGGAAGGCTTCTTTAAGAGCAGTCTAACCATTGCCTCCTTCAGACAGGGGGGCATCCTATCCTCCCTCAGCGATGCATTTATGATATTAACTAGGCCACCTCCAACAATCTCCCTGCTAGATAGAAGCAGCCAAGTCGGGCAAGGATCCAGAGAACAGGTGGTAGGCCGCACCGCCCCCAGCAGCTTGTCCACATCCTCAGGAGTCACAGATTGAAACTGATCCAATCTAATACTGCAAGAGGGATGACTGGACACCTCCTCCATAGACCTTGCAGAAATAGTGGCGTCCAGGTTGGCCCGAATGCAGGAGATCTTATTCGCAAAGAACCCATTAAAGGCATCACAGCAGAGCAACTCCGGAGACTGATTGGAAGTAGAAGGAGCAGAAACTAAACTCCTCACAACCCAGGATAGCTCCGCCGATCGTGAACCTGCAGCCACAATTCGCTCAGACCAAAATCTCTTTTTCACTGCACGCACTGCCACTACATAAGCCTTCAAATGGGTCACATGCTGAATCCTGTCAGATTCAAACCGAGTTCTCCTCCACTTGCGCTCTAGTCGCCTACCCAACCACTTCAGCCCCCGCAACTCCTCAGTATACCAAGGGGCCATTTTTGCAGCAGGTCAGAAGGGACACTTAGGAGCAATCATATCTACTGCCCTGTTGAGTTCCCTGTTCCAGGTTCCCACCAGGGCATCGACAGAATCACCGGCCGCACCAATGTCAAAATCCTCCAAGGCCTTTTGAAATCCCACTGGGTCCAGCAGCCTTTTTGGACGGACCATCCTAATAGGTCCACCACCCCTGCAGGGGTGGATTGCGGCTGTGAGACCAACCTTAACCAGGTAGTGGTCCATCCATGACAATGGGGAAACCACTGGATCCCCCACCCACGGAACACCCCCCTGATCCGAACAAAAGACCAAATTGAGTGCATGGCCAGCAACGTCAATTGGTTCAGAAACTAATTTGGATAGGCCCATAGTTGTCATGGCCACTATGAACTCCTGAGCTGCACCAGACAAGCCAGCCCCAAAGTGGATATTGAAGTCCCCCAGCACCAAATGTCTAGGAGACTCCAACACCAACTCCGCAACCAGCTCGGTCAGCTCAGTTAGGGAGTCAGTTGGGCAGCGGGGTGGACGGTACACCAACAGAACCCCCAATCTAGGGACAGATTGTCCCTAGTTCCCAGCCTCAAAAATATGCACTGTCCCTAGTTCCCAGCCTCAAAAATATGCACTCAATATAAGTCAACTGTCTCCCAGGGGCCCTAACTGTGCTTATTTTTTTCTTCCTAAATAGCATCTGCATACACACACACACATCAATTAATAATAATAATAATAATAATAATAATAATCTGGATTGGGACTGCAGCAATGGGAATAGGGGGTCCTTTCCAGTCCAGAATGGGGAGTCCCTCTGTGGCTGCTGTTTGACCTTTGTGTTACTCTTTTGGGACAAATAGCAGTCACAGGGGGGCTCCTCAATCTAGATTGGAACCATAGTAGGGGCAAAGTGTTTTTTTTAAAAAAAACAACAACTCCACACTGTGTCCCTGATCCTTATCATCCCCCTCTTCTATCATTGCTATTTAAGGAGAAGAAATCAAGCACACAAGGGTCAATCACATGCTTTAACATGTAGTTAAACTGGTGGGAGGAGAGCTTACTGGAAGAAAGTTCCCAACATGCATCTTAATCTCTAAAGATCCTCAGCAAAACACAAGGATACTTATCAACTACAAGAAGCCAAACTCTTCCTCTTTGGATCACCAATCTGCTCTGCTTAGCAGTTCGTTTTAGAGCCAGAAAATGTTGCTTGTTTTAAAATAGCATGTGAAATGGTTCAGTATCTCCTCTGACCAGATCTTTCTGTTACCTAAGCCTATTTTGAAGGTGGAGGTGAGGGGGTGGAGGGAAGAACCTCTGCTCTTGAGCCTGTCGGGATAGTGGTTCTCTTGGAATTAGAAAAATTGTTTGAGATTCATGCCATTTACATATCAGAAGAGAAAAATCTGGGACTCTGACATTTCACAATTTTCAATCTGCAAAAACCAGCCATCTTGCTGAATTACTCTTAAAAATTGTATTTGTGTGAGAGAGAAAATGTGTGTGTTTAAAGCCCATCTTCATTCATGGCAATCACTCTTACCCACCCTCACCTCCAGTGAAACGAATGTGGAAAAATAGTTCTTTTGGTTCTGTTCTATGCCTTGCTGAGGGAGGGCATAGAACATCAGTGACATTCCAGATGGTGTCACTAGGAGATAGTTGCTCTCTGAAACAAGGGGATTTGTATGGTATCCTTCAGGGCTCCATCCTATCTCCGATGCTTTTTAACATCTACATAAAACCGCTGGGAGAGATCATCAGGAGATTTGGAGCAGAGTGTTATCAATATGCTGATGACACCCACATCTATTTCTCCAGGACATCATCTTCTGGAAATGGCATAACCCCACTAAATGTCTAACCACAGGCAGTAATGGACTGGATGAGGGATAATAAATTGAAACTGAATCCAAACAGGATGGAGGTACTCATAGTAAGGAGTTATACTTCGAGGGACATGATAGAACCTCCTGTTCTGGATGGAGTTGCACTCCCACTGAAGGATCAAGTACATAGCTTGGGAGTGCTTCTGACTGTGGCCTTACTCTGGTTTCTCAGGTTGAGGCTATGGCCAGGAGCGCTTTCTATCAACTTTGGTTGATACAATAGCTGCGTTTGTTCCCTGAAGATAATGATCTTAGAACTGTGGTGCACTCTCTGGTAACCTCTATGCTTGACTACTGCAGTGCTCTCTATGTGGGGCTGCCTTTGTATGTGGTTCAGAAATTTCAATTGGTCCAAAATGCAGCAGCTAGATTGGTCTCCAGGGTTTCTCAGAGATACCATATTATGCCTGTTTTAAAACAACTGCATTGGCTGCCAATAGGTTTCCAGGCAAAATACAAAGTGCTGGTAATTGCCTTTAAAGCCCTAAACAGCT
The DNA here is from genome assembly GCF_027244095.1 of Hemicordylus capensis. Classification (NCBI taxonomy): domain Eukaryota; kingdom Metazoa; phylum Chordata; class Lepidosauria; order Squamata; family Cordylidae; genus Hemicordylus; species Hemicordylus capensis. Next base: position 91,106,142 of record NC_069659.1, on the reverse strand, counting down.
CAGGACCGAGTTACTGGGAGGACACTGCCTTCTACGTGGTCTCCACCGCATATTAAGGTCATTGGCAGAAGTCCGTCTCTGGATGCCTCCAGCTCGTCTGGCTACAACTCAGGAGTGGGTCTTCTCTGTAGTCACTCCTGGGCTGTGGAATGCGCTCCCTATAGACAAGGAAACTTATTTAACAGCTTTTAAAAGAGCCCTTAAGATGCATTTTTTTAGCCTGGCTTTTAGTAATTTTTGAATGTTTTAAATTATTGTTTTAACAGTTTGTTTTATTTTGTCTTCATTGTATTTAATTTTGTGAACTGCCTAGAGCCTTTGGAGTTAGGCGGTATATAAATTAAATAAATAATAATATTATTCTGATAATCATGAGCATCAATTAAATTTACCTCTTCCCAAGCCTTATACATTCTCAAGAGCATTTATAGTGGATTATTACCTTTAGACAACTTTGTATTCACCCAGTTGGGGGAGTACTGGTTGACACCCAGAGCAACAGTGTGGTCATGCCAGGAAGATGCAACCCCGCTGTGGAGAGCTTTCCTAGCTGTGCAGCATCAGGTGTGCAGTGGTGAGGAGCAAATCTGGGTTATTTCCTCAGGTGCTGGAAGTGCCCTGTGTGACCCAAAAATATGTCCCTGAAGGTTCCCTCAGGAACATATTTTCAAGTGACATACATCACTTCCAGAGCCAGGACAAATTGCTGACCTTTGCTTTCTCGCACACAGTGCGCATGGGCTCAGCACTAGTGGGGAAGCTCTCCACAGCGCAGACATTTTCTTGGCGCATCCACACTTAGTTGCTCTGGATGTCAGCCAGCCACTATATTTTACTTCAGAATGTTTTTAAAGAGCACTCCCACAATCTTATGTTGATCTGTGGGTTTTGTTAATAGAGAATGTTCTTGACAAACAGGTCTTAGAATCATCATTCCACACTTTTTATATGTCAAAGTTACCTAATTCGCCTGAAGTCAATGTTAAGAATACCACCAAGTAATTAATTCCATATTTAATGGGCATGTTAGTAATAAATTATTAGAGTAATGGTATCAAAAGCTTGCTGTGGAAGCAGGGAGTTTAACCCTGAGTACACTTGACAAGCCTGGGTCTGCCATCACCTGCCTATGGAGTGGAAAACCTACGTTACTAAGAAAGCAGGGGTGGGGAATAAACAGGTAGCACCAAATTTGTGTGTACACTTCTTAGAGCCATGTTTAGGAGGCCTGATCGAGATGGTCCTGAGAACTGTATTTGAACGTAGTGGCTTTCTGCCAATAATATTATCCCTTGCTAGAAAGCTGGGTGAGAAATGAAGCTCAAACAGCGTCTGGCAAGAGAGCCTTAGAAATCTGAAAGTTGGCTTGATGGTGGAATCCTCTGGGCTTTTCTCAGGGAAGCTGAGGGGAAACCTGCAGTTTTTGGAACTGTGGTAAATAGCAGCATTTCTTAGCCACATCTTTCTCCCTCTCTCAAATTAAAATGCACTTGCCTGTATCCAGAGTTTTGTATGCATTCCAGTGTGCACACATCCATTCGATGTATGGGATGCCCCATTTATTTCAACTTAAGGAACAGACACAGGCTGAAGAATGTTCCTGCAGATGTGCTTTCTCCATTGAAATTAATTGGACAGCCCTTGCAGGTAGGAAGCAATGTGTGCACAATCACAGTGTCTGTTCCCAGAAGTGGACTGGGATGGGTGCCTACCTGTCTACCAACAGGAAATGTTTATTTTCACCACGTAACAACTGACAAAATGCTGCACTACTTCACAAAAATGTCCCTGTTTTTAAATGAGGCTTATTCATAGGGTACATGTCTGGATATGGACTGCCTTGGAATTGTTTGAATGGGCTTTTATTAGAGGGGAAAGAGGGGCAAGCACTGTTATAAATGTGAGCCCAGCTGACTGGTCTTTAGTAAAGAAGATGGATTTGAGTTTATACAAGATTGTGTCATCTTTCATCATTATTGAAAACACAGCTCTCCTGGAAAACTGTAGAAAGATTTTTGCAGCTGTCTGGATGAATGGGTTTGTCTTGTGATTAAAACAAACAGGAGACTTGTGTAGAGAAATGGAACATTTCCTATTCCACCTTTTTGATTACTTGTTCTTCCTCAGGCTGTGGATTTAATGTAAATAACAGCAATCCTACTATATGCATCAATGATCTCATTATGGAGCACAATAAGATAAATAATACAAACTTGAAGCCTTTAAGTGCCGACTCCCTGATTGCAAGAAGTGTGACTGTGCTGGAAAAACTGATCAACACCTTTCAAGAGCAAGGGCCTAATGGAGTTCTTCCCCTGTACTATAAGTACTGGGTGCACAGGTAGATAAATTTATCCTTTCAATTTTCTAAGCTTTTCATAATGTTTCCGTTAGAAACAATTCTAACTTAATTTATCCTTCAAATTGAATGATACATTATTCTCTTAATAATGATTTTTCAAAGCTTTTTTTTAAAAAACATAAGCACATTTTCAATATTGAATTATTTATTCACCCACAGTGTCATTCAGTTGTCTGAAAATACATCCAGAGGATTTGGCTGATCAAATGTATAATCTTCTCTGGGCAATGATGCATCTTTTGCTTATGCTACTCTGTAAGCATAGCATACAGTGGTCCTGGATGATGATGATGATGATGATGATGATGATTGGTTAAACGGGAATGTTTGCTAAAGTATGGGACTACACAAAATGAATCTAGAAAATTCAAATAATCAGATCTCAAATAAAGGTTGATGAAGGGGAGGAATTTAGTTAAAACTAGCATAATTTTGTTTTATGGAACCTTATACATTGGATGACATGAGGAATAGGCCTCTGTCAGTGTTAAGGACCCATCGCGGCGGCTGCACAACTTGAAAGGCAGCCCTGATGGTGAAGCACGACAGGACTGCTGTGGAGCGACTTAAAACTGCTTTTACTTGAGTGTTTCTAAGAGAAGGAGCCCTGCATGGCTGCCTGGAAGCAGTCTGAAGTCCCTCCAAAGCATCCCCACCATACTCCAGCATTTGGGGCTGTCTTTCAAGCTGCATGGCAGCCCTGGCAGGTCCCTCATGTTAACAGAGGGCTGCCTGGTCATGTTGGCTGCTGTCTTAATTAAGTGAGCAATTTTTGTGTTCTGTTTGCAGTGGTAAGCAAATCCGCCTTGGAAGTGATGATGGGCCGGTAGCCTGGATCGTTGGAATAGATGATTGTGGATTCCTTCAAGTTCATGAGGAAGGCAAAGGCATAGTGACGGTGCACCCTGATGGCAATTCTTTTGATATGTTAAGAAACCTTATAATTCCAAAGCAGCAGTAATTTTGGGATGAGGTGAAACACCTACTCTTTAAGAAGACATTTTTGTGTTCAACACTACTGGCTTATGCTTGCCTGGAGTCAGTATATCAAACCGAAATTACCTGAGGCTGAAGAATTCAAACACTGTGTACCAAGCAAAAAAATAATAATTTTGCATCATTTAATTTCCTAGGAACTCACTTCAATGACCCTTGATTTGGGGGGCTTTTTGTTTTTGTTTTTCTTTCTAGTCTACATATAGATATAAGAGGAACCTTATGGTCAGCATGAAAGCTTTAATTTCTAATGTTTGACATGAATCAATTAACTGAAATTTGTTATAGGGAACTTTGTGTAATCTTGTTCTTGTAGATCTTAGTACTTCCATTTATAGTCTATATTCTAAATCTAATACTTATACTGCTTTCTTTTGTATGCATCCATAGGAGGGAATGAATACATTTTGTGAAATAGTATTTAGGATATTAAAATGATAGAATGTAATAGTTTAACAGTAGCTCGGTCTGTGGAAAAATTATTATTATTTACATTTTATATCCCGCTCTTCCTCCAAGGAGCCCAGAGCGGTGTACTACATACTTAAGTTTCTCCTCACAACAACCCTGTGAAGTAGGTTAGGCTGAGAGAGAAGTGACTGGCCCAGAGTCACCCAGCAAGTATTATGGCTGAATGGGGATTTGAACTCGGTTCTCCCTGGTCCTAGTCCAGCACTCTAACCACTACACCACACTATCTCTGGTGTAAAATGGCTAAATGCTAAGTAAAGTTTAGTTATACTTTTTGAAAATTAGTTGTAAGTCATAACGTACAATTATTAATGGGATTAATTCTCTTCCCCACCCCCAACACACACACACCCACACACACCCCTACTCCCTCTTCCTCACACAACAGCTGATCAAGAATACTTTCAGCTTTTTAGAAAGGGCTCTGCATATTCTGAGTTGGTTTGGAGCCTCAGTCTTTACAAAAGCTTAGTATGTACAAAGGTCAAAATTTTCCCAACTGATCACCTCCCCACCACCATCCAACACTTGCTCATTCTGTGCAACATTGTTTGAGCAAAAACAGAGTAGTGTGCCTGCAGAAACCGTGTCTTGGAACTCAACCAGCATGTTGCTAAGCAGACAAATGCACATGGAGTGGGAGGGGGAGCAATTTTCACTGCCCTCTCCTCCCTCCAAAAGGACATTTTGGCTTCTAAAATATGTCTCTGAGGGTTACACATAAATATTTTGGTATTATGAGATGATTCCTTTAAGACTCTATAGCCTTCTACTTATTTAGAAGTAGATCTGAGTTTAACTGTACCATTTGGTAGCTTCCTTTTGCTGGAGCATTTCATAAATAGCAGTGCCTACAAAAAGGATTTATCTGTATATAAATCTATAACATCCTCCTCCCTTAATGTGTGGCAGAACCCAACCGCAGTGTTATTTGCTGGGTCATACCTTGTGCATTAAACTCCGTGCTCTTTCATCTTGTAGCTTTTAGAGATCTTGCTTTTGCATGTGTATCATTTTTCCTTGTTGGATACACAGCTGAGTCCTCTGACCCTGACAATTTCATAATAAAATACCAAAAACAAGTAGACATGTGATATGTTCAGCGTCTTGCTGTGCTTTCCTAAGCTCCTGAATGCAGGAATATGCTTCTGGGCTTTGTTGCTGAGGCCTGCAGGATTCAAGCTTGTAGCATGGTCACTTAGATAGTAGTCTGAAACCAATTCCTACACATAAGGCCAAGGAACTGTAGGTAACCTGACCTAATGAGAACTGCCATTGGTTCTAATGGACTCCTTAATGTTCAGTTAAGAAAGTGACCCCAAGTGCATGCCTGTCTTACAGACAGAAGAAGCAGGGTTTTTATAGGTTAAAGTTCACTTCATAAAATATTAGAAAATGTAACTCTATTGGCTCAAATACCAAATCCAAGAAGCCTTAAAGAAAGCAAAGAAGTTGTCCTGTAATGGTGGATTAGAGTAATCCCTGCATATTGGAAGCTGGATAGCTTGACTATAAATTACTGGAGATTAAGCTGTTCTTTAATTGAAAGTGAGGATTTTGACCCCTGTTCTATATTGTTTTACACTGTAACATCCATAATTGTTTATATAGTGCAATATTGTTTAACAAACAAAAAAGTGAAACAATTATGCTAGACTCTCTGGGACTCTAAATTCACAGCTTTTCTATTTATATAATATGTATTATTGCATATTATATATTGATTTCATAACTCAGGTGTTCTTTAAACATGAACTGGTATAATGAAATAGATGGAAATTTCAGCAATGTATTTGAGAGGTCCTTTTGTATTCCGGGCAGGCTTCTTACCCAGATGTTTTACCTCCACGCTTTTTAATGCTGACGTGTGCTGTTAGCTGCAGAATTATGAATAAAGGCAAGGCTGTGCCACTCATGAGGAATAGCATGCCTGTGCTTTTATGACTTTCCCCCCTCAGGAGGTACTCAAGATAAATACATAGGGAAATGCCTTGCTAATAATCTTCTAGTGGTTAAATATATAGAAGGACAAGTCTTACTACGTAAGAATCAGCATGGCTTCTGAAAATGGATACTTTGCCACAGTTAGCTTTTAGGACTCTTAGGATGTATTAAAGTTCCTCATCAGAGGCCCCCTAGAAAATTTATTCATCATAAAATGAGGATATGTCCCCTTATGGATCATTAACTTCTTAAAAATCAGGAACTTATTAAAAATCAGGAAGCAGAATAAATACACAGTTTTAGTAACTGAATATATGCTTTGGCTTGTTTTATGAATGATAACCAAGCTTGTGGATTATTCAGAATGGTAACTAGCTATAAAGAGATTCCAAGTAGGCAGTAAAGAGCTCCAAAAGAAAATTTTCAAAATCGTTGAGTGAACAACAGAATAGCAGATGAAATTCAGTACAAGTCTAAGTACAAAGTGTTGTACCTTTTGGGGGTAAATCCTAACTACATATATGCTGACAGGTATATTAGGGATATAACATAATTAAAGAATTTTGGTTGATTAAATCTTAGTCAAATAAGAGATTAAATCTTGATATATTTGCAAATGCATAAATAATAGTTTGAATAATGGAAGGAAACAACTTTCTTTTCTTTTGCACACGTGTTGCAGCAGGCACTATTAAGAGATGTTCTGTGTAGGAGAGAAGGGGAATGATTTTGCTAATGTGATGCCTACTGCTTAGGTGTTTTATAATAGTTTGTATCAAAACAATTTTTTAAAGAAATTAGTGCTGTGTGTCTTAACTTGGGGCACCTCTAATCATTCAAAAGGTTTGAATGCCAACTTCTTATGTAGGGAGAATGACAAAAATCCAATTTATCATTAGGGAAAAATCTGAAAAAATATGTGATATAAATCTATGGTGAATCCATATATAGACAACTGTGTTTAGTTCTGATCATTTCATCTCAAAAAAATATCAGAGAGCTTGAGAAGGAACAGAAAAGGGCTATTAAAATGATTGGGATTGAAGCATTGTCCCTGTGAAGAAATCCTAAGAAGTTTGGAACTTTCAAATTTAGAAAAGGAAATGGGGACTAAAGAACACACTTCACCCTGGCATATAGGCTGTATGCATAATGGGGGCACAGGAGCAGTTCTGATTCCATAGCGCAGGGATCCACTTCTCCATGTTAGAGCACATACTTTGTATGTAGAAAGTCTCATGTTCAATTACCAGTTAAAAAAACAACAACATACACACAACCTCTGGTAGAGGAACTGGGAAAGACCTCTGCTTGAGAACTTGGAGAGTAAACTAGTGGTCTCACCAAATATAAGGCAACTTCATATGTTCACACAAAATCTCAACAAGTAAAACATTTTCGCACTCATGAGTGTAAGCTCTTGCATGAATATGCTCTGCCCTCATGAGTCATCTGCTGCAAAAAAAGGATGAATGGATTGTGTGGGTAGGTGTACTTCTGTATATAGTGATGTGCATAAGGGTGTATTCAACACAAAACTTATTAAGCTGCCTTACATTTAGTCTGACCATTCTGTATTCTGTGCACTGATTGTCAGCAGCTCCTCAGGGTTTCAGACACAGGAGAGAATCCATGAAATTTAATTTAGCTGAAATATCTGTAGGTTCTCTACTCTTTTTGTCTAATTAATTGCTGCACAGTGAACAGTGAATCCGTGATATTTGAGTGCTTAACCTAAGTCAAAATATGGGGTAAGATTCAGCACTTAAGGCCGTGAAAACGGCTGGGGCACTTAAAGAGTGTTCCAACCAATCATGCCAACTCTTTAACCCTCCTTGTGTGCCAAATGGGAAGCAGGGAGACTTTAAGCAGCAGCCATTCAAGAAGCAGCAAGGCCGCAAGGAAGGCACCTGGTCACTCTTGCTCCGCTTTAAGCTTCCCAGCATGCCGGCTGAGCAGTGGAAAGAGTGACCATTTAATGGCCACTCTCCCTGGTTCCCAACTGGTATGAGCGAACGGGTGGAAATTCAGTTATTGAGGGGGATAGAAAACCGCTAATAAGCTGAACTTGTTACCCCCACAATAACTGAATTAGTATGCAGGATGGGGGCCCACAAATAAATGAATCTGTGAAAGGAGACCCCATGGGAAATGAGGGTCTCCCTATTCTAATGATGTTAATCACTATGGTTTGGCATCAAAACCTATTTGGACAAGGTTATACATGTTGTGAAGACTCAGCTCCAAGTATTTCTGTAGGAACTGATTATTTGGATCCAACCATTCCTATATGGCTTCCATCCTAGTTGTGGGACTGAGACCAGCTTGGTTGCCCTGCTGAATGGTTTTGGATGGGGCCAATGTGACCCTGTATAGTCTGGGTACTGCAGTATGTTTAAAACTGCCTTCTCCCACGTGAACTTGTCCAAGTAGTAAAGTTAGCATCAGACACCCTGCTCTGTGCCTTCTCATCATTAGATGGACAGGCATGACTTCTTCTGTAGGGGCACCTAAGCTTTAGGACACCCTCCTGGGGAAGGTCTGCCTCGCTCCATCCTTGTTTATTTTTCACATAGCAGTTAAGACTATTTGTTTTAACAGGCATTTGCTTGTTGACTGAATAGAACTTGCTCTATTGAAGCGGAGCCCAGCAGAGGAGAGGGAGAAGTCCATCTGCTTCCCACCCAGTGCTGCCTGGGTTGAGAGACCAGGTGGGTCCTGGGGGCTCCTTCTGCTGTTGCCTGCCTGCTCCTGCGTCCCCTGTGGGGTTGCTGCCTCTAGGTAACATCTGTGGGGAGTGTGTGCAGGACTGAGACCAGCCCCTAAGTGACTCTGCTGTGCCTCGGGTCATCTGCTCAGCCTTGGGCTTTATAGGAACGCTGCTTGTGGCAGTGGAGTCGCCACCAAAGGGGGTCACCCCTTTGGGGGAGAACGAGGGTGAGGGCTAGAGGGCTTCTGTTTAATCAGTTTTTAGCTGTTTGGGAATTGGGTTGAAGTTGCTGCAATGTGTTTGGGTTCGTCTGGAGATGGGGAGACAGGAGTCGCCTTCGTTGACTATGGGGCAGCTATCCCAGTGGTGGTGGGGCATAGAAGAAGAAATTTTGGCAGGTCAGCAGGCCGTTCCAGGGGAAGGGTAGTAAGAAATTTATTAGCTTTCTCCCCTTCTGGCTGTCCTGCCAGCTCTTTGATCTCGGGGAGCACTGCTACCAACCCACATAGCCTTACCTTGCTTCTCTACAATGCCAGGTCGGTCCAAAATAAGCCTGAACTCATCCATGATTTGATCATGGATGAAGGGGCTGACCTGGCATGTATTACCGAGATTTGGTTGGGGAGGCTAGTGGTCCAGTCTGTTTCCAACTTCTTCCTCCAGAATATTCTTCAGAGGAGCAGGTGAGGGGACGTGGGCAGGGAGATGGAGTGGCTGTGGTCTATAAGGATAACATCTCCCTCACCAGGGTCCCTGTTAGGGTATCAGACCATATTGAATGTGTCTACTTAAGTTTGGGGACCAGGGATAGATTGGGACTTCTTTTGGTGTACCGATCGCCCCACTGCCCAACGGAATCACTTACTGAGCTCACGGAGTTGATTGCGGAACTAGCGTTTGAGTCTCCCAGACTTTTGGTGCTGGGGGATTTCAATGTCCATTTCAGTACCAATTTGTCCAGGGCAGCTCAGAAGTTCATAGCGGCCATGACAACTATAGGCCTATCCCAAGCGGTCTCTGGACCGACGCATATTGCAGGTCACACGCTTGATTTGGTCGTCTACTCTGATCAAGGTGGTGTTCTGTGGGTGGGGACTCCTGTGATCTCCCCACATGGACAGACCATCATCTGGTTAAGGTTGGACATACAACCACTTCCCACCTCCATAGGGGTGAGGGGCCTATTAGAATGGTCCGCCTGAAGAGGTTATTGGATTCTTTAGGATTCCAACAAGCCTTGGAGGGATTCAATGTTGGCTTTGCCGGGGATCGCGTTGATGCTCTGGTTGAGAATTGGAACAACTTGCTCACCAGAGTAGTAGACTCGATTGCTCCCAAGTGTCCCTTCTGACCCACTTCAAAATTGGCCCCTGGTATACGGGGGCTGAAGCAGCAAGGTAGGCAACTGGAGTGCAAGTGGAGAAAGACTCGGCTCAAATCCTACAGATTACAACATAGAGCACATTTAAAGATCTATGCCCAGGGAATATGTGCGGCAAAGAATCAGTTCTTTTCTGCCTGTATTGCCTTTGCGAGTTCACACTCAGCAGAGTTGTTCAGGGTTGTGAGGGGACTAGTATCCGCCCCGCCCCCTTTGAACCAGAATTTGGAGTCATCAGTTACCGCTGTGATGTGTTTAAAGAGTTTGTTGCAGATAAAACCTCTCGGATTTGGGCCGACCTAGATGGAGACTCCAATTAATTTGATGTCTGAACTGGAGGTGTCCAACAACTCCTCTTATGCGATTCATCTGGATCAGTTTCAGTTTGTGACTCCTGAGGATGTAGAGAAGCTGCTTGGAGCGGTGAGGCCTACCACTTGTTCTCTTGACCCTTGTCCAACATGGCTTGTTCTATCTAACATGGAGGCTCTTGGAGGCCTGGTAGAGATCATAAATTTTTCTCTGAGGGAGGGCAGGATGTCTCCTTGTCTAAAGGAGGCAATCATTAGACCTCTTCTAAAGAAGCCTGCATTAGATCCCTCAGAGTTGAGCAATTATAGGCCTGTTTCCAACCTCTCATGGCTGGGCAAGGTAATTGAGAGGGTGGTGGCCTCTCAGCTCCAGGTGGTCTAGGAAGAAACTGATTATCTAGACCCACTTCAAACTGGCTTTCAGGCGGGCTATAGGGTGGAGACCTCCTTGGTTGGCTTGATGGATGATCTCCAATTGGGAATTGGCAGAGGAAGTGTGACTCTGTGGGTCCTTTTGGATCTCTCAGCGGCTTTTAATACTATCAACCATAGTATCCTTCTGGAACATCTGAGAGTGTTGCAGGTGGGAGGCACTGTTTTACAGTGGTTCCACTCCTACCTCTTGGACAGATTCCAGATGGTGTCGATTGGAGACTGTTGCTCTTTGAGATATGAGCTTAAGTATGGTGTCCCTCAAGGCTCCATACTTTCCCCAATGCTTTTTAACATCTACATGAAACCGCTGGGAGAGATCATCAGGAGATTTGGTGCAGATGACACTCAGATCTACTTCTCCGTGTCAACTTCTTCAGGAGCTGGCATATTCTTCCTAAATGCCTGCCTGGAAGCAGTAATGGACTGGATGAGGGAGAATAAACTGAGGCTGAATCCAGATAAGATGGAGGTACTTATTGTGCGGGGTCAGAACTCCAGAGATGATCTTGATCTACCTGTTCTAGATGGGGTCACACTTCCCCAAAAGGAACAGGTTTGCAGTCTGGGAGTACTTCTGGATCCACACCTCTCCTTGGTTTCTCAGGTTGAGGTGGTAGCCAGGGGTGCTTTCTATCAGCTTCGGCTGATATGCCAGCTGCACCCATTTCTTGAGATCTGTGACCTCAAAACAGTGGTACATCTGTTGGTAACCTCTAGACTTGACTTTTGTAATGCGCTCTATGTGGGGCTGCCTTTGTACGTAGTCCAGAAATTTCAGTTGGTTCAGAATGCAACAGCCAGGTTGGTCTCTGGGTCATCTCAGAGAGACCACATTACTCCTTTGCTCATGGAGCTTCACTGGCTGCCAATTGGTTTCCAGGCAAAATACAAAGTGCTAGTTATAAAGCCCTATATGGCTTAGGCTCTGGATATTTAAGAGAGTGTCTTCTTCACTATGAGCCATACCGTCCATTGAGGTCATCTGAAGAGGTCCATCTCCAGTTACCTCCAACTCGTCTGGTGGCTGCACAGAGACGGGCCTTCTCTGTTACTGCCCCGAGATTATGGAATGCGCTCCCTGTTGACATATGATCCTCCCCATCTCTGGCAATTTTTTAAAAAACATCTGAAAACCCATCTTTTCACCCAAGCTTTCCCAGCTTTTTAAAATTGTCTGTTTTAATTTTATGGTTGATTAAATTGTTAAATTGTTTTAACTTTCTATCTGTGTTTTGTTTTATGTTAACCACCCAGAGACGAAAGTTTGGGCAGTATAGAAGTTTAATAAATAAATAAAATATTAATGTTTTTCTGATCCTGCATTTTTTGTATATGTTAGTTTCTATGTTGTAAAATGTTTCGTTTATAGGTGTTGTATGGTATATAGTATTGTAATCTGCTTTAAATAGCTTGTATAGAATAATGGGGTAGAAACTTTTCTAAATCAATAAATAAACCATGGATTTTTCTTACCGGACTAACAAGAGTACAAAATTTTGGTACAATTATGGGAAAAAACATGGTTTATTTTATTTCAAGTTATACTCTGGAAAATTTTGCACTGGAAATTTTCCTTCATTTAATTTCCTTTTTGTAAATGAAAACTAATGAAGTGTGGACATATTGAAGCAAAAGTAGATTAAGTGGGAGTATCACTTTTGTATTTGCTTTTTTAATGTCCTGTTCTTGTGCATACAAGATGACATATTGTCTTGAAGGAGAAAGGAACATCAACATTGATTTACAAACTGTCATAAGCCTGACTTTTTAAAAAATGCTTCAGATGTACTAAAAAAGAATTCCTATTTTATACAGAACAGCTGTATAAGGTCTTTCTGGCTAGCAGCTGTAGCATTGGGAAAGTCTGTGGGCCTTCCTTTAGGACACTCAACTAAAGGTGTATATAGAGAGTTCTGTACAGCTGGTAATCACATTGTTTTCTGCATAAAACTTGGCAACTGCTCACAATTTCTGTACAAAAACGATTTTATAACGGTCTTTGTGAGAGACTAATATACAAAATGTGTCTGGACAAAGTCTGAAGGAGCCAGCCAGGCAGCCTGAAATCCAGAAGTAGCCCACTGAAAATGTGTAATGCTATTAAAATGTCCAGGTTAGTAAAACACCTTTTCTGCTGTGTGGCTGATGTCGCCTTTCAGACTGTTTGCTTGATGAAGTGGTTTTGAAAATATTTCATTATAGTGCCTATATTTTTTTGCAATATGAGTTTTTCTTCTGGACTAAGTTATAGAACTCCTCATTACATATTAAGAAAATAAATGAAGAGATTATTTATTGACAGCAACATTTCTTCAGCAACTCTAGTGTGTTGGTATGTGGATTTGAAGAGAATGAGAAGAAGAATTGTGTCCAGGCAGAACTGATTACCTTCCCAGAGTTATAAAATTTCCATCAAGTACTCAGGATTAAGAATAAACTTGTATTCGTAGTGTATAAGCTTCTGTAATATTTTGAAGTATATGTCCCACAAGTCAATATACTGCAGCTGTCTAAAAAAATATCATGAATTGTTTACATCTTTATGCTATGATTCATGCTTTCCTTTTATAGGGTTTTTAAAATACAAAATACATTGGGAAAGCATTGGTACTGTCACAAAGATGCCCTCTACAGACTAAACACACCTGAGGTCTGCCATAACTGTATTTTCAAAGGAAGTAATCACCTTGATCCTTACAATTTTTATTTGGAGCAGGGGTGTAACTATAATAGGGCAAGAGGAGACAGTTGTCTGGGGGCCCACTGCCTTCCCCCTCCCCGAGGCAAGCCACATGACTGACTCCCTCAGCCACGAACCCACCCAGGCTTCCTTCAGTTGTATTCATTCTCCTAAACTGATGTGAGTGTTAAGACCTGGAGCTACAGGAACAGCAAGTCTTTCTCTAGTACCATTAAATTACTTTCATCATCCTCAGTTTACAAAACCTTTAAAAAAATAATTTAGGATGATGTTCTATTGTGGCACATAGGTTATATTTTATTTATTTGTTTGTTTATTACTAAAACATTTTTATACCACCCAAAACTTACATCTCTGGGTGGTTTACAACAGAATAAAAACAAAGTAAAACATTCGATAAGACAAAAATGAGGGGGTGAGGGAACACAGACATTACAACAATTTAAAAATTTTAAAATAATATTTTAAAACAGCATTAAAACCACATTAATTAAAAGCCTGGGTGAAGAGATGTGTTTTTAAAGACTTTTAAAAAGCTGTCAGAGATGGGGAGGCTCTTATTTCACTAGGGAGCACATTCCAAAGCCTCGGGGCAGCAGCGGAGAAGGCCTGTCCCTGAGTGGCCACCAGACGAGCCGGTGGCAGCTGCAGACGGACCTCTCCAGCAGATCTCAGTGGGCAGTGGGGTTCATGCAGAAGAAGGCGTTTTCTTAAATACCCAGGGCCCAAACTTTTTAGGACTTTATAGGTTATAACCAGCACCTTGTATTTTGCCCGGAAACATATCGGCAGCCAGTGTAGCTCCTTCAATACAAGAGTTATATGGTCTCTCCGAGATGACCCAGAGACCAGCCTGGCTGCCGCATTCTGGACCAACTGTAGTTTCTGGACTACGTACAAGGGCAGCCCCACATAGAGCGCATTACAGTAATCCAGTCGGGAGGTTACCAGAAGATGTACCACTGTTTTGAGGTCATCTATCTCAAGAAACGGATGCAGATGCTGTATCAGCCGAAGCTGATAGAAGGCACCTCTGGCCACTGCCTCAACCTGGGACAGCAGGGAGAGGCTCAGATAGAGAAGCACCCCTAAGCTGCATACCTGTTCCTTCTGGGGAAGTGTGACCCCATCCAGAACAGGCAGATCAAAATCATCTCTCAAGTTCCGACCCCGGACAACGAGTACCTCCGTCTTAGCCGGATTCAGTCTCAGTTTGTTCTCCCTCATCCACCCTGTCACTGACTCCAGGCAGGCATTTAGGGAGGTTATGCCCTCCCCCGATGATGCTGACATGGAGGAATAGATTTGGGTGTAATCAGCATACTGATAGCACCCTTTACCGAATCTCCTGATGATCTCTTCCAGCGGTTTCATGTAGATGTTAAACAACACTGGAGACAATATGGAGCCATGGAGCACACCATACAAGAGTTCAGATTTTGAAAAACAGCAGTCTCCAAGGGACACCATCTGGAACCTGCCCGAGAGGTAGGAGTGGAACCACTGCAAAGCAGTGCCTCCAACTCCCAACCCCCTCAGACACTCCAGAAGGATACTATCGTCGATAGTATCAAAAGCCGCCGAGAGGTCCAGAATGACCAACAGAGTCACACTTCCTCTATCAATTGCCAATTGGAGATCATCCATCAGGACGACCAAGGCAGTCTCCACCCCATAGCCACCCAAAAGCCAGTTTCAAATGGGTCAAGATAATCAGCTTCATCCAAGACTGTCTGGAGCTGGGAGGCCACCACCCTCTCAATTACCTTGCCCAGCCACAGAAGGTTGGAGACAGACCTGTATTTGTTCAAGTCCAAGGGATCCAGGGTAGGCTTCTTCAGATGCGGTCTAATAATATACTCCTTAAGACAAGGAGGCAGCCTACCTTCCCTCAGAGACGCATTTATAATCTCTACCAGGCCTTCTATAATAACCCCCCTGCCAGATAATATAAACCATGTCGGACAAGGGTCAAGAGAACAGGTGTTAGGCTGCACCATTCCAATCAGCTTGTCAACATCCTCAGGAGTCACAGACTGGAACTGATCCAACCTAATCATACAAGAGGAGTCACTGGACACCTCCACATCAGACACTGATGTAATTGTGGAGATGGAGTCTAAGTTGGCCCGTATACAAGAGATTTCTTCCACAAGGAATTGATTAAACAGTGGGTAATCGATAGTTTGAGGTTCTTATTTAAGGGAGGAGGGGCACTCACTAACCCTCTCACAACCCTGAACAACTCCACCGGACGTGAACTTGCGGATTCAATACAGGCAGAAAAGAATCACTTCTTCACCGCACGATCGCCTGAGCATAGGTCTTCAAATGCTCTTTGCGCTCCAGTCGTCTACCTTACTGCTTCAGCCCCCGTAGTTCTTCTGTATACCAAGGGGCCAATTTTGAAGCGGGTCGGAGAGAACGCTTAGGAGCAATCATGTCTACTGCCCCAGTGAGTTTGCTGTTCCAATTCTCCACCAGGGCATCAACAGGATCACCAGCAGAGCCAACACTAAATCTCTCCAAGGCTTCTTGAAATCCTATTGGATCCAATAACCTTCTCTGGCGGATCATCCTAATAGGTCCCTCGCCCCTGTGAAGGTGGGAAGTGATTGTGAGTCCGACCTTAACCAGATGGTGGTCCGTCCATGACAATGGGGAAATCACAGGATTCCCCACTCACGGAACACCACCCTGATCAAAGTGAAAGACCAAACCAAGCGTGTGACCAGCAATGTGTGTCGGCCCCGAAACCACTTGGGATAGGCCCATAGTCGTTATGGCTGCTATGAGCTCCTGAGTTGCCCTGGACAAATTGGTCCCAAAGTGAACATTGAAGTCCCCCAGCACCACAAGCCTGGGGGATTCCAACACCAATTCCGAGACCAAGTCCGTCAGCTCAGTTAGGGACTCGGTTGAGTCGCGGGGCGATTGGTACACCAACAGGAGTCCCAGTCTATCCCTGGTCCCCAGACTTAAGTACACACATTCAATATGGTCCGACACTCTAACAAGGGTCCTGGTATGGGAAAGGTTATTCTTATAGACCACAACCACTTCACCTCCCTGTCCACAGTCCCTCACCCACACCTCAACAGAGTAGCCTGGAGGAAGAAGCTGGGACCACACTGGGCCCCCAGCCTCCCCCAGCCAGGTCTCTGTAATACATACCAGGTCGGTGCCTTCATCCATAATCAAATCATGGATGGTTTCTGATTTGTTCTGGACCGACCTGGCATTACAGAGGAGCAAGGTGAGGTTCCATGGGTGGTCAGCACTGCTCCCCAAGGTCAAAGAGCTGGCAAGACAGCCGGAAGGGGAAACAGCTATTAGCTTTCCAAGTCCTCTTCCCCTGTAATGGCCCGCTGACCTGCCAATGTTGCTTCTTCTGTTCCCCACCACGGCCAGAACGGCCGCCCCACAGTCAGTAGACACGCCCCGTCTCCCCATCTCCAGTTAAGCCCAGACACATTCTAAGATTATCTCACCAAGGACAAATTAAAACAGAAGCTCCACTATTAAATCCCCACCCATATACAAATACCTTGACCAAGAGACCTGGCCCTCTCTGTCCCCCCAAATGGCAAACCCCTTTGGTGTCGCCCCTTCAGTGGTGACCCCGCTGGTGGCGGGCCCGCTGCCCCTGGCAGAAGCCTATATAAGCCTGAGCAGGCAGCTCTAGGCAGATGGAATGCAGGACACTGCCAAGTCACCCTTCTCTCCGGCCCCAATCCTGCAAGGCCTCACCTCAGCACAGCAGCCAGTCCTGGGGGGCAGATAACAGACGGGGGCAGCAGGAGAAGCAAACAGGCAGGCACCCAGTCTCTCTCCCTGGGATCTACCTAGGAGCAGGTGTTGTCTCTCCTCTCTCCTGCAAGCGTCTATTAATATATATAACTATGCTTTTTGTTACCACTATTCAGCCTCATTTAAGATTTCTTTACTTCATGAGCTGAGCTTCAGTGAGGGTGGGGCATTTTACAATCTAGTCTCTGGGCCCACTCCAACCTTCCTATGACCCTGTTTGGAAATAAGTCCTTTTGATGCCAATTGAACTTAGTTCCATATCCAAGTGCACTCATAGCCCAAGTTGAGTAGGGAAGAGAGAAGTAAGTTTGTAGCACTTTGTATCTATTGTTAGACCTGTGTCGTACTTGTGCAACATCAACTGACATTCAAAAGCTCTAGATCAGTCCTTAAAGATGTGACTGAAAGATTCTAGGCAGAGTGAGGAACAAACCTGCTAAGTATTTCATTGTCAAAATTATCTACATAGATCAACAGAGATCAACTATATAGATTTATAATCTTAAAAATACAAAAAACATTAAATTTAATTGTGTGTATTTTATTAATATGCATTATTTGTACTTGTAAAACCAAGCAAATTAAAGAAGTCAATTTATTCCTTTAGCTACAGTATTTTATTTAACTTTTTGTCTTACATAATAAATAAGCAAAAGAAGCTTTACAATTTAGGGGAGTAAATATATGATCCTAAGCAATAATAAACTGTGTGGGGTTTTTTTTCCTGCATACTTTTTGTCAAATAATTGATTTTTGCATCATATAAAAAAGCAAATTCTAATGTTCTAGAACAGATAAATCAAAATATTCAATTTTTTCTTAAGAAATCCTTTGGAAACTTGCATCTATTGTGATTTTGGACAAATAATAGTATTTGTAGGAAGTATCCCATTTGTTTAAAAAAGCCCCAAAACAATAAAGTCTTGAACTCTGAGTGTATTTTAAAAGTATTAGTTGGTCTGCTGAAACATGGCTGTGTCACTATCATTATTTCGGGGGAGTCTGCACAGGAGCTCTTCACCGCACAGACTACATAATAGGTTATAACATTTGTCAGTAGGATACAAAATAGATGCTGATTGATTATTCTTTACAGCTTCATTTTTCACCCATATAGATTTCTTAGAAATCTATGCAGAACCCTGCAAAGAAATTTACTTATGGTTCATAAGCAAATAATTAAAATGGCAAATAGAAGAAATAAGAGTAGCTCACTCAGTGCTTCCTTTCCAGATTTTAGTTTCCATTCCACTTAAATAAAGCATTCAGTACTTTCTTTTTCAACATTCTTGAGGAGATTTAGTAACATATACATCATGGGTATTGGTAGATTCTGTGTTAATAATTGTAATGTCTGAATTCTCACTTCTGCATGGAATTCTTCGTTCAAGAGTGAACATGACACTTTATATTGGAAAGATATGACTATTTGTTTTCTAAATGGAAGAATCTGTGAGTTCCAATGTGTGCTGTAAAACATATAGGAAAATAATAGAACACTCTCCTGAAGGTTTATTTAAAACAGCCCACCTTAAACAGCAGATAGGCACTATCTGGACAACACTGAAACATTATTTAACAGACTTAAAATGTGTCCTTTCCTGAAATACTTTCTTTTTATAGGGGGGAAAAGTGAGAGAGGCTGAGAGTATTATACAGTCACTTTTAAGAAAAATACTATGATATAATGATGCATCATTTATCTTAATGAATCAGCTAATTGCCAGTATCTCATTGGGGAGCACATTTTTCATGTAACTAAGGAAACATATATGACTTGGCATAAGTGTATTCTCCTAGGACCTCACTTGAATGATCACATGAACGGGAGCTGGTTTAGAAACTCGGAATACAGTATCTTAGCTTGTATCTGACAATGCATTAATATAATGGTATTGTGATAGGATTCACTTATAGACATTCCTTTATATACCAAGGCCTTCACATGGTAAGAGCTGCTACTATTTTCTGCAGCATTAGTTACAGTATTTCATTTGAGGGCATCAAAATTCACAGAACATTACTTACAGATGCTGGAAATTACGTTTGTTTAGCTATAGCAGGGGAAGTTCATTTCTGTCAAAGTTAGGCGCAGTACGTAAAGTTAATAATAAAATGAGGTTTCTGCTAACACAATTGCCTGAGTAACTTAAGCATGATCCTAACACTTGTTGCATCGGCAAAGAATAGTCCAACTATTATTTTGGTGCATATCCACACAAACCATCACATTGCTCTGGCACTGTAAGCACAGAGAGCAGCACAAAGCTTCAGACTGTGATCCCTGAAAGCTAACATGATGCTTCGAGAATCTGGCATTCCTGAAGAGAATTATGAACCTTATGTGCTTCAGTGATCTCTACCAAACTTGATCTCTACCAAACTGTAATGATTTACAGACTGTGGCTTTGTGTGTTGAAGTCCCATTTCTCTAAGAGATGTTTGTCACAATTATTTTTCAGGAATTCAGACTTTAACTTCTCAAAATATTCCTGCCCACTTTGAGCATTAAATCTTTCTAAGCAACTCCAACCTATAGTATTCAGGTTTAAGCTGCTGTAGTCCAATTGAAATTGAGCAAATGCTCAGTTTCAGATGCTCAGTCTGGGCTTTTACCCAGTTGTGCTTGCATCATTAAGGCAGAAGGTTCAAATTGCATTCCACCATTATAATGCCTGATCATTTTCATGTGAGTAGTGACAAGCAGAAGGTTGCCAGTTAAATTCCCCACTGGTACTATATCGGGCAGCAGCGATATAGGAAGGTGCTGAAAGGCATCATCTCATACTGTGCGGGAGATGGCAATGGTAAACTCCTCCTGTATTCTACCAAAACAAACCACAGGGCTCTGTGGGCTCCAGGAGTCGAACTCGGCTGGACAGCACACTTTACTTTGCTTTAGTGCTCACTTAGTTCTTCCAATTCATCTGTGGGACATCAAGTGAGCACCAAAGAGTTGATTGTGATTTATAATGAGATAGATCTGAACCCTCAGCAACAGACCAACTATTCTGCCTTTTGATGCTGGCCCTGCAATAGGCTTCTGTTCAATGTTTACTCTGATGCCTCCATAACTTTTGGTAGTTATGATATCCAAAGACGTTACTGATGTTAGATATATTTAACCCTTTCAGACACACATTTGCCCACATGGTAGAGAGTGTTATACAGATGAGAACAGGCCCAAAACTGCATGTGCAAAGCCACTTTTGATCAAACCATTCAAACAGTGCAAAGTTAAGCCTCTATAGCTCAACTGAACAAGCTTCTCCAAGTAGAAGTAATACCGAAGAATGACAGCCAGTTTGTCTGGAAGCACTTGCATCTTTGAAAGATCAAGCAAAAGAGGGAAGGAACAAGGTCACCAAAAGGAAAGCTTTAAAAAGTGTTCAAGAAAAAGGACTCCCCCAGTGCATTGCCAAACAACAGAAAAAATTGGGAGCATATTGATTGTTAACGGAATTGCGGGATGATAGTAAAAAGTGGTACTACCCTAGCAACTATGTCGTATCCCGCAGAGAAACCTGTCATACACTTTGAGAACTATTGCACGATTTAACTCAGTTTGGATAATAATCCACACTGCTTTGGCATTATTTTAAAATATGCATGTTTAAAATTGTTAAGCTTTAATAGAACAGTACTAAAAGCACAAACAATGTTTAACTTTAGGTTTGTTTCCTTGCAATAGCAGATCTTATAAAATTAGAAAAGGGAATGAATTTTATTGCTATGTCTACATGAAGAAAAATAGTTTAAGAAAACGTTTATTACATTTTAGTTTATCAGCTTCTGAAAAGGTAGTTACCGGTAATAAATTTGTGTGTTCTATATTGCACAAGATAGATATTATTTATCTAATAGGTTCTGGCTGTCCTCAAAATACTGGCAAAACTGCCATTGGCTTCCTGGAACACAAAACTTCCTCTGTGTATCTAATGAAATTTCACTTTATTTAGTGGTGAAAGTATTAGCCTCTTCAATATGGCAATAAAGTGTGGGACATTCAGAGCTTTTGCACAAGTTCTAAGCATGATCTTACTCCCTGTACAACACTCCTGTAGGCTTCTGCACTGCTTCCCAGCATGATCTTGCCTTCTGTACATATGCTGAGCAAAGATCTTACATGACTTTTGTAGTGCCACCTATCCCTTTTCATTGCTACTTTTGTGGTGACTGGCAGAAAGTGTAGGCTCTTCAAGAGCTGACCAGCAGATGGCCCTACAAAAATTGCACAAAATCCCTGCTTGGCCTGTGTATCAAGGATAAAACTGCTCTAGATAGTGCGGAAGCCTGCAGCAGCATGTTTCTAAGCAATAAGCTCAATGTTTGGAATGTGTGCAAAAGCTTTGAAGATCCCATACTTCTTTGCCCTGCTGGTGACTATTATTTCAGGTATTTTAGAAGCTTTTTCACGTACTTTAGCCTTCAACAAAGTTAACAAAGGAGCTACTCCATTAAAATATACACCTGATTCCAATGTGCTTTAGCTTTAATGCCAAATATGTATTATAACACATAGGGACCATTCACATGACTGGGTGGCAGGTCGGGGGGAAGGCTGCTCAAACTCACCTTCCCCCAGACAAGGAAAAAATGCTGGGCACGCCGACCATGCTTCCAGATGATCGACACTGTGCCATGCAGCATGGAGCTCTGGAGCCCGGGACAACACATCCTGGCCTCTAGATATCCCACAGTGCCTCACGCCATAGCATAGCCCATTGATTGGATCACCACATCACCGATCACCTATCTCTGTGCTTCCTCGGGCTGCACGCAGCTCCAGGAGACACATGATCCTGGCAGCCAGGTTAAGGGAGCGCTTGCTCCCTTCGATTAAGAGCTGGACTTGGGAGCGGGGTTAGGCTGGGCAGGAGTGACAGGATCCACATGGATCCTGCCTCATATTCTTTTACATATTAAGGAATCTTTTGTCATTATCAAGAGTTAGAAAATTTTTATGATGTGAGGTTGATTACTTAGGTGGAAATGACCACCACGGTACTCAATCACATCTTGTGTTCAAAAGAACCCTGATACATACAGACAAGCTCCTATCTACACCATGGTTTCTTCATTCCATTTGGTAGCAGGACCACTGTATGTCGAGCACATCTAGGTCAGAGCAGTGGCTATAAACATATGGTATGAAATTTATGCAAATACTTGGGGTTTTTTTACTTTCCAGATTCAGGATTACAGAATGGCAAAACTCAACACCGTACTCTACTGAAAATGGTGTGTGTGTGTGTGAGAGAGAGAGAGAGAATTCTTTAATCATCAGTACTTTTGCAGAATGCATTTTATCATGTCTTAACCATGAGTGCTATAACATGCTGGACTAAAAATGCCAAATCCCTAAATAAAAATGTTTGCTGAAAATGAAGTGTTTTCAAATTTCATTGCTAGAGTAAGATGAATAGAACACCGTTTCACTGCCTGACGTCCTGACTAATGAAGTGTGCATGTTAGAAGGATCGGGGGGTGGGGGGCATGCCAAGAGCTCCATTTCTTCTGTGTTCACGCCGTTGCACAAGAGGGCGAATCTAGCACTGCTTGTGCACCAGAAGCCCATCCCTGACCCTCAGTGACATGTTCCTGCTCTTACAGAGTGCCAGCAGCACTCAGAGGTATTAGCCCTCTTGCGCAACACCATGAGCACAGGAGGCCTGGGGGAGTTGCACATGGCCTCTTAGCACGTCCCCACAGATGCTTCTGGCACTCTTCATTAGTCAAAATGTCAGCCACTGTTCCCATGTTTGTCTAGCAGAGGCAATTCTGAATATATTCATCTATCTGGAAGTATATATGGAAAAGGGAAAATCTCTTTCCTGTTGTTTTTCAAAGATATGCTTTAAACAACAACAAAAAGATTCTTACCAAAATATGCTTCATACAGTGTGAAAAATCATCACCTCTTTGGTAGGTATTTCCAGGCTTATTGCACTGGTAGATTTTCGTTGTTTGAAGATGAAGAGTAGTCACAACAGGTTACCAATTTTTGGCAGCCATAGTAAAATATATGAAAGACAGATAAATCAAAATTAAAGATTTAATTTTAGAGATTAGGCTAATGCATGTTCCCAGACTAATGTGTCTGAAGATGGTTTTAATGATGACTGTCACAAATAATTGTGGTAATTACTGTCCCGTATCAGACTGTCCGTTTGCCAGATGGTCTCTGGCATTCAAATACATTTTGGCATTGTATTTGTAAGAAAACAGTCAGCCTTTGTACCAGAACATAAAACTTCTATGATACTACACTGAAGAGAAAAAAGAAAAACAAAAATATGATCTTACAGGCAAAGTCAACTGCAGAGATTAATCTCTAACAACGAAGTACTGAAGCTAGATGTCTTTTTTCCCTGACCTTAAAGGTATTGTAACTCATGGCTTGCCAAGAATGCATGCAAATCTGTGTCTCATTGGCTTTAAACACCATGCTCACTAAATGCAACCATGTATTCTCATGCTTTTTGGAAACTATTCCAGTTTGCTTTATTTTTTAATTTAAAAAAACGGCTTTCTATTATTGTCACCTTCCATTGGCTATTATTACTGAAGTTCCAATATAATGGGGAAGTGCAGGCTCCTTGTGGGTCTCAGGGGAGGAGGCTGATGAGGGGCTTTGGTTTTTGTAAAACGTATTTATTTCTTCAGAACTGTGTCCATAATTTTCTGCTATATGTCCTGTGGCAGTACATGAAGAGGTTTGAAATGTGCCATGTTTAGCTAAAACACGGTGGTAGTTCAGAAGTACAAATGGAACTTGTCCTGTGTGTCTTGCATCCACTGTGTGGTCATGCTCAGAGTCGTGGTCAAACTTTACTGTCATCCTGTCGTCATTTTCCAGCTCACCTAAATTTGTAGCATGATGAGCAATATGCTCATATTTTGGTTCTTTCATACAAATTCTCCTTGTTTGTTCATATACCGTTGGAACTGGGAGAAGATGGCTTAATTGTCCAATGGATTTAGTTTGGAAACATTCTGATCTTGATAAAAAGGAATTTGAATAAGGTCTTTCACTAATATTTTTTTCTTGCAAGTCTCTGTTGAAAACTAGCTTATTTTCTTCTTTAATGAGCTGATGATGTGCTGGGTATATTCTGTTTTCCATTTTGCTGTGTTTTATAATGCTGGAATCATAGATTTCTTCTTTATATCTACTGTTTGGTGTTAGGGTTGTGCAGCTCACAAAGCTGTCTGATGTGCCTTCTTGACTGTATCTTCTGTTTGGTAGTGGCACTTGGGAAGAAAAAATAATAAATTAGGTATATAGATAAAGCAACTCAAGCTAGGAGTCAAAACAGAAGCTGTCATTTATGTTATCTGGGTATGATTACAGTAAACCCTGCTTAGCTTTTTAGCTTTTTGCACAATAAACCCAGCTGCTAACATTAAATCTTTGTGCAAATTAATGTACAGCTGCATTCCTCTGTGGGTTGAGAGGAGAAATGAGGAAGTTTCCACATTGCAAGATGGAGTTTAAGCAGGATTTCAGAATCTTTAGAGAATTATAGCTAATCATCTCAGACTTGAACTTTTACTGAAACTCTTTAAAACATAGATGTTTTGATTAATTCATTTTTATAATTGAGTACATATCTTTATAATTTGGCAAAGTAAAAAACCTTCTGATTTAGCGAAATAAGACACGAAAATGGAGGCTTTGCATTTCATGTTACCCTTGTATTTATGCTATTTTGTGGAAAACTCCAAAAAGTGTTTCCATGCACAAAAACTAATGTTGTGATCAATACTATATTCATAAAGTTCTTCTTGGGCCTGGTTCTGGCAAGACTGCAGAGAGGTAGAGGAGCTGGCTGTGTGGGCTTCCCTCTTTCCTGGAGGACAGCCCGCGCAGCCTATAGGAACCAAAGTGAGGGAGGAGCTTCCTCCCTCCACTCTGGTTTGAGGCAAGGCTAACTGCACTCTCTGGATAAGACATACCTTGGTCACCGCCGAAACACAGTTTACAGCAGTGTAACTTAATGTGACAAATAAAGTTAGGGGAGGGAAACTGCGGGTCCATTTCCCCCCAAGATCAGGAGAGCTGGCCTTGTGGTAGTGAGCATGACTTGCCCCCTTAGCTAAGCAGGGTCTGCCCTGGTTGCATATGAATGGGAGACTAGAAGTGTGAGCACTGCAAGATATTCCCCTCAGGGGATGAAGCCGCTCTGGGAAGAGCAGAAGGTTTCAAGTTCCCTCCCTGGCTTCTCCAAGATAGGGCTGAGAGAGATTCCTGCTGGCAACCTTGGAGAAGCCGCTGCCAGTCTGTGAAGACAGTACTGAGCTAGATAGACCAATGGTCTGATTCAGTATATGTCAACTTCCTATGTTCCTTTCAACTCCAGTTCCCCAGGTTCAGAGGTTTGGGCTAGCAAAACCAGAAGTGAATGGACCTCCGGTTTTGTATTTCATCTGAACCCAGCCATAGTCTCTGTGCATTCACATCTTTCAACTTTGATATGACCCTGTGAACCCTAGCACCATTTCAACAACACACAGGATTATCAGGATATTGGTAACAGGGCTATACCCTTCCTTCCTCGTTCAGTAGGCTGTAGGTCAGGCCTGCTCAACTTAGGCCGCCCAGCTGTTTTTGGACTACAACTCCCATAATTCTCAGCCGCAGCAGCCAATAGCCAGGAATTATGGGAATTGTAGGCCAACATCTGCAGGAGGGCCGAAGTTGAGCAGGCCTGCTGTAGGTGTTCATTATTGAAAGAAAGTTGTTAGGTGCCTACACCCTAAGAAAAGGCAAATTGCCTTTACAAAGAGAATTTGGGCTTTTGCTTGCTGAAATAATAATGAAGACATTTTGAATGTTTTCACAAACAGCTAGAAAAAATACATTTTGCCATAAAAGGTTTTCACGAGCTTTACCTAAGACACCTTCATTATCTGAACAAAATTTCAAATGTAAATGTTTTCCCCAAGTACAATAGAGCTTCAGACTTGTTCATGTAATACACACCTTCATAGCCCTGTAGGAGATTATGGCGTATGTTGCTTGCTGACTGATCAGGAGGGCTTTTAGATGGTGATTGGCTGCTTGGTACAAGCGAATTGGCATAGTGCCACTGGCACTCTCCACTTGTCTGCAGTGTGCTTAAGAAAAATCGAGCTACTTCGCAAGGTGTTCCTTGAGACTGCCCAAATTTAGAAGGCAGCATTTGTTTTTTGCCACTGAATACATGAGGGTCTACAGGGAAGTGTCCATAATGGTAGGAGAAAGGTAAGCTGTACGATGGGGTATATAAAAGTTCGCTGTTTTCTGAATGGAAGGTTTGTTCTTGGATGGTGGCAGAATTTGCTGTGGAGTTGGATCTCCAGCTTCCAACCTGGCCACATTCCAGTTTGTCTGTCTGGAAGGAGCCATATTGCTGAAAAAGCAAATAAAAAGAAAGAAAAGTGTTTAATAGCTGACTCTGAAATCTGTCAGTATAACAGACTAACAGAGTGCACTGCAGCCAAGTACCACCTTGAACTGCAGTCACACCAGTTCATATAAACTAAGAGGAGTTGGCAGTGCTCAATTTCCAAAGAGAGGCACTGGAGCGCCAGCCTTTCTGGGACTCCTGCCGTCTGCCCTGGAAGGTCTGCTCTGAATGTGCAGGAAGAGCTGTGACTCCACAGTAGGGAAGAGAGAGGCACCCAACCTGTGTTCAGAGGCACTTTTGATTGTTACTTCACCTATTTTGTTTCTATCCAGACAATGTGGAAATAGCGGCAGGGGGAGAAAATGGCGGCGGGGTCGGGAGATAAAGCGGTGGTGGCTGGGGGGACTGAGAATGGGGGGAGATTCAAGAGGGAGGGGGAAGGAGAGGGGAGACCTAGAGGTGCAGATGCTCTGTGCTCAGGCCAGCTATGAGCAATGTTCATCAGAGCAGCTGATATGACTCCCATTAGGTAGATATTAGACATCTAATCTATAACACCCTTTTTTCAACAGAAACAATTGACACTGCAAAGAGAAGTGGCATAGCCAAGCATTCTTCCACTCTAGAGCTGGCTCCATTTGCAATGTATTTGTGATACATTGCTCTTACTTATCAGGAACTGCCAGAGCAGCAGGAGGTAATAAAGGGATGTAAGAGTTGCCTATTGTTCCTGAAAGACATGTAAACAGTTGATAAGTAAAGGTTGCATCCAGATGTACCTGAATAAGAGCAGGTGGACAGGTTTTGCTGCAGGGTGAGTTCCTCCAGCTTTGCTCCAGTCCTGACACACATCCATGACTCTGAAGTGATCATCATCCACACTTCAGGCAGACTGTCCACATTGGTACTGCCCCCCCCCCATCACAAGTGCCTCCGTGTTTATGCACTAAAACATTTATTTGGTGCTTTGAAAAATTAACATCAGCTTGCTTACCTGTAACTGGGGCTCTTCTGGTGGTCATCTGTCCAGTCACACAACTGGGCTTCATGCCTGCTTGAAGGTTTAGTTGGGAAATTACCAAGCTTCTACTTAAAAAAAACTAACCCACTTGGTTTTGGTGGTAGCTCCACCCTCCCTGCTCCCTCCACTGCAAGACTTTGCAGTGGGGCAGGTGTGTGAATGGACAGATGACCAACAGAAGAGCCCCAGTTACAGGTAAGCAACCTGATGTTCTTCTGGGTGGTCTCTGTCCTTCATACAACTGGGTGCATCACAAGCTGTCATCATTGGAAGATGGCAGCAGAGTCCTTTGTCGAACTAGAACAACCTAAGGGGGGAAAGGCGAACAATTAACGATAGAACCAAAGTCACTGGAAGATAGATTGCAGGACTGTGTGTCCAAAGGCAGAGTCTGCCCTAGCTCGGACATCTAGGATATAATGTCTGAAAAACAAGACTGGAGTTGCCCATGTGGCTGCTTGGCAGATGGACTCCAATGGCAAACCTCTGTCAAAGGCAGTAGAGAGCTATAGCTGTTTGAATGTGCTTTAATAGTGGTCAGCTGTCCCCTTCCTGCCAATTCATAAGCACAGTTTTATGGTTTACACTATCCAGTTTGATATGGATTGAGCAGAGCCTCGACCCTCCCTCCCCATGCCTTCTGAAGTTTGCCGTAGGTGACAGAGAAGTTGACGTCCTGAAGGAAGGCATCCCATCAATATAAAAGGTTAATGCTCTGTGGACATTCAGAGCATGCCAGAGTCTCTCATTTTCCATAGTGGGATTTAGGAATACAGACAGGCTGTTCATCTGAGATCTGCAGAAGGAGGAGACTACTTTAGTTAAGAAGGAAACATCAGGCCTGGGGATAACCTTGTCTTGGTGGAAGGTGAGATAGGGCTGACCACATTTGAGGGCCCATAGCTCTCACACCCTATGTGCAGATATGATTGAGACTAAAAACACAGTATTTAGGATTAAGTTGCATGTAACAAGTGGCCAAAGACTCATAATATGCATAAGCACCAAAGTCAAGTCCCAAGCGGGTGGAATATTCAGGATGTCCAGGTGAAGGTTACCTAAGCCCTTCAGGAATTGTTTAACTTTGGGAATGCTGAATATTGTTGTTACTCCTAGAGGTTTCCAGTGGGCTGGAATGACTGCCAAATGGACTCTGATGAATGAAAAGTCCTGCTTTCTTCAAGGTGGGTTAGTGAGTGAGAAAAACTTGTAGGGGTGCTGTAGATGGATTTT
The DNA here is from genome assembly GCF_027244095.1 of Hemicordylus capensis. NCBI lineage: Eukaryota > Metazoa > Chordata > Lepidosauria > Squamata > Cordylidae > Hemicordylus > Hemicordylus capensis. The sequence continues at coordinate 91,077,375 of NC_069659.1, read as the reverse complement.
AAAAATCTTTAATGATTCTGTAAATACAACCAATCATTTCTATTTTGCTCTGTAGGATCATACCGTAGCTGGCTTCCTGTAAGATGCACAAACTATTAAGATTTCCAATGTCCAGGCAGATGGATCCTTTAAACTGTCAGGCGCAGGGTTGACACATCCGGATTGAGCACTTTGCCATGCGTCTGATAGAGAAGATCCGTGCAATAAAGTAACTGAATGTAAGTCTTTCGTGATAGGTGGCGAAAAAGGTGAAACCAATATCCGGGCCACCAGGGTTGTTTTGATTATACAACATGCTGTTTCCCTTTCTATTTTTGCAGGATTCTAGGAAGCTGTGGCACCGGTGGAAACAGGTAACTGAAAAAGAGTTCCATCTGATTGTAAATGCATCTCCCAGGGAACCTTGTTCTAGTCCCACCCTTGTGTAGAAACATGGAAATTGGTGACTTTCTATACTGGAGAAAAGGTCCACCTGGGGCTTCCCTCACCTTTTAAAGATGGTCTGAAGTACCTGTGTCCATAGTTCCCACTCATGAGAGAACACTCGTCTCCTGCCATGATATTGTTCTGGCATTGAATGTGTATGGCCGAGATACATTGTTGAAGGGCTTGGTGTTGCAGGGCCCATTCCCATACGTTAGAGATTTCGGTAGGGGAGATTTCTTTATGTACCCCAGCAACAGCGGAAGTGCACAGGTAAGGGAGCACTGCTAATTAATATTGTCTGGAGACACAGAGTTAAAGTTCCAGATAAAGTAGTTATTAACATGCTCAGTTAAATTCTGTCCTATAATCAGATCAACACTAATATTAGTTGTCTTCCTAGCATACAGGCATGTTAAAATCTCCCAAGCTTCCTTAGCTATCCTGGTCTTTCTTAAATGAACAATACTTGAGTCACTCACGTGAAAGGAGATCAATCCATAGACCTTTCTGTTTTTGGCAACCCATGTGGCTTCTTCTCCAGCTGCTTCAGGTCTACCCTCCTCCAGGACACTTTCCAGTCACTCATCCATGAGAAAGGACTCCATCCTGAATGACTACATTTCAAAATTGAATCCACCCAGCCTCAGGATCACTGCTTGTCCCTGTGCTCCATTCTCGATGGCAAAAAAGTTCCCTGCCATTTCTCTGGAACTCCTTTCCAATCAAGCAGGCTTTCCATTTACTCACTGTGCCTTTGGGTTCATTTGATTCACTGGGCCCATAACCCTGTTAGAGAGCATAAGGGGAGATTTATTTATCTACCCCAGCAACAGTGAAAGGGTAAAGGGAGCACTGCTAATTAACACTGTCTGGAGACTTGGAGTTAAAGTTCCAAATAAAGTAGTTTATATAGGAAACCCATCAGAGACCTTTCATGCCTCATGACTAGCTACATACAGGAACCGGGGGAAGGGAGAAGGAGGAAGTCTCTTTCTCCAGGCAAGAGAATGAAACCTGAGACTATCCAGCCGTGGAGCCAGCTGACCGGCAGCCTAGGGGTCTGGCCCCCATCAGATACACCTGTGCGTGTGACTCAGGCGCCAGGGGAGTCCATAATGAACTTCCCCCTCCCGCCCGGGCTACCAAGAGCCTACGCGAACTCTGTTATTTCAGGCAGTGCCAGCTGCCCAATAGGACGTTTTCCCCTTTCTCTCCCTCCCTCCTTTCTCTTCTCTCCAGAGAGGGAGAGAAAGGGGAAAAGTCCTATCAGGCAGCTGGTGCTGCCTGAAATAACAAGCTGAGAGCTCACTCGGGCTCTCAGCAGCTCAGGCCACGCCCCCTTTGTGCATTATATCACCCACAAAGGGGGCGTGGCCCGGGCTGCTGAGAGCCTGAGTGAGCTCTCAGCTTGTTATTTCAGGCAGTGCAGGCTGCCCAATAGGATGTTTCCCCCTTTCTCTCCTTCCAGAGAGGGAGAGGAAGGAAAAATGTCTATCAGGCAGCTGGCGCTGTCTGAAATAACCAACAGAGAGTTCACCTGGGCTCTCGGCAACTTGGGTATGGGAGGCGCGAGTTCACTCTGGGTTCCTCCGGAGCCCGAACCACGGAGCTTCGGCAGCCCTTTTCATTGGCGGCCCGAGTTCTTTGAACCCGTTGGCACAATGGTGGGTATGCCCCTGAGACTATCAGTCTAACAAAGAAGGAATAAAGAGCATGGTCAAAGAGGGAATGCCCTTACTAGCTGTGTCTACCCCAATGCCACTGGTAGTCAATCGGGTTGCTGATGCTAAGAGTCAATGCCATGCAGGAGCGGCATCTCCAACAATACTAACATGGCCAAATGAAGCAAGGAATGAGATCTCGTGCCACTTTGGCAGTTTATGTAGGCCTTAGTCATTGTGTTATCCATCATGATCTGTACATGTCATCCTACAATATTTGGGCAAAAACCTCATAATGCCTTGTATACCGCAAGAAGCTCTAGGTAGTTGATATGATGCCTGGCCTTGTGCATTGACCATCAGCTGTCGAGGCAAAATTCTTTGTTATAGGCAGCCCATCCATGTTCTGAAGCATCTGTTGTGATAAAGGTCTGAGGAATGGTTGCGGCAAATTGCTGTATTGCAGTATGTTCCACCACCTGAGAGGTCTCTGGATAGCAGGAGGTAGATGAAGCTGCATATGTTGTGGATCCCAAAGAGGCTCATACATGTCTAGAAACATCCGGATTATGTGCACGCATAAATGGGCTACCAGTAGAACATTTGTGGTGGAGGCCATGAGGCCCAATGTTCGCTGGATATGTTTTTCAGGGTGGTTTGGCATTTCTTGGAGGATGAAGGCTAGCTCCCTGATGTTGTTGATGCGGTTCAACAGTAGATAGACTGCTGCTTGTATGGAATCAAATATGGGGCATAGAAATTTGACTATGTTTGTTGGCTGAAAATGGGGCTTGACAAGATTGATCTTAAGCCCCAAACAATCTAAGAATTATATGGCGACATGCATGTGCTCTTGCAAGTCAACTTTCGATTGGGCTGATAGGAACCAATTATCTTAAAAATGGGAAATCTGAATCCTTTGTTCTTGGAGATGCCCCACCACTATGCACTTGGTATAAGCTTTTGGGGCAGAAGAAAGACTGAATAGCTTAGCTTTGAACTGAAATCTTTTAGACCCTATCTGGAACCAGAGGAATTGCCTGTTTTGCAGGTAAATAGTTATATGGTTATAAGCGTCTTCCAAGTCTATAGATGCGAACCACATCCTCTTTGAGAGAACGGGGATCATATCCACAACAGTGAGCATTCAAAAGTTTCAAAGATCCATGATAGGACAGAGTCATCTGTTTCTCTTCAGGTTAGTTAAAGTAGGGTGAGTAGAAGCCGCCTGTTTGTGTCCAAGGTACTGGCTCTATAGCACCTTTTTGAAGAAGTGTGTGTATCTCTTTCCAGAGGGTTGCACCTGGGAGTGTGGTTCAAAACCCAGAACTTGGGGGACATTCAGTGAACTCTGTTGCATAACCTAGGCAAATGATGGTAAGTACCCAATTGTCTGATGTAATGTCTTCCCATGCTGCCAGATAGGGTCGTAGCTGAGTTCCGGTGCTGAAATAGTTGTGCATGTTTATGGTGAGAGGTAGATTTATTTTTGTTCCAAGTTGTTTTTGAAGAAGGAAATGTCTTCTTCTTAAACTATGCGTATTTGTGTTGATGAAAGGAATGATCTGATTGAGAATGGATAGAAGACAGAGAAGATGGTGTGTGCTCTATAATTCTGGTGTACAGATCTATAATTCTTATGAATGTGCTACTGTTTGAGGACATAGGAAGTTGCTTTATACCTTCAACTGGAGTTGAAAGGAACATAGGAAGCTGACATATACTGAATCAGACCATTGGTCCATCTAGCTCAGTCCACCTACACAGACTGGCAGAGGCTTCTCCAAGGTTGCAGGCAGGAGTCTCTCTCTGTCCTACTTGAAGATGCCAGGGAGGGAACTTGGAACCTTCTACATGCAATTCATGCTTGCTACTACAAGACCAGCTCTCTGCCATCCAGTTTATGGATCTGGAAGTGTTACAGAGCTTATGAACTCGTTCCATTGTTTCATCTGTCTTAGATCCAAACAGCACTTGGCCATCAAAGGGAAGGTCCTCAATTCTGGTTCTTGCTTCTGGGGTAAGCCCTGAGGAGCAAAGCCATGCATGGTGCCTCAGGGCTATAGAACTGGCCACAGATCTTGCCACATAGTCTGTGGCATGTCACAACGTGTGGAGTAGCTGCTTGTTCAACTTGAAGGCTTCTCCTTGTAAAGCCAAAGCCAAATCCTTTTTATCTGATGATAAGGATTCCATGTAAGGAGACAATTTCTACCACAGCAGGTAGTTATAGAGGGACATGCAGGATTGATAATTAGCAATCTTTAGGTGTAAGAATGCTGTGGAGTATAGGCATCTGCCAATTGAATCCAACTTCCTTCTCTATCTATGGGAAAGGAAAGTGCTTAGACCTGCTCTGGGCTGCTTCCACCACTGTAGAGTTGGGAATAGGGTCAATTGCAAGCCACATGCTGTTTCAGCTACATTCCAGCCATTTCCTGTGGTTGCAATCATGCCACAGCCTTCTTTTTTGGCACTAGGTCCTGCATACCTTGTTTCTTCTTTTTCAGTTTAGGGATTGGTTGACTAGGTAATGACACAGAGCAAGGCTTCTTAACCTTGGACCCCCCGATATTGTTGGACTATAACTCCCAGAATCCTCAGCTGAATTGGCTTTTGCTTGGGGATTATGGGAGTTGTAGTCCAACAACATCTGGGGGCCCAAGGTTAAGAAACCCTGACACAGAGGACATGGATGAATTCAAAGGCACAGTTGTTTGGCTTGCCAATCCCAAAAGAGCCAGAACTGTCTGTCCCGAATAGGAAGCAAGGAGTGCAGGCAATGGAGTTGCCAAATGTGTGGGAGGCAGAGGTACTCTGTCCAATCCCAAAATTTGTACCCCAAGCTCTGTAGGCTTTTCAGACATGCTCTGCCAGGCGCGGTCCAAAGACATGCTCCGCAAAGCTGTTGAATCCATAATTTCTGTGTAGGCAAGAGCTCTTTCCCACAAGATAGATTGCAGCCATGATTCTCTGTTGCATCAAGCCTACCTTGTAAATCTCTGGAAATGAGGGCAAGAGTATATAATATGAGTTTCTCCTAAACAAATAAGGCAGAGTTGGTGACCATCTGATGCCATGAATTTAGCTCTGCAAGTTATGCAGCATTTAAAAGACATTTTGCTAGCCATAAATAGTGGCTGGCCACATTCCCATTCCTTGATGGGAGAGAAGGGAAGAGGCAGGGCATGACAACAACTAAAAATGGAAAGGGCTGGAGATAGGAAAATTACTTTGACAACTGAAGGACAGAATAAGTAGAAGAAATAATAAATTGGGGAGCAGAGAGGAGAAAGTAAAGCAATGGATGTCTTCTTCACAGACTAGAGGCTCTTCAACAGACCTAAGGATGTTATTCCTTCGGTGGACAATGAAAAACCGAAGAGGTAGGGGCATGCATGTGAGCAGGGAGGGCAGACATACCACCCAAATGAAGTGTTGTTGTTTTTTTAAGTAGAAGCTTGGAAAGTTTATGACTAGACCATCACGCAGGCACGAAGCCCAGTTGTGTGAAGGACAGAGACTATCCAGAAGAACTTGTTATACATTTTGAATTTATTTATTTTTTGAATAGGTGGGGGAGGTACCTGGACCTGACACAAGGACCAGGTAATCAGTGTTCTGCAAATTTAGTTTCGCTTCACACCAGGTTCCTGATAAGCCTGATCAGGATAAGAATATACCAGGGCTGTTCACACAACCATTTGGAGGTTGATTGGAAAGTTACTACTCCATTAGCAGCACATGACCAGAACCTCTGTTTGGGTCAGCAAATCCAGGAAACACACGATTAAGCCAGGCACAGCATCTGCTATTAAAATCTGGAGCGGAAAGGTCATCATGCCTTCCCAGCATGCATTGCTCTGCCAGCAAACTGGAAAGCTTCAGCTGCCCTCTGATTAGCCACAAAGGAGCAGGAGGCAGACCCAGCCCTGTTGAAGCAGCTCCAGCTTCAGGATCATAGTGTGTGTTCTGCAGAGTAGCAGTCTATGGATGGCAGACCCTGTAGCCACAGCTCTATTGTTCCTATGCTAGAAAGGGCTTGTTGCATTCCGGTGGTCGGATAAAAGAGGTGAGTGGGTTCACATGGCCAGAAAATCAAGGTAGGAGAGCTCTCCTCTCCACCTGCTTTGGTTTAAGAGTAGGTTAGGAAATCTGGGTTAGCCTGCTTTGAGCAACCTGGTCTGGAGGGATTTTTGTAAGTTCACATGATCATGCAAACCAGGGTAGCCTGCCTCCTCCTCTGATTTTGATGCGTGAACCAGGCCACTATGTATGCTGTGTGTGCATTGCTAGTATCATGTACATCTGTATATACCGAAATACAATTTCCTTATTCTTGAAATACATCTGTCAAAAGGGAGGTATTGAGAGTCACTAGTTTGAGTTGCTAAACACACCTCCATAACCAAATGTTCTCCTGGCTACTGGATTGTTTAGTGCATACAGCTGAATGGTCTGTACAACTGTGCTTAGATCATTGTTAGCAATATTTGTGCAGGATACACCTTGTTCTATTTTTGAATACAAGTTCAAGTACCATGTATGTTTCCTATTTTTGTTCTAGTGCTCTTTCTCCATTGCCCCTGCCCCATTTCCTCAAAACCCAAAATATTTTTTATTAAGCTGCTATCTCTGAGCTTTTGTGCTGAGTGGTGCATTACACCTCCTTCCTCCTTTTCTTCTATAATGCTGAGTTCTCCTCAGTCTCCTGTACTCAATCTCCTCAAATGCAATTTATCTGCTGTAACACTCGCATGTTGATCCCTGTTCAGTTGCCTGTACTGCTATTGTGTGTTGTCCTAAGGGGTGTGCCCAATCTTCTATGCTACTTTTCATTTGCAGCATATTACTATGACACAGAAGGCATGTAGTATTATGCCAATATAAATATTCTGTATTGGCTGACAGTACACAGTGAAATCATTTTCAGTTCTGGACACATCCTGTCTCCTCTCTATCCACTTCTGTACTATGTAATGGCTTTTCACACAGCAGCAACAACAAATATGTATATACCGCTTTTTAAACAAAAGTTTCAAAAGCGGTTTACATAGAGAAATAATAAATAAATAAACAATGACTCCTAGGACATTTGTCACAAAGGTGGATGTTGCTGGTGTAGCAGTCTTGACTCATGTATTGTTCCTAGTGCAATTCCCTGGATTGGCTCCACTGAACATCTTCAGTGCAATGTTACAATTTCTAACTCTGCATTGCTGCAATAGTCTTGATTCTCCTTATTTAAAGATCATTGCAGTGGCTTGTAGAGGAACAGCTTTTGTAACATATTGAACTGCAAAGGAATTATAGTGATATCCATAGGAAGGAATACTGGTTGCAAGGCAACAGCCACATACAAGTTTCATGGTTTCAGCACGGGAGAAATAAGGATTACCTGCTGTGGGTAAGGAGTTGTTCTGAGTTTTGTTTTCATTTTATTACTTCTGGGTTTCGTTGCTTTTCTCGTTTCTTGTGAGGTAGACACTGAATTTCTGCATGAAAACTGTGACTTAGAAACGGTGACTTGGTCCAATGATAACTGAAGTTCCTTATATTCTAAATCTCTGGGGGGAAAATAGGAATGGTTCTCAAACACTTCTCTCTTCTCAGTATCTGTATAAAGGTAGCACACAGCATCCTCTATATAAAGGTAGCACAGAAGTATATCAACCATGCCACAGTAACAACTGCTGTACATTAAATGGAGTCATTTAAACCCAAAGAAAGGAGAGAAAGGGGTTGCCTTGAAATATGTTGGAAGCCATGAGATTAAGCTCAGTACAATATATTAAATTCAAAATACTTGCTTGATCTGAAATCCAAACTTATGGTCACAAAAGATAAATTGGGCTCTCTCTCATTTTAATTAAGATTTTTCCTCTGGTTGCTGTGCCTAACAGATGCATTGTAGCATAAGCATTTGTGGACTAGAGCCCTCAGCCCACATATTGCACAGTGTGATGCAGGCATTTCCAATCGGCCTGTGCTGCTACAGACATCTAAGCAAGAGCCAGTGGTCTTGTGCAAGTGTGCAAATACACGAAGTTGCTTGTAGAGTACTTAAGAAGGCCTGAGGCAGGATGATAGTGTTATTGGTTTCTACGTCTTGCCCCTTCCAAGTTAAGAAGATTCATTGAGACTGCCTTGCAAGACTCCCACAAGCCTTCAAAATACTGAAGTCACCACTTGAGATGGTATGGCAGCATAATAAACACAGCTAGGATATATGGCCAAATTCCAGGAGTTTCCCTCCTCTATTACTCCCAAATCTTAGTAGCTAGCCTATATTCTAGTAAAGAGATAATAAATCCTTCATTCTAGCAAGATACAGTGATCCAGACAAGGTCAGTGTATCAGTCTCTTAAAATTATACAGTCCGTCTTCATGACATAATATCTAAAACACTGAATTTTTTAATTTTTGCCTTCTAGAATTTTAGCCACTAAGGTATGTTCTGCAGCCACAGTTTTCAATACCTTCTGTAAAAACAAAATTTAACTTCATGTTATTGCAGTTCACCTCAAGCTTATAATATTTCTGAGTGTAGGAACAGGGGCCAACATGTTCCACAGTGTTAGGAGCGTGGAGTAAGAGCTGTGTCCTTAGAGGGTGCTGTGCAGCTCAGCTAAAGGTCTGTCCCACAGCCAATCACACATACAAGGAGAGAGGAGAGTTATTTTCATTGCTCTCTATTCCCTCCAAAAGCACCTTTTGGCTTCCAGGAATATGTCCCTGAGAACTGTGCAATCCTTGAAGACATATTCCTGGAAGCCAAAAGGTGCTTTTGGAGGGAAGGGAGGGCAGTTAAATATTTCCATCCTCCGTGCTTGCTCAGCTGCAGGACAATCCTTTGGCTGAACTGTGCAGCAGCTTCTCTGCAAGGGTTCTCTTCTCTTCTCTTGCTGCACTCTCTTAATGCTGCAGAACATGTCAGCCAGAGTTTTTAAGGTTATAGCACTATTTCAGTTTCTAAGTAACTTGATATATATGCAGCCAATCCCACCCTAAGAAAAATTAGAACAGTGGTGAATGGAGATCCACTAGTGGGTTGTACCCCAACCTCCACTCATGTTTAATATACCTGTCCCTTGAAATAATCTGCTAAGGCCCTGATTCTTGTTGCCCCCCACCCCATCTAAAGTAAGGTGGGTAGACATGAGGAATAGGGCATTTGTGGGGTGGTACAATGGAATGTCCTGTCAAAGGAAGTCCATCTAGCCCCATCACCACTTGCCTTCAATAAGCAGTAAAGCCACTCCCTGCCCCCTTCACTGCATCAATGGTGATACTGGGCAAGCGGAGTTGTGAACCCATGCTGAGAGGCAGGCATGCAGGCCACCATTTTAGTCCCCCGTCATGTGTTCCAGGCAGACCAATCAGGCTTCAGGAGTGCCTGCTTAAGCAGCTGGCTCCGTTTCAGTCTCCTTCAGTTGCTCTGCGGGCAGGGACCCCCACCCTCCCGCCCACCCCTTAACTCAGTGTGGGATATTCTGATTGCATTTTGGGGCCAAGTAGGAATTTTCTGGGTCTCAACTGATTGGCTATGGTCGAGGCCTTTTTTTACCCACTTCTCACTGACTTTGTTATGGTTTTCACTGGGTTATTTGGTTACTTTGCAGTTGAATGCAGGTCAGGGTAGGTTAATTGCAGTGGTGTTGGGCTGGAGGGCCGTCATATTTATTTTATTTTATTTTATTTTATTTTATTTTATTTTATTTTTACATTTATATCCCGCTCTTCCTCCAAGGAGCCCAGAGCGGTTGTGGTGAGTGGGAATATGGAGGAAGACTTGGTGATCTTGGGCTGGATCCGCTCTCGCTTGGATGCATGCCAGCGAATGCCGCTCAGTGCCTCACAACCTGAGTTGAGGTGGGCTGGCATGAATCCCCTCATTGGGGGTAACTTCATAGTCGAGATAAGGTTCGAACTGGTTCCAAGGCTCCAAGCCAAATCAAAGCCAGTTTGTTCGCCCTCCTGTGAGCATACCTCCTATGAGATTGACCCACATAGGGGATACCCACACTTTAGTTCAATTCCTCATTGTAGGTTTTGTAATTATTTAATAAAGTGGCCCTAGTCTCTCCAACTACACGTGTGTCCTGTCATTATTTGGGTCTGGGTTTGCAAAGACATACCTTTTCCCAATGAGTTTTTTCAGCAGTTGTTTTTTTACACAGTTTCCTTGCTGTTGCTTTTATACTTTTGACTTTTACCACTGTTTAATGTTGTTGAATAGTGGTGTTATTTTACATTTTAATTGTATTGTTAGCCACCTTGAATACTTCTTATAGAATTCTGGAATAAAAATGTTGTAAATAAATAAACTTTAAGTGGCCTCTTCCAACGGCACCATCTTTCCTTCTTCCTACCCTCCCCCCAAAAACTGTACACAGAAAAAAGGTGGCAGCCTTACAAGAAACTGACACTGTGTGATAAGGGACAACAATAGATATGCATCTTTGTGATAAATATTTGAAGCAAGAAAGAAGAAATAGCTCCAGCTGTAAACATAGGATATCAGTAGGTGAAATGAATGTGGCATACAGTGAAAGGAAATATGGACTTACGTTAGGACATAATTGACACTCACTATGCAGTGAGGTCGCGATGAACGGCTATTGTGCACAATGGTAGCATAGCTCTGTACCCAAACCCAGCCGCCGTTCTTTGATAGTAATCGATAGTACTTGGTTGTGACTTGTCCTTTCACCAGCACTATAAAACATACGATGAAAAGGATATATTTTCATCTGAGTTTGTAACATTTTTTGTTTCACTTTTATAGCTTGCCTTTTCCCTCCAAGTTCAAGATGGCAAACATAAGGTTCCCAGGCAGTCCTCCATCCAGACACTGACCGACACTCAGATCAGATCAGATTAAGCTTCAAGCAAAATAGGTGTGTTGTATCTCTTCAGCTTATTCCATTCTACTTGGTTTGTTTAAAAATAAATAAATGGGCAAAACCTTTATAATTCAAAAGAAGGACATAATGCAAGGAACATACAATTCTGTATTTGAGTTGTTGTGATAGAAAGTTCTCTTCATCTGGATATTCTCCAATATTAAATATTAAGTTATAATCTACTTAAACTATGTCAGCTATCCTGAGCTCTCAGCTTTTTTCTGATCTTTTTCTATGTCAGCTATCCTGAGCTCTCAGCTTTTTTCTGATCTTCAGTACCTTACGTTTTACAAGGTTTATTCTATCCTTTTAACCATAACCCCAAATGAGAAGTAGTTCTGGATTTCATACACACACACACACACACACACACACACACTATATATATATATATATATATATATATATATATATATATATATATATATATATTCCCTTAACACCCTATATTGATCCTAAGAATTTAAGACCACAGTTTTCACATACAGAGACAGAGTGGAGTGCTGATCAGAGTCAGTCAATTACAGGATAAGGCACAGCCCCCTCGTCATTTCCAGTGACTGATCATGTGAAAATGCTGGTGCAAAAAGAATAAATCCTCCATGCATCAAGCACCTGCTGTAAGTGGTCTCTCTCTGGGAAAAGAAATAAGCTGCTTATGTAAAACCCAAACAATGTCACAACAGCTCTGATACCAGCCAGAACCCTGCTGCCTGCTAACCAGGCAGGACCAGTGTGGGAGCTGAGGGAAAGGTAGCATTCTTGCTGTTGGACCCTGCCTGTAAACCAAAAGTCAAGACTTCTCAATCCCCAAAGTACTAGAAAAATCTGATACGAGGTGGCATGCATTTTTGTTTGCTGTCAGGACAATCTCCAAAATACCTGTTCCACTCAATACACCTTAATAAGCTGCTTTGCTTTGTTTTCCTCTTTGCCTCTGTAACACCTCCCTATGAATTTTAAGGCCAAACCACACATTATAAAATGTCCTTAAGAGGCATGCTTAAGAATGGAAAGGAATGGAAAAATTCCTTAACAAAAAGCAGGCACAGGGCAGGGGGCCTGATCTGGATCAGAGTGTGAAATCTTTCCCCTGCTCCATTCTCCCACCAAAAATCCCTTTCCCAAAGCTGCTGTTTACTCAGGGGAGAGGTTTTTTTGGTGAGGAAACAGTGCAGTAGGAAAGGGTAAACTCCCCTTTCCATGTGCTGCCTGCATTCCTGATTAGGGTATGAATAAAACTGGCTGGTTTGGTTTGAGTCTGAACTGGATCTGAACTAGACCAGGCCAGTTTGGTCTGGCACCCCCTCCCCCTATGGTTCGGTACGGGGATGATGGTTTGCGAGCTTTTCCTGTAAAATATTTGGGGGGATGTACTTACTTCCTCCGGGGGGCTTCTCCAAGGCTGTGGGGGGGTGTCTCTGGAGGTTCCACCTCCCCCATGGGCCTCCATTATGCCTCAAATTGTCCTATTCGGGCAGTCTTAGGTCCATTCAGGGCCTCACCCATTGGAGGCCACTGCACAGGCCCAGTGGGCTTCTGTGTGGCCTCGGTCATGACCCAGGCAGGCAGAGGCCCATTGGGCCTGTGCGGTGGCCTTCAAAATGGTTACCGCAACAGAGGTGAGGCCCAGAATGGGCTGAAGGCCACCCAAACATGCTGATTTGAGGCATAATGGAGGCCCATGGGGGGAGGAGTAACCTCCAGAGACCACCCCGCAGCCTTGGAGAAGCCCCCCGGAGAGGGTAAGTACAATAATAATATTTTTTTAAAACAACAACAAATATGTATATACCACTTTCAACAAAAGTTTTCAAAGTGGTTGACAGAAATGGATCCCTGTCCCCAAATGGCTCACAATATAAAATGAAACATAAGTTAGACACCAGCAACAGTCACTGGAGGTGCCGAGCTGGGGGTGGATAGGGCCAGTTACTTTAAAGGAAAAACTTGCGAACCCCCCCCCCAACTCAACTGCTGGTGGGGTTCGATTTGACATCAGACCACCAAACCAAACAGCTTCAATGTCGAACCTGTTCGCACAGCCCTAGTCCTGATCACCCATCCCCCTTGGTGGTTTGTTCATTTAAAGGCTTTATACCCTGCCTTTCAACTAAATGGTCCCTCAAGGAGGCTTACTGTGGACAGCACGCACACATGCACACACACACACACACACACACACACACACACACACACACAGAGACAACACCACATTCACACACCACATGAAACCAGAGTTGAAGGGGCCTCCGGTTACAATTTGTGCACGTCCAAATGTGGGCAACTGCAGTTCTGACAGAAAATAGAACCACGGTTTCCCTCCCCAGACTTCGATTTGTACCTTCAGTGTATTTATTTCTTTAACATTTTTTATATCGCCTGATATGTACATCTCTAGGTGTGTACAAAATCTAAAACAATCTAAAAAGTCACAGATTAAAATCCATGAAACACAATTAAAACAATCCCATAAAACAGTTATTAAAACAAATTATTAATATCAATTCTGATTAAAAACCTGCAGGAACAGGTAAGTCTTGAGGGTCTTCCTGAAGACCCTCAAGACGGAGATGCTCTTATTTCAGCAGAGAGCATATTCCAAAGCCCTGGGGGAGCCACAGATAAAGCCCAGGTCGCCACCAGACCAGCCGGCAGCAACCATAACTGGACCTGTCCAGAAGTTAGTAACAGGCGGCAGAGTTCATAACAAAGAAAGCGATCTCTTAAAAACCCTGGGCTCAAGTCATTAAGGGCTTTATAGTAATAACTAACACTTTGTATCTTGCCCAGAAACATATCAGAAGCATATCTTTTAAAATCGGTATTATGTGGTCCCTTCATGTTGTCCTGGAGACCAATCTGGCTGACACATTCTTTACCAATTGTACCAATCAGACTACATAAAAGGCAGCCCCACATAGAGTGCATTACAGTAGACAAGTCTGGAGGTTACCAGCATATGTACCACTGTTTTAAGGTCATTTACTTCCAGAAATAGACATAGCTGACGTATCGGGCAAAGCTAATAAAAAGCGCAACTGTCCACTGCCTCAACCTGAGAAACCAGAGAGAGCTTTGGGTCCAGGAGCACTCCCAAGCTACATACCTGATCTTTCAGGGGGAGTGTAACCTCATCCAGAACAAGCAGATCTAAACCATCTCTTGGGTCCCGACCCCCGACCCCACACACACAGAGCTAGTACCTCCATCTTATTTGGATTCAACTTCAATTTGTTATCTCTCAACCAGCACATTACTGTCTCCAGGCAGGCATTTAGGGAAGATATGCCATTTCCTGATGAGGTTGGAGAAGTAGATCTGGGTGTCATCAGCATATTGATAACACCCTGCACCAAACCTCCTGATGATCTCTCCCAGTGGTCTCATGTAGATGTTAAAGAACATTGGAGACAGTATGGAGCTTTGTGGAACTCCACACTTCAGTTCTCGCTTTGCAGAGCAACAATCTCCAAGCGACACCATCTGGTTTGTAGTGAGTTTCACTGCCTGGACCTCCAGTTTAACATGCCAGGTTTTCATCCGAATGTGACTCTGCAGTCTGGTTGTTTTGCAACTGGAGTTGAGGGAGAAAGCTCCTCCCTCACTCCAGCTGCTATTGACTTCTGGGGCTGCCCTTCAATCAAGAAGCAAGCCCTGGCAATCAGTTCCCCCTCCTCTCTGCAGTCTCACTGATGAGATGGAGCTCTCTGTTATTTCCAAATTCAGATGGGAGGGGGGGTAGGGGGAGAAGAACCACAGATCCATTGGACCCACATGCAAATGCAGTTAGACTTTAGCAGCCCTTTGCACTCTGGCTGGTGAGAGAGGCCAGAGGATGCTTTCCTTTTGCTTTTGCCATCCCCAGGTAAATGGCAGCTGGAGCAGAATATTCTTTCCTGACCTGGGGTGGAGGGATGCTCCCTGCAGCTTATCTTTCTCCAACCAAGGGTGGGGACTAGCTGGTTGCACTCTTGCCACAAAGTTCTTCCTAGGAGACAGAAAGTGCAACCTTTTTGTTAAGGAAGAGGCAAATGTGTCTCCTAACTCTGACAGGCTATGCCCAACTTGACTGTATCCCAGATGTAAGGTGCCTGCTACAGCACAGATCCTGTAGGCTGGATGTGCATTTAACTTGCAGAAAATCCACAGCGTTGTCCCTTCCACCTTCTTCAAGTGATACCCTAGTTTTATGGGGAATTTGTTTTATCATAACTTCCACTATTCTTATTAAAGTAAAGTTGTGCCATCAAGTCCGTGTCGACTCCTAGAGACGAAAGAGCCATGTGGTTTTCTTTGGTAGAATACGGGAGGGGTTTAACATTGTCTGGGGCGGCTCAGGAGTTCATAGCGGCCATGACGACTATGGGGCTATCTCAAGTGTTCTCGGGGCCAACGCACATTGCTGGTCACACGCTTGATTTGGTCCTTCACTCTGATCAGGGTGGTGTTCCGTGGGTGTGGAATCCTGTGATTTCCCCATTGTCATGGACGGACCACCATCTGGTTAAGGTCAGACTCACAATCGCTTCCCACCTTCACAGGGGCGAGGGTCCTATTAGGATGATCCGCCCGAGAAGGTTATTGGATCCAATAGGATTTCAAGGAGCCTTGGAGAGATTTAGTGTTGGCTCTGCTGGTGATCCTGTTGATGCCCTGGTGGAGAATTGGAACAGCAAACTCACCGGGGCAGTAGACATGATTGCTCCTAAGCGTCCTCTCTGACCTGCTTCAAAATTGGCCCCTTGGTATACGGAAGAACTATGGGGGCTGAAGCGGCGAGGTAGACGACTGGAGCACAGGTGGAGAAAGACTCAGCTTGAATCCAACAGATTGCAACATAGAGCTCATTTGAAGACCTATGCTCAGGCGATACATGCGGCAAAGAAGCGATTCTTTTCTGCCCGTATTGAATCCGCAAGTTCACGTCCAGCGAAGTTGTTCAGGGTTGTGAGAGGGCTAGTGAGTGCCCCTCCTCCCTTGAATCAGAATGTGGAACCATGATGACTATGGGCCTATCTCAAGTGGTCTCAGGACTGATGCACATTGCAGGTCACACGCTTGATTTAGTCATTCACTCTGTTCAGGGTGGTGTTCCGTGAGTGGGGAATCCTGTGATTTCCCCATTGTCATGGACGGACCACCATCTGGTTAAGGTTGGACTCACAGTCACACCCCACCTTCACAGGGGTGAGGGACCTATTAGGTTGGTCCGCCCAAGAAGGTTATTGGATCCAATAGGATTTCAAGAAGCCTTGGAGGGATTTAGTGTTGGCTCTGCTGGCAATCCTGTTGATGCCCTGGTGGAGAATTGGAACAGCAAACTCACTGGGGCAGTAGACATGATTGCTCCTAAGCATGCTCTCCAACTTGCTTCAAAATTGGCCCCTTGATATACAGAAGAACTAAGGGGGCTGAAGTGGTGAGGCAGATGACTGGAGCACAGGTGGAAAAAGACTCAGCTTGAATCCAACAGACTGCAACGTAGAGCTCATTTGAAGACTTATGCTCAGGCGATACGTGCGGCAAAGAAGCAATTCTTTTCTGCCCGTATTGCATCTGCAAGTTCACATCAAGCAGAATTGTTCAGGGTTGTGAGAGGGCTAGTATGTGCCTCTCCTCCCTTGAATCGGAATCTGGAACCATCGATTTACCTGCTGTAATGTGTTTAATGAATTCTTTGTGGGGAAAATCTCTCGTATTCAGGCCGACTTAAATTCCGTCTCCACAGTTACTTCAGTGTCTGATGTGGAGGTGTCCAGTGACTCCTCTTATGTGGTTAGGTTGGACCAGTTCCAGTTTGTGACTCCTGAGGATGTGGACAAGCTGATTGGAATGGTGCAGCCCACCACCTGTCCTCTTGACCCTTGCCCGACGTGGCTTATACTATCTGGCAGGGCAGTTGTTGTAGAAGGCCTGGTAGAGATTATAACTATGTCTCTTAGGGAAGGTAGGATGCCTCCTTGTCTTAAGGAGGCAATTATTGGACTGCTTCTGAAGAAGCCTACCTTGAACCTCTCAGAGCTGATTAACTACAGGCCTGTCTCCAACCTTCCGTGGCTGGTCAAGGTAATTGAGAGGGTGGTGGCCTCCCAGCTCCAGACAGTCTTGGAGGAAACTGATTATCTAGACCCATTTCAAACTGGCTTCCAGGCTGGCTTTGTAGTGGAGACTGCCTTGGTTGTCCTGATGGATGATCTCCAACTGGGAATTGACAGAGGAAGTGTGACTCTGTTGGTCCTTTTGGACCTCTCAGCGGCTTTCAATACTATCCACCATAGTATCCTTCTGGAGGGTCTGAGGAGGTTGGGAGTGAGAAGCACTGCTCTGCAGTGGTTCTGCTCCTACCTCTCGTGCAGGTTCCAGATGGTGTCCTTTGGAGACTGCTGTTCTTCAAAATCTGAACTTTTGTATGGTGTCCCTCAGGGCTCCGTATTGTCTCCGATGTTGTTTAACATATACATGAAACCATTGGGAGAGATCATAAGGAGATTTGGTTCAGTGTGTTATCAGTATGCTGATCGGGAGAGGGCATAAACTCCCTAAATGCCTGCCTGGAGTCGGTGATGGGCTGGATGAGGGATAACAAACTGAGACTGAATCCAGATAAGACGGAGGTACTCATTGTGCGGGGTCGAAACTCGGGAGATGATTTTGATCGGCCTGTTCCGGATGGAGTCACACTTCCCCAGAAGGAACAGGTATGCAATCTAGGGGTGCTTCTGAATCCAAGTCTATCCCTGGCGTCCGAGGTTGAGGCAGTGGCCAGAGATGCCTTCTATCAGCTTCGGCTGATACAGCAGCTGGGTCTGTTTCTTGAGACAGATGACATCAAAACAGTGGTACATCTTCTGGTAACTTCCAGACTGGATTACTGTAATGCGCTCTATGTGGGGCTGTCCTTGTATGTAGTCTGGTTTGTCTGCATTTGCCACCGCCTCATCTGGTGGCTATTCAGGGACGGGCCTTCTCTGCTGCCGCCCCGAGGCTTTGGAATGTGCTCCCTAGTGAAATAAGAGCCTCCCCATCTCTGACAATTTTGTAAAAGTCGCTAAGGACACATCTGTTCACCCAGGCTTTTTACTGATACTGTTTTGATTTTTTTAATGTTGTTTTAGAATATTGTTTTAAAATTTTTAAATTGTTGTGTTTTAAATTTCTTTTTGTTGTTTTTAACTAATGTTTTAATGCTGGTTTTATCTTGTTGTAAACCCCCCAGATATGCAAGTTTGGGGCAGTATAAAAATATGTAAAATAAAATAAATAAGCCCCTTTTAAAGCCATACAAGCTAGTGGCTATCACCACATCCCATGGCAGAGAATTCCATAGATTAATTACGTGCTGTGTGAAAACATACTTCCTTTTCTTGGTGCTAAATTTCCCAGCCTTCAGTTTCATGAGATGTCCCGTTTCTAGGTTTGCAAAAGAGGGAGAAAAATTCCTCTCTGTCCACTATTCCATGCCTAATTTTATACACCTCTATCTTGTCTCCTCTTAGTTGCTTCTTTTCCAAACTAAATTTTAATTTTAATTTTAATAATTTTAAGAACTTGTTTTAATAATTTTGTTCTATTGTTTTATTGTCATGTATTTTAATTTGTGACTTCTAAATATTTTAAATTTTTTACACCCTATATATCTGGTGGTATAAAAATGATAGATAGATAGATAGATAATAATTTTAATTCGATTTCTATACCGCCCTTCCAAAAATGGCTCAGGGCGGTAGATAGATAGATAGACAGATAGATAATAAAAAGCCCCAGAGCTGTAGCCTTGCCTCATAAGGAAGGTGCTCCAGGCCCTTGATCATCTTGGTTGCCCTCTTCTGCACCTTTTCCAGTTCTACAATGTCCTTAAGATAGGGTAACTAGAACTGTAGACAGTACTCTAAATGTAGCCACACCATAGATTTATATAAGAGCATTATAATACTAGCATTTTTATTATCAATCCCCTTCCTAATGATCCCTATCATGGAATTAGCATTCTTCACAGCTGCCACACACTGAATTGACAATTTCAATGAGCTGTCCAACATGATTCCAAGCACTCTCTCCTGGTCAGTCACTGACAGCTCGGACCCAGTCAGTATATATGTGAAGTTGGGATTTTTTGCCCCAATAAGCATCACTTTACACTTGCTTACACTGAACCACATTTGCCATTTTGTTGCCCACTCATCCAGTTTGAATTGGTCCTTTTGGAGCTCCTCACAGTCTGTTTTGGATTTCACTACCCTAAATAGTTTAGTGTCATCTGAAAATTTGGCCACTTCACTGCTTACCCCAACTTCTGCATCATTTATGAACAAGTTAAAGAGCATTGGTCCGGGTACAGATCCCTGGGGGACCCCACTTCTTACTTCCCTCCACGATGAAAAGTGTCCATTTATTCCTACCACATTCTTGTTCTTACCACATTTCTTGTTCTTACCACATTTTCCTCTGTTTTTACATAACTGTTTTAAAGATATTTTTCTTACTGCCTTTGGGCTGCTTTTACTTCATTTATTTTTGCTTGTATTACAATATGTACTCGATAAAGCATTTTAGTGCTCCATTATTACCATTTTAAATCACCAGCCTTCAAGATTATTATTTCTGTATATTGCCTACCTCTATCATGTTTAAAGCTGTCAGCCTATTCCTGGCACATCCAATTAGAAAAATGATTATATTAAAGTGTCCTTGTTCATCACCTGGCATGTCTGAAACCAAAGCAGGGTCACTGCCTTGTGCAGCATCAGCCCTGCATTATAACACGTGTGCTGAAAAATACCAGCCCTACTTCCCTTTTTCCTACTTTATAGGGTCACACCTCATACAGAAAGAACGAATGCTGTGATGATTAATTTGGGTCAGTCAGCACTGATTGGCTGTAGCTCTAGGAATGGCACAGATTCCTTCTTTCATTGATTATACTAAATTAACTGTTTAACACAGAATAAATTGAAGAGATAAGATTGGTGCTGTAGTGGATAAGACTGGAGGCTCCAGCTAAGTGAGCAGAGGCCTCTATATATCTATCATAGAAACCTACAAAAGACAAAGAAGCCACAGGCCCCTTTGATTCTCTGAAGCACCATATCATGCTTTGATCATCATGCTCTAGCAAGGTGATTGGCCAGAAGTTTGGATAAGCTTATCAACCTAATGACTCTTAGCAACACTCAGTTGCTACTCTCTGGACTACCTGACATCTTGGCTAACTCCCATTTTAATATTTCATTTGTTGATCAGACTTGCCTTGTATTCACTGCTCTTCAATGTTGCACTACAACTAGTGGAAGGGGATGTGTTTCAGGGGTATATAGAAGCTTGTGTTACATATTTCACACCAGTTAGCTAGTGTTCTATACTGCACTGCAGCTAGCATAAAAGCTAGTCTGAAACAGTGTTACCTTCTTCATGCAACAACCTCACATTACATCCTTACACTAATGCAACCATATTCATACTAGGGCAAGATTAGCCTGGCTGCCACTCTGTGTATTGTAGCAGAATACTGAGACATCTGTTTTAAGGCTAGTACTTTTGATTTGGAAGTTAATATAAATATGCATGCCCTGAAAAAGAGTCCAGATTTTCATACTAAAGTTATTTTCAAACTACCCATTGATGTGATTTTTCAGAAGATCTAGGTTTTGCCCACATAGGCACTTGAATTCTGAGACTGCTGCATTGTGAGGATGCCAGAGAAATTTCTCCCTCACAGCACAAATCAATCAGCCTCTGGTTATATGAAAATCAAGTGGCTGTGTGAGTGTTCAACCACACATCTTATTCCTATCTGAGATTTCAGCAGATTGCTATGATACTCTAAGAAATGTCCCATTACTATTAGAGCAACAGCTATAACAAAGATCTGTCCATCAATCCAGGAGCGTAGCTATAATTGAGAGGATGGGTTCAAAGAACCCGGCCCCCGTAGCTCCTGAGGACACCCCAGCTCCACCCCTCCTTAAATACGGACCCCCCTCCACTTGCTACACCCCGCATCAATACATCAATTTCCAAAGACCGGTTCATCAATTCTCCTGACTGATGGAATATTGATGCAACACACCAGATCTTCAGTTTTCTTTGCTTGCAAATACTTTTATTCAGCAACTTCACACATTACAACATGTAGACACCTCTATGTAGGAATTAACATGAAACCCAGATGTAGACGGTAATATATGACTATTTTACAGGTGATGCATTTAATATGCATAATGAGGCATACATGCACTTGAAAGCTGTGACCAATCTCAGTTTCCAAGGATATATACATATGCAAAACCCAATGAGGCCTCATCAAACATTACTACTAAATTATGTCAGGTTTTTCCATTACTTACAGAGATGGTGAGCATATCGTAAATGAAATACATCACATCCATGTATATGGTGATAGAGAGTCTTCTCTATCAGGTCCTGTGGCTCATATCCAGTTAATTCAGTCACTCTAAAAGGGAAAAATATGACTAATAAACAGCTTCTCCATAAATTTCACGGCATTAAATGAATATTCAGATTCCCCCTTCCCAAGAAAGGAGAATATATATTTAGAATACTGAAAACTTTTAGCATTATTCATTTGTTTTTAACTTTGTCAGTGCAGGGTATACTAGATCTTTTTAGCAATAGCACTTACAATAGCACTTACATTTATATACCGCTCTATAGCCAGAGCTCTCTAAGTGGTTTACAATGATTTAGCATATTGCCCCCAACATTCTGGGTACTCATTTTACCGACCTCGGAAGGATGGAAGGCTGAGTCAACCTTGAGCCCCTGGTCAGGATCAAACTTGTAACCTTCTGGTTACAGGGCGGCAGTTTTACCACTGTGCCACCAGGGGCTCATTTATGCAGGAGATTTGCATAAAATTCAATGAGATATTTCTCAGGGGTGTAGCAAGGTTGGAGTGGGCCCAGAGACAAGATTTTAAAATGCCCCCTGCCACTCACTGAAGCTCAGCTCATGAAGTAGTGAAATCTTAAATGAGGCTGAATAGTGGTAACAAAAGGTTTTGTAAATTGTGGATGATGCAAGTCATTTAATGGTACTAGAGGAAGACATGCTGTTCTGGTAGCTCCAGGTCTTAACACTCACATCAGTTTCGGAGATTGAATACAACTGAAGGAAGCCCAGGCGGGTGTGCAGCTGGGGGAGTCAGTCATGTGACTTGCCTCTGGGGGGGGCCAAGACAGTGGGCCCCCGACAACTGTCTCTCCTTGCCCTATTATAGTTACGCCCCCTGGGAAATGTGTGTGCCTGAGTGTGAATGTGAGAAAGAACGGCAGATAAAGATAGAAGCATTGCTGATGTATGAATATATGAGGTGTTTTATATGTATATATATTTAAAAGGTTTGATATTGTGTGTGATATTATTTGCATAGGAGTGAGAAAGGGTGTGCTAAGAATGTTTTATTTTCAGTTCTTATGCCACAAAGATACTGTATAGGAAGGGAGGCAAAGGCAGCAAGGGGTCCAAGGGCTCATGTTCACTTTTTGTACCAGGGCCCACTCCAACCTCACTATGACCCTGATCCCATGTGTATCTAAAGGCATGTGATCAATAATGTGATTGCCAGTTTTTTACTCAAAGCTACTAGTATCATCTATGCTTGCTTCCTCCTTTGAACACAGTGAGCTATTCAAGAAAACAGTAAATAAAAATCTTTTCTTTACTGCTGACAAATTTTATAATATTTAAAGCAATTATATGCCCCACAGACTGATCACTCCTGGATTTAACAGTCTAACAGAAATTAGATATTAGTCTGTCCTAGCAGAAGGAAAAAACAGGAGTGTCCTGAAATGGAAAAAGAAGAAGAAAATTTAAGTTAAGCACAACAGTGAAAACTACAACAGAAAGAACCCAGGTAGAGAAAGGATGTTAAGGCACTATTACCACAGAGGATAAAATGGCGTGAGAGTGTGATCTCCTTCACTGCTATCTGAACACAAGATTCTCAGAGTTCCAGCTTCCACTGCAATATCACTGGGTCATGTGAAAGGATATCCTTGTGTGAACCCATTGCTGCAGGCATAATGTCATCACACATCATGCGATTGGCCCAACCACCATGCCAACTCATATAAACTTAATTGGACTTTTAAGATAATAAATGCATCCGTGTGGTCTCTATGTTTTGGATGAGCAATAGATATTAACAGCAAATGTGCTCTTATTACTTACAGCAGGCATAAGAAAGGACTATATTTTCACCTTCCAGTTACAGACTTTTATAACTGGCAGGTTATAGACTTATACAGTTATAGACTTTTTACAGTTAAAGACAGTTATAGAACTGATAAGTTCTTTCCTTTAACAGATGCCTGGAGCAAATTAAACCAAATTTCACCCAGTGGCAGCCGATATGGATGGGGCTGGGGGCAGGACAGAAAATGAACCATAGTTGTGGCTCATTCTCACCCCACCCCACCCCAGCTGCCTTGCCACACCCCACCACAGCATTAATCCGAGGTGCACAGGGGCTTTTCTAGACAGCAGGTTTAATCATGGAATTACGTGACTAACCATCAGTTGCATATAAACCACAGCCTAAAGCTGAAAAAACAACAATTCTGAGGCAGTTCGCATAGGGCTGCTTTGATGCAGTGTCCCCTCTGTTTCTTCTTTTTCCCATGGACCGTTCATACTGCTTGCTCCTGGGTCTCTCTCTGGCCAGTGGCTTTCTAGAGTAGGCGGGATGCCATGCCTCCCCACCCCCCACCCCACTGCACATGTGTGGTGTGTGCTTCTAAAAACTTTAATTCCAATGAATAAAAAACATTTTTTAAAAAAATATTATTTTAACTTGTTTTTAGATGACCTTCCCCAATATCATCCAGCTGGTGGACTCCTTCATTCCTCCCTGCCCACTCTCCTGGCCAGAAAGCTGTAGAGGAGGCAGGGAGAGGAAGCCAAGCCAGCCAGGCAGGTGGAGAAGCACAGAAGTGAGCATGCTGATCCTTCTCTCTCTCTCTCATTCACTCCCCGCCCACCGGTGGTTGGAGGTCTTATGGAAAACCACTGACTCAGCAAAGATGATGGTCTTGCTGGTGTTCTGCATGATCACCCAGCAAAAATTTTCAAAAAGTGCAAAGAAGAAAGTCGCCAGGCTATCACTATGGCCCCTCCATACACCTCAGAATAAATGTTGGGGTACTTCAAAGTATCCCAAAAAGCCACTATAGAAAGTGGAACTTTTTAGTATGAGGATAATTCAAGCTAAGCTCCAATGTGCAGGAAAAAACCCAAATCATGTATGGAGTGCTCCCTGATACCTCGCAGGAACTTCAAGGTAAATCCCTCTTTGTGTGTGAATGCACACCCACCACTCCTGAGGAACTTTGAAGTAAATTTGCCATCTGGGGAATGCTCAGGCTGGTACAGTATTTGCTGGGTTGAATATTGCTGTCTGGTGAATATCAGCCCACGCTCATCAAACTAATGCCATGGTAGGGCAGGGCAAGAGAGAACGAGGCAGCCAGAACAAGGCAAAAAGTGTTTTCTGGCTCCCCAGCCCTGCCCATACTGCCCACTACTGATCTCATCTATACTCCAATTCCCTGCTTAGTGATCTCTTTCTTTTTCTTTCTTTTTTCTCATTTTAGTCAAAAGCATCTATAAAGACATATATATATATAATTAATTTTGTTCCGTATGTAATTAACACAAGGGAGCGGCCATCGCTCAGTGGCAGAGTAGAATTTTGCATGTGGAAGGTTCCAGGTCCAATCCCTGGTATTTCTGGAACAACCAGGAAAGACCTTTGCTGAAACCTTGGAGAGCTGCTGCCAGTCAGTGTAGCCAGTACTGAACTAATGCACCAGAACAATGTACTAGTGTTCTGAATATGTTTTAGAGGCATTTACTGCTACTACTTATTTATTATTTATTTATTTATTTATTTATTTATTTATTTATTTATTTATTTATTTTTACATTTATATCCCACTCTTCCTCCAAGGAGCTCAGAGCGTGTACTACATATTTGTGTTTCTCCTCACAACAACCCTGTGAAGTAGGTTAGGCTGAGAGAGAAGTGACTGGCCCTCACCCAGCTAGTTTTATGGCTGAATGGGGATTTGAACTCTGGTCTCCCCGGTCCTAATCCAGTACTCTAACCACTACACCATGCTGGCTCAAAACCAAAAACTCAAACCAAGTACTGCTAAGAACATTCATCTTCTTCTACCACTGCTGCCATGAATTAACTGTTTAATCTTGAAGGCAGCAGAATGTTTCATTTGTCTCTATTTTCTGTGATGCTCTGGTATGGGAGATGGGATTGTAGTTCCATGCTTTCAGCCTCTTTTTGAATACTGAGAGGAAGAAAAACAAGAATGTTTGCACAACCACTCCCCATAAAGTTTGCCATTCCTCTCTAAAGGTTCTACATATCTACTACTTCATTTGGAATAGTTTAAACTAAGTGCATTTTCAGCAAACTCTGTCAAAATAAAGTGCTTAGTTGAACAACAAGAGAAAGGTGAAGTAAGAATTCTGTTTTCAGCCTCGTTCAACCAAGCACAAGCATCATCCAGTCCCTCGCCCCTGGTGTTCTGCACGACCAAGTAGCTGCACTGTTAGCAACGAGGACAGTTGTCATTCTTTTTCCACTTCATTACAGTTATACAGAACTTTAGCTTGTGTAACTATTGATTGATTGATTAAGTGCTGTCAAGTCGATGTCGACTCTTAGCAACCACTTAGATAGATTCTCTCCAGGATGATCTGTCTTCAACTTGGCCTTTAAGGACTATCAGTGGTGCAGTCACTGCTGTTGTAATTGAGTCCATCCTCCTTGCTGCTGGTCATCCTTTTTTTCTCTTTCCTTCAACTTTCCTTCAACTTTTCCCAGCATTATGGACTTCTCAAGGGAGCTGGGTTTTCACATAATGTGTCCGAAGTATGGTAGTTCGAGCCTGGTTATTTGTGCCTCGAGTGAAAATTCTGGATTGATTTGTTCTATGATCCATTTGTTTGCTTTCCTGGCTGTCCATGGTATCCTCAAAAGTCTTCTCCAGAACCAAAAGCTAGATTGAACCAAAGTTCAAAAGCGTTCAAAAACAACTCTTAACACTAATTTGAAGTTGGAACCTCCTTCTGAGTTCAGAGATCTTTTGGAAAACTTTCCTTGTTTTCCCATGTCCATTTTCATCCTCAAGGTCCTTACAGATGTCATTGTAGTACTGCTCCTTGTCTCTTCTAACAGCTTTCTGAAATTCTCTATTAAGTTCCTTCTTGACTTTGGCTTCTCTCCTTTTCTTGGCAATTCCCACCATCTGTTCTGACATCCATTTTGCTTTCTTCTGTTTCTTGGTCTTTGGCAATCTCTTTTCACATTTTTCCTTAACTTCTTTTATTTCATTCCATAGTTACTCTGGTTTCCTATCAATGAGGTTCAGAACTTCCAAGCGGTTCCTGATATTCTCCTTGAAAATTGTGAGTACTTTCTCAAGATTATATCATGGAAACTGGATAGCTTTGTTTTTTTCACTTTAGCTTGACTTGGAACTTGCACATGAGCAGTTTGTGATCTGTTCCAATCAGCCCCCGGCTATGTCTTTGCTGTTATAACTGAGCTCTTCCACCTCCTTGCACCAATAATGTAATCAATTTGATTTCTGTGTACTCCATCTGGTGATGTCCATGTGTGTAGATACAACTTTGGTTGTTTGAAGAATGTTTTAGCAATGGAGAGATCATTGGATTGAAAGAAATTAATAAGTTGTTCTCCTGCTTCATTTCTGTTTCCTAGGCCATACAGTCTGTGTTTTCCTCTTTACCATTTCTAACTTTGGCATTCCAATCTCCAACCACCATTCAACACATCTTGCTTGCATGTTCTGTCAATTTCATACTGAACTTGAGCATAAAACTCATCAGCTTACTCTTCTTCTGCATCAGTTGTTGGGGCATAGACTTGAAGAACTGTCATGTTAAAGGGTTGTCCATGGAATCTAATTGATATTCGTCGGTCACTGACCTCATTGTACCCAAGTACTGTCATTGCTTTATCCTTCCTATGAAAGCAACACCATATTTTCTTTGTTTTTCGTGTCCTCAGTAGTAAATGGTATGATTTTCTGACTGAAAGTGTCCTATTCCAGTCCATTTTAATTCGCTGATGCCCATGATGTCAATCTGTAGTAGATTAATTTCATCCTTCATTATGTCGAGCTTTCTCATATTCATGCTTCTTATGTTCCATATTCCCATTGTAATTCTGTCTTTGCAGCTTCTGATTTTATTTTCATGCATGGCAACATCAGCTGCTAGATGTTTTAGCCTAACCATGTCATAAATACCATTGGTACTCTGAGAGATCCTCAGTTCTTCCTCGGTAGCATGTTGAGTACCCTCCAACCTGAGGGGCCCGTCATCTGGCACTACTTCAACACATATATCCATGTGGTTTTCTTGTTAAAATGCAGGAATGGTTTACCACTGCCTTCTCCTGAGCAGTATGAAATTATGCCTTTGTCATTGTCACTAAAGTGAACATCCTTCCTATATCACTGCTGCCCAATATAGGTGCCTGCTTGCTTTAGCTGGGCAGCTGGGTTGGCCCTACTGGAAGTATACTTCCTAGCATACTTCATTCATTCCTCTGAGGAACACCCCCTGCCACAATGAGGCAGCATAGCAGGAGTGTGTGTGTGTGTGTGTGTGTGTGTGTGTGTGTGTGTGTAACTACATCAAGTGCAAAAAATCGTCTATCAGCAGATGTCATCAGCAGTATTTGACACAACATGCAAAAGAGGATTTTAAGAAACATTTAAGGGGCAGGAAATTAATTTTAGCTCTTATTTCTAATTGTGCGATGTCTGGTGCCCCCAAAAGTGGTGCTTTCCCAATGCACCCTTCTTTGTCTGTGTCTATTGCCCTTCCTTCATTATTATAAAGAAAATGTCAAAGTGAAATACAAAGTTATATCACACTTAACCCAATGAAAGCAAAACCAAGCATTTGCAAGAAGCATTCAGTTCAGCCAGGGTGCTACTGATAAAACAGCCACTGATCAACTAGTGTGGGGTTGAGAACCTACAGCTATGTGTTTAGTTTTAGTTTTACTATTTTGTGCCAAGCAGACTGTGCAATGCACAGCAAGAATAGCTATATATAGGGAAAGAATTTTATCAGTGGGGATTGTTATTTTTAAAGTTTAAAGAAGAGACGTTCTGCTGTTTCTTATTTGCTATTTACTCTGCCTATCATTTCGTTTAACCAATGGAATAATGGAAACAATAGATCCTCCACACCATCGTGAGAAAATTTTGTCTGCCAGTGATTAGTCACAGACGCTGCAGAATTGTTTATATTTGAATAAGCACAGGCTGTTACTTTCTGTTTTGAGATCAAGGACAAACTCGGCTGTGCAAGTAATCTTTTTCTTTAACTCTTCCATGCCAGTATGAAAGGCAAGGACAAACCTCACCAAAGTCAGACACATACACAAGCTAGGAAACTTTCACTTCCAGATACAGGCGTGGGGGAAACTAAAGCACCTGTAGCCATGGACCAAACGCTGTTTGAGATGAAACAGATTTTGCAGTCAAATGCCACTGCTCTTCAGCAAGTCATCTCAGATGTGACTCAGATGAAACGAAATATGAATGAAATAAATAAGATTTCAAATATTGATGAGACTGTCAAGAAATTAGCACAGGATAATAAAGAATTTAAATTAAGGGTTGAAGCTGTGGAGAAGGATCTAGAATTACTGAAAGATGATAGAGAAAAATTACTAGATCAAATGGCTTTGTTGGAATTAAGACAAAAAGAGAGATTCTTAAGGTTTAGAGGCATTCCAGAAACCCCTAACCAGAATATTAGAAAATTACTTGGAGAGGAACTTGCATCACTTTTGGGAATTACAGCTGATGAGATGGAGGCCCAGATTGAGACAGCCTTTCGTTTGAACTCGGACTTTGCTATAAGAAACAAATTAATCAAAGATTGTTTAGTACAGTTTTCCACCAAATCAATCACTGAGCGAATCATTCAGGCTCATTTTACTACAACCTTAACAATTCAAGCTCACCAGATATAAATTTTGAAAGAAATTCCAGCTAGAATCTTAAGAAAACGCAAGGATTACAAATTTTTGACTGATGCTTTAAATGCTAATGGAATATGTTTTAGATGGGAATTACCAGAGGGAATCTCCTACTTCTACAAGAGTAAGAAGAATAGATTCACTGAGCTCCTCAAAGCACAAGAATTTTGGCAGAAATACAAAAAAGACTTATCTTCTGAGCATCCTGCTTCATAAATATATAATTTAAACTACACCATATGGATTACAAATGAACTCATAGATTTTTTTCTTGGAATGTAAATGGCTTGAACTCAAAAATTAAAAGAAATAGGGTTTTTCACTTTCTTAAGAAACAAAATTTGGATATAGTGTGTTTACAAGAGACTCATATTAGAAAACAAGATAGAAAACTTTTGGTTAATAAGGCCCTGGGACAAGAATTTGTTTCTTCAGATAAGAAAAAAAAAGAGGAGTAGTATTTTATGTTAAACAGCAATTTGAACCTAAATTGATTTTTAAAGATGAAGAAGGCAGGGTACTTGCGCTGGAAGTCTTAATTTCTGGAGTTAAAATGGTGATAATTGGAATTTATGCCCCAAATGAAAAGAAAGTTGAATTTTATAACTATTTGGATCAAAAGATGGCAGATTTATCGAATGTTAATTTGAGTGTATTGGGAGATTTCAATGGAGTTGTTTCGACATCTTTGGATAGAAAATCCGATTTATCGGATAAGAACTTACAAGGTAAACTTCCTAAAGCATTTTTTGAATTAGTAGAATATATGGACCTTTATGATTTATGGATAATTAAAAATTCTAATGCAAAAGAATATACCTGTTTTTCTGAAAGATACCAATCACATTCAAGGATTGATATGGTTTGGACATCTAAAACTATTATATCTTATATGAAAAGAATGGACATTTTACCTAGGACATTTTCGGCTCATAATCCAATTTGCTTTGCATGGAAGAAGGAAGGTGCGACCTCATTTCGGTGGAGCCTGAACGAATATCTTTTGAAAAAACCAGATGTGGTCAAGAAAGCCAAAAAGAAGTTAAAGGACTATTTTGAATTGAATTTAAATCAAGGATTGGATAATAAAACTGTCTGGGATGCAAGTAAAGCGGTTTTGAGAGGTTTTTTCATACAGCAAAATGCATATTTTAAAAAACAAAGAGGATTGAAAAAAGAGGTATTATTGATGCAGATCTCCAAAAAGGAAAGGGAACTGGTATGGACTAAAGACAAGAAGAAGGTTTCTCAAGCTATTAAGATTCTACTACAACAACTTTCTATGTTAATAGCAAATGAACTTGAACAAAATTTGAAATATATTAAGCAAAGATCATTTGAGTTTGCAAATAAACCAGGCAAGTTGCTAGCTTGGAAAATTAGATCTGAGAGGAAGAAAAATCTAAAATACTTACAAAAATGGGCTCTCTTATAATGGAAAGGAAATAAGGATGGAATTTTTCAAATATTCAGAACTATATAAAGGCAAAATAGTAGAAGATAAAAAAATTGAGCAATTTCTTAGATCTAAAAATATTCCAAAACTTTCTCATCAACAAATAGAAATTATGAATGCTCCAATAACAGTTATGGAATTAACAGAAGTAATAAATCAAGCAAAATCCAACAAGGCCCCAGGGCCTGATGGACTCTCAGCTTTGTATTATAAGTCATTTAAAGACCAAATTTTACAACCTCGTCAATGGACTATGAATGACATTTTACGAAAAGGGATTATGCCAGATTCATGGAAATATGCAAATATTACAATAATCCCTAAGCCAGATCAGACCCAATATTAGTTAAAAATTATAGCCCAATATCACTTTTAAATAATGATTACAAACTCTTTGCTGCTGTTTTGGCAAGAAGAATGAAAGTGATATTAAGAGACTTTATTCATGAAGATCAAGCTGGCTTTTTGCCAAAGAGACAATTGAGAGACAATGTTAGAACAGTCTTAAATGTATTGGAGTATTATGAAAAACATAATGACAAACAGATGGCGATGATTTTTTTGGATGCAGAGAAAGCTTTTGATAATATTTCGTGGCAGTTCATGTGGGGACTATTAAAGGAAATAACTGCGGGTAATAACTTTATTAGAGCACTTAAAACTATTTATTCGGAACAATATGCTAAGATTATTGTAAATGGAGAATTATCAGACAATTGTGTAATACAAAAAGGGACTAGACAAGGCTGTCCACTCTCCCCATTGCTTTTTATATTGGTTCTAGAAGTGCTTTGTAGAAGTATTAGAGAAGATGATGAACTACATGGTCCCAAAATTGGGAGACAAGAATATAAGTTGAGAGCCTTTGCAGATGATGTTGTGTTATTTTTAGAAAATCCAATGGACAAGATTGAAAGACTTTTGGACAAGATACAGCAATTTGGCCAGTTGGCTGGATTTTATATAAATAAGACTAAAACTAAGGTTTTGACTAAAAATATAGATTAGAAAACTAAAGACAGATTATGTGAAATAAGTGCCTTAAGAGTGGAGAAGAAAGTGAAATATTTGGGTGTTTGGTTAACAAATAATAATTTCTTTGTTGTAATTATGTTAAAACATGGAACTCAATGAAAAATGATTTGCAAAGATGGTCCAAAATGAATCTATCTCTAATGGGAAGAATCTCAGTGGTGAAGATGAATGTTTTACCTAAAATGTTATTTCTCTTTCAGACTATTCCTATAATTAATAATATGACTTGTTTTAGGCAATGGCAGAAGGATATAACTAAGTTTGTTTGGCAGGGGAAAAGACCAAGAATAAATTTTAAGAATTTAACAGATGCAAAGGAAAGAGGTGGCCTCACCTTGCCAGATTTAAGGTTGTATTTTGATGCTGTATGTTTGACATGGCTAAAAGAATGGATAACATTGAGAAACCCTAGAGTTCTTGATCTGGAGGGATTTGACAGAAGGTTTGGATGGCATGCTTATTTATGGTATGAAAAAAGTAAAGTACATAAAGATTTTTTGAACCACTATGTAAGAAGGAGTTTAATGAGGGTATGGTTAAAATATAAAAATTGGTTAGAACCAAAAACTCCATTATGGATATCTCCAATCGAAGTTTTATCATGTAAAGAAGTAAATATGCAGGTGCCTGGGGGTATTTATAGAGATCTGTTGCATTTTCATGGAAAGGATTGTAAGTTAAAAACTTTAAATGAAATACAAAATGTGGTAAGAGATTGGTTTCAGTACTATCAGTTAAATGAGATTTATAAGAAAGACCTTAAAGTTGGATTTGAGGATCAGATTTTGAATTTTGAGAAGGAACTATGTCAAGATGATGAAAAATTAATTTCTAAAATGTATAAATTGTTACTTTTAGAGGAGACAACAGAGGAATTGCTTAAAACAACTATGATAAAGTGGGCTCAAGATGTTGGACATAATATAGAAATGGCAGCCTCGGAAAAGTTATGGAAGAATAATATAAAATTCACTGCTTGTTATACTTTGAAGGAAAATTATTATAAAATGATGTACAGATCGTATTTGACACCAAAAAAACTAGCATTAATGTATAAAAATGTTTCAAACAAACGTTGGAAGTGTGGGGATTCTGAAGGTACTTTTTTCACATGTGGTGGACTTGTGGGAAGGCTAAGGCCTATTGGGACATGATATATAATGAATTGAAGAAAATATTTAAAGTGACATTTCCTAAGAAGCCAGAATCCTTCCTGCTAGAAAAAACACAAGGAGAAATTTCTACAAATAACTTTTTTCCTGTATGCCTCTACGGCGGCTAGAATAATATATGCACAGAAATGGAAGACTAATGAATTGCCTTCAAAAGAAGATTGGCTGATAAAAACTATGGAATATGCAGAGATGGCAAAACTTACAACACTGATAAAAGATCAAAGCTTAGAACATTTCAGAAAATATTGGAAACCTTTTTTGTTGTATTTAAAGAATTATTTTCCTAATATGGATCTTACAGCTGGATTTGAAGTTTGAAATGCAGGTTGGGTAGACTAATGGTTTTTTCTTTTTTCTTTAAGCTTTAAATTTGTGGGTTTTTAAAATTAATATTATAATAAGGTAAACTTTATAGTTTTTATTTCACGAAAAGAGGTGCGCGGGAAGTCCAATTGTGTTTATTATGGATGTTAGGATTATTGTTAAAAATTAATAAAAATTAAATTCCAAAAAGGGGGGGGGGAGAATAGCTAGAGAAGACTTTCTTGTGCTATTTTTTCCTATGGAACGCATTCTGGTATTTTAGCTGCAAATGTGTATTTTGCACATTAGAACTCAAGCCAATGCTGAACCTCTTATGAAAGGCTATTTAAAATGGCATTCCCATATTATGGGAATCGCAGCCCAATTCTGAGGCTGCAACAAAATTGCAGCCCAATCCTGTGCGTGTTTACTCAAAAGTAGTAAGGACTGTAGCTTTAGGAAGAAAAAATGGGAGGAAGATGGTTTTGTAATTTAAGGTATAAAACAAGAAATTCAGAATCCTGGTGTGTGAAGCTTTGCCAATGGTTTCTTGTCTGGATCTGGGCACTCAATAAACCTGTTCAGGCATGTTTCAAAACATAGATGCTGTATCCAGATCCATGCCTGTAAGCCTCCCCCT
This sequence comes from Hemicordylus capensis, assembly GCF_027244095.1. Lineage (NCBI taxonomy): Eukaryota > Metazoa > Chordata > Lepidosauria > Squamata > Cordylidae > Hemicordylus > Hemicordylus capensis. The sequence continues at coordinate 91,043,706 of NC_069659.1, read as the reverse complement.
ACCCCTGCTCAAAGTATTTGTATTATTATTATTTCTTGTTTACACAGTCATACAGGTGTTATTGACTGGTTTGTTTTATCCAGACATCGAGTCCTTCCCAAGGACCTGGGATGCCAGAATTTTATTGTCAATTGTTATAGATATCGTCGCAGAATATAGGCTGTTCCCAGTAAAGCTGCTTTTTGTAACTGGCTGATGGTGATTTCTGTGGCCCCTATGGTGTTGAAGTGCTCTTCAAGGTCTTTTGGGACTGCACCCAGGGCGCCAATTACCACTGGGATTATTTTGGTCTTTTTCTGCCACAGCCTTTCAATTTCAATTGGTAGATCTTTGTATTTTGTGATTTTTTTCTATCTCTTTTTCTTCTATTCTGCTATCCCCTGGTATTGCTATGTTGTTTATTTTAACTTGTTTTCCTTTCTTCTCGACTACTGTTATATCTGGTGTATTGTGTGGCAGATGTTTGTCTGTTTGTAGTCGGAAGTCCCATAATATTTTTACATCTTCATTTTCTTCAACTTTTTCAATTTTATGGTCCCACCAATTCTTGGCTACAGGTAGCTTGTATTTTTTGCAGATGTTCCAGTGTATCATCCCTGCTACCTTGTCATGCCTTTGTTTGTAGTCAGTCTGTGCGATCTTTTTACAACAGCTGATTAGGTGGTCCACTGTTTCATCTGCTTCTTTACAAAGGCGGCACTTGCTGTTTGTGGTGGATTTTTCTGCTTTTGCTCTTATTGCATTTGTTCTTAGTGCCTGTTCTTGTTTAGCCAGTATTAATCCCTCTGTTTCTTTATTCAAGTTGCTATTCTTAAGCCATTGCCAGCTCTTGGTGATGTCTGCTTTTCCGCTTATATTGTGCAAATATTGACCATGCAGGGGCTTATTTCTCCATTTTTCTGCTCGATTCTTGACTTGTTCTTTCTTGTAGGCCTGCTTTGTTTCATTGGTGTTGAATAGTTTCTCGTTCTTGACCATTTTAAGTGCATCTTCTTCACTGTCCATTACATAGTCTTCAAGTCCTCATTATTATTATTATTATGTTGTTGTTATTTTTACATTTATATCCCGCTGTCTCCCAGTACAGCATTTGTTTCCTCAAGCACTTTCCTGTGTATTTTACTGCCTCTCCCCTCACTTTCCTGTAGGGTGGAGTTTCAGCATATGTCACTGAAGCTTACAGGCATGCTTCTGTGGATGCTGTACCCATGGACAGTGTCCATGATTCGAAGTCTGCCTGAACAGGGCAAATTTCTTTCTCATTGCCAATGTTGCAATGGAGTAATATGGTAATTCCTCCATTCTCAACTTTGCATGATTAGAAAGGATATCAGCTCTTCCAAACAGAGCTCTAATCTTCTGGAAAACTCTAGTTGACTCAATTACATTTCAGTTTCAGACACAACTGTTAAATGCTACAGAATGAAAATACTCACTCCATCCATGATATTAAAAATAGTACCTTAACAATGGTGTGAAAATAAGCTACAGCTTCACTTTTTATTCCATGCTCGTTACAGGTTTAATAGTTAAATCCCTCACTGAATAAATAGTAGAGGTTCTATAAATCCTGTGATTTAAAAACTAAGCTTTGTTGTAAATGTTCTGACAATATAAAGGTGATAATGCTGTTGCAGTTTTGCATTTGTATTGTTCTTCTACTGTTCTTTTTTTTTACCTTTTATCTTTTTAAACTACCATCTGCAAGTTACCACAAGCATATGAAGAGAGGGAATAGAAAAGATTTAAATAAGTTTTACTTACCTGGAATCGAGGAATATTAATTTTAAGTCTAGACTTGCTCTGAACATAAACATATTACTATGAAGTTTGATCTCGGTGATTGCACTGGGAGGTAATGATTGACCTACAGCAACCAGCCCCACAATTTGGTAACAAGAATCGTACAAAGACATATCCAACATGTACTGCCGTATCTTCAAATAGCCACTGCAGTGGATCACCTAGAATAGTGTGAGAAAATACGTAAAAATATGAAAAGAGAAGAGCTTCCTCCTGACAAGACTGTTGACCAAGAATACCATACCTTTTTTAAACATCATTTTTCTCTATAACCTGTTAAGATTAGAGTAGTCGGATTAATTTTTAAACTAAAGTAGAGGTATGCCATTTAGTGTATGTGAGTGATATATGACAATTAATTTGGCATTCATTTTTGGACTTTGGTTCTATATAGATATTTGTATAGTTAATTATTTTGTGTTAGCTCTCTAATATGTATCTTATTATGCAAAGGTCATAAGAACAAAATAACAGCCCTGCTGGATCCGGCCCAAGGCCCATCTAGTCCAGCATCCTGTTTCACACAGTGGCCCACCAGATACCACTGGGAGCCTACAGGCAGGAGTTGAGGGCATGCCCTCTCTCCTGCTCTTACTCCCCTGCAACTGGTACTCAGAGGCATCCTACCTTTGAGGCTGGAGGTGGCCCACACCCCTCTGACTAGTAACTGTTGATAGACCTCTCCTCCATGAAGTCATCCAAACCCTTCTTAAAGCCATCCTGGTTGTTGGCTGTCACCACATCTTGTGGCAGGGAATTCCACAAGTTGATTATGCGTTGTGTGAAAAACTACTTCCGTTTGTTTGTCCTAGATTTCCTGGCAATCAATTTCATGGGATGAACCCTGGTTCTAGTGTTATATGAGAGGGAGAAGAATGTCTCTCTATCTACTTTTTCCACACTATGCATGATTTTATAGACCTCTATCATGTCTTCCCGCAGTCGTCTTTTTTCTAAACTAAAAAGCCCCAGGTGTTGTAGTCTTGCCTCATAAGAAAGGTGCTCTAGGCCCCTGATCATCTTGGTTGCCCTCTTCTGCACCTTTTCCAGTTCTACAATGTCCTTTTTTAGATATGGTGACCAGAATCGTACACAGTACTCCAAGTGTGGTCACACCATAGTTTTGTATAAGGGCATTATAATATTAGCCCTTTATATTTTCAATCCCCTTCGTAATGATCCCTTGCATGGAATTGGCCTTTTTCACAGCTGCTGCACATTGAGTCGACACTTTCAACGAGCTGTCCACCACGACTCCAAGATCCCTCTCCTGGTCAGTCACCAACAGCTCAGATCCCATCAGCGTATACTTGAAGTTGGGGTTTTTTGTCCCAATATGCATCATTTTACACTTGCCAACATTGAACCGCATTTGCCACTTTGTCGCCCACTCCCCCAGTCTGGAGAGATCCTTTTGGAGCTCCTCACAATCAGTTTTGGATTTCACTACCCGGAAGAGTTTGGTATCATCTGCAACTCTGGCCACCTCGCTGCTTACCCCTGCTTCTAGATCATTTATGAATAAATTTAAAAGCACTGGTCCCAGTACAGATCCCTGGGGGACCCCACTTCTTACTTCCCTCCATTGTGAAAACTCTCCATTTATCCCTACCCTCTGTTTCCTGTCTTTCAACCAGTTAACAATCCACACATGTACTTGACCCCTTATCCCAAGACTGCTAAGTTTCTTCAGGAATCTTTGATGAGGAACTTTGTCAAAAGCTTTTTGAAAGTCCAGGTACACTATGTCAACTGGATCACCTTGATCCACACACTTGTTGATACTCTCAAAGAACTCCAAAAGGTTGGTGAGGCAAGATTTCCCTTTGTGGAAGCCATGCTAGTTCACTCCTAGCAGGGCCTTTTCTTCTATGTGCTTTACAATTTTATCCTTGAGGATGCTTTCCATCAATTTGCCTGGAATGGATGTTAAGCTAACCGGCCTGTAATTTCCCAGATCGCCCCTGGATCCCTTTTTGAAAATCAGTGTTACATTTGCTACTTTCCAGTCCTCTGGTACAGAGCCCCATTTCAGGGGTAAGCTGGCAAGGAGGTTGGCAATTTCACATTTGAGTTCTTTGAGGACTCTTGGATGGATGCCATCCGGCCCTGGTGATTTGTTAGTTTTCAGTTTTTCCAGACAGTTTAGAACATCATCTCTTGTCACTTCTATCTGACTCGGTTCTTTAGCCTCCATCCCTAAAAAGCCTGGTTCAGGAACAGGTATATTCTCAGTATCCTCTGCCGTGAAGACAGACGCAAAGAACTCATTTAGCTTCTCTACAACCTCCATATCCTCCTTAATAATCCCCTTCACTCCCTCATTGTCTAATGGTCCAACCACCTCCCTGGCAGGCTTCCTGCATCTGATGTATTTAAAGAAGTTTTTGTTATTCCCCTTGATATTTTTTGCTAAATGTTCCTCAAACACTCTTTTTGCCTGCCTTATTGTCACCTTGCATTTCTTTTGCCAGAGTTTGTATCCCTTTTTGTTCTCTTCATTTGAACAGGCCTTCCAATTTCGGAAGGAAGTCTTCTTCCCTTTTATGGCTTCCTTGGCAGTACCTGTTAACCATGCTGGCATCCTCCTGGACATAGTGGTACCTTTCCTCCTTTTGGGTATACAATCTAACTGGGCTTCTAGAATTGTGGTTTTGAGTAAACTCCATGCACCCTGGAGCGAAGTGACTCTCCTGATTTTCCCTTTCAGCTTTCTTTTCACCATACTCCTCATTTTGGAGAAGTTTCCTCTTCTGAAATTCAAAATGTCTGTGTTAGACGTCCTTGGTGATTCTCTTCTCGCATGTATGCTGAATTTGATGGCACTATGGTCACTGTTCCCTAAAGGATTGATGACACTGACATCACGCACCAGGTCCTGGGTGCCACTCAGAATTAAGTCCAAGGTCACCTTCTCTCTGGTCGGTTTCAAGACCAACTGTTCTAGGGCATAGCCATTCAGCGTATCTAGAAATCTGACCTCTTTGTCCTGACCTGACTATGAATTTACCCAGTCTATGTGTGGGTAATTGAAGTCACTCATAATTACAGCTTTGCCTCTCCTTGACGCCTCCCTGATTTCCTGCTGCAACTCCTAGTCACTGTCAGCATTTTGATCCGGAGGGCGATAGCATGTCCTCAGTAGCACGTTCCCTTTCAGGCCTTGTATTGTCACCCACAGGGTTTCTGTGGAAGAATCCAGTCCACCTATGTTTTCTAGCTTATTAGATTCTATGCTTTCTTTAACATACAGTGCTACTCCACCTCCAAGGCACCCCTCCCTGTCCTTTCTATAGAGTTTGTATCCAGGGATAACAGTGCCCCCCTGGTTCTCACAGTTCCACCATGTTTCTGTTATGTCCACTATATCTATTTCTGCATTAGCAACCAAGCTTTCCAGCTCACCCATCTTGAAATATCCCATGTCATTGTGAAATATCCCATTAGATTCCCTTTATAAGACTTCATTAAACATACATACACATGCATGTATGTATCAGAAAATATTTCATTCAAAATTATACACTGGATCAACATGGGCTGATGTGCTACTACTACATTATACTGTTTTTTATTAGAGTGAAACCTTGGCACAAACAGGACATCTTTCTGCCTGGAAAAAGGGAGCCAGATAGGTGGCGCATGAGAGAGAAAAAGAGGCTTGAGCCCATTAAGGATTCAGAGCAGGGTTCAAGATATGAATCACTTTACTTGTCCCATTTGACTATCTAGATCTGCACAAAGAGTATGTGACTCTTCTCATTCAGTAATTGCCAAAAGGGATCATTGGAGAGTTTGGATTGTCATCAATATGTTGATTATATCCAGCTCTATTTTCTGTTTTCATTACATCCAGGAATAGCAGTTAAGACCTCGAATAGATGCTTGATTGGGCAGTTATATACTGGATGAGAGCTAACAAATTGAAGCTTAATTAAGACAAGACAGAGGTGATAATGGAGAGCCAAACTAGGACTGGAGGATTGTCTGTTTTACCTGTTTTGGATGGTGTTACACTCTTCCATAATATAATAATGTATACTGAGTGTATTCCAGGACCATGCATTGCTGGATTCCAAGTGCTGGCAGTGGCCAAACTGGTGAGCCAGCTACAACCACTTATCTCAGACAAGGATTCAGCCTGAGTCTTATTTTGACCCTTGCACAGCACTGTATTGGCTATCTTTGAAGACTCTTCAGAAGTTTCAGTTGGTGTCAAATGTTGTACTCATCTCTTGACAAGGACAGGTTACAGGGAGCTTATGATATTCCAATACTGACAGAGCTATTAGTTTATAGTCTCAGTTCAAAGTGGTGATGAGCTTAAAATCTGGGATCTGTACTTCTTTGCACCTGTATGTCCCTATACTCTCAGAGCAGCAAGGGAGATGCTTCGCCATGTCCCATCCTTCAGGGATACAAGATCTGTGTGGGCCAGGGACATAACTATAATAGGGCAAGGGGAGACAGTTGTCTGGGAGCCCACTGCCTTGCCCCCCCCACCAGAGGCAAGTCACATGACTGACTCCCCCAGCCACGCACCCACCCGGGCTTCCTTCAGTTGTATTCATCCTCCGAAACTGATGTGGGTGTTAAGACCTGGAGCTACCAGCATGTTTTTCTCTAGTACCATTAAATGACTTGCATCATCCACAATTTACAAAATAATAATTTAGGATGATGTTCTATTGTGGCACATAGTGTGTGTGTGTACACACACACACACACACACACACACAATGCTTTTTGTTACCACTATTCAGCCTCATTTAAGATTTATTTACTTCATGAGCTGAGCTTCAGTGGGGGGGTGCATTTTAAAATCCTGTCTCTGGGCCCGCTCCAACCTTGCTATGCCCCTGGTGTGGGCTGCAAGCTGTGTCTTCTGCATGGTGGCATCTACTGTGTGAAACTTGCTGCAAGATACTCCTTTGGCTTTTTTGCAGCTACATGTTCTTGGAGGCACAGGTGGTGGCGATGTGCAGGAGTACCTTTTACCAGCTATGGCTGGTATATCAGCTGCAACCCTACTTGGAGAAGTCAGACCTAACTTCAGTCACTCATGCACTGGTAGCATCCATATTGGATTACTGCAATGCACTCTACGTGGTGCTGCCTTTAAAGACAGCTTGGAAGCTTCAGCTGGTCCAGAATGCTGCTGCAAGGATACCTGTGGGTGCTAGACACTCCTCAAGGATCATACCTTTTCTGTGGCAGCTTCACTGACTGCCAGTTTGCTTCTGGGCCAGATTAAAAGTGCTGGTCTTGACCTTCAGAGCCCTACATGGCTTGGAGCAGCCTCCTACCATGTAGGGCTTTAAAGGTCAAGACCAGCACTTCAAACAGGGGCAAAGCCACTATTGGGCCAACGGGTTCAAAGAACCTGGGCCGTGACCAATCAGGGGCCATGTCTTGTGGCCCTGACACACACCCCGTGTCTGACATCAGATGCGGGGGTGCTAGTTTAGCTCCCGAGTGGGGGCCACACAGCCCCTTCAGGAGTTAAACTCCAAATCCCGAACGGAGCGTCAAGGCTCCATTTAGGAGCCAGACCACACACACACCCCACGTCTGACATCAGACGCAGGGGTTGAGGCAGCCGCCATGGCCACACACGGGCCGGCGGTGGTCCCACTACGCCCTTGACTTTGAATCTGTTGGGCTGCATTTATCCATACAAATCTGCCAGGGCCTTCCACACATCATCTGGAGCCCTGCTTTGACCAAGATTCTCCATGACTGACCGAGATTCAGTTGGCGATGACAAGAGGCGGGATATTTTTGGTTATGACCCCTAGGCTCTAGAACGTCCTCCCAGAAGCTTTGCCATGCCCCCTCCCTTAGGTGTTTTTTTTTAACATCTTAAAACCTACCTGTTTTGAGAGGCTGTGTTTTATTTGTGTTTGTGTTTGTATTTATTTTAATTGCTTTAAATTTTATATTACTTTTACTGCTGTTTTTACATCCCAAGCAGTATTATACTTGAGGGGCAGGATATGAATATTTTAAATACATAAATACATGTATGGTGGTTTGTTAGAGTTTTGGTACTGGTTAGTGGCTAGAAAGTTGTGTTTTGTTGCTGGGCTGTTTTTCTTTGGTTTGTACTGTGCTGCTTTAAGCTTGTTTTTGGATGTTAATATTATGGATTTTATAATAAATGACTAAACACCACAGTCAGAAACTTATTCAGTGACAGAAAACATGTGTATTAGGGATGTGCATGAACAGTGCAGGCAGGGTGGGGAGAGGTTCCCTTAAGAAGCAGGTTCTTCCCTGCTCCACAGCCGCCCCACCCCTTTTCCAAGCACAGTGCTCGCTCTAGCAAAGGTTGCAGCAGCTGCGGCGCTGTTCCCAAGTCAGTTTGAAACATTCCTTATATGTAATTAGATTAATAATACTTTTGTAAGCAAAACTTGAAATCTAACAAAGAGACTCACAAGCTGCCTTGAACTTTTTTTAAAATAATGGAAAGGTGGGTTATAATTTTTGTTTAGATAAATAAGAATTTCTAATATTTTTATAATACAGTTTGTGATATAGACCCCCATTCTACATCACAAACTGCTTACATAATTCTCACTTCCAAAAGAAGCTTCCCCGCATGGCATGGGAACTGGGTAATGGAAAACTGATGTTTCAGAAACACAACTCCAGGTTTGTGCTGGACATGCAGAATTAGTTGGGCAGCATTTTGTTTTAACCAGGCCATTGGTGCAAATTTATTTTATCCTCAAAAGATTAATGATATAAGCAGTAATAACACAGACAACTGACATAGCTAGTTTAGCTTGGTTAAATATGGGCTGACATGAGTCATTCTGCAGTATAGCTGGTGGCAAGGCACCTGCTGGAAGAATATTCCAAGAAAAGAAAATATAGTGACAAAAACTATAGTAAGTGACAAATTAAGCATATCCGTGTCAATCCTTGACCTGTGGTTTTTCCAGTCTTCTGGCTAGTTTTAAGAACTCTCAGCTGGGTCTTTTTGCTAGAAGGAGGGGCTGGCAACCATAACAGCTATAAAGCCAGGGTTGTGTGGGAATGCACCTGTGCAGAGAAGAAATGGGAAGCTGTGTGGCAAACTTTATTGCCATCTTCTTTGTTTCTCACCTGCTGGAAGAGCAAGAAAAATCACAAGAACTGTTGGCAAAGAGACTCTGTCATGCCATTTGCTGTTGCTTTTGTCCTTGATCTGTAGTCTGTCCTGTCTTCTGGAAAGTTTTTGGTCTTTCAGCCGAGTCTGTTTGCTAGGAGAAGGTGCTGACAGCCATTACTGCTGTATAGCTGGGGCTGTACCAAAGGTGCAGCTGTTGTCACAGCTGATAGCAGGCTACTGGGCAGGCTGCCTGTAGGCAGTCGCCAAAGCCAGCCACCAAAGAGAACCATGGGGGCTGAAGCAGCAAGATAGACAGCTAGAATGCAAGTGGAGAAAGACATAACTTGAATCCAACAGATTACAACACAGAGAACACTTGAAGATGCAGCAAATGCATGCAGCAAAGAAGCAGTTCTTTTCTGCTTGCATTGCCTCCACAAGCCCACATCCAGTGGAGTTGTCCAGGGTTGTGAAAGGGCTATTACATGCCCCTTCTCCCTTGAATCAAAATTTGGAACTATGTTACCTGCTGTGGTGTCTTTAACAAGTTTTAAATGGATCATATTTGAGCTGAACTGGATTCCACATTTCTTGCATAGCCTATTATGGAGGTGTCCAGCAACTTCCCTTGTGTGGTTAAATTGTATCAGTTTCAGTTTGTGACTCCCGAGGGCATGGACAAGACTTGGGATGGTCTGCCTTACCTCCTGTTCTATTGATCCTTGCCCAAACGGCTTATACGATCCAGCAGGAATGTTGTTGGAGAGGGTCTTGTTAATATCATTAATGTCTCTCTGAGGGAGGGCAGGATGCCTCCTTGTCATCCATTTCAGATCGGCTATGGGGTTGAGGTGACCTTGGCTGGCTTGTTAGATGATCTCCAATTAGGAATCGAAAGAGAGAGTGCGACTCTTTTGCCATCTCTACATATAATATTTGTGAGTATTTTACCCTCTGCTTTAAATGGTTTTCTAAGAATTCTTCTAAGACTTTTCTCTTGCAGATATTTATGGGGCACTTTGCACAATCATGAGCATGAAAATTCTATATATTAGATAACCACTGGCCACCACATCTGAAGAAGGACATTGTAGAACTGGAAAAGGTGCAGAAGAGGGCAACCAAGATGATCAGGGGCCTAGAGCACCTTTCTTATGAGGCACGACCAAAACACCCGGGGCTTTTTAGTTTAGAAAAAAGATGACTGCGGGGAGACATGTTAGAGGTCTATAAAATCATGCATGGTGTGGAGAAAGTGGATAGAGATTATTTTTTCTCCCTCTCCCATAACACTAGAACCAGGGGTCATCCCATGAAATTGATTGCCTGGAAATTTAGGACCAACAAACAGAAGTACTTTTTCACACAATGCATAATCAACTTGTGGAAATCTCTGCCACAAGATGTGGTGACAGCCAAAAACCTGGATGGCTTTAAAAAGGGTTTGGATAACTTAATGGAGGAGAAGTCTATCAGCAGCTACTAGTCGGAGGGCTATAGGCCACCTCCGGCCTCAGAGGCAGGATGCCTCTGAATACCAGTCACAGGAGAGTAAGAGCAAGAGAGAGGGCATGCCCTCAACTCCTGCCTGTAGGCTCCCAGTGGTATCTGGTGGGCCACTTTGTAAAACAGGATGCTGGGCTAGATGGGCCTTGGGCCTGATCCAGCAGGGCTGTTCTTATGTTCAGTTGGAAAATAATATCAAACTAGCTGACCCGTACAGAGCATCTGTGCGCTCCTTGGGGCCGGCTGTTCTCCCCTCCCTCCCGCCCCACTCTCTTGCCCTCCCTCCCTCCCTCCTCTCTCTTGCCCTCCCTCCTCCCCCCACCCAACTCCGCGACCGGACCCACCGCCTGGCCTCTGCGCCCAGGCGTGCCGCCGCTGCCGCTTGCCTCCACGCCCAGGCCGGGCCTATTGCCATTACTTGTCTCCATGGCCGGGCCCGCCAACACTTGCCTCTGCGGCCGGGCCGGGCCGGGCCCACCACTTATCTCCTGGGTGCGCCTCAGCCTCAGCCAATCAGCTGGGTGCCAGGACACACATTCTAAGGCACACTCAGGAGAATTAATAATATAGATTGAAAATTTTCAGCTTATTAGATAGAATCAACTGAATTATTAGATTCGTTTAAATTGTTCTGGATACTTAATAAGGTACTAATAAGGCATTTGAGCAAAAGCTTCTAATTCAAATATGTCATTCAACCAGATTGTGAGAACTGAACTAAAATCAGGGCTTTTGTGGCATTAATGAGGACTGCACTAAATTTGCACCCATGAAATGTTTCAGGGTAAAAGGAGGATTTGGAATAGGAAGAAAAGTTTCATAGCCCCCACATATTGTTGCCTACTGTAAACAATTGCTTCTTTTCTTTATCTCATCTTGATTCAGCACAATTTTTAAAGGGGCTTCTTTCTGAGGTGATTCTAGCACAAAATAGGTAGTAGAATGATATGTTCTACTGTCATGTAGACAGTGAAGTCTGGCTCCATGATGATGTCAAACAAAATCAGAGGGAGGGTTTCATGTCTGCATTCCTGCTTCACATTGCCTCTCCACTTATTACTGAAATGCGGGGAGGGGATGGTTTTTTGAAGAGTAAACCTTTTTACAAACCTCTTTCATTTTGGCTCTGCCCTACCATCAATAAGATATAGCCAGCTATATAACTGTAGAACATGTGTTTATGTTAAGCTGAGCTTGTAAAATTAAGATCTGTTGTTCTGGGAAGATAGCAAAAATCTGAGTACTTTACCTTATAACCACTACATGTCAAACCTGCATTCCGCTTGGCCAAGACACACTTCATTCGCAGAAAAAAAGATCTCTCTATTTCATACTCTGAAAACAAAATATAAATGTTTCAAAACTTCCAACAATGCTCCTTTTGATTCCTTAACATAGCTTTCTAATATCATCACTGTGAAAACATTTTTTAATTAAAGACAGCATAAATATGGAATTGATAGTTTTATTATACTTGGAAGATCCTATAAATTTGTATCTCTAATCTCACTGTTTTAAGTACCACTTAAAGTCTAAAAATCCTAAATCCATTAAAATCATGAGTGTGTGAGTGTATGTGTGAATTTCCCTAGTTCTCATAGTCAGTTCTTCTGACATGTGCATCATTCATCTTCGTAAGGATTAATGGATAGGTACCCAAATTATAATCCTCCTATTTACTGGTACTTTTTATAGTGACTCTAGCATCAGAATAAACTACACATGGTTGTATCATTCAGGTATGTCAATCAGCCATAGTATTCAAGTAGTCGATAAAGTTCACCAATTCAAAAACAGGTTGCTTACCTGTAACCAATGATCTGGTAGTGATCTGTTACAGTCATAAGAATGGGTTCTGTGCCTGCGCGGGACCATTCAGGCGGAATTGACTAGCTCCTCAAAGCACTTAGCCCCACCCCCTGCATGTAGTGCTCTAGCTTAGTTTGGGCAGGCTAGCGTTTTCTCCTCAGTTCCTGGAGGACTGACAGATGGATGCAATCATTGTATGGAATGAGACCACAGTCCAATAAGGTAAGTAGTAATTTATGTCCTGTAAACATACGAGCTGTCATTTCGCATACTGCAGTGGGGCCGGTGGGAGGGTCTTATGACTGCAACGGATCACTACCAGATTATTGGTTATAGGTACGCAACCTGTTTATCTGGATCATGATCTGTTGCAGCCATAAGAATGGGTGACTAATGAGCTGTCAGTCTGGAGGAGGGTGAAGTATGCTAAGGTAATACCCTTTTGAGTACACCCCTCATGAAATTGGCCTGAGCTGCATTGTGAAGGTCCAAGGCATAATGCTTGATGAAAGTATGCTCAGAGGACCAGGTTGCTGCAGTACAAATGTCCCTGAGCTTGATGCCGGCCATGTGGGCTGTAGGGATGTGAAAACAGGTTCGACCCTGAACCTGTTTGAGGTCAAACTGGTTCAGTACGACCGTTCTGGGTCAAACCAATCCTGCCCCCAGTTCGGTCCGACCTTGGACCAACCCCCCCCCCGATGGTTCAGGGGATCATGGTTTTTTAAATTTTACTTTACCTTTAGCCCCTTCGGGGGGGATTCCTCTAAGCTGTGGGAGAGGGGAGTCCACAAAGGTTCCCCCTCCCTCCACCATCCTCGGTCATCACCACCACAGCCCATTTGGCTGCTTTATTAGGCGTCCGCTTTGTTAGGCCTTTATTCGGGCCTCCATATGCTGGCGCAGTGGCCATTTTGTTCACCGCTATGCATGCGCAATGGCCTCTACGAGGCGTGGCATGGCCCAGGGCCTTGCAGAGGTCATTTGCTCATGTGCAGTGGCCTTTTTAAAAAAAATGGCCACCACACATGCACAAATTGCCTCTGCAAAGCCCTGGGCCATGCCAGGCCTCACAGAGGCCATATGCACATGCGCGGCGGACAACATGCCCACCATGCCAGCATATGAAAGCCCAAATAAAGGCCTAATAAAGTGGGTGCCTAATAAAGCAGCCAAATGGGCTGTGGCAGTGATGACTGAGGATGGCGGAGGGAGGGTGAATCTTCACGGACACACACACCCAGCCTAGAGGAAGCCCCCTGAAGGGGCTAAAAGCAAAAATAAAAATAAAAATAAACCCGGACCGGACTGAACCAGGGTGGCGGGTTAGAAGGGGTGCTGGACCAAACTGGTCTGGTCAGGTTCGAGCGGTCCCGGAGTCAAACCGAACCAGGCCAGCTGGTTCCGTGCACATCCCTAGTGGTCTGCAGAAGTAGCATAAGCCCTGGTTGAGTGAGCCCATATGGTCTTAGGGGGCTCCACTTCTTGATGTGTGTAGGCCAGGAAAATAAGTCCCACAATCCAGTGGGATAGCCTCTGCTTGGAAGTCTGGCAAACCTTCACCCTACCTTTGTAACCTACAAAGAGGCATTTGGTCTTTCTATTGGCTTGGTCAATTTCAAATAGAAAAGAAGAGTCCGCTTCATGTCTGGAGAGTTCAAGGAATGCTCCAGCGCCATCACTGGATTGCAAAAGAAGGTGGGTAATACAATGTCGATGTGAAAGTCAGTAACTATTTTAGGTCTGAATTCAGGGTCTTGATGAAGCACCACCTTGCCCTCATGAAACTTAGCATAAGGAATGTCAATACGGAGAGCATTTAGCTCAGAGACCCCCCAAACCAACGTTATGGCCAGGAGAAAAACCATCTTTAGTGCTACTAGTTTAGGGAGCACCATTGCTATAGGTTCAAAGGGAGGTTCTGTCAATGTGGACAGTATGAGAGACAAACTCCACTGTTCAGTAGGTCACCTAATCAGTGAGTAGAGATTGTTGAGGCCTTTCAAGAATTTCTTGGAGTCTGGGTGCTATAAGACCGTTTTTCCATCCTATTCGGGATGCTGGGCAGAAATCGCAGCCAGGTGAACCTTGATAGAAACGTTGGCCAATTTTGTTTCAAGGAGGCAAGGTATAGGAGTACCTGACAAGAAGTCGCGGAGTATGGCTGGAAACCATGCGTCTGTACATACAGCTGAAATCTCTTCCATTTACTGTTGTAATTGACTCAAGGGGACACTTTGCGTTGGTTAAGGAGGATATCATTTAAGAGCCTATCCTCCAGGCAGTCAGGTTGAGAGTTTTGAGGTCAGGATGATGAAGTCCGCCATTCTCTTGAGTCAGAAGATTTTCGTGCTGAGGTAGACGTCTGTGGCAACCCCTCGACAGTCTGAGTGCCTGTTGAAACCATGGCTGTTGAGGCCACCACAGAGCAATCAATATGCAGCTTGCAACTTCCTGCAAGACCTCGGCCAGAACCCTTTTCAACAGAGGGTAGGGTGGAAAGATGTACAGAAACTTCTGACCGCAGTGGAATTGGAAAGCATACCCCCTGGAGTTGAGGCCAACACTGGCTCTTGAGCAATAAAGGGGGCACTTCTTGTTCTCTGCTGTGGTGAACAAGTCAATTACTGGAGTGCCTCAAGCATGGAAAATTGGTAGAAGATATGCAGGGCTGATCTCCCACTCGTGCTGACAGAGGAGGAGTTGTGACCTACAGAGGAGATCCGCCAAAGTGTTGTCCACAACTTTGATGTGGATGGCAGTTAGTGTCATTTGCTGGACAATGGCCCAGTTCCAAATCTGTAGGCTCAGCATGCACAGGGAACAGGAAATGGTCCCTCCCTGCCGGTTTAGATATGTGATTGCCGTGGTGTTGTCTAGGCTGATCTGCACAACTTTGCTGACTAAAGACAGCTGAAAAGACTTGAGAGCTTGAAACACTGCCAGCAATTCCAGAAAGCTGATGTGTCTTTGATGTTGACTCGGGGACAACAGTCCCTGAGCATGAAGATCTCCACAGTGTGCCTCCCAGCCTTGCATGGAGGTGTCAGTCATGACCCACACAGATGGTTGGGGTATTTGAAAGGGCACGCCCTCGAGAAGGTTCACCTCCTTTGTCCACCAATGGGGTGATGTTAGAATTGGGTGCTGAATGGTTAGCCACATCTGGGCACTGTCCACATAGGGAGAGCATGGTCCTTATCTTTGGGCACTGTCTGGGTAGTTGCAAAGGTGGAAAGTGTTACCATTTGTGTAGGCTGTGACTTCTGAGGGCGAGGTCTTGGCATGTCGACAGTCTGTGTCTGCATACACACCACCATAGGATGTTTTGGTATCAAGGAGTCTGTTTCAATCCTCGGGGCGGGGGGGGGGTAACCTGTGTCCACATCGAAACACCCATTGAGGGGACAGGCAGAGGTGTGTCAATGTTGAGACAGTGACAGGTATCCACAATTCTGGTGGGGGACTCACCTGTGTAGCCGTAAGGACCATCTACATCGAGGACTGGCACGTTTTCCAGAGCCTATAGTCCTGATAGTTGAGGGGGGAGTCTCGAGGAACTACACTCAGCCTGTGAGGCATCGCCTCCTGTTAAAGCACGAGACAAGCCTTGAGTGCCCACATAATCAGTAGGAGCTTTCCATGTGTGAACAGAAGCTTGAGCTTGAAAAGGCTGAAAAGCTGATGGTGTTGAATGGTGTCAGCAACCAAGCCACCCGGTGTGAGAGTCTGTCCAGAAAAGGACGAAGCAGAGAAGTTGTTGAGCAGGGCTGGATTAAGCTAGTGTGGGGCCTGTAGCATATGTTATGAAGGGGCCCCAAATTAAAAAAAAAATGCACATAAATATTAAAACATAAATTATTTACTTGCATAGTAAAGTAATTCAATTTTTTCATTTGCCTAGTGCCCCCCCACCAACCACCCCATGCCTCCACTCAGCTGAGCCAGCCAGTCAACAAACTTTGCAAAACACACACACACACACACACACACACACACACACACACACTTTTGTGACTCCTGACCATGGGTTCTCCTTTGGAGTTATTTTCACAAAGAGAAAGGGGGTGGGGAACAAAACTCTGAATGTTTAAATTAAAAGGTTTTCAGGAATTCTGTACTTTGAGAAATCTGAACCTATTAGCAATTTTGGCACACAACAGTGGATGTTTGATTCCAATGTGTGCAGAACATATTGGATCCCAGCAGCCATCACATTAAAAGGGCCATTTGACAATATTAAGAATATATGTTTAACCTCTTGTGCAAGCCTGACAGGAAAGCAGATGTATATTTAAAATAGTTGATGCTTTGCAAATGAATGTGATTATGATGAGGTGCATTAGCAACTTCCATGAAAACAGAAGTATCCAAAAGACAATCTTTTGGCAGGAGGCACAGCCTCTTTCAATCTAAATTACACTAACATGCTTAATATTAAAAGGAGGAAATGCACAAATAATTCAGTGCAACCCTAAGCATGTTTACTCAGAAGTAAGTCCCACTGAACTCAATGAGCCTTACTCCCTAGTAAGTGTGCTTAGGTTTGCAGCCTCCATTTATCTTTGGACAATTTCAACAGGCATCCCAATGTAAAGCTAATGAAGTTGGCAACGCAGCAGTAGTTATTTCAGTTCTAGAGGAGAGGAAAGGAGCTCACCCTAAATTTGGCAGCCAGTTCCTTGAAAAGCAATGATCACAAATTCCCTCCCAACAGCACTAGATACTAAAGGAGGATATAAGTGACCTTACCCAACAAGACCGTGATATAAGCTCCCCTCAACTGATCCACTAAACTTTGAGACTCCTCTTGCCGCGCATCTGAGTTACTTCTGGCTTTCTTTTTCCTCTTAAAGGTACACATTCTCATTGTTTATCTTTACCCTCTCCCAGTCAGTCGGAAAACGCTGGCAACATTCAACTAGCATCTTCTTTAGCTTCCTTTCTTCTGCCCGGCATAAGTTAGTTGTTTTTTTAATCTAAACTGCTCTTATTTCTTTTACTCTCTCTGTGTGTATGTTTTTAAAAACTTTTACAGTTTAAACAAATAAAGACCAACTCCCTGGCGATTAAGTTATCTTTGAGACCCCTTTGCAAGCTATCTGTTCCTATTGTTGTTCTTACTGCTCCCTCCACTTAACATAATAGATAACCCAATCAACACCATGGTGCTAGGAAGACCTTGCTTAAATGCCCTCAAGCAAGGCGAGAGAATGGGCAGCAGCATGCAATGAGGAGAGTCAGAGAGCACCAATTAGAGATCAAAAGAAGGGGCAGACATTCAAGCCAGGCATGCGGGGCCTGAGAAAACGCGGGGCCCGTAGCAAATGCTACATTTGCTACTATGTTAATCCGCCCCTGTTTTTGAGTCTTCAGAGCCGGAAGCAGAGCAGGGCATGGCAAGAGACAGTGTTCCAGTCAAAAACCAATCTGGGTCGCAGAGGCTAACACACAACTAGGAATCTTTCTGGCTCAGGTTAGGGGCTGGTAAATGCTCCACAAAAGACGTGTGTTGTCTTCCAGCACCTGGCTGCAGGTTGCAGACGCAATTTATAGTCTGAGCTGATAACTCTCAGCTGGCAGAGATTCAGGGCTTATCAGCTTTCTGAAAGAGCCGCATACTTCTCCTGACGGTTTCCAGCTGTTGGTGCCATCTTGTGACTCTCCTCTGTTGTGGAGTCATTGGGGGTTGCCTGTTTAACCCATGTCCTGATTCCTCAGTCCCTAACTCTGCTGCCTCTGACTGCTGTGTTTGTTCTGGAACAGCAGCCAGATCTGTTTCAGCTATTTCTTGGGAACTGACAGCTGGGCTCTGCCCCCCGCCCCAAGGTACCCCTGCGCTGGCTGGAGGGATGTCAGTATCCCCTTCCTCCTCACTATCTGAGACCAGGGGCATGACAAATGGGTAGAAATCTGAACTTGAGATGGAAAGGATCCCATAGTTTTTGGTATTGAGAAAACTGAGCCTTCCTCATAGACGTCGAGACCCTGTCTTAAAAATTCATAAAAGGTCAAGGCTGAAGGAGTGCTTTTGGTGGAATCTAGCATGTGGAGCAGACATTGTGTGGTCGCCTGTTCCAGGTCAAGTTCAGTATTGTCAGCTTCCAATTCAAAAGAGACTGGAGAAGTCGTTGCCTGAACAAGACGCTGGGTGCGGAACCTAACTGCTGGAGATGGAGTCACGGCAGGCAAAAGAGAGTGCTCATGGCCTCAAGCAATTGGTACTGAAGTCGATTTTGAAAGCATCGGTGTCAGGGCTAGGTGTTGAGCTGGGCATTGAGTCATCGATGAGGGGGAATCGGGCATTTCCATGTCCAGCGTTGGTGGGCGAAACCGGGCAACACCTGAGATCAATTGCAGGGTCGTCGATGAAGGAGTTGTGCGAGAAGGGGTAGATTGATCATGATCAGCTTTGGCCCCCTTGCTGTGGTGTCTCTTAGGGAGAGGCTCTGCTTCTGTGTCAGCTGCCTGATGTCAGGACATATGCCATTTTTGGTGAGTCGAAGCAGAAGGCAGCTTCAGAGTCTTAAAAGTTAGAGGAGTGGGTGACGAGGCAGGAACCGTTGAGGTTTTAGACTGCATCAAGGTAGATCTTGATGTCAACTTCAACATCGATCCCGATGTTGGCCTCGATACCGTACCCGATGTCAACGGTACGGGAGCGTCCACAGGGGACCCTGGCATTGGTGTCCCAAGGTGCAAAACATCATCATATAATGTGGCCCATAAATGAAGGGCTCTGTTCTTTCTTGTCTGATGCGGAAAGGTGAGGCAAATTTTACATGTAGAGGTATTGTGGCCCTCACTGAGACATAACAAACCAAGTTTGTGGTCATCAGCTGAGGGAAGTTTAGAATTACAGCGGGCACAACGCTTGAAAGTCTTTTTCTTTTCCATGACAAAAGTACACTCCACGAGAAGTAATACTCAAATAGGGGAGATCCAAAGGCAAAGAACGATAGGTCAGTCCGAGGTCGTTAGCTGAGAAGTACAGTAGATTGATGAACAAGTTTAAAACGAAAAGACTTAGAATTGTGTGGTCCATTCCATGGTCAAGAAATAGTATTAAAAGTCTGTTATTTTTCTTTCTCTCACACAGAAAGTAATTCTGAGGAGCTAGAAGTCTGAGGTGCCAACGCAATGTGGTCAGAAAGGAACTGAGGAGAAAATGCTAGCCCATCCAAACTAAGCTAGAGCACCACATGAAGGGGACGGGGCTAAGCACTTCGAGGAGCTAGTCAATTCTGCCCTAATGGTCCTGCGCAGACGCAGAACCCATTCTTATGACGGCAACGGATCCAAATCCAGATTCATAAACCATGTGTGAAGGGGTAACTTCAATGACTTGATCAAAAACTCAAGGTATGTCCCAATTCATACATTAGATGTAGTGCTGAAACAGACCCATCCAAAGCTAGATATTTATTTACATAGCCAGTTTGAACCAAGATGCCTAATTATAAAACCCAGAAACACAACATGCTCACATAGGATGTGTCTGTAATTTTTTTTTAATGAATTATTTTTGTTTCTATGAAATGTGTCTTCTGAATTACTGCCCTTCTTTGAATATCAAGGGCAACATGTCCAACTTCAAACGCATTTTAGATATAAAATGTCCTGTATTTATATTAAAAGGGTTTGCTCTGTTTTACTCTTGTAAACAGGATGTATGTCATGGTACAAAAAATAAAGCCTTGGCTAACTCATATAATTCATTTGTGTTTATTCACTAATAGACATTCCACATGACTTTTTGCACAAGATTTTCTACCCACTTCTGTGAAATTATAATCATGCAACTTTCATGCAACTCAGAATCACCCCTGGGGTAATGGTTTGAAATCAGTCTTCCTTGTTTCTCCCATCTTTCATGTATTTTTAATATGGAGCCCATAAAAACCTCACAATGTCCTGTCAGCTGGTAAATGGTCATCATGAAGCATATTTACAACTCCATACGCTGTAATTAATTGTTCTATAGAGTAAACCCTGCATACCTATCAGCTTATAACTCAAAGTTAAATCAGTGGAAACAGAACCTACACTTCCACTCAATAATGGTGTGACAAATTATACTGGCACAGTTGTGCCAGCATAGTTAAGATGGAGAGTAGTTTCAACATTCCACCATTATAAGCCCTGAACATTCTATTTCCAAAACCATTTCCCCAATCCGCCTGGCCATCAATGCATATTCACTAGGTGACAAGGGTTGGTGACATTCTTTCAGATGTTTGTTCTTTTCAGTGGTATTTAAATGATTTTGTAGTCCATTTGTATAATTTCAGCCTTTAGACTGCATGCCAGAAAAGTGCTTTTTGCATATCCCTCTGGGACCCAGTCAATTGTTATTTCACAAGTAATCCTCAAAGTTGCATTTTAAGAAGTTGAAAATTGCATCTTTACTGCTAAAAGAGTCTGTGAAGTGGGACTTCGGAAGCTGTGGTGCCCACAACCAGTATGGTGGTCAGCAGCTTCCCTGTCCAAGCATTGGGAGCCATCAGTTTCCTTCCCTGCCCTCTTCTTTCCTTCTTCCACTGCAGCTGTACCTTTTAATACTGCTCCTTTGCCTTAGAAAAGGCAAGTGAACACAAATTACCGGCTTCTTGTTGTGTCCTTATCCATTGCTGAATGATCATGAGGTGGAATCACACTGTCACTATTATTAAATCCACTAATTTCATTTACTTGTGTTTTTTCAGGTCTGTGGGGAGTGTGACTTTATCGAAGCTTTTACAAAAAATTTGGTGCTCAACATCAGGAAGTTCTACCTTGTGGTTTAGGTACTCTTCCCCATTGTGTGTTTTTTAATTTCTCTTTTAAAAATGGAAATTCAGTAATCCAAAAACCTTTGGTTTAAAATGAGAGTTAAGATGTTCTACATTTTCACCCACACCTTGCCTTAGTCTTTCAGTTGGGCTGGGGAGGGATGCATCCAGGCAAATATTTAACAGGTGCAGTTTCCCTAATCACTTCCTAGAGATGCCCCTGGTGAATTTCTTTCTGATTCATCTCTGATCAAGGAAAAGTATTGGTGCATGGAGCCTCATTTCTAAAGCCATCATATACCAGTTTGTACAAAGTCTTTACAGCTTATGTGGCGTGGAAGTTAAGATGGGTACCTTAACTTGCAATTTCCATTCTTTTTAGAAAATGAATGAAAATGTAAAGCATCTTAACGCTCATCTTAAACCAAAGGTTTTTGGATTACTGAATATTCATATATGAACCCTAAAGAATATACAATAACAAGCAATTCAAGGCAATATTTTGAAAGCTTGGAATGAAATGCTACTTTATATAGCCAAATCCTGGATGAAACTATTGCATTTGTAAAGCATGTAAAGTATTAGCATACCAAGCTTAGCCCTGCATCTTCTCTTTTGTGTTTATTTGCACATGGTTGTATTTCATAGAAGTACCTTGTAAGAGATGAGGATGAAGAGGCTGGTGAGCTGTCAGAACTGCTGTCATTTCATCATGGTCTGATGGATGTATATACTCATAAATGCTATTACCAGTGAGTTCCACCTGTCAAAAAGATTTAAAACATTTAGAATGATAGCACTTATTTTCCTTTTAGTATTATTCTGTATGGATCTTTGTATGATACATTTATATTATTTACACCTATCCCTCTGCCTTTCTTACATTCACATGAATTTTCTGGGCCAGAAGCAGCTGTCAGTGACCACAATCTACATCCTGCTTAGTATTACCATTGACAACAATTGTTCCAAGATGCACAATGCAGATGCAAGTTGCACAATAAACATTGGCTCACATACTCTGCAATGCAATGTGGGTGACAGGTGCTCCAGTCCATGCTGTTGCGTTATGCAAGCACCGCTGTAGCTGTTGTGCCCCAGTGCAGCTCCATTCTGGTGTAAAGTAGCACAAACACAGTTGCACAACAGGACACTCGTTATTCCCACACTTTACACCAGAGCAGCTCTATGCTGGGGCGCAACAGCTACAGCAGTGCTTACACAGATGCAGCAGTGTAACTATAACACAAATTGTTGAAGATAGCAATAGCAATAGCACTTACATTTATATACCGCTCTATAGCCGGAGCTCTTTAAGCGGTTTACAATGATTTTAGCATATTGCCCCCAACATTCTGGGTACTCATTTTACCGACCTCGGAAGGATGGAAGGCTGAGTCAACCTTGAGCCCCTGGTCAAGATCGAACTTGTAACCTTCTGGTTACAGGGTGGCAGTTTTACCACTGCGCCACCAGGGGCTCATCACCATTAAGATACCATTAAGATACCATTAAGAAAGAGAATATTTTGAACTCTGTAATCAAATCTAGTTCTCCTGTGCTTTCACAGTTGTTGTGAAGCAGGGAAAAATGACAGAGAAGTCCAAAACTTTTAGTTCCCACAAATTTTTGCAAGGAAAATTAGCTCTTAGCCAACAGAGAATACACATAGCCCTTTGGATTTATTTGTTCATTTTTAAAGCTGAAGCCTGCTAATCAACTATTTGATAGGGAAAGAAAGCAAGTGAATAGGAGAAAGGTATAGAAGCCCCACTACTCCTGATGAGCTGACTGGTAGAATATTTGCTTTTTTAAAAGGACTGTTAACACACAGACCTGGCTGTTAGATCAGGCTTGGGAATCATGTGTATGTCTGATCCAACAGTATGTCTGACTTCTCATTCAGTTAAGAATATGCATGCAAAAGCCTGCTTGCACCCAGACCCAAGGAGCCACGGACGCAGTTACTTATGGTAAAGCTGGCCTCTTTATTCACATTCCAATTGCAGTGGACTTGTTAAGGCATTCAGCTGGGATTGGCACTCCACCCCCACAGTGTGGCCGCCTAACTCTAAGGCCTAGGGCGCTGGCACCTTGGCTCAAGGCAATTTGACCGCTGACAAGCAGGAACGCCCTTCTCAGCCGACCTAATGTCAGGTCCCTGCTGTCGGCACTATTCCTCCGATGCTGTCCAGCCATACGGAAGGAAGCCGCCTAGAGCAGGATAGGAGTTGAGCTGCATCCCCGATCTGTCAAGCCTCAGGGGATCAGCGCCACCTAGTTGAAGCCCAAAAGCTTACCTAAAGTGCTGCACCAATTATTTCCCAGTTTTTACCCACACTGTACCTGCCACAGCGGGCGTTAGCCTAGCCTGACGCCCCGCACCCCACAGGCCCTTCAGGACCATTGCCAATCCCAGCCTCAGTCATAAATGAGTAGCCACATCCGCTCAGGTGAAAGGTGTACCCCATCACCCCTGTAGAGTGCGGGCTGCGACAAGAGTATGTCATCGTGCGGTATGCAACCGCCCCCCCGGTGGCCAGAAAGCGTGTCATCGCCGCGTTAACTCTCCAACTAGCCCTATGATCTTGTTCTGCTAACGTGCCCCCCCCATACTCTACGCTGAGGGATGTCAGACAAGAGTATAACCATCTCCAGACACCATGCCAGCACCTCCTCCAGGTCCCGTATGGTCTGCTGAGACAGCAAGAATCCCGGCTGGCTGACTAGGTTGTTGCCCCCGAAATGCAGCGGCAGGATTTCCGGCACCGGATTCTCCTTGGGCCCTCTGCATGACCATTCTTCCAAGCTGTTCCGCTGAGGCCCATTGCCCCAGGCCCACCAGCATTCCAGGTTCGGTGCCCTGCGCCCATTTGAACACCCCAAACCAAAGCATGGCCCCAGACGAGGACTCTGGCCCACTCTGTTGGAGACACCATGTGGCTGAGACCCGCGTCCCAGACCACTGTGTGATCCCTGTCATATTGCTGAGGCCATTCCATGTTCCAAGCCACATGGCTGAGACCCACGTCCAGACCTCTGTGAGCTCTCCACAATATTGCTGAGACACACGTCCCAGGCTATTTGGTGTTCCATTCCATGTTCCAAGCCACATGGCTGAGACCCGAATCCAGACCACTGTGCGCCCTCCCCGAGTCCAGACCACTGTCCGCTCCCCACAATGTTGCTGAGACACGCGTCCCAGGCCATTCCATGTTCCAAGCCACCTGGCTGAGACCCGCGTCCCGACCACTGTTTCCTCTCCACCAAATTGCTGAGACCCACGTCCCAGGCCATTTGGTGTTCCATTCCACGTTCAAAGCCACATGGCTGAAACCCGCATCCCAGACCACTGTGCATTCTCCAGCATGTTGCTGAGACCCGCGCCCCGGGCCATTCAGTGTTACATGCCACGTTGCTGAGATGCATGGCAATGGAGGGTCGAGCCCGTAGAGTGGGGATCTGAAAAATATTAACCTGTGCAACTGCATCATATTGAATTATTATTATCCTCAATCCTTGTTTATGTATTATTATTATTGTCTTAACATGTTATATCCTGTTTTTCCTCCCGGGTGTTCCACTGTGTTCCTCCCGGGTGTTCCACTGAAGGGTGCACTACACTACTTGGTTCCTCCTCCCAGCTGCCCTGTGGGGCAGGTTTAGGCTGCGAGAGGAGTGACCCAGCAAGATTTGCAGCTGTAACTCCCCAATATTTATGTATGTATTATTGTCTTAACCTGTTGTATTCTGCCCTTCCCCCCGGGTGCCCAAAGGGTCCACTACACAACTTGGTTCTTCCTCCCAACAACCCTGTGGGGCAGGTTAGGCTGCGAGAGGGGTGACTGGACAGGCATCACCAAGCCAGAATCATGGCTGAATGAGGAGTCATACTCAGGTCTCGTCCATCAGGTCTCCCCACCTGCATGCAACCAGCGGAGACCCTGCCAGCCAAGGGGCAAGCCACCCAGCAGCCCTGAGGAGCCAGTAAGAAAAATGACTGGCCCGCAGTCATCCAGTAAGAACCATGGCTAAGTGGGGATTTGAACTCAGGTCTCAGTCCTGGTGCATTTAACAGATGTTAGGACTAAATCACAAGAAAGGTGTTGCAGTAAGAACGGTGCTGCAGCCCGGCCTCCCTGGGCCAGCACACAACAGCCCTGCGGAGCGGGTTGCACCCAGAGAAAGACTGGCCCGCAGTCACCCAGTAAGAATACATGGCTGAATGGGGATTTGAACTCGGGTCTCAGTCTGTGTACATTTAACTGATGCCAAGACTAAATTGCAAAAACAGCATTGCAGCCCTGCAACCCAGGGCCAGCCACACAACAACCCTGCGGGCGAGTTGCACCCAGAGAAGAGACTGGCCCGCATTCACCCAATAAGAACCATGGCTGAATGGGGATTTGAACTCAGGTCCCACTCTGGGCACCTACAATTCCCGAAAAGATTAAATTTGCAGGAAAGGCACTGCAGATCAGCATCCCTCAGATAGGCAATCTAATACTATTATTATTGCTATTCTTACATTTATATCCGCCCTTCCTCAAAGGAACCCGGGTGAACCCGGGGCGGTGCACCACACACTCAAGATTCTCTTTCACCACAACCCTGCGAAGCAGGTCAGGTTGAGAAAGCAGCGAGTCACCTAGGCCCAGCGAGTCACCCGGCCCAGAGTCACCCAGCCAGCATTGCGGCCGAGTGGGGACCCGAACTCGGTCCGAGTCCAGCACTCTAACCACTACACCACACCGACTCATATTACTATGCGTGCGTTTAAGAGCAATTTATCCAAGGTTCGTTCTCAAGATCTGGCTACCAACTCCTTTATTATTATTGCTATTATTTATTCTAACATTCATGTCCCGCCCCTAGTCCAGCACTCTAACCACTGCACCACACTGGTTCTCCCAGCTAGTACCCCAGCCTGATGGGTATTCTCATGGAGGAGAGCATTTATTCCAAGCATTTGAGAAGAGTGACTGGCCAGGAGTCTGGCCTGCAGTCACCCAGCAAGAAACAAGGCTGAGTGGGGATCTGAACTCAAGTCTCAGTCTGGGTACATTTAACTTGTGCCAAGGTTAAATTTGCAAGAAAGGTGTTGCAGTTCAGCACCCCTCAGATAGGCCATCTAATACTATGGATGCATTTTAACAGTGATTAATCAGTTGGTCATTATCAAGGTCTAGCGGTTAACTTATATTATTATTGTAATTATATTATTTTTGCATTGATATCCTACTCTTCCTCCAAAGAGCCCAGAGTGGTGCACCATGCACCTGCGAGTTCCTCATCACCGCAACCCTCTGCAGCAGACTAGGCTGAGAGAGAAGTGACTGACCCAGAGTCACCCAACTAGTATCTTGCAGAATAGGAACTCAAACTTGGGTATCCCCAGACACAATTCAGCACACCAACCACTGCCACTCAGGAAGAGAGCACCACTACCTGGCAGGGAACAGAGTGCCTAGCAAATAAAACAGGGTCATTTTTATTCTATTACTGGGAAATGAACATAGTACCAGAAAGTATAACACCCTATCACACATCTCTCTGTCTATAGAGACAGAGAGATTTTTAATAGAGCAGTAGACATGGCCTGAACTCCCAACGCATACTACGTTATTGCTACAACCCGGCCTTCCAGTCCACCATTTTAAATAATTGCTCCCTGCTCCAATTTCAAAGGACCTAGTGCATTTAATACAATTTGCTCTACATATTCAATTCCATTCTGTTTTTGTTAAATCCCCTCTTGCTTCAGTTCATTCCCCCCCCCCGCCCATTATCCTTTCAAAAGATAGAACTTTTCAAGCCTTAAAAACCCAAGGATTGTATCCCCGCGGGGTGGGGGGGGGCAGTACTCCACAGTATCCAGGCCAGAAGGTGGCCACAGGCAAAGCCAAGCAAGGCTTGAGAGGGGGCGGGAATTTTGCAGACTTTGCAGAATGCCAGCCCCAAAAGCCCTTCCAAACCCACAGTGGGGGGTGGGTGCCCATTTAAATGCCTCCCAACCACTACTACCCTCCCCCTCAGGCCTGCTCCAAACCTGCCATACGATGCTCCCGGAGGGGCCTTCCTCCTATGCTGCAAGCGCTATGGTGCTAGTCGGTGGCTGGTCCGAATGTCAGGTGGGCTGCCAGAGCTAGGCCCTAGCAGGCCTGGCAAAGGGTAGTCGCCGCAGACCCAATTGATAGGCCCGATGGGCAGGCCGCAGCAGGGGCGGCCGCAGTAGGCGCCGCCACACCATGAACCGGGGCCTTAGAAGGCCCGGCAGCAAATCCTGGTGGCCATGTGTGGCCTGAAACAGGCCGTGGCGCACCACAAAGTGGGGCCTTAGAAGGCCCGGCTGAAAATGCTCTGCGGCGCCGGGCTGCGCCGCGAAGTGGGGTGTGGGGCCTTAGAAGCCAGGCCGAAATTCACGGCGGCCGTGCACAGCCTGAAATTCGTGCAGGCCACGCATGAATTGGGGCCTCATAAGGCGCGGGGGAAGCTGCCTGTGGCCAACAGGCGAGCGGGCAAAGTGCAGCGGCCTAGGCTGCCTACCAGTGGGGTGGGAGGGCTTAAAAGCCCCAATCTCTCCCTCTGCCGCCTAACTGTGGGGCGGGAGGGCTTAAAAGCCCTATCCCCCCTCCACAGCCCCCGGCGCAGCTGGATTCTCCGCAGGCCTGGCCACATGCTCGTAGCTGGCCTGGGAGAATCACCCACACTCGTCCACTCCTTGCAGCTCCGAGAGACGGACTGGGCGAGTGCCTGTTCCAGCCCCGCCCCCAGGAGGATGCCTGACCAATGAGAGTCAGCTCCCAACGTCACGTGCTCTTCCTAGGGGGCTGAGGCAAACGAGCCGCGCAGCCTAGAGCAGCTGCGATCGGCTTGCTTCTGGTTACATATTGCCATACAGTATGGAATACTGGATTGAGGTGATAAACTTTTCAATGGATGAATTCACATATTTATTTGTTTGTTTGTTTGTTTGTTTATTTAACTTCTATACCGCCCAAACATTTTTCTCTAGGCGTTTAACATAAAAACAATTAAAACAGATATAAAAGTTAAAACAATGCAACAATTTAAGAACAGCCATAAAATTAAAAACACAGTTTTTAAAAGCCGGGAAAGCTTGGGTGAAAAGATGTGTTTTTAAAAAATTGCCAGAGATGGGGAGGATTGCATCTCAGCAGGGAACGCATTTCACATCTCGGGTCAGCGACCGAGAAGGCCCGTCTCTGTGTAGCCACCAGACAAGTTGGTGGTAACTGGAGACAGACCTCCTCAGATGCCCTCAATGGGCGGTGTGGGTCATAGTGAAGAAGACGCTCTCTTAAATACCCAGAGCCTAAGCCATTTAGGGCTTTATAAGTTACAACTAGCACTTTGTATTTTGCCCAGAAACTTACACAGGTGAAACTCGGAAAATTAGAATATCATGCAAAAGTCCATTAATTTCAGTAATGCAAATTAAAAGGTGAAACTGATATATGAGACAGATGCATTACATGCAAAGCGAGATAAGTCAAGCCTTAATTTGTTATAATTGTGATGATCATGGCGTACAGCTCATGAAAACCCCAAATCCACAATCTCAGAAAATTAGAATATTACATGGAACCAAGAAGACAAGGATTGAAGAATAGAACAATATTGGACCTCTGAAAAGTATAAGCATGCATATGTATTCAGTAATTGGTTTGGGCCCCTTTTGCAGCAATTACTGCCTCAATGCGGCATGGCATGGATGCTATCAGCCTGTGGCACTGATGAGGTATTATGGAAGACCACGGTGCTTCATTAGCGGCCTTCAGCAATTCTGCATTGTTTGGTCTCATGTCTCTCATCCTTCTCTTGCCAATGCCCCATAGATTCTTTATGGGGTCAGGTCAGGCGAGTTTGCTGGCCAATCAAGCACAGTACACTGTATACTTTTCAGAGGTCCGATATTGTTCTATTCTTCAATCCTTGTCTTCTTGGTTCCGTGTAATATTCTAATTTTCTGGGATTGTGGATTTGGGGTTTTCATGAGCTGTACGCCATGATCATCACAATTATAACAAATTAAGGCTTGACTTATCTCGCTTTGCATGTAATGCATCTGTCTCATATATCAGTTTCACCTTTTAATTTGCATTACTGAAATTAATGGACTTTTGCATGATATTCTAATTTTCCGAGTTTCACCTGTATTATGCAAATCATATTGAAATGAAATACTTTATTATGATCATTGATCAGTTATATTGTAAATCATATTACAATTAGCACTTAGTAGACTGAATGCTAGCATCAGTAGTCACAGTAATAAATCACAGTTGTCCCAGTGATGCATAATATTTCATGCTGGTAATATAAATGTGTGAACTTGAACCAAGGCAAACTTTTTACAATACCAAGATTTTTGAAATCCTTATGATGACCACCAGTTTTGTCTGCATCTAAAATTGGAGTAGCTACAGTCTACTGAGTCAGACCATTGGTTCATCTAGCTCAGTACTGTCTGCTCTGACTGGCAGTGGCTCTCCAGGGTTTCAGATCCAGGGATTTTTTTCTCATGCCTACATGGAGATGCTGGGGATTGAGCCTGGGACCCTGCCTCTGTATGCTAAGCAGAGTCTGCTCTATCACTTAGCTGCAACCCATCCCCATTGAATATATGCTATCAGAAGTTCGTCTCCAAATGGGGGAGGGGACCTAAACTCTTATTTAGGGTGGAGTTGACCCAATTCCACCGTATTCAGTGGCGATGTAGTTGATGAATCTGAAATCTTTACTAATTAAATAAAAATATGAAAAATAATAATTACCCAGATTTAGTTCTACATTAATTATTCTGAAACTCCTTTCTTTCTATAATATGTGTGCTTTTTATGTTCATCTGAATTCCTGCCCATCTGTGTATAAACTATCACTTTCCCTCCCTCATGCTGGAATCACACACATAATCAGCCGATTAGAGCTGATTAGAGTTCCATTGTAATAGATCTGAGCTCGACATCCTTTTTATTTGGCACATATAAAATTGCATCAAGAAAAGATCTCCAGGCACATGCAGTACTTTGTATAAACAGAGAAGCATAACTTAAATGCCCATATTTACAATTTGGGTCAAGCTGTACAATTGTTTAGTGCAGCCTAGTGTGCTCAGGGGCTGGAAAGATGAGAAAGCACAGAGGCAAAATAATATAACCTATCTTTTTGAGCCAGTCCTGTTGATTTCCTAAAATGCACAGGATATACTTTTTAAAAAATCTTAATGAAGTCTAAGCTTCACAAAAATCTTTTCCAGAAAATGCATCATTTTAGATTTTCACATTATTGCATTGAATGTCTCTGCAAGCGATTTTTTAGCCTTCTCTTTCCAGCTGTGCCCTCTCTCTATTCAAGCACAGCCTTCTCCTGCCCATATCCCATTTAGTTTTCCAAAAAGACACACACTTGAAGGCATAGTTTCCATCAAGAATCTGTTAATATCCAATATTTTTTTATTCACCTAATGAAGCTGTGTGATCCTTAACATGTCTACTTGGAAGTTAGCCCCACTGGTTTCAGTGGAGCTTACTTCCAAGTAAGCATAGGATTTCATCTTTCCCTAGTGGATTATATTTAGGAATTCCAGCACGTTGATTTTAATGGTGACATAAGCAAGTTGCAATTCAAAATAGTTTATCCAAAGTAATCTCTTTAATAGGATTATTCTCAAGTAGTTTGAACTCTGAAGTCCCAGTGTACATAATATTTATTCTAGATTATCAAACATTCTCAAATGTGCCACAAATAAAATGTCCAATCAGAAGTATAAATGACTCCAAAGCAGAGCCATTTAGGACTCCATTTAGGACATATATCCATTTAGGATATATTAAAATATATTATTAAAAACATAAAATTGTGTTTACTTAAATCATGTTTTAAACTGTTTTTTATCATGTTTCAGCTATAATCAGTTTTCCTTTTTAAAACAACCTGGAACCAGAGTTCTTTCAACCGCTAAATCAGCACTTCACAGCAGTAGCTTCTTCTAAAAGTACAGAAAGAATATTGTCCTCATTCAAATTAAGAAATCAACAGGGAGTTGAAAAAGAAAACTTGTTCTCTTCCAATGTATGAATGAGGATGATGAAAGTAACTAGTTTTAAAAGTCTGAAGAACTTAAGCAACATCATCATCATCATCATCATCATCATTATTATTATTATTATTATTATTAATTCTATTTCAGGATAAAAATTACAGGACTTACATTCCTAAACTATTAGAATTGTTACATTCACTCTTTACCTGTTGTGAGGGGTGGTGGGTGTCACACAACACTGTCATTAATCCATTGTCCATCTGTATT
Source organism: Hemicordylus capensis (assembly GCF_027244095.1). Classification (NCBI taxonomy): domain Eukaryota; kingdom Metazoa; phylum Chordata; class Lepidosauria; order Squamata; family Cordylidae; genus Hemicordylus; species Hemicordylus capensis. The sequence goes on along the minus strand of NC_069659.1, from coordinate 91,012,385 downwards.
GTCCACCTTCACTTAATGCATTGCATTTCTTAACAAAGAAAATCATTTTTTCCCCTAACAGAAGAGTAGCACAATCTTTTCAAGTGTGGATGGCCATAGCAATACTCACCCATCTTTTTAAGAAGTGTAGTTTTCCAAGCAGTCACATTCTAGGAAGTTGAGCCCTATTTCCATGCGTCTTAACTTTCCTATGTAAGCACACCTTTAGCATTATATTTTCTAGTTAGCCTTCATACCATTTGAGCACCATGTTTTTAACCATTTTTAAATGTGTGCTAATACACCTACTTTTTTAAAAAAAACAAACCATATATATATATATGAAAGCATGAATTGTCCCCTTTACTAAGCAGGGTCTGCCCTGGTTTGCATTTGAATGGGAGACTACATGTGTGAACATTGTAGGATATTAGCCTTAGGGGATGGGGCCACTCTGGGAAGAGCACCGGCATGCTTGCATGCAGAAGATTCCAAGTTCCCTCCTAGCATCTCCAAGATAGAGCTGAGAGACTCCTGCCTGCAACCTCAGAGAAGCCGGTGCAAGTCTGCATAGACAATACTGAGCTAGATGGATCCATGGTCTGACTCAGCATAAGGCAGCTTCCTATGTTCCTATGACATGATTCATATTTCAAACAATAAATGAAAGATGGATCACATTCCAATGTTATTTTGTCTGATGCACAGTTCTAAACATATATACTTGGAAGTAAACCCCATTGCTTTTAACTGAATTTAGTCCAAGAAATTGTGCTTAGGATCACAGCTAGAGTTACCTTTAAAGCGGGGGGAGGGGGGATCTAGCAGTGCCCTAAAGCCCAAAACACTAACTCTTGAGCAGAACAGTAGTAAACCCAGTTTTATGAGTTCTACCATAAACATATAAAACACTTTAGTGAAAAGGCCACGAGGCTGGCAAAACTCAAGAAAAATTACCTTGAATTCCAAGTGAACACTCATAAATCTACTGCCTTTTTTATTTTTTCCCTAAAGCACATTTTACTATAAAATTCAGGTTTCCTCTACTTTCACAGCAGCTAACACTACTGAATACAATCCAAAGCACAGACTGGAAATCACCACTTGTTTTCAGAGACATATACCATTACCACTACTGCTGTGGCCAGTTGCAAAAAGCTCCCAGCCAGAAAGGGAAAGAAGTTGCCATAGCTGCAGGGAGGGTAGGCTGCACTATATCCAGCTTACCGGCATGGCTGGGGTCACTGAGGCTCAGCTGAAGTAGCCTGAATTGGTGTAGGGAGGAGTAGAGGTAACACAGCACTTGTATGGATGTTTCCAAACGTCTTTATTTTGTTCATAGTGCCCTACTTAGAGGTAATGGGTTCTCACACAATCTGATGCTCGCACAAGAGTGAGTGCATGATTCCCCTCAAATCCTGCTTCTGTCGACAGCCCTCTCTCCTGCAAAATCATCCACTCCTGGAGAATCCTCAAGAGCAGATTTTCAGGGGGTGCAAGGGAGAGGGAAGGGTTTAATGAAAATCACACACCCCTCTTGCACATTTGCAAAGCAAGATTTGGATACAACCCAATTATTATAATAAAAGGACAAGAAACATATAAGGTAGTTTCCTTACAGTGACAAGCAGTTCAAAGCACACTAAACAAAAACCCTAAAATCAGTTCAAAAGGGAAACTTCTATGTCACTGCAAAAAAAAAAACCTGAAGTTCAAACACTGGCAAGATAATATACCCATATGCCACTCCAACATCAGCATTCAATAGAAGGACAGAAACTTGTTCCTACCTGGGATAAACCTAGATGAACAGAAGCTGTTTCTGAGATATACATTATTTTGCCATCAGATGCTACCACAAAAACAAACCCATCCAGTGTCTGTAAAAAAAAAAAAAAGAAATAGAGTAAAATCTTACCATTTACAATTTATAGTCAAGTTCCTTGTGAGTTTTTAATTTCCCCCTACAGAAGAACATATATTAAAAAGATATTACCCATATTGGCCTGATGAAGACTAGTATACACACACTATAAAAAGTTAAATCTAACCCATTCTCCTCTTACAGATGCTGGTTTTACAGCAGCAGTACTTACATTAATGTTCTCTTGTTGATATTTGGTATTTTAGTACATAGTACAAATACTGAATTATGTGGTTCTTAAGGGGAAAACCAGTCCTTTGTGGCTGTGTTTTATGGATTAATTGGCAGAAATAGGTTGTCACTGTTTGCATTTTAATGATACTGTAGGTGATGTTTTATATTTTTCTGAATTTTATTTTATTACAGCCTTTGTGAACAGAAGATTCTGATTGTCATTTAAAAAAATGTAAGGGAAATAAAAAGGAACATGAACATTTCATAAAATAAAATTTTATGTAACCATAATTTCATAAACATATAGAGAGAAAATTCCTTGAAAGTTATAGCGACTTTCCATAGTTGTTCACATTTAGTGTTGCAATTTACTACTTTGCCCTATTACTTAATTCTTATTTGAGGCATAATATTCTCACAAACAACATAAAATGAATACCCATCAAAAATTAAAGCACTTTTTGAAGTGGTGATTCTTTTTATCTTTAGCAAGGATAGAGCAACTGGCCCTATCTACCCTTAGCACAGCATCTCTTCAGTGGCTGTTACTGGTGTCTACCTTATGCTTTTGTTTTTAAGATTGTGAGCCCTTTGGGTACAGGGAACCCCCTTATTTATTTGCTATTTTTCTATGGTATACATAGATACCATTGATTAAAAAGCGGAATATAGATATGTATAGTAGTAGTATTTAAAAACATCAATCCTGTGTACATTTAAGGAATAGTAAGTTCTATAAACTAAAAAAATCTGCTTCCAAGTACCATGTTGAGCCTGGATCTCTGGATATGTCACAATATTCTTAAAACATTGTAAAAATATTCCATCTTAATCTCAGAAATGTGTAATTGGAAGCAAATTCCACTGATTTTCAGGAATAGGTCATCACCCAGTAGTAGAGTACTTGCTTTGCATGCAGTGTTTATATTATTTTATTGTTATAATTTCTATCTTCTATATGCTAATAGGTCTGTCCGTCAGTCAAATTAGGCTAATATATAAGTTTATGCTAATACAACCTTTTCAAACAAACATGGTTTTCATGTTTGTTTGATAAAGGTCCCAGGCTCAGTTCCTGGGATCTCCCGTTTAAAAGTCAGATAAAGGGAAATAAGTTGTCTAGGGAGCAAGAGGTTGCTGGTTTGAATCCCCAATGGTACTTATATCAAGCAGCAACGATATAGGAAAATGCTGAAATGCATCATCTCATCCTGCGTGGGAGATAGCAATGGTAAACTCCTCCTGTATTCTACCAAAAAAACCCACACACATTACTCTGTGGACACCAGGAGTCGACACCAACTCAATGGCACAACTTTACCTTTAAAGATCTCTGCCTGAGACCCAGAAGAGTCACAGCCAGGCTGAGTGATTTTGGTAACAGGCCAGAGCTCAAAGGTAGAGCACCAAAAGTCCCAGGTTCAGTATCCAGTTAAAGAGCCTCTGGGACAAGAGCTGGGGGAAACCTCTGTGGAGATCTTAGAAGCCACAGCTCATCAGAAAACACAATACCAGGCTAGACAGACCACTGATTTAGCTCAGGATATGTCAACTTCATATATCCGTTTCAGTGGAAGCCACCTCTGTAAGTGTCTTCAAAACTACACCTCTTATTACTATAACAGTAGTAACATACACCTCTGGCAAACTAAGAATGCCATAAGTATTCTCCCTTTGAAGGAAGGAGGGAAGGAGAACTACTTCTGAAAGCAAATCTAATTTCTGAATTCCTAGATAAAACAATTGTCTTTTATATTTACTAATTCATATTACAGGATTCTGTAACAGAAGGAAAGTAATAAAAGGCAAGTTCAATGTTACCCCAATAAAAAAAAATTCCAAATTATTCTCTGGCCTACTCTATTTTTACTACATGTAATTGGAACCAGATTACTCTTTGGTTTCATTTTTTCTTCTCCTTCAGAACATAAACAAAACTTTGTAGCAGTATTAACATGGGAAAGAAATCACTGCTTTTTAAAATAATACATTGCTTTAAAAATCCTCATAAACTAGCAGTTTGTTCTCCACCATTATAGGCAAACTGCATCAGCACTTCCATTAGAAAACCTTACTTTCAGAAACTCTTTACTTACTCACTCACTCAGAGGTGAAAACATACACATTTGCAGTGGATGACGTAGCTTTAGCTGCGGACTTTAAAACAGCACTCTGAGCAATCATAGCTCAGAAAAAACTGACAAATATCACATAATATTATTATATTATATCAAATATGAAATGGCTGATAAATTAAACTAAGAAGTTACTCTCTAGGACAAGGATATTTTATTGATTTTATTAATTGTTGGAAACAGTCTTGTGTACAAAAGATATGAGGTATAGATGTTTCAGATTTTTTAAAGTAATCAAGTTTTCCACTTAGGCCAAAATGCATTTTGCAAAACAGATTCAACAGGTTAAGGGGCTATTAATGGGAATACTTTGGAAGAATTACTATCAAATCTTTCAGGGTCAGCCCAGCAATGCTGCATGCATGCAAGTTGCACAACTGCATGAATGATGTTGCAGAATAGTAAGCCCACTGTTTCCAACTGGCTTACTTTTGTGTAACATCATTTACACAATTAGAACAGCTGCACAACTTGCCTGCATGCAACATTATTGGGCTGACATACCCCTGCGCTGTATGTCTGTCACTATTTTTCTTAAAATTGATGTTCTGTGCAAGAATGTTGTGATGAGAAAATAGCAGGTTAAGGACATAGGTTACTTTCTAGTTTCATTAAAACTGTTCTCAAAATTGAATTGATTCCAGGATTCTAAAAAAATATATATCAAATCATTATACACAAATTCTATGTTAGTTGCAAAATAATGACAATCACTGTTAAGAAACTGAAACAACCCTTCATACAATTTGTGTTCTTTCTGTCAATATCATCCTTTTAGAAGACTGTAGCAAATATCCATCAGTGTAGGCACACAACTAAACTTGGTTGTAAAACTTAATAACTAAAGTTTAAAGAAAACAAAACTCTTAGCCCTACCCAGGTCAGTGTCATTTACCAACTGTGACCTGGATTAGGTTATAAGAATTCTAAAAAGTGGTTCCACTTACTTAAGATTGCATTTCTGCTTAAGATTGCATGTTTAAACACTTAAAGCAACAAATTACACTACTAGAAATTAACCTTCCACAATAAAAATTATAATTTAAACAGTACATTTTACTTTAACTTTAAAATTGGGAGGGAAAGGTCAGGTGGGCCATAGATAGTGCATGCCTTTCTACACGATTGCTTTTGTGGAGACTCAGGCACATACCCATCTAAACTCTTTGCTGAGTCAGCACTCCTAATGCAGAATACCGGAATTCCAAAGCGGATCAACCAGTTTTTGAACAACTGGATTTTCAGGTGTTAATGTAAAAAAAAATGCAATCCAGATGTTTGCCTCCCATCATACTAGAGCTGTGCGTTCTTTTAAAGGTTTATCCACTGAGCAATCCAGAGAATAGAAACATCCCACTTAAAATACACGCTTAATGCCTTTGTTCATATATCTATATATTTTCCGCAATTAACCAAGAGCACGTGTATTCATTCCAGCAAATAGGATTCATTCCAGCAAATAGGAATCGACTTTGTGTGTGTGTGCGCATAAATGTGTATTTCACTGACTGCAGACTACTGGGCTTCCTTACATATTTGTATCCCATTATTTATGGTCATTCTGCATACATAAGCTCATCACACAGGGGTGTAGCTATGGGAGAGGGCGCTGTGTTCACCCCTCTCCCTGGTGGCCCCAGGGAGATAATGAAGAAAATAGGGAGGGGCGGAGCTCAGGGCCCTCAGGAGCTGGGGGCCTGGGTTCTTTGAACCCATCCATTCAATTATTGCTACACCCCTGTCATTGCACTCTTTTATTCTGCATTGCACTCTTTTATTCTGCATTAACTCATTGAACCCCTCCTAACTTAGCAAAGAGGCACCTTTTAATGTGGTGATTCTCTTTCTTTAGTAGGGGGAGAGTAACTGACCCTATCCACCCCCAGCACAGTACCTCCAGTGACTGTTGCTGGTGTCTATCTTGTGGGGTTTTTTTAAAGAATGTTAGTCCTTTTGGGACAGGGAGCCATCTTATTTATTTCTATTTCTCTGTGTAAACCTCCCTGAGCCATTTTTGGAAGGGTGGTATAGAAACCGAATGAATAATAATAATAATAATAATAATAATAATAATAATAATAATAATTCAATTTCTATACTGCCCTTCCAAAAATGGCTCAGGGCGGTTTACACAGAGACATAACAAATAAATAAGATGGAGCCCTGTCCCCAAAGGGCTCACAATCTAAAAAGAAACATAAGATAGACACCAGCAACAGTCACTGGAGGTACTGTGCTGGGGGTGAATAGGGCCAGTTACTCTCCCCCTGCTAAATAAAGAGAATCACCATGGTAAAAGGTGCCTCTTTGCCCAGTTAGCAGGCAATGATAGGTCCCATTCCTCCCTGATTCTGTAACCATAAATCTAGATTAAGAATGCCCAATTTGACCAGAAAGCACAATAGAAAGGAGTAAGGAGGGAGCAGGAAAGGACATGTATTAATCTTCCTGGTTTAACTAGGACAGGGCTATTAAAGGGGTAACTAAGCAGCATTTAACAAGTTATATCTTGAGTTATATCTGTGCCCTTAGAATGGCAAATTTGGAAACATATTGACTGGTGTTCTCTCTCCCTCTCTCTCTCCCCCCCCCCCCCGCCCAAGAAAACGTGACTTCCTCCAGGCCTAGGGGAACAGGATTCAGTAGGTATTAAGACCAACACAACAAACTTATCCTGGATAAAACAAAAGAGAAAATGCATTGAAGCAACACAAATTGCAAAGACTCTAGTACCTGAAGCAAATGCGAGCCCAGCTCCTTCGCGACATTATCCAAGGGACCTAATCTGCTCGGCTGTCCCCAGGCGTCTCCTAAACCTGGAAAGGAACAGAGAAGCCTCAGTTAAGGCACAAACAACAGTATCTGATGTAGTGGGCAATACCAACTGCCCTCAGAAGAGGCTAGGATTTTTGCTAGGTGGAAGGAGCTAGGGCCTGGGTGACTTAGGTAGTCTTTTCCTCCAGAAAGCGAGCTTCATGACATTGGGTTTAGAATCATTTAGGAATGGCTGCAGGGCACCACTGAAAGAGCAGGCCACATTGCAAAGAGAGCCTGGCTGGGTCACATGTTCCTTGGGGTTCAATTGCCACTTTAGGGGGAACTCCCACACAAAGATACATAAAAGCCTCCCTGACAGTGGCAGAAGGGACCTCGCTCAATTTGCCTTCAGACAAGGACAGTATATGGAAAACTGCCATATACTGAGTCAGACCATAGGTCCATCTAGCTCAATATTGTCTTCCAAGATTGGCAGTGGCTTCTCCAAGGTTGCAGTCAGGAATCTCTCTCAGCCCTATCTTGGAGATGCCAGGGAGGGAACTTGGAACCTTCTGTTCATTCCCCTTAGGGGATGGAGTGGCTCCATCTCCTAAGGGGAATTTCTTACAGTGCTCACACATCAAGTCTCCAATTCATATGCACCCAGGGTGGACGCTGCTTAGCTAAGGGGACAAGTCATGCTTGCTACCAAAAGATTAGCACTCCTCTGTTCAAGTGTAGTGGAGCATGCTCAGTATGATCCAAGGAACCTGCTTTCTAGGGGTGCACAATTCAATTCGATCGAGGTCGAATTGATTTGTGTTGATTCAGGGGCAATTCTCAGATTTGTCCTAAAATTCAATTGTCCTCAAAATAGAGGGCTCAATTCAGGGTTGAAGTGAATCACCCCTGATTCAACACAAATCTATTTGGGTGATTCAAACATCATTTTCAGGCATGTTTTGCTGGGGGGAAAGGGCTTCAAAATGGCACTTTTTTCCATGGAGAGTCTACCAATTGGAGTTGGCAGGTAGACCAGTCCGGATGTGCTAAGTCTGGAGTAGAGGGCTGGTTTACCTGCTGACCCCACTTGGTAGACCAGCTCTCCCCAGAAAGATGACACCACTTAGGCCTGTTTTTCTAGGGAGAGCTGATCTACCAATTGGGGTACGTGGGTAAACCAGCCTTCTGCTCAAGACTTGGTGTATCTGGACTGATCTGCTTGCTGACCCTAATTCATAGATCAGCTCTGCCCAGAAAAAAGAACCATTTTGAGGCCTAGTTTTCCACCAAAATGGGCTCAAAATGGTGCTCAAGTCACCCAGATTGATTTGCATTATACAAGGGTGATTAGTCGAGATAGTAGGCCAAGCCGGCTGTTCTCGATGAAATCAATTTGATGGTTCTGCTATTGATTCATCTTCAAATTGAATAATAGAATTTGATTCGTGCACACCCCTACTGCTTTCTGTTACAACTCCTATGAGATTTTCTTACCTTCTTCAAAACAAAAAGTAAATCTACATTCTGCAGAAAAGCATCAGCTTTAAGTCAAATTTGAAGTAATGTGAAATATCTGGAGAGTTGGCAAGAAAAGAGCATGTTCTGTCTCTCTGTTTGTAGCCAGTGCCCTGAAGACAAATCTATCAGAAACTCTTACCCTTTATCTTGCATGGAGGAGTTTTGAATCGCTCCTATATCTTATTGAATTCCAAGCTGCATGAACATAAGCAGAAATTTCCTGTCTGATTTTAATCAAGTAAAGTTATGCTGTTGAGTCCATGTTGACTCCTGGCAACCACAGAGCCATGTGGTTTTCTTTGGTAGAATACAGGAAGGGTTTGCCATTGCCATTGCCTGCACAGTCTGAGATGATGCCTTTCAGCACCTTCCTATGTCACTGCTGCTCGATATAGGTGTTTCCAGCGGGGATTCACACCAGCAACCTCTTCCTCCCTAAGCAAGTTACTTCCCCACTGTGCCATTAGTTGGCTATAATATTATGTAGTATTAATAATATTAATACTGTGTAATATTATGTAATATTATGTAATATTAATAATATTATATTACATTATTCTAATATTATTTTGAAATAAACAATATAATACTTTATTTTTCTTGAAACTGTATTATTGAATCTCTATTGTCACCAACAGAGCAGCTTCCTTTTTGGCAAGACATTTGTTTGAAGGATTCATTTTGTCCTGACAACAAAGCCTGTGTGTGCTTAAGTTCATTAACTTCACTGTTAGTGAGGAGACTTGTGTAGTCCACAAGACTGCAAGTGATTGTGAGCCTAGCAAAAAGTCTTTGGAAACAGCTTTGCCTATTAGAGGATTGGTTAATATCAGAAACAGTTTGAAATCATGCTTTCCTTTCTTTGCATTGGGTATCTGGGATTGTCTGGAAATGTTTAGTCTGGCAGGATCTTGGACTTGCTTTATAAACTTCGCTTTTCCTCATTCAAGGCTGCATCTTCCATTCCTTTGAGTGCAGGTGAGGAGCTGTTGTTGAATAGGATAACAGCAAAGGGAGTGCTATATGAACCTGTAGGTCCTGAATTCCAATCCTGCCTTGCTTTGAACTAGCACTAGCCCATAAATTTCCAGTACTGTCAGCTTCCAGTACCGAGGTACACTTTTCTGATGAACTAGACTGTACATGTTCAGGACCCCGTCTGATTTCAAGCTGCGCTTTTCTGTTGGGTGATGTTTTCTGACACTAGACTGTAAGTATTCAGGATCCCATCAGTCTTCAGTACCAACTATTATCTTATGGACTAGACCCCATCAGTTTCCAGGACCCTGCCAGATTTCAGTACCATACGTTTTCTGGAACCTGTCAGAACCCCTTGCTGACACAATCCTGAAAACTTACAGTCTAGTCCATCAGAAAAGAGCACTCATCAGAAAATCAAACTTTGCTACTGTAATCTGGAAGGGTCCTGGAAATTGAAGAGAAAACAGCACCAATCCGAAAAGCTTGCCCTGGTACTAAAATCTGAGGGGGTACTGAAAACTCAGATGGTGTGGTCTATCAGAAAACGGCACCCACCAGAAAAGTGTACCTCCATACTAAAATCTGACGGGGTCCTGCCCATCAGAAAACAGTACCAGAAGAAAATCCTATGAGGTAAGAAAAAATTATATTCTTGCCAATCAGAAAATAGTACCAGAAATAAAAATCAGATGTCTAGAGAAAAAATTATCATTGCCAAGGAATATACCAGGCCTGTCATTGTGCGGGAAAGTAGAAGCCCTTGGTCCCTTCACTTAAAATGCTCCTGCTTTTGTCGAGCTCAACACCTTTTCCGTCTTGCATAAACCTTCAGATTCAACCCCTTTTCTTAGTTCCTAGAAGGTTGTTTTGCAAAGTTTGATATTGTTGCCAACACAGAGTCGATTCTCAGAACTTTCCTGCTTTTTCTGCTCAGAGGGAAGAACTTCGTTCTTGGCCACATCAAATCCTCTACTTTACCTCAGGAAATGTTCACCACCGAATTGCCTCAGAAACGACTTGTTCTGTTTGTCCCCTGAAGGATACTCCCCCACACACACACACACCCCACCACTCTTGTTAACCCGAATCCCACGCAAATATCACAATCTTAATAATGACGAAAAATGGTTCTACGACCATTAAAGTCCCTGCTTTGATGTGACAGCCGATGAGGGCCTCCTCCTGACGCCTTGAAACTTCACCCGTCCTCCACACTGAAGTGGTAGTGCCTGGGGTGATGAAGGTAACAGGGAGAGATATTCATGTTTAAAAGCAGTCTAGTCAACAGATTGGCAACGTTCTGTCGCCTTCTGTGTAGACAAAAAATAAAAATAAAAGACTCTTCCGAGAGAGCAGCTCTTCACGAAGGACTCCAAAGCACCCAGAGTGCGTGAAGAAACGACACCGCGTTCTTTTATACAGGAAGCCCCACTGTCAGAGGGACGTCATAATGGGACGCCTTAACCTCGACACAATGCCATGAACTGGTTTCGTTTCCAAATATCGCCGTTCCTTAGTACCCCGCCGCAAGCCATACGAGGCTGAAGTTGGCCTCCTAGTTCTTCCGGGTTCCTTAAGGGAAAGGGAACCAGAGGAACCAACTTCAGCCTCCTGCAGACCGCGCAATTCCGTAGTGTCCCCTCCTTTTTAATCACCCTCCTCCCTTGGGAAACCTGACTAACGACAACGAAAGCCTGCAGCCCTTTTACAAACGCCACCAAGGCCAGCAAAGCAACAGTCTGCAACTGAACAGAAACGACAATGCTCTGTGTGGGGCGGGGGGGGGTCATCTCTTTCTCCCCCGCCCCGGCAGGCACCCCGGTCCAATCCTCCTGAAAGCGCTGCTCCTGTTGACAATGATATTTTTGATTCGATTGTAATTTTGATTTGATTATATTGGGGGGGTCGACTAAGCCCCATCCCTTAAAAGGTCAGCTGTAGTCACGCAGTCCAGAAAGCAAAGTGCTCTGACGATGCTCAGGTGCTGACATCATAGAAAGGTATTCTATTCTCACGTACGTCTATACTTCCTATGCAGGCTTCTTTCTATTTTCCTGGCCTACATCGACGACGACGACGACGACTTCTACTACTACTACGCACTAGTCATCTTGGTTCCAGTTTACACAAAACGCTTCACCCAGTTTTGCTCACGATGGGGGGGGGGTGGTTCTTATTCTTAAGCTGTACAATTATGGGTGACTTGGGGATTCCAATCCACGTCCGCATGCAGAACCGAGGACTGCTGGTGCTCATTATTTCGGATGAATGAACGCGAGTGTGACCTTGCGCATGTGGCCTAACAGTGGGGGGAAGCCACCAGCTTAATCAAGGTGTGAGTGAAGAAAGCATGGCGAAAAGGGGTCTTAATGCGGCGGTAGTAGATCCACCGGGAGTAATCAAGACCAGCAGAGCATCACCTTGCCTTAGGCTCTGGGAAAGCCACTCGCCCACAGCAATGCTGATTTCGTCCAGTGGTGGCTCCTACGCTGCAAAGAGCGCCGCCGCAGGCAGACTGACTCACTCTGCGTCTCCCTCCCGGCACTCTCCGAGTCTGCTGGGAGCAAGGGGGGGGGGGGGGAAGCAAAAGTCAAATTCTTTCTTTCCTCTTCCGGAGATAGGACGGCTCTCGCCCCGACCCCAGCCACCGACAGCAACAGATTCTGCCCTGCCCGTGTGGGCTGACCGTAGCGCACTGCCTTTGGTGGTCGTGCAAAGCCTTCCTCTCCGGGGGGCTTCTCAAAAAGGCTTCTTGTGACTGCTGGGAGCTGCTCGGCTTCTGCAGATGGGGGATAAGGAGAGCACTCAGTCTTTCCCCCTGCACCTGCTCCCAAGGAGCCTGTGCTTGAGACTTTGCCAGCCTAGCTGCTGGCCGGCTGGGAATCCGAGCTGAAAATTAATACATCTGGCCGCGAATGGTTTATGAATCACACGGTCTGGGCGGAATCCGTGCGGAAATGCTAGCCCCAACTGCCTTCGGCATCCGCAGAGTTGGGACTGCACCCTGCAAAAAGAGTGGCCAGGCTGCGATCCTGAACGTGTTGTTCCTCTAGTAGAAAACCGTACTGGCGTTCGTGGGCTTTACTCTCCAGTAAACATGGATATCATTGAGCTGCGAGGCTATTTACAGCATCAGAAGAACTGGCTTGTTGGACAAATCTCCGCTTCGAAACGGATAGAAATCTGATTCAAAAAACAAAATTAAGCCGGAGTGTAAGAGGTTCGCGGGTTGCAGCATTCCCAGCGTTGAAATACGAACCCCCTCGCTTAGAGAGACGGCGGGCTTGCCTGGAGCCTCAGTTCTTTAGAGCAGATGAGCTCATTGTTCCGTGGGTTTTTCAACGCCGGCACAGCGTGCGCGCACACACAGCACAGGCAACGTCGTGGTACCCACATTCGCTGTGGCTGCTCCTCAGTGCCTGCTAATTAAACAAGGCGATGCAGAACCATGAGCAGTTTGTGTCTCTTCCACTTTTTCTGGTAATAAGGGGCTGCATGCAATGGAAATAAATGCAGCGGTGCGGGGGGGGGGGGAAGAATCTTCTTCGAACACAGTACTTTGAACACATTATCCTACAAAAATCTATATATGAAAAGTCGCATGTCCTGTCCTGGAAGTAAGAGGTACTGACACAGTAACCAGAAGACCCGATTATCTAAATTAGTGACTCTAGTCTTTGGGTCGGGCCCCAGAGGCGACAATAAGGGAAGCGATAGAGAGAGAACTCAAACATATGTTTATATTAAACGTCTGTTGACTGACAACAAGGTATTTCAGGGGCTTTGCTCGCCTTCACTGTCCGTTTTGGATTTCCTAATCCAAGTTTTGGATTTCCTAAATCCAATCCTGTCGCCTCCTAAATCACTCTTCTCTCGTTCAAGTATGAATTCATCAGTATGCCCAGAATCATTTCTACAGGCACCTTTAGTCTGAAGAACTATCTTCTGGGCTTCAGTACATGCTATATCAGCAACCTTTTAACAACTTCTTTCTACAAGCAAATCTTTTTTGCTTTTAAGAATCAAACAGAACCCGGCTGTAGTTTGACGAGACTTTAAACCAATCATTGCACTTCCTAAGAAACAGCATGTAGATTGATTTGCTATTGCTTTCTGCTTGTTATCTCAAAGAGTTGTGTGTTGTTGTTGTTTTCCCACTGGGTTACAAATTCCATTCCCACATACACCATTTGCATCTTTCTCTGCAGAAATGCTGGTTCCTTTGAACTGGAAAATATCTAGAAACACACAAAACCATTGTCAATTTCCTTCCTCAGCAAAACATTCAATCAAAGCCTCAGCAGTTTACATCTTGTGGCTATACTGACAACCCTAATTTAATTATAAAGACGATCAATTCAGATTTAGTAAATCAAATGTGTTCAGTCTTAAAGATACAAAAGCATTAAACAGCTTTTTTCTTTTCTTTAAAATGCTAAGATGTCTGCTGACGACCAGAAATACAAAGCATGTTTGTTCTTTGAGCCAATAGTCGTAAGCACTGGAATCCACCAGGCTGGCTCCATTATTATATCATTTGCTATTCGTTGGAGCCTGTCCGCAAGTATTTTTAAGAGTTGCGAGACTCCATTGCATCTGGATGAAACATAAAACTGAAATCCTCCGACCACGTTCTTTACAATAATCTTACCAGTAAAGCCAAATCCTTCAGCTTGAGAGCCCGATCCGCAAAACAATGAAGCCAAAGTGCCTGGATTTAAGCCGATAGAGACTGTGTATATTAAACAGTTTACAGCGCAATCCTATGTATGTCTGCTCTTGTTTGAAGTCTCATTTGAACTCCGTGGGACTTAACTCCCCTCAATGTGTATAGGACTGCAGCCTTAATTTAGTAATAACGGCCGCTGGGTGAATATATGGTACTTCCTAATGTAGAACAGGACTAACATCTCGATCTTAAACTTGTTACTTCCAGTTCGTTTCAGTTGAATTTACTTGGCAGTTCCACTAAGGTCTGCGGAGAGTTGATCCTTCTGTTGTGCTGGTCCTTTCCGGTTTCAGAGGAACTGATACATTCTCCGCGTGTGGAGGACAGTTGTTGTTGACTTCAGTATTTTAAAATTCTGCATTTTTTCCTGTTCCACTTGTCTTCTTCTCTTCCTCTTCTTCTTCCCTTCTCCTGGGAACATATAAATGCTCCCTCCCTCTCCCCTCCCCCCCTTCGAGGGACATAAACCCAAATATACAACGAAATTACTGTTAAGCCGCTTTGAGCCTTCGGGATAGTGTGGGATAAACATCCAAATACTAAATATAATAAATAATAAAGTAGTGCGTTTAGGATCTACGTGTTAGTAATAGTTCCTAAATAAATTTGGAAGGTGAGGATGATTGGAATAGGTGGAGTTAAATAATAATTTCTGAATCGTGTAATGCAGACCGTGTCAACGAGATTATTATCGGATTTAGTAGATCGCTGCTAAATCTAAACCACCCATTGGCAGGATCTCCTGCCCCGAAAAGGTGGAAAACAAAGAGACACATACAAGGATCACTTCTGTGTCTTTGCTAAACTAGGGATTATTTGCTAGAGGGAGACCATGAGAATTCTCCAGCTGCTCGCCTTCCTCACAGGTAAATATGTATTTAGGCAGGTTCTAGAACTGGGCCTGCCTCACAAGCAAACATTGCACGAAACAGGCTTATTTTGTAAGAAGTCCTTTGGAATCCACTCTTTCATTCACGACAGGGGTTGGGTGGGCAGAACGAACCTCGAAAACACAGACCTATCCCCAAACACAGGATTCGCTCCCGTTATTCTTATTTGGGTTACTGTGAAGGATCATGGCTCTTATTTTGGACAACGGTTTGTCAGACAGAATAATTCAGCACATTTTAATGTTGCGCTATTTGACGTCCAGTCAAAGCATAAAGTGCTTTGTAAGCAGCAAAAATATGGACGTCAGATACGGAAATAGTATGGGACTTCAATGGATTTTCAGTGTTGTATTTCCCCACGTATTGGTGAACGCATGCACATTAGTTAGTTAGTTGTTTATTTACGATCTTAGATCAAACATCGCATGCACATTAGAGCCTAGTGTTCACGTCTGGGCAGCATCACTCGAGACTGCTGGTGGGGGCTCACATCATGTAATCCACCTGAAAACGGAAAGCTAACATATCAGAGAGAAGGCTGGGCTTGAACCCTTCCCCCGTCATCTAATTTTCTGTGCTCAGGGAGTTTGTTTTGTGTGAAGGAACAATGATACACCCCTGTAGTCTGAAGTTATATTACTCAGACACAAATTTACCACCGCAGGGTCAAAAAAAGCCACGTGGAGCAACACTTTGGGTAGCCTTCCCTCCTTCCCGCCTCCCTCCTTCCTTCCGTCCTTCCCGCCTCCCCCCCAAACTACCTGTTGTAGTAGCACAGGTAGTTTACACTTTGTTGACCCATCCTCTCCACTTGCCACAATTGTAATCTGGACTGTATCCGCTTATGTGTGCAGGAAGGTTCTGCCTTGTGTTTATCTATAAAGGAGCTAGTCAGATACAACAATCTCTGAGAAATTTAGGTGCGGTAGCAAATCTAGTCACTTTGATTTTGGGAGGACGGAAGAAACTTAACCGAAAATCTGTAACAAAACATCAAGAGGTTTTCACCGGATTAAATATATAACAGTATTTGACTGGAGCATGTCCTTCCTGAGCCAAATTCAGTAAGAATATGATAACGTTGAGGGGGAGCGGGAAGCAGGACACTAGGGAGAGGGCAAAGCGTCTATTTTGGCAGAATGTTGCCACTCACACGCCGTGGTAGTCCAAACTGAATTTACCTGAAATAACTATCTCACCCTTTTATGCTCGTATCCGATATCCTTCATAAGCCTGCACCTGAAAGGGTGGGAAATTCTACACTTTTGATCTGTGAGGATTATGAGTACCATAAGTGTGCAAAACAGTACCCAATCCACTTAAAGGTAATACTGAACACCAGTTCTATTGCCTACGTGGGTTGGTAGACTACATCATCCAATCGATTAACTGGTTAGGTGTAATCGACTAAATTATCGACTTAATCCATTTAATAAAAGGTGCCCCCAAACAATCGGGCAGCAAACTGAACCATGTATTTGTCTTTCATCCAAGCTTTTATAAAAAACCTGCATTGGTAGGCACCATCTAACGGAGAAAGAATTCCTGACACGTGGGGGTATGGTCATCATGCACATTTAACATCGCCACCACGAGGAAGGACGTCAACACCTTTCTATATCCGCCTAGTATGCAAAAACTTGTGGCAGTCTTTAGCACAACTGGCATCTCACAGTTACTAGGCCCATCGTTTGCACCCCAACATTGTGGGGATTGGCTGCTGTCCATTGGCTCATTAGGCTTACTTTGGTGGGGCAAACTGTTAATTATATTAGTCTGGAAATCCAAAAAAGCCAGATGTCAAGCAGTAGGCAAAACGAATGGTGGATCGGATCCTTAAAAAAGAAAGTGGCATTATGTAAGAAACCGGGCATGGCTACGAAGTTAAAGGGAAACTCTGTGTGTGGCAAGAGGCGGGGAGTAAGTTGTAGTGAGCATTTGGGTAGCTTTACCTGGCCACCGCAATTGCTTGCTGTCTTTCAGTCACTTTATCTCTGTCTACTTTTCTCTCTTCCCTTTCTTTAATATTTCTTGGGGTAGGGTTGGGTGGTGGGAGGAAGCTCTATCACGGAGGGCAATTAGGCTAACGTATGGTGGGTGTCTAATTCAGGCAGGTGAAGGGGGTGTGTGGGGAGAGAGATGTCCTCAGCATCGATAGCGTTGTTTGTTATTATTTTTGTCCTTCGGAGATCTAAACAAAAACCTTTAATAATTATAAATTCCACGCCCAGCAGGGTTTGCTCTGCACCACGCGCGCTACTCTCCAGCCATTGACTACAAACAGGCCCTCTCCTTCGCCCAGCTGGTGCCTTCCAAACAAGCCAAGGACGCCCTTTCCCCAACAACTGCACCATCAGCTGACATCTCCCATCTGTTTTTCTTTTTGGTGAAAGGAGCGGGCCAGAGGTTCATGAGCTTGACTCTGTGTGGAGTTGTGGGCAAATCATTTCGCAGTTCTTAAGTCCGGGATTGCCCTGGACTTCCGACGGCTTCCGTGAAGAGTAGCCTTTGCACCAGAGTAGCCTTTTTCTGGCAGGCAGTGAGGCGAAAGGCTTCACCTTGCCGCCTGCCTGCCATGCAGCTCTTAGAAAGGCACAGGGGTTTAGACCTTGGGCGAGGACTCACGAAGCCATCCTTAGGAATAGTGTGCGACTCCAGGGAACACTTAAGGATAGCAGTTTGTTCAATGGCCCTCATACCCAGGAATCAAGCATCTTCTCCGCCACCGCTTATTATTCTCTGTGCCAGGAACATGTGGCTGCTTCCTTCTGTGGGCCAGGCTGCTGTGAAAGTCGCAGAAGAAGGGCCAGGATACCCCCGCCATTAATAAAATAAGTCTTAACTTATAGAGAGGTGTTTTGTTTTTTTAATGAACTATTCTGTTGTTTATGCACTTCCTCTACCGATCCTGCCTCTTTACCTGTGTGCCTCCAAAGCGAAACGCAACCAAAAAACAAAGATGCAAGTCTGCTAGCCTGCTCTCGGACCTATAGGAGCTAGCAGGGATGATTCACTTGGGTGGAAGTGATACTCTGCGCATACACAGAGGCCCTCTTGGCTTTAATACGATCTCAGGACTGGCTCTCATTAAGCCCAAACACATTCAAAGACAGTGAACTCTGTCGACGGTGACTGAAACATGGTTTTAATTATGTTGGTTGCAATTATTGTGACGTACTTCCTCGATGCCCCGATCCTAACAGGGTTCGTTGTGGGTAGATCCAGGTGAGTAAACTGGATTTTACTTTCCATACAAGTATGTTAGGATTTCAGGCTTGTTGAGCAGTTTTAAGCTTGTTTACTTAGAAGCAAATAGGAAGTCAATGGGGCTTACTCAAAGTATCTGAGGTTTACTCCATTAAACTTGTTTACTCCATTAAACTTGTTTACTCCATTAAACTTGTCTAGTAATTAATGAATAAATACACGGAATGCCATTAATAATGCAATATTCATAATTCAATCCACACTAATAGTTTAAAGACTATGGACCTGAATTATTGCACGCTGAAGAAGAAAGCTTCCATTTTTTCTCTAGTACAAAAATACGCGATTGACTTCGAGAAAGGCTGTTTGTGGTTGAGCTGGGTTTATTGTCCTTATTTTAAAAGCATGCACGGAATCTTTCCGGCGTAAACGGGTAGTTTATATCCATATCCAAAGTTCCCGGATGTTATGGGCTTGCTTGCGATCCACAAGCCAGTTAAATTTTCTTTATTTTAATTAAGCCAACCCGAACATTTAATATCGTGGGGCGCTCTCCTCAGAGGCTATTTCAAATGAACGCCAGAAGTTTATGTAAACATATGTAGTATCGTTTACCCATTTAAATTTTTTGCATGCATATTAGAAAAAACGGGACCATGTCTTTATATTGCCTCATCCCCTCCCAGCTCTCACCCCAACTGGTTGCCTTGAAATGGTAAGAAATTGTACTGAACATTCAAAACAATGTTTTTAAAAACCACGAACGGCAGAAAAGCGGGATGTACTTTTTTAAAAGATGAGAATAAATAAGATGAGATGTTATATTAGATGAAGTGCATTCCACTGAGATAAATTGGATTTATGGTCTCAGGAAAATCCTTAAACCGGATTAGATTTAGGATTCTAAACACATGGAAGTGAACCGCACGATTTCCAATCCTTACTCAATTATTTATGCTTAGGGTTGCATAATTGAATGTATTTAATAAATAGGCCTCCACCTACTCCTCCGGCTTAACGGGACTGTGGATCTGCCCTACCATCTTGATACTCCAGTCCTAGGATCTCTGGAAGTAACTTCCTTTGCTCCGCAGGTAGTGAGGAATTGTTGGATGCCACACGATAATTTACCTAGGAAATGAACCAATAAAGCAACTCACTGTTGCACACGGAGGTAAAAGAGCAATAAAAGTATGCTTAAAGGAAGCAACCAAGGAAGCTTTCAGCGCGGATTCTGAGTTATAGTATATGATAAATATTTATATACCGCTTTTCAACAAATGTATCCCAAAGCGGTTTACATAGAAATGAATAAAGCAAATAAATAAATAAATAAATAAATATGCACGTTGCGATGCACATTCTGACTTTAAGAGGCGTAAATATTATATTTATAGGAGACTGTCCACCATTTCATAAGACTTTATTTTATAATACACGATGGTTGTTTTTTTTTAATTATTATTTGTGGTTGGGTTTTTTTTTTTTTTTTAAGTCACTCATTAAGCAGCTCGCCTACTTTTTTGGTTTAATCATTACGAAGTGAGTACTTCTAAAAGTCCATTTTCTACACAGGTGGAGTCACAATTGAACTGCGGGTGTCATAACCTGCAGGATAGGAGCGCCGCCATGCCAGACTGTTTTGTTTCTCTCTTTTTCTATTTGTCGTGTTGCGGGGGAAAGAAAATGAATAGCCAAGGAGAGGGAGGGAGGGAGGGAGGGAGGGAAGGAAGGAAAGAGGGAAGGAGGGGGTAAAAGTCCCGTTCTCTATTTCTATTCTGCAGTAATAAAGAGCTTGGCAAAAAATCAAGACACAACAGCAGCGGGCGACGTTTCGAGCCTAGATCTGATGCAGGTCGCGGCCTCCTGCTTGGACGTTAATTCATGAATCATGAAGGTCACAACACCAACATACGGCAAAGAAAGGCGAGAAAGTCAGTCGGGCAAAAAGAACAGAACCAAGCGCGATATTCTATCCCCAAAGATTAGATCTTTGCACGTTGAACAGGCCCTCCTTTGACTTTCGCTCCTGGGGGCCAGCTGGGAATTCTCATTCAAAGCTTAGGGACTCCACTGGGCCAGTTTCGAAACCTCACCAACATCTGCTAAACATACTCGTGGGCCTGATCCTCAAATCTAGGCGGAGATTTATGCCGTTAGCCACCCCAAGGCTAAGCGCGTCCGCATGAGGAAACGTGTTTGCTTCGAAGTCAGGTGGGCCCGCGGGCTTCCCTATCGATCTTTTTAAGACTGCAATCTTACTTCCACCTGTTTCACTAGGGCTCGGGGGAAGGCCCTCCACAGATCGCTCCTAGAAGTGGGGTTAGGGTGTTTTAGTCCCTCAA
Source organism: Hemicordylus capensis (assembly GCF_027244095.1). NCBI lineage: Eukaryota > Metazoa > Chordata > Lepidosauria > Squamata > Cordylidae > Hemicordylus > Hemicordylus capensis. Next base: position 90,991,743 of record NC_069659.1, on the reverse strand, counting down.
GCCACACCTCTCCCTCACTTGATCCAGGCCAGGCTGAGGTCACATCTTACAATTCCAGCCACCAAAACAGAAAGAAATTAAATACGGTTCATACATTTGAAAATTCTAGATTTTACGTTGAAAGAGATGAAAAGTCTATGCCGAAGGGGAGAAACATATACAGTGTGACACACTCTGTAAATGAATATATTAATACTTCAAAACATAGCACCTGTGTTTGTTTCAGTTTTGAGAAAGCCGCAAGTGGGAGAACGCAGCTCGTTTCTGTTTGGGCCAGCCGTGAGGCTATTGCTGCTGCCGGTAGCAAATGCCTACTGATTTCAAGTGGGGTCCAGTTTCCAAGTCAGGGCATTAAGGGCTCCACCAGTTTATGTTCTGTTTACAGTCTACGGCCCCTTCCAGAGAGAAATGCCTTAAATCGGGGGAGGGAGAGGAGCCAGGGAAAAAGCAAAGGGGTTTGGGGTTGTTGTTTTTTTAAACCCGCTGAGTTCTTTTTCAGAGTTGGTTTTGATGAATGCCAAAGCCAAGTCAAGTTAGATTTTGTTTCCATGAGATTGAGAACTGCTAACGGCACTCTCTTTAGAGGTGCCTCTTATAGTAAACAGCTGGTTTATGGGGAGAATGAGGAAGAACCGTCACAAATATTTGGTAGCAAATCCATTCCTGTCCAGAGGGCTTTCCTTACTCTGGTATACTCAGATCTCCAACTCTGGAGGGAACAACTGAAATTAAAGTCAGAAGCCTCTCCTTCTTAAGGCACGTCTAGCAAGCACTAGGAACTGTGCCACTAATAAATCCGATTACAATTATGTATAGCTCTAAAGGGTCTTTTTCAGCTCTGTTTTGAAGGGCCGTAGATATTTATTCACAAGCACGGTCAGAAATGACTCCTCTTCTGGATCTAATCTGACATTGCCCTACACACTGTTCTGATTCTAAATATTGTCTAGGACCGCGGGAGGAGGATGTAAAGAAAGTTGCTATTTTAAAAAATTCGTTCCAAGTCCGGCTAGTCCACCGGTTAGTGTACTGCTGTCATTTGAACAGAGATGCCATTCCTAAAGCAATCCATAGAAACATAAATGCACCAACGTGATTTCAAATCAGAACACAAACCTGACCCCCCACTTCATTCATTCATGCGTTAATTCATTCACTCACACGTACATTTATTGCTATCCTTCTCAACTATGGCATTTAGTTCATTTTTAGGCGAGATTCCTCAGACAACAAAAGGAAAAATGGATTATCCAAAATTAATTTATTTGTATTTTTAAAATCTATGGAAAATCTTTCCAGCATTTACAATCACATTGTGTAAGAATATTCGAATTGTACACAGCTGCACTCTGTGATATTTTCTTACACATATTACTTTGCTATTAATAGTACATTCATTTTATTGATGCAGAAAGCTTGTGCAGACTGGTCCTATGCATATTTACAGAAAAGTAAGTCCTCTTAAAATTAAGTAAAACGTACTCCCTAGTTTGTGTACCTAACTTACACATACACTGTAGGTTAGCCATCTTTTGTAAGGCAGGGGCAATTTTTATTTCTTCTGGGCCTTCAATTAAAACTAGACATTTCCCACATATTTTCAAGGCCTTCTCTGCAGTATATGCAATAATACTTACACCTCCAGTGGGGATCTTTTTTTTGGTGGGGGGGACTTAATTTGGATAATTTGATACATTCTGGGAAAACTAATTGGCAGTGAAACTAACGAAAAACTACAATCCTCAAACTTGCACCACTTAACTTTATGAAATGTGGAGGTCATTCACACAATCATAAACTGTGTTCTAGGGAGCTGGGTGTGTTCCCAATGTTCTGTTGTGCAGAAGCAAGGTAAGAGGAAAAGCTGGGTAGAAGGGATTGTGTGGAAGCAAGGTAGGAGGGAAAGCTACCCAGGTTTTCTTCCTACCTTGTGTCCACACAATCACTTCTTCCCAGGTTTTCTGCCTACCTTGTTTCCACACAACTTAAAATTGGGAGCACACACAGTTCCCAGACCTGGGTAGAACACAGTTTTTGATTGTGTGAATGACCTCCTGGAATCAGCAGCATGAAGACTGCAGTGTAAATAGTCTTAAAGCCTAGTATTTTGACAACAGGATCCAACTAAGAAAGGAACCCAGGAGCTTTTAACCTGCCCTTTCTTACCACATCTTCTTACCAGCATGTCTCCCCACCAGACAGGTCAAACAAGTGACAAAGAGTGGAGATTTTGCCTTAATTAATCACCTAGATAATATTAACCACCACGTAAATCCACGTCTCTCCTTCGCCGGGCGTTATCAAGACGAGTCCCGCAATTGCAGGTCTGGTTGCTGTTTCCTCTAGAAGCAGCAGATTCTAGAATAAACAGCCCCGCTGCATTTTCCCAGCTTCTAGAATAAACTCCACTGCATATTTTCTGATGGGCAGGAATGACGCTTATTTTTCGGGTAATAGGCTGTGATGGTCTTTTTAGGCTATCGGATCCATGCATGCTTTCCTAGGAGTAGGTCCTATTAAAGTCCCACCGACTTATTTCTGAGTAAACATGCCTGCAATCTCAGCATAAAGAAGCTAACCACCAGAGAACAAAGCGAGGGGCGAAGGTTTGATGGGTTTACCTGAACAAAGCCAAATGGGTAATGGGCTGAGCGGGATACAGTCCCAGATCTATGAGACAGAGGAATGAATTTCTGTGAGTACAGATTTGTTACCTCCTACTCTGTCACTATCTTGTCCTACTCACAATCGGGGTAGTTACAGTGATATGAGAGTGGATTTTATGCATTATTTGTTTTAAATTCATACTTGTCAGCACGGAGGGAGAAATTTAACCTACATTAAGAATTGTCAGTAAAACACGAGTCTTGGTAGTTATTTCAGAGGCATCATCATCATCATCATCATCATCATCATCATCATTGATTCGATTTCTATACCACCCTTCCAAAAATGGCTCAGGGCGGTTTACACAGAGACATAACAAATAAATAAGATGGAGCCCTGTCCCCGAAGGGCTCACAATCTCAAAAGAAACATAAAATAGACACCAGCAACAGTCACTGGAGGTCCTGTGCTGGGGGTGGATAGGGCCAGTTACTCTTCCCCTGCTAAATAAAGAGAATCGCCACGTAAAAAGGTGCCTCTTCGCCAAGTTAGCAGGGGTTTAATCCGCAGCTGAGATCTTTAAGCACACACTTATCTAAGAAAATGTCCCAGTGAAATAAACGGGACTTATTTTTCCCCAGATACATGATGTGTGTAGGACTGTGAAGTTATCTGGAAACATTTCACTGAAACAAATGGGATTTCTCCAAATAAATATGCTGATGACTGGACAGGGTGGAGATGCCCCAGCCCAAACGTTTGAGGAGTTCCTCCCTTATTTTACTGAGACCCACTCCTCTACCTATATTTTCAACTCCCAAAACGTTGTTTTCTCCCCGCTAAGTGTTTTTCCTCTTCCCGCCAGAAATGTGAAGTGAGGAGTTGTTCCTCAAGCATTCCCCTCCCTGTCTTCACCTCTGGGACTGGAGATGTGCTTTTTTGCGCTTGCCTAAGGAGACTTAGCTGAACTTCGAACTTCTCAGAAGATTCTGGGATCTCGCTGGTTATCCTTAAGCAAATCTTCCAACACCTTTGGTCGGAGTTAATGTAAGAACCCGCAGATTATAAAGGTAACAGAAGCCAACGAAGCAGCAGCCAAGTGATCTGTATGGCAGGGTGAAGTCCCATGAGACTACTCTCATGAGACTTGAATGAGACTACTCAGTCTCAGAATTGTCGCAGGCGATCAGCATGTATTTCTAGAGGAAGACTGGAAACTGGAGCCTGCCTTTATTAGGGAGTGAAAAAGGGCTTTAGTGGTGGGTGTCCCATTCCCAACTATAGCTAGCGCTTGATCAAATATAAAAGGAACCCCTTCCAGGCACCGGTCATGGAGAGACCCGCCAGGAACATCTCCTCCCCCAAATTCGGCCAGACTTCCCTACCAGCAGGAATAAGCGAGGCAAAGTAAACTTCAGCTGATTTCAACAGAATTTGTAGTCCTTCCTCCCCCACCCACCATTTGGCAGATCCTAAAACAATGTGTTCTTTTAGGCTCAGGATAGCAATATATAATATTTTAGCGTGTAAGTTCCTGGGGCAGAGACTTCTCGACTTCAAAGCAACATGTACAAATAATAATAGTGGGTGACATATAGAGCAAGGATGCACCAGTGCAGAGAGCAGCCTAACAGAACTGCCCAACTAATTGCACTGGTGCAGCAGGGAAGTGGCAATTTTTGAGGCCTTCCCCTTCCCCAGAAAGCCCTTTGTGCCTCCCGAAAATACGCCCCTGAGGATTGCACAGCCATTGAGGACATATTTTCAAATGGCACAGAGGGCTTCCTGGAGAAGGGGACTCAAGAACTGCCATTTCAGCGCTGCATCAGTGCAGTTAGTTGGGAAGTTCTGTTGTTGTTGTTGTTGTTGTTGTTGTTTTGATTTCTGTACCGCCCTTCCAAAAATAGCTCAGGGCGGTTTACACAGAGAAATAATAAATAAATAAGATGGCTCCCTGTCCCCAAAGGGCTCACATTCTAAAACATTCTGTTAAGCGTTCTCTCAGTGCACCAGTGCATCCTTGCCTTGTACGTCAGCTAGAAGTAGTAGTAGTGGTGGTGGTGGTGTCATCCAGCGCTTGTAGCCCACTCTAAACCAAGTTAACTTGGAAGTAAGCCCAGCGAATTTTAGTGAGGTTTATCAGAATTTTGACCTTAAGGAGAGAGTGACAATACTTGTCAAAAACGTGCTCAGCCGGAGGACCTGCACAACGCCGTGACCTATTCAAAGATTTCGAAATCTCCTTTCACAGGTGAGTGAAACGTGTGCTAAAACGTGTGCCAACGGTTTACAAAAACAACCCAAGAAGGTCTAATTTTCTGTCTCTGTGATTGGCCAAAGCGTAAGGCGGAAAATGAAAGGGACCGAAGTGGCCTGCTTTCCAAAATCGGAAGGCAGGGATGGTCGGAAATGCGGGGACCAATTCACTCAAGCGAGTAAGCCAGTCAAGTCGCTATTCGCCACCCGCGTTAGTCTGATGACGGCTGTTTTGGGGTACGTGCCGAGAGATTCCTGTCTATCAGCCGCGTAGTGAAAGCTGGGGCTGCTTGCGGGGGGCTTTTCCTTCTTGCAGGCAGGTGGGCTTTAAAAAGAAACAACCGCAGGGAACACTCGTTTTAAGCCACCCTGCTGGAGAATGGGAGTGAGGGGAGCTCCTCTTTCAACGCGAGAGAACATTGCTCCACACGATTAGCGAGGCAGCTGTCTGCGGCGCTGGGTGGAACTAATTATATCTCCTGCTGTCAGTTCAGCCCAACGAGATTCTCTACTGCCGCGCGGTGCTCGCATTTGTTTACAGCGGCGGCTAAAACGCACAAAGCGCGCTGCAGATTGTGTCCATGTCAAAGCTCATGTCGGGGATGCAGCGGAAAGAGCAGCTGCGGGAGCCGGGCAGTGGTGGTTGGGAAGGACAAGCGAAATCAAAACGCTTGTGGAGAAACTGCAGCGAAGTCCACAGCGGGGAGGCAAAGTGTTAATTACCTTAACGTGTATTCCTAAAGGCGATTTGGTGCCACTGCCATCAGTGAGCTCTAATAACCTCGAGTTGAATTAAATCTGCTTCAGATTAATTCTAATTTTAACATTTAACATTTAACATTTAAGATCAGAATGTAAAGGCAAGTACATGCAAACTGCTTTTGCGCCTGATTGCTGACTGGCATTCCGATCAGATCCGGAAGACAGAGACTCCACTCATTTCAGCGGGGTGTATTTTTAAAGTAAATACGTTTTATATGACGTTTATATTAAGATAATATAAAAGAAGATGGTCAGGGGTTTGGGGGGGGGGAAGGTCTAGAAAAAAGGGACCTGGCTCTAGAGAAAAGGAATATAAAAGGGAACCTAGAAAAACAAATGGGGAAAGGTTGAGAGAACTAATTTTGTTTGGCCTGAAGAAGATTGAGGAGGGCCATGATAACATTTTCCAAACAACTGAAGGATTGTCACAAAGAAGAGGTCAAAACTTGTCCTCTGCTTCCCCAGAGGGCAGGGCTAGATCTAATCGGCTTGAGTTAAAGGATCTCAATGGTAAGAGGAGTTCGACACTGGATCCAATTATCTGGGGGTGGGGGGAGAGGTGGGTTCTCTCTAGTTGGAGGTCCAAGTAGAGGTGAGGCAGCCATCTCTTGAGGATTGTCCAGCTCTGGATTTCTTGTATCAAGCAGAGAGTTGGACCAGATGGCCTATAGCAAGGCCGAAACACTGCGATTACATTATTGTCTGCTTAGCATAGCAGCTTCCACTCGGATCCTAAGTTCACTAAGTGCAACTGAAATGTGTTGGACTTATTTTCAGTTAAGTGTTTGTTTACTAGGACCTGCTTTGCTCAATGGACTTTGGAACCTTTCCAGTAAACAGGCACAAAGGAGAAGCAAGACCCATAGGAATAAAAATGTGGAAATTATTTCCACATCCCCCTTGGATATTTTCACCTCTATTTCACAAATTTACTTAAAAGGAAGTGCCATTGATGTATCTGGCTTGTTCCAGGGCAGTGTGATTAAGCTCCGGGTGGAGCTTCCAAGCACTTTGTGAGTCGAGACTTGTGCATGGCGTTCTTGCGCGCTTACTAAGCGCGACTTTACTAACAAGATGATAGGATTGCTCTTCAGGCATATCAGCACGTCTTAACTTTGTAGGCCTTTTCTTTTTAAAATTCTTGACTTGCGAATAGCCCGGACCTCTGTTACATTTTGTAGCATAGCCGAGGGAAATATTAATTATTACAGAAATGGAGAAGTGCTTCCCCATTCAGGGCAGGCGGCAATTACAAATATGCTCGCCTAGTTCCATGGACTTCAACAGGATTCCGTTATAGTTAAATGGATTGTAGATTGTAGCCTGTTTCTTTTTCATCTCTGATTTGTTCACTGATTTGTTCACACAAAAACCCTGTCAGGTAAGCCCATCCATCACTTCGATGTTAAACACAATCCAGTAAAGAAAGCACTGTTGAAAATATTTTCAGGACATGCTTTTAGTGGCAAGGCGCAATCTTAAACTACAACCTACTACTCCAGAGAAATCCTATTAAAATAAAGGACATTGCCCCGGACCATCCCCGGGACTTCATTTCAGATCCCGAGAACAAAGAAGAATCTCGGGTCCCAATCCACTGCCCCTTGGATGTCCGTGGGAGGACTTCCTCAAGGTATTTAGTTGGTGGTATAAATAAAAATGCTATTTCCCAAACGCTGCACACTGAGTCCTCGTTTTGGGATGGGGAAGTTTAGAGCCGGTTCTTTCTCAAACCTTGAGCCTCGCTGTCAAATGAGTTAGACCATCAGCCCGTCCTGGCTGGATCAGGCCAAAGGTCCTCCATCTAGCCTGGCTTTCCCTTTCAACTAACTCCTTCTGGAAGCGAGCTCGGCATCACAAAGGCACACACCCAAGCCTCTTCCCCTGACTGGCAGCGGGGCAAAAAGAGGCGAAGCAGCTCCCTCTGCCCCCGCAGGCGCTCAGGTCGGAGGACTCACCTTCTGGGAAGACGGCTCTCATCTTTAGGTAGCTGGTGGTGAGGCGGATGATGGACGCCTTGTCGAGCTGGGAGGTGATGGCCGAGGGCAGGGGCAGCAGCTTGGCCAGCTCGTAGAATTCGCCATTTTCCTTCTCGCGGCGCGTCTTCGCGGCATTCTTGGACTTCTCCTTCATCGCGGCTGATGCAAGGCAAGGAGGAGGGTGTCACTGGCATAGTAGACCCCGATCCTGCTGGGTGGCCGGGAGCATGGACTTTGACTCGGAGTTGGCCGCAGAGTCCGGGGAGGCGCCGCTGGGTTAACTCTTGGACCTCTCGCGCCTTTCAAGGCCGGGGAGTGGCAAAACAACAAGCCAAACCAAAACACCAACAACACACCGAAGCCTCAGGCGGCCAAGATTTCGGCTACGAGAAGGTCGGCAGGCCCCAAGATGAGATGCGTTTCTTCCGTAGAAAAGCCACCCCCAAAGGGCAGCGACCAACCCCTTGCTCCTTCCTCCTCCCGCACTTGCAAAGTACATACAGTCTCCAAATCAAGGTCAACGAATCAGGGAGCGATTGGGAGGGGAAGAGCCTCCTTCCCTAATTCGGATCAAAAGGAGCTGGCCCCGAAAGGCCAACGCAAAACTGGGAAATCGCAGCAAAGCAGCAGGAGGTAAATAAACGGAGTTCCGCAGACAGGCGCTTCCTTCAGACAAAGTCGGAGTCTCGCTGAATTGGATCAAGGCGAGTATTTGCTCGCCGAGAGGAATTGGTGCTCGCCTCTCTCGCCCCCCCTCCACCTCCCTCCTTAGCACGTGTGTACTCACTATGTTTATTTTAGACCCCTTCGGGCCAAACTGGTCTGTTCTGTGCGCGTCACACAAAACCTTCACGCCCCTCCACTGTGGGAGCAGCTCAGCTCGTTCCGGCTCCAAACTTGTTCCTCTCTGCAGCAGTGAGGGAGAGTCCCATTAAAGGGGATCCATTTTCCTCCGAGAGAATCGGAAGCCCAAGCCACCGGCTCGGGGTCGTGGGCAGCTTCTGTTGCTTCTCGCCCTAATATCGCACGCCGAGCCAGGCAATTCTCCCCAAGGCGAGCCAAGTTCACCGTGCCTTCTCCCAGGTTCCCAAGGAGCGCGCTTCTCTGTCGAATCGTAGCCACACAGAACCGACCAGCAGCAACATCTCCCCTTCTTGCCCAGCCTCCAGGCCGTCCACGCTCCAGATCCCCCTTCAGAGTTCTGGTATCATCTCCTCTGGTTTGCAAGGCTAGACAAGAAGCTCTGAAGCGGCGGCTGCAAGCGATGCGAGGGGAGGGGAAAGCGCGCGGAGTGACGTGTCTGCCAAGGGCAGCAGCAGCAGCGCCATCCAAACCACCCAAAGAGAGAAAAGGCCCAATTAACACTAGGACTGGGGAGGGGAGGTGATGCGGGGACGGCTGGCTGGGGGAGTACCTTCGATCATTCTCAGACTGATCATTCTTCTCTTTATATTCCGTTCCATTATATTCTGATCTAACGCTATATGGAGCCAACATTGTGAGTATCACAGACAGCCTGCTGCATCCACAAGCCCGTTAAGCTTGTATCTCAGCCGTCTGACATCCCCTATTTTTAATACCCATTGATTCCAAAAACATCACTTCCCTTTTTAAGGATTGCCCTAAAGCCTGTTGAGAATTGAACTGATTTGTAAGGAACGCACTTGGAAGTGAGCGCGACTTAAATCCACGGGATTTCACTTAAGATGAAGAGAGGGAGGAGAGGAGAGGAGAGGAGAGGAATGCTGGTCTTGTGGTAGCAAGCATGACTTGTCCCCATAGCTAAGCAGGGTCTGAGAAAGATTCCTGCCTGCAACCTTGGAGAAGCCGCTGCCAGTCTGTGAAGACTGGCAGCGGCTTCTCTCTCAGCCCTATCTTGGAGATGCCAGGGAGGGAACTTGAAACCTTCTGCTCTTCCCAGAGCGGCTTCATCCCCTGAGGGGAATATCTTGCAGTGCTCACACATCAAGTCTCCCTTTCATATGCAACCAGGACAGACCCTGCTTAGCTAAGGGGACAAGTCATGCTTGCTACCACAAGACCAGCTCTCCTCTCTTTTAACTCAATGGGATTTACTCCGGAGTAACCATGCCCAGGACCCAGCTGTTAGTTTCTTAATCCGCAGTAATATTCCTAGTCCCTTATTTATTCATAACCACAGAGCACTCTTGAGGTAAATGCGAACAATCCTGAGATTTACTTCCAGGGGCACCTCTTTAGAATCAGTCGGCAGGCTTCTCTCTTCTATGCGCTGAAAGGGCGGGTCTAACAGCACTAATTAATTAATTCCAGGGGGGGGCTCTTTTTTGCCCCACTTTCCCTCCAAGGATAGATGGCTCAGGCACTCTCATGTGATCCCCCGCCAATTTCCTTTTGCGTTTTGACTGCAATATCTCGCGGAAGCGGTCAAAGTGCCGCTTTGACCAATGGGGGCGGTGGGGCCAGCGCCGAGGACGCCGCGGTCTCCTGGGAGACAGCGGGCGAGGGAGGGGTCTGAGAAGGGAGGCCTGTTCTCTTGCTCGCCTGCAGCGCTCGCCTCTCCGGGGGCCGCTGCTGACTTCCCGCGAAAGTTCGTGGGCAGGAAAAGTCACACGCGCCAGGCGACGGGCCCCGGGGTGGGTCGCAGACCGAGGCCCACGAGGCCCAGCCCCGCCATTTGCTAAGAAGCAGAGCCGCCCACTAGAGCGCCGAGGGCTGGCTGCTGCTGTGCTGCTGCTGAGCAGGGTCTCACAGTTCAGTTTGCAGAGGAGGACGGAGCCTAAGTTCAGCCAGGCTCCCTCCAAGGGAATTGTAGGTGCGGGAGGCGGCTCTGGAATGGAATGGTAGGCATTATTGCTCCCCAGATACAACGTGTCCCCCACCCCGAGTTCGGGGTTCAGATTCAGAACTTTCGGACCGGCTGACATGGGGTGGGGGAATCCACCCCACCCTCATTACATCAGCTTTCCCAGTCTCCTTCACAAATATAAGCCCTCCTCCTGTTCTCCACGGCTCTGGGACACTCCCCATACATCAAGGGGACCACATCCCCTCATTTCCTAAAGAAGGGAATCCGAAAGAATCCTCGATCCTAAAGAAGAGATCTTACTTGATTGCCAGATCCTATCTTGAAAGTCAAGTCCGTGGATATCTATAAACCCTGCAGGCCTATGCTTGTCTACTCGGTCACTGGTGTCACCGAGTTCAGCGGGCCTTACTCCCAAGTAAGCATGTACAGGATTACAGCCTTGTTTTCGCCTTGAATACGTTTGGAAGGTTCTGCTCCATCTGCACCCAGTCCTAAATGTTCGATAGATATGTTAATATTTGCTCCACGTGTATATGCCTAGGCGTTTTAGAAATACCCACTTAATTAACCAATCTGTGTAGTTAGGGGTTGGGTAGTCGGGTTAGATTCAGCCCGACTGCCTGGGAGTCAGTGGCATTGCGGGCAGCTCTCTTCTGGGCTCTGTCCCATGACTGGCCGCTGCTACTCCTCCTTTATGAATCCACGGCCTGGCTTCAGCAGGAGGGTTCCTCCGAGGTATCTGCTGAAGGCAGCGAAGGAACCCGAGGAAACGCAAGTCCCCACCCGCCACCCCACTCCGCAAGGCCTAAACACGTCCCACTCAGTCCCACTCAAGGGTTAACCAGTGGCGTTTGCTTTCAAGTAAGGACGTCCGACTAGCTAGGTTGGCGTGCAGTGGAGAGAATCACAAGGGAACCGAATTGTCCCCAGTCTGATTTCGCGGTGCCGCTTCAAGGCCCTAAGAGTGCCAATTCAGCAGAGCGGCACTGAAAACCTGGCCTGAACGAGAAGCGAGCGAAGTGCCGTCCAGGGACTCCCTCGACAACATCTTGATTGCTCCAGCGACCCCCGCAACAGTATCTGCTGCCAGGGGTGTAGCTAGGGGAGAGAGGACCGTGTTCACCCCCTTCCCTGGCGGCCTCTCAGAGTGAGGGAAATAATGAAGAAAATACGGAGGGACGGAGCTGGGGGGCCCTCCGGAGCTTGGGGGTTCTTCGAACCCCTCCGCTAAATTATAGCTACCCCTGTCTGCTTCGATTAGCTGTGATCTGGAGCTAGCAGGTTTTGTTGAGATGCAACTTCTGGGTAAATCTGTGCAGAGCGGCAGAGCTCTTTCTCAGCAGGGAGGCGGGCTGTTGTTCAATGCGCACCTGGACATAGACTCACAACACATTGTCATTGCCAGCAGAAGTGTCTCTGCTTGTGCATTTCCAGCCGTCTCAGACCGAGGGAGTCCCACTACTTCATCCACACACTCGCAAACTGCAGTTTAATACATCGCAAATCTCTTGTTTCACTCATCCTCCTTTCGAGGGACTAGGACTCTCTTTGGAGAATTCAGTATGTTCAAGTCACTTATCTGAAACTAAGTCCCCTCGTTCTGAGTACACCATGCCTAGGAGCGGGCTCTTCGGGACAGGCAGAAGGTGCCGTGGTTAGCCTGCACCCTCCATCCCCAACACAAGTGCTGCTGCGTACTTAGGATGCTCTTCAGTGAGGGAGAACAAAAGACCGCCTCGGTGGATTGAGGGTTTGGGGCGAAAGGCAGCCTAACAGAAATCAATCCGACGTCTTTGCCCTGCAACGGAGTTTAGGATGCCAAAACCTGGATGGACAAGAGCGCAGAATTGTAGGTGAGAAAGGGAATGACAGCTGCACCCCAACCCCCGCCCACCACCATTTTATTGCTAGTGAGTCCCACTGAGATCCAAGGAACTTGCTTCCATGTAAACATACTGCGGGGGCTTCCTCACGCCTCTCTGCCTTAACTAGTCGCAATCGGACGATGAGAGATGAAGGAATAAGGGGTTCTCCCTCACGGGAGTGGGAAGCCGACCCAGAAAGCATTTCTTCTATATCTAAGGGAAGGAAGGAAGCAGAGGCCGAGTCACAGATCTGTTAATAAATGCCTTAGACTTGAGTATTTTGAGTTTAATCGGGTTTTTAACCGCAAATGCAGGGACTGGGTTGACACTAATTTGACTGCAGGAAGCTAGCAAAAGTTTTCAGGCTGTTTTCACAAATGGGATTTAAAAATTTTGTTTTTACAATACACTACCACAGCTGTATGAGTTTTCTAGGACTGTCGTGGGAACTGACAATTTACACCGTCTAGAACAAGGGTTGGCAAACTTGGCCCTCCAGCTGTTGTTGAACTAGAACTCCCACCGTCTCCGGGCACAATGTATTTGTGCTTATTGGGCCAGGTTTGCCCACCCCTGCTCTGGAGCAGCAATTCGATTGGGAAATGGGTGGCCTTCCTCTTATTAACCCGCATTAGTCACCCACCCATGGCATAAATAGGCTCGTGTGAAATGTCGTAAAAAGTGACTCATTCCGCTCGCGGAGCATTCATGAAATACTTTTGCGTACTCTTGAGTTTTAAAAGCGTCTTGACAGATTGTAAATTTAGAAGGCCAGAGACGTCTCCCTAACACATCTGGCTCAACCTCGCCTTAAGCACTCCCCTTATGTGCAACCCGAAGTGTTGGAGGTCTCGACTCTGGAGGGGGGGGGTATATTTCCTGGAAGAAGAACAGCACAGATTAGCAGAGAAATACATTCACATGGAAGTAGTCTCTCCGGCTGATGCCGAATTAAGTCACTCCAGCATAGGATCGCCGACGAGGCTGAGAAAAACGGAAACCAAAACGGTTTCAAGGAAACCAGCCACTTAGAATCCACGCAGCCACACTTTGGTACTAGCAGTGGCTGACACCCGGACTAAATTTACTAGAGGAAGTCCCATTGCCATTCAAAGGACACGTTAGGCATGCCTGCCGTGCCTTGTCCAGTTAATTTCAATGGCACTTCCTCCCGTAAATTTCGCCGGGCTGTCAATCAACATCCGCCTGACCAGTCAAACTGGAGCGCTCCGCATGAAACCGACTTCAAGCCGTGGTGGAAGTACACGGGACGTGATCATTTTGAACAGGAACTCTGTCTAAAAGGGGTTGGCTGAGTCGGCCTTCGGACTGCTAGACGAATCTAGAGGTTATGCTGCAAACAAGGGACAATCAGCTCCCCTTCTGAACACTGACCTGACCTGTGAACAGTATTGATAGTCTGACTGCAAGGGTTTTGACGCACGATAGGACAACCCCGCTCCTTTGCTTCTTTGACTATGCCAAAGTATTTTTCAACATGCAAACAAATTCTTCCTGATTCCTATCTGATATATCCTCTGCACACCGTGTCTTAATCCTTCGGCTGATTTGTCCCATTAGCTGCTAGTATCGTAGATTAAAAGCCAAGCCACAATTGGACATTTTCAGCCTCTGGTTTCCTAGGTGAGTAAGCGTTGCGATCTGTGTTACTTGTTGCCCCAATTTCGGGATCAGAGCGTTCTGCCCCCCCCCATTGATTCCCTGCCATCTGAGCCTGTTCAGAGTAGACATGCGTTGGGGTGTCTGTACACATGCACATGTTTTTGTGTGAATAGCTGTAGGTGTCTTCATTTTAAAAGTGTGGCTGGGTGCAGACCATCTCAAATGCAGGACACACGCCGCAAATGGACGACTGTACCTGAGATGAAGGCAAGTTGTGAATAACTGTAGGTAAATGAGGTTAAGGGAAGCCGTAAACAGGGCTTTGCTTAGAAAGTTAAATTAACTTTCTTTAGCAATAGCTGAAGGATTAATCGAACCGATTGCTGCCCTTAATGTAATATAGGGTCCCTAAAAAAGCGCGCGGATTATGAATGGGTTGGAGTGGGGGGCTGACTTCCTAACCCGAAAATCGATCGGGATGTTAAGGTGTAGCATTCAGACATGGGCTATGATCTAAACTCTTCTTGAGAGACCAAGTGGTAGCCAGCAGGGTGGGGGTGAAACCAACTGGGGGCAGGACACAGAAGGGGCAAAGTGCATTTCTGGGTGGGCAAGCTGTGCCCCACATGTTAGATTTCTGCAAGCGAAATGGGGGCAGGTATGGAGGGGGCACTTGCCCACTCCTGCCCTCCCTCTGGAGGTTCCCTTGAAGGGGCCTGGTTGGTTTCCGAGGCATTTCCTCAAGGGAGAATCGGGGCCAGCCATTAAACTGCAACCCTACTTGGGAAACAAGCCCCTACTTGCGGATACACAAAGCTAGGCGGCCTTGAACAGGCTGAGAACCAGTGGGCACGATCCAAGCACATTGAAGCACGTGTCTCCCGTCCAACCCCTGCGCATAAAGTAAATCTCCCTTTATAAAGTGGGCCGTACAAGTCCCAAGTACACTTGCAGCCTTGTGCATCCACTTGGCCGGCATTTTATCGGACCAAATCCATTAGTTAGTTAATCACTAATTAACTAATGACATACATGCCCATGCCCGCTTCCTGTGGGAACAGACTGCTCGCCTCGTCTCCCTCGCGTTGTTTTCCTACTGTCAGCAGGAAACACCGCATCCCGATGATGTCCCACCAGCCACGCCAGCCCAAATGCTAGCCTTTGAATGGTGCCGATTAGAGCCGCAGTCTGCGGAGCAACTGGCGGCCCACGGCCGGGCAGGAGCTTGCCGGTTCCCTCCAGGTCATGGCCCCCTGGCTGCTGGTTCAAACCCTTTGTCCAGTGGCGGGCGGGGGCACCCATTCCCGAAGAGGAGGAGGGATGATCTTTTTAACAGACGCGGCTGTCTCTGGTCGTCACAAAGCGGACCCCTGTGTCTTAGCAGCGTATATTTCACATCCTCCTCTCCTGAGAGGGTGAAATAAAGTCCACCTGGAAGGATGGCTTTTCCAGTCCTGCTTTGTCAACGCAAACGTGGACGCATCTTTGGATGGCCGGATGTTTTTTAAACAAATCCTTTTTGTCCTAAGGAGAAGGAAACTATAACAGAAGGAAGGCGGGGGTGGGGTGGCGGCGGCGGCGGTGGGAGCACACACAACATTACACCTGAACAAGTAAATAATAATAATAATAATAATAATTATTATTATTTTAAAATCTCCCCGACCCCAGGACTGATTTCCAAATAGAATAGGGAGGTGTCATGCAATTCCGCTCTGAATCCCTAGAAAAGTGAACAAGAGTTGCCAAAGTATCCCCCACCCTCTCAACTCGGGAAACATAAGATATCTTCTAATGATAACGCCCCCTGGGTTTTTATTAGGAAAAAGGGGTGGAAGAGGGAAACAAGGGGCTTTGAAAACAAGGGGCTGTTTTAAACAAGGAAGAGACGATGTTTTCTCCTTTTTAAAAAGTCAGCAAAGAAAAGGGAAAGTGCCACACCGGTAACAAACAACGATAAACACGAATATTTATATAACGCTTTTCAACAAAAGTTTCCAAAGTAGTTTACATAAAGAGAGAAACAAACAAACAAAAGGAGATGGATGGCTCCCTGTCCCCACACACACCTCTGGGTGGATAGGGCCAGTTGTTTCCCCCCGGTAAATAAAGGTGCCTTTTAAAAGCTGCCTCTTTTCCAAATTAGCAAGGGACAGTTAGCAGGTAAGGAGAGAAGGACCAAAGAAAGGACGGTGCAAAAGTAGTTTATTGCTGAAAACAAGTCCCAACGCGTTTCGAAGATATATCTCTTTCTCTGGGGAAAGTATACATACATCAAAAATAAAAGTATACATATATCAAAAATACAAAGCTTCTCACCAACAAGTGACTGTTCATTTTGCCCAGGTTTTCCACACGAAGGGATTTCTTCTTTCCCATATTCTGCGACCTAATCGTATAATAGAGGATTATCTAACCTCTCCCTGACTCTAAACAAGACGCTCTAGGCACATTTCTTGGGAGGTATTTCAGGGATTTCTCTTCCAAGTTATGGACAACCCACTGAGAAGTTCTCCTGCGTGAGTCCCGCTGAAATGAAGGGAAGATGCATAATGATGCAATAATGACAATAGTGATGAAACGCAATCCTCAGGATGCTAGCCTTAGAAGTAAGTCTCATGGAGTCCGGTAGGACTTACTTCCCAGAAGCCAGTAAAAGTACTTGAGGGTCGCTGAATTAAGTCGATTTCAGCGGTCGCGCAGTTCCCTCCAATGTATGTTTACACCGAAGTAAGTCCCATTGTGTTAAATGCAACTTACTCCAGTAAACATGCATAGAAGGGAAGCCTTCGTTTCAGCCCTATTTATTCGGACGGAAATCAGTCCCCTGATCCATCCCAATGGATCTATGCAACTATGCTTAAAATGGAATTCTAGGGCTTCAGATTGCAATCTGAAGATACGCAGTATCTTGGGATACACAATGAAGAATCTTTAGGGGCTAACAAAGTTATTTCAGCATAAGATGGAATTTTTTATTGAATATATTTTGCGTGTTCCCAGTTGCATCTAGAGAGAGGGTCTTCCGAGACCGAGTAAACATGCCTAGGGGTCGATCTCTCCGTGGCTTCAGCCCAAAGCGAATCTTCTTGGGAGGACGTTCCCGAGACTTGCATCCGCGTAAACATGAATGGAAGCGGGCTGCACGTGCGTGTAAAATCGGGGGAACCAGGCTCTTTCTAAGGCCAGTGAAGTTGCAGCATTCAGACGGTGTACGGAGTAAAGCAACTGAAGTCTTTATGTAGGGCTGCTTCAAAGCGACTGTTCTGAAGCCTGCACTTTCTTCTTCCAGTCGCCTTTACACTGGGATAAGCCTCTGAAGGGGAAAGTCCATTGGTTCAAATGAAACTACCGTTGTTCATCTTTGAATTTAATGTTACTCCTCTGAGTAACTAGGTAGCAAATCGGGACCTCGGGTGGGGGTTTCTGTGCCCCAAGGCGAACAGTGTGTGACTTGAGATTACAACTTTCCCCCCTCCAGGCACAGAGGGGGCTGCATATTTACGATTCACCCGCTCCCTCCCCCTCCCCCCCCCCCGGCCCTGCGAAAGCTGATTCCTACAACGCAACAATATCAAGAGGGCAGCGTGAGTCCCAGATGCAGCCAGCTCGCCTGACCCGGGTAAGCTCAGATTTGACCTTCGCATTAACACGTTAAGAGAAGGCAAAGCGAGGCAAAGACTTATGCCGAGAAACGTGAAGACTTTAAAAGTCGGAGGCGTGGGAGCCTGTTTACTTTCCTGCGACTTCTTCTCGTTTTCTTTGGTTGGGAACCCAGGTCTCAATGTAGCCGAAACAATGTTTGTACAAAGCCTGCACAAACAAGGAGCCGCGCTTACACGGCTTAAGAAGCCGGCTTTGATGTCCCGTCCCCTTCCGAACGCGCGCTCCTGGTAGACCTCTCGCTCGCCTCTCTCTTTCCGGGGTCTTCCGCCACACCCCAACTTTATGCTGTGCCTGCTTCTTTCCCCCATGCTGCAGGTTTCCCACCCTCTCTATCTATCCCTCTAATAAACAGACACCAGCCAACCAAACGAGAAACCTTCTAAATTCGAAGCCCTTCCTTTGCATTTGCACGATCGAAATCTGGCCCAGCCCACCCTCTCCCCCCCATCTTAAAAAGCAAAGTTTTCAGTCTAGACAAAGGTGATTAATAAAAAAAACCTAGGGACCAGGTCCTACATTGACTGGGCAACTGTTTCCTGCGGGGTCCTCCTCGCCCCGCATATTTATATCATCTATGTCTATGTCTGTGTCTATATGGACACGATTCAACCAAACGCAAAACTTTCTAAGCCCTATGCTTTCAGCTAGAGAGACTGGAGAAGAAGCTCAACTCCCCCCCCATTAAAATAAACGTGATTTAATGATATAACCCTATATATTCACTCTTACTTGGGAAAGTAAGCCCCATGGAACGCAGTGGGACATTTTCGAGTCACATGCCTAGAATGGGGATGCGTAAGTACTGAACATTGGATGGATCGTGCCCATTCGCAGTGAAGCCCTTCAGCCCGCTCTTGATCCATAAGTCTGTGAAACTGAATCTGTTGGATTTAAGTCGATTGATTCGGCTCGAAGTCAGGGGCCGGTGCTGAGATCCTTCGCATAATTTATTGAAGGCGTCCTATGAAATCATCGAACGCCATTTGTTTTTCAGTAACTGAGTGCGTATTCCCGCTACATTAATGGTACAAGGAGAAGTGACCTTCCTCTTCACGCGCTGAGGGTCGCGATGCCATTTAGAAGCACTTCCTGTCATGATCTGGAAAAGCAGCCCAGACTCAGTAGGACTCGTCGGCAGGAGCAGCAGCTGAGCCGAAGATGCAGCGCATCACTAAGATCGGCCGTGATTTCGCTGAGGCCGAGCACTGCCTTTAATTTCTGGAAGAGAGGTGCCGGGGCTGAAACCCTTCCCCTGAAGTTTTGCTTTTCGACCCGGAGGTTGCAGTCTTGCCCGTATTTACTGTTGGAGGTAAGCCCCATTGAGCTCAGTAGTAGGATTTACTTCCGAGTAAACACGGAGAGGATCGGGCCGTATTCATTCAGTTACAGTGACTGCTGCAATACTATGCACAGCTCCTTGGGAGTAAGCCTCACTGAACGCAGTAAACACCCTTAATAGGATTGCACTGTGTGCTTCTTACGACTTAATTGGGTTCTGTGATTAATGATGCGAAGGCCACCGTTTTAGAAAAGGAATCACACTTATATAGCCACTTCTTCCAGACAACGGAGAAATCGGAATATTTAGGTAGCCACCTCCTCATTCACAACCATATTTATTTGGAAACCAGTCAGTTTCTAAAGGATGGACTTTCAAGTATGTTCGGATATGCATCTAGATAATGGTGGTGATCTCACTGGTTTGCGGAAGGGCCTGGGGTCAGCTGGCATCCTCAGATCCTTTGAGATGGGACTTCCCTGGAATAGAAAGCTTCATTGGAGTTTGAGGGCCATGCTGACAGTTAAGCCTATGCATGCTTACTCTGAAGGAGTAAACACCCCTTTGCTCAGTGGAGGGGCCCCCCAATAAGAGCAAAATCCAGCCTAAGCTAAGTACTTTTTGTTGCCCATTAATATAGGTGGGAGAATGAAGAACCTACTTAAACCTTTCTTTCAGACTCTGTGGGATGTAGAGATGTTTAAGCTGCAACTCACTGAATGATTGCCATCGTATGCCTAACCTGGCTGCACATTTGGCTGGATCTTGCCCTGTATGTGTGCATTGGAGTGTAGGCTCCCATCCAAACCATTACTGGCTAGGAAAATAAGTTATAATGGTTTCCGTGGCATTTATTCCCAAGTAATTGCATTCAGCATCCAAAGGTAGGCAGCTTACTTCCAAATAAACGTGTTAGACAGCAGTTGCCAATACAGACAGTTTGAAAAGGAATCTGATCTTCCCCTTAACGCTTGGGCCTAAGCATATTTACTTGGTGACGGCCAGCAATTTCCGTGGCATTTTCTTCACAACCATTTTAAAGCAAGACTTCTTCTTCTTCTTTTTTTAAAGGGGAAAGATGTAAATGTCCAAGGTGGCAATTTTCTTTTGAAAATATGCCCCATTGCTTCCAATTCTTTGCCTGCAATCAGCGCCCCAGCCGCATCAATGCACTTAGTAAGCCTCTTACGTCTTAACTGGTTTGTGTGCTGAAGCCTGAGTGAAAGGGAAAATAGAAGGCTGAGTTTGCATGGGCTGGAGTCTCTGGGGAAACCCTTCACATATGTAACTGATTTGAAATCCATACTTCATAGGTGGATTGCAGTTCAAAGTCGGTCAAAGGAAGAAGGGGGGGAGGGGAGAGAAGCTGACCAATACTAGGCTGTGACCTCTGGGGCTGAGCCACCAAGTGAGACCTCAGGAATAATGCTCAGGAAATTGCCAATCAGTTTCCAGGTAAGCAAATTGCTCTGCTTGCCTCCTGGGGCAACCTATCTCTGGAGAGAAGTAGGGAGGGGTGGAAGTGGAAGTGTAGCATTAACTGATGTCTGTGTTTCTCTTCCTTTGCATTATGCCGGAACTTCATAAAGCAGAGTAATGTAACCTTGACCTTAGTGCAGTACGAACCTTCGTGTCCAAAGGTGGGCACTAACAGCCTCACTCGATACAGAAGAAGGACTGTCAGAGCTCAAGGATGCCCCTCACTCTCCATTGGTCTAGGCCAGGGCAGCACAACTCAAATGCTCTAGTGGGCCGGAACCATCCTATATTTAGTTACTTGTGGATCGATTCCCCCTATCAATAGACTCATAGTTTTAACCAAGGATAGTGGCCAGAAAATAGATCCCGTCCCTGCTCAGTCAGTGGGGCCCCCTGGAGTGCATGCCAGCCCCAAACAAATGCCATATCCCCTCCCTAAATTGCCATTGTTTTCAGGCTGCAATCCTAGGCATGCTTACATGGGAGTGAACCCCACTTGGTACACCATGGAACATATTTCTGAGAAAGCATGCATAGGATGGCGCCATAAGGCAGTTTCCAGCTCCTGTGTTGCTGCAGGATACCTGGAGGCCAGTAAAAGAGTCCCTGGGGGCCGAATCTGGCCCCGGGCCTTATGTTGTGCAAGCCTGGTCTAGGCTGTAAGCATTTCCCAGACCATCTGATCATGAGGTGGGCTTACAGCCACCTTGCAGGGTGACCAATTTGCAGTGCCCTTTAAAAGCAGTGAATCGTCTGGGGCCAATTCTCTCCCGAAGATGTCAATCCTGGGCTCTGACCTCAGGGATTCTCAGACATGAGCCTTGTGAGCCTTCCTGTATCAAGAGGCATCTTTCCGGTGTCCCTAAGCATAGCTATGATGAAAAGAGGAGAGCTAGGTTGGGGCCTCCTCAGACAACTACTGGCCTGTGGTAGCAAGCACTGGGGAAAGTGCTTTTGGCATTTGTGGCGGGCTGCCAAAAGCTGAATCGTGGCCATGGTATTGGATTAGGCCACGCAGGGATCCTCATTGTTGGGCCCCCAGATGTTCTTGGACTTCAACTCCCACAATCCCCAGCCAAAGGCCACTGGGCCTCGGGATTATGGGAGTTGAAATCCAAGAACATCTGGGGGCCCAACGTTGAGGATCCCTGGATTAGGGCATTTGGGGCACTTCCAGCGGTGCTCCCTGTAGTGCCACCCAATCATTGCTCTTCTGCTTTGAGTCAAAGTGCACCACAGCTTTCACACTAGTATGTTTCTGTGTGCATTTGTAGCCTCTCCTAAGAACCAGAATGCTAGAACTAACTGTCCACATGTATAGCCATTGTGCACCTGTACCGCTGTTTTCAAAAAGTCAGAAAAACTGCATTCATTCATCGACGGATGCTATATAGGTGTGGGGAAAGTACAGGCTAGCAATGGATGGGTAACCTCATGCGTGAGCCCCCTGTAAAAAAAGTGAATGAATGTAGAGCAAAGGAACAAGCTGCAGAGGGTTACAACAGTTCTCAGACCGTGGGGTGGGACCTTGTGACGGGGGTGCAAGTCACTTGGAAGTGGGACATGAAGTTTCAGAGATGGAGAGGAGACAGAGATGGAGAGGCGATGGCGGCAGACAGAATTGGGGGCTCTTTCCTCCCAGTGGCAGAGAACCCCTGACTCAAAGGCAGTGTAGACTTGTTGCTGTTTGCCATTGAAAGGAGCCCTGCTCCCCTGGATTAGCCCATCCCAGGGCGGGAGCCAGTGCTGACACTGCCCCTCACTGGCCCCACCCTCTCCTTTGCAAGCCCAAGTGCTGCCCTCTTGTGGTCAGCTTCAGCAGTTGGAGCGCACTGCTACTGCAGCTGGCTGTTTGCAAGGCGTGTGTGAGGCAGCGTAGAGTGCTGCTCCAGCAGCAGTGTCTGGCTTCTCCTTCACTGCTCTGCTGCTAAGCCAGAAGCAGCTCTTTCCTCTGCTCTGTCTTGCTGTCCGTTAAGCTTTCTCTCAAAGCTGTGCAGGTAGCTACTGGATCTGTGGTGGTGAAGGTCTTTCTCACCAGCTTGAGTTGAGGGCTTTCAGGGTGAGAAAACTACCTAGCGCCATACCTGTGATCATATCTGTCCTGATCCAGGCCCCTTGTAGCTACACCTCCTAAGGTATTGTTGTTGTTCACCGCCTAGAGTCTTTGGAGGTGGCGGTATATAAGATAATCCAAATAAATAAATAAATAAGTAAGTAAGTAAGTAAGTAAGTAAATAAATAAATAAATAAAGTGTCTTGAGAGCAGGGGTGTCCCTAGCATGAAGAAGGTTGCCTCAAGCACAGGTACGGGGAGGCGTGCAGGGCTGGCAAGTACTGGGCCTCTGCCAAGGTGGGCACCACCCCACCCTCTGCTGTCATTGCCTTTCTTTCCCTGCTAGGAGGCGCTGTTCATTTCCGCCCTCCTTGCCCAACTAGGGAATACCTTTTCTTCCCCCTTCCCACTGATTTGAGCTAGGAACACCTCTATCACCACGGCCTGGCTTAGTGGCTTAGTCTGAGTGTCTCTGCCACTGCCTTGGCAGCATGCATGGTCTTCAAGAATGTTGAGCACCCACCTGCCGATAAGTGTGTGTCACAAAATATCTTGGATTACCTGTGCTTGAGGAATTCTTGGAATTCTTGGCCTCTTCACCAACATCTGAGCCCTATAATGACCCTGAGTACTCAGGTGAGTCAGCCCTTTTTCAGGGAGCTCTGATCCCTACCCTTGAACCCAATGACCTCTGAGACGCTGGTCCAGGGGACCCCCTTCACCAGATGATGTCTCAGGGTGCTCACCAGTTGGAGTCCCATAAACCCAAATCCCTTTACTCACACTGACCTTGCTATTGCAACCATTGGACTCTGAATCAACCCCCTCTCATTACACAATACTAATTTGTCCTAGCCAAAGCAGTGCAGCGGAGGCAACCCCTTCCCTGGGCCAATTTGATGTTAATCGTTTATTTTTTCCATGTTTTTAAAGAACACCCCCCCCCTTTGTGTGCAATGATTATGTCATAGGCACATGAATCCTTCTAAAATACAAACACCCTACTAACCATATAGTGGCAATGTTGCACTGTGATCAACTTGATGGGGCAAAGGTCACAGAAAGTTGTTGAAGGATCACAGAATTGTAACACAGCTGCCAGCATCCTGTACAATATGACGTAATTCACTTGCATCCTGCAGTGTTCACAAAATGAAGCCCAGGGTGAATATTTGCAAGATCTTGTGAAGACCATTTTCAAAAGTTTAATGCTGCTACATTGTGATCTGAAAGTCCACCCTCTTTGCTTGAAATTTTCTTGGCATGTGAAAAGTGAAGTGGTTTTAACTGAGCATAGATTGGAAATATTATCCTGGTATGTTGCTGTGCCATTTCCAGTAAAAACACTGAGGGAAGAAGGAGTGCTTGCTCACAACATGAGCATTTTCTGTATTTGCTGAAGACTACTTAAGGCAATGGACTAGAATACTTGCTGTTCAATAAAGGAGATCTTTAATGAACTAATATATTTATTTGCATTTCTGTATGGAGTGTGATATCCACACTCCATACAGTGGAACTGTTGGTGGAACTGTTGTCAGTCTTGACAAACGATATATGTGCAAATAACTTACATAGCCAATGCTGCAATCTCAGTCCAAAATCCATCAGCTGAGTCTAGTTTTGTATTCCAGCACGAAAATATAGTAAAATCATATTATTTTGCTTTAGTCAAATTGATTGTTTCAGTGAGCCTTGGTGCGTGATGAATATTCAGAAAGTATTACAAAATGAGACATTAATATTAATTATCATGAGCTAACATTCACCCTGATTTAGGCTGCAGAGCAATAAATTTGTTTGCTAGTGGGAGTAGATAGTTTAAAAGGTGAAAGCCTTCCATGGGAGCAGGAGAGGCAATATATCAATCATAGGGAGGAAATTTCCGTGCTGAAGAAATAGGAAAAACCTAGCTTGAGAAAGTACACACAAGAGTATTTTTGTTCCATTTGTCTGAAAACCTTTGAACATTATGAAAGTCAATGTAAGTATTTTTCTAAATGATTCTTAGTGACTTATCCTAGTTTTCTTTCTTTTTTTTTACCCTTAGCTCGAATGTACACTGTGACTAATCTAGTGGGAATGAGTAATAGTTCTTTAAGGAATACAGAAGTCTTAATGCAAACTTTTTTCTTTCAATTTATAGTCGCCATGAGGTATTATACAATGGTTGTCATAGGAACTCTGGAAGTCATTTAAATAAAGGTAACCTTCATGACTTCTTTATTCATGATTTAGAAATGATGAATTTAAACTGCTGTTTATACATGATCATAGGTTGATTTGCTGTGTTTTTGTGGGCATTAATAAAGAATTAAATGTGTTTCAGCTTTTGAATTCTCTCCCCCCCCCCGCTGAGGTTGTTCTAATATCCTGATTAAACCCTTCTAAGTGTGTGTGCACTACAATTTTTAAAAGTGCATAATGCAGAGAGACAGCAATTCTAAGGACAAATGTGTGGTTGCCAGGTAGTATTAAAGATGGGCAAATAAAAAGAAAGCATCTAATGCTGTGACTGAACCGTTGGATTAGTGCTGACAATCCCCATAGTGCCATGGGGTGCCTGTGTGTCTGAAACATTTATGGGGGACAATAGCTGAGGTGACGAGGAAAATTACTAAAAGTAATCCCGCTGAAATTAAAAGGACACATTAGGCAATGCCTAATGTGACCTTTTAATTTCAATGGGACAGCTCTGAGTAATTCTCCTCATCATCTCAGCCAACTGCTGCAATTCTGTGCACAGTTAGACTGCTTAAACCCTAGAGAAGTCAGCTGTGCATAGGACTGCAGCCTCCATGAACGGTCCTTGATGTCACCACTCATTTGTTGTAATAGCTGCAGCGTTTGCACTTAGAGAAGCTATATAAACATAGACATACCAAGATGTAGATTATATAGGGATGGTGATTTTCATTCATTGCTGCAATACATTTTTAATTATATAACCAGAAAAAAACACCAAACCAATTTCATTGATAAATTCAGATAAAGCAACAGCAGAAATACCAATAGGGATTTATCCTATCAAGCAATCTCCTGCACTATTTACCACTTTATCTATAACAAAGATATGCCTTTTCCAAAGCCCTAATAAGAGAAAAATATTGATAACTAGGAATCGCTATACTTCTCACAAACTACATTTACAAAATATTGAGCACATGTTGTACAGCATGGCCACATTGATTGTTCCACTGAGTGCAATGACTTTTGACCAATAGTCACAAACCCTTGTCAAGTCCTAATCCCCGCCCCTCCTCCCGCAAATCATGGACCTGTCTTAATTTTCCTTCCTTTTTCTATGTTCCAAATATTTAATAGACATTCCTTCTGTTCCAGTATTATATTTGATTTCCAGTATCTGGTATGTTTGATGTCTGCCAGTGTCAGTACATTTTGGGGGTGGTATCCTGCTTTGCTTATGGTAGCTTCTTCCATTAACAGAGGACGAGTTGTTCTCATGTAAGGCCCCCTTCTGCACACAGAAGGATCCCTTATGTAAGGGCAACTTGCCTTCCGTTCATCGAAGGAACTACTTCAAGTGAAGCGGTGGCTTACATTCTGCCCAAGGGGATGTGGGTGACCTGAGTACTGCACATTCCCCTGCACATGTATAAAGAGTTGCAAGGAGGCTGTGCCACAAGGCAGTAGTGCTCAGTGGCAAGGACTCCATGCATAGCGTTGCATGATGTGCTGCCCATTATTTCCAATGGGTGGCATGATGCACAACTCCATGCACAGAGCTCTTATCCCTGAACACTGTTGCCCTACAGCACAGCTTCCTTGCTGCTCTTTACATGTGTGCAGGCAGGGTCACGGGCTGTGCTCAAGCCACTCATGTTCTGTTGTGCAGTATGTAAGCCAGTATGTTTGTGTCCAACATTGGTAAAATAGTCTTTGACATCTTGTTTTCGTTTTTGTGAGCAACATAATGTGTGAGCTAGTGAATCTTAGACACAGCAACATTTCTGATTAAGAATGCTCTGAAATGTATGTTGGTGGTCACAGGAATTAGAAACTGGTGTGGTTGAGATCCACAGATTACAATTACCTATTTCATTTGCTTAGATAAATGCTGCAGCTTCCACTTCTCCCAGTCCATTCTTTGGGACCTTGGTCTTAGTGTCCACTTTTGCCCATCATAGAGCAGAATAGGTTGAATGATAGATTGATTAAATGGAATCTTTTAAAAACAGTTCATTGCATTTCCTATACAAATAAATGTATGCATATTACTAAAGCAAATGGAAAATACAAATACTGTAGCACATATTGCTAAGTGGTAGCATGAGTAAAGAGTCTATAAATGAGAGCACGTACTGTACATATTCTTAGTCCTGCCCAGTGTAGCTTCAAGATTTGCCATTTGACTACACAAAGGAAATAAAATTTGTATAGAGTAATTTAATAAAAACGCAACTTCCTGAGGGAGCAAATGTTGTTATCAGTTGATCCGGAACAGCCTGACATGTAAACAATGGCTCTCTGGTGTTTATTGCATGCTATTATCTGTCTAAATACTAGGATTACTGTTTCCTTTTGTGTAGCAACTGGTGGTGGTTCTAACTAATAGCCATTATTAGTAGCAGTGACACGTTAATTGAACATTTCTGCTCCCATGTGTGTGGCACACTCCGAGGTCACACAGTGCACCAGAGTTTCATGTGTATTCAATTACTGTAGCATTATGAAGGAATGTAACCTGTCATACATTAAAAAATATCACTCGCTACTCTGTATGGGATAGCTGGTAATGTAAACCAATCAGCTTCCCTGACTTAGTTTGTTTCTTGGATCCTATACAAATTAAGGGATGACGAAGAGGGAGAAAAAGCTAAATGTTGGCTTGCCAGTCTTCAGTCACAGATATGTTGTGCTCCATTCTGTTTGCAAATAGTCACCAATTCCTATTTTATAGAGATTTCATCCTACTAATATCAGAATGACTTGGGCTTATCATGGGGATTCATTCATTTAAGTTTGGTCTTGATAAGCCCACTGTGAGGCAAACATGATTTAGTCCCCAAAGTAGCTTTTTGTTCAAAATGTGCAGCCAAGATCTGGCATTACCATTCTTCAATAAGCAGCACACTGCTGTGATAGTGAACAGTGGCATTCTTACCCCTTGACTTCAGAGTTGAAGTCCAGGGCCTCAACACTCCTTGGGAGCCCCCAAATCCTCTTTAGTCTGTCCTGGGCAGTGTGGTCGCTGTGCCAGGTGACCATGACTGCACAGGGTGCCAGGCACTGAGTGTGATCTCTGCTTCAAAGACAGAGGGGGGAGGGGGGAAAGAAATATGTGGGATGCGTGTTGAAATGTTTCTGCTAATGCATATTTGCCAAAATATACCTGTTTTATATTCTTACATTCTTGTGCTGTTTGTGCCCTCAGGAACCCAAGTGTTTAAAATGCTGTGTGTATCATGATGTGTTGTGAGTGTGTGTAGGGGGATGATGCTTAACTTGTGGGGGTGGGGAGGGGGGATCCAAAGGCCTTTAGGTCTAGGCTCCAAAATGACCTAGGTGCACCACCTCTGATAGTGAACATCTGACAGGATAGAACTGCAAACCCCAGAGTTCAGTTTGTAAAATGTTCAAGAAAAACCTTTCTAGAAGTTACATTCTCTGAACTGGCAGTCCTACCCTTTGATCCTGGTGATCAGTGATGTTAAAGGGGACTGGACTGGTTCAGTTGTGATTAGCTTCAGAGAAATGCAACTTGCACATCACTCAGAGATCCTCTCCTTTATTATTATTTCACATGTCCAAGAGCCAAGCCCTGAGCAAATCACAGTTTTGTCTATCACTGCTCAGCCCACATTGGGAAGTGACATTTTGCAGTGACATGCAAAATCATGGTTTGATCTTGTAATATCCAGTTGAGAAAACCCCTTTGCCCCCAAGAATGGTGAAAGTTGGAAAGAAAATAACAGCAAGTTGTCATGTGGATTGACCCAAACTAACACAAGGAAAATGCAATTTTAATCTAGGATAGATTAAATTTTCTATACAAAACTACACCTTATCAGAGGGAAAACAATTCCACTTTGGATGCATTTTCACTGACACTTTGCTTCTTGAAATACTTCCATTGCTATATGGTTTGTACTTAACCAGTGGTAGTTCAGTACAACATTACTGCTGAGTTCGGTGCTGTTTCTCCTGGGCTGCTTGACAGAGATGGCATGTTTGGGAAGGGAGTGCAATTTCCTTGGCAGAAATAGTGGAACAGAATATCCTTTTCAAAAGCAGTATAACCCACACTCTCTTACTCAGTATAAGGGGATAGCGCACACTATTTCTTTTCAGCCAGGTAACAAAATAAAGAGGAACAGTAGTAGCTTACTCTTCACCGAAGTGGCAGTGTATACAGTACAGAAGTGAAATATGTTTAGCTTTAGAAATCTCCTGCTGGTTGGGAATTTCCTTCCCCTACTGGACAAATGATCAGCCCGCACAGCTCAATTACAGCCGGTGCTGGGCCATAAGGGAGTGAGAGAGCCGCTGTCAGAACCAGAGCAGCTGCGGCTCATTTTCTACCCTTTCAGCTTGTTCATATGGCCCGCTACTGTGATTTGGTCAGTACAAGTGAACCCTAAGTGAGGCTATCAGGGTAATTTTGAAGTTCATATTATTCAGGAAGTCAGACTGAATGAGAAATAGGTCAACTGAGTTCTCAATGTCTATACAATTTCCCATCATCACCTGTGGAATCTATAGCAGGAACACAACTCTGTTTTTAACTCCAGTTTCTCTTTTAGGGCCTTAATAATTTTTCAGCCCACAGTGGACATAGCAGACAGACTATCAAAAAGTGCATTCAAGCCCAAAGAAAATATTTGGTATAGACTGTAGCATTTTCATGGTGGCTTCTTAGGAATGCAAAGCCTAAGGCTCTGCTTAAATCTTTCTTGTAGTGCGCAGGCTTCCCTCAATGTAACAAAAATACATGCACTGCATTACATCACCGATATATTTATACTGCATATTATTCGACAAAATCGGGATAATTGCCTGTGTCTGACTTCCATGTTGTCTTTATGTCTGTGCTTCACAGTACTTAAAAAAACAAAAAAAACAACAACCCCAAGTTCAAAACACGTACTTTCACTTTCTCTCTCTCTCACACACACATGTGCTAAATATAAACACCATGCAGTTTATTTTTACTTTCAGTACACAAAGACATACTGTTTTAATATGCATTCAAAGCAGTAGCCTGAAAGATCAATTATGTTTACTCTGCAAAAAAGAATAAAAATGTATGCAGTAAAGATTTTCAATAGATTCTTTGACAAGACAGACTTAAGGCATTTGGGCATTACAGTGTTTGTCCCTCTCAGACACTTACTTATCACTATGTAGCATCAATGATTATACTTGTGTTAGAACATGCACTTGGCAACACATGCCCATATGAAGCAGCTCAACACTGAAAGCACACAGGAGTTAGAGTGCTGGACTAGGACCGAGGAGACCCAAGGTCAAATCCCCATTCAGCCATGATACCTGCTGGGTGACTCAGGGCCAGTCACTTCTCTCTCAGCCTAACCTACTTCACAGGGTTGTTGTGAGGAGAAACTTAATTATGTACTCTGGGCTCCTTGGAGGAAGAGCTGTATACAAATGTTAAAAAACAAACAAACAAACAAAAAACCCAGTATGTCAGCTCTCTAAACTGCATTGAAGGTAATCAGCCAGTGGAGGCTTGCCCTCAGGGGCATAGCTATAATTGAGCAGATGGATTCAAAGAATCTGCCCCCCCTCCAGCTCCTGAGGGGCCCCCAGTTCCATACCTCCATATTTTCTTCATTAGCTCCCTCACTCCAAGGGGCCACCAGGGAGAGGGGTGACCACAGGCCCCCTCTCCCTTAGCTACGCCCCTGGGAAGACTTGAACCAAATGACACTCCAGGAGCTGGGCTGGAGTCAGGGCAGCTCTTTAGTAAACCAGGGGCCTTCTCTGGGCCCAAATAGCTTGATTGGCTCCTTGTCTTTGTCCATTTCCTCCTTACTATGAGTTGCTCCTTCCCTTTTTTCTGCTGTTTTCCTTTCTTGTAAGCACACTTGGTTTGACAAAGCACTTTGATATACACCTCACAAACTCTGTCTCAGGTTTTGACCCTACCTGCTACAATTATGCATCTTTGACTTTGGATTTCTCTCCTGGTTCTATAGCCCTACTAGTCTCACCAGCTGCTCCTTCATACTTACCTCACATGTCTAAATTGTCTGTGGTCTGCCTTGATGTTCAGTGTGATATTTCAGCTTGACCCTGTCCATATATATATATATATATATATATATATATATATATATATATATATATATATACTCTTGTTTCTTGTCATTATCCAGCATTGCTTGGATTGTGATAATTCATATTGAACAGTTATCGTTTGCTATGTTCTAAAGATAAAAATTTAAAAAGCAACCATTTATTATTTGGAGAGTAGCTGACATCAGGATCAATAAATCCTGACAGGAGCCATTAACATTTTAATGAGTTATTCTGTAATATTGCAAAAATAGGCTGGTAAGTCATGGCCTCTGTGATTAAAGATAGAATTTTCAGCTACTGTAAACACATATTTTAAAGGTTCAGACTTGGAAGATGTCAAGCATCCATCTGGGGGAAAAACGGTTTAAGAATCATGAATAAAGAAGCCCAGAAAGTTATTGTCTCTCTGGCTATGTCATTTAGTGTATATAAAGAAATGGAAGGGTTTTGTTCACTGCAAAAGAGAAAGAAGCAAAGTTAGATGTTAATGATCAATGTCATGCATATTTTAATAGTAAGAGAAATATTGATGATGTTTGACTTCGCAGGACTGGTAATATCTGGCAAGAAGGAAAGATGGCTTTATGGTTGTAAACTGCCTTAAGACTTTAGTAGTGGGCGGCATACAAATATGCTAAACAAACAAACAAACAAACAAACAAACAAACAAACAAACAATAAAAAAGACAGAGCAGCTAGTCATATTATTTATTGTAGAATAATAACCTCCAAATTAAGTTAAACCTTATTTGCTTCCACTTTCAAGGGGTGAATCGGAGACTCCAAGACTGACACCCTCTTTCATTTTTGAATAACAGTCCAAAACAAATCCTACGTAGGAAGTCAAAAGGATTTCCTCCCATGCACCATTACTTGGGGATGTCGTCTTATAATCATTATGATTTGCTTCAAAATACAACTATACAGTATCTCACAGCACATCAGCCTTCTTCTCATGGGATGTTCCTTACATTCAGCAAACACAGAGGAAGGGAGGAAGACTGCTAGCCTGCCTCTGATAATTACATGGTCATGCCCTATAGAGACAGGACATTGGCAACCTCCCTGGGAGACACAATAGCATCAGGAGGCTGAACCAATGGGCACCATCGCTCTCCCACTCCCCATATTTGCTGAATGTGGGGAGAATTTCATGAGAAGACTAACATCTTGTAAACAATGTAAGGACTTTTACTGTCGAATGTACAGTTCATGTGGGAGAAAGAGAGAAAGAAAGAGTCAATATGTGTGTCTGGCTGAAACAGTTTGAACGTACCTCTTCTGCTCTCTGCCACCTTCTCTTTGGATTGGGTACTTAACTGTAGCAAGCAGTGGATGCTGCAGATGGAAATGGTAATGTTCTACCATGAAATATGAGAAAGTAGCAAGCTAAGCTTATGTTAGCCTGGAATGTATTCCCTAACATAAAGTCAGTGGAATGCAGTTGTGCCCAGCGACAAGGAGCTAGGAATGACCAATGTGAAGGAGAGAGCAATGGCAGGGATACCATGCAGAGAGGGAGGAAGGGAGGAGACGTAGCCCCACTCCCTGATATTTCCAACCACAAGGTTATTCCCCAAGAGAATGTATATCTTTGGCAAGCTCACTGGTTCTAAACAGAGTGGATGACTATTATTATAAAGTTGAAAGCATTAAATGGACTTATTACTAGATACACTTTGCTCAGAAATAAAGAGATGTACAGCAGTCTTGTGTTGATAATGTCACTACAGATAGTTGGAGGTACGCTAAAGAAAAGAATAACAGTAAACATGTTTACAAGCAATCGTACCCTAGGTTTTTTGTTTTGTATCTTTGAATGCATCTAAATGGGCCTTTGAGCCTTGCTGAATCTTGTTCTATGCTTCCAAAACATCTTTGCCTCTAACCCTGAAATGATGCTCCCGGCCAGTGGGGAACTGGTTCAGTCAGAAAATATGGCTTCCAAGTCCACCTCTGAAGCACCATCTGCTAATTGCTCACTGCTGCCTTGGATATATGAAATGTCAAGAAGAGATTCAGACTTGGTGTAACTGGCTGTCTTGCTACTGATCATGATTAATTTCTACTAAAAGGAGTTGATGTTTAAAGGGTTCTAAACAGAGTGAATGACTATTATTATACAGTTGAAACAATTAAACGGATGTATTACTAGATACACTTTGCTAGATACACTAATAGTGTTTCACTCCATTTAAAAAAAACAACAACCCTTTAAACATGGAAAGTCTGATTATACAACAAGATATTTGCAATACAGTCCTTTCCATCCAAATGAACCTGTTGTATCTGATGAATGCAAAAATCATTGCCAGCCATGAAAATAACATCACTAATCCATCACTAATCAAAGCTTCAGGGAGAAGAAGAAAGTTTTACAAAAGTCTGGCTTGATGATGTTTCTCTTATTCTTTTATCCATATTTGGCATCAGTACTTGGGCAAATGTCAGGACCCCAGAACTTAGGAGACACCACCAACACTGATGCCTATACTACTAATGAGCCCCCTTTATATTTTCCCCTTCTCAGTGCAGCTGGAACTGCCATTTTAATTCACCCCCAGTGTCCCCAATGTAATGAATCCAGAATGCACCCATAATGCTCCACTGTGGAATGGTGCTAGATCAGGATCATTATAGGGAAATTAAAATGGCGCTCTGGCCACTTGATGCTGAGAGGAGTGTTGCTGCCTACTCCTGCTGTCTGTACCTATTAAAATTAAGCCTGCCAGAGTCCATCCACAAGAGGGGCAGTGAGAATGGGCCCACCACTTCAACCAAATCTGGAGTGGGCCCTGGATACATGTGGGAATTATGTGCCAGTCCTAACAATGGACATCTGCATAGTGGACAAATTCAGCCTATGTAACTAATGCATTTCCACCCACTTTACTAAATCATTATTATAGTTTTAAAATTAAATGGGCTTAGCAAACAGAAAGCATTTGAGAAGGTAGAGTTGCAGTGGCTGTTGGCAACCTTTGTAACATCTATGATCTTCTTAACCTCCCTCTCTTATCTGAACAGAATCTTATATGACCACCAATAATAGGTATTACTACTACTACTACTACTATTACTATTATTATTATCATCTGAGCAGTAATAATAGGTACAAACAGGCTTAGCTTTCTGCTGCCTGAACAAAGTAACTTTAGAAGAACCAGTGTGAGTTGGCAAAATAGAAAGCAACAGTGAGAATTCTGTCTGCAGCCTACTTAAGAAAGAAATGTATGAAAGCACCAAATGTGTCCCAGGAAATAAACTTTATGGGGCAAAAAGGGTTCAGAGGCTTTACTCCTCGAATTTCCACTTGGATATCAGTTTCCATCATCGGGAAAATTCAATTTCCTGTTAGACTTATCTTTAGAATGAGTTTTTTTTTAAAAAAGATGTTTGCCCAGCCCATATGGCATCAGCATTGCATAGATTAGATAAGAGATAGTTATATGATATATTAAATGCCATGATGTTTATTTTGTGATTAATTTAAGAAATACATGCGAGATGGTGGAGTAGCAACTGGGCAAATGTGCCAAACAGTATTGCATGTAGATGCTACAACTGGAAAATATTTCTTTTAGAATGGATGGTAATTATACCTCTTTGCTGTTCATGATGGAAATTCTCTGTTGTTGAGTAATAAACCCCAGGACATCTACAATGTGGTATTATTTTTATACTTAAATTATTCCATTGCCCCCACCTATCTCTGTAAATATTAGACAACTGTGCAGCCCTTTCCCTAAAATTAGACCTATTTATATTAAACTCATTATATAGGTGATCACTAGAATCTAACAAGACAGCAGCCTGCTGTCTTCAAAAGAACATAAAAAGAGCTTTGCTGAAACAGGTCTATCTAGTCCAGCATGCTGTTTCTTACAATGGCCCACCGGATACCTCTGGGAAGCCCACAACCAAGCGATGAAGATATATCCCCTCTCCTGCTGTTTCTCCCCTGCAACTGGTACTTGGAATCATCCTGCCTCTGAACCTGGATGTAGCCTATAGCCATCAAGACTAGTAGCCACTGATAGACTTGTCTTCCATGAATTTGTCTAAGCCCCGCTTAAAGCCATTCAATCTAGTGGCAATCACCACACCCTGTGACAGAGAATTCCTTAAGTTAATTATGTGCTTGTGAAGAAGTACTTCCTTTTGTCGGTCCTCAATTTCCCAACCTTCAGTTTCATGGGATGACCCCTGGTTCTAGTGTTATGAGAGAGGGTGAAGAATTTCTTTCTATCTACTCTCTTATCACCATGCATAATTTTATAAACCTCTATCATGTCTCCCCTTAGTTGCCTTTTTCCTAAACCAAAAAGCCCCAAGTGTTAGAGCCTTACCTCCTAAGGAAGGTGCTCTAGATCAGGGATTCTCAATGTGTGGGTCCCTAGATGTAATTGGACTTCAACTCCCATAATTCCCATCCAAAGGCCACTGGGGCTGGGGATTATGGGATCTGAAGTCCAATAACATCTGGGGACCCACACGTTGAGAAACCCTGCTCTAGATCCCTGATAATCTTGGATGCCCTCTTCTGTACCCTTTTCAATTCTACAATATCCTTTTTGAGATATGCACATTACAGAGGCATATAGTTGGTAATTCCACTCTTTTGTTATGTCCCAAACCATTGACATATTGTAGACTAGTAGGTGAGGCCCATTGTTGACCAGGCAAGGACATTTTGGGTAGATTATACTTATAGGAAAGTTCAAGAAATTAATATACATAATATATTTTTTGTTAATGTGCTTGTAAAAGAGAATTAAAATAACAGTTTAAAATTTGTAGGATTTCAATGGCAAACATTATTCATTTTATTGAATCCATATATGGTAAATTTGAATCATAGTTAATTTGAATCTGAGAAAGATTTTCTGCTTTTCTTGGGCATGATGTCAGTTTGGAATTATTGATCATTAAAAAAGCTGTTGAGAACAGAAATATGATGATTATATTCAGAATTCTAAAAATGCAAAAAAGATTAAACCTTTCCCCAGGCATATTCTGGTGTATGAAGGAGTGCATTGAACTACTTTAACTGGCAGGATTGTTCATGCAAAATTTGTCATCTGTAGGTAATCGAGAAGTATGATAATCAGAATTTATTTTTAAAACTACCAAAAAATTATGTAAAATTTCCCTGAACATATTTTGGTGTAAAAAGTAGCACATTCAGTTAATTTCAATAGCAGGATTGTGTGTGCATAATTTGATATCTGTAGGTTATCAGGAAGTATGACTTTATTTGCACAAAGAAACATACATACATACAAACAAACAAATTATTCCGAATATATAATAGATGTAACTACCTTTAAATGTATACAGAATGTTTGTCACTACCTGTCTGTAACTGACCATTCTTGCTTTCATCCTGATCTGAGGAGGTGGGTTATAACCCACAAAAGCTTATGTTTTAAAATATTAGTTAGTCTCAAAGGTGCTACCTTATATTTAGCCTACTTTCCTTAAGGAAAGTAAGCTTATGTGATCACCTGGCATTCTGTGCATGTGTGTCTGTGTCCCCACCAATATCAACTTTGCAGTGCTTGAGCCAATATGAACCAAATTTGGTACAGTTGTAGGGATACATAGGGACACCCCAACGGCGTAGTTTGTGATGATGAAATCCACTCCCATTCAAGATGGTGGATGCATGAATGTTTGAGGTGCAAGTGGGCTAACTTGTGGACTGTCTAACTGATTTGGTACAATTGTAGTGAGTGGCACATAGGGATACTGCAATGATGTAGTTTATGATAATGTCATCCACCCCAATTCAAGATGGCAGACACGTAGACATTTGAGGCACAAGTGGGTTAACTTGTGAACTGCCTAACTGATTTGAACCAAATTTGCTACATTTGTAGGGACACATAGTGACACCTCAATGGCATAACTGGTGATGATGTAATCCACCCTGATTCAAGAGGGTGGATGCGTACACTTCTGCAGTGCAAGTGGGCTAAGTTGTGGACTGTCTAACTGATTTGAACCAAATTTGAAAATTTGGTGCAATTGTAGTGAGTGACACATAGGGGCACCTCAATGATGAAGTTTGTAATAATGTCATCCACCCCAATTCAAGATGGCGGGCACATGAACATTTGAGGCATAACTGGGCTAACTTGTGAACCATCTAACTTATCTGAACCAAATTTGGAACAGTTGTAGAGATACATAGGGATACAAGCTATGCCATTGAGGAATACATTACTTCTATGGCATAGTTTGTGATGATGCCATCCATGTGT
Source organism: Hemicordylus capensis (assembly GCF_027244095.1). NCBI lineage: Eukaryota > Metazoa > Chordata > Lepidosauria > Squamata > Cordylidae > Hemicordylus > Hemicordylus capensis. Next base: position 90,954,837 of record NC_069659.1, on the reverse strand, counting down.
GGGACCTGAGGCAATTGCTCTCCTTGGTGCCTCCTAAAAATGGCCTGGATGTGTGTGTTCACCTTTTGGATGCAGCCCTGACCACTGGAAGGGCAGGATGTATATAAAACCAAACCAACAAGTATTATTTAGATAGCATAGCATCCAAGGGGTTAGAGACTTAGTTGAATTTAAACCACAGCATCCGAATCTCCAAGTCAAAATTCCAGCAAATTCTGAAACAAGAAACAGTTTCGTTTGGGAAACCAGAACACAGAATCAGACACAAAACAAAAATAGCTAATAGCTAATTTATAATGTTCCAGATTAGCTGTGAATAGTTTAAGAACAAGACACAATTCTAATATAATCCTTTTCAGGCTCGCTTTCTCTCTCTTGCTCCCTCTCTCTCTTTATATTTATATTTATATAGCATGAAATCCATTTCACACATGTAGTCTCAGCCTAGTCAGTAAATAAACCTACAAGCCTTCTAATGTCTCACAGCACAGACATGTACATTCTCCAAAAGCAACTTCTAGCAATAGAAAGTCACACCCTTTAAAAAAATCAGGTCAGAGCACACATGACTCAGGACATGCATGATTAGACTTCTGATCTTTTCTTTTTAAAAAATTTAAAGCAGGACAGGATGCTTAAGTTTTGATCAAAGCATTGCTGTTTAACCTTCCCCCACAGTGGTGGGAACACAAAAAAAGCAATGTTAGTGTCATGTATGAAAGCACCTTAATACCATGCATGTGCTACATTGGTCCCACAACAGTTATAGTATAGACATCATTCAGCATGTGAGTAGTAAAGTCCCTGTTCAATAGTCATGCCATGAGCCATGCTAATTGGACAAAGATGCACCTTTCAAAGTGATGATCTTCTTTTTATTAAGCGGAGGGGAGAGCAATGGGCCATACTGAACCCCAACACAGCATCCCTCCAGTGGCTGTTGCTGTGTCATTTTCTTTTAGATTGTGAGCCCTTTAGGCACAGGGAACCAATTTCTTATTATTTTTTATATCTAAACTGCTTTGAGGACTTGCTTGTTGAAAAGTGGTACCTACTTTTAGTACTAATACACCTTTGCTATGGAGTGGATAAAACAATTTTCTCATTGTTACCGACATAGGTACATGCAGGCACACATAAAAAGGGTTTTATCTTAACGAAGCTGTGAGACAGAACACTGGAACATTTTCTCTTTGTACCGAACTGTGTTTTATTTTCTCAGGTGTCCTTTAAGAATACGAATATGAATAACTGAATATGAATACGAATACTAATAACAACTTTATTTGTTAGACACCCCATAACAAATTGTTCTCTGGGTGGTTCACAAAAGAACAACTTTAAGTGGCGCAGAGGCGCAGAGAACACTCACAACCCATCAGGACTCACCTTGGGATATCTGCAGCTATTTATGCCACACAGCTTTGCCCGCCTCACTGGAAATGTACCTCAGATTTCTGCTAGTGCTAAAGAAGCTGGTTGTGCATAGTGCAGTGTTTGACAAAGGCTTCTTTTAACAGCCCTATCAATCCATTGTGCACTGGATTTCACTCACACATTATGTAGAAAGACTGAAGGGGGGAATGTGCATCTTGAGAAGAAACCCCTAGAGAGGCATCACAAGGCGTTCTGATCTTTTCATGCTGTTTTAAATGAAGCTTGAAGTATCAGCCCACAGAGAAAATGCTGACACTTTTCAGTGATTTTCCTCGAAGTCTCTCACTATATTTAGACATAAATAATGCCTTTATGTAGGGTGGTGAAGTATATATGATGAATTTATGCATATAAGTACAGCATAGTTCTAGAGAACTATATAGCATATAAGTTATAGAGAATACTGGGCACACCTAAAACCTACTGAAATCAGGAGGACACAAGCACTTAAAAAAACCACAACATTTTATATCCTGCTTTTCCTCCAAAGAGCCCAGAGTGGTGTACTACATACTTAGGTTTCTCCTCACAACAACCCTGTGAAGTAGGTTAGGCTGAGAGAGAAATATGAACTATACTTAAATGTATAGTTCAGTTCCACTTATTTTTATCAGTGGGGCTTGGCATGCCTAAAGATTTCTAGATTGCATCCACATAGTACAAAGCTGTCAGGTCAGGAATAATGGCCAAGTCTCATGCTTTGAACCATATGGTCAATGTAGCCTTAGACTGACATTCAAACCAATGCTACACGAGTGCAGCAAAGTAAGATGCACCCATGCAAGGAGATCACATAGCTGAGCAGATGCTCAAAGCTGTGCAATCTCTTGCAGTTTTGGTCCAATAGCACAAGCATTGTGCTTACACAGCAAGGACAGCAGGTATCTTTGCATCATTTCTATATATGGACTGAAGAAGAGGCTTCCCAGCAGGAGGAGCACCACAAGTGGAACATGTTACATTGGTGCAACACTAGTCTGTGACGCTTATTCCCGACTTAGCAGAACTAACTAGTCCAATATCCTTTCACTGGTGGAAGATGTTTTCACTAATGCTGCCTTGGTCTAGTTGTTAGCCTTAGTTTCTACCAAAAAGTTCAAGGAAAGAATAAAGGATCTCCTGCTAACTCTAGGTAGAGGACCATCTCATGAATGCAGTCCAAACCACTTCAGACTTTGAGGATACATGTGTAGATAAATAAAATAAGCCCAACATAACATGTTTGAGCACAAAGCTTGAAGTGGGATGGGATGCCTTCCCACTTCTTTTCAAGTGAACCTAAAACCACCCCTTTCCTCTTCAGTTGATGTAATGTTGAGTCTGGCTCATTTGAAATGAAACCATGCCACTCACTTCCCCCACCTCTCTGAGCGCTGGACAGATGATCCCCTTATCCCTGCAGCACCCATTGTGCTGTCCCATGGTAAATGTGTCCCATGGTAGCAACAATAGTATCAAAACACATCAGCACAGAGCCTTATCTGTTATCAAACACCTCTGAGACACCTGAACTGTTCTGTACCAACCAAGTGTCATTTAAGGGTACGGAAATAGATGAAGTGCTGCCGTTTCCCAAAATACAGGCCTTGGAATTCAGAATTTAAAGCCTGAATGTCCTCCTGCTCCTGCTCCTACTATTTACTGCTTAAAAAAAAAAAAGTTCAACCAAAAAGTTGTCAAAGCGGTTTATACAGAAAATGAATAACAACAACAACAAGATGGTCCCCTGACCTCAAAGGGCTCACAATCGAAGAAGAAACACAAGGGTGACACCAGCAACAGCCAATGGAGGGATGCTGTGCTGCAGCTAGATGGAGCCAGTGGGTCTCCCCCGTTTAATATAAAAGAAAGGTGCCTCTTCTCAGTTAGTATTTTCTCCTAACATTACATGTATGGAACACAAAGTATCTACTGTGCCCCAAGCCATGGTGCTATGCCTGACCCCTCCCTGCCCAACTGGTACAATCACAGAGCAATCCCAAAGTAAATGTCCACAAGCAGCTTTCCCAGCATCACACCTCCAATATCCGGAACAATTATTCCTTTTAGAAAAAGTCTGACTGGCGTCCAAGGAATTATTCATCTTACTAATATCGGAAGAACCCAATAATGGAAAGAACTGGTAATTTCCCAACGTGCAGGATGAGCCTTTTGTTGTAATTTCCCCAAACTCTCTTGTACATCTAATATCAAGCACAAGAGATCAACAAGATGCATATTTTACATTCATATATACACTGTTACAAGTACACACAGGCTATGTTTTCTTAGTAAATACTCTTTTTGGCGTCTGCAAAGATTTTGTTTGCCTTTCGAAACAGCCAAGCTTTAGGATTTATTCATGCAGCAATTAGTATGCTGATCATGCACAGGATGCTCAAATCTTTATTGGCTGTATGTGCGGCTGAAAGTTTGTGTTTTATTAAACCCGAGACTCTTGCATTTTGCTGTTTAGTGTGTGTTACAAAACTCGGATCAGCTCTGAATGTAACCTAATCTACATGTTGGCCTGCTTGCTTCACTGAGTTACAGAAATATCTCAGGTAGCAAGTATTTTCTTACAACCCCTGTTGTAAAATGGAAACACAATGTTTGCATTATGTGTTCATTTTCTTTTGGGAACAGGGAACAAACTAAAATTATACACTGGGCTCAACTCTTACCAGATACAATATACTGTCTTAAAAGCTATTAAAGGTAATTTACATCACATCATTTCCCAGCATGCAAGATTTGCAGCACAGTAAAACAGCAGTGAGTGGTGAGTAACAGCTCGGGTTCTCTAACTTGCATGGTGAGACAATGGATGTGGTTTTCTTGTGAATCAATAAGGCCATTCTCACAAGCAGCAGAAACTAGGCTAAGGGAGCCCAACCCGGTTTCTGCCACTCATGTGCTGCACCGGAAGCCATGTGGCTCCCAGCAGCCAGCCCTCCTAAATGCTCCCCCCCATTCAACGAAGTTAGTGGAGTAAGCGCTCCACTAATCCCATTTTTTTGATCGTGTGCCGCCGTGGCTCACCTCTGTGCCATGGTGACATGAGGAGACCCCCCAATGGCAGGGGCGTAGCAAGGTTGGAGTGGGCCCAGAGACAAGATTTTAAAATGGGCCCCCCCCCAAAGTCCAGGGCCTCCGCACACCCCAGGCCCCCAAGGATTTAAGTCTGATATTCCAAAATAAGTATGCTGCCTGGAAATACATTTCACTGAATACACACACGCACACGTCACAATATATAGTGATATACATTGAGTACTATACATTTGTTTTACTTTTAATGCCTAGAACACACTAGAAAGATGAATGATTAAAATGGCCCCCTTGCTGCAGATTAGCAAAGGAGACTTTCAACCATGCAGGGTGAACCTATGTTTGTTTTCCCAGAATTCTGAACAAATTCAGTCAAGTTTGATTGCAGGAGGTTTTTCACAGGAGGCTTTTAAAGCCCTTTAAGACACATCTCCTCTGGAATGGAGGTGCTGCATTCACATGTTGGCCAGATTTACCCTGAAGTCCCTGCAAGTTATTGGGGAGCAGTTCACACACAAGAAAAATAAAATAAAAGCACCACACATGTTTCACAGTTCTCACTCAGACCTTCTGGGTTGCAAAACAACTTGAACATAAGTGCATTTATAAATGAATGAATGAATAAATAAAATTAATAAAATACTGTTCCAGAAGTTTTTGCAATTTTCTGCCATGAAACAAGCCACTTATAGGACTTTTTAGATAGTTTTTTTTAAGTCAGCAAATTTTCCAAGCTGTTTCAAAATAAATATTCAGAGACTTCTCGGTCCCTCCCCCCATACCCAAGCCCTATGGCAAGCAGATCCCTATATATGGGGGGGGGGGGGCGGGAAAGGTAACCACAAAAAGGAGTTCACACTCTACCTGGCAAATGCTGGTCTGGGTTAAGCAGGGCAGCAAGGGGTCTTCTGCTGCAGAGAACACTCTGGCTGCCTCCTCCTTCCTGGCTTGCTTGGGCCCTACTCGAGTTCAGGCTTCACTGCGGCCTACACGGAGGCCTCCGTGGAAGCCCCGCCCACCCGCCGATCAGCTGAGAGGCGGGAGAAAAGGAGCTCTTTGCAGCTTGCCTGCTGCTTCGATTGCGGCCAGCAGAACAAGCAGGAGAGACGGCGAAGAGGGCAAGTGGCTGAGAGGCTATGGGGCTGGGCAGGGGGCAATGGGGAGTCACATGAGGTGCCCCTGGGGTGCCCCTCCAGGCAGTGGGGCCACCAGACAACTGTCTCCCCTTGCCCTATCATTGTTACGCGCCTGCCCAATGGGGAGGCTGCAACAAGCCTCCCGGTGTTGGGGGGCTCCCCAGAATGCCCCACACACTCGCCTGGGGCATTCTGGGACTTCTGGGAGCCGGGAGGCCTCCAGTCCCCGCTGCCCCAACTGGCTCAGTGATGAAGCCAGTAATTGTGTGGGTGGCAGATCTGGCCGCCCAGGGATTCTCTGCAGTGAGAGCGGGTCAAGCCCACTCTCCCCGCTAACCCCCTTATGGCTAACCCCCTTATGGCTCTTCACACTGCTCATGTGGACAGCCTCAATATCTATGAAATTGTCTTTGCTTGATTCTTTGTTGGAAAAGACAGTTGTGAACCTCAGACAGAGACACACAGGTTGGGACAATCCAGCCATTGCCTAGTGTGTGCAAAGGTAAAGGCCCCATCATTTATTTATTTATTTATTTATTTATTTATTTATTTGATTTCTAAACCGCCCTTCCAAAAATGGCTCAGGGCAGTTTACACAGAGAAATAATAAATAAATGAGATGAATCCCTATCCCCAAAGGGCTCACAATCTAAAAAGAAATGCAAGATAGACACCAGCAACAGTCACTGGAGGTATTGTTCTGGGGTGGAATAGAGCCAGTTACTCTCCCCATGCTAAATAAAGAGAATCAAATGGTGCCTCTTTGCCAAGTTATCAGGGGAGAGCGGGCTTGACTCTCATGTGTCTATCTCAATCAAATCAATGGCTAAAGTGCATGCTCACTCAGATCCCTTGCCCCATGCCATAACAAGTATCACCTACCCATTCATATAAGAAACTAGGGTCCAGAAGTATATTTTGCCACACAATCTAACCCTTTTCAAAAACATTCACGTGCTATAATAAATTCAGCCATCTCACAGTTAGGGCTTCATGTTATGGAGCACATTCACTTCAGCCTGACTACAAATTCAAAAGAGGGATGTGCATGCATGAACCTCCCCAGCAACTAAGAAAAGCTTTGGAGGCCTTTTCCCCATGGACCATGCATTCAGGTGTTAGTTGGGTGGAGAATGGGGATGGGACTTTTTCTGTGCTGGTGCCCCAGCCTCCCCCAATGGTGGTACACTTTCTCCAGGGATGTGTTTGTTTTGAACAAATCTTATGGGACTTTTGGCATCAGTTTAAGGTCAGCATCAGGGTTGACCAACTGAGCAACTAGCTGAACTTCTAAGGTCATTAAAGTCCACAACTGGCCCCTGAGGCCCTGATGAAAAAGGATGGCAACTGCCAGTGTGGCCACTGACAAGCACTCTGAAGTGTTACTACTGCCACCATTGCTAACATAATAAACCTTTCCTGAATGGAAGCAGCTGCCCAAAGCACAGGAGTGTGTTGATGAGGTTTGGACTCAGCATAGAGCCCATATTTTATTGATTGATTGATTGATAGATTGTTACATTTATATACCACCTTTCATTAAAACAATCCCAAGGTGGTTTACAGCAAGAATTTAAACATAAGATGGTTAAAAAAAAAAAAAGACACATATGCAATATGCACATATGCAATATGCTTGCCCCACTTTTCCATCCTGCAGCATTTCTTATTCTTATTCTTATTCTTATTCTTATTCTTATTCTTATTCTTATTCTTATTCTTATTCTTTCTTCAGTGCCCAAAATAAGGTGTGGTACAAACAAACTCACAATATATTGCTGTTCAGAACTTTATTTTATGTGGTTTATGGACACTTTTGCTAAGTTTCACGCTGCTCTTCTATTGTTGTTTAGCTGATCAGATGTGTTATTGTTATTGTATGTTCTCATATTGTTTATATCATATGTATTATTATTTTGTTTTTTAGAATCCACTTTATGAGCTTTGTAAAATTAAAAGGCAGGATACAACTATCTCAAAACAAATAAATAAAATAAAAGTATGGAATATCTCTCAAAAACATAACTTTGGAAAACGGTCCCCCCCCCCCAACATGTAACCTTTGGCAAACATTTTTGCACCATTTTGATTAACATTTTGTAGACCATTAGGGTACAGATTAACATTCTTTGTGGTTTATATCTGATCCACTGGCCACCACTTATCATCACTGTCTTCAAGCATCCAGAATTACAGAAACAAAACTGTCCCCACAACTATAAAGTTGTGCTGTAGGGATCTAACTTATGTCATATAGAAAGAAAGAAAGAAAGAAAGAAAGAAAGAAAGAAAGAAAGAAAGAAAGAAAGAAAGAAAGAAAGAAAGAAAGATAGTGCTGGTCACTGTGGCTGTGAAAAAATTGCAGTTAGTGTCAACCTGCTCTGTAATGCAATTTCTGCATTTCCCCCCATAGAATATTACCTGTTTTGGAAGCAGCATCTACCAACATTTAAACAAAGCAGTACTTTAAGGTATGCATCTCTCCCTCCCCACAAATCTGTTTCTTCTACTAAACTAAATTTAGTATAACAAAGTTGGTAGGTGCTGCAGTGAACACCATCTGTGCAAACATTGTCAGAAGGGGGAAAACCTGCATTTAAAATAATAATTAAAAGACCCTGGCATTATCAAACAGTAAGCCATGCTTGCTGAAGCAGGCAGATCCATTGTTAGAGAATTTTCATTAAACAAATAAAGGGTTTTGCTGCAGTGTCCATGAATAGCTTGAGTCACATAGATTATGTTATCCCACTAATGTACCTGTTTTTGAAATGCTCTTGTAATAGACCAAATCGACAATGAACTGATGCATTTTGCTTTTTGAGGCTTGTGTCTTAAGAAAACAATTCTCCACCCTTTTCAGTAAGTTTAGACATTTTAAACTGCTGTCTTCACTTATCTCTCATCAACCTTTTATTTGTATATTTGTCCTAATCTTTGGATGGGAGACTGTTCTGGACTACAAAGAGATGGCTGCAGAGTCAAAAAGCAGAGTCCCAGAATACAATTCACTGCTTACATTTAAAAAAAGTTTTTAAAATGTTCCCTTGCTTTTCCACTATGACGTAAATGCTCTTTCTGTATTTTCTTCCTGGTAATTGGGTTGCAGTTTTCTCTGGATGGTGAAGAAGTGAACCACTCTGCAAGAATTTAAAGCATGTCTATATGTCTGCACAAGAGAACTCCTGAGCTCCTGGTTAAGTGCCTTTAATACTGAAAAATCTGGCATTAGCCCCATTCAGTTGACCAGATCTCTAAATGAGAACTGTGTTGAGAGGGGAAGATCAGAGTTATACCCACTGGCCCCACCTCCAACCTCAACAGGTTGATATGCTCTGCACAGAAGAACCAGTGTACACATAAGATGTATGCACATAGGCTTTCTGTGTGTGACCTTTACTTTACATTTTTGTAGGGTAACAATTGCGCAGACAAAGCCTGTACATGCACCGCTTATATGCACAGATTCTGTGCTGAGATTCAGAGGAACATATGGAGGTTAGGGAAGGAGCTAGTGACCGTGAGCTTGACCCCTCTTCTATATGTTGGTTACTCACCTCCAACCTCGATGTGTTGATATGCTCTTTGCTTCTTGTAAATTAGGTGGGAAATAATAATGTATGGAAAACTAGAATCAACCAGCATCTGCACTTCATGGCCATTAGGTTTAACTTGACAATATGGAGAAGCAGGCTCTGACTCTGTCACACTTAAAATGCGGTCAGGAAGTGGTTCAGCTGCCTCATCATATGGTGCACAGGGGCGTAACTATAATAGGGCAATGGGAGACAGTTGTCTGGGGGCCCACTGCCTTAGGTGGCCCCCCAGAGGCAAGTCACATGACTGACTCCCCCAGCCGTGCACCCGCCCAGGCTTCCTTCAGTTGTATTCATCCTTAAGATTTCTTTACTTCATGAGCTGAGCTTCGGGGGGAGGCATCAGTAATGGAGTGGACAGCAGATTTACAAACCTTAGCAAAGCCCCCCCCCCATTTTGCACCTGTTGCAAGTGACTTTCCATGTAGGAGAGTGAGCAAAATTGGCTTTGTGGGCAGATTCTCCACATCGGTAGAAGTGGTAGCTTCTTCTTACTTGTGCTGCCACTTTCTGAGGCAGTGCCATATGAGAAGATTGGGTTTGGAAGGATTTAGACTGAACAGTCTGGATTTCAGGAGGCTGGTTTTGGGGTACCAAAGAGAGCCATCTGGCATAGTGAAGAGCATTTTCCACCCTCCTAGCCATCTCTATAACTTTATCCGGTGAGTTTCTGCACCAATAGCAGTTTTTCACACAATTTGTAGCAGTTTGTTTTTATAACCATCTGATCCCTGAGCCATCAGTACAGTTGGCCAACTCACAGGTTACACTTAAGGCACACAAATGCTGTGATATACTGATTGATAGATTCACCAGGCAGTTGTGATCTAGAATATAATTTGTAATGTTCAGCAATCACATTAAAAGTAGGGTTGAAATGATCATCTAAGGCTTGAAGAGCAGCTTCATAGGAATTGGCATCCCCTTCCATGTTGGCAGGAAAGGGCAAATAATTATATATTATTTGGCCTTCAGGGCCCAGGAAGTGAAGCAATATAACCTTCTGCCTTGCTGGAGTAAAATCTGGGCTCTGTATGACAAGGAGGAAATTGCAGAAATAGGACCTCCATTGTTTTCAGGGAAGAGCCGGTTCCCCTGATGACAAGGAAAAAGGTGGTGGTTGGATCTGAGCTATGCTGCAGTGGGCATCCAGTGAACAACAGAGTCCAGGATTGATAAGGAAAAAGTACCTTCAGATGTTGTGCAGGTCAGGAAGCTAGAGAAACAAGCAGCAGCAACAATAGTAGAAAGCAGTTCAGGAATGTAGGCCAAGTAATGCAATGAAATGAAGATGCAGAAACCTTCACAAGCTTTGCAGGCTCACACGCATAACTGGTTCAAAATCCCATCACCAGATGTTTTATAGCTGCTTCCCTCATACACACAAAGAACTCTTATGTAGATTTAACTAAAGGTTTATTTGGCAACAACTCCACTTTCTCCTTCCCTCCGTTTCCTTTCTGACTCCTCCCCCACATCTCCTGCCTGGGACATATGTCCAAACAAACAAAGTTTACTGGATAGAACCCAACAGGTAATTATGTATGTAATGAAGATACATATTCACATCTTAAGGTCATTCACATCCACTTTCACATCTTAAGGTCATTTACATGACCTTGTAACCTGGGGGCTGGAGGGAGGGGGAAGGCTGGATCGCACCTACCATCCCCCCCAGATGATCCATGGGGTGCCTTTGGCTGCACTGCTTGGGCACACCACACTTCCAGGAGTGGTACACCCATCTGGAGGCCAGGAAAATGAAGCCTGGCCTCCAGAAATCCTACAATGCGCCACACGAGGAGTATATGGTGCACTGGGGGATTTCCCGGCTGCTGGGTGCTCTGGCTTCCTGGCTCTGTGGCTGCTCCGGCTGCAAGCAGCACATGGAGCAGCCAACCCAGGTAGGGCTTTGCAAGTGAACAGCCCCCGTGTTTCTGAGATGGCCAAGGTGATTAACAATAGTCATTAAAAAATCATAAGAAAGTAAAATGTTAAAATATAAAGAACCAAAGGATAAAAACCAAAAGCAGTACTCAAAAACCAATATTCCAGAAAACCAAAAGGGAAAACAAACAAACAAACAAACAAACAAACAAACAAACAAACAGAGGTGTATCTAGGGAAAACTGCACCTAGGGCAAACACTGAAATTGCGCCCCTGTCCAAACATCTGACACCCATCTTTCAGATAACTTTACAATAATATCAGCTGAAAAATACAAGTCAAGCTCGGTAATCTTTTAATATTTCAAAAACTATTTAGCTGTGGAAGTAGTCAGACCAAAAACTACAAATTTCAGTATGCTGGGGCTCATGAAATACCCAAATACCATGTGGAGGTGTACTTGGAAAACTAAACAGAAGTGCCTGTCTAATTCTTTACTATGTATTGTAGCATCACTATTACATACGTTTTAAAAAATAAATGGAGAATTTGACTTTCCCCAGATACTCTGTAAATAATTAAAGGATATGCAGAGTAAACTGTGTCACTGCTTGGAATATATTCTAGTATTTCAGAAAGACAGTTAAAATGAGAGAAAGAGAGCAAGAAACTCCCAGTGGGCCTTAATACTAAGGATTTCACACTGATTCAAAGACAAACTCACCATTAATATTATTAAGACATCACATTTAACTCACTTATCACAAGAAGCAAAGTAAGAGCAAATGAATACAATCCTAGCTTATACACTTCAGCTCAGTATTCACAAGCCCTGATTCTCTTTACACAGTGCCAATCTGAAAATGTGTACAGTGACTTATATTATATTAAATTTAAAAAAATTACCTGTAACCCCTTCAGGGAGTTTCCTAAAGGCCATTGGGAGGGGGGTCTGCAAAGGTCCCCCCTCCCCCCGCTGGCCTCTAGGGCCTCGCAGGGGCCATTTGAGCATGTGTGGTGGCCATTTTTATATATAATGGCTGCTGAAAACAAAATGGCTGTCATGCATGCTCAAATGGCCTCTCCGAAGCCTGGCATGGACTAGGGGTGTGCATGGTCCGGTGCCCCCCCGGTCCGGCATGGGGGGACTGTTACTTTAAGCGGGGGTGGTGGTAGTACTTACCCCCCTGCTGCTCTTCCCCCTCCGGTGCTGTTCTTTTGAAAAATCTTCTTGGGGCGGCAGAGTTCCTCCCTGCCGCCCCTGCCCCCGTCGTTGTTTGTAAAGGCTTAAAAGAGACGAGCGCTAGTAGTGCGCATGCGCCCTCCTTGGCACGCGCGCTTGTCTCCGACGCTGCCGCGCGCCGCATACATCACAGTGCGCGCACGGCAGCATCAGAGATGAGCGTGTGTGCTGAGGAGGGCGCATGCGTGCCGCTAGCACTCGTCTCTTTTAAGCCTTTACAAACAACGACGGGGCAGGGGTGGCAGGGAGGAACTCTGCCGCCCCAAGAAGATTTTTCAAAAGACCTGCACCGGAGGGGGAAGAGCAGTGTGGGGGGGGGAAGTACTACCACCCCCCGCTTAAAGTAACAGACCCCGCCCATCTGGACCGCCAGACCGCTGGACCTCCGGACTGGTCCGGCGGTCTTTTCTATTGTGCCCGGACCGAACCGTGCACACTCCTAGCATGGACTAGGGCCTCACAGAGGCCATTTGAACATGTGTAGTTGCCATTTTGTTTTCAGTGGCCATTTTTTAAATTTTTAAAAAATTGCGCCCCCCTTCAAGTGGCGCCCGGGGCACGTGCCCTGCCTGCCCTACCCTAGATACGCCCCTGCAAACAAACATCCATTCATTCATTCGATTTCTATTTCTATACTACCCTTCCCCCCAAAAAAAGGCTCAGAGCAGTTTACATAAAGAAATAACAAACAAACAAACAAACTGCAGTCTGTGTCAAAGCCCAAATACATGACATAGTGCCAGATATTATTGTCTGTGCAATTATATTGAAAACTACAAGTTCATAGGGGAAATCATTTATGGGCTCAACATTCTTCTTTGATTCTAACATAAAAGCTGGTGGCCTAAGAATGAAATAGAAATATTTTTTACCATGATGAATTTGGCCCAGTGCTCTCTTTGGCAAACTGAAACCACCCACTATATGTTGCCATTCCAATGAACATGAAGAAATTCTTTTGGAATTTGAATATAAGAAACAACCAGAGAAGCCTAGGAGGATGGTCAGACTGTTTATCTTCTCAACACATATTTATTTCCAGTATTTGGAAATGGCCTTTCCACCCGAAAGTGCCAAGGTAATGAAGTGCCAAGGTAATAAAGTAAACAATAAAATATCATTTACTTGCTTTAAAACATTAAAAATTCACAACCTAAAGATAAAACACAATTTAAAACCCATTAAAAAGACAGCCTACAGCATAATGATGGCATAATGAAGGGAGAACAGACAAGTCTTCACTTGTTTTTTTTAAAGTCAGAAATGATGTGAGAGTGCAAAGGTGGATTTGTCTGTGAGAAAGGAATTACATAGCTTTCCTTGGAAGCGGCATCCAGAGGAGGGTCTCTTCAATTGTCTCAGGGATGGGTGAAATTATGGCAAGTAAAGTCTGGCAAATGGATGTTGATGTAAGAAATAAAGAATTTGGAAATTCCAATCCTAGACAATCAGGAACGACTCCAAAACAACTAGTTTGGGAGAGCAAAAGGTGTGGCAAAGAACATTATTAGGGGGGAGCAGTGTTCCCTCTAAGGTGTGCACATGTGCGCGTCTCACAAGTTTTTTGGATATCTGCTCAGTTAATTCTTGATCCCGTTCAGGTTGAATCAGGAAGGCCCCACTCTGAATGCACATGAGCACACACTGCCTTGATACTGCTGTCCGGAACAAAATTCATTCCACACACAGATGAAAACAAATAGCGTGAACACTGGGGGAGAGACGATTTTGCTAGACATTAAAGCTGTTCCATTGAGCAGCCTAACCCAGGCTAGGGCAGCCCAGCCTGAGTTAGGCTGTTTGTATGCAACGCCAGGATCCACGTGGATCCCGGTGCTGCCTGCCTGCCTAACTCCACATTGCAGCCTGGCCTTTAGTCAAGGTTAAGGGCTTGAGTGAGCCCTTAACCCTGGTGCAGGGATTGTGTATGTGCTTGGGCTGCTTGCAGCCTGAGTGCGCAGAGTTGCCAGAACCTAAGGGGTATACTCATAGGTCAAATGGGCCGTAAGCCAGAATTTGGCTTTTAAAAAGCCAAATCTGGCCACCTAGGTGCACACAGAAACGGGTGTCTCATCACGTGGTGCATCATGGGATATCGGCCCCTGGAGATCTGTGCTGCGTGGAGCAGGGTGGATCGTCTAGGAATCAGCTGTACTCCCGGTAGCATCCGTTGGTTGTCTTGGGGAAGGTATGTTGGCCCTGCCTTCCCACCCACCCACCCAATCATGTGAATAGCCTCAGTAAATACTTATAGAGGTAAGGTAATTAAGAAAATGAATGAATTGCCTACTTACCTGGCTGCACTGACTTCTGGAGCTTGTTCTGGGTTAGAGGAGTGAGTGAACGAGTCTTCTTTAAACAACTAAAGTGTTTTAAAATAATTAATTCACTCTAATAATTAATATTTACATTTAAAATAATTAATATCTACAGTCTACTAGTTTCCTCCTCTCTCTTCTTACGAGATAAAATACAAAGCACATAGCATTTCATTGGGGATGGCACAGTTCTCTCTTCCCCTCTTTGTCTCGTTTCTCTGTCCCCTTTTTTTGTTATGCCCCTGATCTATATATGAAAGCTTTGTTTGGTGTGTAAATAAGTTTACCAGCATTCTCCTTCTTCATCTAATCTACCTTCTAGTTGAAGGTAGGACAGCCAATGCTTTGCACTGGTTTTTCAAGTACTGTGAAAAATATTGTTTATACACACACCCTGCTATTCTTTATCCGTGGAGCAGTTTTGCAGTTGTTTTGAAAATGTTCAAGGTGGTTGTTTTTTTGTAAGGTGAGAATACATGAAACCCATTACAGTAGATAGCATGAGAATGAGAATTCTGAGAGAGCTGAGGAGGAGAGTGAAAAAACAGTCAGACTGTTAAGTTGTTTGAGGACTATCTATGATTTGTTATAGCATGTGATGTGTATTATTGATATTATAATCTATATCACATGCTATAATAAATAGTAATCAGTTTTGTTCACCATTCAGTTCTCCAGTAATGATTCAAAAGGTTTTTTTAAAAAAATGATAACTGACTCTAACTTTTCTATGTCTTCAGAATAGAATTACTACCGGAATCTCCTTTGAGTCTGGCAGCTGAAGCTGAGGATGAATTAGCTCTTGTAGCATGTGCTTCCTCATTAAGTGGGGGTGAGGAGAAGCAGCATGTGAAACAATAGTAAATGGCAGCACACTAAGGTGACATGACATTCGAGGTGAGTGGATTAGATTTTTCAGGAGATGGGGGATAATTGGGTTAGATCCCTCAAAGCTTGATTTAAAGCCAGTTGAATCAAGTGGACCCTGGATGAGGCCCACATGGAATACATGACAGACATTGAGAAGGTTCTGTGGATACTTATCAAGAAGTGCTAGGGAACCCCTCTGCCTTTACATTTATCTGACCATTTCATTCTTGAGGCATTTAATCTGTTCTGTTTGGTGAAGAGTGAGATGATATAATAGTAATCTGGGATTTAATCATAGTAATAATAGTATTAGTTATCCAGAATTTAATAATAGTAATAGTAATCCAGGATTTAATAGAGCAGAACTATATCTGTCCCAGAGGGCTGCTCACACAGAGATTTGTTCTTGTAAGGAATGGTGATTAGTCTGTGCAGGATCAAAGTTGCAATCCTGTGCACATCAAAGCCCACCGGTTTTAACTGGACTTGTGTGCAATCAACTGTTTGCACGATTGCCGCCAAAGGAAGTTCAAATATTAAATGTGTTGGTACCAGCAGACTTATTCAAGACTCATTCATTCATCCCTCATATCAGGGTAACTGGATGGAGCTATTTTTGATTCCTCTTATCTAAATGCAGATTCTGTAGCCATGTGCCGAATGGAACATTTCAAAGCAGAGGAAGGAAGAATGCTCAAGTGATGCAGGATTATTGAAAGGTCTCTTATGAAACTGCTGAAAAAGCTGAGCGCATTTATTTCCTTATTTTCCAAATGAAATGTACTGAGCTTCTATCTTGCCTCTTCCCCAATGAGGAGGAGAAAGAAAGGAAAGACTATAAAAGAGTAGGGAGCGACAAGAAGGAACACAAAAAGCCGCAGAGCTACTGCAATAACTAGATAGGAGGGATTAGATGCGACATTCTTGGACATTTGGCAGTGCAGTGGCTCTTATGGCAAAACAACTTTTAAATTTAAACCAAGAACCTTTTCTTCGGAAAGCTAATTTCTTTTGTTGGCCATGCTTAGGAAGTCTTGCAGCCCAGAATGTTCACAGGATTCCCTCAAAGTTTCATTTTGGTCTTAAGAAGATTTCACCTACAAGTGGCTCTTCTTTTCTGCTAGATCCAAACAAGGCTCTCCATTTTCTATGAAGATTAATTTAGATTTTCTATTGCAGAGGCATACATCCCCCAGTCACATGATCCTTGTCCTTTTGAAAACTAGGTAAAGTCTGTAAAGAGGCAGCTGTGTTCCAACCTCTTTGAACAGTGTCTCTTATATACGAGGAGAATGGCTAATCTGTCCTGCAAACACTAGTGGAGACTTGTAATCAGCAGAGAAGGAGGCTGTGCTGGGAATGAATATATCAATTTACCTCAGACTGTGTCCTCCAAAGATGGGCTTTGCTCTACATCAGTTGCCTTTTATGTTTGACCCATATCTAAAATTAAACCACTTTCTTATTACAAGTTGCTTTGTTGACTTTTGTTAACCTGATTTTCCTTTTCACCAAAATTTGTAAGGGTACAAAGGTGGATTTGCCCTTTCATCCACCATGCAATTGATGTGTAATCATGGCTGGGGTAGCCCCTTTCCTTGCACAGCACACACATATGAAATGGCCATTTCCTGCCATTTCTGCTAACACAGAAGGCAACCTGGGGGGTGGGCATAGTATTGAATAAGCATGCAGCCAAAATGACCAGCTCATGCACTGTATGCACCACTGTGCATTGCGGAGGTAAAAGGGTCATGAGATGCATGAAAAAATGTCAGACTTTTCTGTGATTGGCTCATAGAGAATGCAAATCTCCCTTAATGCTAGTTTATTATGAATTTAAAGCAAGGTATTGTGCTGTGACAATTTAAGTCAGCAGTGCTTCCAGAAATCTCAGATAAGATTGTGTTTGAAGCATTTTATGAGGCATCCACTTCACTTCAATTATTCTGCAAATATCACCTAGTTTAAGTAAAGTGGGAGCTGGTGACAAATTTGTCCAGCAAACTGTGCAAGAGAGACTATTCTACATTACATTATTTTGCTCCTTGGAGGATATATGACTGTCATCCAGTCTTTGGCTGAGATAAATGGAAGTTTTGAATTTGATTTGTAGAAATTTCCATTGTTGGCTAAACTATTTCTACAAAACTTAGTGGCTGTGAGGGTATTTCTGAAGACACATAAATTAATAATCTTGTGGAAGCTAAGCTGGTATAGTTTGATGAGTGTCCTTATGGGAGACTGCTTTAAAACCACTGCTTTTAATTTTACACTGCCTTGAGACCCAGGGAAAAAGGCAGGCTATAAAAGCGGGGAAAGTGTATGTGTGTGTATGTGTGTGACTTAGGGTCAGATCCTAAGGTTTCCTTTCTCCAGAGGAATGAAACCTTGAGATCCATCCCATTAATTCTGTGTCCATTGTGAAGTTAATGATGAGAGGGCATAGGAATGTAATACAGAAAATGCTTGGCAACCATTTTCTGAGTGCAGCTTCATCACAATGTTGGGGAAACCGATATGCTGTCCTTGAATGGGACAGAAGTCCCATTTCTACTTGAATATGTCTACTCTGTTTCTAATGTCAGAAAGAGAGAAAACTGATTATTGTACAAGGAGGCAGGTTTTAAGAAAACAGTCCATAGATTTTATTGGAACAACAACATCCTAAAAGAGTGGATGAACTAATGGTCTTAGCTTAAAGAAAAGCATGCACTGAGATGAAGATGCAGGATAGAAGATGTCACAGAGTTTGCAGGAAGTAACATTTGAAACTTTATTCAGACATTATTATGTACATGCTTACAGGTGTCTGTACACTTGTACATGTTTTTGTGTGAATGACTGCACCTGTGTTTATTTTAAAAGTGAACCTGGGTACAGACTCTCTGAAATACACATATAGATAGGAAGCATGTTAATATGTGAGCACGTGTGTGTGTACATTGTGCACAGTCTGTATATGCATTGAGCATAAAATGTGGATAGGACTTGAATCGGGTGTACATCCATGTGCTCAGTGCCCTCCATATCTATAATCCTTTCAACTTAATCTCTTGAATCCTTTCAAGGAATACAAATATACGTGTATGCATCCTATTCAAAGCTTACTTCCAACACATTCAGCAGTGGCAGACAGCTATATTGGCAAAAGTGTGAATTGGCCCCTAATATTACCCCTTGATCCTAAATTCACTGAGCTGGAAATAAGTTCCAAGCACAGGTTTCCCTAGAACACAGTTTGAAACCTAAAGAAGTGCTGTGAAGAAGAAAGCAGGAAATGAAAGATAGAAGGGGATCCTTGACTTTGAATTCTCTTTGTGGATTTTCTTTGAAAACTGAAATAGAATATCTCTACAGAAAAGCAAAACAATTTCAGTTTATTTTCTGTACTTTAAAATAAAATGTACAGGTGATAATATTGGTCAATCAACAGAAGATGTCTGAGTTCATCAAGGAAGTTTTCTGTGAACTGTTAGGCTAGGGGGAAAATGTATTGACTTTCCTTCTATTTTGTGAAGGAATTTTGAAAACACATTGCAAAATTAAAGAGCAATGTTAATGTTTCCTCAAAATATTCGAGAGAGAGAAGGACTGTAAGCTACCCAGAGAACAATTTGCAATGGGACAGCTAACAGACGACGACGATGATGATGTCTTGCCATGATTTCATGCAAAAACATAGCACAACCCATTGGAAAATTCACCTGCAGAAGCCCCATTAAAAAGAATGGGACTGGGAGCTCCTCAAGAGCATGCAGACCTACCTAACTTCTTGATGAATTGCACCCTGAGACAACACAATAGACCCTAGGGTCTATGCAAACCTTACATGCATCCTAGATCTGATGCATAAATTGAATTCAATTCATTGTATAACCTTCCTCATTTATTTGTTTAATGGAGGGAACCTAGCTGCCCAAAGTTTCAGGAAATGTGGTGAACGAAGCCTCCTGATGACTCACTTCATCACAAGTTCATCTTTCACTGTAAGGGAATTGAAGCAAATTTTTTGAGAGGAAAAAGCTGAGTTCTTGGTGGCTTTGGAAAATAAGTCCAGAACAATACCACATTCAAATATGAACTGAGGTGAATTAGTGGTCTAAAATACTTGTACTGGTTTATTGTGAGGTATTCCAAAAGGGCCAGAATCAGATTCCAGCTGAGTTGAATTAGTACTTTATCCTTTTAAGGAAGGAATCCAATAAAATTTGCTGATGGAAGCCAAGTTACCATCTGCTCTACCTGGACATTATGGATCTCCTGAGACCTTCTATAAAATGCTATGGAGTCTTTAATCAAAACAAGCTCCTCCCCAAAGCTGGGCTGTGTTCCAACAGTTCACCTAACTGTTGCTGTCCATTGTAGGAAAATTATATTATGTATTATAAACTTTAAGTATACTTTGAGCTCCTCAAGATGAAGATTACATAATCTCATATCTCAGAAGATTACAGATCCAAAAGCAGTGATTCATTTCACTTGAACTATTTGTTTGTTCTTCATGAATACTATGGATTGAAATTAGGGAAGGGTTCAGTGTGATTTCCAGACTCTACCAAGAGTTAAGCTAGACCATCCAGTTCAAACCATTGTTGAGAATTCTCTTCTGAAGCACTTCATTTAAAAACTTCTACTCATATTAGACCTGGAAACAACAGAATGGCTTCTGACCAAGTACTGCTTTCCTACTGTCAGTGCTAATGCCGGACTATGTTTTAAAACTTTTGTTTGATGGGCCATGTATATGATAATTTGGCACCTGTACACAGACTGTAGCCAGTCCTGACACTTTAGTATGATACAGGAGTAGGCCAGTATGATAACATGCATTCACATTACATTCACATTTTAGGCGCACAATTAAAAAACTGATGGTATAGTTTGTAAAATTATTGTATTGTAAATTTGAAAAGTGGCATTTGAACGATGAGCAATTACTAATGAAAAGCCCATCCTATGGACCATTGTTGCACTGATACAGAAGTTTACAGAAGCAGGTCCAAGTGTTGGTGGGTGGCCCAGAATTGTAATATAATTCTAATGTAAATATAATGTAATATAATGCTCATGTTGCTCTTTCTCCTGTGCTATGTGAGAGACTTCTTTGCTGAAGGGGAAGAAGAGCCTTTGAGTTTGAGTGGCATCCTGGGACTGCTTCTCACTCTTGCAAACAGCACACAAGCCACACTGCTGTTCTTTTCTACTAAGGGTTTTTTGAGAAATGTTAGACAGACCAAGATGTCTCTGCCATGCTTGACAACTATTGGGTACCACACTAGAGGATGCAAAGTATTTGTGCTGCAGGCTGCAGCAGCTACAATTATCCATAGGACTGTGTGCACTGTCAATGGCCAATTGATTTGACATTTTATTGCCCCATTTTTTTTGAAATGGCTCACCATTGCCATGTAGGTTTTTATAAAAATACCTAATATGCCCTAGGTTTCTGTTCAAAAACAGACAATATAAGTCCCTGCTTGTAGGCTCATAATTTTGTTTTAAAATGTGCCATGCAAGGAGAGGGGATTGGAAGGAAAGGGGGAAAGTTTGGGGTTGTGTTTTTTTTAACTCTTTCAAGATCATCTTGAGTTGGTATTGCATGTCCAGAAGATTGGATTACACAGGGATCTTTGCTTCTGAAGCTATTTTACAGTGCTGCAGTGTGGGAAGAAAATCATTGCCAGTAACTCATCCTGTTATACTTGCTAAGGGAATGCATCCCTGGATGCCTAGAAACTCCAAGGTATTCTTTCGCCTTAACCTGAATCCAACAAAACAGCTGAGCTAGGGATGAATGCCTAGCTGTGAACAATGGTGAAGGTGCCCAGTAGTAGACTGCCTGGGCCAGTGCTTTGGGGTAAACATCTCATTTGCTCACTGATGGTGATGGTCCAGAAAGCAGCACATTTTGTTGTACATGTTAAATTGCACAATGCTATTAGTCTTTAAACAATAATAAGATAGCATAATTTAACATGGGTAACAAAAATGTGCTACCTGTGCCATCAGCGAGCAAATGAGACACATGTCTTAAGCATCAGCCCATAAATTGCTCAAAACGTACAGAAATTGTTGGGGAAAGCAACCAACCACCCAATTACCATTGCTGCATATAGATTGCAGTGAATGAATGGAGGAAGAAAGAAACAATTCTCGATGAATTATGTCTACACTGTGTAAGGTACCCTTACATTCTTAAAGGAAAACGTATACACTTCTGTCATTCTTGATTTCCCCCCCAAGAAACACTAAAATAAAAAATATAGAACTGTTTGAAAATACTGCAGAATAGGGGGCTGTTCACATGGGCAGATGAGGGGAAGGTGGGGTTCAACCTACCTTCCCCCGGATGACCCTTTGCAGCCTGGGCAGCATGCAGGCTGTTCGTGCACTTACACGGCCAGCGCTGCTGGAAGCAACATGGATGACTCTCCGTGCTGCTCCCGGATGTGCTGGTAAAGAGAGGCCGGACTCATTGTTCCAACCTTCATGAATCCCACAGTGCACTGTGCACCGAGTACTGACACATGATCCTGGAACTGGGGTTAAGGGTGCATTTGCACCCTGAAGAGCCTGGCGGCAGCACTGGTTTTATGCCACAGCACTTCTGGGACCCATGTGGATTCCGAGGGTTCTCAGAGGCAGCCAAGTCCAGGCTTGGCTGCTCGTGAGAACAGCCTCATGGTGTAACTCATCCAGAGTTAAGCACTTTTAACTTCCATTGCTTTCAATGGGAGAATTGAGCATGTGCCTAACTTTCAGACCGAAATTAAACTTAAGCACTTTTCACTTGGGCCCCTTCACATGTACTAGGTGTACCCGGATACACAAGTCTCCCTTCTCCCCTTCCCTGGTTTTGTACATTTCTGTAATCCTATTATGCATGATGATGTATGGACTACATAGATAGACATGACCAAAACAATGTAATTTAAATTTTGAACTGCATACGCTAAGAAACACAAGAATAACATAAGGGTTGCTGATTCAGGATTTTTTGATCTAGGTTATCCCATTAATAGGTCTCTTTTAAGTACTTAAATAAAAAGAGGGTTGAACACATGGCAGACTTCATGGCCTCCGGTGGGGGGACTCTGATTTTGAAGTCAATAGGGCACCACTGAAAGAAAGGGATCTTTCTCCACAGAAAAGGCTGGAGGACCGGCCGATTTCCATAGTTCTGTATTTCTAAAGCTTAACCATCCTTCAAAATCATAAGTGGCATTTTATATCAGCAAATAGAGTGAAACCTCCAAGTTGTTTTTATATTTGGTTTGCCTTTTGACAAGATCTCAAACCAGAGAGTTATTGAAAATGAAACCTTCAGGTTGCTGCTTATTTTGACGAGAATTAGCTCGATGGTTTAAATCCCCTTTTGCCTTAATGGCATTCGGCTTAATGGCATTCAGCAAGCCCCCTGCTCCGGACTTGCTAGAAGTACGTAATGTAATTAAGCAGAGGATCATTTCATTTAAGAAGAAAATCTCATTTCTTCTAAGATGTAAAGCTCTAAGCAAATAAGAACCATGGTGAAAACATCACAACCAGTGACTCCACTGTCAGCAGACCAGACCAGGCTGCAAAGAACTTCTGAAAGCAAGGTGAAAATAGGAATGTGTAATAGAAGCTGTATATACAAAATAAACATGGGCAACAGAGCATTGTGGAGCATACAATGTGGGCTGAAAACACAATTCAGTCACTCTTGCTGAATGGTGACCGAGATGCAGGGAGGGGAGCCCTGATATTTCTGGAGGGCATTGCTTGGCAGAGGCAGGAGCTGGCTTGGACCTATACTAGGCTGTACTGTGCAGGCACTGCATTGCATAGTGGCTAGTAGCGCCCAGTGAGACTTGATTATATTGATTGCCTTCAGCCTTCTGGTGGCCACTGAGGCAACTAAAATATGTGCACCATCTCAAGCATTAATTCCAACCTAGTGGCTTCTGTTTGGAATGATTCTCGAAGAGGGATTCACAAAGCAAACATTATGGTAGAATTCAGATGTGGATTTTTCAGGAAAGAGCTGTCAGTAGTATCCTAGATATCTTATTAGAGCTGAAATGAACACTGCGCACAAATTTGAAGCTCAGGAGAATTTTAGAATTCAAATGAGAAAGTTTGAATGTTGGTGTCTGTCAAATGTTACATTTAAAATATGTGTTTAATTTATATATAAATGTGCCAGATGTCACATTTGAAATACATGTTGAATGATATATATTAAAACTTTATCATTAATTTTAAAGTAATAATATAAAGTATTAATTTTTCAGTTTCAATAGATTGAAGGGACAGAGGCTTGCACATTGCACAGTTATTCAAGAGTGGAAGAGAGGCTGCAGCACACCTGTGGTAAAGGCTTGTTCCGCAGCCCAGTGTACACAGCCCCTAGAGACATGTTATTGCAAGTGAAGAAGAGGACAGAAGCGAAAAGCTCTTCCTCATCTTTTGGCATCTGCATTTGGCTATGGAACCAATCTTCGCTGCAGGTACACTGCAGCCTCTCTTCGAGGGCGCAGCCCTTTCCCCAATCTCCTATGGCTGTGAAATGTTTGGCCACCAGATGAAGAAGAAAAATGACAGTAATCTGCAAGTGCTGGTGGAAGACCTCTCACAATACAAAGCCACAATGCATCTTATGTATTATTCAGGTAGGATAGTGCCTGGATAGTTAAGGTGAGAAGTAAAAGCTATGTTCTACCATTATAAGTGCTTGTCATCCCATTGTTAATAAAATCCAAAACATTTGTCCAATCTGCTTGAAATTTGACATAGAGCAACTAACAGATAAGTGCCACTTTTTGTCCAAATTTGGTGTAGATCTCTTAAGAAATGATAAAGAGACAGCAGTTTGAAGTTGATTCTAAAGGAGCTGTTTTTCATTTTTAAGCAATCTATTTTTGGTTGAGGGTAGCAAGCATTTCTCTCCCACATTTTTTAAATGTATAAAAAAAATTAGGTCTATAGAGGAGCATGTGCTTTTGCTTTTTTTTTAAAAAAATCACTGAGTATGTCTTGAGTATAGAAGGGAAATTAAATTCTGGCATACATTAAAGCACATGGGAGATGTGGGATATGCAGCCAGATGGAGGGAGGGGAAATCCTGGCAACTGCTGGAAAGAGTGACTTCCACATTCTGAAGATTACTCTTCTAGAAAGAGACTATATAGGCACTTTAGTATTGTAACACTCTTCTCATTGCATAACCCCAGAATCAGATATTGAGAAAGGTATATTGTACACTCTTTTTAGAGTGTATATGAAAATTGTAAATACCTTAAACCCTCCTTAAACCAAAGGGTTTTTTTGATGTATTACAGTACAATTGTATTACAGTACAAGGAACAGGGTGAATAAGCAAGATATAGGATATAACAAATGAACTTAAGTGGACCAAAGTCTTCCTCAAAAGCTAGCACAAATGGAGACTTCCTTATGCTATATTCTTCTGCTAAATTGGAAATAGCTGTTATGAGGAAGGGCATCTTTGGATCAAAGCCAATACATTTAAATCTTGTTTGTTCCTAAAACCCTTGTATCTAGTGACACCCATTGCTGGGAATTTTGGGGGAAAATAAATTAGGAAAACATACATTAGAATGTTTGCAGACAAACCTGAGTTAAGAGAATTTGTTTGAGAATCCACTTCATTACTGACCTATTTGTGACAGGTTCCAGTTGCAGATCTCTCTGAAACATCTATGTGGTTGCTCAGTTCTGATGCAACTTTTTCAGTGGGTATTCTGCCACAGGAATAATTCCAAAGGTACTGCCATGGAGGAAAATGTTATAGCTCAAGAGGCTTTAAAAGCACACTTATGTCATTTTTACATATGAAGCCTAAATTAGCTTTCTTTTACATGGGCTCCTAACATGAATCTAAAACCTGCATTGGCTACAATGTACATTCCATTTCCCCCTGAGTTATTTCCTGCATTAACAGCATTCATATGTCACAAAACAAGCCTGAGAGCAGTGTAAAGGCAATACGGTCATTCACACGATTGCTCACCCTCATGCTGGGGAGGACTTGTGGGGAGGCAGGTTTCTCCCTGCTTCCCTGCAGATGATCAGAAGTTCAGAACTACCCACGATCTTCCCCTGTCACATGCCCACATGAGCGCTGGGTGATGATCAGCAGAGCACTGACAGGAGGGGGAAAGCTCACACTGGGTTCTCCATGGGCTGAGAATGCAGCACATGAGCAGTGGAGTGGCTGCTCTCAGTATGGCAGCCGTTCCGCTCTGTGAGTCTACTCCTTCCTCCAGCTCACTGTCTAAAAATGGCGGCGGGCCAGTCAGGAGCCAAGCCTACCCAGGGTGATCGTACACATGATCACCTACTAATGTAGAAAGAACTGTAGGTTCATTCTACCTCAGTAAAGACCTGGGTAGAGGAGTTGGGCTACCCAGGACTGGAGCAGCCAGGGGAAACCAGGCAGCTTGTGTCATGTACATAGGTTCAATGTCAGATAGGAAAATGCCCTCTGAAATTAGGGACCTGATCAACAACAATGTTGTGGCACAACACTTCAGGGTACAGCACAGATGCCTTCTGCTCCTTCAAACCCCAGAAAAAGGATTGTACCACGATGGCAGAACACCTGCATGCAGAAGCTCCTTTAATTCCTGGCATCTCCAGGTAGGGCTGGGAAAGACCCATGTTTGAAACCCTGGAGAGCTGTTGCCAATCAAAACAGACAATATTGAGCTACATGGACAATAATCTAATACAATAGTCCAGTAGAAGAGAGCTTCATACGTATGTTCTAAATCCCAGCCTAATATGGAACAAGAGACTTCCAAGCCCTGCTGCTGTGCTTATGCCATACTGTACCCCTGCTTGGGATCTGAGAGTCCTATCCTATGCCACAGCACTCACCCAGGACCCCTGGGGTTTGTGGCTCCTGGCCCAGAGCTGTGGAACTGCTTCTCTCACCCACAGTGGAGTTGCTGAAGAAACAGAGCAGGGGGTGGTATTGAATGGTCTCTGGACTCCTGATTTGACTCATGTTGTTGGGAGTTGGAGTGGTTGTGGTCCTCTACAGGATTCTGCAGGTCTACAAAGGACAGTACTGCTGTTTTTCAGCTCTTAAGCTTCAAAATGAAGTCCACTGGATACTGTTCCCGCTTAACTATGCTGAAATGGAAGTTGCTTGTGTGAAAGTGATGCTTGAAGAGCAATAAACAAAGTTTATTATTTATTTATTTATAAATAATAATAAAGATCCTCTGTCCAGGTTTTCACTAAGATGGATTTATACCCCACTCCTCCTGTACAATACTGTTTGGGGTGGCTCACAGCGGAAAAAGTAAAACAAAATTTAGAACAATGAAACAAATAAAAAACAGCATAGAATAATACAGCCCCAATAAAGATAAAATACAATCAATGTTTAGAATTTGTCTACTGGCCTTCTATTTTCTTTCTTTCTCCCTTTTCCTCTTTTTTTATCTTTGGGACCAGTTATCCTTCCTGTCACCCAAACCTGGAACTCTCAGGACATCGCTAAACAATTTGCTCTCTCTTAAGCACTTTTTTTTTTGGTAAATCCTATTGGCTGACGTCCAAAATAGCAAAACGTGTTTGGCAAAGGAAGTGTGTATGCAGTATGCTACAATTTAGAATAAAGCAGAACTGGTACTTCCATGCATGAGGAGCAATTTTTGATGATTTCCCCTTCCCTCTGAAGTGCTCTGTGCCACTGAAAAATATGTCCCTGAGGGTTGTGCAAACTTCAGGGATATATCTTCAAGTGGCACAGAACACTTCAGAGGGAAGTAAAGATCAGTAAACCCCCCATCCCTCCACACAAGCACCCACATTACTTTAGGCTGGAATGCAGCACATGTGCTTCATTACTTCATTAGTCTGGATGTCAGCCTTTGATTCTGATGCAAGTTTCTTCATAGTCATGTGCCTAGGACTGGGTATAAGACATATTCAGGTCCTTCAATTTTCTTCTGCAAAATTTGAATGTAGATTTTTGCTTTTTCCTTTCAGCTAGGAAGATGACTGCAAATAACTCCTTTTTGGATTCTATGCTTGTTTTTTCCTTTATGAAGTCCACACAAAATACAGTCACATTGGCCATTTTAGTTAGCATACATTTATGGGAGGCCAGGGAGTGTGATTCTAATATGTATGTGGGGGGGGGGGTTGGGCTGTGTGAAATGGATATAAAGGCAGCTGTTTCTCTGACTTTCAGAAGCTGATTTTTTTTTTAAACCAAGTTGATCTCCTTCCTTTGAATTCACGACAGCTTCCAGATGGTCTCTGGGTCATGTGAACAAATTCCAAGATAAACCCAGCTCAGGGACTGATACCTTGAGGTATGAATTTGTATAACAAGCCCTGCCATGGGACTCTCATGGCTCCATTGGATTCTCTGGGTATTGTGCTGAGAATAGGAGTGTAGAGAGCTTTGGCAATGGTGACTATGGAATGGGGCAGTTGGTAGCAGTGTCGCGTTGCTGCATAAAACAGGGAGGGAAGGGCCTGTGCAAATTGATCTTGTGTCCAAATCACACCACTAACAGCCTAATAATGTTTACTCAGCATTAAGTCTCATTGAGTTCAATAGGAACGACTTCCTGGTAAATATATTTAGAATTACAGCCGTTCTCTGTTATTGATTAGTTGGGTCTACCATGTCACAGTCACAACTGTCATTCTTGACTTGCATCAGTTGCATCCACTTACCCACTTCTACAGGATAGTTTCCAGGGAAGAGAGTGGTAGGCAAAGATGGGATGAAGAAGGAAAATTGCTAAAGTGGAGGAGTAATTGCATTGGATTCTATGTCTATAGAAAGGCTTGATGCTGGTGGAATCAGCTGCCGGAGGGGGGTAGCATTTCCAGAGCTTAATGTAGCAAGATCCTGGACAAACAATAGGAGAAGAGCAATTGCCCATACATGATTTGATGTATAACATTACAACAGAGCTTTCCAGTCACTGGCATTCGGACATGTGTCCTATCAGTGATTCTGGAAACACTGCAGCAAAAATAAGTGAAACTTCTGAGTAAACACGCATTGGACTGGGTTGCTTGTCACAGTGGGGAAATAGCATTTATATGGAGTTTACATTTATCTAAAAACATATGACTGTTCATTTGAACTTCACTTGTGTACATACAAAAGTTTACTTCTGCTATGTTTCACTAAAGTGACAACAAAACTATGGAAGTTCTTAAAAACAGACCAAAATCTGATGGTAACCTTGCCATGATTTAGGAGCTAACTTAAGTTAAATGATTCAAAATATGTGACTACAGATAAATAACTATGGACTGATCTTTTGAGGCAAAATTTTCAGCATCCATTAATCTGGTTCTGGCTGCACTTGAGCATCTTGTCCCAAAAGAGATTCTCTATATTGAAAATATTTGCCTGGGAGACTTATGGCAAAACTAACTTTATTTTATAAAAGTCCCTTTTATTACAATACAATAGTTATTACAATTGAGATTCAATAGCGTTCATTGTCTATCTATCTATCTATCTATCTATCTATCTATCTGAGTCATTTTAAAATGTCCCATTTTTCTGAAGCAGAATTACTGTAGTTGATGAAATCCAGGACTACAGTGCAGTTTACAATGAGAACAAGAAATGCTCTGGAAAATGTAGTTCCTGAACCTTTAGCATTCTCTATTTCCTTTCGTCCTAACCTTCACACTCCCAGGAGCTTAATAGCTCTTCGTCAGCTTGGTGGTTCCAATCTCCCCCTTCTTCCCGATGGCAGACATATGTCTTCCGACTTTTAGTACTGATGAACATAAGACACCCTCATTTATAATCTGTTCAGAAAGGTTGCTGAGGCCAGGCTAAACATGGCTTCTCAAATTAATTTTGAAAGTAAAAAGATATACAAAGCACTTGTGTAACCTCATCTAGAGTTCAAAGTTCTGGCTGCGTGAAAATGAGAACATAACATTTTTGTCTGTAGCTGAATATTGTTGTGGCACACATTTTGAAAAATTGAGTCGGGGCTATCTAAATTATCCAATAAAGCCGACGACATAAAATCACTAATAGACTGTAATGGTAAGGGCTTGTGAAGAAAGGCTGAAATTCCAGCTATCCTCCACAAATAAAAGTTTGGTCACATAACCGTTTTCTTTTCTTTGTGACTTTACTAGCCACTGGAATGGAAGTGTCCTGTTTCACTGGAACACCACAAAAGATGTTTGGCACCAGTCTCAAAGACGGAATTATTTGCCATGCTGTAATTTTACTTTATGTTTTGGGGTATAGTATATTAATCCTCCAAGTCTCAAGTCTCTAAGATCATGGTAAAAGAAAATAAGTTTCCTAGTGTATATACACAGATCGTTTTTTAATTGCTTAAGACTCATTACATTGTGAAAAGATCTTCTACTAAAGCATTTAGTTAAGTATGGTGTAAGTAAAACAAGTAGACTTGTAATACAATATGAATTTTGTTGTCATATTAGTAAAGAATGATTGCTATGATTACATCAGTTTTCAGCAAAAGAGAAGAAAAATCCTCAACTGTTCTGTGTATATATGGTACAGTCCAGCCAAAATAGGGAAGCTCTGTTAATCTGCATACCTGCATCAACAATGTGATGATGCTATAATCTACTCTTTGAGAAATTTAAAGCATTTATAACCCAATCCTAAATCAAATTACTCCATAGTAATTGAGTTCAATTTAGTTCAATTTAGGTTACTTAACTTTGTAGGATCAAGGACGTAAACCGTTTCTATGTAAATCAGGAGGCCAACAGTCTCTAACTGTCCTCATCTCCCCACTGTCCTCACCCTAACTGGTTGTCTTCTTTCTGTGTGTTACATTTAAAAATTACATTGAAAATTAGCACTAAATACATTTTAAAAAGGAAGCAAGCCCCATTGAACTGAGAAGGACTTCTGAATAGACCTGTTTAGGACTAGACCATTAATTATCTATATACATACAAACCAGTTCCTAACATTTCATTGCACTCTGCTAGTGAACAAGAAACAAAACCCAGATAGAAGGCCTGATTCTTCATGGCTAAGGTCACCAGGGTTTAGCTCACACCCCTTATGGCCCTGGTCCAGCAGTTCTGATGCACATGCATAACTCTGCATTCGCAGGGGCTTCCCATTCTCTTCTGTGTCTGGAAATGCTCTGCACATGGGAAATCTCTAAGATTGCACGGGCTTCTTCCCTTCATAGGAGAGAATGGAAACATCACATTCCTCCTTACTGAGCATGTGAAATATCACGTCCCTCCTTGCTGAGCATTTGAAATATCACAATCTTCCTTACTGAGGATGTGAAATATCATGTTCCTCCTTACTGAGGATGTGAAAGATCATGTTTCTCCTTACTGAGTCTTCTTTTTCTCTGTATCTGGAGCCAATGTGTTACAGTATAGATTATGTCAAGCAGGTGGAGGGTTTTTTGTTGTTGTTGTTGTTTTTAAGGTTTTTGTCTTTGGGGATGTCACTTGGAATGCATGAATGGAGGCTGCTTCTCTGTTACTGTCCTTGTTGGATCTTTTGTATTTACATTTTTATTTTATTTTTTGCAAAGTTGCATGAAGAACAGTGAGAGAAGAGGAAGTCATGAGCCATGGCACAAAGATGATACAAGAACATGGCTTGGGAGAGTGTCTCCAAAGTTGGTATTTTCTAGTATGTAGAAAAAAAACTGATTAATATATTGATGTTTGAGGCATCTCTACTTAGGTCCAACTCAGAAGGACTGTAAGTCCCAAATGTTATTCTGGTTAAAGGAAGGGAGACAGCTGCCTCCCATACATTATGGGTTTTTCATATAGAAAGCACTTCTGTGTAGGGAATAATGGGAATGTGTAGACTATAATGCATAGATTGCAATGTGAGCCATGTGAGTTTTTCACTGCATGTACATACAAAACCCGTGTGTAGCATCATCATCACTACGACAACCTATATATGATTTCCATCTGGAAAATCTATGATATGTCAAGCAACACTGAGGTCAGTCAAATTTAAAAAACAAAACAAAATTCTTGTAGTAGACAGACATAAGCCCTTCTTTGAGTATTATCACTTCACAAACTACATTGCAGAAAGACAAGCATCCAACTACAGCTACTCCCAGTTTCCTGACCCATATCACACACATATTTACAAATAGGTGCTTGCAACAGTCACATGCTACATGTTAATGTGGGCACATGAAACACTTTACAGGTATGTCTCAAACATGCAATGTGTAGAGCAGCCCTATCAGGGATGAAGCCAACTCAAGTAATGTTACAGACCAATAAATGAAATCTTAAATTCTGGGAAGGTACTAGCAAGTCGGGGGAGGCATCCAAAATTCAAGGTATTGGACCTCATGAAAATCAAAACTTTCCAAGGAGAAAGGAGAAGGAAAATAGAACACGTCAAGAACTCTGCGGGCAACCTTGGCACTTGACAAAGAGGGTGGAGTCAGCTAGGGCTGGGAGAGGCCCCACATTCCTTTGACTTATATCCTGTATCTCAGTTGGAAGGCTACTCTGCATAAGAGGTGAAGGCCCGAGAGCACAGCGAACAGAACATAGCGAACAGGGATAGCAAACAGGACGTAGGAGTTTTGCAGGAGTTTAGGGGGAAGTGTGCGGGGGAGCCTGGAACAAACCCCTGTGATCTCAAGGAGCCTGGTGGAGAAGAGAACATAAGTACAAATCCCTCCCTCATATCCCTCATATTCTTGGGAAAGGCTGTTTGGACAGATAAATAGCTGCCCATTACAGCTGAGACCTATCCTTCTAATAAACTATCTAATAAACAGATAGTAAACTACTTCTAATAAACTATCTCTAAATACTGTAAACAGCCAACAAAAACAGTATGAAGATAGAAAGTCAGCAGGGGAAGGGGCATTTCCCAGTGTATTGCACAGAGTGCCACATGTATGACTATTTGCCCCATGGGCAGAAGTCATGAGTGTGTGCTCGGTGCAAGGAGCTCCTGGCCTCAGGAAACAAACTCGTTCCTTTGAGACCAAGGTGGCGGATCTGGAGAAGCTCAGAGAGACAGAGAGGCATGTGGATGAGACCTTCAGGGACGTGACAGAGGCATCCCACTCCAGGGCTGGTAGCTCCTCTGCTGTCATGGAGAATGAAGGTCTCGGGCAAGGAGGACATTGGTCTTAGGAAGAGGGAAATGCTCCTTTAGAAGGGACCCCTTCCATGGATGATGAGCCCATATCCTTTCGCACGGGGGATACTCCTCTGGGGGGGTGGGGGCCTCCTTGTAGTGGGTGATTCAATCATTAGAGGTAAAGAGAGATGGGTTTGTGACCTGTGTGTTGACCGCACGGTGAACTTGCCTGCCTGGTGCGAAGGATGCGGACATCACGCAGCATCGAGATAGGCTCTTAGGCAGTGCTGGGGAGGGGACAGCTGTCATGGTGCACGTCGGCACCAACGATGTGGGGAAATGTAGTCGGGAGGTCCTGGAAGTCAAATTTAGGCTGATAGGTAGTGTATTGAAGTCCAGGACCCTCAAGGTAGCATTCTCAGAAATGCTACCTGTTCCACGCGCAGGTACAGTGAGACAGGCAGAGCTGAGGGGTATCAATGTGTGGATGAGACATTGCTGCCAGGAGAAGGGGTTTAGATTTGTTAGGCACTGGGATACATTTTGGGGCAAGCAAAGCCTGTACAAAAGGGATGGGCTGAACTTGAACCAAGATGGAACCAGATTGCTGGAGCTTAAAATAAAAAAGGTTGCAGAGCAGCTTTTAAAATGATGCCTGAGGAACAGCCAATGGGAGCTGGGCAGTATCCCGTGTGGCAAAAGCCATCCTTTAAAGTGTGAGGGTGCAAACAATTCAGATAAAACAGAAGGGGACAGAGCAGAGCCGTATAAAGAGCAGATGGGAGCTGGTGCCAGCAGGTCAAAGAGTCAAAAGAATAGCATACATCAGGTGAGAGACTCAGCGTATAGGTGCTTATATGCCAATGCCAGAAGCCTCTGAGCCAAGATGTGTGAGCTGGAGTGCTTGGTTGCTAATGCAGAAATAGATATAGTGGGCATAACAGAAACATGGTGGAACTTTGAGAACCAGTGGGACACTCTTAACCCTGGGTATAAACTCTATAGAAAGGACAGGGAGGAGTGCCTTGGAGGAGGGGTAGCAATGTATGTTAAAGAAGGGATAGAATCTAACAAGCTAGAAAACCTAGGTGGACTGGAGTCCTCCACAGAAACCCTGTGGGTGACAATACATACAAGGCCTGAAAGGGAACGTGCTGCTGGGGACGTGCTATCACCCTCTGGATCAAAACGACGACAGAGACTGGGAATTGCAGCAGGGAATCAGGGAGGCGTCAAGGAGAAGCAGGGCTGTAATTATGGTTGACTTCAATTACCCACACATAGACTGGGGACATTCACAGTCAGGTCATGACAAAGAGGTCAAATTTCTAGATATGCTAAATGACTGTGCCCTAGAACAGCTGGTCTTGGAACCAACCAGAGAGAAGGTGACCTTGGACCTAATGCTGAGTGGCACCCAGGACCTGGTGCACGATGTTGGTGTTATCGACCCTTTAGGGAACAGTGACCATAGTGCCATCTGATTCAGCATACTTGTGGGGAGAGAATCACCAACGACATCTAACACAGGCATTTCGAATTTCAGAAGAGGACACTTCTCCAAAATGAGGAGTATGGTGAAAAGAAAGCTGAAAGGGGAAATCAGGAGAGTCACTTCACTCCAGAATGCATGGAGTTTACTCAAAACCACAATACTAGAAGCCAAGTTATTTATGTATTTATGTATTGATTGATTGATTGATTTGATTTGATTTGTACACCGCCCTTCCAAAATGGCTCAAGGAGGTTTACAATTAAAATTAGATTGTATACCCAAAAGGAGGAAAGGTACCACTAATTCCAGGAGGATGCCAGCATGGCTAATGAGTACTGTCAAGGAAGCCATAAAAGGGAAGAAGACTTCCTTCCGAAATTGGAAGGCCTGTCCAAATGAAGAGAACAGAAAAGAACACAAACTCTGGCAAAAGAAATGCAAGGTGACAATAAGGGAGGCAAAAAAAGAGTATGAGGAACATTTAGCCAAAGTATCAAGGGGAATAACAAAAACTTCTTTAAATACATCAGAAGCAGGAAACCTGCCAGGGAGGTGGTTGGACCATTAGACAATGAGGGAGTGAAAGGGATTATTAAGGAGGATATGGAGGTTGAAGAGAAGCTGATTGAGTTTTTTGTGTCTGTCTTCATGGCAGAGGACACAGAGTATATACCTGTTCCTGAACCAGGCTTTTTAGGGATGGAGGCTAGAGAGCTGAGTCAGATAGAAGTGACAAGAGATGATGTTCTAAACTGTCTGGAAAAACTGAAAGCTAACAAATCACCAGGGCTGGATGGCATCCATCCAAGAGTCCTCAAAGAACTCAAATGTGAAATTGCCAATCTCTTTGCTAAAATATATAACTTATCCTTGAAATCGGGCTCTGTACCAGAGGATTGGAGAGTAGCAAGTGTAACACCGATTTTCAAAAAGGGATCCAGGGGCGATCCGGGAAATTACAGGCTGGTTAGCCTAACGTCCATTCCAGGCAAATTGATGGAAAGCATCCTCAAGGATAAAATTGTAAAGCACCTAGAAGAACAGGCCCTGCTGGGAGTCAGCCAGCATGGCTTCTGCAAAAGTAAATCTTGCCTCACCAACCTTTTGGAGTTCTTTGAGAGTGTCAACAAGTATGTGGATCAAGGTGATCCATAGTATACTTGGACTTCCAAAAAGCTTTTGACAAAGTTCCTCATCAAAGACTCCTGAGGAAACTTAGCAGTCATGGGATAAGGGGACAAGTACATGTGTGGATTGCTAACTGGTTGAAAGACAGGAAACAGAGGGTAGGTATAAATGGAGAGTTTTCACAATGGAGAGAAGTAAGAAGTGGGGTCCCCCAGGGATCTGTACTGGGACCGGTGCTTTTTAATTTATTCATAAATGATCTAGAAGCAGGGGTAAGCAGCGAGGTGGCCCAATTTGCAGATGATACCAAACTCTTCTGGGTAGTGAAATCCAAAACGGATTGTGAGGAGCTCCAAAAGGATCTCTCCAGACTGGGGGAGTGGGCAACCAAGTGTAAAGTGATGCACATTGGGATGAAAAACCCCAACTTCTAGTATATGCTGATGGAATCTGAGCTGTTGGTGACTGATCAGGAGAGGGATCTTGGGGTCATGGTGGACAGCTCATTGAAAGTGTCGACTCAATGTGCTGCAGCTGTGAAAAAGGCCAATTCCATGCAAGGGATCATTACGAAGGGGATTGAAAATAAAATGGCTAATATTATAATGCCCTTATACAAAACTATGGTGCGACTACACTTGTAGTACTGCGTACAATTCTGGTCACCACATCTTAAAAAGGACATTGTAGAACTGGAAAAGGTACAGAAGAGGGCAACCAAGATGATCAGGGGCCTAGAGCACCTTTCTTATGAGGCAAGACTACAACACCTGGGGCTTTTTAGTTTAGAAAAAAGACGACTGCGGGGAGACATGATAGAGGTCTATAAAATCATGCATGGTGTGGAGAAAGTGGATAGAGAGACATTCTTCTCCCTCTCACATAACACTAGAACCAGGGGCATCCCATGAAATTGATTGCCAAGAGGTCTAGGACCAACGAACGGAAGTACTTTTTCACACAACGCATGATCCACTTGTGGAATTCTCTTCCACAAGATGTGGTAACAGCCAACAGCCTGGATGGCTTTAAGAGGGGTTTAGATTACTTCAT
This sequence comes from Hemicordylus capensis, assembly GCF_027244095.1. Taxonomy (NCBI): domain Eukaryota; kingdom Metazoa; phylum Chordata; class Lepidosauria; order Squamata; family Cordylidae; genus Hemicordylus; species Hemicordylus capensis. Next base: position 90,918,545 of record NC_069659.1, on the reverse strand, counting down.
GGAGGAAAAGTCTATCAATGGCTACCAGTCGGTGGGCTGTGGGCCACCTCCAGCCTCAAAGGCAGGATGCCTCTGAGTACCAGTTTCAGGGGAGTAATGGCAGGAGAGAGGGCATGCCCTCAACTCCTGCCTGTGTCTTCCAGCGGCATCTGGTGGGCCACTGTGCAAAACAGGATGCTGGACTAGATGGGCCTTGGGCCTGATCCAGCAGGGCTGTTCTTATGCTCTTATGTTCTTAACACTGATGTCTTATTCTTTCTCATAGAGTGGGCTTTTGGTTTCTGGCTCCCTGTTTTTATGATAAACATTCCATTCAGAACAGGATAGGGCACAAGATAAATGTGTTTTAACAGAACCTAGCAGACAGTAACATAGTAACTAGCACACACATAAGCCATTTTATTGCAGTCTTAATACTGTAATCTTGTGGTCCTCTTTGGATGCCTTCTTACTAGTCTGCTACTGACTACTGCTCCCCATTCTTTTTCATTACATGGAAGTGTATTTTTCTGAGCACATTCTTCAGAATTCTTACCTCCTAGTTTTCTTCCATTTGGCACAGAACATAAAGTTGCTTACAGGGAGCCTCATGACTCTGTGCCAACTCTGAAAAATATAATCAGTTGCAAATGTTTTGGGGTGGATGACTGATGAATGTAGTAACTTTATCACTTCTTCCATTTTTTACCATTAGCAAACTTTAGAAATTCCAAAGAAAGCTGTGTTTTAGAAAAATATTTGAAAATGATTAAACCAGCTGCTAGTTGTCTGTTCCTAGTGATATATACAGTAGTGGCATTGAAGTTTCTTATAAATTGCCATAATCTATAATATTTGTAAAATGTCTATTATTCTTAAAACTAACTATGAAAATACCTTTCCATTATTCCCAGTACACACATTTTATTTAAAAAATATATATCTTTAACAGAAACCCCCATGTTGCTGTTAATTATGCATTGGAACAAATCATGCTGATCAATTAAAAATACAATATTAATTCTCCCCAGTCACTAATCATTCATAAAACATTTATGTATCATTCTCATCTTTACTTTTTGCTTTATTTAAATTGGATCCACTAGAATTTTATAGAGCTGTGATTTACCATGGTATCATTTTCCCCAATTGGCCTGTCATCTATAACTTACATGCCAATGTGACAACAGAGTTCCCTAAAGAAGGCAGAAAGAGACAAATAGAAATGTGTCCCTTTTGGAGATATTAATTAAGTAGACATAGATCAGAGTATATGGTTTCCATTTACAAAGCTCAAAATTTGATCTCAGAGTTAAAGGTCCATTGTCAACAGGACTTCTGCTAAAGAGCTTAAAGAGATGTTGACACCATAGTAGGTCTGAAGGAATCAGTAAGTTTGACTCAGTAAAAAGATTTTGACACCGTAGTAGGTCTGATGGACTCAGTAAGTTTCATTCAACAAAATGACTAATTTAACTGTCGTTAATTTCAATGGAACCTAATAATGACTGACTTTCTTTGGCTATAAACCATTTTTTTTATTTATTTCAAGCTTATGACCTGCCTTTTTACCCTAATTATGAAGACAGAAAACAAAATAGAAACACACGTACAAAAATCTGCACATCTGTCTGCACGTACAAAAATCTAAAATAATGTTATATGGAGGTATAATTTTTGCTCGACTGTGTATTCATTCTGGTATGCCTCTTGACTAAATTTTAGCCACTTTTCCATGCCTGCTGTTGCGAAAAACTAATCAAAGGATATTGTATAGGGGAGTGGTACTATGCATAAACAAAACAAAATCAATACCACTAAATGAACAAGATATAAACTATTTATGTAAACATGAAATACATCAACTTTCTACAATGTAAATAATGTATAACTAATACAATACAATGAAGATATATTTAAACAAGATTTCGCGATAAATCTTTGTTGTTGCTGCTTCATCAGAAATACATTGTTTCCAACTGTGAATGTCTAAACAGTTTCTCAAAGGCAGCGTCTCCAGTACCCCTCCAGTGACTGTTGCTGATGTCTATCGTATTATTCTTTTTAGATTGTGAGCCCTTTGGGGACAGGGAGTCATCTCATTTATTTATTATTTCTCTATGTAAACTGCTTTGGAAATGTTTGTTGAAAAGCGGTATATAAATATTTGTTATAGTAGTAGTAGTAGGTTATTGCATCTGTGGACTTGACGCAGTTTCCATAACACTAAAGAGGTTAAGGAGTTTAGTTGTTTTGATAAATGACTTACAGTACGATCCTATCAGGGCCAGACCTAGAGCAAAAGGTGCCCCAAATGAGGAGCATCTCTGGAGCCCTGGTCTTTTTACTTCACTTTTAGATATTTATATTGCATTTCTAGCCCCTTTTGTGACTTTGATGTGCAATAGGAACATAGGAAGCTGCCTCCAGGCCATTGGCCTATCTAGTACAGTATTGTCTATCCTGGGAGCAGCTCTCCAAGGTTCCAGGTGTCTTTGCCAGCCCCACCTGTGGATGTCAGGGATTGAACCTGGAACCTTCTGCATGCAAGCAGATGCTCTGCCATTGAGCTATGACCTTAAGGGGACTATTTTATTCCCTAAGGGGAATATCTTACAGCAGACACCGCTCCCATGTAACCACCCATCCAAATGCAAACCAAGGCAACCCCTGCTTAGCAAAGGGGACAATTCATGTTTGCAACCCTCCACTCCAGTCTGCACAAATGATTTTCCCCTGTTGTACTACCTGATAAAATTGTCTGTATATCTGTATCCCCCCGCCCTGCCCACATGTCATGTATAAGCTAACGGAAACATTTTTTTCTTCTACCCTCATAGAGGCTTTTTACATTTTAAGACACAATCACTCTGTATCCCAAGCAGTCTCCTGGGCTATCTGTACCTAAATTCAGCCCTGAATTTACTCATAAGTAGGCCCCACTGTGCCTTAATATTGTTATATTGAACCTGCATTTTCCTATAGTTTTTAAAACCTACAATTATATGCAAATCCCCCAAAGGCATGGAGATGTCATTTTGAAATTATGTAATTTTCTTGAAATTATGCAATTACGTAATTTTGAAATTATGGCTGCAATCCTATACACACTAATTCAGGAGTAAGTCCCATTGGATTGGATAGGATTTTAAACCTGCACGTGCAGTTCATTTATATTCATCTAGTTCCAGGTATCATGTTAGATAGTCCTCAATGGATCTGTAGTTCTTTATTAATCTATAATTAAATAACAAACAGTGCAAGGAAGAAAGAAGACATTAACCAAGTCTGACTCATGCATGAGAGAACTAGCAGTTTATGCCGTTTAAATAAATTTTGTGTTTCTGTCTATGGGGCTGAGGCTGAACTTTCTTCGTCATTCATATTTCAACACCACATACATCTTTCTCTTTTTACAACACTTAAAACCGTGTTGCCAAGTGAGCTTAGCCTTATTTGGACAGTTACTCAATACAGAAATTTAAGTGGCATGTTTTAAAATATCTGCTCTGTATTTCAACTTGCAGAGAAGGAAAATAAAAGAATTGTGAATTTAGTGAAGAATACTGAGAGGGCTCCTTGCCATGTGAACAGATTCTTGATTTATACATTTATATTTTTATTTATTTAAAATATTTATACCCCACCCCTCCAGTACACTACTGCTTGGGGCGGCTCACATTAATAAAATAGATACAATGTAAAATAAGAGACTAATAAAATTAAACAAGTTAAGTTAAACAACTTAAAAGCCCAGGTTAAAATGACAATTAAAATTACATTTTTTTAAAAAAAGTTTCATATTAAAAGTTATCTTAAAAGCTAACAATTGAGAACTATAAAAACTAAAGAACCTACCAGATATAAGCAGCAGATAAAACATTAAAAAGTCTCTTTAAAAAAATGTGTGTTTTTAATTGTTTTTTAAAAACACTGGCAGGGGTACATAGCAAAGCTCTTCAGGGAGAGCATTCCAAAGCCAAGGCACCACCAACGAAAAGGCCCTGTCTCTAGTCCTTGCCGACTGGATATCTGTTAGTGGCAGAACCATGAGCAGGGCCTGAGATGATGAACAGAGGGCCTGGCAGGTTCATATGGGTGAATGTGATCTGACAGGTAAGCAGCCCCAAGCCATGTAGAGCTTTAAAGGTCAAGACCAGCATCTTGATTCTAGCCCAGAAGTGGACCAGGAACCAATGAAGCTGCCACAGGATGGGTGTGATACTCATAAAGCTACTTGCACTCACGGGCATCCTTGCAGCAGCATTTTGGACCCGTTGAAGCTTCCGAACAGTCTTCAAGGGCCATTCCACATAGAGTGCATTGCAGTAGTCCAATCTGGATGCTACTAAAGCATGAGTGACTGAGGTCAGGTCTGACTTCTCCAAGTAGGGTTGCAGCTAGCATACCAGCCTGCATACCAGCCCTATCTGGTAAAAGGCACCTCTGTACACCACCGCCACCTGTGCCTCCAAGGACAGATTTGGGTCCAGTAGCACCCCCAAACTATAGACTTTGTCTTTCACAGGCAGCATGACTCCATCCAAGACCAGATTTACCTCACTACTCGGATGATCAGTTTTACCAACCCTGAGCACTTCTGTCTTATCTGGATTACGTTTCTGCCCCCATCCGGTCCAGAACAGCCTCCAAGCCCTGGTTCAGAGCATCTACTGCCTCCCTGGTGTCTGCTGACTTAAAAGATCAGTAGAGCTGTGTGTCATCAAGATATTGACGGCATTTCAGCTCACACCCACAGATGTTTCATGTAGATGTTTCATCTCCCAGAGGTTTCATGTAGATGTTAAACAGCAAAGGGAACAGAATAGATCCCTGTGGCACCCCATAGTCCAAAGGCCAAGGGGTGGAGCAGGCATCCCCCAGCACCCAGAGATGACCCAGAAGGATATCATGGTTGATGGTATCAAAAGTCACTGACAGGTCAAGGAGAATCAACAGAGTCACACTCCCTCTGTCTTTCTCTGTTTATGTATATTCATCATCCTTCTGTCTATCTCTCTATAATAATATATATCACCTCTGTATATTATTACAGATATTTAATTACTGGGATTGACAAATTTCCCTTTGGCTGTTATGCACAACTGTGTGGTATACGTATTTTGCACCAGTGCAGCTCCGCTTCTGTGTCGCTGCAAGAGTGAAATTACTATTGGCATTGCCAATAAGTTTCCAGGCAAAATACAAGGTGCTGATTATAACCTATAAAGGCCTAAACAGCATAGGCCCTGGGTATTTAAGAGAACATCTTCTTCGCTATGAACCCCACCAGGCATTGAGATCATCAGGGGAGGTTCATTTGCAGTTGCCAGCAGTGCACCTGGTGGCTGCTCAGGGATGGGCCCCGAGGCTTTGGAATGCACTCCCTGTTGAAATAAGAGCCTCCCCATCTCTGAAAACTTTTTAAAAGTCTGTTAAGAAACATTTGTTCACCCAGGCATTTAGTTAGATACTGTTTTGATAGTTTTTATAATTGTTTTAAATGTTAAATTATTGTGGTTTTAGCCTTTTTATTTTTTTGTTGTAATTTGTATTTTATTGTGAGCCACCCAGAGACGCAAGTTCGGGGTGGGATATAAATATGCCAAATAAATAAATAAAGCAAGCAAGCTGAGGAAGCACTTCTCTGAGGACAGGATTATCAAGACTGGATCCAGGCTTCAGGGGACCCTCAGCCCTCCATGGGTTCCTTCTTACCTACCTGGATGGAACTCAAGATGGTTGCTCTGCTATCACCACTCTTAAGCTATGGCACAATGGTGCCCTCAGGAATCAGCAGTGAGCCCTGAGCCCTTGGCAGTTCTTCTGCAATGCCAATGTCTGATGCCAGCCTTCAAGATCATGCTATGAAAGTGGGAGACTGGACTTCCAAAGGGGTAAGGCAACATCATAGATTATGGCATTAATTAAAATATCATAGTTCATCATGCAAAGAGTACTAAAAATACCATAAGCAATATAAAAAGTAGACAAAGACAGCAATAGTCTGAAAAGGTTTCCCCTCCCCCACTGGCCTCTTAATTCACTGCTGCAGCCTGTCCTGGACTGATTTTCAGGTCTATTTGGGCCTGCAAAGATTGGTGTGGTGACATTTTGGAGGCTGCCACACATGCTCAAATGGCCTCTGTGAGGCCTGGCAAGGCCTAGGGCCTCACAGGGACCATTTGAGCATGTGTGGTAGCCATTTCTTAAAATATTTTTTTCCAAAAAAAGGCCGCCAAAACCAAAATGGCCACCGCACATGCTCAAATGGCTTCTGTGAGGCCTGGCATGGCCTATGGCCTCACAGAGGCCATGAGAGCATGCATGGTGGACATTTTGTTTTTGGTGGCCATTTTGTTTTATTTTTTCCATTTTAAAAATGGCACCCCACCTTCAAGTGGCACCCGGGGCACGTGCCCTGCCTGCCCTACCCTAGATATGCCCCTGCATAAGCTACATTTAGGCTTGTGTGGTGGAATTAGCTAACTTGAGTGCAGCAGTCTCATTTTCAGAATAAATTTGTGCAGAGCTCCGGTTGCAGAAAGAACTGAATAGAGAAAAATAAAATATGGTTTATTGAAGGGTTGTTTTTTTAAAAAAATTGTTTTTAAAAAAAAGAAAATAAAAGGTGAACAATAGGGACAAAGGGCAGGATGAGGCATTGTCCTATTCAGTTATGAGTAGTGGACCTCTTCTTGCACAAAGGCTGAGAAAGGTCTAAAAGACCTGTATAGGGAGAAACGAAATGGACCCATCAAAATTTATCTCTTGTGTCTTTTAGAGTATCTGGGAGTAACAAAAATGTAAATAAGCTAGCTTCCCATGCCTTGAGCCAACCATTGGCATATTTGTTAGTAGAGATGACCTGCTACCTTTTCACACCTTCCTGAGGAGGTGATATCTTGACTTGACTGTTGAAAAGAATAGTGCTGATTCAATCACGTCTACTCTGGCATTCCTCACTTGAAAACAATCACGGAGGCGATCGCGATCGCCTGCAGTCCAGAAATTAAACTTGACCTGAGAACTATCCTCCCAGTCTGTGCGCCAAAGTGACATGCCCAGTGAGTTAGCTCATGCGAACCAAAATGGATCTCACTGTCCCATAGGATCTGAGCAGCAAACGTGGGAACTACAAGCCTGTAGCCCCGAATTAGGTTGAGGGATGCTCTGAGAAGCCCCCAAACAGGCTCTCATGGTAACAGCACTTTGGAAGCGGGAAGTCTAGCACGGCACATGCTTTTATTGGAAGCACACGCACCATTAGGAGAGGAGGGCAAGAAATGAGGTGCCCCGGCCAGGGGAGAGCATAACATTGGCTCCCATAGAGACCAGCACTGGCCTGTGAGGACTGTTTGGGTCACCCCCTCCTCCGCCTTTGCAGGAGTCCTTCGTGCCCTGAGAGGAAAGCAAGAAAGGAGGTGCCCAGGCCAGGGAGCTCTTGTCCTCAGCTCCTGAAAAGACCAACAGCCTGAGACAACAATGCTTTTAATCTTATGTAATTTCTTTGTTATTTAATATTGTAAACCACGCTGGGTGCCTTTGTCAAGGCAGAAAGGCAGTATAAAATCCAATCCAATCAATCAATCAGTAAAAGCAAGGAGAGAGGAAATCAGATGGGTCTCCGTTCTTTCTTCTAGGGTGTGCTCTGGTCCTTGGATAGTATGAGCTCATACAATCCCATAAATTATGAGGCATGCAGAAGTAATGCTCTTTTTCCAGTCAAGTGCTAGCTAAATGAGAGAGATTGGGTCAAATATAGTTGAAATGCTAAGCAACTGCCTAATGGGTGGGTATCCCTAATAGCAACCGTTAATAAAAAGCTATGTAGACAGTGACATACATGCCTATGCCAGGTGTCCTGCTGGACTCAAATCCACCTCTAATATTACACAGATACCACAATACATATATAGGACTTGCTACTGGACCACCATCAGAGGACTTGACCAGAGACCTCTAAAGCTGAGGAGCCTTTAGAACTTGACCGACTAGGCATTAATGGACTCCCTTACATAGGGCTGGTGAGGCTCCATACAGAGCTACATACCCAGGATCATAGAAGAAAAAGCTCTTAATCTTACATGCATTACCTAAACCGTTTAAAAAAACTACTCAAGATGTTAGAGAAAGAAAATAAATATATATGTGCCATGTTATTAAAAAGCCCTTTAATAACTAGGACTGTGTTGAATGTTTTTTGGATATATTAAAACAATTTACAATATAAAATATATTGCTGTCTGCATGATTAATGTGACTTGCCAGTGCCTTCCTGCCCAAGTTATTTATATTCCATGTGAGAGAGGAGGAGAATGCATTTTCTTTTTTTCATGCCAAAGGAGTCCCTTTACGAATGTGATGAACAAGCAAAAAAGTTTTGCTTTTCAGCTGCTGGGAGCCATGACATCAAAATAACATGGTACAATTCAGCAACAACCATTTCTTACTGTTCTTATAGATTTCTTAATTTGTCAGGTTCTGATCAGGATTGAAATCCATGCAGTGGCATATATCTCACCCCTGCTCTGTATATTCAAACTGATATCTCTCCATACTTTCCCCATTTTGTCCAGATCTACACAAGCAGCTGGTGACAAAATGGAAAATGTGGTTCAATGTAAGCAAGTGTATAGTGATGCATATTGCTGCAGAAAACCCCAACTTCACAAATACGCAATGGGATCTGACCAGGAGAGAGATCTTGGAGTTGTGGTGAACAGGTCATTGAAAGTGTCCTCAGTGTGTGGCAGCAGTGAAAAAGGCAAATTCCATGCTAGGGATCATTAGGAAGGGGGTTGAAAATAAGAAGGCAAGTATTATAATGCCTTTATTATTTATTATTTATGAATTATTTATTACTAGCACAACCTGCGCAGAGCATCTGTGCATTAGTACGTGATTGCTCCCCTCACCCCCTGCAACAGCCCCCCTCACCTCAGAGATCTCTATACCCTTACCTGAGCTGCAGTCTTGCTCCTCCTCCTCCATCTTGTTGCTTCCACCCCGCTCACCCCTCTTGGTCATTCTTCCATCCCTTTACTTCATCTCCCTCACGCCTCTTGGTCACAGCTGCAGCGTTGTGGCGCCTGTTGACCAAGCTGCAGCCCCCTATCCCCAGAGACCTCCCCACCCTCACCCTCACCCCACTCCTGCTCCTCCCCACAGGAGCAGCAGCTGCAACCGCCACCACCGTGGCCACTTGTTCCCTTCAGGCCGCTGACAGGCTCGGGCCAGCCCACACCCTTCCTTCTTTCTCTCTTCCCCTTCCTTCTTTTTCTCTCTTTCTCTCTCCTCACACTTCCCCTGTCTTTCTTCCCTCCCTCCCTCTCTCTCCCTTCTTGTGTTAACAGATCTTGTTCCTCTTGTTTCCTCATCTAATTCGAACAACAGCAGCCTCCTTCTCCTTTCCTCCCTCACGACCTCTCTTTATGCAGACCCCTGCCCAATATCCTTTTTAATATATAGATTCCTCTCCTCTACAATCAAGAACATCTTCCGACCAGTAACAGTTGCATTCCAACGGACCTTAACCATCACAGGCTCTTCCTATCTGCATATGGAATCCCCACTCCCCAATCATCATGGTGCTTCTGCTCTCACAGGCTCCTCCTCCCTATCTGCACATGGAATCCCCACTGCCCAATCACCATGGTGCTTCTGTTGAGAACTCTCGTGAGAGCTGCCACACACGGGATTAGCCATGGGTACGCCTTTGAAATACTGTGTACAGTTCCAGTCAACATATCTTAAGAAGGATATTGTAGAACTAGAAAAGGTGCGGAAGAGGGCAACCAAGATGATCAGGGGCCTGGAACAGCTTCCTTATGAGGCAAGGCTACAGCATCTGGGGCTTTTTAGTTTGGAAAAGAGGCAATAATGGGGACACATGATAGAGATGTATACAATTATGGATAGAGTAGAGAAAGTGGACAGAGAGAAATTTTTCTCCTTCTTTCACAACACTAGAACCAAGAGTCATCCCATGAAACTGAAGGCCAGGAAATTTAGGACTGACAGCAGGGCTGTTCCTATGTTCTAACCACTACAGAGAAATATAATCATGGCACACTTGCACTGTCTTCACCTGACATCGAAATAACAATGATTATGTAAGTGAAAACCTCACTTGGAAGGGCATTCCAGAGGTGTAGTATTACTTTTCAAATACAGGTATCAGTAGGAAGTGTACTGCTGCATGTGCATTCGACATTACACGAATAACTGTACAGATCTGTATGTGCATACACTGTACACAGATACTACATGTGTTGCACTTAACACATGAATAGAGCTTGGGATCTCAGGAAAACTGGTCAATTCTCACTTCAACTGTCACAAAATTTAATGCCATTAGTACCTAATGGAAGTTAGCCTACTTACAGAATTTATTTATTTATTTATTTATTTATTTATTTATTTATTTATTTATTTATTTATTTTTTATTTTATTTATATACCGCCCTTCCAAAAATGGCTCAGGATGGTGGAGGGGATAGGGAAAGGGAGAAATAGTGACTCACATTTAAAAATAGTTTTATAAGTGCACACTTATGGCAATTCTGGGGTGTGGTTTGTGTCACGATCAGTGATATCATGAACATTATCAGTATCTCCCCAGCTTTCTGATTCAGTGTCACAGCACACAGCTGGCAGTTCAGGAAACCTCTCAGGACAAAGCAGGTATCTTTTCTCCATTGTATCCCTGAGGAAAGAAAGAGGAAGTCACTTATATGGGTTCCACAGTTTAGCCCATGCTGGTCTTCAATTATCCCACAGCCAGGGCTGGCCCTAGGATAAATAATGCCTGAGCAAGGAGTGCTTTTGGTGTTCTCCATAGTTAGTTTATCAGCTCACTGCCCTCTTTAGGTAGGCACCCTGGGACACTACCTGGCTTGTCCACCCCTCAGGCTGGCCCTGCCCACTGCATATACTGAAGCATCTGAAATGCTTTGATTGTATGTGCTGAAACAATCCTTCAATCTCTCAAATGAGGATAATTTGGATGCAGGCTGAAACCTCGATCTTTTTCAACAGCACCTTTGAAGCTCTCATGTGCTATTTGTGCCGCATATAAATGTAATCAATGGAAGATAGACTGCAGAAAAAAGATCATACATACATCCTCCCAAGTGTACGTTTTACATTGGTCTGAAGTCACTTGTATGAAAACCTGGACAGTTGCTGCCAGTTGTTGTTGTTATTGTTGTTGTTACTGTTAGCAATTATATATTTCTTTTCAACAAAAAATTTTTCAAAGCGGTTTGTATAGCAAATCAAATTATTTTCCTGTTGGTGTGCAATGGACAGGACATATGAAATGTCATTATGAGGCCAGTGAACCATCTGGAAAAAGCTCCTGTATGAACAGTGCAGATGAGCAACACTTAAATACTGAAGAAACATCATCTGAAGCTATTTAGGCCCTCTGGAGACCCATCCTTCATGCATGGTGGGAAGGTAATAATAATGTCCAATTATTCTGGCAACAACCATACAAGCTCCTTTAAAATTATCTCATTTTCAGTGAATCCAAACCTGTTCTTTTAAAAAAATATATCCATCGTTTATGCCAGGTAACAAAATAAACTTTACTAATCAATCTCTGAGGAACCAGCCATAAATCAAAAGGCCTGGTGAGAAGTTGGCAATTTTTCATGTATTCCAAAAGTAATATTTTAAAGCTGACCTGCTGACAGGGTGGTCTGGGCCAAGGAAGTTATTGCATTTGTGATGACCAATCAACTTCTTTCTCTACATGTTGTAATTTACTCATCATTCACTTGCAAGAATATCCATGTTTGTTTCATTTGAGCTACCAGCACTGGTTTTATTTAGTGAGTATTAGATGAAATAACCTGCTTTTGTTTAGTGAGTAGCAGCTGAGTGCTTGACAGTCTCATTAAATGTATACTATTTCAATAGCTATTACAGGTGGAACATGGGTTGCCAACCCATTTATTCACGTTGATCTGTTCCAGCCCTACTAAAACAATACCTAAAAACCACATTTCCTGAGAGATTTGACTAGTGGGCCTCTTGGGGTTCTCTAGAGGAATCCAAAGTGCGCTCTCTCTCTCTCTCTCTCTCTCTCGAGAGAGAGAGAGAGCGAGAGAGCGAGAGAGAGAGATATTGATTAAGTGCCGTCAAGTCAGTGTCGACTCTTAGCGACGACATAGATGGATTCTCTCCAGGAGGTCTGTCTTCAACTTGGCCTTTAAGGTCTCTCAGTGGTGCATTCATTGCTGTTGTATTTGAGTCCATCCACCTTGCTGCTGGTCATCCTCTTCTCTTTCCTTCAACTTTCCCCAGCATTATGGACTTCTCAAGGGAGCTGGGTATTCACATAATGTGTCCGAAGTATGATAGCTTGAGCCTGGTCATTTGTGCCTCAAGTGAAAATTTTGGATTGATTTGTTTTATGATCCATTGGTTTGTTTTCCTGGCTATCCATGGTATCCTCAAAAGTCTTCTCCAGCACCAAAGTTCAGAAGCGTCAATGCTTTTTCTCTCTTGCTTCTTCAAACTCCAGCTTTCGCATCCATAGAGTGTCATGGAAAAAACCATTGTCCGAACTATTCTAATCTTTGTAGGTGTAGACACGTCACAGCATCTAAATATCCTTTCCAAGGCCTTCATTGCTACCCTACCAAGTGCTAGTCTGCGGTGTATTTCTTGACTGCTGGATCCTTTACTGTTTACAGTCGATCCTAAAAGGCAGAAGCTATCCACCCTTTCAATGTCTTCATTGTCAATTCTGAGGCTGGTTGCTGTACCCGTTATCATTAGTTTAAACTTCTTGATATTTAGTCTTAGTCCCATTTTTTCACTGTGCTCCTTGACTTTCATTACTAGAGCTTGCAGATCATCCACATTCTCAGCTATCAGAGTGTTGTCATCAGCATAGTGCAGGTTATTGATGTTTCTCCCTTCAACTTTAAAACCACGCTCATCTTGTTCCAATCCAGCTTCTCTCAGTATATGTTCAGCATATAAATTAAATAAAGAAGGAGAAAGTATACAGTTTTGCCTTACTCCTTTGCCGATCTGGAACCACTCTGTTTCACCATGTTCTGTCTGGACTGTGGCTTCCTGTCCTGTGTCTAGGTTTCACATGAGAACAATGAGCTGTTCTGGGATGCCCATTTTCCTAAGGATATCCCACAACTTGACATGGTCAACTTATCGAAGGCTTTTCTGTAGTATATAAAGCACATATTGACTTCTTTTTGGAATCCTTTGCTTTCTCAATTATCCAGTGTTCATCAGCAATGATGTCTCTTGTTCCAGCTTGAACATCTGGCATTTCCCTTTCCACACAGGGTTCTAATCTACGTTGGATGATCCTGAGCATTATTTTGCTAGCATGTGAAATTGTGTGATATATATATTGTGCAATGGTTTCCTCAATCTGTTATGTCTCCTTTCTTTGGTATGTGTACAGGGATGGAGCCACCATTGAGCCAACGGGTTCAAAGAACCCAGGCCTCTGACCAATCAGGGGCCACGAGAGTGGCCCCAACACCCCCCCATCTGACGTCAGACGCAGGGAGGCTAGTTTAGCTCCCGAGCGGGGGCTGCACGGCCCCTTCAGGAGCTAAAGAAAGGCTGGCAATGTGTTCACAGCACCAGCCAGGAGCGGCTCTTCCCTGCAAAGTGCCAGCCTAAGTTGCGCCAGCCTAAGTGGCTCCTGAATGGAGTTAAAATGCGGCCCCTTCAGGAGTTATAAGGCTGACGCTCTTCCGCAGCACAGCTCAGGAGCGGCTCTTCCCTGCAGGGAAGAGCCGCTCCTGGGCTGTGTTGCAAGCCTTCATTTAACTGCCGAAGGGGCCACATGGCCCCTTCAGCAGTTAAAGGGTAACTGAACTGAGTCGGCCGAACAGAGCCTCAAGGCTCCGTTCAGCCAGACCACGCCCCCACGTCTGACATCATTATATTATTATAGCAATGGTATTATTATTTATAGCAATGAATTATTATAGCAATGGTAGATTTGTATAGCCAATATGAACCATGCAGATTGGTAAGTGGGAAGTCAACATTTACTTAATTAAATGTAATTGGATTGTTAAGCTATTGTAAAAACCAATAAAATTTTAAAATGAAAAAAAAAATATGCGGGGGCGGGGTCAGCAGGGCCACGGTAATGGCCACACACAGGCCGCTGGCAGTCCCACTGCACCAGTGTATGTGTATGTAGATTGATCTCTTCCAATCTGTTGGCCAATTGACCACTGTGTCATTCTCCAAATTTGCTGGCATAGTTTGGTTAGAGCCTTGACTGATTCTTCTTCTGTTGCCTGCCATATTTCTATAGCTATTCTATCAATTCCTGTAGCTTTCCGACTTGGTAATGACCGGAGTGCTGATCTAATGTCATCTTCCCGTACTAGAGGTTCTTGCAAGTAGTATCTTGGATGTTGACCTCCCTGCTGTACAGATTTTCAGTATACTTTCATCTGTTTGATCTTCTCAGAATCAGCTACTATCTGTCCTTTGGCATCCCTTAACATACCAATTTGAGGTTGGAATCTCCCTCTGAGTTCAGAGATTTTTTGAAAACTTGCCTTGTTTTTCCATGTTGATTTGCACCCTTAAAGTCTTTACAGATGTCATTGTAGTACTGCTCCTTGTCTCTTCTAACAGCTTTCTGAAATTCCCTATTAAGCTCCTTCCTGAGGTCTTTATCTTTTTTGACTTTGGCTTCTCTCCTCTTCTTGGCAATTTCCACCATCTGTTCTGACATCTATTTTGCTTTCTTCTGTTTCTTGGTCTTTGGCAGTCTCTTTTCACATTTGTCCTTAACAACTTCTTTGATTTCATTCCACAATTCCTCTGGTCCCCTATTAATGAGGTTCAGAACTTCAAAGTAGTTCCTGATGTTCTCCTTGAAAATGGTGGGTACATTATCAAGATCATATTGTGGGAGCTGGATAGCTTTGTTTTTCCACGTTAGCTTGACTGGAACGTGCACATCAGCAGTTCGTTATCTGTTCCACAGTCAGCACCCGGCCATGTCTTTGCTGTTATAACTAAGCTCTTCCACCTCCTTGCACCAATAATGTAATCAATTTGATTTCTATGTACTCCATCTGGTGATGTCCATGTATATAGGCACCGCTTTGGTTGTTTGAAGAATGTGTTAACAATGAAGAGATTATTGGCTTGGCAGAAACTAATAAGTTGTTCTCCTGCTTTGTTTCTGTTTTCTATGCCATATAGGCAGACTGTGTTTTTCTCCTTACCTTTTCCAACTTTGGCATTACAGTCTCCAACCACCAGCATCACATCTTGCTTGCATGTTTTGTCAATTTCAGACTGGACTTGAGCATAAACCTCATCAACTTCCTCTTCTTCTGCATCAGTTGTTAGGGCATAGACTTGAAGAACTGTCATGTTAAAGAGTTGCCCATGGAATCTAATTGACATTAGTCAGTCACTGACTTCATTGTACCCAAGTACTGTCATTGCTTTATCCTTCCTATTTATTATTTTATTTATTTTATTTTTAATTAACATATTTTTATACCACCCAATACTTACATCTCTGCAGTGGCGTACCGGGGGGAAACGGCACCCAGGGCAAGCTATGGCCCTGAACTGGCGGCCCCCGCCCCCACATACCTGGCCCGGCGTGGCGGCTGGCGATTCGGCGGTGGCGACGATTCGGCGGCGGGTCGCGAGTGGCGGCGGCGGTGGGTCGCCCGCCAAGTGGCGGTGGCAGTGGGTCGCCCGCCGAGTGCGGCGGTGGCTGGTGTGGTGGCTGGCGGCATCCCATTGCCTGTGTAGCGGCGGCGCGGAGTTCAGGCAGCGACGCCGAGCCGAGCGGCCCGGCATCGCTTCCCAACTGCTCAGGCGCACCAGGCGTGCCTGCACAGTTGGGACGCCAACGCCGGGCCGCTTGGCTCGGCGTCGCTGCCTGCACTCCGCGCCGCCGCTACACAGGCCATGGGATGCCGCCAGCCACCACACCAGCCACCGCCGCACTCGGCGGGTGACCCGCCGCCGCCACTCGGCGGGCGACCCGCCGCCGAATTGCCGCCACACGCCCGCCGCCACACTTGGCGGGCGATCCGGGGGGGCGGCGGGTGAAAGCCACTTTTTGGCGCCCTCCATGTGGCCCGCTGGGGTGGCGCCTGGGGCACGTGCCCCCCCCCAGCCCCCCTATAGTTATGCCACTGCATCTCTGGGTGGTTTACAATGAAAGCAACACCATTCCTTCTTTGGTTATTGTGTCCTGAGTAGTAAACGGTATGGCTTTCTGACTGAAAGTGTCCCATTCCAGTCCATTTTAATTCACTGATGCCCAAGATGTCAATCTGTAGTCAATTCATTTCATCTTTCACTGTGTCAAGCTTTCCTATATTCATGCTTCTTACTTTCCATGTTCCCATTGTAATTCTATCTTTGCAGCTTCAGATTTTCTTTTCCTGCATGGCAACATCAGCTGCTAGACATCCAAAAGGCTTTAGTCTAACCACACCATAAACACCATCGGTACTCTGAGTGATCCTCAGCTCTTCCTCAGTAGCATGTTGAGTACCATCTGACTTGAGGGGCCCAGCATCTGGCACTACATCGACAGTCATTCCATGTTGTCTATCCATGTGGTTTTCTTGGTAAAATACAGGAGTGGTTTAACATTACCTTCTCCCATGCAGTATGAAATGATGCCTTTGTCATTGTCACTGAAATGATCGTCCGCCTCCAGCACCTTCTTATATCACTGCTGCCCAATATAGGTGCCTGCTTGCTTTAGCTAGGCAGCTGAGATGACCTTTGTGCTTTGGGTGACCCTACTGGGAGTATACCACCCAGCGTATTTCGCTCATCCCTCCCAGAAACACCCTCCTGCCATGATGAGGCAGCATACAGTAGCAGGACTTGGAGGTGGGGGAAATATATATATATATATATATATATATAGAGAGAGAGAGAGAGAGAGAGAGAGAGAGAGAGAGAGAGAGAGAGACTGACTGACTGCTGGAGTTCAAGGTAGGCATTTCTCTGCACAGTGAGCTGTATGCAAAAGTTGAGCAACTAATAAGTAGTTCAACACCAGTGGCCCACATGCTGCGCCGAGATACAAGGACAGAAGAAAGGCTCCAACTTTGCAGAGGCCAGGACAGTGAAGATTTGCAGCACAGCACAGTGTGTGGGGAGGTGGATGGACAAGCAATTTTGCATGGGGAGTGAGACAAGCATTCCTCTCCATGCATAAGTCCTTTTCACTTCCAGGAATATGTCCCTGAGGGCTGCACAACCTCAGGGAAGTCTTCTTCCACCTTCTTATCACTTTGCAGAATATGGGTTCTTGTTTTTTACTTATTCAATCCAATTTTTAAAATATCAGCTAGAGTTTGAGAAAAATTTGTTTATTCTTCTTGGGAATCACTTAAGAATTTGAATGCATATTATATCTAACTGAGTGTATCTAACGTTAGATTATTTAAATGCAGATATGGCAAACTTATGGAAGCTTGCACCCCTCTGAAATACTCACACAAATACTTCTGATATTACAGTTTCATGTGTTTTATGTCACAGTTGTGATTCACTGAGTACATTCATTTTTGAAGGTGACAATAGAAAGTAGCTAGCACTGAATGAAGTGGAATGTTGTTTTTTTAAACAGAGATAACCTCCACAGTCTTCATTCTCACCCACAATGAAGTCTAAGTACATGTAACCACAGCTGATCTCTTATTACTTTTGCACATCCCAGCTTTTCAATGGTCTCTAGATTTTAAGCTCCTTAGGGCAGAGACCTGTCTTTTGTTTGTTTGTGCTGTGAAGCATAATGCTAATTGATTCTGGGATTCTAACATTTAATAATAAAATGGCAGTTTTTAAGAAGTAGAGACAGTGGTTGATATGATGGGCAGTGTTTCTTTCCATTCTGCTCCATATCAAATGACAAAAATGGTGTTTGCCTTTCACATACACACCACCAAAATGATGTCAGCAGACTTCAACTTCAAGTTCAAAAACTGCAGGTAACTATTACTTTATTGGACAAAAATTGCATGACCTTGTATGAAGCTGGTGTACATAGACCACATTTGTACATGGCACATAAGAAACCTTTTGGTACAAAAGAGCATTCTTGGATGATTGTCCAGGTGGAAATGGAACATGTAGCTCACAAGCAACATAAAGGTGATTTTGTTTTGCTTTGTTTTGTTTATTTCAATAAATGGAGCCATTTCTTTTTTTATTTCATTTAATGTTTTTAAACATTTTATAACCATTTATATTTTGCAACAACATGCCCAAGTTACCCCCCACCCTGCCCCCATACCCTTCCCCAAGAAAGAAGAGGAAGGGGAAAGAAAGAAAGAAAAAACAGAAGAGGAATAAAGGGAGAGAAGAAGGGAGAATCACCATTGCAGTAGAAGATGTGGATTGGTCAGAAAGATTCTTATTCTAAGAAAAGATTAAGAAGGTTATCCCAAATTTCAGACCATTTATCCAAATGGAGCCATTTCTGACTGCTTTTGTAGCAAATGAAAGAGAGATTTACTGCCCAATCCACAGCTCAGTTCAGCTGCAGTATTTGAATTTTAGCCAATCTGGTGCCATGGAAGTCAACCACATCAGTTTAAATTGAAATATTATTCAGTACATATCTGAGTTCTAAAACTGGCTGTGAGCAAATGTTCAAGTACATAAGGAGAGACTGCTTACACTATTCCTCTGAGACCAGAGCGACACCATTTCCACCTCTTCCAGTTTTCAATATTGGTGGTCTTCTGAATATTCCACAGATGTTTCTCCTGTTCTCCTTGTTCTTACATGGCTATTTTTTCCAAGTGATTATTAAGAGCAGCTGTTTCCATGTGTGTACCTCCTGCTCCACTGCCCTCTAGTGATACACATCGAATCGTGTTGTAGTTTAAATCCGGTGGGGTGGGACATCACCCACGCACAACATTAACTTATATTTTCAGTTCATTTTATTGTACATATTAGGATGTATGAAACAATATAGAATGTGTTCAGGATGTGTCAATCAGTTCCAGTTCTACTCTCAGTTTTCCCGCAAGAACACAACACACACATTGAATGATCTAATTTTATTCAGCATCTTGGCTGAAGTTTCAGTTACACCTATAGTCATGACCAGTGAGTCCCAAAATGTGAAAGGAAAGCAAAAAGAACAGAAATATGTTTTCAAATAATAGCTACACCAAGCTGAAATCTATTATTTATTTTAAAAATATCTTAATTGGCTTTTACCTAACATATAGTCAAAGGCATCGGACACTTCAGAATAAAAGTTTGTTATAAAATCAAGATACAAAAATCAATATTAAAATCCAAATAGCACTAGTCTCCAAACGCCTGTTGAAACACGAAAATTTATTACCTTCCTAAATAAATATACTGATAGTGCCAGGCAGGTTTCTTTATGGAGTAGCTTCAATAACTGAGGTGCCATTTAAAAGCTCAATATGCAACCACATTTAACCACACATTCAGGGAAGAGGATCTGGAGCAGATACTTTACATAGTGATCTGAAGAATAAGATGGGAGAAAGTTTGTAAAGACCTAATGACACATTTCTTTTTCCTAGATCTTTTCCTGGATAGTCATGATCTGTCCTTATGTTATGGTAGGAAGCTACTGTTACCCATAACTGCATCTTCCTTAACTCCAGTAACTGCTTTGTAATTCAGTTTTAAAGCTTTCCAGCTACTTAGATGTAAGCAATTGTTTTTTGTATAGGCCTAAAATATTGTGCATATCTTTCTCAAATGCATGAGGTTTGACTTTGCTTGCCAGTGTGCTTGAGAACATCACCCAATGCTCCTACTTTTGGAACCTCATCCACTTCTGATGCAAATCATGTGCCTCCATTTTTCCAACAGCCTTGTGAAAAGATTATCTCAGGGACAGCTGATAATATATGAAATATTATATTACCATTATGTTTAAATGGGGGGTGTCAGTTTTTCCTTTTGACCAGCGTTTTTGTCAAGAGCTAGAGTCAGTTTTCACAATGGGATCGCTATCAGTTTGCTGTCAAAGTGACAAATTTTGACTAAAGGTCAGGCTTGACATGTCAGTTGTGCTTGCAGGGTGGGATTTAGTCATTTTCACCATGCTAAACCCATATCTGCAAAGGTCAGAACAGATGGAAATTTGCCCTGGTTCAGAGAAACAGCCGTTCTCATATGATGGATAGGTCTATTCAACTCTGTGCTGCAGTCTTAGATTTGTTGTAACTGACAGTACCATAAGTGTATTGGACATGAAGACCTACTTATAAGTAAAACAATCTGATAGAACTAACAACTTCTTTCTTGGAACTGGATACTCATAACTGAGAATACCTACAGATATAGTACTTTTTCCATTACCTGTCACGACACAAAGGCAATTTTTGGAGTGGAAATTATTTCAAGACTTTGGCTGCTATTCATATAAATAAAGTATCTGGTTCAGGGGATGGTATTTCCTAATGTCCAGAAACATGTGAGGCCGTTCCTTTGCCAACTTCAGTGCCAATATCAGCAATCTTAAATGTTGAAGATTCGGCTCAATTAAAACTAAAATGGTCCAATGAAGTATCTGAATTAATAGATAGTAGTGGCCGATATCCTCAGTAACAAAGTGCTAGTGGTACAGGGCTACAGAGTCTATTTCCATCGATCTCCCCTTCCCTCAGGGACATATTTTCAGGAGTCATGGTTGAAAATCTGAAAATGAAAATTGCCCCTCCCCTGTAGTACCAATGCAGTAATAGAAGCATGAACACTTTATTAGCTTGTATGTCAACCTTTGTAATCTACTACGGAGTGGACCAAATTATGATGAATTGCATCCCATTTTTGTTCTGGATACGTTGGCTTCATTAAAAGCTTCCACAAACCTCCCAAACAGTGTATTGGGCATCTGTCCATTACAGATTGATAAAATTCAGCCCCAGATGAACCTGCTGATATTGTAGGAGCAAGCCATGAAAGGACATTGCATGATCTAAACAAAGCTTGCCCAGAGGAACTGATAGCAAAAATTGATCATATTTCTAATAAATTATAACCTCCGTACACTCAATCTCATTACCATCAGGGCTAATTCAGACAATTCTTCCAACACATTACACGTAGGGCTAATTAACATGATGTTTCCAATGGACCCCTTTCACCATGCAACAAGGGATGTGAACATGTACATCCTGTCTCCCTTCCAGTGCATAATCCCACAGCCTTATCCAAACTATTCCTCACACACAATTTAGTATTTAAATTGCGTCTGAGGGGTGATTCAGATCAACTGACCCCCATGTGATTATGAGTCTCTGTGATGACACATCAGGAGTCAGACTTGTGCATTCATGTCCCTTATCATGTGTGAGTGGGGCTGGTTCAGACATATCAACTGACTGAGCAAAGAGGCACCTTTTAAAAGTGGTGATTTTCTTTATTTAGCAGGGAGAAAGCAATTGCTTCTATCCATCTCTCCAGTGGCTGTTGTTGCTGGTGTCTATCTTGTTTCTTTTTTGGAGGATAGGGAGCAATTTTATATCTATCTATCTATCTATCTATCTATCTATCTATCTATCTATCTAAACTGCTTTGGGAACTCTTATTGAAAAGCTGTATATAAATATTCATCATATTAATATCATCCAAACCAGCCCACAGTCTGAAATATTATGTAGGATGTTTCAGGATTATTCCACCTGCTAAAAATATTTACTAGGTATTAGAGATCCAGTACCTGGACTCTTCTGATTTAAAATTAAATCATTTTTCTTCTAACTCAGAATTATTAGATGTTATTACATGGAACAACATAGGCAGGAAGACTATGGTAACTTATATTGACCCCCTACTTCTTAATGCCTTCACCAGGGCAGTAGACACGATTGCTCCCAAGTGTCCCCTCCAACCTGCTTCGAAATTGGCCCCTTGGTATACGGAAGAGGTACAGGGGCTGAAGTGGCAAGGTAGGCGACTGGGCCGCAAGTGGAGAAAGACTCGACTCGAATCTGACAGATTACGACATTTAAAGATCTATCCTCAGGCGATACATGCAGCAAAGAAGCAATTCTTTTCTGCCCGTACTGCTTCTGAGAGTTCAAGTCCGGCGGAGTTGTCCACTGTTGTGAGGGGCAAGTATCTGCACCCCCCCTTGAACCAGAATTTGGAAGCATCAGTCACCCACTGTGATGTGTTTAATGAATTTTTCGCAGACAAAATCTCTCGGATTCGGGCCAACCTAGATGGAGACTCCACAGTTAATCTGATGTCTGAACTGGAGGTGTCCAACAACTCCTCTTATGCGATTCGACTGGATCAATTTCAGTTTGTGACTCCTGAGGATGTGGACAAGTTGCTTGGAGCGGTGAGGCCTACCACTTGTTCACTTGACCCTTGTCCAACCTGGCTTGTTCTATCTAGCAGGGAGGCTCTTGTAGGTGGCCTGGTAGAAATAATAAATGCTTCTCTGAGGGAAGGCAGGATGCCTCCTTGTCCTAAGGAGGCAATTATTATACCTCTTCTAAAGAAGCCTGCATTAGATCCCTCTGAGTTGAGCAATTATAGGCCTGTTTCTAACCTCCCGTGGCTGGGCAAGGTAATTGAGAGGGTGATGGCCTCTCAGCTCCAGACGGTCTTGGAGGAAACTGATTATCTAGACCCATTTCAAACTGGTTTTTGGGCGGGCTGTGGGTTGGAGACTGCCTTGGTTGGCCTGATGGATGATCTCCAACTGGGAATGGACAGTGGAAGTGTGACTCTGTTGGTCCTTTTGGACCTCTCAGTGGCTTTCGATACTATCCACCATAGTATCCTTCTGGAGAGTTTGAGGGTGTTGGGGGTGGGAGGTGTTATGGTCCAGGCCTGATTTATATACTAAATATGCTCATTAGCTAGCATACAAAATTAGGCCTGGCTCATAGTGTCACCAAGTGACCAAGTTCTTTTATATGGTGACCATGTAGGATCTGGGCGCATGGAAGAAAGGAGATCAAACCAATCCTCAAAGATTCAGTGGGCTTTATTGAGTATAAAAGAATAACACATAGTCTAGCAGAAAGCAGAACACTCTATCAATATATTACTAACAGCATTTAAACAGAACATCCTAGCCAGCACCAGTATTCAACCGGTGTTCCTAACTACATATGTGTGTGCATTAAATCTCCCTAAAGCCTAATATACAGGCAGAAAAGAGTGGGGGGAAGGAAGGCTGTGGGCTGGCATGGTTTGGGGGAGATCAGGGATTAGTATAGGGATGAGGGGAAGGGAGCAGAAGAAGGGGAAGGGATGAAGGGAATCCAGGCTTGTAAGGAGCAGCATATTTACCAGGATCAGAGACTTGAGAGTGGAGATCTTTCCAGCTGAAGGAGCGAGGCCTTTGGCAGGAGACAGGAGTGTTTGCAGTTGCTCAGATCACGGCTGGGAGCCAGAGCACCATGGATGGGGAAGTCTTGACTTCTCACTGCGCAGTAGAAGTCACAGACAGCTCCTGTCCATGGACAGAGTTCCTGCTTCTAGCCCCGTGGCTTAGCAGCAAACTCTGGCATTGCTGTGAGCATATCTTGCTGTAGGAACAAGACTGCCCGCTCTCTGTCCAGTAGCCTCATTCTTTATAGTGTATTTTCCTTTGATCTCTCTCTCATAGAGTCTATTCAAATCTCATCTTTTCCTGGGTCCTCAAAAGGTGACAACTTGCTGCTACCTTCTGGACAATGTCTTTTAATTATTCAGGATATTGGCCAGTCCAGAGAGATCTCAATCTCATCTTCTGTAAACTGTGCGCTTAGAAGGGAGGGGGGAACATTGCCCAAAACAAATCTGCATCTCTGAGCTACAAATTGCATCTCCCCCCAATTGCCAGTCTGACCCCAAAAGGTGTTAAAAGTCAGAAGTTAGTGAGAGAATTAGTTCTATTTGTGTGAGACAGCAATTACATTATTTCTTGTGTACCTCTATCTAGTGTGTAATTATAACAAGAGAATATTTAAAGTAACATAAAAAGGGGTACATGTGTTCAATACATTTGGCTAGGGCAGAAGCATCCTGTCAGTGAGGTAAGAATTATAGTCTATAGGAGTTTTCTTTGTATGCATCTACCTATGTTGAATCTCTATAGAGAGCAATTGAGTTAATCCTTGACAAGGATTAGCGCTGACTTTTTGCAACAGGAGAGGGGAGACCAGCCTCTGGCCTTTACCACAGACATTATCTGGTAGTGAGTCACATTTTAGCATATGAGTAGCTCAGGCCAAGCTTTTGTGCCTTCTTGAGTAGCCATTTCACAATACAATGCTGGATTGCCTCCTCCTTCACAGAGCAGTTGACCTGGGTATCAGTTCACCTTGAGCCCAAGCATTAATCCATTTCTTAATATAAAGTGAAATCAGACACAGGCCTCAATTCCACATACTTCTGAGTTGGTACCTCTGGTTCTGATATGTTGTGGTGTCCATAACAGAGGCACTGTTTTACAGTGGTTCCGCTCCTACCTCTCGAAAAGGTTCCAGATGGTGTCGATTGGAGATTGTTGCTCTTTGAAATCTGAGCTTAAGTATGGTGTCCCTCAAGGCTCCATACTCTCTCGAGTGCTTTTTAACATCTACATGAAACCGCTGTGAGAGATCATCAGGGGATTTGGAGCTGGGTGTTACCAGTACGCTGATGACACCCAGATCTACTTCTCCATGTCAGCTTCTTCAGGTGATGGCATATCCTCCCTAAATGCCTGCCTGGAAGCAGTAATGGGCTGGATGAGAAAGAATAAACTGAAGCTGAATCCAGATAAGACGGAGGTACTTATTGTGCGGGGTCAGAACTCCAGCGACTATTTTGATCTACCTCTTCTAGATGGGGTCACACTTCCCCAAAAGGAACAGGTTTGCAGTCTGGGAGTACTTCTGGATCCACACCTCTCCTTGGTTTCTCAGGCTGAGGCAGTGGCCAGGGGTGCTTTCTATCAGCTTCGGCTGATATGCCAGCTGCGTCCATTTCTCGAGATCAATGACCTCAAAACAGTGGTACATTTGTTGGTAACCTCCAGACTTGACTTCTGTAATGCACTCTATGTGGGGCTGCCTTTGTACATAGTCCGGAAACTTCAGTTGGTTCAGAATGCAGCAGCCAGGTTGGTCTCTGGGTCATATCGGAGAGACCACATTACTCCTTTGCTGATGGAGTTACACTGGCTGCCAATGAGTTTCTGGTCAAAATACAAAGTGCTAGTTATAACTTATACAGCCCTAAACAGCTTAGGTCCTGGGTATTTAAGAGAGTGTCTTCTTCTCTATGAACCCCACCGGCCGTTGAGGTCGTCTGAGGAGGTCCATCTCCAGTTACCGCCAACTCGTCTGGTGGTCACACAGAGACAGACCTTCTCGGTTGCTGCCCCAAGACTGTGAAATGCGCTCCCTTCTGACTTACGATCCCATCAATCTCTGGCATTTAAAAAACCCCACAACATTTGAAAACCCCCTTTTTAACCCAAGCTTTCTCAGGTTTTTAAAAAAGTACTGTTTGTTTAATTTTATGGTTTTTAAATTATTGTATTGTTTTAACTTTTATATGTGTTGTTACATGCTGAACTATTTTAACTTTTATATGCTTTTTAATTGTTAGCCTCACAGAGACGTAAGTTTGGGTGGGGTATACATTTGATAAACAAACAAACAAATTGTGACGTTCTATTGCTTGAAACTCAGGGCCAGACTAGATGTGTTACTGGTTTTTGAATGTCCATTTTTGAAACTGTAAATAGCTATTGCACAGGAAGAAATCAGGCTCAGGACCATGGCATGCCTGCCACCATGAGCAGGAGACCCTGGATGATGCCGTTGCTGGTGCTGCAGCACCCCCATCATCCCAAGGTGCTTGGGGTCTTTGCCACTGCTGACCTGTGTCCTGCAGTGGATGCAGACATCATGGTGTGGGTCACCATGGCAGAGCTCAAATTTGTCCCACACCATGCTTCTCTCAGTCCAGGATTGTTTTGGTGATGGTGGTACTGGGGCTGATGGTTTGTTCTGGGGCCACCACCACCACTTCTGCCCTCTGTCCAGGGCTGAGAAGGTCCTGGAACAACTTCCGCTTGCACCTCCACAGTGTCAGCTGGTGAGGGGTGCACTGCCAATGGGGATTGGGAGGATGGGGAGAGCAATCTGGTTTGGCTAGCTGCTGACGTCACCTTCTCCTCTGCTGCCACAGGAAGAGCTTCTTCCATGACAGGGGAGGACCTCCTCCCTACTCCTCCCTCTGCTGCAAAAGGTGTCTGTGCTGAGGGGCCAGACTCCTCCAGATAGGAGAGTCCACGCAAAACTACATCAGCAGGGATGACTCAGGGAGTAGGCCCCTCTCGCTATCCCCCACCACAACCAGCATCACCCCTCCCTCTGCCTACTATTCAGCTTCTGTCTGTGCTTTGCACTCTCCTGGGCACCTTGGGGTTTAAAAAAATTTAAGCTCTGATGGCAGAGAGAGAAGTGCATTTAAGGAGTGTTGGCTGAAGGGTGGTCTATTTATGCTCTGTATGCCACACAGCGCTATCTATGAAGAACAGGCAAGGAAGGACAGAGGATTACTGTGACCTCTCTCTAACCCACCACTCCTGTCCTTCAGTCCTGCCACCTAATCCCTCTCTTCCCCAAACCTGAACAAGTTTTTTTTGGGGGGGGGGCACCTATCACTTCCAGCGTCTTTGGCTGGGGCTTCTTTGGCTGGGGGCTTCCAGAGGCATCTTCAGCTGAAGTCTGAATTGAGTCCAATCGGGTCCAATTGGAAGCCAGTGCTGGAAAACCAATCAACGGGGGGGGGGGGGGGACAGGACTCAAATTGGCATGTGAATAACCTGAATTGATCCCAACTGGAATCAGGCCCTTTATTCAAGGGGTGATTCAATTCGAATCACTTGAGTCACCCCAATTGGAGCTCAAATTGATTCGAGTCTAATCAATTTGCAGATCATTATTATAAAAGTGACTATCCAATCTAGATGTATCATTATACGAATAGTTCCATTGTATATTTACTGAATTGTTAGGTCAATAATTGCAGTGTAATTTTGTTATTTGATTTCATTTTTCTTTGGAACCATCAATTATATCTGAGAATGTCTGATCATGTTTGACTGTGATCTGAACATGGTGCAATTGTAATTTATTTATTTACATTTATATCACGCTTTTCCTCCAAGGAACCCAGAGCAGTGTACATGGTTATGTTTGTCCTCATAACAACCCTGTGAGGTAGGTTAGGCTGAGAGATATACGACTGGCCCAGTCACCCAGTGAGTTTCATGAATTTGAACTCCGGTCTCCCTGGTCCTAGTCCAACACTCTAACCACTGCACCACATGGGCTCTGGTTGAGGAATGAACTGGAATTCGCTTTGGCTGCATTCCAGCAGCAAGGTGGCACCCACCTACACACAAATAAGCAAGCTTCAACTATCCATATGAAACATGGAAAGAGCAATTTAGGAGAATTACTAACTCATCCCTGCTAACTGAGCAAAGAGGCACCTTTTTAAAGTGGTGGTTCTCTTTATTGAGCAGGGGGAGAACAACTGGCCCTAACCAACCCCAGCACAGCATCCCTCCTCCAGTGACTGTTGGTGGTGTCTGTCTTACGTTTCTTTTTAGATTGTGAGCCCTTTGGGGACAGGAAGCCTTATTTATTTATTTATTTATTTATTTATTTATTTATTTATTTATTTATTTATTTATTTATTTTTCTCTATGTAAACCGCTTTGGGAACTTTTGGTGAAAAGCAGTCTATAAATATTTGTTGTAGTTGTAGTAGAAGTGGGGAGGTTCTGAATTTACAAAAACTTAGTTTAGTTTTAACATGAGATTATTTCTGTTATATTATTATGTTTTAAGTTTCTAATCTGACTTTCCTTTAACAATTTGTATAATATATGATACGTTGGCTGACATGATGCACAACAGGATGGTTCAGCTTGCATCATGTCATTTATTTATTTATTTGCTTGCTTGCTTGAATATTATGCATACCACTTACCCTAAATTGACTCAGGGCAGTTCTCAATCAAAAATAAAACAATGTAAAATATTAATATAAAACATAAAATACAAGCAGTTTATATCTTAACATAGAACTGATTTAAAAACCATCAAAACCACTTAAATATTATTAGAAGCCAGGCTGAAAAAATGGGTCTTAATGTTTCTCTTGAAGACTTCCAAAGATGATTAATCTCTTCCACCTACAGGGAGCACTCTATCTATCTATCTAATTTATATACTGCCTGACACATACATCTCTAGGCAATTGTTAGAGAATAGCCTATAATTATCAACCACCAAAGGATCTAGGGTGAGCTTCTTAAGAAAAGGTTTAACCATTGCCTCCTTCAGACAAGGAGGCATCCTGCCCTCAGTTAGGCATTAATGATGCCAACCCCAAAAACTTCCCTGCAAGATGAAATCAGCCATGTTGGACAAGGATCCAAAGCAGTGTTTGTCAACGCTTTTGGAGTCATCGACTGGTACATTCTTCATGTGCAGTTTCCCAGACCAGCAGTTAGTAACGGGGTCGCCCCCCTCACTGCCACCCGTACCCCCAGTGCTGTCATGTGCAAAGGAGGTGGAGTCCAGGGTCCACGGAGCCCAGGCGAGCTCTCCAGAGCTGATTTCTAGGCAGGCAGCCCTCCCTGCTGGATAATGTTCATTCCTCAAAATGAACATTATCCAGCAGTGAGGGTTGCCTGGAAATAAGCTTCAGAGAGTTCCTGCCGGCGGCCCCCACCAGCCAAAAATTATTTTGGGGTAAGTGTGTGATTTTTATTAGTGATGCCTCACGGACCAGTACCTAACGCCTCATGGAATGGCTCCAGTCCGTGGAGAAACACTGATCCAAAGTACAGGTGGTATGCCATACTGCTCCAAGCAGCTGGTCCACATCCTCAGGAATCACAGACTGAAAATGATCCAATCTAAACCTACAAGAAGGATTCCTGGACACCCACATAATTGACTCTGCAGGAAGACTGGAGTCCAGATAGGACTGAATACAAGAGATTTTATAGCACTTACATCCACAAAGAACTCATTAAAAGGGTCACAGTGAGACTATGAGGCGCTTCACACGACACATGTGAAGCATCTGATGGGGTTCTGCAGGGAGAGTGGGCTTAGCCTGCACTCCCCACAGACAAGCAGCTGCTAATAGCTGGGGGGCTGGATCGGCTGCCCACACGACTGCCAGCTCCTTCACTGAGCTGGCGGGGGGCCGCAGGGATTGGGGGACGGGCAGCCCTTGGAAGTCCCAGGATGCCCCACGCGAGCATGTGGGCCGTCCTGGAGAGACCCCCGAGCCCGGGAGGCTGCTTGCAGCCTCCTGGCCAGGGGTCCACTTGTGTGTCACCGCATGCCACAGCAACACACGAGCAACGAAATGAGTTTAATGGAGCGTTCGCGCCATTAACTTCATTCAACCCCTGCTAACTGGGCAAAGAGGCACCTTTTAATGTGGTGTTTCTCTTTATTGAGCAGGGGGAGATTAACTGGCCCTATCCACCCCCAGCACAGTACCTCCAGTGACTGTTGCTGGTGTCTATCTTACATTTCTTTTTAGATTGTGAGCCCTCTGGGGACAGGGATCCATCTTATTTATTTATTATTTCTCTGTGTAAACCGCCCTGAGCCATTTTTGGAAGGGCAGTATGGAAATCAAACAAACAAACAAACAAACAAACAAATAAAATTTAAGGGGAGGGTGTTTTAGGCAGGCTAGCTGCCTTGGGAGCACCGGGCTTGCCCGCAAGCCCAGTGGTTCCCAGGTTCCACAGAAACCAGGCTAAGCTCCCTTAGCCCGCTTTCTGTTGATCGTGGGAATAGCCTCATTGTTTCCAGGAACAGATTTGAAACAGAGAGAGCCTGAATTAGATCCCTCACAACCTGAAACAGGTCTGCTGGATGTGAACTTGTGTACACAATACATGCAGAATAAAATCACTTCTTTGCTGTACGTATTGCCACAGCATAGGCCTTCAAGTGAGTACGAATTTCAAGTGAGTATCGAATTTAAGATTAGTCCACCTCCATTTGCGCTCCAGTAGTCTACTTTGCCATGTTGGGGCTGTTGAGGGCTCAAAAGCTTTGACGTGGTGGAGAATGAGCAGTTGTACAATCAGCATTTCTGCAGTTACTACTGCAATGGGAGCATTGTTACAAATGGGAATAACTGATTGTGCAACTACTTATTCTTCGCAGCATCAGGGCTGCCTTATGGGTCCACAGCAGCCTCCACATGATGTGCAGTAGCAGTGGACAGCTGCACATCATGTCAGCCTCTGTTTTAACAGTTTGCTTCTGAAGGAAGGTTTTGGGTCTCAAAACATACTGCAAGATTTTTCAATGGCTGAATAAAGAATTTACTTTATTATTTATACGTGCATGATTTTATAGACCTCTATCATGTTTCCCCGCAGTCGTCTTTTTTCTAAACTAAATAGTCTCAGGTGTTGTAGCCTTGCCTCATAAAGAAGGTGCTCCAGGCCCCTGATCATCTTGGTTGCCCTCCTCTGCACCTTTTCCAGTTCTACAATGTCCTTTTTAAGATGTGGTGACCAGAATTGTACACAGTACTCCAAGTGTGGTCGCACCATTGTTTTGTATAAGGGTATTATAATATGAGCAGTTTTACTTTCAGTCCCCTTCCTAATGATCCCTAGCATGGAATTGGCCTTTATCACAGCTGCCGCACCTTGACTCGACACTTTCAATGAACTGTCCACCATGACCCCAAGATACCTTTCCTGGTCAGTCACCGACAGTTCCCAAGCTTCAGTTTCAGGTTCCTCCATCTTCTGCAGCATGTGAAAGAAACTGTTCTACGTTTATAAATATACCAGATCAAGAAATAAAGGAACATGTGAAAAGGTAGAGAGGCAGGAAATTTTACATCTCTAGCTGTGGCACTGGTGTAGGGGATGGGCCCCAGCCACAGACAACCCTGGGTGAGAACTGCATCTCTTGGGTTGCTTTTCTTGGTGTATGGTGGGGACACATTCAATTGGCAGTAGGTGTATGTCCTCTCATCCTGCTGCCAATAAAACATTATAAACTGGGTACAAATTAGGAACTTTCAAGAGGGAATCATCAGGGGATTTAGTTGGCTGCCAATTACCAGGGCTAAGGAGGAATTTTTGTTGGAGCTTCTGATTGGCTCAAGGGGGTCCTGTGTGGTGGTGGTGGTGGTGGTGGTGGTGGTTGTTTTGTTTCCTCCTATAGATCCCATGGGAATAATCTGTGTGAAATTTTCTGTAGTTATATTGTCACAGCTTTACTGTTGTTTCTGTATGTGACACTTTGAAACTAGGTGAGGATTCAAATTTAGAAGAAGAATGGGTATGCATTTTCCTCTAAGGAGGTCTCCATGAGATACTTTTCTTTTTACACCTGAATTGTTCCTGGGATTGAGGAGGGATCTAGAAGTCATACCCAGAGGGTGACTAAAGGCAGTAACGTCCGATCTGAGGTGGGATTGTGAAGACCAAGTAGAGGCAGCCAGTGGTTTTCTTGACATTTCTTTAATAAAGCATATTGGCTGACATCTAGACTGTTGTGGCACGTGCCGAAAAATGTTCTTTTCCCCTCTTCAGCCTACTCTGCCGCCCTCAAATATGTCTCTGAGGGTTGCAGACTTTCAAGGGCATATTTTCAGGAGGCACAGACTGCTGCAGAGAGAAGGGAATATTGAAAAAACATCACCTTTCTCCTGTTGTGCACATGAATTCCTCCCCCCCCCCATGCCTGTCTGGATGTCTGGATCACAGCCATTAATTTAAAAAAGGAACTTTAGGAATTGCTTTCTTGAACAAAACTGCATAGATGTCATCATACTGTGTATGTGCTGGAATGTCTAGGTCTGCAATAGGACTCAGCCCCAGAACTAGTGCTGGGTCCTCTGGGCTATGTAGACTGCAATTGCTCACCACACAAACACACAAAGGATTATGGAAGACTTTCCACTCAGATTGTGTGATTTCTAAGGAGGTTTGAATTCCAACACCTTTCATTTTAGAAATCAAGGAAGTTATCATTTCTGAGCATCTTTTCCTTATTGGAAAAAAAAGAGAGAGAGCATCTAAGTAAGGTGCTTTTCAGACATGTAGATCGTTAGGAAGCCCAATAATTCACAACTCTTTAACATCTCCAAAACATTTTCTGGCAGGCAGCAGACTGAAATCATTGGCATTCATTCAATAGTGAGGAACATTATGGCTATAGATAGACAAGACATAAATAAACTTTTTTTCGTTCTTTCTTCCTTTACAAAAGACCCATCAGACAACAAAGATAACCGATCTAAGATCACAGTGTCATCTAGTGGACAGTTGAAGAATTACTGAAAGCTAAGCAAAATGTTGACTTTGAACTAAAAATAAAATACTTAAACCTAGGAATGCTCTCTATGTACTCTGTTGTTTTACACCATTATAACCATCAAATCTACAAAAAGATGTTATGTGCTTATATATAGCATTCTCTCTCTCTCTCGCTCTCTCTCTCTCTCTCACTCACTCACTCACTCTCTTTTTCACTCAGATATAAGGCTTCAACCAAACGAAATCCAGATTAAAGTGCGGGGTGGGGGGGATAAGTGCTTATAAGCAATATGTTGAGACTTGTGTCCAACATATGACAACATATGAGATACAAAAATATTTTTGACTGCAAGGAAAAAAATAGAAACTGTCCAAACATTACAAATGTTTCCTGAGGAGTCTTTGATGTTCTTCTGAGCATTCTTCTTGCTACCTGGCAATGATGTAGTTATACAGTTGGTTGATTTTGCAGGCAAAAGTAAAACACACCATTACTGCAATGGAACACAGTCTTTTATAAAGGAAGAACAGAAGAGGTCATCACTCCCCATTTCCTTATTAGTAATAGTGTTGTCACACAATTTCAGTTTCCTTTCTTAGAAATACAATTTTCAGAGACTCATAATGGTAGTCTCAAATGTGAGGGCATTATGCGCCAAAAGTTCTTCTCGGGCTCAGATTTTAATTTGAGCTGGAGAAGAATGTAAGCCCTGTCTCCCTTGCAGCCTCTCATCTCCAAACCCCTTCCACCCACTAACTTGGCTTGCGGATCCAGTGGCAGTGGCATGGAGGAAGCAGGGAGGCCTCTCTTTCTCTCACCCTCCCCTCTCTGGCAGTGGTGGCTGGTGTGGGTGCCGCCAGGTGGTGGACATGGTGGGAGGCACTTTTAAGTCTAAATTAGTAGGTACTTACTTCCATACCACCACACCTGAAAGCTCTTACCAGCAGTGGCATGCCACCCAACACCCACCTGCGGCAGAGGATCAGCTCCACCACTCACCTGTGTGGAGACCAGCTGAGTGCATGGAGACCAGCTGAGTGGCAGAGTCTGTCCTCAACTGCAGTGAGTGCTGGGCAGCATGCCTCTGCTGTTAAGAGCTTTCATGTGTGGTGGTACAGGAGGTAAGTACCTACTAATTTAGACTAAAAGATGCCTCCTGCCGCTGCCCCTGTGGTGCCCACACCAGCCACCACTGCTCTCTGGTGTCTGACATATTGCTATAGCTGCAAGCCAGCTTTCAGGAGTTCATAAAAGTAGCTTTCCCAGCACTACGATTAGAAAACCGCATATCCCAGGTTTCTTGGTAGGTGGGTCACAGCTGTAGCAGCATGTCATGTGTCAGATAGGGCAGTTTATCAGGTCCTCCATTACACCACCAACAGAGCAGCAAGTAAGATAAGCAAGTGGGTGGGAGGGAGGAGAGGAAAGGAAAGGGGTTTTTGAGGGATGATAGGGTGGATGGAAAAACGGGGCTTGGAGATTCATTGATTGGGCTAGGTGGATTTGGCCCAGTCACACTCTTGATGACATCACTGGGAGGCATGATAGGATCAAATATGGCTTGGAACTGGTTTTTGAATAAATTGTTTCAAATAATCTGGTTTTCCAAGTTTGGGGGGAAATTTCATTCTCTGAGACATGCCCCATCAGAAATGACTAATTTCTTTTGTGGTGTTTTCACAGTTTGTAGGTAATTGATAGGGCTGTGTAAAGATTTGGCTTCGAAGCACTGACTCTGAATCACCCGAGTACCACCCTGGCCCTGCAGGGAGGTGGCAGCTCCCATTGCTGATCTCTGTGCAGAGCAGTCCTGTGTACTACACTGCGGCGGGCGGGTGGGGGTGGCATTAAAGGAAATTAGAGCTGCAGAAAACCAGTGACATCTTAGAAGATATCCTGGGAGTACTGGAGAAACCACATTTCCAAGCACTCCCTACATCCTTGTGCTCAAGACATCACAGGGGTTTCCTGTGGCTCTGGATCCCTTTAACAGCCCTTTTCAGTGCTATGCACAGGACTGCTCAGTGCGGAGGTAAGCACTAGGAACTGCCACCAGCTCTCCATTGGGCCAAGGCTGATGGCAGATGATTCAGCTGTGATGCTTTGAAATTGAATATTTGCACAGCCCTAGCAAGTGAGCAAGCCTCTACTTTCCCATTGACAAAATAATGCTGTTTGGCTAACATTGGAGAATCACAATGTTCTTGTCAGAAACACTGCCTTGGGGAAAGATGTCTAGATCCCAGAGTAACAATTACACATTGGTTGCGCTATAAAGTGATAATGTGGAAAGGCCCATAGACAACATAAGAACTCTGTGTTTTAGTTGAAACATTGCCACTGAGCTGCTATTACTCTGGGCAAGGCTTACTCTTTTGCTGTCAGTTATAATACCTGGTTTCCTTCATAATAAGCCCTGAAATCTGGACATAGTCAAAGCTGGCCTAAAACGTAGATGGAAAATCTGTGCACATGAATCAATATGGGCATATCCACCAGGAAGACCTTCTCTTCAAGGCTCATTGAAATGAAGGAGCTGGGCATGAGATGGGCAAGAGCATCATAGCATACTCTTGTGCAATGCCTGTCCATTTCAATAAGTCTTGCCAATGAGAATTTCCCAACAGATTGTGCCCTGTAGGTCAGCCCTGTCTGTCTTTCACTCTGCCATCCATTCTGGCATTTAATATCTGCTACCTGAGGCAGTAGCCTCACCTTGCTGCCTAGAACAGCTGCTCACAGTACAGTGATATTCAAATACTGGGTATGCCCTCTGGGCTGCAGTTCTTGCCTTTTGAGATGTAGCTCAGTGGTAGAGCATCTGCTTTGCATGCAGAAGGTCCCAGGTTCAATCCCTGGCATCTCAGGTAGGCAGGGGAAAACTCCTATCTCAAACCTTGGAAAGCTACTGCCAGTCAATAAAGACAATACTAAGCTACATGGACTAATATTCTGAGTCAGTATAAGGCAGCTTCCCGTTGCATAACTATTGTGTTGGATAACTGCACTGACTTATAATAAATTATCAGGGCCGGACTGGGGGCAGAGAGGGCGGTAGAATGTACCGGGGGTGGGGGAACCAGGTTTTGAGCAGAATGAGTACTCAGGGGCGGGGTGGTGGGGCTCAGGGATGCTCCACGGGTGGGGCGCACCGGGAATATGCCCTGTTGCCCTAGGGTCCAGTCTGGGCCTGTAAATTATCAGTTATTTATAATAATTAGTTATTTATTAGTACCATTGCTATGCTTTGAAAGAAGCGATCTCTGTCTTGGCATGGCTGTTCATTATCAAATATGTCAGATATGCTGAACAGCAATAATCTATTTGCTCTTTATTCTCATAAAAACATGGATTTCACTTGGCAGACTAGATTAAATACAGATATGACTAAATATTTTATATTCCACATCAATTGATGTTAAAAACCTTTTACTGAGCTTGCCGTCCACTTGCCTGTGGGGGTCCTAATCAAGCCACAAAGTGGGTGTCACTCCACAAGATGTTATACATTTTCCATGTTATTTCAAAATCAAAGTGTTGATTCAAGCACTGAGCTTAAGCAGACATGTTTCATGGAATGTCTGGCAAAGGAAAGCAAGGTGAGGCAAGAAAAATGTGCTACTTCCCACAAAGTGGGTAAAAGATGATCATTTGAAAATTTGCATTTGGTTTGTATGGATGAATTAGGGGTAATCAACACTGAATGCTGAAATGTGACTTTAGGAAATACTGCTCACTTACACAAATGCAGTCCCACTTTACGCTATTTTAGGCGATTCATATACAAATCACATTTGTACTTTGCCAATCTCAAGCATTTTGATAGGGAGCTACTGCATTCTAGTCTACATGGTCTGCTGCAGCGTTGAGCCCAAAACTGCTCTGGGAAATGGGGGTAGTGACTTGGTGACATTACAGAAGCCAGCCAATCAGCATTTCAAATTGTTGCTTCAGACTTGCAGAGCAAATTTTATCAGAGCCTGACTCTGAGGAGAAATAGGCATGTTTGAATGGAATGCAATGAGAAGCAAACAGACAAATTATTCCTACTTTTAGCATCCTACAAGAAAACTCTAAGAATATTTAAAACCTCAACACATTCAAAGCATAGTGAGTGCAGAACAGCAGATAGGTGGCAAAAAAATAAAAATTAAAAATAGCTAAAAACTAAATATGGAATACCTAGTTCAGGAAAATACTGGACGTTTGCAACACTAAAAATTCTATGAAGAATTTTAATCCTCTTGCACTCCAAATTATATGGGCCAGAAAGTGAAGTTTGGGATGTTTCTGCAGTTAGGTTTGAGGTTGCATCCAAATAACCTTATCTTGCGGCTGACTGAGGAGAGAACTTTGTGGGGATGCGTGGGGATGTTTGGCAAGCCCCACCCACACTGCAGCCACAACCAATAAAAAGGTGGGGGAGGAGCTGCCGCTCAGACAATGGGCTTAGGAGGCGATGTGGCGGTGGCACGGCCACCCAGAAATGGCTGCCTGGCTGGTAGGCAGAGAGCCGGGTGGCAGGCAAAGCCCCACCGCTCTGGAGGAGGCCGCAGGTGGGCTTAGGAGGTGGGCTTAGGAGGGGGGGAAGCGGCCTGGCAGGGAGGGTGGAGAAGAGGTCTGGTGGAGGGGGGGAGAAGCCCCACTGGCCTCAGGAGGGAGGAGGCAGGAGGAGGTGGTGGCCGGCCCGGGTTGAGGAGGCGGCTGTTGCCAGGCCGGCTAGTGGCCTGAGAAGAGGGCATGGGTTGAGGAGGCAGCTGTTGCCAGGTCAGCCGGTGGCCCAAGGAAAAGTGGCTGCTGCTGGGCTGCCAGCAGGCCGAGGGGGGAGTGGCCACCAGCGGAACAAAGGGGAGCAGCCGTCAGCAGGCCAAAGGGAGAGCGGGCACTGGCAGGCCAAGGAGGAGGACTGAGTTGTGGCAGGAAGAGTGGCAGCTGGCGGGCCGAAGGAAAGCGGCTGCTGGCGGGCCAAGGATGAGAGCCGAGTTGTGGGGGGGAGAGAGGGAGCAAGAGGGATTTAGGGGAGGAGAGCACGAGCGAGAGGGATGTGGGGGAGCACAAGCGAGAGGGATATGAGTGGGAGAGCGCGAGTGAGAAGGATGTGGGAGGAGAGCATGAGTGAGAGGGATGTGGGGAGGTGAGCGCGAGGGAGAGGGATGTGGGGGGAAAGTGTGAGTGAGAGGGCAAGTTGTGGGGAGAGCGCAAGTGAGAGGGCAAATTCATTCATTCATTCAATTTCTATACTCCCCTTCCAAAAATGGCTCAGGGAGGTTTACACAAAGAAATAACAAACAAATAGGATGGAACCCTGTCCCCAAAGGGCTCACAATCTAAAAAGAAACATGAGATACACACCAGCAACAGTCACTGGAAGTCCTGTGCTGGGGATGGATAAGGCCAGTTATTCTCCCCTTGCTAAATAAAGAGAATCACCACATTAAAAGGTGCCTCTTTGCCAAGTTAGCAGGGACCTAACTTGGGGGGGAGAGCATGAGTGAGAGGGCAAGTTGGCGGGGGGAGAGGGGGGAATGCCACAGGCTCAGTGTACTACCGCACAGATGCTCTGTGTGGGTTCAGCTAGTGAAAATATAATTGCACTCTTGCAATGGATTTAAACCTCAGTTCCCAGGCTGCCAATCATGGAAGTGACTGCCATCATGGTTACAGTTCTTCCCTCTGCAGACAAAAGCTGCTGTTTCTGTGAACAACATGACTGGGAGATGACTTATGACCAGTTTTCAGCACATGTAACCATGTTCAGAGGCATTCTTTTGAATGTCTGAAGGGTTATTGATTGTATCATCATCACAGGTCCTGTGACATTGTTCTAGAACTACAGAGAACAAACTTGCCAACTGCCCCAGTTTACCCGGGACCTTCACTATTCCCACCACCTCCCTCCTCCCTGCTCCCTTCATGGAGACATTGGTCTCTCACTCTCCACCCTCTCCAGCTTTGACCTCTCCTGCTTATCAAAGTGGGTGGGGGACAGGGGCAGAGCCACCATTGCATGAACAGGTTAAAAGAACCCAGGCTGCACCCCCTCAAGGGCCATGCCTTGCACCCTGCCCCACCCCCTGCATCTGAGTGTGGGCACCATGAGTATATAAACGTCTGTCCACGAGGTCTCACTGTCTGTCTCAGAACATGCAAATTTCCCTTCAGAAAAAGGTCTGATTCATTTGAGACAGTATTTGCTTCAGGTTTTGTTTGTTTGTTTGTTTATTTATTTATCAAATTTGTACACCGCCCCAAACTTTCATCTCTGGGCAGAAAGGGTCAGATTATTTGACAGAGCCCTTTGATTTTCAGATTAGTTTTTTCAGTTTCTATTATAGACACCTGCAGAAAGGCTCTGATTCATTTGAGAGAGCACTGACTTTGCTCCTCAGAAATGGCCTGTCCACAATGAAATCTGGAAAGCACACTGGAACCCATTGCTTTGATGGGCCTGTTGCTTTTATTGGTTTGCTGAAGCTGTGTTTGTGCGTGATTTGAGTTTTTAATTCTTTTGGTTTTTAATGAATTATTGTTAGCCCCCTTAGATTATTTTCTTAATCAAAAGCCAAGATGCAAATGAAGGAAAGAAAAGAGACAGACTATATTTGTAGCATTAGTTGGCAGTGAGCAGAAAGAGCAACAATTTTTTTCTCCTGACTTATGTGTCCCAATTTTCTCAAGCTCCTTCCTCCTGGGCTGGGGCTGTGTGCCTTTTCCATGCAGGTCTTCCCACAACTTCCAGTTTCTATTTCTAGCAAACAGAGGCAATAAAAGGAGCTTTCTTCCACTTTTCAACTTTACTCTGCAAGTCTACATTTATTGTTGTGGAAACAAAATAATATGACAAGAACTTGGGTTGCAGGCTGCTTTCATGGTGTGAATGGAAATAAGCATTACATTTGTAATTATTGCTGGATTGTTTTTCACTTTATTTTGTTCTACCCTCCGGCCCATTCTCCCTTTCGGTTTTATTCACTGCCCATAAAGTTTTTTTTTCTCCTTCTGAACAATTTGGGGCAAGCTAAAACAATGTGTAGTGTAATAAAAACAGTACTCACTGAATGGTATGTTATACAGATGTGCCTGGTCAGGTTTCAGGGTTATTAATTTCATGGAAGTAGAGTAATTCTGAAAGTCTGAATTTGTAATTTACTTTGTTTTGGACATTATATTATGCTATGTAATTTCCAAAGCAAACTGATTTCCAAAGCAAAATTCAAAATTTTGTAGAGTTTTCTGTGAATGATATCTGACATTCCAAAGTGAAGCACTTCCCATAAAACTAACAATTCTCAGAGTTCATATTTTTTCCAGTTACTAACTGCAGGCGAGCTACGTCCTTCCTAAATTTCATCTTTGTAGAGTGGCTGCAGGATGATTAGAACTGTGTTATATCTATAGCACAGTTATAGATATAACACAGCTATGTTTAAGTTAAAAGTGACTATTTATATGTGTTTACTCCCAGGGCTGTCCCTAGGGGTGTGTGGGCCTGGGGGCGAATCAGCATGTGCGGAGGGCCTCCTTAACATTTCATATCATTACAGAATCATACTGATTGATGACATACAGTGTAAATAGTGTGAGTGGGGTTTTTGGACATGTCCAACCAGCTTGGACATATAATGCATTTCTAAAGAAATAAAAATAAAAAGCACAACACATACTTCACAGTTCTCAGACTTTCTGGGTTGCAAATCAACTTGAGCATAGTGCATTCACAAACAAACAAACAAACAAATAAATTATATATTGTTTGTTCCAGAAGTTTTTGTAATTTTCTGCCATGAAACAAGCCACCTATAAGATTTTATGGATGGGTGTTTTTTTTTAAAACCAACAATGTGTCCAATCCAATTCAATGTAAATATACATACTCCTCCCAGCCTGCCCTAAATCTCTGCTCAGTACCAAAGTCCTAAGCCAAGTCATTCCAGGACAGGTGATCTAAAGGCTGGGACAGAAAGGGGGGTGTTTTACCCTTTTAAAAAATGAAGGTAAAAGGCAGATTCTTCCATATGGGAGTGGAATGATGGTCTAAGGGTAAAGGGCAGATTCAGTTCCAGAGATTTTTGTAATTTTCTGCTATGAAGCAAGCCACTTATATGACTTTTTGGATGGGTTTTTTTTTTTTTAATCAAAGAGGGGAAAAAAAATAAAAACCACCAATTTGTCCAACTCACTTCAATTTAAATATACGTACATATTCCTCCCACCCTGCCCTACATCTCTGCTCAATACCAAAGCCCTATGGCAAGCCAATCCCTAAATATTCAAGAATGGGGGAGATACCCACAAAAAGGAAATAACATCATACTTCCATTACTAAGGCTGAGCTGGGCAGAAGGTCTGCAGATAGCTCTGGTGCTGGACACTCTCTGCCTGCCTGCTTCTTTCCTGAGCTTCATGGAAGGCCTGCACGGAGGCCTCTCTGGAAGCCCCACCCACCCGCCGAACAGCTGAGAAGTGGGGAGAGAAGGAACTCTAGCAGCTTGCCTGAGAGCCTTTCAAGCTGCACGCAGACGCAAAAGATCGGCTGCGGGAAAATAAGTGTCTGGGACTGGGGGAGAGAGGAGGGCAGGCTGCACTGCAGTGTGCCAAGAGTGGGGCCTGTGCTGGAGTGGGCAATTGTCCCGGTTGCCCCTTCCTAAGGACAGCCCTGTTTACACCCCCCCCTTCTTAGATTAGCGATAGTGTCCATCAGAAATAAAGGGGAAGATGAATTTTCAGATAGTCTTCTCTATGGGTCTACTCTGGAGGGGCCTTGACAGAAAGTGGTGCCCCTCCAAATTCCTAAACTGGTATCCCACCTCTCTACCCTGCTGCACCCTTTCTACATACCAGTTCTTTCCTTGCCTCCTCCCTCTGCCTTGCTGCAGAGCTACATTGGCCACAGGGGTCTCCTGTCCCAAGGCAGCAGCAGGTCTCTCACCTCCTTGACATTCTTGCACAGCCTTTCTGCAGCAGCTCCATCTTGTAGATGGAGGCATGAGAAGCTACCTGGGCAACAACTACTGCTCAGGCTCCATGATACTGATTCAGGTGCATTAAGTTGCAATAGATGCTCGTAGCCAGGACCAACATTCATGCCAACATCATGAGCCAACTTATATATTGTTATGGCTCCATGGGGTCAGATCCACAAGTAGTTAGATTTTAGTCACCACGGGTCCTGGTCATCAGCTGGAGGGACCAGAGGCAAATAACATGGTCCAAAGCTAGCACAGTTTCCAGAGACAACAATCAAAAAGGCCAAAGGCAGGTAGCATACTCCAAGAGAGGCAAGGGGCCAAAGAGAGGCAAGGGGCCAAAGCCCAAAGGTAGTAATCATAAGAACATAAGAACAGCCCTGCTGGATCAAGCCCAAGGCCCATTTAGTCCAGCATCCTGTTTCACACAGTGGCCCACCAGATGCCTCTGGGGACCCCACAGGCAAGAGGTATGTGCATGCCCTCTCTCCTGCTGCTGCTCCCTGCATTGAAAGGCATCGTGCCTCTGAAGCTGGAGATGGCTCACAGCCATCAGACTAGTAGCCATTGATAGACCTGTCCTCCATGAATCTGTCTAAGCCCCTTTTAAAGCCATCCAAGCTGGTGGCCATCACCACATCCCATGGCAAAGAAGTCCATAGATTAATTATGTCTATTCCATAGATTAATTAATTCTTCTTGTCGGCCCTAAATTTTCCGACCTTCAGTTTCATGAGGTGACCCTTGGTTCTAGTGTTGTGAGAGAGGGAGAAAAATGTCACTCGGTCCACCCTCTCCACTCCATCCATAATTTTATACACTTTGATCATGTCTCCCCTTAGTCACCTCTTTTCCAACGAGCCCCAGATGCGCCCGCTTATTTATTTATTTAAGTATTTATTTATTGTTGAATTTATATACCGCCTTTCATTAAAAACAATCTCAAGGCGGTTTTAAAAAGTTTAAAAACATACAATAAAATGACAATAAGAATATTAAGCTAAAAATATATAAAAACCAAACCAAATTTAAAATCTATAAAATACAAGCATAAAAACTATAAACGGGTAAAAACACATAGAAGCAGCAATAAAAACAATCATGTAAAAGCCTGGATAAAAAGACAAGATTTAACAAGCTTTCTAAAAACTGTGATGGAGTCTGAGGAATGAACGGCCACTGGGAGAGTATTCCAGAGTCTGGGGGCAGCAACAGAGAAGGCCCTGTCCTGAGTGCACAACAGCCGAGCCTCCCTCATTGTCGGCACCTGGAGAAGAGCTCCCTCAGATGACCTCATCAAGTGGGCAGCAACTCTTGGGAGCAGTAAAATAAAATACATTTTATTTATTTTAAATAAAAATTTTAAAAAATTATGTATTTATTCAATTTTTATACCGCCCTTTCAAAATGGCTCAGGGTGGTTTACAATTAAAAAACAGAAACCATTAAAACCAATAACAATTAAAACAGAAATATAAATATGAACACCAATTAAAAACATCTTGAAAAACAATTAAACTATCAGAACAATTAAAACCCTGAAAACTAGGTTAGCATTAAAACGATTAGAACTAATTAAAAACCCTGAAAGGCCAGGCCAAACAGATGGGTTTTAAGGGCTCTCTTGAAGGTCAGTAAGGAATTAAGATTGCGAATTTCTGCTGGGAGTACATTCCACAGCCCGGGAGCAGCTACAGAGAAGGCCCGCCTCTGAGTTGCCACCAAACGAACCGGTGGTAACTGGAGACGGACCTCCTCAGATGATCTTAACATGTGGTGGGGATCATGTAAAAGA
This sequence comes from Hemicordylus capensis, assembly GCF_027244095.1. Taxonomy (NCBI): domain Eukaryota; kingdom Metazoa; phylum Chordata; class Lepidosauria; order Squamata; family Cordylidae; genus Hemicordylus; species Hemicordylus capensis. The sequence continues at coordinate 90,875,466 of NC_069659.1, read as the reverse complement.
AGATGCTCTCTAAGATATCTCTGACCCAAGCCGTTCAGGGCTTTAAAGGTAATAACCAGCACTTTGTATTTTGCCCAGAAACACATTGGCAGCCAGTGTAACCATTTCAAAACAGGCATAATATGGTCTCTCCGGGTTGCCCCAGAGACCAATCCGGCTGCCGCATTCTGAACTAACTGAAGTTTCCGGACTATGTACAAAGGCAGCCCCACATAGAGCGCATTGCAATAGTCAAGCCGGGAGGTTACCAGCTGATGCACCACTCTTTTGAGGTCATCCTCTTCAAGGAATGGGCACAGCTGTCGAATCAGCCAAAACTAATGGAAAGCACTCCTGGCCATGGCCTCCACCTGAGATACCAGGGTGAGGCCTGGGTCCAGGAGTACTCCCATGTACAGCACCTAGCAGCACCTAGCCTCATTCCAGTTCTAAATTATCCTTCTTAAGATACGGTGACCAAAGCTGTACTCAGGACTCCAGATATGGCTGTACCATAGATTTGTATAAGGGCATTATAATATTAGCATTTATATTTTCAATCCCGTTCCTAATCATAAGTCTGAAGAACCAGAGGCAGGGAACATAATTCAACAGAGGCAGGTAAGCTGCTCAGGTTCTGAAAGGCAGCAATTTGGGTGAGAGAGAGGGGATGGGACAGGTTGCAGGAGGAAGGGGATGGCAATTAAAGAGCAACCAACCTGGCTGACAAGTTGCTTGGACTGGGGGACAAAGCCTGAGGCAGCTGATACATAAAGGCAGCAGGGCCCTCTGTTGGCTCCCCAGATCACCAAGTCTGTCTGGGTTGATGAGCTGCAGTACACTGACCTTCCTGTCATTATCTGGGTAGCACTGTGGAGCAGCAAGCATTAGGCCAGCAGTTCCCTCTGCCTGAGAATTACTTTAGTGGTGCAGAGAATGATGGACCTGGCACCTATTGCCTGATTCGCCAGTTTGAGCTCCTTGGTGCTTTACACACATTAGCTTATCTACATGGAAGTCTGTGCCTGCTTGGCACAGTCCAGTTATTACTTTTAGCTTGGCTTGTTGGGTAGATCTTTCCAATCACATTGGAAATTGTCCATGGTGGCACCAGAGGCATCTCTAGCTGATGCAGAACTTCTCTGCACAATTGGGAGGATCCAGCTGGTGAGCTCTGCTAAGATGTTGCAACCAAGGCAGGGAGAATCACCATGCAGAAGCAGTTTCCTGTGGAAATAAGGTAATGTGTAGACAGGGTCGTATTTAAGCTAGCTATTTGTCCATGCTGATACTCTAATAACTGTCTTACAAACCACCCTGAGCCATTTTTGGAAGGGCAGTATAGAAATTGAATGAATATCACACAACATAAAGGAGTGAGCACTTGAACCCATGTTATTTCCATCTGTTCTGCTGTGGTTAGTGCCAGAGCAACTATTTAACTATTTAACACAAATGTTTAAACACCCTGATCTCCATTTACACATGAATGGGAAATTAGGCCAGGTCATGCAACTTTAGGATTAACATGCATGATCACTTTTGTGCATGGTTAATTGCTGAATTTTGCAATATGGTTTTGCAATACATAGTTATGTTTTTGTGGATGCATTAGCACAGTCACAAGATGGGTCTTCTGCTGCTGTGTTTAAAGCAGACAGATATGCTCTCATCAACAGCACTGATACTGTATATGCCTGTAGAAAGTTTAAAAGCTCCCATAATGTGCCAGGATGCATAATAATCACAGAAAACCAGTGTGCCAAAAAAAGAGACACTCATCCAGAAATCCACTCACATAAGGATGCCTTCACCTGATTGTCAGTCATGCCCCCTCCAAACCCCCCCTCCCACATGCCTCATCTTACCACCTCCTGGAAGGTTTCCTGAAGTCAAGAGAGGTTTTCCAGAGGACCGTTGTGGGAAGGAAGGTAGGGAAGATTGAACTCCTTCTTCCCATGCAACTCAAGATACAAAACTCTTCACCCTAAGACATGAACCAGATAATTAAGAGATTACAGGGTCTTTTACAAGTAATTTGGGAAGTGGCCTTGGAGTGCATTGAGGGAGCAGAACAAGATATTTCTGATGGAAACTGATGTGTCCTTTTGTCAGATGCACTCAGTCAACCTGGGTTTATCCATAGCATATAAAAATGTTGCAATGAAGCATAACAAAATGTTAAGCTTTGAATTCAAATTTCTGAACTCATGTTCAATTGAATGGAGCCGAATCAAATCTGAGTGTTGTAGACTACAGACTATGGCCGCCAGTTTCACACGTAACATGAAACCGGAGGTGAAGGGATCTTTTATCAGCTTCGGCTGATGCACCAACTACGACATTACCTGGACAGAGATTGCTTGGCCACAGTTACTTATGCTCTGATAACCCCTTGCTTAAATTACTGCAATGCATTGTACTTGGGGCTGCCTTTGAAAATGGTCCGGAAACTGCAGTTGATACAAAATAGAGATGTAAGATTATTAACTGGGAGTGGACGCTTTAAGCATACAGGTATTACGGCAATGCTTCATTAGCTGCACTGGCTCCCAGTCCATTTCCTGGCCCAATTCAAGGTGCTGGTTTTAACCTTTAAAGCCCTAAGTGGCTTGGGACCAGGTTACCTGAGAGAGCACCTTGCCCCATATGTCCCAACCTGGTCCTTAAAATCTTCTTCAGAGGTCCTGCTCCAAGTGACCCTGAAAAATGAGGTGAGATAGGTGGCTACTAGGGAGAGGGCCTTTTTGGTAGTTGCACCCCATTTATGGAATAGCCTCCCCAGTGAGGTTTGTCTGGCTTCATCACTTTGTTCTTTTAGATGCCAGGTGAAGATCTTTTTGTTTACTCAGGAGTTTTGTTAACTCAGACTTAAATTTTTTTAATTTTTTTAAATTTTGATCTGATTGTAACTGATTTTTTTTTAAATTAAAATTATTCTGTATTGTATTTTGCATTTTCTTTCTCCCCCTTTTTGGTCTGTTATAATTTAATGTGTAGTGTGTTTTTATATCATGTTTTAATGTTGTGTTGTAAGCCACCCAGAGAACAATTTATCATCATCATCATCATCATCATCATCATCATTATCATAGGACCTCTGGTTTCGAAAATTGTATGTCTGAATGCAGACGACCACAGTTTCAACAGAAAATGGACCCATGGTTCCCCTCTTCAGACAGTTATTTATACATTCAGTTTGTAGTGATGTCTGCTGCCTAGACCTCTGGTTCCACTATGCCAGTGTTATGTTCAAATGCTGGCACCGCAGTCTGGTTGCTTTGCAACCAGAATTAAGCAAGGACGCTCCTCCCTTGCTCCAGCTGTTGTTGGCTGCCAGGGCTGTCCTCCAGTAAAGAAGGAAGCCCAGGTAGCCAGTTCCCTCTCCTCTCTGCAGTCAGCAAAACTGCAGAAAAGGAGCTTTTCTGAATGCCTGAATTCAGATGGGAGAGCGGGGGGAGTGGGCCATGGAACCTAGGTCCAATGGACCCGGGATTCCATGTCACATGTGAATGTGACCTATGTTCCACAACCGAGTTGTATTGAGGTCCACAATGATAACAAAGAACAAAGATTTTTGCCTATCCTATTCTTTTTGTTGCTCTCCTTAAAATTATTTACCACTTGTTCATCAATATATGTAGTACACATTTACCAAATAGCATCAATTTGTGGTGCTCTAACTAGGCCAGTTTCATAAGGTGAATACTTCATATTGTGCCAGTGTTAGACTCCTAGAAAGGAAGATCATTTTTTATTTTCTGGAAATGAGTTAGCTTTCTTACTATGAATAAGAGAAATGACTCATCCTGGGGAAACAAAGAGTTCGCATGGAGAATCAGATATGTAACATGTGGAAAACTTGACCCTTTTATTGTACCTTGACTCCCAGGACTGAGCAGCTGTTGTGATCTTCACAGGATGTGATAGACTCAAGGATGTATAAAACAGAAAGGGTAGAGGATTAGATCATTTAGGCCCCCAAAGTATTAAACAATCCTTGGTAACTCTAGGGAAACATTTATTGATTCTTTTGTATGTTTCTCATTCTCATTAAATGATTTCATTCCCTTAATCACATCAGTTGGTCTGAGAAGGCTTTTGCTTTATGAAACCTGTTGGCTCACAGATAGGTTGTGTTTCTCATGTGGTTGTATGTGAAAAGTTGATACAGTTGCTGTAACTCCTCGGAGCCAGCTAGTCTAGAGCTTTCAGGATCCATAGATGGTTACTTAAAGGTACCTTCAATGGGCTAATTGCTGTAGCAATGCAAGCTTTAGTCTTGTTTCATAAAAATGGGATATGTATGACATGGGGCTTTCACTCTAATTTAATGAGCAGCAGTAATGTTTTTGGAAGATCCATTTACTGTATAAAAGCTATCATGCCAAACTGTGATACCAGGAGACAACTGGGTTAATTCACAAAGCACTCCTGTTGGGAATCCTCTGTTCTTTTCAATAGGGCTTACACAAGGCTCCCATATAGGTTATATTTATGGACACTGCACAGCATCAGTGGTGGGCAGATCACGCCCCAAATGGGTTTGAAATCCAGGCTGCACATCTGTGAGACAATGATAATTCAGTCATGCTGATCGGTCTCTACCTTGATTACTTTTATTGTAGATCACATGTTTCATCTGTTCATAAATTCTTGGACACCTCCCTTTGAATGTTTAAATTCAGAAAGCAAAAAATAACTCTTACTTTTTGCCAGTCTGGCAAACGGAATCAAAATATTCTCCTTTTAGCTGACCTTCAAATTCCATCCTACATGGGCATCAAGTTCCTTCTTTCAGGAACTGCCAGTGCCATGGGCTTCTTCAGTCAGCCAACAACAACTAGAATGTGGAAATTTTTTCGTACTTGAAGGGGTTTGTTTTGATTGTTCTTGGAAATAAACAAGAAGCCAATTGAGCCACTGCTTGTCGCTGCTTCAGGGGGCAGATTTGGAGGAGGCGGCTATGAAGAGGGCAATGAAGAGAATTACTTCCCTTTCATACTTCACGAGGGTAGGAAGTGGCTTTGGCTGTTGGATTTCCTCTTAGAAAATAAGACAACTTTGGGCAGGGTCCTGTACAAGGGTAAGCTCTCTGTGAAAGTCAAATGCACTCCAAGCACTGGCACCTTCTTACCACTAGCCTTTAATAAACCCCACTGCATCACTGGAACAAGAAAGAAAGGAAAACAGAGATACAGAACACCAGGTCTGTTGCTATTGGCTCAGTTTGCTGGACATGGTATATCAGTAGTTTCCCGAAAGGTTCCTCCTTTGCAGATATTTACAGAAGCATCCATAGCAGTCAACCGGGCTGCACTTAAATGAATGAAAAATAAACGTATGAAACCATATTTTTCCCATTCTGTGGAACACAGTAAAAGTGTCTCCTGTTCCTTTCAGCACCTAAACTAGATACATTCATCAGCTCATGAAAAGGCATTGGCATATGGTTTGAGGAGACGCACATTCAAAGGAAATGGGCCTATGTTACCCAATACTTTCCAAATTAAATAAATACCCCTGTCACTGTATATATTTTTGAAGGCTGAGGTGGAAGCAGTATGAATAATTTTTCTCATGTATTGCACTAAGCCCTTTGGAAGACCCCTGCTTTCACGAAGGCCAGTTCTTTTTATAGCACCAAACACTTCCTTTTATTTAATACAAAATCCTTTAAAATGTTATTGGCTTCCCATAGCAACCGTCTCCATTTGTGCCTGCACAGGTGATTTAATAGAGTTAACAAATTTACTTAGAGGGGAAGGATTTTGGTGTCATTTAACTTTAACAAATGATTACAGGATATGCAGGTTTAGCGCTTGATGGGTTTCTTCAGCTGCAGTTCTGCAGAAGGGATGGGAAAATTCCTGAGCACTAAGGGCTGCTTTGTCAGAGGGGCTTGTTCTACTGTGTCTATTAGCATAATTGGGAAGTGTGAGCATTAATATATTGGGAATTGTGACAGTGCCCCTCTGACTAACTAGCTCTTTCAGTCAGCTGCAATGATCAGGAGTTTGCCAGCTCATATTACACACAGACACACACACACCTCACATACATACGCTTAAGATGTTTACTATGCCTTGGCTGACTTACTGCGCACACTTCCATGTATGTTGTAACACAATGAAGCGACTCTCATGAGCAGCAAAAACCGGGCTAGGGAAGCCATGTGGGTCCCAGTGGCAGCGTGGCGGTGAGCCTTCGTATGTAGCCTGCCGTTTAACCCAGGTTTTGGGCACGAGTGCGCCCCAACACTGGGTTAACTGATCATGTGTCTGCCACAGTGGCTTGCAGCCATGGTGGACACACTTGTGGTGGGGGAGGGTTTCCAGTAATGCACCATGTACTCATGCGGTGCATTATTTGGTCTCCATGGGGAAAGGCGCTGCATAGCAGCGCCTCCCTGAGCCCAACTCCTAGAGCGGCTAGGCAACACACAGCAAGGTGCAGGCGGCCCACAGGAGAGCCGCCACTCATCTGAGTGGGCAATCTGCCCACCCAGTGATGTCCTTCTGATCATCTGTGGGGAGGTAAGAGCTTTTGGGTTTTCTCCCCACAAAGGAAGGTAGTCCTCCCTGATCGTGAGAAGGGCTTTAGTGTGTACACAGTTGCACAAGTGCACTCTTTACATGCACAAATTTTTTTACAAATGCTGTTGTGTGATACTTCAGCCATGGAAATAATGGCCATACTATTGTGCAATTGGATATGCACAACGTTTGTGTGGGTGCAAGAGTGCAGTTGTACAACCACATGCACTTTATGATACAACAGATGTGGAAGTTTGTGTAGTATGTCAGACAGCTCTCTTAAAAAGTAGAGGTTAAATACAGGTTGTACCTGCATTTGCTCAAAAGGAACAGGACACTGATTTCTAATATCAAAAATTTGGGGGGGGGGGGAACTAGACTTAGATCCTGCTGAATACAGTAATATTATAAACCTTCATTCACAAACATGAGGGCTAGAAACATTTTATTCATTCATTCATTCATTCATTCATTCGATTTCTATATTGAAATGTGAAAACTATGAGTTCCATATTTTCTAAAAGAAGGTAAAAGGAAAGTGCCTCCCTCAAATATATTCCTGGCCCTCCAGTTATTTGTAGAGAGAATATATTCCTGTTTTCTAAGGAAAGAACACAGCAATTATAGCAACAAAGAGTTCTCTGAAACCTTAACCACCGAAACAAGTTTACAACATTTACATTTACTATGTCAAAGTAAATTATTATTCATTGAGGTGCCCCAATACTTTCTTGTTTTTGTTGCAACAGTAACAATCAGTGTTTAGGAAATCCTTCATATCAAAGATATTCTTTAGAACTGCCTGCCTGCTTGGGTTAAATAGAAGGCATAGAAAGATACACAGGCAACATCTCAGCATAGGAAATGAAGTCCACTCAGAAGGACAGGTAAAAAAAAGATTACCCCTCTTATGGTTCTTAACTTGACCCAGAGTGGCCTACTAAGGTTAACATTTAACAAGGGGCCAACAGCAATTCCCCTTTACAAACATCCCAGCATAGTCTGTATTTTTCCTTGGTTGGGCACAATTGTTCTCTCTCTCCCTCCTCCTCCTCCTCCTCCTCCTCCTCCTCCCCCCCCTCCCCCTCCCCCTCCCCCCCCCTTCCTGTCAAGCCTTTACAGTCACTGAGATTTCTACTCTTACTCAAGCTCAGGGGATTAAAACACTGACTGTGATTAGGTTTAATTAGACACCTGTTTAAATCCCACATGTACTAGTAGTAGAATAAATCCAATTGCCTTTCAAGCTCAAATGTCTATGAAGAAAGTCAGGGGCTGGGTGGAGGAACTTAGCCTAGGCCCCGATCCAGGAAAACAGTTAATATAACATGCTGCACTTTAAACATATGAGTAGTCCAAGTGATGTCATTGTGAAAGTGAAGCACATAGTTAAGTGCTTTCCTGGATCAGGGCCATAATACATAACAGCTAAGTCACTGAACTTTAGAGAAAGTACCCTGTGAAAAGGAAAATCCAGGATAGCATTATTCCTGGCATTAAAAACATTTGTGTGGAACCTTTTTTGTTCTTGCATGTATGATTCACTGATTTTTCAGTCAGACAAAGCAAACCTCAGTATGAAACAGAAAGCATTAGCATGTACCAACAGTAACGTCATGGTTATAGCAGCAAGCCCTCATAAAAATCAGGATATTTAGAAAGGTAAGGTTTCTCCTTAGGTTTGGCAGGGCTGAGAGGGCCCAAGCTCACCAGCTGCATTGTTTAACTCAGGGCCAGCCTACATGTTACCTTATCCTTGTGAGTTATTACTGGAAACTCTCCATACAATTAGTGGCTGGCTTTGCTAGACTTTATTGTCAGGGCAGTAGGTAAAGGTAAAGTGTGCCATCAAGTTGATTTCAACTCTTGGCACCCACAGAGCCTGTGGTTTTCTTTGAGAGAATACAGGAGGGGTTTACCATTGCCTCCTCCCACGCAGTATGAGATGATGCCTTTCAGCATCTTCCTATATCACTGCTGCCCGATATAGTACCAGTGTGGATTTGAACTGGCAACCTTCTGCTTGTTAGTAAAGTATTTCCTTTCTGTACCACTTAAGGTGCAGGGCAGTAAAGGTGTGCACAGATCAGATTTTTTTATTTGATTTTAGGTTTAATTAAATTGCAAAATCCTTGAATTGGTTTGTTGAAAGCTGGTTTACCCAGCTGCCTCAACAAATCAACCTCAAATCACTCAAATCAATTTGTGTGATTCGAGCACCATTTTGAGGCTCATTTCCCCAGGCAGGACTGGAAAAATGGGCCTCAAATTGGTGCTGTTTTCCCACGGAGAGCTGGTCTACCACTTGGGGTTGGTGGGTATACCAGCACTCTCCTCCAGTCTTGGCACATCTACCTGCCTCACTGGTCTACCTGGTCCATCCACCAAGATCAATCTACCTGGTACACCCACCAACCCCATTCCTCCAAGGTAGGCAGACGCGATAAGTCCAGATCAGAGGGCTGGTCTACCCACCGACCACTAACCCAACACTCCCTGTAAAAACAGTGCCATTCTGAGGCCCTCTTTTCCAGCTTTACCTGGGAAAATTGGCCTCAAAATGGTGCTAAAATCACTCAAATTGATCTGAGTTGAATCGGGGGATGATTCTATCCAACATCAAATCAGGGCCTTTATTTTAAGTGTGATTCGAAATCTATCTACACATCTCTACAGGGCAGCATTTGGTGTCTTGCTGCAGGCATCACGCACAAAACCTTGGGCCGCCCCTGAAAGTAGATGTGACTGTTACGGGCAGGTGAACTGGCAGCAGTAGCCATGTGCATTGCGGCTAATGGCCATGTGAAGGAACAAGACCTAGACGTCCTGGGGTTTTTTTGTCAATAAGCCCACTTAAAAGAATTGTAAACCTGAATGGATTTTTGTGCTTACAAATCCCTTCTCCCTTGTAAAAGTTTTTTGTATTATAGTTGGTCTCTGTATAGCGTAAACATTCAGTTGTGTTTTTCTTGTTTACTTTTGGTTTTGGCAAATCTATCAGTTGGGCTTGGGAGGGGAAAATGATTTTAAATTATGGAGGGAATGTTTTGTTGAATTCTAATTGGCTGAACTAAATAACTGATGTGATGGAAGAAGTGTATATACTGGGGAAGTTTGAGAGGGATTGAGTGCAGTAGAATTGGAGAAATTCAGTCTGGAGCTGTCTGCTAAAAAGAGCTGGAGTCAGGCTGAGAGAGTCTGCAGAAGAAGAGCTGGCAAAAGGCTACTGCAGAGAGGAACCTGGAAAGAAAAGCTGGCAAAAGAAATCTGGGAGAGAATTAAGGAAGCTGAGAACTGGTGGTTGCTGGAGTTGCCCAGCTTGCAAGCCAGGATTTTGAGCTGGCATCACTGAATGTGGGGGAGTAGCCAGGCTGGATTGAGCCCCAGACCTGTGCTACACCTTGAACTAAGAAATCTGCCCAGCTTGCCAGAGAAAGTAAAGAGGAAGACTCTGAAGGAAAGCCTGTATAGAACGGAGCAGTGTTAAAAAGCCTACAGATTGTTAGTTACCCTGACTTAATACCCTGTGAGTATTATTTTGTGATTTTCTGTAAAGTAATGTTTTAATTGGAACTTTTATTTTTAGTAAAAATCTTTCTTGTGAATATGGTAGAGCTTGTTGATTGTCCACCCCACGCCTATGAGCCTTTCCACTCTACTCAGGTTTGGTTTGGATTTTTTGAATTCCTGGAAGGGCTGTTGCAGTGGACTCAGCCTTACCAAAAGCCCACTTGGTGGCAGCTGTGAAGGAGTGAGGAGGGCTAGAGGGCTGTTCCCCACACTTGATAGTCGGGTAGGATAGCTGGGTCCTCCACAGGCCATATGAGCATATATGGAACAGACTTTTACAGAGTCAAACCACTGCTCTGTCTAGGTCAGAATTATCTATACCAACTGGCAGCAATAGCTCTTCAGGGTTTTTCCTTTTCCAGTCCTATCTAGAAATACCATGTATTGGATCTGGGATTTTCTGCATGTAAAACGTTTTTATAACTGCTTTCCTCATAAACACAAACAAATCTTATGTAGGTTTAACTAAGACTTTATTCAGAAACAACTACATTTTCTCCTTCTCCTTTCCCTCCTTTTTCTTTGTAGCTCCACGCACTGCACACTCTCTACAGGATCCCCATTGGAATAAACCTCTGAAAGACAAAACATAAAATATTACTGAATGGAATACAACAAGCATGTGCTCTGCCATTGAGCTCCAGTCCGTTCTACTATGGCCATATTGGGTTATAGACACAGTTACTCCTAAGTGCCCTCTCTGGCTTGGTGGAGCCAGTCCTGCTCCTTGGTTTTCCTTGGAGCTTAGGGTGATGAAACAGCTCGGACATTAATCCGACTGAACACAGGCTAGAACCTATTTGAGGGACTACTCCGTGGTGGTGGGGATGGTGAAGAAACACTTTTTCTCTACCTCCATTGCATCTGCTCAGTGTAGACCAGGCCTGCTCAACTTCGGCCCTCCTGCAGATGTTGGCCTACAACTCCCATAATCCCTGGCTATTGGCTACAGTGGCTGGGAATTATGGGAGTTGTAGTCCAAAAACAGCTGGGGGGCCTAAGTTGAGCAGGCCTGGTGTAGACCAATGGAGCTGTTCTGTGTAGCAAAGACATTGCTACACACACACACACACACACACACACACGGTAATGGGGGAGGAAGCATCTACATCCTGTTTTGATAAGTTTGCGCGTCCCTTTGCAGATAAAATCGATCACATCTGTGCTGATCTGGACTCCGGGGTTTTGACAGTTCCGGCAGATGTTCCTCAGGTACCATCTGGTCCTATTGTGTTGGATTCTTTTTGGTTAATACAGCCTGAGGATATGGACAAGATTCTGGGCAGTGTGTGGGCAGCATCTTGCACTCTTGACCCTTGCCCATCGTGGCTAATAAAATCTGCCAGGGAGGGTACAGGCAGATGGTTAGAGGCTATAATCAGTGCCTCGTTAAGGGAGGGCTAATGAGGGGTTTTGGATGATACAGATTATCTAGACCCTTTCCAATCTTGCTTCCTTCTTGGATATGGGACTGAAACTGCCTTGGTCGCTCTAGTGGATGACCTACACCAGGAGCTTCACATGCGGAGTGCATCCCTGTTCTGCTGGACCTTTCAGTGGCATTGATACAATTGACCATGGTATCCTTCTGGACCGCCTCTTGAGTATAGGGATTAGAAGCACTGCTTTGGAGTGGCTTTGGTCCTTTTGGGGGGGAAAGGTCGAGAAGGAGGTGTTGGGAGACTACTGCTTGGCTCCATGGCCATTGGACTGTGGGGTCCCACAGAGTTCAGTTTTGTCCCCCATGCTGTTGAACATCTACATGAAACCACTGGGAGAGGTCATCCGGGGACTTGGACTGAGTTGTCAGCAATATGCAGATGACACTCAGCTCTATCTCTCCTTGTCACCTGATGCTAGAGAGGCAGTGGATGTCCTGAATGGGGGCTGGAAGCAGTGATATGTTGGATGTGGGCTAACAAACTGAGAGTGAATCAGGGCAAGACAGAGGTACTGTTGGTCAATAGGAGAGCCAATCAGCATGAGGAGTTTCTACCAGTTATGGATGGGTTTGCACTCCCCTTGAAAGAGCAAGTGTGCCGCTTGGGGGGGTACTGCTGGACCTGGCTCTGCTTTTGGAAGCTCAGGTGGAGACGATGGCCAGGGGTGCCTTTGCATGGCTCCAGCTAGTGCGCCAGCTGCATCCCTTTCTTGAGAAGGCAGATCTGGCCACTGTTACCCATGCCTTAGTCATGTCATGGCTGGATTACTGTAACACGCTCTACATGGGGCTGCCCTTGAAAAATATTCGGAAGCTGCAGCTAGTGCAAAATGTGGCTGTAGGAATGTTACCCGGAACTGTCCGTTGGGACCATATTGTTGGAGATGGAGTTCCAGTGCATCAACATCTTGCACCAACTATCCTAATGACCACTAGGGGCATTGGGAGCAGAGGTAGTGAGTAATGAGGGCCTCCTTATTGGTGCCTGCTTGCCTCTGCTCTATGACCCCTGTTTTGACTCCTCAGGTACTTCCTGTAGTGAGTCAGTCCTCTTCCTTCCTCCTAGAGAGAAGATGGAAACATCTCTCTCTGTACCTGTTCATTATGCAGCTGATAGATAGGATAGGTCTTTCCTATCTCAAATGTACTTCACCAATAAATCAATTTAGTTTAGACTTTACAGTGATCTCCGTGTGTTACTTAAATAGCTGCAACGACTAAACTCTGCACTCTGTAACTGGAGTGGTAGCTTCCTTGGTGCTTTGCTAAATAATCACAAACCCCAACACATATTACCCCCATATTGAAAGACCTACATTAGCTGCCAATCTGTTTCCAGGTCCAGTTCAAGGTGCTGGTTTTGACCTTTAAGCCCTAAACAGTTTGGGCCCTGGATACCTGAGGGACCGCCTGCTTCCAAGGGTTTCTGCCCATTCAATGAGATCATCAGAGGGGGCCATGCTCCATGCGCTGACAATGAGGGAGGCCCGCTTGTCATGTACTCTGGACAGGGCCTTCTCAGTCATTGCCCCCAGACTTTGGAATGGTCTCTCAGTGGGCCTCCACTCCACAGTCTCCATCACAGTTTTTAGAAAGCAAGTAAAACCTTGGCTTTTTACCCAGGCTTTTAAATGAGTGTTTTGTTTGCTGCTGCTTTGTATCTTGTGGTTATATTGTACATGTTTTTAAACTTTTAATTAGATTTGTATTTTTATATTCCATTTGAATTCTTATTGTGTAGTTTTTATGGTTTTATATTATTTTTAAATGTTTTGTAAACCGATGAGAGTATTGTAATAAAAAGCAGTATAAAAATTTAACAATAAAAATAAATATATGCAGCTTAGATGTGAAATCCAGCAAGGAATTAACTTATATATCAGGAGTGCATAGGAGTAAAAGCCCTCATCCAGCAGATAGACTGTACACATGGTGATAGTACTTGCTTACAGTGCTTGTGAAAAGCCATTGTGGGAATGATTTTTTTACTAGCTTGGGAGATATGTAGGCCATTGCTAAAAACTGATGTAGGGTTCCCCTTCTCTATTGTGCAAGGAGCATGATGCAAAGAAATAAGCCCCAAATGTATACTCAACATTGCCCTTAGTTCCTGACAGCAGCTCTCATTGGGCTCTGAAGTTAATGTTAATCCCTGTACCTGCAGAGGCTTTCTTGTTCTCTTGAAGGAGCAGGGGAAAACTCTGTGCCAACAATAAGTTATTGCTATGTCTAATGTCTATAGTTGTTTTCTTGGTGTCATTTACAGCTGTGCAAAACATGAAAATTAAAAAAAAGTTCTGTTTTCAGTAGGACTAGTTTGTGGTAAATGGTTTGAATGATCCTTCTAAATGTCCATAGCAGCTTTGGAAAATCATTACTTGAGTTTATCACACTGATGTTTGAAAGTATAGTGATGCTCACAGGACTATAGGTGGTTGCAGTGCTTCACAATGTTGTTGTTTTCTATCTAGTAATATTTCATATTTGGTTATTTATTTTAGAACTTTGTCCCAGTGGGGATCCTGTAGAGAATGTGGGGGGTGGAGTCAGAAAGGAAAAGAGAAGGAAAAAGATTGGAGTTGTTTTTGAATAAAGTCTTAGTTAAGCCTATGTAAGATTACTTTGTGTTTATAAGAGAAACTGTTATAAAACAGTTGTGCTATTGTTAATTGAAGAGGGACCTTCTCAGGGACATATGCAAGCTATAGTTTGTGCAAGAAGTGGTGCAACATTTTTCACAGCAATTTGCGCTAGTGCAACATATTGCGCTATATCAAGAACTAGTCTAGAGCAGAGATTACTTTCTTTGTAAGGCTTTGTTAAAAGCCTTGTGCTCTTTATGCTATATCTTTATGCTCGCACAGCATCATTTCTATTAGTGCAAGACTAGTCTGGATGCCACCCCATGATTTCAAAAACTTACTATCAAAATAATAAAGTTTAGGAGGAAAGAATTACAATAGATTAGTTTCACATTTGGTTTTAAATTTTGCCTTACACGGCATGCATTCAAGCCCAAAGCATATACAGACTTGAACGCGCCCTTGGAATATAGGTGAATAATTGAATTTAAAACCACAAAACTTACATCAAATCAGTACATGGTGTTTGTTAGTGTATCTGATGTGTTTGGTTATTGAATGTTCACTCTTTTTTTAGTTTTGAGAAATAGAAACTTTTGTGGTGAAGAAACCCCTAGTGCTTTCCTTGCTGCCAAACCAACCACCGTTAAAAAGAAAGAAAAAGTTCTCTACTTGAATTAAGAAGCAGAGCTGTTTCATAAAATGTTTAACATAGAGTGATGCTTCTAAGCCAGATATATGTCTTTCTCAAATCAACATGCTGTGGTTTCATTTACCATGAAAAACTTGAATAGGCAGTGTTTAGATAAGGCAGATATAAGAAACTGTGTTGTCTCAGTATTGTAAAAATGCCACTCCTTATAAATGAACTGTGTTGCTCAGTGGGATTTTTCCTGGCTGGCTTTAAAAAACCTTAAACTAGATTGAATCATCACAGCTGGATCTAAAATATCAAGAATTAAATAACTATTCTATAAGAGTGTGAAATTTTTAAGTAGTTAAATAATGGCAGCACTCGGCAAGTGTTATGGGAAAGATGAATGAATTTGTGAGTATTAAGGTATAGTCCCTCTCTACAGAGACAGATAAATGAAAATGGCAAAGATTATGGGGCCAAATGTAATAAAAAGCTGACTCCAATATACCTTTTTCATCCACGGGAGAAAGCAGACACACAGAACAACTGAAAGCATATGAACATTAGACAGTCCCATTGGCAGTATTGAATGAATTAAGGACAGCAATCAAACATCTATGTAGATTTTCTTCAGTGGGTTATGGAAGCCTTGGGGAGGATGGAAGGTTGCAAGGAAGCCAACAATGAAGTTGGAATGATATGGCTCAAGGGGTTAAGGGGATTTCATTCCAAACTAATTTAAATTATCTTTACCCTATGCCTTAAAAATGCACTTAACAGAACTTTTGTATTAAGATGTACACTTTATCACAGTGAGAGAGCCAAGACATGCGTATGTGAACTATTTTATATGGCTATGTCATTAAACCAAAAGCTTGCTCATGCTCTTATGCTATTGTTTTTGAATTGTAGAAGGAGATGTGTAGCACAATCTGCTGCATGTTTACTCAGAAGTAAATTCCAAGAACTCCAATGGGGCTTATTCCTAGTGGCAGACATGGTCCGCAGCATAATGCAGGCTGCGGATGTCTGAGGAACTGCCGGCAGTTTTGTGCTTTTGTGCAAGAGTAAGGTAAGGTAAAGTGTGCCTTCAAGTAGATCTTGACTCCTGGCACCCACAGAGCCCTGTGGTTTTCTTTGGTAGAATACAGGAGGGGTTTACCACACAGTATGAGATGATGTCTTTCAGCATCTTCCTATATCGCTGCTGCCTGATATAGTACCAGTGGGGATTTGCTTGTTAGTAAAGCATTTCTCCGCTGCGCCACTTAAGGTGCCACTTTACCTTGTGCAAGAGTACAAATACTTAAAGTAGTACTCCTGCACTCTGGGAATGCTATTTAAATTGGCACCAATCAGTCATAATAGGAAATGATCTATCAGTTGGAAACAATCTATCACTAGCACAGCTATTAAATGATGGAATAAAGGAATGGGCTGTGCTCGTCTGACTATAGGCTACAAGCTTTTGATAGCCTACAACAACACTGCAGTCAAAATGCAGAAGAAAGCAATCCTTGTTATACTTTGGCTGATGTTGAGAAACCAGATCAAACATGATTAAAGCTTGCTGCACATTCGTTAAATGCATTGCATTATTATGTTATAGCTTCTTTATGCACCTCTAAGAAGAACATCCTTATCTGAGTCCAATCACTTTATACAGCTCAGTGGCAGAGCACATACTGTGCATACAGAAGGCCCCAGGTTCTAGAGCATTACCTCAGATGCCCTCCCATGATGAGGGTTCCTCATAGATAGGTGGGCTAGGAAAGACTTCTGCCTGAGATCTTAGGGTCACCGCTAATGTGCAATCAGGCCTCCAGTCCTTGGATAGGACCCTGTTTTGTATGTCTATACAGTTTAGTTAAAACTCCATCCCGTCTTGTAGCAGAATCCTCCGGGTTCAAAGTGAGAGATTGACACCAGCAGTTGAGAAAAAGCAGAATTTATTGCTAGCAATTAGACTCAGTGGAATAATTTCTGAAAAGCTGAGCCTGGGTTACATTCTGGCTTCAGCTCTTATACTCATCTTAATTACATTCAGTGGATACAATCCTCATTGGTTAGCATCACTTAATCATCATTTTACAATTATTACAATTAGACAATATTCCTCTAATTATAATTGAGCATTCCATCCCCTCCTCCTCCCTCCATACAGCCAAACTATTTCACTCCCTTTTCCAAACGTGTCCTTGAAGGTGTCGTAGCTAGCGCCCTGCTATCTGGAGATATCGGAGAGGCCCCAGCCTGCATTCCACAGCCAACAAGAGTTATTGTGCTGTTTGCAGTTTGTAATTAGAGCAGCTTGCAGACCCTATTAACCATTTCTTGACCACAACAAACCTGAGTCTGCCTCAGTCTCACAGATTCAGATGATCAGTTTTATTGGGAACACAACTTGAACAGCAAACAATTTGGAAATGCAGAAAATGAAATTGTAGGAAGATGGTAAACAATAGATTGAACAGGGTTAATTAGGCAGTTGAGATGGGACTGGGCAAAAAGATAAAGCAACGCCAGGCTATCCAAACGACAGTTCTTAAGGTAACATTTCTCACTACTGGGCAAATCTAACCTAAGCAAGAACAGAATATTATGCCTAGCAGTCATAGCCTGATAACAAACTGCAAGGTCCAATCCGTTTTTATCAGATTCATAGAGGATTAATTAAAAATGAAAACAGTTCTAGATAGTAGAGGCTAGGAGGCAATCAACCAGCTAATATAATGCCCAGTTGGGGCAGAATAACCTCTTTTTGCTCATGGTATTCAGCTGCCCCTACCCCTGCTTCAGGAGTCTGTTAACCCCATGTAACAAGTTAGGAGTTCAGTATCACTCTGAATAAGTCATTGTAATGTTTTATTGTCAGGCAGATACTGTTTCTCTGCACCTTCTGGAGCTTTCCCACACAGGGGCTTTACCCCTAATCCCTAACCTTTTCAGGAAACTTTGCTGAAAACCAGCATTTAAAGAACTCGGAAATAAACCGGGATGAGCTGAAATCCAGCAGGAAAAGCCCGATTTGTGTGTGAGGTACATCCAAAGACACTAAACTGACCTCAGTGGGAATCTGTAGTGAGAACACACAGCCTACCTCCTGGAAGAGATTCGGAGTAAAGCCCCTGTGTGGAAAAGCTCCACAGTGAAGTTTCCTGGAAAATTTGATGCAAAATGCTGACATCAGCCTTTATATTTACATGATAATCCCTATGTCAACGCATATGTTCTGGGATTGCCCCATAGTGCAAGGATTCTGGAGGGAGGTTATTACGCGTATTAATTTAGTGATGGATTCATCCCTTGCACTGAAGGATTTGAATGCAGTACTGGGGTATATCCCAACAGAGTGGGGACTAAAATCAGGTCCTAAACAATGGCTATGGAGAAGCTTACTGGTAGCCAAGAGAGTAATACTGTGGTGATGGAAATCTCCATCTCCTCCTAGGATTGAGGAATGAGTACATGACTTTCTTGAGTTAACGGCACATGAATTACCTAATAAAAGTAAATAAATGGTCAGAAATCTGGGGCAACTTTATTGAACTATTCTTAGAATAATTAAAGAACACAAACAAAAAAACAACCCAAAACACCCTTTCTGATTTACCTGTTAGATGTTGTTGATTTTTACCCACAACAGGTAAAACAGCAGAGCACTAAGGAATGAGCACACACTCCAGTTACAGAATAGGTAGCAGAGGATGGTTTGGATATTGCAGCTGTTTAGAGAAAACACATGGAGATCCTTGTGTGACTAAACACTAAACATTTATTGGTTAAATACACTTAGACAGGAAAGACCTATATCTAATCTAAAGGACTACATAGTGGATGGGTAAGGAGAGAGAGAGAGAGAGAGATGTTTCCACCTGCTCTCTAGGAGGAAAGGAAGGAGTGTGATTCAGCACAGGAAGTGCTGCAGAGTCAGTTCAGGGGTCATAGAGTAGGGACAGATAGGGAGACCCTGACTCACTGTCTCTACTCCCAATGCCCCTAGTGGTCATTAGGACAGTTGGTGCAAAAGGTCGATGCACTGGAAGTTCATCTCCAACACCCCTTCTCATCGCCTGTCACACCTGGTCACGACTCCCATCTTCTCACGAAGCATCTGGAATCTGTCTCTGGATAATGGCTTAGTTAATCCATCTGCCAGCATCTCTTCTGTGGGGCAGTACCTCAGCTGGACCACCCCTTTTTCTTGCAAGTCCCGAACATAGTGGTACTTTATGGGAATATGCTTAGTTCGAGATTTCATCTTCTCCATTTGGGAGATCTGGATACAACTTTGGTTGTCCTCAAACATCACTGTGGGTTTTGGTTCCTCGATGCCAAAGTCCGATAGTAGTTGGTGTAACCATACTGCTTCCCTGCATGCTTCACTTGCTGAAACGTACTCCGCTTCTGTGGATGATTGCGCAACAAGTGACTGCTTGCGGCTACTCCAAGTTATGGCTCCACCTCCATACAGGAACAGGTGTCCACTTGTGGACTTGCGGTCTGTTCTGTCCTCGCCCCAGTCTGCATCCACTTATCTCACGAGTTTGGGATTGCTGTTTGCTGGAATCTCCAATACATAATGTGCAGTGCCTTTCAGGTACCTTCCCAGTCTTTTGACCGCTATCCAGTCCTTGTTCGTTGGCACACTCACTTTTCTGCTCAGGATTCCCACTGCTGAGGCAATGTCTGGCCTTGTCACTGTGGCTATGTACAAGAGTTTTCCAATTGCCTTTCTGTACTGGTTGTTGGCTGGTAAAGGCTGGCTGTCCTCATCTTGCTTCCAGAAATCAGCATCCATTGGCGTGCTGACTTCATTGGCATCTATCAGTCCCAGGCATTCTAGAAGATCTTTTATCTTCTGTTTTTGGTTGAGAAGGAATGTTCCGTTCTCTTCTCTTTCTATTTGGATGCCAAGGTAATATGAGATGCTTCCGAGTTTCTTCACCTCTATTTCCTTGTTCAGGTGTTGTACAATTTCATGACTGTCTTGCATTTCCTCATGTGCAAGAATCAAATCATCAACGTAAGTCAGAATGTAAGTCCATCTATTGTCTCTGAGTCTAGAATATAGGCAGGGGTCAGCTTTTTCTTGCGTGAACCCCTCCTTAAGTAGTAATTGATTCAGTTTCTCATTCCATGCTCTGGCTGCCTGCTTTAAGCCATAGATGCTCTTTTTCAGTTTGCACACTAGCCCCTTCTTTCCAGGTTCCTCAAAGCCTGGTGGTTGTTGCATGTAGATGTCTTCCTCGATTTCCCCATGTAGGAAGGCAGTCTTTATATCCAAGTGTTCAACTTGCATCCCTTTGGCTGCTGCCACGCTGAGCAATGTTCTAATTGACGTGTGTTTCACAACTGGTGCAAAAGTCTCATCATAGTCCTGACCATAGACTTGGGAGTATCCTTTGGCTACTAGTCTGGCTTTGTAGCGCTGTACATCCCCTTCTGCATCCTGCTTGACTTTGAAGACCCATTTGCATCCCACAGTCTTTCTTCCAGCGGGTAGTTCCACAAGTCTCCAAGTCTCATTTTTGTGCAAGGAGTCAATTTCTTCCATTGCTGCTTTTCTCCACTTCTCAGCTTCATCAGCAGGCAACCTTTCTATATCTTGCCACGTAGTGGGTTCTTGCATCTCTCCTCCTTTAGCCATGAGTGAGAGTCTGTTAGGAGGAACCCCTTTGTTATGCCTCTGTGAGCGCCTCAGTTCTGGTTCTGGTTCTGCAGCCCCTTCTGAATCTGGCACTGATTCCTTGGGATCGCTGCTTGACTCCAGATCCATTTGAATCCAATCATATGGCTCTTTATTCATCTGGATTTCTGGGGAAATCTTTGATGCTTCACCTTTATTTGGTCTTTGTCTTTCATCAAAATACACTGCATTGCAGACTTTGACCTTTCCACTTTTTGGATCAAGGATTCTGTATCCTCTAGATTCATAGCCAACAAAATTTCCCAGTTCACATCTGCAATTGAGTTTGGTCCTCTTTGCTTTGGGAATATATGCATAGGCCATTGAACCAAACACTTTGATGTGTCTTAGGGAAGGTTTTCTGTTGTGCCAAAGTTCAAATGGTGTCTTATTTGTTGCCTTGGTTGGCGATCTGTTTTGCAGGTAGTTAGCAGTCATCACCGCTTCACCCCAGAACCTGTCTGCTAGATTGGCATCATGCAGTAGACATTTGGTCATTTCCACTAGAGATCTGTTCTTTCTCTCAGCTACCCCGTTGAGCTGTCCAGTAAATGGAGGGGTAGTCTGGTGAGAGATACCATTTGATTTCATAAATTCTTTCATCTGGTTTGACATATATTCCCCTCCATTGTCTGACCTCAAACACTGGGGCTTCCTTACAAATTTGTTGTTCACCAGTGCAATATATTCTTTAAATTTCTCAAACACCTGGCTTTTCTCTCTTAGAACATACACATAGCAAAATCGGGAGTAATCATCAATGAAAGTCAGGACATACCTATTTCCACCTGAACTGACTGGTAACGGCCCACAAACATCTGAGTGCACCAGTTCCAAAATGCTCCCGGACTGTACACTTGCCCTTGCCGGAAAGGTTGGCTTGACTCCCTTGTTAAGAATGCAACACTGACATCTGCTGGCCATTTCTGGACATGCCCTTATATTAAATCCCTCGGTCAGTTTCCTCATTTGGGAGTCAGTTTTAAAGTCTAGGCTTCGGTGGCCCAATTTTCTGTGCCATAAGAAATCACAATTTTTGTGTTGGCAACTACTTGCCACGTTTGCTTGTGCAGTAGCACAGTCCACTTCAAAAAGTCCATCATCCCGCATGTGGGCAGTCATGATTAACTCATCACCTTTAGAGATGTAGCATGCTTCATTTTCAAAAATTGCTTTGCACCCCTTCTTGAGTCCATGCCCAATTGAAATCAAGTTGACTTGCATCTCTGGCACAAAAAGTGCATCATTTATCTTAACCTCATAAGCTTCAGTAGCAGAGCCACAAAGTATCTTTGCTGTCCCCTTGCCTGCCACACTTATCTTCCTTGAATCTGCTAATGTGACATCCAATTTGTAGCATGTGTCGAGTTCAATGAACAGATTGCGATCACAGATTATATTCTGGGATGCACCTGAGTCCAGGATGAAAGTGTGACCCTGTGTTCGCTCTCCTAAGGTAATGCTGTAGCTCTTGGCATTACTACTGGCCCTTTCAGATAAGCCACCTTGTCTGTGCTTCTCCTCCCTTCTTTGTTTGTCGCCATGACTCATCCCTGTGTTTACTTCATTGCCATGGTGACCAGGTCTGTGCCCTCTGAGTTTCCTGCTCTTTGGATATGCTGATGAGTCACTGAGGCTACTTCGCTCGCTAATGCTGGAATTACTTTGCCTGCTGAAATATGCCAGAGTGCCATCGCTTTCAAATTTCTCCTGCTGCAACTTTATATTAAAATTTCTCAGACTGGACACGACATAATCAACCTTCAGTTCACAGTGAGACAGTTCAAGAGCGACAATTAGGGGTTCAAAACTTTTAGGCAGGGATTGTAGGATTGCCCCAATTAGAATAACAGCATTCAATTCACATTTTTTATTCTTCAAAAGCTTGTTAATTTCTAAGATATTCGCTACGTGGGCTTCAAAGTCTCCCCCTTCCTGCAGTTTGCTTTCACATAGCCTTTTATACAGGAGAAGAGCGGCGTTTGCAGAGACTTGGCCACATTGCTTTTTCAGTCTATCCCACGCTTCTGAGGCTAAATCTGTATCCCACACATAGATCAATAAATCATCGCTAATACTCAAAATTAAAAGGCCATACGCGTGTTGGTTTTTCTTGTCCACGAAGCTTGAACAGCTTCATCTTGGGCTGGCCATTTCTCCGTGAGCACTTCAAAGATTCCTTTTGTCATGAAGATAGCTTTCATCTTGAGGGCCCAGGTTTCGTAGTTATTGCCATCCAGTTTGGGAAAAGAAGGAGCCATTCCTGAGTAGGCTGTAGTCACAGGATCCATACTGCAGTCTCTAACTAACTCAGCTGCACTTTCAAAAATGAAAAATAAAATAAACTCTGCTTGTGCCTAGAAGCCTGTTGCTCCTGCTGGGCCCATAACCCTGTTAGAGGTTGTTGATTTTTACCCACTATAGGTAAAACAGCAGAGCACTAAGGAATGAGCACACACTCCAGTTACAAAGTAGGTAGCAGAGGATGGTTTGGATATTGCAGCTGTTTAGAGAAAACACATGGAGATCCTTGTGTGACTAAACACTAAACGTTTATTGGTTAAATACACTTAGACAGGAAAGACCTATATCTAATCTAAAGGACTACATAGTGGATGGATAAGGAGAGAGAGAGAGAGAGAGAGAGAGAGATGTTTCCACCTGCTCTCTAGGAGGAAAGGAAGGATTGTGACTCAGCACAGGAAGTGCTGCAGAGTCAGTTCAGGGGTCATAGAGTAGGGACAGATAGGGAGACCCTTACTCACTGTCTCTACTCCCAGTGCCCTTAGTGGTCATTAGGACAGTTGGTGCAAAAGGTTCATCTCCAAAATTACCCACATCTATTGGTGCAACAGTGTGTATCTTCTTCTCTCCCTCCCCTCCTTCAACCCCCCCTCGTCTTCTCTCTCTTTCCCCCCACCTCTCCTTCATTTTCCCACCTCCCCCCAGCCAGTGCAGTGTGCAAAGTCTGGTAAGGGGAGGGAAGGTTGGGGGCGGATGGGGGGGAATGGGAAAAATGTATGTAAAATACAAAATGTCAAAAAACATTAAATCTTTAAAAAAAAAAAAAGCCTCCAGCCACGAGGGTTAGCTTAACCTTAAAAACAAAACAAAAAACTAAGCTACCTAGCATCCTTGCAAAGAGTTGAAAGCTTTTTCCCCTTTGAAAGTTTTTTTGGTGGGAGATCTGGGAGGAGAATTTGCAGTCTTTTGCAGAAATGAGCTTTTCCTTGCATGCCATCCAAGCTGATTAGGCTGCAAAAGCAGAGGTGATGCTGTAAGAGGGATGACACATGCTGGGGACGTGTGTGTGTGTGTGTGTGTGTGTGTGTGTGTTAGGTTTGTGGCAGTGGTGCGTGGAATAGAAAGCCAAGGCTGATGGCTAATAGGCAGTCTGATCCACAAACCAATTAAGCAGAAGTGTGTGTGTGTGTGTGTGTGTGTGAGAGAGAGAGAGAGAGAGAGAGAGAGAGTCAGATCACAGAGGGTGCTTTAATTACTAAGCCCTTGGGGGGAAAGGGAGGTGTGGCATCCCACCTCCTCTAGGAAGCCACTGCCTACAAGGGAAACATGGAAGTGAGCTGTGTGTGAACCTAGACGAAAGAAAACTCATAGTAGCGAGGGGAGGGGCTGCAGCAAGTTTCATTTGAAGTGGCTTCCTTCATTGGATACTCTGAGAACTGGAAGTCTTGTGTGGAAAGTTCCTGGCCGTTTTCCAGACTATGAAATTTGCAACGGTTAATGCATTGCAAACTGTGATGGAACAGTGCAATGGTTTCAAAATGAGAGTAAAGGGTTATTAATGCTTCGTTGTAAGCTGGTGACTATTCATATTTTTCGTGCACTGATACGTATTTTCCAGGCAGGAGTATCCATATTCTCATTGAGATGCATTTTTCTGCCCCTCCTCCTGTGGAGTGTGTGTGACATGTCTGTCTATCTATCTATCTATCTATCTATCTATCTATCTATCTATCTATTAATATAATATACTATATCCAGAGATGTCACTATCAATAATTAACCATGAATAAATAGGTAAGAAAAACAGAAAACTAATATTTATATCAGTTTTGGAGTATTGGTCCATATTCTATGCAGTGAAATGCACCCCTGCTAACTGAGCAAACAGGCACCTTTCAAAGTGGTGATTCTCTTATATTTAGCAGTGGCAGAGCAACAGGCCCTCTCCAGCCCCCACACAGCATCCCTCTAGTGGCTGATGCTGTTATCTGCCTTATGTTTCTTTGTGAGCCCTTTGGGGACAGGGAATTGCCTTATTTGTAGTTTATTTTTCTATGTAAACTGCTTTGCAAACTTTTGTTGAAAAGCGGTATATAAATATTGGTAGTGGTAGGGAGGTGGTTCAGTGGTACCTGTGCTGCTAAATGTGTCTGCAACACCACCAGTGCTGTTGCAGAACAAGGCTATTACACTCTGATTTTAAATTGTGCAAGTGCAGTTGTGTGACACAAACTCAATTATTTCCAATGGAGGTCACATCAAACAACTCCACTTGTGCAATTTAAAGTTGCTATGGAAAGGCTCTGCTCTGCAACCATGCCAGTGGTGTTGGAAACACACTCAGCAGCATGGGCAGTTCTGAGTCATCCATGTTTTGCTGCATGGAATGTGGACCAGTATAATTAAATTGAGTACGACTGGTGTACAGGCAAAGAGATGTGATCATTGTTTTGTGTTTTGACAGCCTTTTGTTTGTGAGCTTTCCTAGCATTTTGTTATCAGCTGTGTGTCTGATCTCATGCAGGGGGAAAATCATGTGCAAAACTACTCTGTGAGTTTCTCCTAGCCCAGTAAGATGTTTACCAAAATCATGTGAAAAGCAGACAGCTAAAGACATACTAAAAGTCTCTGTGTGGCAGAGGGTAGAAGTCTGCTTAATCTCAGCTGCTTTGCAAGGACCAGCTTTAAATGGACTTCTTCCCAGCTGTGAAATGCAAACTTTTGATGCTCATAATCCCTTATGAAAATAATGGCTTTAGTGGCCATTCTTTCTGAATACTTGGGGCCTGTATCCTTTAACTGTGTAAAATGCTATTCAAAATGTTTCATTCCATACTCCAGCCCTTAAATAAAATCTGCACCCACATAGGTGGAGCATTATCCATCAGTTACCGCACTCAGTTCACACCGCAAAGCTTTATTTAAAGTATGGGAAACTTTCAACATTCAGATGGCTTTCAAAGCAGTTAACTTCAAATATTTGTATGATGCTGGAAAAGGAATGGAACTAATCCAAGATTTTTTTCTGAGGAGAGTTGCCACCTTTTCTCGCTGTTTGTATCTCCAAGTCAAGAAAAACTTCACACGCTCAATTTCTGCATATCAGACTGGTGTCAGTCTAATATGCATATACATATCAGTATAAAAACAGGGTCAGGAAAAAAAAATTCTGATATTATTACAGAATGAATCGATGGTTTTGTTGTATCATTAATATTTCAACATATACACAGAATACTTGCATCCCATAACCCCAATTCCTGGCATCCAACATAAATCAATGGCTGACATTCACAGGCAAATGCAAGTGATTCCAAACTGCCTGTGCCATTGTGGGTGTCTAAAACAATGTTTGCAGTGTTGTGGAACAGGTTGCTCTGCTACTACTTACAATTGTGAAATTGTAGTTGTGTGATGCTACGTCCATTATTTCCAATAGACTCAACAATGGAGGTTGTGCCATTTTAAGAAGTAATAGAACAGCACTGTTCCACAACGCCATGAGTGTTGCTTTAGATGCCCACAGCATTGTGGGAAGTTCTGAACCACCCATGTTAACTTGCACTGAATGTCAGTGATTTTTTAAAAAATGCACTAATCAGACATTATGAACAGAACATGACAGCAATGGCGCTATGTTGTCATTTTATCTTCCTCTGTGTAGCATTTCCCCCCATTAATAATTAGGGCACGTAGTCTTGTTAGTCATGTTTCACCATCAGGAGTGTAGCTTCTGATCTTGTCATGCAATATATTTGGTAATCACTGTGGAGGGAGCCTCTAGCCCATATAAGATGGTTGTGCAGTTGCTAGTGGACTATAATTTTTAAAAATAACCATATGAAAAGCCATATGAAAAGGAGAGCTGGTTTTGTAGTAGCATGCATGAATTGTCCACTTTGCTAAGCAGGGATTGCCATGGTTTACATTTGAATGGGGGACTACATGTGGACACTGTTCCCTCTCTGGCATTTCCAAGACTGGGCTCAGAGAGACTCCTGCCTGTAACTTTGGAGAAGCCACTGCCAGTCTGTGTAGACAATACTGAGCTAGATGGACCAATGGTCTGACTCAGTATATGGCATCTTCCTATTTTCCTATGTAAAAGCTTTTCATATGGCTATTTAGAACATTAAATTTCACTTGCAATGGGTGTGTGTGTGTATGTAATATGGTAGATGTTTACAAGCATATCTATGCTCTCAAAAGTCAAATCAACCTCTTGATAGGGATGTGCTCAAACTGTGGTTTGAGCAGCAGTTCGAGCCCGGGTTGTGATTGGGGATTGGGAGCTTTAAGAAAGAGGAGAGAAGAACCTAACCTGCTCTCCATCACCCATGCAACTTCCTGTTGGAGCAACATTTGGCTCAAGTAGCCCTGTGCAGTGCCAGCATGCACATAGCAGCCATGCATGCGCGGACACCATGTGTGTACTTGCACCGCATGGGGGTACTTGGGCCTAGTGCTGCTGCAGCAGGAAGCTGCATGGGATGGCGGAGAGCAGGTTAGGACCTGCTCTCTTCTTTCTTAAACTCCCACTCCCCGATCCCAACCAGGGCTTGAACCGCTGCTCAAACTGCAGTTTGAGCACATCCCTATAGTGCATTATCACATTAAATCATAATTATTTAATAGATTTTATGAATCTTCCTAAAAAAGGATCTGACATTTTTATGGTTCTAACAGATGCTCCTTGCAGTTTTATATTGTATTTGGACGTATTTAGTTTAAGGTTCTGAATTTGTGGAGAGGATGTAGTGGAAGATTTGCCCACTATCTCTTGAATTGTCTTATCTATAAGGAGATATGACTTACATCTCCTTGGCAGAACTGGTGCTGCTTTTGGATCAAATCAGCTGAATTCTTGCTTATCCAGAAGGGATCTCCAAGTGAGATATGTTTATAAGCCTATGTATATGGCTTAATAATAAATAACTGCACAGAACTTAACACATCAAAATATGATTATTGTAATGATTGGGCCCATGGCCCGATGCTTACTGTGGCGGGGAGGGGGCACACCGCAGAACAAAAACAGAGACTCTCCTAGTTTGGGCAGGGCCAGAACAATATTGACTCATCATCCCCTCTCCCCTGCAAAATGGTTTTGCCCTGAGCCCCAAATAATCTAGAGACAGCTCTGGCATGGATGACGTTTACAAGGCACTGCACTTTTTTAGATGCATGTGTTAATATATAGTTATTTTGACACTATTTATATGGCGAAAAGCTGTCCCTCAGTAGCTAAAGCAGTTCTAACACCAGTAGCATTTGGCAGGGTCTATAAGGAAAGGAATGTGGAAAACATGACGTCAAACAAGTGAGGCTAATTAACACCCGTTTCCCAAATTAGAAAGACCTCAATAGCTAGAATTTAAAAATAACACCTTAATGATTTCTAAAAATAGATGCTGCCAAGCCGTTGAGTATCATGACCTCCATTAAACTTGGGAGCCTGTTTCCTGTGACTAATGGCACAAATTGCATTTAGCATTTATATTCTATTCTCTTTAGGATTAGCAAAAAAGCTTAATGCCTGACCTTGAGAGGCCTTCTCATGAGACCCGAGAGATGAGCTCTCAAACTGTGTATCCCACATGGTGCACAGAGGTATGATATCACATTAGATTAGTTAAGAGAGAATATGACTGGGAGTGCAGCACCAGGGTCCATGAATAAAGGTCAAGGAAAGAAACTGGAGTATCAAGGAACGGGGAGCAAAAGGCTAGAAGGATGATTTGGCAGTTAAGACCCCGGACTAGAACACAAAGAGATAACTCTTGGTCTTCCTTAAGCTTCCTATGTAAATTTGGGTAAGTCATCTAATTTCTCAAGGGTCACTTTTGGGAACTAATATCTATCTTGGAAATTAATTTTTAAGTGATGAGTGATTTTAAGTATTTACATTTATTCGTCTGTTTTTATTCATTTTTATTTCAATCCATACTATATTATTATGATAGTCCAGTAATGATGTTTAAAATCCTGGATAACTTACTCATCGGCTTATATTCTAGGTCAGACAACAGGGGCATAACTAGAGGTGATATAACCAATGGAAACCAATGGTAAACATGGCATTCAAAAATAAAACAGTAGTGAATATAAAGGCCACAATCCAGAAACATTAGGCACTTGACACCATTGATTGCAATGGGACTCATGTGTGTCTAACTGTGCACGAGACAGTGCACATGCAGATGTGAGCACTTTCTTTGGTTATATGGGAGGGGAGCTCCTGAAAGGCCAAAGGCAGTGGAGCCAGAACTAAAATGTTGACCTACAGTTCTAAAAATGTATATATGCAGATATATTATTATACTGTAATTACATAAAGTGTTCTGGACAGAAAGCAAAATGATCAGCTAGGGAATTTCAGTTCAAATGTAATGTCCAGTGTTGAATATTTTGTGTACCTTTTCAATATTTTATTTATACATTTTGTTAATTTCTATAACATACTCTGGGTTGGATTGACTTTTAAAATGTTACTTCATGCCTGCTGTGATACAAAAAGCAAAATGTATCATGAGACATGATTCAGCCTAACACATTGTAAAGGTAAAGGCAAAGTGTGCTGTTGAGTCAGTGTCAACTGTGGTTGTCTTTGGTAGAATATAGGAGGGGTTTACTTTTGTAGCAATATTCAATTATCCAGTCCAAAAGAATATTGGATTTGGCCAAGGGAGATCTAGATTCAAATCCCACTTGAGGCATTAATTCATTGGAAGGTTGGAGGCACTATATTGTTGTAGAACCTCAGATCATCATCTGTAAAAAGAGGGTTGTTATGAGGATGTATGTATATTACAAGTGAAGAAATGTTTTAATTTTTTATTAATAATTTTTTGAAACAGGTTGAACAATTTTAACAGATGTACATTAAGACACAAAGAAACAAAACTGATTTTAAAATTTCAACTTTCAGTATAATACAATATTTCTCTCCCTCTTATTGTTATATAGTATTAGTAAAATAGGCTTGCAATTTGCAAGTATTCCTCTTGCACCAAGAATTTACCACCAACTCTGCCTTCCCTGGTTGCTAGTTGATGGGCAGCAGTTTGTGTTGACAAAAATATGTGTTTATCTCCAGCACTTAAGCGTTCTCACTTTTAAAATTTATTTGATTATTTTTGTGCAAATCCAACATGGATTGAAATGCAGTGAATTGAAAAAATATAGATTGTTTGCTGCTTCATAATTCAGTGGAAGTCCAGACTTTCTGTCTTGAAAAGTATTCACGAAAACTGCCAAAGTTTGTCAGAAGGTATCAGTCCCCATGCTTTTCCAACGGGAGAGTTTTTCTGCATTTTTTTGGGCAAATTAATCAATTTTTCTGGGATTTCCATTTTTCTGGTAGTCTGGGTGAGGTCTGGAACCTACCTGTAAAATGGCATGTTTCTGTCATTTGTGGTTTGGTCTGAGAGTTTAATGTCAGTCAGTGAGTGAGGCCTCAGTCAGTGAGTGAGTGAGGCCAAGCAACACACACACACACACACACACACACACACACACACACACACACACACTTATCCCATTTCTCAAAAACAACAACCCTCCTTTAAACAAACAAAACAAAAACAAGAAAACAAAAAGATTCTAATAACAGAATTATTCTGATTTTTTTTTTTTTACAAAAATACCTTTTACAATGCATACAGTTCCGAGAATGGTTTCCAGATTAACTGGAATTTGTCATGAGCTTCTCTTTTAAAATAAGCCATTTTCCCCACAATCACCCCAAAGCAATAAATCATAAATCCACTCTTCTATCTCAGGAGTGTCCTTACTAAATCTTAGGAAAAGGCTGTATAGCTAACCCAAATTTGCAACAGAAGCAAGAGTGTTATGAATTTCTGAAATAAAATCTTGCCATTTTCTTCATAAAGTGATATATTTCCTGTCACTATATTTTCATGTCATAATCACATGGAATAATCTTGCTCTGTAGTACTTTTGGGAGTGTGATTATTGCCACCAAGAATGTAATGTGCATGGTCACTGTTCTGCATGGTTAGCTTTTTATGTGAAGTGGCACATATGTGTATGTGCATAACTAAATAGATAAGTGTGCATAGGGAGTCCAAAGAATCTTCTTTGTGTCTCCTGCCCTTAACTCTTGTAACTCCCAGCTGGCATGGTGGTCACATAAGAACTTACACCACTGGAATTAAGGTAAGTGGTTCAGTTTTCATCTCATATCATTCACATCTCTTGGCTGCAGCTGTGTCGACATATTTGAATAACATGCTACTTGTTTTGGTATTTCACTTAAGAAAGATGAGAACCAACCTAAATGTTATATATCTGCCTTTTACTTTCTGTGATTAATTGTATAATGATGTGTCTCCCTTGGTATCAATTTCAAATGTGGAATAAGAACAGCCTTGCTGGATCAGGCCCAAAGCCCATTTAGTCCAGCATCCTGTTGCTTACCATGACTCGCCACATGACTCTGAGAGGCCCACAGGCAAGAGATGAAGGCATGCCCTCTCTCCTGCTGTTGCTGCCCTGCAACTGATATTTAGAGGCAGCCTGCCTCTAAGCTGGAGGCAGCCTATAGCCATCAAGATCAATTGCCGCTAGTCTTGATCGCTATAGGCTGCCCCCAGACTCAGAGGCAGGATAACTCTAAATACTGGTTGCAAGGGAGCAACAGCAGGAGAAAGGGCATACCTCCATCTTTTGCCTGCGGGTTTCCCAGGGGCATGTAGCAGGTCTCTGTGTGAAACAGGATGCTGTAAGATAGGCCAAGGGTGGCTCCAAAGTGGGGTATGGGTGGGCAAATGCCCCCCCCGACGTGGCTTGCCCCCCACTTCCCTCCATTTCTATTTCAGATATATAATAAGTGGGACATTGCTCATCCATCCATAAATGCACTTTGCCCCTTCTGTGCCCCCTCCCCCAATTTTTTCCTGGTGCTGCCACTGTTTGGGCCTGATCTAACAGGGCTATTCTTATGTTCTTAGTCCACATTTGAAATTGATACTAATGGAGACACATCATTATACAATTAATCACAGAAAGTAAAAGGCAGATATATAACATTTAGGTTGGTTCTCATCTTCCTTAGGTGAAATACCAAAGCACAGTAGAATGTAAGGGGTCAGTTATTCAAAGATGTCTACACAGCTGCAACCAAGAGATGTTGGATTTTCTTAACAGAAACACCTCATTGGATTAATCCTGTTCACAATATACTTTCCAGTTTTTTTTTAATTTGATCCCAGTGCACGATGGTAAAAAATTGTCCACAGATACTTTTACTGCAGCTGTCTTGGTAAGAAACATTTCCCATTCAAAAATTTGCAACCGGCAAGTAGAAGCTTGTGAAGCAGGCCTCAGGGCTGTTTCTCACTTTACATTTTGTACTGGGAGGGCAGATACCTAAGTACGGCTGTACATACCTTTTGTCAGCTGAGAATGCTGCACACACTCATTTACATTATTGCTTTCTCAACAAAAATACATACAAGCAGCAATTAATTATGTATGTAATTTTGTGTATTTCAGCAAGAAAAGTGGCAGCTTTAAATATTTATGTGCCATTTTCATGCAAGGTTTATACCTTGTATTCAGATGTGTACACATCAGATGTGAAACTTGTATTCAGATGTGCACACCTGAATATAAAATGTATTGTAAGAAGAAACACATACATAAGTATATGTGTAGGCTCCGGAGGTAAAGCCTCCTCTTCCAATATGAGAGCACAGACTAAACTTTTAAGGTTCCCCCCCCCCACAAATTATTGTATCACAATTATCTATCTATCTATCTATCTATCTATCTATCTATCTATCTATCTATCTATCTATCTATCTATCTATCTATCACAATAATAAATACTCTTAAACTGGAGTCTAGAATTACCCCAGGTGAACTTCTATTTGCAAACATTCTAACATCAAACATCATTATCAATAGCTAATGTGACATGCAACTCCATTTACAGTAAACCAGGACAAAAATTTCTCATTCTTGAAAGAGCAAGACTCATGAAGCAGCCTTGGGGCAAGTTTTTTCCTGAGATTCCAGAGTTAAAACCTCCTGTCTCACTCTTGGAACAGACCATGTCCTTTATACAGAATTGCACCACTTCCTAAATATGTTATCCCCAATAAACTACTTGTTCCCATAATGGAGAAGCATTATGCTTTTGGATTCCAGACATCTTAAAGTGAAGGTTCCACCTGCAACCTACTTGCCATATAGTACTGTTTATCTTGAGATAATGATCAACAGGGGTAAGGTAAAGAGACCTGATTATCCCTGGATACTTTTCTTCAGCTTTGGATTTACTTCTTGATTTTTAAATAGCTCTGAGGCAGTTTAAGCCTTAAGGGGTTGCTTCTCACTGTGTAAACAAGGCCTTGAAATACGACATCTTGCTTTCCCTCTTTTTCATATAATTTTGTCTCATGCAAATACTTGAGCTCTCTACATCAGGGATGCAGATTCCCACCCATCCCCACCTTAAGTATTTTGAGGAATTCCCCCTCATTTTACTGAAGTCCCCGCAAAACATATTTCCCCTTCAGTCTGCATCCTTGCTCTACATTTGCATCACAGAGTCTCTTTCCCCCCCATCCCCTCTTGAATCTTACTTGGATTCATCAGCTACTTACCTCATGATTTAACTTTGAAGATTTTGACCACACACACGTGCATGTGCGTGAGTGTGTGCATGTGTATATACACACACACACACACACCATTCACAAAATGAGCTATTGCAAACACTTTGGAAAGCAGCCATTAGCAGAGATCACTGAAACTAAGATTTACACAGGTGGGAGGGCTTTTATTTCTTTCATGGTGTTTCAGCTTGAATTTATTATAGGATGTTTTCTATAACTGTGAAGGTACCACTTCTCAGAAGCTGCAAGGTACACATCTGGTTTCACATGCTGTCATTTAGATTAAAGCCATAACCTGAGTCTCCACAGGGCCTAATGAAAATTATTCCCCTTCAAGTTCCTTTATTAAAACAACAACACCTCAAGAAATATTGGCAATTGGGAAAGGCAACTTTAATCCACTACTTGTTACCCTCTTCTGGAGTTTCCTTTCATTCTTTCATTTTAAAAAAATCACTCTAGTTGCTTTTCAGTTTGAGCAAACACAGCATCATTGTTCTTGTAATCCCACTCTGACCTTCTGGAAATGTTTTCATCATGCAAAGTAGCTTTCAGGCACTTACTTCATAAATCTTTCCTATTTCATGAGGGAACACTTGTGAATGTTCTAATCTCTTGTTGTTTAAGGAAATAAGTATTTTTCAAAGCTTGCTGAGAATACAAAAATGAGATTAAAATATTGTTTTCAGTGTCATGATGTGTTTACATTGTTCCTCCTTATGAAGTAGAGAAGGCTGGTATAAATAACAATAAGCAATTACTTTCCCACCACTTTCACAGAGTGCATTAAAGTGGGTTAAATATGCTAATAATCACCCTAACTACTGCTGGAATGTACCTTACTTACTGGTCACTGGAGTAATGCACTTAGATAATGTTTAACTTCTTGTTCCGCAATTACTTCTTTATTAGGCATCCAGAAGGTGTCAAAGTAAACCTGCCATATATCTCCCAGGAGAGGCTGTGTTTTCAGAACCAGCCCCAGCGAAAATACTGTATTAAACAGAATAACCAGGACAAACATTAACATGGCTAGCATGGCTGTTCAGTTACTGGGCTTCCTTCTGAGTCTTCTTGGTTTAGCTGGAACAATAACCGCTACTGTCCTGCCTCACTGGTGGAAAACCGCACATGTGGGAACCAACATCATCACCGCTGTAGCGTACATGAAGGGTCTCTGGATGGAATGTGTTTGGCACAGCACTGGGATTTACCAGTGTCAGCTCCACCGCTCTCCACTTGCTTTGCCTCGTGATCTTCAAGCAGCCCGTGCCATGATGGTGATTTCCTGTGTTCTTTCAGCCCTGGCATGTGTGGCTGCTGTTATTGGCATGAAATGCACCCGATGTGCCAAAGGGTCCTCTGCCAAAACTGTAATTGCCGTCTTAGGTGGAATCCTTTTCATACTGGCTGGGCTCATATGCCTAATCCCTGTTTCTTGGTCAACCAATGATGTGGTTACAGATTTCTACAACCCAATGCTGCCCAACGGGATGAAGTATGAGATTGGGCAAGCCCTTTACCTTGGCTTTGTATCTGCTTCCCTAAGTATAATTGGTGGAGCTCTCCTGTGTGCTTCATGCCAGCGTACTGGGAACAACATAACCTACCACCCACAGCCAAGGAGTACGAGGGCAGCTCCATCCTGCAGACCACCAACGGCCTACAAAGCAAACCATACTTCATCATTAACGTCTGCTTCACACAGTGGTTACAGGTTAAATGACTATGTGTGAGTTCTCTAGGATTCACTTGTATGTTGCTGCTGTTTTTTAAAATATAATGTTATTTGTAAAAACCATTGTATAACAGAACAAAGGCAATTAAGAAAAGCTTTATTAACGCACAGTAATTTTAACAAATGTTTACCATTGTTCTAATTTTATGTAAATAATGCATAGAATTTTGAAAAGGCTGCTTTGGAACTTGAACATGTAGTATTCCACAGAGCGCACTCTACATATGTAGAATAAAGACCTGTCAGTGTATAAACAACTTCTGTTGTATATAGCTCTGGTAACTATTCTTCTTCCAAAAATTTATTTAAACATTTTCCATTCCTATGTAAAAATTAAAAGAAGAAAGAATACACAGTCTTAATGACGTATATCCCATGACAAGGATCAGAAGCATAAAAGCTGAAGCATTGAGCTGAAATCTTCTGTTCCAAAAGATTAAGAAAATATTTCTGTAAGTACTGTAGGTGCCTAAATTACTGTTCCACTTTTAGCAATTTTGTTTACATTGCTAGGCCCCCCCCGAAGCAAATGCAAAAATCAGCATCCACATTATTTACTACAATGCTTTTCTGTGACTTCATCCCACAAACATAGGCACCCAGAGTGCACACTATTGAGCAGAAGGGCTAGTGTGAAGCACAGCAAAGATACATCCACTTAGACATGGTCCTAATATAGCAGCAGCCATTACCTTCTCTCATTTTTATCTCTTTGTTTTATTAGGCTTGCAAGGTGTTGTTAAAACTGTTTTTTAATGGTGAAACTGCCCTGTAAATGCTGCACTTGTGGTACATTGTACAGATTATAGAATTTTTCGATACATGCTTCTGCCTCCAAGGCAGCAAGAACAGAATTGTGTAGCACAATTGTTTGTGCTTAAATTTCCAGTCAGCTGTAAGATACATCAAAACAATACCTGGCAAGACATCTGAAAGTGGTGTGACTCCCATAAATCAGGTCAGCTTATTTCACATTGTGGCATAAGCCTACTGACCTTGATCATAAGAATATTACCCACTATTCTGCACATATATTAAAATAAATGATAATTATACATTTATATCTGATTTTTTTTTTTGGTGGGGTGGGGGGAGAAAATGCATTTGAGCCCCCACAGGATTGCAAGCATTTTTTGGCTAACCTATATGGAAGGGAATAAATTATATTTGTTTAACTTTAGCTCAGATGTCCACACGCATGTAATATAACCTTCAGGTGAGGGTGATGAGTTGACCAAGAAGCCATCAGGTATAATAAATATAGAATGAGACACAAATTATGGTGAAAATGTAACATAGGTTATCATAGAGACAATGGAGCTGTTCATCTTTCAAGAAAACTGAGAGTTTCAAGAGTTACTTTTCTTTAAGTAATTTGAAACACCTCCTTCCATTAGATATCAGGGTTCTTTTTTAACCTTTCTTTTCTCATCTTCCCAAAGATACAAGAACTTGTGGCGAGATTAGTTTTAGTCCTCAGCTGATGAAGAATCAGAATATCTCCTGTCAAATTTAAAGTGAATATTTAAATGTGCTCATGTGTCCACTTTTCACAGGCAATATCTTTGAAGAAGTTATCTTTGTGCATCATTAGGGGGGGAAACTCTTATGATGTTCTGTAGAGATTCATCCAGATGCAAATATTTAATTTGACTAAGTTCCTGCCTATATCTTTACTCTTTAGATCCAGCTAATTATTATTTTGGGTGAAAACAGTTGATGCCTCCCTTCTTCTTTCTTCAAGGATATATGTATATATTTAAATGCTGTAGTAGTTATTGATCAACTGTCCTTAATAGCTGCACTTTGGAATCCATAACTGTCCTGGACACAGCTATTACTTGCCAGCATATTGTGCTCAATTAAACTGACGTGCCAGTTCCTGTCAGCTTTATTTGTTCTCTCCCAAGTGTTTATTTAATGTTAAAAAGGGCAAGATGTTAGAAAGGTGGATGGAATAATTTTGCATTTTACTTACACATTACAAGAGTTGCTCATTTCCACCTACCAGCTCAATTTTTACACTGGATAACTTCATTTTGTGAATAACAGAGCTAGTCAACAAACAAAGTGATCTATTAAACCATAAAAAGTAGAGCTCTACTCAACTGGGAAATAGCTTGCATGAATCAGGCAGCATTCAGACTAGTTAGTCATGACTAGGCACCACTGACATCAAAGAGACACAGGCATTGCCAGACTGTAGGCCAAGGAGTCAGCACATCAGCATGCCACCATTGTCAAAAGGGGCGTGCTGAGTGTGATTGTGCCTTTTCGGAACTGTCCGCCCACCTCAATATGGAAAGGGCACTAAAATCCCTTTTAATGCCATGTTTTGCCTATTTCCCTGTTACTCGGGAAAGGAAAGGGAACAGCCCTCCTTATGAATAAGCTGATGCTGTTAAAAATGAGCAATTGTGTTAGCAGCGCTTCCACAGTTTTGTCCATTTGCCACAATGGGCGAAACTGCAGAAGAAATGCTCAGTGGCGGTACCAGAATTTTGGTGGGTGGGGGTGGGGACAGAACAGGCAAAGTGCGTTTATGGGTGGGCGAGCTGCGTCTCACACATTAGATTTCTAAACCAGAATGGGGAGCAGGTGGGGGTACTACTTGTCTGGAGGGCCACTTGCCTCCTTGCCCCCCCCCCCGGTGCTGCCACTGCCAATTCTTAACAGTGTTGAGCTGTGTCCGAAGTCCACAGCAGCCCCAAGGTGCAGTGTTATGCAGCCATTATGTTGTGCATCAAGGAATGTTGCACATCATGGAAGGCCCCACTGGGCCTTAGTCATGACTATCTTAGTCTGGATGCTTCTTCTCATAATCTTTATCATGCATTCTTTAAAAAGTAAAGGCATGTTTGTGGATTTAGAGCAAAGTGATGATCAGTATGCCTAGTTTATTGTCAAAGATCTATGTGTGCCTACATTTATAAGAGCAAAGAGAAACAATGTTCTATTACTATTCAAGAGGAAGCGCCTTTCCCCCTGCTTAAGAACATAAAGACTCAGGCCCAAGGCCCATCCTGTCCAGCATCCTGTTTCATACAGTGGCCCACCAGATGCCTCCAAGATGTCCACGAGATGCCTCCAAGAAGGGGGTGGCTTGCCTGCTCTCCTGCTGTTGCTCCCCTGCAACTGGTATTTAACGGCATCTTTAGTTGCATACCCCTGCTAACTTAGCAAAGAGGCACCTTTTAATGTGGTGATTCTCTTTATTTAGCAGGGGGAGAGTAACTGGCCCTCTCCTCCCCCCAGCACAGTACTTCCAGTGACTGTTGCTGGTGTCTATCTTATGTTTCTTTTTAGATTGTGAGCTATTTGGGGACAGGGGTCCATCTTATTTATTTGTTATTTCTCTGTAAACCGCCCTGAGCCATTTTTGGAAGGGTGGCATAGAAATCGAAAGAATGGATAAATGAATAATCAATCTTGCCTCTGAGGCTGGAGGTGGCCCATAGCCACCAGACTAGTGGCCATTGATAGTCCTATCCTCCATGAATTTGTCCAAGCCCCTTTTAAAGCCATCCAAGCTAGTGGCCATCACCACATCCCATGGCAGAGAATTCCATAGATTAATTACGTGCTGTGTGAAAAAGTACTTCCTTTTGTTGGTCCTAAAATTCAGGGTCTCCAGTTTAGTGGAATGACCCCTGGTTCTAGTGTTGTGACAGAGGGAGAAAAGCTTGCCTGTGCTTTCTGTATAGACTACAGAGGCTTCCATTTTCTCCACGTGACAGATTGCTTTCAGAAAACCCATCATGTAAAATGGATATCCTAGAGAAAAATAAGTAGTTCTGCTTTTGAGACAAAAAGTAGTTCTTCTCTTTAGGGTAGACACAACCTTCATGGTCCTATTCTGGTAATATTTACATGAGCAAATAGTTAAGGTGTAATTGGAAGTTTCTACTTCTTCTGCATACCTCTTACATTAAACTCTTATAGAGGGCCTGTTACTTCTTTTTTTAACTTCAGCTGGTTTGGGCAGGCTGCAGTTTTAACAGTTATATGGCATCACTCTTGTGCTATTTTTTTAAGCGAAAAGAAAATTCATAATTTAAGAAACATGATTGCCAGTACCTATGGGCCATATGCTGTAAACGCTAGAGCTAATACTATATATTTCAAATGTAGTTGTAACGGGTTATTAGCATAATAAATACACACATGGATGTAGCTGATGAAATCCTAGGGGTGGAGGAATTCTCTGGTAAATGTGGCCCACTTGTAAAAACATTTGCTCACACAGTGAGTATCAGTATTGTGCAGTGAGGGAAAGTGTCAGGTAATCCACTAAAAGTGAACCCAAAAATGTTTACAAAAAATTAACTGCGTGACAGCCCAGATCAATGAGGTGGGGAAGAGACTTCTGTGTATTAAGCCAACACAGGACCCATGTGACTAAGCCCAATAAGATTGGCACAGAATGTGTTTTAAGCAAAGAGAACATATTTTGGCTTATTTGCACTAATAATTTATAGCAGGTCAGTGTGACATTGAAGCAGATTTATTACACATCTTACCTGTAGTGTATGCACCAAAATAGATGGGGATCAGAGAAGGTGTTGTAGGTACTAGGGTAAACTGAGGCCAGGGGGTCAAACTCAGTATCTCATTTCAATGCCATGATTTAATCCTGGGGAAAATGAATAGGAAGTATACCTCTAAACACATACAGAGTGCCTCTGTTGAATAACTAGCCCTGATACATCATGCACCAGCGACAAGGGCCTATGGACAAAGCTGAACCCTAGGACCTGTTTGTTTTTAGATTAGAAAGGAAGCATCTCTGTGTTCACATAGTTCAAAAATAAGGCATATTTCTCTATAACAACATAGACTCATCACATATGCAAAGCCTTAAAGGAAGGTGCCACCCGACTTCCCAGAAAGTAAAACCAAGCTTGCTTGCAACTTGGTGTAGCCAGGATGATACAATTGATGCCAGGAAAGGGCAAATGAAAACTTGGTCATGCCAATGCGGGAAGCTTCAGGGTTGGTTCATACTTAGTATGCCAAAAAGATGCCTCCATCTGATTCCCATAGTGGACACCTGCCATAGTGGTTCCTTGGTCTTTTCATTGCATATGGCAACAATTGTATAAGCTTGCCAAAGTCTAAAAGTATATGGAGAGGAAAAACAAATGTTTAGTTTGAGAATGGCAACATAGAGCCCCTGGTGGCGCAGTGGTAAAATTGCCGCCCTGTAACCAGAAGGTTACAAGTTCAATTCTGACCAGGGGTTCAAGGTTGACTCAGCCTTCCATCCTTCCGAGGTCGGTAAAATGAGTACCCAGAATGTTGGGGGCAATATGCTAAATCATTGTAAACTGCTTAGAGAGCTCTGGCTATAAAGCGGTATATAAATGTAAGTGCTATTGCTATATGTGGAATGGTATGGCTGAGAAAAGTAATTGTCAGTGAATGGATAGTACATAATGCAGATGGTTATGATAATATAGGTTTCTGCTTATCTGGGTAGACTAATGCTCTTCTAAAATAGGTGTTGTTTGGGAAGCCAGAGGCTGTCCTTTCCACCATAGTTTATCATGGGCATCTCACCTATTAAAGCAGTCACAGAATGCTACATTCTAATACCAGGCAATGCCAGGTATGCCAACAAGATCTGTGCTGCTTGCACAATGTCTATGTAGGGTTGCTCAAGCTACATCACAGCTCCTTTTTCTGGAAGCATGGAAGGCTTTCTTTCATAATTTTGGTTTAGTTCTGCAGCTAGTGCTGAGTAGAAAGTTGAAGAGGCTCCAGTGCAGAGAGGCATTCTGACTTAGCAGACCACCAACATGGTTCCTGTGGAAATCTTGTTCATGGTATACACTTGGCGTGCATGAGAGCAGTATTCCCAACAAATGTGGGGGTTTAGTATAGGGGTGAGCAATCTATGGCATGCATGCCAAAAGCTACATGAGGAATGGTTTTGTACAGCACTCACACTGCTAGGGAGACCGGCCACTATATGCCCACTGCCTGAATCCAGTTGCTGCTTGCAGTAGCAGGCCGTGGACACCCAGAATCAGCAGAGGCAGTCTCTCTGGCTGTGCATGGCTGGCTGGCTCTCTTTCTTGTGTGAGACACAGCCAGCCAGCCTGCACTGCCAGAGAGACTGTCGTGCAGATCCTGGGTGTCTGCTGCCTGCTAAGGCAAGAGTGCCACACCAGCTGTAGCGTTGTAGCAGTAAGTTGTCCTTGTGTGCATGCTCTCTCTTCTCTTCAGCAATCAACTTTTGTGCTTTGTCTGCTCCTGAAATGAAGGAGACAACGCAGAAATGTTTGCTGAAGCACAGAGAGACAGTCTGGTGGCTGAAAGCATACATAGTGATGCAGAGGGGTAGAGCAGTGTCACAGCCTGGCTGATGCACGGGGCAGGATGGGTAGTGAGGCAGGGATGCCAGTTTCGCTTTCCTGAAGACTTGACACACTATTTGTGAAAAGTTGCCAACCCCTTTCACAAGGGAACGGGAAAGGGCAAACCCTCACGGAAGAAAAAAGGACTAAGAAATAAAGATAGGGTAAAATCACAAAAACGTTCTAGGGAATTCAGTGGCTTTGTGTCTTATTGCTTTCTTTCCTTGGTATCAGCAGTAGGCCAGAAGTCAGAAGGTGGAATATTCAAAACATCTTATGTATTACATTTGTATCCTCCCTTCTACTGAGGAGCTCAGAACGGTGTGGTTTTGACTCTGCCCCTTTTAAAATGAATGAATCCCAGTACCTTTGATGGATGTGCAGCAAACTCTATACATATTATTCAGAAGCAGCCCTGTTGCATTCAGTGGGGCTTACTTTCAAATCACTGTGTTTAGGTCTGCAGCCTTAGATGTGACTAATCCATGAACACAATAAGTCTGGAAAAGATATTTGATAAGCCCCAACAATATTGGTAAAGAATGCCTGCTGTGCATTATAGGATGTCTTTCCTCACAGCAGTTAGCCTCTCCAAACAAGTTAAAAAGCAGCGTAACTGTACATGATGATGTGGTTGTTGTATAAGCTTGCCAAGGTCTAAAAATATAGGGAAAGGAAAAACAAATGTTCAGTGTGAGAATGGCAACATTTGGGAAATCGTATGGCTGAGAAAAGTAATTGTCAGTGATTGAGTGAGTAGTATGTAATGCAGATGGTTATGGTCATACATGTTTCTTCTTATCTGGATAGACTAATGCTCTTCTAACCTAGGTGTTGTTTGGGAAGCCAAATGCTGTCCTTTCCACCATAGTTGACCATGGGCATCTCACCTATTAAAGCAGTCACAGAATGCTACCATTTAATGCCAGTTATGCCAGGTCTCAATATTGAGATACTATATGCTTCTTTAAAAGACAGAAGAACTATGTCTCACACAGAACATGTACTGTGGAACCTAACATTTTAACATTATGGGAAGAAAATGGAGACAGCCTATAAAATTAAAAAGGAAGGATCTCTATCCCTCCAGGAATTGCTAGTTTCGCCTTTTTAATCAGGTGAAACAATTCCCAGGCTCTGCTGGTAAATGTCTAATAAAACTTGATAGTAAATAGATGTAAAATAAACCACGATGAAAGGAACCGATATTAAAACTGCCTCTGGGTTATAGCAGTATTTGTTTCTTATTGTGCTTGCTTGACACTCAGATATCAAAGAGTCAAATGTGGAAAATTGTCCCTACAGAAGTTAGAAGCAATTATAACTTTGGGGATTTCAATGCCTGAAGGCACATGGCATTTGATATTGCATGATACGAAAGGAACTCCATTTAAAAGTATTATGAAATACCAGACAATACTCCGTTTGAAATGACTGTGCATCTCCCAGCTGCTACTTTTTTGAGATGAGAGAGAGAGAGAGAATAATTCACAGCCAAAATAGCCTCATTCTTGCCTAAATAAAAGCAGCTTCCATCTCCTCCACAAAATGATTAACACGTTGTCTGTTTTCCAGGGGCAGGAAGTTCTATAGATGGGAGACTCGGTTTCCCTCTGTGCTGTCAGTGCTTTTGCTTATGACGAAGGCCCTACCAAGAGGCTGCCTTTTTGGTGGCACGACGAAAAGGAGGTTTTCTCCTATGTAGGTTCCAAACAATGCAGTTCAGTCCCTTCTAGTCACATAAAGTTGCAGGATCCTCTAGAAGCAAATTCTGGCTGGCAAATGCTCTTAAGAACAATATTGAACCTATATACAGTAAAACTGGGTATTTGTTTTTTTAATAAAAATATTTTTTGGTTAGTTTTTCATGTAATCCTGATGAAGATGATTGCATTTTATTGTTTTTTACTGTTAGCACATGCAGGTAAAACTAGCTAGCAAAATTTTGGTATGTACATTATGCATAGGATGCAAATCCAGTTAAGCAGAATGAGCCTGGGTCTAGCAGTGTGCAAGTTGCCCCTTTATACAGACCTATATAAAAGCCAGCCAAACTCTCCCAACATTCCATCTCAAGTCTACTGTGATCAAGAGACAGAATTCAGAGCCACGCTATGGAGATAGCGGCAGGTTTGATTCTTAATGGCTAAATTCACTGGCTGACATCCTGCAATTAAAGAGAACAAGTTGAAATTGAAATTTACTGGACTTCCTCCAGTAAATTTAGTCAGGATGTAAGCCACAGGGAGCAAGGGGCAGATTTAGCGATATCTGCAAGTGCACCCTTTTACTTTTTCCTGTATAAGTGAATGGTGACCTTTCATTCTTACGGGGAAATAAAGCTCTATACCAGGATTTCTTAACCTTGGGCCCCAGATGTTGTTGAACTACAACTCCCAGAATCCCCAGCCACAAAGGTCATGTCTGGGGATTCTGGGAGTTGTAGTCCAACAACATCTGGAGGCCCAAGGTTA
The DNA here is from genome assembly GCF_027244095.1 of Hemicordylus capensis. Taxonomy (NCBI): domain Eukaryota; kingdom Metazoa; phylum Chordata; class Lepidosauria; order Squamata; family Cordylidae; genus Hemicordylus; species Hemicordylus capensis. The sequence continues at coordinate 90,831,574 of NC_069659.1, read as the reverse complement.
AGAAACCCTGCTCTATACTGCAAGGGGACATGGTAGGGGCAAAAGTGGCCCTAACACGAGATGGCCAGGTCACCACTCACAGGGACACAGTAATCCCCTTCACTGTTCTGAAGGCAGCTTCAGGGTGGAGGGGAAGAGGGTGATCCATTTTCCCCCCTTATTTTTTCTTGTTCTGCAGAACAAAAGGTTCAAGAGGGGTAAGGAGAGAAGGAAATAATGAAGGATCAGTTTGGCCTGGCATTGCCCCAAACTCCATCTCAGGACAGAGGATCAAGCCATAAATCTTTAACAAATTTAATTTAATATTGCATGCTGTGGCTAGTTGTTTAATTTATAAATGTCAGTGCAATAAAGCAGTTCAAACATGACTGCACCCTGTTCTGTCCATTGACAAGGGAGGATGACAAGAATTTGTCCTTAGTTTCCCAAAGATTCGTATGCACTATTGAAACCTTAAATTTAACAAATCCCTCCATGAAATGAATGCTGGTGATAGAAAAAAGAGCGCAGATTTATTAAGAGCAAAAATTGTATATATAAATTGAGCAATTTTAAACAAAATTAAATTTTATTTATTTATCTCTCTCTCTTGTAAAATGGTCAGGAGATATGATTTCCTGATCAATTCTTAATTCCATTTTTGAAAACACAAGTTTTGGTTTATGAACCTGGTTGCATATTTGCAGATGACAAATTTCTTTCTATTTGGGTCACCATCTCTCATTTTTAATGGAAACCAACCCAGCCACAATGGAAAAGAAAGGCATTCCCTGAACAGGAGAGCAACCTACTGTATACCTTACAGACCTACCATTTCTTTTTCTGAACCTGCATAAAATTTAATTACCTTACCTGCTATTGCTATACAGTCTTTTCTACAGCCAATATTTAATTTATAATTTTGAGAAACAGGGTACTATGGAGTAAAAACATTATTTAGTTCCTCGAGGACACCTTCTAGCTTCCGACAATTTATTTTAAAAATAACCTTTAACTGCTTCACTTCAACCTAATCCTATAATTATTCTAATTATAGATTTAAGTAGGTTTAAGGTAAGGAAAAGAATCCCTGAACATTAAGGGCCTCTTACTTTATCTCTCCTTACACTTTGTACTAAATGACATCAAAAAATTTTATCAAGACCCTTGCTTCAATTATATGAAGAAGGAGGCTATTTCTACAGAAGATGAGCTAAATTCTCTGGGATTTCTTTTTAATAATCTAATGGTATTGCAAGTAGCAGTTAACATTCATGAGTGTTCTAATCACAGAATCCCAAAATGTGTGGCCAGTCACTCTTTTCTTATTTCAACACAGCAGGCAGGCAGTCTTTTCAGGCAGTAGAGTACTCACTACCTGCTGTGTTTGGCTGGCCTCTTCCTCTTAAAATAAATAACTGGATGAAAAGTCATTAGCAGGATATTTGGGCTTGCTGTAGAAAGAAAATTAAAAGTATCAAAGTAATGTCAGAATTTTAACAACCTTTCCTGTTGCAGAGGAACAGGGCAGGCATCCACAGCTGTTCAGATTGTCCAGTATTCTTTAGCCAAGTGTAATTGCAGCTCAACATTTCCTCCTTAAAATATTCCTTGCCAGGAGCCAAGCCAAGTAAATGTTGGACAAGACTAGGGTGTTAAAAATATGAATGTGCTCTTATTGGAGCAAAGTTACATGTTTTATATTAAATGTACCCATTGAAAAAATAATCCAGCAGAAAATTTGTCAAGATGATAATTATTTTGGCAAAAAAGAATACCACCTTGTCTGGCCTCCATCAAAAATGGACTCCATTTACCAAACTTTAATGGAGAGCCTTCGTTGAAATGGACTATGATGCTTGAATGTTGCTGGTTCCTGTTTTTAATATTTATGGTTCAATTGGCTGGCAAAATATCTGGTTCTCTTAGGAGCCCCCCTTTGAACAGGGTAAACTTTAGCCTCTACTGGAATAATGGTTGTATTTTTTTGTACTCAACAGCCTAGAAGGACTGAAAGATCAGCAAATCCCATTATTCTGAACTGAGAATAATTTATTTATTTATTTATTAGAAGCATTTTATATACCGCCCACTCCGAAGACTTTGGGTGGTGTACAAAAACATGCAAAACAAGACAGCATTAAAATTACATTCTAAATAAAACTAAAGTAACTAACAAAAATAAAAAAAGGGGGTGGGGAAGCAAATAGGTAAACTACAGGGTAAAAGCCTGGCGAAAAAGAAAAGTCTTTAATAAAGATTTAAAAATCAACAAGGAAGGAGCTAAACAAATCTGCAGGGGAAGGGAATTCCAGAAAAGTGGGCCAGCAACCGAGAAGGCCCTTTCACGGGTCCTAGCACCCCGAACCTCTCAGAAATCGGGGACTGACAAAAGGGCCATCTGAGCAGATCTGACCAGACGGGATGTAACTGGATGGGAGAGGTGGGTCTGTAGGTAGACAGGTGCCAAACCCCGCAAGGCTTTGAAGGTCAAAACCAGGACCTTAAATTGAACTCGGTAGCGAATAGGAGAATAATGTATGTATGTACATACAGTATGTATGTATGTACTGTATGTATGTATGTATGTAGAAGAGGGGAGGAACAAGAATTTGGCTGTCTAGCACACATGCACACTAGGTTAGTTCTATTTAATTCTAATTAATGTAAATGTAATAAATAAATAAATAATTGACCCTGACCCCAGAAGTTATAGATTGGCCATCCTTAATTCAGAGCTCAAGGAAGACCAAGCTGAATCAATGGCCAAAAATGTTCATGCAATAAAGGGTTAAGTTTCATACAGATGGTGCAAGCATTTGAACCTTGACAATGACTCAGGGGAGATTCTACCTACCAGAAAGGAGGTGTTGAACTTTGCAATCTATATGTGAACTAGAAATGAGTTAAATGTGAACTTACATCTAGCTCACCAAGTTGAAGTCCTCCATCACTACTAATACTTCCTCCCTGAAACATCTGTGATTTGTTTTATGGAAGCATAATCCACATCCTTCCTAGGTATGGTGGTCTGTAGTATACCCCCAACCACAATGTTGTGTTTATTTCCTTTTCCACTTATTTTACCCAGATGCTCTCCACTGGACTACCATGTTCTCTATTATAGATGTCTGTGCAGGTGTACACATTTTTTGGCATATATAATAGTATTCCCCTTCCCTTTGTATTGCATCTGTTACTTTTGAACAAGTTATATTCCTCTGTTTCTACATTTCAATCCTTGCAATCATCCCACCAAGTCTCAGTTACACCTATCAAGTTGTATTTATCTTCCTTCACTAGGAGTTCAAACTCATGTTGTTTTTTCCCCATATTCTGTACATTAGTGTATAGACATTACAAGCCCTGGATATCATGCTCCAATGTCTCTGCAGCTATTTTATTGTGGGGTTTGCTAGGCAGCTGCACAGTTTCCTATGCAGCACCAAAGTTTCTCTCTTTAGCACTTACCTTCAGACTTTTATCTTCATTCTCATTAGAATTGTTGAAAGTCCTTATTATCAGGTTCATCAGGCTTCTGCCAAACACATTTTCCTAGTTCTTGTGACGTTCAACTCATCTCCTGCCAGAGGTCCTTCCTTCAGCAAGGTATCTTAGTACATGATTCCAGAAATGGAATCACTCTCATCAACACCATCTGCATAACCACCATTCACCTTAATGCTTCTTTTCTCTTGCTGTAGTCCTCTACCTGGAAGAATTGATAAGGATACCAGGTGGACCCCAAGGTTTTCCACTTTCCTTCCCAGAGCTTACTCGGATGTGATATGTTCATAGCTGCGCCTGGCAATGGCATTTACTCCATATGGATGAGCAAGAAGGGGTAATAAACAGTGGGCTTGATAAGTCTTGGAAACCTGTCCATTGTATCCAGAGTCTGTATACTGAATAGTCAGCATGTTTCACAAGCTTACAGGGTCAGTCTACACATGGCCACCTCCATACTTCTCAGTAGGGAGTAATCAACCACCACCACCACTCTTCTCTTTCTCCAGGTGGTGGGTGAACCACCTAAAACAATGAGAATCTTACTTCCTACATAATGTAGTCTGCTGTAGCTGACCTCCATCAGCACGATACCCAGAGCCACTGCTATTAGAAATATACTAAAGTTGTGCACACAACCTTCCACAGATGCTGGGAGGGTGGGCAGGGAGAAGGCAGGGAAGCACTCGCCTCCCCACTGACAATCCAGCATTGTTTCAAGCTATGCAGCTCATGCACCCACATGATGGGCATTGCCGCAAGCTGTGCAGCTGCCTGGAGACCGGGAAAATGAGTCCTGGCCTGCAGGAATCCTACAATGCACCGCACAAAAGAAATCCTACAATGCACCGCACAATGAACAAGGTGTGTTGGGGAATCCCCCAGGAGTTGGGTGCTCTAGGCACCTGACTGTGTATGCTTGGGATGCATGCAGCCTAAGTATACACACAAGCCTGACTAAAGGCCGGGGTTAAAAGTAAGGCTAGGCGGCATGGCAGCACTGGAATTGGCCCCGATCCTGGTGTTGCACACAAGCAGCTAACCCAGGCTGGGCTGCTCTAGCCTGGGTTATTATTTGTTCCACTGCTTCAAAAATTGATTCGCCTGCGGTTGCCATCAACTCATCTGGCAGCTACTACCTTCTCCGTTGCAGCCCCTGGACTTTGGAATGTGTTCCCTGTTGAAATAAGAGCCTCCCCATCTCTGGCAACTTTTAAAAAGACACTGAAGACACATTTATTCACCCATGCTTTTAATTAGATTTATAATTTTAATATTTTTAATGTTGGGTTTTAAATGATTTTAATGTTAATGATTTTAATGTTTAAATGGTTTTAATTGATTTAATGTTTAAATGATTTTAATTGTAAACCACCCAGAGATGCACATTTTGGGCGATATAGACATATGTTAATAAATAAATAAATAATGGATATAAAAATGCTGGTTCAAAAACAGTCACTCTTTGAAGAGGACCAAGGTGCACACACTCTTAAATTCAGTCTGTTTTCCTGGACATTCCTACATAGGAGTTACTATGGTTGACATGATATGCAGCATTAGGAAGCCATAACATTGGGCCCAGGGGATGCTGTGAAGTCTTAAAGGTGTTACATGCGCTAGCAGCACTTCCACAGTTTTCTCCACTGCTGCAAATGGGGAAAACTGTGAAAACACTGGTAGCACAACTGCTGGTTCTTAACAGGAGCAAGCCTCCATTGGGAGGTCACAGAAGCTCTGGGGAGCAGCATTATGGCTCCATAGTGCTGCACATCATGTCAGCTCTTTACTGCTTTCTTTTCTGAAATATTCCAACATAGATTCAGTTTCTTAGGAAGCAGGTAGCCCAAATTCCTCAAAGAAGTTCAGGCTGGGCTTCAGTTTCTGGCTAGGGAACCCAAGACTATGCATGGCAAGTGAAGAGAACTTGCATCTCTGCATGGTGGGGCAGAAATGATTGAAATCAGAATGGCTTGTTTGGACAATGCTATGAAATTAGCAGTCTTTTACTTAAAGGGCCTTTTTTCAGTGGTAAAACAGTGCAAAGAGAAAGGGTTAGGAAGTCTCTTTTTTCTTGTGTTTCACTTTTCTTGTTTGGTATGCTTGGTATGCAATTTAGAGCCAGTAAGTGGCAATGTCAATATTCTGTTCCTATACAAGCTGTATTCCACAGTGACATCCAGTGGCCAGATACAATTTACAGACCTGCACAAGACTGTTTGTTCTGCTTCTCTGTACCTGCACATTTACTTCTCTGCTAATGCTGCAACTTACCCTACAAGTCTATTGCTGCTGAAAAATAAGGGATTTTTTTTAAAAAAGTGGAGATTATACAAAAAAGCCAGCTTGTGCATGTGGTCCAATTTGAACATCAAAGTCTGGATGAAGAGCTGTTAACCATACATATACGACTCTATAATGCTGTTCCTGTTATGGGATGAATGCTCAGCAGTGGTTATATTACAGACATACATTGTCAAACACATAGCACAGTGTTGTCAAAGGAAAGGTGGATTTCTCTTCACACAGTTGTACTGCACTGTAATTCTGGCACAGCGTCACCTCTTGCAATGTTGTACTGATCTGTCAATTCTTCCCCCACACTCTCAAGTACTATAGATGCTTTAGGACTGGCCCATGTAAGTCTAAAACTAATGGAAGTAAATGTCTATCTAAGAGAAGTACTTGGAGATATGACATAACTGCCAAGAACAAGACAATTAATTATTTTGAAATTTTGATTTCAAGGTCGTATTGTGTAAGTGTGCAAGAAACAAGATCGTGCTCTGTATCAAAACAGGTATGAAATACATCTTGTTTACAGTTAGATCATGGAAGTGAACAGCTACATTCCTAAAGTAGTGGATCATCTAGAAAACACTTAGAGCTGGTTTGGAAGATACGTTTGCCAACCCATCCTAATCATATTGGAACAGAGCATGGGCATGCACATCTCTCTTCATTCACCATCCAGCTACATAATTGTGTGGAGTGGGGTGGGGATTCATGCTGGATGTGTATGTGGAAGATTCATGTTGTTGCAGGCAAACCATGTCCTGCATGATTAGGTGAAGGTGGGATGCGAGCTGGGGGAATATCAGCATGCACATGAATAAGGTGGTCAGCCCTTAGATCCAGCCCTACAAGCCTCAGTTGACATGTTGGGAGTTAATTTTTCAGTAACTGGACTGTTAACTCCTCTCCCGCCAGGCCACCTAATACCAACTGCCTTGTGTGAAAGGGGCAGGAGAGGGAATGAGGTAGGTGAATATATTAGACACCTGTTCCTGCTTTGTGTTTTGTTTTATTTAAAGTGGAAGAAAAATTTATCTATTTCTTCTTAATACTGTGAACCACTTTGAAGACTCCAAATCTACAAAGGTTTAAATTGCTGCAGGTTTTTATAAATTATATAAGTAGTATTAACACTGTTTCTTCATTACTATACAACCAGCAACATCAAACAATGCTAGTCCAGGCTCACTCACCTGCCCATCCTCTGCTTAAACAGTGTTTCATTTAAATTCTTATGTATTTTTAGTGTAAACCACCCTGAGCCACTTTAGGAAGGGCGGTATATAAATCAAATAAAAAAATAAATAAATTCTATCATTTAGGCCAATTGCATGCCGGTTATGCACTTTAGGTCTCGCAGACAGTAAACCAAGCTACATTACAGTAAACCACATCAGTTATGTGCATACAGTGACTCACCATGCATTCACTACTGCAGTGTCATTTTTCTCCACACCTGTAGAAAACACAGCTGTGGACTGAGGGGAATGGGGAAGCTTGTGATTCACCACATACAATATTTGCCATTCAGCATGGCTGTCAAAAAGATTTAATTCCATAGGGCTTGTATGCCACTTCATGAAGCAGGACTTACTTGAGTCCTTCTGTATTCAAATGTGCTGTATTCGAGTGTGGACTTACATGGGGAGCAAGTCTCTAGACTGAGCAATTTACCTTCACATGAACAAAATTGGCTGCATATCTCCAACATGCCATAGCCTTCTGCTGCAACATAGACTAGCATAGCTGCATTTCTAGGAATGACTCAAGATAGGCTGATCAAAATTCTCTTCTCTAACACTTCAATCTTGACTTCTTAAAAAGCCAATTAGTCTGAATATATGCTTCAGACTACAACAGGATTTGCAGATTTCCGTTATGCAGGCACTTATGTTCAACTGAATGTGTGTTCTTCCTCAGATTGGTTTATGTTCTTCCCATGCTTTGGCATTTTAACTTGCTTATTTTGAATTAAGCCTATTTCACATATTTGAGGGCTGTGTGACCCTCAGGACATATTTTTGGGAGGGACAGAGTGCTTCTTGGGAAAGGGGAAATGGTTGAAATTTGCACCCACCACTGAGCTTAGTTAGTTGAACTTTGCAGAAGCACAGGTGCTTCGTTAATCAGGATGACTGTCCATTTTAAAAATGAATGTGTGAAACCATGGGTAGAAAAAGCATGGACAAATTAATATGAACATTTAATTTTTTATTCCATACATAGCATCTATTGTAATAGTATATTGTAAATAGGAGTAACAAATCCTCACATGTGACAAAAATAAGACTACTATTTAACAGTACTATAACCCCTTTTAAAGAACCTGGAAGCATACATTTACAGAGAGGCAGGGGACAATTGTACCACACAGAAATCCTATGACAGACTTTATAATGTTCTCAGACTACATTTAATAATAAAGAGAATTTAACAGTGAAAGCTTACTTCTGAAGCATTTCTTCAATTCAGCTTCTAAAAACTATCAATAGAAGACTTTTCTACTCTGTCACTGTGCAGGTAAAATCTTGGATTTTCAGTATTTGCATTTAAATGGTATGTACATACCTGGCAACGATTTCCCATATGAATGAGAGACATAATATATTAGTTTTACAAACTTCTGTGGGATTTCATTATTTGAAAAGAAACTCTTTTTTGGCCAGGAAAAAGTTTCAAGAAAACAATGTTCAGAAGGTTACCAAAATAAGACAATTAAAATTTGGCCTTTTCACACTCAAACTGCAAACTCTCAGTGGCCTATTGTACAGAAAATGTTTTACTTCACATGCTTGGGCTAGGAGATAAAAGATAGCTACTTCCCCACCACAAAGCAGACCGGTCAATGTAGGTTTGATTCTTTGGAGCAACTTGCATTTCAGATTCCTGGTTGTTGGCAATTACATTATTTAAGACAAACTCAAGTCTGGATGCACTGTGGAAAAAGCATCCACTGCATTTCAGTAGTACTTCAGTGGTTTTAAACTGTATTTTCACTTTCAGATAACCCCAAAGAGGAAGTTTCATCAGTTCTAAGACGCTTAGGTGCTGGTGGATTTTGCAAAGGGTCCTCTGGTGGAGAGGGCATCTCTGAAACATTGAAGAAAATCAAAATTATTTTTTTCTAGTTTGTGAATATGAAAAGGTAATGGGATAACATTGAGGATCAAACTCTTTCACAGTAATTGCACATTTTTCTACCAAGTCTATGAGTATGATAGATGGGGTGAATTCATGGTGGTGTTCATGCACAGCTACCATCGCAATGCAATAATAACTTAGTGGATGGGCAATATCAGAACATGCTAGAGGCAACCACCTGCCAGGGATGCTGCAGCACTTTCCTGCACTGAGTAGGGGGCTGGACCACAAGCCCTCCAAGTTCCCAACTCTAAAATTCTATGCACTATTGAGGCAAAACCAATTAACACACAACTCATCCGACACTTAGTGATAAAGTATAAGACAGTAAAGTATTTTACCATGTTGAATGGTTTCTATGGAAGAAGCTGGGAAGACTAGATTTGAAGGTACTGAGCCCTGAGTATCTGCCTTTAGGGGAATCAAGGCAACTCTCCTAAACAAAGGGAAAAACACACAACAACATTTTTTTAAAATCATGTGCCCATCACAAACAAGGTAATTTATTTATTCTGCAGAGCTCCTCAAAGCCATCAGAAATGTCCAGGCAGCATATTTCCACTCTGGATACTGTAATGCAACTTACCTGGGCGTTTTATTCCATGTTTGTACAGTATTTAGTGTAACCCGCCTGGATTGGTTTACTTTCAAGCTTTGCATGGGTTTCTTCTCTTCTGAGAGAGACATTGGAATGGTTCTAACAGCAACAGGTGTTGAAGACAAGTCTTTGCTGTTGACTGGGGTCTTGCAGAGCATAGTAGGGCTGCTTGGATCCATGGCTCTATTAGGAGGACTACCATCCACCGGTTTGGGAACTGGGGAGACAACACTGGGAGACTGACCCCTTTTCATTTTCTTCTCTGCTGTGTTGGGTGTTCTGATACTTAAAGGTGGCTTCTCTTTCAGTGGTATTCCTAGTTCTTCTTCTTCAAACGTTACAAAAGAACAATAGCCATCCGTAGAAGAAATAGCGAGGAAAGATCCATCACTTGACCTGGTGTATGTGTAAAGAGATGGAAAAAAGTTTAGATATTATTCTCTAGTATTACTCCAGTAACATAAATATGCACATATAACCTCTGAAAATCTTTTTGGATGTTCCTAGGTACATTACCCATTACTCAAACTGGGTAATGGGTAATTGTTGAGTAATGAGTTTTACTTCCATGTAATCCATCTAAGACAGGGAAGGGGTGTAACTGATTTATATGTTAATTTTGTTGAACAACAAACTTCTCAGGTTATCAAAATATCACAAGGATTAACTTTGACTTAGGGTTTAGATTATACTTTTAGCTTTAAAATAGAAGGCAGAAGGCCATCTGACATTATTTATGCGAAAAGAGATGCAATGTGTGTGCCAGAGCCTACTGACTTCAGCCATGGCAGCTTCTATAGTTGATGAGAGCCAGGTCACAAGCAACATTGCTCAACATGACAAGTGTCATTGCTAAGTGAATGGAGACAAGTACAAGCAGCAGGTTTGCATATGCAGCAGCAATTTTTCATTGTTGAGACTACATAGGCATTGTGACTGCTGAACCCAGAAGTGTCAAAGCAGTGCTGAAAATGGTTTTAGTATCCATATCCAAAGTGATGGATAATAAAAGGCTTGCAAGGCATACCCAGAGCCCACCTCTATGAACTAGAGCACAGCCAGTTACTACCTTAGTGTAGCAGCCCAACAACCTATAAACCTGCAACTTTCTAGATTCTACTTTACCGGTTTATTCCTGATTACCTTTATTTGGATTGTAATTATATTCCTATGTACTTTTTATCTCCTTATTTTATATATATTTTTATTGCATATTAGCTTTTACTACTTTAAATTATGACTTTCATGATTTTATACATTTAAAATCTTTTATTTTTATGCATGCAATGTGATTTAGGTACTGCTACTTGGTTTTAGTGCTTTCTTATGCTTCTTGTTGCAGCCATAGTTAAATCATTTTATTCTAGTAATACAATGTAATCCAGAATGTTTCTTATTCCAGCCATAGCTATATTTTTAGTGCATTCTTATGCTTATTGCAGCCATTGTTAGATTTTAAATCATTTTACGCTAATAATGAGTTTTAGAGTCATGATTCTTATTGCAGCCATATCTTATGATAGTAGAGTGTAAAATCTATTGTTACTTAGGTTTTAAAATGTACTTACGCTGGTCTGTGACTGTAATAAAGATTGATTTGATTTGATTTCAAAAGGCTTGCAATAGTACTGAATAACAAATGTCAGGTCCTTATTCCCTATTGCTTATTCTATACTGGATTGTTCAATCAAGTAACTGCTTTGTTTTACAGTAGACTATACTGCCTTACCCAAGCATGTCCCTGACCATTCATCTGGCAACCATATTGAAAACTAAGAATGTATGCCTGCTGACAGTGAGGCTTCTCAGTCTCCCTCCCCTGCTCCCTTTTTACTTTTTTCACCTTGTATTTGTGGGCAGTGGCAGATTTGGAAGAATTTGAAATGGGGATTGTGTTTGTGGTGGTGGTGGTCATCTATTTTGGTCCAGAATGAGGCAGGAAGTGACTGCACACAGAGTTGTGGCGATTTTAAAAAATTATTGTTTTAAAAAAGGCTCAACACCATGGGGAAGACAAATATATATTTGGTGGTGGGGGAATTGCTTTGTAGGGCTTAGCAATATTAAATCAATGCTCTAACAGATCTTGAAATAACATCCCATGTTTATTCTTCCTTTGGAAGGAGAAGATAAATAAGATATTTGAGGACACTTAAAATGTAAGCTAAGACAGTTAGAAGTCTCCCTATTATATGATTGTGTCAGTATACAGAAGAGAATCTTACAACAATCACAAGTATCTGAATGGCCTACCATGAAATGTCACTCAGCGTATGGTAATGTATATTAGATACATAACCAAAAGGAAAGGACTGCTGTGTATCATAGAAAAGGACAGAATCTTCTGAAGCAACAGCAAAAACCAATCGATAGGGCAGATTTATTAGGCCAGTCTTCTGGGAAGCTTCTTCTAAAATACAAAGTTTATAGATTAAAAACATTTCTTATTCAGACTAGCAGTCTATTATTATAATAATATCATCTCCTGTACTTTAGAATCTATTCAAGGCATCATAACAGTAGAAATGGAATTTTTTTCCACTGGAACTAAAAAGCCATGTGAATTCTAGAACTGAATCATTAGAATTAATTCTAATGACGTTTTCTACATGTACCACTCTACAAGAATAATTGTTACACATTGTCAAGGGGGGAAAAAGAGCAGGAAAGAACTACTCCCCAACTTCCTACAAAACACAGTTAAAAGATTCAATTAAATAATGCATTGGTGTTTGTTTTTTTAAATGTTATGGTTCCTTGTACTTTGCAAGTGGACAATTGGGTTGGGAGAAAATTTGTCCCACTTCCCTTTAAAATGCAATTTTGGACATTTTCCATTTACACGCAAAAAAAAGTTAGGTACTCTTACACAGTCAGTTTCTCTCATTTTCAAACAGCATACTGTACTTCTGTTAATGCCAAGATAAGAGTTTAATGTTTAAACTTTCAAACATAACATAAGTACAGCATATAGTTCTACTGATACAAAAAGGGGAGAGAGGTTGCAAAACTAAAAGAAGCCAGTGTATTCAGCAACAATATATACAATTTCCCTTTTCCAAATTAAACACAATGTGTATGTATATAAGTGTCAGCTCCACTCTGATCTCAAACTAGGCTATATATGTGTGGAAAAAATTTCTCTCTGGAACCAAAATATGTTGTAACAGCATGTAAAAAAAGAACAGCTAGTTGCATAGATGAAATAGTACAATACTATGCAACCTAAGAGAGTTGTTTAAAGACCAAGACATAAACCTAAGTCAAAAGGCATATTATTATTTTATCTTTTAATATATCTGAAACATTATGTTTTCTCCAGAGGATTTACAGTACCTTTGTTAAGTACAGATCTCAGCTCAAAGTAGACTGGACAACAACGAACTGCTAGAGTTGCCTTTCCAGGACAAGGTAGATGAGCAATAGGCCTAAGAAATAGCAGATGTTTAGGAAATGTGATTTGTAATACACATTTTAGTATAGGTAAAATAATCATACAATCAAAGCCTACCTTTTTAGGTTTTTTCTGGAAAAAACATAAGTGGTGTTTGTTACATTTTCTCCCGATTCCACACAGCCAGCTGAGAAAGTTAATGTCATATCGAAACATTAGTTTTGCAATTAATTATTCAGCCTATTCCCAAAATAAAGGCCCCTCAAAGTCCATATTAATCAAAGCCTCAGGTTCCTTAGTATTGTGACTGCAATCTGCCAAAAACTCATTTTAGTATTCAGGAGTAATCAGGGCTGTAATTCTGGATATTGCAGTACTGTTGCACATTACAAACATGTTTTTAATTTTGATTATCAATATGATTATACAAGGCCTTGCTTCCTAAATTTCTTGGGAGGACATTGCACTGTTTATCTTTTTAAAAAAAAAATTTTTTTTTTTACATTTTATATCCCGCACTTCCTCCAAGGAGCCCAGAGCGGTGTACTACATACTTGAGTTTCTCTTTCACAACAACCCTGTGAAGTAGGTTAGGCTGAGAGAGAGTGACTGGCCCAGAGTCACCCAGCTTGTTTCATGGCTGAATGGGGATTTGAACTCAGGTCTCCCCGGTCCTAGTCCAGCACTCTAGCCACTACACCACACTGGCTCCTCCTTTTGCATAGAGCCTGTATTCCTAAGGCAAAAGCGTTGACAGAATGGTGTGAATCTGTATGAAGCAAGTGGTAAATGGGGATCTGAAATTAAATGGTGGTTGAATGTGATGCTGGCAACATCCTTCTCTCAAGAAGCACAAGCTGTAGGAAGTGATGTGGCTAACCCCATGGACTGGAAAGTGTTTTTGATTTTTTAAAAAATGCAGTCAGATATATGAAGACAAAAGTTTATACCTCCATATATTTTACAGTTTGCTTAATTTATATTTTATTCACATGTGTTAAGATTAATCATAGGTTATTTATTCACTGTATTTCCAAGGCAGAAATATTTTGATTACATTACTACTACTACTACTACTACTACTTCTACTACTACGTAGCAACACAAATGCACATTAGTAAGTTTGAGGTGGGAAGTGTATTTGGCAATAAATTCTAAGGTACATGAGCAGCTGCTGCAAAACAAAGAGCACCAAGTACAATTTTCCACTGCAGAAGTGTTTAAAGGAATTAAAATATCTACACATACCCGGAGCAAGAAGCAAAGAACCATCAGGAGTAAAAGTAAGTCTCCGAAAGAATGATTTCATGCTGTCATCATGAAACATTCGATAACTTTTCACCTGAAGTATTTGACAAATTAAGATGTTTCAGTTATTTCTAACTGCATTACAAGCAGTTTAACACATGTATCAGTTTATGGTTCTCTTTATTCAGAAGGCAAGAACCACTCTCTAAGGTTAAAAGTAGTTCCTTTATTCCCTTTTAGATAGGACTATTTGGAATCAAAAACTTACATTGAATAATTTCCCACTTTTAAAACAACTATCTTTCTATAAATATTATTGTGTGCCTTGCAGCTATGCTAGTGAGTAACAGTAGACTATTTACATAGTCATGAAAGACAAACAGGCGCTTACAGTTTCTGAACTTTTCTTTTTGCAGTCCTTTCCTAAGATGACTCAGCTAAGGGCCACTTCACTCATTACAATTTCTGATGTGAAGCTAACCTTAGTAGCAACCTGCTTGCTGTGGTATGCAAATCATGGCACAAGTGGATATTATATGGCAGGAGTACAGAGATGTCTTTATTTGAAAATTATGATGTGTGATGTAATCCTGAATGACAGGTGCACAAAGGGATTCATGCCCCTTTACGTAGTACCCGCCCTGCACCTTCCTTTTGTTAAGTAATAATCTCAGCCATAAAATAGTGGAATTGAGATGGGGCACAGAAAGAGCCTCTCATTTTTCCTGCCAATTGTTGGGATGCATGGAAATAGAAGGGAACTACCCTGGAAAAAAGCTATCATGACGAGATCAGTTATTAATCAGAAGCAGGCAGACAATGCACCATGCAGGGAGGATGAGGCTCAGTGAAAGCTGTCTTCCCTCTCAAACTTCCTTTCTCCCTCCTCAGTCTGCAGGAGCACAGAAGAGAGCAGCAGAATAAAGTACAGGCAGAGAGAAGCTGATGAGGGCACAGCAAGAGCAGAATGAGACTCCACTGTGTAACATTTCTAATGAAGAGAGATGTGTATCTGAAAGTTACTTTAGAATTGTAGCCAGAGAGACCCAACACCTCCCACACCTTAAGAATGGGTCAACCTTTAAACAAGAAAGTTACCTCTCCTTCAGATCCTCCTCCTGATGGCATTTTGGTAACATTAAATGCCACACGCTTGGTCTGTGTATTATATACTCTCAATACCCTACATAACAAAGAAAGCCGTTAATTATGAAAACAATATACCTTCTTTCCTTTGTATGGTGGTTGTGTGTGTGTGTGTGTGTGTGTGTGGAGGGGGAGAGAGAGAGAGAGAGAGAGAGAGAGAGAGAGAGAGAGAATATGCTATAAATAGCACCTGCCTTCTAGAACTAGCTTCCTGGTTCTAGATTATCATTTTTCAAAAAATACTTCATAGTAATTTTTTTTAAAGATATAGAATAGCAACAAGGACACACTATAGCACTGGTCTGAGTGAAATTATTCATAGCAGTTCTGTCTGTGAATAAGATGGCTATGCAGAGTGTTTAAAGGAAATGGGTGCTTAAAGCAACTATATAGTTCAGTTCTTGAAGAATAACTTTTGAATAATCAAGTACTTAAACATTCAAGAAAACAGCAATATCAAGCATTCCTGTGGTGTGTCTTACATTTCAAGCGGTAGTAACTCACCTATCACAACTAAGAGTTGCAATATACTGTCCTATAGGGTCCCATGTTACTCCTTGCACGTAACTTTTGTGTTCATTAAAAATGGAAACCTTTTGTCCTAGAAGGAATGCTAAAAATTAATTGCTTTTCCAAATGTCAGACACAGTCAAAATTTCTGTAGTAGTTTTAAAATGACCAGTACTTAATGACCCAAGTTCAGATGTCATGCAGAACCATGGTTCAGTCCTGGTCCTCAAGCCTTGGGCTTGTATGCTTACCCCTCCCCTTTGCACACAAGGGGAAGAAAGTTTTTACTTCCAATTCTGGTAAACTAAATATGATTCAAACTGAACCTGCAAATTCTAGTTTCTTCTTACAAGGATTTGAAAGACAAGCCAGAATATAAAACTATGATTGGGGTCACTATGGCTGAAGAACAGAGTTAAAAAACCCTACCATGGTCCCACTCTATACAAGCCCTTCGACTGCTACTGACTAAAGGAAAACTTAGCCTGTTAAGGCTACTAATGCTTTCACCACTAAATGTAGCTTGACCTTAAGGCCACACAGTGAGTATAGCAGCGGAGTTGGAACTTGAATCCAAAGGCCCATGCTCCTAGTCCCATTCTCTATCAACTGGACCACACTAGTATCCACAAGTCAAGTCATGCTTTCTGCTCTAGGTCTACACAGATTAGAATGGCAGTATTTCAAGATGAAAGGAAGTCTCCTCTGCTACCAAAGTTACCTTTGGAACCTGAACAAAACAGAACACATAGCTATTCAAATACATACAAACAATCAAAACACCACTTAAACATTCATGGAAGACAGGACTGTTAGACTGGATTTTTAAAACATCCATCTTCAGGCACAGGCTATTCTAATGTCTGAAGGAGGAAGCTCAAAGAGTGGAGGAGAGGATATTGTCATAAAAAAACCAATCTTAGCAGTTACCTTTGTTGACATCCCACATTATAGCCGTGTTATCAACTGATGCAGATGCCATGTAGTTTCCATCAGGTGTCCAACAAATATCATACACATCTTCTAAGTGACCTCTACAACCAAGCATAACAATGAGCAACAGATTAAGGCGGCAGCGGCAGTTAGGAACAAAGATGATGATGTTAGATTCCCAACAATCTGAACGTTGTCCATTAATCCAGGAAGCAAGTAAGTCGGACACATAGTTGTGGTTGGTCACTTGAGCTGAGCACGAACTGCTCTAAGTGAGAGGTGTCATAAACGGCTTCTTTTAAATCACACACCAGAACTTATCTAAAGAACTTACCTAAAATCCATTTTGAGGTTGTCTAACCTTACATTTGTTCCGTGTGTGCAATGTCTCCTTGTCATGCAGCCAACCTGCTTGCTGTATGATCCCCTTTCTGTGTCAAGGAGACTTAAATATTGCTAAGCACCAAGCCATCAATGCAAATGGGGAGACAAGCTGTATAGTATTGCATTTCTTAGGACAGTAATTAAACTAATGGCTGGAATCCTTGGCAGCAATTGCCAGAGCATTCAGCCTATTGATTCCAGAGATCTGCAACAGATGTGAGGGGGAATTCTTAATTATAACCTAGGTGCAATTTTTCCCATACTAAACAGGGAAAAATAACATCTTTTCTTATAAAAGATAAGGTTGGCTTTTGTCTGTTGTCGAGTTGTTCTTGTTGTGCTTTTGAGTTTCTGTTTTAGTTTTCACCTTGTTAGGGAGTCCCTGTTGCATGGCTCCAGAGAGCGTGCAGAAAGCTATTCCGCCCAGCTGAGTGGAGGAAAGGTCTACTATTCATGATGCAAACATTTTATTTCTGAATTTCAGCCTAACAACTAAGATCTTGGACCCTCCTGCTTAACACTAAGTAGGATGACAATGGTACCGTACTTTGTTTTACTTGCCTGTAAACCGTTTCCTTTTATATGTACTTAAATAAACTAGATTTTTAGTTGCTTTAAATGTTGTCTGTCCTGGAAAGTGCTGCCTCCAGATGATGCCCACTCTGAGTCGCCTGCTACTTTATGAGATTGAGAGAGATTTTTATATAGTTTTGAGTTCACCCCTGTTTTGGGCTAGACAGGGAAGAATTTGTAAAGAACCTCTCACACAAGAGAGTGGCGGTGGCACTACTGACAGGATTAAAACAGAGTCTGGGGGCACAGCGAGGGCAACTGGACCCCGTCCATCTGTGACAAGGGACATTTCCCTCCAGACCTGTTGCACACCCATCCCCAGGTCTGCCTTAGCACACCACTTCATTTCACTTATTTGAGAAGCACCAGCTGCCACTCACCATCCCTTCTGCAGGGAGATACAGATGGCAAGCATGCAAAAAGGGAGGGACAGGACCAGCAGCTACCAGAGCACAGTATTTCATTTCCCCATCTAGCAGAGGGTGTGTAAAAATCACAGTGGTGAGGATAATAAAGGCTTAGCAACTGGCTCCTGAAAAATATATTTGCATTAATTTAAAAACCAGAAACAAAAAGCCATACGTTACCATCAGCGCACAAAGCATCTTCATGGGGCAACGTGTAGTTCACTGTCCCAAACATATACACAAACTCAAGTCATTCTAATTATAGAACTTTTACTTTTTGGGTAGAGTCTAAACAAAATTCATCAGGTGCACCACACACTTCTCCCTCTAAAAATGGTTATTATTAAAATTTTTACAGATTAATCATTTGAGTATTTGACACTGGAAGGAAAGCTACCCTTCTTCTTTCCATTCCTCACTCCCCAAGGATAATCTTCCTCTCTACTGCACTGTAGCTGGGCTGGGAGAAGGAAACTGCTGAAAGGTGTTGCATATGCAGGGAATTTCAGCAGTTGCCTGCTTCCTTTCCTGGGCCCAAGCAGCAATTGTAAGGAGTGGGTTGTGAAGGCCCTATTGGTGATGAAGGGGCAGAGTACAACATGGCCATCCCTGTGGCTTGCAACAATTCACAGTTGAGAAATGGGGAAGAATGAGAGCAAGGAGAAGAAGGAACAGTTAAGTTGGTGAGCGCAAGGAGAGCTAAAATTATAGCCAGAATGCTCAAGTTATAATGCCAGGCTCCCCAGATCTGCCCAATTTGGGGGCTCCTTATGTTGGTTGAGCAGGAAGTGAGCTGTGCTTACTCTTCACTCAGCAGATATGATTTCTGCACCCTCTTTGAATTCAGGACAAGCAATTGCACATTCCCTTCCACAGTAGGGCATTTTCCAGTGGCACAGGCAACTAAATATGTGCAGCTCATAGCTGGGCTGAGTTTTCGGGCTTGGAGGAATGCAAGAGGTTCTACCCTCTTGTTTTTTCTGCAAGGAAAGTGGCTCCCTGTTTATTATAGAGACTCTTTCCTACCTTGCCCATCCCCCACCCCCACCCGAGATCCCTGGGATATCTGCATGAAGACATCTGAAGACAAATATAGGGAACCTGTACAGGCCAGCAGAATACCTTTCCATCCTAGAAGACTTCCTATTTTGTGATACAAGAAGAATGATAGGCTAGTACAGTACAAAATGATATAATGCTAAAACATAACCAATTTTGACCTGAGGATAATAAAATGTACCTAAGATTTACCTTAAAGTTTTAATTACTGTCCAGTTTTCTTTGTTCAGCTGGTTATCATCATCATCCTGAAATGCAGTTGGCTCTTGCTCTTTGCTGTCATTCAATTTCCACAACAAAATTGCAGCATCTGTGAAAAATTAAATCAATGAGAACATTTTTAGCAACTTAAGTATTTTATTCTTTATCATGATAATAATTAAATATACAAGTTAGCCATCAAACATACTTGACTTTAATACAAAAAAATATAATCCTGATTTTTTAAAAAAATCCAAGAAGCATGAGCTGAACAATCATATTGCAACTGTCTACTTATATCTTTTTGTGATTCACTGTTTGGCCTGTGATCATGAAACCACTTATTTTAAAGCAATTCTACTACAGTAGAAAAACTCAAGGTGAATATTTTGAGGACAGCCATTGAACAATCCCTTTCACTGGCTGATTTTCAAAACAAGGATATTATTTCCTTGCCTCATATGATGAATGATCATCACGTACAGAAAATACGCATACAGTCTGTTCAATGCTGGGTACATAAATACTCACCATCTCCTCCAGACGCTAGAATCTCACCATTTGGAGCAAAACGTACAACATTCACAGCTTTGGTATGGCGAGCGAGATTGGACAAGAATTCCACAATTGCTTTCCCGTCTGGTCCTTTCTCTACTTTCCATATCTAGTTATAGAAGATGACAATAGAAATTACACAGACATACCCCAAAACATTGGGAAGCTCCATGCAGATAAATCCCTCCAATTTCAATGAGCCTCAGCACATAGCTATTAACTTCACATATCCTTTTCATAGTAAACAAATCTCAGCCCTTTCTTTGACAAATCCCCATCTGCAGATGTTCAGTTTCATGTACGGTGATCCAATCCAAATTTATAAAGGCGTTTAATTTATGTAGTTGAAGTTACAAATGCCACCAAAAAAAATTATAGTAATTTCAAAGTGAAAATTTGATTTATCTACAGAAATAAGAGTTACCACTACCCCCTGGCTCTCTAAACCGTAGACATATTTTATAAATATGTTCAACAGATTACTTTGGAAAGAAACCTGAATAATTATTCTAACATATACAAAGCTCTTTGCCTTCCAAAATTAGCTTCCCTCATTATAAGCTTTTCGGTACAATTCTATGCATGTTTACTCAGAAGTAAGTCCCACTATGTTCAACTGTGACTTATTTCCAGGGATATGTGTAGAGGAATGCAGCCTTAGCCATACCATCAGAGATTGATTGATTATATTTATACACTGTCCTAAACTTCATTCTTTGGGTGGTTTACAGCAACATAGAACAAATTAAAACAAGGGGGCAGGGACCTGAAACCTTAAAAAAACCCCCCACAAATCTAGTTAAAAATAACCTAGAATATGATGTTCTGTTAAATACCCTTGGCCTATGCTGTTTAGGGCTTTATATGTTATAACCAGCACCTTATATTTTTACCAGAAACTTATTGACAGCCAGTGTAGTTCTTTTAATATAGTAGGGATGTGCACGAACCGGTCCAGAGGCCATGTTGGAGGCCTCCGGACCGGTTCGGAGCCGGACCGGTCCGGCACTGAGGGGGGGTCTACCTTTAAGGGCGGGGGGGTAAGAACTTACCCCTCCCGCCGCTCTTCTCCCTCTGGCGCTGTAGTTTATAGCGAAGTTTTTGGGGCGGCAGTGTTCCTCGCTGCCGCCCCTGCCCCCGTCATCGCCTGGAAGCCTTTGTAGTAGCAGCACGCATGCGCACGTGCGCCGCCTACGTCACACGCAGAGTGCCTACGCCGCACGCTGGTTTGCAGGAGCCAGATTGGTCTCTGGCTCATCTCGGAGAGACTATATTACTCCTATATAGGGATGTGCATGGTCCAGACCGGTACCGAGGGGGGGTCTACCTTTAAGGGTGGGGGGGGTTAGACCATATTACTCTTATATAGGGATGTGCATGGTCCGGACCGGCACTGGGGTGTGTGTCTACATTTAAGGGCGCGGGGGGGGAGAACTTCCCCCTCCTGCTGCTCTTCCCCCTCCTGCGCTGTAGTTTATAGTGACGTTTTTGGGGCGGCAGTGTTCCTCGCTGCCGCCCCTGCCCCCGTCGTCGCCTGGAAGCCTTTGTAGTAGCAGCACAAAGGCTTCCAGTCTCTCCGAGATGAGCCAGAGACCAATCTGGCTCCTGCAAACCAACTTCAGTTTCTGGACTATGTACAAAGGCAGTCCCACACAGAGCTCATTGCAGTAGTCAAGTCTGGAGATTACCACTATATGTACTGTTCCGAGATTGTTTACCTTAAGAAACAGACACAGCTGGTGTATCAGCTGAAGTTGATAAAAAACACCTCTGGCCACTGCCTCAACCTGAGAGCATTCCCAGACTGCATACCTGTTCCTTCTGGGAAGTGTGAACCCATCCAGAACTGGCATATCAAAATCATCTCTCAAGTTCTGGCCCCACACAATAAGTACTTCCATCTTATCTGGATTCAATCTCAGTTTGTTATCCTTCATTCAGCCCATCACTGCCTCCAGGCAGGCATTTGGGGAGATTATGCCTTCTCCTGATGATGTTGATATGGAGAAATAGATATGGGTGCCATCAGCATATTGATAACACCCTGCACCAAGTCTCCTCCTGATCTCACCCAGCAATTTCATGTAGATGTTAAAGTTTGTAACTCACACGAACAGTAGTGTCCACTCCAGCAGAGGCCAGTCTATTGATTTTCTCATCAGTTCCATGTTGGAAGTCTAAGCTGTACACTGGTTCCTTATTGTGCCATGCAATTTCACAAGTGATTACCTTCATCCTTTCTAAAACAAATGCAGAATTTTAGGGATATTTTGCCTTTTGTCACAGTAAAGCTCAAAGTTAATGGATCATTCCCAGTTATAAATATACCTAGTTTTCTCAAGCAAAAGACAGATCTTCAGGAACTGTGTTTTATCTTACAGAAAGAGTGAACAAGTTAATATAGCAGTTCTCAGTTACATTATATTATAGCACGATAGAACAATAAGCATTTGGTACAAATAGATTTTTCCAAGGGCCAGTCAGTCCTGCCCTGTCCCATGTGTGCATAAACAGTTAATACAGTGCCTGGAAAATGGGGCGGGGGGGGGGAATGCAATGGAAGTTAACCCAAAGAAAATACACATACTCTCAAGGAAGCTTATTGTTCCCAACGACATTAACAACTTCATTAAACACGAACATGGCTTACACATGATTGCTTCTTACAGAGCTCAGCTTGGTCTGCAAAATGACTGCAAGTAGCCTGTGGTATTATGCTTAAGCAATACCTAAACAGTGCAGTCCCATGCATGTTTACACAGAAGCAAGTGTCACACTACTGTTCAGAGGAGACTTATTATTAGAGAAGTGTACACAACTAAATATATGCAAGTCAGGATCCTGCAGCAACCAGGGAATCAACCAACACCAAACGACTCCTGAAACTGCAAGATGCCTGTACAGAATACAACTAGTACCGGCCCATACCAGAGTTCGGAGAAATAACAAGCAGCACGTCCACCAAAACTTCCCAAACATTATTTTCAGTAAAAGGCAACACTGACAGGCAGGCAATATCACACAGATGGAGCAGGCGGGGTGGACACAGCTGAGAGATAGTAGCTTACCGAGACTTACCCCTTAAAAGCCGAGTTGAGGTTTTAAGCGTGGCTCATGCCACTCTTTAAGTATTTCTTCACCACCGCCCGGTCGCGAACTGGAAGGGATACCAGGCAAGAGGGAGTTGTTACACGAGAAAGGGGCTGCAGCGCGCAGCCGTCCGCTTTCCGGGGGCTGTCAGCGGCGCCAGCCTGTGCAGCTCCCGAGTCACGACCTCTTTTCCAGTTCTACTCAACAAAAGCGCCGTTTCAGTCTCTCTTTCCCGCGCTGCGATGACGCGAGGAGGGGGGCGGGTTTGGACGGCTCTCATCGGACCCTTCGCGCGGCTGGCTATGCCTGGCTCCGCCTCTCTCCGCAGCCCACTCAGCTGCACCGCCGCGCCCCCTGTAACTCGTTCCCGCGCTGCAGCCAGAGTGACAGAAGAGGAGGAAGAGAATCCGATCAGGAGTGGAACCCGGATGTGTGTGTAGTCGTTGGGAGCGCATAAGCTAGAATGGTCAGCGCTAGGCTGGGCGTGGAGACAGTAGACTCTTGTGCCTGCGCTTTGTACTAGTAAAATAGATCCTCAGAAGCAACCAACTGCGGGCTGTGACTCTGTAATCCATTTGTACTCCCCTGAGAAACTGATTTTTTTTTATTTTTTTAAATTAAACCAAACATACAGTTGTATTTTTGTCTGGTCAATGACTGATGGGGGAAAAAAAACCCGACTCCATCTCCCCCTCCCCCACCCCGCCCCAAATAGGGCCTGTGACTCTAGGTACTTTCAAAAGCATTTCTATCCCATTCCTGAGATAACCATACAGGTGAAACTCGGAAAATTAGAATATCATGCAAAAGTCCATTAATTTCAGTAATGCAAATTAAAAGGTGAAACTGATATATGAGACAGACGCATTACATGCAAAGCGAGATAAGTCAAGCCTTAATTTGTTATAATTGTGATGATCATGGCATACAGCTCATGAAAACCCCAAATCCACAATCCCAGAAAATTAGAATATTACATGGAACCAAGAAGACAAGGATTGTAGAATAGAACAATATCGGACCTCTGAAAAGTATAAGCATGCATATGTATTCAGTACTTGGTTTGGGCCCCTTTTGCAGCAATTACTGCCTCAATGTGGCGTGGCATGGATGCTGTCAGCCTGTGGCACTGATGAGGTGTTATGGAAGACCCAGGATGCTTCATTAGCGGCCTTCAGCTCTTCTGCATTGTTTGGTCTCATGTCTCTCATCCTTCTCTTGGCAATGCCCCATAGATTCTCTATGGGGTCAAGTCAGGCGAGTTTGCTGGCCAGTCAAGCACAGTACACTGTATACTTTTCAGAGGTCCGATATTGTTCTATTCTACAATCCTTGTCTTCTTGGTTCCATGTAATATTCTAATTTTCTGGGATTGTGGATTTGGGGTTTTCATGAGCTGTACGCCATGATCATCACAATTATAACAAATTAAGGCTTGACTTATCTCGCTTTGCATGTAATGCGTCTGTCTCATATATCAGTTTCACCTTTTAATTTGCATTACTGAAATGAATGGACTTTTGCACGATATTCTAATTTTCCGAGTTTTACCTGTATATACCACTGGCTCTGTTAGTTCTACCAGCTGTGGTTTGGGGAGGGCACAGGCACATCCCCCCCTGCAGCACCCCTTCTTTTCCCACATGTGTATGGAGCCCCCCTTTTCTCCCCACCATATGGCAGTGATGGGAGCAGCCTGGGGTAGTCTGCCCTGCCGCTGCCGCCACTACTGCACATGTGGCAGAAAGAGAAGAGGCACCGCACGTGCGTGGTGGGAAAAGAAGGTAAGTATGTACTGAGAGGAAGCTGTTTATGCAAGCACACCCAAGAGTCAGAAAGGGGAGGTAATGTGCAATGGGGGCCTAGATGTCTCCCCCCCAGGTGTCAGACCAATGTGCCAAAGAAACTCCATCTTAGGCCCAAAGTAACCCCAGCTTTTAGCTCAAGGACATAACCTGCATCACTGACTACTAACAATTCTGTATCCACAAATTGCTAACAAGCTGGTTCCCACTGAAGCCTAGGGAAAACAGGAACTAACCAAATAAGGTGTGATCACTCCACTGTACCTTAAATCATGCGCACTAAACACTTTACTGCCATTTTATTGCCACGTAGCCTTAACTCAGGGTGTTGGTCAGATGATTGATCATTTGTATGAAAGAGAAACGGGACTGTAACTAATTTGTATTCAACTTGGAGAGTTAGCCAGTTGTTTACCTTGCTGTCTGCAGAGCAATAAAGCCTCAATGAATCAATCCCATCCTTGTGTCTAATTAATTGGATAAGCAGATCCAGGGATAAACCCCACCTACATCAGAGGGATCTTTAAACAAAGGAATTGAAGATGGGATTTTATTTTTTGCATGTTACATGCCCTCCAACCACTAGGTAATACTATCAATTTGCCCTCATCCATCTCTAGGACAAGTTACAATTTAAGAAAATAATAAGCAGGAGGGATCCTATGTTCAAGTCTATTGTTGCATTAGCATCAGGCAAAGAATACATCCTTCTAAGCAGTTTGTGCTGTCAAACCCTTCACAATTGCTAGCGAAGAACAGCAGCAGCGCAACCTTCTCTGGGATATATGAGATTGTGCAGTGGGTAGCGCACCCTGCTGTTCTCTGGGCTGAAAGCAAACTGATCATAATTCAAAGGAAATAAAGAATATTATGCATGTGGATTTGGTTTTGATTTTATTATGAAAGTTTTGTATTTACCCAGTTAGTTTTAATTTGTCACTCAGAACACCAGAATGTGTTTTTGCCATTTAGTACAAAATATACATATTTCATGTAAATAAAAACTTATTTCCATTTATTCACTTTTCTTCAAAGTGTAATTATACTGTATAAATTTAAATAATATTCTCCATACAGATAAAATTATTTTGTCCAGACTAAACAGTACATTCATCTATTGAAGAATAAGGTGAGTTATTAAAAAAAACACAAAAAATTAGAAATTGGGGGGGAAGAACTCCTTTAAATCATATGAACATTTTATTTGAAAAACATCCATATCTTTAAAAAGAATCACAACCTGATATTAAGACAACTGAATTGCAATACTCTTGACCACTATATAATGTGAAATCAGGTATCTAAGCTCAGACATATAGGCCACTTTTGAAACACTGGCAAGTTAGGAGTTGTGTGTCAAAATTGCTGCTGTCCCTTAAAAAACAACCCATAAATAGCAGCATTTACATCATGGGTTCCAACTTTTGAATGCAATATAAAAATTAAATGAAGCTGCTAATCTTTTTATTAAACAAAACACAGCTTGATATGAAACACAATAGCTTTGCAGTTCTCATTATAGAATACGTGATAAGGTATCAAAATTTAAAAATACTCACAGGCCATTTTTAAATACTAACATGTTGGGGAAATGCTACCGGCCAAGTGGTCAATGTTCCTTTTCAAAGAAACTTAAGAAGTATACAACCTTATAACGACTATGGTAATTTTTGAATGCATTATAAAAATTAAACGCATCTGTAAGAAATGTTTAAAATTCCAAAGTGGTAATACATCTGAAGCATACAAACTATGCTTTAAATGAAATGAACAAATTGTCTTTACAGATTGGAAACTGTACAATAAAATAAAATATTGAGCAAAAGTATGTTACAGCTTCAGGAATTAAGCACTACCAATTTCATGCATATGCTCTACAACTTGTCCTAGAAGTTCGTCGACTACATCAACATCATAATTCATTTGTTGCAAATCAAGATCAGGCATGATTGTTGCAAGTAGTTGTCCCACATTAATTCGCAGGGATCGCAGCTTCATGCTACAGGAAGATAATTTTGAGCACATTAAACATCTATTTATGATAAATCATCAATTTAACTTACATTGATATTTTTAACCAATAATAGATACTGATACTATAGACCATCTTGTCAATAGTTCTGTTTCTTGAAAAATGCAAGAAGTTGAAAATAGTTTTGCTAGGCTGCAGAAGCCACCAATACAGTTTACACGTTTACAGTGTAAATTTCAGTTATAGCTTATGAACTAAAATTTAAACATATTTTTAATAATTTAATGTATCCAGATCAAATTAAGCCAAGCATCTTATTTCTAATAGTGATGAGCCAGATGCTCCCAGGAAGCCCACAAGGAGGCCATGATGATGAGAGCCCTCCCACACATATCTTTATAACATGAAGTTAGGTTGCTGGATGAAGTATTGTTTTAACTGAACCAACATTAGGATGACAGCACATGTGACATTATGCGAGAGTCAATGAGGATTTGTTTAGGGCTGTAGTTTTCTAACAGAGTTATTTGGGGCCCTTTGTTTAGGGTTGTGGTTTGCTAAGAGTTATTGGGGACCCTTGGGTTCCACAGAATATCATAATGGGTTCCTTGCAACATTTGGCTGAAAAATATTCTCCATTGTATGCTGCCTTTATTGATTTTAAGGAGGGGGAAAAATGCAAAAACCCCTGGACAAAGGACTTTGTTTGGATACCTGCATATATTGGCTTTTTACTTTTCAATTGCATCTTGTCATTCTATTTGGTATCATGTTATTGTATGTCTATATGTGCTATCCATATGTGGTTGATTGTTTTCATGTGTGTTGAGAGCTGGTTATTCATTTAGCACTTATTTATTTCTATTTATTATTCATCATCATTCTTTGTCCATGGGTTTTTGCATTTTCCCCCTCCTCCATTCCATGGACCCTGGTTTTTTTCTTTATTGATTTTAAGGCAGCATTTGATTCAATACCCAGAGAGAGATTATGGAATAAACTTGCTAAAACCTCTATTGACCATAGGCTGCTCCATCTTATTCGCATGTTGCACGAAAATACCTCACTGAGGGTGAGATGTAGTGCTCTGGGTCATCTGTCACCTATTCTGACACTGAGGAGGATGAAACATTCTGACACTGAGGAGGGTGTTTCAGGGATGCATTTTGGCACCATCCCTTTTCAACTTGTACATAAATTCCTTGGTGGAATGTATGGATAAGAATGATTTTCATCCTCCTCCGCCAAATTAGTATGTAAATCTATAGTGGTTTTACTTTATGCGGACGACACAGTTATATTAACTAGAACAGTGGTTGGCATGAGAAAAGCTTTGTGCAAGCTAGCTCAATATTTGCGAGGAGGAGCAACTAACTATTAATGTTCATAAATCTAAGGTCATGGTGTTTGCAAAAAGACCTAAGCGGCATGTATGGAGGATCAACGAGTAGGTTATTGAGCAAGTTCGAATCTATAAATATTTGGGTATAGTGTTCAGCAAGAATGGGTCTTGGACGGCGCATTTGGACTATGTTATAACTAATGCCCCAAAAAGTGCTTCGGTCATTTTAAGGTTTTTCCTCTCCAGAGGTGGTCATCATATCCCTGCGGCAGTCAAGGTATATGAAGCCGAAGTTCTTGCGCAACTGTTGTATGGCATTGCCATTTGTAGTCCACAATCGTTCAAGTTAATGGAGTTGGTTCAATCTAAGTTTATGCGTTCCTTATTCTCTGTGCCTCGCTGTGTATCAAATGTAATTTTGCAACTTGAGGCTGGCCTGGAGTTATATATTTAATTTCTGGTGTAAAATTGCGTTTTTTCCTAAAGGCCTGGCGTGCTGGAAGATAGTTTTAAATCTACTTGGGGAAATCACATTCATGTTATGCTAGTCAGGTATGGTCTCTCAGTGCAGCTGTTAAGATCTTTGGGTCCTGATAATGCTAAGAGGTTTATTAAGCAGCGTATAGCAGATGTTGAAAAACAGAGTGACCTTGCACAAATTTCTACAGGTAACTTCTTAGCTAGTTTTACAAATTATCCAAAACCTACATAATAGTTATTCAATTTAGCTACCAAGTCCCAGAGAAGAGCCTTCTCCCTTGCACGATGTAATGCATTACCATCAACTGTAGTAGAGGGCAGGTATAAGAAAATTCCTATTAACAATTGGATTTGTCCTTGTGGCCAAGATGTAGAAACAGTGACTCATGTTTTGTTATATTGTTTATTCTATAAGGATATTCATTCTGAACTGATTGCCCCTCTTTTATTGAATATCCCTGGTAGAACTGAGAATGGGTATGTTTCTTTTCTGTTAGCAGACTGTAGTGAATATATAACACTGAATGTGACCAAATTTTGTGCAGCAGCAGTCAAGATTAGATCTAAATTGTTTGAGTAAATGGTATTAGAATGATTGGTTCACTAACTTCCCCCCCTTTTCTGTATTTTGCGAAACGAGTTGTATTGTCTTGCTTTTGCTATGGGTCATTGACCATAATAAAGATTAATTCATAATGGGTTCCTTTATGAAAATATGAGTAACAGTAGACAAGCTTCCCAAAAAGTCAGCTTATTTACCATTACCCACTTATCCCTCCAGTACACAGTTACAGAGGAATGTTGGAAGAATTCTAGATTGCCCTCTATGGATTAGGAATGTGCACGGAACCATGGAGGGTTGGTTCGAAGGCGGTGGGAGTGCCGCTTTAAGGATGGGGGAGGGTGCACTTACACACACACCCCGCTGGCACTCGCTGCTGTTAAAAGCCTTCGGGGCAGCAGCATACCTCCCTGCCGCCCCTTCCGCCTCCTCGGCCGGAAGTACCGTTGCGTACGCACATGCACCCGGTGTTCGAACCTGTTCGGAGATCTGTAAAAGGTCCTCCAAACAGGTTCGTGCACATCCCTAGTATCCATATGGGGCAATGGTGAGGTCCAAAAGGTCCAGCAGTGGCCCTTCATGAACTGATGTAAGCCCTCTTGGATTCTTATGTGCCCCAGAATCCATTTCAATATACTGATGTTCTTTGGTAGATGAGTTGATATGGAAAGAGTTCCCTGAAGACAAGAAATTTGAAAATCAACAGATATGATTGTCTGCCAGTTAGTAATACTGCAGGTCCAACATGCTTTTCTATGTTCATATCTGATCTAACAGTAAGAAAGGTATACCTTTCTCCATCAGGATAATTTCCAGGGTCTTCAAGATTATTAGCCACAGTGTCATTTGTGTGTGCCACGATTTGCGGAACTGAAGCTTTTAACTGTGCAATTTCAGTTTTAAGCTCTTCACACTGAAAACCTAGCTGAGTTTTTTCCATTTCAAGTAGTTCAATCTGAAAGAGACAAATCAAAGTTTTACACTTCTGAAAGTGTAGCAGCTAAGAGTATGAAGTACAAACCAGGCAGCTGCCTGTTAGAATCTCAGCTCTGCCATGAGGCCCCTAGATAGGCTACTCCTCTCTCAGCCCCCAAACTGCAACACAGGTTATCTTACAGGGCTGTCATAAGGATCAGAAGACTCAAAAGTGCTTTTTTAAGAAGCTAAGTAACATCAGAACAAACTAAGCATTATAACACCTCCAGACCGATTAAAGAAACCATCCATACCAAAGTGTTAATGCTAGAAATTGTTCAATTTTTTTTTTACTGTCACATGATATATCTGATAATCAGCTTGTACTTGGCAGTTATTGGGAGTCATTCTCCCCCAATTCAAGCTTTAGTCAAGTAAGGTCATGTGTGTAAAGGGGAAACAGAATTCAAACAGCCCAACAGATTCTGTGCTTGAGTGCTTGCCTTGATGGGGCAGACTTCATGTTTCAACTGCTAGAGATTCTATTTTATCCATTTTGACATTCCGATCAGTCAGTACCAAGTATAGCTACATATGTGACAGGCACTTGGGATTAACAGGGCATTTCCACATCAGCTAGAAACCCTAAAGTTTGGGTAGTACAGAAGCCTGGAGACCTGGACTGTACACAGAGTGCCTGGGTAAGAAAAGGGTGTGTGTGTGTGTGTGTGTCTCAGAGCGTGAGAGAGAGATTCTATGAGAGATGTATTTTTAATTAGACCTGCTTCTTTAGGGTTGTCTGCATTACCTTCTGAGTACAGATAAGTGAAGAAAAACTGAACAAAGTTCTTGTTGGAAGAGTGCCCCAGCCTGCAAGCAAGAGTGTGAGCGCGTGCGTGTGTGTGTGTGTGTGTGTGTGTGTGTGAGAGAGAGCCTAAATTCAGAATAAGCCAAATAGAATAAAACTTTGCAAGTTTTCCACATTGAGCTATTTGCACTGAACAGAGTGTAAATTATTTAAAAACTTAATACAGTGCTTTGAAGAAAACTCAGTTCTTCACTTGTGCAATACTGCTTCAGACTGAAGAATTAAAAATACATCCAGTTCTGTATACACAGGAAGGCTCTGGGATCATACTTCTCAAAAATGTCCCTATACCTTACGGCAAATGGGTTTTGAAACTGAAGTTATATTCAAAACCAGTCTGTGTAGTGGGGTGGGGCTTAGCATTAAATAATGCCAAAATATTTCACTTCTGTGCCATATTTCAAGTGGATGATGTATGCATATGGAAGTTTGCAAATCCACCAAGAAACACGCTTTCTTACACATAGAGTGGCCTGTAGGGGGCACTTTCCAAAATGGCTCCACAATGTTATTGTGAAAGTCCCTCAGCAGGCCTTAGAGCCTGAATGCTGTAAATGTGCCTTTCTTCAACCTCCTCAAGTGGCTACCAATAATCCCCAATAGGTTTTCCCCTCCAAAACTGACTTAATGCATAGGGTTTTTAATGCCATTTATGTGACAAAAAGACCTAAAAACTCACATTGCCTTCAGGACACACTAAAAGCAATACGACCCTTTCTTTAAACTCTACCCCATTATACGCAACCACCAAACTATCAAAGTTAGTAAACCTTCTGTTTCAGATGAGAGTCAAAAATGCTTTCAATTCTCACTCATGTTGTAATTGCAAGCTAGAGCGCCCATCTTAACTTCCATGCCATATAAACTGTAAAGACTTTGTGCAGTCTTGTATATTATGCTGTTTTAGAAATTAGGCTCTATGACCCACAGGTAGGGATGCATCTAGTCAGAAATTCAACAGGTACAGCTTCCCAGTGTATATATAGAAAATGTCAGAAATTTAACAGGTTAACCTAGTCACAAACACTTCCTACCAATACACCTGGTGGATTTCTGGACAAGGCATAGTTCTTCCCCAAATTGCTATGCTCTACAGTAAATATTCAGGCAGAAATTCAAGACATGTAGCAGTTCCACATATCATTCCTCTAGGAAATCTTTCTTCCCATTTCCCACTCCCTTCAGGCTTCTGGCTGTTCAAGGGCTTTCTTGGCCCTCAGTCTAAATCTAGAGTTCTTAATCTGAGGTTCATGGATTCCCTTGGGTGTCCATGAGGTATATCCAGGCGGCCCATGGAAAATTAAATATATAATTAAAGATAGTTCCCCCAAAACATGGGCTCACACCCTCATTAATAGTGCAGAGGCACAGTGTGCAAAGTGTCTCCATAGTGTTTAGTAAAGCAATGTTGCACTGGATGCACGGGGGAAGCAATTTTTGCCAACACCCCCTCCCCCTAGAAGCACTCTCTAATCTGGGAGTAGGTCTCTGAGGATACACAGCCCTCAGGGTCCTATTTAGGAGTAGCAGAGAGCGCTCCCAAGGTTGTGGAGATCAGCAAAAATAGCCTTCCCAAGCATGCTGTATGACTCTGCATTACTCAGTGCTGTGGTACAACTTTGCATGCTGCCCTTCCACAATGTTAGTGAGGAAGTCAAACTATTTATGATCAAATATGGTATGTCCTTTATTTTTTGTGAATTTTAATTATCCAATTGCTATTTATAAAATTATAAATGGGGGTGGAGGATCTATGGATAATGCTTGTACTTCTGGGGAGTCCATAAGTACAAAACATTAAGAACCCTTGATCTAGTTGGAGGAAAGAGGAAATCTTCCTGATTTTATCCATTGTATTTAACTGCATGCTAATTCAAAAGAAGAGGAACTGGTTGCCCCTCAGAACATGCCGACACATTCCTTCCAGAGGGGTGGGGGAGAGAGAGAATGCTCTAATATATATGCCCTCAAATAGCATTCATATATAGAGGGGGAGAGGAGATGAACATGTTTATGAATTATGTTCTCTTCTTTATTTGGCTTAACTGAATAGATTAGCTGCTGCAGTTGTTGCTCAAAAATTTTGAGATTTAAAGGGGGCGGGACCCTTTCCTCTTAAACCTTTAGCTGCTCTGAAGTTCTTTTGCTCTAGAAGCGTGGGGGTGTGTGTGTGAGCATAAAGGGCTCAAGTTGTCAGAGAGTCTCTGCATCCCTCAAAACCATGCATCCCCTCAAAACCATCCCTGGAGATAATACAGAGAGAAATTCTCTCTGACTCAGAGTTGTGTGTGTGTTGAAGGGTGGCATCCTGGAAACCAGGGAATGGGGAGCAAGACAACTCTCCATAAAGGATACAGGGAGTTAGATGATCCCTATGGGGAGTTGCCTTGCAAGCAGCCTCATCAGTATGCAGCTGAACCAGAGAAAAATTCTAGCTGATTCAGCAGCAGGTCTGGTTTTTAGGAACTGCATGTTGGAAATTGGTGGGCTGGAAAAGCAGGGCATTCCCCCACGGGGGACCCTCTGACCCTGTCAGTCTCCTTCAGAGTGTTTCTCCACTCCTCTATCCCCTGATGCCCAGCATGCAGACCCCCAAAACTACCCCTCCCCCAGTCATCAGGACTGGGGGAGGTAGCGCACACATTGAAGGGCAGCATCCCAGACATCAGGGGATGGGTATGTGTGGCAAACCCCCACACATAGAGAGAGACACTCACCCTGTGGGTTTCTCATGATGGACTGCCCTGTTTCCCTCATCCTCCAGTTTCTAACATGCAAGCCCCTCAAAACCACCCACAGAATGTGAGAAAAATGTAGGAATTCTGACTCAGTTTGACCAGCCAACAATTGGGGCATTCCAACAATTTCTTTGTTGGCTCCTGGAAGGGAGATATCGAAAAATCCCCTATAAAGAACCCACTTGTCCCTGCAAATCGGAAGATACTGAAAGGAGCTCATGTGCTCCTTTACTGTCAATTTTACTGAGATATAAGGCATAAACATATAACCCCCTTTATTAGTTGCCATCCAGGTTGTACAGATTCTTTTTAACTTGATTATATTTTAACAGACCAGAATGATCTGAGATCTTATAATGTGTCTAAGTTCTGTTTAATAGCCAATAAAATCCGCCAGGAGTTCATTAAAAATCATTGTTAACTGTGTTTAACTATGTGCTTAACTATTGTATCATAACCTTGTTTATTTATTTTTCTGGGCTTCTCTTTATATATTGTGCTGGTCAGTTACTGTAATAAAGGAATTGGATTTTCTGTTGGGTTTGGTTGTATCAGATCTGATTCAACATTTTCCATCATGCACAGGTGTAATATTTAGGCTCTACAGCCTGTTGAGGGACTTTCACCATTATATTCCAGAGCGATTTTGGAAAGCACCCCCTACAGGCCAGGGTATGAATGAGAGTGTGAGTGTGAGTGAGTGAGAGAGAGAGAGAGAGAGAGCACGCAAGCATGTGCGAGAGCGAGACTATGTCTCTTGGTGGATTTCCAAACTTACATATGCACACAAAATCTACCAAAAATATGGCACTGGTAGCAAGAAGTGAAATATTTTTCTGCAAAGCTCCCACACTAGAGATAAAGAGTAGAAGCCTGCTGTTCAAAGGAGAGAGAAAAAGAAAAACCCTATTGGGTATGTCCAAGCTTAAAGAAGCTCTTTGGATTTTGCCCTAAATATTTACCCAGGCATATCTGCCTGCTACACTAATGTAGTATCATACAGTATTTCAGTGTAAGAACACTTACTAGAAAGTTAAATCTCTTGAACTCACTGGGAGTGATTCATATATAGAATTTACATATTTATTGATCTGACAAAGGTGCAGGTAAATAGCACTTAAAACACTCTGGCACTGATCCAGCAATTCTTAATATCGATCTATCCAAACTGGGAGGCAGAATCAATTCAGTTCTTGAGATATTTCTGGTACTTAACAATTCCAATTTCCTCACACTGTGCAGGAGGAGGCAATGGTAAACCCCTCCTGTCTTCTACCAAGGACAACCACAGGGCTCTGTGGGCGCCAGGAGTTGAAACTGACTTGATGGCACACTTTACACTTTTAGGCAATATGTGGCAAGACCCACCCCTGCCGCAGCCAATGAAAACGTGGGCCAACAGGAGTTGGAGGTGCCTGGAGTGGCGCAGCCGACAGGCACACAGGCCGCGAAGCCAGAGCCTGGCATAGTGTGGGTGCCCTGGCTTGGAGATGCACTGCGGGCTGGGCAGAAAGGGCCTCAAGGGCAGCTTTGGCAGTGGCACCAGAGGAGGAGACCACTGCGACCCTGCTCAGGCTCTCACTGAGGAGCAGGAGTGGGACTCGGGTGAGGACGGAGACAGAGGGAAAGAGAGAAAGAAGGGCGGGAAAGAGAGAGGAAGGAAGAGGGGAAGCGAGAGATAAAGAATGAATGAAAAAGAAAGAAACAAGGGAGAAGAAGAGAGGGAAGGAGAGAGAAAGAAAGTAAGGAAGGGAAAGGGAGGAGGGGGAGAGAGAGAAAGCAAGCCTTCAGATGGCGTGAAAGTTTGAGGTCAGAGAGCGATGTCGGGTCATGTCAGGTGTCAACATAAAGGACAGGCTTCATCGCCCCATGGGTTGTTTGGCTGGAGAGAGAAGGGGCGAGAGGAGGCTGCTGGGGGGGAGGGGCTGGGCAACAGCAGTGGAGGGCCAGGATTGTGTGCGGGCCCCACCCCTGCGCCACTCATCCCACGAGAAGCAATGAGTGAGTGGGAGAGGGGCCCCACTGAGGGTTGCTCCTTTCTTTCCGAATCCCGCCCTGCGCTGGCAAGAATGGGGGGGAGGCACTTTGGGGGGGGCTGTAGTGGGTTGTCAAAGAGAGCAATCAAGTACTAATGCGCAGATGCTCTGTGCAGGTTAAGCTAGTGTATAAACACACACACACACACACACACACACACACACACACACACACACACTCACTCACTCACTCACTCACTGACTGCTGGTTAGGTAGTAACACATTGTACTATATCCAGGATATAGGATTTTAGTGTAGTTGTGTCTGCACAACAGTCCCCTAAGCAAAAAAGGTAGCAGCAAAGACAGGTGTTCCTGTTTTTGGCATTCAGTATGAACTAGACACTCCCTCTCCGATGAGGCAAGTTACTCCAGTAACTCATTTTATCTGTTCAAAATAGTGCTCAAACCAGGGTCATGATGCTCTGTCTCAGAATGGGTTGTTTAGTTTCTAGCTTGGAACAGAACCCCCTTTTAAATATTTTAAAATATTTAATAAATAAATAAATATAATATTTATATTAATTTAGTGCTGAAATAGCTGCAGAACCAATTCACCCTGTGTTTTCTATGTGCAGTATAACTAAACTTACCTCACTTTTATATTGGTCTCTTTCAATACTGCATTTGTCCAGTTGTCTGAAAACGTTATCAAGTTGCACGGCCATGTCATCTACTTCACTTTTATTCTCGTTGTTACTACATTTACTGCATTCAGATTTTAAATTCTGCAAAGAATTACACTGTTCTTTCAGCTTCTGCATCTCTTTTAACGCCTGCTCATAGAGAATCAGTATCTCTCCTGGACTTCTCTCTTTAATATTTTCTAGTTCTTCATCTGGTAGTATAACATCTGTTTCTGTTGACTGATGACACATTTCCTTTTTAACACGTGAATCATTCATTTCCACTACTCTTTGCTCTAGTGTCTTTACCTTTTTGGACAACATATCACACTGCTTTTGGTATTCTTCTCTTTCTCTGTTGGCTGCCTGAAACTGAATTCTTAGTTCATTTACTTTCATGTCCATATCCACAGAAGGAGCCTCTGAAACATCACCAGGTTCTAGTAGGGTTATTTCAAATTCAGGTTCCAATCTGGACAGCTGTTTGTCTACATGGTCCTGAACTTCTTCCTTCTTTACCACAAGCCGCTGTATTTCAGTTTGTGTTGCAATGGTTCCTTTTGAACAGTTTGTTTCTGAACAAGCAGCATTGTTCTCGGAACTTTCTCTCTCAATAGCATTCTGATCCACATCACCACCCTCAACTTTTACTATTGTGATGTCACAATCTGTTGTTATGGGTTTTGGAGTACTGCTCTCTTCCAAGATGATAACATCATCATCATCCTTTTTACTCTCAAATGCTTGACTAGTCACCCTTGTGATCTTGAAAGGTAGTGGTGACCCAGGATTAGAAAGTTTTCTTTTAAAGCTACAGAAACAAGAAGGAGCAGAATTCATATGCACATTTTTTCTTTAAAAGAAAAGCCTCAAATGTAATTTTAGTAGGAAAAGGGTGAGAAGAATAAATTGAGGTGTCTTAGTGGTTTATTTACTAACCTGTTTTCAGCATCAGAATGAGGTGAAGAAACTGACGTGTTTGATGTGTTTAGAGATCTTGTAAGAGAAGTATTTGAGGCATCTATATGCAATCTTGGAACACTGTCATTTACTACTGGAGGTGTACTGGACAAGGCAGAAGATGTTTGTAGACACATTCCATTATAATACTAGGTGGGAAAGGAATGGATTCATTACAATTAGAGAAGGAAAACCCCCTTTCACTTTCATCCATTCCCTCCATCCTTTCCTCCATATGATTTAACGAACAGGCTCCATTACTGTATTGCTCTCAGCTTACCTGTCCACTAATAGCAACTAATGGTTGCTATTGTTTGCTAATGGTGCATGGAACACATTTTGCATTCTGTTCAGATTGCGGAATGGAAAAATACGTGAACTGTCCCATCAGAACAACCAGTCAAGCCAGTTGTTCCAATGGAACAACCGCTGGTCCGTTCCCATTGCCATTTTGGATTTAAAAATGGCCACTGCACATGCATGGCTGCCATTTTAAAATCCAAAGTGGCACTTAGACTGGGGTTGCAATGTTCCACCTCGGAATGGGTAGTTCTGAGCTCAGAACACTCAAAACAGCCTGTTTTGAGGCGGAACGTCCCAACCTTGGAATTTTGTGCACACCCCTAGTTGCTACTGAAGTTCTCTTTCATCACGCTCCCTAAATGCCATGTAATTTTCCTTCTGTCCTTTACCTTCTACTTGTGGAGCATGGCATTCTTGCTGCCTCAATTTTTATTCCTCCCTACAATTTGGGTTCCATCCTCTTTGCTTCACTGAAACTTCCCTCACCAAAATCACTGCCAATCTTCTCACTGTTAAACCCAAAGGTCTGTACTGTGTCCTAATCCCCCTTATTATTAAGCAAGCACATGTTTATACTGCCCCATATCCAAATTTCTGGGAGGTTTACAATTTTAAAATATAAACAAACAAAATCAATTAAATCTGTTTAAAATATAAATAAAAAACTTTAAAACTATGGACTAAATGTCTGATTAAACAGGTACGTTTTCAGATTTTTCTTTAGAACATTCAGAGATGGGGAGGCTCTAATTTTGTTGGGAAGCACACTCCAAAGTCTTGGGGGGAACCCTAGAAAAGGCCAGGTTTGGGGTCGCCACCAAACAAACCGGTGGCAACTACAGTCAGACCTCCCCTAATTTTCTTAATAGGCAGTAGAGTTCATGAAGAAGGCATTCTCTTAAATAGGAAAACACCTCCTCCTCCTCTCTGCTGCCTTTTGATACAGTTGATCACTCTCTCTTGCTCATCTACCTTCATGTTCCTGGTACCATGACTATCATCGTCTGGTTCTCTTCCTAACAGCTCATTCAACTTTTCTACAAGGAGAAATTATTCTGCTTTTGGGTCCCTTGAAGAAATATTCTCTTTCTACACACCATCTCTGGGCAACCTCTTCAAATCTCATGGACACTAATCTCTCTTGCTACTCAAAATTTTCCATCTGCATATCCATCTCCCTGATAGTTTTGCTTGGATACATCATTCCCATCTCAATTTTTGTATGTCCAAGATCAAACACCTCATCTTCCCTTATATCCACTGAAAATGTCTCTATCCATTCTGTTTGGAGAGGTCTATCAATGGCTACTAGTCTGAGGGCTACAGGCCAGCTCCAGCCTCAGAGGCAGGATGCCCCTGAATACCAGTTGCAGGGGAGTAACAGCAGGAAAGAAGGCATGCCCTCAGCTCCTACCTGTAGGCTTCTGGTGGGCCACTGTGTGAAACAGGATGCCGGAATAGATAGGCTTTGGCCCTGATTCAGCAGGGCTATTCTTATGTTTATCAGGCATGAAGCCTTGGCTTCATCTGTGTTTCCTTGGCTCATCTCTTTTTTCTTTCTTCCCCTCACTGCCTTACCTATATTGAATTTTAGATTGTAAGCTCCAATGGGCAGGCATCTGCCTTTTTGTTGTTGCTTTGTAAAGCATGATGTACATTGATGGCAGTATGTAAATGAATACTAAACACCATTTCAAAATGAAGTATATTACATACCTGTTGGCTCATCTCCAGTCTTTTCTTTAATTTCTCCCTGTCTCTGTATGGAGAGGCAAAAGAATAACAGCACATATCAAGAGATGATTTTGTCCACTGAACTATTCTGAGGATTTCTGGACTTTGTAGAGGAACAAACAAAACACAAGAACAATGTCCACACCAAACTGCTACATATCAAGCACACTAAAAGGAATTATGCTACTAATTTAAACCTCTGCTGACTAAACATACTTTGTTCTGATGTTGTCTTTTAGTGACTACCCTCAAAAGTGCACACAGAGATATCCAACTTATATTTCTAAAGATATCTTCTGAAGAAGATAAATAAACACAAATTTAAAGCTAATACTCACTTTTTCTTAAAGGTTTTCTCATATGGTATTAAATCATCATCTTCAGGTTCTTCAGGAACATTGCAGTTTCTATTTAAAAAGAGAGAGAGAGAGCTTAGAAGTGTTTGATTTTGATCCAGCGAACAAAAGTGTGACCCCAAGCTTCTTAATTCCCGCTTCTATATTACCTGAACTGAGGGTCAGGGTTGTATGAACAGTACCACTTCTCTGGTAAGCGATCAATTCCATCCGGAAGCTTCCTCCATTTTAGACATGAATCACACTGAACCCAGGTCTGATCAGGCCGCTTCCTTTAATTGAGTATCAAAAAAAATGACCTGAAGTTTAGGATGATTCAAGATAGGTATAAATTGAATGGGGTGGTGGTGGTTTTAAAACTTACTGGGTATCTTCAACTAGCACTTCTAGAGGATATTCATTTTTCTTTGCTTGCATCTCATTCCAGTAATCATTAAGCTTCTCACCAAGTGCATGTATTGTAAGTCTGACAAGACAAGAAGACAAAGCTGTACCTCATAAAACACGCATTTTGGTTTTTTTTAAGATGAAACAAGCATTTAACAGTCATAGAAAGCAAATGCTAAAAAAGAAGAATAGGAAACCCTGAAAATTTCTCTCTTGCCTCTAGGCTGATAATTGGAGTGAGGGGACCTCATTCAAGACGGAATGGTGGTGGATTTGTGAAAGGGTCACCAGCTGCTGACCTGTATGACACAAGCTTTTCAATGTGTAATGTATTACAAAAAATTGTTTTCTTTCTGGTAAATATTTATAACTACGTGGATAAGCTTCCTTAATTATTCAGAAAAAAGTATAATATTTAGATAAGAACATATATGACAATTCTTTTGTATGTTGAGAGAAAATAAATATTTACCTGTATTCATTGGTATAATCAAAATCTTGTTTATTGTGAGTAGGCTTTAGGAAGTTGCATTCAATAATTCCAACTACACCAACACCCATAATGTTTGCCTACATAAATAAAATAAAATAAAAGGATAAGCAAATGCGTTTATACAAATATTGTTGTAAATAAAGCAAGCGACTACTGTTATTTTTAAAAATTATACAAATATTAAGACAAAATTTGTCCCAAAAGATGTCAGAAGAGGCCTTATTTTCCCTTAAAGTACCTCTTGAAAATAATGTTGGACCTTAAGCAAGCAACCACTACCCTTTCGTATGTCAAGAAATGATCAAAAATAAAAAAGTAAAGCCAAACCATTAGATTCTGCAAACAGGGTGAAAAAATATGAAATCTTCCAGCTTAAATCTCAGATATTTTAAGAATTGGGGGGATTTATTCTGAATGCCAACATTCCATGTGAAGAGGTTATACAGACCAGGGATTCTCAACACTGGGCCTCCAGATGTTATTGGACTTCAACTCCCATAATCCCCTGCCCCAGTGGCCTTTGGTTGGGGATTATAGGAGTTGAAGCCCAATAACATCTGGGGACCCAACATTGAGAATCCATGATAGACCACAACTGGCATGAATGTAGGTCAGTCATTTTAAACACCAGAGCGCTGAGAATATTTTAAATGCCATAGAGGTGAGGGAACAGCGATCATTTCTTGAGGGGGAAAGTATACAATAAGGAAGGATGGAATGTAATTTTTGACACAGTGAAGGCATTCTCTATCCTGGGCACTTGAATGCATTAAAAACCATGTCAAAAGTAAGTCCCTGGCTTTGCCTGTATGTAAGGTCCTTCACCCTTTCCCAGTTGCCGAGTGATCAGCTGTGCTGTAACAGAAAATTCACAATAATTAACTCTTTAGAGATTTTCAGCCACAGAATATTAAAAAATTCTCGGTACCAAATACAATGCGGTGTATCAGGATGGATAATTTTTCTGAAAAACCACATACTTAATAAAAGTTAAATTGGGTTTTTTAAAATTGAAGTTTTTTTTAAAAAATAGCCTTGTTAGAATTAATTTTGAATGTAAGCATGTTGAAGATGCACTTATGATAGCTAAAAACGGAATCCATGTCCTCCTGTTAAATACATTTAAAGACAGATTTTCTATGTAAATAAAAAAGAAAAGAAAAATATCTTCTTGAGGACAAGCTTTATTAATATGGTACTGTGGGCTATATTTTATATTGTAGTTATGAGCCTGATACTAGGAAACAGGCACTGGAATAGAGTCTCTGGCTTCAGGAGACATCATGCCATCCCGTATAATGTACTAGATCACCCATTGCACCAATATGAGCCATCTTGTATACAGCTGTTCTTATGCTTATCAACCTGAGCTCTACAATTTGCTCAGTTTTCAAATGGCAAGTATTTACTTTCCATGAGAAGATAATGGACTTTTCATCTTATCCTCATCTTATGAGGACAAGACACTTTGCCTAGTAACCAACTACTAGCACTTGCTTTTGGGAAATTCTGGGTCCACAGTTATAAGCAAAGAGAGCACAAAAGATATGAGCAGAGGACACATGGATTTGTATCATACATAGAGTGGCCAGAAGACATTCTACTCATGCTAGAGGAAGGGGTGATTTCCTTTCCCCTTTTGTTGACCTCCTTCCCTTCTTTCTACAGCACCTTTGCACCACATGTCATCCTGCTCTGACGGAACCCCCAACCCTCAGAAGCAAATTCTCAAGAGTGTACAGGGGGCTTCAGTGGGAAGGGAAGATCAATGAAAGGGGGAGACCACTCTCTCCCTTGCACAAGTGGAACTTCTTTCCCTCACACGATGAGCACTTACAAGACAATCCACTGGCTACAATGAATACAAGTTTTGGATTGTTAGTTACTTTGTGTTTCTTGGGTGGGGCTGAGATTGGGGCACTGCAGGTGGTTTATACAATACAGGAAAAGCAGCAGAAATGAAACAGAAAAGCAGCACCCTGGAAAGAAACACTCCCTACTACACCATATAAATTAACTAAATACAGCATTTTACTAGTTAATTAACCAATTTGTATGCATCGCTGGTAAGAAATGGGATACTCTATATGTCAAGCATTTAAATCAGTTTCCCCCCTGGGTGAATTAAAATCACTTCAGTGTAAGATGAACCACCATGCTTTGAAACTTTAAAAATCAGGAATATTATACAAACAATACCAAAATGGTACCCCCCCACACACACACTTATAACAAGTTTTAATGAAAATTCTCAAAGATGGCTTATTCTATACCATCGTTCTCACCTTTTGCTGATAGCCAACTCTTTCATAGGCTTTGATTAGTCTGTTTCTATGGTACATCATCATTCCATAATGATCTTTATTGCGGCAGTTGAATCCAAAGGTAATTTTTACAGTTTTTGGCTTGTTTGCCGATGTTAGGGAAAACCTTTGAACGTGGCTATTTCTTTATGCTGGGTGGCATCCAGACTAGCACTCTGTCAGCATAAACTCCTCCCGTTCATATGTGGCAAACACCTCCACAGAAACTCTGTATGCTCCAAAATGTGCCTGTGCCCTTGCTTCAACTGCTATGGTACAACAGGATATTGCCTGCTGTGGATATTATGAGCCAAACTGTGCTGTACAGTCTACAAGGCCTTGCTGATTGTTGCTTACATGCTTTATAGTAGCTAGAATAGCTGAGCCCAATTGCTTGCTAGCTACCTCTGTGTATTAGGTCATAGTTTGAGATACAACTAGAGAAATTATGTATTTCGTATATTTAACATGGGTACCTGGCCCTTGGCTTCTGTGATGGGAAAGTAATCTAGCTATGACCCCCACCTTGTATTTCCTCCCCCCTCCCCTCCTTTTGGAATTCAAATTAGAGACCTAAAGCTTGGATGCGAGGAAGAGAGTGATGTGTGTGTGTTTGACAGCTCATCCTTATCAGACAAGGCTGAAGGCAGGAGGAGCACAGCAGAACATCAAACAATTTCCCTTATCAGGCTGGGGGTACAGGAGACAAGGGTTGTAAAGATGAGTCAACTGTGAAATCAAAGAAAGAGGAGTGAAGAACTGAGCAACACTTCTGAGACAAGGACCCCAGAGGTGGCATAATTGCCTTCCAGTAAATGATGTAAAGAGGATGACACCAAAGATCATCAAAGGCTGAGAAGAGTATAAGAACTCGTGGGCAGAAGGACAGAGGGCCAAGACCAAACCCAGAGAGGTGCTTCTCATTCCCTCTCCAACACTGTAGAGCGCTCCATATCTTCACTCCCTATTTCTTTGCTCCTCAGAAACTCTACTGGTTGGGAAAGCTGTGGGCTGGCCACCCACCAGCCCTTTTCTGCTCTTTAGTAAACAACTCTCTCTCTCTCTCTCTCATATATATATATATCCTTCTTTCCCTTCTTCCCCTTTCCTCTCCCTTAGAGAATTTGGTCTGTAAGCTAAGCAGTATTACGTATTCCCTGCTTGCGAGGACCCAGTTTTGCTGTAACCACTTGAAACTACTTCCTAAGCAGTGTTCCCGCTAAGGTGTGTGCTCGTGCGCCCACTCAAGTTTTTTGTTTAAATGTCCGCTCAGTTAATCTTACATCCCTGGCCTAGTTCACTGAGTCTCCTTAAGTAACTATAGGCAAAGGTTCCCTAGTGTAGGAAAGAACCACTTTGGTTCACAATACATACAAGAATCACTGCACTTGTGCAAGGACCCCTTGCATGAGTAAACACTCCTCCTGTTCACAAATAAGCATATGATGGATGATGCCCACTGAATGTTCATTTTAACTGAAAAATTGCAACCACTTCTAAGCCATTTTAAAGGAGTCTTAACACACATTATTGTAGGAAACATTAGAATCACATTTGTGAATTGAAGTTTTTTTTTTTTTAAAGGAAATCAAGTTTTTTAAAAAAACACCAAGAACCTTAACAACAAATATTCACATAATTCATAAATTATGTGGATCTGAGTCTAGTACAATCAACTGCAACTTTTAATAGGATTACCCTTCATTGGAAAACGCTGGAAGTTTCACCCCATTCAGCACCACCCTCTTCTGACAAACACTGAACACAAATAC
Organism: Hemicordylus capensis; assembly: GCF_027244095.1. Taxonomy (NCBI): domain Eukaryota; kingdom Metazoa; phylum Chordata; class Lepidosauria; order Squamata; family Cordylidae; genus Hemicordylus; species Hemicordylus capensis. The sequence continues at coordinate 90,786,902 of NC_069659.1, read as the reverse complement.
ACCTACGGACATGGCCACTGGGTACTTGGGCAGGGGGACCTAGCTAGTGGGTGTTCTCCATAGAAGGGACAAGAGCTGGTAAATCGTAAATTTTGCTGGGTCTTGTAAACCTGAGTAACAGTGTTTGGTGAGGATTTTTAATGATTTTGAAGGAGTTTCAGCTATTTTGGAGGATTCAGAGGCTCGATCTGCTCATTCCTCTTGGTGACCCTTGCTGAAGTTACTGTCCCTTGCCAATTTAAAATGCCTTTGAGTTATTTTGGGGGGCTCAAAGCATGTCCAGAGGGTCGATCTGCTCATTCTTCTTGGTGATATTACAAGATTTTTAGCAATTTTTTTGGTTTTTTTCCCCTTTACTTTTAGGTCTTTTTGCTGTCATGGTTCCCCCAACTCTCTGTTTCTCATAGACTTTAATGTCCTGCCAACAGCGCAGTTTTGCCAGAACAGAACCCTAGTGGTTGGCAAGGGATGGCTGTATTTCTAAATTTTAACTAATCTTTTAACTTTGCTGAATAGTAGCAACTCCTTAATCTGTCTCCCTCTCCGACTGCCACTAACACAGCACTCTTTTCACTCAAATTCAGTCAGTCCTACTCTTCTTGAGAGTTTGCCACCACCTGTGTCTCCTTTAGCCTTTCCAGGTTAAAGCTGAAGGACTGTATGCCCTGGACTTCAGAGTTCCCCTCACATTCCCAGGGTTAGATTGGTTGTCTAGCTCTGAATAGCAATGCTGGGGTTTCATGTAGAAGAATCTCTGACTCAAGTTACGGGGGTGCACATCAAGGCCACGAAGAAAAACCCATGACTGATGTGAGGTTGCACTGGTATTGAGTCCTCATAGAGTAAATGTATGTGCACAATACAGCATTACACTTTGATTTTTGTTTCACATCTGAACTAGTAAGAAGGGCCTAAACAGTAAGAGTTTCACAAGTGACATCATCACACAAAGGATGGCAAGACCTGCTACTCAAACTGATGCTCAGTTCCTGATCCGACAGTGGAGAGGGATGAGACAAAATAGTCCATGGTTTAATTACATTATATTTGGCCTTCTTTTTCATTCAATCTGTAATAGCCCACAGCAATAAAGGATACAGCCAAAAATTTTGGCCTGTAAACATCACTTTCTATATAGGCAAGGCTTTTAGAAACCAGTTGTGTTTGCACCTTCTGTCCTCTTATAATGATCTGCATTCTTGGCTTCAAATACAAAATACTGCAATAAGCCTGAAAAGCAAATGGAAGTCCATGGTCACTTCGTCATAGACTGCAAGCTAAAGAAAATCTAAACAGTTTAATAATAGAATACATTATTGTCACAGTTAATGACACAACTTACATCTAGAAAGCACTGTAACATTGCAATAGAAAATACATGAATAGTATACATACCCGTAATGAATAATCACTTTCAGGAATAACCTGGTCTTGTCTCTCTTGCTTTTTATATCCTCTTTTCCCTGTTACTTCATCTAAATCTGCAGGAATCCTAATATCATATTTATCTGTATCAAAATCAAATTCAGTTTGTTCATTTTTCTCTCTGTAGAAAGAAATTAAAGGTGAATTTAAACTTGCATTACCACATCAAAAATAGGTAGTGGTTCTCAGTAGTTTTGCTCTTGGTGAAGTATTATTAAACACTTCTGTACAAATACATAGAATATACAAGCATTCCATCTTGAAAGTTTAACCAACTGCAACTACTACTTCTTGAACAACAACTTTCAGTGAAACACACACTGAACTTTGTCCTGGGGTTGTATCCAGAATTTTACCACAGCAGTCAGATTTTGTCATGGAGAAGCTCGCCTTCTGACTAGGTGTGAATAGCTAAAGGCCACCTGGATCAGTTTTGCATACCTGGCTTTACCAAGATAACACATAATTTTTCTAGCCATTTGAAATCTGGGATAACTTTCCTTGGGCTGATGGCAAGTAAAGAATCTTAGGATTAATGCCAGGTTGTGTGGGGATGAACTGGAGCAAAGTTCTGTGGTGGACTCTCTGATAAAACATGGTATATGCACACTGCCCCCGAAATAGTGCCTAGGAATGCTAACCAGGCAGTGGACAGAGGATCTTCCTTCACACAGCAGAAGCACTGAAGGAGGAGAGTCCGCTGCTTCCCATAGCCACCTAAGTCCCATTCAGCCCTGGCATGCCAGATGATGGCGGGCAGCAGTAGATGCTTCTTTCAGCATCAGTACCATTTTAATTCTGAGATGGAGCACAGAAAATCTAAAATGGCACCACTGCTGAGATAATTATCTGCTCTTCCCACCATTACCCAGTAAGCCAGGGCCCAATGGAAAGGCTTACTGGGCAGCAGTGGGAAACAGCACCAGACATTCAACTCAGGGACTTCAAGGGTTGACTGGGTGGGTCGTTGGTCAACCCCTGAAGCTGCCCTTGATTTTATAGTACTTTTCTTCTGTATATATCTAACTCAGAGTCTGGCTTAGAAAAGTAGCTAACCTGCTAGACTTTATGCTTGTTTTCTTATCTGTCGGAGTATTTTTATTCTATCTTCCTTTAATGAATAATCTTTTTGGTTAAATATTCTTGCATTTTCCTTGAGTTTACTGCAGGCCACGCTGGCTAGTGTGTCTCATACTACTTGAGAGACATGCCCTCTGCTATAATATAGCATCTTAGGAGTGGACTGGAAAAATGGAAAGCCTGGCATTAAGTGGATATACACTGCAGATCTCACCAGTATTAGATACTCCTGGATATAAATATGTGGTTCAAGTGCTGACAACTATCTCAGATTAATCATTAACTCACCGTTATTCAGCCTTTCCTCTTTTACAATGTAACATGAACCAGAGACTGAGATGGAAGAGAACTTGCTCACACCATGACAAAATTTATTATTAAATTTCTATACCACTTTTCATTAAAACAATCTCAAGGCAGTTCACACAAAAGTTAACACAAAACTACAAAAGTTACACAATTAAAATATTAGCTAGAATATAAAATATAAAAATACAGATCTGATCAGATCAAAGGTCATATGCCAGATCTGATCAGATCAAATTCCAAATACTTTGGAATGCTCTCCCAGTGGCCATTCGTTCCTCGGACTCCATTACAGGTGTTTTTTTTTTTGTTTTTTTTTAAGAAAACTTGTTAAATCTTAGCTTTTTATCCAGGCCTTTACATGATTGTTTCTATTGCTGCTTCTGTGTGCTTTATCTGTGTATAGTTTTTATGTTTGTATTTTATATATTTTAAATCAGATTTATTTCATATTTTTAGCTTAATATTTTTAATTGTTCATTTTATTGTATTTTTAAAAAAACTTTTGTAAACCGCCTTGGGATTGTTTTTAATGAAAGACGGTATATAACTTTAACAATCAATCAATCAATCAATAAATGTGAGGAAAACTAATTCCTTCTGGTGAAAGAACTGGTGCAAGCTCTCCAGGTTATACAGCTAGTGTATCAGTTTCCAGCTACAAATAAGAGCAAGGTTATTTATTTATACAAATTCCTTCAGTTGTGACCATCCTGAGAAAGCCAGTGGCAGTGCAGCAGGAAGATGCTTCTGGATTGCAAAAGGTTTTCGGAGCATGGAGTGTGCAGGGTGGGGCTATTTCTGACGATCTCTGCTTCCCCTGGAAAAGCCCTACATCCTCCAAAAATAGGTCACACAGCCCTCGGGGACATGTTTTTGGAGAGTGCAGGGCATTTCTGGGGGAAACAAAGATTGGCTAAAATTGCTCCTTCCCACATGCTCCATGTTGAGCAGCCAAGAAAGCTTTCTGCTTTGTGGACATGACTTCCTGGTGTGCTGGTGCTGCCTTAGTCAGGATGTCAGCCACTAAAAAGAACAGTGAAGTAGGTAATGAAATGAGCAGTGAAATTCTGTAATGTCAGTCACCTGTAACGAAATTCTGAAATGACAGTGGTCTGAGGCAACACTTTCTCAGGTTCCCTAGAATTTGTGTAAGCACATTTCTGTGTTCAGAATGTACTTGTATTTTGGGAAAGTGTAATGTGAGAAATGTCCCTTTTCATCTTGTAATCATAAATTTCATGTCAAAGGCACATATTTTAGAAGACTGAGTGAAGTTCCTCTCAGGAGAGAGATCTAGGTCTTGTTCCACATTAACTTTTGAATGGCGAAACTAGGCATGAAGTTCAAAGAGCCCTGAGCCACTTTTTGGAAGCGCAGTATAGAAATTAAATAAATAAATACATACATACATACATACGGTGATTTGTGCATTCATGTCAAATTCTCACACACTAAAGCAATATTACTTACACTCAGATTAACAGTGTTTATCTCACCTTCGAAGATTCCAAATGATGATCCTTGTCCCTTTTTTCCCTATTATGGCATCGAGCTCTGCAAGCAACTCCTCTTCTGTAGGAAACAAGGAATGTTCCAGGATTGCACTCAAGCTGGCTGCCGATTCCTTTGGATTCATAATTTGTCGTAGGTGGTATTAAGGACTTAATGCACTGCAATTTTTTTTTAAAAAAAAATTCAGCCAGCTTTGGCCTCTTCTACTTGAACCCTTCCTGAATAAGGGTAGAAACTGATGACCACGTACTACATGGCCAACATCTTGAAACTCTCCCTTTACAGCTTTAATCATTTTGACAGCTAGTAATCTTTCAGCTATGGCCATGTAGTGACTCTAGCACAACCATACTCCTGAAGCCATCTAGAAATCTAGGAAAGAAACAGCATAGCAATGCTTGGCTCACCACTAGATGGGATCCTACAAAGATTCCTCAGCTCTCTGAAAGGTTAATCTTACCACAGGAGAATATTGAAAAAGTTGACCTTGTGATGAGCAGTGGGGTTTCTACTATACAGCATGTAATCATCTGGCTTCTCCCCTCCAAGAAATGTGCCCATCTGCTGCCATTCCACTGCAGCCAATCAGGCCACCTCCATCAGTGCTGCTAATGGTAAAAGTTATGTACTACTCATTTTTATCAGTACTGTAACCTGCTTTGGGGACACAGGTTGAAAAGCAGGATAAAAACCTAAACAAATGATTACATCCAACAAACCTATTGTCCATTTATTCATTTTCAAGTTGTATGTTCCTATCACATCACTCTGCTGGGTCAACCGAGAAATAATTTTCAGGCCCTTTTCAGAAACTCAAATTTCTGCTCTTCTCTTTCGCCTCTTAGCTGTCTGTCAACTAGAGAGGTGATGACACCAGTGGTGTGTATGTGTCACAAGTGCATTGTTCTTTGTGGGGGGAAGGGAGGATGAAGTAACCAATTAGAGGCTACAACTTTACAGTTTGGACAAGGTCTCAAAATTCAGTTGAAATACCTGTATACATCTACTGCCTAAAAATGCAGATAGTAAGGGGCCATCTAGAGAAACTATTACCCCACTCTGATATGTACAGATCTGACCTTTCATTTTGCTTGGAAAACAACAAAAAGGATATGTTTCTTGTTGAATGATATTATGGGAACAATGACATGTTCTGCCTTTATAGCTTCCAAGTAGGTCTGTGACAAGAGGCCCACACTCATAACATCTCCATTCTTTGTGAAAACAATTGCATCTTTCCCGAGGCGCATAGATCCCGATTTAAAACCATTTCCATACAATCCAACTGGAACGCGGCCATTCAACGTAACTTTTTCACTGAAGCCAAAGCTGAAACATGGATTTGGAAAGATAACGTTAAAGAAAAAAATGGCAACCCACATTGTGTCATATCGCTTCATAGATTGAAAGAGCAACTTTAAAATCAGCATATACAGCTGAGTTACAGTATGCTGGCTGTTCCTCCAAGAGAGTTTTAAAAATAAAATTAAAAAATAAGTACCATGCAATTTTATAGCCAACTATCAATGCATGGAGAAATAACATAGTGGAAATCCATGCTGTTAAAAATGATATCTCAGTCTGTACTTTATTAGTGCTGCAGGGCTTTTATGGTGAGCCCTTTCCCTCTTCAATTTATGCTCTTCATAAACATTAATCTTCATTTGAGACGCTCTCTGAAATTTTTATCAGGGAAGACTTTGGAGAACTGGAAGAGACTCAGCCACATAGTAATAAGAAGTTAATTTACAGGTTTTAAAATAGTAAAATTAGGTTTAATACTGTACCTGAGTGTCACCTGCGATCATGGCAACAAGGGCAGAATCACTGGCTCACAGTGTTCATGCTCCTAAACATAGACTATTTAGTAGGGGTGTGCAATTTGATTCAACCTCGAATTGATTCATGTCGAATTGGGATGATTAGCAGATTTGACCCTGAATTGAATTGCCCTAAAAAAGTTGCCCCCGATTTGACCCTGATCAATCTGGATGATTCGAATGCTATTTTGAGGCCTGTTTTGCTGGAAGAGCTGTTCTACCATTGGAGTCTGCAGTAGATCAGCCCTCTGCTCCAGACCTAGTGCGTCTGCCCATCTCGGAGGACTGGTCTACCCAGTTGGTAGACCAGCTGTCCTCAGGAAAAAAGCACCATTTTGAGGCCTGTTTTCCCAGCAAAATGGGCCTCAAAATGGTGCTTGAATCACCCAAACTGATTTGGGCAATTTGAGGATGATTTGTCAAGGCGGTTAGCCAAGCCAGCTGTTTTCAATGAACCAATTCGAGGGCTTTGTGATTCAATCTTGAATTGAAGAGCATAATTTGTTTCGTGTACACACCTACTATTTAGTGTAGCCCAAAGGCTACATATAGCCACCTAATGGTACAGCAGGGAAATTACTTGCCTAGGGAGCAAGAGGCTGCTGGTTCGAATCCTTGCTGGTATGTTTTCCAGACTACTGGAAACACCTACTTTGGGCAGCAGTAATATAGGAAGATGCTGAAAGACATCATCTCATAGTGTGCAGCAGATGGGAATGGTAAACCCCTCCTGTATTCTATCAGAGACAACCACAGGGCTCTGTGGTCACCTGGCGTTGACACCGACTCGACAGAACACTTTACCATTAAAGGCTACACATACATAGAGTAATTCAATCCCTTTCAAAGGATCCATCAACTATCTTTTCCATTTGAGCAGGGCCGATATATGCATGTAGGCCTCACTTGATATTAAACTATCTATGCATGGTGCGGATAGGAAAATTGCATGCCAAAGACTTGTCCCATTGCTGCACTTAAAGAACCCACATAACAATGCTAACTCTCAAAGTGAGACAACTGGCTTGGATCCAAGTGCTTTCTCACCCACTTCCTGCTACAATCCCTTGTGCCCCCTGAAAAGTTACTCTTGAAGATTATGGGATCCTCTGGAACAGCATGCACAGGGGCTGCAACTGGGAGGGACAAGGAATTAGCAGTTACCCTCTTGTATGAGCAAGAGACACTTCCGCTCGCACACAAAACTCGTGAGAGAGAGTGTGTGTGAGAGAGTAAAGGTGAGGGTGAGAGAGAGGGGGGATCATACAGAACAGCTGGTATTAGTTGTTTTGTCTCTGGTTCCCAGACTTGATTATATAGACATACCTGCCTGCATTACAAATGCTGTTATGGATAATTTATCTATCAAATTTGGATACTGCCCCAAACCTTCGTCTCTGGGCAGTTTATAGTGCCATAAAACAGGTTAAAACACAGGAAATAAAAACTTTAAAACAATTTAAAACCGGAGTCAGATCAAAAAGCTTGGGTGACGAGATAAGTCTTCAAGTGCTTTTTAATAGTTGTCAGAGATGGGGAGTCTCATGTTTCAGTAGGGAGTACATTCCCCAGCCTTGGGGCAGCAACAGAGAAGGCCCATTCCCATGTGGCCACCAGACCCGCCAGTGGCAACTGCAGACGAACCTCTCCAGATGATCTCAATGGGTAATGCAGCTCGTCATTCATTCATTCAATTTCTATACCGCCCTTCCAAAAATGGCTCAAGGTGGTTTACATGGAAAAACAACAAACAAATAAGATGGAACCCTGTCCCCAAAGGGCTCACAATCTAAAAAGAAACGTAAGATAGACACCAGCAACAGTCACTGGAGGTACTGGGCTGGGGGTGGACAGGGCCAGTTACTCTCCCCCTGCTAAATAAAGAGAATCACCATGTTAAAAGCTGCCTCTCTGCCAAGTTAGCAGGGGTAGACAATAATGAAAACAACATTCTCTTAAATATCCAGGGCCTAAGCTGTTTAGGGCTTTATAGGTTATAACCAGCACTTTGTATTTTCCTCAGAAACTTATCAGCAACCAGTATAGCTCTTTCAACACAGGAGCAATGTGGTCTCTCTGAGATGACCCAGAGACCAACCTGGCTGCTGCATTAAGAACATAAGAACAGTCCTGCTGAATCAGGCCCAAGGACCATCTAGTCCAGCATCCTGTTTCACACAGTGGCCCACCAGATGCCGCTGGAAGTCACAGGCAGGAGTTGAGAGCATGCCCTCTCTCCTGCTTTTACTCCGAGGCATCCTGCCTTTGAGGCTGGAGGAGGCCTATAGCCCTCCGACTAGTAACCGTTGATAGACCTCTCCTCCATGAAGTATCCCAAACCCTTCTTAAAGCCATCCAGGTTGTTGGCTGTCACCACATATTGTGGCAGAGTATTCCACAAGTTGATTAGGCGTTGTGTGAAAAAGTACTTCCGTTTGTTGGTCCTAGATTTCCCAGCAATCTATTTCAGAAGAATTTCTCTCTATCCACTTTCTCCACACCATGCATGATTTTATAGACCTCTATCATGTCTCCCCGCAGTCGTCTTTTTTCTAAAGTAAAAAGCCCCAGGAGTTGTAACCTTGCCTCATAAGAAAGGTGCTCTAGGCCCATGATCATCTTGGTTGCCCTCTTCTGCACCTTTTCCAGTTCTACAATGTCCTTTTTTAGATGTGGTGACCAGAACTGTACACAGTACTCCAAGTGTGGTCACACCATCATTTTGTAGAAGGGCATTATAATTTTAGCCGTTTTATTTTCAATCCCCTTCCTATGATCCCTAGCATGGAATTGGCCTTTTTCACAGCTGCCGCACACTGATTAGACACTTTCAGCAAACTGTCCACCATAACCCCAAGATCCCTCTCCTGGTCAGTCACCAACAGCTCAGATCCCATCAGCGTATACTTGAAGTTGGGGTTTTTGGTCCCAATGTGCATCACCTTAAACTTGCTAACATTGAACCGCATTTGCCACTTTGTCGCCCACTCACCCAGTTTGGAGAGATCCTTTTGGAGCTCCTCACAATCAGTTTTGGATTTCACTACCCAAAAGTTTGGTATCATCTGCAAATTTGGCCACCTCACTGCTTACCCCTGCTTCTAGATCATTTATGAATAAGTTTAAAAGCACCGGTCCCAGTACAGATCCCTGGGGGACCCCACTTCTTACTTCCCTCCATTGTGAAAACTCTCCATTTATCCCTACCCTCTGTTTCCTATCTTTCAAACAGTTAACAATCCACACATGTACTTGTCCCCTTATCCCATGACCCCTATGTTTCGTCAGGTGTTTTTGATGAGGAACTCTGTCAAAAGCTTTTTGGAAGTCCAGGTATACTATGTCAACTGGATCACCTTGATCCACACACTTGTTGGCACTCTCAAAGAAGTCCAAAAGGTTGGTGAGGCAAGATTTACCTTTGCGGAAGCCATGCTGGCTGACTCCCAGCAGGGCCTGTTCTTCTAGGTGCTTTACAATTTTATCCTTGAGGATGCTTTCCATCAATTTGCCTGGAACAGACGTTAGGCTAACCGGCCTGTAATTTCCCGGATCACCCTTGGATCTCTTTTTGAAAATTGGTGTTACATTTGCTACTCTTCAATCCTCTGGTACAAAGCCCGATTGCAGGGATAAGTTATATATTTTAGCAAGGAGGTTGGCAATTTCACATTTGAGTTCTTTGACGACTTTTGGATGGATGCCATCCGGCCCTGGTGATTTGTTAGTTTTTAGTTTTTCCAGACAGTTTAGAACATCATCTCTTGTCACTTCTATCTGACTCAGCTCTCTAGCCTCCATCCTTGAAAACCCTGGTTCAGGAACAGGTATATGCTCAGTATCCTCTGCCGTGAAGACGGATGCAAAGAACTCATTTAGCTTCTCTGCAACCTCCATATCCTCCTTAATAATCCCTTTCACTCCCTCATTGTCAAATGGTTCAACCGCCTCCCTGGCAGGTTTCCTGCTTCTGATGTATTTTTAAAAGTTTGTTATTCCCTTTGATACTTTTGGCTAAATATTATGTACCAACTGTAGTTTCCAGACTACTTACAAAGACAGCCCCACATACAGCGCATTGCAGAAGTCAAGTCTGAATGTTACCAGCATATGTACCCCTGCTAACTTGGCAGAGAGGCACCTTTTAACGTGTTGATTCTCTTTATTTTGCAGGGAGAGAATAACTGGCCCTATCCACCCCCAGCACAGTACCTCCAGTGACTGTTGCTGGTGTCTATCTTGTGTTTCTTTTTAGATTGTGAGCCCTTTGGGAACAGGGATTCATCTTATTTATTTATTATTTCTCTGTGTAAACCACCCTGAGCCATTTTTGGAAGGGCGAATAAAAATTGAATAAAAAATAAATACGTACCACTGTTCTAAGGTTGTTTATCTCAAGAAATGGACGCAGCTGGTGTAGTGATAGAAAGCACCTCTGGCCACCACCTCAGCCTGAGATAACAGGGCGAGATGTGGATCCAGAAGCACTCCCAGACTGTGTACCTGTTCCTTTTCAATATAGATCAATATAGTCTCTGATCATAATCTCTCCTACTTAAAGGGAAACACAATCAATATTTCTCCACAGCACCAGCTCCAAGTTCATAAACACCCTCTTTTTTCATACTATAAGCTTTTATCGGATGTACAATCAAAAAATGATTAGATAAAATTTTACTCACCTCAACATCTTATGTAACTTGTCTGCATTCATACCATTTCCATTGTCCATAAATACCAAACATGTGTTCTCATTTATAATTGTTTTGTCAATCCACATCTGTTTTGCATTTACATCTGGATCATAAGCATTGTCTAAGAATAAATAGTGCAAACTTATTAGTTATTCTGAATCACTAACACAACCCAGCAATACTGACCACTTAATAACCAATATATAAAGCAGAGAAACAGTGTTGTGACCAACTTTTTCATCATTTCAGATACTGTATTTACCTGAATCCCAAGACTAGATTCTTTCTAAGTTCTTTGATGTTAGAAATCAGGGGGTCATCTTGAATTCAGAGTCCTCTTCCTTTTGGGTAAATTTTACTTACTTTAGGCAAGTATAACCTGTATTTAATCTCTATTTTTAAGGGGCTCGTCTTACATTCAGAGTCTTGTATTCAGATGAATATGGGTAACGAAAATTTATCATAAACTACCACATCAACTACAAGGCAACCAAGGGAGTATTTTAAAACCTATTATTTACCATATATATTTACCATGTCTACTCTTGATGAAGCTTACTTCTCTCTCTGCACATGCTTTCTTTTATCAAGCCATTTCTCCCAATCCTCTTTCCCTTTATGCCTTGCTTTCCCTGTTTTGCTTTCTCTACCCTGGTTTTCTTCGACCATCATCATTTTGCCCTATACAGTACTGTTAACAGTTGCACAGAAGGGAAAACTTCTCAAGGTTCAGAGTTTCCCCTTCTCAATGCTGTAGTGATGGGTAAAGCTGCACCTGGTGACATATCCTTTCTGTATGATAATTCTTTAGAAGTATTCAAGATCTTTCAGGGGCAACAGCATTTTGAATGAAACAAAGGGGGCTTGAATATAACTGCTCTAATTCAACTATCTTAAATAAGCCTCTGCAGGAGGTTGTCAGGATATTCAGAATACAGTGGCCCCAATATGCATATGGCACCCTGCTCTGGATTCTAAGATCCCAAGGATCGAGCCTGTGGATCCTTCCCTGATAAAACTGGGCAAAGAGGCACTTTAAAGAAGTGTTGGCTCTCATATTTAGCAAGGTTGGAGCAACTGGCCCAGTTTATGGACTACTAAGGAAGTGCCCATTTGGTACTAAGGTTTTGTTCCTTTGAATTCCTGCTGTTCTTGTTTGGTTTTTAGCATTAGAAATTAAATGTTAGACCTGTTGGATTGTTTTATAGTTTATTTTGTTTTTGTACAGCCTTGAGTGACTTTTGGTAGAAAGAGCATTGGTCACTCACTGTGAAGGCTTATTCTTGCTGCCGGTGTTGAGGACATCTCACATGGGTTATCCTTCCCAGCATGATCCAATGCAGGACATCACCAATTTTTAAACTGTAAGCCTTTAAAGGACCCAGAAGGATAACCCCTCCCAGTTTAGTTAGAACAGCCAAGCCTCTAGAAGGTAGAGAATGTATAAGACAATGCAGGTTAGTTGTTAGGGTAGGTATAGATCAGATATTGAGGAAAGAGCCCAGTAGTTGAGGGTGCCCAGGGTGGGTTGAGATGTCCTCAACATCGGCAGCAAGAAGCAGCCTTCACACTGAGTGACTAATGCTCCTTTCTCAGCTGCCGGGTGAGGATCTCTCATGTGGGACATACCACAGCTAAAATACCCTGGGAGGACGGGCGCTGCCAGCTACTGGTGACGAAGAACGTCTTGCAAAACACACTTGCCAAAGGCTGCCCTCTGCAGAGCTCCAAAGGTCTAGCTTGTGGTGTCTGGTAAAGGTAGTAGGATCAGACCATGTTGCTGCTCTGCATATGTCCTCAATGGGGGCATTGAAGGAGAATGCTGCTGGGGCTGCCACTGAGTAGGTGGAGTGAGCCATTAACCTCAGCAAGGTAGGCGAGTGTTGCACCTCATATGCCAAGGCAATACAGGCTTTTATCCATCTGGCAAGGGTAGCTGAAGATCCAGGTTGTCCCACTGTGGATGGTAAGAAGGAAACAAAGAGGGCTTCCGAGGCCCTGAATGGTAATGTCCATAGTGGTAGGCCTTCAGGCAGCGGCAGACGTCCAGTTTGTGCCATTCCTTCTCTCGAGGGTGGGAGGGGTTTGGGCAGAAGGAGGAATGAACTAGGTTCCAGGATCTATGGAAGACTGAAGCCACCTTTGGTTGGCATGAGGGATCAGGTATCAGTGTCACCATATCCGAGGAGAATATGCAGAGCCTGTTGCTGGTGGATAGCGCCCTGAGCTCTGACATGCGCCTAGAGGAGGTGATGGGTACTAGGAATGCTGTCTTCATGGAGAATATCCACAGCGAGATAAGAGTGTAGCAGCTGGAATGGGGGAGCGTGGAAGACCCTAAGGACCTTGTGCAGGTCCCAGGTAGGGAATCTGTGCACCACTGGTGGTGATATAAGCATCACTCCCTGCAGGAACTGTTTCAAGTGAGGGTGAGACAATATGCTCTTCCCCTTCGTCAGCATAGTTTCCAGTGCTGCTGTGTGGCACTTATGGTATTTGCCCGTGGGCCTTTGTCCAGCCTGTCCTGAAGGAAGGCCAATAGTTCCGGGAGGCTGCAGTCTGTGGGTATGAGCTTGCGTTGCCTGCACCAGCGCAGGAATACACGCCAGGTGAACTGGTAAATTCTGTTTGTAAAAGGTCATCTGGATGCCAGCAGGGTGGCCAGGACTCTCTTGTCGTAACCTAAGTGGCCTAGCAGGCTGCGCTCAGTCGCCAGGCAGCAAGCCTGAACTAAGTTGGGTCGTGGTGCAGTATAGCCCTTGGCTGAGTAGATAGTTTCTTGCCAGGAGGAACCATGAATCATCCACCGCTAGATGTAGGATCTCCGGGAACCACGGGCAGCGTGGCCAATTGGGTGTGACCAGGATCACCTGTGCCTCCAAGCAACCGGACCCAGCATAGGAACCTGGCGAGTAGTGGTACTGGTGGAAATGCGTACAGGAGATCTCGGGGCCACGGGCTGGACATGGCATCCACTGCCTCCGCTTGCGGACAGGGGAAGTGTGCAAAGAAGCATGTAAGTTGAGAGTTGTGTTGAGATGCTAAGAGGTCTAGCTCCGACCATCCCAGGGCCTCTGTGATGAGCCTGAAGACCTCGGGGTTGAGCCTCTACTCCACTGGATGGAGTTCCTGGCGGTTCAGTCAGTCCACTTGTGTGTTCATTGCACCGCTGACATGGTGAGCTATGATGGAGGTGAGGTGTCTCTCCATCCACTGCAACAGGAGGACTACTTCTTCATGTAGTGAGCGGGATCTGGTACCTCCTTGGCGGTTTACATGTGCCTTGGTGGTCATGTTGTCCGTTCTAACGAGCACATCCTTGGAGTCGACCAGTTGGGTGAAGGCCTTGAGTGCTAGCCGGATGACCCTCAACTCTAGTCAGTTCACGCCTTGGCATTTCTCCTGAAGCATTCACGTGCCCTGGGCTGAGCATGAGAAGCAGTGTGCCCCCCATCTGTGGGAACTGGCGTCTGTCATCACTATTACTTGTGGGGGGGGGGTCCAGGAAGGGCTTTCCTCGACTGATGGCTGTCATGTTAATCCACCAGCGCAGGGATTTCTTGACCGGGGTGAACAGCAGGATTGTTGTTTGGCATCTCAGTGCAATCTCTTGCTGGTGTGGTAGGAGGAACCACTGTAGTGGTCTGAGGTGGAAACATGCCCATGGCACCGCCTCCATGGTGGAAACCATTAGTCCCAGAAGTTTTGCTAATGCCATGATGTGCACTCTGCTGGAGATCATTATGTTGCGAATGAGGTATAGAATCTTGGTCCTTCTTTCGCTGGGGAAAAATAGCTTGTCTCGTATGGTGTCTATAATTACTCCCAGGTGCTGGATCTGTGTGGAGGGTGTCAGCTGACTCTTGGCTTAGTTTACTAAGAACCCGTGTGAAGACAGAGTCTCGAGCGTGGCGGATACATCTTGGGCGGCTGCGCCTCTGGACTGTACGAGGATGTCGTCGAGATAAGCAAGTAGCCTGACCCCAGAGCCTGGAGGTGGGCCACTAGTGGAGCCATCACCTTGGTGAATATCCTCGGTGCCGATGACAGCGCCTAGTATTGGTAATGGCGTCCCTGGTAAAAGAAGTGCAGCAGACGCCGGGAATCTGGATGTATTGGGATGAGAAGGTATGCCTCTGTGAGGTCGATGGAAGCCAGTAGATCCCTGTGGTGCAGGTTTTCTGCTATGGAGCGCAGTGTTTCCATTCTGAACCTCCTGTGCTTGACCCAATTGTTCAGGTACTTGAGGTCCAGGACTGGCCAGGATGTTCCGTCTTTTTGGGGCACGGTAAACAAGATCGAGTAAATACCTTGACAGTGCTGCTGCATGGGAACCGGTTCTACTGCATTGATGCTGAGGAGGTGCTCTACTGCTTGTATTAGAGCTGTGTGTTTCTGGCGCGATTTTGACCTCGGCATTGGCATGAAGTGGTGTTGGGGGTTTGACATTAATTCTATCCTGCATCCGTTCCTGATCGTGTCAAGGACCCATTTGTCAGGTTATGGAGGTCTCCCAGGCATGATAGAGCTGAGTTAGCCAACCTCCCACCTGACCCAAATCAGAAGGCCTGGCATGACTTGTTTTGCTGGCCAAATTGCTGCTTTGGTGGGTTAGGTCTGGTGTTGAAGCACTGCCTATTCCATCCAGTGTGCTGTTGCCTGGGGTCTCTTTCAGTGGGGCGGTAGCCTGGACGAAAGGGCCAAAGGGGTTGACTGAACCTCCTGCTTGGGCGCTTGTCCTCCTTGCGTGTGGCAGATGGAAGTGCCTTCTTCTTGTCCCTAGTCTCCACCAGAATGTCCTTTAAGGCCTCGTCACCAAATAGTTTGGTGGCAGAAAAAGGGAACTGCTGACAAGTTGGTTCAAGATGTGGAGTCAACATGCCAGTGTTTTAGCTATAGCGCGTGCCTAGCTACCACGTTAGCCGTGGTGCTGGCCTCAAAACGCACCGCATCTAGTGTTGTATCTGCTATGAATGCCTGTGCCTTTTGAATTTTTAAGAGGATTTGCTTCTGCCAGTAGAGGTCCAGCTTTGGGGATTGTAATAGCTCATCCATCCAGAGTAGAGCAGCCCTGGACAGGATGGAGGCTACGATGGAGGCCCTTATGAAGAGGGAGAGACATTCATAATTTTTCTTTAGTTGAGATTCCAATTTCTTTTCAGTGGGGTCCTTAAGGACCGACTCCTCACCCTTAGGTAGCACGGCTCCCAACGTGAGAGCAGCCACATGAACGTCCACTGGAGGCACTTGGAATAGGGCGGTTGCTGAGGGGATGAAGCCATAATGTACTGGCCAGTATGGTGGTCTTTTTCAGCACAGCTGGGGCCTGCCACTCCTGACGCAGAACCTCTGTGAAGGACTCCAGTAAAGGAAACAGAGGGTCTGCAGGTGGCGTGGTAGGAAGCACCAATGACTCCCTGGAAGGGGTAGTATGGTCTTTCAGGCCTTCAACCGTGAGACCGAGGGTTTGGAGGGCTCTCATGAATAGGTATGAAAAATCCTCAGGGGGAAACCATCTGCATGAATGTGGCGCCTGCTCTATCTGGTGGCCATCCGAGCATTCTCCCTCCTCTTTCAAATCCGCTTCAGGATATGGCTCAGTGGGTAGAACCGTGGACAATCCAGGCTTGGTGGGCTCCTCTATGGGGGTTTCCTGGTCTTGGGGAGACATGGATTCTATGGGCCTGCTGGGGTGGGGGTCGGGTGACTCATATTCGGAAATATTCGAGTGGGGGGTGGGGTGGTGCCTGGGTGCTTTCCTGTATTTCTTATGGAGCCTTTGTGGCTACAGTGGCGTTGGCCCCTATGGCCCTTCCTCCTCCTTTTAAGTGGGGACTCTGCAGAGTCTGTTGAGAGGTCTGAGGGGGAGGAATGATCCGCTCTGCGCCTTACCCTTTTTTTGTGAGGCTTGGGAAGGGGGAGGCTGCCCATAGTTTGCTGGAGCATACCAGCGAACCAGTCCATCCATGCCTGTGTGCCCAGCATAGTGCAGGGGCGTTTGGGGCATTTGGTGCAGGGATGGAAGGATCTAGGGGGAGGGTTTCCGTGGGTAACGCAGGTTTTCCCATACTGGGACTCATTGCCTCCTCACTGGGCTCGTGCTGTTGGTTGTTTGGGCTGCTGCAGGAGCTGCGTTGCGCTGGAACCTCCTGTGCCCATGTTGCCCCTTTACATCATTTCCTGGCTCTTGCAGACCTCCGTGGCAGAGCCCTCCGTCGTTTCCTCCTCGCCGCCATTATGAAGATCTATTTTCTCCTCTCTGGGCGGTGCAGTGGAGGTGTTGGGTCTCGCGACTGTGGCCAGATGAGGAGGGCTCTGATGGCCTCCTGCCGGGTCTCAAGGTTGGGGCTCTCTAGGCAGGCGCGGGGTGAGGTGGAGTGATCACGCCACCTCCTGCACGCTTTTGTAGCCCACTCCATGGCATGGTGGCCCAAAGTTGGGTTCATGCCTTTGCGGGTGGCGCTTGCTCTCGATCTGGGCATGTTGGTCCATGGCGGGGTGGCTTGGGAGGTGGGGATCAGTGCACAGTAGTGCTGAGCCCCGCTCGATGTTGCCTGCTCCATTGCCCATTTCTGGTTTGGGAGCAGGACTTGCAGAATGCCCAGTTCTTGCGGCTCCATAGGGGGAGACAGAAGGAGGGGGGAAAGACCAGGTCAGTTCAGCAGGAGAGAGAGGAGTGGTAGAAAAGCAGAGAGTCGAAGGAAGGCTTTTTGGTTTTATTTTAGTTAGCAGGCCCAAGGGAGGAGAAGCAGGGAGGAAAAAGGGTGGCAGTTATAGAGGCAAGACTAGAGGAGCAGTGCTCTGTCAACCATGCTGGAGCGTAGCAGGATGAACTAAGCTGGGAGGGGTTATCCTCCCGGGTCCTTTAAAGGCTTACAATTAAAAAATTGATGACGTTCTCCACTGAAGCATGCTGGGAAGGATAACCCACGTGAAATTTCCTCACCCGGCAGCTGAGAAAGGCAGTTTAAATTTTTTAAAACCAACCAACCGACCAAATAATGTGTTCATTTAGAGAGATGAAGCAAAACAACAACAATAATCATGCCTTCCAATTCCTAGTTGGTAAAAGCTGCAAGAATTCCTAGTAAAAAGACACAGTGCCTATGCATTACGCAAACAAGAATGTCAAAAAACTCAATAGAAGTAAAATGCTGTTCACATACCTATAAGTTCAGCCACAGCACTGAAAGGCCAGGTGTGACTGGTTGAGTTTGTATGCAAAAACTTTGGACACAGCTGAAACAAGAGAAAGGCCAAGTATTAAATTGTTAAAACAACTGTACTTCCAGATCAGATCCATCCACATAAACTGATGCAGCACTGATATTTAACATATTGAGGTTGGAAGGTTTTACCTTTAGATAACCATCATAGGTACAGTATTTTATTCATTTTGTTTTGCAGGGGTGTGTGTGTATGCATATGTACGTATGTATGTGTATGTATGGAAGAAAACTAGATATGCAGAATGTTCCAGCTGACTAAGAGTAGATGAGGCAGGATGTGTGTGTGTTGGGGGGGAAGACTCCTGGCGACCACAAAGCTCTGTGGTTGTCTTTGGTAGAATACAGGAGGGGTTTACCATTGGCATCTCCTGCACATTATGAGATGATGCCTCTCAGCATCTTCCTATATCACTGCTGCCCGATATAGGTGTTTCCCATAGTCCGGGAAACACACCAGCAGGGATTCAAACCAGCAACCTCTTGCTCCCTAGGCAAGTTACTTCCCCGCTGTGCCATTAGGTGGTAGTCAAAGGGACATGCTCCCTCAGGCTAATTCCCTTCCCTCATTGTGATCCTTTTATCTGTGAAGAGGGAGACAGTCCCCTTGGAGCATCAAGGATCCCTGGTGGGTAGAATTAGGCAGGGAGCTACCTCTGGCAGCAGAGGGCTCATACCTGCATGCTACTTTCTCCTACCCATGTTCACTGCAACAGAATCTGGGCCTCTCAGAGATCTGGGGATTATGGAGAGACTGTGTGAAAATAAAACAGTATTTTCCTACATACATACAGGTTGGGGCCCATTCCACCTGTGTGTAGGGACCAACTCCCCCTGTGTTCTCCTGGTTTTGCTAGTTAGTGCATCCACATGCTAGCTGCCACTTTACTAATGGGGATATCATTATGCCAGTATTCCAAAGTGGTTTTCCCAATGAACGTGCAATAGGTGGGAGGCAGCAGCTTAATCCTCTGTGGAATGTTGGAATAGAGAGGATAATCTTTTATTATTATTATTATTATTAATTTGATTTATATACCGTCCTTCCAAAATGGCTAAGGGCGGTTTACAATTAAAACAAACCACTAACACAGTAAAGAGCTAACACAAATTAAAAAACAATATAATAATTAACAATTTAAAAACATTTTAAAACAACTAAAGGGGGAGGAGGGGAAACCAGGTTAAAACCCCTGCTCAGCCATAAAACTGGGCAATTTATATACTGCATGACTCCAAAGGCTCTAGGAGGTTTACAAAAACCTACTACTTCAGCCTAACAAAGAAAAGCATTGACTAAAACCATTTGTAGTTCAAAGGATGTCAAGCCAAGGGTGATGTTTGAAGAAAATGCAGAATTGATACAAGTGGATATGAACAGTTGGTAAGCTTATCTGAGCATCCCTGTGTGAATCTGGATTCTCATCCCAGGAGGCAACATGCCCAATGTCTCCTTGTTATTTACGCTTCCATAAACAGGTGCGTAGAACATCTATTTCTCCAAGATTGGTATGGTACCAGCTTAGCACCTTGGCCTTGCTCCTCAGTTTTGCTGTGCCTATGCCACCAGTTCCAAAGAGATGCCTTTCTCTTTATCTTGTCAGCAGTGTTCCCAGGCACAGAGCTCTCAGCAGTTTTCACAGCATCTCTGGGCCAAAAAAGCTACAGAGAGTCAGACTTTTTACTCAGAAGCTAGTCACACTAATTTCAATGGGCGATACTGCCAAGTATGTATGAACAGAATTGCAAAATGGAGGAGACGTGCAGAAATTTACAAGTCACTACAGCAAGGAATCCAGAAGATGGAGTGACCCACATTTTCTGATGTCTATACACTAGGAACATAGGAAACTGCCATATACTGAGTCAGACCATTGGTCCATCTAGCTCAGTAATGTCTACACAGACTGGCAGCGTCTTCTCCAACTCTGTAGGCAGGAATCTCTCTCAGCCCTATCTTGGGGGTGCTAGGGAGGGAACTTTGAACCTAGATGCTCTTCCCAGAGTGGCTCCATCCCGTAAGGGGAATATCTTACAGTACTCACACATGTAGTCTCCCATTCATGCTTGCTACAAGTCACGCTTGCTACCACAAGGCCAGTTCTCCTTCTACTAAAGGGCAGAGTATAAATGCTTTACAAATAGACAGGATAAATTTGAAAACCTAAAGCAGCGAGGCAAACATAATCTGATAGGAATCACTGAAATTTGGTGAGTTGAAAGTCATGATTGGAATATAGTACTTGAAGGGCATAACAGACCGAACAGAAGTAGTGGTGGTGGTGGTGGCGGCGGAGGGAGTGGCATTATTTGTAGAGTGTATACACCTGCAAAAAAGTCCATTAGTCTGACCATGGAAGTCCAGTTGAAAGTGTCTGAGTAACTAGAAAAGGAGAGAGAAATTAAACCATCACTGGAGTTCACTACAGATCACCTTTTCAAGCAGAAGATATGGACAGTACTTTCCTTAGATAGATTGCCAAATTTTAAAAGAGGCAGGCATTACTAGTAAGGGGGAACTTCAACTATCCTGCCATCTGCTGCAAGTCCAGCTCTGCTAATAACAGGAAGGCCAATAAATTACTGACCTCCTTTGCTGAATCTCTTTCAGAAGGTGGAAAGAGCAATGAGGGCATCAGCAATGCCCTAGAAAACCTAGGAAGACCTGAGTCCCTCACAGAAACTATGTGGGTGACAATACAAGGCCTAAAAGGAAATGTGCAACTAGGGATGTGCTATTGCCCCCTGATCAAAACACTGACAGTGACTGGGAGTCACTCACGCCCTAGAACAGATGGTCATGGAACCAACCAGAGAGAAGGTGACCTTAGACTTAATCCTGAGTGGTGCTCAGGACCTGGTGCGAGCTGTCAGTGCCGTGGAACTTTTAGGGAACAGAAACCATAGTGTGAGCAAATTCAGCATATATGTGAGGAGAGAATCGCCAATCACCAAGGAAGTCTAACATAGACACTTCTTTAAAACGAAGAGTGGGGTGAAAAGAAAATTGAAAGAGAAAATCAAGCGAGTCATTTTGCCCCAGTATGCATGGAGTATATTTAAAACATCCTAGTTAGAGTATGTCCTACACATCCTAGTTAGAATGTATACCGAAAAGGAGGAAAGGTGCCTCCAAGTCCAGAAGGATACCATCATGACCAACAAGTAAAGTCAAGGAAGCTAAAAGGGGAAGAAGAATTCCTTCAGAAATTGGAAGGCCTGTCCAAACAAAGAGGACAAACTCTGGCATGCATGCATAAATAAATAAATAAATAAAAATGCAAGGAGACAATGAGGAAGGTGAAAAGAGAATTTGAGGAACATTTAGCTAAAAGCATCAAGGGAGACTATAAAAACTTTTTAAAATACATCAGAAGCAGGAAACCTGGCAGGGAGGTGGTTTGTCCATTAAATGATGAGGGAGTGAAAGGGATTATTAAGAAGTATATGGAGATTGGAGAGAAGCGAAATGAGTTCTTTGCCTCTGTCTTCATGGCAGAGGATACTAAATGTATACCTGTGCCTCAATTGAGCTTCTCAGGGACACAGGCTAAAGAACTGAGTCAGATAGAGGTGATGTCATAGACTGTTGGGGGGGGGGATTAACAAATCACCAGGGCCAGAAGGCACCCAAAAATCTTTAAGGAACTCAAATGTGAAATTGAAAACCTCCTTAAAAATATATGTAACTTATCCCTACAATCACGCTCTGTACCAGAGGACTGGGAAGCAGCCAATGTACAGTGATTTTCAAAAAGGGATCCGAGGGAATCCGGGAAATTACAGGGTGATTACTATAATGTCTGTGTTGGGCAAACTGATAGAAAGCATTCTCAAAGATAAAAGTGTTAAGCATATAGAAGAACAGGCCCTGCTGAAGGAGAACCAGCATGGCTTCTGGAAAGGTAAATCTTGCCTAATCAACTTTTGGCGTTCTTTGAGAGTGTCTACAGGCGTGTGGATAAGGTGATCTGGTTGACATAGGACACTTGGGACTTTCAAAAAGCTTTCAACAAAGTTCCTCATCAAAGTATCTTGATAAAATGTAGCAGTCATGAGATAAGCAGACAGGTTCAATTGTGGACTGGTAACTGGTTGAAGGACAGGAAAAAGGATAGGTATAAATGGACAGTTCTTTTAATGGAAGGAAGTAGGAAGTGGGGTCCCCCAGGGATCTATACTGGGACCAGTGCTTTTTAATTTATTCATATAAGGTCTAGAAGTTGGGGTAAACAGAAAGGTGATCAAATTTGAGGTTGACACTAAACTATTTAGGTTAGTAAGTAGTTATCCTAAAGTTACCCCTGCTAACTGAGCAAAGAGGTACCTTTTTAAAGTGGTGATTTTCTTTATTAAGCAGGGGGAGAGAAAATGGCCCTATCCAACCGCAGCATAGCAACTCTCCAGTGGCTGTGGCTGGTGTCTATTTTATGTTTCTTTTTAGATTGTGAGTCCTTTGGGGACAGTGATCCCTCCCTCCCTCCGAAAACCACTTTGGGAACTTTTCTTGAAAAGCAGTATATATTTATAGCAGTAGTAGTGAAAGATACTGATATTGGACATATGGGCCCCATTCAGATGGCATAGCAAGCTATGGTTTGTTGGGATAAGAATGAACAAGCACAAGCCTTTTGCTTGCATGTTCCCTGCCTCTTCTCTTCCTTCAGACATGAAGGGAGGAGATGTAAAGCTCCCTTTTGTAGTTGGTTCTACAAAATGGTTCCCCATATATGGGGAACTGAATTGGTTGAAACCACAGTTAGTTAACAAGCCAAGCTGTCAAACCAGGTTCTGGTTTGATATCCTGGCTTGTTAAACTATGGTTTTTGCATGCAACAGAAAACTCCAATTTGTTACAAAGACAAACCTCCAGTCTCTTCCCTTGAGCACAGTGGAGAAGCGCATGAGCCTGAGGCTCATACCTGCTCATTGATGGCTAAAGCAGACCTTTGTCCTCCTATGTAAGAAACTAGAATCAAGTTATACGTGTGTCGTGTGTAGTTTTGATGCCTCTTGCATTCTTAATGAAGAAAAACTGTCAGCTAGGCAAGGAAAGGTCCTAGGACAAATAGCAGTCAGATGGGATTAGCCTGGCCCCACTGGTAATGCAATCAGAACAACTCCTTGCTACTAACTGAACTGGCACACCGAGCCCTGTTTGCTTTGTGTTCCGATCAGGTAATATACTGCCTTGCCCTCTCTGCTCCCTTGACCCTCAATACAGAATGTTAGCATACGTACTCCCTGCCTTTTGTGACTCTGTTGACCCAGAGTTCTGTGTGTTTTCAGGATTGGACTTGCCGACAGACATGCTACCAAGGTCTCTTCTGCAGCTCCCATTCTTGTGCCTGCTCTTGTTCCACAAATCCAATTTGTGGTACATACTCTACATAAGTCCTGCTCTGAATCTGACACCCACCAGGCACCCAGATACTGTTGGACCCTCTTGGAATAGGTGCCAGCCTGACAACCACTGTTCCCTCTAAGGCATGCGCACGCTCACAAGTTTTTGGATGTCCGCTCAGTTCATTTTAGCTCCCGCTCAGGTTGAGTCAGGAAGGCCCCATTCTGAATGCAATTACATACACACTGCCTTGAAACCACCGCCCAGAACAAAACTCATTCCACACAGAGATGAAAAAATTGCTGACAACCTTGGAAAGCAATTCAGTTCCGTGTCAGTCTTACACGAATACGACCAACATTTATATACTCTTCAACAAAAGTTTCCAAAGTGGTTTACATAATTAAAAATAACTAAGGATAATGGCTCCCTGTCCCCATAGGGCTCGCAATCTAAAAGAGAAACATAAGAAAGACACCAGCAACAGCCTCTGGAGGGATGCTGTGCTGAGGATGGATAGGGTCAGTTGCTCTCCCCCTATAAATAGAACCACCACTTTTAAAAAGTACCTCTTTTGTTCAATTCGAACCTCTTTTAAAGGTCCTAGGGGCACCAAATTTGGGTGGTGGGTAGGTCCCCAAATTACAAGGCAGTGGGGCACTTGGGTGATTTTTAGTTTTTACTGATTTTATATATTTCTGCCATAAGAAATAATGGGGATTTGAAGTCATCCTATCCTAACCCTAACATGGATCCCCAGCTTTAATTATTTTTTTTTATTTTAAATTAAGCTCTAGCCCTTGTAGAAGTGGAATTATGGAGCAAAATGTGCAGTCACTATTTTTCAAGTGTTTGGATGCTTTGGGATATAATAACTTTTCCTCATAATGAATAGGAACATAGGAAACTGCCATGTACCGAGTCAGACCATTGGTCTATCTAGCTCAGTATTGTCTTCACAGACTGGCAGTGGCTTCTCCAAGGTTGCAGGCAGGAATCTCTCTCAGCCCTATCTTGAAGAAGCCAAGGAGGAAACTCGAAACCTTCTGCTCTTCCCAGAGTGGCTTCATCCCCTGAGGGGAATATCTTGCAGTGCTCACACATCAAGTCTCCCATTCATATGCAACCAGGGCAGACCCTGCTTAGCTATGGGGACAAGTCATGCTTGCTACCACAAGACCAGCTCTCCTCTCCCTATGAAGATTCATTATACACTGCCTAGCGGGTGGGAGGGGGGTGTAATTGGCTATCCAAAGACAGTGCCAACTTCTACAAGGGCTAGAGCTTAGCTTTTTTTTTTTTTTAAATGAAAGCTGGGAATCTGGCAAAATAATAGGAGGAATCAGAATCTCATAGCAATTCAAATCAAATCTGGTGCAATTCAATTTGGACCCGAATCTAGCCAATGGACCACAGGGGTGATTTGTTCTGTTTCCAAATGGCCTGAATCAGCTAGGTTTGGGTACAAATCTATTTGCACCCGAATCGATTTGCACATCCCTATTCTGTAACACCTTAAGAGCTCCTGAATTAGAGTTACTTAAGAAGAGCTACATATATTAGAAATGCTGTTGCTATATATTGCATCTTTTAGGAAGACTTCTGTCCATGATTCTGCCACCCACTTGAGATCTGTACAGTTATGACATCTTGAATTAAGTGGTATACCAGCAACGCAATACACATGATGGATCTGGCACTATGTTTCTCTCCAGACCTTTATTGTATAAAATAAAAATTAAAACACATAAGAAAAACATAAAATAAATGTTTCAACATAAACACGTCAGCCTCAGTGTATGAAGCTAACAGTGGCAGGAGACTTGAAATATGCCTGCCTGCTTCATAATAGGGAACTGCTCTTGTGACAGTGCCTGCAGAGGAAGGAAGGATGGGCAGAGAAAAGCATGTACTGTCTGAGAGAAAAGGGAAGCAAACAACCAGAGAAGTCTGGTTTCCTCTTCAGTGAGGCACTACTACAAAGATGAGTGGATAGCAGTGGTTTTTGCTGGGGAAGCAGGGCAAAGAGAGAGCTGGCAGGAGATCTTCACTTGAAATACCTGCAGTGGCTTAGCCACAAACATAGGGAGGGTCTGATGTACTTCCTTTTGTTGGTCCTAAAATTCCCAGCCTTCAGTTTCATGACCCTTGGCTCTAGAGATGTGTGAGAGGGAGAATTTTTTTATCTCTGTCCATTCTCTCTACTCCATGTAGAATTTTATAAACCTCTATCATGTCTGTGCATAGTAACCTCTTTTCCAAATGAAAAGCCCCAGACGCTATAGGGTTGCCTCATAAGGAAGGTGCTTCAGGCTGCTGGTCATCATGGTTGCTCTCTTCTGCTCCTTTTCCAGTTCTACAATGTCCTTCTTAAGAAATGGTGACCAGAACTGCACACAGTACTCCAAAGGTGGCCACACCATAGATTTGTATATGGGCATTATAATACTAGCATTTTTATTTTCAACCCCCTTCCTAATGATCCCTAGCATGGAACTGGCCTCTTTCACAGCTGCCACAAACTGAGTTGACACTTTCAATGAACTGTCCACTACAACCCCAAGATCTCTCTCCTGGTCAGTCATTGTGAGCTCAGACCCCATCAGTGTTTATGTGAAGTTGGGTTTTTTTTTTTTTTTGCCTCAATATGCATCACTTTACACTTGCTTACACTGAACTGCATTTGCCACTTTGTCATTCACTCATCCAGTTTGAAGAGATCCTTTTGGAACTCCTCACCATCTGTTTTGGATTCCACTACCCTAAATAGTCTAGTGTCATCTGCAACTTTGGCCACTTCGCTGCTTACCCCAGATTCTAGATCATGTATGAACAAGAGCACTGGTACAGATCTATGGGGGACCCCACTTCTTCCCTCCATTTAGAGAACTGTTCGTTTACACTTACCCTCTGTTTCTTGTCCTTCAGCTAGTTAACAATCTACAACTGAACCTGTCCACTTATCCCATGACTGCTAAGTTTACTCGAGAGCATTTGGTGGGGAACTTTGTCAAAAGATTTTTGAAAGTCCAAGTATACTATATCAACCTGATCACCTTTATCCTCATGCCTGTTGATACTCTCAAACTCTGAAAGGTTAGTGAGGCAAGAAGGCTATCTCTCTATCCCTTTGACACTTCTAGCTATATGCTCCTCAAACTCTTTTTGCATCCCTTATTGCTTCCTTGCATTTCCTTTGTCAGAGTTTGTTCTTTTCTGTTCTCTTCATTTGGGCAGAACTTCCATTTTCTGAAGGAGTTCATCCCTTTTATAGCTTCCCTGATTCGACTTGTTAGTCACACTGGCATCCTACTGAACTTGGTAGTACCTTTCCTCCTTCTTGGTAGACATTCTGAGCTTCTATTATTGTGGTTTTGAATAAGTTCCATGCTTTCGGAAGTGATTTGACCCTCCTGACTTTCTCTTTCAACTTCCTTTTTAACAATCCTCTCATTTTTGAGATGTTTCCTCTTCTGAAATCCAACATTTTTGTGTTGGGCTTCCTTGACAGTACTCCCACTCACATGTAACCTGAACTGGATCCCATTATGGTTACTGTTCCTCAATGGTTCCACAACTCTGACATCTCACACCAGGTCCTGGGTACCACTCAGGATTAAATCCAAGGTCACCTTCTCTCTGCTTGGTTCCACAACTAACTGTTCTAAGGCATAGTCATTTAGCATGTCTAGAAATCTGACCTCTCTGTCAATACCTGAACATAAATTTGCACAGTCTACATGAAGGTAATTGAAGTCACCCATTATTACAGCTCTGTCTGTAATCTGTCATTTGGGGGCCACCTCCTTGTATACCAATTTAGTTATTGCAGGGGATAGTTTTGGTTACTTGCAGTTTTCTACCCACCCCCCACCCCGCTAAAACGGTATACAGTTTAAATTGCCACTCTCTCCACTTCTCAAAACCAGGGGTCATGATATGTTGGTTCAGTTCACCAGCCAGAGAAATTTTTTACTAGCCAGATCATACCTTGAGCTTTCTTGAGGTACATGCTTGCTGTTGGGAAGAAGCTACACCAGCCTGCTACACTGTGTAAACAATGTCTTTGAGAATGAATGAATATACAGACAATCCCACAAAAACATGCACAAGTGTACAAACATCTGTTCACTAATAAAACAATGTCTGAATAAGGTCCTTTTGTGTGTGTGTGTGCAGCAAGCTCTCCATGTGTGCCACAAACTCCTCCTGCCTATCCACCGCCCCCCCTCCACCTTCCTTCCTTCCTTCCTTCACCTTGAGACAAACTTATGCTTTTGCATAAGTTTTATTTTTCACTAAATGTCTTGCTGGCTACTCCCCCCAGTACATTAGTTTAGTTTATTGTATTTACGGTCATTGACCAAAGGAAAAAAACATGACAATATGCATACAATGAGAAAAAAAGATAATACCCCACATCTTACAGACAATCCAAGCACCCCTTTTTATCAGACGGAGCTGCACATCCTAGTAGCTATGTAACAAAATTTTGCTGCTGTATAAGAAATAAATAAATCATTATCAGAAAGTAAAAACTTGACTAGAAAATCATCCAATTGTCCCACCAAGCTAGTCAGTAAAGCTAAAATCAAGCAATGTCTGATATCCCAATAAAACCTACAATTTAATAAAACATGGGCTATAGTTTCAGCTTCGCCAGAGTCACAGGGACAGAGTCAGGCCTCCAAGGGCAGATGTTGAAATCACCCAATAAGCAATGCTGACAGGAGTGCATTAAATCGAGCTCTTGAGAAAGCCCAGCAAAATTTACAAATGGTAATGGAGAACAAATATAACACGGGAGAAAAACCCGAGCTGGTCTTTAATGGTTTATAGAACACAGGCAAACAAGCCATCTCATTCTGTATCTCAATATCCTCCAATCGCTGACAAACCTTTTTTTTGGCACTCACTAAATCCATTTCTAATAAGGAATCGGGAATTAGTCCAATGCATTGGAGTTTGTCAGTTATCTTCATATGCCAGGGCGACTATGGTTCCACTGAAAGGAACTTGGGTATAAGCCCTACTGGTCGAAGGTGGAGTTTCAGCCAGTAGTAGATAATTAATAGCCAAGCCCTAACCTCTGTCGTTAATAGGCCAGCCTCCTGGCGAATCACCACATTTGCCGTACATCTAGGAGTACAAAAGAAAGCTCTTTAAAAGCCCGACTGGATCCCTTCTAAAGCGGTGAAGTTGTTATAAGGGCCTAACTGGGCACCATAAAGAAGTTGTGGTATTGTTTCAGCTAAAAACAATTTAATAGTGGCAGGTATATATCTACCACCCTGAGCACAGTAAAATCTCAAAACAGCTGACACACTTCGTTTTGCCATGCCAGAGACCATACTGATATGTGCAGATTTCCTACCATTATGCTGGAAAACCACTCCCAAGTATTTAAATTGTTTTACTTGTTCAATAGGGTGACCCTCAACAGACCATGTAAACTTCTTGACTCTGTTGTTAAAACAAACGATTTTAGATTTGGAGTAGTTGATGACCAAATACTCCTCCTGACAATATTGGGTCAAAGCCCTTGAGACAAACTTGTGCTTTTCCATTTATTATTTTTCACTAGATGTCTTGCTGGCTACTCTCCTCAGTACATTTATATTCTAATATGAAACCGTTCTCCTGCTGGCCAACCTGTAGGTCCAACTAGGCTTTTTTGTTTATGGTGATGGTAGGAAATACATAGAGGAGAGAAGGGCAGGGGAAAATGCTTCACTTTCACCATCAGGAAAGGAACTTGCTGCTGCAGTTGTTAAATTGTCTCCCCAACTGCTTCTCTCCTTATCACACTGCAGATGGTTAAGCTGGGATGGGGGCGGGGTAGGGTAGTTACAATGGTGCTCAGACCTCAGTAATTGCAGGAAAGGGAGGCAAGAATGAGAATCAGGGAGGAAAGCCCGCTTAGGAGGTTGGTGGTTTACATTAAAAAATAAAACAATTTAAAACCATTAAAATTAACAGTTAAACACAATTAAGAGAGTATAAGTTTTTTAAAACTAAAAGCCTGAAGACAGGTGTGTCTTAAGAACTTTCTCCAAGATAACAAGGGATGGGGAAGTTCTTATTCTGACAGGAAGTGTGTTCCCAAGTCTTAGGATAGCCATGAAGACCATGGTATTTAATTAAGGTCGTGTGTGTGTGTGTGTGTGTGTGTGTGAGAGAGAGAGAGAGAGAGAGGGGACTAAATGTGAAAAATCTGTTCAAGTTAACTTATAAATATTAACAGCCTACAATTTCTCGGCATTGCCTCAGTTAATTTCTGTGTTGGTTTCTGAAGTGTGAACTCTGAGATAAAAAGTGGAACATCACATAGTCTTCTTCTGCAAGTACAACATTAGTCAGGATGTTGGTCAGTGTTTCTTTCAGCATCTTAGGTGTGACGTGTGCCAGGGGCGTAGCTAGCCCGCCAGCAGTCCGTGTGCGGTCGCCCCGATAGCCCCACCCCCTGCGTCTGATGTCAGATGCAAGGGATTGCCACGCCCCCGCGTCTGACTTCAGACGCGGGGGTGTGTGGTCTGGCTCCCGAACGGAGCCTTGAGGCTCCGTTTGGGAGAAGCAGCTTAACTGCTGAAGGGGCCACGTGGCCCCTTCAGTAGTTAGACGAAGGCTGGTGCTGCGTTCGCAGCACAGCCCAGGAGCGGCTCTTCTCTGCACGGAAGAGCCGCTTCTGGGCTGCGTTGCGAACACAGCACCAGTCTTAGCTCCTGAAGGGGCCGCGCAGCCCCTTCAGTAGCTAGTTAGGCGGGCGCTACATTTGCAGCGCCAGCCAGGAGCAACTCTTCCCTGCCTTTGCAGGGAAGAGCCGCTCCTGGCTGGTGCTGCGAACGCAGCGCCAGCCTTTGTTTACCTCCCGAAGGGGCCGCACGGCCCCCGCTCGGGAGCTAAACTACCGCCCCTGCGTCTGACGTAAGATGCAGGGTGTGTGTCAGGGCCGCAAATGGCGGCTCCTGATTGGGCACGGCCCGGGTTCTTTGAACCCGTTTGCCCAATTATAGCTCCGCCCCTGATGTGTGCCTTTCCTTAAAAGTTCATGAGCCAGGCCCACAGGTTTTGGCCACTGGTACCATCTCAGGGGATGAATGCTCATAGTGATTTATGGCAACATCTACCCCCTTAGAAATGGAAAATAAGTTACGGCATTATTGCACTTATAGCTTTCTCTGTTATCACCCTTCTTTATCCCTACTCCTCAAATGATTAGGGTAAAATTGCAGTCATTTTTACACAGAAGAAAGGGTTAGGGTAATAATGAACAAACTGTTCTGCTCTCGTCATGGAGTATTCCTTGGAGAGCATTCCTGTCTATTTTCATTTCCATTGCTCTGACAACATTGATAAATTTTTAAAATACCATTGCACATTTGGAATCTGCAAGCCCGGACAGGACAATAAAAGCTTAACAACATGCTGAAAGTATTGCAATGTGATCACCTATTTTCCACCTCTGGGGGTGTAGACCTTGTCAAAAGTCACAATTGGCATTTATCCCCGGAAGTGGCACTGACTACCACAGCAGGCTCATGTACTATAAAAGTGAGCAGGGGGTGGAGTCAAGCTTCCCACCACTGAGACTCCTCACCTCATTTGTCAACTATTTGATGCTGTTTCTCCTTAATCGTACAAAGAGTACAATTGGGCAGCAGAGATTGTGCCTAGTCAGGCAGCCTGCATGGATCTGCTTAGTATTTGAGATAATGGTAATAGATATAAGAATAATAAGAGTTCGGAACCTTACTACAGAGGGATGTGAAAACATACGTTTAACAGGGTGGTGCAACTTTGGATTCTTTCTCCCATTTAGAGATGGGTTATAGTTTAGTAGGCAAGCCCATATTTTGCATGCATAAAGTCTCAGATTCAAGAGGTTGCATTTCCAGCTAAGAATGATGTCAGGCAGAGACCTGGTTAAAAAAAAGCTGCCAATCAGAGCTACACTACTGGGCTTGGTGGACCAATAAGTAAATATCACATGTTCATAATAGTGTGTTCACTGTTGGTACTGGAAGGGCAAGAAATTGTTTTTAAAGGCATGCCTCTGTTGTCTCCTCCCACTGTTGAATAGCAAAAACTAGGAGTCAACCTAGTCCCATCACCCACGCTATAAATTCTCACCCCACTCCTCACAAAAGCCACCTTATCATAATCCGACAGACAGGGTCAGGGAAAAGCCCCCTTATTATCAGGCTTGAGCATACCGGAGATGCGGGTTTGTAACTCCAGAGGAAACAATATTTTGTGGGCGACACAGAACCTAATCCAGTATGAGAGAGTAATAGCTTTCCTAGAGCCGTAGCCCAAGAAAGCTTCTTTGCCTTGAAATACTGACCAGACACAAGAATTTTGCCAGGTACAGCTTATCTCACCACCGTATTACAATAAAAGAATCATCAGCATAGAGCATCATTTTCTTTTTTATGCATCTCTTAAAGGTACAGGAGCTTTCTTAGGATGTGGGCCTTGCGATCTTAAATGGGGAAGAGATATTTTCTAAGAAAAGCCTCCGAGCTTCCCAAGTCTATACAAGGCGCAACACAATTCAAAGCATGTTTGGAAGAAAGTCCACTGTATTCAAGAGGGCTTATTTCCAAGTAAGCGTGCATAGGATTACAGATTAAAAGAGAAAAAAGAGGAAAACTGCATTTCCTCAGAAAGACTCTGTACAAGGAAATGAAATATTTAAGGCAGATTTTCAACAGGGAACCGGGGCAGGGGGGAAAGGGAGGAGAGAGAGTAAGGATAGGAAACAGCAAACAACTGCACCCCCCACATATGCGCCGGAGAAAAAATACCAATGCATGACCGCATCCAGTCTTTCCGCTTCCTTCTCCGTGCGTATTGCTTGAGCGCAATCTCTGCCCGCTGTACAAACACTCTCTTTCCCCCAGTACGTTCGTCCCTTCTTACCGCACTAAGAAGAATCCCACTCTGGGTTTGCGCCGCCATTTTAGCTCCAGTACAAAAGCTGCAGCTAGGGGGGAAAAAGCTTCCTCTCTCCCCTCCTCTCCAATTCTAGGCACTTCCGGGGCGGAGCCAGTTTGGGGCAAATTTAGTTTTCTTCCTCGCTTTCTCTCTCGGAAGCGTGCTCCTGGGGAAAGGCGGCATTCAGCATGGATTTTGCACGCATTTGGGCTCTGCAGATGCTCACAGGTGTCCCTTCTAGTTTATTGCCCTTTGACCCCACTGTTTACATCCCGCTCGTGTGTGGATTTGTTTTGATCATTTTCTCAGGCACACACAACTGAGCAAAACATTTCATGCGTCCGGCGGGGGTGCGGGCAGGCTCTACTCCACCAAAGCTTATGCTACAATACGATCCCATAAGACTCTTTGTTGCAAGACGGCTACTTGTACGGAATTTGTTATTTTTTAAAACCCAGCTTCAGATGAGGCATTGGCCAAAAAAGGGGGCGCTGTAGGTTGGGGGGCGCCCAGGCGCTTCCGATGCCCTCCACCCCCCAGGCAGCCGTCTGCTGCCTCCACCACTGCTGCTGCAGTGAGCGCCTGCTCACTTGCCCGGCTGCCTCTGATCAGGCTCAGCTGAGCTGTAGTGAGCCCCTTCGTCAACCCACCCGCTAGAGGTGCTTCCAGCTGAAGCGATCAGAGAGGCTAATAAAGATTTCTTCCTACAGGAGCGCTTTGCAAGTAATGGAGATCTTTAAGATAGTGTTGCGAGAGTTTTGCAGAGAGGCAGGCGGTAATCCCTGCAAAGGTGCCGTGGAGAACGAGACCATGAGGCTTGCAGGAGATCTCTCCAGCCCCGACGCTCTCCAGTGTCTCCAAGAAAAACGAGGAAAATCTTTGTCCAGAGTACACAAGAAAAACGTTCCAAGTGAAGCTGGAGACCAGGCAGATCATCTGAAGCAGAGCCTAGGACAAAATTAAAGGCCAAGTTTGTTTGTTTTTTATATCTCGAGGAATAGGGAGAGCAGAACAGAGATACACACAGATAGCCCAGACCTTATCCAGGGAGCCTTTGCTTCCAAAGCCTAAAGCTGCAGGCTGGTGATGCTTTTTGGACCTTTATTTACCCCCCTTCCCCTTCTTAAAATTTCCAGTCTGCTGCTTTTGGCCAAGCAAGTTGTAGCTGGGAGGATTCACAGACACTCTTGCAGAGTTCAGAGAAGAGTTTGCCAGTTATTTTTCTGCTAATAGACATGAAGCCCGTTACACTAACTGGCGCTAGAAGAATTGTGTAGAAATGTTTGCAAGAACAGTCTTTCTTCAAGGGCAAGGTGAGACTGGGTGGGCCGAGTCGCGCTGTGTCTCCGGAGCCATGAGCGCATCTCCACCAGGTTCAACCTGCCATGTGGGGCTCCACCCTGCTTCTCCCCTTCTGACCCCCACCGGCCTTGGAGTACAAACCATTTCCTTCTCCACCTTCAGGCCCGAACCTCGACCCCAGAACATGTCTCCTTTGCGGGCTGCAGCTCAGCTTCTGTGTGGCTTTTATGATGGCTCGCAAGAGCGGGTGCTGAGCCCGGCGGCGAGGCGGTGTCGGAGGCGCTGTGCTGCGGGGCTTCGCCCACCACCTGTCCTCCTCCGCCCTTTTCCGTCCCAGCCCTCTGTTCTCCTCCTCAGCTCCCTCCCTGCCATTTTCGGGAGCCCCGTCCTCCCCTTCCCTCGTCCTCCTCTTCCTTTGACCCTCCAAAGGGCAGCGGGGCTTCGCCCACCACCCGTCCTCCTCTGTTCTCCTCCTCAGCTCCCTCCCTGCCATTTTCGGGAGTCCCGTCCTCCTCTTCCCTCGTTCTCTGTTTCAGTTGTTGCCTTCGTTCCGGCTGTTACCGGGCAGCATATTGGAATTCTCGCAGAATCTCATGAGAGTTCCAGCACACCACGCATGCGCAGAACACCCGCAAGAGACACGGACGCAGGTACCTTAGGGTTTTATTATATAGGATATATATAACACACTAAGGCCATACTTGGCAATAAGGATGTGCACTGAGCTGCGGTTCAGCACTTGGGTGGGGGTTCCTTTAAGGGCGGGGGGAGGGTGTACTGATTCCTCCCGCCATTTTTCCCAAGCCAGTGCACGTTTTTTGGTAAGCATTTGGGGCGGTAGGATACCTCCCTGCCGCCCCTTCCCCCTCTCGGCAGCAAAAGGGTTCAGAAAGTCACATGTGCATACCCCATGTCTCCGTGTGATGTGTGCATGCGCAAAAGGCTTTCTGAAGCCTTTTGCTATCTAGAGGGGGAAGGGGCGGCAGGGAGGTATCCTGCCGCCCCAAATGCGTATCAAAAAATGCATGCCTGCGGGGGGAAAGCAGCCGGGGGGGGAAGTAGCAGGAGGAATAAGTACATCCTCCCACCGCCCTTAAAGGAACTCCCATTCCAGCGTTCGAACTGCGAAT
This sequence comes from Hemicordylus capensis, assembly GCF_027244095.1. NCBI lineage: Eukaryota > Metazoa > Chordata > Lepidosauria > Squamata > Cordylidae > Hemicordylus > Hemicordylus capensis. The sequence continues at coordinate 90,752,123 of NC_069659.1, read as the reverse complement.
CACCCCATTATTGGACTGGTCCGGAGGCCTTTAGAATGAACTTCGGACCGGTCTGTGCACATCACTACTTGACAAGCACACAGTGCTTTACCAGTCGGAGGTAACAGAACAGAACCACCATGGTGATTGGGCAGTGGGGATTCCATATGCAGATAAGGAAAAGGAGTGGGCAGGGGGCAAATGAGCATGCAGTAGGGATGGGCGAATGGGCACGTGGCAGGGGTAAGCGGGGGTGGGGTGAGAGCGAGTGAGGGCGGGGGGTGAGAGCACGTGGTGACGGGATGGGAAGTGGGCAGGGAGCGAGCGAGAAAGTGAGCAGGGAGAGGGTGAGCAAGCAGTGTGGATGGGCCATGTGAAAGTGTGTGGCTGACAATGAGCAATACAGCAGGTCTGTAATGAGGGCAAGGAGAGCAACAAAGTCATAGCGCACAGATGATCTGTGCTGGTACAACTAGTGTTTGTATATATATATAAATAAAGTTTTCCTCTTGTCTTTTCCTGAATAGAATTATTTGGAGGGGGGTGGAATTTCTCTGTTTCTCGAAACGCGTCCCCCCTTCCTAGTATTTAACACTCTAATCACTACATCACACTGGTTCTCAACTATGTGGGTAATGATTGCAGGATAAATCTGATGCAGGGGAAAAAGGAGTCTCCACCTGTAAAATCGGCAAAATTGGTGATGCACTTTGCAGAAAGGATGTTGTACCAGTGGAGAGTGAGTGTGTATATGTGATTTTATATATATATATATATAGAGAGAGAGAGACTCCTGTTTCTTTTATTAACTTACAAACTACTTAGACCACCTTTAATTGAATTCATTAAACTATTTAGACCGGGTCTCAAAATGAAATTGCAATGCTCAAATCACTAAAGAATAAAAATGTAGTGACCAGTCACTCCTCCCCTAAAGGGTGGGACATAGGTAGCTGTTTCTTTGTTAGAAGCAGCTGGCTGGAGGTGCAGAACACCACATGTGGCCAGGGAGAATGGCTGTAGGAGGATGACTTCAGGGTCTTGATTCTCAACCAGGGTTTGGTGAGTTCAAGAAAAGGAAGCCAGGGCTTTGGCTTCAGAAAGTTTAGTCTAGGGAAAAGTTTGTTTAGTCAGACTAAGATGTTAGATTTTTTGTTTGTGTGCGCTTTGTATATTCCTGATACTTGTCTGTTATTGTTTACCTGTAACATAACTAAATTAAGAAACACTAGCCTTCACCCATCCAGCCAGGGCATTGCAAAAGACTCTAAGTTTTTATGTATGCTTTTGTGTTTTCCTACATACATGTTTCTTGCAACTGGGTAACCACGATTTTTAAATTGTGCTGCCCCAGCATCATTCAGGGTGCTTTTTGAAGTATTCTTGTAACTTACTAAGTATTCTTAACTGTATAGAAAAGCTGAGAAAGTCACAGATGGAAGCAGTCTGTAGTACTGGAAATAAAGCTGTCTTTCTTTTTGTTCTTTTCTTTTACAAGCCTCTACGAGTGGGTTTTTAAACTTAGGAGAATGGTGGTGCTGAAAGGGGTTTTTACTCTGGTGCAAACACGCCTCAGGCAGTCAACAACTATCAGTTTTCTCACCACATGCAGGCATACACGTGGAAGATTTTTGTATTTTTCCAATAGCAAAAGAAATAGTTTCCCTGGGATTCCACTCCAAGCTCAGGGGGGTTGAAGCGCTGCCGATAAGTGGCTGGCAGCAGCCTTTAGAACCTACCAAACAGTTCAGGAACCTTTTAGGTGTAGCTTTGCCAGGAAGCTCAGCAAGGATGATGCAGCATTTTCCTTCCCCTCAAATGAGCTTGCCCTGAGGCAAAGGTTTTAATCCACTACAAAAACATAAGGTGACAATTAAATGTGGAATAAATAAGTGCCAAGCCAGCAGAGGAGTGGGGAAAGGCACACAAAATCTGCTTGAACTGGAGATAGGAATATTAGAAGCTGCCTTATCAGGAGTCTGACCATCAGTCAATCAAGCCTAGGACTGACTAGGCACAGTCACCCAGGGCATTTTATGGCTGAACAAGGACTCTGGTCTTCCTGGTCCTAGTTCAGCACTCAGTATTTTCACTGTAGGCACATAGGTTCCTGGCTGTACTATTTCTAAATGCTAGCTTGTAACTTTAAATAATAGCAGAACTAACAGACTATATGGTTTGTGCCTTTTTCTACTCTTGAACTTTTCCAATCTTGTCCTTCACTTTTCCTTGGCATGTTTATTTTCATTCCTAAATAAAAAGAACTCCAGGAATTAAAGTTAAAACTTTACCTGTTTTCTTTGGTCCATGTTAGGTAAAATATCCCTTTTCTGCTAAATGTGCCTTTTAAGAGAAGGCATATATGCACCCCGGGGGCAGACATTGGTATATACATGGGAGAGGGTGAAGCAGAACCTCAGCCTAACCCTGTGTAGCGGATTAAAGCCTTTGTTTCAGAGCAAGTGCACATGAGGGAAAGAGATGCTGAATCATAGAAGCAATAATAAAAAAGTATCAAGAATATGCAAAAGCACACACCAAAGAAATATAACATCCCTAACGCAAAGTCTGATGAAACAAACTTCCCCCTAGACTAAACTTCCTGAAGCCATAAGCCCTGGCTCCTTATCTTGAACCCACCAAATGCCTGATAAGAGTTCAAGCTTCCTACCTTCCTGTCTTTCAAGGATCTGCAGAGCTATTCTCCTGCAGCCAACATTCAGCCTAGCTTCTCCAAGAAATAACTCTCTTCTTCCTGGCAACAGCTCTCTAGGTCCCACCCACCTGGTATGCTGATTGGCTGAGCTCTAGAGTTCACCAGCTGACAAGGGTTCATGTCCGGTTAACTCTTTAGAGGGAGGAGAGGCTGATAACTTCACCCTGTTTTTATATCCCCCCCTCGCTGTTTTATCCTTACTCTTCTTGTGACAGAGCTCACAATTGCATTTATTAGACATTGATTCAAAGAACTGCAATTTCTGTTGACTTTTGCATTACTTCAACATAAGTGGCCCAGGCTGTATATTGTTTTTAAAAGGCCATATAACCTGCTTCCTTGACTTTTACAATCCTCCCCAGACTTTGAGGCTGGCTACTGGCCTGCCCAGGCCTGTAGCCAGGGTGTGTCTGGGGATGTCCATCCCCCCATTCGTTTCTCTCCCCCCACCAGCTGCAGCCCCCCCCCTTTCTCTGTCCTTATAGCTGCAATGCTGCAACTAAACCTGGCCTGAATCTCTTCTACTTCAGTCTCTCTGTAAATATGCACTTGGCCTAAGGCAGGTTGTTTTACAAGTAGTTTACAAATACGTTCCTGCTCGTCCCTTATTGTTTAAGGTGGCTGAGTAAATGGCTGGTAGCAAAAGATTTTGCATTTCTTTCCTCTCTGTGAGACAAAGCATAAGTACACAGCTTGGGGGTGTTACAGCTCCAGCTAGTGTGCCAGCCGCATCCCTTTCTCAAGAAGGCAGATCTGGCCACAGTTACCCACCTCTTAGTCACGTCACGGCTGGATTCCTGTAATGTGCTCTTTGTGGGGCTGCCCTTGAAGAATATTCGGAAACTGCAGCTAGTGCAAAATGCGGCAGCTAAGATTTTATCTGGAGCTGCCCGCTGGGAGCATATCACTCCCTTTTGAAAGAGCTGCACTGGCTGCCACAGCAATTCAAGGTGCTGGTTTTGATCTTTAAAGCCCTTAATGGTTTGGGCCATGGATACCTGAGAGACTGACTGCTCTCAAAGGTTGCTGCTTGCTTGACGAGGTCACGGGGGGGGGCGGTGAGGGGGCTCTGCTCCAGTGCTGACAATGAGGGAGGCTCGGCTGTTGTGCACGCAGGACAGAGCCTTCTAAGTTGTTGCCCCAGACTCTGGAATGCTCTCACAGTGGCCATCCACTCCTCAGTCTCCATCACAGTTTTTAGAAAGTGTGTGAAATCCTGGCTTTTTAAACCCAGGCCTTTATAAGATTGTTAATCAGATCTGTGTTTTTATATTCTAGCTGATGGTTTAATTGTGAATTTTTTTGTAGTCTTGTTTTAACTTTAAGAATGGTTTCCAATCTTCTTTAAAACATTCTAAATTTTGATCTCTTATCAGTACTGTAAGTTTTGCCATCTCCGCATATTCCAAAATTTTTATCAGCCAATCTTCTTTTGAAGGCAGTTCATTGCTCTTCCATTTCTGTGCATATATTATTCTGGCCGCCGTGGTAGCGTACATAAAGAATGTTAAATTAGTTGTAGAAAACACTCCTTGTGTTATTCCCTCCAATTTAGCTGACTTCCCGAGTTATCTGGCTGGTCACTTGTGGTGGGACACAGAGCATCCGCCTGCCCTGATCATGGCAAGCAGCCATGCTTTTCGATGGGGTTAAAGGCTTCTACAAGTTTTGAAACCCATTTTTTCTGCAACTAAGGTTTTTTATTTGTTCTGCTCTGCATTGGCGTCTGTAAGTAATTTTGTGCTTTTGTAGATTTGATTTTAATGTCTCTGCTGTTTAAACCGCTTTGGGAATGTGTTGCTGAAAAGTCAGATATAAATAAGAAATGATTATAGTTACTGTTCTTTCTGCCATGAATTCCTTCTGACTTCCTTCCTGTTTGTGAGATTCAGATCCATGGTTTACTTTTGCTTTGACTATCCTTTACCTTGGCCTCTATATTTCTGGTATGTTAAATGGGCACATTTGTTCAAGAACATTGTCATGCTTAATTTAGAGGCAAATATGCCATTCACTGCATGCAAGTTGCAGGGGAGCAAGGCAGGAGAGGGGAATTCCACAACCTCTCCTGCTTGTGGGCATCCCAGCTGCTGACTGGCTGCTCGCTGTGGAACACAGAACAGTGTGCTGGACAAGGCCTCAGCCTGCCTATTCACAGCAAGCAGCCATACTTTTAGACTGGGTTAAAAGCTTCTAAAAGCTTAAAAACCCATCTTGCCCAGTGTTGGAAGAAATTCGCAACTTGCTTGAGCAGTGAAAAAGAAAAACATGATCAGTTGCATAGTATCTAGCTAGCTAAGATAGATGGCATCTTTCAGTGTCTGGTACATCCCGTGCCTTGCCTTGAAGGCATTTGATTACACTACTTGAAAGAATGTCCGTGTGGGGAGGGTAGAAATTTGGGCCCACAAGCCCATCTCTTGAGAAGTGTGGGTGAGAGAAATCACACTTGGAAGCATCTGGGACCTTTGGAGTTAAAAAGGGATTTATTGGCTTGTATGCAATGTGCGAGTGTGGAATGTGTTGGTTCTTTAGTATTAAAAAGTATGAAGAAATTGCTAGGGGGTGGCTGCACCCAAGAGCTTTGTTGCTAGCAAATAAAATAAAGCTTTTGTTTGAAACTTCTGATACTGTTGTCCGGTGCAAAATTACCTAGCCAAGAAAACGAACGACAGGGGAATCCCTGGCTCTAACACCTACAAAGGCAAGAAAGCCTTTGTTATAAACTAGAAGCACTCCTGTTGTAATTGCTTAATGAAGACAGCTTACAGTTTATGGATTTTTATTTGTTAGAAATAACAGTACTCTGTTGTAGTTAGTTAATGAAAACAGTTCAGTTTTAAACTATGTGGATTTTAATGTGTTATAAATGATAAGCATACTCCTGTTGTAATTGCTTAAGGAAGCCCTAAGTTAAAAATGTTTTAACCATTGAATTTTTTATGAATTTATTCTGTGTACTGAACTTGCACTGTAGTGCAGAAGTCAACAGAAATTGCAATGTTCTAAATCAATATATTTTAGAAAATTGCAATTTCTGTTGACTTTTGCACAACAGTGTAAGTGCCCCAGGCTGCAAATTGTTTTTATCAGGCCAAATAATCTGGACTACCCCTACTTTTGTGACCCCCACCCTACCCGAGACTTTTAGGCTGGCTACAGTCACCTAAAGTGGTGCAGCGGGGAAATGCTTGACTAACAAGCAGAAGGTTGCCGGTTAGAATCCCCACTGGTACTATATTGGGCAGCAGCGATAAAGGAAGATGCTGAAAGGCATCATTTCATACTGCGAGGGAGGAGGCAATGGTAAACCCCTTCTATATTCTAACAAAGGAAAACCACAGGGCTTTGTGGGTGGAAGGAGTCAAAATCGGCTTGATGGCACACTTTACCTTTACCTTACAGGCCTGACAGTATTTCAACCGTTAGTAAGTTTAGTGGCAATGATAACTCCAATAAACGGATTCTTTTTCCTGGTGCGATTAGCCAATAAAATCACTAGAAACGGAGATTAGTTCAAAGCTTTATTTTACTCTGCAGAGTAAAAGCAACCCTGAGGAATAGCTTCACAACAGGGCAGTCCTAAGGCATGGCTGCCCTAGACTTTTTTTTACAAAGATTGATACAATTCAAGCATGATCATTATTAACAACAAGCTAGCTAGGTAGTCCGGTAGTGCAATACCATATTAGGCTAATAAGATCACAACACTGCCATTGTTAAGGTTTTTCCTACATAGCCCCTAGTGGGCAGTTTCTTTAGCATCATTCCCGCTCCTGATCAGTAGACCAGAACAGAAAGGACATAGTGGTTGAATAATATGTTGCAAGTTCACAAGGCTAGAATGCAGAAAGGATGGGAACCAAAGCAACTAAGCAAATTCTTTCTGAATGGCATACAAGAAGGAATACAAAATGGAGACTATTGCTCAGTTCAGCTGGAATCCAAATGGCGTTACTATGGCTAAGCCACAGGTAACAGCAAGACTCAGGCTCTGAGAACACAACCCCTCTTCTGCCATTTCCTGTAGGCATGAGCTGAGAAACCATCGCCACTTGTTGTTCATAGAGAATTTAAAAGCACAGTGCCTCAGTGAATATGGAGAGGGCCTTTCCAGTGAAAGCAACAAAGTTAATTTATTTTACCAGTAGTATTTAAATATAATTTCCCTGCTGCTGAAAGAGGACATCTCGAGGTTTATATGCTGCTCCAGAGGCAGGACTATGCAAATTAACTTAGAAAGCTTAAATAGGCCTGGGATAATGCCACCTGATAGTCCTGCCTCTGCTCCAGAGACAGAGTTTTTTTGTCCTCGCTCCTAAAAGCCTTCTCTCTCATCTCCTATACCTAATCTTTCTCATTTCTTTCCAATTCTATTTTTTTATTTACAGTGATATTCTCCTTCCTTGCTTATCTTAAAAAGAGAAAGAAAAAGGCCTCTTCTGTTCTCTCTGTATTTCCCTCTATTCTGCTCTTCTTTCTTACCTCTTTGGAGTCAGCAGCCCAAATGCAGAGTGGTTCCAGGATCCAGAATGTCTTTGTTCCTAGGGGCAATCAAAGCAATGTTAGTTTTCCTCCAAGGAGGTCCCCCAGCAGTGTGCCGAATGCCACAAGGCCCCCATCGTCACCTGCTGCCCTAGCCTCCGGGCACACAGAGGACTTGGGGGAAGGGCTGTCCTGCCTCCCACCACCACTTTGAGAGGCTTGCCAGGCCCGGGGAGGTAAGAAGACAATTCAAACCCTCGCCAACCCAGCTGGGAAGTAGGGAAGCAGCATGTATTCTGTCAGGAATTCCATGGGATCCGAAGGCCTCCTAAGCCCCATCAGCCAGCCTGGGAACCATTTGCTCCAGCTGGAGGGCTTGATCAGGGCTGCGGAGGCTGCGGGGAGTCCTCGCTCGCCATTAGAGAAACGCAGGCCTCTGCAGCAAGCAAGAAGGACGACATGTGGACCCTGCCACCTCCATAAGGTTGCAGAGGCTGCTCTGACCAGGCCAGAAAAGGGTGTGAAGACTGAGTGGGAAGATCAGATGGTGCAAGGGTAGGGCCACGAATGCCTTCTTCAGAAGGTGAGTCACAACCAGACAACCAAGTGCCAAATAGGCCAGCCCCAACGGATTCCCCCTGTACCTGTTGATCTTACTAGGTATGCCCTCCTCACTGCTCTTCCTACAGGTGCTTTAGAAACCATACCACCAGCATGGCAGACCTGTTTTAAAGATCTGCTGGATAAATCTTTCCAACAGTCCAGGTCACCGAAGGGGGCAAGGTGTAAAAGGTGAAGGGGGGACCTATCATCCTTGTCCTCAGAAAGCCAGAATCCCAGAAAATTTAAAAGAAAGGCAAGGGTAAGGGGAAATCCTCAAAAAATAGGCGTGCTTCCGCTCATTTCTCTGAGATTTCAAGATATGAATAACCTGATGGCTAATGGTGGCAACACTCTCCTTGAGCAAGTGTCACAAGCCCTGGATATGGTGCCACAAGACCTGGACAATGTTGAGATGGTCCTTTCTCCAGAGCAACCACTCCCAGAGGACCCCACCATCCCAGGGGACCAGGACCTCGGAGAGGACACTAAAGAGCAAAGAGATGGTCAGTCGGCCAACTTACTAAATCATTAATCCTGGACAGGTTAATCCTACCCCAGGAATGCATTCAGAAGATCCTGGCCACAATTAATTTGATCTCCCCAGGCAACAGGGTACTGCTCTTAACTCTAGTTTGCCTATTGAGGCTAATGGTGGCAACTTTGGAGGTGGTAGACTGGGCCAGGTTCCACCTATGCCTGCTCCAGTGGTTCTTACTCCCTTATCAGAATGTGATAGCACTAAAGTCTCAAATGGGTGTATTAGTATCTCTCAATCTCAGTCAGTCCCTGAATTGTTAGACAACTCAAAACAATGGTTCCCAAGGAATACAATTTTTAGACCCACCCAGAATAGTCATAACAGCAGCTGCCAGCCTTGGGGGCTGGGAAGCCCACTGTCTCCATCATTCAGCCCAGGGGAAACGGTCCCCACAGGAAAGGGACCACAGCAAAAGTTGGCTGGAGCTGAGCGCCATCTGCCTGGCATTGATGGCTTTTCAACACCTGTTGAAGGGCAAACATGTTCTGGTCCACACGAACATCACAGTGAAAGTGCAAATTACTTGCCAATGAGGAACCAGGTCCCGCTCCTACACCAGGAAGTGATACTTCTCCAGTGGGTGGAAACACATCTCGCATCCCTGTGGGCACACCATGTGAACAGCATTCTAAACTCCAAAGCAGATTGGCTCAGCTGGACACGTTCACTCAGCAAAATGGAGTCTCAACTGTCAGGTATTCAACCTGATCACAGTGCATTTTGGATGCCCACAAGTTGACTTTTTCATGGCACCCAACAATGGCAAGCTTCCACGATTCTTCGCCCACTTCCCATGTGAGGGAGCAGAAACTGAAAGGAACAGACTAAAACAGCACAGATACTCTAACAACACCATATTGGCATCTAGGAAAGGTTCCACAAATAGGTTATATCAGTTCACCTGGCGGGCATTTTTGAACTGGTGTTCCAGGCAACACAGAAATAGGGATACAGACTAACTCAAGGACCTTCTTAACTTCTTACAGGAAGGTTTGGATAAAGGTCTAAAAGTGAACATGCTAAAGCAACAAGCAGCAACACTTTCAGGACAGTTGTCCTCTTAACATCCATTAACAGTGCCTCATACAGTCTCACCTCAAACACTTCTTCAGAGGAGTTATGCTGCTTTCACCTCCTGCTGTACACCAACATGGAATCTCCACACCATTCTCCAGCCACTACAAAGCCCCCCATTCAAACCTATCAGATTGATTCCACTCTGCCTTCTGTTCTATCAACTGGCATTCCTAGTAGCTGTCACTTCAGCCAGAAGAGTACCAGAACTTCAGGCCCTAGCCTTCAACAAACACACATGCAACAAACACCCAGCCTTCAACAAACACATACATTTTCACCGGACTCAAACTGATCTCAATTTCATCATTCATCCTTGAAGTGCCATCAGTTTTTCACAGATTCCAGGATGTTCTCCTGCCTTCTTTCTGCCCCAGATCTTCATATCTGTCAGAGTGGACATGGTACAAGCTAGATGTCTGGCGATGCTTAAAGACCTATGTAGTGATCAGCCTCCCCTACCTCTAAAGAGTTAACAAGAAGTGAAACCCTTGTCTTGACTGACAGGCTGGTGAACTCCAGGGCTCAGCCAATCAGCACACCAGGTGGGTGGGACCTAGAGAGCTGTTGCCAGGAAGAAGGGAGTTCTTTGTTAGAAGAAGTTAGGCTGGAGAACATGTGGCCATGGAGGTTGGCTGCGGGAGAAGAACTGTAAAGCCTGGGAAGACAGGATTACAGGAGTCTTGAAGTCTCATCAGGAGTTTGGTGAGTTCAAGGAAAAGGGAAGTTTAGCAAAGGGAAAAGTTTGTTTAGTCAGACTTTACGTTAGGGATGTTATATTTCTTTGGTGTGTGTGCTCTGCATATTCTGGATACTGTAAACTATAATAGTTTACCTGCAACATAATTGAAATAAGAAAAATTAGACTAAACTCAATACACCTAGCATGTTGCAAAAGCCTTTGTAAACATCTAAGCGTGCATTGACAACCTATTTTTGTAATCCTACTAAGTATTCTTAACAGTATCTAAAAGCTGAGAATGCTTCAGAGGAAAGCATTCTGTAGTAAGGGAATAAAACTGTTTTTTTTTTAGTTCATTTCTTTTTACAAAGCCTCTCCATGTTGGTTTTTAACTCAGGAAAAGGGGGGCTGAAGGGGGATTCTCTGGTGCAAATGCATCCTCAAACGTTCAGCAGCTATCGGTTTTCTCATCACGTGTAGGCTTGCACATAGAAGATTTTTGTACTTGTCCAAGAACCAAATTAAGAGAGCCCCCACCCCAGTTATACCACCTCAAGCCCAGAGAGTTTCTGTAGACAAAGAGAGTGGTGGTGGTGACAGCATTTTGAACCTTCCGATAATACAGAATAGTTTTAGGAAAAGCCTAGCCAGGCAGCTCAGCAGGCATGATTTAGCATTTCTTTCCCTCATGTGAGCTTCTGGGACAAAGGTTTTTATCCACTACATAATACGCAGCGGTTGGGACTGAACAACCACCCGAGTGCCTCAGAGATAAGTCCCCCCCGCCACCTGTCTTTTGCTCTCATAGTGAGAGAACAGAGAGATGGTTGTTTGTTTGGTTTTGATCCCAAACAGGTATACAGATCAGGAAGCCTAATTTTCTTTAGCTGTGAACAAAAAGGGATTGCAAGCACACACACAGAGTTAATTTCTAGTTGTTGGGATCGATGGCTAGCTAGGCAAGAATAGAGAGCGGAGAGGGTCCACTACATGTTTTTGTGGTCTGGCAGGAAAACTATGTGCCAACCCTGCAAAAAAAGGCCACAACAACAAAGATGTCTCAAGCAGGGGGGAAAGGGGAAGCTGCCCAGGCAGACCCGCCAGTTGGAAGGGCAGAGGTAAACCCCCGGGAATTAGCTTCCTGGCAGATTAAGCTGGAATTGAAAAGGCTGGGAAAAGAGGAGAAAGACAGACAGCAAGCAGTGGAAATTAAAAAAACTGGAAGAGGAGGAGCGAGAAAAAGAGTGTGAATTCCAAAGGGCTGAGAGAGCGAGCACTGGAAGCCTGAAAGCTGGAGAGGGCTGAGAGAAAGAGAGAGGAGGATTCCAGGAGTCCTACCAAGGTGAGCCCAGGGGATGCAAGTCACACTTTGCCTGCTACAGCACAAGGGAGCTGACGGACTGAGCAGGCCAGCCCCAGAGGTTTTAAGTGTGGATAAGTGGACACTTCAAGATGGACTGCCCCAAGGCTAAAGCCCTACAGAACATAGTTCACGATAGGAGTCCAGAGGTGGCAGCTGTCCATAAGGGGCCACCTCCTTGTTTTGATGTGGAGACTATTCCATTCAAGAGGCAAGAGGGTGTTTGGGTTAATGGCCAGCTAGTCACAGCCTGGAGGGACACTGGGGCTATGATCTCAGCCATACACCCCTTGATTGTCAAGGCCCAGCAGCTTTCCGAGGCCTCATGGGTCCAGGCTATCTTCACCAAAGGCCGGGCAGAAATGCCCCTGGTGAAGCTACCTGTCCGGTGGGCCAGCTAGGATGGAGAATGGGAGTTTGCAGTGATGGAAGACCATCCCTGTGTCATGTTGATTGGAGAAGATTTAGCTGGTCACGTTGGTGAGACTCTCCATCCAGGAGAGAAGGATCCAGTGAAGGTGGAGTGAGAGAGGCTGATCCAAGGTACCTGGTCCCAGCCAGCACCACCTGTGCAGACTGGAGGCACACCTGCAGACAGCACCATTTGCAGGGAGAGGCCAGACTCCAGTCTGAGTGCTGAGAGGCCCATTGAGGGAGAAGTCCAGCTACACCCAGGACCAGAGGCGGAAGCCCCCACCCCAGAGCATGTGTGGCAGGCAAGTGATCAGGAGAAAGGCGCTGCAGAGGAGAAGGTGGAGACAGCAGAGATGCCATGTAGAACTGTCAGCAGCAAGGCCATGGAGTTCCGGACAGAGCAGGAGGCAGACCCAAGTTTGGCGCACCTCGGGTGGAGGTGAGCCCCACCTCCCAGCAAAATGCTGAGCTCCTGTATCCTCATCCAGAATGGGTTGCTATATCGTGAGTATATCCATAAAATTACAGTGAGGGGTGCAAACCCCAGAGGCAACTTATAGTGCCTAAGACACACTGGTTGCGCATCTTAAGAGTGGCGCAGGCCCACCCAAATGGACACATTGTGGTGGGGAAAACCAAGAAGAGAGTAAGGAAAAACTTTTATCCGGCTGGATTTAACCAAGACATGACTGAGTATGTTAAGTCATGTGATGTTTGCCAGTGGGTGGGGAAGAGTCAGGAAAAGGGGCAGACACCTGTACAATCATTGTCTGGCCTCGGCACACCATTTCACAGAATGGCAATAGATATCCTGGGACCTATCCAACTCAAGGCCTCTAGGGGAAAATAGTACATACTGATTTTAGTGGACTGTGCCACTAGGTGGCCAGAGGTGATTGCCCTGAACCAGAAAGAGGAAAAGACAGTAAGTCTGGCTCTGCTGGACATTTTTGCCAGGACTGGTTGGCTGGGGCAAGTCCTGACTGATGCAGGTGCCAGGTTCATACATGAGGTGATAAAGACGCATTGGAGCACCAATGGTGTGGAGCTTCTTGACCTGGTGTCTGGCCAGCACCTGACAAGTGGATCAGTGAGAGAGGTCAAAGGGACTTTGGGGGCCACAGTCTAGAAGTTCATTAAGCAACGTTCCAAGGGACTTGAGGCTGCCACAGCTGTTGGATGCCTACAGAGCTGTGTCACACTCAAGCCTAGGATATTCTCCTTTTGAGCTAGTCCATGGGAGAGATGTCAGAGGGACTTTGGGACTGATGCAATGTCAGTGGGAGGGGAAGGAAACCCCCCAGGGAGAAAATGTATTGGACTTTGGGGGCAAATTCCAAGACACACTGACAGAGACCCTAAAGCGGATTAATGCCTTTGCCCCAGAGCAAGATCACGTGAGGGAAAGAAATGTCGAATCATCTCTCCTGAGCTGCCTAGCTCGGCTTCTCCTAAAACTATTCTGTATTATCGTAAGGTTCACAATGCTGCTGCCACTACCACCCCTTTTGTCTACAGAAACTATCTGGGTTTAGGGTGGGATAACCCAGAAAGAAAGAAAATCTCTCCTAATTTGGCTCTTGGTAAGTACACAATTCTTCTATGTGCAAGCCTACACGTGGTGAGAAAACTGATAGCTGCTGAACGTTTGAGGACATGTTTGCACCAGAGAATCCTCCTTCACCCCCCCCCCTTTTCCTGAGTTAAAAACCGATTCAGAGATGCTTGTAAAAAGAAAAGAACTTTTAAAAACCCAGTTTTATTCAATTATTACAGACTGCTTTCCTCTGAGGTGTTTTCAGCCTTTAGATACTGTTAAGAATACTTAGTAGGATTACAAATATAGGTTGTCAATGCACGCTTAAATGTTTATAGAGTCTTTTGCAACACCCTAAGTAGGATAGGCATACACTATTGTTTTTTATTTTAATTATGTCACAGGTAAATAATAATAGAACAGTAGGAGCCACTTAATGGCACAGTGGGGAAATGCTTGATGAACAAGCAGAAGATTGAATCCCTCTTGGTACTATATTGGGCAGCAGCGATATAGGAAGATGCTGAAAAGCATACTCTCATACTGCACGGGAGGAGGCAATGGTAAACCCCTCCTGTATTCTACCAAAAGAAAACCACAGGGCTCTGTGGGCGACAGGAGTCAAAATCAACTTGACAGCACACTTTACCTTATCAGGAATATGCAAAAGCACAAACCTCAAAGAAATATAACATCTGTAATGTAAAGTCTGACTAAACAATCTTTTTCCTATGCTAAACTTCCCTTTTCCTTGAACTCACCAAACTCCTGATGAGACTTCAAGCCTCCTGTCTTCCTAGGCTTTATAGTTCTCCTCCTGCAGCCATCCTCCATGGCCACATGTTCTCCTGTGCACCTCTAGCCTAGCTTCTTCTAACAAACAACTCCCTTCTTCCTGGTAACAGCTCTCTAGGTCCCACCCGCCTGTTGTGCTGACTGGCTGAGCCCTGGAGTTCACCAGCCTGTCAGTCAAGACAGGGCTCATCTCCTGTTAACTCTTTAGAGGGAGGGGAGGCTGATCACTCCATACCCTATCCCTTGCACAGCACAATCAGTGGGAGGCCCAAACAGAGCCAAAGGCCTGGCCTGGTCTACATGCCAGGGAGCATGCATTTGATCCAGGAGAACAGGTGCCAGTCTTCAGGCCAGCTGGGACCAATAAACCCAATGTGGCAATGTGGTGGAGGGAGTTTCAAACTGCTTTTGAGGCATCAAAACCCCATCCTCCAAGCCCCAGACTTGAAAAAGAAAAGAAAAGAAAGAACTGTCACTCTGACCACTGATGCTTCTGAGGGGGCCTTAGGGCAGAGATGATGCTATTGGGTCCAGACTAGGCTCCTCATATGGGTGTGGTCTTTAACCAGAAGCAGTCAGTGGGGGAGAACCGCTGGCTACAGGGGGCTCATCACAAGAAGATTGTGACAGGTGCCTTGTCACAGGGACCCTTTGAAGACTTCACTGGCCACTAAAGGAACCTTGGGGAGGGTGGAGGCAACAGAACAAGAGATTCAGGTGTTATTTTGACATGTTATTGTTTATTACTGTTTTGTATGTATAGAAATTAAGTTAGGAAATTAAACTTTGTGTTCCCAACCCTTTTGAGACAGGAACTGTCAACTCCCACTTCCAGCCGCCTGTCTCAATTTGAGGAGGGTGTAGTGATCAGCCTTCCCTCTCTAAAGAGTTAACAGTAAGTGAATGCTTGTCTTGACTGACAGGCTGATGAACTCCAGGGCTCAGTCAATCAGCACACCAGGTGGGTGGGTCGTAGAGAGCTGTTGCCAGGATGGAGTTCTTTGTTAAAAGAAGCTAGGCTGGAGGTGTGCAGGAGGAGAACTGTAAAGCCTGGGAAGACAGGATTACAGAAGGCTTAAAGTCTCATCATATCCCAGGCATATGACATGTTTAAAATACCGAGAGCAGCAGCCTCTGCAAATGCTCTCCTGTCCAAGTTATTCAAAACAGCGACCTGGTCTGCTCTCTCTATCTTCACAAGGCATTATGAGATAGACACTTGATGCTGTGCCAAAGCTGCATTCAGGAGAAAAGTGCTACAGCAGGTACTCTCTGAACAGCAGTCCCAGATGCTTCCCACCCAGGCTCATCAGCTGTGGCAGGTCCCATGAGATGTCCTCTCTCAGCAGCAGGGAACGGAGCTTTGGTTACTTACTGCAAAGCCTTCTTCCTGCTGCTGGATAGGAGGACATCTCAGCCCACTCACTTGGGCTGTCCATGTCTTATTGCTGGGACTGGCTTTTTCCTCTATCTGCTGTTTCTTAAATTTGTCGCCAAATTGGTATTTTCTGTTCTCTCAAGTTCGCTTTTCAGAACTGAGTAGGGTTATCCTTCCTAGGCCTATTTAAGCTTTCAAAGTAATTTGCATTGTCCTCATATCCAGCAACAGGAAGAAGCCTTTCATGGTAAGTAACCAATGCTCTGATCTCTAAACAAATGGCTGAGATCCACACAGAAGATAGTAGAAATTATTTGTGTCATACACAGATACACTCAGTGTAACATTAGCAGGTAGGATGTTAGACTCTGCATTTGAACATCACAGAGGAGATGGTAAACCATTTCACAGCAAATCTGCAGCATTGTTTGTTGCGATCCTAGGGAAGTAAAAATATTATAAATCCTGTGGTTGCAACCTCTGATGATGTAAGAATGGCATATCTCAGAAAGGATATTGGAGAAGGAAAGTGTGATCAGTACCCCAGAGGCTTAATCTTGCCTAACCACAATTCTGCCTGGTTTTAGTGGCAAAAGACCCTCACATGTGTAGATCAGTGATAAGGTTTAGTCTGTCAGGAAACAGCTTTCTCTGACATTTTTGGTTTCTTATGGTAAAAGGGAGAAAGACCTGGAGAAAACTCAAGAAGCTGCAGAAGGCCTGTGAGATGTTTGTAGAACCCCGGAACTGGAGCAGGAGAGCAGTGGCAGCAAATTACTGAGAGTGCAATCTGAGCCCCTTTTCATGGGATTTCTGGGAAAGTCTGGGTACTGTAGGGCATTACACCATGGTTTTGCAATTCTGCACAAGCCATACAACCTGGCAACACTGATAAACCATGGGCAGGGTGGGAGTGATGCTGAAAGCAATCCTTGCCCAGGGCACTGCTTATTCCTGGGCTGGCCCAGACTCTTGGTAGGATTGCATATGCAGTTTGTCTACACTTGTGCGTTTGTGAATACACCAAATATTACAAACACACCATAAGCCTCTGATGCTCTTTCAGTCTGTCCCCCCACCGAAGCCAAACCAGAGTAGTGCTAGCCTCCCCACTCAGAAATGGGGAGCATGTAACAATTCTGGCATGCAAGTCTTCCACCCCGACTGTGTGCACTGTTAATGTGTATGAAAAGGTAGCTAAATCTCTTTTGGGCGATCTTGTATTTAGTCACAGTTGCTTTTTGACCAGATTGTAAATTTGTAAATACTATGAATACAGAAGTCTCCAAAACAAAGCATTTGGATTGCTGCCAAAGCTATCATGA
The DNA here is from genome assembly GCF_027244095.1 of Hemicordylus capensis. Taxonomy (NCBI): domain Eukaryota; kingdom Metazoa; phylum Chordata; class Lepidosauria; order Squamata; family Cordylidae; genus Hemicordylus; species Hemicordylus capensis. Next base: position 90,735,237 of record NC_069659.1, on the reverse strand, counting down.
GTCATCAGCTAAAAACCAGGAAACGAAACCCCAGTTACTGAAGAGCACACACCTTCTTTGAATCACACATTAACTTGTGAGTCAAGAGAGCTCCACTGCCCAAGGACAGGCCAATGAAAGGACAACAAATGAAACATGATGGACAGCATGGCACAGATATCTACTTCATGAGGGCTCTGTAGGTGGGAGTTTCATCTTCCTATGAAGTAGCATTCAGCCTGCTCTGTAGAGTTACACTCCCCCTTAAAAACCAGGTTTACAGCTTGGAGGTGCTTAGATCCAGCCTTAGTGTAAATGCCCACGTAGCATCTGTGGCACAAAGTGCCTTTCAAGAGCTTGTATGGAAGCGGTAACCCTTTCTAGACAGAGAGAGTGTGGCCACAGTTACCCATGCCTTGGTAACGTCTTGACTAGATTGCAGCAATGCTTTGTTCATAGGGCTGCTTTTGAAGACTATTCAGAAGCTTCAAGAAAAAAATTGGGGGAACACGGATAATGGATGCAAAAACAATATCACAAAACCCATGAACAAAGACAAAGGCAATGAATACAGAGGCACACCGCAGGTTGAAGCCAAATTACACATATAATAACAAATTCCCACAGGCACCCATATTATAACAGCTAATGAATACAGTGATAAGGGCTACAACAAGCCCCACACAATAAAAGATGACGACAGTCACTGGAATGCTGGTCGTTGATAATGAAGTAAGTGGTGCTGCTGTGCCGGAAATCAATCCTCAAAAATGCAAAGTGCTGCACTCTGCACAAAAACGTTGACCTGAGAGGCTAGGCACAGAAATCCCGAGAGTAGAAACTGGAATCTTTCTTGACAGACTTCCTAGGTTGTGGTCTGTTTATCTTCATCAGAAGTATAACAGTCTGTGCATCAATAATCATAATAATCAAGCCCCAATCATACAAAATGCATAGTGAAAACATATTATGAATGCAAACAAACCAACCTTAAATCAGGAAAAGCCTTGTCACTAAAAGTAATTTGGCTTCAACCTGCGGTGTGCCTCTGTATTCATTGCCTTTGTCTTTGTTCATGGGTTTTGTGATATTGTTTTTGTATTCAGAAGCTTCAGCAATCAGGCAACATTTTTGGCCTGTGCTACAGCTCCACTGGCTGTCAACCTGTTTCTGCCTGGGCCCAGTTCAAAGTGCTGATCAAACCTTTAAAGTCCTACAAAGCTTGGTACTGAGATATCTAAACAGCCACCTGCTCCTGTAGGACTCTTCTGGGATGCTGAGATCTGGGGAGGTCCTTCTCGGTGTTCCAGGGTTGAGGATGAGGACAGCTAAGAATAGGCCCTGTTTTGTGGCAGCTCCCTGTCTGCTTGGCATCAGCTCTGTCTGTTTACCTGAAACTTTTCCCTGTGTAGGAGATCCTCACGAAGGGTAGTGAACTGAGCATGCTCAAAACAGAACTGGACCATGTGACTTGGTTGTAGGCATAGGCGCCTCCCAGCCCCAGTTCTGTCTCACTCGGGATAGGACGGTCTGAGGGATAGCTCTTTCAGATAAGCGTTTTTTCCCACTGTTTCTCCCTAGTTTCTACTATTCTTGGAGCTATACTGACTTTATTGACTTATTTCCTCCTCCATTGGCACTCTAGCCTGTTTCCTCCTCCCCTCTACTAATGTGTGCAAGAGTGGGAGGAGAGCTGCGCTATTTTTGGACTAGATAAAACGCTACCTCCAAATTAATCTTTTTCATTTAGATTCGGCTCGATTGGCAAGTCTCCAAATTGTTTCTTTTTATTTCACCCTTAACCACTCCAATGGAGTTAGCCCACACTGAGGAGCTCTTGCAGGGCTCATTGTCTGAAGCCTCACAGCTGCTGCAGCACCTAGGCAACGTGCGTGCGGCTTCCAGCATTGCCGCAGCTCAGCCCGGCATGGGCGTTTCAGCTCTTCCCTAGACCGCAGCGGCGGCACAGGCAATAGGGACAGGGACCCATTGCTAACTCTGCCAGACTTTTCTCCTCAGCAGACTTTGAGGTCCTATTATCCAAGGCAAAGCGCACAATCAATGATGTCTCACCTACAGAGGCCATGGAACCTTCTTCAATCCTCGATCAGCAGGTTTCTCCCGCCTTGGAACCAGGACGTCCACGATTCCCTTCCCCACTCTGTTTCGTAGGGTGATGTGTGCCGAATGGCAACACCTGGCCTCAGCCAAACCCATAGGTAACATTCCTAAGAAACATTATGTGTTACTTGAGGTTTCAAAACTCCTGGCCATGCCTAAAGTTCACACACACACACACACACACACACACACACACACACACACACACACACACACCCTGCTGTGGCCCAACTGGTGTCTGGGGCTATCATGCATTCCGAGGGACAAGAGCAACTTAAGTCCCAAGAGGACAGACACTGACACACTACTCAGAAAAGTCCATGACGCCTCAGCCACATCCATTAAGATTTCAACAACTAACTATTTTTGCCAGGGCATCTCTGCTGTGGGCCAAGGAACTGGTCAAGATGGTTTCTCCTGAGTTACCAAAGTTATGCCAGGGCATTAACAAAATGGCCAAGGCTGCTGCTCTAATGGCAGACTCGAGTTTGGATGCTATCCAACACTCCTCTCAGGCCATGGTGGCAAGCGTGGCTGTCCGCAGGTCACTTTGGCTTAAGACCTGGAACATGGATGATAAATACAAGTGAGCCTTAACCTCTACTCCATTTGCAGGCTCCGACCCTTTTGGCTCTGCTCTGGACCCCGTTCTGGTCAAGACGCGGAATAAAAAGACCATGCCATCCTCCCGTAGGGAACCTGGTGGATTTTTTCATGGCTCATCCTGTTCCTTTCACCCTTACAGACAAAACTTCAGCCAGCATTACTCCTCCAAGGACTCGCGAGCTGTGACCTTCAGAGGCTCCGGCAGACCACAGTGGCGACAGCGATTCCAGGGCAACACTTGAGGTATTGCCCATAGGCTCTTCAACCCTCCCAACACAGAGAGGAAACAAAGATGCCACCCCAGTGGGTGGCAGGCTGGTGGATTTCTGCGCTACCTGGATGACCACAGCCTCCGATGCTTGGGTGCTAGATACAGTGTCCAATGGCTACGCCATAGACCTCACTTTTATTCTCCCACACCGCTTCATCCCCACACCAAGATCGTCCAATCTGGTCAAACATCACCAGATGCTTCAGGCAGTACATCACCTGCTCCAGATGTGGGCAATCGAGTGCGTCCCATCAGATCAAAGATTCCAAGGCACATACTCCATACTTTTCCTTGTTCCAAAAAAGGACGGATCCTTGAGGGCCATCCTCAACCTGAAGGCCTTCAGTCGCTTCGTTCGGAAAAAGAAGTTCCGTATGGAGTCGCTCCATACCATAAAGGAGACAGTTTGGCCAGGGGACTATCTGGCATTGCTGGACCTCACTGAGGCCTACTTACATATCTCCATCAGAGACGAATCCCGCAGGCACCTGCGCTTTGCCTACAACAGGAGCCACTTTCAATATCGTGCCCTGCCTTTTGACTTGTTCTCCACTCCACGGGTGTTTACGAAAATAATGGCCTCCCTAATATTGCACCTATATTTCCAAGAGGTGCATATCCATTCTTATATGGATGACTTGCTCATAAGAGCGCACTCGAAGGAGCAGGCCATCAGAGATGTCCAGACCTCACTGACGGCCCTGAGAGACCATGGATTCATAGTCAATATGGAGAAGAGCCATCTCACCCCATCGCAACAGCTGGTACATCTGGGGGCACTGTTCGACATGGCACGAGGTGTGAGTCGTCTACCACAGGACCGACAGGACAAGCTCATGAAGCAAATACGTCCACTCCTCCACAAACGTGCAGAGGACGTCATGACCCTGGCACAAGCCCTGGGGTCGATGATAGCCTGCCTAGAGTGCACTCCCTGGGCCAGATGGCACTCTCGACCTCTTCAGTGGTTACTCCTCCCCCGGCAAGACGACATCATGGCAGTCACCAAGACAACCATCTCGATCCCATAGGAAGTCAAGCAGTCGCTTCACTGGTGGTTGTTGCCGACGCTTCTCCAAGGGCATCAATTGATGGAACCATGACACGTGGTGACAAGACGCCAGCCTCTCCAGTTAGTTGGGCCACTGCCAGGACCAGGTGGCACAGGGGTCCTGGTCAGTGGAGGAATCCAAACGCCCGATAAACTGGCTGGAGCTCAGGGCCGCTCAACTAGCACTCCTCCATTTTCAGGATCTCCTTCAGCGTCAACACATCCTCCTCAAGACGGACAACTTGATGGTCAGAGCCCCCGACAACTGGCAGGGTGGCACGAAATCCAGTATGCTGATGCAGGAATCTGATCTCCACTGGGCGGAGAGCAACGTGCTATCCATCGTTGCTGAACACCTGAAAGGGGAGGAGAACGATCTGGCAGACTGCCTAAGTAAAAAGCCCTCGATCCAGGAGAATGGTCCCTTCACCTGGAAATCTTCACACAGCTCATGAGGGTTCTGGGGTGCCCCCAGGTGGACCTGTTTGCATCGCCACAGAACCACCAGCTACCTCGCTTCTTCTGCAGGTACCATTCTCCCTAGCAGAAGCGACGGACACCCTTCACACTCCATGGCCGGATGCTCTGCTATACGCCTTCTCCCCCACTCCCATCATCATGAAGGTCCTCAAAATGGTGATATTGGAGAAAGCGGAGCTAATCCTGGTGGTTCCCCAATCTCCTTGACCTGGCAGTCAAGTTTCCGTAGCATCTTCCATTGTGTCAGGACCTCCTCCACCAGGGCCCACTGCTCCACCCCGACACCCAGTGGCTACAGCTTTCCTCATAGAGATTGAGCGCGTGAAGCTAGCGGCCAAGGGATACTCACAACAGGTCCAGAACACTATCCTGGCATCAAGGCACCAGTCAACACATAGGATATACTAGGCCACGTGGTCTGCCTTCCTGCGATGGGTTCATGCAGGTGTTCCGGAGGTTCTCGCCTTCCTGTAGGCTGGACCAGACCTTCGCCTTTGACCTAGCACCCTGAGACGCAAGGCATCCGCGTTGGTATTGTTCCTACATATTTCCGCCACTACCTTGTATCAACAGACTCTACATCCACACATCTTCAGATTTCTTCGAGGAGCAGCCAACCTGGCACCACCTCCCATAAGGCAGCTTCCATCATGGAACCTCAACCAAGTCCTGAATGCACTCACGAAGGCACCATTCAAACCCATCGCTAGCATTTCTCTCAAGCTGTTGTCCTACGAGGTTCTTTTCTTGGTAGTGATCACCTCGGCCTTGAGGATGTCTGAACTAGGCATCCTTTTGGCTAGGAAGGAATTCTGTACCTTTCAATCAGATGCAGTGAACCTCCTCTTAGATCCAACCTTCCTCCCTAAAGTTAATTCCCTGTTTCATAGATTCCAAGTTATCGTTCTTCCCCTCTGGTTCATCCAAAAGAGAAATTGTGGCATAAACCTGATGTCCGCAGGGCCCTGCAAACCTATATCCGTCAAACCAGGGACATCCGCAAATCTGACGCCCTCTTTGTCTCCTTCTATCCCCTTTCCTTGGGGAACAAGGTCTCTAAGCCATTCTGGTGTGATGGATCAGGTCCTGCATCCTGCTGGCATACTTGGCCCTCAACCTTCACCCCCCCGGTGGGCGTGACAGCTCACTCGACCAGGAGCGTGGCTGTGTCAGTGGCCTTCTCAGCTCACACCCCGCTGTCAGAAGTCTGTAGGGCAGCCACTTGGACCTCCACCACTCCGTTTATTAGGCACTATAAAGTCTCCGACTTTTCAGAGGCCCAGGTGTTTGGGCACTTGGTGCTGCAGCAAGTTCTATAATACATCCTACCCTGCCCAGGGATTAGTGTCTTCAAGCTTGGGCACGTTCCTTCCTGAGGATCTCCTACACAGGGGGAAAAGGAACATTGGCCTTACTGTGAAGGGTTCTTTTTCTCTGTAGCAGGAGATCCTCAGTCCCTCCCAGATGTAATTTTCAGGGGGTAGGGACACAGGTATTGCCGGTCTGGCCTGCTTCACAGGAAAAATGGCTGGGGACAGAGACAGCTCTCAGGGTTATAGTGGCTAGGCTGTCCTCAGACTTTTTCTATGTTACTTTCTAACTATTTTCCTGATAATTTCCTGTCCTATTATCCTATGCAATTTTTCCATCACACAACTACAGAGTTCTCCCCACTCAACTTTTCACACCTTGCTCAACAGTCCTGGAACTGGGGCTGGAAGGTGGCTACACCTACAAACAAGTCACATGGTCCAGTTCTGTCTTGAGCATGCTCAGTTCACTACCCTTCCTGAGGATCTCCTACTACAAGGAAAAAGAACCCTTCATGGTAAGGCCAATGTTCCTTTTTCATTGTATGGCAATTAAAATTTATTTATTGCTGCTAGAGAAATGTTAATGCTATAGACATTTATCCAACCTTAACTGCAGGGTACAGTAAGTCAGGTAACCACATTTTTAAAAAACAGCATATATAAATATATACATGCCTAAAAAAAATTGTACCCAACATTAAAGAAATGTGTTGTCTGTTAGCACTTGCAATGTTTTTAAGAATCCTAACATGCAAAAAGAATTTAAGTGAAAAACATGGAGAAATAAATGCTCCAAGAGGCATTTCAACACAACATTTAATATGAAAATTACATTCAAACATACGATGACCATACACAGCAGCTATTATTCATCTACCACATTAATCTTGACTCTTTGGCAATAAACCTCTTTTAAATAAATTTAAGTAATAAAGAGTAACTTAGAGTCTCATCCATTACTTATTTAAAGCAGTAGTATCGATTTAAGCAACAAAATTGTGTTTACTTTATATTTGATGTAAATGGAAGTAGCATATGTCATTTTAGCCAAACCTAGACCATATAGTTTTCAAGTTTTAGAAGCCATTATAACATGTTTAAATCAAATTAGTCAATATTCTTGGGTAGATATTGTGCAATTATACATGTTACAGAAAGTTCTCAAAATAGCATGGTGATCCAAACAAAGGATTATGAATGCAGCTTTTCAAGTTACAATTCCCATTCACAAACATGCACCTTATAGGTCAAATATGTGGGGAGTGACCCTGAGAAAGACAGGTCAGATACTGTTTGTAAAGCTGAATGGTGATCTACACCAGGGATTCTCAGCGTTGGGTCCCCAAATGTTTTTGGACCAACTCCCATAATCCCCAACCCAAGGCCACTGGGGCTGGGGGTTGTGGGAGTTGAAGTCCAATAACATCTGGGGACCCAACGCTGAGAATCCCTGATCTACACTAAAGTATGCAATGCAAAAAAGATGATCTTCAGCATATGTCAAGCAACCCTGCTTCTTGGTAAAGACGTTTATCTAAAGAACATGCTTTCAGTGGTGAAAGCTGATGGATAAGATGGTCTGAGTCACAGAATGGATTAAAAAAAAGATGGAGAAGAAAGAAAATGGATGGGGGAAATGGGAGAGGCAAGCTTAGTGTTAGATACAAACAGAAGTGGAAAGGTTAGTACCTCCCTCAGTGGGTTAAATTGCATCCTGGAGTGAACTGCATGGTGAGCTGCTATTAGCTGCATTTCACCAATATTGGTGAAGAAAAAGCAGCACAAGAATAAATCCTGGTATGAAGACTATTCCATTTCCTGAGTGTCAGCAACACTTGCTTAACCTTTGAAAATATTTATAATTCCAAATGGTAAGAGATACACAATATTGATGATCTCCAATATAGTATTTTAAATGGATACTACATCTTTGTATCTGTGATTAAACCTATGAAATAATTTACATTCAGAAGAGTTAAATTTCACATTCATAATGAGAAAAACAGTGCAGTTTACTAGCTTAATTTGCATCTTTTAACAACCCATTATTAACAAGTGAATCGTGCTTCATTTTAGTCCTTTTATCATAATTACAGTAAAGCATGTAATGTATATTGCAGCATTTTATCAAGTATCAAAATGAATACAGAAAACCCATTATTGATCTGTAGGTAAGAATACACAATATTCTACTATATAAAATCCTGAAATAAAGTCCACCTATATTGTCAAAAACCCTTATGCTATTTGCCAAAATTTTGTGGTACTGGTGGGCACTTAAAACAGTGTTGAAATCCAAACGCTTGGTATTAAATATTCAAATCCAAGTTTGTCACAAGAATATTGCACAAAAATTTTTGGGCATTACGAAGCCAAGAACTTTTAATTACCATCGATTTCAGTAGGAAATACTGAGCTACGTGCCCAACAATTCTGCGAAAGTCAATGGGACATAAACATGCTTAAGTTGGGCTGGATTGTGTCTGATGTGTTCTTTCAGGAGGTGAAGGTGCTAGATGTATGACTAGTGGTCATTATTGGAAAAAAATAAATAGAATTCTTTACAGAAACAGTTATAAAAATAGGAAAGCATATATCCAACATAGTGAAAATAACAGACTGTAATTAGGTTTAAGAGATGTTGTAATATATAAATTTGTTTTCTTACCTATTTTTCTGTGTGTACCCACCTAAGCAAACACCAGAAGTGTCCACACTTCTACGTGTGCATTATAAATGTGCTATTAACATGGGGCTGCAGCTAAGGGCATCTCCCTCAAATTCAATCACATGAAGATCTACTCTGCAGAAGTAAGAAGTAAATATACATACCTGCACAGATCATTTACAATGCTGGGCTGATTTATTTGCTTAGAAAATTAAGTGCTTATAATGCAGCACTGCATATTATTATATAATCATGCATTTCAATAACTGATCAGTCGTATGCAAGGACTCTTAAAAAATTCGTATTAGCCTACCACAATTAAGTACTGTATCCATTTAGTATTTGTAAAAGGCAATGACGACTTTAAAATCAGTCTAGAAAGTTTCCAAGTAAAACATTTTCTTCATAGTTTTTGAAGAGCAGTTCTTCTGTAAATTCCATGCAAGCATATAGTTTAGAACTCAGTCCCAAGGATATTTAGTAAAAGGTAAGTCCCATTTTGCTTATGGAGACCTACTATGTAGTAAATGTGTTGAGGTTTGTAGCCTTAGGCAGATGATGGAATTAGGTTTAAAGGGTTATATACATCTTATGTTAGAAGATGCATAATTTGAGACAGCTGTTTTGTTTTAAATAGCATACTAACTAAGAAAAATTACAGTATGGCACTGTTTAAAGGCAGAAGCACTAAAACAGAACTGAAATGTTGTTAGAAGAGTGTCCCCACCTACCGATTTCTTTAACAGTCTATTCTTGCATTTTGCCTTTTAAAAAGTTCCACAAGACTGAAAAGCCCAGTGCAAAGTGCTGTGCACAAGTACAGCATGTAAAACAGGGCTGGAAGTCCAGCCCCAGCCCCATCAGTCATTCACAGCAGTGAGTCGCTCATGGATCTGCTGGTGTTTGTCTGAAGAGATGAACGCCACATCCATGATGGCAGGCACTTCTGTGTTTGGGAAGCCAGGGTGGTACTTAAGGCCCCATTTTACATGCTGTACTTCTGTGCAACGCTCTGCGCTAATGTCTGTATAAGGCTAGTGTCTCTTAAACAGCCATTATCAGATCAGATCAACAGCACATCTATTGCCTTCATTATATTAAGCAAATCAAGTATACTTCTGTATATTTGTATACTTCCATCTGAAAGTAAAAATGCTTCATCTTAAGAATGTGGACATCATTATGCTAGTTTGCCCCTACAAAACCTGAGGACAGTATGTCCCTGATCAACAAAAATAGGATAGGTGTAGTCCACATCAACAGGAAGAAGAAAAACAAATGAAACACATATGCTTAAAAATGTTTCATTCTAGTACATTCTTTTCAATGAAGCTGAAACTTGGTGATAGCTATCTTTCACAAGTACATTAACTTTCCATATTTTCTATGAAGTCACGTTCCACACACGTTTCTAGTAGCTGCAAAGTCCTTGTGCCACTACCAATGAGACAGTTCATTTTGAGAGATGTTGAAGTATGCATATTGAGGGATCTGTTGCTTTCATTTTTAAAAGCACAATTCAGTATCCTGAAGAACGGCATTAACTGTGTGATACTTGATATAGAACGAAAATCCAAAAGAGGGAAGTTGCAATTTTTTATTGCTCGCTCATTGGTATTTTGTTCCTATAACAAACCATACAAAATTAAAGTTATTACATATTTGTAGGAGTTTTGGTTCATATACAACAAAGCAGAAAACTGTACTAGATAGTGGCCTCCATTTCCGCACAGTACAACACTGTGGGCTGCTGTGCAAAGTGAAAGGCAGCCCAGTGGTGTTGCTGAGGTGGGAAGTTGTGCAGTGACTGAAAACAGCACGTGGGCACTTCTGCTGCCGACTTCCAGTGGAAATAATGGCAGTGGCATAATGCAAGTGCTCACACACTGTTTTGGTCATTGCACAACTTCCTGCCTCTGCAACACCAGTGGGGCTGCCTTTCACTCTGCACAGTAGCATGGCAGTTCCCTAATGCTGGTGTCCACAGAATGTCTGTCACTATTTCCATTTTAAAACATTGATTTTAATTCTAGTTCATCAGCCTATGCCCTATTCAGGCATTATACCGTACATGTGTCTAAACACATACGTTTTGTGTCGATTGAGGCATTTTAACATTCAGAAGCTGCCACGTTCCTGGCTTGAGGAACAGGACCCAACATTAAACACAGTGCTTTAGTGAACAGGGATATATCCAATTTGTACAGCTGCTACAGAGAGATTTACAAGGAAACACACATCTCCTGTTTTAAACATGAATTGGGTGAACAAGGTTATTCTCACTCACCAAGGATACTTATATACTATGGATGCAGGAAGCACAGCATCACTGGCAAAGTCTCTCTCCTCAGCACTTACCTCTTGAGATGCCATCACTTTTTTTGTTAAAACATTGTACTCCAAGGACAAATGGCACAACTATCCTCTCCTGTGCAAACAGAATATCCCTGTGTGTCATTATAGAGCACTCCCCCCATTTTACGTGGATTGGTTATTAGGATTATGCACATCAAAAATATTGAAATTCCACTTCAGAATTCCTGCCCCCCACCACAAGGAAGCAGCCATTCATGGAACAACTGCCCCAGGTAAGATAGTGGAGTCCTTTAAAAACGAGCCCAGCACTGGTGCAGCAAAGCTGGGCAGCGAATCCTGGAAGTGTCTGGTGGATGGGTGGGGAGTGACTTGGGAGGCTGGGCACATACGTGGAGCAGCTGGGAAGCGAAGGGATGCCTGGGGGTGTAGTTCCTCCCAGAGCTTCTCCCACAGGAGTGGAGAATGTTGTGGCCCAAATAAGCCAATCTGGTCCAGAATCCAGAGTCCAGAAGGCCAAATTCAGGCTTGTCTCAACTGTGAATGATTCAATAAAGGATTCTTTAATTTGTGGTCTCGCTGAACTAAGCAGTGCCTGAGAAAAGAGCCAGATGGTCCATGTCTTGTGGGTCCCTAATTGCCTTGAGAGAGAGAGAGATAGGGACTATTATGACCTCTGTCTCAACACTTGCAATGATAATGTAAATTGCTGGTATGGTCTGTGTCTTGTGAGGCACTAAATGCCTAGAGAAGGATAGGGGCTAATTTTGTCTACATCTTAACACTTGTAATGATAAGTAAATGGCTGGTATGCTATGTTACTGCCTATTGATTGCCTCCTATATGTTCAATGGCTGTCACTGTGGAATGTTTCCAGCTAAGGTACACTAGACAGAATGCACATAGTTGCCTGAACATTATATTTTAATTAGTTTGTTTCTTTCTGAATGTTCTTTCTATTACTGATTGCCCCTCTTTTTGCTTTCTATTACCCTGAATTAATTTCCCCTTTCTCTGATCTCTCTATCTTTACATCCTTGGGTTCTTTTTAACACCTCTTGGGCAGAGATGGCTGGAATATGCTAAATACACACTTTGCAAATTTAGAAACAGCAGATTGTCTTTAAGGACCCTGAGAAAACAGTTTTCTCCCTGACAATCAGATTTAGCACATGATGGAGATAAGAGATAGAGTTAATGCCTGAACATTCTTCTTAAGAACGTCATGGGATAACCAGTTTTAGACTCAAGCAATTAATATTTTGGGGAGCTTCATGATGTGTTGGAATCGTGGAATAATTCTGGTGTTTCAATAAGAAGACTGAACAAATGTATAAATAGGCAGGCTTTCAGAAATGGCCTCAGCAAACTCATTTGCCTAACAAGCAAATGACTGCTCACTTCAAAAAAAAGCTTGCTGGCTTTTGCTGTGGAGCAAAACAGAAGTTCAATGCAATCAGGAGATAGTCTGTGACTTCTCACCGTGTGGTGGAGAGTTTCCCTGATCCAGTCTATCGATCCAGGCACCAGCCTGAGATCTCGACACATCTGCTTGAAACCTGTCTGCTCTGCAATGCTCTCTAGCAATGAAGCCTAGCTTTGCTCACATCCATTTGGGCCATGACTGGATCGGGTAAAATGCCTCTTTTGAAGAACAGCCTTTGTTCCCATCCTCTGCTACCCCCCACCCCCCAATAATGCTAGGCATCCTGCCTCTCTACACCTAAGCAAACTCTCTTCTTCCAATTCTCTCTATTCTTCTCTCCTTTCTGTTTTCTCTATTTCTTGTGTAGGGGTTTATTAGTGTTAGCTACTGAGAACAAGCTACTGAGAACAATTTGCCTTAATAAAGCCCAATAAACGTTATGAGTGTGGCTGTCTTTCTTCCTTCGTGCCCAGACTATACATGGCTACCAGACAAAGAACCTGTGCCACTAGGTGGCAAGAGTCAAGTGAACAAGCCTCATTCTCATTAATTTTTTTGCTAGCTCTTGAGCCTATACAGAGTGTTATTCAGGCTTGGCTCACAACAAGGAGCCTTCCTCTGGGAGGAACTACATCCTTCAGGCACCCCTGTACTTCCCAGCTGCCTCATGCATGTGTACCTAGCCTCTCTTGCATCACTCCCTGCCCACCAGACACCCTCCCCACTGAACCTCGCATCCTACCTGGGGCAGTTGTCCCGGGAATGGCTGCCTCCACGTGGTGGTGGTGGGAATTCCAAAGTGGAATCCTGATATTTCTGACATGCAGAGTCCTATCAGGTATGCACTGTGTGCCAAGTGACAACTATTCAGTGGGTCATTCTGAATGGGAGGTCCATGCATGCTTCCCACAAAAGAGAGGAGCACTCGTGGGAAGGAGTGGAGCTTCTGAATCATTCTATAGGAGGCATGCACAGGCCTCCATTTAATAGAAATAGGGACTATGTTAGTGTCTGTTCCACCTTATAAACATCTGAGCATGAAAATGTCTTAAATTTGAAAATTTAAGAAAGTTTCAAAATATAGCTTAGATGGTTGCTCTAAAACAGTAGTTTCCAACCTAGTTCCCTAAAGCAATTTATTGTGGCTGCGGATGCTGGAAGCTGTAGTTCAGCAACATCTGGAGGAACCCAGGTTGGGAACCACTGCTCTAAAGAAAACAAAAAAACAGAATGTTAAAAAGAGAAAGTTTAGAATTTACCCCATATTTGAGCTTCAATAAATCCATGATTCTGACAATATGTGGTTTGCATTCCTGATGATTTTCCAATAGATCTGAGGACATGTTGCAAGCCTGAGTGTCCACTTCTGGAACAAATGCCCATCTGTACCTGAAAACAGAGGAATTTTGAGATAAGAAATCAAGTATAGAAGTGCTTTTTTGAGGATGTGGGCTAAGAGAGAGAGAGAGAGAGAAAGAGAGGAAATAGTCCAGTTCTAACAACTAATTTGTAGTATGAAGAGAATAAGTTTTTTTCAGGTTTTTTCGCTATGGCAGAATCCATTTGTGGATTATTTTCCGCAGAGATATTCTCTTTAGTTTTAGCTATTGGGTTAAAATAATTGTTCTTCCTGTGCTTCTAAATGAATGATGGTGGTGATATTTTGATGCCCTTACTGAAATATTATAATCTAAGATATTGATGTTCCTTCTGCTAGTTTTCTAATATTGTTTTAATTGTACCAGTGCCTTGTGTACACTGTCCCAAACTGAAAGGTAGGATTATGAATATCTTAAAATAATTAGAAAGGTTATCTGGGCCTCCAACTGAAGCCAGCAAAACGCACAATATATTGATGCAAACTGAGGAGAATCTAAGATTTATTAGATTTGCTGCTCTTAGCAAGTTCTTACTGTTGGGGGGGGGCAATGTTTATATCAACAAATTAAATGAAATGGGCTGCACTAACACCATTATTCTTCAGTTGAATGAGAACTGCTGTGCACACTGCTTTATTCATGTGTACATTTGAAGCAGATTATGTTTGTATGTGACAAACATGTTAGCAGCCCTGTGTATTGAACTGATATGTGCAGAGGAAGCCAGGATAGGCTTTGGGTCATTGTTACATGTACACACACTAACAAGTACATACAGTGGTCCCTCGACTTACGAAGATAATCCGTTCCGAACGCACGTTCGTAGGTCGGAATTTTCGTAAGTCGAAAAGCGCATCCACGGAGGTCCGGAAACACTCGTAAGTCGAGGAAACCGCATCTAAAAATTCGTAGGTCGAGGAAGCCGCATCTAAACCGGCAACGACTTCCGGTATTTTTTGTCGTTCGTATGTCGAAATCTTCGGATGTCGAGTACTTCGTAAGTCGAGGGACCACTGTATTTACTAGGCCTAGGCTTTGGCAGCCAGAAGCTCAACAATCTGCATGTTCACACAGGTATTCTCTCACAGTGCTGCCATCTCTGCACAGTACTGTTTCCTGCTGAAAGGGTGGGAGACACCTTTATAGGAAGCCAAGATCTGTACTGTGCTAGTGACAGCTGAGATGATACTGGGCAAGAAGTACATGCAGGAAACACTGGGAGGGGTATTCTAAGTGCTTTCCCCAGAGAGCTCTATGGAGAAAGCACTCTGAGACCATGCCTTGCCACACTGCACCTGTCATCCAAACTAGTGTGGTTCAGGATCAGCTTTCTGTAAAAAAACAACAAAAAAAATGCCCCCCTCTTTATGGGTATGCTGCAAGTGGCCACTTTCACACAATAACTGCACAGAAGTGCAGATTATTTGGCTTTGGCCTAACATTTGCCCACTGCATAAAACATGAAGCAGGCTTCAAGACAGATTTTGTCCGTACAGTTTACACCTTAGCATACAGGTGGATCCCATTATCAGTGGGGGTTCTGTTCCCACAGATTTCTGTGGGTAATGAAGCCATGGATAATGGGGCATTGGGCCAATAGGAATTGAGAGGTTAGGTTTCTGGTGGTGCATGAAAGGGCAAGAAACTGCAGAAATAGTAAAAATAAAATGCCCTACTGCGCTACGTGGGTCTGCAGCTGTCGCACAACCCCCCCCCCCGCAGTAAAAAAAAAAACACCCTGCCATTTTCATGTGATTTTTCCTGGACTCCCCCCCCCCCCCAAGAGCCACAAAATGGCTCTTTCCCCCCAAATGGTGGCCAGAAATGACCTTGGAGGTAGGGAAGTGCATGAACCTGTTTGGAGGCCCTTTTATGGGCCTCCAAACAGGTTCGAACCCTGGCTGGCTCAAAGGTTCAATGGCAAGGGGGTGTCCACCTTTAAGAACAGCGGAGGATGCACTCCTCTCCCCCCGGCCAGCGCACAATTTCCAAAAAGCCCTTTGGGACAGCAGCATACCTTCCTGCTGCCCTGTTTCCCCATTTCCCAGATATACCCGGAAGTACTAGATGCGCCTGCATGCGTAGGGTATATCCAGTAAACGGGGTGGCAGGGAGATATGGTGCCGCTCCTATGGGCTTTTTGGAAATCGTGCACTGACAGGGGAAATGTGGCCGGGGGCGGGGAGTGCATTCTCCCCCACCCTTAAAGGCATCCCTCCCGCTGTCAAACCGGCCCCCACCAGTTCTGTGCACATCCTTACTCGGAGGTCATTTCTGGCCACCCAACACCGCAAATATTCAAAATGTGACCCCGTTCCCCACCGTGTCTACCAAGGTTGGGTGTCAATTGCCTGACCGGGGACATGGAACTGGGGAGGTCAGGGTGGCGTATGGCAAGATTTGCCTATATGGGTTTAATATGACAAGCAGCTCATTTCTATACTCCAGAGCCAGCATGGTGTAGTTAGTGGTTAGAGTGCTGGACTAGGACCGGGGAGACCCAAGTTCAAATCCCCATTCAGCCATGAAACTAGCTGGGTGACTCTGGGCCAGTCACTTCTCTCTCAGCCTAACCTACTTCACAGGGTTGTTATGAAAGAGAAACTCAAGTATGTAGTACACCACTCTGGGCTCCTTGGAGGAAGTGCGGGATATAAATGTAATAATAATATACTCCTAACAGTAAATCTATTGGACTATGTCATAACAGTCACTACAGCCAAACTCCACTGAAATCACACATTCCCCGAGAACAATTTTTTCGAAGGACCTTCCTGCACCCCACCTTATGCAGGAGTGCCTTTATTTAATAGAGCTTTTGCCCAGACATTGCATCAGCAGTTCCGAGGCAGAGAGCAGCAATTCTGACAACCTGCCAAGGGACTGGTCTTTATTTTCATTTACATTTCTGTCCCCCAAGTTCACACCATTTGATGATGTAAGAATAAAAGTTGTGCAATTACATTTGAAATAACTGCATCTTGTCAGGAGGAAAAGAGAGTGCCGTGTCCAAGAATTTGCAAGCTGATAAATACAAGGTGAGTTCATTCTGTTGTATGTCTCCGAGTAATGGACCATTGCCATTCGCTGATGCTTTCTGCTTGCTTATTTTGCTACTGCTTCTGTGAGATACATAAAACAAGGAAAACAGGGATTTAAAACCCAAAGCAACTTGTTTTAACTCAGGGAAGAATATTACAGACATTTTCAAAAATGCAAACAGTGGACAAACTATATGCTACGTGTAAATACTTCTAATTACTTATGTGCATCCAGAACCCTGTGGGGGGAAGGGGCAGCTTGTGACTAAACACAGATCTCCATCTTAGCTCAAGAATGCTTAATAATTCCACTCCACCTTATGTGCTCTGAAAAGGGGGACATTCCTCCCTTTTGTTACTGAAGGAGGACAATCCTTGCTTTTTGTCTCTGAAGGGCCAGAGCCATTGAAGTATAGCCTATCGCAATAGATGATCAGCTCAAACCAGTTCTACCTTGAAACATGTAAGTTCAGACACATTAAGGAAGAGAAACCTCCAGTTTTGGGGAAAAACCTCAACTCTGGATTGGCCTAAGACCAGTGTTACATGTGTGACATGCTGACTCTTTCCATTGGATCCCAGAGCTGTCTATCTCTGGAAGAGTGGGAAAGCCTTCCCCCTCTTTAATCACTACAAATAGGGGCCCAGACCGCCCCCCCCCCATTTTGTCAACAGTTCAGTCAGGACAGGAGTAATCCAAGTTATGTCACCAGCTGCTACTCATGGGGGAGACGCTGTAGGGATTAATGCTCTTGCAGTCAAGGACCTGCCTACTGCTAGGACTAAAGTAAACCTCAGTGCTAATGATAACCTATGCCCTAGCCTGGGTTAGGCTGCTCATGCGCAGAGCTGGGATCTGCATGGATCCCGGTGCTGCCTGCCCACCTAGCCCTACTTCTACCCCTGGCCTTTAGCCAGGGTTAAAGGCACAAGTGAACCCGTAACCCAGGAACCTGGATTGTCTATGTGCTTGGGCTGCTTGCAGCCCAAGCAGACACAGAGATGGGCATCTAGAGCGCCTGTCTAGTGGGGAAATACCCCAAGGCACCATGCTCGTTGCCTTGTGGGATATCCAGAGATTGGGAAAAGAAGCCCCGGCCTCTGTTGTTCCATGCTGCTGGGAGTAGCACAGATCGTGTGGATGTGCGGTGGCACACCAATGACATAATCAACGATTGTCTGGGAAGAAGGTAAGCAGGATGATGCCTCTCCCCCACCTTCCCTGCTATTCACTCCTGCCTTAATGAACAGCCTTAATGTTTGGTACTTTCTTTTTGATTCCTGTGTGCCTTTCTTTTCTCCCCATCTCCCCAATTCCTTATTCTGTGTGCAACCCTGATTTTTTAATACATTCCATGTACTGTACATACAAGCAGCCTCAGTCTGGTTTAAAATGCTCTGGAGAGTTACTCGCAGAACTCTTTCCCATGTGCTTCATAAGGTCATGCACTACTGATGAGTTGTTTTTAGATGACTATATTTTTTTGTCTAGAGCTGGGTTGTGTGGACTCTGGCTATACAGTGCCTGCAAGTACCAAGCCAGATAGCTCTGGGTTGTTGAAGCCGTGTCTGAGACTGTTCAGTGGCTTTAGGTCAGTCTTCAAATGGTGGCATTCTACCTCAAAGGACTGGCATGCTTCTAAATTGGGATCTCTACTTAGATCCCAATTTCTCTACTGAGGGTAGATCCCTAGAAACGTACAGAGTAACCCCCGGTCTGTAACACAGCTGGAAGTCAATTTTGAGAAAGCAGCTAGTGATGAAAAGGCTAAACAGCTTTTCAAAGTTGTCAAAAAGCCACAGCTTTCACAACTGCTTTTCATTTTTAAAAAAAGGTTGGGACTTAGTTGCATGCATTTTCGTGTAATGTATAACTTGCCCATAGGAGTTACAGCTACAAGCTGCTACAAATGCTAAAGACAAAGTAAATGGGCAGCATCTGGCAAGATTTTGGGAGTACGGCAACTCCCAAGGGCAGGTTTCATATCTGTTCCAACAATGTGTCAGAGTACTTTACTCCCATATATGCGAATGGCTGCTCTTCACTCTCTTGAAAAAGATAACACACCGGACTTGGGAATACTGCTGCAGTGAGGGTTAAACTCTTTGAGACATTTGCCCTTTTTCTAATATCAGCATTCAACATAGCACCCATGTTTCTGTTGCTACCAAATGCGAACAAAATCCTTTCCCCAATACTCCACCCTGCCCCCAAAACAACAAAAGTTGGAGAGGTAATGACGGTTTTATTCCACATATTAGGTTTCAGCATTATTGAAGGACTTAAATCACACATCCTAATTATAATGGTTTCACTAACACCCCCCCCCCCCGCCCCCAGTAAATGGCACATCCTTGGTGACTGTGCTATCACTGACGACTTGCATACATGAAGGAGCCACCCCATTCACAGGTAGAATCTTTGTATTACTGCAAAAACAATGCATTTCATTCACCCATTTCAACTGACAGTCATCAAGCTGAATGAACAAATGATGAGAAATAAAATGAATGGGCATTGTTTCAACCAGCCCATTGTCTTTCCTATATTAATCTTTTTTGTTCCAATGACCTTCTTTGTGTTTTAAAAAGTGATACTAATTAAAAAAAAAAAAATCTATGCAAGGAGTTTTAAGCCCTGCCCAGTTGTTACAGAATCTGGGAATATGTACAACATCCAAGAGTGTGCTGTGAATCCCTGCCCCTGTGCTGACATGCTCTGAAACTCTGCCCCCTGCTTTCCATAGTTACAGCATTTATTTGCAGAGACAAAGACTGTACTTATAGTAGAGAGATCCTCCCAGTGAAGTGGAACTCTGGGGCACCCCAGCACTCTGAACTTGGTAAGAACCCACAGCTACAGTGTTAGTCTCTGCAGACAAAGTGCTATAACTGTGGAGAGCAGGGGGCAGTGTTTCAGAGCAGATCAGTGCAGGCAGGGACTTCCAAGTGTGCTCTCGGGATGCTAAACATGAGTATGTCTCCAGATGCTGTAACTACTCAACAGGGCTTTTAGTCAACGCAAGACTCAGGAAGTAGACCGTACTGTCATCAGTCACAAATACCTATCTATATATTTCTTGTAGATGTGCCAGTCTGTGGGGATGCATGGCGGACCTCTTGTGAGAGGGGCGGAACCCTTGCGGGAGTTCCTGACAGACGCGGACAACAAGTACTTTGGGCGGGTGGTGGAGCCGCACGTGTGCCAGGAGGTGGCTGGCCAGACCCAGACAGTGCTTTGGGCGGAGGCCGCCAACAGGCAGAGGAGGTCGGCCAGCAGAGGTGGGAGGAGGAGGCCGGCGGCAGAGCTGCGTTGGCGGGAGGAGGTGGCTGGCTGGCTGGCAGAGGCGGCTGGGGGGAGGAGGTGGGCGGCGGCCAGTGGAGTTGAGCCGGAGGGAGGAGGCGGCCAGCAGGCAGAGCCGCGCCAGCTGACTGGAGGAGGAGGTGAGTGAGTGAGTGGGAGAAAACGGGCCGGTGGGGGGCGGCAGTGGCCGGCTGCGGCTGATAGTCGGGCAAGTGGGAGAAAACGGCTGGGCCAAACTAGGGGCGCAGATGCTTTGAGCCTGGGCCAGCTAGTTATATTTAAAACATGCTACCAAAACTGTCCATCTTATTCATTTCTTTTTGTTTTATGTTATTACGAACATTCAACAGTTCTTACTTTGCTGGTTCCTCCTCCTCGGTTAAATCCTCTTCTAGTTGTATAAATGCTTGAATCTGAGTGGTGGAAATGAGGTAGGAGGGAACAAGGAGAGGAAAATGTGGTATTAGTAAAAGACGTTGAATCATGCTTTATAGGACAGAATGAATACAGGGAGTATGCATTTGTTGTGCATTCAAGGAAAAAGATCAATGCTATTCATAACTAAGCATTGTGAAGATGACACAGAAGACTTCAGTTCAAAGAAGCATATTTTTGCTATAACTTATTATTTACCAGTTCTGTCACCATAATTGGCCATAATGAGGTTAGGTGCTGAGGAGAAATTCTTAGCAACAGCACTCTGAAAAACAGAAACATCTGGGCAGCTACTATGGAAGTCTGTCCAATACGCAAGTTGTCAGTCAGTCGCTCTGGAATAAATTACAAAAGTTAACTTACATATGTACTGAAATGCAAAACTAGCTCAGTTCTATTGTCCTGGATCAGTGATGTGGGGCAGAAAGATTTCCACTATCAATTTTTTCCACTGACATTTTTTTCATCAATGCATTTTTCTATGGATTTCTTAAACTTACTGCAAGCAAAAGGAAAGCAAAACAAATTGTCATATATATTTCATTTTTAAAAGCACATTGTACTAAACCAAAAGCAGGAAATATTCCCTCAATTGACACAAATTTTGATTCCAACCTCCACAGCTCAAGAAAATAAATGAGACAGCTGAAAATGAAACCTAAACGAAGTCTCATGTAATTTCTTGCGCTGCGGAGGCTGGAATAAAAAACAGTGTTAATGGAGGGAATACTTCCTGTTCTTGGCTTATTACGATGTACAGTACTTCTGTTTAGACTGCTGAAAAATTTATATAGTCAAGTTCTGAAAAGTTCCCCTATAAATTAAGAAAAACATGCATGGGAAATTTTTATGAAAAAGCTTCAAATTCAGAATGCTCTGGAAAACCCACATCACAGTCCTAGATTGATAAGTATTAGAGTTACAACAACTATTCTGAAGTGCAGTGACGCATCTTGCTGCTGAGGCTTAGTAAATAATTTACTTTTTTATTACTGTGCCATTCATTTTTAATTTTTTTTTTTGCTAACCAGGGTATGTAGGGATATTAATATCACGATATCCCAAGATACTCACCCTGTTTAGCCACTGTTCAAATTGGCTACAATATATTAAGGTACAAGGTGAACAGGAATGTGCTGGCATGCTCTGCTCCTTAGTCATGTCCCCGAGCTCCCCCGGGTATATTTGCACAGGCAAATGCCATAGACAGGCAGTGTCTCTCTCTGTGATTTAGAATGCTGGTTGCCCAAATCATGGGGAGAAACGATCTCTGGGTACAATGTTTGCCCCTGCAGAGAAGCACTCTACCTGGAGAGCTGGGGATATAGCTATGGGAGGCATAGCTGGCCCTGTTCTTCTGAACACTATACCCAGTTGGAATGCTGACTGAAAAAGGCAACAAGAAATAGTAATGTAGCCTTAGGATGCCATATTAAAAACAAGGATGGAATAACTAAAAGTGTTCATGATAACGGTGGGTTTCAGCAAACTGGGCCCCAATGAATGAATGGTTCAGCAAAACTGACTGTTACCAGGACAACTTACAAGTGGTTTTTTTAAGAGATTAAGCTGTCAGAATGAACACACAGAACTGCACACACAACTCTGTAACACCAGACCTCTTTCATGGGTAGTTCCTGGCAGTAAGAAGAATGTTCATTTATATCTAAGCAGAGAGCGCCCTGCCTCCCAAGGAGACCAGGCTTCTTCTTGATGTGCTGCAGAGCAGAGCTGTGACACCAGTTGAACAATGGCTCTCTGCCAAGATATAAATAGCATCAATTTGGAACCAGAATTTGTATCCCTCAGTTCTTTCTTCTGAGAATGTCTGCCTCTGTGTTATGAGCAACTGGCAGCCTGAGAATCTCTCCTTGGCTACATCTCAGTTCACACGCAATGCCAAACCATGACTGTGGTTTGGTTAAAGCATAGCTAATCTGAACCCCCAGATTCACATGCTCCTTCACCCCCACCCCATTCCCTCCCTTTCATGCCATTGTGCATAGAGGGGGTTAGAAAAGCTGTACTCCAATAATAGCCATGGAAAGGATTTGTTTTAGGCCTCAAAAACCAGAGATATGAGTTTTGCTTAAATCCAGATGCAACATCAACTATTTGCTCAGGCATGACACAGTTCCACTTAAACGTCATAGTAGCCTAATGTTTACTTTTGCTATTGATCAATTGTGTGTGTGTGTGTGTGTGTGTGTGTGTGTGTGTGTGTTTGTAGAGATAGTAAGGATGACAGAGTCAGGGAGATATCAGGTGAGAGAGAGAGTGTGTGTATGTATATGTAGTCAGGAAGGTTACTGGCTTAGATTGTATACCCCAAAGGAGGAAAGGTACCACTAAATCCAGGAGGATGCCGGCATGGATAACAGGTAATGTCAAGGAAGCCATAAAGGGAAAAAGACTTCCTTACAAAATTGTAAGGCCTGTCCAAATGAAGAGAACAGAAAGCAACACAAACTCTGGCAAAAGAAATGCAAGGGGGAATAAAAGGGATTATTAAGGAGGATATGGAGGTTGCAGAGAAGCTCAATGAGTTCTTTGCACCCGTCTTCACAGCAGAGGATACTGAGCATATACCTGTTCCTGAACCAGTGTTTTCGGGTTAGGGTTGGTTTTCGGGTTAGGGGATGGAGGCTAAAGTCAGATAGAAGTGACAAGAGATGATAAACTGTCTGGAAAAACTGAAAACTAGCAAATTGCCAGGGCCGGATGGCACCCATTCAAGATTCCTCAAATAACTCAAATGTAAAATTGCCGTCCTCCTTGCTAAAATATATAACTTATCCTTGCAATCAGGCTCTGTACTGGAGGACTGGAAAGTAGCAAATGTAACACCAATTTTCAAAAAGGGATCCAGGGGTGATCCGGAAAGTTACAAGCTGGTTAGCTTAACGTCCGTTCCAGGCAAATTGATGGAAAGCATCCTCAAGGATAAAATTGTAAAGCACATAGAAGAACAGGCCCTGCTGGGAGAGAACCATCATGGCTTCCGCAAAGGTAAATCTTGCCTCACAAAATTTTTAGAGTTCTTTAAGAGTGTCAACAAGTGTGTGGATCAAGGTGATCCAGTTGACATAGTAAATCTTAGCGGTCATGGGATAAGGGGACAAGTACATGTGTGGATTGCTAACTGGTTGAAAGACAGGAAACAGAGGGTAGGTATAAATGGAGAGTTTTTACAATGGAAGTAAGTAAGAAGTGGGGTCCACCAGGGATCTGTACTGGGACCAGTGCCTTTTAATTTATTCATAAATGATCTAGAAGTAGGGGTAAGCAGCGAGGTGGCCAAATTTGTAGGATCTATCCAAACTGGGTGAGTGGGTGACAAAATGGTAAATGTGGTTCAGTGTTGGCAAGTGTAAAATGATGAACATGGGACGAAAACCTCCATCTTCAAGTATACGTTGATGGGATATGAACTGTTGGTGAGTGACCAGGAGAGGGATCTTGGGGTCATGGTGGACAGCTTGTTGAAAATGTTGACTCAATGTGTGGCAGCTGTGAATAAGGCCAATTCCATGCTAGGGATCATTAGGAAGTGGACTGAAAATAAAACTGCTAATATTATAATGCCTTTATACAAAATGATGGTGCGGCCACACCTGGAATACTGCATACAATTCTGGTCACCACATCTAAAAAAGGACATTGTAGAACTGGAAAAGGTGCAGAAGAGGGCAACCAAGATGATCCTAGAGAGCCTAGAGAACCTTTCTTATGAGGCAAGGCTACAACACCTGGGGCTATTTAGTTTAGAAAAAAGACGACTGTGGGGAGACATGAGTGTTCTATGAAATCATGCATGGTGTGGAGAAAGTGGATAGAGAGAAATTTTTCTCCCTTTCACATAACACTAGAACCAGGGGTCGTCCCATGTAATTGATTGCCAGGAAATTTAGGACCAATTAATGGAAATACTTTTTCACACAATGCATAATCAACTTGTGGAATTCTCTGCCACAAGATGTGGTGGCAGCCAACAACCTGGATGGCTTTAAGAGGGGCTTGGATAACTTCATGGAGGAGAGGTCTATCAACGGCTACTGGAGGGCTATAGGCCACCTCCAGCCTCAAAGGCAGGATGCCTCTGAGTACCAGTTGCAGGGGAGTAACAGCATGAGGGAGGACATACCCTCAGCTCCTTCCCGTAGGCTTCCAGGGGCATTTGGTGGGCCACTGGGGGGAATTTCCAACAGGCTGAGTAAGCGGGTCTTTTTGCCCCAACCTCCAGAAGTGGGGTGATCTGATTATGTCATGAGGACACCTCCTTTGAAGTATGACTATAAAGGAGACTATTTGGGAGAGCTAAAGCAGAGAAGCCTCCATCTGGAACTAGGACATGCATACACCACGCTTCTCTGGCTTGACCAAGCTGAAGCACCAACTAATTCTTGGAGTTTGGTCAGTTCCAGAATTAGAGTACGTATGAATGTGTGAATGAATGAAATAAATCATTAAGTCTGGTTATTGAAATGGGGATTTTTTTGTCTTTGTTGTGGCTACTATGATTTTTGCCATCATCGTTATTATTTGTCACTGTTGCCAATGCTGAATATATTTAACTTTGTGCAACATAAGAACAGCCCTTCTGGATCAGGCCCAAGTCCTATCTAGTCCAGCAGCCTGTTTCACAAAATGGCCCACAGGATGCCTCTGGGAAGCCCACAGGCAAGAGATGAGGGCATGCCCTCTCTCCTGCTGTTGCTCCCCTGCAACTGGTATTTAGAGGCATCTTGCTTCTGAGGCTTGAGATGACCCATAGCCACCAGACTATTAGCCATTGGTAAATCAGTCCTCCATAAAGCCTTCCAATCTAGTGGTCATCACCACTTTCCAAGTCAAATAAATCAATGGATTTATAATGCACTGTGTAAAAAGGTACTTCCTCTTGTCACTCCTAAATTTCCCATCCTTCAGTTTAATGAGAATGACTCCTAGTTCTAGTGTTGTGAGAGAGGGAGATAACTGTCTCTACGCCCACTCTTTCCACTCCATGCATAATTTCATACACCTTGATCATGTCTCCCCTTAGTCATCTCTTTTCCAAACTAAAGAGCCCGAGATGCTGTAGCCTTGCCTCACAGGGAAAGTGCTCCTGGCCCCTGATCATCTTGTTTGCCCTCTTCTGCAACTTTTCCAGTTCTACAATGACTTCTTAAGATACGGTGACCAGAATTGTAACCAATACTCCAGGTGTGGCCACACCATAGAATTGAATAAGAGCATTATAATATTAGCATTTTTATTTTCAATCCCCTTCCTAATGATCCCTTGCATGGAATTTGCCTTTTTAACCACTAAGCACACTGAGTTGACACTTTCAATGAGCTGTCCACAACTCTTGATCTGCCCTGGTCAGTCACTGACAGCTCAGATCCCATCAGTGTATATGGGAAGTTAGGGTTGTTGTTTTTTGCCTCAATATGCATCACTTTACACTTGCTTACACTGTACCTCATTTGCCATTTTTGCCCATTCCCCGTTTGGAGAGATCTTTTTGGAGCTCCTCACAATCTGTTGAGGATTTCACTACCCTAAATAATTTAGTGTTGTCTGCAAATTTGGCCACTTCTTACTTACTGCTTACCCCTACTTCTAGATCACCCCCAGCACAGTACCTCCAGTGACTGTTGCTGGTATCTAATGTTCCTTTTTAGATTGTGAGCCCTTTGGGGACAAGGTGCCATCTTATTTTTATTTATTATTTCTCTATGTAAACCGATTTGGAAACTTTTGTTAAAAAGCAGTATATAAATATTTGCTGTTGTTGTTGTTATGAACACATTAAAGAGCACTGGTTCCAGTACTGAGGAACCCCACTTCCCTCCATTGTGAAAACACTCCATTTATTCCTACCCTGTTTCCTGTCCTTCAACTAGTTACCGATCCACACATGACCCTGTCCCCTTATCCCATGACTGCTAAATTTACGCAAGAGATTGTGTTAATCAATCAATCAATCAATCAATCAATGTTAATCAATAAGTGTTAATAAAAGTTATATATATACACTGTATTATATATACTGTACATTAATGTAAACATTATATCAGGCCTCCAGTGTCTTTCTTCCTCTCTATAAAGCTCTGGTAGAGGGGAAAATCCCACCCCAGCATAACACAGTTTCATAGCTCGCCATTACATTTGAAGCAATCTATGATTTGTGCTGTCCTTCAAACCAGAATTGCAAACTATGGTTTGAAATTCTGGTTTGGAGGGCAAGTGCAAAGAACACATTGCTGGATGTAAAGAGAAACCACCATTTGTCACAAATGAGGTAGCACAGGAGGGTATGAGCCTGAGGCTTTTTCATCTAATGCTGAACTATGGCTTGGCTTTACATTTGAACTGAGCCTGTGTCTTCCATGTTTGTTTTCATCTATGTTGAGCGCCAAGAGCCTTGGGTTGGGAGCATCTACTCTGAAACAGAAGCCAGCCATCAACACACATTCCCCATTTGTAAAAGCTGTTTTTAAAAAAGCAGGGTACCTGGACAAAACATTGGACTCCAGAACAAACTTCAGCCAGCTCATGCTACAAGCAGTTGCTTATGTGTATCTCTGCATGCTATCAATTTAGACAACCAAGTAAGTAATGGTTTATTCAGCAGTGAACATGGCCTGAGTGCTGAACCAAGACATTAGCCATGTCATTTGGTGAGAGCACAGCTCTAGACTCCACTGAGCCCAGAGATCTGGTTCGAGATCCGTCGATGCCCATAAGAATGGGTTCTGCGCCTGCGCAGGAGCCCCACGGTATCCATGCCTGAGCTCGTCGAAGTGCCCAAGCCACGCCCCCACGCTGCTGCATGCTATAAAAGGCGCGGCTGAGGCACGTAATCCCTCAGTTCTTTTCCGACCGCCTTGTGTCTTAGACCTGCGGTCTGTGCCTCTTCGTCGGAAAAATTCCTCTTTCGTTCTTCCTGTATAATCTTTGACTCGGACTGGAATATCGGACTTCGTTGGATCTGACTACGGAACGGCTGACGGTGATTCTTGGTGACCTCGAACTTGGACTGGCTGCGGTAACTTCTGGCAAACGAACACGGAACGGCTTTTGACCTGATTATGGCTGACGGAAAGAAATCCTTCAAATGGTGTGAGGGTTGCAGAGCGAAACTACCTTCTAAAGACCTGCACGACCTCTGCTTGTTATGCCTCGGTGAGGAACATAATGTCTCCTCCTGCAAAATCTGTCTGTCCTTCTCGAAACAGACAAGGAAGAACCGAGCACTTCACCTACGGGCAGCAATATATGATGAGGTTTTGAGCCCTTCAACACCGGGCACGCCTCGACCTTCGACGTCTGCTGCGCACTCTACACCAGCGCAAAAGACGCCGAATCGCTCCTCGATATCGAGTACCCGTAAATCCTCTGACGTGTTTCCCGCCAAAACCACTTCAACATCGAAGGGTTCCTCAACGTCGGAAAAGCGCTCATCTTCGGCAAAGTCGTCAAAGGAAGATGCGTCTACTGCCTCAAGACCTTCCCACAGCTCCAAGGAGCGTGAAAGGGCTACCAAACGACGACATGAGGATCTCTCCGCGTCACATACTTCCAAGCGTCGCAAAGATCAGGAAGGTCGTCGGGATCGAACGCCGTCCCCTTCCACGGCTCAACCAGTGTTGCCCGTAGGGGAACCGGCATTGTCGACGTCAACAACTTCCACAGCGCTAGCAGTACACGCAGCTGTGTTACTACCTCCTCCGGCATCTATTATATGCGATGCTGACGACCCTCCGACACAATCTTCCAATTTTGCCGTGTTGGCATCAAATGCGCTCGACACCGAACGTCCCTCCGGTGTTTTTCTTGGAACAACTGCAACCTTCGACACCGATCAGATACTGACCCTTCCTCGCTTAACACCAGTCTCGATGCCGACGGCGAGAGCTCTCTCTCCAGCTCCAACACCTCTGGCATCATCGTCCTCCCCGTCGACACCACAGCCTGCGTTGCCCGTGTCATCGACGTTGCACACTCCAATCCTCTCGGCGTCGACGCAAGTGACTCCTCGGTATCGACCACCGATACCTTCTCTCCAGGTCGTCGATGTCGACGCGGAGAAATCTCTTCCGGCTGCCACTCGTTCTCTCCTCTCTCTCCTAGACTCGACCTCGAGCGGTCGCTCGACATTCACTGGCTTTCCTTCGGTTGGAGCTGATCCTCGGGAATTAGCAACACCATCGCATCCTCCTGCTCCTTCATCACCCAGCCGCTTGCACCCTCAAACGCCTTGGCACTCTTGTGGATACCGCCACCCATTGGGCGTCTCTTCTCCTGCGGGTCCAAATAGGGATGATATTGACAGGCCCTGGGGACCAGTCACTCCTGCCAGACCCCTCTCCACTTTTCGGTCGGTGGCCACTCAGACGTGCCAACTAGCGGTGAGCCAACAGGCGACACAAACCTCAGTACTTCACTTGGCTTCTACAGCCACACAGACATCTTTGTCGGGACTTCTGGCTACGTCTGCTACTCAAACCCTTCCCGGCCGGGATACAGATGATCAACCACCACCCGCTTCCCCTTCGGAACATTATGGTTCCTCAGACTTCGAGTCTGATCCGGAGGATGGTAGTTCTGTTGTGGAACCACCCACAGACGTGGCTCCAGTAACCTACGTTTCACCCAATGATGAACTCAAGGCTTACCATAAGCATATTCGCAACATGGCCGATGCTCTAGGTTTGGACATACGCTCCCAATTGGCCACCATTGATGACCCAGTATATAACTTTATGCTGAGATCCCAATCTACTGCCCCGGTGGCACTACCAATGTTACCAGTCATCACAAGAGCTGCGAAATGTGCTTGGGAGGTATTGCACACCTCCACTCCCACGTCCAAAAAATTAGAGAATCTCTACAGAGTTCAGGATAAGGACAATGGGTACCTTATAAAACACCCGGCACCCAATTCGCTAGTCATCGATTGTGCCACGGCTTCCAAATCTGGTAAAAGGTACACAGTCCCTCCTGACAAGGAGGGTAGAAAACTAGACTTGCTGGGAAGAAAAGTCTATTCAACTTCTTGCCTGTCAATTAAAGTAGCGAATTATGCAGCATGCACTGCTAAATATACACATGGTCTCTGGGAACAACTGGCAGACGACCTAAGCAGGATCTTCTTGCAAGACCGTCAACACGAATGGGAACTCCGGACAGATGTGATAGCTCCCTTCTTCGACCACTGGATGCGGCCTTCAGTGGACCTCTTTGCTTGCTCAGAGAATGCGAAATGCGTCCGCTTCTGCTCAAGAGCCGGACACGACAACCTTTCACTCGGGGATGTTTTTCAGTTGGATTGGTCCCTGGAAACACCTTACATGTTTCCCCCTTTGCCATTAATACCCAGAGTAGTGGCCCGTCTTCTTTCCAATCCGACCAGTTGCATCCTAGTGACTCCTTGGTGGCCAAGACAATCTTGGTTTCCACAAGTACGCAGACTGGCAAAGAACTGCTACAAGCACCTACCTCGCTATCCAGATCTTCTAACTCAAGACGGAGGTCTCATTCTGCATCCAGACGTCCAGACCCTCCATCTAACTGTGTGGAGGATACTCTGTTAACTCATATTCTGCTTAATCAACGCAAGGAATCTACGCGCCGCAACTACAAGCACAAGTGGGATCGTTTTAGATCTTATGCACGCACCAAGGGATTCCTTCCTAAACGAGCTTCCATCCGTGAAGTTCTACGATACCTTACATCTTTGAAAGCAAAGGGTCTTGCTAACGTGTCCCTGAAGGTCCATCTAGCTGCCTTGTCTGCATACCACCCGGGAAGTGATGGAAAGACATTATTCTCACACCCACTGAGCAGAGCCTTCCTGAAAGGTTTGTCGCGGGTTTACCCCGCAATCAGGATGCCAGTTGAACCATGGAGCCTATCTTTGGTTCTCTCCTCATTGACTCAGGCTCCTTTTGAACCCATGGCCACCTCTTCCCTGAGGCTACTCTCTTGGAAAACAGCCTTCCTGGTTGCAGTCACGTCGGCTAGGCGTGTAAGTGAACTGACAGCTCTCAGGGTCGACTCCCCCTACACGATATTTCTTCAAGACAAGGTCCGTATGCGTCTCGACCCTGCATTTTTGCCCAAAGTGGTATCTAACTTCCACTTAAACCAAGATATCATCTTACCTACCTTCTTCGGCAACCCTACTTCTGCTCTTGAACAGTCACTGCATGCTATGGATGTACGCCGTGCCCTCCTATACTACCTGGACCGCACAAAACCATTCAGGCTGTCTAATCGGCTATTTATATCCTATACGGGACCGAATATAGGTTCTCCCATTTCAAGGCAGAGATTGTCCAGATGGTTGGTGGAACTCATCCTGCTGGCATATCATCTTCAGGACAAATCGCCTCCTGAGGCCATTAAAGCCCACTCCATTAGGGCTCAGGCTTCCTCTGCTGCACACCTCTCTGGAGTCTCGTTCAGGGATATCTGTAAAGCTGCTACCTGGTCCTCAGAATCCCCCTTTGTAAAACACTACGCCATAGACATACGCTCTGCTGCGGAGGCTACCTTCGGGAGAAGCGTATTGAAACAGGTGTTGTTTTAGCCTACTACTGCTCCCGCCACCTCTTGGAGCTTGCCAAACACCCATTCTTATGGGCATCGACGGATCTCGAACCAGATAAACAGGTTGCTCACCTGTAACTGATGATCTGGTAGAGATCCGTCGATATCCATAAGACCCTCCCGACCTTCCCCTCTGCAGTAGTGCTACGTCTATGTGCGTACTGGTGTGTGGCTCTCTCCTCTTGAGATACCTTTCTCTTTTTTATCATGGAAGAACTTACCTGTTGGATGATCGTCCTCCACGGCGGTCGTCCAAGAACTGAGGGATTACGTGCCTCAGCCGCGCCTTTTATAGCACGCAGCAGCGTGGGGGCGTGGCTTGGGCACTTCGACGAGCTCAGGCATGGATACCGTGGGGCTCCTGCGCAGGCGCAGAACCCATTCTTATGGATATCGACGGATCTCTACCAGATCATCAGTTACAGGTGAGCAACCTGTTTTTATATCTTAACTATGACTTGCAAACACTATTAAAATCAGCACTTAAAACCAGAGTGCAAGCTTGGTTTCAAATGCTAGTTTAATTGTGATTTGTAGACCATAGTTAAAGCACAGTTCTGGGTTCAGAAAAGCTGTATTTTAAAGCAAGTCACAATTAGAATGAGATGCAAAAGGAGGTGGTAGTAGTATGCAGTAGTGTGCAAGCTCGGGTTGTGTCCATAAGGGTAGTCTGACCCAACCCTAAAGGCCATATATATAATTTTTTGATAGTTTAATCAGTCACATCACATCTTTCATGGAACATTTTTGTACTTTGGTATAGAATGCATACACTGTGAAGGTAACACTCACCTTGTATTAAAGGAAGGTAAAGATGATATTGGTCCATTTCTCCACTGAAAACAGCAAAGGCTTGACGCTTTAATAACATTGCTTTTTGCTCAAAACTTGGGTAAAGTTTTAAGGAACTGCTCGGCATATCTGCAATCAAGGTCAGAATTAAGTTTCAACCTCTGATCAAATGAAAAATTGCTAACCTAACATACTGCCACACAGGTTAGTAATCCATAAGGACAAATAATTGGCTTATCTGTTTTTAACAGCTGCTGATTTTGCTGGGTCTGTCTGTTACAGGTGCCAATCCTGGACTGAGGGCACATTCTCTAGACACAATTGACATGTAAATGCTTTGACCTATGTTTCCTGGAAATGGAGACCAGAAGTGTATGATGTTCGGCACTAGAGTCAAAGAAGTAGCCTAGGTGGTTAGGCAAGGAAACCATGGCATCTTATTTGTGTGGAACAGGTAAAGGCTCCCAGAATTCCCAAAACCCTAGCTCGCTGCAAGGCCTTTTTTCGAGACGTAGAAACAGGTCTCCCATTGTGTTCTTTGTTCTGCTTAGTTGCTGCATTCTGACCCTGCATTCCTTATCTGACAGGCAAGATTAGTTGCCTTTGCTCTGCTTTTCTTCATTTGGTTCTCAGCAGCTTATATATTTTTTCAAATGATCCCTCCATAGTGACCAATTAATTTGCCTTCCTTTGGCTATAAATATAAACCCTCCTAAAAATGTATTGGTGGGTATCTCTAACCTAGTAAATAAAGCTTATTTTCCTCCCAAACAAGGCTTATTTGCTTTTGGATCTTATACCACTGTCTCAAGATACTTTTTAATGGGCTTGCTCTTCTCACACATGCATGCTGTACTATAACTGGGGTGAACTAAACTTCTCCCCTCCAACAAACTCTTTTCCAGAATAAAGAGAGACCTTCCGTGTCACAGGGGTCTTAACTTAAACAGGTCTGTCCTAGGACCACAACTCACAGGCAGAGTCTAGCAGAGAAAGTGTGCCCTACACAGGAGTCACAGAAGTGAAAGGGCGCTACTTTCCCTGGCACTCCCTCATAAGAGTGATATCTATAAAGGAAAGAAATTCTGAGTCATGGAGTGAGCTCCACTGATTGCAGGCCAGGAGGAGGATTTTAACCCATTCCCCACCACTACTGCCCATCTGAGGTATTTGTGGAATGTTCTGACTGCTAGTGCCAATTTCTTGCCGATGCAGCTGTTAATATCTTGGGTATTTTGGAATGATTTGCCGTTTTGCCAAGGGCACAGCCATTTCCCCGGGAAGTACTCTCCCAGAAGACCTCGCTCTCACTTCATTTGCATAGTTCATTCTAGGAGCAGGAAGTTAGCTACCAGACACTCTCGCTCTCCTAATTCATTTGCATAACTCTGCCCAAAGCCTCACTATAAGAGATCAGCAGTTAAAGTCACTCTGTTTGACTCTTTTGCATAGCTGCACCCCAGGTAAAATTACAAGCAGGAAGGTTGGCTGGTGGCCTTCTCCATTTAAAAATGTAGCCATTTATCCCTAATCTTTCATAAGGTGTTTCCCTGGACGTGTCTGGCCTTTTGCAGCCTGTTGGCCCAGGTTCCTGTTCTGCAAGACCAGACTGGATCAACCTGCCTAATGTATCCAATTATTTCATTTCTCCTTGTACCCAGTCTCATTCCTAAAGTTGTCCGTAGAATCAGTTATGTTACTTTGTCTGGTTTACCCCTTCCTACCCTAGTCCCTCATTCCCTTCTTGGGTTTAAGTTTTAAATTCCTGTTAAAGAATCCACACTTCATATTAAAGGATTTACATATATAGATATAGTATGGGTTAAGCATTAATGCCTGATTAATGTTTTCATCTTATTTGTTTCATGACATGTGGGAATATCTTCTGTGTAGAAATGATACAAGCCTTACTCTGTACTCATTAAAATTTATTATCAGTTAGATTTTAAATCTGTGGCTGTCAGTTTCTGGGAATCACCCTTTCCCTTAAAGATCCCAAGAAAGGATGGATGGATGGGTG
Organism: Hemicordylus capensis; assembly: GCF_027244095.1. Lineage (NCBI taxonomy): Eukaryota > Metazoa > Chordata > Lepidosauria > Squamata > Cordylidae > Hemicordylus > Hemicordylus capensis. The sequence continues at coordinate 90,701,436 of NC_069659.1, read as the reverse complement.
TGTGAGCGAGAGAGTGCGCGCTTCCCCACATAATATATCTAGTATTTATTTTAAAATCCATACCCTGCCTTTTCCCATAGATTCAAGGTGGATAATAAAAATTAAAAGAAAACATCACTAAACAATAGGCTGGTTCACATGTCATGTGGAACCTTGGTTAAAGCCTGGCTCGAAGCTACATCTCTGAGCCTCAGGAATATATACTTCCACTTTCATAACCATATGTATATTTCCAATCTAGGTTAACATAAACAAACATTGGTCATGTCTGAACCAACCAATCTCTGTTTATCCACCTTCAATTTACTTTTAAATAATTATTTTCATTAACCAGTTTGAGGTTTATGGTGTTTGGGCTCCTAAGATCATGCTGGTTTTTAATGTCTAAATGTAGTGTTAACTGGATGTCTTAATATATTTCTTTTATTTTTATTAGCACAAAATGTTGTCTGTATGGTATTCTTTTTATTGCTGCTGCTGTTCTGCTCTTATTGGGCTAGTTCAGATATCACACAAAACCTCAGTTAAAGCCTGGCTTTAAGCAACATCTCTGAGTCTCTAGAGCAAATTGCAGCCCTCTAGCTGTTGAAATAATACACATCATTTCAATTGAGAGGCAGATATTCAATAAGTCTAACAAAAACAGAAGCATTTGATATCACAAGATGTGAACAATTAGTTAACATCTCTTCTTGTTGATTTTAACTTTGTTCTAATGGGGAAAACAATGTATACTTACTCATCAAATCTTTAAACATAGTTTTCTCATGAGTAAGGAGGTGGTCAATAATAGCTCGCCAACTGAAGAAATATGAAAATCAAGTAAGATTAGTGCAATTTAAATCCCTCCACTTTCCCTTCAGGTTTGCTTTACACAAGACTCTTCTGTGCTGTATAGGGAAACGAGTCTGTGACAAATGCATATGTGACATGTACCTTTGTATATGAAAAGTTATACAAGAGATTCACAGAATTCCCCATATTAAACAGAAGTAACTTCTTTAGGAAATTTCATCTTGTATAAAATAGTCCTGAGACAAAACCCTTAGTTTAATGTTTCATACCAAAACTAATCCTTGCTCTTCTTTAAAATGGGGGAGAGGGAGAGAATGAAAAATATTGCAACCAAAATTTTGCAAGAAAAACTGGTGCCCCACATGATGTGCCAGGCAATGTCAGCATTCCTGATCAGCCAGGGCTGCTGTGCATGTGGAAGCCAGACCCCTGCATAAAAGCTCAGTTGTGCAACTGTTTAACACAGCATGCTTGCACTTGTGCAGTGCTACTTAAATTGGCAACAATGTAAGTAGCACTGTGCATGTATGTGCTGTTTTAAGTATTTACACAAATGTGCTCTTGTGCAACACCGTCAGGGTTGGCTTTCACATGCGTAGCAGCAGCAGCCAATGAGGAGTGCCAGTGTTGCCTTGCACATCACGTGGGCCAATTTCTCTGGACAGTGATGAAAAACCTATTCCTTTAATAAAGCCAAACACTTTTCTGAATGAGATTGCTGACAATTTAACTACTAATTTATTCTTTGGAGAGATTCCAAATGCAAGTTAAGTTACAACTTCATTAAGGTCTACTGAAGTTTATCAAGATTTTCATTCAGACAAGAGCTGGATACAAAATTACTTCCACCAGGTTTCTTACTGAATGCATGAAGTGTCCATCTGGAAAAAAGCTGGATCCATATACAGCTCTAGAACATCCTTCTTCCATGCTCGTTTGGTATAGGCATAACCACTTAGAGAACTGAGCAACTGAGTACCGGCACGGAAGCTAGGAAGATTGTAGGCACTGTAAACAAATGCACACAATATACAGATCAAACACATCCCAATTACATATGCCACACATTCTAGATACTCCAAACCTTGTAGTAACATTCTACTTAACACTGCTGATTAGATGTTCAAAATACAAGTGGACCTCGCTAATCATGGTTCCACATATCTGCGGTCGGATAATAGGCACCTGATCTCAATATTCCCACGGTTCCTAGGCAGTGTCCTAACTTTTTGCATCTGTGTGGGGAATGAGTTTTGTTCTGGGTGGCAGTATCAAGGCAGTGTGTGTGTGTGTGTATGTTCATTCAGAGTGGGGCCTTCCTGATTCAACCTGAGTGGGATCTAAAATTAACTGAGCGGACATTTTAAAATGTATGAGAATGTGCACACGTCTTAGAGGGAACCCTGTTCCTAGGTGGCAACTTACCATTTTGTGGATCTTTAAAAAAAACCATATCGCCCCCTTCATTTTTCACAGAAAGATGGTGGATTTGGGACTCTGGGGGCATTCCTAGAAAGCTGGATACCCGTGGACGACAATATGGCACTATTTTGATTTTCTTCACAATGTTTTGCCCTTTTCTCCAGCCTCCTAGAACCTAACCCTGCCCCCCCATTGCCTTAATACCTCATAATCCACAGTTCCATTTTCCGCAGTTGCAGTGGAGAATGGAACACCTGTGGATAATGAGGTTCACCTGTAATATGCACAGGTTAGCAGGGTTGTTCGGGGGGGCGGTGTTGCAGGGCTGGGGGCTAATCAGCATGTGTAGGGCCTTTTAAACATTTCAGTATCATATACATTATATTATATTGCTTGAGACAGGGAGAAAGCTGCCACAGGTGATTGTGGGGAAAGTGTGAATCTGTGGCCCTCCTCCCGATCTGCAGCCTCTCAGTTCTGGAGAAAGCAGCGCTAGGTAGTTGTGGTGGGAGTGTGTGTGTGTGTCTGAGAGCAGTTGCCCCCCCCCCAAAGGACGGACCTGTAAGTTAATTAGCCCCTCAGTTAGCCCCTGCTACCTGAGCAAAGAGATACCTTTTAAAAATGGCCATTTCCTTATATTTAGCCGGAGGAGAGCAACTGGCCCTGTCCAGTCCCAGCACATCATCCCTCTAGTGGCTGTTGCTGGTATCTGCTTTATGTTTCATTTTTGATTGTGCCCCCTTTCGAGACAGGGAGCCATCTTATTTATGTATTTATTTTTCTATGTAAACCACTTTGAGAATTTTGATTAAAGAGAAGTATATAAATATTATTATTTCTATTTTTGTTTACACAGTCAGACAGGTGTTATTGACAGGTTTGTTTTATCCAGACATTGAGTCCTTCCCAAGGACCTGGGATGGCAGAATTTTTTCATCAATACTGTTGGTTATTATAGATATCGTCGCAAAATATAGGCTGTTCCCCGTAAAGTTGCTTTTTCTAATTGGCTGATGGTTATTTCTGTGGCCCCTATGGTGTTGAGGTGCTCTTCAAGGTCTTTTGGAACTGCACCCAGGGCGCCAATTACCACTGGGATTATTTTGGTCTTTTTCTGCCACAGCCTTTCAATTTCAATTTGTAGATCTTTGTATTTGGTCATTTTTTCTATTTCTTTTTCTTCTATTCTGCTATCCCCTGGTATTGCTATGTCGATTATTTTGACTTGTTTTTCTTTCTTCTCGACTACAGTTATATCTGGTGTATTGTGTGGCAGATGTTTGTCTGTTTGTAGTCGGAAGTCCCATAATATTTTTACATCTTCATTTTCTTCAACTTTTTCCATTTTATGGTCCCACCAATTTTTGGCTACAGGTAGCTTGTATTTTTTGCAGATGTTCCAGTGTATCATCCCTGCTACCTTGTCATGCCTTTGTTTGTAGTCAGTCTGTGCGATCTTTTTACAATAGCTGATTAGGTGGTCCACTGTTTCATCTGCTTCTTTACAAAGGCGGCACTTGATGTTTGTTGTTGATTTTTTGACCTTTGCTCTTATTGCATTTGTTCTTAGTGCCTGTTCTTGTTTAGCCAATATTAAACCCTCTGTTTCTTTCTTCAAGTTTCCATTCTTAAACCACTGCCAGGTCTTGGTGATGTCTGATTTTCCAGTTATATTGTGCAAATATTGACCATGCAGTGGCTTATTTTTCCATTTTTCTGCTTGGTTCTCGACTTGTTCTTTCTTGTAGGCCTGCTTTGTTTCATTGGTGTTGAATAGTTTCACGTTATTGACCATTTGAAGTGCATCTTCTTCACTGTCCTTTATATATTCTTCAAGGCCTCTTTTCTCCTCCTCTACTATTTGATGGACTTGCAGCATTCATCTTCCACCTGAGCTGCGTGGGAGGTAGAGCCAATCTACATCACTGCGGTAGTACAGAGCATGATTGATGGTCATGATTTTCCTGGTCTTACGATCCAGCGTCTCTAGCTCTGCCTGGGGCCAGTCTATTATTCCTGCACTGTATCTGATAACAGGTATAGCCCAGGTGTTTATTGCTTGTATGGTGTTCCCGCCACTGAGTTTGGACTTGAGGATTTTTCTAACTCTCCTGATGTATTCACTTCCAATTTTTCTTTTAACTTCAGTGTGTGCAATGTTATCAGAATGGAGAATGTCCAAGTATTTGTAATGTTCTTTATCTTCCAGGTTCTTGATCTTGCTTCCATTGGGCAGTTCTATTCCTTCTGTTTTTCTTTTTTTCCCTCTCTTCATTATTAATGCAGCACACTTGTCTAGTCCAAACTCCATTGCTATATCGCTACTGAATATACGAACAGTGTTTAGCAGTGATTCGATTCTGACTGGGACTTTCCATACAACTTCAAATCGTCCATATAGAGCAGATGGTTTATTTTACTGGATGTTTTAGATGTATGGTATCAGAGGCCTGTTTTGTTTAGTATTTGTGAAAATTGTTGTTGTTGTTATTATTATTATTAGCTTGTAAAGAAAACTAATGCATTTTTCCCTAATCAGTTATACCAGCAAGCATAGCAGCCTTAATATGGTGACTGCATCACATCTGAAAAAGATCATGGTCCTCTTTCAGTATTTCTAGCCAATATTTATTTTATTTACTGAGGGTATTTATTAGCTATCCTTCAGAAACCACTCAGGGTGGCAGACAATTAAAAGAACAAAAACAATAGCAAAAACACAGAGAGCTTTAGGCTTCTGAAAATAAACTACTGCTTTGGCAGATTACATAAGGAGCTACTTGTCATATCTTAGTGCGGTACTACCAACTCTGATAGAGAGCAATGATTACTAATGCATGCTTCCATAAGTTATCCTGAACATTCATAATTTATCCTGTCAAGTACTCATAGAACTAGTCTCCTACAATGCTGGCCAAGTTCCCTCAAACAATATAAAAGGGACAATTATGCACTCTCAGGTTTCAACAATGCAAGAGTTGTGTTATTACTTGTTTAACAAGTCTGTCAGGCATGTTACAGAACAACAGTCCTGGAGTCGTGTAGACCTGACAGCAATGTACATGTGAGTAGGGTCCCTAACTACAGGTGCATGTACTGTGGAAGTATGTTTTACAATCACTTGATAAATGTCACATGATTTAAATCAATTACCTGTGATTGCGTAAGTAAGGAAAAACATAGTATAGCAAACGTGAGATTAAAGGCACTGCTTTCTCTTTTTCATCACTTCGATAAACCATATCCAATAGAGAAGCAAGAACCTAGAGAAACAAATCTCATATTTAAAAAAAGAACAGCTTTTCAGCTGAGTGCAGTGTCTCAGACTGATCATTTATTTATTTATTTTTATCTATGTAAACCGCTTTGGATTGTCACCTTAAGTGGCACAGCGGGCAAATGCTTGACTAACAAGCAGAAGGATGCCAGTTCAAATCCCCACTGTTATGTTTCCCAGACTATGGGAAACACCTATATCAGGCAACAACAATATAGGAAGATGCTGAAAGACATCATTTCACACTGTGTGAGAGGAGGCAATAGTAAACCCCTCCTATATTCTACCAAAGACAACCACAGGGCTCTGTGATAGCCAGGAGTCGAAATCAACTTGACGGCACACTTTAAACCACTTTGGGAACTTCTGTTGAAAATTGGTATATAAATATCTGTTTCATTTCGTAAGCAGTTGGTAAAAAGTTGGGGGCGGGGTATTTTCAACAAAAAACAAAGCAAAGCAAAACAACCCCTCCCTTGCCCGCAAAGCAAATCCCCTTTTCTATTTAGTGTAACCATGAGATAAACGACCATGGCTAAGATGTAGCCATGTATGCATTTGGCGCATCTGCACTGTCAGCTGTGGATGAAGTGAAAAGCCATGCGTCTCTTAGAGCACTGTCTATCGCGAATGGCTATGGGAGGCCCTGCAGTCATGCTGAAAATGAAATCTGCAGCATGTATATGTGAAGAACAGCTATAATTCTGGTCTCTAATCCAAGTAAAAAGAAATTGGGGCTCACCTCTGCAAGGAGAGAGAGGGCTTGAACACTGTATACTGATGGAGCAGAGGCAGACACCATGGAGGAAGGTACTGCTGAAGTATCTGCAGAAATATTAGTGATATTTTACATTTTTATTCTTTTAACACAATGCTGAATTTTCACTCAGTTTTGAAAAAGTGACAAATGGTTAAGTAGCAGCTTGGGACTATATACTGGGGAAAGATCCAAAGACAATATTATCAGTCAGACACAACAGATCTCTTTGTTTCTTACACCTAGCATTGGTGCCTAAGCAATGCTAGACTAATGTGTGCAGCAGTGACACCTTTTTAAAAGAAAGTACAGGTGAAACTCGGAAAATTAGAATATCCTGCAAAAGTCCATTAATTTCAGTAATGCAAATTAAAAGGTGAAACTGATATATGAGACAGACGCATTACATGCAAAGCGAGATAAGTCAAGCCTTAATTTGTTATAATTGTGATGAGCTCATGAAAACCCCAAATCCAAAATCTCAGAAAATTAGAATATTACATGGAACCAAGAAGACAAGGATTGAAGAATAGAACAATATCGGACCTCTGAAAAGTATACAGTGTACTGTGCTTGATTGGCCAGCAAACTCGCCTGACCTGACCCCATAGAGAATCTATGGGGCATTGCCAAGAGAAGGATGAGAGACATGAGACCAAACAATGCAGAATTGCTGAAGGCCGCTAATGAAGCATCCTGGTCTTCCATAATACCTCATCAGTGCCACAGGCTGATAGCATCCATGCCACGCCGCACTGAGGCAGTAATTGCTGCAAAAGGGGCCCAAACCAAGTACTGAATATATATGCATGCTTATACTTTTCAGAGCTTTGCATGTAATGCGTCTGTCTCATATATCAGTTTCACCTTTTAATTTGCATTACTGAAATTAATGGACTTTTGCATGATATTCTAATTTTCTGAGTTTCACCTGTAGTTGCTTCAAAAGAATGGAATTTAGAGCAGAGTAGTGGGGAAGGAAGGGATTCCTAACTCTTTCCTCACCAAACACAAGGGAAACATACATTCAAATGGTGATGGGAAGGGAGAGGAAGAAGAGCAATCCGGGAAAGACTGGGCAAGGAAAGTGTTAAGTACTCCTCCCAATGCTTTCCACTGTAAACATTTCCTTCTCCCTAGGTAGCTTGGTTTTCATCTTTGTCTTCTTAAAACCTAAACACACCCAAAAAGGTATTAGAGCAGTTATATGCCACCTGGTAACCTCCAGGCTCGACTACAGCAATGCACACAATGCAGGGCTGACTTTGTATGTAGTCCAGACACTTTAGTTAGTTCAAAATGTGGCAGCCAAATTGGTCTCTGGGACAACCCAGAGAGACTACATTATGCCTGTACTTAACAACTGAATTGGCTGCTATGTTTCCAGGCAAAATACCAAGTATTGGTTTAAGACCTGAACGGCTTAGGTCCAAGTTACCTTAGAGAGCACCTTCTGCTGCATGATCCCCACCACACATTATCTGGAGATGGCTGCTTCCAGCTGCCACCAGTTTGTCTTGGGATTGGGTCTTCTCCACAGCTGCTCCTAGGCTGCGGAATGTGTTCCCCACAGAAATCTGAGACTTAATATTACTGGCCTTCAAGAGAGCCCTTAAGACTTACTTTCATTTTGTGGTCTGGTCTTCCAGGGTTTTAGAACTGTTTTTAATTCATTTTAATTGTTTATGTTGTTTTGGTTATTGATTGTTTTGTTGGTTTTAATTAAGTCTTTGTTTTGCTTGTTGTGAACTGCTCAGAACTTATAGATGGGGTGGTATAGAACAAACAAACAGTTAGTCCCCTAAGAAAGAATTCTTTGTAGGCTCAACTTGCATACAACATTTTGCAAGCTAGGCGGTCCATTTAAGAGATATTACATAGGAACATAGGAAGCTGCTGTATACTGAGTCAGACCATAGGTCCATCTCACTCAGTATTGTCTACACAGACTGGCAGTGGCTTCTCCAAGGTTGCAGGCAGGAATCTCTCAGCCCTATCTTGGAGATGCCAAGGAAGGAACTTGGAGCCTAGATGCTCTTCCCAAAGCGGTTCCACCACCTAAGGGGAATATCTTACAGCGCTCACACTTCTAGTCTCCCTTTTGTATGCAACCAGGGCGGATCCTGCTTAGCTTAAGGGGACAAGTCATGCTTGCTACCACAAGACTAGCTCTCTTCCTTGCATCACTTGTCCTTGTTTTCTGGGACCAAAATGCCTACAAAGACATGGATTTACTACAGGAAATACAGAAAGCCTACCTAAAAGATACATGCAAACTTTCTTTTTCTTCTCCTCCTTCGCCTTAGAAGGAAAACAGCTTCAAGGATCGGGTGCTTAACCCCTTGTTATCATCAACTTCTGTTCTAAATTGCTCCTACTTCCAAGGCCACCTTTCCTTCTCATGGAATTCCAATACATCTGAAGCACCACACAAGGAATGGGGGAAAGATTTGGAGCGAAGAAGCAGCTGGCAGGAAAAGGAGCAAGTGCCCCATCACTTCTCTGCTCTGAATTGCAGAGCTGCCTTTGGGCAGCTGTCAGGAGGATTGTTAGTGTTTGCACGAAAAATGCCATTAGTTCAGCCATTCAAAAAGGAAGTTCTATGATGAGAGGAAGATGACAGTTGAATATCTGCGTGATCAAAAGTGTGCAAAATTTTGAGGAGAGACTTAAAGGATGAAGTACTTTGAACACTAGATAATATCATCCAGTTTGTGTTATACTACCAACTAATTTGAACTAAAGGGGGTCGGGGGCTACTCTATTTTGCTTTTTTCCTGCCTTTCAAGTTATGTGCATATTTCGAATAGCATTCAATATACAGACAGGCCTCACATCTAGCATGTGTTCTGAAATGAAGGATGGCAGGAGGGCCCCACTGTGTACCTTAAAGCCTTGTTATATGGCCAATGTTTGTGTGGCTATAAAAATTACATGCCACATTTTATCATTAGATGGCCCAAGAAGCTCTGTTTCCCTTACCACACAAATCATCTTCAACACTGGATTCATCTAAAGAGATCTGAGGCTGGGCTTTCACCTCCAGGTTCCTGCTCAGCCAGCTAGTTTGTTCCAGAGAGGAACCAGCAACATTTCCCACAGCTTCCAATATTTTTTGGGTTACCTCCTGAAAAATCAGAAGAGGAGGGGAAAAAGCAATTAATACACAGGCAGCATACATAAAGATTTGTTATATGGAAGGAATATTTTATTGAAATAAAGATAAGCTGCAAACAAAAAAAGGTAGTTTTCCAAAAGACTGCAGATCCTACAAGAGTATTGCAGGGTAGCTTTTATCTCTGGCAAGTTGTAGTGATCAGCCACTCCTCCTTCTAAAGAGTTAACCAGAAGTGAACCCTGTCTTGACTGACTGACTGGTGAATTCCAGGGCTCAGCCAGTCAGCACGCCAGATGGGTGGAATCTAGAGAGCTGTTGGGAGGAAGAGGGCAGTTCTTTGTTAGAGAGGGACATGTGGCCAAGAAGGATAGCTGCAGGAAAAACGACTCTGCAGGTCCTGGAAAGCCAGGAGGGTAGGAGGCTCACAAGGGTTTGGTGAGTTCAAGAAAAGGAAGCCTGGACTTTGGCAATGGAAATTTAGGGCAGGAGAAAGTGGTTTAGAAATACTTTTTTAGTTAGAAGTTATATTCCTTTTGTGTGTGTGTTTCACATATTTCTGATACTGTTCTATTATAGTTTACCTACAACTCAAATGAAATAAGAAACACTACCCTACGCTCCATACACCTAGTGCATAGCAAAAGACTCTGTATGCATTTAAGTGTGCTTTTTTATTTCCCTACATACCTGTTCTTTGCAACTCCGTAACCAAGATTTTTAAATTGTGCCGCCCTAACATCATCTGGGGAGCTTTTGAAGTATTCTTGTAATCTACGGAGTAATATTTATCTGTAACTAAAAGCTGAGTAAGCCTCAGATGTAAGCAGGACCTGAATAAAACTGTTTTTCTTTTTGTTCTTCCTTTACAAGCTCTCTGAGTTGATTTTTAACTCAGGAAGTGGAGGGGGGCTAAAGGGGGATTTATCTGGTGCAAACACGTTTCCTCAGGCGTTCAGCAGCTATCAGTTTTCACACCACGTGTAGGCTTGCACATGGAAGATCTTTGTACTTGTCTAGTAGCAAAATAACGAGTTTTCCCTGGGATTCCATCCCAAGCACAGGGAGGTTCAAGCTCTGTAATAAAGAGAGATGGTGGTGGCAGCCATTTTTGAACCTACCAAAAATACAGAAGAGTATTAGGAGAAGCCTAGTCATGCAGTTCAGCAGGAATGATTCAGCATTTCTTTCGCTCATAAGAGCTTGCTCTGAGACAAAGGCTTTAATCTGCTATACAACGGCTTAGAATTGTTTTTATATTACAAAGGAAGACTAATACTTATTCACAATTTTATAACTGCAAGACCCTTTGGGACAGTGAACTACCTTTCTCATTCCTTTTTCTAGATAAACTGCTTTGAGAAGTGTGTTGCTAAAAAGTGATAAATATTTTCACCACTACCACCAGGTATGGGGAAATGTGCAATATGCAGCCTGCAAGACCTTTTGGTGATACCTATAAACTTATTAGCATTCTGGAGACCCCAGCTTTCATTATGGAAAAAAGGTCATCCTATAGTAGTCTTCACAGCTGCTGTGACCACAGACCTGAATTGTTCATGGGAGCATTATTTCAGAAACCAGAAATATAGCCAATTAGGTGTTCTTTGCTTACATCTCTGTGGTGAGTGCATGATTCTGACAATATGAAGCAGACTGTCACCCAGCTGATCTGAAAGTGTCAGCTTTGCACTTCTTGCTCAGAATAAGATTACACTTCAACTGCACAGGCATGAGAATGAGTTAACCACTGTGGATTAAACCGAGTCACAAAATGAGGTTATTAGATGAATGTCTTCTACTGGCTATTAACAAAAAGCTTCATGTTGGCTGTCTGCAGAGCTGGCCTCAGGCTAACCAATGCCCTGTGAGAAAACTGAATCTGGCACCTACCCCTCATTTCTGAAAAAGTCAAGTGTTATGTTTTTGTTTTTAGAAAATGAGGATATTTTGCTTCACTCCTTTAAATGCACTTTATTGCACAACATAATGAATATGTACATTACATGCAGTCTGTTTGTAAGGTCCATATTTGGTGCAATAAAGTGAGAAGCATATTGTTCTCAGGGCCTTTTGGCTACAGCAGAGGGGAGCCACCACGCAAAGGCAACTAGCCGGACTTCTATGCCTGCTTTATTGCAAAGCGCATTCAGGAGGCCAAGTAGTCCTTTTTCCTTGCCTGGGGGATGTGGACAAGCCCAGTCCAGTCCCACCTATGTCTTCTCAACCTCAGACTAGAGCTGGCCTTGTGCCACTGGCTGCCTCTTACACAGTCCTCACCAAATCTTGAGGCAGTCAACATAGTTAGTTCAAGAGCTAGGATATGCAGCACCTCTGCATGCTGGTCTTCAAAGCATGGCAGTTGGGTTGCTCAGACTGCAACACCTAAAAGCTAGCTCTGGTTGCATGACTGAGGGTGGGTGGGTGGGGAATCCAGGCCTTATATTAATTGAAGATCTGCTATTGAATACCTGTAGATCTTTCTGATCCTTCTTATTTTCCTGGTTTGGAATTCTTGTTACAAAATCATTCAGGGTGCTGTGAAAGAATAAACCCAAATTAGCAAAATTGTCACTTTAGTTATAAGTCCAAATACTAGATTAATTGCTATTGTTATACCTGAGAAGCAAGAAATACCCAGGTGGAGCCAAATTCAATTGCACAGATTCCTTCAGCACTCCTAACAACGACTGGAAGTTCTCCTGCAAAGCTGAGGCAGCTAGTCTGCAAAAAACAAAAGCAAACCCCAAAGCCATGAGCTCTGATGTTGGAAAATACTGAAGTCACAAAAACTGTCAAACGGAAGTTCACAAGCAAGACTATTATCGTATAGTTTCTTTTGAAAAGGAACTTAATTATTGTCTTGTACACTGTTGCTATATGACAATTCATGGGAGGTGGCAGTGAGTTTCTAAATGAAAAAGGCCAGTGATGCAACCTGCTTAGATCCTTCAGGATACGATGGTATTGGTGAGAACAAATCCAACCAAGTAAATTCATCTGGGGAACTTCTGCAAAGCCAAATAACTTTAATTGTACATTACCCTGAGTATCCTTGTAAAAAGGCAGTTTAGAAATAATAATAATAATAATAATAATAATAATAATAATAATAATAATAATCCCCCAGTGAGGCACTACCTTGGCGTGGTTGTGGGGCTTGCGTGCTCTGAGGAAGGTGAGAGCTATGCCAGAGGTCCAACCATACTGGACAGGTCTCACCAGAGGAGCCAGACAAAGAGTGCCTCTCCCATCAACAATATGGTGAGACGTAACTTTAATAAATCTATACCAGATCAGTCGTTGCCCAGGTCAACAAGGACCGCACCAGGTGCTGGAGTTCCTGGACATCTGGTGGCAAGTGGGCAACAGGACTCAGGATCTTCAGTTGAGCAATCAGGGCTGGAGATTGCAAGGTTACTGGAAGAAACGTCGCTTAACCGAAAAAAATATATGAAAAATGCCAACAAGGAAATAATGACCTGCTATTACAAGTCTAGTCCAACTAGAAGAGGTTATTTAAAAAGAGTGTACCAAATTTGGAAAGAGAAGCATCCAGATAGAGAAATAACAGAACAAAGGCTAGCAGACCAGAGAAGATTCATAATAAGAAATAAAGTATTCACAGGAGTTGAGCTGGAAGAACTGCAAAGAGCAACACAGGCTCAAGATATGGAAGAAGAATTACCACCAACAGAAGCTGTTGCTCAGGCGCAGGTGAAGGAGGTGTGGGAAATAGAGGATGCCACTGTTGCTGAACTGTTTCAAAATCAAAACCAGGCAACCTCCCCTTTGCCTTCACCTCAAAAACCCAAATGCCATTTAACAGAAAAGCAACAAGAACTAAAGCAAAAAATAACTGAGCACATGAACCAAACAACCACCAGGGTTTGACTTCCAGCTCTAAAAACAGTTGCCAAAAAACAACTTACTCAGGCATTAAAAGATGTCAGTGCTGCACTTGCAGAAATAACAACCAATAATTTGCAAGAAACAAACCAACTAATGTACAGTGCAGCGACAATAACAACACAAGAGCTCGGATATAAGATCAGTGGACCTGTAAAAAAAGAGAGCAGTACATCACCTAAATGGAAGATTAGATTAGAAAATAAAATCTCTAGGCTTAGATCAGATGCTAGTAAATTGAAAGATATGAAAGACAAGAAGCTGAAGAATGAAAACACCAAACAGTATCCGATCCAAAAATGCCACCTAGATTCAAGGAAAATTAGAGACGTCCTGGAAATAATAAAGCAGCAAATAACAGCAGTGTCAAAGAAGATTAGCAGATATGAAGCCAGAATTACACAACACAGGCAGAATCTCCAATTCCAGTCGAATCAGAGACGTTTCTACCAAAGCATAGAAGGAGAAACTGCAAGAAACGTAGAAACACCAAATAAAGAAGAAACAGTGCAATTCTGGGGGAAATTATGAGACAATCCAATAGATTATAATTAAAAAGCAGGCTGGATGAAAGAGGTCGAAAAATGTAACCAACAAATGCAAGATCTAATAACAACACCAGAATTAATAAGTGAAAGAGCAAAGAAAATTAAAAATTGGACTGCGCCAGGTGACGATGAACTGCATGGCTTTTGGCTTAAACACCTAACAAGCCTTCATAAACAACTCTCAAAACAGTTCAATCACATTTTGCAAGGAGATGATATTGAACAATGGCTAACAACTGGGAAAACTCATCTCATCATGAAAGACCCAGCAAAAGGTGCAGTTCCAAGTAATTATAGACTGATAACCTGCCTGCCAACCATGTTCAAATTATTAACTGGAATAATAGATGAAGTGATGCAACACTTATTAACTAACAAACAGCTTCCAGGTGAACAGAAAGGAAATTGCCCAAACACTAGAGGCACAAAAGACCAGCTGCTGATTGACAAAATGATTTTAGAAAATTGCAAGAGAAGAAAAACCATCTGTGTGATATGTATTTGTTGCATTCTTGTGTGTGTGTGTGTGTACACATTATTAAGTCTGCCATGTGCACATTCAAATAAAAAGCAGTTATCCAAGGCAATTATTATTATTATTATTTTTACATTTCTATCCCACTCTTCCTCCAAGGAGCCCAGAGCAGTGTACTACATACTTGAGTTTCTCTTTCACAACAACCCTGTGAAGTAGGTTAGGATGAGAGAGAAGTGACTGGGCCACAGTCACCCAGATAGTTTCATGGCTGAATGGGATTTGAACTCGGGTCTCTCCGGTCCTAGTCCAGCACTCTAACCACTCCTATTCAGCATTTTTTGTGGATTAACAATGTATCTGATTTGTATGTATCACACAAGTCACAATCCTTGACCAAAGATCTTACAATTCTCCATACAGTCTTCTAGAACTACAAAACAGATTTTTAAAATGAGGAAATAATTCAGGTACTACGGATGTCCACGAACTTGTTTAGAGGCACTTTTACAGGCCTCCGAACAGGTTTGAACACCAGGTGGTTCGAAGGCGGGGCGGGGGAGAACTTTAAGGGAGGGGAAGGCTGTACTTACCACCCCCTCCGGGTTTCCCCCACTGGTGCTCACCTAAAAACCAGTCTGGCGGGGTGGCAGGGTACCTCCCACCACACCAACTGCTCCTTGGATTGCAAGTAGCATGTGTGCACGTGCTACTTCCGGTCACTTCCGGTCCGAGGAGCTGACAGTGTTGCAGGGAGGTATGCTGCTGCCCCGCCAGACCAGTTTTTAAGCAAGCACCGGTGGGGAAAACCGTGTGTGTGTGTGTGTGTGTGTGTGTGTGTGTGTACCCTCCCCACGCCGTTAAAAGTTATTCTCCCCCGCCAGTTCAGTGCACATCTCTATCAGGTACAGCTCATGACCTTAAAAATAAACAGCACAATGTCCTGATGGTACAATGGATTAAACTGCTCTTATTTTGTGGTTCATGATCTCATACATTTCAATCACAGGGCACATTTTGGACTATTTGTATTATGAGTATTTGTAAACTACTGCAACTACGTGGGATCTGCCTGCCACTTTATTTAAGATAGCTCTATAGTTTTGTGTCTCAGGCACATGAAAGAGGAAAAAAAAATCCTACAAATGTACTAATGCTGGTAGTTACTGTGAATGGTTTTGGGGGGGAAGCGGAGAATGTACTGGCCTAAAGGCCCATTTACCTTTGCACAAAAGCATAGCAGAACTGGAGCACGGGGATATCCACTAGGGAAGACTTCTGAGAACAAAAAAATGTTTCAATGCAGTTGTTATATTCCGTCCCCAAAATATACAGATGGCCCTCATTACTTCCGGTCCTGGCACCCGTGGTTTCACACAGCTGGGATGCAGGGACCCAGCTTCTTTATCCCCAGTTTAAGAAATAGGCAAGATTCACCTATACATGGTTCCTGGGTGGTTGAAAAAGACTTCAGATGTCATTTCTGGCTACCATTTTTTAGCATGGAGCCATTTTGTGGCTCTTAACCCCCCCCCCCCCAATAATTTTTTATTTTAAACATCTCAGAAATGTATAGGATTGGCAGGGGCTTCTGGAGAGCAATATACTATGCTTTATTCCATTTCTGCCTTGAAAAAAACCTTTTTAAAGCTCAAGGAACCTAAACCGCCCCGCCCCCCCCTCCCATTGATTTGTTTCATTATTTGCAGTTTCCATATTCGTGCCTATAGGTGAGAACGGAACCTCTGCAAATAATGAGGGCCACCTGTAGAAAATCAATAGCTAGTACAGTCATTTAGGCTAAATCCTTAACACATTTACTAATAACATCCCCTTGAACTTAGTAGTGACTTGTTCAGGATTGTCTGCTATTGTTTCGTGAAGATTATTTCTTTCCACTCCTCTCCCCCAGGAGATCATACCCCAAAATCAGGAACACTTGAAGCTGCTAAGGCAGTTGTCTTCAAGATGCTTATCTTGAATTAGCCACCATATCCCAGATTGTTTTAGTCACACCCTCTTGGACAACTTCTAAGTAATTACATGTACAAAATTATGAATATCATAACTCTGTCCAGTAAAGATAATGGTATTTGTATGATTATTTATTCAGTGATGAAACTGATGTGAATCAAGAAACCCTGCTGAATCTATACTCTTCAACATGGTTCAGTCTCTGACCAATCCCTTCATGGAATCAGCCTCTCAGAGATGTATGTTTTGCATGACAAGTGTTTTCTTTGCCCGGATACAGGAAGTTAGTTGGTGCACATCAACTTCCTGAATCCAGGCAGAGAAAAAAGTTTATTTAATCTTGTCTCATAAACATAGTTTATTTAATCTAACAACTCAAAGACAAATTATACAGTAAAGCAAACTGTTACCTCTTCGCCTTTGATTTGGGATGGCTTCTTGACAACTTCTTTTACAAGCTGCAATACAGTGTCAGTCTTCAGAGTACTGAGTGCACAAACCAGATCAACTAGTATAAGCTGAGATGTACTAGCTACAGGAGGTATCTGCAACAAAAAGGCATTCAGAACCACTGAATGAATCACCCCTCACAGAGCTGTGATTTGAATTTTTAGGAATATTTATTCTCTACCATCCAGCTCAGTGTTGCAAACACATACACACACAGCCGCCAGCCCCCAGGCACACCACAAGAAGAAGCCAGATATATCTGCCTATATTCAAAGAAGAATCAGATACAAACTTTAAACAATAACTGAGAAAAAATTTGTGACCAAAAATCCAAAGTGAACACAGTGACAATACTGAGACTCAATGTTAGCACTGCAGACAGAGATAAGACACAGCATGATAATCTTGCTCTCACTTATTAATCAACTAAAGCATTAGTTGAATAACCTATAAACTATATCGATTAAAGGTTGTCAGTCTAATTTCAAAGAAGAATTGCTTCAGAATAAAAGCCTTTGATGCTCTGTTGATAACCACTATGGCTGGGTTTTCTGCAGAGAGCACTTCATTAGGGGATGGGGGCACAGCTCAATGGTACAGCATCTGTACTGTATGCAGAAGGTCCTCCCTGGTAATTTCAGGTAGGGCTAGCAAAGACTCCTGCCTGAAACCTTGGAGGGCCACTGCCAGTCAGTGTACATAAACGAAAGGTCTGACTTGGTACAAAGCAGCTTCCTACGTTTCTAACAGAGAAAATCAAACAGATTTAAAAAAAAAAACATTTTATATCCTGCTCTTCCTCCAAGGATCCCAGAGTGGTGTACTACATACTTAGGTTTCTCCTTACAACAACCCTGTGAAGTAGGTTAGGCAGAGAGAAAAGTGAATGGCCCAGAGTCACCCAGCAAGTATTATGAGTGAATGCGAATTTGAACTTGGGATCCCCAGTCCTAGTTCAGCACTCTAACCACTACACCACAAAGGAGTATACAGAAAATCTGTACAGCAGGGACATCAACATCCAAGATACTCTAGAAGATATTCCCTACTTGCAATAACCTCTAGTACAGGAAGATGAAGTCAGATGAGCACTCTGGTCATTACGAAGTCTGAAGGCTACAGGAATTGATGGAATAGGTATAGAAATATGGCAGGCAACCAAAGAAGAATCAGTCAAGGCTCTAACCAAACAATGCCAGCAAATTTGGAGAATGACACAGTGGCCAACAGATTGGAAGACGTCAGTCTACATACCCATACCAAAGAAAGGAGACATAACAGATTGTGCAAACCATTGCACAATATCCTTAATTTCACATACTAGCAAAATAATACTCAGGATCATCCAACACAGATTAGAGCCCTACATGGAAAGGGAAATGCCGGATATTGAAGCTGGTTTCAGAAAAGGCTAAGGAACAAGAGACATCGTTGCTGATGCACGCTGGATAATTGAGAAAGCCAAAGAATACCAAAAAGAAATCTATATGTGCTTTACTGACTACAGAAAGGTCTTCAATTGCATCAACCATGTCAAGTTGTGGAATATCCTTAGGAAAATGGGCGTCCCGGAACATTTTATTGTTCTCATGAGAAACCTAAACACAGGACAGGAAGCCACAGTCCAGACGGACCATGGTGAAACAGACTGGTTCCAGATTGGCAAAGGAGTAAGACAAGGCTGTATACTTTATTCAACTGATATGCTGAACATATACTGAAAGAAGCTGGATTGGAAGAAGATGAGCGTGGTTTTAAGCTGGAGAAAGAAACATCAATAACCTGCTCTACACTGATGACACCACTCTGATAGCTGAGAATGCGGATGATCTCCAAGCTCTAGTAATGAAAGTCAAGGAGCACAGTGAAAAAAATGGGACTACGACTAAATGTCAAGAAGACTAAACTAATGACAATGGGTACAGCAACCAGCCTCAGAATTGATAATGAAGACCTGAAGTGGTAGATAGCTTCTGCCTTTTAGGATCAACCAACAACAGTAAAGGAACAAGCAGTCAAGAAATACGACAGACTAGCACTTGGTAGGGTTGCAATGAAGGCCTTGGAAAGGGTATTTAGATGCCGTGACATGTCTACACCTACAAAGATTAGAATAGTTCACACAACGGTTTTTCCTGTGATGCTGTATGGATGCGAAAAATTGACTTTGAAGAAGCAAGAGAGAAAAAGTATTGACGCTTTTAAACTTTGGTGCTGGAGAAGGCTTTTGAGGATACCATGGACAGCCATGAAAACAAACCAATGGATCATAGAACAAATCAATCCAGAATTTTCACAAAGAGGCACAAATGACCAGGCTCAAACTATCATACTTTGGAGACATTATGCGAAGACCCAGCTCCCTTGAGAAGTTCATAATGCTGGGAAATATTGCAGGAAAGAGAAGAAGAGGATGACCAGCAGCAAGGTGGATGAACTCAATTACGACAGCAATGAATGCACCACTGAGAGACCTTAAAGGCCAAGTTGAAGATGGATCATCCTGGAGAGAATCTATCTATGTGGTCGCTAAGAGTCGACACCAACCTGATAGCACTTAATCAATCAATCAATCAATGTCCCTATCTGACTTATTTTTTCCTGCTTATGGAGAATGAGGCCAAATAAACAGTCTGTTTCATTTGAACATCTAAAAATGTGAACTAATTCATTATTTGCAAAACTGCTATTCATATCTGCAAGATAATAAATTCAGTAGTTAATTCAAGGTCATTATACTGCATCACTGTCCTCACTAACTGGGCAAGGAGACACTCCTGAAAGTGGCCGTTCTCTTGAAAAGCAGGAGAAAAGCAATTGTCCCTGTTCAACCCAGCATAGCCTCTCCCTCAGTTGTTGTTTACTGGTGTTTTCCTTGCATCTCTTTTTTGGGGGATTATAAGCCCTGGGACAGCGCTCCATTTTCATTTTGCAATGTATGCCATTTTGATATTTTTGTTGCTGTTGAAAAATGGTATATAAGCACTTCATTAACAACAATTTCTTTTTACCTTTGACTTGCTTTGATGCTTATGAGATTTTTTGCTGCTCCACACCGCTGCTACTGCAGCTATTAGTTGCACTCCAAGCTGACCAGTGAGGGGATTCAAGAAGTCTAGGATTTTCTTCTTTAATGTCTATTAAAAAGAAAAATGAATGTCAAATGTTTCTTGTAGAATTGATCTGGAATCAATTTAGTCTATGCATATAGGATTAGTTTTCAAATAGCACACACTGATAAAACACAATAAGCTAGAATACACTATTTTTCATCAGATGTTTTGTCTCTACGTCAGTAAATCCTTGCTTACAGATTCCTGTGACACTGGATCCTGATAGACAAATATCATCAAGAGCTAGATGCAGAGTGGGGATTTTGATCTTATTCAGAGCAGTAGTTTCCCCACACTACAATGGAGGCTGTTTTGGAAATGCGGTGTTGCGATGTCACTGCTGTTGAGAAGAGAAAGTAAAGAATCTTGATTCATAGGGCTGGATGCCTTTCACTGCTTGAGGGGAAGCAATGTGCCCAATGTTCACGTGGGGCCAAAGAAGGGGAAAACACCCCAAATGGGCAACAGAGGTAGTGGGTATGAGGCAGGGTTGGCAGCAACAGGCAGGTGTGGTGATGCCCGCGGCAGGGTGGAGGTGGGGTCAGGTTATCCATACTTGCTGCTCACGGTGCACTCATAGAAACATAGGAAACTGCCATATACTGAGTCAGACCATTGGTCTATCCAGCTCAGTATTGTCTTCACAGACTGGCAGTGGCTTCTCCAAGGTTGCAGGCAGGAATCTCTCTCAGCCCTATCTTGGAGAAGCCAGGGAGGGAACTTGAAACCTTCTGCTCTTCCCATAGTGGCTTCATCCCCTGAGGGGAATATCTTGCAGTGCTCACACATCAAGTCTCCCATTCAGATGCAAGCAGGGCAGACCCTGCTTAGCTAAGGGGACAAGTCATGCTTGCTACCACAAGACCAGCTCTCCTCCCATCACCTGAGGCCACTGCCTGACCCATGTGGCTTCCTACAGGAGGTGCTTCTGCTGTATCATGTCTGCATATACTTGTAAAAAGAGATCCACTGACTCAGGGACAACTTGCTCCCAGCAGTAGGAACAACTCCCATTGAACATACTAGGACTTGGGAATAAACATATTTAGATTAGAGCTAAAAGTCACTGAACATGTCTGCAGGTACAGAATGTTCTGTTAAAAAAAAAAGGTATAGGTACAGTACAAAAACTTTATATCTGCGGTTGTTACACAACTAGATTTATTGTTTGCATTGTAAATGTTGTAAATCCTTAGAAGAGGAAGTTATCTTTTTCAGCAGCCTTCTGACACATGGAACTAAACTAGCAGAAAATTAAATGGTGAATATTTGGGGCTAGGGATGTGCACGAACCGAGGTTTGAGGACATTTTTGGAGCAAGGCCCAGAAGCTTTAAGAAAGAGAAGAGCAGGTCCTTACCTGCTCTCCACCGCCCCATGCAGCTTCCTGCTGGGGTGGCATGTATCCCTTGAAGCCTCGTGCAGTATCAGCAGCATGCACATGGCATCCACGCGGACGCCGCATGGGGCTTCTAGGGATATGTGCCACCCCAGCAGGAAGCTGAATGGGGCGGCAGAGAGCAAGTAAGGACCTGCTCTCCTCTTTCTTTTAGCTCCCGGGCCCTGCTCCCAAAATGTGCTCGAACACGGTGTGTGCACATCCCTATTTGGGCCTAAGGATTTAACAATAAAGAAAGCAACTTCTTCAGACAAGTACTAGAATCCTAAACAGAAAAGCCAGAAGCATTTGAGAACAATTGTTAAAGAATTTTCTAGGAATTTTCTAACCGTTTGCACAGACACAGTACAACAACAATGTAAGTTATATTTTTTCAAAACCCAAAGGCAGTTTAAGTTTTGAAATTGAATGTAACCTTTGCAACTGACCAATACAAAACACTGTAAAATCATTTTCAAGATGCCTATAAACACAAGCAATTTCTTATCTGAATTTCCCCCCCCCAACATTGTTGTTGAATGACCACTCATGGAGCATGCTACCTACAAGAAAAGATCACTCAAGCTTACTGTAGGATTCGTACTTTGGTTGCCTTAAAGTAAACGGAAGAGGAGCCTTTTGTTCCAAGAAAGTCAGCTGGTCTTTTTTGAGATTCTTCCTTTTTTATGACACTCCAAAGGAGGGACATGGTGTTAATGATACAGGGCAGCTCTTCCAAAATGGCATTCCTGGCATTCCTTAGGCTTGTAGGATCCGCACTCAGTGGCGACTAGGAAGAAACACACACACAAATCTTCATTATAGATATACAAAATTCTAAACAATGGATAGTATTCAGACTAGTAAACAATGGATACTTGAACTAGCGTGGATGCTGTTGCTGTTTCATTTAAGGGAATAGTATGGATTAGCTCAGGGCTGCTTAACTTCGGTCCTCCTGCAGATGTTGGCCTACAATTCCAATCATCCCTGGTTATTTGGCCACTGTGGCTAGGGATTATGGGAGTTGTAGTCCGAAAACAGCTGGGGGGGCCTAAATGGAGCAGGCCTGTATTAGTTGATTCAACTTTGTATTCCAACCAATGGTCAATTTATCCCTAGCTCCTCCCCAGTGGAATTCACATCTGCTATTCTAAAGGTGCACTGTCCCTTTAAATGATGCAGGCCTCTTTGCTGATCACTGCTAGTTTACACCCAGAGTGGAACTTGGTAGTAGGAACTGAACCCCTGTTTTGAAGATTTCCAACATATAACATATATAACACCAACATCCTCAAAACGCAACACCTAGTCCCAGAACATGGTCCAAGCGTGCATAATACAGCCACCTTGCTGAAGCTAAGCAGGTCTTGATGTGGTCAGTGCCTTGATGGGAAACTAACTGTTGAGGATGGGGCTGTAGCTCAGTGGTAGAGCATTTGCTTTGCATGCAGAAAGGCCCAGGTTCAATCCCTGGCATCTCCATGTAGGGCTGAGCAAGACTCTTGCCTGAAATCTTGGAGAGACTATACTGAGCTCAATGGGCCAGTGGTCTGACTTGGTATAAGGTAGCATCCTATGTTTCTAAATTCTACCCTCCCATATACAAATGGCTATTTTTTAATACCACATACACATAAACCATGTAGCGTGCTGAGATGAAATGATAGACCACTTCCAAGAAAACTGCTAATTCGTCTTTATCTTGCCCTGATGGCAAGAGATTCTGCTATCCCAGCGTGATAATTACTTGATTCCATTTCAGTTTTAAGAAGTTAAGCAGCACTGTTAATGAAAACCCTTAAAATTCACATGCAGTTGCCATTTGATCCAATGTGTTCTGATAATTGCAAGCATAAACTTCCAAACATGTACTAGGAAAGTCATGGCAAATGCCGAAATAAAAAACTAAATGGTTACCTTTTTCATTTGGTTTGGATGATCCAAGAGACAAAAATGGCCAATAGTAGTTAGTCCTTCCAAAAGAGTTAGAGGGTAATCTGGTGTAATATTCTCCCTCTTAGAATTGATGCTTTGGAAAAGAAGGTCAGTTCAAAGAGTTATTTCAGTCTTATAAACAGCAATTTATAGCAGGCTCCCACCTCAGTTCGGGGGATGTGCATGAACCTGTCTTGAGGCCCTTTTACGGGCCTCTGAACAGGTTCAAGAACCGGTCGGTTCGAAGTCAGCGGGGGTTGCACTTTAAGGGTGGGAGAAGGTGCACTTATCCCTCCCTCCGCTTTCCCCCCACCAGCGCCCAGTATTTCTCAAGTCCTACGGGGTGGCAGTGTACTTCCCTGCCTCCCCATTTGCTCTTTGGCCGGAAGTGGCTAGTGTGCATGCGAGCGCAAGCACATCGCAAGCGCCCGTGCGCCTGCCTAGCATGCGGGCACTCACCATCAACTTCTGGCCAAAGAGCGAACGCGGTGGCAGGAAAGTACATTGCCACCCTGTATGACTTGAAAAATACTGGGCGCCGGCGGAGGGAAAAGCGGAGGGAGGGGTAAGTGCACCTTCCCCCGCCCTTAAAGTGTGACCCCCCCCACCGCCATCGAGCCACCTGGTGTGGTTCCGTGCACATCCCTACTCAGTTCTATTAGTGATAACTACTTCTCCACACTGTCCTGGTCCTTTCTCTGCAGCCACCAGCTATCTGCTGCTACTTAGTTATCCAAGGAGATTTCTCCAATTGTTTAACTCTTTACAGCAAAAGGTCAAAAGAGCCGAATGCAGAGATTTCACTAGGTGGTGAGAGCTGAGTGCAGAGAATTACAGTAGAGAAATTCATAGTTCCTGTGGCAGGCTTCTTGGGTGGTAATGGTGGGTAAGTAGGATGTAAGTTTTAGTTTACATGCCTACCTAAATTTATATTCTTTGAAACTCATCTATAGCTGTAAATCTTGACTGCATGTGACCTTCAACAAATCAAGCACTACCCGATATATTACAGCACGTGTGAAGTTGCATGACATGCTGGCCAGAAGCTAATTAACAAAAAGAGAAAAACAGAAGAACCTTCACAAATGGACATCTCCTTACCTCACAGATCCCTTCGATGACATCTTCAGAGTTTCGTGTTCATATTGTTTGACAAGTTCATCCAGGTTCTTGCATATCTGTACAATAAATGGTGCCACAGTCCAGCCTAAAGATTTCCCAAAGTAGGGCAAGGAATATGCAACCAAGCCCACCCAAGCTGGATGCATGCCATACCCATACTCAGGCTGCAGGCCTCGTACTACAGCAGACACAAATAATCCTTGAGAAGTTATAGGGTGTGGGTGCACATACTGCATAGCACTAATCGCCTCCTGAAAGTTAAGGGCCCTTTGCCATTCCTTAGATAGGCCTAGCTGGTTCTCCAGTTCCTCCTGAGTCTGTCCAAGGTGATGCTCCAAGACTATAAGCACTTGCAGAAGTTTAAGCAGTTCAATCTGTAAAGGGTGTTCACTCCAGATTTGATTGTGACCAAAACTGATGAGGCTCTCTTCAAGGACAGAGTCTTCACTTAAGCCATTTGTCTTATCAGCCATCATATGGTCATAGTGCTTGTGAGTTACATACATAGAAGCAGACAGAGAAAGAAGGACAAACTCTTGAATTTTGCATCTTTCAAGCAGGTTGCGTATAAACTCTGTATTCTTGCTTTCTGTTGATTTGGCCATTGTAGCCAGCTGTGTCATCATTCTGATCAAGACTTCAACACTTTTGACTTGGACATCCCTATTTCCAAGCACATCTTTGTGGGCCACTTTTAGGTAACAGGGATAATAAGACCGCAGGAAACTCAGACAGAGGTAAGTCAGCAGTTCTATTAGTAACGAATGGGGACATACAGTTGGTGACTGAGTTTGAAGTTTTCCATAGAAGCTCTGTCCCACAAGAGCTTCCTGATGGCGGGCTAGAAGATTGTAGATAAGATTCAGATGAGCTGTGGAGCTAGTATCCATGCTAGTAGTGGCTACAGCTTCAATAAACTCTCTAGGGTTTGTTTTGAGCACTGCCTCAAGTACAGAAAAAGCATATAGGACCCTTTTGGAATCATATGGCTGCAAATACAAAAGAACATGTTTGAACAGAGCCTCGACTATCTCCCGTCTTTCCTTCTGTTGCTTTAGCAACCTAGATGTGGTAAGCGCTTGAAGTTCCAAATCTGCCTCCTCATCACTGGAGAGAGAATCCGATGCCTGAGTTTTCTCAGAATCTGCACGTACCAAGTTTAGCATAGTACTTGATCTGGAACTATCAGGAGGATAAACATTAGAAGATCCAACATGCTTCATGCTTTCTTTGCCCTCTGTTGAGGCACTGCAGTTCTCCTCATTGCTCATATCTTGCTGGTCCAGAGAAGGAGAGAAGGATGAAGTATTGTCACTGTCAACAGGTCCTGTGCTGGTATCAGCAGACTCTGTGTGTTCACTATTATCCTCATCACCCATCAGTTGGGGTGACTCTGCACACCAAAGAGGCTCATTGACAGATAGTTCATTTTTTTGCAGACATTTCTCTGGGTCTTTTTCGACTTCAGCCCAAATAGCTTCCCTGTCCACAGTTGTAAACTGACTCAGGGGCAAACTTTCTTCAGAACTACTTTCATGTAGTTCATACGTTCTCAAGGACTCCTGGAAGGAAGCTCTTTTCTTTTTATACCAGTGATGCACATCTTCTGGAAAAACAAAGAAGGATCACTCATTCAGTAATGAAGAAGAGGTCACCCAGATACCACCACCTCTTTGCCCCACTATCTGATCATCAGCTGAATCAGGAGAGTGGCCTGCATTTTTCCTTTTCAACAGAGCCATCTGTTCTGAGTGGCTGCCTGTAGGCAGTTATTGTAAGAGACTAGTCACGGCAAAGAGCCATGATGGCTCAAAGGAATGTCCATGTTCAGAGCCAGTATGTCACTGAATAGCAGTTGCCACGAGACAAAACTGCAGGAATAAGCTACTACCTTCATGTCTTACTTGTGGGCTTTTCAGAGGAAACTGGCATGACACTGTGGGAAACAGGATACTACTGGACCTTTGATGGTTCTTTTAAGCACAAGCTTACCTGCAGAGTTTTTCTGTTTGATACAGTGAACAGAGGTGCGCTGTGTCTTTGGATGAAGCAGAAGTAGTAGAACCGGTTCCAGAATTCGTGCAACATCATTGAGTGAGAGTGCTCGTATTAACCAACCTTGTGCTGCAGCACTAATTGCCCCATCCGAACAATTAAGACTGTCTAATACAACAAACAGGGACCTGAATGGACAAATCACACACATATTAATTCAAGGCAGCAATGCTGGAGTGATAACTTAGAGTGAAGAACAGCAGTGAACTTTAGATTGCGTTACTATCATGCTTCACTATCAATGGTAAAAAAAACTGTGCTTCTTGGGTTTGTTGCTCAATAATTAGTAGTGAGGAAAGATGGCTCCAAGTTTATTAATCCAGTCAACAGATCTCAATAACCAGAATGATGCCATGCTACATAACACTGCAAGACATAATTAAACCTTTTAATACAAAAAAGGCTATACTGTATGCTACTAAGTATATGTGATACAAGAGAATTGGATATATACCAGAAGCCCCTGAATGATTAGATTTTATCATTTAGGCTTGTATCCTCATAGCTATCAGCAAGAATTTAGCTAAGATTTCGGATACAGAGTTGTTATTATCTGAAGGGGGTGCGATACAATAGCAATCATTGGGTCAATTAGCCTTTGCCACAGGTATAGACACAATTTTCAAAAAAACAAATGATTTACTACTGTTCCAATCCCATTTGACAGACTAGGAGGCCTAATCAGTATGAGGAGCCCATCTAATTCTCCCATCTAGCAAAGATGAAGATAGTATAGCCCTTTTATACTTAGAAATAATTAGGTTCTGCAAGTATTTGGCTTGGAAGTTAGCTGAAACAGGTGCCTACTAACCCTTAAAAGGTGAACAGGTCTTATATGCTACTGAGAGGGAGTTTTGGAAAACAGTATCTGCTATATGCTGGGTAATTCTGAATTTAGTCTTACCAAAACAATACAAGAGAAGCAGTGACAGGTTAAAAAAATTCCAGGAGTACAGATTTTAAAATTAAGCACCTTCTTCCAAGAACTAATATTGTGCTCTAACAATAATTAACCTAATGAAGAATCAGGCATTATTATGCAAAGCCAAAGTTTCAGTGCCAGAGACCAAGCTCTGACTTCTACAAGCCTTCGTCTCGTCACTAAGTCTAAGTGTACTTTCAGATTTCCCCAACCTACTATTTTCCATCTTACAGACCTCAGGGTTCTAGTAAAAAACAAGAGTAGATTCTGGAAGCCTGAAGTCTGCCCATTCTAGGTGTACACAACTATCTTGGAGGAGATGTGGGTGGTTATATATGCAAAGATGTTCCCCTCACATCATATAGTGTAAAGGTCAGCCATAAATGGCTGAAAAATGTTGAGGATGTGTATGATCTGTAGGAGAACATGTTAGGTGTAGCAATGAAGCTACCCATCAATATCAACAATATCCTTAAAGGTTTTCAGCTCAAGCAACAGAAAACCTAAGTTTATCAAAATATACACAATTAAACATTGCAATACCTATCAAAAGATCGATTGTGGGAAGTGACTCTGCTGCCTTGGATTTCTCTAGTCAAATGCCACATGACAGAGAATCGGAAGAGTGCCTCCAGCCTTGTACCCTTAAGGAAAGAAACTCCAACACATTAGAATACAGATACATTGCTTGAATTCAGCCAGACAGATTTCCAAAGTATAATTGCAACCTACATATATTAACAAAGCATAAAATTAATTTGCTCAACAAGCACCTGACCCAGAATAAGTAAATCTGATTTTTGAGGGCATTTTTAAGGTGGCAGAAACCTTACAAAAACCATGTTCTTGATATTCTTGTAAGAGCTTGACTTTGATTCCTTCTTGACTGAAGGAATTAAGCCCAAATGCCAGATTAGTGAACGTTCATCAGAAGAATGCATAAACTGTTATTGCCAGAAAGCAGCTTGGCTATTCCTCCATTATATAGTTATTTGTAACCTACACACAACATTTCATATCCTTCTCAGGAGGCAAGATATAGAACAAGTGGCTTGAGGAAGGGCCTCTCCAATTTAAACGAAAGATGATATTCTCAGTAGGAGAAAGCAGTTTTCTGGGAACTTGAACAGGCATCTCAGAATATTAAAATAGAAGTTTTAAAACAGCATAGATTTTAGCAAATGATGGTAGTTTCAAGAAATGAGCCATTTTTGAATTTGTAATATTATGTAACAATTTCGGTACATGACATCTATATTTATTTGTGGAGTTGTGCCTCAGGAGGCGGGAGTTCTTCAGTTGAAGTCTAGGACAACAGGAAGCGATTCTGGGGATGGGGGCACACAGATGGCTCCCCAAACCAGAGCACTGTGTTAGACTGCACAATTTTTAACAAGACACTGATCTAGAAACAAGCCTTACTTTATCATGGTCCAGTAATGCATGGCAGATAATGTCTTCACAAATATTAGCTGATGGGGCTAGACAATGCAGACGGTAGAACAGCTCTACACAAGTGTTGTGATGCTCTCTTGTTTCTTTGTTTAGCTGATTCCAAAGTACTTGAGCAACTCTCTACAGTAAAATTAAAGATCATTCCAAATGAACTTATTTGGCATATTTAAACATAGAATAAAGGTCTGGAAGCTACATTATACTGAAAAAAAATGCATGCTTTTCTGTACTGCATATTATCAGATTGTATATAGAATGCTCTTTCGTTGTATCAAAGTGCAATGTTTTATAAATGTGAACAAGAACACAAATTGTCAAGCACTAGATACTGTAAGAATTACTTCCATTCTTAAATGTCTTATTTTACATTGGCTTAATGCAACACTCTTTAATTAGACGGGGGGGGGGAGGATTAATACAACTGAGAAGATTTTTTTTAAGGCAGTTAAATATATTGTGCTTTGCTTTTGATTTCTTAATTTTATATTAAGTTGTGATGCAAAAGAGAGGGTATGCCTTCACCTCCTGCTTATAGGCTTCCCAGAGGCATCTGGCTGGCCACTGTGGGAAACAGGACACTGGACTAGATGGGCCTTGGCCTGATCCAGCAGGGATTTCCTTATGTTCTTACTTAAGTTTTTAAAGTAGTTTTCAAAATGAGCCATGGCAAAGAAGCAGGGCATCAAATGTGCTGTATTAGCATGTTTCTATTTCTTTTCAGCTAGTTGTAACAACTCTCAGCCATCAGTGACGGTCATCACTGGAATGCCCAACTACCTCTACAGATAGTCCCAGGCAGTAGAGCACTCTGGATAAAGTCTATTACTGTTCATTTCATGCTATCCCAGCACACTGATGTATTTTCTTTGTTTTCCTCTGCATTCAAACACCACTGCTGCCTTATTCAGCAGTAGGGGTGTGCACGGAACCGCCAACTGCGGTCCGGCACAGGGGTGGGGGGGTACCTTTAAGAGCGGCGGGAGGGTTTACTTACCCCTTCCGCTGCTTTCCCGCTCTTTCGCTGTAATTCCAAGAGTAATTGGGGCGGCAGGATACCTCCCTGCCGCCCCTTCCCCGATGTTGCTGGGAAAACTCCCAGCAGTCCTTTGCGCGGCGCGCGCACACATCACAGAGACGTGCGCACCGTGCAAAGGACTTCTGGGAGTTTTCCCAGCAACGTCGGGGAAGGGGCGGCAGGGAGGTATCCTGCCGCCCCAATTACTCTTGGAATTACGGCAAAAGAGCGGGAAAGCAGCGGGAGGGGTAAGTAAACCCTCCCGCTGCTCTTAAAGGTCCCCACCCCACCCGAACCGGACCGCTCCGGTCCTGTCTGGAGGCTATTTCAATGGCCTCCGGACTGGTCCGGGCCCATCCCTATTCAGCAGCAAAGCTGATATTCTACTGGGTCTGAGGGAAGTACACTGCAATTGCTTGCTAGACAATGGCAGGGAAAACACTACTCAGCCATCTAAGGTAACAACAATGGTGATGGTGTATAAGATAAGACTTCTGTCCAAACAATGATGCGTGTCTGCAGAAAGCCCATCATATTATGATATGCATGCATTTTTAACTGAAATATGTACAACACCTGATAGAAATCAGTTTTTTCTGCAATTAGCTTTAGAACTCCAGGAGCAATAGGTGGTACTGTGATCATCTGCAGTCTTCCAAAGAAGGGATTTTGCCCAGGAATCTTGTACCGCTTTATTCTGTCTTCAATCACCAGTGCCAATGACTGAGAATGGTTGATTACTTCTAGCAGTACAGAGATGGACACATTCTGAATGTAGCAGTCATTTACACAGCAACATATTGTCATCAGTGATTTCAGCCATAGTGGGAAACTGGAATCGCAGCCTCCTGAGGAAAGCAGACACAATACGTTTAGCTACATTTTTACTATGATCATTAACTGGTTATTTGAAACAATTAAAGTGATGCCCACATCAAATATCAAATATAAATACTTAAAACATAAAATAGCATAAGCAGGGTACAAGGTAATGTTTTACCCTGCCTTTCAGGCACAATGCCTCACAAGGTGGCCTACATACGAAAACCCAGTCACAGATAAAACTACATCTGCAGTTTTTGCTCTTCAGTCTAACATGTTTTATCACTACATAGGTTTACAGTCTATTACACTACCATTTGTGACAGTTCTCATGGAAACCCCCTTTGAGGGTACATAGCAGGCCTATTCTTCTATGAATGAGGATACCTGCAATTCATACTAATCAGAATGCTCTTCTTACCAGGCACTTGAAAGAGAGTCAGGTAAAACTGGTCAGTTTCTTCCTCCGAAAGATAGACAGGAAATGTTGTACAATCCAACAAGAGGTAGCACACAGCAGCAAAGGCCTCTCTGCAGTCTTCTCTTGTATCTCCCAAGTCAAGCATGACTTGGTCAATGTCCCATTCTTCCTCCTCTTTCCCCTTGTAACTACCATGGTCATCCGAATGAGACTGAGGCTCCAGACCTTTCTGTTTAAATGGTGATCCTCGAACTGTGAATAAGTCTGACAGCATCTGCTTAAACTGAGGGACAGTAATTTGCTTTGAGTCCCATGAGCTCCTTTTCTTGCCAGCATTTCCAGTAGCTCGATAATTGTTTCCTTTTTTCTCCCCTCTGCTTGCAAGCACTGCTGAAACACTGCCATTACTGGGATCTTGTAAATGAACACCAAATACGTATTTACTTGCAAACTTTGCAACTAGCTCCTGGATGGAGTGCAAGGCCTTCTGCATGCTTCCACCCTTTTTCCAGACGTCATCTCTCTCAGGGGTCACCTTTGGCATTCTCAAGTGCTTTGACAGCTCTGGAGATGAAGCACTGAGACCTATACCACTGTCTTCAGATTTGAGGGGAGGAAAAGGAATGTCATCTTCGTTTTGAAGCACCTTAACTTCTGAGATCATTTCACAGTTCTCTTCCTTCACAGGACTCTGAAATTAATACAAGTAAGTGTGACCCTAAGCAAGGATTTTGAGGTTTACTTTTAACACAACAGCATTTAACATATAACTTAAGCAAGTACAAATGTAAATATCTTTAGAGTTGAGGTATGGAGTGGAAGGTAACTTTTCTATAGAACTAATGTGTATTCATAAGTAAGGATGGCAAAGAAAAGTGGATTAAATCTGTCCAGAACTACTCCTCTCCTACTCAAAGTCAAAGTCATATTTAGTTTTTAGTTTTCTAAACACAGCAAGAAAACAAGCAGTCTTGTAGATCTGTGAGGTCGTAAAAAAGGAAGAGATCTGGATATTCTACCAATAAGTCCAAAGTTCAATGATTAAATATTGAATGATGTTTTCAAAGTTGCGCTGTATGAAGTATGTTGGCAGCTTTGCCCAAACACCTGACTCAGTTTGTTCCTATCCAATTTCTAACTCCAGTATCATTCCGCTTCACTACAAGATCACTAACAAAGAAAGAACAGCTGAAAGCAGCAACTGCCTTCCTCTCTCTTCCAACAAACTGATTTTATACCATACCAAACCTAGACACATTTATTTGGACACAATTAATTGGTCACATTCATTTCAATACAACTTACCTACATTTAAAGAGCGCTTATTAAGCACAATCATAGTACATTGCAAACTATACATTACCCTGCCTTAGACACAATGTCTCACAAGGTGGCCTACATACAAAATCCCAGTTACATATAAAACAACCACCACCTCTGCAGTATTTGCTCTTCAATCTGTTTAACATGCTTGATCACTACTTAAGTTTACAGTCTATTACACAACCATTTGTGATAGTTCTCATGATATTAATATTGCTTCATATGCCTATGAATAGTCATATTTCGTGCATTTCTACACCACCCAACATGTGTGTGTCTGGATAGCTTACATAAAATACCAAACTTTAAAAACAAAAACAATTGAAACATGAAAATAATTAAAGCAGTTAAATCCCTCCCCACATAGTATAAACATTTATGAATATTACGATGCAAGTTGTGTTTGAACTTCGTATCCCTCATAATGTATGAAGTTGAGTAACCAGTTTCCATTTGAGTCTGCATCCTAGAAAGCCTCTGCATGCATTGGCCTCCCAACATATAAGGTCATATTAAACAGTCAGATTGCTATTCACACATTAAGAGACACAAGCTTTAATGTGACACAGTAAATATACCCATATTAATACTTATGAAAAGGAAAAAGTGTAGTGTCCTATCACAGCACTAAAAAGTATAGCCTCTAATCAATACAATCAAGATTTGATCAACTCCTTTACAATCTGTATTAAATAGCAAGTGTCTTAATACCTACAGTGTCTGAGCTGCCCGTTTCAGTACCTAGGTAGGAAGGGGGCATCTGCACTTTGCTAAGAACTTTGAAGCATGTCCTCAAGGCATGAGTGAGCTCTGGTAAACCTATGGTTTCCATGTTTTCAAGAAGAGATTGCACCATATAGCTGAGCATCTGGGGCAGATAAAGAGTCTGTACTTCTGAATAAAGTTCCTAGAGAAACAAGGCATTTCAAGCAAATACTTAAGTTAGACATTTCTTTTGGTCATTTATTCATGTATACTTCTAAAAAAACTCCTAGAGGGTGTCTTGGAATCTGATAGATTAGACAAATTGCTTTACTGACACCCCACCACCACCACCATCCAACCCAATGACTAAACAACATGGCATAGATAGTTCAACACTGTCCTTTAGTAAAGACAAAGTTTTGAAGATATCCCAAATGAAGTCCTAGATGTATTGTTACATGGTATCAATTCTCTTCACAAATTTGATGTTAAGCAAAACCCACCTTTTCAGAACAGTTTAAAGAATACATGAAGCTCAGTAATAAGACTTGAGAACACATGATAAAGACGTGCATAAGACAGCAGTTCTGAGTAAAACACACTTTCAAATAAAAAGTAGTGCCCATGGACTAGAAGATAACCAGCTAATAAAGCTTGTGTTTTTGAGGAACTGGATTTCCTGGAAAGGCTCAAGACAAATCATTGTACTACTGATTAAAAATAAAATATTTTGACTTACCAATGGTATCACATCTAGAAGAAATACCAGAAGTGTGCAGAGTTCTGAAACTGTTGCAAGAGTGCCAGTGTTCTTAGCCAGTGGTGGTGTCTGCAACGATTTATTTCTGCCGCTGAAAGAGAAAGTATGCATTTGAGAACTCAAGATTCTTTTCATCATAGGTGGACTGTAGCAGCAAGATCTCACCTAGAGGACTACCACATTAATAGGTCATAGCAGAAGAACTGGGCTTCTTATAGTCAAACTACACATAACATAAAATTCATCACTGGCCTTAACATGCTTCAATTGTCTTTGGTTAATAGCAGCTGGATTGTCACTCACACCATGGGACTATTTTTTGATCAGACTAAATGGGACAAATTTGCAAATTTAAAAAAGTGCAAATGATTTTTAAAAAGGTCTTACAGCTTACACGAGATCACGTATGTTATTTGGGGAACACTTCCACAATTTTAGAATTCAGCAAAATGACTTCAGTTAATTTAATTGTGCTCTAATCTATCAAGATATCAGTTGCTCTCGGCTCAACTCTTAATTTATCAGGACATCGATTGCTCAGCTTTATCCCTGCAGAGCAACAGTACGGAAGCATCACTTACCTGAAGCAGTCTTCAAAACATCTGGTCATGTAATCCCAAAGAAAGTCAGTGCTTAACGATGTGATCAAAAGATTAACTGTTTTAACAATCTCAGATGCATTCTTGTTTTCTTTTATTGCGCTAAAAAAGGAAGCGAGTCAATGAAGTCTAATAGATAACCAAACAGTAAATATATTTTTTAAACTATTAGACCCAGGGTTCTTATAACTGCTTAATTTGTGTTTCAAACATGCTTTTAAAAAGAAGACGCTCTCAACACTTTATACCTTTCTAAGAATTAATCCTAACTAGTAACAGTGCTGAAGTTTGGAATTGGAGGGATCAGAAACTAACTACGCCAAGTCCTGAAACCCCATACCCATTATTAGGAGAACTCAGACCCTCTCTGAAGTTTGAGTCTAACTCAAAATTGGCCAGGCCTATTGTCAACCCTCCTGAAGCTGGCCATCCACTTTTGCATCCAAACTTACAAAATGGGGAGGTCTCACTGTGTAGCTTCCATTAAAACTTCAGTACTGCTATATAAACTTCTCAGGAATAAAAGATCCATTTGTAATTTAGTCCATGTAGGGTCATGGGAACAATGTGTCCCATGAGTTACTGCTGCACGCACTTACGACAGCATCTTTCTTCTAGCAACTATCCATGAAAGATGCAGTTTCTGTGAGTCTTAACAATCCTATAGGGACACCAGGATCCACGGGAACTACATTTCTCATGCACCTTTGAAGTTGGGACACTGCTGAAGATTTAATCGCAATACTACAGCTAGAGCTGCTGGTTAAAATATTGGAAGCATGACCGGGTTTTGGCTTGGAATGGAGCCACATTTAAACAAGCTTAACCCAGATGTGATTCGAATCAAGCCCTAATTAACTTGAGTTTATTTCATTTGAAATTGAGCTGAGAAGTTCAACAGTTAATAGTTCTAAGACTTTGACAAAACATTAAATGAAAGGAATCCAATACGTTAAACTCCTAGAAGAGTTTCTTCATTTCAACAGAATTTGCTTACAAGAAAATGCATCTAATGACTGGGCACTTGTATGCAAAGAACGGTGATCAATAACAATACCTGTGGTCACAACAGAAGGTCTCAAGGAAAGAAACAAACCCATAAAGGCAAAAAAGTTAGTTTTTTGTGCTTTATTTACTTAGCAAGTTTACTGGTAATTTGAACTATAAAGGGAGTACAGCATACCTGGTAAGGACATTGCCACTTTGACTGTAGCTAAGTTTAAGATCTGAACCCATGGTATCCTTGCAATAGGAATAAAATGCCCTGATTACTTCAAGAAACAAGTCTCCAACAACTGGAGGCCCTGCAATAAGAAAGAGAAGAGAGAGAGAATTTTTTTAAAAAATTATAATCAATGATAAAATTTTAGTCCAGTATCCAAGGACAGAAAGTTTAAGTTCTATTTCTTATTAGCAGTCTGACTTGTAGAGATTTTTTCACGCATCGTTATGGTTAAACTGAGATTAACTACTACTATGAATATTTATGGTAAAAATAAGAACTGGACAGCAATCAAAATTTGTAATAGCAGAAAAACAGGTTGCAGTCATAAGAGTGGATTCTGCACCTGCACGGGACCATTTGGGCAGAATTGACAACCTCCTTGAAGTGCTCAGCCCAGCCCCTGTATGTGGTGCGCTTCTTCAGTTTGGGTGGGCTAGCAGTTTCTCAGTTCCTGAAGGACGGACATCTGGATACAGCCATTGTATGGAAACAGTCCACAACTCAACAAGGTAGGTCATATAGCTGTTTTGTCACTTCGCATACTGCAGCGGGGCCGGCGGGGGGAGGGAGTCACAACGGATCACTTCCAGATCAATAGTTACAGGTGAGCAACCTGTTTATCTGGACCGTGATCCACTGCACTCAAAGTGAGTGTCTAACCAATTGTCAGTCTAGAGGTGGGTGTAGTATGCTAAGGTAAGACCATTTTCAGCACACCCCTCCCGAATTTGGCCTGCACTGAAGAGCGAAGGTCCAGTGTGTAGTGCTTAACAAAGGTATACTCAAAGGACCAAGTTGCTGCAGTACAGATGTCCCTGATCTTAATGCCAACCAAATGGGCAGCAGAAGAAGCATAAGCCCTAGTAGAATGAGTCCATATGGTCTTTGAGGGCTCCACTTTCGGTGTTCATCAGCCAGGAAGATTAGTTCTACAATCCAGTGGGAATGTCTCTGTCTATAAATCTGGCATCCTTTCACTTTGCCCTTGTAACCAACAAAGAGGCGTTTTGTCCTTCTATAGGGCTAAGTCAACAGCAAGTAGAACAGGAACACACACCTCACATCCAAAGAATGCAGGGAACGTGTCAGAGCTACCGTGGGATTCTGGAAAAAGGTAGGTAAGATGATGTCACTGTTGATGTGAAAGTCTGTAACCACTTTAGGCTTAAACTCAGGGTCTAGGCAAAGCACTACCTTGTCCTCATGAAATTGAGTTCACGGCACATCAATGTGAAGAGCATTTAGTTTGCTGACCTGCCAAGCTG
This sequence comes from Hemicordylus capensis, assembly GCF_027244095.1. Classification (NCBI taxonomy): domain Eukaryota; kingdom Metazoa; phylum Chordata; class Lepidosauria; order Squamata; family Cordylidae; genus Hemicordylus; species Hemicordylus capensis. The sequence goes on along the minus strand of NC_069659.1, from coordinate 90,664,597 downwards.
ACGTTACGGCTAATAGAAAGGCCATCTTTAGTGCCACAAGTTTAGGAAGGGCCTCCATTAGAGCAGACAGAACAAGGGACAGGCTCCATTGTTCAGTAGGCCGTCAAATAGGTGGGTAGAGGTTGCTCAGACCTTTTAGGAATCTTTTGGAGTCTGGATGCAAGAAAGCTGTCATTTCATCCAGGATGATGAACAGAAATAGTGGCCAAATGAACTCTGATGGAAATGTTGGCCAGCTCTGCTGCTTCAGGTTCATGAGGTATAGCAGGACTTGGCGAGAAGTAACAGAATGAGGCAGAAAGCCATGCCTTTGTGTATACAGCCTAATTCGCTTCCACTTGCTGTTGTAGTTAACGTGGGTAGATTTCTTCCAAACGTTGAGGAGGATGTAATTCAAAAGCCTATCTTCCAGGCAATCAAGTTTTGGGTTCGCAGGTAAGGATGACAGAGCCTTCTGCCTTCCTATACCAGAAGATCCTCATGTTCAGGAAGACATCTGTGGCGACAGTCTGAATGCCTGTTGAAACCATGGCTGCCAGGGCCACCATGGAGCAATCAATATACAATCTGCAGACTCCTGCAGGATTTTCACCAGAATTCTGTTCAACAACAGCAAATATTTATATACCACTTTCCAACAAAAGTTTTCAAAGCAGTTCACATAGAAAAATGATAGATAGATAGATAGATAGATAGATAGATAGATAGATAGATAGATAGATAAGGTGTCTCCCTGTCCCCGAAGGGCTCACAATCTAACATAAGACAGACACCAGCAACAGTCACTGGAAGTACTGTGTGGGGGTGGATAGGCCAATTACTCTCACCCTGCTAAATAAAGAGAATCGCCACATGAAAAATGTGCCTCTTTGCCCAGGTAGCAGGAGTAAGAAGGTAAGGAGGAGAGATATATTGCAATTTTCAACCCCAGTTGAATTGGAAGGCATTCCCTCTAGAGTTGAGGCTGATGCCAGTCCTCAAGCAATACTGGGGGCACTTATTGTTCATCGATGTTGCGAACAAGTTGATTACTAGAGTCCCCCAAATCCTGAACAGTGGCTGGAGGTATTACAGATTGCTCTCCCATTCGTGTTGGTGAAGAAAAAGTTGTGACCTGCTGAGATGATGCGCTAAGGTCTTCTCCAGGCCTTTGATGTTGATTGCGGTCAGGGTTATCTACTGTGCTATGGCTCAGTTCTGAATTTGCAGGCTTAGCATGCAAAGGGAGTGGGAGACTGTCCTTCCTTGGCAGTTTAGATAAGCAATTGCTGTAGTATTGTCCAGGCTGATTTGGACCACCTTGTCCATCAGACATGGTTGGAAGGACTTGAGTGCCTGGAACCCTGCCAGCAACTCTAAAAAGTTGATATGCATTTGGCACTGGTTTGGAGACCACACACCCTGTGCTCGAAGATCCCTATGGTGGGCTCCCCAGCCTTGCAGGGAAGCATCTGTCGTGACCCAGGCAGACAGCTGAGGTACTTGGAAGAGGACTCCCGACAGCAGGTTGACTTCTTTCATCCACCACTGGAGTGAAACCAGGATCCGGTAAGGAATTGTCAGCAGCATTTGAGCACTGTCCACATTCGGCTGGAAAACTGACAGAAACCAAAGCTGTAGACGCCCGAGTTCAAGTTTGGCATAGTGCACAGTGGAGGTACACGATGCCATTGGGCCCAGCAGTTGTATCTTGTGAGCTTTCTGTTTTGGTTGTGGTACGAAGGTGGTTATCAGGGTCTTGATGTGCAAGAAGCGCTCCATGGGCAGAAAAGCCTGTTGTGCCTCTGCATCGAGAACAGCACCTATGTAGGTCCTCAAGCAAGCTCAGGACTGTCGAGACCCACAAAGCTAACTGATCCTTTATCCTTCCTGACAGGAGCCAGTCATCAAGGAAGGGAAAACCCTTTGACTGGAGGTGTATTATGATCATGGCCATGCATTTTGTAAATACACAGAGCACCACTGTCAGACCAAACAGGAGGACGTTGTACTAAGATCTGGTGCCCCAATGTGAACCTGAGGCAATTGTGTTGGATCCTGATACGCAAGTATGTGTCTTGGAAATCATGCATTGTAAACCACTCCTCCCCGTGGAGGATAGGAAGAATGTTCTGCAATGTCACCATGCAAATCTTACACACGTCCATGTGACGGTTCAACCACTGTAGGTCCATGATTGGCTGAAGACCCTCATCCTGTTTTGGAACTCAGAAGTAGCAGGAGTAAAAACCCCACCATTGATCTGTACACTGAAGAGGCGATATCACCCCTTTGTCCAAGAGAGTCTGAAATTCTTCCATCAGCAGTAGGGATGGAGGTGTGTACTTGATCCCGTTGAACAGTGGCAGGGTCATGAACTCTATCGTGTAGCCCGTTAGTACTATGTGAAGGACCCAGCAATCCGATGTTATGTTGCACCATACAAAGGCATGACTTGCCAGCCTGATGTTGGGGTTGGCTAAGATGGAAGGCTGTAGAGAAGTCAATGGTGTTGACCCCTGGACAAGGAGATTCGGTGGACTGACCTCGTGGTCAAAGATGTTGCTTGCCCAATTTGGTAGCCTTCGGGTGGGTGTCTTGTGAGGCTCTGGATTTTTTTGTTAAAGTGCTTCCTATTGAAGCACTGATACTGCTTATGGAAGTCTCTCCTGTCCACCTGGGAAAGAGCCAAAAATGTCTTACCCGTAAATTTCTATTTTTATATGGACTCCATGGTTTCACAGAAGAGACCCTTCCCATCGAAGGTCCAGTCCTCCACACAATCTTTCATATCCGATTGAAGTGCAGTGGAGCTATGCCAAGCGTGCCTCCGTAAAAGCAAAAAAACAAACAAACCAGCTGTCGCCCAAGTCCGAGATTCAGTTTCTACCAGGTGCTTGATGTTACTCAACTGCTGTCTAGTTAGGAGGGTAACTTTGGAATGGATGTCATTGAACTTGGCCAGAAGTTACTCTGGAGAGAGGTCAGCCTGTTCTTGAAAAAGCTCATCCCAGAGGGAGTGAGCATATTTAGTGAAGCAGGCAGTGTAATTTGCAATCTTTACCGCCAGGCAGGAGGTAGAGTAGATTTTTCAGCCCAGGACATCCAACTTTTGTCCCTCCATGTCTCCTGCTGGTTTTAGAAGACAAGGTGCAATCCACAACGTCAGATTTTGGAAGTGGATGTTTTAATAAAAAGTCATTTTCCTCCTCTTGAATTCTATAAAAATTCTCCAAGTGCTTGGAGATGGGAGCAGAGTTTGGGGAGTTTCCCACTGTGACTTAGAAGCCTTGGAGATTACAGGCAGCATAGGGAGGTTCACTGGTTGGGTAATAGACACATCTTGCGTCCACATCTTGCTTCTTTAATTCCAATCCAAGCACAGACACCATCTCAGAGATCTGTCAGTGACAGGAATGCAGCAAGCCTAGTAGAAGATCATAAATGCTTCTCTGGGGAAGGGCAGGATGCCTCCTTGCCTTAAGGAGACAATTATTAGACTTATTTTGAAGAAGCCTGCATTGGATCCCTCAGAGTTAAGCATCTATAGGCCTGTCTCCAATCTTCTTTGGTTGGGCAAGGTAATTGAGAGGGTGCTGGCCTCCCAAATCCAGGCAGTCTTGAATGAAACTAGACCCATTTCAGACTGGCTTTCGAGCAGGCTCTGGGTTGTAGACTGCATTTGTTGGCCTGATGGATGATCTCCAATTGGGAAGTGACACAGGAAGTGCGACTCTGTTGGTCCTTTTGGACCTCTCGGCGGCTTTTGATACTATCGACTATTGTATCCTTCTGGAGAGTCTGAGGGGGTTGGGTGTGGGTGGCATGGCTTTCCAGTGGTTCCACTCCTACCTCTCGGGCAGATTCAAGATGGTATCCCTCGGAGACTGTTCTTCAAAATCTGAACCTTGGTATGGTGTTCCTCAGGGCTCCATATTGTAGCCGATGTTGTTTAACATCTACATGAAACCGCTGGGAGAGATCATCAGAAGATTTGGTGCAGGGTGTTATCAGTATGCTGATGACACCTAAATCTTTTTCTCCATGTCATCATCAGAAGAAGGAATAAACTCCCTAAATGCCTGCCTGGAGGTGGAGATGGGCTGGATGAGAGATAACTAACAGACTGAATCCAGATAAGACATAGGTACTTATTGCGTGGGGTCGGAACTCAGGAGATAATTTTGTTCTGCCTGTTCTGGATGGGATCACACTTCCCAAGAAGGAACAGTATACAGTTTGAGGAGGCTTCTGAATCCGAACCTCTCCCTGGTGTCCCAGGTTGAGGGACATGTCAACCTGGGACATATGGCTAGAGGTGCTTTTTATCAGCTTTGGCTGATATGCCAGCTGCGTCTGATTCTTGAGATTAACGACCTCAAAACGGTGGTACATATGCTGATAACATCCAGGCTGGATTACTGCAATGTGCTCTATGTGGGGCTGCCTTTGTATGTAGTTCGGAAACTGTAGTTGGTCCAGAATGTGACAACCAGGTTGGTCTCTGGGTCATCTTGGAGAGACCATATCATTCCTATTTTAAAAGATCTACACTGGTTGCCGATAAGTTTCCAGGCAAAAAGAAAAGGTCTTCATTATAATCTATAAAACCCTAAATAGCTTGGGCCCTGGGTATTTAAGAGAATGTCTTTTTCTGCCCACTGAGATCATCAGGAGAGGTTCGTTTGCATTTGCCACTGGCTCGTCTGGTGGCTACTCGGGGACGGGCTTTCTCCATTGCTGCCCTGAGGCTTTGGAACACACTTCCTGCTGAAATAAGAGCCTCCCTCTCTCTGACAACTTTAAAAAAGGCAGTCAGGACACATTTGTTCACCCAGGCTTTTAATTAGAGATACTGTTTTAATAGTTTGATGATTTTTAATAGTTTTAACATTTTAAATTTTAAATTGTTGTAATGTTTTAACCTTTTTATTTGTTTTTATTGTTTTGTTGTAAACTGCCCAGAGACTTGCATTTTGGGCGATATAAATATATGTTAAATAAAATAAAATCTCATCAGGAAACATGTTGTCACTTGGCACTACCTTGAGTGGGGAGCTGTCAGGGTGTTCAGAGGAACCTATGCTAGTAGAAGATGAATCAAAACCATAGTAATCTATTAAGATTACGGTATGTGACCCAGAAGAAGTAGAACGTTCTTCTTAGGGACCATTTCAGTAGTAGACAAAGTGGTGTCAAGAACCACCGTCTGGTTGGGTTGACTCTTTTGAGGACAAGGCTTAGGTACCTCCGCAGTCTGTGCAGACATGCAAGCAAGCTGAATTGGGAGCTTAGATACCAAAGCTTCATCTATTCTCAGTGGCCTAACTTGGGTCGACATCGAGACCCCAACAGCAGTTGGTGTAGGCAATGGAGTGACCTAAGCCGATAAGAGAGCATAGTAGCGGCCGGTATAGGTAATTATGGTGGAGGCATCACTTGGGTGGCTATAGGCACCATCGAAGTCGACAGCTGGTGACAGGCCTTCCAGAGTCTATACTCTTGGTAATCCAATGGTAGTCCGGGGAGCACAGCTGTGCCTGAGAAGCATCTCCCCAACCTCCTCCGCGCACCAAGCCCTGTGTATCAACATAGTCCTTTGGCGCTTTCCATGGATGTAGGCTGGAGGTCTGCATCGACTGGAAAGGCTGAAAAGCCAACAGTGTGGAATGAGTGGAGAGACGAGCCCGAGAAGACGAAGTTCCTGGAGTTTTCAGTATCGAGAACGCTGCTCCATCCTCCTCAGCACTGAGACAATGGCTTAGGAACCCATAAAAGGTCGATACCAACAGAGTGCTTCAGTGGAATCCAGCATATTCAAGAGGTGTTGGGCATTAGCGGGTCCTAAGCTGGGCATCACCAGGTCCTCCAGATCGGCATCATCGGCGTTGATGCTGAAAGCAAGAGAGAAAGACGAAGAGTGTGCTGTGCATGGAGAGTGGCTGGTGACAGAGATTGCATCGGCGTTGTAGCGGGCTATAGGGAGCACTCACGGAGGCAAGCAGTCGATACTGTGGCCGGTACCAATTGCGGTGTTGACAAAGTAGGGCATCGAGTTGTGGTGATGGAAGAGTCAAGCTCCACAATCTCTGGAGTCGTAGGACAAGATCAAGGAGTCACCAGTGCCGACTGGAGAGTCGGAGAAGGCATAGCCTTTGCGCCCAGTCCTGGCACTCTTCTCCCGATGTTTCAGGGCGGGGGGGGGGGGAGCCACCGGCATAGGACGCTTGATGTCGAGACTTGTGCCGCTTACGATGTGTCAAGTCAGAGGATGTCATGCCCGTCCTCAGATCATGAAGGGGAAGAGGATGCTGACAGTCCTCCAGCTGATGCAGCGGTACCTGAAGGGCAGAGCCCGGCTGTCAGTCCACAAGAAATAGCTGAAGCAGGACCGGTTGCAGTTCCAGAACAAGCAGAGCAATCAGAGGCAGCAGAGACGGGGAGTGGAGAGCAGGACCCTAAGTTAAATGGAGAGCCTCCTCTGACTCTGCTACAAAGGAGAATTATGAGACGCCAACACCAGCTGGAAACTATCAGAAGAAGGAAACGTCTCCTTAATAGGGCTGATAAACCCTGAATCTGTGCCAGCTGAGAGCCATCAAACCAGGCTATAAATCAAGTCTGCAGACTGCAGCCAGGCACTGGAAAATAACATACGTCATTCGTGGAGCATCTACCAGCCCCCATCCCGAGCCAAGGAGCTTCCCAGCCATGGGTCTTGGCCTCTGTGACCCAGACGGGTTTCCTGCCTTGAACCCTATCTCCTGCGGTGCTCTGTTCCCTGCTCTGAATGCTGACAGCTAGACTCCAACGCTGGATGGACCGGCTGCTGACAGAGAGTGGCTTAGGCACTTTAAACATGCCCCAAAAAGCCTTCCCCTTGTACAAGGCCTATACAATGTTATGAGGGGAATAAGAAGCAGTGCACGTTGAAGCTTAAAGAGGTTAAAGAAGACTACTGACAACAGATTTGAATTTGCTATATTGCCTGGAATTGAAGAAGTACAAAAAAGAACATTAGCACAATCTATTTTCCAGTTGTCAGTATTTGCAGTAGTTTTGGTCTGATTTCAGCTTTATAGTAATTAAGTTGTGTGGAACTCATTGTTGTGCATTCAGCCACTGCAACTGGATGAACCATTATTTTTGGACATTTACCACAATCTCTTCAGATACATCTTTATATACAAAAACTGTTCAAGATCCATCACTGTGTATTTTATAATCAGCACAATTATCTTCTTTATATATATTTCTCAAAGGCTAATCTCATGCATGGCAGCTCTTGAGAGAATTTGTGAGCAGCTGCTCATTAGCGACGGGGACGGGTAGCCAGGCCAGCCGCAGAGGAGAAGGGGCGTCCAGGCCGGCCGGCTACCAAAAAAGAGTGAATTGGGGCTGAGCGGGGGGGGGGGGAAGAACGAAATGAAGATGGGAGAGGAGAGACAGGGAGAACTAGAGGCGCAGATATTCTGTGCCAGGTCAGCTAGCTTTTATATATTATGTGTCAAACCATCTTTTGCAAGTTTGAGAAATGTTTTAACAATGAAACAATATATGCTGATTTAATTGTATTATCTGCATATTTGTGAATTTTCATAGTAATATCAGGTTATTTTATTTTTGCATCGTATTTTACAATACTGCCCCCCCCCCTTTCTGGTTGGTTCTGTATAGCTCCTAGGGACATCAAAGTGGGCTGGGTGGTAGGGCATGACCTACCACCCAACCCACAAAAGAAGTGGGCATTTTAAACCAATTTTTAACCTTTCCCCCAAACCTTCATGGGATCCAATGGGGGAAAGGTTAAAAATCACCTGTTTGCCCACTTCTTTTGTGGGTTGGGTGGTAGGTAGCACCTATCATTCCCTACCACCCAACCCACTTTGGTGTCCCTAGGAGCTAACATGGAGAAAAATGGGGTGTTTCAAATTCCCCATTGTTCCCTATGGCCCAAACACACAAAAACGGACTTGAAACGTTTCAAGAATTTTGCATTTTGTTTCAAACTCAAAATGAAATGCAAAATCCATTTCGTGCACATCCCTAGCCTGGACTGTTGCAGCGTGACTTTTCATTTAAAGATGAAATAAGATTCCTGCTTGTAGCAATTTTGACACCTCTGTACAGTTCTCCCAAAGCAAATAATCCCATCAAGATTTATAAATTAATTTTAAGGTGTTCTTTGGGTATCTTGGAATCATATCAAAGCAAGATGATCTGGGCAGAATGCCTTATCCTAGCTTTGCTTTTTGTTTTGCTTATGCTCATATTCCATTTTATCTTCAGCAGCACTGTTAGAATAGAGCCACAGGACTTAAATACATAGGCAGAGATTTACATTGGTGGCTCTCTGAGTGCAAAGTGGACCTCTCAGAGGAAGCAGGAACTCTGGTCTCAGCCTAACTTGCATGTCTGGAGTGGGTCAGAAAGCCAAAAAGCCAAAAGAAAGATAGCACACACCAGGTACGAGATAGCATGCACCAGTTAAGAAATTCAGCATATAGGTGCTTATATGTCAATACCAGAAGCTTTATATGCCAGAAGCAGGGTGGATAAAAATCAATGATCTTAAAAAAAATAATTACAAAAAATTGGATTTTTTTTATTTAAATTGGATTTTTAAAATTTAAATCAGATTTTTTAAATAAAATGCTTTTTTAGGAAAAAATCTATCTAAAGATAGTTTTCTACTTAAAATACATTAGAGTCCAAAGGTCCATCATGAAATAAGGATTAGTTTTTAATTATGTAGCAAGAGGCTGTATATATGCAATGTTTAAATTTTTTGGTAGATGAATTCCATTAATCAATTCACAATGTCATGCTCTTCCAGAGGTTTCTGTAAGATTATTTAGGGCAATTTTTATATCTAGAAGAGGACCAAAAATGAAACCTTCATCTTGTAAATATTAAGACAATACCAGCAAGAATGAGTCTTTATGCAAAAAATCTAGTCTTACTGACTAGTGATTTAAATCAAATCCACCGTGCCCAGAAGCCTCTGAGCCAAGATGGGTGAGCTGGAGTGCTTGGTTGCTAACAAAGAAATAGATATAGTGGGCATAACAGAAACATGGTGGAACAGTGATAACCAGTGGGACGCTGTTATCCCTGGATATAAACTCTATAGAAAGGACAGGGAACGGTGACTTGGAGGTGGAGTAGCTCTGAATGTTGAAGAAGGGATAGAATCTAACAAGCTAGAAAACCTAGATGGACCAGAGTCCTCCACAGAAACCCTTTGGGTGACAATACAAGACCTGAAAGGAAATGTGCTACTGGGGATATGCTATCACCCTCTGGATCAAAATGCTGACAGTGACTGGGAGTTGCAGAAGGAAATCAGGGAGGCATCAATGACAAGCAGAGCTGTAATAATGGGTGACTTCAATTACCCACACATAGACTGGGGAAATTTACAGCCAGGTAATGACAGAGAGGTCAAATTTCTCGATACACTGAATGACTGTGCCCTAGAACAGTTGGTCATGGAACCAACCAGAGAGAAGGCAACCTTGAACTTAATCCTAAGTGGCACCCAGGACCTGGTGGGTGATGTCAGTGTCTTGGCCCCTAAAGGGAACAGTGACAATAGTGCCACTGAATTCAGCATACATGTGGGGATAGAATTGCCAGGGAAGTCTAATACAGACACTTTGAAATTTAGAAGAGAAAACTTCTCCAAAATTGGGAGTTTGGTGAAAAGAAAAATGAAAGGGGAAATCAGGAGAGTCACTTCGCTCCAGAATGCATGGAGTTTACTTAAAACCAAAATATTAGAAGCCCAGTTAGAATGTTTACCAAAAAGGAGGAAAGGTACCACCAAGACTGGGAGGATGCCAGCATGGCAAACACGTAAAGTCAAGGAAGATATAAAGGGGAAGAAGAATTCCTTACAAAATTGGAAGGCCTGTCCAAATGAAGATAACAGAAAGGAACACAAACTCTGGCAAAAGAAATGCAAGGTGACAATAAGGGAGGCAAAAAGAGAGTTTGAGGAACATTTAGCTAAAAGTATCAAGGGGAAATAACAAAAACTTCTTTAAATACATCAGAAGCAGGAAACCTGCCAGGGAGGAAGTTGGACCATCAGACAATGAGGGAGTGAAAGGGATTGTTAAAGAGGATATGGAGGTTGCAGAGAAGCTCAATGAGTTCTTTGCATCCGTCTTCATGGCAGAGGATACTGAGCATATACCTGTTCCTGAGCCAGGCTTTTCGGGGATGGAGGCTAAAGAACCGAGTCAGATAGAAGTGACAAGAGATTATGTTCTAAACTGTCTGGAAAAACTGAAAACTAACCAGGGCCAGATGGCATACATCCAAGAATCCTTAAAGAACTCCTTGCAAAAATATATAACTTATCCCTGCAATCAGGCTCTGTACTGGAGGACTGGAAAGCAGCAAATGTAACACCAATTTTCAAAAAGGGATCCAGGGACGATCAGGGAAATTATGTCTGTTCCAGGCAAATTGATGGAAAGCATCCTCAAGAATAAAACTGTTAAGCATGTAGAAGAACAGGCCCTGTTGGGAGTGAACCAGCATGGCTTCTGCAAAGGTAAATTTTGCCTCACAAAAATTTTGGAGTTCTTTGAGAGTGTCAACAGGTGGATAAAGGTGCTCTGGCTGACATAGTATACTTGGACTTCCAAAAAGCTTTCGTCAAAGTTCCTCATCAAAGACTCCTGAGAAATCTTAGCGGTCATGGGATAAGGGGACAAGTACATATGTGGATTGCTAACTGGTTGAAAGACAGGAAACAGAGGGTAGGTATAAATGGAGAGTTTTCACAATGAAGGGAAGTAAGACGTGGGGTCCACCATGGATCCGTATTGGGACCAGTGCTTTTTAATTTATTTATAAATGATCTAGAAGCAGGGTGAAGCAGCGAGGTGGCCATATTTGTAGGATCTATCCAAACTGGGTGGGTGGGCAACAAAGTGGCAGATGCAGTTCAATGTTGGCAAGTATAAAATGATGAACATTGGGACGAAAAACCCCAGCTTCAAGTATACGTTGATGGGATCTGAACTGTTGGTGACTGACCAGGAGAGGGATCTTGGGGTCAAGGTGGACAGCTTGTTGAAAATGTTGACTCAATGTGTGGCAGCTGTGAATAAGGCCAATTCCATGCTAGAGATCATTTGGAAGGGGATTGAAAATAAAATGGCTAATATTATAATGCCCTTATACAAAATGATGGTGCAGCCACACCTAGAGTACTGCATACAATTCTGGTCACCACATCTAAAAAAGGACATGGTAGAACTGGAAAAGGTGCAGAAGAGGGCAACCAAGATGATCCTAGGGAGCCTAGAGAACCTTCCTTATGAGGGGCTACACCACCTGGGGCTTTTTAGTTTAGAAAAAAGACGACTGTGGGGAGACATGATAGAGGTCTATAAAATCATGTATGGTGTGAAGAAAGTGGATAGAGAGAAATTTTTCTCCCTTTCACATAATACTAGAACCAGGGGTCAGCCTATCAAATTGATTGTCAAGAAAGAAAGGACCAACAAACGGAAGTCCTTTTTCACACAATGCATAATAAACTTGTGGAATGTTCTGCCACAAGATGTGGTGACAGCCAACAACCTGGCTTTAAGAGGGGTTGATAACTTCATAGAGGTCTATCAACGGCTACTAGTTGGAGGGCTAGAAGAAGAAGCAGCAGCAGCAGCAGCCGCCACCTCCAGCCTCAGAGGCAGGATACCTCTGAGTACCAGTTGCAAGGGAGTAACAGCAGGAGAGAGGGCATGCCCTCAACTCCTGCCTGTAGGCTTCCAGTGGCATCTGGTGGGCAACTGTGTGAAACAGGATGCTGGACTAGATGGGCCTTGGGCCTGATCCAGCAGGGCTGTTCTTATGTTCTTAAAATGACATATATCTTTGTCATATTTGCACAGTTGAGCAACAGTGACACGAACCCATGAGAATATCCCATATAATTTCATTGGCTCTTACTTCCCCAGCGATCCTTTGCCTGCTTTGCTTCAGTGCTTCCTCCCTTTTCATTTGATATGCCTCCTTTCAGGACAAGGAGTTTTGCCAGGTAAACAGAATATCTTGCCTTGGCTAGACAACTAAGGTGGTTTCCCTTTCGGGTTTTCTTGAAATTATGACAAAGTTTGAGAAAACCTACATCATTGTTAAATATGACCCAATCAATGAAGCCATGAGTCAGTCTCTAGACAGAATACTAGAAGACCAAGTGTATATGACATAGTTCTTCCTAGCTCAACATACACTTTAATACATCATTCTCTCTCACTCATACCCTGCTCCGCACTCCCTGTAAACCTTAGCTTAAAATGCAGTTATAAAATCCATTTATAATGTTGAAGATAATCAGACTTACAATATTAGACTGGTCACAATGTAGCTCACAAAGCTATTTCAATCTGTAGAAGTACAGCGTACATTCTACAAGAGACTTGAATTCCATCACAGTGTATAGGCCAGCATATTATTTGTTCTGTCTAGACTCTAGAGACTTCTCTCTTACCTATTTCAGGTTTGTCAAGGAGGCTTATGAGAATGCGGAACGGTTTCAAATATGCATGATGCTGTTCTTCCAAGTCTGACTCCGCAAATTTCTGATGTAGTATTTCAATCAATCCCTGTTTAATGACATCAGAATATTGATACTGAAAGCAATAATGGTAGCATAAACAGTTCATCCTGTATTCCTAATGCTCAAACCCAAATTAAGGAGGAAAGAAGAATGGTGAATTCATTCAGACAACCCAAACTATTTTCTGATTATCACATGGACAACTTAATATTACAAAACCCGAGAGAGCAAAACAGTAGCTTGTGCTGCTGCAGCTAAAATAACACACGATCTTGGAAAAAGGGAAACAACAAATGAGCTCTGTTCAGAGGACGCAAATCCCTACATCAAGTCCTCAAAACTAGGGATCCCCAGTATTTTCTGCAATCCTAGCTTTTTTACCTGCTGTGGTTTTTAGTGATCCTAGCTTCTTCTCCTTGTTCCCAGAACGACAGAACACAGCAGCATAGGAAGCTGCCATATACTGAGTCAGACCACTGGTCTATCTAGCTCAGTATTGTCTACACAGACTAGCAGCAGTTTTCTCCAAGGTTGCAGGCAGGAATCTCTCCCATCCCTATCTTGGAGATGCCAGGGAGGGAACTTGGAACCTTCTGCTCTTCCGAGTGCTGCTCCATCCCCTAAGGGGAATATCTTACAGTGCTCACATATGAAGTCTCCCATTCATATGTAACCAGGAAGACGCTGCTTAGCTAAGGGGACAAATCACACTTGCTACCACAAGATCCGCTCTCCTCCCCTCTCCAGAACAGAAGCATCCACATCAGCAGAGGGAGGTAGTTATTGGTATAGTAATACCAATTACTTCTGCTATACCCACGGTGAGGTTAGAATTGAATGCCAGCTTCAAAATCTCCATACCTAATCTTATAAACTTGCACAGCAGCTATCAGGATTAAGCAACACACACATAGAAAGGAATAAATCTTTCAACATTCAGCCAAATAAGCTATCCAATATTAATGAAAGCAACTTTAAACTGATGGATAGTGGCAAAGAAGATCTTACAAGTTATGAGGAACAGGGAATACAAGGTGATTATCTTTTTATGTCATATATTACAACAACCAAAGTCTTCAAGATTATATTGATCTATGCTAAGTAATTGACACGCAATTTATTGTAACAGGCTGCATTCTTTGTCACAAATTACACACACCTACCTCAACTAAAAGATCCCTGGAATATTTTCCAAAGAAATAGAGGGAAGGGTCCTCCAAAGACATTGATGAATCTGGTGCAAAGGTGCCTCCTTTAATATCAGAACCTAAAAGTGAAACATAAATACAAAAAAAAAAAAATGGAGGTGGTTTCTAATTCATTAAAAACTTGTGCCATTAGTTTCAAAAACGGAAGTGATGATGCCAGCATTCAACCACTTTGTGTCTCAATATTCTGGCAGCAAACCTTGCCATCAGGATTGCATCAGCCACATTCAATGTGGAATCTGAGAGTTTTGCTCCATTTGAGAGCAGGACCCACATGAATGTAAGCATCGTACTACTTCTGAATCTCTTTGGTCATCTTGAAGTCACATGCATCTCTCATTTGATACTAAAAGGGACCCAAAACATGACCTGCTGCTACACAGGCGCAGCATGTTCTGGATACCTTTGAATTATAATTTTCCTGCAGACCAGTTAAAAGTACTCAAATCTTACAATATGAACACTTAGTCAGTCAGGTTGTTTGTGGCTTCACACAGTGGTATAAAATGTTATACTCAGCGCTCCTTGTTCAGAGCTTCATGGTTGTTCCAATGAAATTCCTGTGCAAGCAAGTGCCTTCATTCATGTTAATGTGCTCTGGACTTACAATGGAAGGTTCTTGTAATGTAGAGTTTCATTGAAGTAACTGGAGAAGCCCTTACCCATACAGAAACTCTGTATTAACACGCTGTTGGCATCTGTCTACATGAATTGCTTAAGGCAATTCTATAAGCTATTCACGTACTAGCCATCGGTTTTGAGGATAACTATCCACCAATTTCATATTCTGACCAAATAATAAGGCAACTTTTGTAAGAGGCTGCCCATCTTGACACCCCCCCTCAGATGAAACCTACAAATTAAAGATTGTAACTTCAGAAGCAATGTGAGAGTGCTCAAGAGCTCAACAAAGCAAATGTGTGCAGTATTTTTAAAGTTCAAGAATGTACATTCAAGTCCACTCAACTACAACAGCAACACACACACACACACACACACACACACAGTGATTATAATTTGTACTATACCTAGTAACCATGCATATAACCTTCTGTTTAATGACATATCTCTTCTTAAGAGAGTCTGGGCAGCCGCTGAGAGAAGGTGAACTACATCAGACCTTGAAAGCGGTATAGCACTTTCATTGGGATCCTAAACAAAGAACAGAAACAGTTCAGCTATAAATGAGCTTCCTTAAACATGAACAAGGAAATGCAGAACTACATCTGTAAACAACCAACTGTGGCATAAAAATATTAGAAACAAAAACCAACTTTGGCTTTAGTAGTGCGATACTTTCAAATTTGAAAGGGTCATAATAAAGGTATTCTTCATGCATTATGTCCCAGGGCATAGAACAAATTCCTGATCACCATTTCAAAACCAAACACAGGTTGCCCTTAATATGCACTTCCCTTCTGGCTTTCTTTCTATCATAGTTAGTTAGTTCTGTTATAAACTTTCACAAGAGCTATGCAGGATGTTAGGCCATTTGCCATCTTTTCATTCATTCCAGTAAAATTTAGCAATGTTCTGTTCAGAGATTCAGTTTAAGCTGCTGGAAAAGCCACTATTTCCCCATATCCACACATTTATTTATTATTTAAGCCAGTACACATGCTCAGCTTTCTGTGCAAGTATTCAGATCCATTATGGTTTTATTTTAAAACAACCTTGGGTTTCTCCTGTGAGTGCAGGAAATGTATAAAGACTAATATTGGTACAAAGAGGGATATAAAAACAACAACAATGCAACAAGGGGCATAATAAATGCAAGGGAAAGAAGTACTCTTTCTTCTTGGTACTTGGTCTACCAATTAGTGAATTAGACCAAGTATTTAGACCAAGTACTTGCATACCTGCCAACATGTTGGCATGTATGTACTTGGTCTACCAATTAGACCAAGAGTTAAATAGTAGTCTTCATAATTACTTATAAATGGAGCATTCATTATTGCTCAGGCTCAAGAGCCTCACACAACACATTAAATTGCCTATATGTGCTTAAGAGGGTATCATTTGGCTATAGGCTGGCAGCCAGTGTCACACACTGGATAGAATGGAATTGTGCCTAACAAGTTTCCAAGTGATGAGTCAGTAAATATGTTTTGCTCAGTCTCAGCTTCCAAGTGACAGTCATATTGGAGGTCAGGGAGCATTTTCTGCCCCGCACCACAGACAGAATGGCCAATGACACTTGGAATTTTGCTTCCCCTGCAGAGTGTGCCTTGGATCCATTAAGTGAGGAAGCAAATAGCTTCAGACGTCTCTTTATCTGTGGTACACTGTGGCCCAGATTACCTACATATAGCTGGGAGAAGGGAGTTGGTGGGTGGGTTATTTTTGTGCAAGGAGGCGAACTACATGGACTTTTGCTTCCTTCCAGCTCTTTTAAGAAACCAAATAAACCCTGGTAAGGTAGCATATTCCTTCTCTGCATTTTAAATAGCAAAACTACAATTTCCCCAGAAAAATAGCAAAATAAACTGTTTTTCAAAGTAGGATTAATACCCTAGTCCTTAACATTCACATTTGCCTGCAGTCCTGTAGTCACATCTCTACAATAGCTCTGTAGTGTGTCTTGTGGGTGCTGTGCTTGCATGGCAACTGTTCCTTCGTATTTATTGCCTAGCAGTGACAGCACCAGAAAAAAAGCTGAGGGGGGCACAGAAAGGGCAAAGTGCACTTACAGGTGGGTGAGCTGTGTCCCCACATATTAGAATTCTGAAAAAATAATGGTGGGGGGCCTAGGTGGGGAGGCAAACTACTTGTCTGGAGAGGGCACTTGCCCCCTTGAAAGTGAAGTCCCCCCGCCCCGCCCCCATAGCCACGTTTCCTAGTGTGACAAGCTTTAGGGTTGGTCATAAGTAGTTTTTAGGTCATATGCTTACCAGAGAGGAGTAAAATGGGAAGAAGAAGAGAACCACTTCCAAAGTGTTTCTTTGAACAAGGACATTGGAATCCAGCATTGACACACAAAAAGCTTTGACCTATAACAAGTAAAATAACAGAACTGCATTTGATCGAAGGATACCATGAAGTTGATTCAGCACCACACATTTGTTGCTTTTGAAGTTTCCATATGTAAATGTCCCCTGGCAGGGGGAAAAACCAACCCAACAGTTTTATATCATCAGTTTCTATTTTCACATAAGCCAGATGCAAGAATGAGCCACAGAGTCATAGGTTTACATGCTCCCCACCCTCTCCTCCATGTGAGAGGAGCAGAGTGAAAGCTTTTGCTTTCACTTTAAGAACAAAGTGCAGTTTCGTATTAAATACGGACTTGAGTAACTGTAATTCCAGGATATCAAGCCATCAAACTAGCTATTTTGATAGCTTAGGTTACAATTTGTTGCAAACTCTTATATGGTAGTCATGAGCAAACCCAGGACACTGTGCAACAGGGTGGGACACTGCCATGTCACTGGAACAGCTACCACTGCCAGATACAGTGCAGTACAGATGCGTGCAACCAGGGGTATGCATCCAGGAGGAAATTGCAGGGGGATGCAACAGGAATCCCCCCCATTCCCATACATATATGTATATGTATACATACATACACACGCACTAGGGCTTGGATTCTCTCTCTCTTGCAAATGCACTATGCCAGGGGTATCAAATTCAAAGCTGGTGGTGGGCCAGATTGGATTCTGATAAACTGGGGAGCTGCACATAATCTTATGCCACCTTCTGTCACCTCACACCACTTTCTGTCTTTCTCTTCCACCACTTATCTCATTCCCTTTCTCCCCCACCCATTGCCCTGCCATTTAAGTTATCTGAATGCACTATGTTTTACACCAATACACACTCAGGGTAAGATCAATTTTTTTTAACAATTATTTTTAGAAGAAATTCTGAACAACATACCTGCTGATACCAGATTTTGCATTGACAATCCTGCCACTCTCCCCACTTCCTCTCTCCCTTGCAGAGGTATTGCTAGGTATTTAAAAGATCCGGGGCTTGGGCCCACAGCCTCTCCACATTTTGATAGTTAAACCATTTCATGCTCTTTAAGAAGGTATCCAACACTCTCCTCCCCACTAGTTTACTTCACGGCTAAAAATAAATCTCCTTTTTCTCCTGGAGCAGGTTTCCCTTGCAATCAATATCCACACAGTTTAGAACCAGTGTGGCATAGTGAGTGTCAAGACTAGGATTGGGGGGCTGGCATTCCTTAAATGGCATTTGCTATTTAAACCATTTTGAGAACGTTGTTGCTAAAAAAGCAGCATATAAGTATTTTTAATGGGAGTGGGGGTGGAAAGAGGGAGAGAGAAACTCATACACAGAGACCAGATTAGAGCGATAAGCAGTTTAGTATCTTCAAGAACAAGGCAGGAACAAAAACAGATCCATTTTGTTCGAGCATTTCCTCTTCTCTCTTATTCTTTTTAAAGGTTTCAATACTTTTGAACTGACTAATTTCCTCACAAGAAGTTATACTGTTGGGATGGAGAGGGGTTCTCTTACAAGTTTGTATTATAACAGTTTTGGCTTATACTTTGAAAATGATTTTGTTAAAAGTGTAAAATTCTGTCTGTCTGTCTGTCTCTCTCTCTCTCACACACACACACACACAAATGGAGATAACTTCTCTCACATGTGTGTTTACAGACACACACACACGATTCATGGGGGTGGGAGGGAAAAGAAACACAGTGGCATACACAAGGGGAACAAATCTCTCTCTCACACACACAAAACGGATACAGGTTGGGTTTTGTTTGTGTTTTACTTTCCTGGGGAGAGACAAGCCCTTCCACGTCCCATTCAGCAACTCCATCCTCCTCATGGCAAACTGCAGCACATTCAGAGGCAGGCCAGAGCAGGGGAGGAGCACAAGACCCAGAAGAACATATCAGGCTGCTGCTGCTCCTGCTGGGAGGAGGCAGGACTAGCAGCACCAAGTGAAATTAAACCTTTTTTTTTTTAACTCTGCTACTGCCAAGGAACTGCCAGTCTGGATCCAAATTCACAAGGGGAGGCAACTACATCCCTGTACCCCGCCCCCCTGGATCCACCCCTGCATGATCTAACATGGCACTGAATTGGGTAGAGCTGATAATCTACAGGTAGAAGCCATCAAGAATAACTTGGATTGGTGGCTACCTGCACTAGCCTCTTTTTTTACAACTATTGATCAGATGGCTTCACCCCAAAATGACTGGGGAATGGCGATTGTGAATGAGGCAAAAAGCATTTGAATGAGGCAAAAAGCATGAATGAGGCAAAAAGCATTTGCCATTAAATTATCATCCCATCAGTCTTCTCAATGTTATTGGTAAGATGTACACATTTCATCTGCTTACCAAACTTCAAGATTGGATGGACGAAGAAAAGATATTAGCTGATGAGCAGGCAGGTTTCAGGGCCAGTTATTCTACTACTGATCAAACATTAGGTTTTACAGCACCTAGCAGAGAAATACTCTAATCGATCTCACTCTACTCTTTATGCTGCCTTTATTGATTTTAAATCAGCTTTTGACTCAATATTCAAGAGATAAGTTATGGGAGAAGTAAGTAGATTCTACAATTAATTGACCGTCATTTGCGACCGTCATTTGCTTCTTTTGATTTATAAGTTACATAGGAATTCATGTCTGAAAGTCCGCTGCAGCTCTGCTGGAAATCTCACTAAAGAAATCCCCACCTATCAGGGAGTGAGGTAAGGCTGTATTTTGGCTCCAGCTCTTTTCAATTATTGTATCAACCCTATTGTAGATTATATAGCTAATTTGTCCTTCCATCCACCAAAGCTAGCCGATAAGCAGGTTAACATCTTGCTATATGCGGATGACACTGCGATTCTTTCTCAGATCCCTGTAAGTCTTCACAGAGCGCTTCGCTCCTGGGCTCTTTTTTGCGACGAATAGAAATACCCCAGAAATTAATTATAGTAAGAGTAAAATCCTAGCTTTTGCAAAACGTCCAAAGATCTTGAATCGGTCTTTGGATGGGCATAAATTGGAACAAGACAAGACCTTTAAATACCTAGGTGTTGTTTTCCAGGCCTCTACGAGACTTAGTGCACATCTGCAGTATGTCACTCAAAATGCACAAAAATCAGCAGCTATTCAATCCTATTTTCATTAGGCAGGTGCTCAATTTGTCCCAGCAACACTTAAATTATTTTTAGCTAAATCCTGTCCTCAGATGTTGTACTGATTGCAATTGGGTCCATATGCTAATTTTGCAGCTTTGGAGGTCATTCAGACAAAGTTTTTAAGATCTATTTTGCAGACCCCTAGATGCATCCCAAATGTGATCCTAAGGCTGGAAGCTGGTATTCCTAGAGTGGAGGCCCGGGTGTGGCTTTCCATTTTAAGTTACTGGCTGAAGTTATATTTCTTTCCTACAGGCCTTTCTCATCTTACTCTTATGGATAGTTTTAACTCCTGTTGGAAATTGTCAATTTTTTGTAAACTAAGCCTTTATGGCTTTAGCTTAGATGTCCTGCTGAAGATGGGATTCATCCATGCAAGATTGGCACTAGAACTACACATATATATCGAGGCGCAAACTGATTGGTCTCTAATCCCCAAGGAAGTTTTCTGGGGGCTACAGCCCTATAACAAACCTGCAAGTTCTTTAGATAAACTTAAAATTGCTAAATATCACAGGATGTTCACGTTGGCCCGATTTAATGTATTACCTTCGGCTGATTTGGAGGGTAGGTTCAGAAGGATTCCTATAGAACAGAGACTGTGCCTTTGTGATTCTGGAGATCGAGAATCAATTTTTCACATTTTACTTTAGTGTTCCCGTTACAGGGACTTTTGTCAACGTTTTATTGCTCCGCTATAAAATTGTATTGCTCTGCTGGTCAATTATCCAGGGCATACAGAAATATTTAATGTTAATTACATGATTTATGATCAGAAGAAGGAGATAGCGACTAATGTCACAAAGTTCTGTGTGGTGGCTAGGAAAGTTAGACATCAGAGAGCAGACCAGCTCATGTAACTTGGGGTTTATTTGCTATGCTGAAACATTATACCAAACTACTGTAAGCACTGTTGATTCTTATTTGTACATATGTTTTGATTTCTGGTCTTTGACCATAAATAGATTTGACTTGACTTGGGTAGAGCTGGAGCATATTTAGGAGGATTCACCTAAAGTCAGTTTGGTAACAACATAGCTAGCTACAGGAGCACCGATGTAAAGATGAAATGTACCATCGAGTTGGTATCGACTCCTGGTGACCACAGAGCCCTGTGGTTGTCTTTGGTAGAATACAGGAGCGGTTCACCGTTGCCTCCACCTGCACAGTATGAGATGATGCCTTTCAGCATCTTCCTATAGCGCTGCTGCCCGATATAGGTGTTTCCCATAGACTGGGAAACATAGTCTGCTGGCAACCTCTGGTTTGGTAGTCAAGCCATTTCTCTGCTCTGCCATTAGGTGGCTCAGATGTAGCCTCCTAATATCTGGGTAATAAGAAGTGGGACTGCAAGCATACAGAGAGCAGAAAGGATCCACCCCTGTGAGCCCCCTTGGGAGGAATTTGCTTTACCTGCACTAGTGTGCAAAGCTTTGAGCACTACCTAAAGATACTCTCCCCAATAATTCACCACTTCCATTGAGAAGTCCCCACGAGTTGCAAGGGCGTAGTTGTTAACCATAGTAACCGCAGTTCTTTTTTTAAAGGCATGGTTGTGCAGTTGAAAGCAGCTAATGAGCTGAACATAGGCTAAACAAATGCACAGAAAAGTAATAGCAAAAACAAATGGAAAATATCCCTCAAACTGTGTCAACAGTCTCTGTCAATGTTAAAAAAAAAATTTCGTATACATCAACTTACATATTGGTTGCACATTCCCAAGATATGTCACTATGTCCTCTGCAGCCCATCTGCAGAGGACATTGTGACTGAGATTTATACAGCTGAAATTAAGTTGAACTTGTACATTAAAAAAGATAATGTACTTTAATGATTTCCATACTAAAATTAAGGAAATTAAGTCATTAAAAGATGTCTCATTATGTTTATGTTCAGCACACTCACATTTAACTTTTGTAAACTGCCTTGAGATGCATTATGAAAGGCAGTATAAAAATTGAACAATTGAACAATAAATAAATAAACCAATGTGAAAGGGTGAACATGCAATATCTGAAGATATTACTTTCATGAGTATATAATTAAACTGTAGTTTACCCATATTCTTCCAGCATTTAATCATAAACATATACAAAAGCCACCATATTATCACTTCTGTAACCTACCGTAAGCTTAGCATCAGTCCCCAGCATATAGTTCTGTTGTTTTCCAGATAGTTCTCTGTTGATATGGCTAACAACAAAGAGCGATGCAGGTAGTCTAACATAAGGGCTAGCTAGCACGCTTCCCCACAGTGCTGAATATAGCACTTCTTTACCAATTAATAGAGACAACTTCACAAGCAAAGCATCTGTTCTGTTAAAGGAAGGAAATGAAGTTATTTCAATACTAAGTTCCATTGAGTCAACATTCTACTAGCTAATTCAAGGGTGTTTATACCCTAATAAAAGACAAGAAAGTCTGGAAATGTTTACCACAGTCAGTTTCTGCTGAAATAAAAAGCTTGTTATGCATCTCACCTTCTTCCATCAATTAGCATTATCCACATCACCAAAGATGAGTTTTTTCATGAACCACAAACTATTGTTAACTCTCTCATTTTCAATCGATCACCCTATTAACAGCTCACTAGAAGGGGTAGAAAAGACTGATATTTCAAAGGTGAGTGGTAAATCATGAATATAGTATGTTACCACCGATTAAAACTCAAAGAAGCAACTCTTGCTGCCATGTGCTCTCTGGACAAGCTCTGTGCACATTACTTTTGTTACTCATGTACTAGATAGATACTCATTATACAGATCAATTGGTGTTAAGGCATCAGGAGGGCTAGAGTTAGCATTGTGCTGACTGAAGTTTCTCCTCTAGGCAGAAAACCACCAAATATTAACACCCAAGCCTCAAAAAATTATAAGAACATACCTTAAGACCACTACTACCAATGCAAATATAAATGCAAAGGTCTTGCTTTTCCTTAAATAGCAATTTAAATACTGCTATTTTAAATTTTGTTATTTAATACTACCAATACAGATTTTACTATGAAAAAGAGGAACCTGTGGTCATTCTTTCCCCCTGAAACCACATAAGCTAGGGTAGAAAAACAGGATGTATAAGTTATGCAAGAATTGTTCACACCTTGTAAAGGAGACAAAATTCCTTTTGATTGGTAAAACAAATGATAGTCTCAGAAAGACTCAAGAAGAACTGCATATTAGATACATATAATCTTTTTTCTTTCCTTAAAATGTTTTTCCAAATCTTTGAGGGTTTGAAGGGGAAGAAATCTCACATTTAGAGGGGGAAAGTCTTCTTGAAAATTCATATTGAGTAACATTGACAGTCCCCCATCTGCCTGCTCTTGTACATTTTGGTAAATAGTTTTTGGGAGGATTTTAAGATTAAAAGAAAACCTTTGCCCTATTTAGACATTGTGAAAAGTTGTTCAACATCCATACAGTGTCCCAAAGCACATCACAAATCCCGCCCCAGCCATCACTCACCATCTGTCTCCCCCACCCCAGCATTGATCATGGTCCCAGAAGCAGTCATCTGAAGGGGTGAATGCTGTAATCGTGATGGCAGGCGTTTCCACGATTGGGGCACCCCATTCTTTACACTCTAGGCATTCTTTAGACTACTGTACTAGATTACACATTTTGTATTCCCAGAAAAATCCAAAATTAAGAAGTCAGTACACACCAACACCTTGAACAACAGTAAAGCCCCCAAGCTGCATACATTACTACAGTCTGCATATTAAATAATAATATGCAGGATATATGTTTAGAGAGAAAAACAGAACATATTCAGGAGGAAGGGGAGGCTCCTTGAGAAGGGGCCATGGTTTGGTGATGGACAGAGCTGATATAATATAGTGGAAAACAGTGTGAGCTAGAAGTTCCCAGTTCAAATCCCAGTCATTAACTCATTCAGGGCCTTAAAGGAAGTTTTCTCAGCCTCAGCACCCCCATCAACAATAGGATAATAATACTCCTGAGCTATCTCAAACAGGGTTTCAGGGGAAATATTTGTGAAACACTTTAAACTCATAACAGTGCCCTGTATGCATTTTATACAGACACACAAGCACAGACAGAGTGTAAGTGAAAGTAAGGAGTCAAGAGGAACTCCCAGGCGTTAGAGAAGGCTTAATATTAATAAGCTTACTGACAGAGAGAAGCTTGTCCACTGCCAATGCTCCTCCCAAATACTTTTGGTGCAGGGATATTTCTAGAGCCTGCTAAGTCAAAGCCTGGTATCATATGAGCCTTTCTGTGCCAATCTGGGAACACCTGTGTGTTTATAATTCTGTAGCCACAGGTATTTCCTGCTAAAAATCTGTGGCCTTTGACAAATACTGAAAGAATGTTGAGACTCAAAATCCATATGGCCAAGCCTTTTCTGTTTTTCTCTTTCAGAAATGTATCTGCTCCTGCCCTGTAAAAGCACTTGATAGCATCCTTTCCCAAATTCTGCGCAACTGAAGAAATGCTGGAAGCTGTAATTCCTAATAAACAGAAGAGAACTGTTATTTCTTCTAAAAGCAGGAGATACTTACCTGTCATAGATTTCTGACCCTTCCTCTAATCCAGGAAGAAGCCCAGTTATGAAGGCTTGAAGACTTGGTAGGAGAGACTTCTGCAAGGGAAGAAAGTATTTCTCATACAGACCAAGGAGTACAGGCCTCACCGACATTGATGCATTTGCCAGCAAAGGAAACAAGCCTGAGCTGGAACAAGAGAGGAAGAAGTCAGCTACTGAATACATAAAATTGAATTGAATTAAATTAAATTTTATCTTGGTTTTTTAAGCACAGAAAGTTTACCTGTACAGAAACAAGTCTTTTGCAAGCCATTTGGTCCCAATAATTTTAAATATTATTTCATACGTCTCTAGTGCCTTTAAATGCACCCCGCTAGGCAAAGCCGGATGTAAGCACTGAGACAACCTCTTGCTGATAATAAGACGCCTTGGTAAGAGAGAGTACTTCAAATTACTTTGAAGAGCCTGCAAAACAATGGGGATAAAAGGAGGAATAATGGAATGTTATCACTTAGATCAATTTTGGTCAAACAAACTGAAGTCAGGCTTTACAGTAGTAATAATAAGCTTAGTCTATGGGATTCTGATAAGTATAGATCGGAAAATCTGATATAAAGACTCTCATCCAGTACTTGGAGATGATAGGCAATGTCCATAACTCAACATAAAGCTACTTAATACCATTAAATTTTGACCATCATTCAAAACCAGTCATATAACTGCCTTAAACAGAGTTAGACCATTGGCCTACCTAGCTCAGTAGTACAGTTTGTGACTTCAAAAGCTCTCCAGTATTTCAGACAATCCTTTTCCAACCCTATCTGGAGATAGCAGGGAATGGAATTTAATCTAGGACCATCTGTATGCAAAGTTACTGAACTACAGTCCATCTCTAAATCATAAGTTCAATAATCTTAAGAATAATAAACCTTTCAGCAAAATTGTTGACAACAGTTACTACTGCAAATCCTTCACCTACTTGCTTGGGAGTAAATGAAACTTAGTTTGATATGGAACATTTTCAAGAATCATATCGATCCTCAAAGAATATCTGACCAAGCAATTATACATGACAAGTGGCTCCTCAGTGTGCTGACACAGTTGAGAGAAAATTCTGCTGTTTCACTCTCTGTGAGCATGGAAATCAGTTCATATAGATGAGATAGTGGCCATCAAGTAAAGAGATCTATTCATAGATTAATACAGCATATACATTTTAAGAAAAGATTTATGGTAGCTGATCTGCGATAGCCACTTCAAAAGATAAAATATATTATGTGATAAAAAAGGAGAGAGAGTCAACCATCATATGATAAATAAGATAATCCACACTAATCCTGTCACTGAGTGAAGAGAAGTGAATACCCTCTATTCTTATAGCTGTAAACTGGATCCAGAGTGAATACCCTATATTTTTACAGCTGTAAATTGGACCCAGAGGACCCATAGAAGTTTTCCTGTGTGACCTTGAGATCAGAGTTTGCATTTTCCACTTTGCAAAAACTAATGAAAAGCTATACGGAATGTAGGTTCAGTTTGTACTTGGAAGAACCTGCTTATTTGCTCTTACAGTTCTGTACACACAGATATTTCCTGCATTAAATTAAGCTTTGTATTCAAGGCTGTTGCCAGTAAGCTACATTTTGGGTTAGCACTGCAAAGCGTCCCTCTTGGATCTCCCAGCAACACTAGATCATGATCTTCATGAACTTTTCACCCTGCCTAGTTGAAAAGTCTTGGCTCAGAGCAGGTTGATAGTGCAGGCTAATCTGACCAAAATAGGATGTGCCTGTGCCTCCCTAATGAGCTATGGCCAAAACTATACAGACCCATTGAAGATAAATCAATCAGAGAAGGGATCCTCCTGCCTAAGAGATAACATGAAAGACTCTCAGAAAGGAGCATAGATAAACAGTACATTTCCCAACACATCCACATTAATGAACTGACTGATAAAGACCAGCAAGGAGTCACTTGTTAACCAACTATCGGGGTGTATCTTTGCACCTGGGGAACACCGGAGGCTCAAGATAAGTAAACAAACACTAGCCCACCTCACAAGGTCATATCCACATTTGCATAGCTGCTCCTGCCTTTGTTTAACAAGGCACGTGTAGAATGATTGAGTCCAGCCCACTATAGACACTTTTGTCTTGCACGGATTCACCCACCCTACAGGGAGAGGGAATTGCTTGGTAAACAACAACCTGTCTCAGGGCACGTTTTTGGATACAAATACCCCAGCCAGGCTACAATGGCTCTGGATTCTGGAGGACTCAGTTCAGGTCCCACTTAGACTCTATAGATTCCCATAAGCGAGCTGTGGTTGGGGCTGCCCCCTTGCTCTTTCGCACCGCAACTACCCCATGCTTTGCTACAGAAAGAGGCTCGAGTGCCGGCCATCAGGCACCAAATACATCCAGGAAGGACTGGTAATAACTAACTTCTCGTGTCTCTCTCTAAGCTCCTTTCGCTTCTCTTTCTGCTTCACTTCACACTGCAAGCCTCTAAGCAGGCTCTGATTTGGAACCCTAGCCAAACTACTACTAGCCTTTACCAAGACTCTCATTTAGAACGTTAGCAAAATTATTGAATTATTATCTTGCCTCACTAACCTTTTTGCCTTCTGTATCTCCATCTTTAACTCTTAATAAAGTTTTAAACTGCACCTACATTTCCTCATCCTTTCCCAATACACCAAACTTGCTTAAATTGATACTGGAGTCAAACTGCTCCCCAACCCACTTCAAGCCAAAAGCATTGTTGAGATGTCTAGCCAACAGTGCAGGCAGTTTTGGTAGCAAGTCTAAAATAAAAGAACCACTTGTAACCAGCATGTCTACAATTGAGACCCATGGCTATAGCCCTTATACTCATACCACACACAACTATGGTGCTGCTTGTTAGAAATGAGGGCACACGGCAAAACTTTCAGAATGGTTTTTGACAAGTTTAAAACTGCAGTCCTAAACACACATCATGGAGTAAACCCTAATGAAATCCATGGGACTTACTGAATAGACACGTGCAAAAAGGTTTAAAAAAGCATCCCCAGGCTTGGATGCTTATACGTTATCTACCCTGCCTCCCTGTCCTTGATGTTAAAATCTACGTACTACTAAAGCAAATTCCAATTTTATACAAAGCAAATGTTATGCTTATTAAGTTGCAGCAAGAGAGAACAAATTAAGACAAGCTTTGCATACTGTCTGTCCATGGCCTTGTGCATTGTTTGACCTTTGGGCCTCACTTGTGGGATGGGTGGAATTTTCTCTGTACTTGGGGTATACAGTATAGGGTTGCAAAATGGCCCAATTATTCCCAGGTTCTGGGCATGCCACCTAATGCCCACTTATACCAGTAGCAGTTCTGTATCCCAGATTTCTTTCCTTAATTAAAAGAAGCTTCTAACCCTCTTAGAATCAGATATACAAATTAAAAAGTGCAGGTACTATTGTGACCAATCATTTAGTGTTAGCCAGCCGACTCCTCCTTCCACTGTTCTTAGCCAATGAGGAAAGCCAGAATTGTGGTTAACATTTAGAGGAGTACTGGTGTTCATAGCGGAAAATTTAGATCCGGACAGCACATTATGGTCCAGGAAAGAAATTTCTGATTCATTTTGAAGTACTGTTTTGCCCTGTCCATATCAAACAATGGAGAATCCTGGATTTTAGTGTAGCTATGAAGACAGGGGTCTGTGCTCTAGCTCAAGTCTACTGTCACATGAAAAAAATGTCAGTCAATCAGTCCTTTATTGTGGTCTCTAACCAGCCAAAATCATGAAAAAATGTGATATTGCTTGTTTTAGTTTAAGCGTTTTTGTTTTTTGTTTTGTAAAATAGTCCAATGTTGTTATAACTATACTACACACGGGCAGGTGAGAAGAGAGCTAATAGAGGATATAATGTATGAAAACCCTATGGTGTAGTTCAGTGTTATCCAGTCTTGGAATGTTTAGAGAGGGTTTTGTTTTGTTTTGTTTTAGAGACATAGTAACTCTTGGATAAAGTGTGACTAGCCCAAATCACAGAACGCCCTAGTTCTCAGAATGGTTTTCAAACTCCTTCTCCTGAGTCCACCCTTAAATGAATCTCAGTCCGTTCTCATGTAATGTATCCCAGACCTTATTTAGCTGGCTTGGAAGAGGCTAAAAGCTATTGCATATCTTTTATCATTAATTAATTAATTAATTAATTAATTAATTCAGTTTATATACTGCCCTTCCTAAAGCGGCTCAGGGTGGTTTACATTAAAATCAAAAACACATAATCAAACAATTAAAACCAGGAAACATTTAAACCAGATTAAAACTCATTAAAATTAAAACCAGATATCATTAAAAGCTAGGCTAAAAAGAGAGGTCTTTAAGGCTCTTCTGAAGGCCTCCAAGGAAGATAATCCTGTGCTGCCTGTCGTCATCTCCAAGGAAGATAATGACTGCCTGTGAGCATGCCTATAAATGACCTTCAGTTGAGCCTCTGCATATTGTCATCTATTGTTTTCTTACTTCACTCCCAGTAGCTGTGATCTCAATGGTACCTTCTCTGGTGATCCTCACTGGCAGAACGGCTACTTGAGTCAAGTGCTTTTAGCATGTAGGTGTGTGTGTGTGGGGGGGTGGAATCTCATGCAGCAAACATTTTCTGCCTCATTCATGAGTCACCTGACACATTTTCAGTGATTGCTTACTTGAAATGATTGGCAAGATGACTGATAAGTAGGGTTGTCACATTCATAGGAGAGAATTCCTAAACACAATTGTGCTCAACCCTGGACCTTGACAGCTGTTTTGCGCATTTTTTTAAATGCCGTTTGATGCATTCTTTACACAGGAGAGGGTAAAGCATTTAATGAAGTAATGTTTCACTTCAATAACACAATCAAATATGAAAAACAAATATGACGACAAGTGTGGGTGAGAAGTGACAGAAAACTGTATTATGATTATTATTATTATTATTTTTACATTTATATCCCGCTCTTCCTCCAAGGAGCCCAGAGCGGTGTACTACATACTTGGGTTTCTCTTTCACATCAACCCTGTGAAGTAGGTTAGGCTGAGAGAGAAGTGACTGGCCCAGAGTCACCCAGCTAGTATCCTGGCTGAATGAGGATTTTAACTCGGGTCTCCCCGGTCCTAGTCCAGCACTCTAACCACTACACCAAGCTGGTGTTAAGTATTTACTTTGTTTAATAACAGTTTATAACATGGCTGCTTAAATACATCAGGCAATAAGTGTTCTAGAGAAGTGGTGCCCCAACAATGACACTAGAGAAAAGAGGACTCGTTCTGCTCAAATATTCCACAGCTAAACAAAGAGGTCCACTACCACCCTCGCCTGTTGCTTTGTGTCTGCTGCTGACAACGCAACAATGAATGTGCATAATATGCAATTTAGGCTGCCCGGATTTGGGGAACTAGAATGTGACAGCCTTATATATACCTACTCCACTTAGGTGATCCCTTCAGGCATCTGATAAGTCAGACAAAGCCTGGAGAAGAGAAGACTAAGTGGAGGCAAGATTGACTGATTAAGTGCTGTCAAGTCGGTGTTGACTCTTAGCGCACATAGATTCTCTCCAGGATGATCTGTCTTCAACTTGGCCTTTAAGGTCTCTCAGTGGTACATTCACTGTTGTCATAATCGAGTCCATCCACCTTGCTGCTGGTCATCCTTTCTTCTCTTTCCTTCAACTTTCCCCAACATTATGGACTTCTCAAGGGAGCTGGGTTTTTGCATAATGTCTCTAAAGTATGAAAGTATGAGCCTGGTCAATTGTGCTTCGAGTGAAAATTCTGGATTGATTTGTTTTATGATCCATTTGTTTGTTTCCCTGGCTGTCCATGGTATCCTCAAAGTCAAGACAAGATAGCTGTCTTCAAATATCTGCAGAGCTGCCACAGAGAAGGAGTGACTTGCTCTCTGTTGCTGCTAGGGGCAAGGAAGGACTAGAACCAATGGGTTGAAATTACAAGGCACCAAATTTAAGTTAGACTTTAGAAAAAGTTTCCTAACTGTAAGAAACCAAGATAGAGGAACAGTCGGCCTCTTGCAGTGGTGAACTTTCCTTCACTGGAGGTTTTCAAACGGAGGCTGGACAGCCACATTTCAGGGATGCTGTCAGTTTCCTGCACCGTGCAGGGGGATAGACTAGAAGGCTGCCAAGGTCCCTCCCAACTCTATAATTCTATGAGCTCTGGTCAATGGAAATTTATGTCACAATACATTTATTAGTCTTAAAATGCCATAAAATGTTGTTTTGCTTTACAGAAATTAAGATTGCATCATGCCTGCTGATGGGGCTCAGGGAATAGGCCAAGAACAAATGATGTTGAAGCTTTACTGAAGGTAAGCGGGTATAGGGACCTTACCAGGAGTGTGGTTAGGAGGCCACTGGAAGCTCCATGGAAGAGCAGTATTAGACATTATTTCTAAAAAAAATCTGGTAACTGAATGCCAGAACAAGACAGGAACATAGGGACATAGGAAGCTGCCTTATACCGAGTCAGACCATTGGTACATCTAGCTCAGTATTGTCTACACAGACTGGCTGCAGCTTCTCTAAGGTTACGGGTAGGAGTCTCTCTCAGCCCTATCTTGGAGATGCCAGGGAGGGAATCTAGGACCTTCTGTATGCAAGCATGCAGATGCTCTTTTCAGAGCAGGCCCTATCCCCTGAGGGGAATATCTTATAGTGCTCACACATAGACTCCCATTCAAATGCAAACCAGGGCAGACCCTGCTCTTCTGTACTGAACTACAGATCTTGCCAGATTTAAACAGTAGAGCTAACCCTGCCACCAACCACTGAATACGGATAGAATGGTATGATACTGGCATTACACCAACATTGAAAAAGGACTTGTGGCATTGCACTGACATCGAAAAGGGACCATTTTGCTAATAGTAAAGTATTATAAGGGCACACTGTAGAAAGGTCCATCCTGCTTTCATCACACCCAATTAGCAAGTAATGATCATTTCTAATCTGTAGAATACTTGTTCAGATTTTCAGCAACAATTACACAAGGAGGACGCAGAGAACAAGTTCTCAGTGCAACATTTGCAAACAATGTTTTAGAGAAGCAGGACAATATATGCACGTAATATTAGCATGACAGGTTAGTCTGGCCAAATTCTCCTACAGTGCCAAGACTGTTGATTTGTAAAATTCCCACTATCCTGCTGACATTTTCATTTATGCCTTCAAATCTAATTAAGGCCAATTACAATTTTGCTTGGAACACCAATGGCACCTTTAAGGCCCAGATGATCAGCATGTGCTTTCTCAGCTACAGCTAGTAAATCACATGACAAGAAACAAGCCCAATGATGTCAACATAAATACACTTAAAGCAAACAAAGAATAAACGCATAAAACAGAGGACTCCCAAGCTGTTGCTGCTAGGTTTGGCACAGATGTAAATATATGCCTCAAATTAAGATTTGATATAATTTACAAGTAATTCTTTCTGCCCCATTGCATTATGTTCTGCAAATACGGATGTTCTGGGTAAACAGATCATATTCCAGCACCCAGCTGAAAGTAACACAGTTTATTTTTCCAGAGTTCTCCATTTCCCTTCTGTTCATGCCTTACAACTCCAGACTACTTTCAAGAGTAGAAGCAAAGACCAAACTAGATCCTACATAGCAGATGAATGTAACATAAAAGGAGCCTTGCGAGATCAGACCCAAGGCCTATCTAGTCCAGCACTCTGTTTCCCAGAGTGGCCCACATGATAGCAACAGAGGAAGCTGCCTTATACTGAGTTAGACAATTGTCCATCTAGCTTAGTCTTATCTAGACAGACTGGCAGCAGCTTCTCCAAGGTTGCAGGTAGGAGTCTCTCTCAGCCCTATATTGAAGATGCTAGGGAGGGAACCTGGAACCTTCAGCATGCAAGCCCCTGCTAAATGGACAAAGAGGCACCTTTTTAAAGTGCCGGTGGCGCAGTGGGGAAGCAACCTAGAGAGCAGGAGGCTGTTGGTTCGAATCCCTGCTGTTGTGTTTCCCAGAATATGGGAAACTCCTATATCGGGCAGCAGCAATATAGGAAGGTGCTGAAAGGCATCATCTCATACTGTGCGGGAGAAGGCAACAGTAAACCCCTCCTGTATTCTACCAAGAAAACGACATGGCTCTGTGGTTGCCAGGAGTCGACACTGACTCGATGGCACAACCAACTCCTTTTTATTTAGCAGGGAGAGAGAGCAACTGGCCCTATCCACACCCAGCACAGTACCCCTCCAGTGACTGTTAGTGGTGTCTATCTTGGGTTTCTTTTTAGATTGTGAGCCCTTTGGGGACAGGGGCCACTTTGGAAACTTTTGTTGAGAAGTAGTATATAGATATTTGTAGTAGTTGAAGTAGTAGATGCTCTTCCCAGAATGCCCCCATTCCCTCAAGGGAATATCTTACAGTGTTCACATGTAGTCTTCCATTCAAGGGCAAACTAGGCCAGATCCTGTTTAGCAAAAGTGGACAATTCATGCTTGCTACCACAAGACCAGCTCTCCTCCCTTAAACTATGGGAAGTCCACAACCAGAAGCCCACAACCTGGCATGCTCTCTCTTGGCTGTTGCTCCTCTGCAACTGGCATTCAGAGGCATCCTGCCTCCAAGACTCAAGGTAGTCTATAGCCATTAAGACTAGTAGTCATTGATAAGCTTGTCCTCCACGAATTTGTCTAAGCCCTGCTTAAAGCCATCCAAACTGCTGGCTCTCAGTATATCCTGAGACAGAGAATTCCATTGATCAATCATGCACTGTGTGAAAAACTACTTCCTTTTGTCAGTCCTAAATTTCCTGGCAATCAGTTTCACGGGATATCCCCTGGTTCTAGTGTTGTGAGAGAGGGAGAAGAACTTCTCTCTCCATACCATGCATGATTCATAAACCTCATCATATTTTCCCTTAGTTGCCTTTTTTGTAAAATAAAAAGCCCCAAATATTGTAGCCTTACCTCATAATGAAGTTGTTCTAGATTCCTGATCACCTTGATTGCCCTCTTCTGTTCCTTTTTCCAGTTCTACAATATCCTTTTTGAAATATGGTGATCAGAACTGTACACACAGTATTCCAAATGTGGCCACACCATAGGTGGAAAGAATTCCAAACCAGCATCTCTACCACAAACCAAAAATGCAGCCCTGCCTTCATTCTCTGAGGAGCCCCTGGAAGATCTGCCAGCCCTAGTACAGATTTCCCAGCACCACAGAAGCAAGCACCTAGAAGACAGGCCAAGGCCTTTGTAAGCAGCAGAGCTAGGGAAGAAGCAGGATCAATTTATTGTGCCCGGGCAGCAGCCATAAAGATTGGTCTTCTGCTATGTTGTTTAACTCAGCGCTTGTGGGTTCCTGCTTGGAGCTTGCCACAGTCCTGATCCCCATTCCTTCTGAGTTGTCCTGAGCAACCCTTCCCCAAGCAAGGGGTTCTGTCAATGAATGGATCCAGAATCTCTGTCCCTCTTGGATTTCTGCCCCAGCAGAAGCCGTCACTCTGACTAGAACAGGATAAGAACATGTGTCTTCTTTAAGATGGCCATTGACTCATGATGAGTAGACTCTATTGGGTGTTGTGTGACATGCCTTTCCTGTACCTCAGGAGTCAAGCATCAGTTACAAGTTGAGTGCAGGAAAGGGGGACAATTTTGAACAAAGGGGGAAAGCAGTTCCTCCTCTTGCCATTCCTCCACTCAAATCTACAAAGCCTTCTCCCCAATTTTAGAAACAAACAAA
Organism: Hemicordylus capensis; assembly: GCF_027244095.1. Taxonomy (NCBI): domain Eukaryota; kingdom Metazoa; phylum Chordata; class Lepidosauria; order Squamata; family Cordylidae; genus Hemicordylus; species Hemicordylus capensis. Next base: position 90,630,460 of record NC_069659.1, on the reverse strand, counting down.
AACATTTTAGCAATTTGTACAGCCAGCTAATGGTGTAGTGGGGAAATGACTTAACTAGCAAGCCAGAGGTTGCTGGTTCGAATCCCCACTGGTATGTTTCCCAGACTATGGGAAACACCTATATCGGGCAACAGCAATATAGGAAGGTGCTGAAAGGCATCATCTCATACTGCGCAGGAGGAGGCAATGGTAAACCCCTCCTGTATTCTACCAAAGAAAACCACAGGGCTCTGTGGTCACCAGGAGTCGACACCGACTCGATCACACACTTTACCTTTACCTCATGGTTGCTTAAAATAGTAAGTTAAAACCAACATACCAAAAAATAGCATTAAAACAAATCACAGTAGGTGCAGCCTAAAGATATGAATGCAGCAGAAAACCATTTTTGCACCTCAAGGAAGACTTGCAAAATAAGAATGTCTTCAGTTCCGCCTTGAAATTTAATAGGGAGGAAATTATCTGGAGATCAAGGGACAGAGAGTTTGAGAGTGCCAGGATCACCACATAAAAGGCTCTATGCATGTCACCACCAGTCACAAGTGGTACAGGAAAGCTTCTCTACACTATGGCACAACTATGCAGGAGTAGGCAGCCCCTCAGGTATCTTGGTCCCAAGCCATTTAGGGCTTTGAAGGTAAGCTCATTTGGGAGACTGTCACATACACTGAACAGTCCTTTGTCCCTGAGTGACTACCATTCTGCATACTTCTGTGTCTAAAGCAAGAATGTGTCAATATTTCCATCCCAACAGGCATATTCACATGTACACTAGCCCTTTGTAAGAACAGAACTAGACTTGTTCTGCAGCAAGTATGAATTGTCCCCTTTGCTAAGCAGGATCCACCATGGTTTGCATTTGAATGGTAGACATGTATGAGCACTGGGAGATATTCCCCTCAGGGGATGGGGCCGCTCTGGGAAGAGCATCTGCATGCTTGCATCCAGAAGGTTCCAAGTTCCCTCCCTGGCATCTCCAAGATAGGGCTGAGACAGACTTCTGCCTGCAACTTTGGAGGAACCGCTGCCAGTCTTCTCCAAGCTGGAGAACAAATACTGTTCTCCAGATAAATACTGAACTGGTCTGACTCTGCATCAGGCAGTTTCCTGTGTTCCTAGATAAGAAGGCAATGGCAGAATTTTATAGAAGACTTCAAAGAGAAGCAAAAGGAATTAGCTCATACACAGTCCATTACAACGGAGCTAGCAAAATTTAGTAGGAAGGGGGAAAGACTATCTCATTACTCACTAAACAAATTAGTGCTGCAATATTATTTGACTAAATGACTAATCAATTTAATTAATTGTAAACTATTGTTTTTACCCATCTGCACATTTAATGGAATGACTAAAACTCATATGACTCATTGACCATGATTTCTTAAATCGAGCTACAGCCCTAAAACAAGAGCTATTGCTGTGATAAAATTAACTACTGCAATATCAATTAAGAATGGGCACCATGTTGGTTAAAGGGATGTACAAGTCAACTACCCTGGTGGGCTGGAAACAAACATGACTTGGTATGCAGGGGCCGAGATAAATGGTCAGCACATTAATAATTATTAAAAATATTAATGAAAGCAATTATTAGTTACCCATAGCATGAGAATGTAAGAAGAGGCTCATGGCAACCTTTTCCCTGTCCCCACTGCACTTTCAACACTTGCAAAGATCAATTTTGAAAGGGGGAATACCCCCACCAAGTCCATAGGGCAAGGTGGCATTTTGCACCTCACCTCAGGCACAACAATAATTTGGGCCACCCATGGGGCCAGCAAAAAATCCCTGCGGGCCAGATCTAGCCCCCGGGCTTTATGTTCTGCAGGCCTGGAAGCAACCAGTCTGATCCTATGCAGGCTTACTCTGAAGAAACTCCCAAGTGTGCATGGGATTGCAGCTTGAACAGTCAAGTACGTAGCACATGAGGGATCTGCAAAAAAGTGCAAGCGGTAACAGGAGGAAATAGAGCCCTTTAACTCCATTTCCTTTCTCTTGCTCCTCTATCTGCCTCCTGCTCTTCCCTTCCCTCATTCAACATCTCCCTCCTCTCATGACTGCCCAGCTTCCAGTCACCCCTCCCTTCTCCCATCACTTGGGGCGGAGCTATAATTGGGCAAATGGGTTAAAAGAACCCAAGACGCCCAGCTCCTGAGAGCCACCTGGCTTGCCCCTCACTATTTTCTTTGTTTTCTCCCTCGCTTTGAAGGAAACACTCAGCCAGCAATGAAGCCGGCTGCGAAATGAACTCAGGATGGCTGAGTGGGAATGGGTGCTGGCCATGCCCAAGGGGCCACTGGGGAGAGTGGTGAACACGAGCTCCCTGTCCCCTAACTACATGCCTGCCTTCACTCTCCTTTCCAGGCTTATTCCCTTCTCCCTTTACTGTTCTCGCTCAACCCGCCCCCCCATCAACAACACAGCATTATTCAGGATTCATTATACACAAATGAAGTACTGGAAAATAATGTAGTAATGCATGACTTGGATAATAATGTAGGTCAGTTCCACTATGACAATTTCAAGCAAAACCTATCCTGACAATAAAAGATCTACAGCATACCCTGACCAGCTGATGCATTTGAGTCATGAGCCTTCTTTATTACCCTAGCCTTCTGATTACAGAAAGAATCTCCTAAGTGTGGACAGTGCAGAGGAGAGGTTTTTGAGCACTTCCGCACTAGGACAGGATTTGTGGGCGTGCTCTGAGGGTGGTGTATGTGAGTACATTATTCCTTTTTTGAGTGTCTGAAGAAGGTGGTTATTGCATAAACAATATGCATGTAAGAAACAAGTAGATACTGCTTTTGGCCAGAAACATACAATATTACTCTGTGTTTATTGTTCAGCCTACACACATTTCTGGTCAAAAGCTGCCATTACCTTGTATCAAGCAAACACTCAATCTTTTTCCATTAGCTTAGTACATCAAAAGACAAGTGTTAGTTTTTATTACCAGGTCTACACAATCCTAGAGGCTACTGCTAACTAGCAATCCTTACTAGCACAACACAGTTTTTGCTTATATAAGTAGGTTTGCATAGACAATCAGAATGCTGCTCAAAGCAATACTCCTTCGGGTCATACTGTGTTCACTTACGTTGCATAGTTTCAGGAGGACTACAATTTCAAGCCAGTTGACTAGATTTGTTCTGGTATTAGTGTACACACAAATTAAGAATATTTATATACTGTTTTTCAACAACAACAAAAAGTTCTCAAAGCTGTTTACATAGCAAAAACAATAAGATGGTCCCTGTCACCAAATGGCTCACAACAGCATATAACCAATACAACCCACAGCATTCTACTCATAGGGCAGCAAGGTGTTTTCTCAATTGCTGTTAGTGTATTGATTTGGAATACAGCAACACTATTTAAGCCAATTGTTTTACTATCATCTTAAAGCACAAGGAACTATGGTGAGTTCAAAAGTGAAAAATTTCAATTTCCTCCTCTCATGTACAACAGAGGAAGAGAGTGAAGTACACAGGTCCATGTTTCAGGCAGGCTGCTGAATCAAATCCAAACCTTGACATGTTTTCTTTGGATCTAGGAGCCAACCCAAAGAATTAGAATTCTACAGGGCTGCCTGGGGCAAATAAAGATTTTTTAAAACTAACTCTGCCTTTGAATATTCAAGTCCAAAGGTCCACAAATGTTGGCTGTGCGTGGTCACCACCAATCCTCTCCCTTCCCCTAAGGGAGAGGGGATGTGTGCACTAGAACTTAGAAGTTAAATTCTTAATAGAACAATAGAACTATAGAACAGAATATAATAGAATATATTAGAACAATAAAACTTAATAGAACTAATCAGCCTACTTTCCTTTCACTGTCTCTATAATTGGACTAAATTTGGTTGAAATCAAGGCCCACAAGTTAGATCTCTTGCACTTCCATTCAAATGTTCATGCATCCGCCATCTTGGAGCGAGGTGGATGACATCATTACAAACTACACCATTGGGGCATCCCTATGTGTCCATACAGCTGTACCAAATTTGGTTCAATTCAGTTAAGCGGTTCACAAGTTAGCCCACTTGCACCTCAAAAGTTTACGGGTCCACCATCTTGAATTGGTGTGGATGACATCATCACAAACTACGCCACTGAGGTATCCCTGTGTGTCATTCACTGCAACTGTACCTAATTTGGTTTAAATTGGTTAGACAGTCCACAAATTAGCCCGCTCGCGCCTCAGATGTTCATGCAGCCGCCATCTTGAATTGGAGCGGATGACATCATCACACACACCACGCCATTAGGGCATCCCTATGTGTCCCTACAGCTGTAGCAAATTTGGTTCAAATCAGTTAAGTGGTTCACTAGTTAGCCCACTTGAGCCTCAAAAGTTCACGCATCTGCCATCTTGGATTGGGGTGGTTGACATCATCACAAACTATGCTGTTGAGGTGTCCCTATGTGTCCCTGCAAGTGGTCCAAGCGTTGCAAAGCTGATGGTGGGGGTGGAAACACATGGACACACACAGAGAATGCTGGGTGATCTCATAAGCCTACTGGAAAGTAGACTAACAAGAGGCTCTTCTCTCATTTGCACTGGGATATGGAGTTGGTGAGAGGCTATGGAAGCTTCTTCTATTGTTCAGAAGGGATCTCTGTTGTTACTTAAACTCGTTGATAACCGGCAGCGGAGACAAGACCTCTGTGGAGGAGATCTGTGTAGTGCTGGGTGTTCCAATCACCAGAGGATTGGGGGCACTCACCTGAGGTGAGCCAGCAAGTGGATTTGCCCATCCAAGTTTAGGTGTCACACTTAACATTTGTGGAGCCCTGATGGAACCATAGTTCAGATGATATCCCAGCCAAGCTAGTAATTGACACATTCTTCCAAAGTTTCCAAATGCTGAAATTTTGACAGCTTATTATGAAGCACTTGGTAAAATCCACCACCTTACCAATATCTGCACAAGGAAGGAGTGTAAACCAAGTCATGCAGCCCTGATGGCTTCTTGGGATCTGTCACTGTATGTTATATTTTTCTGGATTTTGTGATAAATGCACTTTAAAAAAAAAAGCTTTTTTAAAATCTGGATTAAAGTCCTGCAGTTCCCTTTTTCTGGCCATAATCAAATCCCTTTCCCATTTATTTTTAAGTTAATCTGTGCCATTAACACCTGGACATCCATTTGCCTAACCCCCTTGTTAAAGTTTAATGGCAATTTAACAGAAACTAAACTCAGCTAGTTTGTAACCCCATCTCAAGGATCTTCCTCTCACCTCTGCTTTTCTGGAAAAACATGATTTAATCTGTTGTGGTGGCAGTGGGGAGGGGAGGGTGTCTAACTGCACAAATTCTGTATTATTAAGTTAAAAAAAGAAGCTTGCATTTCTGGTAGAAGAAAAGGCACACACATATATAGGAAGTACACAAAGATTTGTTCTAGGATAGTGAAGGACAAAATTGAATTGAAATGTGACAAGAATGCTGGTCTGAACACAGCTTAAGAAGATTAAGTAAATAAAAAACCTGCAGCAGATGGGCGAAAGCAACAGAACGGCTGAGTCCTACACATCTAATTCCTAGGATGTTGCAGCATATTTTACAAGCCATCTCTCAGAACAAGCTTATTTAACTAACAGTTTGAAAATGTCTATAATCCACCATTAAGGTAGGAAAGGAGCAGTTCTCAACTTAATCTCAAAGGGATAAAATCTCTGTATTTGGTGTTTTGAAGTAGCCTCAGATTTGTATAAACCAGGGTTCTCAAACTTATGTTCCCAGATGCTATTGCACTACAACTCTCCCATCCTCAGCCACTGTGGCTGAAGATGATGGAAGTTGTAGTTCAACAACATTAGGGGACGCAAGTTTGAGAACCCCTGGTATAACCCATTCTTCTCATAGGGCTCAATAACTGGCCTAATCAAAGGTATTTCCCCCCCTTTTTCTTCAGGTTTAACAAGCCCTTTGTGGGAAAACATATGGAGCTGTGACCAAACAATCTTTATTGTGGGACAGTCTTCTAAATAAGAAGCAGAAATATTTACAAGAGAAAAAAGAAGTTACCCAAAAAGGGGGGGGGGTTCTATGTCTCCCTAAACAGAGAAATAGGACCCTAGATATTTCAAGGTATACTTTTTGCCAGACCAAAATCATTGTGAAAATAGCTAATCAACAAATTATTAAGCAGACAAATGTCTAAAATGTTTTATTAAAATAAAACCTAATGATCTGGAGAAATGATTTACAATTTCATAAAAGCATCATTTAAAAGTTTGTTTTTTAAAATAGTTCAGTGAGCAATGCATCCAAAATATGAAGTTGAAACTGTAATTTTACATTACAAACAAGATAGAAGGATCATTTCCTCTATGATATATATATATGTAATTTTATTTCTTAGTTCTACTTCACTATTTTGAACTAAATTTAAGAAGTGAATACACAACACAACAGGGAAGAATAACTGATGGTATGTTTCCTGATAGGGGTAAAATAAGTATACTGCTGCATCCATAAAGCTGAGTAAAGTAAAGCTGTGCCATTGAGTCAGTGTAGACTCCTGATGACCACAGAGCCCTGTGGTTGTCTTTGGTAGAATACAGGAGGGGTTTACTATTGCCATCTCCCGCACAGTATGAAATGATGCCTTTCAGCATCTTCCTATATCTCTGCTGCCCGATATAGGAAACATACCAGCAGGGATTCAAACCAGCAACCTCTTGCTCCTTTGGCAAGTTACTTCCCCGCTGCACCATTATGTGGCTGAAGGCACTACTAAATAGAGAAGTTGTTGATTTTATTTTTATGTTACTTTTCCTGCACTGAAAGAGCTTTTATAAAAACTGGCTTTAAAAGTCTCAGATATTCAAAACATCTATCCTTCCAATCATTCGTTCTTCAGTCTCCAAGATAAGTTTCCTCAGAACCAGTAACTGAAAGGAGTCAATTGGTCCAGCGCAAAGACCACCACTGAGATCCTATTCCACACAGGATGAGAAAATGTAGAGGCCAAGCAACCAGAGTCCTCAGCTATTATATTAGGAGGAACAACCTAATACATCTTATTGTAACCTATACAGTGGAGGTTGGTTTTTGGTTTTGGTCACCTCTTTTGACACATCCAGAATCTGGTCATCAGCAGTCTATCAAAATAAAATATAAACTATAAACAAACACTTTTTGTAGCTGTTACTGAGTACAGGAAAACAGTACAGGAGGAAAATTGTTCATGTAAATAAAAACTTTTTAAAAGCTGAAACATCATACCTTATTGAGTTTTCCAAGAGAAGATATAAGATCTGCCCATTCACTTGAAGATTCAAAGTTCCTCAAAGCTTTATCAATTGCAGAGGAATAATTTCTGTATCTATAGTCAGCAAGCAACTCCTGTTCTTCAGGGTCCATTTTAGATTTTCATAGCCAAAGCTGTCTGGGAATCTAAAAGAAATGCATGCTGATAAGAATCTCCATTACATTTGACATACTGAACTCATTCTTTGCAATAAATGAAGCCTGCTGTCAAGTCAATTTCGACTCTTGGTGCCCACAAAGCCCTATGGTTTTATTTGGTAGAATACAGGAGGGGTTTACCATTGCCTCTTCCCGCACAATGTGAGATGATGCCTTTAAGCATCTTCCTATATCACTGCTGCCCGATACAGGTGTTTCCCATAGTCTCGGAAACATACCAGTGGGGATTCGAACGGGCAACCTTCTGCTTGTTAGTCAAGCATTTCCCTGCTGCGCCACTTAAGGTGGCTATTCTTTGCAAACAGATGTGCAAATACTTCTAATGAGAGAGGTAAAGCCGAAGTCAGCAAAAAATACCTTAACTTCTTTTAATGCCCTAAATGAAAAGTTAACTCTATAAAGAACCTGAAATAAGCTTAGAGGTTATATTCAATTCTCCAAATGCTATACATTGTGGGAACTATTCACTTTCACAGGGAATCTTGAAAGGGAGGGTTACAGGCCACCTCCAGCCTCAAAGGCAGGATGCCTCTGAGTACCAGTTGCAGGGGAGTAACAGAAGGAGAGAGGGCATGCCCTCAACTGCCTGTGGCTTCCAGCAGCATCTGGTGGGCCACTGTGCGAAACAAAATGCTGAACTAGATGGACCTTGGGCCTGATCCAGCAGGGCTGTTCTTATGTTCATTCATTCATTGTTTAACTAAAAATGAAAATGATACAATGTTAAACATTGAAAATGCACTCATATGCTATAATGCCCTAATTCTGAGCATAAAATACCACTTAAATAATCACTAAAAGCTGTGCATATATTTGAAAAAGCAGTGCTACAGGCATCATAAGAACATAAGAAAAGCCCTGCTGGATCAGGCCGAAGGCCCATCTAGTCCAGCATCCTGTTTCGCACAGTGGCCCACCATCTCATATGTTAGCACAATTTTTTATATAAAACTGTCCTCATTCTAACAAAGACATTTTACTACAGGCCAGCAACTTCTCTACTATTCTGTTGAATTAAGGTTTTTATTTATTTATCGTAAAACATACACCAGAATATAAGAAACCCTTAGCAGATGAATTCACAATGTAATACAATAAATCATCAGACAATGATATCGATTTCCAAATACTCAGTTGAGTCTGAAAAAGTGCAATTTGTAAATATTTAACTTAGGAAGTGTAACCCCTGCTAACCGGGCAGAGAGGCACTTTTTAAAGTGGTGGCTCTCTTGTATTTAGCAGGGGAACAGCAACAGCTCCTGTTAACGCCCAGTATAACTGTCCCTCAAGATTATGAGCCCCTCTGCAACAAGAAGCCATTTTCCTGTTCCTTTTGCAATGTAAATTACTTTCAGAACAGTTTGCTGATGTTGAAATGTGGTTCATAAAATATTCATAAAGCTAATTTGTGACAAAATATTTGTTTTCGCTATACTTAAGTATACTGTCAGGACTATGAACAGAGTATACTTTACATATCAACACAAATATAGCAGAGGATGATAACATACACACTATTGTGGGGCATATCAAGTATTTTCTGAACTATCTGTAGTAACAGAAGAACATCCATTTGCACATCCAATCTGCTATACATATCTAATGCCAGAACCCTTGAAAAACCCTTGAAAACAACCATAAACAAGAATACATTGCTTGTATTCAATGAACTCAGGGCAAAAGGTTCTCTCTTATGTACATAATTTAAAACATCTCACTTGCTTAATGTCAGCAATTACTGCATACTTTTCACTATGTTTTAATTCCATATGAATTTAGTAAAACAAGCGTAGCAATAATTATTTTAACCACATATCAGTATAGAAAAATATTGATAAGATTTGGGTTAGTGGAGGCGCATTAATATTTTCTCCAAGCCTTACTAGGTTACTAATTAACTCTTAATGAAAGCAAAACCAAACAAAATAGCAGGAGCTGATTTCTTAGATTAAAAGCACAAAACATACTGTGTTGTGGGAGTTGTATGTGAGCACATTTATCAACTTCACATTATTCTAGGAGGGAGTGTGTGTCTGTTTAATATCAGTTATCCCTGCTAACTGAACAAAGAGACACCTTTTAAAGTGGTGATTCTCTTATATTTAGCATGGGGAAAGAAACTCATCCTATCCAACCCCAGCACAGTAGGGATGTGCATAAAATGAGTTTTGCTGGCTCAATCCAAACCAGATTCGAACCAGGCCCAGTCCAGTTCGACCTGGTTCAAAGCTCGACTAGTAAACAACAAGGTGAGGATTCCCCTTTACCAGTAAAGAGGCAGGGGGGCTTCCCTAAGGGTAGGGCAGGTGGGAGGGAGTCAGTTACTACACCAATAGGGCAATGGATCCTAAACTGTCAAAAGGCACAGGTCAAGTTATTTTTGAACTCCAAGAAGTACATGATACAACATGGGGGTCTACCTTTCAAAGAAGAGAGAAAAAAATCTTGGAAATGCCCATCGCTGTGTTCAAAAGTAGTTCTCCAGATCTCTGCTTTACTCTACAGCAGTCTCATTCCAAGAGTCAATTTTAAATTGAAATTTCTTTTCTAAGCAAATTTGCAGTTCTTGGAGTGTCCTCAGAGTACTATATGGTAGATTATGGTGCTTGTGGCCACCAAATGAACTTTATAGCTAGAGAAATATCTGAACTGATGTGTCTAATTAATTAATTAAATTAATTTTTACATTTTATATCCCGCTCTTCCTCCAAGGAGGCCAGAACGGTGTACTACATACTTAAATTTCTTCTCACAACAACCCTGTGAAGTAGGTTAGGCTGAGAGAGAAGTGACTGGCCCAGAGTCACCCAGAAAGTATCATGGCTGAAAGGGGATTTGAACTTGGGTCTCCCCGGTCCTAGTCCAGCACTCTAACCACTACACCACGCTGGCTCTCTGAGGAATATGAACTCCTCAGTGGAATTCTCTCTGTGGAATATGAATTCCACATTCATATGTGGAATGTGTCTTCCACATAAAAATGCAGCACTCTGGTCACACCGATATAACCAATATATCATTACCTTCTTAACCCCTCTTAAGAGATAAAATCAATATGGGGACGAGGCTGTAGCTCCGTGGTAGAGCATGTGCTTTACATGCAGAAAGTCCCGATCCACCTCCAGGTAGGAAAGACTCCAGCCCAAAACCTTGGAGAACCACTGCCAGTCAGAGTAGACAGTACTGAGCACGCTAGATGGACCAATGGTATGACAGCTTCCTACATAATATCACAGTACAACACAGGGCCTTTGCAAAAGGTTTCCTAAGCATCTGGAAGTTAGGCATACTGAGGAGTATTGTTTTACATATTAATGCATATGCCAGAGAGAATGAGTGAATGAATGAATGAATGGAGATGCTTGTCTACAGTTGCCAGCAACTCATCTGATGGCCAGGCCTTCTCTGTTGCTGCCCGAGACTCTGAAATACACTCCCTGCTTAAATAAGAGCCTCCCCATCTCTGACAACTTTTAAAAAGTACCCAAGCTTTTTAATTTGACCGTGGGTTTAAATTGCTTTAAGGGTTTTATTTTCTGTGTTTTAACTTGTTTTATAGTGTTGTAAACTGTCCAAAGACAGAAGTTTGGGGTGGTAAACAAGTTTGATAATAATGTATTCAGATGGCAAGAGGGAGTCAAGGAAGAGAGAATACAGATGGGAATATTGGGGTCAAACTACATGGAAACCCAGATGATAACCTCCCAGAATCTAGCTAGAAGACTGGGAAGGAAAGTGGGAGAATTTAAAAGCTCATGTATGCAGGCTACAGAGCTCTGCACACAGTCATCTGGGACAACTGCATCCTTCTAAATGACTCCTGGAAAGCAGACAGCAGCGTTCCTAGTCAAGGGCTGTGTAAACAAGCAATTATATGGACAAAGCTGCACCTAAAACAAGAATACAGAATACATGTTTTGGGATTTGACCTAAATCCAGATGAAACCTCCTTTCACTGAAAGCGTAATGGATTTCATTTTGGTACCTCTATAACCCTTGCATCCTCTAAACCTGAACTCTGATATTAATAGTCCTGCTTACTACAGTGCCCACAGATTCACTGGCAGCTTGGCAGTCATTACCAGATTACATCTTAGATAGGGTTCCTGCACCTCAAACAATAAAACAAAAGCTTCAGTTTTCATCAGCTGCAGTTTCTGACACTAAATGGAACCTTGTACCATGAGAAGCATGTGCCAAGATTCTTCCTTAGAACAACTAAAGGCACAGGAACAAAGTCTAGTTTTTATCGAGCTATTCCAGATTCTCCCACCCACTATAGACATGGTGCTTTGGGGGATTGCTATCCAATTGTGGCAGCTCTGTATGTGAACAAGAAACCACAGGGCTAGCAATATCTTTCCCTGAAAAAAAATCAAGAAGAAAAACAACATACAGAACAAAATGCACACATACAAAAAGTCACCTCACATTTGATTTTTTTTAAAATACAGCTTTTAGTCCATTGCAAAATACACTTTTTCAACAGTATACAATAGGATGTTCTTCCAAACATAATTGCAATATATTTTTTCTCCTCTCCATGTTGCTTACAGAAAGGGAAAGACTGCAGTGGCAGAGATCCATTCCCCAACAGAAATCAGTACTAGAGAGCCTGTTTTACAGAGACTGAAAAAAAAGCCGTTTTCTCAACAACCTAGACATTTCCTCTCCTCCTCAGCCCCCGGTTTTTTTTTAATTTCAGCTGTACTATACTAAACAGGCACAAAACCGTGTGTAAATAAGGTGAGGTAGAAAAAGATACTGCATAATCGATGCAGCATGAGCCTTCCCACCGCCCTCTCCTCCTTTGCTGCTCCTACATAGCAAACACGAGCAATATCAACATAAGAGCTGGTACAACACCCAGCTAGAGAAACACCTAGGGGCAGGACATAACCTGTTGAATTTTCAGAAACTGTGAAAAACATACATGTATGTACGTATGCATGCATATTACCTAGAACTGGGAGGGGGGGGAGAGAGTTACATCGCTCATCTGGTTTAGATATCATTAGAAATTGAAGCTAATGGACCTTGCGGATGATATACCGTAAATGGAGGAAAGGCTTTCCAAAGAGGTGGGGGAGGAACTAATTGCTTTGTTTCTCCCTTCCACTGTATATATTCCCATTATCTGAAGGAGAGGAAGTTTAATCTCATTGGGCACTGGGGGAAAAAGTGTCCTCTGCAAGGAGAGAGAGGTGGGGGCATTCCTCACAAGAAAACCCTATTGCCTCTCCTTCACTGCCACCATGCACACAAAAAGACGGGAAGGGAAAAGAACTGGAAGCGCCACAAAGAAGACGTTCTCAATAGAGAAGCAGCTGAGCTGACCACCCCCTCCATCTTCCCTACTTACCACCTGAAGAAGAAGAAGAAGATAGCAATAAATGCCCTGCTGCTGCTCCCGCGGTGGGAAGGCGCTGCTGAAGCTTCGGTCGCTGCGACGTGTCCCAAAGCGGGGCGGGGCGGGGCGCTGCCGGAGGGCGGAGGCTAAAGGGGAGGGAGGAGAGAGAAGAGAATGGAATAGCCCGTCGCTATGGTGACTGACTGGGTTATAGAAAGTGATACTACAACTCCTCTACTACTCCAGCCTTCAGCCAGGCTGGGTGGTACCATTGCACGGTGGGCGCCGGGAAGAAAAAGATAAGAGTTTTAACATGTACATGGATCCATTTCCTCCGCAATGCGGTTAAAGAAGTTCGTCCGCATATTTTATTCAAGTCCAACCCGACTAACTTATTGGCCTGAACATGTGAATGTTAACCTACTCCAGGGCTGCTCTTCCGCAGATGTTGGCCTACAACTCCCATTATCCTTGGCTATTGGACACTGCGTCTGGGGATGATGGGAGCTGTAGTCCAAAAAATATGGGGGGGTGGAGGCAAAGTTGGTGGACTCAAAGACACACCCCGCCTCCCCACAGTAAGATGGTACATTCCAATAACGTAAGTTTGGGCATGTCTCTAGTTCCACCTGCTGGCAACAACGGACGTTGCAGCAAAATGAGAGATTATTTTGTGGCGACCTTCACCTCCAAGGCAGAACGTTGTAGTCAGTCAGATTGAAAGGAAATTCCAACGTGCATAAATGGGATTAAAATATATATATTCTTGTCGTAAAAAGCATCCAATCAGACACGGGATTGATGAGAGTGCTTTTTACAACTTTATTTTTTCACTGAAGCATAAACATGCTAGTAAAAATATTTGTTTAGAAGTTACAAAACAAAGTTCAAGCTTTTTTGCCACTATAGTTTCAGCAGAAGGGGTTGTAGATGGGCCAGGAGGGCTGCCTACTCGTAGCCGCTTCAGAAACTAGTCAGCTAAAAAAACCCAGGATATAAATAAGTCGCGTATTAAATTCTGTGCAGAATCCCAATGATAAAACTCATTTCAGCTGATTGTGTGGAGAAGCAGTACCTTGTGCTAAAGACAGCATGGTGGGAGAGCCAGCGTGGTGTAGTGGTTAGAGTGCTGGCCTAGGACCGGGGAGACCCGAGTTCAAATCCCCATTCAGCCATAAAACTAGCTGGGTGACTCTGGGCCAGTCACTTCTCTCTCAGCCTAACCTACTTCACAGGGTTGTTGTGAAAGAGAAACTTTCTCTTTCATGTAGTACACCGCTCTGGCCTCCTTGGAGGAAGAGCAGGAAATAAATGTAAAAATAATAATAAAAATAATAATAATAAAGACAGCGCTCAAGAGTCCTGGTGCGGAAGGGACCTGGGGCAAGCTTACATTTGTGCTGGTGTACTGTTCGACCTTCTCGGATCCAGAGGTGCACCTAGGTAATTTTGGAGCCTGGACCTAAAGGCCTTTGGAGGCACCCCCCCCCCCGCAAATTAAACATAATTATGCTCCACCAGGAAACCACACCACCCAGAACAGACTAAAGATGCGGGGGGCGGGGGGCTGTGGAGGCCCTGGATTTCAGCCCCGGAAGTCCAGGCATAACAGCACCTCTGCTTGGATCACGTTGTGCCCTTGGGAGTTCAGTCAGATTTCCTCATATATTGAACATTTTGTCCAGTTTTCTTTAGCTGGAGCTATCAAAAGCGATGCTCATGAAATTACATGTGGCAGCAGCTCTTGACCAGAGAGACAGATGGAAATGGACTTCATGCCGTGCATCTCTTGTAACTACCTGCCTATGTTACCTATGGCAAGCTAAAGAGACAGTGATCCACATGATGCAGCTCTTCATAAGAAGGACTGCAGAGACAGCCCATGAACAGCCTATTTTTGCTTTTCTCCCATATCTCCAAAAGCCTTTTCCACTTGCATAATTTCCCCCCTCCCCTGCGCTCACTCAGCTGCTTAACGGTCCATTGCCACAGGGCCATTGACACTAGAGGTTTCCTAGGAACGTAGGAAGCAACCAATACTGAGTTAGACAATTGCTCCATCTAGCTTAGTATTGCCTACACAAACTGGCAGTGGCTTCTCCAAGACTGCAGGCAGGAGTCTCTCTCAGCCCTATCTTAGAGATGCCAGGGAGGGAACTTGGAACTAGGGATGTGCATGCAACCATGGCAGGGTGGTTCGATGCCGGTGGGGATGCTGCTTTAAGGGTGGGGGAGGGTGCACTTTCCCCTCCCGCCAGGGACCTAGCTAGGGGAGAGGGGGGCTAAATTCATCCCTCTCTCTGGCGGCCCCACCCAGAGTGAGGAAGATAATGAAGAAAATAGGTGGACCTGGAGGGCCCTCATGAGCTGGGGGCCCGTGTTCTTTGAACCCTTTCGCTCAATTATAGCTACGCCCCCGCCTCCCGCCGCTTTCCCCCTGCCAGAAATCATTGCTGGTAAAAACCTTCAAGGTGGCAGCGTATCTCCCTGCCGCTCCTTCCCCCTCCTCAGCTGGAAGTGGTCAGAAGTACCGAGTGCGCATGCGCACATCGCATGCGCATGCGTGCACGTCATGTGCACACACTCACCCAGTACTTCTGGCCACTTCCGGCTGAGGAGGGGGAAGGGGCGGCAGGGAGGTACACTGCCGCCCTGAAGGTTTTTACCAGCAACGAGCGCCAGCGGAGGAAAAGCAGCGGGAGGGGTAAGTGCACCCTGCCCCGCCCTTAAAGCAGCACCCCTGCCGGCGTAGAACTTCGAACCAGCTCCATGTTCAAACCTGTTTGGAGGCCCGTAAAAGGGCCTCTGAACAGGTTCATGCACATCTCTACTTGGAACTTTCCTGTGGACCAACAGCCCCTTTTACACTGATGCATCATGTCATGATACACTGATGCATCATGATACACTGATGCATCATGATGCACTGATGCATCATGTCAGCCAACATTTTGCTTTTCATTTATTCATTATTATTTCATATACTTTGGGTCTCTTGGTTAAGTGAAACAGTGTTGTGTAGCAAGCCATTCTACACGGCTTATCTCATTCCATGTGAGCAATATAATTTTTCTGAGTGAGATCACACATAGCAACTTTGCCTTTTCAGTCAAATTTCTTAGAAATAATATGATTATCCTTTGGGCAAGGTAGGTTTGAATTTAGAAGCTGGCAGTGTTGGTAGCACAAGTAAGTTTTCAGGGGCATTTTCCAGATTAGACCCTGCAACGGAGTCACATCGTATCTTGGAAGTGTGCTTCCACACTTCCTGCGTTGTGACACTGCAGTCCCTATGCGGACAGCAGGGTGCAGTTCATATTTCCAATGTCTTTTGAATTTAATCGCTGTGATACAGAGCTAGGATGTCTTATATCTGGTGTAAAAAAGTTGCTGTTTTTTCAGGTTCTTCGTTTCCACGAGACTGCTCCCACTGCTGTTTACGTTTTGAATGCGACTTGCCTGAATGGAGGCATTTTGCTGCTCAACTAGTCTGAAAAGCTCCCAAACCAAAATAACTACTACTGACAATAAGTGTTTCTATCATTCATTCGGTGTGTAGGGGATTATAGCCTTTGTCTCAGAGCAAGCTCATGTGAGGGAAAGAAATGCTGACTCATCCCTGCAAGGCTTTCTTGCAAAGGCTATTCCTAAAACTTTCCTGTATTTCTGGTAGTTTCAAAAATGGCTGCTGCCACCACCACCCTTTATCAAAGAGTTTGACCCTCCCTGAACACCCTGGCTAGATGGGCGAAGGCTAGTGTTTCTTAGTTTAGTTACATTACAGATAAACAATAATAGACCAGTATCAGGAATATGCAAAACACACAGAAAAGAAACTGAAAATCTGATGCAAAGTCTGACTAAACAAACTTTCCTTAGACTAAACTTCCCAAAGCCAAAGCCCTGGCTTCCTTTGTCTTGAACTGACCAAAACCCTGGTTGAGAATCAAGCCCCTGCAGTCCTATTTTCCAAGGTCTGCAGCCAAACTCCACGGCCACATGTCTTGCTCACACCCCCCAGTCTTCTAAGCAAATAATCTTATCTTCCTCCGTATGGCTCTCTAGGCCCCACCCACCTGGTGTGCTGCTTGGCTGAACTTTGGAGTTCACCAGCCTGTTAGTCAGGACAGGGTTCACTTCTGGTTAACTCTTTAGGGGAAGGCTGGCTGGTCACTACACGGTGGCTAGCAGTTGTTGGGATATGTAAGAACAGCAACACATGCTATATGTCTTCCAATAACTCAACTATGTATTGCTTACAACTCACTGGAAAGGCCCAAGATAGAGAAGTTGGAGTTAGATTGGTGAAAAAAAATGTCAGCACTGTCTTTTGTTCCTTGTCCATCTAGGGCCCTAAGGAGATTGTACAGGCTCAACCACTCATACAGACCTCAGCTGCAAAAGTGAAACTTTTTCCGCTAGTTCCTCACATAGCCTGTCTCATCCTGAGGCCTTCTGGGACAGCCTTTTAAAGAGACAGTGCACAACAGCAAGAACTACCGTATGTGTTGTGTGTATTAGAGGGACTCTGTCTAAATCTGGAGTAACTAGACCCATATCGAACCCCATACTAGGCGATTGCTGAGGTGCCAATGTAAAGGGAAGTGTAAGGAAAATGCAAAGGACTCTAGGGACTTCACAGTTTATTGCTGAGTGGTATGCTGCAGTAGATTGCTTTTATTAATGTTTGTTTTACAACCAAATTAAATCTGCTTTGGTATTTAGTTATGTGAGGTTGTAAATATCCTTGAGCAAGTCTTGTTTATGGTCGATATTCAAAAGTGAATACAGTTAAAATTTAATATGAATAGTTGCCATAAACTTAAACTGAATAATATAACTAGTTTGTGAATGCACAATAGCACGGTGAGTTTCTTCTTTCTCAGATTGCCTTGAAACAAAGAATATTTGAGAATATAATCTAATAGAAAAACAATTCTCTCATACACTCATGATAGAAGCAGCTCCAAATACACAGGCTGTTACAGGAGCACAAAATTTGCTCTGGTCTGGTAAATGTAAATGAATATAACTACTTGCTCAGTCCATGTGGAATATATTAGCCAAAATCAGTATCCTGCATTTCATGTTTAAAATCTTTTTTGCACACGTATTTTGCATGTTTATTTTCTTATAGGTATAAAAAGTGGACAGGAAGGAAAAGCGAAAGAGAGGAAAAACAAACTCCTCTTTGCCCTGCTGCTGCTACATAACAGGAGAGATATCACAGCAAATGGAGGCAGACGTTTGGAGCAAGGAAGGCTCCTCTATGGTGGGCTGTGCCCACCCTGGCAACAAGGAAAAACTGCAATTAAAGAGTCTCCAGTTTTGTATTAACAGTCATTGCATTAACCAAAAGTTCAGTTCTTCCCAGCCCAGAAGCTCCCTCCAATGGTTGTGATCCTTACAGGAATGTGAGTCAGTGAGATGGAAAATAGCAGGGTGGGGGGAGTGAGGTGTGGAAGAGACACACACCTCCTTATGCCACATATTTATGTATTTATTATTTATCATATTTATGTACTGCCTGATATATACATCTCTAGGTGGTGTACACAGTAAAAACACAATTAAATCAGTTTCACAGATTAAAAACAATTCATAGAATGAAACAATTTAAATAATTTCACGGGATACAATGAAACAGATTTAAATTAATTTTAATTAAAAGCCAGGAAGCTTTTTACACAGGCTTTTGAAGCCCTTTAATTTGCATCTCCTCCGGCATGGAGAGGGTGCATTCACATATCGGCTAGATTAGATTTACTCTGAAGCCCCTGCGAGTTATCGGGGAGCAGTTCACACACTTCGGGTTTTTCACTGCGCGTTAAGAGTGTAGCCCAATTTATATCTGGGGTTAAAAAATCCACTATTTGCAGTGGTTTTTCGGGACAACTTCAAGTTCACAGTAAAGCATTCCCATAAACTTGTGGTAAAACCTGCTGTGTGTAAAAGTCCCTGAGAAAATAGGTGTATCTAAGGGTCTTTTAAAAAGCAATAGGAGATGGAGAAGCTCTTATTTTGATAGAGAGTACATTCCAAAGCCCTGGGGCAGCCACAGAGAAGGCACAGATGAAGTGGCCCAGAGTGCTTGTAATTCTTTTTCATTGTAGCTGTCTACACCAAGTAACTGGGAAACAGTAAACAAATCAACTTTAAAACACCTCCCTATTACACCATTTAAAGTATCTTCTAGAGGCAGCTGCAAAATGATTCATAAACCAGTTAGCTCAGGCACAGAGGCACATACAGAAGCTCATACAGTGTTTTCACTAACAAGCCGGCCATCACCACCAGGGGGTAAAAGGGCTAAATACACTGGAGTCTCTGCTTCCTCATCTGGAGTTTTGGGGGCTTTAAGACCTGCCAAGTCAGTCCTGACCCACCCAGGGCATCAGGCATTCAGGAGAATGCCATCACCTTTCCTTGTCTCATTCACTCGCCTTGCTTGAATTCTGGACAGAACTGTCACTCCTAGTTTGGACACCCCATAAGCAGTATTTGGCCAGCCCTCCTTTTCATGTATCTTCTTCTTGGTGTCTTGCACAAATTTTTCCATGAGCTCCTCTAGCTCCTCTTCAGTGATTGTGTCATTGTGAAACCTTTCCTGCAGGTCTTGGCTGCATCTGGCAAGATCTCAGACAACCAAGCTACTGGTGATATTCACTACCCTACCTATGATTTAAAAAATAAAAATAAAAATAAAATTCAGTGATCAGCTCTGCTCTTCAAAATATTGGAATAAAAAGCAGATGGAAATAAATGCCAGCTAATATGCAAATTAGAAAGAATATATGACCATGTAGACTGCTTGAATGTTAATTGAAACAATTGAACTAATACAAACTAAAACAAAATGATTCATATAATAAAAATGTTGGGAATTCTCTCGGGTAAGAGAAACCCTTTTTCATTATAGCAGAGTGCACAGAGGCACAACACAGCGGAATTTAGTTAGGCATGCGTGTATGCTGAGAGTAAAGTAACTTGGAGCCAGTTCATAGTTTCAAATCAATATAAGTAGTATTTATTAGAGAACTCCATTCTAGATAGGAAAATGAGGAGATAGAATCTCTAATCTATCTATCTATCTATCTATCTGGATGCAGATGGATTCTGCATCTCTGCACACATGGTGCAGATCAGAGGAGTATGCATGTTGCAAGGTAGAAGGAAGGGAAGAAAAGGGAAGAGGAAGGAAGTGGCTGGAAGGAAGGAAGTCCCTGAGATTAGCAATCTACATTCCAAAGAGATAGTGTCAGAGCAGTAGAGAAGGGATGACTAGTGTCTTGACCCTCTAGCCCTCTGACTCACTAGTCTGTCCGCCCATGTCACTGAGACAAGAGACAGTGCAAAGTCCTTCACTTCCAACAAAAAAATACATATTTAATTCAGAGTTTTAGAATTTGATGGTTCTGTTGACAATACCTTCACTTCTGATATACATGTAGGAAAGAGGATTTTTAGATAGTTAAGGTGGTTTTTGCCCTCTGTAGAGCAAAAACCAGCCACTTGTTTGGAAGACCCTGCATGCATACAACTTTGTGTTGAGGCCCTTCTCATCTGTTCCACTGAACATTCATTTTTATTTTTGGCTATTTTAGTATGGCTATCAGGGACATGGCAAGCATTGGGTGTGTTGGGGCTTCAAAGCTCTGAAAAAAATTAGAGTATCCTATAAGGTTACAACAGCAGGAGTTATCTGACAAGTGAAGACACTGTCTTGGATATCCATAAGAATGGATGGATACATGTGGGAATATGTTGTAAAAGCAAAAATCACCACTTTACCACTTATGAACATATTGTGTGCAACAGGATGCTGGACTAGATAGGCCTTGGGCCTAATCCAACAGGGGAAAGATAAACATTTGGATTTATCAATAACTGGACATATTTTATTATTTTTTGTAACATGTCAATTGTATACAGATGTACAGTTGTGTCTTCCACTGTGATGATTTTGTTACAGGATCCAGAAATGGGACTCTGTACACTCCCCAGCACCCTTACACAAGTGCCTAGTCTGGCTTCACTTGTGTTGGAGAGAAGTAGACCAGGAGAGGAACAGTGTTCAGCACTGAAGTTAAGAGTCAGCTAGGTAGTCAGGTGAGGAAGGAAGCATGGTCACAGCATCCAATCCCCATAGGAGTCTGCACAGAGCTTCCTGACACCCCAATCCAGGCTGTCCATATGGCCACTCTTGAACGTTGCTGAGACCTCCAAATTCAGGCACTATGGCTTTTCTCCCTTTCCAGCACTTACCTGTATTCATCACCTAGGTGTTAAAGCCACTCAGTCTCCTTCCTGGATCTGTCCAAGCCTTAGAGTCAACAAACCCTGCAAACCAACATTTAACTTCCCAAGTAATCCCAACTCTCCAACTTGCCCCTGGTGGCTGACCAGCTCCAAGCCATCTTGGAGGAAACTGATTATCTAGGCCCATTTCAAATCTTTAGGGTGGGCTAGGGGGTTGAGATATCCTAGCCCCCTAGGAAATGGTGTTAGCCCCTTAAATGCCTGCCTACAGGTAGTAATGGGCTGGATGAGGGATAATAAATTGAAGCTGCATCCAAGCAAGATGGAGGTGCTCTTGCTGGGGGTCGTAATCTGCAAGACGGGATAGAATTTCTTATTCTGGATGAGGTTACATTCCCCCAGAAAGAAAAGGTCCGTAGCTTGGGAGTGCTCTTGGACCCAGGTTTCACCCTGGTCCCTCAGGCTGAGGCTGTGGCCAGGAACGCTTTTTACCAGCTTTGATTGATTTGATTACTCCATCCATTCTTTGATGAGAATGACCTGAAAACAGTGGTACACCAGCAGGTAACCTCAAGATTGGACTACTACAATGCGCTCTATATAGAGCTGCCTTTGTAAGTAGCTTGCAAACTACAGTTAGTCCAAAATGTGGCAGCCAGATTGGTCTCTGGGGTATCCCGGAGCAACCACTTTATGCCTGTTCTTAAACAATATCACTGGCTGCCGATATGTTTCCAGGCAAAGTACAAAGTGCTAGCTATTAAATTTAAAGCCCTGAATAGCTTAGGTCCAGGTTACCTGAAGGAGTGCCTTTCTCTACAAGATCCCCACTGCTCATTAGTACCATCAGGAGGGGTCCATCTTCGGGTGTCACCAGTTCATCTGGTGGTGACCTGGGATCAGGCCCTCTCAGTTTATCACCCCTAGGTTGTGGAACATGCTGCCCGTGGATGTTAGAGGATTCTTTCTTGGAGACCTTCAGGAGAACCTTAAGAGCCCATCTTTTTAGCCCATCTTTTAATGATATATAGTTTTAATGTTAATTTTAATGAGTTTTAATCTGGTTTAAATTCTTTAATTTTAATTTTATATTATTATATGTTTTTTATTTCAATGTAAACTGCCCTGAGCCACTTTTGAAAGGGTATATAAATTGAATGAATAAATGAATAAAATTTAAATCCTAAACAGCAAAATGGTGGTGGCGGTTCTGGCAAAACTCATGTTATTCAGGGCACAATCCAGTTCTCGGCCAGTTCTATTGTGACTCAGCAGTTGCATTAATGCCTACCCCCAGCTGTGTCAAATTGCTGGCTTGTGGGCTGGATTCAGCCCATGGAGCTCCATTTTCTGGGCCCCGTGAGCAGCTGAGCATCAACCTGGCCACTGCATTTCCTTCCCTCTGACCTGCCATGTGCTAGAGTGGCAGCATTGCTGCCCACCTGCCGCAGCTGGCTGGCTGGCTTGTTTTGTTTTTCATTTGTTCCTTCCTGCCACCACCAGTATTTCTCTCTCCCCCCACCCCTCACTTGGAAAGAAGCATGTTGCCTTCCTCCCAGGCTGCCATGCTCCTCCCCACTGCATCCTTGTGACTCCTCAGCTCACAGAGAATAGAGCTGGTAGCAAGCATGAATTGTTCCCTTTGCTAAGCAGGGTCTGCCCTGGTTTGTATTTAAATGGGATACTACATGTGGACACTGTAAGATATTCCTCTCAGGGAATGGGGCCTCTCTAGGAAGAGCACCTGCATGCAGAAGGCCCTGGATTCTTTCCCTGGCATCTCCAAGATAGGGCTGAGAGAGATTCCTGCCTATAACCTTGGAGAAGCCACTGCCAGTCTGTGCAGACAATACTGAATCAAATGGACCAATGGTCTGACTTAGTATAAGGCAGTTTCCTATGTTCTAAATAGGAGTGAGTGGAGGGCAAGGGAGGTAGAGGGGAGAAGGAGGAAGAAAGGAAGAGAGTGAGAAAAGGGGGAAGGAGGAGGAAGAAGAAGACAGAATAAAGAGGGTGGAGCAGAAAGGGGCTGAAGGAAGACAAAACAAGTGAATGGGGGGAGTAAGGAAGGAAATGAGTGGAGGAGGAGGAGGAAGAAGAAGATAATGAAGACAGAAGTTGGCGAGAAACACCTTTCTCTGCATGAGTCAGTGGAGGTCAGGGGAGTGGGGAGAGGAAGGAAGAGAGTGATAGAAAGAGGGAGGAGAGTAAGACAGGAGGCAGGGGCAAGACACCAGCGCAAGACAAATGCGGCCTCCCTGAGGTGCATTGTTATAAAATTTGGTCCACTATCCAATTGAATTTGAAACCCCTGGTCTAGCCCTTTGGTCTACAGTTTAATTGCTGGCAGCAACAATGAGCAACAGAGTAAATTTATGTAGATGTAATGGCTTCTGAAGGCTGCAAATAACGTATTGTAGAATAGTTACACCAAGACAAAGGCAAAATGTGTTCAGTCCTTCCACAAAGTGTGCTAACAAAAAGAGGTAGTCTGCCTGTCACCGAAAAATGTGTTACTACAGAATAAGAATGCAGGGCTTACCTTGTGGTTTTATGAGTGACAATAACTCATTGCAAATATTTCTGGTTGCAAATAAGTTTGTTTTTAGAGTCTCTTCTGCTTGTAAGGAGATCTCAAGCCAATCAGAAGTCAGTTCGAGAAAACCAGTCAGCAAGGGGAAAGCAGCCATCCAAAATGCAGCTTGCCACTTGCATCAGGGCTGATTAGATCTGAACTCTAATCAGGCCCTTTATTCTAGGGGTGATTTGATTTAAGTTCAAATCATTCCAATCCCCTGATTCAAGCTCAAACTGATTTGCACATCTCTAGTTCCTACCCCCTGAAGAGCTACTCTTGAGATACAGTGGACCCTTTGGAATGCTGCAGGATAGAGTTTGGGGACTTCATGGATCTTCCACTTGGATCTGAGCCATTTTTTTCATATTAAATCACTGAAGAAATTCAAAGAAGAATGTATATAAAGAGTAGAATCCTATAGAGGTTTACTTGGAAACAATTCCCATTCATTCTTATAGTGCTACTTCCAAATAAGTGCATATTTATTATTCTAGATTCCACCCCACAAAATGTGGTTAGGGTCAACTTTGCAAGTCTACAGCCTAAAGACAGGGAAGTTAATTAGGGTTAACTTAGGGTTGCAGGCAAGAATCTCTCTCAGCTCTATCTTGGAGAAGCCAGGGAGGGAACTTGGAACCTTCTGTTCTTCCCAGAGTGGCTCCATCCCGAGAGGAATATCCTACAGTGCTCGCACTTCTAGTTTCCCATTCGTATGCAACCAGGGCAGATCCTGCTTCGCTAAGGGGACAAGTCATGCTTGCTACCACAAGACCAGATATCCTCTGGTCTTGTGGTAGCAAGAACACAAGTATCCCCCATGGTATAACTGTGGTGAACTTACCATTAGGCTTCAACAAGGGTAGCATTTCTGTGCAAACATCTCTGGTTGCAAAAAAATTTGTTCGGAGTGTCACTTCTGCTTGTATACCCATTGAAGTTGGATCATGGGGTTCTTTTCCTAAAGAAGGAGAAAGGAAATAAAAGTAAGGAGTAATAAACTGAAATCTCACACTTCTCACACTGAAAATCACTTTTGTTCTTTCAATCCCCAAGATCATTTTGAATAAGTTAAGATGTATTTATACAGAAAGACTAAATAGATTAAATGTATACAGAAGGACTAAATGTTATGGTGCACCCTAAGGGTTAAAGTTGTAGGGAAATGCCATAAGTAAAAATGGAAAGTTTATCACATGCTTTTACTAATACGATAATGCCTATGCCTAAACAGGCTAATCTCTTAGAGATGTGCACAAAATTGGTTTGTCCAGTTCGGTTCGAATTCGAACTGGGTTCGAACCAGGAGGGGGTGGTTTGGTTTTGGTTTTGCTCGAACCTCCCCCTGGTTCAGTTCGAATATGAACCATTTTGAACTGGTTCAGACCATTTTGGACCTCCAAAAGTGGGTGGGGTGGTAGCTGGCACCCATGGGTACCTGTCACCAAAACCCCAAAGCAATCGGACACTCGTACGATTTTTTAATGAATTTTTGAAATTTATTTTTATTTTTTCTCATAGAGTATAATGGTACTCAAACCAGATCATTATTCCCTATTGTGGAGCACCCATGGTTGCCAACAACCACCCAAACCCCGAAGCAATCGGACACCCCTATGATTTTTTATGAATATTTGAAATATTTTCAATTATTTTTTTAATAGGGTATAATGGGACCTGTACCAGCCCATATCCCCTATTGTGGAGCACCTAGGGGCACAAATGTGGGGTGGGTGGTAGACACCCAGGGTTGCCTACCACCCACAAAGCCCCAAGGCAATCGTACACTCCTCCGATTATTGGTGGATTTTAAAATTATTTTGGAATTCCTCATAGGGAATAATGAGGATTGCAGCAAATGTATAGCTTCACGTGGGGGGAAAGGGATGTCCTAGAGTGGAGTGTGGTGGGTGGTAGTGCCCAAGGGGGTCAAGGAGGCTATTAGAATTATTTGAAAGGAATTTTGCAAAAGGCTGGTTTTTAAGTGATTTTTGAAGTTTACATGACTTTAAGGTTTTTCTCCATAAAGAAGCATGGAGGTGTCAGCAAATATATAGCTTCACATCGGGGGCAAAGGGGTGGCCTAGAACAGAGTGTGGTGGGTGGTAGCACCCAAGGGGGGGGCAAGGAAACTATCAGAATTATTTGAAAGGAATTGAGCAAAGGGCTGATTTTTAAGTGATTTTTGAAGTTTGTGTGTCTTTAAGGTTAGCAGATGAGAGTGGATTCATAGTTTGTCATTGACAATCTTATATGCTACCAATCTACACTCAGAACACTTCAGAAACAACAAAACCCAGTACCCCATGGGTTAGAAACCCATGGGAGTGGTTGGCACCCTCGCTCTGGGCCACCCCAGCACCACCCAAGTGCAGTTATGAGGCTGCTGAAACCTCCATTATTCCCTATGGAGAAAAACCTAAAAGCCACTTGTGGGGTGCTGGGGTGGCCCAGAATGAGTGGTGGTGTAGAACACAGAGGGTGATAACCACCCCCATAGGTTGCTAACCCATGGGGTACTGGGTTTGTTGTTTCTGAAGTGTTCTGAGTGTAGATTCTTTGGTAGCATATAAGATTTTCAATGACAAACTAGGAATCCACTCTCATTCATAGGAATTCAAATGGATTCATATTCATTTCAATTCACTCTCATTCATAAGGAATTCAAATGAATTCCTTTCAAATTATTCTGATAGCTTCCTGCCCCCCCCCGGACACTACCACCCACCACACGCCGCTCTAGGACACCCCTTTCCCCCCACGTGAAGCTATACATTTTCTGCAATCCTCATTATTCCCTATGAGGAATTCCAAAATAACTTTAAAATCCACCAATAATCGGAGGAGTGTACGATTGCCTTGGGGCTTTGTGGGTGGTAGACACCCCTGGGTGTCTACCACCCACCCCACTTTTGTGCCCCTTGGTGCTCCACAATAGGAGATAATGGGCTGGCCCATTATACCCTATTAAAAAAATAACTGAAAATATTTCAAATATTCATAAAAAATCATAGGGGTGTCCGATTGCTTCGGGGTTTGGGTGGTTGTTAGCACCCATGGGTGCTTAACAATAGGGAATAATGGGCTGGTTCGAGTCCCATTATACCCTATGAGAAAAATAAATACAATTAAAAATTTCATAAAAAATCGTACGAGTGTCCGTTGGAAGGTAGGTACCCATGGGTGCCAGCTACCAACCCACCCACTTTTGGAGTTCTGAACCAGTTCAAACCTGTTTGAACCGGTTTGAATCGAACCACCCCCAGTTTGGTTCAAATTCAGACCTGCAGCTCGAACTTGATGGCTGGTTTGGTTCGAATTTGAACCATCAAACCACCCTGGTTCAAATTCGAACCGGTTTGAGTTCTAACCGGTTCGCACATCGCTATTATCTCCAGAAAGAGCCAATGACACAAATTATGACACAGTACACTCTGTTAGAAGAGATACACTCTGTTAGGAAATAGCTTAGTGAGACTTTAAATGGAATCTTGACTAATCTTCCTATGTATCCAAACCTGTCAGATTTCAAAATATAGCATATTTCAAGAAAGAGAAGCTACAGAAGCTTCATTCCTTTGGATATTTCTTCTTTTCTGACTCATAGTGCTTTTAAATAAGCAACCAAAATGAGGAACGTAACAGTAAATGGCAGGAAGTGACCAAAGAGCACTTTGCCAAGAGGAAAAAATGACAAGGGCTGCAACCTGGACGAGAGCTGGGCTGCTTAAATCCTGCAGCCTATCTGCAGGATTGCAGTCTGATTGTAATAGCCTGTCCCATGTCCAGTGTATATGATCCTTGGTTAGATCATCATCTACAATTCAGCATTCTGTATATAATGTATGTTTTCAATACAGTAATCTTCCAACATATTACCTTTGGTAATTATTCCTGCATTGTTGACCAGCACATTTAATCCTCCATATTTCTCCTTCAGGAAATCACGGAGGTTTTGGATACTTTGCAGGTCACTGATGTCCAGCTGATGGAAAAGTGGCTTCAACTTTTCCTCCTGCAGCTTTGCTACTGCAGTCTTGCCTTGTTTGGTGTCCCGGGATGTCAGGTATACATCCCCAGAGAACTGCTTGCACAAACCCTGCACAATGGCAAATCCAGTGCCTTTGCTGGATCCAGTCACCACAGCTACTGGGATGTTGGACATTCTTCCTATCAAGTGATTGCTAAAGGAACTTGCTAGCAACAGTAATATCAAAAGGGAGAACATGATATTAATAGCTTGTTTATTGTAATGAATTATTAGGTAAGACAGTGTTCAGTCTTACTGATGACTTTGATTTATAACTCCAGATATTGTTTCTGCGTGATCTGTTACCCTAGTCTAGTCATTTTAGGTCACTTTTTAGTAACTAAAGGGAGAAAATCCCAAAGTTTTAAAAATCAGTACAGATGTCAAGGACACTATTGTAAGTAGCATATGAAAAGTCCTGATCGTTACGACTCAAACTTTGGTAGCCATCTTGGAAAAATGGCCACCAAAAATATTTTTTTGCATATATCACAAACCTCTGCTCCGACAGGAAAATGTTAAATATAAAATTTTTAGAGCATCGCATTCTTTATAAAAAATGTGGTCTTCAGTGTAGATTTCAACCAACAGTTTTGCTGTAAAGTGAGGTTTCTGAGGAACTACATGGTGATTGTACCCCTCTTTTGTCAGTTAAAAAAAGTTATAGCCTGCCCCTCCAGTACACTACTGGAGGTGATTCCCAGCATCAACAAATACAAAGTAAAAGATTAATAAAGTTAAACACGTCAAGACTAGGCTAAAACAGCATTTAAAATTACAAATTTTAAAAGTTTTACATTAAAATAGAAAGCGAAAAACTGAGAACAAAAAAAACACCTTACCAGATAAAAAGCAGTAGACAAAACATTTAAAAAGATGTATTAATTGATTTTTTAAAAAATACTGAGTGAGGGAGTATGGTGAAGCTCTTCTGTAGCTCACTCACATAAATTTAATATAATTAAGCAGCATGAAATTTACTGTCACTCACAAGAGGGGGTTTCCTTCTTTTTCCTATGCGATTCAAAGAACACATGGAGGACAGAGTGCATGCAGTTCATGAAACATGCCTCCTACACACTCATTTCCAAACCACCCATGAGGTAGAGCACCAGGACATTTGTTTAAACCTGAGATCTCCATTATGCCTAATCCAAAAGTTGCAATTTAAAAAAACCTTATTTCCTTCACAGCTTGGTTTGTACTGTGAGTATCCAATTCATGACTTTGCTCAGGGACATCATCTTCTCTAAATCAGAATGCTGAAGGTCAATGGCCATGTTGGACTTTTCTTCTTTGTTTTTAGTTTCAAGTGACTTAAGTTGTTTGGTTGTGTCATCCGGGTCAATATCATCTTCACCTGTTTCAGACAAGTCTGGTGGGTTTGTGTTAAGGCATGATTATCCATGGCATTGGCTACAAATTGTGGAACATTTCAATCCAGTTTTTTTTACAGTAACATCCCGGTCCAAATCTTTTCAAGAAATTACAGGCAATAAATTGGAGCAGGTGGCTTTAGCATAGGAGTAGGAGTAAGACTGGTGGCTGGTGGCTTCCAACCCCAAAGTTCGGGAAAACTGGAAGAAAAAGAATGAGCTGTGCACCACTGAAAAAGTTTATTTCTGCATCATCTTAGGCTACGCACGATTCCATAGTACCTAAGTTTACACCACAGGAACCTGGATAGCTTTAAGAGGGGTTTGGATAATTTCATGGAGGTCTATCATCGGCTACTAGTTGGAGGGCTATAGGCTACCTACAGCCTCAAAGGCAGGATGGTTCTGAGTACCAGTTGCAGGGGAGCAACAGCAGGAGAGAAGGCATGCACATACCTCTTGCTTGTGGGCTCCCCAGACGGATCTGGTGGGCTACTGTGTGAAACAGGATGCTAGACTAGATGGGCCTTGGGCATGATCCAGCAGGGCTGTTCTTATGTTCTAAACTATCACATATATTATGAGCAGCAGGCATGTCCAGAATCTATTTATTCACACTTTCTGACATTCCTCTTCAAGTCATCCTGAAGTTTTCATAGAACAGAAATGTTTGTTTGTTGGTCGTCAGACCAAATTCCTTCCCAAAACTTGTCTGTCCTCTTGAGAGTGAAATATCCATTGCTGACAAACTTTTTGTATTTCTTTGTCCATTTTTTGCTTCAAAGTTTAACATGTCTTGCAGGTACAGTTGGCATACTTTTGCATATGGAAAGTGGCCATTGGAATGAAAATATGAAAGCATGCCTTGCAAACAACAAATATTATTCCAATTTCTCATTCTTTCTGCTTGGATGTAGTGTTTCAAAATACTAACCATATGAAAATATTGAATCCACAGTTTTGCAGTGGCACTTACTCTTTCTAGGTTTTGCAATTGCCCTTTCAATTTCTCTGCAGTCCTCAGTGCAGGCTCATTATTTACTGATTCAAAGGAAGGGGCACCACCAACACTGAAATCATGAAAAATTCCCTAAATTGACGTATGCGGCGCGCGTGCACATGGTGGCGACGGGCGCGCGCGCCACGATGCACGCATGCGTGCTCGTCTTACTCCTTCTTCCGGGCAACGACGGGGGCAGGGGCGGCAGGGAGGAATGCTGCTGCCCCGAAAACTTCAATTTACAACGCAGCGCCGGAGGGGGAAGAGCGGCAGGAGGGGTAAGTTCTACCCCCCGCCCTTAAAGGTAGACCCTCCCCCTCAGTGCCGGACAGCCGAACCGGTCCGTTTCTGAACCGGTTCGGAGGCCTCCAACATGGCCTCCGAACTGGTTCATGCACATCCCTAGTGGAAGGTCAACAACTGGCAAGAAAAGTACATGAGACATCTTCAGTCACTTGAAGCTTCAAAGAAGGCAAGTCCAACATGGCCATTGACCTTCAACATTCTGATTTAGATGAAGGTGATGTTCCTGAACAAAGTTATTTATTGGATACTCTCAGTACAAACCAAGCTGTGAAGAAAATAAGATTTTTCTAAATTTCAGCTTGTTGTCAAGCACCGGGCTTTGATTGGTGCTTGCTTGCTCACTCGAGTCCTAGGAATAGCTGGAGATATCTCACAAGGCATGCAGGAGTTGGGCTGGGCAGTCCATGAGTTACAGCAGGAGTCCTGCTTGAGCACAGCTGGCTTCAGGCAGGAGCAAAGAGTCAGAGATAAGAGTTAAGAACATAGAATACAAGGAACTGGGGCTGGAGAGCAGGGAAGCTGTTCAAGGAGCAAGTACACTAGGCAGCTTGAACAGTTGCCCTGCTGCCCATTGCTCTAGCAAAGATTGTGAGGAGGCATAAATAGGCAGAAAAGGGGCCACACCCTTTCCTTTCCAAATGTGTTGCTGGAAATTCCTCACGAATAGGCCTTTCTGGCTCTTAATCCTCCTCCAGGGCACTTGCCCTTTTTGTGGCAAGTGCTGCCAAACATGTACTCTTCCACCTCGCTTGCAGGGCATCCTGATTGAGCTTGCGCCTGTGGGTTGGAGGACTGGCTGAGGCCTCCCTTGAGGAGTGCGGAGTTGGTGGAGGCTGGGGAGTCCTTGCATCAGGAGAGCTTTGAGTGTCTGCATCTTCCTCCAGAGCAGAGCCAGCGTCTTCGAGGGTTCTGGAAGGAGCTGAGGTGTCCATGTATGTCAGAGCCTCTGGACCTGGTTCTGATTCTATGAACTCCCTGGAGCCAACAGTGGGTTCCGGATGCTCACCAGGGCTTCCTGGCCATGCAGGAGTGGGATGATCTTCATGAGGCTTCTGGGGAATGGCTCCTCCTGCAATGAGTAGTCCCCTTCCTCTGTCAGGATGTTCAAGGAGTCAGCACTGATTCCAGTGGGGGTTCTGACACTTGTGAATTAGGCCTAATTGAATTATCAGGTTTTTTAAAATGTGCTAGTGCTCTACATCTTGGATGGTGTGGAAATGAGTGTGTTGGAGGCATGTTTCATGAACTGCATGCACTCTGTCCTCCATGTGTTCCTTGAATACAGTAGCAAAAAAGGAGGGAGAGACTCCCTCTTGTGACTGGCAGTAAATTTTATGCTTCTTAATTATATTTAAGTTTTGTTTTTCAGGAAACATTTATATAAGTAAGCTACAGACAAAAAAGAGGGATGGTGCAGGCACCATGAAGTAGCATTCCACTGAAACCTTCACTTCATGGCAAAACTGTTGGTTAAAATCTAATTGAAGGCCACATTCAAAGACAGAAAATTTGATGCTCTACAATATTTGTATTTAAATTTTTCCTGTCGGAGCAACGGTTTGTGAGATATATGTGAAAATATTGTGGGGAACTTTTGTTAAAATGCAGTATATATTTTAGTAGTAGAAGTATTATTCCATGATGTTATTCCATTATGTTAATACAAAGAACAATGTGGCGATACTATTGTCAATTGCTAGATTCTAGGATGTATGCGTGTGTTGTGGGGAGCTGTCAAAATCACGGTAAACAGACTGAGACAAGGACACCATGGTAAAATGTTAAAAAACAACATTTTTAAAAGGCAGATAGCTGCATGAGGAAATAAGATCTGAATACATATCCCTGCTGGTACGTTTCCCAGACTATGGGAAACACCTATATTGGGTAGCAGCAATATAGGAAGATGCTGCAAGGCATCATCTCATATTGCACGGGAGATGGCAATGGTAAACCCCTCCTGTATTCTACCAAAGAAAAAACACAGGGCTCTGTGGGCACCAGGAGTCGACACTGACTTAACAGCATAGGAACATAGGAAACTGCCATATACTGAGTCAGACCATTGGTCTATCTAGCTCAGTATTGTCTTCACAGACTGGCAGCAGCTTCTCCAAGGTTGCAGGCAGGAATCTCTCTCAGCCCTATCTTGGAGAAGCCAGGGAGGGAACTTGAAACCTTCTGCTCTTCCCAGAGCGGCTTCATCCCCTGAGGGGAATATCTTGGATATCTTGCAATGCTATCTTGCAATGCTATATCTTGGATATCTTGCAATGCTTGGAATATCTTGCAATGCTCACACATAAGTCTCCCATTCATATGCAACCAGGGCAGACCCTGCTTAGCTATGGGGACAAGTCATGCTTGCTACCACAAGACCATCTCTCCCCACAAAGTTGGCATACTTTACCAACTAAGCTACAGGTCCTCCCATGATGCTCTCCCCTTTTTACATAGCAAATTTTAAGTCACAACCTGTGCTGACTGCACCACAAAGTCACTAGGTATAAAACTGCTTGTTTGTATTAAATTAGTAACTTGAAATTTTCCCTAGAACATCCCTTTTTTATAAACAAACATTTTGCTATTTTTGTATATAGGCTAGCAGGCTTGTTTCAATATGAAAGTGCTAAATCATTTACAGATTTATCAATTATGTAGTGCTACAATAAGTGTCTGATATTCTACATATGAAGAATCTTGATAAATTGAAATGATGAAGTGTTAAGTAAGGCTATCCAATTGCTTTTATGTACATTAAAAGAATAGATACCCAGCAGGGAGAAAGGGAAAGGATGAAAATGGGGGAAATACTCATAGTCCCACAGGTGTAAAAATTAAATTGGCCTTCTAGCGTGTGTACTGTAAATGAGATCTTTTCAGCAGTCCTCTAGCCAATGCCGTTTTTCCTTCTTCAAGGAAAGGAAGCTGCCTTCTTGACCTTTCCTCTTGATTTCCGATTTCCACAACATGTCATTTGAAGCTGAACTGTCAGGTTCTTCCTATCTTCATAAAACCTTCTTTCCAGTATTAGGTTGTATGATCAAGTCCCACTTCCTGGGTTGGTTTTTCTTTTTAAAATGTTCATTCTACCAGTTCATTTAGAGTGAGCTGTAAATAACATGAACCAGATGCTACAGGGCAGTCCTGAAACAGAACCTGAAGTCAACAGTCCTCCACATTTGCGACATCTGATTTTCAGAGGTATATGGCTTCTGGACACAGAGGTTCCACTTAGCCATCATAGCTAAGAGCAACTGATAGGCTTGTCAATTCCTGTATGAATTTGTCTAACCCTTTTCAAAGCCATATAAAGAAGTGGGCATCACCACCTTCTGTGACAGTGAATTCCTTATGTTCACGACATGCTGTGTGAAATTATTATTATTTCTTGTTTACACAGTCAGACAGGTGTTATTGACTAGTTTGTTTTATCCAGACATCGAGTCCTTCCCAAGGACCTGGGATGGCTGAATTGTATTATCAATGTTGTTGCTGTTATTATAGATATCGTTGCAAAATATAGGCTGTTCGTTTTGTAATTGGATGATGGTGATTTCTGTGGCCCCTATGGTGTTGAGGTGCTCTTCAAGTTGTTTTGGAATTGCACCTAGCGTGCCAGTTACCATTGGGATTACTTTGGTCTTTTTCTGCCACAGCCTTTCAGTTTCAATTTGTAGATCTTTGTATTTTGTGATTTTTTCTATTTCTTTTTCTTCTATTCTTCTATTCCCTGGTATTGCTATGTCGATTATTTTGAATTGTTTTTCTTTCTTCTCGACTACAGTTATATCTGGTGTATTGTGTGGCAGATGTTTGTCTGCTTGTAGTTGGAAGTCCCATAATATTTTTGCATCTTCATTTTCTACCACTTTTTCAATTGTATGGTCCCACCAATTTTTGGCTACAGGTAGCTTGTATTTTTTGCAGATGTTCCAGTGTATCATCCCTGCTACCTTGTCATGCCTTTGTTTGTAGTCAGTCTGTGCAATCTTTTTACAACAGCTGATTAGGTGGTCCACTGTTTCATCTGCTTCTTTACAAAGGCGGCACTTGCTGTTTGTTGTTGATTTTTCTTTCTACTTTTGCTCTTATTGCATTTATTCTTAGTGCCTGTTCTTGTGCAGCCAGTATTAGATCCTCTGTTTCTTTCTTCAAGTTGCCATTCTTAAGCCATTGCCAGGTCTTGGTGATGTCTGATTTTCCACTTATATTGTGCAAATATTGCAAAAAATCATGCAGTGGCTTCTTTTTCCATTTTTCTGCTCGGTTCTTGACTTGTTCTTTCTTGTAGGCCTGCTTTGTTTCATTGGTGTTGAACAGTTTCTTGTTACTGACCATTTTAAGTGCATCTTCTTCACTGTCCTTGATATATTCTTCAAGGCCTCTTTTCTCCTCCTCTACTGTTTGATGGACTTGCAGCATTCCTCTTCTACCTGAGCTGCAAGGGAGTTATAGCCTATCTACATCACTGTGGGGGTGCAGAGCATGTGCAATAATTATTATATTAGATTAATAATTATAGCAATAATAATAATAATAATAATAATAATAATAATAATAATAATAATAAAACATTTTATACTGCCCCAAACTTACGTCTCTGGGTGGTTTACAACAGGATAAAAACAAAGTAAAACATTCATTAAGACAAAAATGCGGAGGAAGAAACACACACATTACAACAATTTAAAAATTTTAAAATAATATTTTAAAACAGCATTAAAACCATTAAAACAATGTTAATTAAAAGCCTGGGCGAAGAGATGTGTTTTTGAAGACTTTTTTAAAGCTGTCAGAGATGGAGAGGCGCTTATTTCACTAGGGAGCGCATTCCAAAGCCTCGGAGCAGCAGCGGAGAAGGCCCATCCCTGAGTGGCCACCAGACGAGCCGGTGGCTGCTGCAGACGGACCTCTCCAGCAGATTTCAGTGGGCGGTGGGGTTCATGCAGAAGAAGGCGTTCCATTAAATACCCAGGGCCCAAACTGTTTAGGGCTTTATAGGTTATAACCAGCACCTTGCCCGGAAACATATCGGCAGCCAGTGTAGCTCCTTCAATACAGGAGTTATATGGTCTCTCCGAGATGACCCAGAGACCAGCCTGACTGCCGCATTCTGGACCAGCTGTAGTTTCCAGACTACATACAAGGGCAGCCCCACATAGAGTGCATTACAGTAATCCAGTGAGGAGGTTACCAGCAGATGTACCACTGTTTTGAGGTCGTTCACCTCAAGAAACGGACGCAGCTGGCGTATCAGCCGAAGCTGATAGAAGGCACTTCTGGCCACCGCCTCAACCTGGGACACCAGGGAGAGGCTCGGATCCAGAAGCACCCCTAGACTGCGTATCTGTTGCTTCTGGGGAAGTGTGACCCCATCCAGAACAGGCAAATCAAAATCATCTCTTGAGTTCCGACCCCGCACAATGAGTACCTCTGTCTTAGCCGGATACAGTCTCAGTTTGTTATCCCTCATCCGGCCCATCACCGACTCCAGGCAGGCATTTAGGGAGGTTATGCCCTTTCCCGATGATGCTGACATGGAGAAATAGATTTGGGTGTCACCAGCATACTGATAGCACCCTGCACCAAATCTCCTGATGATCTCTCCCAGCGGTTTCATGTAGATGTTAAACAACATTGGAGACAATATGGAGCCCTGTGGCACACCATACAAAAGTTCAGATTTTGAAAAACAGCAGTCTCCAAAGGACACCATCTGGAACCTGCCCGAGAGGTAGGAGTGGAACCACTGCAAAGCAGTGCATCCCACCCCCAACCCCCTCAGACACTCCAGAAGGATACTATCATCGATAGTATCGAAAGCCCCCGAGAGGTCCAGAAGGACCAACAGAGTCACACTTCCTCAGTCAATTGCCAATTGGAGATCATCCATCAGGCTGACCAAGGCAGTATCCGCCCCAAAGCCCGCCCCAAAGCCAGTTTGAAATGGGTCAAGATAATCAGTTTCATCCAAGACTGTCTGGAGCTGGAAGGCCACCACCCTCTCAATTACCTTGCCCAGCCACGGAAGGTTGGAGACAGGCCTGTAGTTGTTCAAGTCCGAGGGATCCAGGGTAGGCTTCTTCAGAAGCGGTCTAATAATTGCCTCCTTAATACAAGGAGGCATCCTACCTTCCCTCAGAGATGCATTTATAATCTCTACCAGGCCTTCTACAACAACCCCCCTGCCAGATAAGATAAGCCATGTCTGACAAGGGTCAAGAGAACAGGTAGTAGGCCTCACCATTCCAATCAGCTTGTCCACTTCCTCAGGAGTCACAAACTGGAACCGATCCAACCTAATCACACAAGAGGAGTCGCTGGACACCTCCACATCAGACACTGAGGTAACTGTGGAGCCAGAGTCTAAGTCGGCCCGAATACAAGAGATTTTCCGCACAAAGAATTCATTAAATGCATCACAGCGGGTAATCAATGGTTCCAGATTCTGATTCAAGGTAGGAGGGGCACTCACTAGCCCTCTCACAACCCTGAACAACTCCGCTGGACGTGAACTTGTGGATGCAATACAGGCAGAAAAGAATCGCTTCTTTGCCGCACGTATGGCCTGAGCATAGGTCTTCAAATGAGCTCTATGTTGCAATCTGTCAGATTCAAGCCAAATCTTTCTCCACTTGCGCTCCAGTTGTCTACTTTGCCACTTCAGCCCCTGTAGTTCTTCTGTATACCAAGGGGCCAATTTTGAAGCAAGTCGGAGAGGACGCTTAGGAGCAATCATGTCTACTGCCCCAGTGAGTTTGCTGTTCCAATTCTCCACCAGGGCATCAACAGGATCACCAGCAGAGCCAACACTAAATCCCTCCAAGGCTTCTTGAAATCCTATTGGATCCAATAACCTTCTCGGGCAGATCATCCTAATAGGTCCCTCGCCCCTGTGAAGGTGGGAAGTGATTGTGAGTCTGACCTTAACCAGATGGTGGTCCGTCCATGACAATGGGGAAATCACAGAATTCCCCACTCATGGAACACCACCCTGAACAGAGTGAAAGACCAAATCAAGCATGTGACCAGCAATGTGCATCGGCCCCGAGACCACTTGGGATAGGCCCATAGTCGGCATGGCCGTTATGAACTCCCGAGCCGCCCTGGACAAATTGGTCCCAAAGTGAACATTGAAGTCCCCCAGCACCACAAGCCTGGGAGACTCCAACACCAAGTCCAAGACCAAGTCCATCAGCTCGGTTAGAGACTCTATTGAGCAGTGGGGTGATTGGTACACCAACAGAAGTCCCAGTCTATCCCTGGTCCCCAGACTTAAGTACACACATTCGATATGGTCCGACACTCTAACAGGGATCCTGGTAAGGGAAAGATTATTCTTATAGACCACAACCACTTCACCTCCCTGCCGATGGTCCCTCACCCACTCCTCAACAGAGTAGCCTGGAAGAAGAAGCTGGGACCACACTGGGCCCCCAGCCTCCCCCAGCCAGGTCTCTGTAATACATACCAGGATGGCACCTTCATCCAGAATCAAATCATGGATGGTTTCTGATTTGTTCTGGACCGACCTGGCATTGCAGAGGAGTAAGGTGAGGTTCCAAAGATGATCGGCACTGCTCCCCAAGGTCAAAGAGCTGGCAGGACAGCCAGAAGGGGAACAGCTATTAGATTTCCAAGTCCACTTCCCCTGTAATGACCCACTGACCTGACAACGTTACTTCTTCTGTTCCCCACCACAACTGGAATGACCGCCCCACAGTCAGTGGACACACCCTGTTGCCCCATCTCCAGTTAAGCACAGACACATTCTAAGAATGTATCACCCAGGACAAATTAAAACAGAAGCTCCACCACTATTAAATGCCCCCCCCCCATACAGATACCTAGGCCAAGAGACCTGGCCCTCGCTGTCTCCTGAAGTGGCTCCCTCAAAGGGGCAACCCCCTTTTGTGTCACCCCTTCGGTGGTGACTCCGCCGGTGGCGGGCCCGCTGCCCCTGGCAGAAGCCTATATAGCCCTGAGCAGGCAGCTCTAGGCAGATGGAATGCAGGAAACTGCCAAGTCACCCTCCTCCCCGGCCCCAATCCTGCAAAGACTCACCTCAGCACAGCAGCCAGTCCTGGGGGGCAGATAACAGACAGGGGGGCAGCAGGAGAGGCAAACAGGCAGGCACCCAGTCTCACACCCTGGGGTCTACCTAGGAGCAGATGTTGTCTCTCCTCTTCTCTCTCCTGCAAGCTTCTGATGGCAGCTAAAGCTAAATATGTAATGATCAGGACTTTTAGTATGTTACAACAGTATCCTTGGCATCTCTACCAATTTTCAAAACTTTGGAATTTTTCTCCAATGTTTGCTCTAAAATGACCAGACTATCCCATTTCAATGCATCACAAAACAAAAGCGATAGTTTTCTGAAGCATTTTGAAGCTAAAAACCAGCAACAGTATAACACTGGTACAGGACCACTATCACTGGTAACACACTGGAAGTTCTGAAGACTTTAAGGCAGGTATATTTTTTCACATAAAACATTTTATTTCATCTTCTTGAAGCTGAAAGTAGCTTACATAAATTAACAACAAATGATAATCAAAAATATCATTAAATAGACAGCAAAACAAAAACAGAGCAACCACATTTAATTGCCAAACTAGCACCTAACCTGCAAGTTCAAAATGGAGGTGCAAAAACCCTTTCCAAGGGTCTGTATTCAGCTTCTGTTCACCCAGCCACTGCCTCCTCACCTTAGTTCAGAACAGAAGCATTTAATATCTGTTATCCTGGATACTTTTAACTAGACTTGTGTTTTTAAATTGTTTTAAGGTTTTAATTTCTGTTTTGTTTTATGTTCTTGTAAACCACCAGAGGCAGCAGTTTATGGCAGTGTACAAATAATAAATAAATAAATGCATAAATATTTGATAACAGAAATATCTAGTTGGTTTTATCAGCATATTGATAATACTTCACTCCAAATATATTGTACTGATTATGTCTATGAAGGTTCAAGATGCTAAATAACTTGTGTTTATTATTTATTTATTTGATTTATATACTGCCTGATGCAAATGCTCTAGGTGGTTCACAAAAATAAATACCAATACCAATGTTTCAATACCAATCTGTGGAAGAGCACACTCCAGTCCCCATAGGGCTGAGGTGCACTGGACTACTGCCTGTATTCTGTGGTCACAGCATAATAAAGCCACAGCATGGAGCACAGGATATGGGCCACATAACAAATGATAAATCATGCTAGATTCTAGGTGTTGTTGTAACCATTGCCTTACTTCTGAGCTGTCTAAATGTATAGTTAAAACATTTCAGTGGTGACCAGATATCCAGCTATTCTAAAACTTATTAAATTTGTTTTTGCTGAGTTCACAATAATAAAATAATAATTAATAAACATAGGGCAGCATCCTAGCCAGTGGTCTATATCACTCCTCTGGAGTCTAATGATGAAGCATTAATCTAGAAGCCACTGATCAGTCTTAAAACATCAACAAAATATAAGCAGCATTAAACTGAGTCAGCGGTTCCAAATCCGCATCAACAGGCAGCGTATCAGCAGAGAAAACCAAAGCTATTCCAAACCAAAAGCATGCTATTACTGTATTTCTCCAAGTTGAAGATGTTTCTGAATTTAAGATGACCCCCTTTAAAAATACAGGTTACATTGTATTTACTTGAATTTAAGACAACTGCTTGATTTCTAAAACTAAACAACTTGGGGGAAAAACTTAGTCTTGGATTCGGGTAAATACTGTAACTGTGTGAATTAGTGAGTGAAGAAATCACTTGCTTTTCTGTTCCTGTTTTGTAGTTTAAATACTCTGGATTGTTTCTCATCTCTCCCCACCCTACATCTGAACAGGTGCTGATCTGTGAAAATAATCGTTATAAAATAACAGTGATAAGACATAACCCCATCAGTTTACTTTACACTATCAAAAGACAAGAGAGATCACCTGAAGACAGAGAAAAAGCATTTACCCTTTTCGTTCTATGCTACGACTGCTGGTGATTCTGTATACTCTCTTGTGCTTGCTGTGTATGATGTGAAAGCTGATCTGGTTAAGAAAAATGATAGACCTGCCTCCTATGCTGCCCTCTAGGCATTGTTATCTCTGAGCGATTGGCTCTTTAGGCAACAGGTTTCCCAATCACAAGCAAGAATATCATTTACATGATGAGAGAATATGTTGCCCATATATTCGAGGACATGTAGATTTTGTTTATTATTTTCCACTTTTCAACACCAATGTCCTCAAATCAGTTTACATAGCAAAAGAAATGGAACAATGGTTTCCTGTATCATGGGGTTAGTAAGTAAAGTGTGCTGTCAAGTCGATTTCGACTCCTGGCATTCACAGAGCCCTGTGGTTTTCTTTTGGTAGAATATAAGAGGGGTTTACCATTGCCTCCTCCCACATAGTGAGATGATGCCTTTCAGCATCTTCCTATATCGGTGCTGCCCAATATAGGTGTTTCTGGGAAACATACCAGCGGGGATTCGAACTGGCAACCTTCTGCTTGTTAGTCGAGCATTTCCCTGCTGCGCTACTTAAGGTGACCCATCACAGGGTTAACAGTCTGCAAAAAAACACAAGGGAGATACCAGGAAACAGCCATTGGGAGAGATGCTAGGCTGGCATGAATAAGGAAAATTGCGCTCCCACAGCTATATATAAGAAAATCACCACTTTAAAAGGTGCCCCTTTGCCCAGTTAGCAGGAGTTGAAGTATGCCTTACTGAGGTAGGAAATGCAAATAAATAAATTCCCAACACAATCCGAAATACATTTATTCAGTAGTAAATCCCACTGAAGAAGTCAGTACTACTTCCTAGCAAGGAAGCCTAATTTTCCTCATTGATACAAATAGGCTCCTCCCACATAAAACAAATTACTTGAGATTAACAAGTCATTAATTTTAAGTGCAACTTACTTTAATAGAAATATCAACATACAAACAGAGTTGCAGCCTGTAATTTAGTTCTGAGTACACCAGCAGCTGGATGCTGGGGGCGGGGGCGGCGGGGCGGGGAAGGCTGTACTGTACTAATATTTGCCTCCTATGCAAAGTATGCATTATTCCTAGTTGGCATCCTGTGGTCTGCCTGGGCTTTTCAGAGCAAAACAGAAGAAACTTCTTAGAATGAAATATATTGCATACAGATTTGTGTTTCATGTTCACCTGTAAGTTACAATGTAATAATGGCCTGTTCCTAACTTTATCTTGATTCAACATAACCTGCAGCTTATTTTAGGTCAGTAGAAACTGGCCTCTTGAGAAGTTCAGAATTTAGAAATTTGGAGTTACAGGTTCTTCATG
Organism: Hemicordylus capensis; assembly: GCF_027244095.1. NCBI lineage: Eukaryota > Metazoa > Chordata > Lepidosauria > Squamata > Cordylidae > Hemicordylus > Hemicordylus capensis. Next base: position 90,588,823 of record NC_069659.1, on the reverse strand, counting down.
AAATGTTGCATGGCTTGTCTCCAGTAAACTAGTTTTGCTATACATCTTATGACCTATGGCATAAGGCAGTTGTTAAAACAATCCTAATCTATGATGAAAATTGCTGTGTAATATCAAAAACTGATGTGGAAAGTTGTGATATTGATATCTGTATCAAATGTCTAATAGTGTGTCTCCCTATTATCGAGGATAAAACCCTTTGAATAAACTGACCAAGTTTTGTGTATGAATTGTTTGTTCCATTTATATTTAAAATTCTTATATTTAAAATTCTTTCTTTATGCCCGTTTACTCTTTTATAAGGAGAAAATCCCATGCTAAGCCCATGAGATTTTTCCTTTGGGGGATGAAAAGAATATGTGCACTTTCTATAGTAAGATCTAAACTACTCATATATAATCCTATTTAAATACTGAGAGATTACTTTTTAAAAAAAATAGTGTGTTCCACTTATTTCAACAGAACTTCAGTCCATTGTAGCAACATTATTCCTGGGATTTTTTTTAATTACAAAAGAGCACCAACCCTCTTCTAGGCTCCTAGGGGCTAAGCAGTTCAATCTAAGGATATACCTAGCCTCTTTTAACAAGATCCTATAAGGGCATGAGGGTATATGTCCTAAAGCCCAGATGAAAAGTATGTTTCTGTTGTAACCAATGTTTAACCAATTGTGCTTTGGTATTTTTGTGTGTGATGTTGCATAACTGCTCACCTGTCCTCTTTTTTTTAGTTCTAATAGTTTTGCCCACATACAGTAGATGACAGGAACACTAAACAATATAAACTACAGAGGCAGAATTACATGTGGTAAAACGATATAAAGTGTATGTCTTGGTCAACAGGATTGGCAAATTCATTATGTTTAGAAGTGTAGTGGCAGTATTCACAATTTCCACAAGTGAAGTCTCCTTGGTGTAGACTAGATCCAAATATGAGAATGGATTGTTTTATGCGAAGGGAGGTATCACTTTGGACAAGCCAGTAAGAAATGTTTCTCATATGTCTAAAGGAAAGGATAGGCTTAGACTGACAGCAAGGAGTATCTGAGACCAAAAACCAATTTTTTAAAAATTGCCTTTGTAAGCCTGGTGCCTATATGGTTAAATAGAAGAGTACATATGACTTTACTACAATTATCAGAACTAGGTTTCTGATGCATTAGTATCTCATTGTTGATGAGCAACTCTAATTCTGGCTTGTATGACCGATAGGGGATAACCTCTATGCATAAAGTCTCTCTGTAACTTGTCTGATTCTGCAAGAAAATCCCATTCTAGAGAGCAATTCCATTTGACTCTTAAAAATAAACCATTTGGCAAATTATGTCTGACATGTCTGGAGTGACAACTATCAAATCTGAGCACAGTGTTGCAATCTGTGGTTTAGTTTTTGGTTGTTTTTGTTTTTTTAAAAAAATAGGGAGGTGTGTATCTGTGGACCAGATCTTTTGACTAGCACATTTAAAAAATGAACCTGGAAAAAAAAAATCAGCCTGTAGAACAAACTGGATACTGTATGATTAATCCATGAATGAAATTCATGAAGTTGATGCAAGTTGCCCTTCCAAATAAAGAAAATATCACCAATGAAGCAGCAACTGAATAAATTAAGAAAAAGGATGATTGATATGATTTTCAAGATGTAAAACAGAAATTACAAATATTCTGCTAAAATAAAACTTTGGTTTTTTTGAAGTTAAACTTTGATTTGTTAGTTGGCTAACCTAAATGGGAATGGCCTGGTTATGGCTATTGTGGGAGATATTACTGTAGCAGTGGGCAGAAGGTAGACCAGGATCTCTGGATAATTTGCAGTGGATTGGCAAATGTTTCTTAACAGCAACTAAAAGTTTTCCCTGCTCTCAATAAGACTGTTAGAATCCCTGTTCTGAAGCAACTCAGATATGCATTTATACTTGAAGTTGCAAGTCATCCAAGAGTACGGCTCTTAGAGTGAATTAAGTAATTGGCTCTGCTCCCATCTCCCTTAACGGAGTCATTAGTCTGTAATGGCGCTAATTGGTGGACCACAACATTCTTTCTTATAGAATCCATAGTAGATTCCACAAACCCAAAGTTTATCCACAGTAAAGGCCAGACCACCCACCCCCTGCAAAATAAAAGTGTACTATGGGTTGAAGGGGCCATATATGTATCCCCTCAATCCAGCCTCCATTTCAAGGCTCAAAATAGTTTGGTATTGCTGGTGGAATGGCTTCTAGGAATGTAGAAAAAAACAGAGAAGCACCTAGTCAAGATGTTAAAAAGGGAGACCGAAGTCCCATGGTGCTGTGAAATTGTTTACTGGAGCATAATGCGTATCGGCCGAAGCTTTCTTTGGGGCAAAGACACATAATGAAATGTACTGAATGTTTAAAATATGCAAACTCTGAATACTTAAAAAAAAAACAATTATAACAAAATTATACACTTACATATTTTCCTATGAAATCCTGTCATAAAAAACCAACTTCTCCAAAAACAGTAAAAGCCTAAGGACTTGGTTTTACAAAAACAACAATTCCAAGAATAACAATTCTGAAAAGCAGCATGCAGATACTTACATTCTTAGACTAGCCAAGACTCCTTGAGCAGACTTACTGCTATCTTCCTCCCATGAGCTTATCCCATTTTCCATTTTAACAACAGATTTATAGCCTTAGATAATGACCCAGCTGCACGTCATTATCTAACCCACTACTAGAATCATGCTTTTAAAAAGGAGAATGCCCCTCAATTAGGCATTGCTCCAAAGTCTAACTCCTCATTCAAACAGCCAGGAATCAAGTTGTTTAACTCAAGAATCCACCATGTCTCCCTCCTGAGTAGGACTCTATCATGGCCATAATGTGTTTTAGTTTGCCCCTGGAGAAGGCTTTAGCCGATACGTGTTGGGCTCCAATAAACAATTTCACAGCACCGTAGGACTTTGGTCTCCCCTTTTTGGTATCAAAATGGCTTCTAGGACCACTAAGGTTGCTGTGTGAAAGGTGGTGGTGTAGTTTTCATGCACACCCCTATATGGTAATCACCAATAGCAAGCAACACTACTCCCCTCCTCTGCAACATTCTGCAATGCTGTTATTCTTAGAGGTTTATGTTTTAAAAACACTTTCCAGGCTGAATGCTTATCGACCCTTCTGCATTCATGTAGATTCATGTGCGCGTGTGTGTTTGTGCATTTCTGGGTTTGTAAAAGAATGTATAGGCACTCAACAGTCCTCCCTGCAAAGTAGCCAAAAACATATTTGTTAAATGATCATTTTTATTTTACCAATTTCATGCAACCATATTGTATGTAAAGTCTAGAATTATTTAATTAATGCATTATAGAAAACAATATTGTACACATACATGTTTTATGTCTTCAAGAGCTAATCATTTTACACATTCAAATTAAAGTTAGTATAAAAGGAGATAGTTGTCCACATCTGGAAACTGCAAGAACAACAAAAGTCTGCCATGAGGTACTGCACAAGGATCTAACAGACAACACAGGCAAGTTCTGCATGCTCTCATCACTACATGTCACTTCCCTCCACTGTTCAGCATTCTTAAATTACATTTTAGCAAAATACCATTTCTGTGCACAGAAGCCAGTTTCTGAATTTAAACTGCTACAGCAAGCCACAGGCCCAGAATCTCCAGTGTGTATATCCAGAAGTATCATTGTTTCATTATTCTGTATCATTTTCATTCTGTATACCCAGAAATATCATTACTGTGTTACCATTTCTGTACTTTTTTCTCACTAACATACTGGCCATGAGGCCCATCAGCACCAGCGGGTAAAAGGGCTAAATACACTGGAGTCTCTGCTCCCTCATCTGGAGTTTTGGGGGCTTTAGGACCTGCCATGTCAGTCCTGACCCACCCAGGGCAACAGGCATTCAGGAGAATGCCATCACCTTTCCTTGTCTCATTCAGTCGCCTTGCTTGAATTCTGGACAGAACTGTCACTCCTAGTTTGGACACCCCATAAGCAGTATTTGGCCAGCCCTCCTTCTCATGTATCCCCTTCTTGGCGTCTTGCACAAATTTATCCATGAGCTTTACTAGCTCCTCTTCAGTGATTGTGTCACTGCGAAACTTCTGCTGCAGGTCTTGGCTGCATCTGGATAATGCTGAAGCACCATTCATGCTAGATACATTCACGACTCTGCCTGTTAAAAAGAAAAGCGTTAGAGGACTAGAAGCAATTCTGTGGCAATAATCAAGGTTTTTCCTTACACTACAAGGTACACACTTCCCATTTTCTGTTGAAGTAAAATTCAGAAGAGATTTCCCTCAGGGAGGGCAAGACTGATCAGGGGATTTTGCTTCCTCATGTAACATGATAAATGGCTTATCCCCTTAAGCAGTTTAGACGATGTTACAGCTGGCTGGTTTTTCTTTTTCCTTTCCCCCTCTACTCATTTTTTTTGCTCCCTTCTCTCTTTTTTCCAACGATGTCCTTAGGAATACCTCTTTTTTAGATTTCAACAGCATTTAAATCAATTTTTACATAGAGTGTTTAGATTTTCAATTTTTATACCAAAGATTCCATTTAGATATTGAAACTATTTACACCTTGCCACTTATAAGCCTTTACATATTTTTTTACACTTTATTATATAAATATAAACATGGTCTTACTCATTTTTAGTTACGTAGGAGACAGCCTGATATTATTACTTGTTTTACTACTTAGCAAAGCTCGGTTAACCTGCACCTTCTCTAATAAATCTTGATGTTCACAAATTTATTGAATACTGTACTAGATATTTAACTCTTGCATCAAATATAATTTTTAGATATCAAAGCTTTTACATATATTTCAATTAGTAGTATATAACAACCACTAGTAATACAATATTCTTTTATTTACCTTTGGTACTGTATGCTTGGTACTACTGTTTTACCTTATTATATAGTAAATATTACTTTATTCTATCGAGTTATATCTTTTTAATCTGTATTTTAGTTTAACAAATCTTATGTTACCTTATGTTTTCCTTTTTTATTATTCTTCCTTTTCTAATAAGTTTTTTGCGAGGTTTTGTTTGTTTGTTAGACCTCGGTAATTACCATAATGTTTTGACTAGAGATTTGGGAGGTATTTACCTGTTCTTTACCCTTTGCTAAGCTAGGTAAATTCGGTGTGAATTGTTTTCATGGGCATTTAGATTTCTGAACTGTTCGTTTATGGTTTTACTCTGTTAATTGAGTGTTCGGTGATGGATTGGCAGTGGTTCCTTTCAGGATATTCTATGTAACCATGCTCTCTTGGAAATTTTGGATGTACTCTTGTTTTTATTTTATTCTCTTTCTAAATAAAACTATTTATTTTTAAGCAGTTTAGACGATGTTACTAAATTACTATTCAATGAAAAATATAGTCAATCCATATATTAATATATCAATATCACTCAGTTAAGGCTGGTTAGAACAATCATATATTAATATTAATTTCACAAAGACACAAATAATCATAAAGTATCACAGAGTGTAAATACATGAATAGGACAGGAGAAATACATATAATGTGGAAAAATAGTAGTCAATATAACCCATCATACATAAGCCATATAAAGGCTGGAAAAAGCAGGTGTTTAAAGGAGGAGAAACTAAGCTCCTATATAGACGCAATGGGTAAAGTCTCTGATGTTTCCTTGGTGGATCGTTCCCATTCACGTAGGAGATAAGATAATCCTCATGGGTCAATGAAGTAACAAAGGGTTGTAATACACTTAATTCCAGATCCAAAGACTTAAACAGCTGGCTGAGATGGGTGCATTCAAATTTCCAGAATGTATGAGAACTATATTTTTCATTGAGTATATGTATTAGTCTTGTCCACTGCATTTGCTTATTCTATCAACACGTTTTTTCTTACTAAATTACTACTGGCACTGCAAAAATAACTCTAGGACTGGGCACCTTATTCTTTCCTGTTCTTGAACTGGGACATACTGTCTCTGTGATATTTATTTATAAATATCTATGTAACCGCTTTGGGAAATTTGTTGAAAAGCGGTATATAAATATTCGTCATTTTTGTGTAGTAGGCTACTTTGGAAGGATATTAGTGTGGAATCAGTGGGAGCGGATGCATAAAACGATCCCCTGCAATGCAGGCATTTGGACTAGAGGACCAAGTCCACATGAACTGTGATATACTAGTGGGGCACATTACATCCTGGAGCTCAACTCTCTATTTTGCAGAGTGTACATTTATGAACTACATGCTGATTAGTGAACTTTAAGACACTGCAAATGCAATCCGAGTTAAAAGGATAATGACAAAATAATTCCTTTCTTACAGTCTCATCCTATGTATATGCTTATTTGACCGTGTCCCACTGAGTTCAATAGGGTTTATCCTCAAGTAAGTATGCACAGAGTTTGTTTCCCTACAGGGACCCACAAATTTAGGCTTAGCTCGCTAGCCAGCTATTATTTGTGGTTGCCACCAATCCCCTCTCTTCCCTCAGATCCTTTCTGGCACATGCAGAGTTCTTAGGAATTCTTGTCATTGGCACTGAGATTTGGAGATAGTAAGAAACAGAGAGAGCGTTCTCTTACTGCTCAGAAAGGATCCCTGCTGATTCTTACCTTCTCAAAAATGGCAGTGGAAATGAGCTCAGAGTGGTCCTGGGTGTCCTGTTCACCAAAGGGTGGGGGCACTTGCCACTGGCGAGCAGGCAAGGGGATGTGTAGAGGTCTGCCTAAGTTATATGTTTTCTTCAGTTATATTTTCTCCCTGCATCTCCTTGTCTTTCTGTTCTTTTTCTAAGGACTCTCCATGCCCTGAAATCAGCAAAAACTCTAGAAACATCAGTTTGACTCAGAAGGACCAGTTGGCAAAAATATGCTTTTAGTTCTGGCAGAACACATAGGATGAATATACAAAGGTTACCAGCTGCAGTAGCACAGTGACCTATACCCTAATACAGAGATTCCCATCCTTGGATCCCCAGAATTGTTGGACTACAATTCCCAGTGGCTGGAGATGATGGGATCTGTAGTTCAACAACATCTGGGGACCCAAGGTTGGGAACATCTGCCCTAATTAATGCCAATATCTTTTCATTGGTAAAATGGGAATCATAGCAGTTCTATAACAACACCCATCATGACATGTGCGAACTACCCTGGCCATCCCTAAAACTTAGCTAGATATAAAGGTCATTCACACAACCAGACTGGGGTAGTTGTGGGGGAAGGCAGGCTCTTACCTGCCTCCTCGCAAATGACCGGAGGCCTCTTCCTTGCTCTGCTGATTGTGTGCCAAGACGACCAGCACGGCCATGATTGGCAGAGCTGGGATCAAGGAGGAAGTCCTTTAGTACCCCCCCCCAATGCACCACATGAGTTCTGCAGTGCATTGGGGGAGTTCCATGCTGTCAGGTGCACCTTCTGCATCGCTCTGTGGAAGCTCAGGCTGCTGGTAGCCCAAGCTTCCACACAACCAGGTGGTGAGGTAGGAAGGAACATGTGCACCCTCCAACCTCACTTTTAGGCCATGCACGAAACCTGGGCTACCCAGCGAAGGAGCACTGGGATTGGGACCAATCTGGGTGGTTCTCACTTGTAACATAGGAAGCTGCCATATACTGAGTCAGAGCATTGGTCTATCTAGCTCAGTATTGTCTTCACAGACTGGCAGCAGCTTCTCCAAGGTTGCAGGCAGGAATCTCTCTCAGCCCTATCTTGGAGAAGCCAGGGAGGGAACTTGAAACTTCCTGCTCTTCCCAGAGCAGCGGCTCCATCTCCTGAGGGGAATATCTTACAGTGTTCACACTTCTAGTCTCCTTTTCATATGCAACCATGGCAGACCCTGCTTAGCTAAGGGGACAAGTCATGCTTGCTACCACAAGACCAGCTCTCCTCCACAGTGTCACTGTTTCTAAGCATAAGAGCATTCTTAGATTAATTTACCTCTAGTAAGTACTTCTATAAGATATGCAATCTGAAACAGATTATTTGGAAGGCTTTCCCATTCATTTCAATAATTCTCCTTCATAAGGCTACTATAAAGTTGAAATCAGTGGGACTTATTCCAAAAGAAATGAAGTTATGATCAAAGGTTCAAATGTTCTAAGGCATTAAGAAAAGCCTAAGAAATAGGACAGATAATTCTGACTGAATTAAACATTCTAGATTTAGAAAATATATTTTCTGTTATCATTTTCCCTATTATCTATTTGTGAAGTTTCTTCTGCACTTTTCATAACAAGTAAAAGGATTCGCTCTTTGTGAAAATGAATTTCCCTCAGAATCTTTACTGTGGTGCACTTACCATTAGGCTTTAACAGCGGTAGTAGCTCTCTACAAACATCCCTGGTTGCCAAAAAGTTTGTTCTCAGTGTGACTTCTGCTTGTATAGCAAATGGAGTTGTATCTGCAACTGTTTGTTTTTTTTTTTCATTTGGCAGGAAAAAGCACACAGAAATAACAACTGAATCTGCAAATCCAAATATCTTTAAAATATATTTGTTTCTCCTATACTTAATGACATTTTGAATATTACTTAAGATATATAAAAAGACTGTGGTGGTCATAAAAATTAAAACATTAAAAAGGTGGAATGATGCCATAAACAACGAACTGGAAATATGATCATGCAACAATGCCTACACACATTTTATATAACTGGAGTTGATTTTTCTTTCTTTTTATTGTCATTTCCTTTCCCTTCTAAGAGCTTTGTAAATTATACATACATACTACAGTACTATTAATTTCCAACCAGTGTCAATGACCATAAATGATACAAAAATACAGTTTCTAATAATCTCTGCTAGGAAATGGTTTAGCAAAACTTCAAATAAATTTAGGGGAATGGAATTTGGAATAATTTTCTAATGTGTCAACTCTTGACAGACCTCAAGGTACGGTGTATTTCAGGAAAGAAAGGCTTTATTCCTATGGACATTTCTTCTTATGCAATTATTGAGTCTGTCTTAACAGTTCTGGTAACTAAGCAATCAAAATAAAAATTTCAGTGCCTAAAATGCAGTATTCCATATTTAACATTAGTGTTTCCAAAGATGCTGCTTCTGCATTTTACCTTTGAAAGCAATTCCTGCGTTGTTGACCAGCACATTAAGTCCTCCATATTTCTCCTTCAGGAAATCACGGAGGATTTGAATACTTTGCAGGTCATTGATGTCCAGCTGGTGGAAAAGTGGCTTCAGCCCTTCATCCTGCAGCTTTGCCACTGCATCCTTGCCTCGTTCGATGTCCCGGGATGTCAGATATACGTCCCCGGAGAACTGCTTACACAAAGCCCGTACAATGGCAAACCCAATGCCTTTGTTGGATCCGGTCACCACAGCTACTTGGGTGCTGGACATTCTTCCTATTACATGAATGCCGAATCAACTTCCTAGCAACAGTAATATAAATAAGAACGAATATTCCTACTTTCCTTTCACTATCTCTATAACTGGACTACATTTTGTCCAAATCGGTTAAGCAGTCCACAAGTTAGCCCCTTTGCACCTCAAATGTTAACGCATCCACCATCTTTAATCAGGGCGGATGACATCACAAACTACACCACTGAGGTATCTCTATGTGTCCATAAAACTGTACCTATTTGGTTCATACTGGCTCAGGCACTGCGAAGTTGATAGGGGGACACAGAGACATACACACTCACAGAATGCCAGATGATCTCATAAGCCTGCTGGAAATAGGCTAAAAAGGACAAAATATCAATAATTTGTTGCAATGAATTACTGTGTGGTGCAACACTGGATATCTTTATTGATGACATGCATTTAAAAGTCCACATATTGTTAACCCTGTTAACTGGGCAAAGAGGCATCTTTTTAGTGTGGTGATTCTCTTTATTTAGCAGAGAGAAAGTAACTGGCCTTATCCACCCCCAGCACAGTACTTCCAGTGACTGTTGCTGGTGTCTCTCATGTTTCTTTTTAGATTGTGAGCCCTTTAATCCATCTTATTTATTATTTCTCTATGTAAACCGCTTTGGAACCTTTTGTTGAAAAGTGGTATATAAATATTTGTTGTTTTGCATAGTTCATCCATTATGCCTGCTTCAATGCACCAGGAAGCAAAAGAAAGAATTTTAAAAGATATTTTGCACTTGGAAAATAGCAAGAGTGTGGGACCATTAGCACTGGTAGCATTTGGGAAGCTGTGCATACTCCAAGACAAGTACAGTCACCCCTTGCCAGCCACGGTTTTACCAGTGGTTTTGAGTATATGCGAACAGGAAATTGTGACAGGTCTTGCCAATTGAGACCCGAGTATCCATGGTTGGCGAGGGTTTTTAGTGATTTGGGGGTGGGCAGTTCAGAGGTTTGATCTGCCAATTCTTCTTGATGACTCTTGGTGATATTACAGGATTTAAAAAGGCATTTTCCCTTTATTTTTAGGTCTTTTGGGGGTCATGGTTTCCCTAACCCCATTTCCCATAGACTTCAATGCCTCGCCAACAGCGAATTTGCCAACGGCTTTGCCATAATGGCACCCTAGCAGTTGGCAAGGGATGACTGTATTGCTCAAGGTTATTCTGTGGCACGTCAGCAACGAAAGCACAATCCAGTAATAACATGAAGCAAAGTACAAAGTTCAAATGCATAGTGCTATGCTACCAGTGTTGGTGCAGCCACAGCCTTACGTTGGGGCAGGGTAAATGTGAGCAGCTACAACCCTCAAACAGGCCTGGGAGATAGAAAGACATCATGACAAAGGGGAAGCACAATTTTGTTGATATACTACTTTACTTTGTTAAAAATATAGTCTTAGGAGAGGTGCAGATGGGCTAATGCAGAAAAATGAAAGTTGGCAATATTTTCCAGAATTATCATGTTGCACTTACCAACTCTAAAGTACATTTACCTGATTTTATTATAATGAAATGAATAAAATACGATTTCTAATATCAGGAAAGTAAGAAAAGCCACAATAGTGATTGTGTGCAATATACATATATACACACACAGGCTTATATGCCAGTCATTTCACTAAACCCCAGTGTGCCCAAGGAAACATAACCACTATGCAGCGTGGTCCAGTCTATCAGCAACAGTAGAGGAGAGTTTTACAGAAGTCTTATGGAGAAACCATAATAGTTTTGCCAATAAGCACACACTTCAAACAATCAACACGCATCCCGCGTATTATGGCCAAAAGGCACACGCATCACTCACACACAATCACACACGCGCGCAGAGAGATACGGTCTGAACGCTTTTAATGCAATGAAAAATCGGCTGATTTTTGTTTTTAAAATGAAAGTTCCTTAATAATGAATACCGAAAGAAAGCAAAAGCACTGTTTGAGTGTTAGAAAATGAAGCCTTATGTACAGGGACTGCTGCGAGGAACGGGGTGGGGGAGAAGAGGAAGACAGAAGAAGAAGCTGTGTGCATATATAGATAAAGTTGCAAACCTCAACGTACACTTATTTCTTGCTTTTATTCCCCACAATCTCTTGAGCAGTCAACACGTACTTACGTCTTACACAAACAACGAAAAGAGGACTCTGCCCTATGGGGAAATGAAGACGTATATTCCCCCCCCTCCAATGGGAAGCCAGCCTCGTCCAAACGCTTCTCCCTTTCAACAGATGATTGGCTGGAAAGGCTTGTCCGCCGAAGAGCAGCAGCCGCCTCTTCCTGTTCTTTTCCGTATGGGGAGGAGCCACGTGGGTTGAGTTTTGCTTCTTTGCGAGACATTTGGAAAGAAGAAGTTGTCAGTGTGAATGTGGCTGCTGTTGAGCGCTCGATAGCAAGTAAGAGAATTGATTTAACAGCGCGATCCTAATACAGGTGAAAAGCATTACGACACCTTACTGCCTACATTAGCTATGTTTACTCGAGCAAGATTACGTCCCACTGAATTCCATAAGACTTTCTCCATGGTACAATCCTGCGTAGATTTACTTGGCGGGAAGCCAATTAGAATTTGAACGTATCAAAATTTGCCTCTGAGTAAAACTGCATAGGATCGGGTTGTATGCGTTTAGAATCACAGCCAGATCGGGAATATTCCACGAAAGCTTATGCTATATCAAATTCTTTGGTCTTTAAGGTGCCTCAGGATTCTTGATAGTATTTTTCTTTTTCCTTTCCTTTCCGCAAAAGACTTGCACTGCTTCTCCTCTGGACAGAGATCGGGAGTCGTAACTGAGGCCTTTCATTATGGAGGTCTCCCGTTTATGGATTTCCCCATAAATGCTGTTTTATCTCGATAGAATTTTTAAAAGGCTGTTCTCTGTTTATTTCAGAAAAGAGATTTCAAATGTAACTGTGGTTGCAAACATGATTTCACACAAGGTGTACCTACACACAATACTATTATCACCAAATATGTGATTACTACACAGTGTTCTGTATTCTTGGATCTTTTGATTGATTGATTGATTGATTGATTGATTGTCATCAAGTTGGTGTCGACTCATAGATAGATTTTCTCCAGGATTATCTGTCTTCAACTTGGCCTTTAAGGTCTCTCAGTGGTGCATTCATTGCTGATGTAATCGAGTCCATCCACCTTACAGCTGGTTGTCCTCTTCTTCTCTTTCCTTCATCTTTTCCCAGCATTATGGACTTCTCAAGGGAGCTGGATCTTTGCATAATTTGTCCAAAGTATGATTGTTTGAGCCTCGTCATTTGTGCCTCTAGTAAAAATTCTGAATTGATTTGTTCTATGATCCGTCTTTACATTTAGTCATAGTCCCATTTTTTCACTGTATTCCTTGACTTTCATTACTAGGGCTTGCAGATCATGTGCATTCTCAGCTATCAGAGTGGTGTCATCAGAGTAGCGCAGGTTATTGATGTTTCTTCCTCCAGCTTTAAAACCACGCTCATCTTCTTTCTATCCAGCTTCTCTCAGTATATGTTCAGCATATAAATTGAATAAATAAGGAGGAAGTGAAAGCAGAGCATCTCATTTATGCATCCATACACTTTGGCAGGAAAGGAAAGATTGTGCCTTTGAGTTGACATTGACTCCTGGCGACCACAGAGCCATGTCGTTTTCTTGGTAGAATACAGGAGTGGTTTACCATTGGCTTTCCCCATCACAGTATGAGATGATGCCTTTGCTGTTGTCACTGAAGTTGAGCATCCGCCTCCAGCACTTTCCTATATCGCTGCTGCCCAATATAGGTGACTACAAATATATATTTACTAGGCACAGTCTGGGAAGCACACCGGTGTAGATTCTTGCTCCCTAGGCCTTCCCTGCTGCACCATCGCAGCTGACAGGACATCAAGAGAAATCAGCTATTTAAAGTGAAGTTTAAGGTTGAGCTTTAAATAGCAATGCTTCCAACTCCTTCTTAGCTTTCTGCTGTACAGTACTATCTTCCCACACATAGGTAAATATACATTGACAGTAGGAGGTTGCTTGCATAAAGAGGTTCCATTCTGCTAACTAAATATGGTGTCACATAGAACTGTATTGGATTTAAACATGGACTTTCACTTTAAAACAAAACTGTATTAGTCTGTCCCTGAATTGGGTGGGTTTAGTAGTTGCCAGAAACACTACACAGGATGAGATTTTCTTCCTTGTAATTTTGCATATTTGGATTTCCCACTACAAGAAATTAATAAGTGACACTTGTGGGCATGATGTCTATGCCAAACTCCAGTTTCATAGTATCTTTCTAGCATATCTGTAAAATATGGAATAAAACACTTTTATTTTGACAACAACTGAAAGAACTACTGTAAAATTGTTTATCCAGTGATTTCCATGCATAGGTTGTATACAAAATCTGAACAAACGTGAAATATGAAGAAAAGTAGAGGCCGGACATGGCGAAAAAGACGAAGGCAACCATCTAGAAGCTTTTCGTTATGTGGTGGTAATATTTATTGATTTATTTCAAAACGTGACGCTTCATTAGACAACAAATAGGATGTTGGGGATTTTTTCTGGAAAAACTAGATGCATCCAAACATGAATATTCAAGATTATTAAAAAGCCCTGACTGTCTTAACATGTGCTAGGCTAATGTATAATTGTTTAAGGTGCAGCGTACCGACATCATACCATTGCAAACCAGGCAAACTGAAGAAATTATCCAGTTGCATGGACAGATGCACTGGCATAATTGAGGTGTTAGGGGACGATTCATCCAGCATGGGTACTAGGATGTCCATAAAAAACCAGTGGATTCGCACAGTAGAAGTAAGTAGTGGCCTTTTAAAAACACGAACTCCAACTTACTTGCACTTTTCTTTGAAATCAGTAGTAAGTGCTTGTAGATGAATGTCTCTAGAATCACCAGGGTGACTAACATGCACATTTGGGCCCCATATATTGATGCAGGTGAGCAGGACCAGATTAATATAGTAGCAAATGTAGCATTTGCTACGGGCCCCGCATTTTCTAGGGCCCCGCACGCCTGGCTTGAACGTCTGCCCCTTCTTTCTGCTCTCTATTTGGTGCTCTCTGCTGACTCTCCTCATTGCCTGCTGCTGCCCATTTTCATCTCTGGCATTGCTCACCTCGCTCGCTCGAGGGCGTTTAAGCAAGGTCTTCCTGGCACCATGGTGTTGATTGGGTTATCCATTATGTTAAGCAGCACGGGAGGGGAGTAGTAAGAACAACAATAGGAACAGATAGCTTGCAAAGGGGTCTCAAAGATAACTTAATCGCCAGGGAGTTGGTCCTTATTTGTTTAAACTGTAAAAGTTTTTAAAAACATACAGAGAGTAAAAGAAATAAAAGCAGTTTAGATTAAAAAACCACTAACTATTAATGCCGGGCAGAAGAAAGGAAGCTAAAGAAGATGCTAGTTGAATGTTGCCAGCGTTTTCCGACTGACTGGGAGAGGATAAAGATAAACAATGAGAATGTGTACCTTTAAGAGGAAAAAGAAAGCCAGAAGTAACTCAGATGCACGGCAAGAGGAGTCTCGAAGTTTAGTGGATCAATTGAGGGGAGCTTGAAGGGAGATTATATTATGGTCTTGTTGGGTAAGGTCACTTATATCCTCCTTTAGTATCTAGTGCTGTTGGGAGGGAATTTGTGATCATTGCTTTTCAAGGAACTGCCAAATTTAAGGTGAGCTCCTTTCCTCTCCTCTAGAACTGAAATAACTACTGCTGCGTTGCCAACTTCATTAGCTTTATATTGGGATGTCCGTTGAAATTGTCCAAAGATAAACGGAGGCTGAAAACCTAAACACACTTACTAGAGAGTAAGGCTCATTGAGTTCAGTGGGACTTACTTCTGAGTAAACATGCTTAGGGTTGCACTGAATGATTTGTGCATTTCCTCCTTTTAGTATTAAGCATGTTAGTGTAATTTAGATTGAAAGAGGCTGTGCCTCCTGCCAAAAGATTGTCTTTTGGGTACTTCTGTTTTCATGGAAGTTGCTAATGCACCTCATCATAATCACATTCATTTGCAATGCATCAACTATTTTAAATATACATCTGCTTTCCTGTCAGGCTTGCACAAGAGGTTAAACATATATTCTTAATATTGTCAAATGTCCCTTTTAATGTGATGGCTGCTGGGATCCAATATGTTCTGCACACATTGGAATCAAACATCCACTGTTGTGTGCCAAAATTGCTAATAGGTTCAGATTTCTCAAAGTACAGAATTCCTGAGAACCTTTTAATTTAAACATTCAGAGTTTTGTTCCCCACCCCCTTTCTCTTTGTGAAAATAACTCCAAAGGAGAACCCATGGTCAGGAGTCACAAAAGTGTGTGTGTGTATGGGGGTGGGGTTTGCAAAGTTTGTTGACTGGCTGGCTCAGCTGAGTGGAGGCATGGGGTGGTTGGTGGGGGCGCACTAGGCAAATGAAATAATTGAATTACTTTACTATGCAAGCAAATAATTTATGTTTCAATATTTATGTGCATTTTTAAAATTTGGGGCCCCTTCATAACATATGCTACAGGCCCCACACTAGCTTAATCTGGCCCTGCAGGTGAGGAGGAATTAATAGCCATCCTCACTCCAGGGCAATACTGGTATCAGTGCTGTCTTAATTGTAAATGGCTCCTGCTGTCATACAGCTGAGTTATTCCATTTATTCTGTTAAGACTAACTACCTAGATTGCATCTACCTACTTCAGTATTCATTGGTTTGTGACATGATCTATGTGCATAGAAGTAATGTTGTAAAAGACCTTTTTGTAAATCAGCATCTTATATTGTACTTATATTGTATTTCTGGTTTGTTTGTTTGCTTTGTGCACTGGTTTTGGACAATAATAAATTTACTATATGTAAATCAGCATCAGTATAAAGTATACCTTAAAATCATAGTAGATTTCTGTTAAAGCAACTTTTCCTCCCCGTTAAGGAAATCTTGGTCACGAACATAAATACATCCTTCTTAAGAAGTGGCTGAAAGAAAGAAGCTTCAAAGATAGTATATTAAGGCCAGCACAATTTCCAGGTAATTTTTTTTTATAATTTCTGACAAACTGTGTATTAGTAAACTTAGCTATTGTTTGATGATACTTTTGTCTTCCTCTGATTTGGCAGCAACATTCTGTAGACCAGGGAGAGCTATTTGCATGGAGCTAATGATCAGCTGGATTCAGACAAACTCCCTGATACATGATTCCGTTTTCAGTCATTGAATGATGGGAAACTAGTGAAACTTCTTTCACTAGAAGTGTCTTTAAAGGGGCTGATGATGGATTGTATTACAGCCTTATTTTGGTCACACTACACAACTTAAGGGTGCAATCTAACCAAAGTTAAGCACTTCTGTGTACCTTGGTAATCATGGAAATGAAAAGGGTTTCACTTTGAATGGATTGTGCCCCTGTTATAGTTTTAATAAATAGTTTTATGAATGGCAGTGAATGCATTCCATTTCCAACTCTAGCAGATCTGCCCTGTTGCCTTTAAAGTGTGTAGAGATGGTCAGTGGACTGCCAGTGCCAGCTAGGCAGCAATCATCGAGCGATGTGTTAAGGAGAATTGATGCCTCCGTTCGGCAATCTGCATGGCTGCCATGATTTGTGTGATCAGAGCAGTGCTTTTTGAGCTCCTGCTACTGGAAGGTTATGGCCCCTGATTAATGTTCCCTTTCCAATGGATTTTAAATGTGCCACTTATCTGCCAGAATAGCCTTTGTTCCAAAAACTCACTCCTAAGGCTTTTGGAAAGATTATAGAGGACACTGCCAGCCCTGGAGAGAGGGGTGTGTGTGTATGTGCATATGGCTGCACACCAAGGGCATAACAAGGTTGGAGAGGGCCTTGAGACAAAAAGTCCCATCTTCTTTGGAGAGGGGCAGAGGGAGAGTAAAGAGCAAGTTATTGCTCAGCTGGTGGGGCCCCTCCCTCGCACCCAGGGACATTCCCCCCACCCCCACCCCCGCCGGTTCAATTATAGCTATGCCCTGGCATGCATGCACAAACATCCCTCCATCTGATTTATACTGATGTGTATCGTAAGAAAGTTAGTTAGTCATGACTAAGGACCATTGAAGTCCATGAGACAAATTAGTCATCACTAATTTAAATCCTATTAATTTCAGTGGGATTTAGTAATTCTAACTTTCATAGGATAAAATGCAGGGTCTAGAATGTAAATAATCTTGAAAGCAATCCTGTGACCTGGTACTGGCTTTAGATTTATTTTTCTTGCCTCCTACCATCTGTGTGGCAAATGGTTTTAGAAATAGAGGAGTTTAAAGGCAGTTTCTGATTTGGTTTAGGTCAGGGTGTCAGCTGTTCAAAGAGGACAATTAAAGGTTTTTCTCAGCTACTGCAAGCCCTTTGTAGTAATAATAGGATTTGTAATGGTAATAATAGCATTTGTGTGTGTTCTGAATGTCCAGAGCACTTCACATATATGATCTTGATGTAATCCTTTCAACAATGCTGTAAGGCCAGTGAGTATTATTAATCCCATATGAGGAAGTGAGGCTGAGTAAGTGGTTTCCCCACAACCACCTAATGCATTCATGGCAGAAACAGGTTTGAAATAGGGACTTCCTCATCATAGCCATAGCCACTATGGAACAAGATGAGGACAAATGTCCCTGGCTGCAGGACATGCCAGCAGAGGCGTAACTAGGGAAAACGGCGCCTGGGGCAAGCACTGAAATCCCCCCCCCCCGCCGCCGCCCCAACATACTACATTATACTTAGGTTTTTTCTCACAAGAGCCCGCCGCCGCTGCCGCGCCAGGCCACTGACTGGCCGCCAGGTGCCAGCAAAGCAATGGGGGGGGGGGGCGCAGGCGGCGCGGAAGGGACCGCTCGTGGGGAAGGGGGCACCGACACGCTCCCTTGACTGCTGCAGCGCTGCTGCACTGAGCAGGAAACATTTGTATTAACAAAAAATTAAAAATTAAAAAAAAAATTGGTCATGGCGGCGCCCCCCACGTGACCAGAAAAGATGGCGCCCGGGGCATGTGCCCCCCCTGCCCCCCTATAGTTACGCCTCTGCATGCTAGCTTCCCAGGGCAGCTTCCCCCCCACCCCCTCACCAACTGCTGCTGCAGGAGCATACTTTTTTAGTTGTTGCCCCTTGGCTTTGGAACTCCCTTCCCAAAGAGCTTTGCCATGCTTCCTCCCTCAATGTGTTTTTTTTAAAAAACCAAAAGCCACAAAAGAGGCTTTTAAAAGTTTTGTCTGCTGCTTATACAGTATCTGGTAGGTTCTTTAGTTTTTATAGTTTTATAGTTTTTAGCTTTTTATTAATAATTTTAATTTGAAATTTTAAACAAATTGTAATTTTAAATGTTGTTTTAGCCTAGTCTTTTAACTTGCTCGACATTATCTTTCATTTTACATTGCATCTATTTTATTAATGTTGTGATCCTCCCTGAGTGGTAGTATACTGGAGGGGAGGGGCATACATATTTTAAATAAATACTCAACTCCCTCCCTGCTAACAGTGGGTGGTGTTCCTGCCTCCTTTTGCTGTCACATGCATGTGCACCTGTCCAGCTAGCAATACTCTCTGTGTTGGCATGCTGATGCAGGCAGAAGGGATGTGGCTGGCACATGGTAGTGTGTCCAGTGATGCGGTAGGCAGGCATAACATGCGGTGGTACCCACCCTCCCATCCTGTCCTGGTGCTGCTGTTAGCCTTCCTGTGCCCCTCAGTCTGTTTGCTATTATGCTACACCAGCTTGCTTGGATGAAGCAGAAGGAGCTCTCTGGTCACTATCTGGAATTTTTGTTGAGCTGCCCCAGACATATCTTTCTGTTGCTTATGGAGTCTGATGCACTCTCGTGGAAGAGACTTGTACACCCCTGAATTAAGGCTGTGAAATTGTAGAGACAGTCAAGGGGTGTGGGGGGGGGGGAAGGCAGCAGATAGTGTTACTGCCAAAGCATCAGATAGACAATTCACTCATACAATCAAGGTTTTCTGAGGCACTTCTGCATCTCTTGCCTCCCCACACCTGCCACTTCTTTGTGTCTTAATGCAAGACGATATGTTACTATTATAACTTTCCTTGTTGTGTGTCTTTCCTAGAAACGGGAAGAGGACTGATGACCATAAAAACTCTTCAGGTTTGTTTTTACTCCCCGCCTTCCCCAGTTGATAATATGAACTGGGGAAACCACCCTGAAAGGCAAAGCCCACACTCTTGAACCAGACCCTAATCTGTGGGTATTATATCAATAATATGAACTGGGGAAACAGTCCTGAAAGGCAAAGCCTGTGCTCTGAAACCAGACTCAATTCTACAATATAAACTGAAGAAATAACTCTGAAGAAAAGTCAGTGCTTGCATGAAATCAGACCCTGTAGGGATTATAATATAAACTTGAGAATAGATATGAAAAGCAAATGCTCTCTCAAATGAAATCGGACCCTATTCTGCAGCAAATATAAACTGGAGAAATAGCTCTGAAAAGCAAAGTCTGTGCTCAAAGGAAACCAGACCCTATTCTGTGTAAACTGGAGACAGCTCTGAAAAGCAAAGTGTGTGAAATCAGACCCTATAGGGATTAAACTGGAGAAGAAATAGCTCTGAAAAGCAAATGTGTTCCCAAATGAAATCAGACTCTATTCTGCAAGGAACATAGGAGAAATAGCCCAGAAAAGCAAGGCTGGCACTCTCTCAAAAGAAATCTGGCCCAGAAAACTGAATAAATCAAACTGAATAAATCAACATCTCTCTCTCTCTCTCTCTCTCTCTCTCTCTCTCTCTCTCTCTCTCTCTCTCAGTCTTCTTGCACTTAAACACAGTGTGCTTCACGGGCAGGGGTTTTATAGGGCCAGATCTGGCCACCCCCCTTGGGAGGAGGCCCTGGGCTGTTCATTCCCATGAGGCTGGGAACCAAAACAAAAACTGGTTGTCCCAGGAGAAATGGGACAGTTGGCAAGTATGCATACTGGTCTTAAAGATGATTTTTTAGACTATATAGCTTCATCCAGACGTTATATAATCGTCCCGCTGTAGCTGTGTATAGCAGGGTGAAGGGAGGAGGTCATGCCCCCACTGTGTCAATCTGCAGTGCACCAGTCTTGCAATCATGGAAGTGCCAGCCATCACGCACTGGGCTTTTCCTGTTCATCTTCTATAGCATGGCAGTAGGCCTTTCAAGAGTCTTGAATAACAGAATTTTAAATCTCTGTGATTTAGTTGGTTAATTTGCACTGATTATGTGTTTAAAACTTGCTGTGTTGTGGAAAATATAATAGTAGCCTTTGCCCACAATTTTCCTTTGTCTAAATACTATCTCACATACTTTCCATGAGAACAGACATATCTCTTCCCACTCCCCACCCCTGCTTTAAATGATCTATCAGATTTAACCAGATCATACTAACTACACAAGACTCCTTGGTGTTGGGTGATATAGCCAGTATCTAAATTATATTCCAAAGTATAATCTGAACCAATCCACAGATTTATGCTTCATTTGCAAATGCAATGTTCAGTCTTTTGAAAAACTGCTAATTAATCTTCTTAATGCAGACTAGGCATGCTACTTGTTTCTTTTCCTCATCTGTGCAGTAATTTTCCTTGTCCCAGTTCCAGTTATCTCTGGTTTGTTACATATCTGTATAAGGAATATATATGGGAATGAATTCATTCTGATTTTTTTTTAATCACGTAGGAAGGAGAGTTGATTATTTCATTGCCTGAAAAATGCTTGCTCACTACTCAGACTGTACTTAATAGTTACCTCGGTGAATACATTGTAAAGTAAGTGTATAGTTTCTTAAGAAAACCTATTTACTGAATCTTCTGTTCATTCATTGATCTCTCATTTAAACTTCTGTTGGGAGTATGGACCATTCTGTTGGGAATCCCTTTCCTTATCTGAACTATTCCCAATGCTTTAAATATATAAATATGTATATTTAAAAAGATGTATGTAGTGCCCTGTAGGACCTTGGACAACAATAGAAACAATATAACAACACTAAAACAACAATATAACAATAACAGAAACAGTATAAATTCACAATAAAAACAAACAATATTCCACATCAAGCTGATCATCAGCAAGCCAATTACAAAGTAACAAAAACCAGCTTATCCAGAACCAAAGGCTGTCTTAAACATTTAAGGCATTTAATGTGGTTACTTGCCTGGTCTCCATGGGAAAGGCATTCCTGAGGACCAGTATTGTTACCCAAAAGGGCCTGCTTCTTGTGGATACTTGCTGAACTCCAGACAGGCTGGGCACTTGAAGCAAAGCTTCAGATGATGATGACCCAATTGTACAGAGGGTACATACAGTATGCAGTCCTTCATTTACCTAGTTTCCAAACCATTTTTTACTATTACTACTACTTTAGGGTTTTAAAGGTAAGAACCAGCACCTTAAATTGAACCCCAAAGCATACAGTAGCCAGTGCAAACTGAGCAGGGTGGATATAATATGCTTATAGTGGGTTGTTGCCCAGTTGCTGACTGGAACCACATTTTGCATCAGCCAAACTATTTTCAAGACAACCTCAGTCAGTCAGTCATGTTTATTTACGGTCATAGACCAAAATTTACATAAATAATACACGTAATATAGTAATAATATATACATAATATAATCAGGAACATGGACTCATCCTAATCAGCAATTTCCCGTTAGCATAATCTGATTTACCATCTGTTGTCTAGCCTTCTTAGCTGCCTCACAGAACTTAGCAACTTTAAATGTTACTTCCTCCTTCTGATCTGAGAGCAGATAGTTGACGTAAAATGCATCTGTATGCCCTGGGAAATCAGTCAGTAAGGAGGAAATATAACAAGTTCGTAAGTCCCTATAAAAAAGACAGCGGAGTAAGATATGAAAGATAGACTCCTGTTCTCCAGAGCCACAAGGACATAGTCTCTGTTCTTTTGGGATCCCTCTAAATTTACCTTCTAATTCAGCTGAAGGTAGCACATTAAATCTGGCCAATGTAAACATCCTGCGATATTTAGTGATAGTAATCTTACCCAGGTAATTCGCAGGTTTAGTATTATACATTTGTAAACCTAGGAAAACTTCTTTAGAGATTAAAGATCGATCAGTCTGCATTTCCATATCATAGATCCGCTGCTTTAATATCAGTCTCGCGTGACAAAAACCCATTTCTAATAGACCATCCAGGCTAAAGCCATATAAACTTATTTGGCGAGATATTGACTGCTTCCAGCTAGAATTAAATTTATCAATAAAAATTAAGTGAGCAAGGCCTGTAGAAAAGAAAGACAATCTCAACCAGAAGCTGAGAATGGAAAACCACATCCGGGCTTCCATCTTAGGCATGCCAGTTTCCATCCTCAATATTACATTGGGAACACATCTTGGTGGAAATATGATTGAATGGCCAATGCCGATTTACGTGCATTTTGGGTAACGTATTGCAGATGTGCTTGGCGTTTCGTAGAGGCCTGGAAAACAACCCCTAGATATTTAAAGATCTTAACCTGTTCTAGTTTATGTCCAGCCAAAGACCATTTCAAGGTCTTTGGATGTTTAGCAAAGGCCATAATTTTGGTCTTGCTATAATTGATTTCCAGAGCGTATTCATGGCAAAAATTAGCCAGAGAGCAAAGCGCTCTACGGAGGCCGACAGGAGTCCGAGATAAAATTACTGCATCATCTGCATAAAGCAAAATATTAACCTGTCTATTGGCCAATTTAGGTGGATGGAAAGATGGATTAGTAATAATATCCACAATGGGGTTAATATAATAATTGAAAAGAGCTGGGGCAAGTATACAGCCTTGCCTCACTCCTCGAAAGGTAGGAATTTCTTTAGTGAGGATTCCAGCTGAGCTACATCGAACCTTCAGACATGAGTTCTTGTGGAGTTTATATATTAAAAGTAGCAGACGTCGATCAATAGAGGAGTTAAACAGTCTTTCCCATAATTTATCTCTGGATATGGAGTCGAATGCTGATTTAAAATCCACAAAGGCAGCAAAAAGAGTGGAACGGGGTAGATTAGAATATTT
The DNA here is from genome assembly GCF_027244095.1 of Hemicordylus capensis. Taxonomy (NCBI): domain Eukaryota; kingdom Metazoa; phylum Chordata; class Lepidosauria; order Squamata; family Cordylidae; genus Hemicordylus; species Hemicordylus capensis. The sequence continues at coordinate 90,565,456 of NC_069659.1, read as the reverse complement.
CTCCGCTAGATGTTGTAAGACTAAAGCATGCTCAATAGTAGAATGATTGGCCCTAAAGCCTGCCTGCTCATCAGCCAGCACCTGCTCTTTGTCCATCCAGTCCTGGAATTTGTTAAGTAGGTGAAAAGACAACCTCATGTTGGATGCATTCTAGTCATTTAGCCTTGAAGTGACCAAAGTGTGGGTATCTGTGGCAAAGTATAATTTTTTCCAGAAATGATTGCAGTTGGTACACCAGCCATGGTTGGTTTAAAGGGACTCCTTGATAAAGCTGGCACCTGAGTCTCCATAAAGAGGCCCAGCTCAAGGACCATCCCCAAGCTGCACACCTGTTCTTTTCGGGGAGTGCAACCCCATCCAGGACAGCCAAATTCCCAAGGAACAGCACATTCCATTTTGTGTATATAATGAGAAATAGAAAGGGACAATACTTGATATGGGTTTTTTCAGGTGTGTGTGTATGTCACTGTGACAGTTGATCAATTTATGGATATTCACATTCCTAATGAAAGAAAGAATGTAACGTGTATCATGTTGGAAACTGATTACTGTTTTTAATTGAGGCTGTTCTCACATGCAGCCTAACCCAGGCCAGGGATGTCCAGCCCAGGTTAGGCTGCGTGTGAGAACTCCTGGGATCACGCCCAATCCCGGTGGGCCAGCACTGCCATTTATCCTGCCTGTTAGCTGAGGTTAAAGGAGCAAGCACTCTCTTACCCTGGGCTAAAATGTTCATGTATTCTCCGGGACTATATTTAGCCTCAGTGGACACAGAGACAGGCACCTAGGTACCCATCTCCTGGGGGATTCCCCCAATGCAACGTGTTTGTCGTGCATTACATTGTGGGATTCGCAATGAGTCCCGGCCTCGGATCAATCCGCCGTGCTCTGTGCTGCATGGAGCAGGGCTTATTGTGTGGGAGTGCACAGCACACTCCCACCAATTAACAGAGTATTGTCTGGGAGGGAAGGTAAGCTCCTACTGCCTTTCCCGCTGCCTGCCCTGAAGCCCTCTCGGGCAATCGTGAGAAAGGGCTTATTTTGACTTGTGCATCATAATGAAAACCAGTAAAAAGAACTTTAAAAAAAAAGACAGCAATGGTGTACATAGATTTCAAACACTGTGAGTTGAGTGCGGGAGACTGTATGGAGATGTGTTTTTGGTTCTCATGCTTTCTTTTGCCTTTTTAATAGATGGAGGCCTCCCATTTCTCCTTTGGTAGCACTGTGTACATTTTTAATGGCAGAAAAGTATACACAAAAGTCTCTGTGGAAACCTTACCTGGATCTTCTGCCTGAAACATATACTTGTCCTGTTTGTTTGGAGCAAGATATAGTGAATCTTTTTCCTGAACCCTTAAGAAGAAAGGCCCATGAACAAAGAAAACTGGTCCACGAGCTGTATATTTCGTCCAAGCGGTTTTTCTTTTCCTTGCAGCCTTTGTTTCCTAAAAAAGTGGAGTCTGTTTTTAACTATGAGGCCTTCCAATGGGCTTGGTGCACCATTAATACAAGAACAGTATATATGAAACCAGCACAGAAGGAATGTTTTTCTAGAGAGCCAGATACATATGCCTTAGCGCCATACTTGGATCTGCTCAATCACAATCCAGCTGTCCAGGTAAGACAAAGTCAGGCTTCAGGAAAACAGGGGTGTGAAATTGGAATACAGTACTTAACTGTAAGAAGGCGTATTGTGCACATATAGATAAAAAATGCAGGCATCCATGTTGAACCATTAGAGAATAAAATCAAAATCCAAACAGCAGCAGTGGCATAACCTTATTAGGACTCACTAAATGTCAAAAATTAGTGAGTTAGCTTACTTTCTTCAGGATGAATGTTAAACAAAAAGACAGGCATGGTGGAAAAAGAGAAAATTATGTTGCTGGTAAAGATAACGGTGGAAGCCTTGTCTTGAATATATGGCAGTTTTAAGATCACAGAAGCATCTGCCAACATTCTTACACTGATCACCTCTTAAGATGACCACTGTAACTGTGAGTAGCTCAGGAGGGGGCGTGATTGATGATCCAGTGGGACTTCTGCACCCGTTTTTGTCTGCTGTACTTGTGTACAATTTTTTTTTAAAAAGTCTGTTATTGTCCCTTTTGCTAGGCTGGGTCTGCTCTGGCTTGCATTTGAATGACGGACTACATGTGAGCACCGTAAGAGATTCCTTTAGGGGGTGGGGCCGCTCTGGGAAGAGTGTTTGCATACTTGCATGCAGAAGGTTCCAAGTTTCCTCCCTGGCATCTCCAAGATAGGACTGAGAGAGACTCCTGCCTGCAACCTTGGAAAAGCCTCTGCCAATCTGGGTAGATTATACTGAGCTAGCTCGACCAATGATTTGACTCAGTATATGGCAGCTTCCTAAGTTCCTATGATTCGTGTCATTCTGACTTTTTATAAGGGCCAGTTCAGATGATACTTTGACCAGCTCTCATATGATAAAGACATGTAAGGACACACAGATTCTTTCCTGGTACCCTAGGATGCTATTCCTAATGGGGTCCCCCCCCGCCGCATATTAAAGAGCCAGCGTTGTGTAGTGGTTAGAGTGCTGGACTAGGACTGGGGAGACCCGAGTTCAAATCCCCATTCAGCCATGAAACTAGCTGGGTGACTGGGCCAGTCACTTCTCTCTCAGCCTAACCTACTTCACAGGGTTGTGAAAGGAAAACTCAAGTACACTGCTCTGGGCTCCTTGGAGGAAGAGTGGGATATAAATGTAATAATAATAATAATAATAATAATAATAATAAATGTTTAGAAACAACTGGTGTCAGCAAAAACATTCAGATATTTATTTTAAAAAGCAATGAGCATGTGGAGTACACAGTTAACAATCACTGGCGAGACACTTGGACAGGTTAGCATTAGAAGAGGCATTTTCCAAGGGGACTCACTATCCCCTCTGTTGTTTGTAATTGCCATGATCCCACTTTCACAAATACTAAACAAAACAGGCCTTGGATACCAAACATCTAAAACATCAAGTAAAATCAACCATCTGCTGTACATGGATGATCTGAAGTTGTATGGAAAGTCCCAGTCAGAAATTGAATCACAGTTGAACACTGTTCGTATATTCAGTAGTGATATAGCAATGGAGTTTGGACTAGACAAGTGTGCTGCATTAATAATGAAGAGAGGAAAAATAAGAAAAACAGAAGGAACAGAACTACCCAATGGAAGCAACATCAAGAACCTGGAAGAGAAAGAACCTTACAAATACTTGGGCATTCTCCAGGCTGATAACACTGCACACACTGAAGTTAAAAGAAAAATTGGAAGTGAATACATCAGGAGAGTTAGAAAAATCCTAAAGTCCAAACTCAATGGCGGGAATACCATATAAGCCATAAACACCTGGGCTATACCTGTTATCAGATACACTGCAGGAATAATAGACTGGACCCAGGCAGAGCTAGAGACGCTAGATCGTAAGGCCAGGAAAATCATGACCATCAATCATGCTCTGCACCCCCGCAGTGATGTAGATAGGCTATACCTCCCTCGCAGCTCAGGTGGAAGAGGAATGCTGCAAGTCCATCAAACAGTAGAGGAGGAGAAAAGAGGCCTTGAAGAATATATCAAGGACAGTGAAGAAGATGCATTTAAAATGGTCAGTAACGAGAAACTATTCAACACCAATGAAACCAAGCAGGCCTACAAGAAAGAACAAGTCAAGAACCAAGCAGAAAAATGGAAAAAGAAGCCCCTGCATGGTCAATATTTGCACAATATAACTGGAAAAGCATACATCACCAAGACCTGGCAATGGCTTAAGAATGGCAACTTGAAGAAAGAAACAGAGGGTTTAAAACTGGCTGCACAAGAACATGCACTAAGAACAAATGCAATAAGAGCAAAAGTCAACAACAAACAGCAAGTGCCGCCTTGGAAAAGAAGCAGATGAAACAGTGGACCAATAAAATTCAGCCATCCCAGGTCCTTGGGAAGGACTCGATGTCAGGATAAAACAAACCAGTCAATAACACCTGTCTGACTGTGTACATTAATATTAATAATATAATATATACCAGTCTTCTACACATGCTACAAATACAATTTTAAAATGGTGTTGGTAGCATGTGTAGAGGAATGGTTAGAATGGACCACATCTCATATGCAGTTCAGGAATGGTGCCCCAGCCTACCAGGAGGGTGAAAGGCCATCCGTACTCATATATCCTTATCAATCAAGGAGGGATGGTCAGACAAATATCATCTGAACTGGGCTAATGCATTTTGTTATTTTACTTTGTGATATACAATAAACAGGTGGATCCTGACATTTAACATTCTATCTTTTACATTTGAATTTGCTAATTTCCTAAGGTTCCTAAAATGACTTTAATTATGAAATCATGCTATTGGTATCAACTTAAAATGAAAAACTGTGAGCAGTCCAGAACTCTGGATAAAATCAAAATGGTCTGAGGGCTATAGGAACACAGGAAGCTGCCTTCTACTGAATCAGACCTTTGGTCCATCTTGCTCATTATTGTCTACACAGACTGGGAGTGGCTTCTCCAAGGTTGCAGGCAGGAGTCTCTCTGACACTCAGGGACAATCCATGCTTGCTACCACGAGACCAGCTCTCCTTCCCTAATATATTTACCAGGAAACATCTCATATACTTGTTTGGACAGTGGCACAAACCTTATGTGAAATAAAGAAAATTCTTCCAGTTCTGTGTAAATTGCTAAGCACAATCCACCAGGCACATGGAGTGTGGGCTTGCTTGGGGAGTGGGCTGGGCTCAAAGATAATTTTAGACAATGAGTTTTCTTCTCATGAACTTTCTTAAGCTAAAATTGTCTTTTTCTCTATCGCTTACAAGGTAAAAGCTGGCTTTAACGAAAATACAAGGTGTTATGAAATAAGAACTTTTTCTCCCTGTCAGAAATATGGTGAAGTATTTATTTGTTACGGGCCTCATGATAACCAGCGTCTTCTTCTAGAATATGGGTTTGTCACCATCGGTAATCCACAGAGCAGTGTGCACGTTGAGAAAGGTAAGGCGGTGTTCTGATCTTGATGATGAATGCAAAAGAACCGGTGGCAACGGCCAGGACTGGCCTGCCATTCACTGGGTGTGGCTTTGCATTTTGACACTTTATAAAGGTGTCAATTGCCACTACAGCTAGCCCTGCACTGTAGTATCCTGGCCTTCGTTGGCTTGCATAATGTGATCACGTGCCACTGTGTCTTGGGCCCAGACGTTTTAGGGCAACACAGTGAGGTTCTTGACTATAGCCGTTGGCAGTGTTGCTTCCCCTTCTGGTCCTGCTTTCTTATTCTTGCTCAACTTCACAAGTGATTTATAAGACTAGCTACAATCAGACATGCCAGATCATAGGTTATAAAGACCAAACATGGTATATCTGAACCTTTGCCAGCTTACAAGCTATGGTTTTCAAAGGGCTGCCAAAACAGGAGATCAAACTGCAGTTTGAAGCTAGCTTGCAAACCACAATTTCTGTTAACTACAATTAGGGTTATTCCTCAGTCTCAAGAGAATGCTGCACCATGGAGATGGGAACTGGGAATCAATGTACGAAGCTGAGTCATAACAAAAATGGAACCAGCTTCATTAAAATAAAAGGAAAGCAGCTCTGAACATGGTTTGCTTATTGTACCTTTTTGAAGGACAAACCATGATATGCGTTCTTAGCTTCAGCTAATACAAACAGTGATTTGGTGTGATGTCTGAATTGAGCTTCTGTGAGAGAAACAAGGATGCTGTCAATATCCTCTGCGGGTGGTGGATGTTCATGTTAGAGGGTGGCTGGGCATCCTCGTGGTTCATGGGAGCCACAGCACCACCACTCATTCTGGCATTGCTGAGTAATTTCTGCTGGGGTGAAGATGGTCTGTAGTGTGGTCCAGGTGTCATGGGTTGGTGTGACTCCCCTGGTGCTGATTTAACTGTCGGTTGTTGAAATAAAGAATTCTGATGCTTGAGTGGAACGTAGGGTAAGTGCCTGTGTGTACCGTGGGGTAGAACCCACAGAAAATATTCAATTCATCAAAGATGTACAGGTATTTCATGTACTTACAAGTCCTCTGCCACCAAGCGGTACTGTCCATACCTGATATCATACACCACCACCCCCTGGTTACAGCACAATCCAGGCTACAACTGTGTATCAATCAGAAAGCGGGAAATAACCACAATGCAATGCAGATAAGAAAGTGAGCCAAGCCACAGGCTACCAATCAAATCACATGCTTGTACTCTATAGTTACAGAACTTAGCAGAAAGGAAACACCCAAACACTTTCTCTCCTTCTTATCTCTCATGTTATGCATATATGTGTAAGGCAACAAGACCCAGACCCAAATAGTCTTTCTTCTCTCACTCACATACATGGTGGAGGGCCTGATCAGGTGCTCCTGCTAGCTGCTCTTGCTCGACTGAGTTGGGCTGGACTGTTGTACAGCTGTCACTCATATTTCTGATTGCAAGTGGGCTCTCTGCTGTGATTGACATGCAACAAAGCAGGCAGGCAAGGGCTGGGTTGGGGTAGCAGCCGTGGATTTACCGCAGGCAGAAGACCTGGCCTCATAGGCTGGCACTACTGCCACTAATCCCACACTCTCATGTGGTGCAGGTATGCTGTCACTGCCAGGCAGTGTGATTCTGTGAGCCAGGCACTCATCTAGACTCCTCCTTGCTGCTCAGTCCTACCGTCTGCCCATTTCAAAATTTGCATGTGTGGGCTTGGAGCCGCATGCATGTTTTGCCTCCCGCTGCCCAGTATGCATGAGTGTGCAAAACAAACAAAATCGTGCCCTCTTCAGATGTCCAAGTAAATGGTGCCAGGAAGCCACCTTTCCCTTTCCCGGCCCAGCAACTGAGGGCCCAGATACCCCAAAACTGACTGGACAGGAGCCACTTAGTTGGGAAATCTGTGCTGAAGCTTTGCGTCCCAGCCACAGGTAAGAATGAATGTCTTCATGTTTTTGTTTCCTGAATATTTAGCAAAAGCTTTGAGAGCTAATGTACTAGAAACACTTTATAAAGACCATTTTTAACCTGTATTATATGACTGCCATTCACTTTCAAAATCTCTTTTAAAAATAGATAATCTGCTTAAATATCTCTTGCCGGAAGACAAGCAGAAGCACATGAAACATACCATTTTACAAGAGCACAATTTTTTAGAGTAAGTGCAAATTCACTTAAAAGAGACTTTGGGTTAAAAGAAAATTGCCTCCCTTCTGAGGTTTAGTGGCATAATGTTCAAAACAGTATTTGTGGTGAACAGCAAAACAAATAATCTCATACAGTATTTGTGGCTTTTGCATGGTGATTGATTGGAATCAGTGGACTGATCATAGAGGGGTTCTGCTAATGAACTTAGCAGTTCATTACTGAACTGAGAGCCATATCTGCAGTATAACCCAAGTCATTATATCTGTGGTATAACCCAAGTCAAAGAACCATGCAAATTTACATGATTAGCTGAATGTATTTGTGTACTGTATAATTTGTGTACTGTATTCATAAGCCTGCTAGGTGACAAATCAATTTGGGGCAATTGATGATCTTGCATTTTTTGAAAAAAATATTTTCTTATTCTAAACTTACTAGCACAAAACTTGGAGGGTTCAGATCACCCCTCAAATTCAAGGACAGAATTTGTTCTCTGATTTCCTATTTTTCATCACCCAGCATTGTTGCTATGCAATTTTCAACTATTTAGTTTCTTAAAGCAAAATCTCTGAATTTTAGTTCAATTTTTAAAATGTGTACAAAAGGCCTTTGAGAACCCAGTGTCTCTTACTCAGAGGTAAGTAGTAGAATAATTGAAGTAGTAGTAGTAGAGGTGCCATTTTATGTTCCAGAAAACACACACACACACACACACACACACACCATTGTTTGTGGAGGTTTCATAGGAAGGACCTTGGATATATGCAAGATTAAATGGCAAAAGACCCCATTGTGTATTAAAAGTACTTGTGGTTTGATACGTTCAAATAATCAAAGGCATAGATGCTCCCAAAGAAGTGGGGAGAGGGCAAGGGGAAATTGCCTTCCTACCTTTCCTGAATGGTCATCCTTGTCCTCCCTGCCTTAGTGGCTGGATGTGGTAAGAGAACAGCAGAAGTTTAATAATTTAATATTTAATAATTTTAAATAAAAGTAATAAAAACATTAAAATGTCCTATTGGACAAGAATGAGGATCAGTCTCATCCCATTTCTGTTTCTAACAATAGCTAACCAGATGTCTCCAGAAAGCCTGCAAGCAGGTCTTTCCTTTGTATGTTGCCAGCATATGGCATTCAGAGGTATAGTGTGCCTCTGGACATTTTATTTGGCCATCATGGCTAATAGTCATTGGTAGATCTATCCCCCATTGATTTTTAGAAGAGTTGCTTTATCTTAAACACTGCTGCTTTGTATTGGATATATGGATTAGTAAAGATTCTATTTTCTTGTTCATATGCTGCAGAGGATTTGGACTCTTTATGATTTGCTGTTTTTCATCTTTAGTAATCTAACATTTGGCTGGGATGGGCCATCCTGGAGGCTTCTTACAGCTTTGAAACTTGTGTGTCTTGAAGCAGACCAATTGTAAGTTTCAGTTTGCTGAATATGCAGATGTATGCAAAAATACAGTTTTGAATGCCATTGTTCAGCTTTGCTTGTAGTTTTGTTTCTGGCTGTGAGAGATACAAAAATGTGTTCAAATATTTTGATTGTAGTACATCCTGGAAGAAAGTGCTGCTTGGTGATAAAGTTTCAGAGAGAAATGAAAAGAAGAGTTTGGACCTTGCAAAAGAAATATGTATGTCATTGATAGAAGAGACTCAACAAACCCTTCAGAAGGTATTGATTTGATTTCTCCTGCCCTCCACCTTCCCTAGCATAGTGCGGAAGGTGGATCACAGTATACTGAAAACTACACACACATTCAGAACTTATTAATCTTGCATTTAAGACATTAAAATGAAAGAGCATTGAAATCCCCACACTGACATCTATAGTGCCTGCTTTGTTCCAGCCATTAAAATCCATTCTCAAAAGGAAGATCACACAGACTTTAAAAAAAAGAAGATACTTTGGTTTGTCTTCCAAAAGTTAGGAGCTTCACATTTGTGGAGCAGCCGTGAATGCTGGCTCTCTGTACTGCCTCATCATAAAGATTTGGTACATAGATGGGATGCTTGAATGAGATTGGAAACTGGAATATGAGAGCAAGCAGCAGCCCTCTCTTTTTGATCATTTGGCTAGGAGTATAAAGTAGACCAGATTCTTTTGTCAGGTAACATTTGGCCTAAAAAATATGTAAAAGATTACTACCTGTTTACAATGACTGGAAGGCAGTCTCGTTTAATTTGTACAATTTATTCAGGTTGCAGAATTCCTCAGTGCAGAATTCTTGTTCCAAGTTTTGACTCTCTTAACCATTTTTAGCAAAGTATGCTCATGGCTCTGGTTTCAGTTTGCACCAGTTTTCAATAGGTGCCTGCTTTTATGGATACACATATTTTAATTAGTTTTTAATAAATCATTAATCTTTTTACTATTTCAGGTTTCTGTCCTTAAAACGAAATACGTGCATCTTGTAAGCCAGCTAACTTTAGTAGAGACATTGCATATGGAAAATATAAAAATCTTGCGCCTGTCATCTGAGATTCTTCAGTCCACTTCACAGCACAACGTTTTGATCTCCTAGAAACAGAATTAGATCTTGGGATAAATGTGGCATGCAGTGGATCTTGCTGAGCAGAAGCACCAATCTTGTGAAGTCCTGGAGAGCTGGATGGATTAAAGAGACTCTCTGGTCTAGGGACCGGGGGTCCCGGGGGTGAGGTGGTGGCGGCAGGCAGGCAGGGAGACCTCATATCCAAACATCCCCAAGTAACAAAGTCCCTCTTAATACAGGACTACAGCATGTAATTATTCATATTAATGTTTGTTTTTAACAGAGAGTAGGAAGATCAAAGGGCACAGTGACTCTGACAAACTGACTGAGTAGTTCAAGGAAAACAAACTGGAGAAAGGTAATCACAGGGGATCTTATGATCCATTTTGTGATCTTGGTGGTGTGCTGTTTAAGGGCACAAAACGTTTATATAAGTCTCTCCAGAATGGTGTCTTTCCACATTTTCCTAATGAACTGTGTCCAAAGCTAGTTTCTGGGGCTGTGCTGGGTTTTGTAAAGGAACAAAAAAAACTCCTTCATCACCTCTGTTAATAATGGTGACCTGAATTTTTCTGTAATAAATATATGTGTCATGATGGGATCAAGATCCCAGAGGATGATTTGTTTGTTTTTTAGAAATTGGATTGTCTGTCTTCCAGCCTAATGTTTGTTAGAAGTGAGAACTTGAAAGCTTTGCTCTTATCACTGTAGTAACCTCTTCTGGCCACTAGAGGCATGAGGAGTTATGTTAATAGGTCTCTCTTGGTGAGTTAAAGGTAAAGTGTGCCATCAAGTCGATCTCGACTCCTGGCGCTCACAAAGCCCTGTGGTTTTCTTTTGGTAGAATACAGGAGGGTTTACCATTGCCTCCTCACATGCAGCATGAGATAATGCCTTTCAGCATCTTCCTATAGCGCTGCTGCCCGATATAGTACCAGTGGGGATTCGAACTGGCAACCTTCTGCTTGTTAGTCAAGCATTTCCCTGCTGAGTCAGTTAATCTCTTGGTTGAACCTTTTTACCACCAGAGCATACTCTGCTGTGTGAGGGTTTTAATGTTTCTCCTCACACTCCTCAACAGTTTTCAACTGCAGCAGCTGAAGACTTGCCCAGTGTGTTACTCACTGCTGAAGGCAGAGTACATGTCCGTTTGTCATCTCGGCTGGGAGCTAAGGGGCTTCCAAAAAACGAAATCAAAGGTTTTCTGTGCATACCTGGATAGTATGCAGAAGCCTGCTCTGACTTTCTGCTTTATGAAAGCAGAAACCTTCTTTGACCACCTGAGTGGTGGCTTATATCCTGTGTAGTCATATTTGGGCAAGCCATCTAATGGTGCAACGGGAAAATGACTTGATTAGCAAGCCAGAGGTTGCCAGTTTGAATCCCTGCTGGTATGTTTCCCAGATTATGGAAACACCTATATTGGGCAGCAGCAATATAGGAAGGTGCTGAAAGGCATCATCTCATACTGTGAGGGAGATGGCAATGGTAAACTCCTCCTGTATTCTACCAAAGACAAGCACAGGGCTCTGTGGTCGCCAGGAGTCGACACTCACTCAACGGCACACTTTACCTTTAGTGTTTGGACAGAGGCAGTGGTGAAGTGGACAAGAGCCAAAGCCTGAAGCTGAATTCAGGCAAGCTACTGTATTGATGGGCAATCCTGGTGCTTGCAGAGCAGTGAGGGAACAAATGGGGAGAAGAGCTGGTCTTGTGGTAGTAAGCATGAATTGTCCCCTTTGCTAAGCAGGATCTGCTCTGGTTTACATTTCAATGGCAGACTACATGTGAGCACAGTAAGATATTTCCCTTAGGGGATGGGGCCGCTCTGGGAAGAGCACCTTTATGCTTGCATGCAGAAGGTTCCAAGTTGCCTCCCTGGCATCTCCAAGATAGGGCTGAGAGACTCCTGACTGCAACCTTGGAGAAGCTGCTGCCAGTCTATGTAGACAATACTGAGCTAGATGGACCAACGGTTCGACTCGTTATAAGGCAACTTCCTATGTTCCTTTCTCTCTCTGCTGGCCAACATTCAGCACAGGGCAGCTAACACAGTTCAGACCTGCCCATGTTAGCCTGTGCTGATTTTCAGCCACGTTTTTGTTTTGTTAGAAATCTGGGCAAATCATCTCTCCTTTGGACAGGATAGTGGATTGTAAACTTTTGGCTATCAATAGATGCATATATTGGCAGTTGCTATGGGTTTTTCTTCATGGTATGTTTTTAATCTGATGTCTTATCATGACAATTTTATTGTTACACTGCCAACTTGGCATATTTTTTATATATTTATTGGATTTGCGTGCTGTATTTTGGAAGGTGGGGGAAAGAATGTTTCCAGGTTCTGGAGAACACAAGCTTAGATTCATGGGCCATATTGGCTGAGAAAGGGCTAGGAGCCGTCCTGAGTGAGAAGTTCCAGCATGTGGCCAGTTGGAGCCTCACTTTGACCCCCTTTTTGAAAGCATTTTGTAGAAACTATACCTATAATAAGGTTTTCTTTGTTAATACGTGGTCTAGAAACATTAAAAACAAAACCTTGAAAGCTGAGCCCCACAACTATACTTAAGTCGTCAGTTACATTCCATGACCTCTGGCAAAATTGTGACCACGTCCAGCCCTTGACTCCTTACGCCTCTGTTGCACCTAGGGAGAATTCCCCAAGACTGCAGTCTTATACACACTTACCTGGGAGTTAGTCCCATTCAATTAAATGGGACTTATGTCTGAGTAGACGTGCATAAGATTGCACCATTAGGTTCTTTACTGATTCACACTCCTTGTGCACTTTTATTATTTTATTATTTTATTATTTTAATTATTTAATATATTTATATACTGCCCAAAAACATCTCTGGGCAGTTTGCAGTAAAACAGGACACATTAAAAAATTTTAAATTTAAAACAATGTTAAAATCTATGAGTCTGATTAAAAGCCTGGGTAAGAAATTGTGTCTTAATCGCCTTTTAAAAAGTTATCAGAGATGGGGAGGTTCTTATTTCAACAAGGAGCACATTCCAAAGCCACGGGGCAACAATGGATAAGGCTTTTGCAGAAATAATGTGAACTGGTAGCATATTCTGATTCTTTTACCACTTAATACAGGACCAAAAGCACATCAACAATGCTGTACTAGTGATTTGGGTAAAGTAAAGTGTGCTGTCGAGTTGGTGTCGACTTTTGGCAACCACAGAGTTCTGTGATTGTCTTAGATAGAATACAGGAGGGGTTTACCATTGCCTCCTCTCTCACAGTGTGAGATGATGCGTTTCAGCATCTTCCGATATTGCTGCTGCCCGATATAGGTGTTTCCCATAGTCTGGGAAACATACCAGTGGCGATCCGAACCGGCAACTTCTGGCTTGCTAATCAAGTCATTTCCCCGCTGCACCATTAGGTGGCTCAGTGATTTGGGTAGCAGTACAGGATGTCATTAAATATATGTTGCATTTTCTCCAGATTTGCAGTTTGCATGTTGATCAGCAGAGGAGTTAACTCCAGGCTGTGTTGAAGGCTAACATAACAGAAAATAACCTGATTTTCTTCTACCTGCCATTATGGTTTAATGAATAAGCTGTCTAACAGTGCAATCCCGTGCATATTTACTCAGAAGGAAGTTCCATTTAGTTCAAGGAGGCTGACTTCCAAGTAAGTGTGCATGAACTAGTAGCCTAAATCCCCCAATGAAATCCTCTTTCAGTCTTTTTTGCATTTGCCCACTCACAGCTGGAAGGGATCAAGGAGCAGTTTTCAGCATATGACAAGGCTAATTTGTTTTTCTGGGCATTCAGCATTTGCCACCAGCTATGTTTTTTAAAGGATGAGGAAACTGATCTGTTCTAGAGTGTTGTCCAATTTAAATCATTTAAAACAGAAGAATGGGAAAGAGAAATGAGATGAAATAAAATAGGAAGAATAATGTATGCTTTCTGCATTCTTCTTATGGAGGCCACTGCTGTTTATTCCACCACCCCCTTCCCCCAGTTATTACTAGTAAGGTAGTCATGGAAAAAAAAGGGAATGTAGTGCTCTCAGAAGCTCCCTTGATATCATTTTACAGCTATCATTAGGATGGTTTTTAGTTTCCCAGCTTCAGCTATAAAATGTGGGAATCATTCATCATGGGTTAGTGCTTTTAGACCTGTCTATTCAAGAAAAGATAAGATAGTATCAACTTTCAAACTCTGTTAATTAAAGCTTTTAAGTACATTATGAATGAAATGTCAAAAGATGACACTCACGAAAGGGAAAGATCTGTAAGTGATGTCTTCAAGGATTTTCTATTCCTTAGAAGTGAAATACTCCTTAGAAATATGAAGCCATGTGGACGAAAGGGACTCCTTTATAGCATGAATTATATGCGGTAATTTCCATCACTTGGTGCATCTACGAGCATAGATGGAGATGATAAACAGGATAATGGAAGAAAATGTTAGCATTGCAGCAAAGTAAAACATGCCTCGTTTGTTTAATTGCAAACTAAATGCAGGCTGGGCTTGTTACAAGGTCTGTAAACATAGGCTTCACATACACCTGGAGCGATTTTTGCTTTTGTAGCATCAGCTCACAGAAATTCCTAGCATTATATGGTTGAAATGTACAGCCAAGACAAGCTTAGATAGTCTGATAAACATAAAAAGCAAGTTAAGTGTAGATTGTGGGCTGGATTTTACTGTGATGTCCCAAATAAAATCCGTGTGTGGCTTAGAGTGATGGTCAAATGAAAATTCTAGAGACTGTTGGGGGAGAGGTGGAGATGATTGCAGTGTCAGCTCAAGCAATCGTGTGTGTGTGTGTGTCTTGTTCATCTGTCCAGTCTATCATTAAGGTTGGACTTGGTGGTTAAAGAACAAGATATAATCAGGGCAGGGTTGGCTCCAGGGCACGGGCCTGGGTGGGCCCTGGAAGAGTCACTCCATTCTCACTGTACAAAGGCTACTGGCAAAGAGGTGGTCAAAGAGGTGATCAACCTCTTTTTGGGTCCTTCTGAGGTCCCTAGGCAGCTGTCCAGCAATGCTGACCCCCTGATGCCAGCCCTGGGTCAGGCTAAAATACTCCAGGCAAAAGTTAATCTTAGTCGTCAACCAACAATCCGTCATCCAGTCAAGTCACAGAACCTGAGAATGATCCAGTGGGGTCATGTAAGTTGGTAACTGGTCAGAAGGTAGGATGACTCTTGCCTTTCAGAGAGATGAGAAGCCTGCCTTTGCCACCTGCACAGGACTCTGGGATTTCACCTTGGGGTATTGGATTATGGCCTCTGGATATCTACAAGATTATGGCCTCTTGACATTTGCAAATTGGATATCTTCCTTTAGAATGGAGCAGGCTATACATCTAAACAAATACTGTTAAATTGTGATATTTTATCTCCTCTGTTTAGGCACATAACGAGCTGGCAAGGCCCAACTGATTGAGAATTAGCCATAGTGTCACTGGCCTTGGGCAAATTGTTTTTATGGGCTGACAGGCAGACTAACTCTGTACCAATGCAGAAGGGTTTCTTTTTTCTTTCTGTTAATCTTTGTTAACTTGCATAAACAATACAAATATTACTGTTTGGGGTGGTGTGGCCTACTACTTGTTCTCTGGATCCTTGCCCGACTTGGCTGCTTCTATCTATCAGGGAAATTGTTGGAGATGGCCTAGTTAATATCATTAACTCATCACTGAGGAAAGGTAGGATGCCTCCTTGTTTGAAGGAGGCAATTATTAGACCACTTCTTAAGAAGCCTTTCCTAGATCCCTCAGTGATAGATAGTTCTAGGCCGTCTCCAATCTCCCATGGTTGGGCAAAGTGATTGAGAGAGTGGTGGCTAACCAGCTCTAGGCAGTTTTGGAGGAAACCGATTATCTAGACCCATTTCAAACTGGCTTTAGAGCTGGCTATGGGATTGTGTCTGCCTTGGTCAGCCTGATGGGCGATCTTTACCAGGGAATCGGCAGAAGGAGTGTTACTCTGTTGGTTCTTTTGGATCTCTCGGCGGCGTTCGATACCATCTACCATGGTATCCTTCTGGATCGCCTGGGAGAGTTGGAGATAGGAGGCACTGCTTTTCAGTGGTTCTGTTCCTGTCTCTCAGGCAGATTCCAGATGGTGAAGCTTGGTGATGGTTGCTCTTCAAAACGGAAGCTATTATATGGAGTCTCTCAGGACTCCATTCTGTCAACAATGCTTTTTAACATCTACATGAAACTGCTGGGTGAGGTCATCGTGAGATTTGGTGCAGGGTGTTGTCATATGCTGATGACACGCAAATCTATTCCTCCTCCTCCTCCTCCGAAAATGACATTTACTCCCTAAATGCTAGCTCGAGGGCAGTAATGGGCTGGATGAGGGGAAACAAATCGAAGCTGAATCCAGGCAAGATGGAGGTGCTCATTGTGCGGGATTGGAATTTGAGGGATGAGTTAGATCTTTCTGTGCTGGATGGGGTTACACTCCCCTAGAAGGAACACGTATGCAGCTTGGGAATGCTCTTGGATCCAGGCCTCATCCTGGTATCTCAGGTGGAGGCTATGGCCAGGAGTACTTTCCATCAACTTTGGCTAATTTGACAGCTGCTTCCATTCCTTGAAGAGAACAATTTCAAAGCTGATGCATCATCTGGTAACCTCCAGACTTGACTATTGCAATGCACTCTATGGGGGCTGCCTTCGTACATAGTTTGGAAACTTCAGTTAATTCAAAATGTGGCAGCTAGATTGGTCTCTGGGGTAACCTGGAGAGACTATATTATGCCTGTTTTAAAACAGTTGCACTCGCTGCCGATATGTTTCTGGCAGAATACAAAATGTTGGTTATTACTTTTAAAGAACTGAACAGCTTAGGTCCAGGCTACCTTAGAGAGCATCTTCTGCTGTAGGATCCCCATCGCACGTTGACGTCATCTGGAGAGGTTCGTCTCCAGTTACCACCAGTACATCTGGTGGCGACTCAGAACTGGGCCCTCTCTGTAGCTGCTCTTGGCCTATGGAATGCACTCTCGGCAGATATCCACAGTTTAGGCTTGCTGTTGGCCATTAAGAGAGCCCTAAAAATGTGCTTGTTTGGCCTGGCCTTCCTCCTAAACTGTTTTTAGTATTTTAATTGGTTTTAAATGGTTTTGAATTGTTTTAAAATTGTTTTTATACTGTTTTAAGCAGTGTGTTTTAAATGGTGTTTGTTTTTATGATTTTTTAAACTTCTTGTTCACTGTCCAGAACCTTGGGATGGGGTGGTCTACAAATGTAATAAATAAATAAATTACAAGAGGCTTTAGTCGCAAAGTTTAAGGGAAGTTCTTTAAGACAATAAGTATGAAAAGTCCATAGGCTAGAGACCATATAACGTTCACTAAACATCCAAGATGTTGTTGTGAGTGAATGGTGATCACAAGTATCATCTGGTACTGTTGATGTATGAAATGAAGTTAAACCATACTACAATAAAAGTTTGTGCAGCATTTTGATGATCTGACTGCATTTGTCAGTTTTTCTAATTTATTTATCTTATTTATTGTTAAATTTATATACCGCCTTTCATTAAAAACAATCCCAAGGCGGTTAAAATAAAGCAGTAAAGCAATATGCCAAGCTTTCTGATACCATAGTTCCAATGACAACTGGTCTGATTTCTCTCTAGTGCTTAGCTATATCTAGGTGTGTTACAACCAATTAAAAAAAATAAGGTCCTTGTGAGAGTGCTCAAATACCGATAGAAGTGCCATTACAAGATGTATTTCTTGCTTTGAATTTTTTAAAAATTTCACAGAAAATATTGTCCAAAAGGTTTTTAAATCAACACAGCTCCATCATGTGGTAAAAGGTGCCTTTTTTTACTGCATCCTCTCCACAATCAGTATTTATGGTTTTGTTCATATGGTACAATCTCAGGGTGTCAAGTGCCACTGTGAGGGAGCTTGAGGGGTAGCAGAGTTTTCCATTGCGCAAGAGGGAAGGAGCAATTTTCAGCCATCTCCCCTTCTCTATGCAGATGCTGGTGTCTCCCCCCCCCCCCCCCGCACTATGTCCAAAAATTGAGGAACCTGCAGGGTGGATGGTATGGGTGACTGTAAAGGGAAGGGGGTTGTAAAAAAATTGCATCTCCCCACATGTGCAATGCAAAACTTTGGTGCACCAGCTATGTTGTTGATGTCGGCTATTATTATTACAAATATTTATACACTGCCTTTCAACAAAAAAAAAGTTCTCAAAGCAGTTTACACAACAAAAGTTATGAGAAAATGGTTCCCTGTCCAAAGAAGGGCTCATGATTTTAAAAAACAGCCACCCCCAAAACAAAACCCAGAGACACCACCAGCAGCCTCTAGAGAAAGGCTATGCTGGGCTGAATAAGGACAGTCACTCTCCCCCGGGTAAATAATCAAGTTGCTCTTTCGCTCTCCATTTGATTTCTGAGAACCGGCCATAATGACTTCTGTCACAAGGGATTTGTGAGGGTGAATGAGATAAGGATTTTGCTTGCTACGTTGGCAACAGAAATCACTGCAAAGAGGCACCAGCAACAGCCACTGGAAGAACGCTGTGCTGGGTTCAGTAGGGACAGTTGATGCCCCCTTGCTAAGTACAAGTACACCACTTTAAAAGGTGTCTCTTGTAGAGTTGGATTCATCATAAGCACAACTACAAATGTGAATTAAAAGTGTTGTTATAAGACACCTTGAACATTTTCTTGCTGATCTGCTCAGTACAGTTATAAAAGGTAATTTACCAAGATATTTGACTATTAATTACACAGAAGTCCCTGCGATTCCCTTAGTCGTACACTAGAGGGTGTATGTGTACTACAGAGAAAGGAAGCTGCTTTATATTTCCAAGCTATTACTCCTTTTTTAAAAGCTTGAAAATATTCTCATTTATTTTTAAGCATAGCCAAAAGCTTTTTGTTTTCTGTAATTCAAGAAAATGTTTGATTATCAAGTCAAAAGTTTTATTTCTAATGCCTGCTCAAAGAGACTTTGCTCTTCTTATACATTAAGCTTATACTATGTCCTGTCAGTGCCAAAGCAGATAGTTCTGGGAGCTTCAAGAACACATTAAGTACCTGAAGTTGCTTCCCTTTACCATCTTTGCAAACAGGGTTTAATATTATGCTCCTGGAGGACTTATGTCAGTGCTTTTCATATATTTTACCTTCATGGGGTTGATAGTTCAGCGTGCAAATCGAGGAGCATGTTGAATTTATGCATGTTGAATTTGAAGCAGGGCTCCTCTAGAACATGCAGGGGTGTTGGCTGGTACTGTTGGGTGTGTCTGAATTAAGCACACAACCCACCCACCCCCACCCCTGTGGCTGCCTATTCTAGTCCTGGGCAAGGTGCATCTTAGGGAAGCCTGTCCACCACTATTGATCTTCCCATTGAAGAAACCTTGATGACCCTCCAAGGAAACCCAGAATTCTGAGAATCACGGCTTGAAAATAAGGATAACCATTGTGTACCAATGTCACAATAAATCCTGCAGGTCACTCATATATTGGGAAGCTGCACACTTCTAGGAATAAGAGTAATCTGTTGTATCTTTATTTTTGTGTACATTAATGATCCCTACTATTCCAAAGACAATGGGTGTGATTTATTCCATATTCCAACATTTACAAGCAAATGGCTTGACCCACCGGAGAAGTAGTGGTTGGTACTTTCATCTAACATAAGGATCAGCAACTGGCATTTCCTGTGCCAAACTGGACTTCTTGAAGGCTCTCATCTGGTCTACCATATCCCCCCCTCTCCCTCCTCCCATTGTCATTAAACATTTCAGGAAGAAGGGGAAGAGAGAATGTATGGGAGCTGAAGCTGTGGTGGAGGTGATAAGTAAGAGTGAGGGATGTTGGAGATTCAGCTCCTGAAGTTAATGACTCTTAGTACCAGCAGCCCTATTGACCACTAGGGGCATTGGGGTAGTGATAGTGAGTAGGGGAATCCTCTCTGACCACTCTCTGTCTCTGTCCTGATTCCCCTTTGTTAGACTGATAGGTTTCATGTTCTCCCCTGAGAGACAGACTTTCATCTTCCTTCCCCCTGCTCCTCATGAAGCAGCAGCTAGTTATGTTGGCTCTCTTATCTATCAGATGCATTTCCTAAATATACTACTTTACTTTGAACCTTAACTCCATGCCTCCAGACAATCTTAATTAGCAGTGCTCTTCCACTCATGCATTTCTATTGCAGGTGGGCCAGGTAAATAATCTTTCCCCTCCAAACTCCAACATGGGTTGTCTTTCTAATAGAAGGCAGAATGTCTCAGTACTTAGCCCTCCACTGCCTTTTTCCTCACAGCTTACTCAAATGACCAATCTGGTTGCTGGTCTTGTGGTAGGAAGCCGGGCTTGTCCCCTTAGCTAAGCAGGGTCCACCCTGGTTGCATTTGGATTGTAGACTACATGTGAGCACTGTAAGATATTCCCCTCAGGGGATGGAGCCACTCTGGGAAGAGCAGAAGGTTTCAAGTTCCCTCTCTGGATTCTCTAAGATAGGGCTGAGAGAGATTCCTGCCTGCAACCTTGGAGAAGCCACTGCAAGTCTGTGTAGACAATCCTGAGCTAGATAGACCTATGGTCTGACTCAGTATATAGCAGCTTCCTATGTTCCTATGTTGCCAAGCACAGATCAATCTTTAAAAAAGGGGGGGGGGCCCTCGGCGGAGAGCACAACACCACACACTGTGTGGCAGGAAATGCTCCTGTTTGAAACTGGCAGTTGTGTTAATTTCATGGAGTACATCCTAGGTTTGTTTGAAGTGGAAGTGGCAGCACCACTTGAATCTGCTGAACAGCCTGCACAGTTCATTTCAGGATCACAGGTCTGCAGCATCCCCTCTTCTATGGGGGTAATTTTTACAAGGGGACACAATGGTGGCTGCTCCCACCTCCCCATTGGTGAAAGGGGGAAAGCAGCAGCTTCTCCTTTTCCCACCTGTAGGAGAAAGACCTACTGCAGTTCCCCCAGGGGCACTGTTAGACATGGACCTGGGGCCCCAGGTCCATGTGCCCACTCCCCTAGAGGGCCCCATGGTTTTTCCCAAGGGAAAAGAGGGTCACTTTTATATTTCTGGAATGGCTTGGCCTAAAGTTCTGAAATTTGACACATATGTAGGACAGGTTATCAGGATTCCATACATTGATTTTGAAGCTGATCAGTTGATCTGTTGTTTTTTAATGGCTTGTTTCACAGCAGAAAATTACAATAATTTCTGGAACTGAAGCCCTTCCCTTGGACAATCATTCCACCTGCATGTGAAGGAATTTGCCTTTTGCCTCTATTTTTTTTAAAAAGCAACATGCCCCTTACCACCCTTGTGCTCAACCCTTTACATTTCCAGAATGGCTGAGCTTAGAGTTCTGAAACTGGGCACACGTGTAGTCCAATATGGCAGGACTGTGTATTTTCATTCCAAGGAAATTGGACAATCGTGTGATCTTTAATGAATTTTTCCCTACTGCAGTAAAGCTGTCCAAAAGAGTTATATCTATCCATAGAAATAATGGATATCTCTATCCATATATATATAGATATATTTACAAATGCACTATGCTCAGGTTGGTTTGTGATCCAAAATGTCTGCATGAGAAATGTGAAGCAAGAGGCATGTGGTTTTGATTTTTTTCTTTGTGAATGCATATATGACCAAGTTGGTTCTGTGTTTGAACTGTAGGGGAACACATGTTGAGTCCAGGTTAATTTATGAATAGTCAAGAAGCTATGTGAATCCATTGGGGCTTACATAGTCTCCCCCCACTCCCAGCACTCTGACTCAAGTCTATGGGTTTGTGGTGAATGATCAAGAAGATGTATGGATCCTTTGGAGGTTGTGTAGTCCAGGGATTCTAAACGTTGGGTCCCTAGATGTTATTGGAATTCAACTCCCATAATCCCCAACCAAAGGGCACTGGGGCTGGGGATTATGGGAGATGAAGTCCAATAACATCTGGGGACGCAACATTGAGAATCCCTGGTGTAGTCCTCCTTTTTCCAAATGCACTCTGGCCCAGATCTGTGGGCTTGTGGTGAAATGTATAAATACGGAGAGGATGCTTATATATACAGAGATAATGCTATATCTATATATCTATATATCTATGTATCTACCTATATATAAAAGTATATATACAGAGAGGATGCAGGGCCCCCTGTAATTCATTAGGTCCAGGGTCCAAAATTACCTAGCTGCACCTCTGAGTTCCCACTTGCTGATGGAAAGAGTGGAAGAGAAAAGAAAGGCAACCGCCACTGAGGCATTTAGTGGCAACTCCTTTGCCTGCTCCCTCCATCTCACAATTAGTGAATTGGGTTGTGTGGTGGCAACAGCAGCAGCTCTTCCTCATCTTTGGATGTTCCCATTTGCAGATGGCTGACTCCCAAGGTCCCAGGATCCATGTGGGGGGGGGGGGAGTGCTGGGTAGGAGGAGTCAGCATGGCAATCTTTTATGCCATGGTGCTGTCTTCTCCCACCTGCCTCCCCATCATCAAATGGGAATATCTCTATCTCTGTGGGAGGTTCCTATTTGCAAATGGGGGAGATGGATAGGAGAAGACACTATATGTCAACTGGATCCTGAGGCCCTTGGATTGGTGCTCAACCTGGCCAATCTCCAACACTCAGAGGCGTAACTAGGGAAAACGGTGCCCGGGGCAAGCACTGAAATGGCGCCCCCCCCACCGCGCCCCCCCCCACTGCCCCCCCAACATACTACATTATACTTAGGTTTTTCCTCACAAGCGCCTGCCGCCGCTGCCAAGCCAGGCCACTGACTAGCCACCAGGCGCCAGCAAAGCAATGCGGGGGGGGGGGGCACAGGCGGCGCGGAAGGGACCGCTCGTGGGGAAGGGGGCACCGACGCGCTCCCTTGACTGCTGCAGCGCTGCTGCACTGAGCAGGAAACATTTGTATTAACAAAAAATTAAAAATTAAAAAAAAAATTGGTCATGGCGGCGCCCCCCACGTGACCAGAAAAGATGGCACCCGGGGCACGTGCCCACCGCCCCCCCTATAGTTACGGCTCTGCCAACACTACCCCTGGTATGATCAGTGGCTGACATTCAGACTAACGATGCACCCGCAGATGGGCATTTTCTATCATGTGAGGGGAGGGGTGATTTTTTTCAGATGCTTCACCTCTGCAGTCTCCTGTGTCTGCTGAAAATACATCCCTGAAAGTTGGCAGGGACATCTTTTCTGGAAGCAAAGATGGCTGCAGTGGGAGAGATCACCAAAAACTGTCTGTCCTTTTGCAACAGCGGGGCAGACAATTCATTCCTCTGGTGTGTCATTCCTCTTCTGCTGATGCATCTTTTATCAGGATGTTGGCCAGTGTTTACCATCTGATAAACACACTTCTGTCACCTTGAGGTTTATGATGGAAGGAAAGTGGGATATAAATGTAATAAATCTCCACAGCTTGGTCTGTTTCTGTGGAAGAATCACAGTCATTTTATCGGCTCTTCATTTGAGTTTCCATACATATGTGGGATTGAAAATGTTCTGAATTAAATATAGGAAGTGCTGGTGTTCATTTGAGGATATGGACACAATAGTGTTTGTAAACATAATGTATGTTTTGTTTTTCAACGTGACCCTAATTAGAGCTTCTTTTAATTATTGTACTTTAGAATAAATGAAAAAGATCTGTATAAACCTCATGCAACTATACTTCTCTGTATCTAGCTTTACTTTAGGTAGGTAGATAAATGCAAACATTTAAACATTCCAATAACCACTGTCTGTTGTGTTCAAAGCATTATATAATGCTAAGGATTGCATCTTGGGTAGAGTATCAAGAGGCTATGTTGGAAAGATCTTTTGTGTGTGCTGCTGCACACACACACCAATAGTAGGGAATCACTTTTCTCCATTAGAACACTGATATTGTGAAGAATGATGTTGAACAGGGGTACTGTATTAGTTTCTCTTCCTTTGTTTAAAATTAAAAGAATATATGTTTTAGAAGTCATGAAAATGAGTTTTGTCTTCCTTTCCTCTTACTGTCAAACAAAGTTTGCCTCGGCTCTTGACTTCACATGGAATTTGTCACGGACAGGAAGCATATACCTTACCTTGTGAATATATAACTTGTAGTCGCCTCTTAGGAAGGAAAAAAAAGAAAAGAAAAGGAGCCCTTTCATCATGTTCAGTTTTCCTCACTGTTTTATTTCACTTAAAACATCACTCAGGACCAAGTGGTATTTGTCAGTCGTAATTGGCAAAGGCTGCAGGCAGTTTTCAAGGCTGTCTGGGTGGAAAATCTCAAAGCAGTTGTCTGTGTTGAAAGAAAATATTACATTTGATCTTTCCCCCCCAATCTCACAGACATGATGTATGTCTGCATTCCGTAGCTTGAGGAGTCCTCATTTTTAAAATGTCAGGAAGTAGCATTTCTTTAGTAATGTACAGTATTGTCTGGGTTGTAACCACAGCACACATACAGCTATTTTCTGCCGTGTTTTCAAAAGGTTCCATTTTATCAGCCACTTATTTGTGGGTTTGGCTAGTTGGCTAGGGATAATATTTTTTCTGATGATTGCATCTGTTGCAGTTCATCCATGTTTTTATGCAAGCATAGATTTCTTCCTGGGTGTTTCCTTTTTGAGTAATGACTCTCACACCAGGACCTCTGTGCAATTAATCACCTTTCCTTTAATTCAGTTGTATGAACTGAATACAATGTCATCACCTCTGCCTTTGTGCTTGTTCACAGTCATGACAAAAAATGGATGATCAAATAATACAGTTTGACAAGTACAACTTGCATGTGAGGTTGATTCCGCTCCCCCCCCCGCTCACCTATGTTGAATGAGGCTTAGCTTCTTTGCAATCTTAGAAAAATCAGAGTTACATATGAACTGATAGTCTATATAAGATCTAAGGGTTTGTTTGCCTGTTATATTTTCATGCTGTCTCTGCCTATTTCTCCCTGAGGTGGTAAACTTGCATTTGGGCTGTGCCACTTTACTGGCATGCATATGATTGAATATTGGCACAAGTGGGGGCTTTTCTCCTGGGACAAATATCAGCACTGCAGCAGGGGCAAAGAACAACAAGCCCCAACCCTTTGCTATGGGGGGGGGATCAGGATTGGGGTCTTGCACGGCTGCTAGTTACATTTACAAACACACATGCAGGTCTTAATCAATTTGGCTTTAAGTAACATGGCAAACTTTGATGTCATTGACTGTTGCTTTATGGATTGACACTGAGGTTTCTTGTTTTAAATAGAACGTGTATTATTTTTGTTAATTTAAGCCTAGATATTCTAGGAATAGATACCAGCAATCATTGCATTATAATAATGAGCTGTTAGTATGTTTTAATCATTGGGAATGTTGTTTTTCTCATTAAAATTTACTGTGTAAGGATTGTCTTGAGGTCAGTCTCTATTCTGCAGCATGTTAAAATAATATAGACAAATCTCTACTGAATTCAGTTTAAACATGTGCAAAAAAGAGAAGGACTTACTGGAAATTGCAGCTCATGAGGATTTTCTTTTAAAAATCCTGAATATTTTAAAAACAATATATTGTTAAGAATGACTTTACATTTACATAGCCCAAAGGAGCAGAAAGATAGTAAAGTCCTAATTCTATTCAGATGCAGGAACAGATTTCACATCCTTAGAGAGAGAGAGAGAGAGAGAGAGAGAGAGAGAGAGAGAATCTAGCCATGTGTGTGCTATAAGGAACAGTTCACTGCAACATTTTTCTATGGAAGGCTATTGAATTGAATGGGAGCACTACTAAGATGGTTGCATCATTAACACACACACAGGAGAACTTTCCAAGTTCTCTCTTTCATGACAGAAGGAATGAGTGAACATCTTCAAATCCCGGGGCAGTGCTGCCTAGCCCAGCTTTTTAGTCGGCATCCAGGTATCCCACAATGCACTGCATGCTTAGCATGGTGCTTTGGGGGATTCCCCCAGGAGAGCACCTGTCTCTGTGTCTCTGGAGCTCTGTGCTGCCTAGTGCAGCAGAGGATAATCTGGGAGCACCATTTGCACTCTCAGCAATGATACATGGATCGTCTGAGGGGGGAGGTAAGCTTTGTGCAGCCTTCCTCCTGCCTGCCTGCTCCCCTGTCCACCTGGTCATGTGAATATGCAAATTATGTGCAAATTTGGGCAACTGTGGTTTATCCAAACCATAGTTAGATAACAAACCAAGAGCTGAAACCATGTTTTGGTCTTAGGTAAAACAGACTAACTTTGGCTTGAATAAACAGTTGCACAAATTCATACAAAATGTGGAACTGGGATTTACTTCAAACTTAAAGCAAAAGCTTCAATTCCCGCCTCTTGTACATGAGTGAGAGAAGGGGGTGGGGAGAGTGTGAGTTTGCTACTCTCCTAGTATCAATTGATATGATTGTGTGACTAGTCAATAGCGCTCTACTCTACTCTACTCTACTCTACTCTACCAGGCTTATTTTGAGAAACCATGGTTTTTCATTATGTAGGAACCTGCCTATTCTGTCAATTGGCATTGCTGGAATTCAGTGGGCTGCACCCATCTTTTTAGTCTACTTTCTGAGGGGAAGGTGCCTTATGAGATTACCACATCTGTTAGTATTCCTGTGTGTGTCCCTCTCTAATAACATTTGTGTTTAATTACAATTAGATACAAACCAAATTTACAACACATGGGAGAGGATCCTAGGGCATCAATAACACTCTACTGTACCCTAAGCCACACTTGTACATAAGTGTAAACACCTTTAAACCTGCCTCTATTTATCTTTTCAGAGTGAGGATAAAACCCTAAAAGGGAGGAGGGGTGTGTGTGTGTGTTTGGCTAGTCCATCATGTTGATTCAAGATGGCAGCCACTCAAAGTATAGACAGCACCCCTTTATAATCCATACCCATGTGCTAACAGTCTGATAAAATAAATTCACAGCACATGGGAGGGGGTTCTGGATAAAAGTTACCATGTTAAAAGAAATGGAAAGTGGGCTCTACTAGTTCTACTTGACACTACATTTTCCCCATGGTTTTTACTTCCATGACTTTCCACTCTTAGGGATGTTAAAATATGACCCACTGCCTACTAGACCCAGTTGGAAGTCCCAAATCACTGCTTGATGTCATGCCCTCCCCTCTGCTGTATTAGAAGGGAGGTATAGAAAGACCTCAATCGCAGAGAGAATATGCCCTTGTGACACTGGACAGATCAAAACTACAGCACATGTCCTCCTCTACTGCCCTTTCTATAGAGACAGTCATGCCAATCTTATCTTGCCACTACTTCTTAAGTACCCTGGTTGTCCAAGACATTTCTACCCCTTGTTGCTCATCTCAGATGCAGATCCTGCCATTGTGTATAATAATACCAAGTTCTACGCAGCAGTGCACAGGATTCTCTGGGTCCTGACAGTCACCAGGCCCTGTCCAGATGGATAGCAGCTCGCAGCTATGCAGCCTTTCTACAGCATTACATGAATTTCCTGACTATTCAGTTTTCAATTTTTTAGCTCTCATAGTTTATAATCATAGTATAGTATAAAAGTTTAAGCTTGTGATCCGTGCTTTTATCATTTTAACACAGTAATTTATAATCAACAATTATTATAATTTCCATAATCTTAATTTAGTATCATTTTAATACAGTTTATTATAATCAGCTTTTATTAATAATTATATAGTTTCGTATCTGGTTAAATTAGATTTTAACAATGCCGCAGGTTCATAGCCTCATTGCTTAGGTCTCATAATCTGCAGTTGTAGATTTTATAACTCTACAGTGTTTTTTATTATTTTTATTAGTTTTATAGATTGCTATTGCCCATATGTTATTATGTCATATATCTTTTTGTCTTGTTTATGGTGGTGGCGCCGCGGGGAAGTAACTTGCCTAGGGAGCAAGAGGTTGCTGGTTCAAATTCCCACTGATATGTTTCCCAGACTATGGAAAACACCTATATTGGGCAGCAGCGATATAGGAAGATGCTGAAAGGAATCGTCCCATACGGCGCGGGAGATGATAATGGTAAACCCCTCTTGTATTCTACCAAAGAAAACCACATGGCTCTGTGGTCTCTAGGAGTCGACACTGACTCGACAGCACAACTTTACCTTTAGGACTGGAATAAAGATGATTGATTGATTGGTTGGTTAAAATATGCTGAGTAGCACTCTTCGCTTTTTTATTATCTCCCCCTGTGCTACACTGGCAATAAGGTGATAGGTACCTGTTGAGTCAGCTTAGCTATATTTGTTCTGCCTAAAATATAGATAGGCTGAGCCTTTATAGATTTAGAAAAGGTTCATTAGGTCAAAGTCTGTGAACATATGATCTATGTGCTTTACATATAATGTTTCCCCTTTAGGTATCCTCTTTTTTCATAGCATAATGGAAATGGCTGAGATACTTGGAGTCATAGCTCAGTGTTAAAGCATCTGCTTTGTATGCAAAATATCTCAGGTTCAATCTTTGGCATTTCTAGGTAGTGCTGGGAAAGACTCCTGCCGGAAACCCTGGAGAGCCACTTCCAGTCAGTGTAGACAATACTGAGCTAGATGGATCAGTGGTCTGAATCCCTCAACAGCTTGGGCCCAGGGTACTTAAAAGAGTGTGTTTGTCATGATCCCTACTGCCTATTAAGATTGTCTGGGGAAGTCCAGTTACACTTGTCACCAGCTTGCTTGGTGGGGGCTTGGGGCTGGGCCTTTTCTGTGGTTGCCCCAGAACTCCCGGTCCCCCCCCCTTAGTTAAAATTAATTTTAAACTGTGTTTATTCTGTAAAATTGTTTTAATTGCTTTTTTCTTCTGTTTTTTCATTTGTTGTATCTTGAATTATCTTGGTATCTTGGATATACACATCAGGTGGTATATAAATATGATAAATAAATAAATACAATAAAATATAAGGCAGCTTCCTGCATTTCATTCCTGCATTTCATGTTTTAATAGACATTCATCTTGACAATTGCAACAGCATAACCAGGGTAGGGCAAAAGAGGCACAAAATGAGCACCAAAGATAATCAAATATATTTACAACAATTAAAATGTTAATTTATGTAATGCTTTCTATTTGGTATGGAATAATTAAACATGTTTTCAAGATGGTAGATAAAAATATGAAATTTTTCAGAGCTTAATGATGACAGCAGGCCAGGCAGTGGCAACGCCAGAAAATCAAATTCAAGGGTGGCACAAAAGGGATGAAATGCATTTCTAGGTGGGGTTAGATTTCTGACACAGGTGCAGGGGCCACTACCTTTCTGAGGTGATGCTTGCTCCTCCTTGCTCCCCCCTCCCCCACCTTCAAGCTAGGCAGGTTGGGAATGCTGAATCTTCTCATTGGCCATGTGCAGGAAGTCTAACAAACAGAGCATTTTCAGCCACTGAACTGCTGTTGGAGAGGAAAAAATCAGACACATGATTCTGGTCAACAGCTGCTGACTGGACAGCAGCAAGCTTTGTGTCAAAGAACTTCACAGCAGGAGCAGTCTATCTCTTCAGTGTGAACTCTGAATTTCAGCATCAGTACCCTCAAGGTACTTTAAATAACCATTCTTAATTCAGTGATTAGGTATAGCACTGATAACCAGACTTCAAATGTGAACCACATTTTAAATAGTATTGTTTGCTTTCATCCAATAGTTATTCATTGTGCAAGGGGGCCAACACAAGATATGATGGTGTTTACTTATCTCTGAGCTTGTTTGAAGACCAAACCACAGCCATGCTAGGATAACACAAGTGAGGTTAGATAGTGTAACTCTAGGAACACTTCTCATGGCTTACCACAAAAACCTCAGTGGATATACACTGGAAAGTGGATGGAAACTGTTCTCTTCTATGCTTTGAGGGCTGAAGCCACAGTCAACATGGGTGACCTGTTAATGTATCTGTAAGTAAGTGTGCCTTTTCATTTAGACAGCTGCAAATCCTGGTTTTTTCTCTCTCCTCCTGCCAGGGCCATTATTGAAAAGCACAATACAGTGCACAATCTGTGCCTGTTTAACAAATGATTATAGGGCTATTGCTGGATCTGAGTAATTGCCATAGGGACAACAACATTTCCATAGAACTGATTTTTAGTCCAGTTTGTGCAAAACATTTGGACACAGCAAAGTCACAGCAAGACCTTTAGCATATCAGTTTTATGCAGTGTATATCAGCTTGCAAATAAGTTCACAAAAATCACTAACCCACATTTTAAAAATATACATATACACATAAGCCCTTTATTAAATTCATTCATTCATTCATTCATTCGATTTCTATGCCGCCCTTCCAAAAATGGCTCAGGGCGGTTTACACAAATATATAACAAACAAATAAGATAGAACCCTATCCCCGAAGGGCTCACAATCTAAATCCCTACATAGCCTTCCTGCCTGCTCCCAGATCCAGCAAAAATTCCCCATCCCCATCCTGAAGATAATAATAATCATCATCATCTTCAAAGTCATTCATGGCCTTGCCCTTCCCACTTACTTGGCTCTCATATCCTGATGGCCTGGTTCACATAACTGTTTGAATCTAGGTTTAATGTGGGTCACTGTGATTTTGTGAAGCCACATCATGGCTGTTTATGGCCCAAGCTTAATCTGAGATTCCTGCTTCGGCATGGATTCCCACAATCACACTAATATTGGTAAACCATATTAAACCTAGATTTGAATGATTGTGTGAACCAGGCTGATACAGGACATAGGGCCTTCACTCTTCCAGATCCATCACCCTCTACTGGCCAAAGTCATCTTCTCTGGAACTGCCTCCTAGAACTTCTAGCAAGATGCTACCTTTCTTTCTTCAAATCCCTCTTGAAAACCCAACTTTTCTGAGAAGTCTTTGGCACAACCTATGAATCTCCATACCCTACAGTAACCAAGCCTAAGTATGTGTAATTGAAATAAGTGCACGTTCTTCCCCTATTTACCTCTACTGCTATTTTGCTGGCCCAGAAATAGCATGTGAAGTGTGTCTGAATGCAACCACAGAAAAGGAAAATCATATTCTGATCCTCTACTCTCCTTGGAGAAAAGTGCTGCAAAGATGATTGTGGATCTGTCTAAACAGAGAAGTACTAAACCATTCCTTATGAAAACAGTAGCATAAAATGCATCTGTACAATGCCAACAAGTGTTAAAGCAATGAAGAATGTGTGTCTGTCCCAACTGTGATGGCAAGAAGTGCCTAAATTTCACTCTGTGAAAAGGATAAGCAAGCTTGCCAAGAATGGTCTTTTCGGGGTGTAAAGGAGAAATCTTGTGTGCCTTAATACTGCTAGCTGTGTGTACACAGATATATTTAGCATGCAAGGCCTGGGCATGAATGCAGTTCATTTGCATGTATTCCTGGCAACTGTGCTGCTTCTGAATGTTTTGAAATACACACCTTTTCTCTAGAACAACTTTCTGGTTAGTTATTTTGGGCTTCCACTCAAAGAACCTTCCAAAACAAACAAGCCCTGCCCTAGTGTCCTGAGAATTAGCTAACATTTCTTGCAGTACTAGCCTCAAACTACAGGTTAAATGGAGTTCCGTGATGTTTTCTTTGCATTTCTTTCTTTGCAAACTCCAATCAAACTGGGTCAGGCTGGTCTTAGCAGAGGAAGAAAGGGTGGAGAAAGGCAGCTTAACTCGTCGTCGTTGTCTTCTGGTCCTTTTCCAGCTCAGAATTGCCCTCCCCAAGCTGCTTTCCGTCTCGTGAATGATATGGACAAGTATGAAGAACCACCTATCTCTCCTCCCATAGGTGAAAAGGCAGTTTGGGGAGGTTTGTTTTGAGATGGAAAAGTACTGAAGAGTTAGGGTTATATAGTCTCTCCTTGTGTGCTCTTTTTCTACTCTGACCTGCCTTTTCCAGGCTGCCTTGGGTTTACAAAAACAAACATGGAGGAAAGAAATGTGGAACTCCATGTAATTTGCTATTTGAGTCTGAAAAAGAATGTGCTTGAAGAGGAAGGCACATAACAGAGAGGGAAATGGACAGGATGTGAGAGAGAGGAATTTTCTGTTCTGTGTCTCCATTTTCATCCAACTGCTGCGTAACTTCAAGTGTTCCAATGAGGCTTTGTTTGAACTGGACCATATGACTGTTGGCCACATACTCAGAACCTTACTCAAGAAAAGCTCAATGAATTTATTCTGCATGGCAAAGCAGGAAGGGCTTCAAGGCTGCATACCATGAAATTATACGTCTGTATGGAGTATCTCAGGGCATGATCTGAAGGCTCTTAATGCAGCCAACTTACTGAAGCTAAGCAGGAATTATCTAGGCCTGGTCAGGAGTCAGAAGACTGCCAAGAAACCCCATGGATGCCACCTTTCCATAGATGGGAGGTCGATCAAGAATGTAAATAAAATAATTGCTGGAGATTTCTGAGCATGAGAAATCACTTTATTATCAGTAAGGCTATATTTAATATGAGTAAAGCTAAATACAGAAGGGATAAAAGGTGTTCACACATTTTATTTGTCAACATTGAACATGCCAAAATAGCTTTCTTGGAGGGAAATCAATCTATGTAGCTTGCAGAAGCATAAAATACTGGGATCTCTTTACAATGATTACATATCATTTGTGGCTAATAATAATAATAATAATAATAATAATAATAATAATAATAATAAATAAAAATTAGAAATAAAGAAAGGGAAATGTAAATGTAAATGTTCAGTTCTCCCCAAGATTGACAATTGAGTAAACCGTTTATTGAGGCATTGATGTGATTTAATGCTGCCACCAGGAAAATAAGGGAACTGACCACAACTGTGGTTGTCCTTGTAATATCTGTTTAAATCTTTTTTTTTTTTTTTTTTAAGCCTCCAGTTCACACTACATTGCTCTGGGTTTCCAAAGGCAGCCTATGACAAGCCACATAAAAGAGCTCAAACGGACAAAGTTCATTAGTGTCACTCAGATGTATGATCTGATTGAGAATGCCTGTGCTTCAAATAAAAGAGAAAACAATTAGGTTCATTTTCACTGTTGGGGCCAGAGATGTAGTATCTCAGCAACGCAAGCTGAAAACACAAAAGATAGGGGAGTTGCACGCCCATTTTGTAAACTCAGCACAGGTGGCTAGAAAGAATACCTGAGCAAACATCAACAGTCACTTATGAAACTTTCATTGTATCCAAGTTTGCTGTAGGTGGTTCCTGTAGATTTGTGCATCTGTTGATTCAGAACAAGAAAAAAATGGGTTTGCAAGGATGGTTGTGCACTTGTCAACCTTCTAGATAACTTTATTAGTATTAAATGTGTTTATTGCTACTTTCTGTATTGAAAGTGCTGGAGCATTAACTTTGAATTCTATTTCCAGCTATATATTGCTAATGTTGCTACCTGGAAGTTTTCCAAATGGTGATTTACTCCTGCTTTACCACCCTTAGGGTAGGGGGGAGTTCATATGAGGGAGGGATTTACAGTTACTTCAGTACAGTAGAAGCAAGGTGCTATTTATATTGCCAGTGGCATTATTCAGCTTGTTTTTTTGATCATTTGAGCTTTATTATTATTATTTATTCGATTTCTATACCGCCCTTCCAAAAATGGGTCAGGGCAGTTTACACAGAGAAACAACAAACAAATAAGATGTAACCCTGTCCCCAAAGGGTTTGCAATCTAAAAAGAAACATACGATAGGTACCAGCAACAGTCACTGGAGGTACTGTTCTGGGGGTGGGTGTACTGTGCTGGGTGTACTGTGCTACCACCCCTTAATGTATGCATCCTTAAAAAGCTGCACTTTGAGAGAGTGTTGGAAATGGTTTGTGCAATACTCCAGCATTTTGGAGATATCCCACCATTTTGCTCCAACCCTGTCTTGTCACCTCCTCACTGCCTTCATGTCCCCCCTTCCTCTTCTACCTCCTTCTCCTGACTTTGCTGCCTCATGAAAGGCCCTGCTGGTGAGCATGGGCAGATCAGTCATTTTATCTCTTGCCTGAGTGAGAGAAGAAGCAACCCATCCATCCTCTTGCCAGTAAGCGCCGACTAGGAAGGGTGATGGGTGGTGCGCTCCTCCTCCTCTTCTCCTTCTTGCATGCCCATCGGCATTCCCAGTCAGCTCTTGCTGACAAGAAGGTGGGATGGGTTGCTTCTTCTCTTGCTTGTGCATGAGGGAAAACAGTCCATCTACTCACTCACTAGCAAGAGCCTAACCCTAACGAGGCAGTGGAAGCAAAAGGAACAGGCGATGGTGGTGGCAGCGGCAGGGAAGGCAAAGATGCAGTAATGTGAATGGTCCAGTTTACTCTGGTTTATTAAATAATAATAATAATAATAATAATAATAATAATAATAATAATAATAATAATAATAATGTATATGCAATAAGAGCAAAAGTAGAAAAATCAACAACAAACAGCAAGTCCCACCTTTGTAAAGAAGCAGATGAAACAGTGGACCACCTAATCAGCTGTTGTAAAAAGATCGCACAGACTGACTACAAACAAAGGCATGACAAGGTAGCAGGGATGGTACACTGGAACATCTGCAAAAAATGCAAGCTACCTGTAGCCAAAGATTGGTGGGACCATAAAATTGAAAAAGTTGTAGAAAATGAAGATACAAAAATATTATGGGACTTCTGACTACAAACAGACAAACATCTGCCACACAATACACCAGATATAACTGTGGTCAAGAAGAAAGAAAAACAAGTGAAAATAATCGACATAGCAATACCGGGGATAGCTGAATTATAGAAGAAAAAGAAATAGAAAAAAATCACCAAATACAAAGATCTACAAATTGAAATTGAAAGGCTGTGGCAGAAAAAGACCAAAATAATCCCAGTGGTAATTGGCGCCCTTGGTGCAATTCCAAAACAACTTGAAGAGCACCTCAACACCATAGGGGCCACAGAAATCACCATCAGCCAACAAAAAGCAACTTTACTGGGAACAGCCTATATTCTGCGACGATATCTATAATAACAGCAACAACACTGATAATAAAATCCAGCCATCCCAGGTCCTTGGGAACAACCCAGTCAATAACACCTGTCTGACTGTGTAAATAAATAAAATAAAATAAAATAAAATAATAAACTTCCCTTCTTATAATAATAAAAATTCCCTCCGTACTAGATTTAATAAGCCATAGATGATAAGGGTTGAGCATGCACATGGTCGGCCGAACCCAACTAACAACCTTGTCCACACCCTCAATGACCAATAATTGAAACTCCTCCAGCAAAACTAGGCCAGGCTTTACTCTGGGCACCTCTCCCAATGATCCTGCAT
This sequence comes from Hemicordylus capensis, assembly GCF_027244095.1. Taxonomy (NCBI): domain Eukaryota; kingdom Metazoa; phylum Chordata; class Lepidosauria; order Squamata; family Cordylidae; genus Hemicordylus; species Hemicordylus capensis. Next base: position 90,530,591 of record NC_069659.1, on the reverse strand, counting down.
GTGTCCAACTCATGGCAAATGCGAGCAACTGTACCCTCAAAGTGCTGTGCAAATGAATCACAGCGTGCTACCGAGGGTTCTAATGCACCCTGCCCAGGGTCAGATTCAAAAGGCCTTGCACCACCACCCGGGTGAGCCTCACCGGTTGAGAAGATGCAATAGTGGATGGGAAAAAAATGTTTCTTCTGTTCCATCACTGCCACAGAGTAGGCTCGATAATGATGAGACCTAACCTGTGTTTGCTCAGACTCATACTGAGTTTTCCTCCACTTATGTTCCAGCCATCTCCCAGCTTGCTTCATCGTCCTCAGCTCAGGTATATACCAAGGTGTTGCATGGGCTCTGCTTTGTGGGAGAGGGCACTTGGGAGCGATCGTGTTGACTACCCGAACCACCTCCATTCCAGAGAGCAACTATAGGAGCACTTGCCATACCAGCTGGAAAATCCCCCAGAGCCCTCAGGAATCGATCAGAGTCCATCAGTCTCTAGGGGTGGACCATTTTTATAGGTCTCCCACCATTGCAGAGAGGTGTAGCTGCTAAGATTCTGAGGCTATTCACACGAGTGAGCAAAACCAGGCTAAGGGAGCCCAGCCTGGTTTTGCTCACTCATGTGAACCACCAGGATCGTGCTGGTAGCGACATGGTGGCAAACCTGCCTAAGTAGCCTCCAGCTTAAATGAGGTTAAGGGAGCAAGTGCTCCCTTACCCACATTCTTTGGATCATGTATCTGCCATGGTCACTTGCAACCATGGTGGGCACACTTGGGGGTGGAGGGGGGCTCCCAGTAAGGCACTGCACACTCGACCCCTACGCCTGACCCCTGGAGTGGTTGAGTGAGGTACAGGCAGATGGCAGGAGAGCTGCTGCTCATCTGGGTGGGCGATCCGCAGTCCCAGAGAACAACTACCGATAATCTGTGGGGAAGGTAAGGTCAACCCTCTTTCCCTGCAGTTAGCCCCAAGGCTCTTCTCATTGATCATGAGAAGAGCTTCCAAATCTCAGAAGGAAGTGATCTGTCCATGACAAGGGCATAGATGACATATCCCCCACTTTCAAATCACCATCCAGCCATCTCCCAGCTTGCTTCATCGCCCTCTGCTCAGGTGTATACCAAGGTGTTGCCATCCAGTCGAATAAACCAAATCCAGAGTGTGCCCCAATTCATGCTTTGGGCCAACAACATGTTGGGACAGCCCCATGGTTGTCATGGCAGCCATGAAATCTTGAGCCACCCCAGACAAGGCAGCCCCTGCATGGATGTTGAAGACACCCAGAACAATCCTTCCAGGTGTCCTCAACGCCAAATCTGAGACCACCTCCGTGAGCTCAGGCTGGGAGACAGCTGGGCAGCGGGGTGGGCAGTACATAACAGGATCCCCACTCTGTCCCAAGAGCCCAACACCAGGTACAAGCACTCTGAACTGGCACTCACTTGGACAGGGAGCCTAGAGAGGAAAATAGAGCTTTTATAAATTACAGAGACCCCACCCACCTGGGCCCTCCTGCCTATGCTGATGCTGCACTAAATATCCAGGTGGAGCTGAGAAAGACTAACCTCTCCCAACTCCCCCACCCAGGTCTATGTAATGCAAACCAGGTCAGCCCCTTCCTCCACAATTAAATCATGGATAATAGAGATCTTATTCTGGACTGACCTGGCATTAAACAGCAGCACCAGCAGGCCAAAGGACAGGCTAGTAAAGCGGCCAGGAAGCCTCCCATTATGGGAACAACCAGAAGAAGGGATAGGAATAAGATGCTGAGCCACTCTTCCCCTCCTCTGATGTAAGTGAGACCCCATGCCATACCTTCTCCTACCCGTAATCACTCTAATTGAAGCACCCCCAGCATTCCCCAGGTCCACATCCTCACTCAGTTTTTTTTAAATGCTTATATGTGGGTATACACACTTTATAGACTCTAATCCTAACTTGTTCTAGCTTAAGCCACTTCCTCCTGCAGTAAAGCTGGCTTCCTGGGGAAGCTCCTGATGAATGAATATGTGCTGAAAGCTTTTACTTTTGAAAACTCTACAAACCAGATATCAACATGAGAATCCATTGGCTCAGGCCTTGAAAAGGATAACTTTTACCTGAAGCATTGGTGCCTATGCAACCACAACATGGCATCCCTCCAGTGGCAGAAGCCAGTGTCTACTTTATTTTTCTTTTTTAGACTGTAAGCCCTTTTGGGACAGGTAAACATTATCTATCTATCTATCTATCTATCTATCTATCTATCTATCTATCTATCAATCTATCTGAATACAAAGAATATTTATATACCACTTTTCAACAGAAGTTCCCAAAGCGGTTTAAAGTAAAGTGTGTCATCGAGTTGGTGTCGACTCCTGGCGACCAAAGATCCCTATGGTTGTCTTTGGTAGAATACAGGAGGGGTTTACCATTGCCTCCTCCCGTGCAGTATGAGATGATGCCTTTTAATATCTTCCTATATTGCTGCTGCCTGATATAGGTACTTCCCATAGTCTGGGAAACATGCCAGCGGGGATTCGAACCGGCAACCTCTGGCTTAGTAGTCAAGCCATTTCCCCGCTGCGCCATTAGGAGGCATTCAAAGCGGTTTACATAGATATAAATAAATAAATAAATTGAATAAATTAAATGCCTCCCTGTCCCCAAAGGGCTCAGAATCTAAAAAAGAAACATAAGATACCTGCACCTGCAACAGCCCCTAGAAGGATGCTGTGCTGGGGATGGATAGGGCCAGTAGCTCTCCCTCTGCTAAATAAAGAGAATCTCCACTTTCAAAAGGTGCCTCTTTGCCTATCTATCTATCTATCTATCTATCTATCTATCTATCTATCTATCTATCTATCTAAAAGCAGGCCACGAAGTAAGTGTGAGGTGAGTGGGGACTGCCCCTCTTGCAGAAACCCATGCTCAGTGGAGAAAGATGTGAGCGTCTGTTAGCACAAACAAGCTTCAGGGAGGTTGGTAGAAGCTTGGTTGCTCACATGCAGGATTTCTATTTTAAAAATAGAAACACCAGAATATTATATACAAAAGCTTTGGTAATACCAGCACAGCACCAGATATAATGGACATAGAGGGCAGTGAATTAGGTTATGACTCAGGTCATTCATCTCAAATGGAAGAGAATTACTGTGCCACATCTGAGGTTAAAAACATATATGCTGCAAAGTATTTTTAAGGGGGCTATTTTAGTGATCTCGTCTCCTCATAATGATCTGCAGAGATTTAGATGTGAACTTTGTCATTGCATTGTTCAGAATTTCACTCCATATTTATTCGGCTATCTTTGGTTCATCATGCTTTCAGTTGCTCCCAAGAAAGATTTGCCTAAGAAGTTTTCATGTTCCAAGCAACCAGAGTGATCAAGTACACATGAAAGAAAGCATAATGAATAAAAAGGACTTAACAAAAAACCTTCAACACAATAAGCCAAAGATTGCTTCTGAAATGCAGCCACATCCATTGTACTTGATCTTAGGTACAAGATCACTCCTTTCCTGTGGCTCCAAGAAAGGAAAAACTGTACTACTTCTATCTTGCATGCACCTTGCATGGTGTTATAAGGGGATCAAAGGAAACCTGCCATCATAGCACATTTTAATGGACAAAAAGCAAGGTGGATAATCTGGACCACCTTATTAGACCATACAGTTGTAAAAGGAAAAATAATAAGTGGCCAATCAACCATTCTATATTTAATATATTACATGTGGTTTCCATACTGCTTTGAGAGCTTTTTGTTGAAAAGTGGAATATACAGTTTCAGATATGATGATGGATGATGATGACTGATGATGAGTGGCTGACATAGCATGCAGCACACAGTCCATCAAAGAAGAATTTTTGTCTACAGCTTGAGCCTCCTGCCTCCACTGCCAGTGAGGACAGGTGCTTGGCTGGCTCTCAAGCTGTGCATGTGTCTCTCTCTGGTGAACAGTGTGCTGCACAGTATGTCAGCCATTATTATTGTTTATTGTTGTTAATGTTAATTTCTGAATCCATACCCATCCAACACTGAAATCTGAAAAAAGCAAGATGACAGAAATTCCTGGTAAGTCTGGGGAAAGAACTGACTGATGGCCATGTAAAAAGGAGGATGCAGGACGAGCAGCGTTTGAGCAAGTCCATTGAACCAGCTTGGACTGCTCTGGGTTATTGCTTTGAACTTCTTACTGGAAAAACTGCAGCAAAAACTGAATTATGGCTGACATAGTAACAAAGTGGGTATACTTCAAGAGACCACGGGGATGCACTTGGAGCCCACGTGCAACTCTTCCAGATCAAGAAGCTGAGAGACATGACTAGGACAGCTTGTTCCCAGTTTTACAGAGTGCTTCTGGAGTGTGAGGAGCACCAAGGCTCTGGCGCAGCTGTACACATGCAGAGGGACTGGTGGAATTATACGAGGGCTCCTTGCGCATCCACACAGTCCCTTGAAATGTGTTCACTTCATTCCTCAGGATATCAGCCTGTAATTCCTTCCATATGATCATCTGGGGGTGGTTTTGGTGGGTGAAGTGTTCCTACCCTGTTACCCACAGACAAGCAGAACCTGTTTGGCTCTGAAAGATAAGTACACACCAGAGTACGGTTTCAGTATCTATTTTTAAATTTGGGCGCTGGTTCTCCAAGGGTTGATAGAGCTATTCCAGCATGCATCGCACTGGCTGGAGACTGGAAACCCCCATTCATTAACTGTCCTCTGGCGATGAAGGGACCAGAGGTGGGCCCAGTCCTATTGAAATTGTTGCTAGGAAAGGACCATAGAGTGTGCTTTGCAGAGCAATGTATCCATAGATGGCAGCCCCTCTAGCCACAGTGCTCTCTTACAGACATGGCCATTAACTCCCAGGGGCTGCTAGGAACGGCAAATGCAACCACACGACTGGAGCACTGAGGTAGGACAACTTCTATTTTCAGCCTACCTTGGTAAAGACCAAAGTACAAAAGTTGGGCTATCCAGATTTGAACTAGAGATGTGTATGAACCGAACTTCGTGCACAGGTTTGGCACCATGGGGACAGGGACGGCAAGCGGGATCTTCTTTAAAAAGCAGAGCAGGTCCTTACCTGCTCTCTGTCACCACATGCAGCTTCCTGCTGTGGTGGCGCTTGCCCCAAGTACCTGCATGCGGCGCCAGCACCCACATGGAGTCCACACATGCATAGGTGCCATTTGCATGCTGGGTACTTGTGACAAACGCTGCCACCACAGTCATGGGTACTTGGAACAAGCACTGCCACAGGAAACTGCATCTAGTGGTGGAGAGCAGGTAAGGACATGCTCTCCTTAAAAAAAAAAAGATCCCACTTGTTGCTCCCCTCCCTGCGGCGCTGAACCTGTGCATGAACATACATTATACATTAATGTATAATGCAGATACATTAGGGATGTATCTGCACATCCCTAATCTGAGCAGGCTGGGTTGGAAGGAAGGAGTTGTGTAGGTTCTCATGAGCCTCCAAATTTGGGCTGCTTGCCTCCTATCTTCATTTTGAGAATCATATGAGTAGCCCTAATGCCTTATTTGCTGAAGAGCAGAAGATTTTAAAAAAGAGAGAAAGATAAAAACTGAAGGTATGGATTATGTAAGAAATTTGCCTACAAGGACTGTTCTGCCTCACATGTGGTCTGCTCTAAGAAGGGTGTTGCACAAATTGATAATTCACAAGGGTTACATCTAATTCACAAGATATTGATCATTCACAAGGGTTGCATCTCACTGCATCAAAATATGTTATTGGATGGAAAATATTTTGCTATCAATTTACATATACTGATATTGGGTGTATTTTCCATGCATTTATAAAGTTACTGATTTTGTGAAAGATTTGAAACAGAAAATACATCTTGAGCAGAATTTGAAAACTAACCTATATTTTGAGGGGGGTTGGGAAACATATTTTGCTATCAATTTACATACACTTATTGGGTATATGCCCCCACCCCCACCATCAAAGTATAGGTTAGTTTTCAAATTCTGCTCAAAATGTATTTTCTATTTCAAACCTTTAACAAAATCAGTAACTTTATAAATGCTTGGTTCAGTATGCATATAGGGTAGAAGCTGTACCCCAGATGCAAAGAATTTATATTTTTCCATGACACTACCCAAGGGTTAATCAATGATGCCCTTTCTGCATTATAAATGATAAAGCTGATTTTCAGTAGCTTTTAGGCAGAGTATTGAGTGTTGAGTTTGACAATCAGTATGTAGTATAGCATAAGCCTCAGTCAGTTTTGAAATTGATTAATGATCTGCATATCTTGCAAATTTTAAATTTTCCTGTCCATCACACATATTTGTGGAGCATTAAAGGATAAAGGTGGGTGCAGCACAGTTTATGAGATGTACTCATACATCTTTGGGGTTAACTTCAGCAGACAACACAAATGAACATTTATGTTTATGAAAAGGAAAGTTTCTCCCCCAAATGTGTAACTTACATACTAACATTCTCATTTAGTGTATACAGATTATTCAGTAATTAGATCAGAAATCAATAATTTCCCAGTTGATCCTTATACTAGTTCACCACACAAATGACATTTTATATAATTCAATTGCTAGGTGAACAATTCATACTGGTTTGTACGTTTCACTTTTCTGAGCGGTAGGAGGTTTCAGGGCTATTTTACAGGGTCCGTTTCCTTGTGAGATTTGTGGTGTTCTTATAATGCCTCTTTAAAAAGGTTGAGCAGAGCGGGGCAAAGAGCAACAGAGACCAACAGCGCTCATTCTAAAGCAATATCAGCCACAAAAACCACAGCAACACCCTGGCAATGTCACAAAACGGTTTCTTGCCAGACGGATGACAAACTTTAAAAACACGTCTCTTCTCTTTGACCAGATTCAAGCTGCACAAACTATTCCCTTCAGTCCTCACCCAAAGGTAGGTGTGTGACTTCCGGTCCTTTACGGGTGGTAGTCGTTACTTACTATACTTTTTACTAGACTATTGGGCTATTCACACAAGCCTAAACAGGATTGGAGGAGCACCCAGTAAGGGAAGGAGAGCTGTGCATGCGCCTGATTGGGGGTCATGTGTTTGCAAGTATTATTTATTTATTTATTTATTTATTTATTTCAATTATTAGATGTTTAATTATGATTACTAGCGGATGTGAAGGATATATGTTTGTATAAGCAGTATGAGGATACTCTGCACTAATCCCCTTAATACTACTCACATTTGTGAATATAAATTCTTGAGACCAATATGTATGTGTGCTGTCATGTTCTGTACTGCACTCTCTAGAATAGAGCAGAAATATCCACTGTGTTTCAAAGGATCACAATAACCTGGTTACAGGTTAAATGGTTGTTGCAGATCAACAATCATGAATCAATCTTTCTTATTATGTGAATGCAATCTCTATCATGCCCATTGGATGATATATCATTGCTCCCAGCTCCACGTGAAGTGGCTCTTAATATCGGATAGTGGTTTGCTCGTGTGAACAGCCACTGTTTGCTCGGATAGTGGGCTGCTCGTGTGAACAGCCACTGTCAGCCATTGTATTCAGTGGGGTTTACATCCAGGTAAGTGGGCTCAAGATTGCGGCCTAAGTCTGTTGAATGGAGTTTTAGGGTCTTGCACAATAAATTCAGGGCATCCTTTACATTAATCTCAGCTGTCTTTGGAGGAAAGAGCACTGGAGACTTGTAGTGTCTTTGTTATACTCTATTATTTACAAATCTACAAGCTGAATAGGTACTATGGGAATGCAGAAAAACACACATAGAATGGCAATCCTACAAAAAATTGCCCCAAATAGTTCACCTCAAAACCAATGGTACATAAGTGGGCAAAACAGGTTTTAGTCCCTGCTCTGACAGGTGAGTGTGTATCAAGTTGTGTTCCAGCTGTGTGAAACAAGAGGTATTTTATTGCAGTCAATTGTCCTTTAGCATTTATTGTCCCGCATCAGTGAGGAGACCATACCAAACCCGATGGAAAAATTCTGTTTTTCTTAACAGGGCAACATGAAATAATACTAAAAATTTTAGTATGTATATATTTTCCTGTGTGCTTCACATATATCAGTTTCTCTAAACTCATGTGACAGAGGCAGGCTTTATTCAAAACAGCATCATTTCTGTCCTTTCTGTAAGCCATCTTCAAATACCTACAGGCACTAGGTATCTGTACACATGTACATGTTTCTGTGTGAATGCTTGAAAATGCTTTATGGGCCATGTAAAATTAGAGGCATGTTGTTCATGCATTGAATATAATGTGTGAATAGCTCTGAGTATGCAGACCTCTATGTGCGTATATGATTCATTCTACACACACACAACATAATGTCTGAACAGAACTACAGTCAGCTGGTTCTGATAGTGGGTGACTATGTGTTTTTCAAAAATCAATATTCATTTGCTTAATGTTTTACATGTTTAATGGATAAGGTTGAAAAATGTTTCAATTTTTAAAATTCATTTAATTTTTAACTAATTAAAATTCATTTAACTTTGCCTCTCTAGGGGAAAATAAAGACCGATGGGGAATAGGCATGGCATTTCTAAATAATATAAAAATTCTGACAGAAGGAGCACCTGATTTAAACATTTGGGACAAGTCCAGATTAGGGATAGGATGTATTTCAAGAGAACAGTGGAGCTTTAATTGTGTTGCTTGGAACCGTGTAATATATTTTTGCTTCTGTGTTGTAAATCTTACTTTTAATGGTCTTGGAGGTCCTGGATTTTTGAAGAGAAGTGAAGTCAGTGAAATGTGCAGGTTAGGCTTTCTAAAGATATCTGGATCATCCAGAAAATCTCTGGAGATTACAACTAAATAAAGACCGCTGTCTAAGTGCTTGTATAGTGTAGTTTTCTCTTTCTCTGCATGTGTATTAAAATAAAATCCCATTCAGATACATGGTTTAATGAATCAAAGACAAAAGTGTAGAGGTGATATGGTGATACTGCCTGGGCTGTTTTTGTCTCACAAAAGCCTCCTAATCACACTTCAATATTTATTAAAAACCCAGAATGCATTTAGCCCATAAGTGTTTCAGTGTTGATAGGTTTCAGAATTGTCTTGTATCAACTTGTAGGCTCCCATGAAAATACAACTGTCTGGTATCAGATGGATGAATTGATGTTTTCTGTACAGGGGAGATTGCACAGCACAGGTATGCTTTTTGATCTTCCCTAAGCTCATATAAATAGAGATAGGCCTTGTTCACACATTACACTGACACAGTATAAAGCCCTTGCTTTCCCAAGCTTTCCTGTATTTCCAAATAATCACATCATTCCCCTCGGCTCCAAAAAGAATCTCCATATATGGCATGTCACAACTTCAGACTGAAATGACATGTGGGCATCTTCTAGCCAAATGGTATTGTTAGACGGGGTTTATTTTTGATGTGGAGAAATGTTTCCTGTTCTTCAGAATCAAACCCACTTTCATCTCTAGCTATTTTCTGATGATCCTCTGGTGAAATATGCACCAGCTGCAGGATGAGGGGTCTCTGGGTAACCATCTCAGTTTACCACTTGAAAGCACCTGGTGCTGTTGGCACTCATCATTGACTAGCATGGTACTGATTAATTTATGTACAGCAAAATAAAGATGTTTCTTCTTCTTATAGCTAGAGAATTACTGGGATCCCAATGTACAGAAATGCCAGTGCAATGTTTATGTTAATGCCACGTTTATTCAGGCCAATATGCAATGTTTGGCAATCTATTTAGCTTTTCACTTTTCAAACTCACACACCTTTATCTTTCAGTATCTTGGAATGTTACCGAATCTTCCTCCACCCTCTATTCAACATGGCTCTCCGTGACTTCTCACACCCATCCCATTCTGTGTGTGTGTGTGTTCTAAGGCAGCATTATAGACATGTCAACAACAAAGTAATTTTTACTGTCTTGGCTTCCTGGAAAGGCTTAGCTGTCAATCTACCTTCACATATCACATTTCATGTTAATTTGTAAGGCCTAGTCTTTGAAGGCTTAGCGGGTGAAAAGCAAATACTAAACCTGCACATTCTGAAATGCAGAACAAGTGACCTCAGGCAGATGAAACACTGACCAACACATATGCTTCCTATCAGAAAAAGAGTATATTCTTGATGTATTAGAACCATGCAGTGGCTGTAATGTGCAGGGTAGCATTCTACAGTCGTCCACACATGGAACCAACACGTGTTACCAGCTCCTGTTTCTAGTGGCTGCTTGCACAATATATATGAGAAATATGATTCTGAGTAGATTTCTCATATTATCTGTCCAGTAACTTGAAGCAGAGCAAGCTGTTCTTTAAGCCTCTTCAGACTATTTTATTAGCAGAAAGCTGAGGCCAGAAAACTCTGTTACAGAAAAACTGTTCATATTTAAATCAATAGTATTCCTGCCTTGCCCACCAAAAGTTGTTTTGTAGGATATACAAATGCTTTTGAGTTTCCAAATTGCCAGGCTTCTATTTCTTTGTTTAAAAGTTCTACAATTTCATCGCTATCTTCTCTGTTGTTTTTTTTTTAACCATCTTCTCTGTTTTGACAACAATCAAATCATCAACAAATATTAGTATATAAATCCATCTATTGTTTTAAAACTTTGAATAAAGATGAGTTAACTTTTCCTTGGATAAACCCTTGCTTAACTATATAAATGATTAAGTTTTGTATTCTGGACAGAGTCACATTTGGCCATGGACCTTGGGGATTAGGTCCGTGGCCTCCTGTCTCTGTGGGAGGACCTCCGGATGTTCTGGGGGGCCTCCGCAGAGCCCCACCACTGCCCCATGCTCGCCCCATTGCTGCCCTGTGCCTGCCACACCAGTTAAAGATTTCTTTTCACTTTTTACAGCCGCTGCTGTGTGGAGGGGACGGGGCAACCACTCAAGGGGAGACCAAGGCGGGGAAGGTGACAAGAGCTCCTTCCTTGAGCCTGCCTGCCTCCCAAATGACAGATAGGTCAATTTTCGGTCCATTTAGGGACTCTCTGCACACGTGCAGAACATGGGGAGACAGAGAAACAGAGAAATGAGGGAGAGCTTCCTATCTCCCCCTATCACTTTCACTCCACACTCACTTGGTGTTCCACAGGGGATCTGCTGGATGCAACTTTCAAGATAAACTTTGCAACACTCTTGTTTAGGTCACCGGGATCTGGAGCTATCTTGGCTTGGAACTCAGTGCCTCTGAAATCAGTGGGGTTTAATTTCAAATCATTAGACAACCCCATGCATTCTTCCCCAGGAGCATGCTTGCTTGTTCCGAGTCAGACTTACTTCCGAATAAACGTGCATGAGATCAGCTTCCACCAACCTTTTGCAGCTGGTGCCTGGGAGAGAGGCTCCAAACCACCCTCTCTGCTTTTGTTTCCCTTCCCCAAAATGCTTGACTAAATTACATCACGGTGTTGGTGTGGATTATAGCCTAGAACTTCCAAAAAAGAGTTCTCTTCGCCACCACTCACCTCTCTCAACAGATTTCCTTCTAATTTTTTCCAGGCTACTTATCTTAAGGTTTCAATTATATGGTGGAAAATAACTAATTCCTTCCTTCTTTTCTTCTTTCCTTCCTTCCAACCACCAAAACTTCTGTCACGAACCAATCCTAAACATACACTTCCACGTATTTCTGTAACCTTAGTTTCCAACAGCTCAATCCTAAACATATTTGCTTCGAAGTTAATTCCTGTTTATTTTCATGGGTCTTTCTTTCTGAGTAAACGTGTTTAAACCGGGCTGAGCCAGTGCTGTTGCAAATGGTAGCTTTGGTACCTAGATTCCACTCACATTGGGAAGGAAGGTATCCCAAGTGGACTGACTTCCAATTAGAAGGACAGGTCGGGAAATCAGGAAGTTGCACTGTGCTCTGTTGCCAGATTTGGCTTTTTAAAAGCCAAATTTTGGGTTACAGCCCATTTGACTCACGAGTATACCCCTTAGGTTCTGGCCACCCCACCATGCCTACAGAGTATTACCTTGAAAAGTTTTAAATAGACAGTCTATAGGAGATGAGCAGAAGATGAGTTTGCGAAGCCTGTCAAGATCTGAATTATTCACCTGGAAAAGGTGGTTCTCAAAGATTCACATCCAAAATAGTTCCAATATCTCTCCCTCCCTCTCAGTCTTGTCAGCCCACATCTGATGAAGTAGGCTTTTTCCTACCCCAATTCATGCCCCAATAAACTGAAAAAACCCAGTGCTTGCTTTTGCTGGGAGAGGCTAAATCCTGCTGCCTTGCTCCTTGGTTCAGCTGTTCTCCAAAGCTCTGGCTTGCCTGTCTGCCTTTTTCCATGTGCATTTGCACAGAGGACCTAAATGGCCCGAAAATGGCCAGATCTGTCATTTGGGAGGCAGGCCAGCTCAGGGAAGGAGCTCTTGCCACTGCCTCTGCCTTCCCTGTCTCTCCTCAAGTGGCCACCCCTGTCCCCACTGCACAGCGGCGGCTGTAAAAGGTAAATAAAAAATGATTTAACCTTCCCCCAACCCTCCCCAAGCCCTTGGGGAGGGGGTGCACAGAAGCCTTTCAGGTCCAGGCTTCAAAATTATCTAGGTGCGCCCCTGATTCCTGGCTCTTGCTGCTTGCTTTAGACCATAAATATTGTTTTGGTGCTTACACACAAGTTCTTCCTTACCAGGTTCCTTGAACCCTGGTAGTTGCTCCATGTAAATGTCATCCTTAATATCACGATGTAAAAACACAGTTTGGACATCTAAATGGTCTACATAGATTTTCCTTGCTGCTGCAATACAGAGAAGCTTTCTTATAAAAGAGTGTTTTACTACCAGGGTAAATGTTTTGTTACAATCTTCCCCATATTTCTGAGAAAATCCTTTAGCTACTAGCCTTGTTTTATAGCTCTGGACATCTCCTTCTGCCTCATGCTTCACTTTGAAAACTCATTTGCACCCTACAGTTTTTCTTCCCACTGGCAGCTCTAAGTATCCAAGTATTATTTTTATGTAGAGATTGGATCTCTTCTTCTGCAGCTTTTCTCCAATAGCAAGCTTAGTCAGCTGGTATTTTATCAATATCCTCCCTAGGGATGTGCACGGAACCAGGTGAGGGTGGCTTGATATCGGGGGCAGGGTCTCACTTTAAGCATGGGGGAGGGTGCACTTACCCCTCCCTCCGCTTGTCCCCTGCAGGCACCTGGTATTTTACATATCCCATGGGGCGGCAGCATACTTCCCTGCCCCCCCCATTTGCTTTTCAGCTGGATGTGGCTGGAAGTAGCTGGTGCATATGCGCCCACTGTGAGCACCCACCCGCCTGCTGTGCATGAGTGAGACTTGCGCACATGCATGCCTGGTGGGTATACACGTTCCAGCTACCTCCAGCCACTTCCTGCTTAAGAACAAACAGGGCGGCAGGAAAGTACGCTGCCGCCCCGTAGGACATGTAAAATACCGGGCGCCGGCAGGGGAAAAGCGGAGGGAGGGGTATATGCACCTTCCCCCACCCTTAAAGTGAGACACTCCCCCGCCTTCGAACTTTGAACCCCACAGTGTTCGAACCTGTTTGGAGGCCCATAAAAGGGCCTCCGAACAGGTTTGTGCACATCCCTAATCGTCCCATGTACTAGGCTCTTGTATATTTTCTTCTTTCATCATATATGAAAGTCTTTTTGCTGGAATACCTTTGTTGGTTCTTGCTGAGCACCTTATTTCTGACTGAGCCTTAATGATTTCATTTTTCTCTGGATGGATTTAGCACAATAATTACATCAACTTCTTTCTCTGATTTTGCTTGTTCTCGCTCCTTTGTATCTGAAAGTCCCGTTTAATATCTGGTACTTCATCAGCAGTTGGTTTTTCTTTTTCATCAAAATACACCACATAAACACATTTTTACAGTTTCTGTGCTGAGATCAAGTATACCCTTTACATCCTGAAACATAGCTGAATAATATCCCTTCCTTACACCTGCAGTTCAATTTGGTTCTTTTAGTCTTTGGCACATAGGCGTATGCTTTTGAGCCAAAAACTGTAATATGCTTCATATTAGGTTTCTTTCCATGCCACAATTCAAATAATTTTAGTAGGCAATCTGTTTTGCAAATAAGTAGCCATCATAGGTGCCTCTCCCCAAAACTTACGATGTAGTCCTGCATCCAGTAGGGGTGTGCACAAAACTGGGAAACCTAGTTCGATTTGAGTAGAACTGAACGCGAGCCAAATCAAGCCCGGTCCAGTTTTGTGCACGTTGAGCCAGGCCCCAGTCTGGCTTGAGTCCGAAGCAGTTCAGGCCCGATTTGAGGGGGGCAATTTTTTTTAGAACTTCCTCCAATGGCATCGGGGCAATTTTTTTTAGAACTCCTCCAGTGGCATCAGGGGCTGCTGCCATGGCCACTGAGGTTTCCCCCCGGCAATTCACCCTCCCCCACCGGCCTTCCCCCAGTCTTAAAAGGGCAGTTTCAGCCCATTTGGGGGCCTTTTTGGCCCTTTCTGTGCCATTTTGTAGGTCACCATGCATGCACACTGGCCATTTGTGTGGCCAGATCATGTAGAACCCCTGAGCCACGCCAGCTTGATGGCAAACTGCCTCGAAGGTGAGCCAGTTTACACATCCCTAGCATCCAGCAGTATGCATCTGGCCATTTCTATTACAGAACAATTCTTTCTTTCTGCAGTGCCATTTGTTCTGGAGTATATGACATTGTCATCTGATGTTCAATGTCCTCCTTTTCCAGATAGTAAGTTATTTCATTTCCAGTATATTTCCCTCCATTGTCTGATCTCAGAATTTGCAACATATATCTTGGTTAATCATCTATGAAAGCTAAATACTTGTTTCCTCCTGATGAATTGATCTACATGGACCTACAAATATCACTGTGTGCTCAAGAGGTTGCTATGTCTCTCTTTCTCTGCATTGAGGGAAAGTGGGTTTAGTTCCCTTTGCCCTTACACAGCATGTACACTTGGAGTCTTCATTACGTGACTTATATATAGGTCTCTGGCTATCTCCTTCTTCTCCAGTTGAAGTATTGTATTGGGGTTTCTTTCTTATATGCCATGAATTCAAACATTTTTTAGGTGAACATTGCTTTATAATTTTGGCCTCTCCATTTATACAATCAAATTCAAATAGGCCACTGCCTTGCAAAGTCCCTTTCATAAGTAGCTCACATTTACCTGTGATGAAAGTGTTTTCCTTTGAATTTCACTCCATAGCCTCTCTCTGTAGCATACTTCAGTAAGTAGCATACCTAACATCATAAGTAGCTAGCATACTTTGCTTAACATCAGACTGGACTCAAGTGTGTGCATCCAACTATCAGTTTCATTGTTTCTCCTTTTTTCAGTTTGAAGGGTAGCCTCGCAGAACCTCTGCCTTCAGCAAACCTCTGCTTCCTATTAGGGATGTGCAAATGACTCGACCTTGAACTGGTCCAGCTCGAGGGCTCACTCATGAGCTGGACCAGGCCCAGTTTTGCTCCAGATTGAGCTGAACCCCTCGGGCTAGCTCGAGGCCAGTTTGGGGGTTCTAAAAAAAGTTAATTTTTAAAATCTTATTGCCAGGTTTGCTGGGTGCTGCTGCAGCTGTCCCCCCCCCACCGAGATTCCCCCTCCTCTTGCTGGCCTCCACCTGGTTTCTGCAGGGCCATTTCAGCCATTTCTGAGGTGGTGGCGGCCATTTTGGAGGCTACTGTGTATGCTTCCTGGCCATTTGTGTTGCTGGGTCAGGGAGCAAATGGACAGGCTGCCACCTCAGCAAGGGTCAGAATGGCCCCCAAATGGGGCCAAAATGGAAGAGACCAGTAAAGGGCAGTGGGGGTAAGGGAAACTGCTGGAGGACCCCTCCCCACCTGCCATCATGGCAGCACCCACAGAACTCAGCAGTAAATTTAATTAAAAAAAACAAAAAAAAAACCCCTGCATTATAGGGAGCAGGAGGCTCCTTATATTAGGAGCTATGTTGGCCACTGCCTTGTCAGCCTGTCCAGGTAGTTCCATGGCAGCCACAGCCATGGCGCATCATGAAACTATGTCAATGTTAAAGGCTTGGGCCACTGAGGTTGCAAGTTGCTCAGGGGTGGCAAGCCAGTTACACAGGCTTCCCCTTCCCATGGAGAACACGCATGAAGGTGCTGCTGTTGAAGCTTCCCGGGAAGGCAGAGCGTGCAGTGCACCTGTGCTTGTGCAGGTTGTAGATGCCCAGGGACGGACACTTTAGTCTGCACTGTACTCCATAGGATTAGAGGAGGAAGATGCTGAGATACAAATTGAACACCTAACACCCACCCAATACATTCAAGAGGGCAGTCAAGGTTCCCTGCTAGAGCGGGAGCATGTGGAGGGTCTCCCATTCAGTATGAACAGTTTCCTGGGGCAAGAACAGGATATGCAGCAGTCAAAGGAACTGTTCTTGCATACCTTGACTGATGTGTTCTCCAGAAAGGGCAGTGAAAGTACTTTTCAAGGTTTACCTTTGCTCATTGAAGGAGCTGATGGTTCAGACAACGCTTCAAAAGAGCACCATCTCCAGCAAGAAGACGTACCTGTTGAGTATGCCTGTCCTCCTCAGCTGAATAAGTTGCAGGGGAAACAGTTCTTAAGGACAGCAATCTGTAATCTTCACATAATATAATGTACAATTAACACATCATCCATCTGGGTCACAAACTACTCTTTCATCCATTGATACAATTCCTAACAGGTGCAATGATATGTGAATTGTAGAGGTTGATACTACCTTGGGACAGGCCTGGGCACTCTTGACCTGGCAGAAGTTGTTGAAATACAGTTCCCATCAGCCCTGGCCACAGGTTTTTGCACATGGATGATGAGAATTGTGCTCCAGCAATGTTGGTAGAGCCAGTTCTTCCAGGCCTCCCCTTAAAATCCAGGTGGTGACCTTTAGAGCCGAGATGTGTTTCAGAGTGGAAATAAATGTAAAAACTGCTTGAAAAATGATTCCAGCTGCCACGCTAACAAATGGCACCTTTAGGGTTCAGAGAAGTCATGTGAAGCAGAAAGAGGGAGTAGATGCAACCACTCTCTGCGGCTCCTAGAGATTCTTATCTATCCCTTAAGAATAATCATGTGGTCTATGGAGGCATTCTTCCAAACACGCTATGTATGCTGCTTCCAAACCACTTTAGAACAAGTTTAAGCTGTGGTTCTTAACAAATTTCTTATACTCCTTTTTCACAATTCTCCCTCCAGGTTCACCAGGTTATGTCCCCCCAGGGGAACCGCTGCTATGGGAAGATGTGCCTACTTGTCCTGCAGCTCCAGAAGAAGGGCCTGCACCCAGAAGGCCACTTTCCAACGTGGAGCATGAAGCACAACAGGGAGCAGGAGGCGTGTGGATCGCTTGCAGCTTGCAAGGGACCTTGTAGTCCAGAATGTGGGGAGTTTGAAGGCCCCTTGCACCCCACCCTCAAAGAACTGGACCACAATGAAGACCAGAGGCAGGATGATGACATGAGCAACTTCCAGGCAGTCTCTGAGCATTCAGTGTAGGAAGCGGTCACATGGAGTGCTCCAGTGCAGCCTTTGAATGCTACACAGCCCACTTCAAGAGGATGGCTGAATCAATTGCATAATTGGTCCAGCAGACACCAGCTCATCCTCCTCACCAGCATCAACTGTACCAGCCACAGCTGCTCATGCAGGCACTTTACATGCCAGCACAGCCAGGTCCAGCCCAAGTCACCTCAGCCTTGGCATCTCTGCAGGCTATGGTGCGGTTTATGCCCCAACCAAAGGGGAGAAACTGGGGAAGTACTGTAACTGGTTAATTACCCATTGTTGGAGGTGTGGTGGTATCCAACATCCAAAGGAGAGAAATTGAGAAACAGTTCAAACTGCTAATTTGCCCATTGAGTGTTATGGGGTGGTAGCATGCAGAGGGGGTAAACTTGCCAAGAGCTGAGAGTGCTTGCTTCCCCATGGGGGGAAGGCTCCAAGTTCCCTCCCTGGCAAGTTCCCCAGCCTGAGTAGACAATACTGAGCTAGATGGACCAATGCTCTGACTCAGTATAAGGCAGCTTCCTATGTTCCTAAGTGGCAATCACAAGGCCTCTCCAGGCACTGCCTTTCCAGGTAACAGCTCCCAGAAACACCAGACAGATCTAATGCAAATTAATTTGCATTAAATCCACCCTAAGCCCCGGGAGCAAATGCGTGGATATGACATGGCATAATTTTTTCTGGTGGACCGTCCCTTCTCCTACCCACACAGCGACCAATGCACCACCCCCTTGCCCCAATTTCTCTGTTTCTGTTTTGCATCACAAGACCCCATTGCTATCTGGAAGTGTCCCTTGCCATCCCGAGGCATCAATAATTCTACATGTGCATGAGCTTGGGAGTACTTGCAAAGGCAGTGGTGCGAGTGGTGTGAGGAAAGGGTTAAAATGTCTTTGCCGTGCCAAAGGTGGATGATCAATGGCAAAAAGGCATGATTGCACTGAGCACACCCCCTCTGACCTCATAGCCCATAGTTGCTGCTTTACTGAAGTTCTGGCACTTTGTCCAGAGTCTGGCGCTGTGAGTAGAATGTAGCTTGTTGGGATGCAGCCTGTGTGGATTAGGAAGATGGCTGGGTTCCTTTGCCCAGAAGCTGGAGGTTGCCCAACCGTAGTTGATCAATCATCTGTGGCCTGATTCTCAGCTTCACAGATGTCCACAGCTTCATCTACCCGAGGTTTGACGCTACGTGCAAACAGAGCGACACAACAGAGAAAGGTGGCCAACAGCTCCTCCTTTGCTCTCTGTGTGATTTTTTAGCTTCTCCAGCTTCCTCTTTCCCTTGGTGAGGGTAGCTGTCAGTATTATAAAGTTCTTGTGTGGATTGTAACATGTAACCAGGCCACTGATTTTCTTTCTTGTCTATTCAAGTGTTACATGGAAACATACATTTTTGATAGAAGCAGCATTGATTCTAGGGATGTTGCTGAATGTTTGAACATGATCAGAAGGTGTTGGGTCTTTTCCTAGAGACATCAGAGATGTCATATCAGTGGGCATACTTATTGCTTTATGTTATGACTTTATATCCTACTTTATCCAATTTCATATCCATGTGGCTTATTATTTCTCTTAATTACACTTAGAAAATGTGTTACATTCCCATTGAAGTGATGCTTAATTTCCTAAATGAGAAGTGCACCTGCCTAGAAGTGATGCCATCTACTCTGGAAGATGAGCTCTTTGATCCTCATTGTGTGGGTACAGATTGTGGTTACCTGGTGGTAAAAGGAAAAGCACTCTGTGAATTTTCAAAGGCCTTTTTCTCTCATTACTAATGATCCTGAAAGCAGATTTTAGAGCTGTCCCTTGACCTGGAATGGGGTACAGATAGAACAAAATATATTTTGTAATCCAATTACAGTAGCAGTTCATAATTCCCAGGCTCTGCCATATAGGCATTCAACAGTACATTCAGGAATATAGCTATCTATCATCAGTCTCTGACATTTGGGAGTGATTATGATAGACGTATAGCTGAGAATTTGTTCCCAACAAAAGGGAAACTTCCTTTAAGTTCCTATTGCCACAAATTTAAGAGTTGCAAAACTGACTCAATTTGTGTTTTGTTTGAATGATTGTGAAGTGTTTTTGATGAACATGGCTTCTTCTTCCTGATAATCTAGCTGAAAATGTTTGGAGAATTCTTTTATGGGGCATATCAAACAAAGATAATCAATTACAAAAATTACTACTCTTATAATTTTTTTTTTAAGTATTATTTGATTAATAAAACTGATTCTGCTTTGCAGTTATGATTGGTGGCAACAAAGACCAACCAGAAAACAATGGTATACCTTTGAAAAACAAATCAGACCCCTTTCTTTCAAGGTTGACAGGTTATTTTTCTGATGTCTTTTAAGGCTGTTAAGTTGTTGTCTAATCCTTACCTCAGGGCTAAAAGCCTTTCAAGAGAACAAAAACACATGTATTATCAAAAAGAAAGGGTCTATATGCCAGGATCTCCAGAGCAGCTTGTCTGCTGAGAACTCCTTAGAGGGCCGCATTCAGATAAGCAAATGTGACAGACATTCGTTCAGTAATAACAATTCCCTCAATCAAAGGCATCAGTGGCATTCTCATCCATTGAGCTTGACTTCTGAAGCCTTAAAAGAATGGGAGTTGGCACATGGTAGGATCTGTGTGGTGTTTGTATGCAGGCCCAAGTAGTTTTCAGTTACAGGGTGTGTCTGGAAACGGAAGAATATGGGATTCATGAGACTTGTCTGTGGTGCGCCTGCAGAACTGTCTGAGAGAATGAGAAGGATAGCAAATGAGTAGTGGTGTGCACGGAACTGTTCTGTGCAGTTTGGTTCGAATTTGAACTGAATTCAAACTGAACTGCTGGTCCACTAACTGGTTCATTAGAATCAGCTGGTGGTTCGGTTTGTGCACTTGAATTGGGTAAAATAGGTTTGGCCTGGTTTGACCCGGTTTGGGATGCTTGTAAAGAGTAATCAGATAAGGATTACTTTTACAAGCAAAGGGGGGGGGTCCCTAACTCTAAAAGGGGGTTGAAAGGGCAGGTGGGAGAGAGGGCAGCTTACCCATGGTGGTACGGCAGCAACAGCTCCTGTAGGCCCTGCTGGCACTCCACCCCCGGCACCATGGGCTTGTGGGTGCCGGTTCCAGGCTCCGTGCCTAGAAGAGGATTTGGGGGATGAAAGAGGGGTGTGGATTTGGGGGACCCCAGGGGGTGTGGAGGCCCTTGGCCCTGAAGTCGTTGGACCTTGGCCCTGAAGTCCAGGGGTTAAAGTGCCTCTGCTAATATATTTTTGAAGATGGGCAGAGCATGTTGGGCAAATTTCAGTACTGTGATGTGGGAACCAGACTTGGGTGGGTTCAGAAGTCATGCCGACCAGGAGCATGTGATTTCATGTCCCAAAACATTACTGGCTTACTGACTGCAAAACTCACTATATAATGTTGATAGTTTTTGTCTGTTTTCAACTTTGTCAGCTTCTTATAATGAAGAAATGCTGGATTCCTTGGAGTTCAGTACCTTGTAGTCCATTTGTAACAAAATGTAAAAACATTTAAAAGTAAATTCAGTTAGTAAATTGCATTTATTGTCTGAATAAACTATATTTTAAAATATAATATACCAAACACAATCAATGTTATGAGCCAAACAGGTTATACATAATAAAGTTTATGTCCCCAAAGAAACAAATTGACTTTAGATCTGTAAAGGACACTACAAAATAAGGACTGCATATATTTCAATTTCTCCCAAATGTTCAGGGTTTTTTGGTTGGAGTGGGTGGGAAAAAACCCAGTTCCCTACTCCCCATGGCTTCAAAATTTCTGGAAATTTTACACTGTTTAATGATCAGGTTTTAATCTTATTACTGAAGCACAGGATCCAGATATATATGCTTTGAAAAGTAGCTTTTTGATCTCAGGAGACTTTCACACAAAGTACATTTTTTCCTATCCTGGTAAGCTAATCAACATGCATTTTATGGAAATCATTATATATACGGGCAGATTTTCTCATGTATGTAGCAGCTGCAGTGGGGATAAAATAGTTACCAATAATTGGGAGTAAAGCAGAGAAGCAAGAACTTCTGGTGATTACCTCAAATGTTGTCACTAGTGGTGTGTGAGAGGGGAAAGGTTAGAATTGGGACAGACATGAAGCACAATACTTTCGAAATTTCCTTGATCTTTTCCCATAGTAACTGCACATATGTTTTCTGTTCTTTATTTGGAATATCAGATAGCATCTATTCTGCGCCTCTAGGAGGAGGCTAGGGACAAATGAAATGACTCAATCTGGTAAAGAGGATCTATACAGCAGCCAATGTAGATGGATGTCCATCTGTCTTTGCTGCTCTTGACAGATGTGTCTGATGTGGATGGAAATGTGTAGCCTTGTCTGGGACCACTAGTCACATGCAACAGGCATGCTTATAGCTGATCAGGGTACATGCTGAACACCAGTAATGTGACCTCTGCATTCCATTTTTTGCTCTAATATGCAGAGATAAAGTGCTTAAGCAGATTACAACAATATAATAGAACATATTTTGGAGAGTAAAGTGAGCAAGTAGTTAGTTCTATGAACAAAAGCTTTCTGTGAAGTTGTACATTGACGATTGCAACTGAACAGGAAATTCCTAATGGCTGGGCAACGTGACCCAGTTTATAACTGTAATCCCAGGTTCAGCTCTGAATTAGAAGAGAAATTTATACCCTGCTTTTTCACTAAGTTTGGCTCACAGTTAAAATCTATCACAAACAATAAGATGAAAAGAATATGTGGTTGTCTGTATGGCAGATTTTTGGATCCTAGCAGCTGATGGCATAGTCCAGATTCCATGCAGTTCCCTCCAGAGGGAGGGGGCAGGAGTAACAGGTAAGCTGGCATTGACATGTGACGTGGCCTTCTCTGAAGTGACACCTAGGCTGTGGAACTCTCTTCTCCCAGAGGTTCCATGCTGCAGATTTCCTGGTGGTTCATTTAGTCCTTCATTTATTTTGTCAGACACTTGACCTGAATTAATTGTTTAACATCTGGTAGTGTATAGATATATTTCTGCTGTAATTGTTGCTGCCCATCTTATTATTGCTTTTCTATATATAGAAAGCTGCTTGGACCAAACTATGCAAGAGAAACATGACATCTTATAGGCTGGTTTTAGACCTCGCCCACAAAAGTAGAAAATCCTGGAAAAACTGATTAATTTGCAGGAAAAACTTGCCCACTGGAAAACAATGGGAAATGATACCTTCCAACAAACTGTGGCAGTTTTATTGGGTACTTTTTGAGACAGGAAGTCCAGATTTTCACTGAATTATGAAGCAACAGACAAGCTGTGTTTTTCCATTTCACTGCATTTCAGTGTTGGATTTCTATGAAACTTGTTTAAGAAATAGAAAAAAAACACATGAAAAAGCTTAAGTGCTGGAGATATAAATACATTTTTCTAGACACATACACTCTTCTGCACATCGACTAGCAATGAGTGAAGGGAGAGCACATGGTCATTTTGTGGTGCAGGAGGAATGCTTGCAAACAGCAAACCCAGTTACTAGTATCATATTTTTACTGACTGACATAATGAGGGAAAATGCCTAACTTTTCCTTTTAATTTAAATAGGACTACTCTGAATAAGTTTCCTCATCATGGAGGCCATTGGTTGGTTTTTTTAACATCTCATAATAAACTGCTTTAATGGCCCATAATTGTGTAGGGAAGTGTCCAATATAAATAAATAATAGATTTGGGGGCTGGCTGAAGCTAAAGATGCCAACCCACAAATGTATCTCTTCTGAATTGTGGACTCTTTTGTCCTGTCAATCAATCAATCAATAAGGTTTCTTGTGGTGGTTGCATGAGCTCATGTATAGCTCTTATCCAGGCCATAATTTGTAGGTGATGTTTTGTGCATTACATATATTGCTCACTAGATGTCATCAGTTATCCATACTAAACATAGTTTCCAGCCACAGCCACAGTCATGCATTGTTCTCTGATCATAGGTTTAAATTGTGTGATGGGGAATCCAAGGTCCATGCTGGCTTTTGGTCAATGCCAGCACTTGTAGTGGCAGGAAAGCCAAGGGGAAATACTCCTGCTAAATCCGTTGGGACATGCCAACAACAGAAGACTTCTGATGTGCTTCTTTAGGGCAATCCAACTCAATTAAGTTCAATAGAAGTTTTGTTATTGGCTTTGATGGGGAGTGGATTGCACCCTTAGGAAACAGAAGATGGGTGGCACAAATCAGAAAGATCAGAGGTGTTCTGTTACAGAAAAGGAAAATATGCTGGGAGTTGTTACAATCAAGCAGGGCCAAAAGTGATCATCACTACTGCACTGAAAACTAATAGAATAATTATGCAGTTATGAATAATGAATATTAGAATACTCTTATGCAGAAAAGGCAACTGGCTTTTCCAGGATTCTGTCAATACAAAGTTAATACAAAGACATAAAATTCTATGCCTCATCCAACCAAAACTATTTATCCTATCAGTTTGAAATCTGGCATGCAGAATCTACTTTGTGAGCAGTATAATCTGACCAACCTTCAGAAAAATTCTGATGAGGAACAATAGCTTTCAGATGCAGGCATCCTGTGTTTCCAATCATTTCTCCTTTTGGCAGCTAGACTATGTAAAATAAAAATAAAATAAAATAAAATAAAATAAAATAAAATAAAATACCTACCATCAAGGATATTGCAGGAGGTCTCCTTTTTGCTACTTTGGTGAAAATCTTTTGTGTAAAGTTAACTCCATACTTTGCACACTTTTGAGGTTTCAAAGTTCCCATTTTAATGAGTTATTCAAATATGGGATGTTATTCAGCACATGCTCATCACCAGATTGATGCTTCTCAAAGGGAGCTTGCCTCCCAAAAGAAGAATGATCATGGCTTCAATGAGCAGGCTGCAGTTTTGGAAGGCAAACACCGACTTGATGGCATAACTTTATCTTTAGGCGAGGCAAAGAGAGCTGCTCAAGCTATGTGCACTTGTGTGTTTGCTTGTGATGTGCTGTAGTGAGTATGTGTGTGTGTGTGTGAAAGAGAGAGAGAGGATTCCATGATTTCATTTGCTTTGCACTCTCTCCTTTAACCAACTTTCTCTGAGATCTTTTGAGATCTCTCCCAAAAGCTCCTGAGAAAATGCTACATTATAACATGGTATCGCTCTGATGGGGGCTTCTGGGGGAAAATGTTGGCACTGGTGTTGCAGGCCACCATTTTCTTTCCAAGAAGTTCCCATCAGAGTAAGATATAACATCATAAAGCTTTGTTCTTGGGAGATTCTGGTGGGGCAGGGAAATGCTGGCTGCTAACCCCTAGCCATTAGGACGTGCACTGCCTCCACTGCTAGTGAGTTCTACCCCCACCCTCAGTTTTTCTCCCCTCAAATTCTCAAACTCCCCCCCCCCCAATATTGCCACTTGCAAATGGGGTGCTGAAATGGAGAGCCTAATGTGTTAACACTAGCTAATAAGTAGATAACCACAACAATGGCCTACTCTACAGGAATGATACAAAGACTACCAGTCTGTGTGAAGGGCTTTTAATACGTGAAAGCTCAGTATAAATGCTAGATACTGAGACTATTCGCATGAACAACTCTACCTGGGCTGCTTGTGTGAAGCAAATGTGTGATCATGGCCAATCCTGGTGCTGCCCTGCTAGGTAGCCAGGAATCTCCCCTGGGCTATTACCCAAGTAGAAGGGCTTGAGTTCACCCTTCCACCAGGAATTCCAGTCATGTGTCTGCTCGGGCTGCCTTCAGCCCAAGCAGACACAGAAACAGGTGCCTAGAGTGCTCGGCTTGAGAGGTAATTCCCCAATGCACCCTGATCCTTGCACAGTGCATTGTGGGATTTCTGGAGGCTGGGCAGCATTTCCCCAGTCTCCAGAACACTGCGCTGCTCACCACAGTAGTGATTGTGCATGTGGTGGCACAGCATGGCACATGGTTCCAGAAGCTTGTGTAGGGGAAGCCCTCCCTTGCCTCTAGGGATTTCAGTCATGTGAATGACCTTATTATGGAGTGACAATTGTTACATTTTGTTTTTTCTTCTCAAAGGTTTCATTAATTCATTGAACTTCCCTTTCAAAAAATAAATATATTTTAGAATAAAAAGTTATAATTATGTCAGCCCCAATCCTCTTCCTTCATGGATCAGAAACACTAAATTTCATAACCCTGTGAGGGCAGTGATCTCCTGGCTGCATGGTGACCCTCTGCTTTCCCTTGATGTTTGTGTTGGAGAGAATATGGATTCTATATGGGGGTGGGTGGGAACACAGAAAATGCCATGCAGAGAGGAATAATTGGATGTTGGGGCTGTGTCTGTATCACCATGAAGTGACACACAAATGAGCAAGAGAAAGAAGATGGGTAAAGATGCATAGCTCTGGCTTATGCATCAGGTTGGCTTTAATTAATTAGAATAATAGAATAATAGAATTGGAAGAGATTTATAGGCCATTTAGTACAACCTCTTGCTTGATGCAGAAAATCTAGAGCAAGAGCATCCCCAGTGGATGGCTGTCCAGTCTCTGCTTAGAGACCTGCAGTAATATAAGGTCTTTTTATTTTAAATCAATCAATCGATTAATTAATTAATTTGTAAACCACTTCGGGAACTTTTGTTGAAAAGTGGTATATAAATATTCGTCATCATATAAGGGAAATCCCACCCTACTCTAGATACAGTAATTGGTTCCACTGTTGAACACCTCTTACTTCGGAAGTGCTCTTACAGTTCTCCTAAAGGTCAACCAAAATCTACCCTCCTGTAATTTAAGCCCATCTGATCTAGTTCTGCCTTCTGTGGCAGCAGAGAACAAGTCTGACAGCCCTTCAGATAACTGAAGAGTACAATCATGTTCTCATTCAGTCTTCTCTTCTCTGGACAAAACTATCCCATTCCTTCAAGCTTTTCCTCACACATCTTTTTCTCCAGACCCCTGGCTGTCTTCGTTGCTGTCTTCTGAATGTCCCAATATGTCAATAGGAGAATTTAGATGATTCGTTCCCCAAACCAGCCTACGCATTATTGGGAAGTGCTGAGAGTGTGCACGTCCCTACATGTTTCCCAGATGTCCTGATGCCCTCCTGTTGCATTATTTTATTGTGTGTGTGTGGAGGGGGCACAATTCATCCAAATACTATCTGAATACTAGTATTTGGGCCATGTATAGAGCAGTGGTTCAGATGAATCACTCCCATATGATAAAATAATGTATTCCTACTGAGGATAGCATTTTCATGCATCTGATGACATGGGCCATGAAAGCTTATACTGCAATAAATCAGTCTTTAAGGTGCCACAAGACACTTTGTTAACTTTTAATGTTTGACTTAAACATACCTCAGCATCAGTGTTGCACTCAACCTCCAGAGGAAGAAGACTGGGCTAAAAGACCAAAGCAAAGTGTAGGTGAAGTTGTAAACAAGAACAATATGTGAGACTGCATGCTGTTTACATGGAGAAGTTGAGCGAAATGCCTTAACTTACAATTCTATACTTGTTGGCACATGAGTTAATTTGTAGGTTCCTTAATGCTTCTTTTAAACTGAAGTTCTCAGGCAGTAGCATCTTTGAATATCTGCTGAAAAAATTGCAATATTATCTTCTTACCACAAAAGCTTTATCTGTGAAACTGAAATCTTATCTGTGGATCTGAAACTTTATTTTATTCATTCATTCATTCATTCATTCGATTTCTATGCCGCCCTTCTAAAAATGGCTCAAGGCGGTTTACACAGACTTTTGTGTATTTACAACTTCAGTACTGTGCACTTACAACTTCATGAATATATAAAGCCATATTCAACTCAGACACAGGATGGCCACCAGCAATGTCCTCTCTGTGTTGTACTTTCCCTTGTCTTCCTGTAATGTATAGGTTCACTTATTCATTGGTGTGGACAGGGAAACACTTGGCATGATGATTACATGTTATAGAAACTCGTCCAATTCTAGGAAACCATCCCTTTGTCTGATATAATATGCAATTTGAACCACAGCAACTGTACATGCTAGTAAAACCAGGGCTATGTGGGCAGGGCCAATGATGTGTTTCCTTTCCATGTGAATGTTGCCTAATTGACAGAAAGGGTAACAGCTGTGTGAAAAGGAACCATATTATTGTCCTTGCCCATGTGGTTACCACCACAACATATTCAGGATGTCTGTGTGTGTGTGTGTGAGAGAGAGAGAGAGAGAGAGAGATATTGAGACGGAACCATTTACAACTCTTATACTGTGGTAGATAATGAGGGCTAACCCTCATCCTCAGCTGAACTTCCACAGTGGTGACCCAACCAGTTCCATTTCTTTTGAAACTTCAGTACTCTTATTTGTTTCCTAACTTGGAATGATTAGGAAATGACATTTCTGAACCTGGCCTAGGAAACTTTTAAGATAAATGTAATAAAGTACAGAAACATGACATAGTAATGTCTTTTGGACTGCCCTCCCTACAAAAAGTATCCACATTTTTTTCTTAATACATTATGCCATCCCTGCCAAGCAGGACAAAATTTAGAAGCACTCATTCTCCACTCCTACACATTTTTAATGGACTTGTATTAGATTACATATCTGGTTTTTAGCAGTGAGAGGAAGTGGGATCTATTGTTGATAGTTTTAGAACTGGTCAGAAAATTCCTCATGAAACTTTTACAAAATAAAATACCCTTTTCTTATATAAAAACACTGGGAGGTTTTTCTAAAATACAAAAAGCTCCTCCTCCTCCTCCTGCTCTTCTCCCTCCAACATTTATCAGGCACTATACATACAAAGATATACTTTGCATTGATAAAGTGGCTAATTTCTATCTCAGCCACTGTTTGGTTAAGGTGAATATTGGAGCATATATTTTCAGCATTTTCATTTGATGAGAAGCTCTGAAATCCCAAACTACCTTTAGTCTTGAGTAGCATTAATTGCTAATAACCTGTGTATGTCCCGATGGAGGCAAACCACTTGATAACAGTTTTACCAAAAAGGCTAGAATACTTCGGTATAACCCTAATCTGTTGCAAAGAGTGCAAATTCCGTATTTCCAGGCAACTGTAATACATCTTTGATTCATTGACATAATTTGTAAACTTATTTAATTGCACAGTGTTTTTGTCTCCATCCTAAAATTTGCTATTGTCCCTCCAACCATGACTGTGCACAGGGAGAGAAAGCAGAGTAGCAGGGATTAGCTCCTCTGGGATGGGCTGCATGAAGAAATTGTTCCTTCCAGGTCTTTACTAAAAATTGTCTAGACAGTTATCTGCAGGTTTAGAAATATGTATATATATATTTCTAGCAAACTCAGAAGCTTCCAGATATTGCATATTGTTACCAATCCTGGTGCAGTTATGCCATGCAGATTCCGAGACTCTTCCATTTACATGCCCCATTGGGAACCAGCAGTTCATCACTAAGTTAGTGAAGCGTGATCTTGAATATTATCGTATTGCTTTTGATCCTCATAGGACTTCATTCTATGGAGTCAGTATAAAATAATTTCATGTGCTTGAATCTTCCATGTTTGGTGGAGACAGGAATGAAATATCCATAGCAAAATCTGAAGCAAATGCTCTAGCTGTTCTTGTGGTAGCAAGCATGAATTGTCCCCTTTGCTAAGCAGGGTCTGCCCTGGTTTGCATTTCAATGGGAGACTACATGTGAGTACTGTAAGTACCCCCAAAGCTATTGGAAATAGAGGGGTTTTTTTTACCCCAGTCATAACTTGGGCTAAGCCAGAATTCACAGCCTCCCTTGGGAGAAAAACAAAGCCCTGTCTGTCCTTGTCCCTGATAGCCCACAGGGAGGTTGGGTTAAATCCAGCAAATATGTGGACTGGCACACCCAATCAGGAGTGGATTCGGGGGGAAAGCTTTGTCTGTAAAACTTCCTGGCAACCACAGAGCCATGTGGTTTTCTTTGGGAGAATACAGGAAGGGTTTACCATTGCCTCCTCCTGCACAATGTGAGATGATGCCTTTCAGCACCTTCATATATCACTGCTGCCCAATATAAGTACCAGCGGGGATTCGAACCGCAACCTTTTGCTCACTAGGCAAGTCATTTCCCCACTGTGCCATATTAGGCTGCTGAATTTTTTTTTTTTAACCACTTCGGGGGAAACTCAGTGTTTTGTGTGAAAGGACTGAACTGAACTGCATTGAAAATACATGTAGAGACACTCTTTCCCCAGGAGTAGCCCATATGAGTAGGGCAGGGAAGGCCATAAATAATCTGCAGGTAATGCTCATTCCTGTTCTCCTTTCCCTACCCCAGTTTTAGCACTCTGCCTTGTTTCGCCCACTGCCATGTTAAGCCCAGGCTCATGGTTGGTTATGTGCCTGGTTGGGGAACCAGGCATCTAACCAGCCTGTGTGCCAGGGATTAACATGTCAACAGGCAAAACAAGGCAGAGTGTGGTGGCTGGGAGAGGAGAACAGGAACGATTCACACCTGCTGCTCATTTACTGCCTCCGCCCCGCATCTGTTGCTCCTCCCCATTCCTTAATACTAAGTGTTTGACCACCATCTTAAGCCACTGTTTTGCACTGGCTGGTTCAGTGTAACTTTCTTTTTTTAAAAGAAAGTTAAAAAATAGCTCCCTCAAACCTGATGTTTTTTGTTGGCTATGGTGACTTTCAAGATATTATAGTAAGTGGTTGCTAATGCAGCTTACTCCATTGTGATGAACTGGTGGCACCCAAAGATGGACCCCTCCTGATTATCTTAATGAGCAGTGGGAATCTTGTAGAGAAAGGCACTCTCTCAGGTAACCCGGACCTAAGCCATTCAGAGCTTTAAAGATAATAACCAGCACTTTGTATTTTGCCCAGAAATGTAGCAGCAGCCTGTTACGTTTGCCTGTTCTTAAACAACTGTTTAAGAACAGGCATAATGTGGTCTCTATGGGATACCCCAGAGACTAATCTGACTGTCGCATTTTGTACTAACTGAAGTTTCTGAACTATGTACAAAGGCAGCCCTATATAGAGTGCATCTGCAGTAGTCCAGCCTGGAGGTTACCAGCTGATGTACCACTGTTTTTAGGTTATTCCCCTCAAGGAATGGGCAGAGTTGCCGAATCAATCACAGCTGGTAAAAAGTCCTCCTGGCCACAGCCTCAACCTGAGGCACCAGGGTGAGACCCAGGTCCAAGAGCAATCCCAAGCAAAGAACCTGGTCTTTCTGGAGGAGTGTAACCTCATCCAGAACAGAAAGTTCTTTCCCATCTTGCAGATTATGGCCACCAACAATTAGTACCTCCATCTTTCTTGGATTCAGCTTATTATCCCTCATCCAGCCCATTACTGCCTGTAGGCAGGTATTTAAAGGGCTAACACCATTTCCTGGTATTGAAGACAAGGAGAAATAAGTTTGGGCATCATCAGCATATTGATAACACTCAGCACCAAATCTTCTGATGACCTCACCAGCAGTTTCATGTAAATGTTAAAAAGAACTGGTGACAGAATGGAGCCCTGAGGGACTCCATAGAGTAGCTCCCATTTTGAAGAGCAACCGACATCAAGTGCCATCATCTGAAATCTACTCAAGACATAGGAACGGAACCAGTGTAAAGCAGTGCCCAACTCCCTCAGGTGATCTAGAAGGATACCATGATCAATGGTATCAAAAGCCGCTGAGAGATCCAAAAGAACCAGCAGAGTCACACTCCCTTTGTCATTTCCCTGGTGAAGGTCATCTATCAGGCCACCCAAGACATCTCAACCCCATAGCCTGCCCTAAATCCAGTTTCAAATGGGTCTAGACAGGGGCGTATCTAGGGGTAGGGCAGGCAGGGCACGTGCCCCAGGCGCCACTTGAAGCGGGGCACCATTTTGTAAAATTAATTTTTTTTAAAAAAATGGCTGCCAAAAACAAAATGGCCACCGTGCATGCTCAGATGGCCTCTGTGAGGCTCTAGGTCATGCCAGGCTTTGCAGAGGCCATTTGAGCATGCGTGGTGGCCATTTTGTTTTCAGTCGCCTTTAAAAAAAAAAAGATTATTTTTAAAAACGGCCACTGCACATGCTAAATGGTCCCTGCGAGGCCCTAGAGGCCAGCGGGGTGAGGGGGAATCTTTGAAAAAAACAACAAAAAAAAACCCCCAGCCTTTAGGAAGCCTCCCAAAGGGGCTACAGGTAAAAATAATAATAAAAAAAATATAATATAAGACACTGTACACATATTCAGATTGGCACTATGTACAGAGAATCAGGGCTTATGAATACTGAGCTGAAGCTTAAGAGCTAGGATTGTATTCATTTGCTCTTACTTTGCTTCTTGTGATAAGTGAGTTAAATGTGATGTCTTGCTAATATGGCTATTAATGGTGAGTTTGTCTTTGAATCAGTGTGAAACCCTTAATATTAAGGCCCACTGGGAGTTTCTTGCTCTCTTTCTCTCATTTTAAGTGTCTTTCTGAAAGACTAGAATATATTCCAAGCAGTGACACAGTTTACTCTGCATATCCTTTAATTATTTACAGAGTATCTGGGAAAAGTCAAATTCTCCATTCATTTTTAAAACTTATGTAATGGTGATGCTACAATACATAGTAGAGAATTAGACAGGCACTTCTGTTTAGTTTTCCAAGTACACCTCCACATAGTATTTGGGTATTTCATGAGCCCCCACATACTGAAATTTGTAGTTTTCAGGCATTTTTTGGTCTGGCTAAGTCCACTGCTAAATAGTTTTTGAAATATTAAAAGCTTGACTTGTATTTTTCAGCTGATATTATGGTAAAGTTATCTGAAAGATGGGTGTCAGATGCTTGGACAGGGGGCGCAATTTCAGTGTTTGCCCTAGGCGCTATTTTCCCTAGATACGCCTCTGGGTCTAGATCAGGCCTGCTCAACTTAGGCCCCCCAGCTGTTTTTGGACTACAACTCCCATAATTCTCAGCCACAGCGGCCAATAGCCAGGGATTATGGGAATCGTAGGCCAACATCTGCAGGAGGGCCGAAGTTGAGCAGGCCTGGTCTAGATAATCAGTTTCCTCCACGACCGCTTGGAACTGGTCAACCAATACCCTCTCAGTCTTCTTACCTAACCATTGGAGGTTGGAGACTGGCCTATACTGTAATTATCCATCACCAGGGGATCCAGAGCAGGCTTCTTAAGAAGAGGTCTAATCATTGCCTCCTTCAAACAAGCTGGCATCCTCAGTGAGGGATTAATGATATCAACTAGTCTACCTCCAAAAGCCTCCCTGCAAGATAAAAATCAGTTATGTTGGGCAAGGATCCAAAGAGCAGGTGGTAGGCCGTATCACTCCAAGCAGCTTGTCCACATCCTCAGGAGCCACAGACTGAAACTGATCCAATCTAATATTGCAAGAGGGATTGATGAACACCTCCCTAACTAGCCCCGAAGAAATACTGGAGTCTAGATCAGCCTGAATGCGAGATATTTTATCTGAAAAGAACTCATTGAATGCATCACAGTGATAAATTGTTTCTGGAAACAAATTTGAAACAGAAGGGGCTTGGGTTAAACCCCCAATAATCCAGAACAGCTCTGCTGGATGAGAACTTGCAGATGCAATGTGCACATAATAAAATCACTTCCTTGCTACACGTATTGCCACAGCATAGGGCTTCAAATGGGCTCAATTCATGATGAGTCCTCCTTCATTTGTGCTCCAGCCATATACCTTGCCACTTCAGTTCCTGTAGCTCTTCTATATACCATGGAGCTAATTTTGAAGTGGGTTGGAGCAGTGTTCTCTCTAATTTATTTTATCTCTGTATAGAATGAGTTTTGTGTGTGAGCACGTGCATTCAAAGTGGGGCCTTCCTGATTCAGCCTGAGTGGGATCTATAATTAACTGATTGGACATCAAAAGACTTGTGAGCGCACGCATGTGCGCACGCTTTTGAGGGAACACTGGGTTGGAGAGGATGCTTAGGAGTGATTATATCTACTGCCCTGGTACGTTCCTTGTTCCAGGTATCCACCAGGGCATCAACAGAATCACTAGCAGAACCAATGCCCCAAACCGTCCCAGGTCCTTTGGAACCCTACTGGATCCAACAGCCTTCTTGGGCAGACCATTCTAAGAGGGGTCAGATGGGACTGTGAGACCAACCTTAACCTGGAAGTGGTCTGTCTATGACAATGGGGAAACTACAGGAGACCCACCTATGGAAAACCCCCCTGATCTGAGCAAAAGACCAAATCCAGTATGTGACCAGCATCATGTGTAGGTCCCAGGACAAATTGGGATAGGCCTCTATGAATTCCTGAGTAGTAGGGATATGCACAAAACCACTTTGCCCATTTTGGTTCGAATCCAAACCAGATTTGAACCAGACTGAGCATGATTGGTTAGGGCACCCCCCAAGTTCTGTTCGAATTTGAGCCAGTCTGGGCCCAGTTTGAGGGTAGTGGTGGGGTGATAACATTGAGTTTTAAAAGTAATGACTTACTGCTGCCGAGGGCTGCAGTGGCCACAGCGGGTGCTGTGGTGGCTGGGGCAGGGGTCTCCAATGTCTCCTCTCCCCCACTGGCTGCCCCTCAAGTCTCCTTGTGCTGTTTCAGCCCATTTTGGGGCCATTTTGGCTCCCCGGGCATGCAGGGCAGCAATTATTTGAGCTGATGCACATGAGCACTGGCCATTTGCGTGACTTGAGTCATGCTCTGCCACGGTGATCCACCTCAAAATGTCTGCATCCACTGCAGGACATAGGTCAGCAGGGTTAAGCACCTCAAGCATCTTGGGGTGAAGGGGATGCTGCAGTATGTGCTTCGCATCTCCCGGGGGTCCATGCTCTTGCTGGCAGCCATAGGTCTGGTGTTGTCAAGGTCTGGCCAGCTGCTAGGGAAGTTCACGAAGCAAGCGGAGCTGCTGAAATCGGATACGGCTTGGATGAACGCTGTTGACAAGAATGTTGATGAACGTTGATTCTCAGCAATGAGTAGGAGGCTGGAGATGTGATTTATAGAGCAAGCCGAGAGCTCCCAGCTGGTAGGAATTCAAGGCTTGTCAGCCCTCAGCAACAGGCGTTTGCTCCTCCTAACAGCCTCTAATTGCGTTCTACGTCTCGTGAGCCTGCGCTG
Organism: Hemicordylus capensis; assembly: GCF_027244095.1. Taxonomy (NCBI): domain Eukaryota; kingdom Metazoa; phylum Chordata; class Lepidosauria; order Squamata; family Cordylidae; genus Hemicordylus; species Hemicordylus capensis. Next base: position 90,496,069 of record NC_069659.1, on the reverse strand, counting down.
TTGTGGAGTCATTGGTGTTTCATTGCTTAGCTCTTCTTCGCATTGGTCTCCCATGCCTTCTGCTGACTCAGGTTGCCATGCCTGCTCTAAATCATTAGTTGGATCTACCACAGCCATTTCATGAACGCTGACAGCCGGGCTCTGCCCCTTAGACACTCCTGAATCGGCTGGTAAGTTGACAGCTTCCCCTTCCTCCTCGCTGTTGGAGCTTGAGGGCGTGACAGGCGTATCCTTGGATAATGGCAAGGCACCTGCTCCTGCTCCCAAGCAGAGGAAGTTTCATGCACAGGGAGTACCGACAGTGGGTAAATAGTCTGGTCACCTAGAGCTGCCTCATCACCCAGCCTATTGGGGAGATGATCACTTTAGATGACAAGCCATCCCAGGTAGTGGAGAATGCCAGCTTCTGCTTGCCTCTGTCTACCAAATCCCCGCATGCATGGTGCACCACCGTTAGCAGGCAGATGGTGCCCTCCCTGTACCGGTCATGCAGGGAGGCCATGTTGGGGCTGTTGCGTGCAGCAACAACTGACACCAGCGTATACTTAACTGGAGATCTGTGGAGCAGTCCCAGTGGGAGGCTCACTGCTTTGCTGCCCCTCACAGTGCACTGGTGGGGGCAGGAGAATGAGGGGACATCTGTTGGTGTGGTTAGCCCCTCCCATGTAGTGAAGCACAGGTAGGCTGTGCTGCATGTAGAGGTACTGACCACACCAGAGGTGTGCAGTTGGCAGCCATGGATCTCCTGGTGGGGGGATGGCTGTCCGGGTAGCCAAACCTTTGCCGAGGGTTCATGGTCACGGACAATGCCACCAATACCACTAGGATACCCAAGCAGCCTCAGTTTTTGTCCATCCATTGTGTTGTGCACACTCTGAACCTGTTTGTGCAGAATGCGCTTGGCCCTTTTGGGGCTGTGACCAGGCAAGACATCCCCACTGCAGGTGCCGGGCACCATCCTGCTGCTACCATGGCTGCTCTTGCGGAGAAGTGGCTGCAAGATACCAGCTTTCTTCCACCAGAGTGAAAAGGGTAGGTGGATGTTCAAGGAGAGACAGCTTGAACTCAGCCTGACTGAACATTTGATCCCTCAGGATGTTCCAACCTGTTGGAACTTCACCTTTATCTTGCTCTGGTGCCTGCAAGAGCAAGAGGCAGTCATCCACAGCCGGACAAGGAGGTGTGTCTTGGAAGTAAGTAATCTATCCAACCAGGACTGGGCACTCCTTTCCGAGGTTATATTGCACTCAGATAGCAAATGGGTCAAATTGAATAGCAAAAAATGATTCATGCATATCTCTATTCTCCAATCTTTCCTGCCACATGTTCTGGGATAGGAAGAGAAAACTAGCCTGAAAAGCATACTGGAAGGTTTGGCATAATCTACAAGGACAATAGTTTTTCCAAGATAAAAAGTAGTTAGTTTTTTTGAGAAAACAAGCCCATTTTTGCCAGGATTTGACACCCAGTGCCGTCTGATGATGTCATGAGTCTGTGCTTGTATTGGATGCTGCTGGCCATTCTTCAGCGATTAACCTGCATGCCTCGGCCACCCCACCTCTGTTATCACTGATCCATGCTTGCTAGTAAGGGTTTGGGGAGCCCTCCCCCGGTTGTTACTCAACAGCTGCTTACTACTGCCTGCCCCACCTCTTGAGCTGGGCAAAAGTGGCAGTGACCTCATTTGGATACTTCTCTTTCATAGAGCAGGATAGCCAAACTGTAGCTCAGCCTCTTCGAGAATGTTAATAGAAATAAGAATGTCCGGCAGGGGCCTATGCCGGCCTTACCGGCTCCGATGTTCATTCAGCAGCCAAGGCTACAGAGGCCCCAGGTGGGGCGGGCAGCCAGGCCAGGCAGCCCAATGAGCGGCCAGCCGAGACGCTGCGAGATCAAGGAGCTGGGCTACTGGGGCCAGGGGAAGGGTGGGGGCGAGTGAGGGAGGAAGCAGCAGTAGACAGAGGCACAGCTGAGGGGGCTACGAGTGAGAGCAGCCTGATATGGCAGGGCAGAGGTCCAATTATTGGGGTGTGGGATGCATCAGTTGTCAGGAGGGATTTAAGGCAGGCTCAGCCAGTGATGAGAGGCAGTTGGAGGGTGAGTGGTGGAGGCCTCTGGAGAGAGACTGCCACAGCAATCCCAAGGAGACTAGAGGAGGAGGGCTCGGGTGAACCAAACCCCCTCCCCTCAAAAACTCTGAGGCCCTGCCTGCGGGAGGCGAGAGGGAGAGGTATAACAGCCGTGGAGAGACCAGTGGCAAGACAAAGCAATTGACACATTCCTGTCATACACATTAGCTACAAGCACATATAGGCTTGTCCCCTTCTCTCTGCTACACACTGGGAATGAAATTTAATGCAGAATAGAGGTAAAACAAATATTTGCAAATATTTGAAATTTACCCAAATTTCCAATGTTGTCACCCAAATATTGAATGTGAAAATATGAATACCTACAACATCACATTTTAAGTGCTTCACATCAGTTTCAGTAAGTTCAATGGGATTTATTCCCACGTCGATATAGGAAGATGCTGAAAAGCATCATCTCATACTGTGCGGGAGATGGCAATGATAAACCCCTCCTGTGTTCTACCAAAGTCAACCACAGGGCACTGTGGTCACTAGGAGTCAACATCAACTTGACAGCACACTTAAATTTAAGTGTGCACAGGACTGTTACCTTAGAGTTTGACATTCTTTATTATTTGGACAAGCATCAAATAAGAAATCACATAGGCTGTGAGCTCTCAAAAACTGTGAAATAATACAAGCATACACATCTATTACATGCTATCAACAACTAAATACCATTGCATGTCAACTACCCAATACAGTCAACCATTAAATAAATTCAGATGCTAAAAAAACATTCCATGTCAGCTATTATATACTGTAAAATACAATTGTATGTGACAGCTACATTGTATTTGTACTATTACTAAATATGGTCAAAATATTAAATAGCATTTCATGTCAGCTATCAAATATTATCAAATAATAAATACCACTATATATCAACTATCACATGCGAAATATCACTTGCCAACTATTAATACGGTCAGATGAGAAATGAAACATCACATGCTAGGCACATACACAAAGCATTTTGTGCACATCTGGGGGGCAGGGGCGCGGGGTGCGGGGCAAAGAGCGGGTACTTTAAAAGGAGGAATTTTGTTCTTACCAGCTCCTCTGTTGCTCCTCCACTGCCCCCTACAATACCAGAGCAGCGCTGTTTGCATTAAGCAGCCAGGCTCTCTGTTTGCCTGGCTGCATTTGTTTAGGAACAGGAAGTTACCTGTTCCCAGCAGCCTTTGGGCAGTGCCAGACAGGAAATGGTGTCTGAGCATGTGTGGAAACCATCTTGAGTGCTCAGCAACTATTTGCTTAATGCAAAACAGTGCCATTCTGGCGCGGTGGGGAACAACGGAGGGGCAGGGAAGGTAAGACCTGCCAAGCGTTTCGGCACTTGGAAACAGAGGTGCCAAAACACTTCGAGCACGTCCCTAGCTTATACTGGCATCAAATATTTGAAGAATATTCAGCAATTCAGACTGAAGTAGTCAGAGTATATCTGGAGGATATTTGACATCAAAATTTGCTGAGGAGGATTTATTGTAGCTTTACTGGAAATGGTCATTGTAAACCTAAAAACAGCAACAGATTCACATAGGGGTGTGCACAGAATTGGCCAGACCGGTTTGATTCCAAACCAGATTTGAACTGACCCAGTCTGACCTGTTTCTGGTCGATTCAGACCCAGTCTGATTCAACTGCCAGACCAGTCCGGACCAGTTCATGGAGCAGTTTGTGGGTCTACTCATAAAGGGGAATCGGGTGAGGATTCCCCTTTACAAGTAAAATGGCAGGGGGCTTCCTAGACCTAGAGGGGAGTCAGGTCTACTCACCTAAAAGGTGTGGTGTTGGCAGTGGTGGCAACTTCCCCACCCCCACTGGCCTCCTCTAGAGTAGCCTGGGATAGCTGTGGCCCGATTCAGGTCTTCTCTGGCCCATTTCAGACTTCATGCATGCGCCGACACCCAAAACGGACCGGAGAAGGCCTGAAACGGGCCGTAGCAGGCGCAGGCTAAACTAGAGGAGGCTGGCAGAGGTGGAAGGGAGCTGCTGCCACCCATGCTGCTGCATCATTTAAGTGAGTAGACCTGACTCCCCTCTAGGAAGCCCCCCTGCTCCTTTACTCATAAAGGGGAATCCTCACATGAACTGCCAGACCACGTGAACTGCCCCAGTTGCTCACACACCGCTAGATTCACATTGACTAGTTAAATGTGAGCACTTGGCAGCTTCTAGTTTGTGGAGATCTATGGGCTTGCAGTGGTATGCCAGATACATTCAATGTAGCCACAATGTCCCAGAGGGTGGTGTGAATCAGCCCTTGAAGGGTCTGGGGCAGAGAATGAACAATTGGATGGATGTATATATGCACACATGTGTATGTATTTTAATGTAAAGAAGGAATTATGGGGCGGGGACAGGAGCAACCTGCATTTTACAACTAAATGCTTCATATCACCAGAGCAGAGCATTAAAAAAACACACAACGCTTTGCAGATGAAAATGTGTCAAGTCTCCACACAGTTAACAACATGTCACTTTGCGAGAGAATTTTCATAATTAATGAACTGGTTCAATTTGCTCTGCCGCTTGACTTTGATTAATACATTTTTGAGTGTTCCCACTGGGACTCTGTCCAGTTTGTTTAGTAAGCTCTTATGTGTATATCCAGTTCATGCATATGGATCAGAGTGTTGGCACCAAATACTTACAATATGCAGTGAAGGCACAGCCATCCTGACTCCGTTTACACAGAAAAGAGAAATATATCTTGCACACCACGTCCTTTATGAGTCATTAAAAGCAAAGAAAAGGGGAATTTTACACTTTACTATGAAAAGGTTAGATGGCTGCACAGTATCACTTTATGCAAGTCTGGCCATTAAAATGGCATAATAATCCAGGTTTTAATTTCATGCTGCCCTAAAGTGGCAGTTTCTTTGTATTAAATAGAGACCTGTAGAACATTTATAATTCAACAATGGGAGAAATATTATCCAATGCCCTAAACTACCTGCCCTTGAACTGGCTGGCTTTACTTAGACAAAGGTTGGGGTGGGGGGAGAGGACCCTTCACTGGAATGGTGAGGAGTTCCTTGAAGCTGTTTATAGGCCAGTGGTTCTCCTTGAAAATAATGGTGGAAATCCTTGTTCCAAGAAAGACCTATCTAGCCCTATTCACATCTTCATTTAAGTTATTGTTACACTTGCTCTCCACTTCCCTGAGCAGTCAGAAATGGCTGGGGTGCAGGTTCTTCTGGCTTCCTTTAGAGGAGAGATCACTGAAAGCTTATATTTTATTTGTGGTATTTGGCTCATTTACAGATATGCAGGTTGAGCATTAGATGGAGTCAAATCAGCAGAGCACTCCTACAGGCAGCAACAGCTCACATCAATTCCCCAGAGAGAAAGCCCTGCCTCCTAAGGTGCTGCAGCTGCGTGAGCATGCTTCTTAGTCAGGTGGATCTGGCTTTGACTAGTCTGCTCGTACCAGGCTCAAGATGGAGCCCCACACTCTAGCCCAGGGCTGCTCAACTTTGGCCCTCCTGCAGGTGTTGGCCTACAACTCCCATTATCCCTGGCTATGGGCCACTGTGGATTATGGGAGTTGTTGTCCAAAACCAGCTGGAGGGCAGAAGTTGAGCAGCCCTGTTTTAGCCACTGAGGAGTAGCAGATATGGACACCTAGCCATTACTCCGCACTAGCTACACAAGTATATACTATTTGATATACTATTTTATTTATTTTAATTTTATTTTTTATATTGATATCCCGCTCTTCCTCCAAGGAGCCCAGAGCGGTGTACTACATACTTGAGTTGCTCCTCACAACAACCCTGTGAAGTAGGTTAGGCTGAGAGAGAGATGACTGGCCCAGAGTCACCCAGCAAGTATCACGGCTGAATGGAGATTTGAACTCAGGTCTTCCCGGTCCTAGTCCAGCACTCTAACCACTACACCATGCTGGCTCAAAGCTAATTCTGTAGCTTCATGATTAGGTGAGGATGAATGTATTAGTAATATTTATATTAGTGGCTTATATACAGTATTAATGGAATATCTATTATAAAGCTGCTTGGGCCTTACTGACTGACTCAGTGACTCATATCCCCCAAAAACCAAACTCCTGGGGGAAAAATCATTACTTTCCTGGGAAAAATCTGAGAAAACTCTCCCATTGGCAAACATGGGGAAATGATACTTCCCAGAGATAGAAAAAGGCTAGAGTCACAGATAGCTAAGATATTAATATAGCGATATGCACAAAGATCTTCAGCGCCGGCGGGGGTAGTACTTTAAGGGGGGGCAGGGTGTACTCACCCCTCCCGCCGCATTTCCTCCGCCGGCACTCTGTTATTTTTAAGCCCCTCGGGGCAGCAGCGTTCCTCCCTGCCGCCCTGTTCTCCCCATCGGCCGGAAGTAGCGAGCACATGTGCGCCCATTGTGCGCGCGCGCATGGCAGACGGGCGCACATGCAACAGCCACACATGCGATCGCTACTTCCGGCCACTTCTGGCCGATGGGGGGAATGGGGTGGCAAGGAGGAACGCTGCCGCCCCAAGGGGCTTAAAAATAACAGAGTGCCAGTGGGGGAAATGCGGCGGGAGGGATGAGTACACCCTCCCCTGCCCTTAAAGTACTACCCCCATTGGCACAGATATGCTGAACCGCCCTTCCCCCCAGCGCCGAAATGTTTCGGAGGCCTTCATAATGGCCTCCGAAACGTTTTGGGCACATGCCTATATTAATATGCTTGCAAACTGCAAGCCTTCACTGACTGAATCACTCACCTGAAATCTCCAGACAAACCACAAAAGATAGAAACATGCCATTGTTGCACATAGGTTCCAGACCTCATCTCCCCCAAAACAAACAAACAAAAAACAACCTGGGACAATTCATTAATGTCCTTGGAAATCTGAAAAAACTCTCCCCTTGACACATAGGGAATGAGACCTCATAGAGTTATAAAAAGACTAGAGTCAAAGTGAGATAAGACACATATCCTTGCAAACTACACGCCCGCTGACTCACTCACTGCCTGCTTGCCATGAAGCTCCCAGACTAAGCAATGAAATATAGAAACATGCCATTTTTGCAGGTAGATTCCAAAGCTCAGCCACAAAAATACAAAACCCTGAAAAAATTCATTAATGTTCCAGAAAATGCAGAAAAACTGTCTCATTGGAAAATATGGGGAACTATTTTCATAGACAGAGAAAAAGACTAGAGTCACAGAGAGATAAGGTGTTCATATGCTTTCAACTGCAAACCCTTTGAATAGCAATATCTGTATTAGTGGCTTAATACACAGCTACCTAATGGTGCAGCAGGAAATGACTTGACTAGTGAGCCAGAGGCAGGCACGGCTCGTGAATGCGCCTCCGGGGGGTGGGGTGGCGGGTGGCTTCTTTAAGGTAAACAGAGCCGGTGCTCCGTGCCACCCAGCAACCCCTGCGGCGGGGAATTGCCTCCACCAATCACCTGGCTCCTGCAGAGGCGAGCCCCCACCAGCGGCCAAGTGAGTGGCGGAGGTGATTCCCCGCCGCGGGGGCTGCTGGGTGGCACGGAGCACCAGCTCCGTTTACTTTAAAGAAGTCACTTGCCACCCGCCCCCCCAGAGGAGAGTTCACAAGCCGCGCCTGGCCAGAGGTTGCCAGTTCTAATCCCCGTTGGTATGATTCAAAGACTATGGGGAACACCTATATCGGGCAACAGCAATATAGAAAGATATCGAAAGGCATCATCTCATACTGCGCGGGAGGAGGCAATGGTAAACCCCTCCTGTATTCTACCAAAGACAGCTACAGGGCTCTCTGGGCGCCAGGAGTTGATGCTGACTCAACGGCACACTTTACTTTGACTAGTGGCTTAATGGATGCCAAACTGCTGCTGCACGTGGCAGACTTCAGAACCTACCTCAAGAAGTAGGGATATAAGTTATAGGGCTTGTGATATGTTAACTCCTGCTAGATTAAAACAGCACCCTTCAGTTCCTCATTGGGAGGCCCTAATCAGTGGGACAGCCTGAGAAGATCACCCCACCTGTAACTGTAAAATTACAGATTATTTCTGTAATTCTACCAGAGATGTATCTAGGGAAAATAGTGCCTTGGGCAAGCACTGAAATTGCACCCCTGTCCGAACATCTGACACCAATTTTCCAGATAACTTTACCATAATATCAACTCAAAAATACAACTCCAGACACGTTCAGAAGGAACAGGTTGTAAGTAACACACACATGAATACACACATACAACCACACATGTGGCACATATATGCTAGTCTCCTTCCCAAGGAAACACAGCACATCCATGTGCTGGGCATGCCTCCATAGAGCTAAGCAGTGAAAGCTCTCTTTAGCAAATGCTCTGCCACCTCAGGACACCTCACTACAGGTTGCTGCCTCCAAGAAATTCAGGGATGGATTTTTTCTGTCCAAACAGCTTTTGCCTTAAAGGGAGATGGTTGCAATGGGAAATCCTATGGGCCCAAACAATCTGAAATTATCCAGCAGCTTACAATAGGCTTGGATCCAGCAGCCTGATCAGGAAGAAGGTGGAAGTTGCAGCTAGCCACAGAACAGCAAAACAGTGTGATATTTGAATCAGAAAAATGGTGTATGTGTGTGTGAGAGAGAAAAATTATAACAATAATCTACCCTGCACTACTGTCACCAATTTTCTGTCTCTGCCACACTGCAAAGGTTTGGTAAAAGGTTGTCCCTGCCCCATCCCCTCAAGATCTGCCTGGCATGCAGAGGAAAAAATTATTACCAGCTAGAGCAAGCTGGCTTCCCTGCAAAGCAGCTACAGGCTGAGAAAGGGGGAAGGCACACCAAGGGCCAATGAAATAAATTAAAAAGACAAATTGTTCAATACAGAGGCAGGCAACAGGCAGACTGGACAGTAAACTTTATGTCTAGTTTATCAAATGCACTAGTCAATCAGAATCACAGCATGACTATTCAATGTGTCTTTTAAAAACAATTGTGTTCAAAGTAAAAAGGGAGTTGCATTGATTTTTTTAAGAAGACATTCTAAAATATAACTTTTTTAGAAGGCAAGGAAACTTGAGCAAATCTACTTGGGATGTACAGGCAATAAAAACCCGAGTACAACTGAGCTCAATTGAAGGGAATAATTTGCAGCACGTTGACCACTTATTTCAAAAGACAAGCCATTTATCAGTACGGTAAGACTGCACAACACAGGGATGGCAGTACATTGCAAATGCAACATTTCTGGGTGTGAATTCTTACAGCAGTTTTTTTAAAAAAGCACCACACAAGTTAAAGGCAGCCACTTTCCAAGTTTGAAATCCCACAAACCTTATAATCAGATTGCTTGACAAATATGCAGATAAAGATAGAGCTCTGTATAGAGAATTAAACAGCATGCAAGTGAATATTTCCATTTTATTCCTTGCCTCTTCCCGCCAGCCTTCAGTTTTGCCAGCTTACAAGCTATTAAACCAACATTGTCTTTTTAAGGGATGTTTTGTCCACTTACTTTTGTGCCATTTATATCTGTTTTTTAAATGCTCAGGTCCTTGCAAACAACTTTGCATTCTTCTAACTCCCTAGATCAGGGAAAAAAAACTAGACTAGGGGCTCACAGAGGCCATTTGAGCATATGCGGTGGCCATTTTTTAAAATGCCGCCACACATGCTCAAATGGTCCCTGCAAGGTCCTAGGCCTTTCCAGGCCTCACAGAGGCCTTTTGAACATGTGTGGTTACCTCCAAAGTGGCCACTGCACTGATCTTTGCCTAAAAATCAGACTGGGACGGGCTGCGACGGTGATCTAAGAGGCTGGCGGGGGGAGGGGGAACCTTTGCAGACACCCCCCTCCTGCGGCCTTTAGGAAGCCCCCCGAAGGGGCTACAGGTGGGTTTTTTTAAAAAAATAAATAAATTCATGAATTGGGGAAGGAGTGAGGCACAGCATGGCACTGGTGCCCCCCCAAGTGGCACTTAGGGCACGTGCCCTGGCTGCCGCACCCTAGATTCGCCTACGAATTCTACAAGTGTTGAATGGTTGCGATAGGCTATTTTGTGCTGACAACATTAGGGGTATGCACAAAACCACCTGGCTTGGTTTGGTTTGAGTTCAACTAAACTTGAACCGCACTGGGCCAGTTTGGTTTTGGCCCGCTTCAAACCTCCCCCCACAATTCGGTTCAGTTCGGTTCGGGGTTTTTTTAATGAACAAGGAATCCCCACCCTTTTGAACTTAATCGCTCCAGGGAGCTTCTCCAAGGTGGTGGTGGGTCCATGGAGGTTCCCCCTCCCCTCGCCACCCTTCCTTTTCCTAAAAATTGCCCAATTTGGGCATCTTTGGCCCTTTCCGGGCCTATTCCCAGGTGCGGTGACCATTTTGGTCATGACCCGGCCATGCAGTTTCCCATTATGCAGGCACAGCGGCCTCCAAAATAGCCAATGTGCCAGGAAATAGAACCGGAAAGGGCCAAATATGCTCAAACTGGGTGATTTTTAGGAAAAGGAAGGCTAGCAGGGGGAGGAGGAACCTCTGTGGATCCTCCCGCCACATTGGAGAAGTTCCCCTGAGGGAGTAAGTTAAAAAAAAGAAAAATATATATCTTTTTCCCCAAAAAATTGTTCGTCGAACCCCCAAACTGGGGTGTATGTGTGTGTTTGGTTTGGGGTCAAGCCAAACCGGGTGCGGTTCGGCTCTACCCCAGAACTTCGAACCAAACCCGTTTGATGTCGAACTGGTTTGGATTCAAACTAGTTTGCACACCCCTAGACAACACTGGTTGCAGGCCATTTTGTGCAGACAACATTGGTTGCAGATGCTTTGCCCCTATTTGGAGAGAAGAGCCTTTCCCATACTTATCCATGATTTTGTAATTGTGAGGCTTGGGTACTGAAACACACTTTTCCAGGGACTGCCCTTGAAAATGACACCAAAACTGCAGCTGATACAGAATGCTGCTGTTTACTTCCTGGCAGATTAGGGAGCTAAGGTCATATTCACTTGCTGTTGTACTGGAGCTTCTGGCCTCAATTCACGGTGCTTGTGCTTGCTTTTAAAACCCTTCATGTTTTAGGACCTACACACCTTGGAGACCATTTTTCATTATAAGAATTCCCAATTCCCTACAGGTATTCCAAGTACTGTGTGAGGTTAAAGCATAAGCTGCAAGAGCAGGGCCTTGACTGTTATAGCCCCAAGGTTACAGAATGAGTTCCTCGAGGAGATTTATAGCTGTTGTTCCTTCATTGTCATCCAGAAGGGATGCAAAACCTCCTTGCTATGAAAGGCATTTGTCTGATTTGGATCTCGCTTTTTGCTGTTTTATTGGTGTTGCTGATTTTATATTACTGTTTCCATTGGAGCTGTCTTGAGCTGCTGAAAGATGCCCTATACATTTTTTTTAAAGGTCAAACCTCAGACCTGAGGATATTGACCACAGCCAGCAAGCCAGGACTACGCCTCTGCTCTTGCTTGATTTAGATTTATCTTTATCAGCTTTGACTGGCATCTTCCTTTGAGAACTCTTCCGCTTCCTCCAGGCTGACTCTTTGGACTTAATTTCAGCGCACACCCAAGTCACATGTGGAATTTGCCTACTCCCTTATCAGGTTTGATAATGGGCTCCACTCCGCCACTGGCCACATTTGCTGGCCTGGTTTCTGATAGGGCCTTGCTGAAGTGCTATTGTTTCCAGTCAATTTTTAAAACCTGGAAATTTCTCCTTCCCCCAAAGCACATAAGAGACTCAGACTGTGCATGGGTGGCCCTATTGCTCCCAGCTGTTTTCATTAATTGGTTTGTTTACTACTAATATGGAGAACAGATGTTTTGATTTGCAGATAATGGTACTGTGTTTTTTCCCTCATCAATGGCTTCGCTGACTGCAGTTAAGGATAAAACGAGATGAGATGTTTGCTGCGTGCTTAGCTGTCGTGTGTCTTTTTATTTTGTAAACAGCACCTGAATTAGAGCCTGTTCTGGATTGGAACTGTGCTGGGGAGTAGGTTTTACATCTTTCTTCACATCATGGCCCCAATCTGGATTGTGCCCCCGCTTGACTTCTTTTCCTAAACAAAAGACAAGACACAGAACTGATAAACAAACAGTAAACATCTCATCTAGTTGACTGTACCTACATTCACCCTTGCCTTTTCCATTCTACTGTTCCCCTTTGCTGTCTCCCACAGTATTACAAATTTGGACAGTTATTCCCATTGAAATGACTCTGGAGGTGCAAAAGAACAACTTGGATAACTTCCATTCATTTAAGTAAGATTCTGTTTCAAGGCTGCGTCATTCCTGGCATGGTTCAAAATCTCACTTGAACTGTGGACTCGTAACATACCCTTCATCAGGTTTCTCTCAATTTCAGGCCTAGTTCTCAGGCTCACACTCTTAGCCAAAATTCTGTGATTCTTCCTTTAAAAACAACCACCACCCCCAAAGCAGCCTAAGTTGCTGAGTGAAGGAGGAGTGTGGAGAGAAGCTGTTGAACCTTTCTCCTCAAGTCCTTTTCAGTTTATAATCTGAGCTGTTTTGAATCTTTCCCTGTGCAGATTAAAAAGCTATTGGCAGAGGACAGTGCATGATTTTGAGCTGGAAAATAATGGAAGAAATGAGGGAAATCATGGAAGCAAAAAGATGAAGAAAAGATGAAAAAAAATCAAAGAACCTTATGTAATATGTAGTAGTTTGAGCCTTCTTTTCAAATCAGCAAGATCCCTTCACAAATGGTTGTGAAAGTAAACAAAATGCTTATTGGAGCAGAACAATATGTCAGTTCATCCAATATCTTGTCTGAATGTAGACATTATACTTTTCTGACATGGATATCAATCAGTCATATGCTATTCATAATGCATAACAAATGCATATGTGTACATGTGTTGAGAAGCCTGGGATGGTGGCTTCTATTTTTCTTATCTCTCAGTCTAAGCAGCTCTGGAAATTACCAGTTCTGGGAGATTAAAAGGAAATATTACTCCCAAGTATTTTTTATTTTCAGGGTGATTTCAATGCACAAATAGAGTGGGTATCAGTGGAACGTTTGCCGACATTTGTTTGCATTCCTTAGCAGTTAGTGTGATGGCCAAGTATTTTGTAGCCCCTGGTGCCTGGAACAGCTATTGATTTTGTCTTTCTAAAAATAAGCTCTTTGAAACACTTTTTTTTTTTTTTGGCCTGCTTGTACTTGTCTATGTTTAGACTACAGTTAAGGTAGCAAATGCCTTATGGAGTAATGATGGTATTATAAACCTGGCTGAAAGTATAACAAGGAACCAGTTACAGCAGTATTGCTCAGCTAAGTTAGTTATAATGTGTGCATTAATTTTACTTTGCTTGAAAGCAGATTTTAGAGATATTCTCTTAATGTTCTGTATGCAGAGCACAAGGTAGAAGCAAATTATTTACATGTACGTGAAACTGCTGTAGATTGCAGCTTTTAAGGAAGAAAGAGGTAAAAGCCTAGATTATTTAAAGAAGCGTAATTTTTCAAGAGAGATGCTGTGGTTCAGCAAAGAGGACCCAGAAGCAGAAACTGGTGTACCATACTGGGAATGCCATACTGGGAATGCCAGATGAGACAGTGGAAGTGCTTCCTACTTCTGTGGGTGGACATGGCACGGCAGTAGTTTTGTATTTCATGTGCACCAGCAAAGTGTTTCTCAGATCCTCCAAACTTTTTCCTGAGATTCATCAAAAGTGTATAGTGAATACTAAGATACAAAAAGGAATCGGAATAAGGAACTTAATATAAAAAAGTAACTGGACAGCTCCTATTCAATCAATTGAAATGACTCCTACTTAATTCAAGGGAGGCTGTCTGGACATGTTCTAAAATAAACTTTCATAGGTAGCCTGTTTCTGTCTTCTTTGAGGTGGATGGTGCCAGCTATCTTATAGTTTTATTGATCATTTTTAAGTCATCTGGAAAAAGAAATCAAGAATTGGCACGTCTGTCATCTTGTCCCTGAAAGAAGTAGTTGGCCATCCTTTTCTTCTATAATATAACATTTGCTGTTCACAGGGAATTTAAGCAGGCAGATAGTGTTAAGGTAGGATCCACAAGCATTAGTGTGTTTGCAGAGTTGTGGATTGGATGCTAAAGTCTCTCACAGTGGCTGCCTGCCATGATGATGAAAATGACTCAAGGTTGACCCAGTGGAATTTAAAAAAAACATGTTAGGGAATGCCTGGGTCCAATTTCAATGGGATAACTTTGAATCATTTTTCATTCTCATGACAGCCACATAAGAACATAAGAACAGCCCTGCTGGATCAGGCCCAAGGCCCATCTAGTCCAGCATCCTGATTCGCACAGTGGCCCACCAGATGCCGCTGGAAGCCACAGGCAGGAGTTGAGGTCATGCCCTCTCTCCTGCTGTTACTCCCCTGCAACTGGTACTCAGAGGCATCCTGCCTTTGAGGCTGGAGGTGGCCTTTAGCCCTAAGACTAGTAGCCGATGATAGACCTCTCCTCCATGAAGTCATCCAAACCCCTCTTAAAGCCATCCAGGTTGTTGGCTGTCACCACATCTTGTGGCAGAGAATTCCACAAGTTGTGTGAAAAAGTACTTCCGTTTGTTAGTCCTAGCTTTCCTGGCAATCAATTACATGAGATGACCCCTGGTTCTAGTGTTATGTGAGAGGGAGAAGAATTTATCTCTATCCACTTTCTCCATACCATGCATGATTTTATAGACCTCTATCATTTCTCCCCACAGTTGTCTTTTTTCTAAACTAAAAAGCCCCAGGTGTTGTAGTCTTGCCTCATAAGAAAGGTGCTCTAGGCCCCTGATCATCTTGGTTGCCCTCTTCTGTACCTTTTCCAGTTCTACAATGTCCTTTTTTAGATGTGGTGACCAAAATTGTATGCAGTATTCCAGGTGTGGCTGCACCATAGTTTTGTATAAGGGCATTATAATATAAGCAGTTTTATTTTCAATCCCTTCCTAATGATCCCTAGCATGGAATTGGCCTTTTTCACAGCTGCCGTACATTGAGTCGACACTTTCAACGAGCTGTCCACCATGACAGCAAGATCCCACTTCTGGTCAGTCACCGACAGCTCAGATCCCATCAGCGTATACTTGAAGTTGGGGCTTTTTGTCCCAATGTGCATCACTTTACACTTGCTAGCACTGAACCGCATTTGCCACTTTGCCGCCCACTCACCCAGTTTGGAGAGATCTTTTTGGAGCTCCTCCCAATCAGTTTTGGATTTTACTACCTGAAAGAGTTTGGTATCATCTGCAAATCTGGCCACCTTGCTGCTTACCCCTGCTTCTAGATCATTTATGAATAAATTAAAAAGCACAGGTCGCCGTACAGATCTCTGGTGGACCCGACTTCTTACTTACCTCCATTGTGAAAATTCTCCATTTAAACCTACCCTCTGTTTCCTGTCTTTCAACCAGTTAGCAATCCACACATGTACTTGTCCTCTTATCCCATGACTGCTAAGTTTTCTCAGGAGTCTTTGATGAGGAACTTTGTTGAAAGCTTTTTGGAAGTCCAGATATACTATGTCAACTGGATCACCTTGATCTATACACTTGTTGACAATCTCAAAGAACTCCAAAGGGTTGATGAGGCAAGATTTATCTTTACGGAAACCATGCTGGTTCACTCCCAGCAGAGCCTGTTCTTCTATGTGCTTTACAATTTTATCCTTGAGGATGCTTTCCATCAATTCTCCCGGAATGGACATTAAGCTAAGCAGCATGTAATTTCCCGGATCACTCATGGATCTCTTTTTGAAAATCGATGTTACATTTGCTACTTTCCAGTCCTCTGGTACAGAGCCCGATTGCAGGGATAAGTTATATATTTTAGCAAGGAGGTTGGCAATTTCACATTTGAGTTCTTTGAGGACTCTTGGATGGATGCCATCCGGCCCTGACGATTCGTTGGTTTTCAGTATTTCCAGACAGTTTAAAACATCATCTCTTGTCACTTCTATCTGACTCAGTTCTTTAGCCTCCATCCCCGAAAAGCCTGGTTTAGGAACAGGTATATGCTCAGTATCCTCTGCCGTGAAGACGGATGCAAAGAACTCATTTAGCTTCTCTGCAACCTCCATATCCTCCTTAATAATCCCTTTCACTCCCTCATTGTCTAATGGTCCAACCGCCTCCCAGGCAGGTTTCCTGCTTCTGATGTATTTAAAGAAGTTTTTGTTATTCCCCTTGATACTTTTAGCTAAATGTTCCTCAAACTCTCTTTTTGCCTCCCTTATTGTCACCTTGCATTTCCTTTACCATAATTTGTGCTCCTTTCTGTTCTCTTCATTTGGACAGGCCTTCCAATTTCAGAAGGAAGTCTTCTTCCCTTTTATGGCTTCCTTGATGGTACCTGTTAGCCATGCTGACATCTTCCTGGACTTAGTGGTAGCTTTCCTCCCTTGGGGTATACAGTCTAACTGGGCTTCTAGTATTGTGGTTTTGAGTAAACTCTATGCACTCTGGAGTGAAGTGACTCTCCTGATTTTCCCTTTCAGCTTTCTTTTCACCATACTCCTCATTTTGGAGGTTTCCTCTTCTGAAATTCAAAATGTCTGTGTTAGACTTCCTTGGTGATTCTCTCCCTGCATATATGCTGAATTTGATTGCACTATGGTCACTGTTCCCTAAAGGGTCAATGACACTGACATTATGCACCAGGTCCTGGGTGCCACTCAGAATTAAGTCCAAGGTCACCTTCTCTCTGGTTGGTTCCAAGACCAACTATTCTAGGGCACAGTCATTCAGCGTATCTAGAAATTTGACCTCTCTGTCATTACCTGACTGTGAATGTACTCAGTCTATGTGTGGGTAATTGAAGTACAGCCCAGCCTCTCCTTGCCTCCTCCCTGATTTTCTCCTGCAACTCCCAGTCACTGTCAGCCTTTTGATCCGGAGGGCGATAGCACATCCCCAGTAGTATGTTCCCTTTCAGGCCTTGTATTGTCACCCACAGGGTTTCTGTGGAGTGCTCTAGTCCACCTAGGTTTTTTAGCTCGTTAGATTCTATGCCTTCTTTAAGATACAGTGCTACTCCACGTCCAAGGAGCCCCTCCCTGTCCTTTCTATAGAGTTTATATCCATGGATAACAGTGTCCTACTGGTTCTCACTGTTCCACCATGTTTCTGTTATGCCCACTATATCGATTTCTGTGTTAGCAACCAAGCACTCCAGCTCGCCCATCTTGGCTCAGAGGCTTCTGGCATTGGCATATAAGTAGTGATGTGCACGAACAGGTCCAGAGGCCATTTTAGAGGCCTCCAAACCAATTCGAATGTGGCCCGGTCCAGTGGTCTGGTGCCGGGGGGGGGGTGTCTCACTTTAAGGGCAGGGGGTTGTACTTACCCCTCCCACTGCTTCCCCCGTCCAGCACTCCACTCTCCCCCCCAAGTTTTTTGGTGGTTTTTTGGTCCTCCCTGCTGCCCCTGCCCCCATTGTTGGACGGGAAAAGCAGAAGTAGCTGCCGCGCATGTGACCACCGCCACGTGCGCGTCCACCACACATGCCCGCCACACATGTAGCACATTGTGTGCGCACGTTGCATGCGTGACATGCGCATGCAACGTGTGACATGCATGGCGGATATGTGCGCGGGTGGCAGATGCTCAGAGCAGCAGGCGCATGCGCGACAGCTACTTCCACTTTTTCCAGCCAACAACAGGGACAGGGGCGGCAGGGAGGAACACTGCCGCCCCAAAAGCTTTGCAAAAAATGGGGTGCCGGAGGGGGAAAAGTGGCAGGAGGGGTAAGTACAACCCCCCGCCCTTAAAGCGAGACTCCCCCAGCACCGGACCACGCCTCCGCGGTTCCGTGCATATCCCAACATATAAGCACCTATACACTGAATCTCTCACCTGATGTATGTCATCTTTCTTTTGACTCTTTGACCAGCTAGCACAGGCTCCTGTCTGCTCTTTATGCGGTTCTGCTCTGTCCCCTTCTGTTTTATCTGAATCCTTTGCACCCTTGAACTTTAAAGGATGGCTTTTGCTGAACCGGATACTGCTCAGCTCCCGTCATCTATTCCCCAGGCATCATTTTAAAAGCTGCTCTGCAACCTTTTTGATTTTAAGTGCCAGCAGTCTGGTTCCATCTTGCTTCAAGTGCAGCCCGTCCCTTTTGTACAGGCCTTGCTTCCCCCAAAATGTATCCCAGTGACTAACAAATCTAAACCCCTCCTCCCAGTACTAATGTCTCATGCACACATTGAAGCCCCTCAGCTCTGCCTGTCTCACTGTACCTGCGCGTGGGTCCTAGACTTCAATACGCTACCTATAAGCCTAAATTTGGCTTCCAGGACCTCTCGACTACATTTCCCCACATCGTTGGTGCTGATGTGCACCACGACATCTGTCTCCTCCCCAGCACTGCCTAAGAGCCTATCTAGATGCTGCGTGATGTCCACAACCTTTGCACCAGGCAGGCAAGTCACCGTGCGGTCAACAAGCGGGTCACAAACCCATCTTTCTATACCTCTAATGATCAAATTCCCCAGGGGTCCCTTCTAAAGGAGCATTTCCCTCTTCCTCAGACCGATGTCCTCCTTGCCCGAGACCTTCATTCTCCCTGACAGCAGAGGAGCTATCAGCCCTGGAGTGGGATGCCTCTATCAAGTCCTTGAAGGTCTCGTCCACATGCCTCTCTGTCTCTCTGAGCTTCTCCAGGGAGGGATTTATACTTATGTTCTCTTCTCCACCAGGCTGCTTGTGATCACAGGGGCTTGTTCCAGGCTCCCCTGCACACTTCCCGCTAAACTCCTGCAAAATTCCAATGTCCTGTTTGCTATTCCTCTTCTTCTCTCTCAGCCTAACCTTCTTCATAAGGGTTGTTATGAGGAGAAACTCAAGTATGTAGTACACCGCTCTGGGCTCCTTGGAGGAAGAGCAGGATATAAATGTAATAATAAATAAATAAATAAATAAATAAATAAATATCCCTGTTGGCTATGCTCTGTTCATTGTGCTTTTGGGCCTTCACCTCTTATGTAGAGAGTAGTCTTTCAACTGAGACACAGGATGTGAGTCAAAAGAATGTAAAAGGAATGTGGGGCCTCCCTCAGCCCTAGCTGACTCCACCCCCTCCAGGCAGGGACAAACAAAAACACTGGAGTTTGCTAGCCCTGGCAAATGCTACCCTGGCACACACACACACACACACACACACACACACACACACACACACACACACACCCCTATCCCTTAAAGAGAAACCAGACCCTGAAAATCTCCCCTCCTCCTGTTAGTTTGAAGGGGGGAAAGGCTAGATGTTTAGAAAAGTTTGCTCACCTCCTCAAGCTGTGTCTGCTCTTCACAGACTAGTCTTCCAACTGAGACACAGGATGTGAGTCAAAGGAATGTCAAAGGAATATAGGGCCTCCGCCAGACCTAGCTGACTCCACCCCCTCTAGGCAGGGACAAACAAAAACACTGGAGTTTGCTAGCCCTGGCAAATGCTAACTCTGGCAAATCTCTCTCTCTCTCTCTCTCTCTCTCTCTCTCTCTCTCTCTCACACACACACACACACACACACACACACACACACACACACACACACACAGACTTATCCCTTAAAGAGAAACCAGCCCCTGAAAATCTCCCCTCCTCCTGTTAGTTAGTTTGAAGAGAGGAAAGGCTTGATGTTTAGAAAAGCTTGTTCACCTCCTCAAGCTGTGTATACTCTTCACAGAGTAGTCTTCCAAGCTCTCTAAAGAAGGTTATTGAATCTTAATTAAATCTATCTCATGATGGTTGTCAAAAATAAAAGATTGACTAGAGTGTAGTTCCCAAATGTCTTGGACAAACAAATTATAGTAAAGCTTCCTTTCTCATAAAATAATGATTGTTCATAAGCATGAATTGCCTCAGGATCTCTCTACACTACGACTGCCACATCAGAAGTAGCCTGACTGAGCCTTCTTGTGGTGATTGCAATATGGAGAACAACTGGCCATTTAGACCACTCTCACTGTATGACAAGTTTCCACACCATTTCCTCACTTTCTGGTAACGGCTGCCAGTGGCATAAAAGGTCTTCTTGTGGTGAGCTGCTCTACAAGTGATGACTGTTTCATAGAAGCTGTTTTAAGCAGCTTCCACACAGCAGCTGGATCATGTGGGTGGCTCCTAAACCAAGGCTGACTTGGTGTGTTTCACCTCTTGTCTTTGCAGTCTAATCTCCTGATCATACAGATTTGCTCAGTTGTAATAAGGTAGGAGATGATGTAGTCAAATGTATCTACAGCAAGCAGGGTAAGACTATTAGGTTGTGCTACTTAGCTAACTTTTTACAGCTATACCTTAGGCTCTTTAGGTACTGTAATTAGGCAGCTTCCTTAGGATTGCTACAGAGAGACTCAGAAATGAACTGGTATATTGTTAGGGATGTGCAAAAATCAGTTTTTAAACGTTCAATTTGTGCCTCAATCAAATCACCCCTGTTTTGTGTCTGAATCTGCCCCCTCTGAATCATCCCAGATTTGATTTGGATTCGATTTGATTCAATTTGAATTTGGATCGATTTGGATGACTTATAAAGGTCCTAGGGGCATCAAATTTGGATGGTGGGTAGGTCCCTATGGGAGACACCTACCACCCACATTTCAAGGCAGTGGGGCACTTAGTTGATTTTTAATTATTCTTTTTAGTTTTTACTGATTTTGTATATTTCCACCATAGGAAATAATGGGGATTTGAAGTCACCCTATGCTAACCCTAACATGGATTCCCAGCTTTAATTAAAAAAAAAAATCTAAGCTCTAGCCCTTGTAGAAGTTGAGTTATGGAGCAAAATGTGTGGTCACTATTTTTCAAATGTTTGGATTCTTTGGTATATAATAACTTCCTCAGAATGAATCCCTGTGAGGATTCATTGCACATCTTCATTTCTTCTGCTCATTTTGACTGTCATTGGACAGTGCCAGCTGTCAATTGCCATGTTGTCAACTACAACACCCCCCCCCCGCAAGGCAGTTAGTTAGGTGGTTTGTTTTATTAAAGGAGTTATGAAGAATGAATTCTCAGGAAATAAGGTTTAGTTGAAAATGGTTTGTATCTTTATGTTTCTTGGTCTGGGGGTGTCATAGGCACCCTCAGGAGAGCTGGTCTTGTGGTAGCAAGCATGACTTGTTCCCTTATCTAAGCAGGGTCCACCCTGGTTGCATTTGAATGGGAGACCAAATGTGAGCACTGTAAGATATTCCTCTTAGGGATTGGAGCTGCTCTGGGAAGAGCAGAAGGTTCCAAGTTCCCCCTCCTTGGCATCTCCATGATAGGGCTGAGAGAGACTCCTGCCTTGGATAAGCTGCTGCCAGTCTGGATAGACAATACTGAGCTAGATGGACCAATGGTCTGACTCAGTATATGGCAGCTTCATATGTTCCTATGAGCATGGCAATTGTTGCCAAGTGCTTGGGCTCTAGTTATGGTCTCTAGGAGATGTAGCTGGATTTGATTGATGGGAGGAGTTTGTTTGGTTTCCGAACCTGGGTAGCAGAAGGAGAGAGGTTAGTTGGGAGCTAATTGACAGTGGTGAAGAAGAAATGGGTGCTGGAAACTAGATGTGGTAGGACTATAAGGAAAATGGTTAAGATACATAATGGGTAAGGCAGAAGAAGGCATGTTGGGCTGGAGTTAAGGAAAAGAGCTGGAGGAAGGAAGGCTAGGAAGAAAAAGTGTGAAGTCTTTTATCTCCACTATTCAGAGCAGCTTCCAAGGTCAAACCCAGCCAGTCATATATGTGAGAGCAGGGGCGGCTTGTGAACTCTCCTCTGGGGGGGGGGGCTTCTTTAAGGTTAATGGAGTTGGTGCTCCGTGCCGCCCAGCAGCCCCTGCGGCGGGAAATCACCTCCGCCACTCACCTGGCCGCTGGTGGGAGCTCGCCTCCGCGAGAGCCAGGTGAGTGGCGGAGGCGATTCCCCGCCATGCGGGCTGCTGGGTGGCACAGAGCACCGGCTCTGTTTACCTTAAAGAAGCCCCCCCGCCCCCCCGGAGGAGAGTTCACGAGCCACCACTGTGTGAGAGCCAAAGTCCAATGTTATCAAAGGCTGAAAAACCTTTTAAATAGTTAGTAAAAGGACTCTCTGTTGGTATAAATCCCATGTCTACAGCATTTATCACCTCCTAAGAGCAATGAATATTGAAGCAAGGGATTAGAGTGAAGGTCATAAAGAATAACTGGTGACAGCAGATTAAGCAAGAAGAAAGGGTGAAGATTGCTGGGGTGTAGAGAGGAAGAACCATCACAGGAGTGCACTCTGGGAATGGTAGGAGAGTAGGAAAGATAACCCTCCTTTCACTCTGCCTCGAGAGACCCTGTGAGGGTTTGACTTTCCTTCCCTTGCCCCATTTTCCAGGGTGCACCTCTTTAAAATGACCTCTGAGCCAATCCATGGAATATTTTTTTGTTCTTAACATTTTACTGCACTAAATTTCATAAACAAGCAATGCATGTATTAATCTTGGTTTCTCTTAACATATTCAGACTCAGAATACCCACCCTGTTCTTCTATTTTTCTCATGTCTGTTTTTCTCCTCTGATCATTCTGAGTAGTACATGCTGTTAACAAGGGAGAGGAAATACATCTCCCACAGGGGGCCCTTTGAACCTGAGGATACACCAGGAAGGGTTGAATTTCTTCACCCACTTCCTGATTTCCAGATGCAGTCCTTCAAAACAAGCCACTGCTGGGGACTGGGGCTGGGGCAAGATGCACCAAACTTACACCAGTTATATCAGTTGCAGGGGAGTGGCAGTAGGAGAGAAGGCATGCCCTCTGTTCTTGTCTGTGGGCTTCCCAGAGGTGTCTGGTGGGCCACTGGATGCTGGACTAGATGGGCCTTGCGCCTTATGGGCTTATGGACTAGATGGGCTTTTCTTATGTTCTTTGAGTAATTAAGAATTTGGGAACTGGTTGGCTTTCCTTTGAAGTTTTTGTCCCCCACCCCCCGAATTTGCCCCCAGGTATGAACTTTGAGAACTTCAGTGACATCTCTAGGTAATTCCAGCATAGTTGGCTTCATAGTAACAAAGATGCCTTTGTTTTTGCATTGTCTCTAGTCCCACCCCCTACTTAACAAACATTTACCTATTGCTATGCCACACAAAAGCTTTACTTGCTATAGCAATGCTTAGAGATGTGAAGGCCTAGAAAAAAATTATGGAAATATTGTTTGTACCAAACAATTTCTTCCAGTTTTCAGCGGAAAGTGCAGGGGAAATGGAAAAACCTATTTTGACATGGTTCCTGTATCAGAATGGCCTGGTTCACACAAAATCATTTGCTAGATTTAATGTGAGTTATCAACATTAGCTTGATTATGGGAATCTCACATTTATCTCGGTCCATAAACTACCTTGGCATGGGTTCACACAATCACAACAATATTGGTAATCCACATTAAACTTAGATTAAAATGTTTGTGTGGGCCAGGCCAATGAGTCAGACACCTTTTAAAAGCAGTGTTTTAAAATAATATTGTTACACAGTCAGTTTACAGTGCTGCAAATTCTTAGATGCAAAATTCAAAGGTAGTAATGTTAGTGATGATATAACTGTTTCTGCATTTTTCTGGATCAAGCACCATTTTAATACCTGATATTGGAAAAGTATTTTCAAATATTGCAGAATCGTGGGCCAGTAGGGAATTATACCACCCAGTCACATGCAATTACAGAAGGGGCATACCAAACGTGCACCTGTTGTGACATCAGCAAATGTCCTGACGCACTCTAGGCATATCCCTTTATCATGTGGGGGGCTGTTCACCTGAATCACCCCTCTGCTCCAAATAGCTGTTAGAGGAAGGGGGAGAACCAAGAAATTGGGTGGAACTCTGCTAGCAGAAAGTATCTTCAACTGGTTCTTGGGCTCTCCCCACTTCCCTTGCAGTCCACCTGTGTCAGAGCCCACAGAGTCATTGCTGAGAGTCCCTCAACCCTCAGCAATACTTTTTTGGTAGGCTTGGGGTTGTCGTGGTGACAAGAGTTGTTTTGTGCTAACTTTCTTATACTGGCGTTGCTATGTATGTGAGCCATAAATAATAAAGTATATTTGTAATTATTGTTTGAATAAAACTAAGGCATGTCTACTTCAAAAGTAATAAATATATGAAACTGTACCATTTTATGTGCTAAGGAACGCCTTATACATTTCATGTTCTCAGTGGATACGCAAGAAAATATTGCATATATTGTTATCTCCAAAAAGTGAATGCTTTTCCAGAGAAAAACAAAAACATTCATTCCATCCTTCCTGCCACAGACTGACAGGAGGGCAGAGAAGTCATGGCCTGATGGACCAAAGTTCTGACAAGAAAGTAGCAAAGCTTCTAGACTCTTACAATAAGTAGTCTTCTTGCTTCCCTTCTTCTCCAGAGAAAGCATACATTCCCGGTCTGCCCACCTGTATCTGGATAACACACCATGGCCTTAGATTGGTGCTGACAGTTTGACTCATGCTTCAGGGGAGATATGGACTTCCCCCACCAGTCCATATCTCATCATCAGCGGTGGCGGTAGCATGCACACATGTCTGTGTGTGTGTCAGCAGCACTAACGGGCAAACTATGACACATCTGATTTTGGGATTGGCCAGGGTGGGGCAACCTGCCAGTGAGGTTGCAGTGGGTAGGGGTGACCATGAGGCACTCACCCTCCATGGAAAAGCTCAGGATAGCCCAGCAAGGGGAGGTTGGCCTTCAGGAAGACCAGCTGCTCCACCATGTCAGCATCCAAGTGTGCGCGATGGGGTGTCATCATGTTCCTGGCCATGGACATGCCCCTGTGCTTCACTGCATGGGAGGGGATGGCCACACCACCACCAGCAGATGTCCCATCACTCTCCTTCCCCCACCAGTGCACCGTGAGGGACAAGAAATCAGCATCCTTCCACTGGGACTGCTCCACAGATTTGTAGTGAAGTGCATGCTGGTGTCAAGCGCTGCTGTGCGCAGCAGCCCCTACACACCAGGTACTGGGAGGGCACTGCCTGCCTGCTAAAGGTGGTCCATGATGGGATTTGGTAGTCAGGGCAAGCAGTTGGAGCAGCCAGCATTTTCCACTACCTGGAATGGCTGGTTGTCCAAAGAAATCATCTCCTCAATGGCCCAGTGATGAGATGAGGCTCTGGGCAACCAAACTGCTTGTCCACCAACTGCAGCCACTGTGCAGGCAACTTCCCCTGCTTGTAAACAGTAGGATGTGCCTTTCCTTTCCTCAGGGACACACCAAGCCTATTGCTGCCAGCAGGAGCATGGAGCTCTGGGTGATGCTGTTGCAGGTACTGCAGCATCTCCATTGTCCCTGCTGACCCATGCCCTGGGTCAGCGCATGACCCATGCCCTCTGCTGACCCATGCCCTGCAAATAGCATGAATGCAGATAGCATGGTTTGGGTCACCATGGTGGAGCTCAAAGTGGTCCCACACCATGCTGCTCTCGATCTGGGACTGTTTTGGTGGTGGTGAAGCCTGCACAGCACCACAGCAGTGGGGACAACTTGGGGAGTAGGCCCCTCTTGCTGTCTCCCACGACCACCAGCAGCATCAACTGTGACCTCCGTGCATCCAAGGTTCTACCCTATGGAGGCCAGAACCTTGCTTGTGCCATGTGGGCTGCACTGCTGAGTGGAGCACCAGGGTTTAGAGAAGCTGGCACCAGCAAGGTGTCCTCTCGCTGCTTAGAAGCCTTTTAAAGGCAGGATTCCCCTTTGCTTCATCAGGTTCCCCAGTAATGCAAACCTTATTGTTTTCCAGAGCTTTTCAAAGGCTAGTGCTCAGACAGAAGGCAGACAGAGCTTTTAGTACAGCCTCATTTGACTCATGTCAGGTATAATAAAATAAAGTAAATATCTTGTGTACACTGTATTTTTCTTTTGTTCAGAATTCAAAATAAAAGAAAAGGCCCTTTTGCTGCCCTAGACTAGTGTCAGCTGTAATTAACATAATTTATGTTCAAGAATAAATAAATCAAATTATATAATGGATGGTTCACTTTTTTTTTTAGCTCATTTCATATTTTCCTGTATCTTAAGTAAAATAGCAACCAAGGGCTGTTCCAGACAGTGCTGTATCCCAACCAACACAAATTATGATAGTAGGGGTGTTCATGAATTGGATTTTGAAATTTGAATTGACCTAAAACTGAATCGCAAAATCTCAAATTGAATCCACTGACATTTGCCAGCTGATTCAACTATTTGATTCATAAATTGACAAATTGATTCAAGTTTGGGATTTTTGCTGAGAGCAGGTCTATCGATTCAACCCAATTGGTAGGCCTGCTTTCCACAGAAAAACAGTGCAATTTGGGGACTCTTTTTCTTGGGAGAGCTGGTCTACCATTCGGGTTGAATGGGTAGACCAGTCCTCCAAGAAAAGCCATTGGTTTCCAGGGAGATCTGGTCTGCCAATTGCATTTTTTGGAGGACTGGCTTACCCATTCAACCTAATTGGTAGACCAGCTCACCCAAGAAAGAGTCCTCAAATTGCACTGCTTTTCTTGGGAGAGCAGGTCTACCAGTTGGGTTGGATGGGTAGACCAGTCCTCCCAGGAAACCTATTGGTAGACCTGCTCTTCCCACATTACATTGATTTTTTAAAAATCTCCTGATTGCCCAAATGCTCTGGGGGTTGGGTGGTGGGTAGGACCCATCATGTCCCACCACCCAACCGACAATGTGATTGGGCAATCAGGTGATTTTCAAGGTTTTTTCTAATTTTGTCAGGTCATTGACCTACTGAGGCTTTACACACAAGTGGTATGTACAGCCAGGGGGTGGGGGTTGGGGGTTGGCAGAGAGAGAGGACATAGCCTGCTTTCCCCGCAGACAATCACCCGCAAAGCCCTGGGTGGCTGGATCAGCCGCCCACACGACTATTGGCTCCGTCACAGAGCTGCTAGGGGCTGCAGGAATCGGGGGCCGCCCAGCCCCCAGAAGTCCTAGGATGCACTTTGCAAGTGCACGGGGCATCTTTGGGAGACCCCCCAATACCAGGAGGATTGTTTTAGCCTCACAGCAGGGGTCTCCTCATGAGTTGCTGCGGCACAGACCCGCCCTGTGGCTGCTCATGATTGCCAAAATGGCGTTAGTGGAGCACTCGCTCAGCTAACCTCATATAAGGAGAGGGCTACTATGGTGGGCTAGCTGCCAGAGAACTACCAGGCTCACCCACAAGCCCGGTGGTTCTCACAATGAGGGAAAACCGGGCTGGGCTTCTTTAGCCCGGTTTTCCCTCATCATGAGAATAGCCTCATTGACTCAGATAAAATTCAGTGTGGGGAGAGCAGGTCAACCAATTGGTTTCTTTTGAGGACTTTTCTCTACCCATTCACCCCAATAGGTAGACCAGCTCTCCACAGGAAAGCAGTGCAATTTTGAGGACGGTTTTTCCTGGGGAGAGCTGATCTACCAGTTGGGTTGAATGGGTAGACCAGTCATCAGAGGAAACCAATTGGTAGACCTTCACCCACATTGAATGTTATCTGGGTCAGTAGGTCAATAACCTGAAATGACCCTTACAAAATTTTAAAGACCTCCAGATTGCCCAATTGTTCTGTTGGTTGAGTGGTGGGTAGAACCCATCATGCCCTACCACTGATTATCCCTGATTATCACTGATTATCCCTGATCATGCCTCACTACCCAACCTGCTGTGGTCCCCAGCCATGGGGGCCATGGGGTGTTCTGTCCCCTTTGTTCCCACACAGCACCCACAAGCTGTCCCTCCCAACAGAACACACATTTTAAAGATATTCAAAAGTAGGTCACAAAAAATGATTCACACTGCCAGCCACTATGCCAGCACTTGAGTAACATCATAGGCACAATTTGCTCTCTCACACACAATTATGACTCTGTCCTTAGTTGCAACAGCTGCCACAGCACAGCAGCACTCTTAGTCGCCAGAATTTGGAAGCAAAGCCATACGCTCAACTACAGCATCATCTTCAGCCACATTTTGACTGAGTGAGTACACCTTGCAGAGCTGAATGCAGATTTCAGAGCAGACCAGAGCAGTGAGTGAAGCACAAGTTAGTTTCAAAGTCAAGGCCAGACATGGAGCTCAACAACATTCACCAAGAAATATTACACAGATGGCCACTGTCCATTTCTCACCACAACACCTTCTCACAATCAGACCACCAAACCACAGCTCTAGGAAGGCAGGCAGGCAGGCACCTAAGTTCTGCGTTTGCCAATCTGAGATCCTGCAAAACCAGATACTTTAATAGCACAACATTATACTCAGTGCAGAGAAAAGAAAACCACAAAATCAAGCCTCCTTGTCTCTCCTGATGTAAGGAGAGGCACCCAAGCACAACAAGGAGAAGAAAACAAAAAAACCAAACCTTCCTGGAGAAGAACCACAGTGGCATGTATTTGTGTGTGCTGTGTGTGCAGATAAAAGTGTACCGTAGACTCAGATTGCCTGGGCAATCTGAGCCAAGCTGACACATGTCAGGGCACCAGTCCACTTCATCATTGGCTATGGTAGGGGTGTGGGCGTGACTGTGCTATCTAGAATAAAAACGTTAAACTACAACAAAGAAAACATGGACAATGAACAAATTCAAACCTCCTGCCTGCTCCACCATGGCATCAGATTGGTGCTGGGCTTCCCGGCACCAGCCCATGATCCCCAGCCTAATGGTGATGGGTGTGTCAGCAGCACTAACAGGCAGACTGTGAATACTGATAGACCTGCTCTCCCCACATCAAATGAAAAAAATATGGGTTTTTAAAAATCATCTGGTGTTGGGCCAGGGTGAGCCATCAACGGTGATTGTTGCTATTTGTGGCTGTGGGAGACCATGAGTCACTCGCTCTCCTCCAAAGCAAGTTCGGGATAGCCCAAGATGGGGAGGTTGGCCTTCAGGAAGACCAGTTACTTGACCAACTCAGCATCCAGCCTATACCCTTCCTGCCCTGTGTGCAAGAACTCACTTGACTTTGGACATTTGAGACCCCTGAGACTCATACGTCCAGCACACGCTGCTTTTACTCCTTTTTGAACCTCTTGTTTTATGGTGGCTAACCCCCCCCCCCATTTTGTGCTATGGCCAGAACTGTTGCAACTTATTGAGACCTCCAGAGCAGGGAACTTGTGACAGTGTATGCCCCCCCCCTTTTCCGGGTTTGCTTCTTCTGTTGTAACATTGCTTCTGACTAACTCCAACTATCTCTCAAGTTCTTAGAAGATCTAGACATATGTACAAGGAAATAAGTTTGCAGGGACATCCTTGAGCATGATCTAAGATTTAGCCTCAATGTTTTCCTTGGTTTCCTTGCAGCCCAGGCTGCCCCCCTGCTCAGATCTCTGGGCCTGGTTAAGTTGCTCCCTTTCCCTCCCATGGTTGGGTCCTGCATTATTACAGTCACCTCCCCACTGAGCTATTTCCTTGCTTCAAATAGCTTCCCCACATACATTTTCTTTTTAGAGAAAAGGTTTTTGCAGCTTTAAACACAGAAGTCTTATGTCACATATGACCTTTGTGGAAGTGGGGAAAAGAAACAAAAGAAGCAGTGGGCTGGTTTATAGGTCTGATTGGCCCCACCCACCATGCAGTTAGGGACATGGGTGTGTATGTACTGTAACATCTAATTCATGTAACATCTAATTCATGCAAAGGAGCTCCTGGTGGCGCAGTGGTAAAACTGCTGCCCTGTAACCAGAAGGTTACAAGTTCGATCCTGACCAGGTGCTCAAGGTTGACTCAGCCTTCCATCCTTCTGAGGTTGGTAAAATGAGTACCCAGAATGTTGGGGGGCAATATGCTAAAATCATTGTAACCGCTTAAAGAGCTTTCAGCTATAGAGCGGTATATAAATGTAAGTGCTATTGCTATGTGTGATGTGCTTGGATGAAGGGGCAGTCTGGATTATTATGCAAGTGGAATAGCATGCCATGAGGGGGAACAGGATGTGTGTGCTCACATCTTTAATTGCATGGTGTTTGGGTATGGTTGATCATACTATCTCAGCACAGTCTAGATTCTGAGCAAATTCACATGCTAAGTTTTTAGGAGAAAAAGCACTTCTGGTAGTGGTTCATTCTGAATAAGGGAAGATAAGGCATATTTAAAAAAAAATATTCTTAATGTAGCATGCCCCTCATAGTCACAGACACTTGTAAGAAATGGAAGGATAGATTCCCTGCCCTCAGGATTATCAATGGTGGATTTGACTAATGAAAAGCAATTATATAAGCTTGTTTAGTGCTACATAAAATAAATGCTATAATGCTTGCTGAGTTGAAGTGCACAGCAATGCAGCCAGCTAGGCAATGCAGTTATTCCCTGTTTCCCAAGACTCCTGGGAGGCAGAATATGAAGTGGAGAACTCCTGAGTGGCAGGGGAAATTCCCACTTTGCTAGTTGTGGTTAGCATAAGGGGGCAAAATGGATATAGTATTATTATGGGCCAAAGGCATAACAAGGGATCATAATTGTAAAGGGGAGTACATTCTCTCTCTTTTTCTCTTCCTATACTGTTGGATTTGTGGAGTCTTTGCTTTTGTCTGATAGGTTTAAATGATTTCATTGGATGGTCCTGAGTTTTTTTATCACCAACCAACACAAAGTTTAGGACTCATTGATTTCAATGGTCTTATAGCATGTGGGGTCAGACTCTCATCCCTCTTAAAAAGGAATCTGGGCAGTCAGGGCTAACCTGTGCATAGATGTGAGCAATACAAATGGTGACAAGCTTCTAATGCAAAATATTCAACATTTATTAAACACCAATCAAAATATACAATCTAATTAAGGAATTAGCAAGACAAATAATTTACATGGGGAATTAAGTAACATATGCTTGTTTGCAAGATTGTCAAGGCAATAAAACCATAAATTCAATTACAGTCATCCCTCCCCAACCACGAGGGTTCTGTTCTGGCAAAACCTTGCTGTTGGCAGATCCACAGTTGGTGAGACATTAAAGTCTATGGGAAACAGGGGGTTAAGGGAATCGTGGCCACAAAAAGACCTAAAAATAAAGGAAAAAATACACCCCCCATGCTAAAAATCACCAAAAAATCCCATAATATTGCCAAGAGTCACCAAGAAGAATAAGCAGATCAGACCTCAAGAAATTTTTTGAACTCCGCCCCCCCCCCAATCACTCAAAGGATTTTTAAATCTGTAAGGGACAGCAGGGTCAGCAAGTGTCACAAGAGGAATGAGCATATCAAACCTCTGAATCGCCCCCACCCCCAAGCACTGAAACCTCCCTCAAATAATGAAAATTTGCTAACCACAGATACTTGGGTTGTGGTTGGCAAGACCTGTCACAATTTTCCATTTGCATATTCTCAAAACCACAGTTGATGAAACCATGGTTGGTGAGAGATGACTATAGTAAAAACCCATGGGGGAACCATAGAGTTCTGGGAGGCGTGAATCCTAGCAAGTCTACTTAATGTTAGAGCTAACTGCTAGCTTTGCAATTTGGGCTACTTGAGGATGGTGTCTGAAACAGGTGGAGGAGTTAATTGACACAAAAAACAGTAAATTGGGGGAGCAAACTGTTTAGGAAAGGATGGGATAGGCAAACAAAGTAATGCTCTGCAGTTGTGGTCTTGGCTAGACTAGCTGACTGTTGTATCCTAGCCAGTAACCTTTTGCAGTTTGTTTGTTTAGACATTTGTCCCAGGGGGAATCCTGTAGAGAATGTGGGGGAGGAGTCAGAAAGGAAAAGGGAAGGAAAGGAGAAGGAGTTGTTGCTGAATAAACCTTTAGCTAAATCTACATAACATTTCCTTGTGTGTATGAGGGAAACAGCTATAGAAACAGTGACTTAAGTCTGCAGTGATTGAGTGCTGGTTCAAGGGAAAGGGGGAGGCTAAGGCTAGAGATGAGACAAATGTAAGAGAGTAATTCTCCTGGGTAGGTCACTATAACTTAGGGTGTTAGCAGAGAAAGACAGGAAGGAGATTAGATAGATAGATAGTTATCTTTATTTTGGTCATTAACCAGCAACAGCAGGAGGGAGATTTTGAGTAACTTAGACAATGTTTTGGCATAGCTGGAAAAACATTATTTATGAATAACAACCTCCACTGTGCTTGCCTATGACTGGTTTTTGTTTCCATGGAGACAAAGGCTGATATATCCAAAGATTTCAGTCTATTAGTTGTGACTTCATGCTTCCTTTGTTTCTGACCACCTAGATCAGAAAAAAGTTCTTGGGAAGGGGTCCTTAGGGGACTCTGCCTTCAATAGAAGCCTATAAAAAAAGAAAATAGGGATCCTTGTCCTAAAGTGAGCAGTTGTGGGGAAAGGGTATATATACCTCTCCTGTGGGACCCACAAGTGTATAGTTTGGGCTGAAAGTGGGGGAGGTACTCCTAACAATGGACTTAATCATACTTTATGCCACAGACTAGCACTTGGTAGAGTTGCAATGAAGGCCTTGGAAAAGATATTTAGATGCTGTGACTTGTCTATACCTACAAAGATTAGAATAGTTCAGACAATGGTTTTTCCCCTGAAGAAGCAAAATAGAAAAAAAAACTAGCTGACCCCACACAGAGCATCTGTGCAGTTGTGCACTGAGCCTGTGGCACCCCCCCTGCAGTGCTCTCGCTTGCTCGCTCCCCCTGCAGTGCTCTCGCTCGCTCTCTCCCTCTGCAGTGCGCTCGCTCGCTCTCCCCCATAGCTCTCTCGCTCCCCCCCGCAGCTCGCTCGCTCGCTCTCCCCCCGCAGCTCGCTCGCTCGCTCTCCCCCTGCAGCTCGCTCGCTCGCTCACCCCCCGCAGCTCGCTCGCTTGCTCTCCCCCCGCAGCTCGCTCGCTCTCCCCGCAGCTCGCTCGCTCCCCCCGCAACTCGCTCGCTTGCTCTCCCCCGCAGCTTGCTTGCTCGCTCTCCCCTGCAGCTCGCTTTCCGCCCGCAGCTTGCTCGCTCTCCGCCTGCAGCTCGCTTGCTCGCTCTCCGCCTGCAGCTTGCTTGCTTGCTCTCTCTACCCCTGCAGCTCTCTCCCCCCACAGCTCTCCCCATTGGGCGGGCCAGGTCCAGGCCATCCCGCTGCCGCCTCCCACCTCCTCCTTCCGGCTGGTAGGGCTTTGCCTGCCATCTGCCCACCTCCTCGCCACCACCATCATTTCTCTCCGCCACTGCCTCCTCTTCCTGGCCAACGGGGCTTTGCCCGCTGTCCACCCACCTCTTCTTGCTGGAGGGCCTTCGCCTGTCAGCCCTCCACCTTTGCATCCTGACCGCCGCCATTATTTCTTTCCACTTCAATGCTGGAACTCTTGCATGCTCTAGAGCATCTGCGCGTTAGTACTTGATTGCTTCCCTCACCTCTGAGGCCTCCTCACCCTCACCTGAGCTGCACTCCTGCTCCTCCTCCATCCCGTTCCTTCAATCCCCTTCACCCTTCTTGGTCGTGGCTGCAGCATTGCTGCCGCCTATTGGCCAAGCTGCAGCCCCCTATCCCCAGAGACCTCCTCACCCAAGCCCCGCTCCTGCTCCTCCCCCCAGGAGTAGCAGCAGTGGTTGACCGGGCTGTTCCTCTCTGCTGCCACCACCATGGCCGCTCGTTCCCCTCAGGCCGCTGACAGGCCCAGGCCCGTCCCTTGCCTGTCTGCCTCCCTCTGACAATGGCCTTGGTAGCCCCAAACAGCAGAGGTGGTTGACTTGGCCCTTCCTTGCTGCTAGTGCTGCCATGGCCGCTCATTCCCCTCAGGCTGCTGACAGGCTCGGGCCCGTCCCTTGCCCTTCCTTCTGTCTCTCTCTCTCCCCCTTCTTTCTCTCTCTTTCTCTCTCCCCCACTCACTCTTCCCCACTGTCTTTCTTCCTCTCCCTTTTTTCTTTCTTTCTCTTTCCTTCCCCGAGTTAACAGATTTTGTTCATCTTGTTTCCTCATCTAATTTACACAACATCAGCCTCCTTCTCCTGAAGGGGCTCCTCCCTCCCTCACAACCCATCTTTTTGCAGACCCCTGCCTGCTATCCTTTTATATATATAGATACCTCTCCTCTACAGTCAAGAACATCTTCCGACCAGTAACAGTTTCATTCCAACTGACTTTAACCATCACAGCCTTATCTGCATAGGGAATCCCCACTGCTCAATCACCACAGTGCCACAGGCTCCTCCTCCCTATCTGCATATGGAATCCCCACTGCCCAGTCAGGTTCTTCTGCTTGCAAACTCTGTCAGCCAGTCGCCTCCTTTCTACCACATCCCCACGCATGGTCCGTCTTGGAGAATTAATAATATAGGTATTGACGCTTTTGAACTTTGGTGCTGGAGAAGACTTTTGAGGAAACCATGGACAGCCAGGAAAACAAACAAATGTACCATAGAACAAATCAATCCAGAATTTTCACTTGAGGCACAAATGACCAGGCCCAAACTATCATACTTTGGACACATTATGTGAAGACTCAGCAACCTTGAGAAGTCCATAATACTCGGGAAAGTTGAAGGAAAGAGAAGAAGAGGATGATCAGCAGCAAGGTGAATGGACTTGATTATGACAGCAATGAATGCACCACTGAGAGACCTTAAAGACCAAGTTGAAGACAGATCATCTTGGAGAGAATCTATCTATGTGGTTGTTAAGAGTTGACACTGACTTGACAACACTGAATCATTTAATCAAATCATTGTGTGATGAACTGTAATATTTGTCTGAGAGAGAGAGAGCGAGAGAGAGGGAGGGAGAGAGTGCTTCACTATCTGGACGTGACTCCTGGTTTTATAAACTTCTGTTATGAGCTCCCAGTTGTCCTTTTAGTAAGGCAGAAAGTGCCAGCTGTTTTAAGCTTTTCCTCAGAAGGAAGATGATCCATTTCCATTTAGTAAGCTTACAGTGTGTTGATTTATCTGGCAAATAGAGCTGCCACATTTCCTCTCTCCAAATATAGTCTATAAAAGGAAGACAAATTCAGTGGAAAAATTTGGTCCTGACTCATCCATTTTATGACTTTTTGAAGTGAACCCTGAGATCACTTATTCTAGCATTAATGAGATGCATTTTCAACAAATTCAGCAAAGTTATATTAGTTTAGGATGTGTGTAAATGAACTCATCATCAGGCAATGGTTCCATACATTCAGTTGTTTTTATATCATCAGCCAAGAGTATTTAGGAAAAAATGCAGGGTATTTCCAAACATCTGATTCTCAGCTGGGTGAAAATATAATCAGGCTAACTATTTCCTTTCACATCTGCATCACTTTCTGATTAGTCAGGGAGTTTGCCACAGGAACTTCCTTTTCAGTATGGCTTTAGATTACAGCTTTTGGGTGGTGGGGTTCATTCTATTTAAATCCCTTTTTCAGCAGCATGGAAAATACTATGTTATTGGTTTAAAAACTGCTTGTGTTGAAGAACAGATCAGTTGGAACAAATATTTCATTTGGCCTTATAGAAGACCTATTAGATTGCATTTTTTTAATGTGGTTGGGCAATCTATTTCTCAATTAAAACAAAACTAAACCCTGAATAAATATAGTGGATAAATCTGCACTAGTTCATTTTCATTCAGTTTGTAACTGAAAATCATGGAAGGATCCTGGAAGTTTCCACCTATATGCCAATTATAACTTACACTTTGGGTCAGGGATGCAGATCCCCCTAAGTATCTGAGGAGTTCCCCCATCATTCCTGCCAAACCTAATGACCCATATGTTTAATTCCCAAAACACACTTTCTCTCCACTCACAAATTTAAGTGAGGAGTTGCTCCTCAACCCTTCGTCTGCACCCCTGCACTGGGTATTTCAGTATGAGAGCTGGTTCCTCGTAAAATATTTTATTCATTTATTTAAAAGATTTAAATCCTATCTTTCCACAGACTGCTCAAGATGGATAACGACATATATAATAAACCAAAGGTTTACATGATGCGCAACATTATGGAGACGGAACACTGAGTCCCGGGTCTGCTACGGATCCTAAGAAAGCCCTGACACTGCTCTGATGTGGCGGCACAGGCAACACTACTGTAGTTTCCCCCATTTGTTTCAATGGGGGAAACTGTGGTGGCACTGCTTGCACAGCAGCTTGTTCAGAGCAGGGGCAGGGCTTGCTTAGGAGTCCATGGCAGCCCTGGGACGTGGCATTATGTCTCTGTAACACTGCACATCAGGTAAACCAATGGCTGATATTTGTTTGTTTGTTTGTTTGTTTTGTTAGAATTTTCATATATACCGCCTCCTCTAAGAACTCTAGGCGGTGACTATTCTGACTAAATTACTTGACAGAAGTCCTATTGAAATCAAGTAGCCCTTGGGAGTAACTCCTGAATCGTACTATTGAGTAACTTTGTTTGAATGTCAGCCACAAAAACGAAAACTTATACCATAGTAAATAGCAGGGAAACAATAAGAAGGGGACTAATGATGAGTACAGATGTATGAATTGACTCTGGGGATAGCTCATATATTCACTATTTGGAGGGCATCAGAAGCTATTTATTGAGTTATTTACCACATTTCTATACCACTTTTAAACAGAAACGTTCCCAAGGCAGCATACCTGTTATAAAATAATCCAGTAGTTTAATACAGAAAATTATAGGAAGTCAGGCTGCATTCTCAGGATAACAATCATGATTAAAGTATTAACTGTGATTGGCCAGCCCTGTGTGTGCTGCCATGGAATGTGTAATGAGAACCTGTAATTTCCAGGCAATCCCAGTTAAACAGCTGTGGTCGACCAGTATTTAACCAGGATCACTAATCAGGACTGGATTCTGGTTAGCGGTTCCAGTTAAATGCTGGTTAACCACAGTGATGTAACTGGGATTGCCTGCAGATTTTGGGTTCTCATGACATGCTCCATGGGAGCACATGGGGCTGGTCTATCACAGTTAACACTTTAACTGCGATCATTCTCATTGTGAGAACATGGCCTAAATAAGACAACTCAAAAGCAAAAAAAAAAAAAAGTTTAGGCACAAATGTTAAATCCCAAATGACTGGGGAAATAAAAATGTTTTCATTTTGATATATATCCAAGTTAATCTACTATACAGTGCAGGACATTGGTACAGCTTTATTCGTGTACAGGTGATCCCTCTTGTGAAGTTCCTATACCTTATGAGTGATGAAATGGTCACAGGAATTGGGAATGTACATATTCGTACACTTACCAAAAAACAAAATCACATGCGCCAAAGAGGCACGTCCACAGCTCCAATGACCCAACACACATACAGAATTACAAAAATGGTGAGTGTGAATTGGCTTTAAAAGTAGAGTAATCAAGTTTGGAAAGGCCATGGTTTATGTGCATGTCATAGTGTACCAGCCCATAGGTAAAAACAATGGTCTTCATCCAGTGCTGTTGCATAGGAAGCTGCCATATACTGAGTCAGACTCTTGGTCTATCTAACTCAATATTGTCTACACAGACTGGCAGCGGCTTCTCCAAAGTTGCAGGCAGGAATCTCTCTCAGCCCTATCTTGGAGATGCCAGGGAGGGAACTTGAAACCTTCTGCTCTTCCCAGAGCAGCTCCATCCCCTAAGGGGAATATCTTACACTGCTCACACTTCTAGTCTCCCTTTATATGCAACCAGGGTGGACCCCAGAGGCGTAACTAGGGAAAACGGCGCCCGGGGCAAAGCACTGAAATTGCGCCCCCCCGCCGTGCCCCCCCGCCGCCCCCATCTCAAACAACAGAATTATGATGCAATGATGATACACACTACATTATACTTAGGTTTTTCCTCACAAGCAACAACCCTGTGGAGCTGGCCTGTATCTCAAGCAACAGAATTATGATGCAATGATGATACACACTACATTATACTTAGGTTTTTCCTCACAAGCAACAACCCTGTGGAGTTGGCTTGTATCTCAAACAACAGAATTATGATGCAATGATTGATGATACACACCACATTATACTTAGGTTTTTCCTCACAAGCAAGAGACAATCTCCAAAGGTCCTGGCATATAACCCCCTCCCCCATTTTTCTTGCCAAACTTTGTGTCTTTAGCAGGATACCACAGGCACTTGTTAAAGCTAACACTGCAGGTTTTTCTGAGATGGAGCTGTTATAGGAGCACTTCAGCGTAAACTGAGATCACAAGGCAAGCTTTCACAGTGCAAAAACGAGCATGCCAGCAAGCAGAACTCATGGTAAAACTCTCTTGAAACACCTTGTAACAATGCACAGGCAGCTATGTTACACTGCTTGAGTCAACTCACACTGCTGTACTACCCAGGCTGTGGGAATTGACTCTCAGTTCCATATACATGCATGCATTTAAGATTGAGTGCCAAATAATCTTTATGATTGTTTTTCTTTCTTTTGGGGCGGAGAGAGGAGCATATAATGCAAACATTAACACCTATTAGGCACCTGAGGCCATAGTTGGGCAGCTAAATAAAAGCCTGATTCTTTAATATGGTTTTTTCCCCACATGTGGCTTCTGTAATTTTTGAAACTCATTCTCACCCTGACACTTGGTCTGCTGCTTCCACCCTCCCGCCGCCGAATCCTTTCTTCCATGCCGGGTGTCCATGTGTGTCCTCGTTGTCCTGCCTGTGCCTGCTGCAGTGCAGCCCCAGCCCCAGCAATGATGCTTTCCTCCGCGACGGCGACCGCGCCACCACGTGCAGGCGAACAGAGGAGGACGGATGCACCGCATGCATGCGCAGCGCGACTCGGCATGCTGGCCGAGTTGTGCGTGCGTCACTGACTAGAGACCCTCTGGCTGGCAAGCCACTAGAGGGCCTCTTTCTGGCTGTTCCAGACTAAGCGAGTGACGGAGCGAGCGAGCCTCAGCCAAGGGCAGGCGCAGTGAGCAGCATGAAAGGCGCCCACCGCGGTGCCCGCCGCCAAGCCAGGCCACTGACTGGCTGCAAGCAAAGCAATGGGGGGGGCGCGGGCGGGCAGGTGCAGTGAGCAGCATTAAAGGTGCCCGCCGCGGCGCCCGCTGCCACCAAGCCAGGCCACTGACTGGCCTCCAGCAAAGCAATGGGGGGTGCGGGTGGCGCAGAAGGGACCGCTCGTGGGGGAGGGGGCGCCGACGCGTTCCCTTGACTGCTGCAGCGCTGCTGCACTGAGCAGGATAAATTTGTATTAAATTTTTTTTTAAAAAAAAATTTGGTCATGGCGGCGCCCCCCATGTGACCCGAAAAGATGGCGCCCGGGGCACGTGCCCCCCCTGCCCCCCCTGTAGTTACGCCTCTGGTGGACCGTGCTTAGCTAAGGGGACAAGTCATGCTTGCTACCACAGGACCAGCTCTCCTCCCTCTGGGATCTCCACTAGGATGAGGATGTTGCACAGAGAAGGAAACATATGTTCCAGACTAGTTCTTGCACAAGAGGACATGTCGCACAGCAGGTTCTACAATGCATTGTGCAACGTTGTGTGTGTCCCAGCGAAAGTCTTCCACTAGTAGTTATACAGCAACATGGAGCACCCCAATTTCGCAAAGCTCCACAAACTTCCTAAGTTTGTGCAACTTCT
This sequence comes from Hemicordylus capensis, assembly GCF_027244095.1. Classification (NCBI taxonomy): domain Eukaryota; kingdom Metazoa; phylum Chordata; class Lepidosauria; order Squamata; family Cordylidae; genus Hemicordylus; species Hemicordylus capensis. Next base: position 90,456,563 of record NC_069659.1, on the reverse strand, counting down.
TTTGTTGCACTAGGGCAACACTAGTCTGGATGTCATTCAACAAATATATTAACATGTAATACATAAACTACAGTACGCGAAGCAACCCCTTTTTGTTCTCCATGGTGTTAGGAGTTGGGTGGTAGCTACTAGCTGGTCCTGAAAGAATCAAGTCCAGCTGGAAGGAAATTCTGGCAGGATCATGTCTAGCAGTCAGCAAGTTATATCCAGAGTTCAAAAGTCTATTTGTGGGTCAGTTCCCAGGCAGGAAATATAGTGGAGGAGGAAAAAGATCAGAATTTTGATAAAAGTTGAAGACACCTGTGGAGCAAAAATATAAAATGTTTCCACTTATAAATGACATTTTATTGGCAAGCCATGGTTTGTTTGCTTCAGCTCAAATACAAGGACTGGGCGCTCTTCTGAGAATAACTTAAAATAAAGCCTCCATTTGGCAACCACAGCTTGCTTGTAAATATAGAAGCATACTTCTGAGAAACTTTATTTTGAACCAAAAGGTTCTGAGCACAGACCCCGTGGCTATGTTCTTTTCTTGGTGAAATATAAATAGTTACAGACAGGTAATGAATGATACGTTTGAGTTGGATGTTTTTCATTATAATTCATTTCTGATTTCCAAAGGAGACTTTAAAAAACATTTCCATGTAATGGAAAAAGATATTTCAAAGAAGTTCAGTAAGCTCAGAAGAAGCTTAAAAATAAATTCTGATTAGTAAAGTGAAACAAATGGATCTGACCATTGCCCAGCCTTGGGAAGCAGGATAGGTGGCATCCAAAGGACACAAGAGAGACCGGGTGCCCCTTGTTAATTTGTGTCTCTTATTTCAAAAGAGGCACACAATCATCACCATTTTACAGATATGGCTGAATTAAAGTTATTATGAATTGTATTCTGGAGTCTCAACATTTTCTGCTTGAGCCATTTGTTTCTTTGTCTGTTCTCAAACCAGTAGTCGTGCAAACACACACAGTCACAGACACTCTTTGTCCTAGTCATCTAGAACTGAAATATGCTGCAAACACATTCATTCTGTTCTTGATGTTAGGCAGGATACCTGTATTGAGCTTTCTCCACACTTAACAATATGACAACTGCTCCCCTGTCATATGATTAGGGAACAGCGACCATGTCCCAAGGTGTAGGGAACATTTCAAGGAGCATGGCAAGTTACATATATTACAGCAGACCTCAAGTTTGGCTGAATAGGTTCTACGCTATTTATTTATTTTTTTCTCATCCAGACTAACGTTGCACGCATCAAGGGAGAGGTGATTTCCCCCAACCTCTTCTTCCCTGTGCAATCCACTGTGCTCCAGAAAATATGTCCTTGAGGGTTGCATATTTGGGCGAGGTGAAGTGAAAACCACCCTTCCCTTGTTGCAACAATAGTGCCTTGGATCAATACCCTGCTGATCCAAGAGTGGTGTGCACACACTGTGGTTTGGCCATTCCAAACCACATTCATGCTGCTAACAAGGTCTTAGAGATTCATTCACTACTAAGAGCTGTGTCATTGCTGCAGCGATGAGCCTCCCATTGGGAATAATGGGTGGCTCATCATTGCAGCAATGACACAATTCCTAGTACTAATGAAATTTCTGGGAGCTCCTTAGAGAGGCAAGGAACAGAGAGGCTCGTTCTTAGTTCACCATTGTGCTGCACTGTATGTAAGCCAACAACAACAACAAACACTATGGCAAACATGTAATCATGTCATAAATCATCCTTCCAAGTAGTGAGGAGAATCTTCACTATTTGGAATCTCACCTGATTAGAAATTTTGGGGGAACAGAAAAGTTGTAGAAAGTAAAAAAGGTAGATTTTAAATTTAAAGGTCTTGCATTCACAAATTTAGCTCATGCATTTGGTATGGATCTCAAAGGCATCTGAGCTAAACTAAATGGGGCTAACTACAGGGAGCATATTTCTCCTATTCTGAAAGACTGATTAGCCCTCTCCAGATGCTATAGAAATATGTTGTATGTCAGCACAGCATCTAAAATGGGGCCTGAAGTCCTGCCCTGGCCCCATCAGTCATTTGCAGCAGTGCATCACTCACAGATAAGACAATGCCCAATGGAAGAGGCAAACACTGTATCTGTGATGGCAGGTACTTCCATGATCAGGAGACTTGGGTGCCATGGCTCCTGATCACAGAAGCACTCACCATCATGGATATGGCATTTGTCTCTTCAGACAAACGTCAGCTTATCCAAAAGTGGTGTGCTGCCACAATGACTGATGGGGCTGGGGCGGGACCTGAGACCTGTTTTAGATGCTGTACTTGCATACAGCCTATTTCTGTAATGCCTGAAGAGGGTTATTGTCAATTTGGTTCAAGGCTCAATTCAAAGTACTGGCGCTGACTTTTACAACCTAAGTGGGTTTAGCTGTACTTACCTCTGGGAATGCCTGCTTCCGTCGAACCTCCTTGAACTTGCTTAGATCTTTTTTTTTTTTAAAATAAGAATTTTTATTGAGAAGTAAACCAAAGAAGACAAAGAGAAATCACCATAATGACAATACAAAACAAATCATTTTTTTGTAATGAAAAACCTCATTTTTCTAATTAATTACAGTAAAGAAAAAATATCTAGAACAAGATAAAGCAAAAGAAATTCAGACTCTTAAAATGGTAAAATCTAATCTATTCAGCTTCTTGTAAGTTACATATCGAAAACACTATAAGTCAAATCCAGAAAATGGGAACAAAGTTTGACCATAACGGATATTATAATTTATAAAGGGTTCCCAAACAGATATGAATGATTCAGTAGAAATACCATGTACATAAGCCGAGACTTTTGAAACTGAAGCATAGTCCCACACTTTCAAAAACCAATCGTTCAAGGAAGGAATTTCCAAAGTATGCCAATTAGATGCATATATAATCCTAGCTGCTGTAATAATATATAAACACAATTCATTTGATTTGGCGGGAATAGAACTTGCTTAGATCTTCAAAAGAAACACTGTAGTCTGTTCCATGTGCTGCCAGCATGGGAGGTTAGACTGCTGGCTACAAGAGTCAGAGTTTGCCTGTTGTGGTGTTGCTGCTGTGGAACTCCTTCCTTTGGAAAGCTCATTAGGCACAGTCTTGGTTTCCTTCCAAAAGTCTATGAGCACTTCCAGAGCTTTTGGTATGATCTGATATAACTGTAGTGTTATATGGTTGTTTTAGTGGCATTCACTTGGCTTTATTTAATTTGTAAGCCTTATCAGTTCTGTGTTTTAGAGAAAGGCATGTTGATGGCAATGATGACAATGATGACAGGTTTAGGTTGTCATCAGAACAGAAGATGTAGCAACTTTCATTGTCAAGGCCAAAGCTGATGAAGGTGATTATTCAAAACTGCAAAGATAGACACCACGAGTTAGAGTCTTTAAAAAAAAGCACATCTTCAAGTAAACCACAACAAAAGCTTCAAAAAGAAAGGTCAGACTTGTGAAGTGCTATTTGTTTTCAATGAAACTTCATCCTCCACTTACCACTGGCCTAACTAGCAGTGGAATCAATTGCTACTTGTCAGACTGAAATATAACCCAAGAAAATGAAAGGAGGACATGACCTCGGGCTTGGGGAAAGAAACTATAAACTGGTCGCCTATTATAAAGGGTTAATACTCCTGTTTTTCTGCTTTTACTTAAAAAAAAAAAGATAAAACCAAAGTGATCAATGTCTGCACTTTTATATTTGCTCTCCTGTTTATTACAAGGTGATCAGAGAGGATGTGACGCTGAGGTTATGTTACAAAATTTGCCCTATTTATATAGAAAGATGGAGCAATTCCATATCTTTCAACAACAGTTAGCATAACTATTCATGGTGATCTGCGATGATTTCCCTATATTTAAAAAGCCTTTGCTATTGTATTACGCAGCAGTGGTTACATGTAATGGCAAACATCCAGACTCATGCTGCACACACTGAATAATATTTTGCATATGCAGTAGGGGATGGATGATTTTTGTCGATTTCCTTTTCTTCTGAACTACTCTTTGCCTCCTGAAAATATGTCCCTGAGGGTTTTTTTTTTTAAGAAAGAAAGAAAGAGCAAAAATATAGAAAAAATAAGCAAACTGATTAAGTTCTACAGAAAACCTGTGGCTTATATCAGAAAAGGGTGCACAGCACGTAAAAAGGTATTAACAAAGGCAACAATTACTTTTATTTAAACACCTCTCTTCAAAACATGTTGAACTAGTTTGGCTTCCCATTCTAGTGGTGTTAAAATATCTTCATCAAGATAATATTCATGGAATGTTTGGCTTGAAACTGGGAATTTAACCATTAACTTCAAATTCTACACATCTTAGGAATGCTAGTACTCTGTGACAGAGGCGGAATTGTATATATGTATTATAGTGTGAGAAGGGGCTACTGAAGAAAGCAGGAAACAGAGGGAGAGAGAGAACCACTGATTGGTTACCATTAACAGGCACTAATGGGAGTCATGGTGATACAGTGGTAACCAGATAGCATGTAGAGTGGATTTTAGTGCTAAGCATTACATTGCCTCTTGCTTGACATATAATTACTGCACTCAGAATGGATTCTCTACTCTGTAAATTTTTAATCAGCTTATAGTTTTTCATAGGACATTTCACTCCTTTCGCTTGTCCTCAGCAGCCTGAGACTTAATCTTGGATGAAAAGAGTGTCCCTATGTTTTTCATGTCCATGTGTGCACAGCCTTTCTCTGGAATAAAAAAAAAATACCATCGTACCCAACGAAAGGATGGTAAATCATACCTCTGCTACTGACAATGTTGTTTGCCTATGGTGTTGGAGGCCAGAGTAAGAAATTCCCTGTGGCCTCTTCATCCCAGCTGTACCATTACTGTGAGTCTGTGAGGTAAGATTTACATGGTGGATAGCTATGCTTCAGGAGTAAGTTCTAGCAAGAGAACTGTATTTATTAAACCTCCACTGAAACCCCAGATAACAACCACCCTTGGTATGAGAGGAGGGTTTGGCTTTCCTTGTGTCTTAGACTCTCTTTTGACTATGAACCCATTTGCAAGCCTTGAAGACAGAAAGAACCTAAACTCCAAGTGACCTACATCCATGATCAAGGTACTTCAGAGATTTGTGTTTATTAGAGTTGTGCAGTTGTTGCAGTTCAACAGACACGTTGAACCTGACATGCCCCCTCCTCCCCCGTTTTGAGTGCTGTTGTCAGAAGTTCTGCAATGATAGCAGTGGGCTCAGACAGTCAGAACTCTGACTGAAATCCCTCAAGTTGTTCTGGGATCTTCAATATGTCTGTTGGAACCAGCCCCCGTTCCTGCCCTCCTTCACTTGTGACTGGTTGGGGAGAGCAGAAAGGCTGCATCATGTCCTACAGGGTCAAGTTTCCTTCTAAGGACACTGAGTGGCCTGGCTGCTGCTGGGATTGCAGTTTTTAATGAGGCTCCAGCCTTGGTAGCAACCTTAGAGAAGAACTATAAATCCCAGAAGCCCTTGTGGAATCCAGGGTTCTAAGCAAAAGAAAAAGAAATTACAGGAGCCTTCCTAAAACTCAAGCGTTAAGATGGGAGAGGAGCTTGAGTACTCCTTTTGGACCCAAGAGGATGTAGTGCAGCCTGTCACCTACCCCAATCAGGTCCCAGGTAGGAGGAGGAAGAAGAGAGAGTAGTGAAGGAGGGAGAAAGGGCATGTGGTGGGTCCAATTGATTATTAGACTTCTGACATGACCCAGCCCAACATGACATGACCCAACAGTTGGGAGGAGCCATTCTCCTTTCAGCAGTTCTGCTGTCATATATGTTGGGTCAGGTTGGAACTCTGACATTTGGGGTCATACAAAGGATATATCCTTGTGGATAGAATACTTTGCACTTATCTCTATGTTATATTTAGACTTATTTGTGAAAGCCTGGGTGGAAGGCAAGACCTTTTGGGATGAAGCAGAGGCAGGAGCTATGAGAATTGAGTCAGTCAGCTATTGCAGGAAAATGACTGTTATTCCTTTTGGAAAGTTGAGAATGTGTATTAAGAGCCAAACTCTATATTCTGCAAGGAGATTTTAAAAAATTATGCAGCCACTCTAAATCACCTTTCTCAGGCTGCCAGGTGATTTGTAGGGGAAAAGTACAGATGACACTATGTACCCCAACTATATCTTTCCCCATGGAGAAAATAGTACTGGGGTGGGTGGGATTTGGACTAGAAAAAGGGCATTGAGGAAAAGATTGAGGATAAAGATTAAAGCCCCCACTCCCTGTGCTACTTCTCTGGACAAATTAGCAGCTCCACCTCATGGTTGCATTTTTAAAAGGATACATTTCCATATTTTTCTGGTACTAGATTTCCAGTTTAGAAGGATTTATTCTTTTTTGCATTTCTAAGAAATGCACTCCCTGCTCCCAATGTGTCTTTGAATACAGTAGATCTATTTTGCAGGATGAAAGAATCGCTTGTTACTCACAAAAAATATATGAGTCACATTGATATGAATAATGGACACTATAAAGAAAAGGTTGTGTTTTGTCCAATTAATAATCTCACCATCACAGTTTACCCATTTAAAATTAATATATTGACATAAACATTATGTGTCCTGTTTTCCTGTTTTGAAAACCTTTATAAACTCTGGAAACCCACCTTGAAGACTCATAATAATGGAGTGTTATTGAAGCATGCTGCTGTTAGAATGATAGGACTTTTTTTTCTTCTGCTCGTTTAAGAAGATACATAGATACTAACTTCTCAAGTTGTAAGCCACTGGTATTAATGTGCTATGTATGACAAAAGGTATCTCACCAATACAAGCAGGTGTACGTTCCCTGGCAAGGAGTGTCAAACATCAGTATTAGCTAAATGCAGCACATAAAACTGAGTTTAATGAAATTTCATGAAATTTATTCATGACACCCAATTAGATGCCATTTTGATACAGATAAAGATTGGAAATGTATGCAGAATACAATGTGGCCTTGTAAGCTGAAGGAATGGAAACAGAATGAAATCAAAAGTTAAGGGAGTTGACCCCAGTGCTCTTCAGATCTTGAAAAAACAAAAGCGGAATACTATAGTCATGTACAGCATTCCAGAGCATGCCTGGACACTGACTCACTGAAAAGGCTCACCCTCCCTGGACTCTTCCCACTTACAGTGTTTGTCTGAAGAAGCAAATGCTGTAAGCATGATGGCAAGCGTTGCCTTGACTGGCAGCCAAGGGCACCCCAGGCTGCCCATCACAGAAATGCCCATCATCACCCTTATGGCGTTTGCCTCTTCAGACAAACACTGTAAGTGGGAAGAGTGAAGAGAGGGTGAGCCTTCTTGTCATGTCAGTATTGGGACGGGGAGCAGGACCTTCGGGCAAGCCCTGGAATACTGTACATGAGTACAGCATTCCTTTCCCCCCTGAAGAGGGCTGGAAAGAGATCTGGTCTCTGGGGATCTGGTTTATCACAAGAAAACCAGAAGCCACCAACATGGTGCAGTTGTAAAGGCGGCCTTTTTTACATGAACTGAATGAATTGGGGGCAAATAGCAGCCTTGGGGGTAATTTTCAGTGGGAAATGGTGCAGGGGGAATGGAATAATGGTTAAATATGTCTCATAATCACACATTTTCATGATGTGTAGTTTGGCTTCAGTAACACTTGGAGGAGATTGCATTAATATTAATCAAAGCAACCTGATGAATTACACCAAAACTTGTCTCCAAAAGTGTTTAACCAAATTACAGGTCCACCATAGATTCTCCAGTAGTCTAGTTTATGAAGATTTCTGCAGAAAACAAGTCCAGGCATCACTTCTGGTTATGTCTTGTAGACAGACAGACAGACAGACAAACAAACACAGTGCCCCCCACCCCCACCCACTCTGTGTGTTCTCTATATAAAACTGAACAACATAGCCACCGTGCCTTGCTCATGGAACTTCTCCATGGCATCTGGCTTGTCACTGTTGGAAGAAAGATTGCAGAGCTAGACAGTTATTTACGCTTATGTTTGCATGTTCTCACAATCCTATTACCTTTTTTTGGAACTGTGACTCTACCTATGTAGAAATGACAGTTGGCAGAAACATTGAATTTTAAGTTGATCGTTGCCACTTTTGCTCATTCCAGGTGTGTATGTAATGAGTTAAAATATGTTACTTTCTTTCCCCCTGCCTTTTTTCTCTTCTGGCACTGAGTTGAAAACTCATGAGGGATGGTTAGGCTGGGCTTTTGAGAGATAATAGACCAAGGTAAGAATCCTCCTCCAGGGAAATGGAGCTAGAAGCCCAGTCTGATTGCTTTCCTTCTTGATCCTCCTAGAGTCGAGTACTTCCTGCCTGACACTACTTTAATCTGTGTGAGATTCATTTTGCATTAGCTTCATTGAAATTGACTTTTTTCCCATAGAGGGGGGCGGAGGATGTTCTACTATATTAAAACCCATGTTTCAAACAATAAATGGTTTCCATTTATTCAGGTGAACCGCATCTTCTTGTGAGCCAAAGTCTAAGTCAGTAAGTGAACCCTTTCAACAATACAAAGCACCTTTTTCATCTTGTGCCAACACAGTAATTCCAATAATTTATGTTTAATTTTTAATACCGTTATCTATCATAAGTGATCATGTGGGCAACTCACAGCATTCTGCTTTCTGTTATGTGGTTTTGGAGAAGAATTGGGGTGCACATGTGTGTGCCAGGAGAAATGCAGGGATATTATTAGCTTCCCTTTTTGTAATTCCTCTTTATTTGAACCATGTTCAGAGGGAGTCTTTGGGGGCCCTTTGTAGTGTTTTTATGGCAAGATGAATCTTGTGAGTGAAAATTATAAGGTGGCATATAACTATGGATTTTAATGCTACCACAAAATAACAAGAGTGTATGGGCTCTCCTGCTTCAAGGAGAGATAAATACCAAAGCACATCCTTTCTGTGATAATTCAGAAGATAGAAGAAAGGGACAACTGAACTAACTCCTTTTTCCAGTTGTCAGAAATCAGGCAAGAGGCTGTAGCTTGGAAGCAGAGGAGAGCTGGTCTTGTGGTAGCAAGCATGACTTGTCCCCTTAGATAAGCAGGATCTGCCCTGATTACATATGAATGGGAGACTAGAATTCCCCTTAGGGGATGGAGCCACTCTGGGAAGAGCAGAAGGTTCCAAGTTCCCTCCCTGGCATCTCCATGATAGGGCTAAGAGAGATTCCTGCCTGCAACCTTGGAGAAGCCGCTGCCAGTCTGTGTAGACGATACTGAGCTAGATACTGAGCCCGTCTGTGTAGACAATACAGACCTATGGTCTAACTCAGTATATGGCAGCTTCCTATGTTCCTATATTATTTGTATGTGTATTTCCAGTTAAAAAGTTCTCAGGCAGCATGACTGCTGCCAGTCAGACACATTATTGTGAAAACCTAGAATTTCAGGACAGTTCTGTCAAACTACTCCAAATAATCAGGATTTAGTCCTGGTTATCTATCTTGGTTAAATGCTGGTTTGATCAGGATTGCCCTGAAATTATGGGTTTTCACAACTGGCTGCGCAGGGCTCACTAATCCTGATTAACCTCTTAACCAGGGTCTGTGTAATTGTGTGAACCCAGCCTAAATTATTCAGGCTCATGTATATGGACAAATACATTTAAGTCTATAATTTAGTGGTCAGCATCCAGACTAGCAATGCACTAATGTAATGTGATAAAATGCACACCACTTGGTGGCCTGGGGTGTTCCACAAAGTTGCACAAGTGCTAGCAGAAGCGAACTGCTCATGGTACTGAGTCCACAGCACACCATTTTAAACTATGGCACAACCTTCCTCCATTAGGGCCTCACCCATCCCACACACATGCACACACTATAAAAATATAGCATGCATGCATGCATATGTTCATGCAAATATGCCGGCTTTTCATCATGTATCATCCACTGTTTTCCATTTTGTTTCATTTTGTAAAAATATGGTTGATGGCATCAACTAAGAGAGAGTAGCTTAAGTAGCTAATGACCAGAATTCTTTTGATTGAATAACTACATGGGCATTCAGTTGTGTAAATGTATTGCTATTTATAAGGCATGCCAACGGTTGTTTCTAAAAAGTTACTGGTGGCAGGTGATAACTAATGGAGGAGCAGGAATACAGCATTACTGAGCACTTTAAAGGGAAGAGAATGGATTGCACTATGTTTTGCGTACATATAAAATAAATGATCCATGTGCCACAGGGAATATATTCTTTTATATATTTAGATTAGGAAACGCCTGTTATTACTTAGGAATGCTTCTCTGCATTCTTCTACTTTTCCAGCCATATTTGAGTGGCTCACATTAGAACTGATGGGTGACAAATGTTGACTTCACTAAAATCCATTTGAACCTTGTCTTTGTCTTTCATGGGATTAATACAGTCATCCAAGAGAGTGAGGCTCCTGGCTAACAGCTCCTAGATAGCAATAGTTTTCAACATAATACAATATATTTAAGCATTGGAAATAAATCACATAGTCATGCTTCATGCCTGTGTGATTGGGAAGTCTTTTGAGGAGGCTTCCAAGACAGAAGGCCAAAATTAGGTTAAATTCTGGACATGGCCTTTTAAAAAAAAGTTGCAGTTTAAACTATTTTCAGTGCACTTAGGCCTTCAGAGAGGCTCATTTTACTGGATGATTAGCAGAGTTATTCTATGTGGACCATTCACTCTGGGTTATTGTCAAAGAACCATGATAACCGCCCTGAGCCATTTTGGAAGGGTGGAATAAAAATCACATACATACATACATACATACATACATACATACATACATACATAAATGCAAGCCCTGTTCTGTTCTAGGACATCTCACTACTACTTGATTCATCTTCTGGACAGTACCACATAGGAAACTGCAGACCTGGTGCTGAGTCAACAAACATTTTGGTCTATCTAGTTCAGTACCATCTGCTCTGATTAGAAGCAATTCTCCAAGGCCTCAGGCAAGGGCCTTTCACAGCCTCACTACCTGAGATTTTTCAGTCTGAGAAATCAGGATGCAGGCTTGGCTGCCCATGAAAACCGCCGGGATCCACGTGTATCCTGCCCCCCCCGCCCCCCCGCTGCTGGGCGTGAAACCCAGTGCTGAAGCCCAGCTCTTATTGCAGCTGCTGGGATTGTGTGTCAGTGTGGTCCACTTGCAGCTCACACTGACACAGAGACGGGTGCCTAGAGCACCTAGAATGCCTGTCCCTGGAGGAGTCCCCCAGTGCACTGCGCTCGGCATGTGGTGCACTGTGGGATACTCGGAGGCTGGGATAACGAGGCCCAGCCTCAGTTGCTCTGCGCTGCTCCCAACAGCTCAGGTCGTGTGGGTGTATGGTTTGCTTGCAGCAGGGCTAAGAGTGATCTTCTGGGGGAAGGTAGGCTGAACCCTGCCTTCCCGCCCACCTGCGCACATGGTTGTGTGAATAGCTCCAGGGAATGAATATTGGAACTTCTGCATGGGCAGAATGTGCTCTGCCAGTGAGCTATGGCTTCTAAGCCAGCACACTTGGGCCACTTTGCCCTCTAAAAATTACCTTCGTACACTGTGAATGCTGAACTTTCTCAGTCCACTTAGATTAGCATTCCTTGACAACAGGATAGTTTCAATAGTGGCTTTTGGAGAAAACCGAGGCAGACAGAAGAGGCCCATTGCAATCAGCCCTTTCCTATGACAGCCACAACTGCTCAATAACTCAGCAAACTGTGTATGTTGTGGACTGTCATGGCAAATTGTAGCTGACAAGCCAAAACTGTTCACATAGATTTCCTATTTCCCTTTTTCAGCTGCTTGCATTAAGTCACACCAAAGGCTTGGTCTCCTTTCCATCCATGGCATTCTCTCACATACAGAGAATTTGGTTTTCTATTTGGTTTCCACTGCTTTCAGAGCCACCTGACACACATACATCCTTAGAAGTGCTATACATTATATGGTGTCATATGATAATGTTCCTCATGTCTCTTACACATACGTAGAGGGACCCTGTCCTTCCTCTGCTCTGAAATGCTCCGAAGGATGGCTCACAGATGCATGCACACGTCACTTGATGATTACTGTACACTTGATATATGGCAGCTGCAAACCTCTTCATACTTTGTGTTCAACATTCATACAGTCTATGGGCAGTGTACACAGTTATTCATATGTTTTGTTCAATGTAGTTACAGCAGTACAGTTCCTATCTGTACCATGCATTTAAGGGACCTGTACCCAGGCTCACTTTTAAAATGCATGCTGGTACAGTCATTCACACGAAAACATGTAGGTGTGTACACAGGTACAACATAATGAACAGGGCTAGGATGTCCAAGCTGACTCCATTAAAAAGCATTATGTCTGAGGTGATGTGAGGGTGGGTGTCCGATCTGGGATGGCCTATTCACACATACAAATCATCACTGGATGTTGAAGTAATCTGTTCATATAATATATATGTGAACCATAAGTCTACAGAATTTTATTTTGCTATGACAACAGGGAGTCAAATCACTGTTGTTGTTTGTTGTTGTTGTTGTTGTTGTTTTAAATGGCAATCTCCAGGTCAAGTGAGAACAATTGAAATATATAGCCAGACCAGATAAAGGCATGGCTGATATCTAGACTAACTTTCTGCAGATGCACCAGTTTTTCCCCCATTGGTAGTGGAGGAGGGGTGATATTTGATGATCCTCCCTTCCAGCCACTTGTGTTTCTTTCAACTATGCCCTTGAGAGTTTTGTGACTGTAGTTTCAGGAGGCATAGTAGGCTGCAGTGGGACCCCTTCCCAGTCACCCAAAATCACACCTTCCTCTTGCTCAGTAGAAAACCTGGTACATTTGCGGAAGGTTAGTCTGATGTCAGCCAATACCATATTCAAATGTATGGAATACAAACTGGTTCATTACTGAAGTTTCAGCAGGGTATTAGATCATATTGTGTTCAAAAAGGAATGCAAAACAGCTTTGTTGCCAAATTGTGGGGACTTACTGTGCATATGTATGGTGGCAAATGTGTGCATGCTGCCACATTATGTATAAAAAGCAAAAAATGGTCTAGTGTCACCTTAAGGGCTAATATTTATTGTAGCATAAGCTTTTATGGACTACCATCCACTTCACCAGCTGTATCTGATGAAGTGGATTGTGCTACACAAAAGCTTTTGCTGCAATAAATGTGTCTTTAAGATGCCACTAGATTGACTGTTGTTTTTGCTGCAATGAACTAACATTGCTACCCCTCTGGAAGTTGTCATCATGTATGAAATGGTCCTCATTCTGAACTACTATAAGTTTACTCTAGAGTATTCCAGCAAAACTATTGGAGTGCAGCTCTGGAGCAAATTATTTCAATACTGAAAACAGTGATTGCATTTCCAGTAAGATCATTTTTTGGATCTTGATTTTCTTCCATAAATGTTAGTACAACTGTTTCTGCCATTTTTAGATTAAAAAGTAATAACAGTAAATCTATTGCACATAATTATACAAGTTTGGAAAAAAGGAGAGCAAAGATACTAGGCCCAAAGAATGCTGAATCAAATGTCCAACCACTAAACAAACCAGGATGAGAATCATTAAATCAATTCTGGTTTTAATTTTATTTTTCTAATCAAAGGGGAAAAGAGGGTCATGAATTCTTATCAGGATTCCTAAAAGACAGCTTGGCATTGGTTTTGACTTCTTAAAATTAAAATTATATTGATTTTATGTTTTATTAAATTAATGCTCCTCCTTGAGTCTGCTTTAGGAAAAGAAAAATGTTTTCAGGGCAGTTTTGGCTTTTGTCTCTTGCTTGGATCTGAATGCACAATGCACATTCGCATCTTCCAGATTAACTGGACAAAGGGATCACTGGAAAGGGCACTGATTTAAAGTGTGTGATCAGCAGAACTGAAGTTAAAGTTTCTGCAGATGGCAAAACTCAGCTACAGTCATATGATATTGGATTTTGGCTACTCTACATTGTTCATGTACCGGGGAACTTGTCCCCACCCACTGTCTGAATAATGGAGCACCTCCAATAGTACGTAAGAATTAACAGCCCTCAATACTGCCAAAATCTAAGGGCATACTCAAAGCAGGCCAAGCACACCCTAGGAAGAAGAAAGGAGGACAGGGAGGAGATATAAAGATGTCCTTAGATTTAGTTATGCTGGCTGGACATGTTTATTATAAACTGGTTCCACATTCTTATGTCAAACTTAAGGCCAAAGTACACATGATGTTAAATGCATCATTGTCTAGTTAGGACTTGTTTTTACTCTTAGGTAGCAGCTGCACAGGGCCCAATCCACATAGGTCTGTGGTGCAGAAGTTGAGGGTGAATAATCCTTTGCTCCTGTACCACCACCCCCGAAAATGCCCTCCCCTGAAGTGGCTGTTATTCAACCTTGAAGGTTCCATTGTAGTAAATGGGACTTTCAAACTTAAATAGAAGTTTTGGAGGGGAGGGTGATTTTTAGGGGAAAATAGAATGTAAGTAAAGGATTAAAAGCCACCTAATGGTGCAGTGGGGAAATGACTTTATTGTCAAGCCAGAGGTTGCTGGTTCAAATCCCCGCTGGTAGGTTTCCCAGACTATGGAAAACAACTATATCAGGCAGCAGTGATATAGGAAAGATGCTGAAAGGCATAATCTCATACTGCGTGGGAGATGGCAATGGTAAACCCCTCCTGTATTCTACCAAGGACAACCAGAGGGCTCTATGGTCGCCAGGAGTCAAAAACGAATCTCTCCAGGATGTCCCGCGCACTTGGAACTTCCGGGGGCCGTGCGGCCCCTGATTCCTGCAGCCTCTGCCCGGCTCTGTAATGGAGCCGGCAGTCATGTGGGCGGCTGATCCGGCCAATGAGCTATGAGTGGCTGCTCGTCTGTGGGGAGAGCAGGCTAAGCCCGCTCTCCCCGCAGAACCCCATCAAACCATGAATCCACTCTCATTTGCTACCAAAGAATCTACACTCAGAACACGTCAGAAACAACAAAACCCAGTACCTCATGGGTTAGCAACCCATCGGGGTGGCTGGCACCCTTTGTGCATTACACCACCACTCGCTCTGGGCCATCCCAGCACCCCTCAAGTGCAGTTATGGGAAAAGTGCAGTTATGAGAAAAATATATAAATAAATTTCAAAAATTCATATAAAATCGTACAAGTGCTTTGGGGTTTGGGTGGTAGGTACCCATGGGTGCCAGCTACCACCTCACCCACTTTTGGAGGTTCAAACTGGTTTGAACTGGTTTGAACTGATTCAAAACAAACCACTCCCAGTTTGGTTTGAATTCGAACCTGCAGCTCGAATCTGATGGCTGGTTCGGTTCGAATTCAAAATGGTTTGCACATCCCTAGTTCTTTACTCGGGCTATTATTCATTCATTCATTCTTTCATTCATTCATTCGATTTCTATACCGCCCTTCCAAAAATGGCTCAGGGCAGTTTACACAGAGAAATAATAAATAAATAAGATGGATCCCTGTCCCCAAAAGGGCTCACAATCTAAAAGAAACATAAGATAGACACCAGCAACAGTCACTGGAGGTACTGTGCTGGGGGTGAATAGGGCCAATTACTCTCCCCCTGCTAAATAAAGAGAATCACCATGTTAAAAGGTGCCTCTTTGCCCAGTTAGCAGGGGTTAGTGAAAATAGAGGGGTAGTGAAACGTCCTACCCCACTCTCCCATTCTCCCACTCTCGCTTGCAGCCGGAGTGTTCACAGAGCTGAGCAGCAAGAGTGTTTGGCAGTGGAAAAATCCCCCAATGCACCACACTCATGGCATGGTGCATTGGGAATGCTGAAGGACTTCCTACTCTGGCTCTGCTGCTTGCCACGCTAGAGCTCGTGCAGGTGCACAAGTGATGGAGCCCTGATCAGGCTCCAGATCATGTGGAGGGAAGACAAGTAATCTCCTGCCTTCTACCCAGACCTCCCTGGCCCCAGCATATTCTGCCATGAGAATGACTTTTATGTTTATACCTCTATTATTGTGTTTGCTGCAGAGGTGCATACGTTCTCAAATAAGCACACACACACAACTTAAGTCTCAGTGAAACTGTGGCCATCTTAGCTAAACCATAAGGCTACCTATAATGACTAAGCCCAATTCAATTCAATGTGGTATAAGATTGGTTCACACACACACATTTACATTTCTTGATTTCACTGATTATCGCCTTAATGATTAACAGCTGAATGTATGAGCCATCTCTGTTGAAAAGCATTGGACTGGCTCAAATGATATTTTGCCGGACTGATCCACCCCATGCGTTAAAGGTATATGAGTGCGCTGTGAGCATGCATGTCTCCCACCAGCATCCTATATCTTTAATCATGCAGTCCAAAGGCTACTGAGAGGAAGACCTGTGTGCTCATGATGCACTGATGTGAGATGGGATGATTGGGCAAAGTATCATCTGAACTGAACATTTATGGTGATATGAAAGTTCTTTCAGTGATATTGGACACATATGATTACTCATCCACACATGCAGGGCATCACTGGATGTAACAGTCATAGAAATGAGCATGTCTCTGTGAAACAAGCCTTGGTCACAATAAACCTTTGCTGGATTGTGCCCAGCATATTTATGCTATAGACCTTTAGGGTTGTTCAAACTATGGGCAGCTCATCTAACAAATCAGACTTAGATGCAGACTGAAAAATCACCATATACAGTTAGAGATACATAGTTTGATGCACATAAATAACTTTAGAACTGTGGGCTTATATTGAACATGACCAATGCAATTTTTCTCCTAATATGGTAATTATTTGTATTCAATTATATGCAAGGTGAAAGGTTGTTAGGTAGTGCTGATCAGCCATAGGCCAATGGAAATGTTTAAGTACTTGCACTTGGGGCTGACTGTCTTTACAAATCACTCTTTCTGCTACCAACAACCAATACTTTCATATATGATTATAGACCATCTCCATCTTCTCTTGAGCTGAGACTCTTTGGAATCATATGTATTGATCTTTTTAATAGAAGTCAAGAAAAATGAAATTACTTGCGGCTTCTTGCGGCAAAACTATGATAAATGGGAACTTAGAAAATTATGGGGAAAATCTTTTCTGATGTGGATTATTTTAATCACTAAAAATGATGGTCTTATAAATAAAAGTTGTCTTTCCATTATGTACATTCTCAGCACAGCCAGAAGTAGCCACAGATGAGGAGGACCGTTCTCAGTAGACTTACCAGTTAGCAACTTCTGATAGCCCTAAAGAGAAATGAGGGCACAGAGAGTGCATGCCATTGGCATTTCAATCAGTTGAGGTAGCATTCAGTTTTTTAAGAAAAAGGGCCCCATTCCAGAATCCACTCTGATGCAATCCAGAATCCACTCTGATCCTTTATGGGTCCTTTATTATACTGTTCAGCTTATTACATCTTGTCTTTGATATTTGTCCTCTAACATTTTTCACCTTTGGCCTTTTGTCTGCATCTTGGTTCTGGCCTTTGTTCTGTTCCTGATCCAACTAAAAGCTGGTTCATAAAGGCTTGTTCAACACTTGATGTGTTGCATGAGTGAGTGGGCTATCACAGATAAAAAATCATTTTTTCTCATTCCAGTTTAAACATAGTGGCCCACATAATGCACAGCATTATGGTTCTGTAATGATGCACCCTGCTGGGGCTATTGTGGACTCCTAAGCAAGTCCCAAACTGCTCTGTCTGAATGGTTGCACTAAGAGTGCTTTTGCAGGTTTCCCCATTGGGGAACACTGTGGAAATTCTGCTAGTGCAATCACTTCAGAGCAGTGCCTGGGCTGGTTTAGGACTCAGCAGCAGCCCTGAGGTTCAGCATTATGGAGCCATTGGCTGACATCCAGACTAAATTACTGCTGAGTAGTCCTATTTAAGCCACCTAATGGCGCAACGGGGAAATGACTTGACTAGCAAGTCAGAGGTTGCCAGTTCGAATCCCCACTGGTATGTTTCCCAGACTATGGGAAACACCTATATTGGGAAGTAGGGATATAGGAAGATGCTAAAAGGCATCATCTCACACTGTGCGGGAAGAGGCAATGGTAATCCCCTCCTGTTTTCTGCCAAAGACAACCACAGGGCTCTGTGGTCTCCAGGAGTCTACACCGACTTGATGACTTTACTCTGCTTTAGTCGTATTGAAATCAAGTAGTCCTTTAGAGTGACTCCTAAGTAGTACTATTGAGTATTAGACCTGATGTCAGCCAGTTCCTAGATTCTTCTGACAGCCAGAAGAATACAGAGCAAGCTAATGTAGAGAAATCATGTAATGTTCTATGCATATGTGAATCAGACCCAGAACATGACTACCGTGTTTCCCCGAAAATAAGACAGTGTCTTATATTAATTTTAGCCCCCAAAAATGCACTAGGGCAATTAGCGGTACATCAGAAATTACTGCTAGGTCTTACTTTTGGGGTAGGTCTTACTTTCGGGGAAACAGGGTATTTCTTCATATGGTTCCATATTCAGAACCTAACCACCACCACCCCACAAAAAAAACCCCACCAAAAAAACAACCCACACCAAAACTCACTCTTCATTTCTATAGAAATCCTGCAGCAATCCTCTGTGCTTCTGGTATCCAGATGGCCTGATGCCTTCTTATCTTACAGGATTCCAAAGCTTGATGATGTCTCCTCATCGTACAAAATCCCTATTCACTATAGCCCCAGAGCACTGTGTGCCACTGAAAAGGAATGCCTATTGTTGTTAATGGCCAACAATGAGATATTCATGTTTCTACATGGAAGTATGATCATTGGCAGTGATTTCTGCAACAGAAACAGTTTTCACTCTAGAATTTGATAACTGTTAATTCTTCATACACGTGGCTGCTGCCAATGTACATTGGACATTTCATTGATAGAAAATTCATATGGTTAAACTCAATATGAACTCAAAGGATTAGCGTATAATGCTTACTAGTAAAAATGAATTGCAAATGCCAGAGAAATTTAATAATTGTACCTAATAAAATAAGCTGGATTTTTGAAATCTGTCTTGATATATTTCTGAAAGAGCTATTAGTCTTGTTATTAAAAGCAAAGCATGTTTAATACAGGAGTAAAAAGCATCTATTATTAATTTTCAAAAGCTCAACTACCTTTAAAAAGTTAAAGCAAGTGGTAGTAGGGGGAAATGACCAAGATTCATTTAAACAGGAACAATTTGTTTAATCTCTCTCTCTCTCTCTCTCTCTCTCTCTCTCTCTCTCTCTCTCTCTCTCTCTCTCCTTTACTGGCAAGTAAAGGGAGTGATCCTGTGCTTTACTGTATAGTCTGGGGGCTGACATAGCACTGACTCCCCCTTCCCTCAGGGCATTCCCTTGCTCCTCCAGCCAGAAAATGAACTTCTTACTGGATGGTAGGTCTGTGCAGAACGGGTTTGAATTGAACCTGGTTCAGTTCAAACAGGCCCAGTTTGACTGGTTTGAGCTTCAACTGGACCAGCCCCCCAAAAGAGGTCTGAATTCAAACCAAACCGGGCCCAGTTTGCAAAGAACTGGTTTGGTCCAGTTTTACGGGTTCGAGTGCTCTGCTTGTAAAGGGGAATCTGGCCCCTGCCACTGCTGGGGAAGTTGTGGGGGAGAGGAGAGAAGGGCTGGGCCTGAGAGCAGGGCTGTTCTTATGTTCTTATGCTCCACTCTCCACCCCCCCCCCGCAGCCACTCCTCGACCATGGTAATGATTATAAAAAGTGGAGGTTTGGCAATGCCCCCCCAGAGGTTTTGGGGTGGGGTGGGGCTTGTGCCTGGGCAGTCCAGGTGCCCACATTACCTAGGTTCGCCCCTGCTCATTTGCTGTTTCCTATCAACTTGGAAGGGGATGCCGGCCCTTATGAAGCTGCTTTTCAAGCCTTAGTTATCATTTCAACCCTACTTTGAAAGTGATTGCTGAACATTACAAGTTCTGTTCTAGATTCCAACTGCCCGGTGAATCTATTGATCAGTATGTCACAGCACTGAGTGCTTTATGTGTAACCTGTTAAAAGATCAGATTGTTATGAAAACGAATTGCTTCAAACTGTGTGAAAAAACTGCTACTGGAGTGGAAACGTACCTTGGATAAAGTTTTAGAGCTGGCTAGGAGGGTGGAAAATGCTCTTCACTGTGCCCCAGAAAGTGGCATCACAAGCAAGGAAGAGCTACTGCTTGTACTGATGGGGAGACCTTGCCCACAAAGCAGGTTTTGCTCACTGTCCTGCAAGGAAGGTCACTTGCAACAGGCGCAATAAAAGGAGACACTTTCCTAAGGTTTACAAGACTGCTGTCCACTCCATTACTGATTCACTATATGATAAGGATGTGGCAGACGAATCACTTCCTGACAGCCTTTTAAGTGTGACAGACTCAGCACTTGCTTCTCCACATTGTCATGTTAAACTTAATGGCCATGAGGTGCAGATGCTGGCTGATTCTGGTTCTCCATACATTATCATTTCCCATCTACTTTACAAGAAACTCCTTACTACATCAGATCTGCACCTGCAGCCTTCAGACATCCACCCATGGTAACAGGTGTCACAAAAAGGTGAATGGATTCGGGAAGCACCAGAGCCACACAAGGATGCACTTCACTCATTTTTAGGACTCTGTCAGTATTACTCTAAATTTGATAGACAATTTGCCTCCAAAGTTGATCCATTGCATCTTCTTTTAAAAAAAGAATGTAGCATTTAACGGGGATACATCCTGCAAGGCTAATTTTCAAACTATCAAATCGGCTATTGTTGAAATTCTTGCTCTCACTTTTTTTTGACACCAACAAGCACACTGTTGTAACCACTGATGGTTTTGATGCTTTTGGTTTGGGTGCTGTATTGACCCAGCAAAAAGGGGACAGGGAAGTTACAGTTGTCTTTGCTTCTGGAGTGCCTACTGCATCAGAGAAGATGTATTCCGTCATTGAAAAAGAAGCTCTAGAATATTTCTGGGCAGTGAGGCACTTCAGGACTTACTTGTGGGGCAGAAAATTCACTTTACAGTCAGACCATAAACCCCTCTCTGCTTTATTTACTATGGGGATCAAGCTGAGTGACCCTGATAATAGCTAAATTGATTGCTAGACTTATGGACTTTGATTTCCAGGTGGAATATCTTCCAGGTCTTTGGAATACAATTGCTGATTGTTTATCTCAACTTCTACTTCCAGGCCGGAGGAGATCACAGAAGAGGATGAAGGAGACTTAATTGCACAGATAGCTTCATCCACTCATGGAGTGATCATGTCTTCTGAGTGGAAAGAAACCCTCAGTGTTGAGCAAGTCCTCCTGAACTTAAACCTTAGTTAAGTAATGGATGGCCATACAAAAACAAGGTACTTGAACCTCTTCAACCATACATGTAGTGAGCGAGCTGTCCCTTTTCAATGTGCTGGTGCTGAGGACTGATTGTTTGGTGGTGCCAACCACCTTATAAGTAAAAGTGATTAAAAGAGTTGTTTCTGAATAAAGCTTAGCTAAACAAACATAATATTGCTTTGTTATTTATGAGGGAAGCAGCTATAAAACAAGATACTGAGGCTATTCTCATGACTGGATGGAACCAGGCGAAGGGAGGCCAGTTGGATTCTGCGCAGTCATGTGTGGCAATGGGAGCTGCACGGCTCCTGGCAGTACACCTTCAAAATACTCCTCCCCTTAAACCAGTTTAATGGAGCAAGCGCTCCGTTGAACTGGTTTTTCCTATCATGAGATGCCATGGCACATCTCTGCGCTGTGGTGACTCATGAGGAGACGGATCGTGTGTACAGCCTCACTAAGTGGAGATGGGTCTCCTTGATACTCAGGGAGGGACCCTACCTCAGTGGTAGAGCACATGCTTTGTATGCAAAAGGCCTCAATTACAACCCCTGCATCTTCAGTTAAAAGGATTTCAGACAGCAAGTGCTAAAGAAGGTGTTGCTGAGTCCTTAGAGAGCGGCTGCCATCCAGAACAGACAATACTGGACTAGGCAGAAAAATAGTCTCATGGTATAAGGAAGCTTCATACGTTTATACCCAGTTTAGAACACAGAATATGTTGGGAATGAAATAGGAAATGTGGAAGAAGCAACATAGAGATCTGATGTCTGTTCCTGATTTCCTGTTGAGTACAATCCCATGGGAGATACTGTCTGAATAGGTCTTGAAAGAAGAGCAAATACTCCTGCAATCTTCTCACTTAGGATTTAAGGAGAGTTAAAGGAGAGTTGTTAAACATTAAAGATTTATTGAACAGAAGTTAACTATCTTTTTCAAAATATAGGCTTTAGTTGCTGTGGAAGATTGTGATTGGTCCCCCGTGGAAAGTTCTTAGCCAGCTGGATGGAGAATTCAAAAGCTTAAAGTCAAAATCTGAAGGGGCTGTAGCAAGAAAAGCTCTGTGGAGCCAGGCTGACACTCCAGAGACCTGGACTGAGGAAGTGCTTGGTGATGGCCCTAGATAAAAGAGGGCTTGGTTTGGGCCACATTGGGATTTTGTTGGAGAAACTGCCCATAAATTAAGCAAAGCTCTGGCAAAAGAATCAGACATCCTATTTCATATTGGGGAGCAAACATGGAGCTACAAATGCTTAGGGTGGAAATGCTAATATTTCTATTAAAGGTTGTTTATAAATCCAAGGAAAAGGGGGTCAGTGTTCAAGAACAACATAACTCATGACTGTGATTATTTTAGGTCTCAAAGGCTTGATGTGAACCCTAAGGAAGACCACAGACAGTCACCTAGTGTATTGGCTGGGCTGTAAGGGCTGAGCTCCGAGAATACATTTACATCTATAGTTCCCTTGTGAGTGTGCTCTGCACTTCATATGTCGATTGCAGCCACAGATATGTTTTATATTTTGCCTTTCCTGGTTCAGTTATGACCTTTATTTGCCTACTGAGAGGAGGATGATGACATTCCCCTGCAGAAAAATATTAACTGCACAAACTTTTCCCTCTCTTTCTCATCATACTCATCATCAGCCTTGTCAGACAAAAAGTGTGCTGTTGTGCTGTTAGCACATATTTGATCTGTTTGGGCCTACACCTTTGGCAGTCTCACCTTGTTGATTCTAAACCACTGAGAGCTGGTCTTTGTACTGCTGCTGGGTGACCATTAACTATGTTTGACAAAAAGAATGTTTTTTCATGTAGTGCTAAGGAAATCCTTACTCAAGATAAACAGCATTCCCTCCCCTCACCACCCCTCCCCTTGCTTGCCTTGTGCCAAGAAGTTCTAAATAGATCCTCTGTAGTTTAATTTTTTTTCTCCTTTTATTACTTCATTTTGGAGTTCACTGAAGAACTGGGAGCCAGAAAAGTTAAGCTAAGCTGAAACAGCTGAAAAATCCCACAGCTTGCCATAAGTACAGATATTTCTTAACATACACATATGTGGATTGATAGCTACTAATGCTACCTGTCCAACACTGAATCCATTAGGAAAATATCTGGATTTTGTTTTTATTGAGGGCCTGTCCATATAACTGTTTTAGCAGCTAGCAACCACTCTTTGCAATGATCCCAACACTAACTCCCAGTTGTGCAAGCTAGTAAGGCAGCTGAGTGCATGCAGATACCAAGCACTGAAATCAGGCTAGAGCAGTTTTTGCCACACTACCTGGTATTTTCTTCCCTTTTACAACATACACTTAGATTCAGAAAGACAGAAAGGTCATTCGCATAACAAAAAATGCCGATGGGGCGGAGAGCTGGCGGGCGGCAGGCTCCTGCCTGACTCACCGCACATGGTCAGCTTTAAAAAACAGGCTCTGCCGCTTGTGCAGTCCATGAATTGCGCTGCTGCAAGCTGCAGAGCAGGGAGCTGGAGGAGGAAATTCTCTGGCATCCTTCAATGCCAGGAGTGTGGGGCATTGAGGGATCCTCCCTCAGCCAGGTATTCTTGCTGCCCAGGTCTGTGTATGCTTGGGCTGTGTGCAGTTTGAGCATACACATGACACCTGATCTGGGGTAAAGGGTGCGCTTGTGACCTTTGACCCAGGTAAACGTCTGGGTACAAACCTTGGGCTACTGGGGGACGCAGCACTGAGACGGGTGCTGCACACAAGCCGCCCTACCTAGGTAGGGCTGCCCTAACCTGGGTAGGGCTGTTCATGTGCACAGCCTCAGTAGCTGATATCCTGACTTCTGAAGTGGATGTGGAAAGAGGGACTGTCAGGATGCAACTAGGGCTCATGCGCAGCTCCCCCAGTCCCTTTACATGTGTGCTGTTGTGCAAGTGAGCCAGCATAGCATAGTGGTTGGACTAGGACCGGGAAGACCCGAGTTCGAATCCCCATTCAACCATGAAACTCACTGGGTGAGTCTGGGCCAGTCATGTCTCTCAGCCTAACCTACTTCACAGGGTTGTTGTGAGGATAAAAATAACCATGTACATCGCTCTGAGCTCCTAGGAGGAAGAGCGGGATATAAATGTTACAAAATACATAAAAATTCAATGTGGGTGAAACATCACCACCACCACCACCACCACCACCACTATTTATTCGATTTCCATACCACTCTTCCAAAAATGGGTCAGGGCAGTTTACACAAAGAAATAATAAATAAGTAAGATGGATCCCTGTCCCCAAAGGGCTCACAATCTAAAAAGCAACATCAGATAGACACCAGCAACACTCACTGGAGGTACTGTGCTGGGGGTGGATAAGGCAAGTTACTCTCCCCCTGCTAAATAAAGAGAATCACCACTTTAAAAGGAGCCTCTTTGCCAAGTTAGCAGGGGCAAAACATCCTGTTTTATAGCTGCTTCCCTCATAAACACAAAGTGATCTTATACAGATTTAAGTAAGAGTTTATTCAGAAACAACTCCATTTTCTCCTTCTCCTTCTTCTCCCTTTTCCTTTCTAACTTCACCCTCCCTCCCAAATCTCTACAGGATCCCCACTGGGACAAACATCTGAACAACAAAACACGAAAGATGCTGGATAGAATACAACACATCTCCAATCTGCTTGCACTCTAGAAGCATTTGGAAGAGAGGAAACATTTTGCTGAGGGCTAGCAGCAGATTTCCTTTCTTTCAGATTGCTTCTGCAGCACAGGCAGAGCAGGGATGTTTCACCCACTTGCACAACAGCACACATGTAAAGGGACGGGGGGGGGGAGCTGTGTATGAGCCCCAGTCGCCTCCCCACAGTCCCTCTTTATACATCCACTTCGGTAGCCAGGATGTCAGCCAATGAATCCAATTAAATGTGTGGTGAGAAGCTTGTAAGTTCTGTCTATATCATGAATAAATTTATAACCTTTTGAAACTCTGAGAATTTAGCAATAAAACCATAACCTAGTTGTGGACCTTGTTGAACAGGAGCAACTGCGGGTGAATGGGGGCAGAATATAGCTAAAATTATCTAAGATTATTTAAGGGCCATTTAGAAATCTGTTTCAACCTGTGGGGAAAAGTCAACACAGTGACTTTTCTGTGTCTGTTTTATGATGCCTGGCATCCTTTTCTAGATTACATAGATTACCAATTATCATAGCCTGAGACCCAAACTGACAAATATAAAACATTGCTGATTTGTTGAGATAACTTTAATGTGACTTTACCTTTTCACTAGATTCATATATCTGGTTTTGTTCTAAAGTTTTGTGTAATAAGTTTTTTGTTCTAAAGTTTTGTTAGTTTACCATACAGGTATATGTATGGTACTCATATCTTCATTAGGAGCAGCTGTATTGTCAAAACATTCTGACTCACAACCAGACTAACATTACATAGTGCAACAAAGATGTACAAACACACAAGAAGGTTGCATAGCTGAATAGATACTACATTGCAGTCTCTTGCAGTCTCGGGCTGCTTGTGCAAATGTTACATTTGTGCCACAATAGTGGATAACTGCATCATTCTCTGCAACATATATGGACTGAGGACAAGATTTCACAGCAGGAGGTGGGCGCAGTTTGTGCAAGCATACCCGCTACACTGGTGCAACACAAGTCTGGAATGCAAACTCTTGACTTAGAGGAATGTGTTTGCACTTGTGCAGCATTAGTCTGGATGTCAGGCCTAAATGAATGAATGAATGAATGAATGAATGAATGAATAAGATTGATTATATAGCGGCCACTTTGATGCATAAGCAACAGTTGCAGCTGCTTTTTGCACTTCCTGTGTAATTTTTACACATGTCCCCTGAGGCAAGATGTATGAGCTCTATGACAACTCAGGTTCACTCTTCTCATCATAAAGGAGATAAATGAGTACACTCCTTGGACCTTATATAAAACATGTGACATCACATTCAAAGTGATCCTGAATCTGGGACACATTGGGCCCACGTAGTTTCGAACCATGGGTTCACTGAATCCATGATTCTTTTCTCTGTCCCCCAACACACTCCCAGATAAGCCGGAACTGTACTCGCCGAGCCTGAAAAGGGCTACAAACTGGCTCCTCAAGCTTTCTGGGTCCCAGGATTGAAAGCGGAACCAGCCAATCATCTTTAAGAAGTGCGAGAAGCTTCCTCCATTAACTCTGGTTTGGGTGAGTTGCCCAAACGAGGTGACACACATCAGCCTCTAGACCCTCAGTTTGGTAAGTGAACCTAATTACAACTGAGGGTTCATCTGGAGATTAGGAGTAGGAAAGTCCCAGAACCCGGCTCCGACTATATAGACATCATGAGGGGCCAACCTGAGGTGAGTTTGTCTCTGGTTTCTCATGACGTCGTAACACAGCCATGGTCTTAATTCATAGTACTCACACCATAATCAGCCTGCCTGAAGCTCAGGGCAGATTCCAGGAGTTGAATGATAATCATTTTAATTTTTACTACTACTTTCAAAGGGCTGTCTTATGTTTCTTTGGAAGTTGAGAGAAATCATCATGTACTGCAATAAGTATGTTCTAGTATCTAAAACAGAAGTTTTTAGTGACGACCGTAAGCAACCAGACTGGAGGACAAGCTGAAATTCGGGGTAAACAATAAATGCTTTGA
The DNA here is from genome assembly GCF_027244095.1 of Hemicordylus capensis. Lineage (NCBI taxonomy): Eukaryota > Metazoa > Chordata > Lepidosauria > Squamata > Cordylidae > Hemicordylus > Hemicordylus capensis. The sequence continues at coordinate 90,429,696 of NC_069659.1, read as the reverse complement.
GTGAAAAGATTATTATTATTTCACAATTTCCATTTGTGTAAACACTTAAACACGCTGAATTAATTTGTCGAACAAACTTGAGAAGCCAGAAAGCACAACAGCCTTTAATAGGTAGAAACATTAATTACCAGCAGCTACAAAGAGGTATTTAAAGACTGAAACATGCTGGCAAACATACAAATGATGTATGTTCCTCCCATATCCTTAAAATAGCTTTTGTAAACTTTCAACTTCCTCTGATGGTGAGTTCAGTATTAATCACCTTTATGACATCTTATATGTAGGCCTTGGACAAATCCGCTGGCCCTAATCAACTACTTTCCTGAGGAAATTGGCCAAATCTAGGCCCTCTGAGGGAGAGAGGGGGAGGAACGAATCACAACAACTTTGCTATTCAGACAAATCTCTTTTCCAGTGCCCTTAAAGCTTCCCTCCCCCCCTCCATACACAGCTAAGACAGCCACACAGGAAACAATAATAGTTTAATCTCTTGAAAAATTTCCTTCCTGCACTGTAGCACCATTTCAGACAGGCAGTCAAAGCATGCCAAAGAAAATTAGCAACAGCAGATGCCAAGGGCAGGCTGTTATACGAACCTATTAGCTCTGCCTTCCTCTCCTCTGCAAATGGTGCACAAGAGACTACTCATCTCTACTACTGAACAGGCTATCAAATAAGTCTGTCACACATTACTAGCACTGGAAATGGTAATAATGGGAAGATGCCTGCAACTAAACAGCCTTCTGTCTTGACGTCAGATCAAGGCCTCTGCCCACCATTCCTCTGCCTCAGAGCTGGACTCTGTTCTCCCAAGATACAAAACCAGCACACACCAAAATAGCCTATTTCCAGGTCCTGTGGGTGGGTGGAATGCAGGGAGGCAACTGCCCCAGGCCTCACACAAGGAAGGGGCCACATCAGTATTGGCAAACAGGGAGGAAAAAAGACAGTGAGCAGGCAGTGGCGGGTGGGGCTCAAGTCTACAGTCAGTTCCGAGCCCTTTATGAGTCTTTACAAATTCCTGGATCAATGCCAGTGCTTAATTTGGAAGGAGACCAGGCCATTCCTCAGCCCCTCTTAACTATTTATTATTTTCAAAGTACAAACAAGGCATCATAGTAATCTTTAACAAGGATTTTTCTTCCAGTCCTGCCTTTTTCTTTTACTCCTGTTCTATGTGCCACCACTTCAGAACCCTGTCTAAGAGTTATATGATGTGTTCCCAACTGTGGTGCAGCTAGGTAATTTGGGAGCCTGGACCTAGTGGGCTTACTGGGCCCCCTTTGCAAATTAAGCATCCTCTACACACTACTCTGCCTCAGCCAGCACCTCCCACCTGCTGAACAGCTGAAGGATCCACACACCATCGTGATCATTCAACACATACCCACAGGGCCAGAGTGCATTTGGGGGGGGGGGGAGATTATGCAAGCCCCAAAGAATCCACATATCTTGGTGATCATTGACCACAAACCCATAGGTCTGGGGCAGGTTCCTCCACATGGGGGTGGAATGATGGTCTGGGGGTGGTGGTTCAGTTCTAGAAGGTTTAAAAAAAAATCTGTCATGAAACAAGCCATTTATAGGACATTTTTGAATTTAAAAAATTCAAACATCTATTAAGAATCTATGCATTAACCAATCCATTTCCAATTAAATATGCAGAGCCCTCCCACCCTGCCCTACATATGTGCCAAAGCCAAGCCATCCCAGAAATATATAAAGTATATAAAGGTTATATAAATATATAACCCACACACAAACCCAATAGTGTCACACACGTGCACCTTCTGGATATTTCTGAGGAGGAGGCAGGCACAGGAAACAAGAAGACAGTGGGGGCGGGGGGCGGGTAGCAGGGCAGAAGGCTGAACAAGTCTGAGATAGCTAGTTCTGGCCCCTCCTTTAAGTCCAGCCTTTGCTGCTGGACAGCCGGCCAGCCCATGGTGTGTGATGACTCCCATGGGGGTTGTGAAGGAGGATTCATCAGATGAAGACCCAGAGCAGGGAGAGCAGGTTGAAATTCCTTCCCTTCCTCCTCTTGATGAAGTCTCCAAGGCCGCTGAAGTCAAGGTGCTTGCCCCCAACAGCGACATTTGGCCAGAGTACAGGCCAAATGTCTGTACAGGGAGGAACGCCGTAGGTTGAAGAGGCTGGCTCAGAGGGAGGAACGCCATAGGTCGGAGAGGCTGGCCTGAAGGAACAGGTGTTCCAGCTCTGACCCGGCTGCATCTCCCTGACCAGGCTGCATCTCTCAGCTGCAGTGATGGGCGGGACGCTCAGCACATTGCCCATTCAGAGCAGCCTGAAAGCTGGGTCTGTGCTGGAACAATGTCTGTGGTGACCAGCTCTTACCGTGAGCAACCTTGACTTGTTGGACCTGTTTGTTGTGACCTTGAATCTGGACCTGTTTGTTGTGACTGATCACGATTCCTGCTCACCCCTGATCCTGATGGCTGTGGAATCCTCGATACTGACTTCTTGCAATGTTTTGTGACTCTGCTTGGTCTCTGTTCCTGTCTGTCAGCATTCCCTTCCCCTCTGAAAAGAGTGGTTACACAGCTGCTGGGCAGTTGGCCAATGAAGGTCGTTACATGCTGCTGCAGAGCCTTGAGGCAGGCAGAGGCCTCTGTGCAAGCCCTTTCCACCTGCCAGACAGCTGATTGTCAGTCCAGAGGGAGAAGCAGCAGCAACCTGCCTAGTTGTAATCCTATCTAGTTCTAATCCTCTATTTGGGCAAGCCAGTGCCAACCCCAGGTTTAGAGGGCAAAATTACCTCAGTGAGCTCCCCTCCTTGGGTGGGTCCATCTCTGCCACCACTGCCTATTTTCTTGGACTCTCCCTCTTGGAACAATTTAAAGCACTACTCAGAGGGGTAAGGCAAGGCAACCACCGCTAGCTAGCTCACTTGTGGAAACCAGATGGACATCGAGGAAGAGGAGCAGCAGCAGCAGCAGGGCCAGGAGCTGGGAGGGTCAGTTGTGGGCTCCCTTCTGTGTATAGAGCTTGATAAGTACCCAATGATGTCAACTCTTGTTCATGGGGCAAGCTAGGGGTATATGGAGGTGGAGGATTTGGCTTCACGTAGATTTTTAGTTAACAATGTTGCCTAGCAATTAGTTCTCATTACAGCCTCTAACCCCTCTGTCCCCTTTGTGACTGTGTATGTGTCTTGGCCTCTGTCTGCCCATGTTCTTGCTTTGTACTGTGTTGCTCAAGAGAACTTATGACATTTCAACTTGCCACTGGAAACAGAAGATGTGCCATATAATTCCCAGCAATTAAAACCCCTTGGAATCAATGGGATGAGTTAGTCATCACTAACTTAGTCTAACCCATTTCAGTGGAACTTAAGAATGGATAACTTGGGGGCCAGGGGCACGGTTAGACCTGGACTTTGGTGCGCGAGTCTGAGGCCTGCCCCCCTTGCCCTCCAGAAGGGCTCCAGCAGAGCACCTGCCAGTGGCCAGCGCCGTGCAGCAGCCAGCACAAGCTTCACAGTGCCTCCTCCTGGTAGCCTGTCTAGCCATTGGGAGGCTTTGATCCTGCTTGCCAGTAGGCCAGCTTCTGCTACTGCTCCCCCTGCACTGACAAACAGCTGTTCAGTGGGCGGGGAGGGCTTGCATGTAGGGATATGCGAAATGTTTCGGGTACAGAATGATTTGTACCCGAATCTGCCTGTTTCGAGCGATTTGTGCACAAAACCTGCTAACTAGGCAAAGAGGCACCTTTTAACATGATGATTCTCTTTATTTAGCAGGGGGAGAGTAACTGGCCCTATCCACTCCCAGCACAGTACCTTCAGTGACTGTTGCTGGTGTGTGTATCATGTTTCTTTTTAGATTATGAGCCCTTTGGGGACAGGTATCCATCTTATTTATTTGTTATTTCTCTGTGTAAACTGCCCTGAGCCATTTTTGGAAGGGTGGTATAGAAATCAAATTAATAACAACAACAACAACAACAACAATAATAATGGGAAATAACAAAAACAGAAGGAATAGAACTGCCCAATGGAAGCAAGATCAAGAACCTGGAAGAGAAAGAACCTTACAAATACTTGGGCATTCTCCAGGCTGATAACATCGCACACACTGAAGTTAAAAGAAAAATTGGAAGTGAATACATCAAGAGAGTTAGAAAAATCCTCAAGTCCAAAATCAATGGCGGGAACACCATACAAGCCATAAACACCTGGGCTATACCTGTTATCAGATACACTGCAGGAATAATGGACTGGACCCAGGCAGAGCTAGAGACGCTAGATCATAAGACCAGGAAAATCATGACCATTAATCATGCTCTGCACCCCCGCAGTGATGTTGATAGGCTATACCTCCCTCGCACCTCAGGTGGAATGCTGCAAGTCCATCAAACAGTAGAGGAGGAGAAAAGAGGCCTTGAAGAATATATCAAGGACAGTGAAGAAGATGCACTTAAAATGGTCAATAATGCGAAACTATTCAACACCAATGAAACAAAGCAGGCCTACAAGAAAGAACAAGTCAAGAACTGAGCAGAAACATGGAGAAATAAGCCACTGCATGGTCAATATTTGCACAATATAAGTGGAAAATCAGACATCACCAAGACCTGGCAATGGCTTAAGAATGGCAACTTGAAGAAAGAAACAGAGGGTTTAATACTGGCTGCACAAGAACAGGCACTAAGAACAAATGCAATAAGAGCAAAAGTCGAAAAATCCACCACAAACAGCAAGTGCCGCCTTTGTAAAGAAGCAGATGAAACCGTGGACCACCTAATCAGCTGTTGTAAAAAGATCGCACAGACTGACTACAAACAAAGGCATGACAAGGTAGCAGGGATGATACACTGGAACATCTACCAAAAATACAAGCTACCTGTAGCCAAAAATTGGTGGGACCATAAAATTGAAAAAGTTGAAGAAAATGAAGATGTAAAAATATTATGGGACTTCCGACTACAAACAGACAAACATCTGCCACACAATACACCAGATATAACTGTAGACGAGAAGAAAGAAAAACAAGCCAAAATAATCGACATAGCAATACCAGGGGATAGCAGAATAGAAGAAAAAGAAATAGAAAAAATCACCAAATACAAAGATCTACAAATTGAAATTGAAAGGCTGTGGCAGAAAAAGACCAAAATAATCCCAGTGGTAATTGGTGCCCTGGGTGCAGTTCCAAAAGACCTTGAAAAGCACCTCAACACTATAGGGGCCACAGAAATCACCATCAGCCAATTACAAAAAGCAGCTTTACTGGGAACAGCCTATATTCTGCGACGATATCTATAACAACAGCAACAACATTGATAATAAAATTCAGCCATCCCAGGTCCTTGGGAAGGACTCGATGTCTGGATAAACCAAACCAGTCAATAACACCTGTCTGACTGTGTAAAATAAATAATAATAATAATAATAATAATAAATAACCTCTTCTAGTTGGACTAGACTTGTAATAGCAGATCATTATTTCCTTGTTGGCATTTCCTATATCCTGTGACGATATCTATAACAATTGACAATAAAATTCTGGCATCCCAGGTCCTTGGGAAGGACTCAATGTCTGGATAAAACAAACCAGTCAATAATACCTGTCTGACTGTGTAAACAAGAAATAATGATAATATCGCTTAACCAGAAAAAATATACAAAAAATGCCAACAAGGAAATAATGATCTGCTATTACTAGTCTAGTCCAACTAGAAGAGGTTATTTAAAAAGAATGTACTAAATTTGGAAAGAGAAGCTTCCAGATACAGAAATAACAGAACAAAGGCTAGCAGACCAGAGAAGATTCATAATAAGAAATAAAGTATTCACAGGAGTTGAGCTGGAAGAACTGCAAAGAGCAACACAGGCTCAAGAAATGGAAGAAGAATTACCACCAACAGAAGAAGTTGCTCAGGCGCAGGTGGAGGAGGTGTTGGCAGTAAAGGATGCCACTGTTGCTGAACTGTTTCAGAATCAAAACCAGGCAACCTCCCCTTTGCCTTCATCTTAAAAACCTGAATGCCATTTAACAGAAAAGCAACAAGAACTAAATCAAAAAATAACTGAGCACATGAACCAAACAACCACCAGGGTTCGACTTCCAGCTCTAAAAACAGTTGCCAAAAAACAACTTGCTCAGGCATTAAAAGATGCCAGTGCTGCACTTGCAGAAATAACAACCAACTAGTGGGCCCGGGCGCAGAGCATCTGTGCCTCTAGCTGGACACAGCCGTTCCCCGCTGTCTTGGGGACTGGGGGCAGAGCCAGCTGTGCCGCCACCGCCGGCTCCCTCCGCCTCATCCCCCCACCATGCCGCCGCCTCCTCCTCCCTCCACACCCCCCTAGAGTGCTGCTGTGGCCGGCCGGCCAGGCCGTGAGTGCCGCCGCAGCTGCAGCTGGCCGGCCGGCCGGGCCGAGAGTGCCACCGCGGCCTGGCCCGCCACCTTGCCTCCGCAGCTGCCCAGCCAGCCAATTCTCTTGAGAGGGAGAGAAAGGGGAAAATGTCCTATTGGACAGTCGCCACTGCCTGAAATAACCAACAGAGAGTTCACTTGGGCTCTCAGCAGACCAGGCACGGAAGTGGGGAGTTCGCTCTGGGCTCCTCCGGAGCCCGAGCCATGAGGCTTTGGCGGCCCTTTTCATTGGCGGCCCGGGTTCTTTGAACCCGTTGGCACAATGTTGGCTACACCCCTGGGAGGGATCACCATTAGCTAGTACTAGTAGGTGATTAGAAGGGCAGCGTGGCCTTGTGGTTTTAAAAAACAATTATGTCTTTTTTCCCATTCCAAAGATTTTTTTTTGCATTTTTTAAAAAAGAAAGAAGCCTGTCCTCCAGCCCTCTGTGCCCATAATATATCAGTATTAATATTCTCTGCCCAGCAGCCTACAGGCTCTGAGTGGGCAGGAAGGCACAGACTTTAGCCTCCTCCCTGCGTCCATTTATCCCCCACCCCCAACTGCAGTATTCTGAGGCCATGGCAAAAATTAACCCTAAACCCACTAACCCTTTCACAGAGCTCACACGCCCAGGTATGCTCCCCCACTACATAATCTCAAGTCTAGCATTATATACAGTATATTACGCAATTCAAATGCCTTGGATGGTTTGTTGTTGTGCCTGTATTTTGGGGACCTCGTGGATAGGCACAGGACAGGTTCTCTCTCACTCTCTCTCTGTGGACTTCTTTGCAATGAAGATTGGGTCATATTGTGACTTCTAGCATCATCATCATCATTTTCATTCAAACTAGATTGCTTGCATCTACAATAGGTTGTGCTGCTGGTGCCACAGGCTTCAATCTGTTGTAGAAATGTCAAAAAAATGTGCCAAAGAATTGTGTGCCATTGTTGTCATCATTACTCTTTTACTTGTGTGGGTGGGGAGGGGCAAACCTCACTGTTTCACTGGCAGAATGTTGTTTGTCATTGAAAATGAATCCACTCTCATTTGCTACCAGAGAATCTACACTCAGAACACCTCAGAAACAACAAAATCCAGTACGCTATGGGCTTGTGGGTATGGGGGTGGTTGGCATCCTATGTGCACTACACCATCACTTGCTCTGGGCCACCCCAGTGGCCCCCAAGTGGAGTTATGGGGCTGCTGAAATCCCCATTATTCCCTATGAGGAAAAAGCTTAAAGATGCTCAAACTTCTTTGCCCAATTCCTTTGAAATCTGGATGGTAGCAAGCACTCATTGGGGCACTCCCACCTGACCCACTCATCTGACCCTGAAGCCCCCTTTCTGCCCCGAATCTACCCCAAAGACATGCCAACTTCAAAAATCATTTAAAAATCAGGCCATTGCCCGATCACTCTGAAATCTGGGTGGTAGTCTCCTTGCACTCATTGGGCACTACCATCCACCACAACCCACCCTGGGCCACCCTGGGGCCACCCCACCCCAGGAGTTATAACCAAGGCTGCTGAAATCCCCATTATTCCCTATGGGGGAAAAAGCTTAAAGACATGTAAACTTCAAAACTCATTTAAAAACCAGCCCTTTGCCCAATTCCTTTGAAATATGGGTGCTAGCTTCCTTGCACCCACCCACTGGGCACTACCACCCACCACACCCTATTCTGGGCCACCCTGGTGCCTCCATGTGGAGCTATAAGGTTGCTGGAATCCCCATTATTCCCTATGGGAAAAATCTTAAAGATGTATAATCTTCAAAAATTCTTTTAACATCACCCCTTTGCCCAATTTCTTTGAAATTTGGGTGGTAGCTTCCACCCATTGGGAACTCTTTTGGCCCCAGGACCCTTTTAAAAAAATTAATCTGAATCTATTCGGATTCAGATTTGGAAAATTCAGGTACAAATAGAATCTGGGGTGATGGAGGGGGTCAGATTTGGACCCAAAACAAATCTGGAGTGTTTCAATTTGGGTAAAAATCAAAACAAAAAAATCAATTTGTGCACATCCCTACTTGCATGGAGGCCTCTTCCTGCCTTGTGGCTCTGCAGCAGAAAGGTAATGGGAGGGAAGGGTGGCAGTGTGCATTACTGCTGCTGCTCCTCTTCCCATTCCCAGATGGATATTAAAAAGGAAGAGTGGCGGAAAGGAGTAGTGGCCTAGAGCATCTTCCAGGAGTCACTATAGACCACCACTTCGCTACTTTCTCCTCCATCCTTTTAAAATCCAGCCAGGAGGATGAAGAGGAGCATCAGTGGTGGCTCACAGTGCACCTCTGGATAAGCAGTGGGGTGTTGGATAGAGGCAAGCTGAGACTGCTGACAGAGGTGGGCAGAGGGTACCCACCCACTTTCAGTCTACCACCTCCAGCAATGTGCCACCTGAGGCAATTGTTTCACCTGGCCTCCTGGGCAGGCTGACCCTGTTGACTTAACTTGAATTGCAAAGAAATCTAAACTTTTAAAAATATATTTCACCTTTTCTGTTAACAAGTTTTGACCTTTGCTTACAGTTGGGGAAAGTAGCTTATAGTACCAATTAACATAAATTATTCACTCCTCCATTAATAATTCATTTACTAGAGGCTTAAGGACATCAGTCTTTGCCAGCCAAAAGTAATGAGGGAAGATGAAGAAAACAACACAACCTTAATTGGAACGGCTTATTGAGGATGTTTGCAAGACCCAATGTGATCCACTCAATCTCGGACACTTTTCATTTCTTCTCTGACACCATGCAATGTTTAGAGAGTCAGCTTCCCCTCCGCTTAAGAATAGGATTTCATCACTTTCCAAAGTGAGAGAAGGCCCATAAATAGCATCACATATTGGATATTAGGGACCAGCCAAGACTGGCATTGCTTAAATATAGTGTCTACTGAATGATTCAGCAACAAAGTTACGTTGGTAGCACCAAAATAGGTTTAGCAGGTTTGTAAGATGCATATTTAAGATGACCCTATATTGACCTCACACATTCATTAATTATGGGTGAACAGGGCAAACATTAATGTGGTTGCCCCTGTTTGGCACTTAGAGTAAATTAAGTAGGATGCTAGAAAACAAAAAAAATTAAAATCAATTATTATCTTACTAAACAGTCCTAATTTGTTAACTGTTCAGTCAACATCTTAATAATAATAATAATAATAATAATAATTCAATTTCTATACCGCCCTTCCAAAAATGGCTCAGGGTGGTTTATTTACACAGAAAAATAACAAACAAATAAATGGCTCTCACACTGAAGGGGTTTTTTTTTTGGCCAAAATGGCCCCAATAAAAAATAGTGAGGATCACTAGGGTGCAGGGGGCGGGGGGAGCCAAGACAGACTAATCAGACTATAATCAGACTATAGGTTGAATCTAAAGGAATGCTAGCAAATGCAGAAAACACTTCCACATGTTCAGGGAATCTCTGTTCCTTCTAACTCCTCCATGCCATTGCAACTCCATTGCTCCATATACTATGCTGATCCTGAGGGTTCCCAGACCCCTAGAAACAGCTTTTTCAGGGGCTGCAGGACGAAAGAGAAGCGAGGAAATCTCTGTTCCACTAAGAGATGTTAGTATCCAACCCAACTGAATGTATGCAATTTACAGATGTAATTTTGATTACCCTTTTGGTTGATATGATTCTGCTTCATATGCCCACAGAATGCCAAATGGTAATATAATTAATAATTAATAATAAGCATTTGTATAACGCATTTGTCATTTATAGCATTCAGAATCATAGCCACTTGGTTGCAGAGATGGCTCCTTTACGGATATACCAGGCTCCCAATCTAGTTCAGAAAGTACCACCTGACCAGCCCACCCAAATGTGATGAAGCACATGTGCACATATCATACAAGTTTAGTCTCTTGGCATACTACCCCTCCACCATATAATATTGTCTAGGTGGGGAAGAGATGTCAGAACCATCCCTCACTGCATGATTTAAATACTGCTTATTCCCTATTCAAACCTTATGGAACTACTTTAGTAACTTTCCTCATAGTGTCAATTTCTGCCCCAATGTGATTACCATGTGATTAGTGGGATGGTGCACCCATAAGGAGACACACACACATGCTCTTCTCATGTGATTTTGTGATTTGGCAGGCCTGTTGGGCAGCAGCATTCAAATCACCTGCCTATAGGGGTGTGCAGAACTGGTTCTACTCAAACGTGGTTTGAATAGAACTGGTCCAGTTTAACCGGTTTGCGCTCAATCTGAACCAGACCCTTAAAAGGGGTGCCTGTCCGAGTTTGAGCCAAACCGGCCCTGGTTCTAATGAATCGGTTCAGAACTGGTTCAGCGGTTCAAGGGGGCATGCTTGTAAAGCAAAGGTGGGCAAGCCTGCCTACCTAGAAAAAAACCCCTAATGGGGGAGATAGAGGGCACCTGGGCACGGTGGTACAGTTGCTCTGAATTATCTGGACCAGGCCTGGCGCTCCAGTGCAGCCCGGTTTAGTGGATTCTCCTTTCAAACATGTCCCCTTAAACCGCCAAACCAGTTCCGAACCGGTTTGACGTGAACCAGCTCACAGTCTGGTGAACTGGCTCACAGTTTGAGTTTGACTCAAACCCTAACTGAACCACTAGAATCAGTTTGTCCACAACCCTACCTGCCTACATTTTAAGAACTTACTTTAAAAAAATAAGTGTCTAGTTTTGTTTTGTTTTTACTTCTCGAGTCGTAAGTAAAGCTATGAAGTGGTGTTCTACCCAGTAGCTCAGTGTGAGAAGTAAACCATCTTCTGGTGTCTTGGTCAAAGAATGCAAAGACACTGGGATAACTGACAAGGATCAGGCACATTTTAAAATGGCATACAATTAATGTTTATGTTTTTCATTGTTCACACAAATAACTTTAAACTCATATGTGTTCAGGTTCTGGGTGTTCTGCATTGCTTTTTCTCTCAGTGATCCCTTAGGCTCCCTCATGACATAATTTCTAGGGCCAATAAGCACTTCACATACATTATGATCTCCATATAATGACCCTGTAGGGCAGGTCAGTATTATTATCCCATATTGTAGATTGGGGGAGGGCACAATGAGGCTAAGATTTAGCAGGTTGCCTAAGGCCATCCAGTGAACTCTTGGCTGAGGTAAACTGGGTAGGGGTGTGCATTTTGGAATTTTCTTGTTTCGATTTGTATCCGAATCGAAACACCCCCGTTTTGTTTTGTACCCAAATTTTCTGAATCTGAATCAGCCCTGTTTTGTTTTTTAGCCGAATTTTCCAAATCCGAATCTGAATCGATTTGGATTTTTAAAAAGGGTCCCAGTGAAAAAAGAGTGGGTGGTGGTGGTAGCGTCCAATGGGTGGAAGCTAGCAGCCAAATTTCAAAGGAATTAGGCAAAGGGCTGTTTTTTTTGTGAATTTTTTAAGTTTACACATCTTTAAGAATTTTCCCATAGGGAATAATGGAGATTCCAGCAAATGTATTGCTTCAAATCAAGGGGAAAGGGATGACAAGGAGCGGAGTGTGGTGGGTGGTAGTGCCCAATGGGGGCAAGGAAACTTCCAGAATTATTTCAAAGAAATTGGGCAAAGGGCTGATCTTTGGTGATTTGATGAAGTTTACGTGTCTAAGATTTCTCCCATAGGGAATAATGGAGGTTTAGGTTTCATCAGCCCCATAATTCCACTTGGGGGGCACTGGGGTTGCCCAGAGTGAGGGGTTGTGTAATGCCAACCACGCCAATACCCACAAGCCCGTGGGGTACTGGGTTTTGTTGTTTCTGAGGTGTTCATTGTAGATTCTCTGGTAGCATATGAGATTTTCAGTGAAAAACAAGAATCCGCTCTCATATGCTACCAGAAAATCTACACTCAGAACACCACAGAAACAGCAGAACCCAGCACCCCATGGGTTAGCAATCCTTCCCCTGGCCAATGTGGGGTCAGTAAAGAGTGGTAAGAAGCAAAAGAGCCAATGTGGAACAAGGAGGGAATTGTCATGATTTAGGTCACTGATCAGAAGGCTGGAAGGGTGGGAAATTCAAAGAGATGTCAAACACAAAATGGAGACTGACTCAGAGATCACCACAAAATGGAGGTCCGAAAAAACAAAATGTTTTGTAGCCGAAACAGGGACGTTTTGCATACAAAACCTTTGGATCTGGAAAATGGGTGTTTTGTCTTGTCTACAAAACATCCGAAACAGGCTGTTTTGGGTACAAAACGTTTTGTATCCGAAACGTTTCGCACATCTCTAAAACGGGTCTTTCTGCTCACAGCTCACAGGGCTGTAGCACATGGCAGAACACCAGCTCTGCATGCAGAAGAACCCAGTTTCAAACCCTGAAGTTTACAGGTAGGGCTGGGAAAGACCTTTGCATGAGATGATGAAGAGTTGCTGCCTGTCAGTGCAGACAGTATTGAGCTGGATGGACTTCTACTTTTGACTTCCATTACTTGGCATTGAACTGGCTGGCTGCTTCATAGGATTGCAGGAAACATGACAGGCCTCTTGGATCTGAGAGGAGAAGTTAATCAGAGATCTGACACTGCAGACTTCTGAAGTGAAAAGCAAGCTTTCCAGAATGAATATTTTTTCCTGAAAGTTAATTATTTTGGTTCACTGGAATCTTCTGAAGATTGACAGTCTTCCTAAATTCATTTATTAATCAGTGTTGGTGACCAGCCAGGTATGCAGTTTTACTTGGCCTAGTTTAATGTGTGTGTACTTTATAATGATTGAAACAAATATCTTTAAGAGTGGAACCTCACTACATTTGTTTTAGAAAGTCTGGATTGCAGCTAATTAAGGATTTGAATTTATGGCGTGCACCTAATAAATATACTAGATGGATGAGGGTTTTTTAGGAATTTATGGAATAATGTACCAAAAGGTTTCAAATATTTTAGGCCAAACAGTTCCACTAGGGAGAACCTGTTTCAATTTAGGCCTTCTATGGAGTTACGTGGAATTATAACAACCAACCTGTGTTGTGTAGGATACAGTAATGTAGACTTGCATCTCACTCCAGAACCACACTTTGAATTTTTAATCGTATGCTAAACTGATTTTTTATAAGTGTGGGGCTTCTGATTACTACCTGCAACTAAATGTTTCCATATTCATTTTGATGGTGGAAGTAATTCTACACATATGTTTCTTTCTGTGTGTGGAATTGCTTTTTTCCATTGAAATGAATGAGGAAACAATAAATTCACAGATAGGGTTCTGAATCATGGTGACAGCATAGCCCCATTCACACACTATATACAACACTCGTACAAGTGTACAGTGCACACAGATAAAGATTCGGTGTTATGTTGAATGCAGTTACAGCAGTATACCTCCTATCTGTACTTGTATTTGACAGGTCTGTGTATCCAGGTTCACTTTTAAAATGAGTGGGTACAGTCATTCACACACAAAAATGTACGAGTGTAGAAACAGCTATATACTATTGTACAACATAATATCAGAACAGGATTTTAAAAATCTTGATGCCATTGTGGATAGTGATGGACTTGGATCAGAAACATCTGGGTTTACCTTCTGCTTTAGTCATTAACCATTCTTAGGGAGTCCCTCTGTCTCAGGCCTGATTCATACATTACAGGAGCAGCATGGGGGAAGCATCTCTGTGATTTGTCCCATTCTGTACTGGTAACATCTGTATGGAGGAACAACACGAACCAGCAGAATGATTGGTTCCTTTTCACATGAGCATCACTTAGATTCTTGAGATCCATGTGGTTCTTTACTGGAGTGGCATGGGGCTGAATCTGGGGGAAAGTATGCTCAAGTAATGTGTGAACCTTAGTAATAAATGGATAGAATTGTTGTGGTGATGGCTCATGAAGCACTTAATATACACAATAGCCCTATGCTCTGCTCTGCTGAAATGATGCATAGAATCTTGCATAAGTGCCCCAGCACAACCAATGTACCCATTTGATTAAGTGCACGTGCCTCTTTCCTCTTCTTGTATAGTAGGTTCTGACAGTTAAGCAATCCATTCCTTTCAAATTGTTGTGCTTCCAGAGGAGAAGGAGGATAAGAAAGAGAAGCAGAGAGAGATTGTGGCCCCTTGCATGACACATGCAAGGGCTGCCAGAATGGCCCTGACACAGCAATGCTAGTGCAAAGCCACATCAGCAGATTTCCCATAATACTGGTGAGTATTGGAATGGTAGGAGAATAAATGGTGAGTTCTGTTTCAGAAGCTGGAGCCATAACATTAAGTCAAAATAAGATTATGTCAAAATGTGGTGGAAGTATTTCAAAATAACCATTTAGCAAAATAGATATTGGTAGGATATTTGCACATTATATAATATGCAGAACTTTCCATCAAATTACAAATACTCATATTTGTAAAAGTAACATATGCATAGCCATCAGGTCTGAGAGTTTCCAGTAGTAGTATTTTCTTTAACAGTTAAGATATGAAGCAAAAACATGCATACCTTCTTTTCTTCTCTAGAAAATATCTGGTACTATCTGCCTGGGATTGTCCCACTTAAGAATTAAGTGGACCTGCATCTGTCTGAATTTCCCCTGCATCAGAACTGAACAGTGACATGTTTGAATGCCCCCTTGTCAAACACTCTTTGCACATGAGACAGGAAGGTTCTAGTCTACCTTATATATGGCATGCTATCTTTTCATGTCCAGGGTTATTTTTAAAATGTGAACTCTGTCCTAGTTGTTGAGTTCCAGATGTCTGTGGGACTCATATGTCTCATTGTGGGGCAGATGTGTAAATTTGTGTGTGCTACTTTCTTAAAGAAGTGGGCCAGTTAAGAAGAAAAGACATTGCTAATTATAGAACAAATTGAGAAAACCTAATGAGCTTGCACTCTTTATGTCCTGATGGGTGCTGCTGGATCCAGTTGCTCTGAGTATCTACTTTTCTGATGAGTCAGACTAGAACTGGTTGCACAGCACATCTACAGGAAGAGACTTTAGGGATTCTAGCTACATTGTGGATGACTTATTCTATGGCACAAAAGGAGTATGAAAGCAGGTAAACAAAGGTATTTGCACTGCTTTTCACTGCTTTATTGAACATTCAAAGCTGCCCTCTGACAGATGGTGGTTTGAGCCCTTGAACAGTACACATTCATGTATGTGAGTAGAAAGTAATATGAAAAATTGTCCTGTGCCTTTGTGACAGCCAACACTATCCACTTATTTTTTCCTAAAAGGATAGATAGATCAACATCCCAAGAGCAATTGCCATTGACAGAGAAGTACATGTACATTGGAACTGTCAGTCTCTAATGTTATAAAGTAACATACATCTCTCCCTCATCTCTTCATTTATCTCTCTGGATTTGTTGTTGCCAAGTTACAGAACCACTTCAATTTCATCTGAAGCCAGGGGCCCTAGTTAGCAGCTGAAAAAAGGACAAAACATGTGTGGTCATTTGTGCCAAAACACATTTAAATATCTATTTGTTATTAATATTAATGTAACTTAGTTTTGGGTGTTATTAATATGCTGATGACACCCAAATCTATTTCTCATTGTCATCAGTACCAGGAAATGGCATTAGCCCTTTAAATGTCTGCCAACAGGAAGTAATGGGCTGGAAGAGGGATAATAAACTGAAGCTGAATCCAAGCCAAGATGGAGGTGCTGATTGTTGGGGGTCGTAATCTACAGGTCAGGATAGAACGTCTTGTTCTGGATGAGGTTACACTCCCCCAGAAAGAACAGGATCGTAGTTTGGGAGTGCCCTTGGACCCGGGACTCGCCCTAGTGCCTCAGGTTGAGCCTGTGGACAGGAGCGCTTTTTATCAGCTGTGATTGATTCAACATTTCCACTAGTTCCTTGAGGAGAATGACCTGAAAACTGGTGCACCAGCTAGAAATCTCCAGGCTGGACTACTGCAATGCACTTTGTGAAGGCCTGCCATTGTACATAGTTTGCAAACTTCAGTTAGTTCAAAATGTGGCAGCCAGATTGGTCTCTAGGGTATCCTGAAGAGACTACATTATGTGTATTCTTAAACAGTTGCACTGGCTGCCAATATTTATTTACTTATTTATTTATTATATTTCTATACCGCCTGATACAGTATAGAAATCTCTAGGCAGTGTACAAAATTTAAAATATTTAAAATTCACAGATTAATATACATGACAATAAAACAATAGAATAAAATAGTTATTAAAAAGTTTTTAAAATTATTAAAATATGTTTCTGGGCAAAGTACAAAGTGCTGTTTATTACCTTTAAAGCCCTGAATGACTTATGTCCGGGTTATCTGAGAGAGTGCCTTTATCTACAAGATCCCCATCACTCATTAAGATCACCAGGAGGGGTTCATCATCTGGTGCTACCAGCTCATCTGTTGGTGACCTGCTATTGGGCCTTCTCAGTTGTCACTGCTAGGTTGTGGAATATGCTCCCTGTGGATATAAGTGGATTATCTTCCTTGGTGGCCTTCAGGAGAGCCTTAAAGACCCATCTTTTTAGCCTGGCTTTTAATGATATCTAGTTCTAGTATTGATTTTTAATTTTAATCTGGTTTAAATGTTTTTTTATCGTTTTATTATGTGTTTTTGATTTTAATGTAAACTGCCCTGAGCCACTTTAGGAAGGGTGGTATATAAATTGAATGAATGAATATCCCCAAGCTAACTTGGTAAAGAGGCACCTTTTACCATGGTGATTCTCTTTATTTGGCAGGGGGAGAGTAACTGGCCCTATCCACCCCCAGCATAGTACCTCCAGTGACTGTTGCTGGTGTCTATCTTATGTTTCTTTTTAGATTGTGAGCCCTTTGGGTACAGGGATCCATCTTATTTATATATAATTTCTCTGTGTAAACCGCCCTGAGCCATTTTTGGAAGGGCAGTATAGAAATCTAAACAAACAAACAAACAAACAAACAAACAAACAAACAAACAAACTTACTCGAATGTAAATGTTAATAGGACTAGAGCCTTAAAGTTTATTTGTGCAGTGTGCATCTTCCTCACCACTGAATAATGACTGAAGACTCCCTCTCATCTGAGAATACGAGCAGATCAAAGGGTTTGGATTTCAGGTCTGTGACTGGGCAACTCTTTCCCCCCAATAAGTAACTCACCCTTATTTCAGGTCATATTCCTGTCTACTGCCTCTTCAGATAGTTACTTTTAATTGCCATGTTCAGTTTCTTTTTCAAGGTGTGTGTGTGTGTGTGTGTGTGTGTGTAATAATTGAACTTCACATTATTTGGGGGTGCCATATGAACACAACCTTTTATTCTTTGAATGCTAGCATCTTGATTGTGGTTGTTTCTGCTATCTTCAATTGCCTTCTAAGTCAAAGCTTTGGTTAAATTTTTTTTCTTTACATCATTATAAATGAAGTGGCAATTCTCTTATATTAGCAGGGGGAAAGCAACTGGTCCTATCCAACCCCAGCACAGCATCCCTCCAGTGGCAATTGCTGGTGTCTCTTGTGCTTATTTTTTAGATTGTGAGCCCTTTGGGGACAGGCAACCATCTTATTTATGTATTTTTCTATGTAAACCACTTTGAGAACTTTGGTTGAAGAGTGGTATATAAATGTTCATAGTGGTAATGGTGGTGGTACTAGTAGTAGTAGTAGTGTCATAACTTGTAGAGTACCTTAACATATGCACGAGTTGAAAATCTGATCTTTTAGGTTAAAGTATTAAGATATCTTTAATGCAATGTCCACAATTCTAAATCCCACTGGTTTCAGGCAAGCCTTCAGAGACAGTGGCAAACTATATAAACTATAACCCTAAAACAAGCAGAAGGACGGCATCCTGGGTGTGAGGGAAGGAGGGAGTGGGAGTAATATCCATGTCAACCTGAAACTCCTCAGTGCTTCTTCATATAATGCTAATGCATGGATTGGCATTATGCATCCACTGCACAACTAGATCAGCAGGGAGGGAGAAAAGGCATTAAACAAGAAACAACTACAGTTCTGCCAATTCCAATGTTCACTAGGCACCAGTGCTAGTCTCTCACTCAGGTAAATATTAACATATTTTCTAGAAAGGTTTATGAGTCCAGGTCAAAATGGGTGGGGTGGGGTGGGGTGGTATAGGACAGCTGTAATGCTTAACAAATCATTATTTATTGTAAGCCACTTTGGGCCTCTTAAAAATCAGGTTAAAATGTCCTCATTAAATAAATTAATTTGAAGTGTTTTTGTCTGCACCTGCACATCATTAAAGGGAAGTGCAAATGGTCTTTCCTTCACCGTCGAAGAACCACAGCCAGAACCTCATATCTGGAGTTACTGTGCTGGGCTTTCAGGTCAGAGGGGGTAACCTCTGGTAGGTTTGAACTCCTGTCCCTCAGTGTTCAAATCAAGCCCTATGAGGTTTTAGGAGGTAGGTCACTTTGAGGGCTCCAGTGCACAGAAAAGTGTGGTACAAACCTAATTATAAATGCATGAAATACATAATAGGATTATGAAGTTAAGAACTCTGTATCAGAGTTTACCAGCATATCAACAGTCTGCAAGGTATTTGTGTATTTTTTAAACAGATGAATTCACACCCGTGGTTTAGAAATAATGGATACCTAGGCCACCCACCCCCTCCAAAAAAGTACCTGCTATGGAGACACATTCAAAGGACAAGGTGAATACAATATGTATGACATAATTTTCCAGATGGCCAACCATATCTTTAACTAATGCTGGTTTCATTTTTTAACTCTCATGAGATCATAAAATATAGAATACAAATACTACTTCTGTGGTATGGAGCCCCAAACCCACATATAACAGCCCAGTATATCTTCATTAACAAGAAACATTTCTATTGATTTTATTTGGCTATGATTCATATTACACATAACAAATATGTATGGTCACCTAAATGAATTATTGCAATTCAATTTGGAATGATTGCATAAGGTTATTGTATTATCTCTAGGATGCCCTAGTCTCTGGGTGTCAAAACTGTTTTTATTTAATGAAATAACATGGAAAAGTTAATCGGAGGAGGTTAACCTCTATGGATCTCAAGGTCAGTACATTCAGTCTCTTGTAAATGGGAATGTTTTAAACTTTCAGAAAGAAGTCTAGATATGAGAAAAGCAATGTGGGGCTACTAAAGGCTAATGTGAATGTATTTCTATCCTTAACGTTGTTATTTATAAATCAGAAGAGCTTTGAGTTCTTCCAGAAGAATAGATACTAAACAAGGATATGTTAAAAACAACAACAACTCAAATCTACCCCTAGCAAAAATATACATTTTATAGTAAAATCTTTAAATGGACAAATTAGTCTGGGAGCATATGTAATTTGTGGCAAAGTTTGCCACAACCACCAAGTGAAGTTTTAAAACTTTCTGCCAAGCCATTCTGGAGTTGTTGTTAACCGCCCACCACCCATTGGTCCCTATGGGGAGAAATTCAATTTGTCAGAATTTCCAACTGAAAATCTGACATGATTCAACTAATTAGATATTTAAAATATATGCTAATTCCAATTCCAACAATTTTTAAGTAGGATCAAATCATGTCAGATCCGATATGAGGTTGTTTCTCATGCACAGGCCTTGAGAAAATATAGTACCTTACAGTGAAGAATTGTATAGATTCTAGCAATGACTTCTGGGGAAGGGAAGGAATTCAGTTTCACCTATTGTTACATAGAGTGCGATCCCATGCATGTCTACTCAGAGGTAAGCGCTGTTTAATTTAATGGGACTTACTCCCAGGAAAGTGTATATAGGCTTGCAGTCCTGCAATACACAATGGCCAGGATCCTGACTTAGTCCTACTCAGAGTAGATCCACTGAAATAATGGTATTTAAGTTTGTCCTGCACAAATGAATTCCTATTATTTAAGTGACTCTACTCTGATTATAACTAAGCCAAGATCCTAGCCAATTAGTTCAAAATTGGTGTTAAAAATAACCTTTTCTCCTATTTTTTTTGGAATGTAAAAAAAAAGGCAAAAAATTCACCAGAAATCATATGGTCATGTTTTGTAGTTTGAGAAAATACCTTTCCAATGACACAACAAAATTGACCAAATAATTACTGAGATGATGAGGTTTAACATGCATGTGATGGTGGCCAGCTTGATGATGTTATCACAGCCAAACACCATGCATACAAGAGTGTCAGCATGATAATTCTTCATCTAGGGAGGATTTCAAATCAAACAAAACTACCTATAATTTTTTTCACAAATTTTGCCACAAAATACATTTTTTCTACACTATGTACCTGGGATAAATGATTTTTTTAAAAAATGACTGCTTACCAACCTGTGGAGAGTGGTCTGTCTGAAGGCTCTGCCCAGATGTGAACAAAATGTGAACAAATGTTTACCACCCCAACATTCTTTTATGAATTTCTGAGCAGTTGCAGGAATGTGGGGATGTTCACCTTACCATGTGGCTAGGAGCTACAGACAACTATCTCTCCATGCAGTTATAGCTAGTCTATGGAATGTTATTGTGTCACCAACATTAAGTGGTCATCTGGTTACACCTGTGTCAGAGAAAGGTTAGGACCTTAAAGTGAACAAAAGCTACCTCTTCTACTAGAGAGGATCATGAGACAAGGCAGATCACATCCATCAAACTTTGCATTAAAAACCCCCTCAAAGTGTCATGGATAATGATGTAGAAGTACTTGGACACAGGTGTAGTAAACTTCACAGATCAGTATCCAGTTTGTTCCTTTTGATTTTGTCAGCAGTGGCCATTTCTAAATTGTGTTTGGTCAAGAGAGAGAAGCCAAGGTAATAGCAATAACAGAAATCTTGAGGCTGTCTTTGGACGTAACGCTAAACTGGAGGCAAACATGCCTCTTTTTTGGACCTCCTGCTCCAGGATAAGCAGGATCCGGTGAAGGCCTTCCTTGGTGAAACAGGAACTTTACTCTGCAAGACATTCTGTGGAATGCACAGCAAAGGTGATGGCCATGTCTGTGGCTCTTAGGAGGCATACATACCTGGCTGTTTTCCTCCGACTTGACCTATGAGGCTCGAGCTAGAATTGAAGATCTTCCTTTTGAAGGTTCTAGTCTCTTTGTGGAACAGACTGATGAGACTCTGCAGAAAGTGCAGAAGCTGAGGAGTGTGGCAAAATCTATGTCTTACTCTTCCTCTGCCTTTAAACTGCAGAGACAATCCAGATGGTCTCCTATCAGCAGGCTAAAGCTGCTCTGCAGCAACAATCTTCATCGGAGCAGATTCATGGTTTGTCACTGAAAATCTCATATGCTACCAAAGAATCTACACTCAAAACACCTCAGAAACAACACAACCCAGTACCCCATGGGTTAGCAACCCATGGGGGTGGTTGGTACCCTTGCTCTGGGCCACCCCAGCACCCCCCCCCAAGTGCAGTTATGGGGCTGCTGAAACCTCCATTCTTCCCTATGGAGAAAAACCTTAAAGCCACTTGTGGGGTGCTGGGATGGCCCAGAGTGAGTGGTGGTCTAGAGCACAGAGGGTGCCAACTACCCCCATGAGTTGCTAGTCCATTGGGTACTGGGTTTTGTTGTTTCTGAGGTGTTTTGAGTGTAGATTCTTTGGTAGCATATTAGATTTTCAATGACAAACCATGAATCCACTCTTATCTGCTAACTTTAAAGACAAAATTTCAAAAATCACTTAAAAATCAGCCCTTTGCCCAATTCCTTTCAAATAATTCTGATAGCTTCCTTGCCCCTCCCTGGGCACTACCATCCACCACACTCTGCTCTAGGCCACCCCTTTGCCCCCGATGTGAAGTTATACATTTGCTGACACCTCCATGCTTCTGTATGGAGAAAAACCTTAAAGACTTTAAAAATCAGCCTTTTGCACAATTCCTTTCAAATAATTCTGATAGGTTCCTTGCCCACCTTGGGAACTACCACCGACCACACTCTGCTCTAGGACACCCCTCCCCCCGACGTGAAGCGATACATTTGCTGCAATCCCCTATGAGGAATTCAAAAATACTTTTAAAATTCACCAATAATCGGAGGAGTGTCTGATTGCCTTGGGGTTTTGTGGGTGGTAGGCACCCCTGAGTGCCTACCACCCACCTCACTTTTGTGCCCCTAGGTGCTCCACAATAGGGGATAATGGGCTGGTTCAGGTCCCATTATACCCTATGAGAAAAATAATTAAAAATATTTCAAATATTCATAAAAAATCATAGGAGTGTCCAATTACTTTGGGGTTTGGATCATTATTGGCACCCATGTGTGTTCCACAATAGTGAATAATGGGCTGGTTCGAGTCCCATTATACCCTATGAGATAAAAATAAACATAAATTTCAAAAATTCATAAAATATCGTACGAGTGTCTGATTGCTTTGGGGTTTGGGTGGTAGGTACCCATGGGTGCCAGCTACCATACCACCCACTTTTGGAGGTTTGAACCAGTTCAAACCAGTTCAAACTGCTTTGAATCAAACCACCCCATTTGGTTTGAATTCGAACCTGCAGCTCGAACCTGATGGCCGGTTTGGTTCGAATTCGAACCACCCTCGTTTGAATTTGAACCAGTTCAAATTCAAACCAGTTTGCACATCCCTAGTGTACATCCAGGGAGACCTGAATGTTTGGGCAGAAACTCTGAGCAGACTGAAGACGGTTTCCCATGAGTGGATGTTGGATTGGGACATGCTTCAAGACTTGTTGGCAATGTGGAGTGTTCCAGTTCTGGATGTCTTTGCATCACAGGACAATGCTCAATGTGTCCTCTGTTGTTCAAGGGGAGGGGAAGGGAAGTGCTCTCGGGGTGATGCGTTCATCCTGTCCTGGAAGGGCCCCTTCCCAGAAGCCAAAGGTTGCGAAACTGTGACTGGATGATAATCTACCAGATGATTCCTGGCTTCACAAATTAACCACAGGTTTGTCTACCTGAGATTTCATGCCAAGTCCAAAGACGCCTCTAGTGTCAATACCAAGAATCAGTTTAAAGCACTATTATATGAACCAGTACTCAGTGCCTCAACCAGCAGCTTCTTCTGCAGCCACCTTTATAAAATAGTTACTGGGTTTCGACAGAGAATCTATTTAGCTAAACCCAGGTCAAGCAAGGGATGTAAGTTCTTAAAGGGAAGTGTTGAGCCAGCAAAGGTTTGCTTGCAACTGAAGATGTTTATAACCAGCAAGAGCCCTGCCCCTTCCTGGATCCTCATGCCAGCCCTGCTCTAAAGGACGTACCTGAGCTAGCCTCCCCCTTCTCTTAAGCAGCCCCGTTGGGAGGGAGGTGTCAAATCAGCCAAGTAAGCACTCTATCTTTGGAGTTGGAGCGGAGCCCTGGCACAATGCCACCTCCACTCCCGGAGACTCGGGGTGATGGAGGAGGTGCTAAGGACAGGCAGGAGACCTGTAGTGGGCACTGGGTTACTCATCCCCCAGGGCTTCTTTGAGGGGGCAATGGGCTTTGGCTACTCTAGCTCTGAGGGATTTAGAGGGCTGTTGGGCTCAGGAATCCAGGCTAGGGTGTGCTCCTCATCTTCCTCCAATACGGTCTCCTCTGGGTCAGAGTACAGGTAAACCCTAACACCATTTAAGAGGGCATAATCTCTTTTTATCTGTGCAGAATTACTGCAGTCTTCTGTCCCTAGTGAGTGGCAGCCGTAGGCATTTTCACATATGAGATGAAAAGACAAAGTGCTGTTCCAGTGCTCTGGACTAGAGCTTTTTAAAAAGTGACACAAAGAGAGAAAGGCTTTGTAGGTAGGAGAATTATGAAAAATGAACAAAATTTCCTCCTTTTTTCTCACTCTCAATTTGCACAAGATGATTTTGGAAAGATAGTTGTGTCCTACCATTTCTTCTCCAGTCCATACCGTATCTTGCCTCTCTTGTGTGTGCTTTAGAGTGATGTGACCAAATGCACGATGGTGGCATGTTTACATTAACATCGTCTCTGCTTCAAATCTTGCAGTGGTACTTCTTCAACTACTTCTGCATAGTTCAGTGGCATTAATGTATATATGCTAAATAAATAAATAAATAGCTCACTGAACTGATCCTTCAATCCCTGCTTTATCGCAGTAAATAACTCTAACTAGGCTGTTACCTGTCCTTGTCACACAATAGATTGTGTCCATTGAGCGAAAAGGCTGACTGAATCCTAATTGCAGTCCTGTAGAGTCAGTCTCCATTTACGCCAGGGAACAGCGTTATTGTCAGTGTTCAGCAAAACATGTTTGAGAAGGCACCATTAATATTTTAGAGAGCTAAACATAGAAATGACATCATGAATGATAAATTACTCCACCTGCACACATATTAGGCCAATTATTTCTAAAGCAATCAGGATATTCTAACTTTAAAAATAATTTCTTTCAAACTCTTGAAATCTCTCCTTCCTCTCTCTTATAAAATAGTTTATAATCTAGGTAATGTGATCTAATCTGATACAAGTATTTTGACAGTTGGACTAGAAGACTGTGATTTGAAGTAACTAATAAGGGCCATTGTTGATGTAAGACAGCAACGTCTTACTACTTTGTCCTTTCATTTCCCCCCATACAATATTTGAATAAACTTAAATTGCTTTCGCTTTCCATATCTATATGTTTATTTACACTGTTGTCTCATAGGATACATTTCCATTCATATTGTGGAAATGTAGAAAGAGGAAGTATATCTCACATGTGCTTCTTGTTTGGGTGGTCCAGAATAATGTTGCATCTTGTGTCTTCAGTTGGACATTTTGGTAGAATGATCCAGGCAGAATGATTCATGCAGAAAAGTTCAGAGGTCAATAAAAGAAAATCAAGCTAAAAATGAAAAAGTGAGTTGCAATGGTTCAAGTGGTGCACACATGGAATAGTAATCCTGTCCATAAAGGCTTGCCCATTTACTTTGATGGGGAAGGCAGCTCTCTGAACATACTCCTTTGTGTACTTAAGAATGTAAGAACATAAGAACAGCCCTGCTGGATCAGGCCAAAGGCCCATCTAGTCTTAGCCATCTAGTCTTAGCCCATCTACTTAGAACTGCTCCTTCTTTTGAAGTGCAGCTTGCTCATGTAGGAGTCCCCTTTGACCATTGGAGCAAACATGCAGGTCTAGATAGTGATTATTCTGTTGTGATTATGTTGTGATAGTGATTATTCTGTTGAGTGCTTTCAGACGAATTATAGAATTTTGGCTTTATCTTGGCAAATGGTCTTAGCATCTCTAACTTATTTCATGGGTTAAGAACAAAGAACAATAGATCTCCAAAAAAAAGAAGAAGATAGGTATCTCCCCCCCACCCCACCCCCAGCTAATATAAATGAATTATTCAGAGAGGATAAATTGACCGCTTAGTTAAACATAATGCCTATGCTATGTTTTAAATGCAGATGCAGAAGTCTGACATGAAGCTTTACATTTCAAAAGGGGAGCATGATGTAGTTCTAATTATTCTGCAGTTAGGAGAGCTGATAAATGAAACTGTCCATCCCCAAAATATGCAGAGTACCTAACATGCAAACTGATCCTGAACTTCAATCAATAGGGCTTAATATTTCACCAGCGATCATACATTTGAAAATCAATGCTGTCAGATTTCGTAATGCTCTTCTCCAGAACAGATGTGTGGGAGACAAAGATATTGAAGGCATTAGTCCAAGAATGAATGAAACCTCAGCACTTCAAAAAGTTATTTATAAAATTCTTCAGCAGGAGAGTGTCTACATTATATCAAAAGATTTCAGAGATAGATTAGAATGTGTATGTGGTGCCATGAATCTAATGACACTGTCAGAATCAGATTTCATAAAATTTGCCTGTTAGCTAACCATTCCTTTAGAACAGACCTCTTCTGGGTCAGTTTAATGTCCAAAGGGTACCTGCCCCTTGATAAAAATAGAGCATCATATAGAGTTCTGAGTGATCCCTGCAAAAGATTGTTGAATGACTATCAAAAATATGCAAAATAAATATTAGCTGTGTGTCTATGAAAGAGCAAGCATTTTCAGAGAAGATATACATCCTATTTATTTTATTCATTTATTTGATTTATATACCGCCCTTCCAAAACTGGCTCAGGGCGGTTTACATCAAAACAAAAACAATTAAAATCAATTAACAATTAAAATAAAAACTAAATCAATTAAACAATTAAAATAATTTAAACATTAAAATAATTAACATTAAGATCATTTAAAACCAAAACTTAAAACTTAAAACCATGAATCTAATTAAAAGCCTGGGTGAATAAATGTTTCTTCAGTGCCTTTTTAAAAGTTGCCAGAGATGGGGAGGCTCTTATTTCAACAGGGAACACATTCCAAAGTCCAGGAGCAGCAACGGAGAAGGCCAATTCCCAAGTAGCCGCCAAACAAGTTGGCGGCAACCGCAGATGAACCTCTCCAGATTATCTTAACAGGTAGTGGGCTCATGGCGAAGAAGACATTCTCTTAAATACCCAGGGCCTAAGCTGTTTAGGGCTTTATAGGTAATAACCAGCACCTTGTATTTTGCCCGCAAACGTATTGGCAGCCAGTGTAGTTCTTTCAAAATGGGAGTAAAATGATCTCTGCTAGATGACCCAGAGACCAACCTGGCTGCCGCATTCTGGACCAACTGTAGTTTCCGGACTATGTACAAAGGCAGCCCCACATAGAGCACATTGCAGTAATCCAGCCTAGAGGTTCCAAGCAGATGTACCACTTTTTTGTGGTCATTCATCTCAAGAAATAGACGCAGCTGGCGTATCAGTCAAAGCTGATAAAAGGCACCTCCGGCCAATGCCTCAACCTGGGACACCAGGGAGGGTTTGTGTCCAGAAGCATCCCCAGACTGTGTACCTGTTCCTTCTGGGGAAGTGTGTCCCCATCCAGAACCGACAGATCAAAATAATCTCCTGAGTTACAACCGCGCACAATAAGTACCTCCGTCTTATCTGGATTCAGCCTCAGTTTGTTATCTCTCATCCAGCTCCAGGCAGGCATTTAGGGAGGTTATGCCTTCTCCCAATAATGTTGTCATGGAGAAATAGATTTGGGTGTCATCAGCATATTGATAACTCCCTGCACCAAATCTCTGATGATCTCTCCCAGCGGTTTCATGTAGATGTTAAACAACATTGGAGACAATGTAGAACTCTGAGGGACACCATACAGATGTTCAGATTTTGAAGAACAGTCTCCAACCGACACCATCTGGAATCTGCCTGTGAGGTAGGAGTGGAACCACTGCAAAGCAGTGTCTCCCAACCCCCATCTCCTCAGATGTTCCAGAAGGATACTATGGTCAACAGTATCGAAAGCCACCGAGAGATCCACAAGGACCAACAGAGTCACACTTCCTCTGTCAATTCCCAATTGGAGATCATCCATCAGGCCAACCAAGACAGTCTCCACCCCATAGCCTGCCTGAAAGCCAGTTTGAAATGGGTCTAGATAATCAGTTTCCTCCAAGACCACCTGGAGCTGAGAGGCCACCACCTTCTCAATCACCTTGCCCAGCCTTTGAAGGTTGGAGACAGGCCTGTAGTTGCTTAACTCTGAGGGATCCAAAACAGGCTTCTTCAGAAGTGATCTAATGATTTCCTCCTTAAGGCAAGGAGGCATCCTGCCCTCCCTCAGAGAAGCATTTATAATCTCTACCAGGCCCTCTACAACTGCCTCCCTACCAGATAGTATAAGCCATGTCGGGCAAGGGTCAAGAGGGAAGAAGGTAGGCCTTACTATTCCAAGCAACTTGTCCACATCCTCAGGAGTCACAAACTGGAATTGATTCAGAGTCATCACATAAGAGGAGCTGCTGGACACCTCAGCATCAGACTCTGCAACAATTGTGGAGTTTGAATGTAAATCGGCCCGAATATGAGAGATTTTGTCCACAAAAACTCATTAAAAAGGTCTCAGAGAGTAATTGTTGGTTCCAGGTACCGATTCAAGGGGGAAGGGGTGCACATAAGCTCCTTCACAACCCTGAACAACCCTGCTGGATGTGAACTTGTGGACATTATACAGGTGGAAAAGAATTGTTTCTTTGCTGCACTTATCACCTGAGCATAGATCTTCAAATGCGCTCTATGTAGTAATCTGTGGGATTCGAGTCAAGTCTTTCTCCACTTGTGCTCTAGTCGTCTACCTTGTAGCTTCAGCCCTCGTAGTTCTTCCGTATACCAAGGGGCTGGTTTCGAAGCGGGTCAGAGAGCACACTTAGGAGTGATCATGTCCACCACCCTGGTGAGTTGATTATTCCAATTCTCCATGAAAGTGTCAACAGGGTCACAAGCAGAGCCAACACTAAATCCCTCCAAGGCTTCTTGGAATCCTATTGAATTTAATAACCTTCTTGGGTGGACCATTCTAATGGGCCCCCTGACACTGTGTGCAATTTGAAAGGGCAAAGTGAATGCCCTACATGTGATAATCATTCCTGAACCCATGAATGTGTGGGAAAATGTAATATTACATACTGTCTTCACAAATGTCATGCTGGATCAAAATGTGGGAATTCTCCTGGATTTGGCTATACTCCTGGACACTTGGGTCATGGCTGTCCTTTTTGCATCTGCTACACCAGCGCTCTTTGAAAAACAGAGGTATGTTGTGAGCGCTGGTTTTTTCTGTGACACAAAAACCTGCAAATGAATGACTGCAATGCGCTATTTGTGGGACTGCCCTTCAAATCTGCTTGGAAGCTTCAGATGGTCCAAAATGTGACTGCTCACCTTCTTTTGGGTGGTAATGGAAGGTCAGTGCTTGCTGCTTTACACTGTGTTTCTGTGAGTTTCCAGACACAATTTGAGCTGCTAGCTACTATTGCTTATAAAACCTTCAATAGACTGGGTTAATTGTATCTCAGAGAATGCCAAATGAATACTTCATTGATTAACCTCCACAGGGGATGCCCTGCTCCAGGTTTCTAAAACGTTCTAGAAGCTTGTGGGTTTGGGTTTGGGGCAGAGAAAAGCCTTGATAGCTGTGATGCCCCAACTTTCGGATTCTCTCACCAAAGAAACCTGCAGTGCTCACATTTATCTGGTTTTAGACAATGTGATTTAGTTTTGGAAGTGAAAACTGAAAACAAGATGTTGATATTGCTTGGCAGGTGGATTTTATCATTTTAAATAATGAATAATGTTGATTTTGTGCTAGGGTCGGAAACCCACTTTTTGACCAAGTCCCCTAATGGTTCACAACACTATGGCTGCATTTGCACGTAATGGGGAAATGGAGTTGCGGGGACTCACGGTTTCTTTACCATTACATATGAACATGTGCAACTCTAGTCCTGTCATGGAGACTCCAATTTGAGCCCTCGATTTGTGGTGAGTTTTGCTGCTCCGAACTGAGGATCCTGGAAGCCTCCATTCCTTCTGAATGCAGCATTGGAGACTGCATTTGGCCGGACTGGAGCTGAGGGAGGAAGCTCCTCCCTCTCTCCCTCCCCAATTGGCTGTGAGAGCTGTCCGTCAGTCAAGAAGGAAGCCCATACAGCCAGTTCCCCCGCCTCTCTGCAGTCAGTATGCCCAAATTCAGATGGGAGAGCAGGAGGAGGGGGGCATGGAACTGTAGGTCCATGAGAATACATGGACCCATGTTACAGGCAAATGCAGCCACTATGAAATATAACCATTTATATGACCTTTTATGATGATCTTGTTACCCATTTTGAGTACATTGTGACTGAAGAATCATTTTATCTATCTATCTATCTATCCACACACACACACACAGAGTAACTGTGGTTGTGTTCCTCATGCACATTGAGTTACACCAAGTAGAAAGTTGGAATAATCAGATATTTAGAAACCTCTGGACTCCAAAGAGTCTTCATAAACTACAATTTATTGGGGGAAAAGAATGCTTCACTACTATTGCTTTTCAGAGCGTTCTGGTTTCAGAATCAGCAAACTAGTGTAAATCTACAGCAACAAAAAATAAAGTCAAGTGCACTTCAAAGGGCAAATTTGTGTAAAACTGAAATACACAGAGAGCCACTTTTACAAAGTTCAATTCCCATTGGTTTTAGTCCCACTGATTTTAGCAGGGTTCAAGTATTCTGTGCTTTTGTTGGACTGCATGCAGCGTGTTGATGTAGCATAGACTTTACTGGGGATTAATCCTGCCTCCCTGCCACGGTCATTGTGGTTGTAGCTGGGAAGGATCAAATGGTGTTTGCATTCATATGTAAATCACTGTACTAAACTGTTTTGATTCCTTTTCAAATCAACAGCTTTGGTGACAGTATTTAGTAAGATAAAGTACTATCTGGAACAGGATTTTGTGGGATCAGCCCGAAGGAAAAAGTGATACTGTATTAATCTTCATTTAGGAAATATGCGACACACCAGTGGGCATTTCTCATATTGATCTAGGCATTTCCTTTTCCACAGTGGTTACTGACCATGTCCTTTGCTGCTAACCCCAGTCATTTGTGGCTAGGAAATGAAGACACCCAAGTGTGCTATTGTCAGACCCAATCCCCCGCTAGACTGTAACTCAGGAATCTTTGAGAAGGCTCAGGCTGCAAAGCTCTGACGCCTGGCTCCAAGAGCAGCTCCGATGCCGCCAGTCTGCAAGACGACAACATGAATCTCTGTGATTCCAAAATTACAGTTGATTGATAGGAGGTTACTAATAAAATGTCGTATCTTATTGATGGGGAAGGACCACAGTGCCAGTGATAAAGCGAGATTGGTCAATTCTGACAAACATGCATCATAGCCTTATTATTGACAGTGGGAGAGAGTATTGATTGAGCTGTCAGGCTGATCATATTACACAATTATGAGATTAGATTTACATTTTTAATTCTTTTAGAAGAAATTGACCTGAAGCAATTACGGGAGAAAATTATGAAGATGGATCCAGTTTCCAAAAGAAAAGAGGAAACTAGAAGCTTTTAGGAAGATGCAGTTATTGTCAGAGAAAAAAGTTTCACTTGTCACAGCTCTGACAAGCAAACAATGAAAATGTAAAGCCAATAAGCTTTAAAAGATTGGGTCAGCAGAAACTAAAAGCCCACATGGTTTATGTGGTGAGGAGGAATGAAGCTCTACTCCATCTGTGCTGATGCCTTCTAGGGTTGCACACACAAGTTGATCCACAGCTCACTGTGATTTCTCCATGGGTTTCAAGGCAAACTGTTGGTGGGTATCGTGTATGGTTCAGTGCATATAAAATACCAAAGCACATCATGCCTTTTTTGGGGGGGGGCAGGGTACTGCTTTTTTGTACTGTGTGTTCTAGAGCAGGAATTCTCAACTTTGCATCCCCAGAACTGAACTGAACTCATTTATTTACAGTCAATGACCAAATAAACACTATAGCAAAGAGGAATACAGTACAATACAATAACATAAGTAAAAATTTTAAAACCAGTTTGCAGACACCTTATTTTACATGCCTTCGAACAAAAACAAGCAATCCTTGCATCCCCAGATGTTATTGGACTTCAACTCCCATAATTCCCAACCAAAGGCCACTGGGACTGGGGATTATGGGAGTTGAAGTCCAATAATATCTGGGTACCCAACGTTGAGAATCCCTTTCTAGAGGATTCAGAGGTATAACTCAACTTGGATGTGGTGGCAGCCAGTCATCCTGGGTCACTGAAGATCCACCTGTGCTGACTCTGGAATATACTAAAAACCTCTTTGCAGCTGTATGTGGTATGAGAAGCTCAGTAATGCTGAACAACAAAGTTCCTTGAGGAACTTCTGATAAACTTCCAAGGATTTCCAGAGTTTCCTGGAACATATTTTGGAAACCACTGACTTAGGGTGCCCTCCATGTTCTGGAAACAGCTAGAACTGTTGGTGGATCTGGAGGCCTGGCACTTTGGCCTCCAGGTGGAATGTGCTGTGGAATTTGGGAGGTGGGCAGAGTCAGTTATGGGTCAGTTATGATATGAAACAGGTTCACTGTTGCATTAGGCCTTTCTGGCTTGCCATTTGGCCTATGTATCTACTACAGCTTTCATATTGCACAGCGGATTGGGGCCTCCCTGGACGTCTTCCCCTACCTATGGGGGGGGGGGGGGAGACCTGATCTCTACAATACAGTGTGCTGTAGGCACAGAGGCCCTGGATGCTCCCTCTCATGGCATGGAGTGACTGGCATCATGGCAACACTCAAGGTCAGCTGGGTTGCAAGTCACACTTATCTGAGAGGATAAGACTTGAGAACCACTGCGAAGAAAGTGGTGGGAAAGCAGCAATTTTGAATCTGATCAACAAAACAGAAGCACATACTAAATTGTGGAGCTGGTTGGCAAGGAGCAGTTTTGGAGAGCTAAAGGTGAACTGTTACCAGGGGCGTAGCAAGGTTGGAGTGGGCCCAGAGACAAGATTTTAAAATGGGGCCCCCCACTCAAAGTCCAGGGCCTCCGCACACCCCAGGCCCCCAAGGATTTAAGTCTGATATTCCAAAATAAGTATGCTGCCTGGAAATACATTTCACTGAATACACACACACACACACGTCACAATATATAGTGATATACATTGAGTACTATACATTTGTTTTACTTTTAATGCCTAGAACACACTAGAAAGATGAATGATTAAAATGGGCCCCTCGCTGCAGATTAGCCAAGGCGACTTTCAACCATGCAGGGTGAGCCTATGTTTGTTTTCTCAGAATTCTGAACAAATTCAGTCAAGTTTGATTCCAGGAGGTTTTTCACAGGAGGCTTTTAAAGCCCTTTAACACACATATCCTCTGGAATGGAGGTGCTGCATTCACATGTTGGCCAGATTTATCCTGAAGTCCCTGCAGGTTATTGGGGAGCAGTTCACACACAAGAAAAATAAAATAAAATAAAAGCACACACATGCTTCACAGTTCTCACTCAGACCTTCTGGGTTGCAAAACAACTTGAACATAAGTGCATTTATACATGAATGAATAAAATAAATATAATACTGTTTCTTCCAGAAGTTTTTGTAATTTTCTGCCATGAAACAAGCCACTTATAGGACTTTTTAGATAGTTTTTTTTAAGTCAGCAAATTTTCCAAGCTGTTTCAAAATAAATATTCAGAGACTTCTCGGTCCCTCCTCCCCCACCCCCATATCAAAGCCCTATGGCAAGCAGATCCCTATATATCCGGGTGGGGGTGGGGGGTGGGGAAGGTAACCACAAAAAGGAGTTCACACTCTACCTGGAAGCAGGGGGTCTTCTGCTGCAGAGAACAGTGGAGTCCTCTCTGGCTGCCTCCTCCTTCCTGGCTGGCTTGGGCCCTACTGGAGTTCAGGCTTCACAGAGGCCTACACCAGACCTCCGTGGAAGCCCCGCCCACCCGCCGATCAGCTGAGAGGCGGGAGAAAAGGAGCTCTTTGCAGCTTGTCTGCTGCTGGATTGCCGGCCAGGAGAACAAGCTGGAGAGACGGCGAACAGGGCAAGTGGCTGAGGGGCCTTGGGGCTGGGCAGGGGGCAATGGGAAGTCACGTGAGGTGCCTCTGGGGGGGCCCTCCAGGCAGTGGGGCCCCCAGACAACTGTCTCCCCTTGCCCGATCGTTGTTACGCACCTGACTGTTACCTTTGGAGGTACTGAAATTGCTTCAAGACCAGTACTTGCTTTTGGCTGTTGAGAGACAAAGGTGGGATATAAGTACTTCCAATAAATGCTACGAAGAGTCTTTTGGCACCTTAAAGACTAACAAATTTGTCATGGTATAAGCTGTTGTAGTCTGCAGTCCACATCACTAGATGCATGAAGCATAATTTTCAATAAGCATGTATATGGATACATGGGTGTAAAGAAACAAAGTTGAAAACCGCAGACTCCAATGGCTAGGAAATGTAAGAGTTAAATGACTCTTGACTATCCTACTCAGTTTGACTCACATTATTTCCAGTTTCAGTCCTAGACATTTGACTCCCATGTTTTCAGTTTGTTTTTTCCTAAGTATACATACCTGCTTACCAAGGATTACACTTCTCACTTCTGATTAAATGGACCGTAGTCTGTGACTGCTTATGTTACAACAAATACATTCATCTCCAAGGTGCTACAAGACCCTTCTTTGGTTTTATTCTGTTACAGATGAATGCAGCAATCCCTCTAGATAACATAAATACATCCTTTTTGGATGTTCAGCTGCTCCCCTTGCTCAACTTGATTATTTGTAACTAGTGTTTTGAAGCCCGTTATAATAACGGGCGCTAGCCTTTTCCTCTCCCTTTTACTGTTTTTTTTTAAAAATGCTGCCTCCGTCGCTGCCTCCGAAGTCCCACCCTCCCTCCCTCCCAACTTCCGAAACCACCTTACCCTGGCCCGTGACAGTTGAGCAAAGAAAGTCCTAAACTGAGGAGGGAGAGAGGAGCTCGCAAGCAGTGCTCCTCCCTCTGCAAAGGCTCTGCCCGAACTGGCGCTTGGGGCGGAAAGGACGCCTCTTGCGTCCTTTCAGTCCCAAGCGCCAGTTCGGGCAGAGCCTTTGCAGAGGGAGGAGCACAGCTTGCGAGCTCCTCTCTCCCTCCTCAATTTAGGACTTTCTTTGCTCAACTGTCACGGGCCAGGGTAAGGTGGTTTCGGAAGTTGGGAGGGAGGGAGGGTGGGACTTCGGTGGCAGCGGCGGAGGCTGCATTTTTGCTTTTAGTTTTCTTCGGCCTTCGCTCGGCCCCCGGTCCTGGCCTCCGTCTCCCTGGGCCGGTCTGGACCTCCGCCGCCATTCCCCCTCCCGCCACCCACCGCGGCCCGTGTCTCCGGCCGGGGCGGCCACCCAGGGCTCCGGCAGGCTCGCCACCCACTGCCGCCGCGGCCCCCAGCTCCAGCGGGCCCGCCACCCACCGCTGCCGCCCGCAGCTCCGGCCGGGCCCTCCGCTCCCTGGGGCCTCTCCCTTGCCGCCGCGGGTGTCCTCTGGCCAAGGCGGCGGCGGCCAGTGTTCCCCGGCGCTGCTCACCCAGCTTCTTCGGGGCGGCCGCTTCTGGCCGCCCAAGATGGCCACCGGGTGCCGGCTGTCGTGTCTCCCTTGCCCTGTTCTGCGCATGCGCTCCGCGCATGCGCAGAACAGGCCAGGGAGGCACAGACACACGCTTGGTGTCTGTCCACGGACGGACACCAAGCGTTTTATTAGAGAGGATTTACAGATATTACAAAAATGCAAGTCACCAGTACTCTGTCATTACAAAGAAACAGATCCTGTAACCTGGATGGCTTGAAAGTAACCTTATACTTCTCAGAAAAGCATGAAACCCTGAGGTGAGACTCATGATCAGTGAGACTCACCAGGAAGGGGTTTGCTGGGAGAGCGGGCTTAGCCCGCTCTCCTCGCAGATGAGCAGGAAAGCAGCCCTGGGTGGCTGGATCAGCCACCCACACAACTGCCGGCCCTGTTATGGAGCTGGCGGGGGCTGTGGGGACCGGGGGCTGCGCGGCCCCCAGAAATTCCAGGGTGCCACATGTGAGCATGCAGGTTATCCTGGAGAAACCCCCAGGGTTGGGAGGCTTGTTTCAGCCTCCCAGAAGGGGTCTCCTCGTGTGTTGCCACGGCATGGAGCCATGCTGTGGCAATACATGATCAGACAGGGTTAGCGGAGCACTCACTCTGCTAACCTCGGCTAAGGGGAGGGGGAATTTGGAGGGTTTGCTGCCAGGAGCCATGCAGCTTCCGTGGCAGCAGATGATCAGCAAAAAGCGGGCTAGGTTCCCTTAGTCCGCTTTTTGCTGATCTTGGGACTCTCCTCCCTGAATTACAGCAGCTGCCTACATGCACAATTATAGAGTTAGAAATGTAAATGAGAAAGTTGACTAACCAGTAGCATATGAAGGGCTCAGAAACACTGTATGTGGGAAGGGAAACAAGTTTTACAAAATCTTCTCTATGACATAGATTCTTAAGTGTGGGGAAGAGTGGCATGGCCTTTGACCATTACTTCTCTCTGTCACTTATCACAGTGGGAGCATAGTCTGCATTTCACTTAGTCTGTATTGACCCATCAACATATTCCTCATTGGGGTATAAAAGAGCCAATGAAAATAAAAAGGTCTTCAGTGAGTGATCAGAGATACCATCAAAGACAGCAAGAGGCCCCTGTGGGAATATGAAAAGGCTATTGAAGCATATGTGGGGCATTTATCAACAGAGTAAATGTTTCCTGTGCTAGACTTGCCCCTCAGGGGAAAAATTTGTGGGAGGGGAGGCCAAAACGTAGAATTCCCCAACCATGCTGTTACTCTTTGACTTTTCCAGCTGAGAGGGAAATAGCCACATTCTTATAGACATATGGTATGGTATCCCCTCTTAAGCGGAGTACAAATTTTCCGGACAGACCCTTCACTACACAGAAACTGCAATAAGAAGTATAAGCATCTTCCATCAAGACCTAGATGAAGCAGATTCTGATCAACCCACAAGTGTCTTCCTATTACCAGGGCTACTAATGCTACCATATTTGCTGCTCCATCATTTCAGTGCTTTGGTGAATGTATGCAGAATACAGTAATTTGAGAAAATGGTGGCAGTGGTGAAAGCAAGGTGGCAGAGGAAAAACCAAGGAGGAGAAAACCAAGGAGGAATCGGCTGGGAAGCCATGAGGCTGTGGTGACTGGCTTGTAAACACTATCGAACAAGAGGAATTTAAACTTAAGAACCTCCTCTGGAGATAATTCCTAAGGAAGGGGCTTTGGAATGGAGTGAATAAGTGGCTATGAAATTCAGTTGGAGTTAACTGACAAATTCGGAGAGGGACGGTTAGGGCTAGAGATAGGATCTCCAGTTAGGGTCTCTATAGCAGGACTGAAGGTGGAATTGGGAGGTTGGTGGGTAGGTTTTACACACCAGGCATGGCCTTTGTAAAAAAAGCTTGACTATCAAATGTAAATGATGGGAGTGTATGGTTGATTATGTATGTATATGTAAATGATGGGAGTGTATGGTTGATACGGCCAGGGAAGTTGTATCCCAGTAAAGGTGTTGGATCTAAATAAGCATTTTTATTTCTAAACAGCCATTCTAGTAACTTGAAAATAAAGCCTTTGTTGATACACTGACAAGCTTATATAAGTACCTAAGTTGGAATATCAGTTTGAAGTATAAGAGGTGGTGTACAGTCTTGCCAGTTCTAATGTTGTTACTTTGTCTCAGAAACTATTACACTTTATTTTATTTTATTTTATTTTATTTTATTTTATTTTATTGATTTCATTTCATTTCATTTCATTTCATTTCATTTCATTTCTATACCTCCCTTTAAAAAAATTGCTCAGGTCGGTTTTCATTAAAACAAAAACAATTAAAATAAATTAAGTTAAAATAAAAAACTATGAAAATGATATAAAACCAATTGATAATTAAAACATTTAAAACAGTTTTAAAACCCTGGAAGGCCAGGCCAAACAGGTAGTTCTTACGAGCTCTAGGGGTGTGCACAGAACTGGTTGGCCCGGTCCAGTTTGAGTCCGGACTGGACTCGAACCTGACCAGGCCTGTTCAGTCTGGCACCCCTTTGAAACCCCCCGGTCTGGTTTGGTCTGGGGTGGGGGTTCACAAATTAATTTTTAAAATTAAAATAAATTTTATTACCTTCTGCCAATTTGGGGGGCTTCCTATCGGCCGCAGGCGGGGTCCACAAACATTCCCCTGCCCCTTACCAGCCTCTAAAATCCATAAATCGTCACGGTGGCAATTTTGGAGGCTGTTGCACATATGCAAATGGCCTCTGTGAGGCCTGGCATGGCCCAGGGCCTCGCAGAGGACATTTACGCATGCACGGCAGCCATTTAAAAAAATTAAAAAATTAAAATGGCTGCCAAAAACAAAATGGCTGCCACACATGCACAAATGGTCTCTGTGAGGCCCTGGGCCATGCCAGGCCTCACAGAGGCCATTTGTGCATGCACAGTGGCCTCCAAAATAGCCACCACACCCATTAATGGAGGCCCGAATGGGCCAAAAAATAACAATGCAGCAGGCTGTGGTGGTGATTTTAGAGGCCGGCAGGGGGCAGGGAACATTCATGGACACCCCCCCCCCATGGCCTATAGGAAGCCCCCCGAAGGGGCAGAAGGTAATAAAATGTATTTTATTTTATTTTTTAAAAAATCATGAACTGGCCGGGGGGTGTGTGTGCTTCGGTACCGGTCCAGACAGAACCAGGGGGGATGGTTCGACTCCAACCCCCCTTATCCCCGGACCCCCAGACCTCAGACCAGTTTTGCACATCCCTATCTAGTTCTCCTGAAGGCCAATAATGAATTTAGGTTATGGATTTCTGCAGGGAGTGCATTCCACAGCTCAGGAGCAGCTACAGAGAAGGCCCATCTTTGATTTGCCAGCAGATGTACTGGTGGTAACTGGAGATGGAGCTCCTCAGATGATCTTAATGTGTGGTGGGGGTCATGCAGAAGAAGGAGTTCTCTAAGATAACGTGGACTTCAGCCACTAAGGGCTTTAAAAGTAACAATCAGGACTTTGTATTTTACCCGGAAACATATTGGCAGCCATTGCAACTGGTTCAAAACAGGCATAATATGGTCTCTCCGGGTTGCCCCAGAGACCAAAATGGCTGCTGCATTTTGAAGTTTTTGAACTATGTACAAAGGCAGCCCCGCATAGAGCGCATTGCAATAGTCAAGCCGGGAAGTTACCAGCTGATGCACCACTGTTTAAAGGTCATCCTCTTCAAGGAATGGATGCAGCTGTAGAATCAGCTGAAGCGAATAGAAAGCACTCCTGGCCATAGCCTCCACCTGAGATACCAGCATGAGGCCTGGTCCAGGAGTACTTCCTAGCTGCATACCTGCTCCTTCTGCAGGAGTATAACCTCATCCAGCACAGGAAGCTCTAACTCATCATATTCCAGACTGTACAAAGTCTTTACAGCTTATATGGTGCTGAAGTTTAAGATGAGCACCTTAACTTGCAATTTCCATTCTTTTTAGAACACGAGTGAAAATGTAAAGCAGCTTATCTCTCATTTTAAAAGGAAGGTTTTTGGATTACTTAATTTATAGACAGCCAACTTAGCCAGTTGGCAGGACTGATGTCAAAGCACGGATAAAAATATAGAACTGTTAAACATTGACATCATATAGCTGTAATGTCTGGAGAGAATAACCAGAAAAAAATGGGTAAAATTAGTTAAAGCAATTTTTCCACTCAAATTCCTGGACATTTTGTATCCAAGATGACATTTTCCCTTCATCCTGAACAGGACATCCAATTCCTAGACTGTTCAGTCCAATTCTGGACATGTGACAACCCTTGATCCTAAGCTTGTTTAATCATAAGTAAATCCCAATGAATTCATGTTCAATGGGACAGATTACCCAACAACATTATAAAAGATGGGAGAAAACAACAAAATAGGCCATCTTTGATGGTCTCTGCATGAAACAAATAAATTGTGCTCCAGATCTTCAAGTCACTGGTTGAAGTGCAGAATAAGGGGAGGTTTTTTGGAAAGAGCCCTTTATGTGCTAGCCTAAAGAGAAAGTGGTTACTGTGCATAATAAGAGGAATCAATAGGATCTGGGATTGTGCTTGGATTATTCTTGGAGACTGAATTCTCAGTCTGCCAGTAGTCCATTTCAATTTTAAGATCCTTCCTGATAAAAAGAATTATTTTGCGAACATTCTGCACTTGTACGTTTGCACAATGTAATCTTATTGCTTCTAGACTGTCAGACAATCTGATTAGGGGCAGTGCTCTAGAACCTATTTTCCAATTTGAGATAAAGATGAGAACATTTCTGATCATATTCAAAATGGTTTAAAAAAATAAATAAATCAGCCAACACACCAAAGATTGGATCAAGGGATAGGATTTCTTATTCAGAGTGAGGTTTCTAGGGGTGCAAACAGAGGGAAAACTTGAGGAACAACTTTCCCCGGTAATTTTTAGGGGAGATAGGAAAGACACTGTTGTGTGGGATATATGGGTTATTAGGTTTGGTGGGAGAGTTCAGTAAAATGGGGAAAATTCTCAAATTCTTAGTGGGAGGATCTATACTCTGGTGATTTCTAGATGCACTTGAGCCCCAGCATTACCCCTCCTCTTAGAAATGAACTACTGCAATAAGCATCTTCAAATATTCTAAGATGCTTTCTAACATAGACGGTATCAAGATTCATCATGAATCATAGTATTGAGCAATTGTACGGAAGTGTATCTATCTGGAAACCAGATCTTTTGAACCAGGGGTGATTAATTTTTTAAAAATGGAACAGGGACATGATCAACTTGGCTTACAATCAAATGAATACATTAAGCTCCTTTACACTGAGTTAGACCTTTGGCCCGTCTAGCTCAGCATTGATACCCTGACTAGGAGAGACTTTGTAGGATGCCATACAGGGATCTTTCACAGCTCTGCTTGAAGATGTCAGGGATTGAAACTTATATCTTCTGCATACTATTGATGAATTTAGGACATTTCTATACCACCCCATACAAAAAGGTCCCTGGGTGGTTCACAAAAATCAACCATTAAAACATTAATACAATTAAAACAATTTAAAATACAAATAAAAACTCTAAAACCTGAAGCTTTAAAACTATAAACTAAAAGCCTGGCTAAACAGGTGTGTTTTCAGGTCCTTCTTAAAAACATTCGGAGAAGGAGAAACTCTAATTTCATTAGGAAGTGCATTCTAGAGTTCTAGGGATACTCTAGAAAAGGCCCAGTTTTGAGTTTCTATCACCCGCACTGGTGGCCACTGCAGCCAGACCTCCCCAGATGATCTTAATAGGTGACGTGATTGATGAAGGCATTCTCTTAAATACCTCTGACCCAAGCCATTCAGGAATTTATAGGTAATAACCAGCACTTTGTATTTTGCCTAGAAACTAATTGGCAGCCAGTGTAGTTCTTTTAAAATGGGTGTAATGTGGTCTCTTCGGCAGAGGCGTATCTAGGGAAAATAGCGCCTAGGGCAAGCACTGAAATTGCACCCCTGTCCAAACATCTGACACCCATCTTTCAGATAACTTTACCATAATATCAGCTCAAAAATACAAGTCCAGACACTTTCAGGAGAAACAGGTTGGAAGCAACAAACACATGCATACACACATACAACCACACATGTGGCACATATGTGCCAGTCACCTTCCCAAGGAAACGCAGCACATCCATGTGCTGGGCATGCCTCCATAGAGCAGAGACTCCAATGTGAACTCCACAACCAAGTCAGTCAGCTCAGTTAGGGACTCTGTTGGTCAGTGTAGTGAACGGGTACATCAACAGAAGTCCCAGTCTATCCTTGGTCTCCAGATGTAGGTACACACATTCAATATAGGCCAATTCTATGACAGGCACTCTGGTAAAGGAGATATTATTCTTATAGACCACAACCACTCTTCCTCCACCCCTACATCATCTCACCTGCTCTACAACAGAGTATGTTGCTGGGAGACGCTGGGCCCAAACTGGACCACTAGCCTCCCCCATCGAGGTCTCTGTAATACATACCAGGTCAGCTCCATAATCCACAATCAGATCATGGATGATTTCTGTTGTTTTGAACTGAACTGACATTCCAAAGAAGCAAGGTGAGGTTCTGTGGGAGTTTGGTACTGCTCCCCAAGGTCAAAGAGCTGGCAGGGAAGCTGGAATAGCTATTAAATTTCTGATCTCCCTTCCCCTAAAATGGCCTGCTACCCTGCCAACACCACATCTTTCTCTATTCCCCACCACCACTGGAATTGCCCCAGGGACAGTGAACATGCTTCCCTCAAGCATGCGCTCCGCCACTAAGCTCTAGCTTTTACCCCCAGCTGACATGCACCATTTATGGTATTCCCATATACACACTTATTTGAGAGAGCATCCGTTGCTGTGGGAATATTTTCCCTCTTCAGATTAAATTTAGAGAAATCTCCACATATTTACCATATGACAGTGCTGGTAAAATGAGCATTACCTGCAAATAGGTATATATTAGTAGAAAATACAGTGAAAGAAAGAACCTCATAATCACTTTGTAAATATCTGTTTTTTAGTTCACGAAGTAATAGGAAAAGATTATTAAATGAATGTATCATGCAACAAAGACTAATTTTCTATTTCCACAGTAGTATAATTTACCGTTTAACACCAACTGACAACAGTTCTTTGATGAGAGCTGTACCACTTAATCTTCAATGGAAATTAATTTGCTGGCAATTATTGTGTCTTTACTATACACTTAGAGTCACATTCATTTACACTGCAGGAAGAAGGATGACATTTTATTACTTTTTAATATAAATTATTTATGACTCAGGCCATGATACACTCATTTCCTGCTTTCTCCACTATGATGGCCGGCTAAAGTTCAAGTAATGTATGTCTGTGTGTATGTGGTAGTGGAATATTTGGATTACAAGAGTACATTATTTTATTAATTAGGGTTTCCCATCACTATGATTCATATCATCATTTTTAGTGCATTCTGACATGTCCATTCTGCAATACAGGTGAAAACAACCTATTCTCTGTTTTGATAAAACAAAAATCCAAGACTCCTTGAATGGGTGACGGGGTAGGGGTGGAGTGGGGGATCATATTCACATAAGACTGTATGTCTTACACAGCTCATTCAGGACCTGATCCTGGTATTAACATCAGTTTCTCTCAATTTCTTATATGTCCCTTGTTGAGTTTCCTGTTCAGTCAATCTATATTTGCAAAGAACATCAAAGTAATCATTCTTGCTAGTGACAGTCTCCTACATGGCTTATTCACAAGTAGGTCT
Source organism: Hemicordylus capensis (assembly GCF_027244095.1). Taxonomy (NCBI): domain Eukaryota; kingdom Metazoa; phylum Chordata; class Lepidosauria; order Squamata; family Cordylidae; genus Hemicordylus; species Hemicordylus capensis. Next base: position 90,386,747 of record NC_069659.1, on the reverse strand, counting down.
GTCTGCCAGCATTTGTACCAGCTTATTCCTTCTAAAAGCAACCTGGGGTGCTTACTTGCAAGTTGATCCACTTACAGATTGCTCCAGCTTGTAATTTCAAGCAGCAATTTTGTGGGAATATGGTTTTGAACGAAGTTGTCAGTGAAATAATCAGAGGATAGATCTAAAGTGTAAAATATACAGACTAATAATCTGGTATATAAAAGTGCCAAGGAACCATTATGAACAAAGGTGTAGTGGAGGAGGGACGTGCAAGGATGGAGCGCCGGTACATCTCAACTTCTCTGGCTGTTGGGGTGGGCATGGCCATGTGGGCTGTCATAGAGAGCGCCTGCACTTCTGAATTTGCAACAACATCACTGATTAAGAACCAGTAAGTTAATTTCTTTCCCACTGTTATCTTGGCTCCAGAAAGGGAAAAGCAGATTTATTGAACCAACTTTTGCTAGTATAGGAAACTACAAGATTTTGAATTGAGATCTGGAGTCATATAGAGGCTAAGAGAGCAAGAGCTATGAATCAGGAAGTACTTACTTTGAATCTCACCTATGCCATTATGTGGCCTGAAGCAAATCAGTCTCTCACTCTCCGCCTCTCTTCCCCACCTGCGATATGAGGACAATAACACTGCCCCACTTTACAGGATTTTAAGGTTTAAACCAGAGAGTGCATTATGAAGGCTAAAGCACTGTATAAAAGCACTGCTAAATATCATTCATCCAATAGTCAACTTGAATGGTTGAATGCCTCTTAGTTTGGAGTGCAGCAGGGTCACTCAAAAACAAGGTAGTGGTTTCCACATACTTGGGAAATTCCCTCCGTATACAAAGTATCTGAGCTTATAATTAAGGGAAATATAAAAAGCAACTACCTCAAGAGGACCTTATTTGCTTCTAGGACCTATTAAATTCTGAAGGCATGGAGATAAGGGAATGGTTTCTTATACATGAGCCCCACTATTTACCAAGGTCCTCTTTAGGAGTCTGCCTGAGTTTGCTTTGTCTGCTTAGGGGTGTGCACAAAACCGGCCGGCCCAGTTTGGTTCAAGTCCGAACTGGACCTGAACCAGACCAGGCCAGTTCAGTTTTATACCCCCACCCCCCACGCCCACCCCCGAACTCCCCTGGGGGCTTCTCCAAGACTGTGTGTGTGGGTCTCTGAAGGTTGTCCCTCTCCCCCCTGGCCTCCCTTATGGGGCAAATCACCCAGTTCGGGGAGTCTTTGGCTCATTTCGGGCCTTACCACTGTGTTAGTGGCCATTTTGGAGGCCACCGCACACGCCCAAAGGGCCTCTGCATGACCCGAATCATGACCCAGCTATACAGAGGCCCATTGGGCTTGTGCTGCAGACTCCAAAATGGCCACGACCATGGGGATGAGGCCTTGAATGGGCTGAAGACCACCCAAACTGGGTGATTTCCCACATAATGGAGGCTGGTGGGGGGAGGATGGGGATCTCTGGAGACCACCCGTGGCCTTGGAGGAACCCCCCAGAGGGGGTAAATAAAAACACAAAATTGTTCTTTTAAAAATCTCTGTACCCCTGCCCCCCCCACAAATGGCCAGGGGTGGGTGGGTTTAGGTCCAATAACTCACTGAGCCAGGGGGTTCGGTTTGATATCAGATCATAAACTGAACAGGTTCAATGTCAAACCTGTTTGATATTGAACCTGTTTGCACAATGTCTGCTGGTGACTTGGAGTTGGGCTTTACCCCTGAGTGTGGATCCTGCCAGAATAAGAGTCTTAAAACCTCTGGTGGTCATTAGGAAGGCCTTAAAGAAACATATGTTGAACAAGGTATTCTGTTGACTTTTATTATTTTAACTAGTGTTTTCAGGCCCGTTAAATAACAGGCGCTAGTAAGTGCTGGAATGGCCCCCGCCGCCATTCCCCCTCCCGCCGCCCTCAGCCGCGGCCGGTCTCCCCATGCTGCGGCCGGTCTCCCCATGCCGCGGCCGGTCTCCCCATGCCGCAGCCGGTCTCCCCGGCCGGGCAAGGGCCCCCAAGTTTCCCCCCCGCCCGGCTTTAGCGGCAATGCCAGGCCTCGGCGGCGGCTCCACCACCACCTTGGCCGGCTTCCCCCGCCGCCTCTTTCCCTGCCACCTCTTTCCTGTGTTCGCGGCGGGCACTTCTGGCCCCGCTGTTTCCCCCGCCACCTCTTCCCGGCTTCTTCTGGGCGGCCGCTTCTGGGTGCCTCGGCCTCGTCTCAGCCGCGCCGCAGCTAATGGCCGAGGCGGTGGCTCTGCCGCCGCCTCGGCCAGTCTCCCCTCCTATGCATACCCGGCTTCTTCGGGGCGGCCGCTTCTGGCCGCCCAAGATGGCTGCCGGGTGCTGGCGGTCGTGTCTCCCTTGCCCTGTTCTGGGCATGCGCTTCACACATGCCCGGAACAGCCCAGGGAGGCACGAACGCACGCCTTGGTGTCCGTTCAGGACACCAAGGCTTTTATTAGAGAGGATTGTTTCAATTGTTTTAGCTGTTTAGATGGTTTTTAATTTTAAATTGGTTTTGCTGTTCATCGTTTTAAGCACTATTTGTAAACTACCATGAGAGTTATGAGTTGGTAACATAGTTTAGGGGTGTGCATGGATCAAATTATATGATTTGATTTGAGGTTGAATCAAATTGCAGAACCATCAAATTGATTCATTGAGAACAGCCAGCTTGGTCAGCTGGCTCGATGAATCACCCGAACTGATTTGGGTGATTTGAGTGCCATTTTGATGCCTATTTTGCTTGGAAAATGTGCCTCAAAATGGCACCTTTTCCAGGGAGAGCTGGTCTACCAATTGGGGTCAGTGGGTAGACCAGTCCTCTGAAGAGGGCAGACGCAGCAGGCTGGTCTACCAATTTTTAGACCAGCTCTCCCCGAAAAAAAACAGGAGAGTTGGTTTAGTTATTGGGATCAGTGGATACAGCAGCCTTCTGCTCTGGACTTAGCATGTCAGCCCACCTTGGGCAACTGGTCTAGCCAGGTAGATTGTTCATTCAGGGGTTGTAGTGAATGAATGGATCAAGCAAGAAGAAAGGCAGCTGTGGTTGCTGGGGTATATAAGGGCAGAACTGCCACAGAGGGTATCATTTTTGTTTTTTAACAAGGGAAGTGGGGTGAAGGAGAGGGCACTGGCCTGCTTGAGCCGGGGGCATAACAAGGTTGCTGGCAGCCCCAGGACAAATTGCTGAGGCCGCTGAGGCCAGGCATGCTATCCCATGTCAGCCACACTCGTTTCCCCTTCTCATTCTTCACCAGCTGGATGCTTCCTTTTCCTCCCACATTTGCTGGAGGGGGAAGTGGTGTGGCCAGTGCAGGGTAGAGTACCTGGCCTCAGCAGCAGGGGGCAGTGGGAAGAATGGCGGGATAAAAGGGTAATGGAGTACAGGGGGTTTAGAAGGCACATTGGTGGCCTCCGGACCCCTATGGCCCAAGGATATTTGTCCCCCAACTCCATTATCCCTATACACCTGGCATGAGCTCTGAATAATTTAGAGTAACTTGGATATGAGTATTAGGGTCAAGGACATTTTTGCAACAAGTCTAAAAACATCTCCTCCCCACACTATATGCTAGCACCCCAGCTACAGAGCAACAATATGTGAAGGTTCAGGGTTGGCAACCAGCCCCAATCCTGAGTCCTTTAGTGCTATAAAGCACAGTGTGGGAAAAGTTTCAGGTGGGAAAGAAAGAAATGGTCCTTTTTTGAACCCCTTAGGGATGCTACAACATTTGTGTTTCAGGCTGACTGGAGCCCTAAACAGGAGCAGACCTATATGCTGGTGGGGATACAACATTTTGCTGTGAGTTTCCATTCATTATGATAAGTTACACAGAACCTGATAATGTGTACTTCTACACCAACAGAGAGCTGCTGCGCTATCCCTTTCTTTTTTAAAAATCCCGCTGCCTCCGCTTGAATAAGCGGAGCAGCGTCTTTGCCTGGCCCCCTTAGAGAAGCACGAGGCTTCCCTTGGCCTGATTGGCCAGAAAGCCTGTGCAGGGGGCGGGGCTTATGCCTAGTGTCCTGCTCCTTAACCGAGAGAGCTCATTCCGCTCTCAGAAGGCACCCACCCTCCCTTCCCTAGGTACAGTCAAGGTTTCAACTGGTCGCCTTTTGGGGCCGAGCAGGAATTTTTTGGGTGCTCACTTGATTGGCCGTTAGTGCGCGCCTTTTTTTGCCTGCTCTTGACTGTATCACCTGTAGGTAGTAGTTAACTTGGTCACAATATGGCAGGAGCAGTGCGGTTGGAAAGATCGTATCAGGCTGGTGAACACCTTCGGGTAAGCGTTTGGCTATGGGTCAGAAAGGGGCAACTCCCTAGAGACTGCACGGCTCAGGGATGTCTGCCCTTGGTCGACCTACCCTGACTGGCTAAGCCCCATGGAATGGCTGAATGGCTACCAGGGGGCAATGCTAGCTCAGGGGCCCGGCACTAGGCTGGCTAGGATAGGCAGCCCCAGTTTCGGAGCTTTCGGGTTGCCTGGAGCCAAGGTGCATCGCCCTATGCCATAGGTTAAGCATGCCATGGTTTCGCATGCCTGTAGTACTGCACTGTAGGAGGGGATGAGCCTATCCCTGCTCTTTCATTGGTTGTTGAAGTTTAAATAAACTGTGGCCCTTATTTACACCAATACCTTGAATCTTGTCTCTTCTTGGGTGTCAGGCAAAAATTTTTTTTTGGAGCAAATAAGATGTGAGAAATAAATGAGCAGTTTCTTTTCATCTGAAGCATCAAGAAAACCAATGTTTACCTGAATGCAAGCCCTATTCCTCTGCCATTCAGCTGACATAACAAGAATATTTGCTTGATTGATTTTCTATTGCTGAGCTCTCTCCCCCCCACCTCACCCCACCCCTGTCTCTCTCCTAAAATACAGGAGAGAGATTAATACAACTGTCTTTTAATAATATTAAGTTCCCCCAAATCAATACTTTTGGTCATATTACACTATAAGTTGCTACATACTAGTTGCTATATGGAAAAATGGTAATCAATACAGAGCTTATGTATCTACAAAGACATTGTCAGAGGCCAGCATAATGGAACACCGATTAGAATCAGTTGGCTTCCTCATAATTAACAATTTCTAGAGTCTTCTTCATTGTACAGAGCATTATGCAATTCTAATTTTTGCACTTAAATTACAGTTCTAACATAAGAAGCATTATTGTTTCAAGAAACACAGATTATGGGGTGGTCATAGAACCATTTCACAAGCAACCCAGTTCCTAGATGAAAAGCCCTTCACGGCAGTTCTTCATGTATGTAAATTAAAGAACGAAACTCTGATGAGTGTGTTAGGTGCAGTTAGGCAGATGCAGGATCACTACACACTACTATCTCCCAGCTACAAGCATGCCACACTTTAATTTCAACATGGAAATGACATTTGTGTAAGACTTTTGTATCATGTGACATGGCCACTAAAAGGAGCTTCAAAGAGTGTCTGGACCAGCCTGTGATGAAACAAGGATTGACTTGCCTAAGGGTAGAAGCTGACATTACAAGCTATTGCTCCATGTTTCTTTCTCACCTCTCCTTCATAATGGTTTGGAGGATCCCTCCCTGGCCCACACAATTAGAAGGGGGACTTGCCAAGCATCTGCTTGTCATGACATTTTCCACGACGTCCCAACACACTCCCAGCATGACCATTGCAGGTGTGGGAAGTCATTCAAATGACCACTCTGCATGTGTTCCAAATATTAAGTAGTATTTGGAGCATGTGTAGAGTAGCCATCCGGATTAACAGCCACCTACAAGTGATAAAGGGACATGCCAGGAGGGCCTCAGGATGTCTGCGGATGATGTTGTGATAGGCAGTTCCTCATTCTAATTACGTGTGTAGGCAAGTTATTTCCCCTAGCAGTCCATTGCCAATGGGTCAGAGGAGGAAGAACTCTTGCTCTTGGCTTCAGGTTTTTTTTTTTTTTTTAACATGTTCAATGGTTAATCCAAGATTGAAATGAGAAGAGCAAGCACAAAACTTGCAGCACGGTCAGGGACTCTCTCCTTCCCTTGTTGCCATCTTTCAGGAAATGAACCGATCACGCAAAAATTGTATCCCAGTTTTACACATGATATAAGCAGGAGGGCAAAGCTACTAATACCAAGCTGGACACCAAACCAAATATTGAGTTGATTAGATTTCAATTTCTGCTTTTACCCAACATGAGAAAAAAGCTGCCTGTGATATAGTATTGGCCTATCTATTGGTCTGTCCAAAAAAGACACTGGAGTCATTCCATGCCAAATCAACAAATGAGGCTTGCATTATAATCATGGATTTTCTTGAAATATTTCAGGCACTAATTGTGTGTCTGAAACACACAATTCGATATGGTTAATTGAAATATATCTATAATTATTGAAATATATTTATTATTATTATTTTTAAAATCTATTTTGGAGGATGCAGATTTACTAATGTGATCAGGAAGATAACTCTCTGTAAAATGTGTGTGTTGTTATTTATTTATTTATTTATTTATTTATTTATTTGCCACAAGATGATATGCACACAAGCAACAACAGTAATTAAGGTCTTGTTTTAAAGCTCAGGACCAGTTTGAACACTGTAGGGTGCTATGTGCCAGAATTTTCAGAAATACAGCAGTAACTGAAAACCAAACATTCAGGGGAAAATTCAAAGTATTAGGAATTTCCCCTCCATTATATTCTGTGTGCAAGTGGATCTAGGAATGGCCTTTATGCTGTTGGTTCACCTAAAAGTGATCAGCTCACCCAGCATATTTCATTACAATAGTTTCATGCATACATGGCATTTTGAGCTGCACAATTTCTGTAAAATGCAAAGTCCTCCACTTTTGTGCTGTACAACTAGCATGTGGAGAAGGAACCACCATGTTGAAAGTGTTCTCATTTGGTAGTTTAGGATGTGTTTAGCAATGCCCCCTGCAAATCTTCTTGATATTCCAATCCATTATATTTCACAACTATTTGGGGGGCTTCTGAGTTTAAATTATTTAAGTCACAATATTTAACCTACAGTGTATTACATATTCAGATTGCTATGCACTGTGAGTTCCCAGTTATTAGCCCTTAAATGGTAGGTTTGAAAGCATAACACATCTCATGCCAACAAGTATAAAAATAATTTAAACAATATAAAGAATTTAAATAAGAAGATTTATTGGAGTTGCTAAATAGATACAGTTCAACATAGTGACTAACATCCAGGAGTGGATGAATTTTGTTGAAATTCTGCAGAGACACTGGCCAACATCCAGACTAATGTTGCACACACCAGGGATGTGGTTTTTGTCAGCCTGTCCTTCTCTCTGCACAGCCACCTGTGCCTTCTGAAAATATATTCCCAAGGGCCCTTCAAACCTCTGGGACAATGTTTTTGGGAGGTATAAGCATCTGCAGAGGGAAAATCAGATCTGCAAAAATAGTCTCGCAACTGTTGTGCACACATACCATTTTTCAGTGTGTGCAACATTAATTTGGATATCAACCAGTGTGTCTGCAGAATTTCAACAAAATTCTTGACTATGATACAACCCTCATACACTATGTCGCATTTACTAGGTTTCTCATGGAATAACATATTTAGGAACACGGAACTAGATGTATCACCTTCATCCTCATGCCAAATTTGGTGAGCAAACAGAAAGCAACTTTTCAGATCTATATACAATGTTGGCATATAGTTCAAAATCAGAAGTTATATCAAAAGAAACTACCCTCTTTCTCGTGTAGCTTCAAAAGGGCATCATTGTTAGAGTTTCATAAGATGAAAATTTATTCAAATATAATATATTAATTGCTTAAAAGTAATACAATGTATTGATTTGGAAGCCTTTCATTGGTTGGCAGTCATTTATAATGTAATCTAATTGTGGAAAATGTTGGTTGCAGGCTACTTTTGTTATATTGCCTTCACTGTTATAGAACAGTTTGCAGTGTGTACACAAGTGAACTTTTCTCCCTGTCTAGTCCAGAAACACACTGCTTCCCAAAATGAACAATTAATGTTTGAGAAAAGTCTGAAAAATGTCTATTCTTTTGACCTTTCTAAGGTTTGTCATTTGGTTGACATACCCATTACCTCAAAAATCAAATGTGTTTGTCTAAACATTATTTCGATGTTTCATTTGGGCACCAAAGGTCAGACAGCTGACCACTAACTCGCTGACAGTGATCAATTCAGTCTCCGATCTTGTCACTTTCACTCTTTATTCTGCTATCCATCTCCTCTTTGCCGGCCACTCCAGCCACTTTCTGCTGTTGAGGCGCTTTTAAACCTAACAATAATCCAATTTAGAATTGATCAATGAGAATGTATGGTCAGTAAGCAAAATGACAAAGTCTGCAAATAACCACCAACCACAATCTGGTGTTATTTTCCTTAAGGCTGAATGCAAGCTAGAAACACATCATAGCCCTCAAATTCCACCATATGGATTAATGGGCCTTGATGTCAAAATATAAGATGATCATGCTTCTTTAGTGGTCTTTGCCTACTTACTGATATTTACCCATCCTTACAGCATCAGATTTCTTGTCACACTAGTGAGTCACACCATATCAGTGTGAAGGGTAGTTTTCAAGATTATTGTCTGACATCCTGAGTTATCACTATTTTCACACTGGAAGAATTTCTGACAAGTGCCTCCCCCACCAATGTGGAACCGAGGTTATACACAGCCCAAATGCAAAGAATGTGCCATTTCAGGGAAACATGTATGATTTCATTTGTGTTATATGGTTATAACAACATTTTTAGTATAATGCTAGGGCAAAACCCTTCCATTCTAGGGTTAAACATTGATTGGAAGTGGATCATAATGCTTATTCTGAAATGACACAGAAATGATCACAAAATTACATTGGGCAATAATGTATATATTTTTTCATTTATCCATTAGAAAATATATTACAATACTTCAAACAATACAACCAAAATTACCAACAATGAAAGAAAAAAGACCAATATTACAAATTATAGCATTAGAAGTTCTGGTAAAAATTTATTCTTCCTAACTCTTACCATCTCTTTGTACTACTTTACACAGCTCTCCAAAGAAAGGAAAACCTCACAAGCGCATATAATCTTTGTCCTGCTTAATATTATTCCTGAGATGAGAAGGCTCAGTCTCTCCACAAAGCTATCCTGCCCAAGCCCTTCTTGTGCTTTTTATAGCATGCCAATTTTGTCATCAGGGCAGATTTTCTCAAGTCAGTCCTGGAAGGATGGTGCCAGCTGTGATTTCCATTTTGCTGCTGTGCAGACCCTGGCCACTGGCAGTAGACTGGATATGAATCCTAGAGCTACTCTAAGGATTTCATTTATGTAGCCAAATAATAATACTTTGGGGAGCAATTTCAACTGTTTTCTGCAAATAAATAACATTTCAACTATTTTCTGCAAAACTTTGTTTCAAAAGTCACTATCAGTGGGCATCTCCACATCATGTGATATATTTGTTTATTTATTGTTTGATTTATATGCCGCTTTTCATTAAAATAATCTCAAAATAAATCTCAAAGTAGTTTACAATATAATTAAAATAATGCATAATTAAAATACAAAGGTACAAATGATTTCAAAAATTAATACATAATACAAATACAAAACATAAATGTAAAAATAATCTATTTAAGAATTTAATAACGCTTAAAAATAATACATAAAACACAAAGCAGCAGCAGTAAAAACAATACCTTCATTCAAAAGCTTGGGTGAAGAGCCACGTCTTTACTTTAGTCTGCTCCTTCTGACTTGCACCTCCAACATTGACTTTGGTTAAGGTTACAGATGTATTTTAGCCCAATGGAGTCAAGTACCAACAGAACTGGACCTTTAGGAAAACTCTCGTAATGATACACTTTTGGATAGGTAACTGGTTGAAGGACAGGAATCAGAGGGTAGGAGTAAATGTACAGTTTTCACAATTGAGGCAAGTAAGAAGTGAGGTCCACCAGGGATCTGTACTGTGACCAGTGCTTTTTAATTTATTCATAAATGATCTAGAAGTTGGGGTAAGAAGTGAGGTGGCCATATTTGCAGACACCACCAAACTATTGAGGGTAGTGAACTCCAAAACAGATTGCAAGGAGCTCCAAAAGGATCTGTCCAAACTGGGAGTGGGTAACAAAATGGCAGATGTGGTTCTAAGTTAGCAAATGTAAAGTGATGCATATTGGGATACAAAACCCCAACTTCACATATATGCTGAGCTGTCGGTGGCTGACCAGAAGAGAGATCTTGGGGTTGTGGTGGACAACTCATTGAAAGTGTCAACAAAATGTGTGGCAGCTGTGAAAAAGGCCAATTCCATGCTTGGAATCATTAGGAAAGGGGGTTGAAAATAAAGCTGCTAATATCATAATGCCCTTATACAAATGAATGATGTGACCACATTTGAAATATTATCTACAGTTCTGGTCACCATACCTTAAGAAGGACATTATAGAATTGGAGAAGGTGCAGAAGAGGGCAATCAAGATAATCAGGAGTCTAGAGCACCTTCCTTACGAGGTAAGACTACAACACCTGGGGCTTTTTAGTTTAGAAAAAAAGAAGATGACTGAGGGGCAACATAATAGATATCTATAAAATTATGCATGGTGTGTAGAGAGAGAAAATTTTCTCCCTCTTGCATAACGTTAGAACCAGGGGTCATTCCATGAAACTGATTGCCAAGAAATTTGTGCCGGACAAAGGGGAGTACTTTTTCACACAACACATAATTAACCTATGGAATTCTCTGCCACAAGATGTGGTGACAGCTAGCAGCCTGTTTAGTTTTAAAAAGGGCTTAGATAAATTCATAGAGGACAAGTCTGTCAATGGCTATTAGTCTGAGGGCTATAGGGTCCCTCCAGCGTAAGAGGCAAGTTGCCTATAAATACCAGTTGCAGGGGAGCAACAGCATGAGACAGGGTGTGCTCTCACCTATTGCCTGTGGGTTTCCCAGTGACATCTGGTAGGTCACTGTGTGAAACAGGATGCTGGACTAGATAGGCCTTGGGCTTGATCCAGCAGGGCTTTTCTTATATTCTTATGTGCAACCAGAATAAGAAAATAATAATTACCATAGGAAATAGCAATAGCAATAGCAATAGCACTTACATTTATATACCGCTCTATAGCTGGAAGCTCTCTAAGCAGTTTACAATGATTTAGCATATTGCCCCCCAACATTCTGGGTACTCATTTTACCGACCTCGGAAGGATGGAAGGCCGAGTCAACCTTGAGCCCCTGGTCAGGATCGAACTTGTAACCTTCTGGTTACAGGGCGGCAGTTTTACCACTGCGCCACCAGGGGCTCATTGGAAATGTATTCATTTATTATTTATTTATATTTTTATACTGCCCTCCATCTGAAAACCCCACGGTGGTTAACAGCAAGATTAAAACAGTAATAAAACTTCAATTTTAAAAAACACACACCACAAAAACACAGGTAGGTTTAAGAGAGAGCCTGTATAAAAAGGGCGGTCTTCAGATTCCTCTGAAAGACTGCTGGAGAGGGAGCCATGCAGATCTCAACTATGACTGAATTCCACAATTTGGGGGCAATCACTGAGAAAGCCCTGTCTCATCTGCTCGACATATGAGCCTCAACAGGTATTGGCATGCAGAGCAAAACCCTCCCAGCCAATCTAGTCAGGTGGGTAGATTCCGCTGGGAGCAGGTGGTCTCTAAAGTATCCAAGCTATTTAGGGCTTTACAGTTAATAACCAGCATCTAGTGTACCTAGAAACAAACAGGCAGTCAGTCAATGCATTGCCTACAGATTCGGTGTAAAATGCACACTGTGAAATCAATTTGGCAGCCGCATGATGCACCAACTGTAGTTTCCAAGTATGTTTCAAGGGCAGCCTCACATAGAGTGGGGTGCAATAATCCAAACATGACATGACTAAGACATGGCCAGATCAGCCTTCTCAAGGAAGGGTTGCAGCTGGTGCAACAGTCAAAGCTAAGAAGAGGCACCCCTAGCCACAGCCGCCACCTGATTTTCTAGGAGCAACACTGGATCCATAAGAACCCCCAAGCAGTACACCTGTTCCTTCAGAGGGAGTGCGACCCTACCTAGAGAACAGGCCGAAACCACATACCTTGATTAGGTCCCCATACCCTGATTAGGTCTTCTACTAACCACCATCACCTCCATCTTGTCAGGATTAAGTTTCAGCTTGTTAGCCCCCAACCAGCCTACCACAGCTTTGATGTAATGAATCAGAACCTCCTCTGCCTCCATGGGATCAGATAACATAGTGAGATAGAGCTGGGTGTCATCTGCATATCACTGACTCTGTAGCCCAAATCTCCAGATGATCTTCCCCAGCAGTTTCATGTAGATGTTAAACAACATGGGGGACAAAACAGAGCCCTGAGAAGCCCCACTGGCCAATGGCCATGGAGCTGAGCAAAGGTCCCCCAACAACACCTTCTGGACCCAACCCTCCAAGTAGGACTGAAACCACTTCAAGACTGACTCACTCAGCCCTAACTCAGAATGGCAGACCAGAAGAATACCATGGTTAGTGGTTTAGAAAGCTGCTGAGAGGTCCAGCAGAACCAACAGAGGCACACTCTCCCTGTCTAGTTCTCGGTGTAGATCATCCACAAGGGCAACCAAGGCAGTTTTTCAGCACTGCAACCAGGTTGTAAACCAGACTGACATGCGTGTAGATACTGGAGCTATTCTGACGATCAGTGGAAAGCAGGCTAAGGGTGCTTAGCCCGCTTTCCACCGCTCGTGAGACTCACCAGGCTCGCAGCCAAACCGGGTTGAGTCAAAGTGGGTCACCCACTTTTGTAGCCCTCCCCTAAGCCCGGGTTAGCATGAGTAGACCCCCAGAGGGGAGGCAAAAAGCCACCTCCCAGCTCCGGGGGTCTCTCCAATATGCCCTTTGTGCTTGTGCAGGGCATACTGGAGCTTCCGGGGGCCGTGCAGCCCCCGAACTTCCCAGACCCCGCCAGCTCCATCACAGAGCCGGCAATCGTGTGGATGGCCAATCCAGCCACCTAGGGTTCCCGCCCTGATCATCTGTGGCTTAGCCCGCTCTCCCCACTTAGCTTCACAAACTGGGTCTCACTGATCATGAGACGCAGCTCACTGTATGTCAACCAAGACCCTCTGCAGCTGGGCCACCACCACACACTATCAACTTGCCCCAAAAGGGGAGATTAGAAATTGAGTGGTCCACACATTCATGCTAATTTTGGTAACCCACATTGAACCTAGGTTTGAATGACTGTGGAACAGGTCACTGACTGTTTCAAGAACTGGGGGATAAACCTATCAATTGTATAAGAAAATTGAACTTAGCACACAATGAAGTTCTGACGCAAGAGCAATGGGAACGGCTTGGGAAGGCAATAATGTATTTAATATACTCTGAAACACAAAAGTTAACTGTTTTTTTCATTGCTTCCAATAAGACAATTTTTATCATTCAATAACTAAGACTGAAAGGGTGTACAGGAAGATACAGGCAAAGATGTAAATGTATGTTAAGGAACACTACACATTTCACAAACATTTTCTAGGTATGCTAGAAATTTTAAAAGGTTTCCAAATAATATATCTCCATCTGCTAAATGTTAGTCATGAACTACACATTAAACCAACCAACATATTTGACTAAAACACATCATTCAGAAAAGCATCTCATCTAGATATGAAAGCTGCTAATAAATGATAATTCACTGTTTCCTTTTGTAGTCTTTATTGTTCAGTATCATACACACTCATTGTCCACAGCTCATTGGAGCTGGTGTCACTCTAACTGTCCCGGAATGATTGGCTACAGTGCTCAAGCTATGTTTTTGGCTAAAATGGGGAAATTAGCTTGGCTTGGGGAGCAGTTTTGTTCCAGTATCAATTTAGCAGTTCTGGAGGCGAGTCTCACGATCAGTGAGACTCACTGGAAGGGGGTTTGCAGGGAGACAATCAGAAGGCAGCCCTGGGTGGCCGGATCAGCTGCCCACACGACTGCTGGCTCCATCATGGGAGCCAGCGGGGGCTGCGAGGATCGGGGGCTGCGGGGATCGGGGGCTGCGTAGCCCCCTGGAAGTTCCAGGATGCCCTGTGCAAGCCCCCCCAAGCCCGGGAGGTCTACTCATGTGTAGCTACGCACAGTGGCAACACATGAGCAAAAAAGACACAGTTAATGGAGCACACACTTCATTAACCTCATCTTTGGGGAGGGGTATTATTGAGGGCTAGCTGCCGGGAGCCGCCCGGCTCCTATTGCAGCACATGACTGCCAAAATACAGGCTAGGCTCCCTTAGCCCACTTTTGAGTGATCATGAGAATCGCCTCCTGGTGTTTTTGGAGAGGATGAAGAGAGGTAGGTACAGTTTAAAGGCTTTATTAAGGGTAACGTGGGTAGTTACAGAAGGCAACAAGAGAGTTTGGTTGGGCAATTCAATAATTTAGCTAAGGTTCTAAATGAGAGTCTTGGTTAGAGGCTTGTGATAATTTGGCTAAAGTTCTGAATGAGAGCGGCTTGCAAAACCAAGTGCCTGAAGATCAGGGAGGCTTAGAGATAGATGGCTGGAGAAGTTAGTATTATCTGTCCTTCCTGGGCACATTAGATTGCACAATGGCTGGGCAGATGTGCCTCCTTTGAATAAAGGGTTGGGTAGAAGTGGGTAGAAGGAGAGAGCTGGGGGAGGGAGCAGTGATCCCAGCTCACTTGTGAGAATCTGTGGATAGGTGGAATCTGGGCAGAGTCCCACCAGGGTCCAAACAGGTCCAACAGAATCCAAGGCCGTGGTGGCCTGGCTGGGGAATTTATATCTGAAAATGTGCCCTAAGGTTACTATTGACTTAATCAGGTGGATTCTTCTTCCCTGCAGGGAGAGGAGTTCCATGCAAGACAACAGAATCCATTGTGAGATGAACTTAGTCACTTTAGGTGGGTCCTTTCTGGACATAAGGTGAGATCAAGCTATGACAATGTGGCTGTGTGATGTGAATGGACTATGTCTGTTTATTATTCATTCATTCATTCATTCATTCAATTTCTATACCACCCTTCCAAAAATGGCTCAGGGCAGTTTACACAGAGAAATAATAAATAAATAAGATGGACCCCTGTCCCCAAAGGGCTCACAATCTAAAAAGAAACATAAGACAGACACCAGCAATGGTCACCGGAGGTACTGTGCTGGGGGTAGATAGGGCCAGTTACTCTCCCCCTGCTAAATAAAGAGAATCACCACGTTAAAAGGTGCCTCTTTGCCAAGTTAGCAGGGGTTTACAATCTCAGAGACCACAAAGTCTCCAGGTGTAAAGATACACACCATTTATTTGTTTATGAGAATCTCTCCCTTATCTTCATTAGGCAATCAATCAATTTTAATGGGGTGGGATGTAGGGATGTGAGAAACGTTTCAGGTACAAAACCATCTGTGCCCAAATCTACCTGTTTCAGGTTATCTGTACAGAAAACAAATTGCCCCTCTGCAAGCCCGGCAAGATTCGGCTCCAAAACAAATAACCCCAATTTCAGAACTGAAGGTTTTGTTGTTTCGGACCACCATTTTGTGGTGATCTCCGTCTAGTCTCCATTTTGTGTTTGACATTTATTTGAATTTCCTACCCTTCCAAGCTTCAGATCAGTGAACAAAAGCATGGGCTGATCTGCTGACGATTTCCTCCTGGTTCCAGATTGGCTCTTTTGGCTCTTGCCACTCCTGACTCCACATTGGCCAGGGGAAGGGTCGAAGAACGGGCAAGGGTGGTGGTGGGAGTTCAAAGAGGGATTTTCAATTAGATTTTAAAAGGCAGCAGCCAGCATTCTGCCTTTCTGCCTCGTGGGAGAAGAGAAAGAGAGCTTTGCTTTGCCTTGCCTTGCCTTGCCTATTGCCTTCTGCCTTGCCAGCCTGAGCCCAGCCTGACTTGCCACCCAGTCTGCCTGCCTCTGCTGCGTGCCAGCCTGGAATGGATTCTCTAACGCATTGCTTTTTTGTTCCTGCTGCTGATTCAGGAATAGAGAAGAAAAGAAAATTCGATCTTTTTTCACCTCCTTCCTGCTGCTGAGAGAATCACTGCCTGCCTGTGCCTGCTGTCAGTGCCAGCCAACAGCCCCAGAGCCCCTGTGGCCACTGGCCACCTGGTCAGCCCCCCCGATTTTCCAGATTTTCCCAGGCCCCCCCATCAGAAAACTGAAGAAGGAGAAGAAGACTGAAGAAGAAAGAGTAGATTCAGAGACCAGACCACAGAAGTGGAAAACTGGACACAACGTGGGTGAAGCCCTAGACCGAGTGAGTACCCATTTAACACACACACATACACCACAAACGCACATGTCTCTGGAATTATGTATTCTTGGGGTTTTTTCCTGTTTGGAGGGAGGTTTGGGGTTGCAATTGTATTTAAAGACTTGTGTGTTGTTTAGTTTAAGAGAAGTTTAAATAGGGGTTCTGTCTGTGGGAGGGATCCCTGCTGGCTAGTACTAGTAGGTGGTTAGAAGGGTAGTGTCCTGAAAAAGTAATAAATCAATCTATTACTTCATAGATATATAAGACACCTGTGTATCCATGGTGGCTTGAGTGTGTGTGTGTGTGTGTGTTGCAGCTGGGGAGTGTGTATGGGGGCTTAGTTAGAATAGGCAAGAAAGGTTAGTGGGAGGGGGAGTTAGTGAGGGAAAGGTACTTTTAACCTTTAGTCACAGCTAAGGCATCGGCATGTAAATGCACTTTACTAATATGACTAAAAATACTAACTCACTACTAACAAACTAGCTTAAAGCATAGTTACTAACATTTCTACGAATCTATTGCACCCACAATACTTTTAAGGTAACTGAGAAGCTGTTCACTCATGCAAGCATGAGGGAAAATTTATCTGATGTGGGCAACAAGAACAAGAATATATAATAATTGTGAGCTAAAATACAAATCCAAAAGCACATGCAGGCAATGACTCATAAAATGCGGGCATTAAGGAGGGAGTAAATAAGAACAATAATATGTTGCCTTTCAACTAAAATGTAAACAGGAAGAATGTGGGCAATAGCTCTATAGACCACCAATGTGGGCATTAAAAAAAGCTTAGTCTGTTCAGAATGTGAGAGTTGCATATAAATACAAGGTTATGACTAACTTATCTGACATAAACCAGTCTAAAGCAGGTTAAACGTGAAGCATAAGACAAAGCAAGGCAACATGGGGAATGCAGTATGCAAAGGGGAGAGGCATCCTTGTCCATTTGCATTGGAGTAAGTGTTAGGAATTCTCTCTGGTAAGAGAAATCCTTTTTCATTATAGCAGAGTGCACAGAGGCACAACACAGCGGAATTTAGTTTGGCATGTGTGTATGCTGAGAGTAAAGTAACTAGGAGCCAGTTCATGGTTTCAAATCAATATAAGTAGTATTTATTAGAGAACTCCATTCTAGATAGGAAAGTGAGGAGATAAAATCTCTAATCTATCTATCTAGCTGTATGCAGATGGATTCTGCATCTCTGCACATGTTGTGCAGGGGAGAGGAGCTTGCATGTTGCAAGGTAGAAGGAAGGGAAGAGAAGGGAAGAGGAAGTGGAAGGAAGGAAGGAAGGAAGGAAGTCCCTGAGATTAGCAATCTACATACCAAAAGGATAGTGTCAGAGTAGTAGAGAAGAGATGACAAATGTCTTGACGCTCTAGCCCTCTGACTCACTAGTCTGTCCTCCTATGTCATTGAGACAAGAGACAGCGCCAAGTCCTTCACTTCCAACAGTAATAAGGGCAATACTGACAATGCTGGAATAGGAAACTCCTATGGACTGGAGCTTCAACTGGCAGTGTTGAACTTTGGGTGAATACTCAAGCAAGTGAGTATTTGGGGGAAACAGAGAGGCAAATGTTTCTGTGCTTTATGAGCTGATACTATTATGGAATAGTCCTTCAAAAGCTCTGAGACATACCTTTGCTTTGTTTGAGTAGCAGCATTTTCTGGTACAATTCAGGGGACAGTGGTGGCGCTCCGAAGGTTTGGCAAGAACACTCTGTCCCTCTGCCTGGCATGGTGACATCATCTGCAAAGGCAGGCAGGCCCTGGAACTGCAGGCACCAGTTTTCCATGGCAGTTGCAGCACACACGGCAGTCTCCCTCAGCCAAGATGGCAGTGGTGACATCCAACTGGCACTGCTACCTGGACATGGCAGCAGGCAGAGGCTGGCTGGTGGCAGTTTGCCTTTGGAACATGGCATTGTTTCTCCAGGATGGCTGGTGCGGATGTGCCTCCATGGCTTTTGGGCAGGCTGTCATCTCATCAGTCTGGCACACACCTTTCTTCTTCAGCGGCATTTGGACTGAATTTATGTACAAAACAGCATGCACTAAATTTATTATTTGTTCCACCCCACTTCCCCGTGCCTTAGCTGATGTGTATTGAGGCTGTATTATGATGCACCAACAGTGGCATGCCAAAAACAAGGGACTTGAACCTGGAGCCTAATTTAATGAACTTCATGAAAACTGGGGGGAAACTAATAAGCTGGTTTTACCTGTGCTGCATCATCCACTTAGCAGTGGATTGTAAGTTCAATTGTTGGGCTGTAGAGGCCAGGAGGGGTCCAACTTCCAAAGATCTAGGACCTCTACTTCAGAAGGAGGAACACTTTCCTCTATGCTGATTGGTATGTTTTCTTCAGTGGCTATTGTCCTGGTCCAAAATTGTATGTAAGTGAGGTCATTTCGGTGCTCTTGCTAAGACGCATTCCATCTGTTATCTATAAGCCGGAAGATCTAATCCCCAGCCAATTTGCTTTGACAGGTCTATTAGCAGGCTTTCACATTTGGAAGGGGCATCCTGTGCCCCATTTTGGTCTGTTGTCGTTTTAGCCTAGGGGCATGTTGCCAGCCTTAGCCTGTTGCTCACTTAAGAACAAGAAAAAAGAGCCAAAGAGCAAGGAAAAAAGTTCAAGGGAACTACGATCTTATGGTCCCATGCTGTGAATGTTTTGAGAGGGGTGCTTTTTGCACTACCCCAAAACATGGTTTTCTGGAAACACTGGGTGTATAAGAAAAGCTTGGATAGAAGACCTGTGTGTTTTCCAAGTGAGGTCTTAAATTTCTCTCACCATAGGATTCTTAACAAGACCTGTAGCCAGTGTGGCAAGGGGCAGGTTCTCCTCCCTAAATCTACCCAACACTGGGTAGATGAAGGGCTCCTTCATGTATTTTATCAGTGGGATGAAAGCAACTTCCCCATGAGATTGTCTCATGCTGCTGTGAAAACTAGCCCATGTGGTTGTGGTATGTTGTGCAAGTCTTCCCAACTTCTCATTGCTCAACCAGGAGAGAGGGTGACCATTAGATGGGACTGACAATCCATGTGGTTCTAGCTTTCCAGCAATATCACAGTGGCTTTGAAAGAACAAACCCTCAGAGGATTAGCTCTATGGTATGTATGAAACGACCTGTAATTATTGTTTTTCCATTAACCTTAAGAATCTCTGGATTATACACGTAGTCAAATGTTGTAAGTGGAATCTTTTCAATATCAACTGTATCAGGAGTGTCACGAAGTTCAAAATGCATCGAGGCATTTCTCCCAGTTTTGAATAGGTCTGCTCAGACAGTGGTGATCTCTCATTGATCTGGCTCCATCACATGAACTGGATGGAGAGAGCCTGCCTAGCCTTGAAGAGGCTGAGGCAGAGCTGCCTCTTCATTGCTCTGACCAGATCACATGGCCTGGCTGAAGCAGCCAGGTACAAAAGCTCTGCCTGTTTGCCTCTCCTTCTCCTTTTCTGTTGGCCCCTCTCTCCTCCTCCTCCTGTAAACATGAGTGAGGCTAGCCTCTCTGCTCCGTGATAGGTGGAGGGAGCATTGTTTGTTGAAAGCACCCAGTCCAACTTGAGCTGGGAACTTCCCTGCCACTGCTGCCTGGCTTGGTGGCATCATCTGAGAATGCTCACATGTCCCCCGCCACTGCCTCTGCAGCAGGGCTTGAGAATGCTGAACACACATGTGCAAGTGTGGGGGTGCCATATTGTCTTTCACCTCAGGCAGCAAAATGTCTTGGACCACCCCTGACTCAAACAAGGAGATATTTATGGAGGGGAAACACAGAATAATTAGAAGCACATCATAAATACAACAAGAAATCCTAGCATTAGCTAAAATGACACAATTTCTGGATTCTGCAATGTCAGGAAGTCTCAAACCTGGACTACAACTCCCATCATCCCTAGCCACAATGGCCTTTGTTTGAAAACACCTGATATAAGTAATCCAGGAAATAAAAGGCTTACAGTGAGAGTTAAATAGCTTCTTTGCCCTTTGACCCTTCTCTAGACGACTGCGACAACAGCTTCCATGTTTGTGTAAGTGTCCTGGCTTCAGCCAGAGCAAAATGTGTCTATAGTTTAGCTTTTGAGGCCAGAAATAGCAGTCAAGTCCTTTGATGTTATAACACTCTTAGGAAGTGCTTTCTCTTTCATGTCAAAATCCTAAATGATGCACAGGAAGAGGGGTTTTTTCCTTGTCACAAGACAGGGCATCATCTTGAGGAGGAGGGGAGAGGAGGAAACAGAGCATAGTAGTGGTTTCTTTGTAATATAAGAGGTGCCAAGGCTCAAATTTGCCTTTAAGTCACACACCCTTTGACACAGAAGTCCTAATTCCAGATGTGAGGGGACAGCAATGGTAAAAGAAATACTCAAGGGCTACTTTCTCTCTTACCGGTTTACATGTCCCTGGCACTGAAGAATACATTCTGGAGCTGAACCCCTGGTTGAAATTAAGACTTGGACCATAGGTATATCCCAGCCTATTAAGTGACTGATTATCAGCTGGCCTTCCCCAAGGTGCCTTTGCATTTCCACTTAGGGACTTCATTGTTATATGGTATATAAAGCCTTCTGAAGCAGCTTTATGTTAAATTAGGTTCAGGACTGGAAGTCACATTGTGGATTAAAGTGCAATCTATGAAAAGGGACTTGGGATGAGATGTGCAAATATGAGATGATTTCAAATCATCCCTTTCAGCCTTTAAGATCTTATTGAAGATGTTTCTTTTCCAGAAGGTGTTTGCGCGCTCGCTCTCTCTCTCTCTCTCTCCCTCCCTCCCTCTCTCCTTCCCTCCCTCCCCCTCCCCTTCCCTCCCTCCCCCCCTTAAATCATGCTGTTCTTGCCTTGTACACTGCCCTGAGTCTGTGGATTGGGCGGTATATCGAATCTTTACATACATACATACATACATACATACATACATACATACATACAAGTTGTTCTGGTGAGAACTAACCCACCTGCTTTCCTTTCACTATCCCTACAACTGGACTAAATTTAGTCCAAATTGTTTAGGCTGTTCACAAGTTAGCCCACTTGCACCTCAAACATTCACACATTTGCCATCTTGAATTGGAGTGGGTGACATCATCACAAACTACGCCACTGAGGTGTCCCTTTGTGTCACTCACTGCACCGAATTTGGTCCAAATTTGTTAGTCAGCCCACAAGTTAGCCCACTTGTAGCTCAAATGTTCACGCATCTGTTCATGACATCATTTCAAACTATGCCCTTGAGTCCCTACAGCTGTAGCACATTTGGTTCAAATTGGTTAAGCGGTTCACAAGTTAGCCCACTTGTGCCTCAAATGTTCATGCATCCACCATTTTGAACTGGGGTGGATGACATCCTCACAAACTACACTGTTGAGGTGTCCCTATGTGTCACTCATCACAGCTATGCCAAATTTGGTTCACATCGGTTAGTCGGCCCCCAAGTTAGCCCTCTTGTGCCTCAAACGGTCACATGTCCACCATCTTGAATTAGAGTGGATGACATCATCACAAACGATGCCGTTGAGGTGTCCCTATGTATCCCTCAACTGGTTCATATTGGTCCAGGCATTGAAGTTGATGGGGACACACACAGATGTGAATGCACACACACACAGACACACAGAATACCAGGTGATCTCATAAGCTTACTTTCCTTAAGAAAACTAGGCTAAAAACTTTATCTTCATCACTACAATTTATTCCCCTATTTCTGTTCGAATGTTTTCCCTTAGTGTTTCTGCTGTTTGGCCCTCTGAACTACTTGTCTTATTATGGTCAAGGAGAAAGGGGAAGAGGAGACAAGGGGAATGAAGGTGGAAGAAGAAATTCAGGGGCTATAGAAAAGGACATAATCATAAAGTGTGTGTGTGTTTGTCATCTTTAACTCCTGCTTAGAATTTGCTCCTTCTTTCTAGTTACTCTGCAAGTTCCTTCTCGAACATTAAGAGAAACAGTAAGTCACCTGCCTTTTGTCTCCCCCATGTCATTGTAATGCCTGTAGCCTTTGCTAAACCATCACAGACCTTTTTTGGGCTATGGACCAATGTTTCAATACACTGTGATAATCTTCAGAATAATCATACTGCAGGCTTTATCAGACATAAATGAATTTTACTTACAACTAATAGTTGACTTTCACTTTCTTTGGAGGAATGTGTGGTTCCTGAAGTGACACATCCTTGGTTATGCTGTCGTAAGCTGCTTGACACTTTGAACACAGGGGAAGCATCTTTAAACTACTTCCCAGTACAGAATGCCATTACTTTCTATGGCTATGACATGGAAGGGTGAACCAAATAATCAGGGCCAGCCCACCAATGAGGCCTGGTGAGGCAGTTGTCTCCGGTAGCAAATATGAGAAGGTGGTGGCAGCATGAAGGGCGGTTCTCCACCATCTCACCGGCCCTTGCGTTATCTGACTTGACAGTGCTGGTGGTGGTGACAGCTGTACCACCACTGCTGCTTAGACATGACCTGTCCTTCTCCTCCCCATGCTTAATCTCATTCTCATCCCATTTTCACTGGCTTTTGAAAAGACATGGGATGGGGGACAGGAAGTGTAGACTCACACTTCCTGCTGTTCTATTCCCTGCTCCTGCCTTTTCAGGGGAAAAGTGGAAGAGGACAAGTCTGAGTGATGGCAACACCACTGCCACAATCACCAAAAGGCAAGGAGACATTGGGGGGAAGGAAATGGTAGGGGAATTGGAAAGACATTGGTGCTTGGAGGAGAGATCAAGGCTGTAGGGGTGAGGGTGTCAGAAATTGGTGCATGATGGACCTTGAGTGCTGAAGAACTTGAGAGGAACACTGAGGACTGTGGAGAGAGAAATCAGGGTTGCTATGAGGGAGAAATTGCAGTGTAGCACCCTCTGTGCAGTGGGGTGCCGGTGGCAGTTCACTGCATTGCCTCAGTGACAATGATCTGGTACTTAGGGGTCCTGACATCAAAATATCTGGTAGCAAACCATTGAAGCTTTAACCTGGGCTGCAGGATGAGGAAAGAACAATTAAAGCAAGTCTGTTGCACAGAAATGCCCCATTAAAAACTGTCCCACTTTTAATTTCTTCTATCACTACACTAACCTGGTTCATTTTCACATCTATCTATCCAATTCAATGGACACTATAAAGATTATAACTTTACTCAGCAGTACGGTTTCCCTCTGATAGCCTGTTCAATACTTTTATAGAATGTAATTAAACCATATCAGTTCCCTGACAGAAAATTGATGATCTTTTAATTATTTCAAGATAAGTGAATGCTTAAACATTTTTCTTACACCTTCAAAGGCTACAGAGTGCATTCAGAATGAGTTATATGTTAAAAATACATTCAATTCTTTGTCAGTGCCATCTGAAAGTTTTCTTTGAAATGCTCTAACGGTTATTGCATATTGCTGAGTTTGCAAGGAAAAGGTACATTTTCTTCCCAGTTTGCTTTTTTATATTTGTTATGACCCAACCACTAGGAAACTAGCATTTCCTCCCAAACAATCTGATGTATTCACTTTGCTAACTCAGAGGCTTTATGAACCACTTACACTGACATGATGGGTGAGGGCTAGTACTCATCTCCATCCAAAAACAACATAGCTTGGATCCAAAGGAAAGCCTCTTCTGCTCTTTCTCCAGGGCTGTTTTCAACCTGGTGGGAGAGTATTTTGTAAGAAAAGTGACTTCCAAGCACCTTTTTCTGTTTGCACAAACTCTTGCACACTCATCGCACAACTTTCTTAAAATACCAATTAATAGCCCATGAGAGTTTACACACCATAATTTGCATCTTCCTTGCCACTTTTCTCGGGTATCACACTTAGGCTGTTCACATGATTTAAAACTGGGTAAGACAAGCATCCTACCCAGCTTTGGAAGCTGTGTGCCCTCCCAATTTTTTTATTGTGTGTGAACAAACAACTAAGTAGGAGGGAGAAGTGATCTTGTGTGACAGAGAAGCTGGACAGGTTAGCACCATCCTACCCAACATTTCAACAATGTCCTACCCAGGTCCTCTCTCACTCACAATCATTCCACCCTCCTATTATTATTATTATCATCATCAAACACATTTTTATACTGCCCCAAACTTACGTCTTCTAATAAGTTGCTTGCTTGTACACCAATGAAAACCGGGAACATGCACAGCTCTTGAAGTTGAATAGGATGCTTGCCCTACCCAGTTTTTGATTGTGTGGACAGCCTTACTGTATCACAACTTCTGATACACTGTGGCACTGTACTATGAGATATCTTCCACTAGTGCTTGTGCAAGTGGAAATAGTTCATGAAATTGCACATTTATAAAACAGCACAAATACATTTTCTCCTTCTGATCCTTCTCCTTCTTGGGGTCCAAGCTAATATTTGCCCACTCCTAGTTCTTTGGATGTTGGGAACCGCTACATCCCAAACGCTGTTGGATTACAGTTCCCATCATCCCCAGTCACAATGGTTGTGCTGGGGATGATGGGAGTTGTAATCCCAGAACATTTGGGGATCCAGGGTTGAGAATCCCCATGCTATATCATATACGGACTGTTCATAGACCAGAGACCTGGTGCTGGCTATGGCTCCTTGACATTTGACATCTGTATGGCTCCTTGACATTTGTCCATGAAGTTGCAACATATTTGTCTTCACTAAATGTGTGAAGCGGGGAAGAACAGTATTAGATGGCTTGCACTTTATGTACATTGAGCTTGATTTTATATGAAGGACTGGTTGCATAGAGACTGAAATTTGAGAAGTTCTATGGGGAAGCAAGGGGTGCCACGTGCATAGCCTTATGATAAACACCATTTAAAGTATTTATTTTCTGCATCATTTTCCGACAAATTGGTATGTGCAGAATTAAAGAATAAATTGTTCTGGGCTAATAACCAATTGCATTAGGGTAGAAAGGGTATTTCTTCCCACCTTCAATTCTGTTTAAGTACCAGCCACTTAATCTTTAGCTGGTCTTCAGATCACCATAATTAATTCACAAAATAGTGATGGCTTTGCAACAAAGTACACTGATTTTGATTTATTAATGTAAATATGAAATAGAAGCTCTTTACTTTAGAGGTAACTTAATTCCTCTTATGACTCACTGTGCTGCGATATATGCTAAGCTGTTTTTAAAAAATTATTCTTAAAACAAATGATCAAAACTTATTTAAATGCTTCCATTCCAGTTTTGATTGAAATGACTTTATTGTCAAGGGCAAATTCACATCATGATATATACATTCTTGATGTGTTTGAAATGTAAATGAAGATAGAGGCTGCTGCAAAGTTATTGACATCAATCATGAAAATGATTTATCATCTGAAGGCAGCCACATAAAGGACTGAAGAAGCTGAACAAAGCTGCAGAATTTAATTTCTAAAAAGAAAGGTGTCAGGACTTAACTTTACCTGATAATTAATCACCTCCTATAACCAGTTCTTGGAAGCCTTTCTCCCTAAACCCAAACATATGCAGTCTTGCAGTTATTCCATGGTGGAGAAAAGGAGCTCTGTATATGGTCAGATGCACTGTGATGCACTTCAAATGTTTCAAGGCAGAGTCTTGGCAGTGGCTGACATGATGATGAACATTACTCATCGTAGTCACATTGAAATTAAAATTAAAATTAAAATTTGAATGGGACTACTTCAAGCAATATTCCTCATGTCAGTCACTGAAACAAACTTCTGGGACTTAAACCCTGATGAGCCCAGGATCAAATTAAGCTCTATGAAGTGATTCTTTTAGTACTTTCAGGTGATTTTGTGATAATACTTGGCATTCATGTAGCACATTTGGATGCTCAAAGCACATTATCTACTTTGTCAGCATTCCTTACGACAGCCCTGTAAAGTAGTCAGTTATTAGTAAGATAATCCAGATGTGGGTTGAGCCTTTGGGATAGTGGCTTGCTTGAGGCCAGTGGCAGAGTTGATGGTAGAGGTGACTATGAGTTTGCTTGTTCACTGCTCAGAAGAAAGGGCTTCCAACCAGCCAGGAGAAACCTACCTGGCCTGCCTCTGTGCCTTAAACAGCAACTTGATCTGCAGAAATCAGGAGTTAGTGTGGTGTAGTGCTGTTAATGTGTCATACTCCTGTTTGTTTATAATGCGGGAACAGAACAGATCAGTCCATTCTGCCACCCCCACCCCCACATTTCTGAAAGGCCAGAGTGTCAATCCCTGCCCCTCTTGCGGGTGAGAGTGTTAAAACAAGCCGTTACTTCATTGATTGATTGATTAAGTGCTGTCAAGTCAAGTGTTGTTCTTGGTGACCACGTAGATAAGTTCTCTCCAGGATGACCTGTCTTCAACTTGGCCTTTAAGGTCTCTCAGTCGTGCATTCATTCCTGTTGTAATCGAGTCCGTCCACCTTGCTGCTGGCCATCCTCTTCTTCTCTTTCCTTCAACTTTTCCCAGCATTATGGACTTCTCAAGGTTGCTGGGTCTTCGCATGATGTGTCTGAAGTATGATAGTTTGAGCCTGGTCATTTGTGCCTTGGGTAAAAATTCTGGATTTATTTATTCTATGATCCATTTGTTTGTTTTGCTGGCTCTCCATGGTCTTCTCCAGCACCAAAGTTCAAAAGTGTCAATGCTTTTTCTATCTTCTTCAAAGTCCAGCTTTTGCATCCATTACTTCATAGCTGAATGTATATATATAGTACTCTCCAGAGTTATTATTGGATGGACCAATATTTACATGGTGCTGTTCAAATTAAACTTTGGAAAAAATTTTGTCTGAGTAAATTTTGCTGAAGCATATTTGCGAGATGACACTGAAATCCTACTCATGCCACACTAAATCTCTTTGCACTTTAGGATGTGCTTAAATCCAAGCTAATATCAGTAGGACAAACATACTTACTTTGACTTTACTATTAAGGCATCAAAGGACCCTTTGTTGTTTTCAAAATTCTGCCGCAATTTTGCTAGGTCTGCCGTTCCTTATGGAGCATGGCTCTGGGTCATGAATAATCAGCTGAATAGCTAGCAGAAACCAAAAGGTGAAACTTGCCCCATCACTGCATCTCCTTGCTGGGAAAAGCTTCCCTAACTGATAAGTCTGCTAAGCAGTTAAAAGCATGAAGCAAGGATGGCTATCCTGAGATTCTCCAGCTGTTCTTGGACTACAGTTCCCATCATCTGCCAGCTGCAGTTGTGGCTGGGGACTGCTAGGAGTTGTAGTCCAACAACAGTGGAGAACCTTAGTTTGACCACTCAGGCATAAGCCTCTTTCCATGAATGTGGTAACTTGATTATCATATTATAAACAATTGGTTGCTAGTTGTAAATAGCAATCAGCAAGTGGCACAAACGTAGGGTTGTCTACTTCTCCCCTGCCCCCAAAAGGTCTTCTTTTACTTTAACAACTACATGCTTACAGACCTGGAAGAGAGTCACCTGATGAAAGATTGCCATGCAGTTGTTACACATAAGTTGGCAATACTGTTGAGGGTGGCGGTGGTTAAATTTACTTCCACATTTAACAGGTTTCAGACATCAAAGATCTGGTTGTGTATATCCTCTCATTAGACTGATTCATGACTCACACTGTGATTTGTAGAAGTCCACCTAATTTACCTTAAGTAAGGCAGCCCACATCATACAATATAACCTGGAATTCAGGAAGCCTATGCAATAGGGAAATTGACTTTATTCCATCGTCCTGAATTTCTCCGCTTTTATTAATGTTTTTTTTTAGAATAGCTTCTGCGGTTTAATTTCCTGCAGGCTTTAAATAACAATGAATCAAGCAAAGGCCTTAAACTTTATATCCTTTGGAGTTGACAGCTGCCTCTTCTTGACATATTTTAAATTAGTGTTAACTTTTTCTGAATATACTGCCTGCTTTTTTAAAAAAAATATTACTTTAGAATCAACATATTCTTGATGGTTTTATTAGTTGATTTCTCCCAAAGACATCTTGCATTATATTGTCACTACTGCTCCAGAGGTGAGGCTGCCCCAAATCCCGGTGGACAGGACTCATCTTTGAGTGGCAGAGGTCCTGGCGCTCAAACCTTCCCTTAGATAATGAGGAGAAGATGGAGCAGTGAAATCTGGATAACAATGCTACAGCTGGACTTTGGCAAACAAGGTTACACTGAGACACCTGGCCAGTGTGAGTACTTACAGGACCAGGGTGCAGTCTTCCAAGCCGTAGGGAGCCTCTCTTGAGATTGTTGAGGTTTGACAGGGCGATTTAGGGTAGAGGGAAAGAGCACTGAGGAGGGGGAAGATGTAGCCAAAGTGACTGCCTGGCTTGCAGTGAAGAGCAAGACATAAGGGCTAAAATGTTAGGAAGAGGAGGGCCATGGTGGATGTAAAACACCGAGGTGCAAGAAGCTGAGGGTGGAAACAGGGACCCTTGACAATAACACAATATACAGTGACATCAGTTGGCTTGTTACTCATTGATGTCATTCACACTACCAAAACTGTTCTCTCCAGGTTTGGGAGCTGTGTGTGCTCCTAGTTTTCAGTTGTGTGGAAGCAAGGTAGGAGAAAAACCTGGGAAAACCTTTTCCTCCTACCTTGCTCCACACAATCACTTCTACCCAGGTTTTCTTCTTACCTTGCTTCCACACAAGCTCCCAAATCTGGGCAGAACACAGTTTTTGATTGTGTGAATGACCTCATTAATTTTCTGTGCTGTAGGTTAGTCAATTGAACTGCTACTGTACCTTGGGGCACTGCCACCCAGTGTTGACACAGCAGCTGCCATTGGCCCTTCTAGTGCTTGAATGGAAGAACTGTTCTGCATTAAAGACATTTTGGGGCCAGGATATGCCTAGGGCCCCTTTAATAGCATCCAAAGCGCTGTTGGCAGAGTGAAGCAGCCCTTGTTTCCTAGTACTGGCTGCACTCTGTGTCAAAAGTTTAGAATAACAAGGGGCGAGAGGACCATTTCCTAGCCCTCTGCACACGTTATAATCAATACTCTTACAATTTAGCTCTGTTCACACATTTTGTTCAACATGCTTCTCGTTGCAATCAACGAGAGCCAGGGCCTTCTCAGTGGTGGCCCCGGCTCTGTAGAACAGTCTCCCGGATTATCTAGACCCATTTCAAACTGGTTTTCAAGTGGGCTATGGGGTGGAGACTGTCTTGGTTGGCCTGATGGATGATCTCCAATTGGGAATTGACAGAGGAAGTGTGACTCTGTTGGTCCTTTTGGATCTCTTGGCGGCTTTTGTTACTATCGACCATAGTATCCTTCTGGAATGTCTGAGAGTGTTGTGGATGGGAGGCACTCTTTTACAGTGGTTCCGCTCCTACCTCTCGGACAGATTCCAGATGGTGTCGATTGGAGACTGTTGCTCTTCAAAATCTGAGCTTAAGTATGGTGTCCCTCAAGCCTCTGTACTTTCTCCAGTGCTTTTTAATATCTACATGAAACCGTGGGGAGAGATCATCAGGGGATTTGAAGCTGGGTGTTACCAGTATGCTGATGACACCCAGATCTACTTCTCCATGTCAACCTCTTCAGGAGCTGGCATATCTTCCCTAAATGCCTGCCTGGAAGCAGTAATGGGCTGGATGAGGGAGAATAAACTGAAGCTGAATCCAGATAAGACAGAGGTACTAATTGTGCAGGGTCAGAACTCCAGAGACTATTTTGATATACCTGTTCTAGATGGTGTCACACTTCCCCAAAAGGAACAGGTTTGCAGACTGGGAGTACTTCTGGATTCACACCTCTCTCTGGTTGCTCAGGTTGAGGTGGTAGCCAGGGGTGCTTTCTGTCAGCTCCGGCTGATATGCCAGCTGCGCCCATTTCTCAAGATCAATGATGTCAAAACAGTGGTACATTTGTTGGTAACCTCCAGACTTTTCTGTAATGCTCTCTACGTGGGGCTGCCTTTGTACATAGTCCTGAAACTTCAGTTGGTTCAGAATGCGGCAGCCAGGTTGGTCTCTGGGTCATCTCAGAGAGACCACATTACTCCTCTGCTGACAACAGTTACACTGGCTGCCTATAGGTTTCCGGGCAAAATACAAAGTGCTAGTTATAACTTATAAAGCCCTAAACGGCTTAGGCCCTGCGTATCTGAGAGAACGTCTTCTTCACTATGAGCCATACTGTCCATTGCGGTCATCTGAGGAGGTCCGTCTCCAGTTGCCGCCAGTTTGTCTGGTGGCCACACTGAGACGGGCCTTCTCGGTTGCTGCCCCGGGACTATGGAATGCGCTCCCTATTGAGATACGATCCTCCCCATCTCTGACAATTTTTAAAAAATATTTAAAAACCCATCTTTTTACTCAGGCCTTTTCAGCTTCTTAATAATGTATAGGTTTTAATTCTGTGATTGATTTTTAAATTGTTAGTTTTTAATTGTTAGTTTTTAATTGGTTTTATGTGTTTTTATATGTGTTTTAACTGTTTTATCATTGTGAATCGCCCAGAGACACGTGTATGGCGTGGTATAAAAGTGTAATGAATGAATGAATGAATAATATCAGAGCTCTCCATGACCTGTTGGCTTTTCCATAAGGCATGTAAGACTGAAATTTTCGGTTGCTGAGATAGCTGGTTGTAGAGTTGTCTTGTAATCCATGGTTACTATGTCATGTGGAATGAGTACCATATGGGGTTGGAGTTATGACATTATGTAAGATGTATTTTATAGAATTGTGTTGCTGTATATGTTATTGTTTGTAAGCCTTCCTGAGTCCTATGGGAGTAGGGCGACATATAAATCTAACTAACTAACTGAATAAATGTGTACAGTGTACACAGGTACAATTATTCACATGTTTCATTCAATCTAAGTACGCAGTACAGTTCCTATCTGTACCATGCATTTGAGAGGTCTGTACACAGGTTCACTTTTAAAACAAACGCAGGTGCAGTCATTTGCACAAAAACATGTATAAGTGTAGTACAACATAATTTTTGAATAGGGCACACAGCATAGTGCTGTGAGCCCTATTAATCCTGCATGGACCTCACCCTCACCCCATTTTCCATGCATGCTTTGCTGCATGGAAGCCACTTAACGGCGCAGCAGGGAAATGACTTGACTAGCACACCAGAGGTTGCTGGTTCGAATGCCTGCTGGTATGTTTCCCAGACTATGGGAAACACCTCTATAGGACAGCAGTGATAGAGGAAGATGCTGAAAGGCATAATCTCATACTGTGCAATGGTAAACCTCTCCTGTATTCTACCAAAGAAAGCCACATGGCTCTGTGGTCGCCAGGAGTCGACACCGACTCGATGACACACTTTACTGCATCTAAAGCAGATTGAACACAATAATACGAAGAGCTGCAAGTTTAATTGTAGACAGTACTCCCCAGGTGATACTCAGTTCTCTCTATACCTTAGCTCACTTAGCATATATAATGACATATGAGAAGTTAATGAGCTTGAAGAATAGAATTTTCAGGTTTTGAGTG
The DNA here is from genome assembly GCF_027244095.1 of Hemicordylus capensis. Taxonomy (NCBI): domain Eukaryota; kingdom Metazoa; phylum Chordata; class Lepidosauria; order Squamata; family Cordylidae; genus Hemicordylus; species Hemicordylus capensis. Next base: position 90,355,084 of record NC_069659.1, on the reverse strand, counting down.
GAGAAACATTCTCTGATCCGTGAAATAATATTCACATCAGAAATTGTATATTTTGTGCCTGTATTTCTTCTTTTGGCCTTTTGGTGTCATTCTGGGATTATTATGAAGAACGCAGGGCTACATAATTAGTCTTTTATTTATTTATTTCCCCTATGAAACAGCTTAGGCCTGTATGAATGATATATTTCTCAACTCAGTATCTTCTGGATATGATAAGGCACATCTGCTGGTTAACAATAGACTTGAAGTTTAACTGTCAAATTGGAGTTGCTTTATTTTGTACTTACAGTCTCAAGCTACTACATTCATGAACAAGAGTTAGGTTGTAGTCGGCCTTGACTGAGTGACCTAATATGATAAGAAGCATAAATCAGAGTTTTGAAAGCGGGTAGCCCAAGGAGGGTTGCCAACTCTGACGGAAGCTATTCTTGGTGATTTCCCCCCAACATTTCCCCAGTACTTTTCACAATATCCTTTACATCGCCAGGATCATTTTCAATAGGCACCTGGAGGCTGATGACAATTCCTGGAGATTCCAAGATAACCCTGGAGGGTTGGTAAATTTAAATCTGAGCCTTGGTGGGGGGCAGATATAAGAAAGCTGCTAAGCATGTGGTATAAAGAAAGTAATTAGGAATGTGTGGAAACCACCCTGACAAATGCCATTTGTCCTACCAAAATTGAGTTTGATAGTACACCAGAGTGGTGTACAGTACACCACTACACTATACTTGTATAGTACACTGGAGTGGACACCTCTAAGTACACCTCAAACATTCTCTATGTGAAATGTTATGTCAGCTCAAAAGTGACCAGACATAGAGTTGCCAGTTTTTATGAACAGAGGCTGTGTGTTAACTGCTCTTTGGAAAAATGAGATAAACTTCCAGTCACTTCTTTGTCTTACTCCACTCCAAACTTGGCTAAAAATCTATGACTACGGAAGGTTATAGCAATATATTGATCCCTTAAAAGAAAACCTGGCAGGGTGTGCTACTTTATAGAGTATAAGGGTCTAGTTGCTTACAGGGACAAATGTTCTGAACCTTTGAAGTGGTCTAGGCTTACAACACAAGCTATTCACATGACACAAGCTGCTTGGGGTAACCCTGGAGGGCTCCTGGTGCTCCAGACAACCCAAGCTACTGTGTTGTGTCTGAAGCACCAGGAGCCCTCCAGTTGTGTCTGCTGCAGACCTGGGTACCGCAGCTCCCATACCCAGGTCTTTACCGAGGTAGAATGAACCTACTATTTGTTCTACCTTGGTAGGTGACCGTGTGCACAGTCACCCCAGGAAGCTGGGCTCCTGACTGGCCCACTGCCATTTAAGGCAGAACTAGCGGGAAGGAGCATCTACTCAGAGTGGAGAGGCTGCAATACTGAAAGCACCTTCTCCACTGCTCATGCAGAGCAGCATGGGCTCCCGGAGGACCCAGCACAAGCTTTCTCCCTCCAACCAGCACTCTGCCACTCAACACCTCATGCTTGTATAGGCAAGTAAGCAGCAAAGTTCTATCAAACATCCTGCTCTTATGTGGGGAGGCACGTAGGAGCCTGCCTCCCCACCAGTGTACCCCAGCATGAGGGTAAGTGGCTGTGTGAATGACCTTAATGTCTAATATAAAAGGTTGCCCTAAAGTTATATTCCCCACCCACCTTAAATTATCAACTAATCCTTTTGCATTACTTGAAGCCATATATATTTTTCCTCATTTTAATTGTAATTGTCTATATGAGAGATGTGTTTTTTGGTGGAAAGTGCTGGTGACATGCAAAAGTGTGTGTGTGCATGTGTGCTGCTACCTGTTTTAACTGGAACAGCTATGTATGAGGGGTGTCCCAAAAGTCAGCAGCCCGACTATGAAGGAATGGTGCCAGAGTCATAATTTTTTTAATCACAGGATATACATGTACATGTCCTCATATGTTTACACAGCTTCAGACATGAATTGACAGAGGGAGTGTGACTCTGTTGGTCCTTTTGGATCTCTCGGTGACTTTCAATACTATTGACCATAGTATCCTTCTGGAACGTCTGAGGAGATTGGGGGTGGGGGGTACTGCTTTGCAGTGGTTCCGCTCCTACCTCACGGGCAGATTCTAGATAGTGTCTCTTGGACACTGTTTTTCTTCAAAATCTGAACTTTCGTATGGTGTCCCTCAGGGCTCCGTATTGTCTCCAATGTTTAAAATCTATATGAAACTGCTGGGAGAGATCACCAGGGGATTTGGTGCAGGGTGTTATCAATATGCTGCTGACACCCAAATCTATTTCTCCATGTCAACATCATCAAGAGAAGGCATAACCTCCCTAAACACCTGCCTGGAAGCAGTAATGGGCTGGATGAGGGATAACAAACTGAGGCTGAATCCAGATAAGACGGAGGTACTTATTGTGTGTGTTGAAACTCAGGAGATGATTTTGATGTGCTGGTTCTGGATGGGGTCATGCTCCCCCAGAAGGAACAAGTACACAATCTGGGGGTGCTTCTGGATCCGAACCTTTCCCTGGTGTCGCAGGTTGAGGTGGTGGCTAGAGGTGCTTTTTATCCGCTCCGGCTGATATGCCAGCTGTGTCCGTTTCTTGAGATGTATGACCTCAAAACAGTGGTACATCTGCTGGTAACCTCTAGGCTGGATTACTGCACTGCGCTCTATGTGGGGCTGCCTTTGTACGTAGTCTGGAAACTGCAGTTGGTTCAGAATGCAGCAGCCAGGTTGGTCTCTGGACTTAGGTCGGTCTCATCTAGGAGAGACCATATTACTCCTGTGTTGAAGGAATTGCACTGGCTACCGATACATTTCTGGGCAAAATACAAGGTACTGGTCATTACCTATAAAGCCCTAAACAGCTTAGGCTCTGGGTATTTAAAAAAAGTCTTCTTCGTCATGAGCCCCACCACCTGCTAAGATCATCTGGAGAGGTTTGCCTGCAGCTGCTGCCAACTCATCAGGTGGCTACTTGGGAACGGGCCTTCTCTGTTGCAGCCCCTGGACTTTGGAATGTGCTCCCTGTTGAAATAAGAGCCTCCCCATCTCTGGCAACTTTTTAAATGTTGCTGAAGAAACACTTATTCACCCAGGCTTTTAATTAGATTAATAGTTTTAAATAATTTTAAAATGTTTTTAATCTTTTAAATGATTTTAATTGTTAATTGATTTGATGTTTTAAATGTTTTTAATTGTAAACTGCCCAGAGATGCAAGTTTTGGGTTGTATAGAATTTTTAAAAAAATCTCTTTTGTTCACCTATAGGTCCTGAAATGTCCAATGGGGTGTGGGGAGGAAAACGTGGCAACTAGAGCAGTCATTAACGATCTAAAAACAAACACACACACAGAGAGAAAATAAAAGAAGGGGTGGGGTTGGGTTACAGCCAAAGGACATTCATGAGGATACGGTGGCACTGGCAACACTAGAGGAGGATGCCCCTTCATACAGCACAGTCAAAAAATGGACAGCTGAATTCAAGTGGGGTAGAGCCACTTCTACCCCACTTGTGGACACTGAAGATGACCCTCGGTCATGTAGACTGAGTAATACTGTGAACCAAGAAACTGTCATCAAAGTGCATGAAATGGTCATGCAGGACAGACGACTGACTGTCAGACAGATTAGTAAAAGTCTGGACATTTCTAAAACAACAGTTGACCACATGAACACAGGGCATCTTGAGATGAGAAGGTTTCCGCCTGGTGGATCCCCAAACTTCTCACACTAAATTAGAAACTTATTAGATGGAACATGTCAAGGGATAATCTAGCACTGTTTATGGCCAATCCAGATGGGTTCTGGCAATCTTTCCTAACTGCTGAGGAAACATGGGTTCATCACTTCATACTTGAGAGTAAGCAGCAGTCCAAGCAATGGAAACATCTTGAATCCCACCCTTCCAAGGAAAGCCGTCCATCCCATCAGCAGCAAGGTCTGCTTTTCTGGGATGCAGAGGAGGTGGTGCTTGTGATTTTCTACAAAAGGGACATATTATCACCAGTGCATTATTATGCTACTTTGATGAGGCAACTGAGAGATGAATGGAAGGTTAAACACCCAGGAAAATTGACCAAAGGGGTGCTTTTTCATCAGGACAAAGTGCTAAGCTACATGCCAACTGTCACCATGGCTTCACTCCATGACTGCCGGTTCCAACTGCTTCAGCACCCTCCTTATTCCCTAGATCTGGCTCCGTCAAACTATCATCTCTTCCCTAATCTCAAAAATCATTTGGCTGATGCCCATTACCCTTCCAATGCTGATGTAATTCATGCTGTAGAGGCTTATTTTGACGCATCTATGCAGATGGGATAAAGGCACTGGAGCATCACTGGACAAGGTGTGTGAACTTTGTAGGGGACTATGTTGAGAAGTAGCCTGTATGTATTTCCACAGGTGGGTTCCTTCATGGTCAGGCCACGAACGTTTGGGACACCCCTCCATTCATATAAATAAATAAATAAATAAATAAATAAATAAATAAATAAATATTCATTGCTCCTCCCGGTTCACAAATAGAATTAAACAATTAAAAGTAATAAAAACAACATACTTATTAAAATAGCAGAAACAGCATAACAGCAGAAGAATAAAACTAATCCAGATGATATTTTAAAAGGGCCTTGGAACAATAAAAAGGTCTTTGTCAGGTACTAAAAAGATAACAACAAAAACATAAAAAATAAAAGTAAGAAAAGCATTTCAGTGAGAAAAGCATTCCAGTGGCAGAAGGCCCTCTTTCTGGCCACTTCCTGCCAAACCACAGAAGGTAGGAGCACCTGGAGAAGGGTCTCTGCACCATTCATGTGAGAGGAGATCCTTCAGGTATCCAGGTCAAATGCCACAAAGGGCTTTAAACTTAAGCACCAACGTAACCTGACTACTTCTTGCTTATGTAGCCTTGCTGTTTCATGATCCAATGTGAAAGGCCTGTTGTTTCTCCACACATCAGATGCACCAGATTGTGTACAGATGCAATTTTGCAAATGCGGTGCTTATTTTTAAAACATTAAAAGTTTATCTCCATGTTTCAAGAGAAATTAGGGATTTGCGAAATGTTTCAGGTACAGAACAATCTGTACCCGAAACTGCCCGTTTTGGGTGATTTGTTGCCAAAACAAATCACCCTCTTGCCCCCCCGAAATGTTTTGGGGCCGAAACGAATCACCCCTGTTTTGGCTCTGAATAATTTGTAGTTTCAGCCCTTGATTTTGTGGCCAATAAAGTGCTTCTTCTTTCTCCTCCATTTTGAGTTCTGACATCTACTTGAATTTCCCGCCTTTTTGCCTCCCATTGACTTCAATGCAAAAAGGGCCGATCTGATGTCTACTTGAATTTTGGATCCCGGGGCCAAAAGAGTGGGGTGGGGTGGTAGTGGGGTGGGGAGGGGTGGTAATATCAGGCAATGGGTGGAGGCTATCACCCAAATTGCAGAGGAATTGGGCAAAGGGCTGATTTTTAAGTGATTTTAGAAGTTTTTGCATCTTTAAGGTTTTTTCTCCATAAGGAACAATGGAGGTTTCAGCAGCCCCATAACTCCACTTGAGGGGGGGGGGGGTGCTGGCATGACCCAGAGTGAGAGGTGGTGTAGTGCACAGAGGGTGCCAGCCACCCCCATGGGCTTCTAACCCATGGGGTACAGGGTTCTGTTGTTTCTGAGGCGTTCTGAGTGCGGATTCTCTGGTAGCAAATGAGAGTGGATTCATGGTTTGTATTGAAAATCTCATTTGCTTAATAGTTCCTTATGGAGAAAAACCTTAAAGATGCAAAAACTTCTAAAATCACTTAAAAATCAGCCCTTTGCACAATCCCTCTGCAATGTACATGGTAGCCTCCGCCCATTAGGCACTACCACCCCACCCCACTCTTTCACCCTAGATCCCACGTTATGCCCCAAATCTTAATGTCTTTGGGGCAGATTCACCAAATTCAACAATTCATCAAATATCAGCCCTTTGCCCAATTCCTCTGCAATTCGTGTGGTAGCCTCCATCCATTAGGCACTACCACCCCACCCCCTCTTTTGGCCCTGGCACCTGTTTTTTAAAATCTGAATCGGTTCAGATTCGGATTCGGATTAATTCAGATCTGAATCGAATCTGGGGTGATTCGGATGGGTCAGATTTGGACCCCCAAACAAAATGGGGGTGTTTCAATTTAGATCTGAATTGAAACACCAAAAATCCAAATTGCATACCCCTAGAAGAAATAAAGATGACATCACATTTCAAACTGAAACTCTGAAGGACAAAATGGGAAGGCATTGTGGGTTTGGATACAGACTAAGGCTACAATTCTTGATGTACTAAGCCAGTGTTCTTCATTGTATAGCCCGGGGGCCACTGTAAGCCCCCATCAATATTAAGTTCAGCCCCTTGTCTAATTGTTTGTTGGGCTTGTGTAAAGTTCCTTTGGCTAAAAAGCTGAACACTGTGCACAGTCTTCCATTGTCCAGTGTGTGTGCGTGCAGGGGGGCACCATCTTGGAAGGTGAGCACAGTGCTGGGAAGTGTAGCCCTTCCTGGTGCTTTCCCCATAGAGCTCTTAAAAAAGGGCTCTGTCTCTCTTAAAGGGCCTGCCCAGCACTGAGCAAAGTGATTGCATGGAGGTCAGCACAGTAGGAGATGGTGATCACATTGAAGGTTGAATGTGGCCCCTGCTTGAAAAATAGTAAAGATCATTGCCCTAAATTGTTCTACTGAAGTGGTTTCAAATTTTGTTATTTTTGCAGTTATTGCTATTTCCTGGATGCTGAGCTTTTATGAGCTGTAACAGCTGGACAAAATGGAAATGAAATGACATATCCATTTGGAAATGAAACGACATGCTCCGTTGGCCCACAGATTCATATTTTTACTGAAACTGTTGCTTAGTGTCTGTGGATGTATTACCATCAATTTAATGCTGTTGATAGGTTGAAGTGGCTAATAGGTGTTTCAGGAACCACATGTTTGGAAGTTCTTTAAGAAGGAATTACATATGCCTGCCAGCAACTTCCCAATAAATTATGTCCTCACATGGGAGTAACCAACAGAATGTATGATTCAAATTATCACCGACATTTAACTAAACCAGCTACCTCTGTCCTCAATCCTTCATGTTTTGATAGAATATTAGGGTGTGGGATTTATCTGCCAAAGCAAAGCATAAATAACATCAGGTCCACCCCCAACCCCCCAGTTCTACCCGCCGAACAGATTATAAACGTGCCTGGCTTTTCTAGGTTCAGGCACAATGGAGGCATTTTCAGTTGATAATTCCTTGATACTGAGTGAATGCTTGGCCAGACTGAGATTTCACTAATGAGGTTACCTAGACAACATACAAAGAGCAAAAGTGAATAGTTGGTGTGGCATGTGAGAAATATGTGCATCATTTGCTGTGTAAAATGGCACATAAGACCAAGATTCATACTTCATACAAGATTCAGACCCCTGCTAACTTGGCAAAGAGGCACCTATTAATGTGGTGATTCTCTTTATTTAGCGGGGGAGAGTAACTGGCCCTATCCACCCCCTGCACAGTACCTCCAGTGACTGTTGCTGGTGTCTATCTTTTGTTTCTCTTTAGATTGTGAGCCCTTTGGGGACAGGGATCCATATTATTTATTTATTATTTCCTCTGTGTAAATTGTCCTGAGCCATTTTTTGGAAGGGCGGTATAGAAAATGAATGAATGAATGAATGAATATAAACTTCACTTCGTATAGCCAACTTCATCACTGAGAGTCACTTTGAGTGGCTGATCCAGAGAAGGAGAGATAGCGGAAGAATGAGAATCTTTCCTGTCTTTCACCAGACTGAATAGTCTCCTATAAAGCTCGCTCTCTCTCTCTCTCTCTCTCTCTCTCTCTCTCTCTCTCTCTCTCTCTCTCTCTCTCTCTCTCTCTTTGTGAGCAGTTGTGTGCTCCATGTGCACAACAGAATAATGTGGATTTTCCAGTGCATGACTATACTCATCCCCTTAGTCCAGACAAGATCCAGAAGCAAGGGGAATCAATTCTATATCCATTCTTTACACACTGAAATCACTGCCAGTCTAGAACTCCCTCTGAGCTCAACAGATCATGATTATACCATTTGCCCCTAATGTCTTATTGTAATTAGGACCAATCATATTTTCCCCATGATAATTGCAATTGGATAGCTTGGCTGTGTGAAATTATCATGAGGTAATCATAATACTGGATGGGTTTCTTATCAGGTTGCTAAAAGAGCTCATAAATTGCATTTTGTTTGACAACTACCACTTTGATTCATTTCCTACACCTCCAAGTAAGAGAACATGCAATTTACACAGAGGATTTAATTAGAATATATTTTAACATCTCCTCCTCCTCCTCCTCTCCATCCAGGAGAGGAGAGCTGGTCTTGTGGTAGCAAGCATGACTTGTCCCCTTAGCTAAGCAAGGTCTGCCATGGTTGCATATGAATGGGAGACTTGATGTGTGAGCACTGTAAGACATTCCCCTTAGGGGGTAGAGCCGCTCTGGGAAGAGCAGAAGGTTCCAAGTTCCCTCCCTGGCATCTCCAAGATAGGGCTGAGAGAAATTCCTGCCTGCAACCTTGGAGAAGCCGCTGCCAGTCTGTGTAGACAATACTGAGCTAGATGGACCAATGGTCTGACTCAGTATAGGGCAGCTTCCTATGTTCCTATGTCTTCTTCCCAGCACAATGGAATTGAAAGAGAGGAAGACAGAGCAGAAACATATGTATGGTGAAGAAGAGAGTGGGGGAGATGTTCTAGCCCACCACTCTCCCTCTCCTTCTGCTCCTTTCCCCTCCTTTTCAAATCCAGCACACTGAGGGGGAACTTGGAGTTGCTTTCCATGCTGCCGCCTTGTGGCAGAGGGGGCAGGCAGGGCAGCAGGTCAGGTAACCACAGTGGGCAGGTTCAGTGACATTTGGCACCCCATCTCAGATGCTTGAAAGTCTTGGGCCACCCTGTCATCCATCCATCCATGTAAGTGAATGACATGAAGTATGGTGGTAAAGATGCATTTGTTGATGGATTCATTCATAGCTGTAAAAATGTTGAGATTGATGATGCCAATATTTCTATTTGAACGTATTAATTACAGGGCCAGATGTAAGCCTAGATTAGTGTTCTTCACTGTAAAACCCAGGGGCCAGTGGCAACCCCCATTAACCCTAAACGGCTATTCACATGAGCTGCCTAACCCAGACTAGGGCAGCCCAGCCTGGTTTAGACTGCTTGTGTGCTGCAGCACCAGGAACGCTCCCGACCCAAGCTGCTGCGCTGCCTTACCCTACTTTCCATCCCGGCCTTTAGTCAGAGTTAAGGGTGTGAGTGCAACAGTACTGGTACAACATGGCGAGCTTCCATAACCTCTGGCATGCTTCCTGCTGTGAAACCTCTTCTCAGAGGCAGAGCTATAACTGGGGGAATTGGGGTGGGGACAGGTTCATAGAACCCAAGCCACCCAGCTCCTGAGGGGCACCTGGCTCGCCCCTTGCCCCGATGGCCTCTTTTCCCAGTCAGCTTTTTTTGCCAACAGGGTATTTTCTTCATTCTCTCCCTCACTCTGCGTAGGGAGTGAAAAATAGGGTTAGGCGGCACAGGAGACACAACAACCAAAAACCAAACAAAAAACCACCCAGCCTCCAATAAAGCTGGCTGGGAAATGAACTCTGGAGTGCTGCACCGGCCCTTTCAGGTGCTGGCCAAGCCGCCTATCTGTGATATCATATGCAGGAGGTGTGACTGGCATGTGTGCGGGGTCACCAGGTAGAGGGGCGAACACAAGCCCTCTCTCCCCTAGTTATGCACCTGCCTCTTCCTCTGTCCATATATGTTGCAGGGAATGATGCAAAGCTTTCTGCTATCCTTGTTGTGCAAACATGGTATTATGCCGTTTTGAGCAGATGCTCAGCTACGCAACCTTCTTGCATGTATGTATCTTTGTTATTTCACTAGTGCAATGTTAGTTGGGATGTCAGCCCCTCAGTACACTGTTCTAGTACAGAAGAGAACAGTGACACATACTTAAAGTTGTAGGCTTTTAAAAGTATTTGTTGAATGTAGAGCTAAAGGGAGGGAAAACTGATATGAGATTAAATCTCAGAGGAAAGAAAATACTCCATGTAAACAGTCTTGCTTTATTGGACTTCATATAGCAATAAGTGGAAAATTTTTAAAAGCTAATGTGTATGGAAAAGAACAAATCAATATGCTGTTTCATAAATCATAAATTGTATGAAAAGTAAGCTTTGTAGAGGTGTGCACAGAACCAGTTTTGGCGGTTCAGTTCAAATTCAAACTGAATTTGAACCAAACTGCTGGTCCACAGGCCAGTTCAGTTGAACCGTCCGGTGGTCTAGTCTGTTAGGTCAACCTGAGTTGACCTGGTTCGAGAGGCTCTTGTTCTAAAGGGGAATCCAGTGATGTGGATTCCTCTTTACAAGGAAAGGGGAATCCTGACTCTAAAAGAGTTCTAAGGCTGGGAAAGTGGTGAGATGGCACCTTACCGGCTTCAGTGGTGGCGGGGTGGTGGTGGCAGCTCCTCTAAACCCCACTGGCACTCCCCCAAGCAGTGGCCCAGTTCCAACCTCTGTGGATGCATGGAGGCTGTCACCAAATTCCCCGTTAAAAGCAGAGCCCCTCAAACTGGGTCATGCCAGGCCCAGTCCGGTATCAGACTGGGCCCAGTCCGGTTCAAACTTGGACCAGCCGCCTTTTTGTGAGGATGGTCTGATTCAAATTTGAACCAGTTGAACCGCCCTGGTTCGAGTCGAACCCGGTTCCACACACCCCTAAAGCTTTGAGCTAAAAAGTTATTTAGGTGATATTTTAATACATTAATATCCTCCTTGCTATGGGACAGTGGGGCTAAGCATTCTATCTCCACAGTACATGTAATACTAAAGAGACTTCCCTCTCATACATCCTTATAACATAACCTTATATTTACCTTATTTTTTATTCTGATTATTTATTGACTATCCAACATATTTCTAAAAGAAAGGTTTGAAATTGTAGTTTCCTACCTAGAACCTGCCAGTCTCCTGAAACCTTATTGCCCTCAGACTTGAAACAAAAGACATGGAAATGCTTCTGGACCAATTCTACCCATTTAAAGTATAATATTTGGTTTGAGGTTTGTTCTGAGGTTTGGAGTTACTTTTGTGCTTTCCGAACAGTTTTTTATCCTTTGGGTAGTGATGGTTTCAGCTTCCAGGATCAGACCACCTATTTAAGGTGGAAACTGGCAAGCTAGTACATAATGCATACTGACTAGATTCTCCAAACCACAAGCTACTGAAAAGCTACTGTGGTGAATTCTGCAGGGGAATGAGAAAAAAGTCACATCAAGGGTTATTGCAATCCACACCAGCTATGTTTATGAGAACCTGTCCTAGGGAGATATTGTTAATATGTCCCTAGAGTACCAAATACACAACTGCCATGATCCACCAATTTGCTGACGTTGTGAGGCATCACACACACACACACCCCTACCTCTCCTGCCTGCAAGGGGTAGCTAGTCTCTTCAATAAAGGGAGCATCTATGAACATGTTTCCATTTGCTTCTGTCATTGAAGGAGGAGCGCATATGAAATAAGGCACTTAAGAGCATATGGAATGCTACTTAGAGTACTGTGAGCAAAACTATTTTTAAATTTTTAAAATTTATTTAGAGTAGAGAGGGGGGGAAAGAGAAGACCGCTCCTTTCCTTCTTCATTTTGTATTTGCCAGATGTAGAAATAGTTTATATCAAGAACACGTTTTAAAATATAAACAAGCCAACATATTTAGAAAATGCTCGCTTACATACATATATGTGAACAACCTAACAGAAAGATTAAGAAGAAAGTTATGGATCTATATGATGACAGGATTTTTTCCTACCCACAAAGAAATATAAAATGCATTTAGTGATTGAATGGGCACAGTACTATAATAGTACTATATAAGTACTATGGAATGGGTACAGTACTATAATATGCTCTAATAGGGTAAATAAAACCCCAAGGGATTGTTCAAGCTACTCATAAATTTGGGAGCAAACATGAGATTTCTGATATAAGTGTCTGAACCAGGCATAGTGATAGGGTTTGTTCTCATCTCTGCAAGTTCACTGGAATTTTCTTAAAATGCTGTCCACATGGATATTTATCATCTTTGTTCAGAATTATTTTCAGTAATTTGCTATACATTCTAAGATGCCCTCGTAGTTATGGACATAATTAGGAATCATAATTAGCATTTTCAAAATGGTTAGAGTTCTCTTGTTGTTACAGTGCTCCTTAAGACCATGATGTTAATAGCTCTTTCCTAAGCAGTTGCAAGAGACCAAAAAATGAACACATAATTACAGCATTGCAGGCAACAAATACTGTTTTCTGGGCTACTAGCCAGCTAGAACGCTGTTTTTGCTGCTGCTAACCAGCTGAGGATGAAAGATATCCATGTCCACTGTTAATGGTAAGAGAAGGGGACCCACCTCGTCAGTGGTAAGAGTTGCTGATGTTGGAACTTGCAAGGGTGGCAGGATTTCCCCCTGCCAGAAAGTAAAGAGTTAATCTCACCTTTAGAGGTGAAGGGCTGTGAGGGGATTCATGTGTAAATGGGTTCTCTGTAGACCACCTGGGTTGTGTCACATAGGCACATAGACAAAACGAAGACTCATAGACACAGACTTCTCATTCCTTCCAAGCAGACATGTAACTCAGCTAAGTTTTTCTTATTTTTAAGTGAAGCTTCTTACAGTTATGAACTATGATTCCAAGCAGTTTATTCGGAACCCAACTCTGCTAATAGCTGGTTGGGTTGTATCCTCCTCAGGGGCCAGGACAGATGTCAGCAATGCCTCTCCAGGGCCTTCTGCAGTTGCCTCATGCTGAAACCATCCTGTCATATACATGTGCACATGTATTTCTGGAATAGGGCTATTGTCTCTGCATTTGCAATGCCATATGTATGTATTCACATTTATTCACCCAGGCTTTTAATAAGATCCATGGTTTAAATTTTTTAATGCTGGTTTTAAATTATTTTAATGTTTATATGATTTTAATTGTTTAATTGATTTAGTTTTGATTTTAACTAATTGATTTTAATTGTTTTTATTAAATAAATAAATAAATAAATATTTATCTGGATCCAAGGCTATTTTTCTAGGTTATTCCGGGGTTGGGGGGGGCATCTTAAATTCAGAGTCCTCTTCCTTTTGGGTCAATACAGATCTATTCTGGATTTAATCTATATTTTTAAGGGGGTTGTCTTGTATTTAGGTTTGTCTTCTATTTGGGTAAATATGGCAACCTTATGAGAACGATTACTAAGTTTAAAATTGGCACTACATGTTGATACAACCTCAGAGAACTTTGAAATAAATATAAGCAAAACAGTGCAAGATCTTTATTATCATAGAATGGTGCAAGGGAATAGTATACTTCTCTTTCTTCAACATTGCTTCGTTGCAAGAATCCTGCAGAATTATATGAAAAAGTGAATCTTCCTGGACCTCCTTCAGGACTGACTGATGCATTGATCAATGATCTCTGATTTTATTTTCCCTTTCAGTAACCCAACAGACTTCAAATGCTGGTTGAGGTACTTTGTATGAAAAGGGGTCCAGCTTTAGCACAGAAGGTGAAACATGTTTTCTCTTCGAGCCGTTCTTTGCTCTTCTTTTCTATAACATTAGGCTTTTAGAGTCAATAACCCATTAGTAATCAAGAGATGTATAATTTATTAATTATGCACCATATTAATATTTAATCCTTTGGGTTGCCAGGCATATTTCTAAATCCACTTTTTAATTACATTTGAAAAAATAAATCTTCAAGGCAACCATTATAAAAGTAATTTTTCTGCACATTAAGATTTCAATTACTTTGTTTGTGAACTGTTGTGATGCTCCAGCACTTGGTAAAGTGGCCATCACAACTCCATTCGGGCTCTTCGCTCACTTGAAAGCTAATTGAATATTAGAGCAAAGGGTGCGTTAGGAAGAGTTTCCAGGGCTGAAGTGGCTGGGAATTAAAACTGGAAACATGATGTCCACTTCCTGTGGTTGCCTGCTTTGAAAGGAAACATTGGTGTATCGCGAGCAATTAACTTGGTCCTCAAATGAAACATGATTCCTATCACATCACTGCAGGATATTTATTTAATGGGTACATGCTAACTTTAAACTAGCTACAAGCTTCACGTGAACATCAAGATATGAAGTCTTTTAATTCTGGGTAGCCAGAGTAGAATTCCTAGCCTGTGAAAAGTTAAAGCAGGACACTCTTCCAAACTGGGTTCTAGCCATAACTTTATGTATTTGTTTAGGGGATTTAGATCCCATTCTTCAGATGGCTGCCTCCCAACGCAGCTAATGTATGATTTCCGTAAGCATTAAATACAACAATCCATTCTATGTATAAAAAGCATTTTTGGCATAAGGGTAGGACTCTGAACTACTTATGCTGTTCTGTTCTTTCCCTTTTTCCCTTTCCCTTTTTCTTCCCCATTTAATAAAGTGCCACTTTTAATAAGGTTATTCCCATAGAATTAAAACCCTAAATTTTATCATTTATCCTTAGTGCTGTATTTGCAGCTTGTTTCTGTCAAGGACCTATAGGACAATATCCGATCTCCATATAATGGACAGGGCTCATAGGCAACTCCGGGGGGGGGGAGTTCCCCCCCAGACAAGGGGGCTCACTCCCCTACTACCCTCATTGCTGGAACCCTGTAGTAACTTACATCTTCAGAGAGCTGGTTTAGATGATCCAGCCAGCTCAGATGTATCATCTGAACTATCCCGGAGCACTTGTCTTTATTATTATTACCACCATCAAAAACATCTATCTATCTATCTATCTATCTATGCAAACCACTTTGAGAACTTTGGTTGAATAGCACTATATAAATATATGATGATGATGATGATGATGATGATGATGATGATGTAGTAGTAGCAGTAGAAGTAGCAGCAGCAGCAGCAGCAGCAATTTTATGCATGAATGTAAAATGCACCATTATTTTTCTTCCCAAAAGCTAATATGTGGCACCAGGGGCATAGTCCTGCCTCTCCCTGGTGGCCCCTCAGAATGAGGGAGATAATGAAGAAAATAGGGAGGCCTGGAGCTGGGGGTCCCTCAGGAGCTTGGGGGCCTGGGTTCTGTAATCCCATCTGCTCAATTCTAGCTATACCTCTGTGTGGCACAACATTCCACTCTTCCTCAAAATGGATGTGTGCCTTCTGGATCCCACAAATATTTTTTCTCCGGTGCTGCCACTGTTGGAAAGAATTTGGATCCCCCCCCCCCCGCAAACAAGGCTGTATGAGCTCTTTGCTGACATTGGCTTTGAAGACATGAGAGAATACAAAAGTGATGGGGAGACTTACCTTTGCTGCATTTAGATTGTTTTTTAATTAGTGCTTTGCATTTACACTTCTAAAAGAAAATAAAATAAAAATAATATTTATTATTATTTCTTGTTTACACAGTCAGACAGGTGTTATTGACTGGTTTGTTTTATCCAGACATCGAGTCCTTCCCAAGGACCTGGGATGGCTGAATTTTATTATCAATGTTGTTGTTATTATAGATAACGTCGCAAAATATAGGCTGTTCCCAGTAAAGTTGGTTTTTTTGGAGTTGGCTGATGGTGATTTCTGTGGCCCCTATGGTGTTGAGGTGCTCTTCAAGGTCTTTTGGAACTGCACCCAGGGCACCAATTACCACTGGGATTACTTTGGTCTTCTTCTGCCACAGCCTTTCAATTTCAATTTGTAGATCTTTGTATCTGGTGATTTTTTCTATTTCTTTGTCTTCTATTCTGCTATCCCCTGGTATTGCTATGTCGATTATTTTCGCTTGTTTTTCTTTCTTCTCGACTACAGTTATATCTGGTGTATTGTGTGGCAGATGTTTGTCTGTTTGTAGTCGGAAGTCCCATAATATTTTTACATCTCCATTTTCTTCAACTTTTTCCATTTTATGGTCCCACCAATCTTTGGCTACAGGTAGCTTGTATTTTTTGGAGATGTTCCAGTGTATCATCCCTGCTACTTTGTCATGCCTTTGTTTGTAGTCAGTCTGTGTGATATTTTTACAACAGCTGATTAGGTGGTCCACTATTTCATCTGCTTCTTTACAAAGACAGCACTTGCTGTTTGTTGTTGATTTTTCTACTTTTGCTCTTATTGCATTTGTTGTTAGTGCCTGTTCTTGTGCAGCCAGTATTAAACCCTCTGTTTCTTTCTTCAAGTTGCCATTCTTAATTCA
The DNA here is from genome assembly GCF_027244095.1 of Hemicordylus capensis. Lineage (NCBI taxonomy): Eukaryota > Metazoa > Chordata > Lepidosauria > Squamata > Cordylidae > Hemicordylus > Hemicordylus capensis. Next base: position 90,338,843 of record NC_069659.1, on the reverse strand, counting down.
TTGCCAGGTCTTGGTGATGTCTGATTTTCCACTTATATTGTGCAAATATTGACCATGCAGGGGCTTATTTTTCCATTTTTCTGCTCGGTTCTTGACTTGTTCTTTCTTGTAGGCTCGCTTTTTTTCATTGGTGTTGAATAGTTTCGCATGATTGACCATTTGAAGTGCATCTTCTTCACTGTCTTTGATATATTCTTCAAGGCCTCTTTTCTCCTCCTCTACTGTTTGATGGACTTGCAGCATTCCTCTTCCACCTGAGCTGCGAGGGAGGTATAGCCTATCTACATCACTGCGGGGGTGCAGAGCATGATTGATGGTCATGATTTTCCTGGTCTTACGATCTAGCATCTCATTATTATTATTATTATTAATAAAATTATTATACAATTAATAATACTCAACTTTATTTGTTGGCTGCCCCATACCCATTGCCCTCTGGGAGGCTTATAACCTTTGTGTTTTGAGCTGCCCACAGCAGTGAGCAAAGTAGTGTTCAGTGAATATATCAGCAATGCAGGGGCACAATGGTAGAGGACTTAGGATGACATCCAGAACAGTGCTCTGAAGACACAGCAGAAGGTGCGTTTATGCAACTACAGGCTGCTCTTAAAACAGCCAGAAGCTTTCCAACCAGCAGAGTGCATGGGCAAATGTTCTTTGCCTTCCAGAAATATTTTCCTGTGAGCTGCACAACCCTCAGGGACATATTTCTGAAAGTGAAAGAGAATTAGTGGATGCAGTGGAGATTAGCGAAAATCACTCCCCTTCCCCTCTAAATGCACTGTTGTGACAGGAACCTCTGGCTGTTAGAACACAGCTTCTTGTCGTGTCCTTGGAAGGCTCCATTGGATGTCAGCCATGATTTTTAAAAAAAAATCATTTAAAAAATGTTAATGTTGAAAAATTCAAAAGATAGCATAAGTATATTGTATATAATGGTGTAAATATAGTGTTCTGCCAATTCATTATAAGGAGACCTATAAGTGCAACAAATGCACCACTGGACCAAGAATAGGTAAATTAACGCCTCATCTCTCTGAGTCTCCTCGCCCCCTTCTTTTCTCTTCCTCTTTGCCTTTGAGCACTTTCTACGGCAAGTCTTAAGCCAGACTCCCGTCAAGTGCCAGAGCCAAGCTGATCTATCCTAAATAGCTAAATTGTTGCTAGCCACATTCTTGTTTAGAATATTCACTAATTTTTATTGCCTCGTCGAACTAAACCTTTGCATTCTGTACCCCCAAATACCCTTAATAAAACTTGTTGAACTGCATTTCTGTCTCCTCATCTCTTCCAAAATACCAAAAGTTGCTCAAATTGATACTGAAGCAAAACTGCTCCCCAAGCCAAGCTAATTTTCCCACTTTAAGCCAAAAGGTACAGTTGGAGTGTCTAGCTAGCACTCCAGGGCACTTCTGGTAACAACATGGAATGTTTTTGGTTAAGACTGTGAACTTCTTTTGACCTGGCTTCTGTTTGATATAGAGGGATGATCCTTTGTGTGTCTGAAATAGGAAATATATCAATACTTCTCTACATTGTTAAGATTAAAGCTGATTTGTCCATTAAGCAATGCAATAACAGGTTCTTGGACTCTTCAGAAGGAATTAAAGGAGTGAGGCACATAAAAAGACATTCTGTTACAAAAGATCACTAATCAATGCAGAGAATATTTCTTATAAATTATTCAGATTTGTTATAAACTACTCAAACCTTTAAAAATTAACAGTATATGGCATGGTAAGTTGGAACAAAAGTATGTCTCACCTTGGAAGGCCTCACACAATATTACAATGCATTGTATAGCATTTATGTGCACTTGACATGAAGACAAATGTTTGGATGAATTGTGAGATATAAATCATTGTATAGTCTTGCAATGGATAAACCTTGAGCCCTGGTTCTTGTGTGTATTCTCTTTTCACCACACATTAATTTTTAATTGCTACCATTTCAAAATAAAGTCATAATGTGAGTCATAAATCACAAACTGTGGTGATAAACCACTTTGGTTTATATTAGCTACATACAGATAGTACTTCCACCATTAGCATTGACTATTTGAGCTTTCTCCATACAGCATTTCCTCTCTCACTTCCATTTTAAAGACTAGCAGTGAGGGAAGCAAGACTGGCTCTTAGTAGCCCTGGGTTTTCTCTTAATTGCAAGCTTGTATTCAAAGGACTAAAAAAATTCACTGTCCTGATAACTGCAGTGTATTTCATTCTCTTCAACATAAGAAAGAGAGTCACCACATTTTATTAGGGATGGGCCTGGACCGGTCCGGAGGCCATTGAAAAAGCCTCCGGACCGGTCCGGACCTGGGCGATCTGGTTCGGGTGTGGGGGGGTAGCTTTAAGAGCGGCGGGAGGGTTTACTTACCCCTCCCGCTGCTTTCCCACTCTGGCACCGTAATGCTAAGAGTAATTGGGGTGGCAGGATACCTCCCTGCCACCCCTTCCCCGATGTTGCTGGAAAAAACTCCCAGCAGTCCTTTGCGCGTGTGCATGTCACAGAGACGTGAAGCGAGCGCACAACGTGCGCGCGTGCAATGGACTGCTGGGAGTTTTTTCCAGCAACATCGGGGAATGGGCGGCAGGGAGGTATCCTGCCACCCCAATTACTCTTAGCATTACGGCGCCAGAGCGGGAAAGTGGCGGGAGGGGTAAGTAAACCCTCCCGCCACTCTTAAAGCTACCCCCCACCCCAGTGCCGGACCGCAGTTGGCGGTTCCGTGCACACCCCTACATTTTATGAAAGCCCGCTTCAAGTGAAAACAACAACAAAAAGTATATGTCTATTTTACATTATTTTACATTAGTTTAAACATCATTTCTCCATCCTAAATATCTTGGGAATGTTAGTTCCTTGAAGGGTTGAAGAAATCACTATCAGAGAATTCTCAGCACCCTCAGTAAACCAAATTTCCTAGGTTCTTTGAGGGAAGCCATAATGGTTAAACTGGTATAAATCTGGATATATGTTTTCAGCGTAGATGGAACCACAGTGATAGATAAAGAATTCAAAAATGGTTAGCATAAATATAGGAGCTGGACTTTACAAACAATAAGCCAATGGGCCATATTCTGATTCAAAGTGTGGCATTGAGGTCCTTTGAAGTTGTAGTTGCATTAAAGTTGTACTGAAGAAATGCATCAATTAATGTTGTTATTTTTCTTTTAAAAGATATTGCCAATTAATATGCTTTCTGAATTCTGCACAGCCCCAACTGCTAATAGTCTGGTGACCCATTCAATAGCCTTCTGCAATTCCATTATGAATCTACAGTTGACAGCTGGAATTCAGTGACTTGCTATTTTCTGTGAAACAATGCTATCACAGGTCAGAGCTACAGCTGTAGTCCGGAAGATTTCAAATACCCTATTTACCTGAATCCACTACTGAGGTCTTTCACACGATCTCACAGACACTGTTGGGCACACTGTGGGGAAGGTAGGAACTCACCTGCCTTCCCCGGCAGATGAGCAGCGGCTGCCCTCCCCTCCCCTCCGCCACACCCATACAAGCAGCAGCACGACAATAGCAGGAGCTGGAAATGGGAAAACTTCCCCCTCCCTCATCCCAGGCCGCCCCACGCTATGAGCACGGCCACTCCTTCCCCCCAGCTTGCTGACAGAAATAGCGGCAGTCCTGGTGGAAGTTGGTGGAATTGCCCAGACAATCACTGGTCAAGGTGAAACAAACTTATAGTTCACTCCCAGCACTTCGCACAAACAGGCAAATTCAGGCTGGGCTGCCCTAGCCTGGGTTAGCCTATGCATGTGAATACCCTTATTAGTCTCCCCACCACCACAATTATTTAATGTTAGAAATTAGGGGATCTTCTATCTGAGTAAATATATGATGCCAAGCTAGTAGGAATGAGATTGAACAAGGTCAAAATAGAGACTTGAAGCATTGGATCAGGTTTTGAAAGAAAATAGATTAACAGGGAAAGAAGAAGAAGTGAACAGTTCTATTCACTCAGTTCTCAGTGGAAATAAAATTCTTGTAGGTTTTTGAGAGATATTTAGTGATTTTGGTCCTCCCTTTACCTGCCTCAGCTGCAACTCCCATTGTCTCATATATACATTGTAGGTCAGACAACTTAGCTAAAGAATTAGCATCAGTTGTTTCTAGTTTAGTGGCACAATGGAGCACTCGATATAAAATGGAGCTCCCTGTTATTCTTGATGTGTGGCAAAAGATGCCCAAGCCATAGAGTATTGCTGCCAGTTGAAAATAGTGTCATTGACTTTAGTAAGCTTTGGAGGTATGGTTGGTCCATGATGTCAGCAAGGTCAGGATAATTGGTCTCAACTCTGTGGATTAGCAGCACATCACATTTTAAATGCATGACATGAAAATAACAAAATAAATACAATTATTTATTCATTAGATTATGCTCTGAAACCATTAACCAACGTTTAAAAAATGTAAACATTGAACTATTGATTGAGATGTTAGTGAGTGCATATTGACTTTGTAAAACTCCAGTGCTTCTCATCATAATACAGATCAACATAAATAACCAAATTCCTTTCAATTCCTTTTAACTTTCTATTAAAATGGTTTAAGTACTTAATATATAACAGGAAAAGATTATACTGAATAAGCTCATGCACCACCAGTATATTCAAGTAGACTGTATACAATATATATGTTCTTAAGATTTTGATCATCATTACAGGATATTCTCAATTAAACTAACATGTTTTAGCACAACAAGCAATAAACTGCTTAACATTGAGCCCCAGTGAATTAAATGCCGGAAAAGCATTGGACAAAAGTCAAAGTTGTGCTGACACATTTATTTCTCAGTAAATGAAGACTGTTTAGTTTTAATGCATTTGTGGTTAGCAATAGTTTGAAAAGATCAATGTAAATTCATTTCCAGGTAGTAAATAATGCTTTAATGAGACTTCTGACAGTTTGCTTTCACACCTTAAAGCTCCTTACCTTTAAAAATGCCCAAAGGTGAACCTATTTTTTCCTGGCATTCAATGATACACAAATAATAGAGTGTTGTGTTTTATAGGTTCTGTTTGATGTGTATTTGATTGATGGTCCTGCATATGAGTTTAACAACTACAGTACTTAATCATGCACCCAGGGCACACTGTGTTACTGTTCTTCACCTTTTAGAGCTTAAATTGGATTCACTTAGGATAAATTAAATATATTCTGTTATGTTTTAGAAAGCATTGTATATAGCAGCACAAAATTTTGGTGCCATTATGTCACAAAAGTTAAATTTTGAAGTCAGATCTGTTAATTTACTGGTGTATAATTTTATAGAAACCCTTTCCCATTTTATTTCCCACAGAAAAATCTGGGGCACAAACTATTAGGTCTTCTGCTCAAGGTCATTCCAGTGAACAGGGCGCACACAAGAACACACTGAAGCCATTCACATGTAATGTGAAACTGGAGTTGAATGGGCCTCAGGTTGAAAATTTTGTATGTCTGAATGAGTGCAACCGCAGTTCGGACCCAAAAGTGACCAGAGGTTTCCATCCCGTGACTCTGATTTGAACCTTCAGTTTGTAGTGGGCTTTGCCGCCCCTACCTACGGTTTAGTGGTGCCAGTGTTACGCCCAAATGCCGCACTGCAGTCCCACTCTGCTGCAACCGGAGTCAAGGGAAGAAGCTCCTCTCTCACTTTGGCTACAATTGGCTGTCAGGGCTGTCCTTCAGTCCAGAAGGAGGCCCACACACAGCCAGTTCCCCCTTCTCTCTGCAGACTCCCTGACTGCCAAGAGCCACCTCTCTGTTATGTCAGAATGCGGAGAGAAGCGGGTAGGCGGGGAGGACTGTGGGTCCATCACTGATCCATCTAGCTCAGTATTGTCTACAGTGGCTCTCCAATATTTTGACCAGTGGTCTTTCCCAGCCGTATCTGGAGATACTAGGAACTGAACCTGGGACCTTCTGAATTAAACACATGGGATCTGCTTTGAGCTATAGAAATTCCTCGTAGCTCCTACTTATTTGAGTAAGATTTTTTTTTTTTTTAGGAAAACCTCCTTTGGGCATGAACTCTGGTTTTTCAGCTGCTTGTGACATTCAACAAGGGGGGGGGGGCGGTATTGATTTTAGGTCCTGTTGGAAGCTTCCCAGATGCATCTGGTTGGTCAGTATTGCAAGGAGAATGTTACATAGGAAGCTGCCATATACTGAGTCAGACCATAGGTTCATCTCGCTCAGTATTGTCTACACAGACTGGCAGTGGTTTCTCCAAGGTTGCAGGCAGGAATCTCTCTCAGCCCTATCTTGGAGAAGCCAGGGAAGGAACTTGGAGCCTAGATGCTCTTCCCAGAGTGGCTCCATCCCCTAAGGGGAATATCTTATAGCGCTCACACTTCTAGTCTCCCTTTCGTATGCAACCAGGGCAGATCCTGCTTAACTTAAGGAGGACAAGTCATGCTTGCTACCACAAGACCAGCTCTCTTCCCAAACATTGGACTAGATGGATCTTGGTCTGACTCAGAAGAGTTCTTCTTAAGTTCTAATGTACAGTATCTAGCTGTGGTATTTTCTAATATGGGCCAGTGTGGTGTTCTCCCCTGCTCCTTGTCTTGGCTTACTGTTCTGCAAGGCTGCTGGTATCTGACCTTGTTTCTTCTGAGGCAGTGAGTCTTGTCTTGAACCAGTTCCTATTGGAATTCGGCCAAACATAAAGCTCCCCCCCTTCCCCTCCTTTCACTTGGAGTGTGTGTGCATTCTTCTAATTAAAAACTAGAATCTTTGAGTTAAAATAGGCCTTTCATACAAACCTTGCTAGACAGATAAGTCAAGCAGTGGGGGGCGGCAGGTGGGGGGATACAGCTGAAGCAGAAATGCACTTACAGCACAGTGTTCCACTGATGCTACACATTAGAATATCTTCTAGCAACAGCAAATTATAAATCTTTGTCAGATCTGGTATGAGGTTTCTCTTTCCTGTTTCCTTCATCTTTTATATAGTAAAAATGCTGAACTAGAGATTGTAAGATACAAGTACTACAGCAAGCAAAGCACAACTCCTTTTTAAACCAAAGCCAGAGGGGAGATCTGTTGTTAGAAATGACATTGATAAAGGCACTGCAATTGTGAATAACAAGAACTGTCACTACTATTGGGTTCAGATAAACAAGGTTTTTCTGCACAGGTGAACCCCATTATCCATGGGGGTTCTGGTCTCTGCTACAACTGCGGATAATGGAACCATGGCATTAAAGTAATAGGATTTGGGGGTTTGGTTCCTGGAGGCTGAAAAATGGACCAAAAATGAGTGCGGGATGTGGAAAAAAAGCCAAATTAAGTGCCCTACCATACTCTGTGGGTCTCCAGTTGCCAGGAATGCCCCTCCCACCCCAATTTCCTCATTTTCTGGCAAAAAAATCTCAGGGGAAATGCTTTTTAAAATAAAATGAGCCCCAAAATAACTCCTCTCACAAAATGGCAGGTGGAAATGACCACCAAGATCATTTCTAATCATCCCCAAACCATGGATATGTGGGTTTTAACCCTTCCGTATCCTCAAAGAATGAGGTTGGGTGTTAATTAGGCACCTGCGGATATGCAGAAACACGAATAGCAGTACTACATATAGCGAGGTCCAGCTGTATATGCCTTTTTATTGTTTCCCTTTCTGATAAAATATATTCACGTTCTCAGAAACAAATTATGCTGCTCCATCTTATCTGGGTATAGTACCTTATACACATTTACCTTTTATCTAACTCTCTGCTTGCCTTTCAGTGAGCACTTCAAACTTGGTTCTTTAAGGCCAAATTAGATGTGATATGTCATTTTGGCATCCGTGTCTGTTTTTTAAAAAGGTAAATAGCAGCTTTAGAGGCCCTAATCTGGGACCAAAGAGTATGGGACAGTTGCAAGCATTGTCCATCGGACTCAGAGAAGAACAGAAGGAGAGCACTCACCTAGCTCTTCGATCAGCAGGATGCAGTGGGACATGTGAACCATTGTTTTTATTTTATTTATTTAACATATTTGTATCCTGCCCAAAATGCAAGTCTCTGGGCAGTTTACAACAAAACAATAAAAACAAGTAAAAAGGTTAAAACATACATGAATTTAAAATTTAAAATCAAGTTAAAACTATTAAAAACCATCAAACTATTAAAACATTATCTCATTTAAAGCCTGAGTAAATAAATGTGTCTTCAGTGCCTTTTAAAAAGTTGTCAGAGATGGGGAGGCTCTTATTTCAGCAGGGAGCACATTCCAAAGTGTTGGGACAGCAATGGAGAAGGCCCATCCCTGAGCTGGTGGCAACTGCAGACAAACCTCTCATGATGATTTTAATGGGCAGGGTGGCTGAGGCCACTGTGATAAAGGAGATCATTTATCTCAAGAAACTGATACAGCTGGCGTATCAGCCAAAGCTAATAAAAGGCACCTCTGGCCACTGCCTCAACCTCGGACATTATTTTAGGCTAAACAAGTAGGTATTTAGGGCTCTCTTAAATGCCAATAAAGAATTCAAATTATGGATTTCTGCAGGGAGTGCATTCCACAGACTAGGAGCGGCTACAGAGAAGGCCCGCCTCTGAGTCACCACTAGACGAGCCGGTGACAACTGGAGCCGGACCTCCTTAGATGATCTTAGCGTGCGGTGGGGATCAGACCGAAGAAGGCACTCTCTAAGGTAACCTGGACCTAAGCCTTTCAGGGCTTTAAAGGTAATAACCAGCACTTTGTATTTTGTCCAGAAACATATCAGCAGCCAGTTCAGCTATTTCATAACAGGAATAATATGGTCTCTCCAAGTTGCTCCAGAGACCAGCCTGGCTACCACATTTTGAACTATCTGAAGTTTCCAAACTATGTACAAAGGCAGCCCCACGTAGAGTGCATTACAGTAGTCAAGCCTGGAGGATAACAGCTGGTGCACTACTGTCCTGAGGTCATCCTCCTCAAGGAATGGGTGCAGCTGTTGAATCAGCCTAAGCTGATAAAAAGCACTCCTGGCCACGGCCTCCACCTGAGATAGCAGGGTGAGGTCTGGATCCAGGAGTACTTCCAAGCTGCGTACCTGCTCCTTCCAGGAAAGTGTGACCCCATCCAGCACAGGGAGATCTAACTCATCCCTCAGATTCTGAGCCCCTAGAGCCTCAAACCTCTCCACTAGGGAGAGGTCTGTGTCCAGAAGAACCCCCAGACTGCATACCTGTTCATTCTGGGAAAATGTGACCCCATCCAGAACAGGCAAATCAAAATTGTCTCCTGAATTCCAGCCCACACAATGAATACTTCCTTCTTACCTGAATTCAATCTCAGTTTGTTATCTCTCATCCAGCCCATCACTGCCTGCAGGCAGGCATTTAGGGAGGTTATGCCCTCTCCTGATGCTGTTGACGTGGTGAAAAAGATTTGGGTGTCATCAGCATACTGATAACACTCTTCACCAAATCTCCTGATGATCTCTTCCAGTGGTTTCATGTAGATGTTAAACAAAATTGGAGACAATACGGAGCCCTGAGGGATACCATACCAATGTTCAGATTTTGAAGAACAACAGTCCCCAAGGGGCACCATCTGGAATCTGCCCGAGAGGTAAGAGTGGAATCACTGCTAAGCAGTGCCCCCCACCTCCAACCCCCTCAGATGCTCTAGAAGGATACTATGGCCAATAGTGTTGAAAGCCACTGAGAGGTCCAATAGGACCAATAGAGTCACACTTCCTCTGTCAATTCCCAATTGGAGATCATCCATCAGACAGACCAAGGCAGTCTCCACCCCATAGCCTGCCTTAAAGCCAGTCTGAAATGGGTCTAGGTAATCAGTTTCATCCAAGACTGTCTGGAGTTGGGAGGCCACCACCCTCCCAATTATCTTGCCCAACCATGGAAGGTTGGAGACAGGCCTATAGCTGCTTAATTCTGAGGGATCCAACACAGGCTTCTTCAAAAGAGATCTAATACTTGCATTCTAAGGCAAGAAGGCATCCTGCTCTCCCTCAGAGAAGCATTTATGATCTCTACTAGGCCTTCTACAACTGCTTCCCTACCAGATGGTATAAGCCATATTGGGCAAGGGTCAAGAGAACAGGTGGTCATCCGCACTATTCCAAGAAGCTTGGTCACATCCTCAAGAGTCACAAACTGGAACTGATCCAGCCTGACTACATGAAAGGAGTGGCTGGAAACCTCTGATTCAGATACTGCAGTAATTGTGGGGTCTAAATCTAAGTTGGCCCAAATATGAGAGATTTTATCCACAGAAAAACTCATTATACACATCACAGCGGGTAATAGATAGTTCCAAGCTCTGCTTCAAGGAAGGAGGGGTACGTACTAGCTCTCTCACAACCCTGAACAACTCAGCTGGATGTGAACTTGCACATGCAATATGGGCTGAAAATAATTGCTGCTTTGCCACCCGTATTGCCAGAACACAGATCTTCAAATGTGCTCTGTGTCGTAATCTGTCAGATCCGAGTCAAGTTTTCCTTCACTTGTGCTCCAGTCGTCTACCTTGCTGCTTCAGCCCCCATAGTTCTTCTGTATACCAAGGGGCCAATTTTGAAGAGGGTCAGAGAGGATGCTTAGGAACCTCTCTCTGACCAGAATCCCTATTGAAGCATCTGACCATATTGAATGTGTGTACATAAGTTTTGGGAACCAGGGATAGACTGGGACATCTGTTGGTGTACCAATTGCCCCGCTGCCCAATGGAGTCCCTAACTGAGCGGACAGACTTGCTCTTGGGTTTGGCATTGGAGCCCCCCAGGCTTGTGGTGCTGGGGGACTTCAATGTCCACTTTGAGACCAATCTGTCTGGGGCAGCTTAGGAGTTCATAGCGGCCATAACAACTAAGGGCCTATCCCAAAGGGTCTTGAGACTGACACATGTTGCTGGTCACATACTTGGTCTGGTCTTTCACTCTGAACAGGGTGGTTATTTCTCAGTTATCATGGACGTACCACCATCTGGTTAAGGCTGGACTCATAGTCACACACCACCTTCACAAGGGTGAGGGGCCCATTAGAATGGACCACCTGAGACGGTTATTGGATCCAGTAGCGTTCCAAGAAGCCTTGGAGGGATTTAGTGTTGGCTCTGCAGGTGATCCTGTTGATGTCCTGGTGGAGAATTGGAACAGTAAACTCACCAGGGCAGTAGACATGATCGTTATTCTTATAGACCACAGCCATTCCACCTCCCCACCCATGTCCCCACACCTGCTCTTCAACAGAGTACCCTGGAGGGAGAACCTGGGACCAGACTGGGTCACCAGCCTCCCCCAACCAAGTCTCTGTAATACATACCAGGTCTGCCCCTTCATCCAGAATCAAATCATGGGTGGTTTCTGACTTATTTTGGACAGACCTGGCATTACAGAGGAGCAAGGCAAGGGTCTGTGGGAGGTTGGCACTGCTCCCCAAGGTCAAAGAGCTGGTAGGACTCTTTTTTTAAATAAAGTAATGCACAAATGCTGTGGCAGGCAATAAAAATAAAAGATGTATGGAAGAGAAAACGTTGATATTTTCCTAGATTCATTCTGTAGATTTCCTGTAGGACTTCAGCCTCCATTTATTTTAAGTTTTATCCCACTTTTCTACTTTTAAAATAACTCCAATTGGCACACAAAAGTGCACATTAAAATTGGAATGTACTATGGGGAGGAGAGCTGGTCTTGTGGTAGCAAGCATGTCTTGTCCCCTTAGTTAAGCAGGGTCTGCCCAGGTTGAATATGAATGGGAGACTAGATGCATGAGCACTGTAAGATCTTCCCCTTAGGGGATGAAGCCACTCTGGGAAGAGCAGAAGGTTCCAAGTTCCTTCCCTGGCATCTCCAAGATAGGGCTTCCTGCCTGCAACCTTGGAGAAGCTGCTGCCAGTCTGTGTAGACAATACTGAGCTAGATGGACCTATGGTCTGACTCAGTATATGGCCGCTTCCTATGTTCCTATGTAATACCATTTCCCTTTACTGGTAGAAGTAATCTACGCTACAACTAAGCAAGCATTCTTTATACTTATTCTTTTTAAATCCCCCCCCAGTACCTTATAACAGGTATTCCTACAAAACATGCAGGTGAAGTGTGGGTAGGCTTCTGAGTTATTTTGGCCAATGAACATGTTTTTGAAATTCAAGAACTTCATTGAGGAAAACTGCCCAAACTTGTTGCAAACATGTTGCAGTGATAGTGAATCTCTGCGGTCATGAAATAATTATGGAAGATAAAGTATGTGATTCTGAGTTTAAGACTCGGCTGAGATCAAATTGGACATCAAACAGCCTAAGAAATAGTTTCATAATTCAATGAAGTTATTCGCAACTTTTTTTTTTTTTTGCAACAGCTTGAGAACAGCCAAAGATCTTAGTGTAAATGTGAACATTTTAAAAATGCAAATAATAGATGACTATTTTTGGTACATTTTCATGATCAATGGACGGCAGAATAGAAAAATATTTCAGAGTCATGTTCTGCATTTAGTACTCCTAAGGGGTGTTTTCTCATTAAACATTTGATCAGTTCTATGTGGCTTAGGGTTGCTTTTGTCAACAACTATGGTATAACAAGGGATTTTGGAATAGTTTATATTCAGATAATGGAAGTTGTTTTCTAGTGTGACTTTCACTTGACAAAATTTATTTATTCTTCAGAAAACAAACACTGAGCTCTTTCTCACGACTGGAGAAAGGGCTCAAAAGGGGTGAGGCGAGGAAGACTTCAAAGGTGTACCTCCCACGCAGACGACCTGCTCATAGAGTCTGGGTGTGAAGATTGCGCATCCAGACATGCAGCTGCCTCCTCAGGCTGCATGGAGAGTTGGGAGGACTGGGAGCGTTTCCCTGCCTCCCCCCCCCCCGGAACTACCATAATGCCCCATGTGAGTGTGTGGGCATTATGGGGATTCCCCTGATGCCGGCTGGGATCCCAGCAGTCTGCCAAGGCTGGCAGATAACCAAAGAAATGAGATTACGAGAGCAAGTGTTCCCTTAATCTCAGTGTGAAGGAGGGCTCAGCAGGTTAGGGTTTGCTATGGTGACAACGGCAGCCGCTTGCCTCTCGCTGCTTCTCACGAGCAGTCAAGAACGGGCTTGGCTGCCTCAGACCACTCTTGGCTGCTCGTGAGAACAGCCTCATACTGTCGATTGACTTTATAAAGGAAACTTTTGTCATCTATAAATGTACATTCTACAGAAGAACAGACAAGGGTGGAAAACTTTAAATGGGAGACTACACACAGGGCACCCAAAACAGATTATTTGTATGAGTCTTACAGTCTGATGCTTAGAGTCACTGTGCTCCAGTAGTGGCTCACAGAATCCAGCGTTACGGCCCAAGCTGTTGTGCCCCAATCCTGGCCCTAATGCACACACAGCTGCTCTGCACATTACCACTGAACTACGCAAGGGGTACTTGTCACTGTCTGGCAGGGAGAATACCACCTGCTCTGCTCCTTTGGTGGAGAGGATGCACATGTGTGGGTTTTTTCGAGCACTAAAGGTTTGTAGAAGGCTTAGAGCACCAACCAGGATTTTTGCCTTTTGGCTGCTGATCAGAAGTATAAGAAAGAAAGAATCCATGGTGGCTTTTTTCTTTCTTGCTGCTTGTCCACATGTATGGACTGCATGCTCTCCCAACTGCAGCCCGATTCCTCTCTCTCTCTCTCTCTCTCTCCCTCCCCTCCTAGAGAGGACTTGTCTGGCTTGAAGCAGACATTGAGACTATTCACACGATGGGATGAAATTGGGCTAGCCTCCACTAGCCCAATTTCGTCCCACTGTGGGAACCACCAGGCTCGGCTGCGAGCTCGGTGGTTCCTGAGCGGGTAACCCGCTCAAGAAGCCCGCCCCTTAAACCGGGTTTGCGGAGCGAGTGCTCCACAGACTCGGTTTTTTGGGATCGTGAGTAGCTGCGGTGTGGCTCTATGCCATGGCTACTCATGAGTAGACCCCCGGCCGAAGGCTGAAAAGCAGCCTCCCAGCTCGGGGGTATCTCCAGTATGCCCTGCACACTCGCGCAGGGCATAGTGGAGCTTCCGGGGGCCGCGCAGCCCCTGAACTCCCCAGCCCCTCCAGGCTCCATCACACAGCCGGCAGTCGTGTGGGTGGCCATTCCGGTCACCCAGGCAGGTCTGCCTGATCATCTGCAGTGAGAGTGGACTTAGCCTGCTCTCCCCGCAAACCCGGACAAAGTGGGTCTCACTGATCGTGAGACTCGCCTCATTGGCTTGAAGCGCTGGCTGGGAACAAATGGCTTCCCAGTGAGTTGGGGAGGCAGGAGAAGGACTGGGTAGAGTGAGTTGTAACCCAGCCAGTGGCCCCTCTCCATCAGTAGTTCATGAGCAAAAGTCCCACCTTGTTCTACTCTAGATGGTTTATTCAATCCCTGCTTCCAGGCCTTTCACCTCCAGACGGTTTATTTCTGTCCTTCATGCAAGTAGGTAGAAAATATATATAGTTGGGAGGGAGTAGGTGGAGGAGTGTTAAGCACCCCACCCTCCCACCCACTGATTCTCCCCTACAAATTCCCTTCCAAACACATTAGTGTTAAAATACAAAGGAGAGGGAACTCTGCATTGGCCTCATAGCAGCTGGCTCTGTTCTGACTTTTGTCTTGACCACTCATGCTGAATTTTATCTACAGTGCTGTCCTTTATAAGTCACTGAGACTGAATTTATAGTTTGTCCACATTAGTTTTGTTGGGAGCAATGACTTATATAGCAGAGTATTTCAGGAGCTAACTCACGCCCATTACAGCAGAAGTTAACAGAGTCTTAGGGGCAACAGCTTGTAAATGATAAGTATGGAGATTCAAGTAAGGTTAAACTTATCTACTTTATTCAGAAGTCCATGATGATAGGAAAAGACCTATATCTAACAGCTGGCTACAAAGTGGTCAGAGAGAGACCAATAGAAGCATGGTGCTCAGAGAGAGAGAGAGCTAGAAGCAAATTTCTGGCAAAGAAGAAGAAGGAAGTCACTCCCAGGAAGTTCTTGAGTACATTCTATCCACAGAGGGGTTATAGAGGCAGAGATAAACAGGAAAGAGGAGACCCTAACGATCTATCTCTATTCCCAGTGCCCCTAGTGGTAATTAGAGTTACTGGTGCAAAAGATCGATGCCATCTGGAGTTGAATCTCCAACAAGTTTTTATGTAGATTCAAGAAATAAACCACAACCCTCATGCCCTTCTTGACAATATTTTTTTGCTCCACCAGTTGAAACCCAGACACCATCAGATGTGATGTCTTTTAATTATAGTGGCTAACATGATGCACAGATGTGTTTTTGCCTCTAGGATTCTACTGTGTGGCAACCTAGCCTATACCTATATTCCTGCTAATAGCTTTGGGGGCCCATGTGCCCTCAGATGCTTAACATCTCTGGCAGCCCTACCCTCAAAGGAGTACCTGAATCAGACCCTCACTCAGCCCCACCGGGCTCAAAGGGATCTGAAGGCTGAGGAATATAAGGATACTATCGCATACATGCCCCGATTTATTAACTCCTGATGAATATATTGCATTAGATTCCTCTCTGGTAGGAATCCCTGGGTCCACTATTCGCTTGCACCAACTTGTAAATGGACTAGCCTGTCTTTTGCAGCAGACTGTCAACCGTACTTCTGAGGATATATCACTTTTACTGGAAGAATTGTACGAGGTTAGAACTGGCGTGTTACAAAACAGTGGCCATTGAATATCTTCTGTTAAAGAACAACAATAGTTCTCAACATTTTCAAGGATTGTGCTGTTTTAACATCACAGATAATAAATTCCCCATAGAAAGAAAATTGCAGGAATAAAAAAACATTACCAAACAATTATCTGAGGATAAGAAGAGTTGGTGGGATAACCTTTGGTCTTGGTTGCCAGACTTCACTTGGGTCAGAAATCTAGAAGTTACTATTATAATGATTGTATCCCTTGTATTAGGGGGATGCTGTTGTTTTCAATGTTGCTGTAATCTGATGACTATGTTACACTCTCAGTTCCTAGCATTGTCACATTTTCCCACCAGGATATACAAGAAGTTGAATGCAGGCTGGACACCAAATATCGGGAAGGCGAGTCCTTAAAACACATTGTTTGAAGGGCTCGAAGGGGGGATTGTTGTGCGGAAATATGTAAAAATGTGCTAAAAGAAGCAAAAAGACTTAGAGGCTATTCTCACAATTGCAGAAAATCGGGCTAGCCTCTGCTAGCCCGATTTTCTGCAATTGTGAGAACCACCGGGCTCGGCTGCGAGCCCGGTGGTTCTAGAGTGGGTAACCCGCTCAAGTATCCCTCCCCTAAAACTGGGTTTGCGGATCAAGTGCTCTGCAAACCCGATTTTTTCTATCGTGAGTAGCCGCGGCGTGGATCCGTGCCATGGCTACTCATGAGGAGACCCCCGGAGGGGAGGCGATAAGCCGCCTCCCAGCTCCGGGAGTCTCGCTAGCATACCCTGTGCGCTCGCACAGGGCATGCATGAGCTTCAGGGGGCCAATTGGCCACCACTCCCCCCCAGCCCCCACCGGCTCTGTCACAGAGCCGGCAATCGTGTGGGCGGCCGATCTGGCCACCCCGGGCTCCTACCCAGATCGTCTGCAGGGAGAGCGGCCTTAGCCTGCTCTCCCCGCTCAGCTCCTGAAACCGGGTCTCACTGATTGTGAGACTCGGCTCTTAGTCTGAATAAGCAGCAAGCTAGCCGAGATAGATGGCGCTTTTTGTATCAGGTACATTCTGTTCCTTGCCTTGAAAGTGTTTGATTATGTCTGTGTAAATGAGAGAAGTCATCTGGGACCTTTTGAGTTAAAAGGGGGTGTATTGGCTTGTATGAAATGCACAAGTGTGGATATCTCAATATAAAAGAGACGTAGAACCTGCTAGAAGGCGTGGCCGCACACAATGAGCTTTGATTGCTAGCAAAAACTTTAATAAAGCTCTGTTTGGAAATGTGATACTGGTGCCTGGTGTAAATTACCCAACCAAGGGATGAACGAGGGAAAATCCCTGACTTACAACAGTAGATTCAAGAAATAAACCACAACCCTCATGCCCTTCTTGACAATATTATTTGCTCCACCAGTTGAAACCCAGATGCCATCAGTTGTGATGGCTTTCAATAATAGTGGCTAACTATATATTCTGATGCACAGAATTACAGCTCTGTAACAGTGCACCCTGGGGTTGCTGCAGACTTGGAATGTTACAAATTGGCAGTGCACTAGCAGTGCTTCTGCAGTGTCTTCCACTATGAATGGGAGAGATTGTGGATGTGCTGCTATTGCAGCCATCCATTCTTAACAGTGTTGGGCTGTGTTCTCAGTCTACAAGCAGCCTTGGGGTGCAGTATTATGGAGTGTTAACACCGCACATCATGTTAGCCACAGTCAGTTTACTGAAATTCCATCTTCTCAAGTCTAAGCAAGAGAAGCTTTAGAAAATTTTTAGCCACAGGCCATAGTAACCCTCTTAGTCAGGTTAAAATCCACTGTGGACTCCTTGCAATATTCTGTGCTTGACTCATGTAGCTAGAGGATAACGTGCACAATTACTTATCATGCAAGGAATACTAAATGATAAATCATACCATTTCCAGCCAATGAACTTACCCAGAAGGCACAGGAAAAGATTGGTTCTACTTGTCCAAATCAAACTATAAATTCTGTGGTTAATGTTGACATTAATTGGGCTTACACTGATGTAAGAAATGCTTGTTTCTTGTCCATTTGTCTTCGAGTTGTTTGAAGTGCCAAATATGTCAGCCATGCCAGTCACTCAGCCACGTGATTTCCAAACGGAACAGTTCTCCAAGTAACCACAAGCTCAAATCAGACCACTGTTTATTACTCAATAAAAACAAGACTTCAGATATTTAACTAGGCAGCAATTCCCAGGAGCAATATAAAACTTTCCAGTTTAAAGAACATTCTTCTCACTGAGTCTCAGCCCTTTTATTAGTCTTGGGTTTGCATCACAAAAACAGTTTGGGTGAAGGACCAAAAGCAAGACACATACAATAGAACTTCCACAATCTGACCCAAATTCTCTTACTCAACATTCCTTCTTATCTGGGTTGCCTGGCATCCTTCTCCAGTTCCATGTCATACCACATTACAAACAGCACCCTGCTTTAAATAAAAATGTTGGATCTCTGACATAATATCTGTATCTCACAATCTCTTGTTTATGGCTGAATGAAAGCAATTTGTTCAAATAGCATTTGGAAATTAATAGAGGTTAAGGGCACAAACCAGTCAAAGTTAACTACCAAGTTACATTTATTTCAATTGACACAAGTGGGTCTTAAAATAAAGCATATTTAAAGTATATTTGTGTTGATTTTTATTGTATTTTATTGGTTGTAATGTACACCACCTGGAATAATGTTGTGCTGGAGAGGAGGCACAGATATGTTTTAAATAAATAAAATAAAATTTTAATGTGGCTGTTCTCAAACTTGAGTCCTCAGATGTTATTAGAATACAATGTGCATCATTCTTCCCTTCAGCCATTTTGCCGGGGGAATGATGGGAAATGGAGATTCCCCCATCTTAGAGATGCCAGGGAGGGAACTTGAAACCTTCTGCTCTTCCCAGGGTGGCTACATCCCCTAAGGGGAATATCTCACATCAAGTTTCCCATTCATATGCAACCAGGGCAGACCCTGCTTAGTTAAGGGGACAAGTCACAAGACCAGCTCTCCTCCTAGAAAGACTTATGCTCCTCCTTTTTTCTTACTGCCTCTTATAGTCTGGCTATTATCCAGTTTTATTACTTAGGCTTTTATGCATTTGTGTCTTTTCATGTCTTTTAATCTTTTCACACCCATTTTTATGCTCCCCCCAGCTCTTTTATGCCATTTATGAACTTTTATGCCTTTTATGCCTTTTCAGGCTTTTATGCCCTCATGCTTCTTGTGTACTTTCTATTATTTTTATTATTACTAATATTTTTAATATCATTATGTACCTTACATAATATTATTAAGTACCATACCATATGTAATCACCCTGTACACTTTTTATCTACTCCTATTTCTAATATGTAATCACCCTTTATACTGGATGCTGGTCTATGGCCATAATAAAGATTGATTGATTGATTGATTGATTGATTGATTGATGAAATCAATTGTTTGAGACCAGGAGATCTGAATGACTTCTTATGCCCAACCTATGTACTTTGATCATCAGTGGAAGCAGCTAGTGGTGCTGCCACTGTTAGAAGTCAAGGAGGGTGGCGCTGGCACTGAGGGACAGAAGTGGATGCAGTCTGTGAGACATCTGTTGTAATTGAAATATATATTCTGTTGTAATTTAAATATGTTTTCATTCCATTCTGGAAAGACTTCATAAATGTAGCCATTTCTCCTCCTGGACAGATGCAGTAGAATCACTTTACAATTGTCAGAAGCAACAACTAGCTGAACAACAACCACAATCTGCAACCACAAGATGCATTTGGGGAATTGGTGTTGTCAGGTTTTGATATTGGTTCTCAATGGGATAACTAAAATAATTAATACAGGATAATGAAGATGCTAATGAAATTAGTAATATGGTTACTATTAGTACATGGCAAGCATACATAATGAGTTTTACAGCTTCACTAGATTTCAAGAGCTATTTTCTTTTCATTGTATACTGAGATGCCAGAGCATAATTGCTGAGCTTGGGTCATCACTTTGTCACAAAGAACAACTATGTTATTTCTTAATATGTTATGGGGCATGCCCTGCAACAATTATTCTGTCTTTAGACAAAATACTCATTGACTTCAAAGAACAGCTTGGTTTCAGATTCAAAGCAACTGATTTGTGCAAATAGAAAACTTCTTAATGTAAAAAGTATGTCAATAGATGTTTTCCCTTCCCTCACACTATACAAACATAAAAATTACCTTGCTTGATCAGACCAAGGTCCATATACCTTGTATTCTGTTTCTAAGAATGGCTAGGCAGAAGATTCTAGAAGTACATACAAGGACATAAGGATGACGGCCATTTCATGTTATTTCTCCTTGGCATCTGTTTTCTCAGGTATATTTAGAGGTTACATTTAGCTGTCAATGGTAATAGCTGAAAGGTGCCAAACACAGTGGTAATAATCAGTGGATATTGTGATGTCACCTCTCATTACATCTGAACCTTTATTATATCTGAACCTTGCTTGCTAAATGACAAACGTTTACCATCTGCAATCCAATAACAGAACTCTGTGAAAAACCTACATCTTTAGAACACCTCTTGCTTTGTTTACCCTTCAACGGCAGAGAGTACTGAGTATGGAAATGGTACCCATGGAGAATAAAATGCATTCCCAGAGGACTGAGTGTTGATTGCATAGGGGGCATGATAGGGCCTTAGTAGTTTTCACTGTTCTTCAGATCTTTATGGAATTATGCTATTCTGTCTTGGGATTTTTGTGCCAATATTTAATGGACTTCAACAATGAATGCCTGTCACAAGCAAAACCTATAACTCTTCCAACAAAATCATCAGGCGTGATTATTGCCAGCAATATGGTAGAGAATGAAACAAAAACAATGTGAAACGATCAGTTACTTGCCATTGTTTAATTGTAGTGCAGTTCCAGTTTGCGCAAGACAACCGCAGTGGGCTTATGGAAGGAAGATTCAGCTAGCTCTTTTACGTTTGAATGCAAAAGACTTAGTGGCCATTCTCTGTGCTCACAACAAACTTTCCCGGTTAGCTCATAGAAGGCACTTATTGTTGCTGTGTGTTAATTTTCCATCATTAAAAATGGAATAATGGAACTTCATAGAGGACTTGCAAGGGGGGAAAAGCATTAAACTGTGAAAGGCAAGGCATTTTGAGTACCAGAGTAATGGGGACCATATAAGTGCTTAATAGTGCTAGAAACTGAGCACATGGGATTTGAGTACATAGTTCTATTAGTCTCTATTGATAGGAAAATACCTTAAGAATGGGAGGGTATATTAATACCCATATACACATCCCATATAAACATTCTTATAAAAACTTATGCTCTGGATGCTAATTAAATTAATGCCAAACACTCAAAAAGAAATGTAGATGAAACAAAAAATATCTGTAGTGAATACAAATGCAACAAAGAAGTAGAGAGACATGGAAAGTCCATGAAATTTTAATATGTTGCTCATTAAAGTACACCATTTATTTCTAATACTGATATAAGAAGGATGCCTAAGTACAACAGTGTATGATGATTTGCTCTTAATGGTTTTGTCATAAATCTCTTGGATTATGATTGGTGGAATTCTGTGCCTTTATTGATTGTTCTGTGCCAACTTATTGGAGCATAGGAGTGGGAATTTCTAACACAATGTGTGATCAAAGGTAGTTCTTTGAGGAAATTAGTGTATCCTCTTTATTCTCCTAAGCAAGAGTTACAGAAGAGCTTCCCAGCCACACTGGCAGCATTAATAATTACAGTCACATCATGACATGTGAAACAATTGCAAAAAAGAAAAGACAAAGACACAAAGCACACTTGTAATTATGTAGAAAGGTTATGGAAATAATCAAATTGGGGCATATGATATGAGCAATATGACTTAAAATATCCAGGAAAAGTATCTCCTGCGGAATACTTGAACCACTGAAAGTGATTTGCATTTGTACTGTAATAGCTAGAGGCACAATGCTGTGTGTTTGGTTTGAGACCTCAGGGCGTAGCCTTTCTAACTGCAGAACTCCTTGGATACACAACATCCATAGTGATTTCAAGCAACTTCTCGAAAACTGGAAAATATAACTGCCTTTAGTCTAATTAAATAGAGGCTGCACTCATACTTCTTGAATGATATTCATGAACACCACAAAATGCCAACAGCTCTATAAGAGAAGAAAGAGAAAAGGAACTGCTTTCAATTTCCTCATAGTAAACAATGGGCTATAACGTATAATTTTAGGAAAGGAACACTCAGCAACCAAACCCTGTCAGGTAAAACAACCCTTCCTGTTAGTTTAGCAATGGTTACTTTCAAAACTTCATCATCTTGGGACAAGACTCAGAAACATGAATATTAAAGCCTGTTCTGCAGGGATGAGAAAGAATCCTTAGAGCTCACTAGAGAAAGAAAAAGTGAGCCTGTATCACCAGAAGGAAAGATTGAAACACAAGCAAGCAATTAACCGTTACTCTGGTCTCCCATATGAAAAAACCAGAAACCTCTGCTGTAGCCCTTAGTTCTTCATGCGGGGAGCAAAGACTGCTGTGGTACACAGCCTCATTCAGACATTATGTTGTATGGGCATTCAGGTGTCTGTACATAGGTCCATGTTTTTGTGTGAATAGCTGCACATACATTTATTGTAAAAGTGAATCTGGGTACAGGCTCCCTCAATGCTGGGTACAGATAAGAAGTGTACTACTGGATGCACATCAAACTCTATGTGCAAATAAATTAATGATCATTCAGAACTGTACATGTGTACACAGACTGTACATACCCTGAACATTACATGTGAATAACAGTATGTGTGTACAGATCTGTAAGTATGTATACTGCACACAGACTGTAGATGCATTGAGCCACTCTAATTATGTTGCAGATTAGATCTGTCTCTAAAATCAGAGCGATATAGACAATCTATATGGAGGGCAAAATGGCAATTTCCACTGCATTACCATGGTGACTACTTTGGCAAATACTGGCCTTGCACGTGAATCCTCACATCAGTTCGTAGCGGTTTGTGATATTGCCCACTATAGCCCTTTCCAGACATTATGTTTTAAGTGTGTTCAGATATCTATACACTGCCCTGAGCCTTTTGGAAGGGCGGTATAAAATTTCTAATAATAAATAAAATAATAAATATATGTTTTTGTGTGAATGACTACATTTGTGTCCATTAAAAAAGTGAACCTGTGTTCAGGTCCCTCAAATGCATGGTACAGGTAGGAAGTATACTGCTGTACCCTCATTTAACATGGCATGTGAATAAATGTACTTGTGTACAGATCTATACCTGTATACTCATTGTTTGAGTGTTGAACATCATGTGTGAATAGGGCTTATGTGGCAAGGAAGTGAGGGATTTTTGTTTGCGGAGTTGTACCTGCAATCTTCTTCAGTGCAGCCTTTACTTTTAACATGAATCCAGAACCACCTTGACCACTCAGAAAAGGTTAACCCACACAGAAGGGCCATTCACATGACTGGGCAGGTAGGGGAAAGGGTTGGTTCAACTCACCTTCCCTTCAGACAGTGCTTGAATGGTGCTGAGAGTATGGACCGCACTCGAGATGATCCCAGATGATCTGTGCCATGTGGCACAGTGCGGAGCTCTGAAGGCCAGGACGATGCGTCCCAAACTCTGGATATCCCAGAATGTATTGTGCAACATGCACAGTGCATTGGGAGATTCTACAAGGAGACGAGCGCTCTAGGCACCTGTCTCTGTGTCTGCTGGAGCTAAATGCAGCCCCAGTAAACACACAATCCTGGAGCCCGGGCTAAGGGCTCACTAGAGCCTTTAACCCCAGCTAAAAGCTAAGTTGAAAAGCTGGGCTAGGCAGCACTGCTCTGCTGGGATTGGATCTGATCCTGGTGGTACTCACACGCAACCTAGCCCGGGCTGGGCTTCTCTAGCCTGGGTAACAGAGTGTGTGAAAAGAGCCTCAGAATCTCCTCAACTTATGAACCATATAGGGTTACTCTTGTCATGATTCTCTTTCATGTGTTCTTGTTTCAGTAATGTTCATCCATGTATATTTGATTTCCATAAATCCCATTGGATATAAGTAATCGACATGGTTCTTAAGTTGAGGACAATATGTGTAGGTTAATCTTTTCTGGGAGACAGAGGTGGTTGTCTGTGTTCATGTTGTCACAGGCTTGACCACTGTTGTATAGCATCCAAGTGAATGGGATTGTCATGAGAATAAGTCATCATGTGGATCCAAAAACAAGTGAAGTTCTAGAAGGGAAACTTCCTGGACTGATTAAATGAATGACCCTCAGCATGTGAAGGAAAACAAAGCCTATTGGGGTAATGCTTCCTAACTTTCTTTCTTTTTGTAATCGTCCATGAAACTTTGCCAAGGGAGAGCATATTTCAATGCTGAGTAGCAATGATGTTTGTAAAAATTGCTCCTATCAGCACAGCTCTAGAAAAGGTACTGTGTTTACTAGCCAATGTTTTGGGGAGTGGGGTTGGAGGTTCCTTTTGACACAAAATATGGCACTTTGCAAGATCTTAATGAAAACTTGCCCATTGAGATTTCCCAAGAGAAAATGCATAGCACTTCAAAGCTACATCTTACATTCTGTCTATAGCTCGGTCCTAATGCCTCACAGGCAGGGAAAATCTACCCACAATGGCCTTCTAAAAAGCTATTTTTCAGATTTCAGATTAGCTCGTCAACAGTAATCTTTCTCATCCATTTCAAAACTGTGAAGGTTCTTGGTTCTGCTGAAGTTCTGTTTATATCTATCTAATAATTCAACAGACTAGATGACATACAAATGAACACTGCACCAACATGCCAGCATTTTCCATTGTGCAATGAGGGAGGGGCAACCTTTTGATGATCTTCACTTCCCTCTGCAGATGTCTGAGCTTTCCAGAACAATGTCCATCCTACCCTCCAACCCAGGTCCCCCAAGGTGAAGGGTCACAGCAGCTATGGAGGGAAGAGCAAAGAGAAGATAATAAAAAATTGCCCATCCCCATTGTGCAAACTGTGGCAAACACTGGTGCATCAGAGCAGCATTAGTCTGGATCTCAGACATTACTTTTTGCTTCCCAAAACATTAGACTTCCAGGGTAGCTTTACAGAACCAGTTTCCTTCAGGCACTGAGAGGCCTGGAGACTAATCATGTCCAGCTTGCATGCATGTCTCCATGGCCATTCACTCTCATGATAGAGCAGTCTGCTCCAGAGCATCATCCATCATCATCAAACAGGAAAAATCTCTTGTGTGACTGGATCGAATACTACTCCAGATGGATCATTCTTCTCATGAGTAAAGCCATAGAGTGCATGCTTGCACCCAAAGTGAAGGGGCTGGGCGAACTTCCCCTACTTGTACAAAAAATAGAGCAAAAATGACTCGAGTCATTGTGTGACCATCTTTCCCCTCAAAATTTGGGGTTTGCTCCCCTGGCATGTGTTATCTTTGTGGGAGGACAAACAAGCTGCCCGGTTCCTGGTGTCACTGGGACTCCATGTGCTTGTGCAAATACTTCTGCAGTCCTTAATTTGTGGAGATCTCTCCCACTGTGCCCATTGGTCATCCCCCCCCAACTTTTTTGCAGGCTGGGAAAGGAGGGAATATAAGACACAGTGGCAAGCGGGATTTCCACGATGTCTTTTTCTCCCTTAGCATGCATTGGAGATTGGGACGCAGTGACGTGGCATCCCTGTTGCTGGGTAATGGTAGGAGGAGTGCTGAAACTCAGTAGGGTGGGGCAACTGCCCAGCGAGACGGCCAGTGAGTCGTGTGGCCAACATTGAAGCATCAAATGTTTGGGGGCTTGTCCGAAATATCCTTTCTATGGTTTCGATAGTGGGCACAGCACAAAACCCAGGTTATGGTGGCCGTGGAATTCAGATGACAAACCTGAGATTTGGCCAGTGAAATTTACTATGAGACAAAGGTTCATATTACAGTTTGGACTTGCAAACGTCAGGTCGCTTTTGTGACAAAACCATGATTTCACACATTCAGACAACCACAAGATCAAAGCTCTGCCTCATTCCCCTCTGGTTTGGCGTTATGTGTGAAGATGGCCGCACTCTCAGGCACATGACTGGTCTTAGGTCCCACCTTGGAAAATAAGTGTGACATGCTCCCAGCCACTACTTAGTTGAATGAAAGATTAGTGACCATTGTGAATGATCAAGCCAAAACAAGCCTTCTGAGCAGGCATGGAGCCAGCCGAGTGGCGGCCTGTGTCCAGTGTCCCCCACGAAGCCCCTCTGATGACATCCCATGCGCATGACATCATGCACACAGGGTGTGCCCCAAACGAACATTCCTGCCCATGCCTGGGCTACTGGGAGCCCTGAGCGAGCACTTGCTGATCCTTTTCAGTCAGCGTTTGCTGCCTGAAAGTGTCTATCCTGAAATGACACAGCGCTGCCTGAAATGACACAGAAACGCTTGCCCGGGCTCTACAGAGCACGAGGCCATGCCCCTTTATATATGACACGTACAAGGGGGCATGGCTTTGAGCTCTGAAGAGCCCAAGCGAGCGCTTCCCTGTCTTTTCAGGCAGTGCTTGCTGCCTGAAAGCATCTATTCTCCCTTTCTCTCCCTCTCTGGAGGGAGAGAAAGGGGAATAGACGCTTTCAGGCAGCAAACGCTGCCTGAAAAGGATAGGCAAGCACTCGCTCGGGGCTCCCAGTAGCCCGGGTGTGGGAGGGGGGTTTCGTTCGGGGCTCTTCCGGAGCCTGAGACACGCCCCCCGGGGGCTTCAGCAGCCCCTACTATTGGCAGCCCGGGTTCTTTAAACCCATTTGCACAATGGTGTCTACGCCCCTGTTTCTGAGAGCTGCCCCTGCTTCAGAGAGCAACATAGCATGCCTGTAACAATGTATCACACATGGAATGGCCAGACTATTTCTTTAAAATGTTTATTTCCTGCTTCTCAAGCTCAGTGTTCAAGGTGGCTAACAACATAATTAAAATCCATCACACTACATTAAAAATTATTGGAACCATCCCTCACTCAATAGAACCAGATAGCAGCAGCAAAAACAAAGCAAATATTAATCTATTTAACAGATTAATCAGCAAATATTAGCATAAGATGTTATAACCAGTATCAGGAAATATTCTCAAAGTATCCTAAACCCACTAAAAACCTGCATTAAAAACAGTTTTTAAGTGGCATCCAAAAGCTATCAAGGAGGGGACTGAACAAATGGACAGGGAGAGGGCAATCATATGAAAGCATGGATAAACTTGTGGCTAGGTTTCATTATTCCAAAAAAGGCCACAGCTGGCATATTAGAGCAGCATTATTTGGAAATATGTATCTGTTCAATGCATTCCCCATCCCGATTGCAAAGGCAAAATACCATAATGCTTAAGCTCAGACTTTGGTGAGTCTCTAACAGAGGGAGTTCCACACTAGGGAGGTGCCAAGCATCCTTCCTTGCACCCTGTGCATCCTTTCTGCCTGAACCTAGCACACAAGATGATATTGTTAAAGAAGTGTCCTTGGCTGATCTTCAGTGTAGTAAATCTGTAAACATGCCCAGGATTACCATAATGGGTCCACAGTAGATGTCCAAAGGAAGTGGTCACTTTTGAATCTCTAACTCCACTATTTTAAAGGGCTGGCTGGCAACAGCTCAGAGCAATTTGTTTTAGCACAACAAGTCTCTTGGACAGTGTGCCCTAGAGTAACCGGGCCAGACAAAGGCAATCTCTTTTCACACTCAGCAGCTTCTTAAGCACTGTGAACTTAGCTCCCTCTGTTTAGCGTTACTGATCCGTTAGTCTAAACATGGTACAAGGCAGTTTGATGGGAATCATTTCCAGTAAGAGAGGATGTTTCCTCAGCAGTTTTCAAGTTGGCTCTGACTCAGGCATTCTCAGGGGACCCTATTTAACTGATCATTAGGGAGACAGCAAAAAGGCATTGAGGAATTTCATAACAAAGACGAGTATCCTATAAAAGACCTCCTGAGAATCCTCCTGGCCATGGACTCTCGCCATGCTTGAGAGATTTTATTAATGTTGCTGAAAAAGTAGTACTGTAGCCAATCTATTATTTGTGCACAATTTTAAAGATGCTGCATTGTACTTGTTCCAGCAATATGATGAACTGATGTGCTTTGTAAACTGCTGCATGCAAAAAACACCCCATAATGAAATGTTTAAAGCCGATTAACACCCTTTATTATTGGAACTCAGTAATCAATAAAGAAAGGGTTGCAGTTGCTAATGGCTGGCAATCAGAAATAGCTGGATTTTTGCAGACACATTTTTCTCATGGGCTAATGTGGAAATCAACCGTTTAAACAATATGGAGGCTGTGAACTGGCTTTCTAAAGGCCACAGCATTCAAGGATCCTGAGAAAAATTGCACATTGTTTTTCTTTAAATTTTGGATATTTATATGTTAGTATAAATCTAACCACTCGAAGGACCAGGTTGCCAGCTTGGGAATCCTCCTGGATGTGGCATTACATCTGGATATTTAGGTGTCGGCCATGACACGGAAGGTATTTTGCCCAGCTTTATATGATGTGCAACTGCAGCCATGACTGTCTCAGACAGATTTGACCACAGTTATCCACACCCTTGTTACATTTCAATTGGATTCCTGCAATGTGCTCTGTGTAGGGTTGTCTTTGAAGACTGCCCAGACACTTTGACTGCTTCAGAACACGTTACCAGGTGCAATTCAGAATGCTGGTTATTGTTAGAGATTTGGAGGGGCGATAATTTATCTACCCCACCCACAGCAGAAGTGCACAAGTAAAGAGAGCACTGCTAATTAATATTGTCTAGAAACATGGAGTTAAAGTTCCTAGTTTGTTTGGGACATACATCAGGGAGATAGGAAAGACCTACATGCCTAGCTGTTCACTGCATCAGGAAGGGCAAGGAGGAGGAAGTCTGTCTCTCATATGAGAGAATGAAACCTAAGATTATCAGTATAACAGAAGAGAAGTAGAGTAGAGAAAGTGTAGTCAGAGAGGGAATTCTCTTGCTCACTATCTCTACCTCTAGTGCCCCTAGTGGTCAATAGGGCTGCTGGTGCTAAGAGTGGATGCCATCAGGAGCTTGTGAGCTGGATACCTGACTGGAAGCAGCTGCCATATGGTTGACTAAGCAAAAAGAAAGAAGAGTGATTATTGTATATACCGCCCCACACACGTGTCTCTGGGCGGTTCACAATGATATGGCCGGCTCACAATGAGCCTCTTAGGCTCATCAAGCACACCTGGCCATTGTAGGGAAAGGAGCCTTACAAACTTTGGATGGGCGGGACAGTAAAGAGGAACATCCAGAGCAGAAAAGGGCTAGCTCTTAAGAGTACCAGAGGCAAGTTGCCAGTTGGTGTAGAGGGAAGCCTAAAGCAAAAGAGGCTACTGGAAGAGCACAAGCTGAGAAGTTACCAGGACGCTGAGGATCCTTCCTAAGGGAGTAGAAGCCCTGAGAGGGCTCCCTAGGGAAAACAGATCATGTTCACTGTGATGTGGCAGGGACCCTGCACGATGCCTGAATCAAGAATTAGTGGGTAAGCATGGCATTCCTGGACAAAGAAACCACAGGGTTTAGAAGCTCTCCAAAGGAGTGCAGCAGAAAAGGGGCAAGGCTGTGAGAGATAGAGAGGTGATTCACATGAGCAGCAGAAACTGCGCTAAGGGAGCCCAGTCTTGTTTCTGCTGCTTATGTGCAACAACGGGAGCTGTGCAGCTCCCAGCAGCAAGCCCACCTAAATGTCCTCCCCCTTAAATGAGGTTAACAGAGCAAGAACTCTGTTAACCCTGTTTTGTTTGGTCATGTGCCTGCTGTGGCTGCTTGTAGCTGTGGTGAACACACTTGGGGAGAGGGGACCCCAGAAATACACAATGCACCTGTGTGGTGCATTACTGGGGCTCTGGGAGGCAGGGTGCAGCATGGCAGTGCTTCCCTTCGCTCCACCCCTGGAGCTGCCGGATGAGCTGTGGCTCCCTGCCCAGCAATGGGCCAGTTATTGTCTGTGGGGAAAGTGGGTCAAACCTGTTCTCCCTGCAAACCCCCTTATGGCTCTTCACAATAACTGTGTGAAGAGCTTCAGGGAATAACTTGTTGTTCCTCAATAAACTAGTCATGGTTGGTGAAGCACTTCTGTTTTCAGAGTCTCTCTTTTGCTGGGTCCCCATGCAAATTCAACCACCTGTTAATCATTATGATGTGGAACTTCCCTCTTTGGAGGGAGGCTATTACAGAGCTGTATCTCCAACGGTTATAACCTTTTAAAGTCCTAAAGGGCTTGTTTGTTTTTACATTTATATCTCACTTTTCCTCTGAGGAGCTCAGATACATGCTTATTTTTATCTGAAGAACTGCCTCCTCCCACAAGTATCTGCCCACTCTATAAGATTACTTATGGAGGCCATTCTTGTGTGTGCCACCTCTTCCAGAGGTTCATCTTGTGGGATAAAGCCTTCCTAGTGGGAGCCCTACCTTGTGGAACCCTCTCCCGAGGAGGCATAGTTGGCCTGATCTTGACCAGTTTTTCATCAATATGTGAAGACATTGTTTGTTTTGACACTCATCTCCATAGCTTGCTCTGAATATTTTATTATTCTGTAAAATAGTCTCTGTCTGGTACAGTTTTATATTGTGGTGTTTGTTTTGTATTGCTATGCCACCCTGAATCCATTGTAGTGCAAGTATAGGGTATAAAACTTTAAAATACATAATGGCTAATTGGTTTCTTGTATGAACTGAGTTTTTTGTCTTCTGTTTCTATGTCATATTCCAGATACATTTTGAATGTAATGAAATTCTATGCACTTTCACTCCATAAGCAAGAAAAAGATCTGGGTGTCACCATCATATTGATAACACCCAGCACCAAATCCCCTGATGACCTCACCCAGCAGTTTCATGTAGATGTTAAAAAGCATTGGTGACAGAATGGAACCCTGAGGGACTCCATATAGTAGCTCCCATTTAGAAGAGCAACTGTCACCAAGCATCCTAATCTGAAATCCACCCGAGACATAGGAGTGGAACCATTGTAAAAGAGTGCCTCCTATCTCCAATCCCTCAGGTGATCCAGAAGGATACCATGGCTGGTGGTATGGAAAGCTGTGAAAAGATCCAAAAGAACCAGCAGAATCTGTCAATTCTCTGGTGAAGGTCATCTATCCATCTTATTTTCCATCCATCTTATTCATCTGTTATTTCTCTGCGTAAACCGCCCTGAGCCATTTTTGAGAAGAGTGGTATAGAAATTGATAAATAAATAAATAAATAAATCTATCAGGCTGACCAAGGCCATCTCAGTCCCATAGCCCACCCTAAAGCTGGTTTGAAATGGATCTAGATAATGAGGCTCTTCTCACAAAAAGTAAGAAGAGCCATGAGAGGGTTAGCGGGGAGAGCGGTCTTAGCCCGCTCTCCCCACAGACAAGCAGGGCGGTAGCCCTGGGCAGCCAGATTGGCTGCCCACACAACTGCCAGCTCTGTTATGGAGCCGGCGGGGCTGGGGGGATTGGGGGCTGCGCGGCTCCTGGAAGGTCCAGCATGCCCTGCACAAGCATGCAGGGCATGCTGGAGAGACCCCCGAGCTGGGACTCTTTTCAGCCTCCTGGTCAGGGGTCTCCTCATGAGTAGCTGTGGCGCGGAATCACACCGTGGCAACTCATGAGCAGAAAAACCGGGTTTGCAGAGCACTCGCTCCACAAACCCACTTTAAAGGGAGGAGTAGTTTAACCCTCCAGGCAGGTTAAACGCCTGGAGGCCACCGGGCTTGCCTGCAAGCCCGGTGGTTCTCATGGTCAGGCAAAATAGGGCTAGGCTCCCCTAGCCCAATTTCGCCTGATCGTGGGAACAGCCTCAATCTGTTTCCTCCAAGACTGCTTTGAGCTGGTCAACCACTATCCTCTTCGTCATGTTACCCAACCTTGGGAGGTTGGAGACTGGCCTATAATTATCAACCACCAGGGATCTAGAGTGTGCTTCTTAAGAAGGGGTCTAACCACTGCCTCCTTCAAACACGGCGATGTCCTGCTCGTCTTCAGTGAGGTATTAATGATATCAACTAGGCCAGCTTCAACAACCTTCCTGCAAGATGAAATTAGCCATTTTGGGCAAGAATCCAAAGAACAGGTGGTGGGCAATACCACTCAAAGCAGCTAGTCCCCATCTTCAGGAGTCACAAACTGAAACTGGTCAGATCTAATCTCGCATGAGGGATTACTTGGCATCTCCTCAACTGGTCTTGCAGAAATACTGGAGTCCAGATCAGCCTGAATGCAAGATGGTTTATCTGTAAAGAACACATTGAAGGCATCACATAGACATTGTTTCTGGAAACAGATTTGAAACACAAGGGGCTTGAGTTAAACCCCTAACAATCTGGAACAGCTCTGCTGGATGAGAACTTGTAGATGCTATATGCACAGAAATTGTTGTTTCCAACTGAAAATTGTTTCCTTGCTGTACGTATTGCCACAGCATAGGCCTTCAAATGGGCTCTATGCTGTGTCTTATCAAATTTGTCCTCTTCCATTTGTGCTTATTGGGCCTTTTATGCCAAATTCCCCAGCATCTCACCTCTCACACAGACTCTGGAGCCTGAAACCACAGCTCATCAGGACAATCAGGACCATGGCTCATGCTGGCAGAAGGAATTCCAGCAGCTAGTCTTCTCTACTGGTCAAGGCCAAAGGGAGGAGACAAGGCCGGCCCAGCAAATCTCCTTGATCAGGCCAGAGAGATTCAAATGGCAGAGAAGTCCCTAACCCTCTTAGCTAGCCCCCTCAATCTTACTTTTAGCACCTGAGTGCATACATTCACATAGGGTACAAAGGATGAGTGTGATCATGACCATGGGCTTTCGCTCAAACTGCAAGCTTCCACTGTCACTGCTTCAGTTTCTGCACATTCAACAGCATGGGGAAATGGGCAGGGCTGGCATCAGGTAGTGAGGGCTCTCAGGCAAAGCCCTGTTCTGGAGTCCTTCATGGAACACTGGCCCCCTGCTCCCCCATAGCATTGAGCACTGGACCACAATGGATGCTGCCCAGTTAGTTTTCCAGGCACTGGAAACCAGTGGGGAACCAACAGGTGCCCAGCACCAGGGAAGTTAATCTAGGAGTAGACCATTCCTCCTCCAGTGCTGCCACCAGAGCAGAAGCACTGAAGAGGACATCTGCCTATTGCTGCCCAGTAAGCCTCTCCACTGGGCCCTGCCCACTGGTAGGTGTACCAGGTGAAGGTGGTAGGGATGTGCATAAAACCGGTTCTCCCGGTTCGGTTCGGATCCGAACCGGGTCCGAACCGGACCAGGGTGGTTCGGTTTTGGTTTTGCCGAACCACCCCCCGGTTCGGTTCGGATCCGAACCGGTTCGGATCCGAACTGGTTCGGATCTCAAAAAATAGCTGGTTTGAAAGGGGACCTTGTGTTCTACCTGCCACCCAAATTTCAAGTCGATTGGACCTTCCTCTGATTTTTGGCGATTTTTTAAAGTTTTAGTGACTTTGGGGCAGTTCAGGGGCATAGCATGGGATCTGGGCAAAAGGAGTGGGGTGGGGTGGTAGTGCCTAATGGGTGCAGGCTACCACCCCAATTTCAGGGGGATTGGGCAAAGGGCTGATTTTTGGTAAATTTCTGAAAATTTCATGTCTTTGGGGCAGATTGGGGCAGAAAGTGGGGGCTGGGGCAGAATAGTGGGGTGTGGTGGTAGTGCCTAATGGGTGGAGGCTACCACCCCAATTTCAGGGGGTTTGGACAAAGGGGTGATTTTTTGAGAATTTTTGAAGTTTTAGTGACTTTGGGGCAGTTTGGGGGCAGAAAGTGGATCTGCCCCAAAATAGTGGGGTGGGGTGGTAGTGCCTAATGGGTGGAGGCTACCACCCCAATTTCAGGGGGATTGGGCAGAGGGCTGATTTTTTGAGAATTTTTGAAGTTTGGGTGTCTTTGGGGCAGATTGGGGGCAGAAAGTGGATCTGCCCCAAAGGAGTGGGGTGGGCTGGTAGATAGTGCCTAATGGGTGGAGGCTACCACCCATCCCCAATTTAAGAGTGATTGGGCAGAGGGGTGAATTATGGTGAATAGAAAAGGTGTGAATTCTCATTCTATCATAGCAAATGAGATATTTTTCAATTAAACAACTCTCATGACCCCACTTTCACTTTTTCACACTTTCCTTTACTATGAATAATATGAGGAAGTAATCAATTTAGCACACTTCACCTTATGAAGACAAACCTCATACAAATAAATTCACCATAATTCACCCCTCTGCCCAATCACTCTTAAATTGGGGATGGGTGGTAGCCTGCACCCATTAGGCACTACCACCCACCCCACTCCTTTTGCCCAGATCCCATGCTATGCCCCCGAACTGCCCCAAAGTCACTAAAACTTTAAAAATTCACCAAAAATCAGCCCTTTGCCCAATCCCCCTGAAATTGGGGTGGTAGACTCTACCCATTGGGCACTACCACCCCACCCCAAAATTTTGCCCCTGGGCCCCTTTTTACCCCCCGAATCAATTCAGATTCAGATTCGGATTAAATCCGAATCCGAACCAAATCAAGGGTGATTCGGGTGACCCAGATTCGGGCACAAAACAGAACAGGGGTGATTCGGTTCGGGTCCGAGCCAAATCACCCGAAATCCCAAATTGCACACCCCTACTAAGCACACACACAGAGAAGAAGCAGGAGGCGGAGTGTGGATTCTATGATAGCATATTAGAGTGGATTGATGGTGTCTCATTGAAAATCTCATTTGCTATCATAGAATCCACACTCAATACCTCAGAAACAAGAGAACCCTGTACCCATGGGGGTGCCCCTACCAGAGATCCCTGTACCCCATGGGTTAGAAACCCATGGGGGTGGTTGGCACCCTATGTGCACTACACCACCACTTGCTCTGGGCCACCCCAGCACCCCCATGTGCACTTATAGGGCTGCTGAAAGCTCCATTATAACTTATTATGAGGAAAAACCTTAAAGACGCGTAAACTTCAAAAATCACTTAAAAATCACCTCTTTGCCCAATTCCTTTCAAATAATTCTGATAGCTTCCTTGCCCACCCTAGGAACTACCACCCACCACACTGCACTCTACGACACCCCTTTCCCCCCGACGTGAAGCTATACATTTGCTGCAATCCTAATTATTCTCTATGAGGAATTCAAAAACACTTAACAATTCACCAATAATCAGAGGAGTGTCCAATTGCCTTGAGATTTTTTGGGTGGTAGGCACCCATGCCTGTCTACCACCCACCCTGCTTTTGTGCTCCTAGGTCCTCCACAACAGGGGATATGGACTGGTTCGGGTCCCATTATACTCAATGAGAAAAATAATTAAAAATATTTCAAATATTCATAAAAAATCATAGGGGTGTCTGATTGCTTCAGGGTTTGCATGGTTGTTGGCACCCATGAGTGCTCCACAATAAGAAATAATGGCCTGGTTCGGGTCCCATTATATCCTATGAGAGAAAAATAAAAATATTTTTCAAAAATTCATAAAAAATCGTACGAGTGTCCGATTGCTTTGGGGTTTGGGTGACAGGTACCCCTGGGTGCCAGCTACCATCTGACCAATTTTCAGCTTTCCAAACCGATCCGAACCGGTCCGAACCGGTTCTAAACGAACCACCCCCAGTTCGGTTCGGATTCGAACCGAACCAGGGGTGGTTCGGTTCGATCCGAACCTCCGAACCGGAACCGGTTCGGACCCGAACCGGTTCGCACATCCCTAGAAGGTGGGCAAAAGAAGCTGATTCCTCCTGCTTCATCAGACAGCACCATTCTGAGTTTCCAGATGCCCCACCTGCTAATATTTAAGCTCTAATATTATATGAGAGAGAGCTTTCTCCACACCATGCATATTATCATATTTCCCCATAGTAATCCTTTTTCCCTACAGCCTCAAACACTTTGACCTTTCTTCGGGGAAAATGGTCAAGCTCCCTGAAAATGTTGCTTGTCCTCTTTCTGCATTTCCTTCAGCTCTCTTTGAGATCCAGTGATCTGTATGCAGCACTTTTGATGTGTTGACACCATGGATCTCTTTTAGGGCATTGTTATACTGGCCATATTATTTTCAGTTCCTTTCCTAAAAATTTGTAGCCTGGAATTTGCCATCTTCACTGCTGCTGTGCACTCAGTCGATGTTTTCATTGAACTATCTACTATGACCCCAAGACTTTGAGGGAGACCACTAATATTGTAATAGGATGATGGAGGCTACTGAGGTAGAAGCAGGCCCACCAAACACTACCTCAGATCTGGAGTAATCACTGAATGGTAGGCAAGGAAGATGGTAGCTGGTATCACTAACTGTAATCTTATTTAACAACTTGGTGTTCGCAGATGCCACCAAATTATTCAGAATGGCAAAACCCTAATCAAATGCTGGCTGCGCTCGGTCCTCCCAGAGGGAGGCAGGGCAGCCATTAGTAAGGGGCTTGGTTCCTGGGAGTTTGCCAGAGGTGCTGTGTGCTGATGCTGGAAACGCCATCATTCATGTGTGTGTTGGGTTATTTAAAAGATATCACACAGTCAATTTGCTCACAGGAAATTGACTGTGTGATTATCTTTTAAATAACCCAGCAAATGCATGAATGATGGCAACCCTAGAACATACTTGCATAAATGATGGCAACCCTAGAACATACAACTCTAGAACATACTTAGTCAGACTATCAGTTCCGAACTCGGTAATGTCTACTCTGACTGGCAGCAGCTCTCCAGGGTTTTAGACGTGAGTTTTCCCACTGCCCTGACTGGAAATGCCAAGGATCAAATATGGGTCTTTCTGCATGCCAAGCAGATGTTTTGCCACTATGGCCCCATTCCTGCCTCAGGTGTATAAAGAGAATAAAGTGACCTAATAATAAATCAATATTTATTATGGTCTTAGACCAGCATAAAGTCAAAGGAGCATGTAACCGGTGGCATTAAAAGCAGTTAAAAATGATAGAGCCTATGCCTATTGGCATTAAGACTGCGAGGGTACTATAAGATTGCAGTAAGGTGAAATCTATGAATGACTGTAAAAAGTGATAAAGGAACTGTAAAATTGCTAAAACAGTAGCATGAGAACTACAGAGTCACAGTAGGGCTAAAAACTATAGGATGCTGTTAAAAGTAGCCAATGTAACACTGGCTACTTTCAAAAAAGGGCCCAGGAAATTACAGGCCGGTTAGCTTAACATCTGTGCCGGGCAAATCGATGGAGAACATTTGCAAAGATAAAGTTGTTAAGTATATAAAATAAAAGGCCCTGCTGAAAGAGAACCAGCATGGCTTCTACAAAGGTAAATCTTGCGTCACCAACCTTTTGGAGTTCTCTGAGAGTGTCAACAGGCATGTGGATAAAGGTGATCCAATTGACATAATATACTTGGTCTTTTCCAAAAGCTTTCAACAAAGTTCCTCATTAAAGATTCTTGAGAAAACTCAGCAGTCATGGGATAAGGGGACAAGTTTATGTGTGGATTGGTAACTGAAGAACAGGAACGAGAGGGTAGGTATTAGAAACAGGGGTGTGCATGAACAGTCCACAGTAAACCAGTCTGCAACCAACTAGGACAGCTAAATCACAAACTGGAGTGGCCTTCAGAAAGGCTGGCCAGTCTGTGAACAAGCTGAATCAAGCCTGGTTCACAGAGGACTGGGTCAATAGTTCTAGGGGCTATGTAAAGTGGCTTTTAAAGAGGAATCCAGTGAGGATTCCTCTCTACAAGCAGAGAGGAATCCTTCACAAAAGGCTTCTGAACAGCAACAAGGCAAGGCACCTTTAAACAAGTGATAAGGTGCTTACCAGCTGTAGTACCGCTCCTCGAAGCTACCTGAACCCAGTGCAAAGCAGCAGTGCTCACCCCAGCAGTCTATGAATGGAGGCATGGCTCTGGCACTGACTAGGCCTCTGTGCATGCGTATTGCTGTCAGTAAGCACCTTATTATTTACGTTTAAAGGTGCCTTGGCTCTTGACACCCCCACCCCCTGGCCGCACTTCAGAAGCCTTTTGTGATGGATTCCCCTTGCCTTGTAAAGGGGAATCCTCGCTGGATCCCCCTTAACAAGCAACTTCACATACTCCCTCAAACGGCTGAACCTGTTTGACCTGGTTTGGCCAAACAGACCAGCTGGTCAATTCAACCAAACTCATTCACGGACCTGCGGTTCGGTCCGAATTTGGGCCGAACTGCAAGAAATGGTCCACACACACCTGAAGCTATTCCTGGAGACTTCCCCTCAATATTTCTTCTAACATCAAGCCATTAATACCACCCGCGTTGCTTTCAATAATCTCCTGGAGTTCGATGCTAACTCCTGGAAACTACACACAAATCCTGGAGGGTTGGCAATCCTAACTGGCTTCAGCACAGAATGTACTTGTGAGGAGGGAACTCAAGAGGAACTCCCCCAATTCTGAACTACAGATGCGTCACTATCTATAGCAATTCAGTTTTTGAGTTCCTGAAACAATTGGATTAATTGGTGAGATTATTCATTTCCTAAATTTTCAAAAGTATAGGACTATGTAACGCTTACACCTAGAAGTGCAGAAAGACAGCAGAGTAAAAATCTGTCCCCATGAAATGACCTCTCAATACAAATTCTGAGGCAAGGTTTCCTAGTTTTACATTGGTTTTGTATCTCCACATTCTATCCTTATCATATAGAATTAGCTGAGCAGACTCAAAGAGAAAAATTCCTTTGCACAATAACAACTCCTCTACCTTGGGTGCCATGTTTGATAGATTGCTTGCCAAACTAGCTTTGGAGATACCAAACCCATAGCAGGAAGAAAGTCAGTCTGATGGGAGCTGAGATGGCAGCCTTCAAATCTGCTAGGGTTGCTAGTTTATTTCTGCTTTTGGGATAACAGTTTTTGGTGGTGTTCAATTGTGCAGAAATCAGGTTTCTCTTTCTAAATCTTATCCATGTCAACAATTTCCATGTTAACCGTTTCCATGCTGTGTTACACAGAAGCTGTACACACAGGCCCTTACTCTATATATGGGAAGCCAACCTATATGTATAAGAATCAAACAAATCTGAGGCACCAGTAAAAATGTAAGGCACAATTAAGGCCACCTCTGCTCCATGGGTGCCCTCTGTTAGTGTAAATACACTTCAACTTGGTTTGTGGCAAACCTCAATTATTTGACTCCAGTCATGGGGTACTGTCAAACAGATGCAAGATGAGATTATTCATTTTGTGCCTCTGCATGTCCCTCCCCGCCAACCCCACCCCACCAGTGCTACAGCATACCACATTCAATTGACCAAAAAATAAATTAAAATGCTGGACTTTCCCAAAGAAAACAGACAACCTGCCTCTTGCTTAGTCTGCTGCTGCTTGACATGATTGGGCTTCATGCAAAGTCAGGCATGAACTATCTGATAATAAAAGCTTTTTAAATGTCCCGCTATTGCTCGTGTTGTAATCCATTAGTATTAGTAACAAAGATTGCAGGAACAGATTAGCTGTTGTATGTTTTGGAGTAGAGCTCAATTGAGCTACTATTTGCAGGGCTAGCACTGGCAGGCTTGCTGGGCCCTGTGTGTCTCCTATGGCTAAGGCTTATCTTTTGATCTTCTTCCTCACTGGAGGAATCTGTTTCCTGCTCCCTTTCCCTCAGCCCTATATATGCCAGCATTAGCTTGACATGACCTGGTACATATCATTGATTCAGATCCGGCAGAGATTGTTGGATGTGTATGTATGTCACTTCCTGCTCACCTTAGCCTAGCCCCTTTCCCCTCAATACATTTAAGCAATTAGCAATGCCAGTGAAAGAAAAGGCAGAGCTGGGCCAGAGTTGATCCATGGGGCAATCCTTTCCCTTAACCACACTCTGCCTGCTTCCCAGCCCTCCCTTTCATGAAGGATGATCACACTGGCGTAAGCTCATCCTGTCCAGCACAAGACAGAGACAGCGAGCCGCAGTCTTCATCCTTTGTTGATTAAAACACATGCACCAACATTCCATGAAGCAGAACACCAGTGTTGGGGACCTGTTGGGGCTGCTGCACATGTGACAAGCAACCCTGACCGTCTTGCACAACATGGTAGTTGCTCAGTGACTTAAAACAGCATCCATGCAGTTGTGCAGTGCTACTTGGGCTGTGGGCCACCTCCAGTCTCAAAAGGCAGGATGGCTCTGAGAACCAGTTGTAGGGGAGAAATGGCAGGAGAGGGGGCACGCCCTCAACTCCTGCTTGTGGCTTCCAGCAGCATCTGGTGGGCCACTGTGAGAAACAGGATGCTGGACTAGATGGGCCTTGGGCCTGATCCAGCAAGGCTGTTCTTATCTTCTTATGTTCTTCTATTGGAAGAGCACATACTGTTTTAAGTTATGCAGTTGCCCTGTTGTGCACCATTGTCAGGGCTGCCTGCCACATGTGCAGCAACTCCACTAATGCTAGCTTTTCATTGCCCAGCATGTCGGGCTCTGTTCCCAGGTTTTTGTGAAAACTGGGACATAAAACTACTCTTATGTGAACATCAATACAAAGAGAGGCCAGTATTGTACCACCATTGCACATCTTATATGAGGTGGATTTTCTAAAAAGCCTTATATCTATGGGGCAAAAAGAACTTTGATTGCTTGGCACTTTCAAAGGACTTGCCTTATTTTTGTGCCACAAGAACTACAGAACATTTGGAATTATATGTTCTGGGTTGGCTTCTGGAAGAACAAAGAAAAACTGGATTATCCCATGAATCAGCACTTCACTGAGTGATGAGTGACTCAACAGTCACTGTGACCTCACTGCTAGGCTATTTAAATCACAATTCTTTCCAAGCAGTTAGCCAGAGCAAGTAGAATTTTGCACGGATAGCCCTGGCATGCAGACTTTTTACTTAAAAAATAAAATAAAATAAAATCTGAATCATTGCTCAACACCAATCACGTGGCAAGATTTTCCCTTGAGTTGCACAAGGGGAACATCCATCATTTTATCTATTAGTCTGGATTCAGCATAAACAGGGAACAAGCAAAGGTCTGATTATTTAAATCTAGTGTCTGGCTATGTGTGGGAGGAAGAATTACAATAGTCTTTTCTGCTCATAAATATTCACTGCCAAAAATTTTATGTGAAGCTTTTTACCCAGAGG
Source organism: Hemicordylus capensis (assembly GCF_027244095.1). Taxonomy (NCBI): domain Eukaryota; kingdom Metazoa; phylum Chordata; class Lepidosauria; order Squamata; family Cordylidae; genus Hemicordylus; species Hemicordylus capensis. The sequence goes on along the minus strand of NC_069659.1, from coordinate 90,298,106 downwards.
CACACAATGACAGAAGTCACTATCTTAGCAGTGGGCTGCTAATTTAGGAACCACCTTTAATCCTATGAAGAAATTGTTTGTTTTTATATGATGGGTGGGAGAATATATGCAGAAAAAATGAGCGAGTTGCTTGTTTGCCATCCAGAAGCTTAACAAATGGTTTTCATGGTCCTCCTTAATTGCTTAGAATCTCTCTTCAGCAATCAATGTGACAACCAATAGTACTTGGAGGAGATGCAGAGGAAACCAGTTTGCTGTTTGAATTTAGGTACAGATGGAGAGAGCTGAAATTTTGGGGTGAAGTAGGCTGAAGCAGAGTCTTCATAGGGTACATCAGATTTCTGATAAGCTGATGCAGGATCAGCAGTTTTGCTGCCTGCTGCTGCTGCCCAATTTGCTACCACTATTTTTTTGGCTGTAGATATGTAAATAAAAGAGATATTACAAGATGCTATCTCTCCATTTCTCTCTTTCATCCTAAGAAAACAAAACCCTGTAGTACTACCCCAGGACTTCTCATCACTCAAGGGAAGGGGGAGCAATCCCATATATTCATAAGGGATTTTTTCTTTCAGTATTGTGGGTTTGAACTTCATCCATATTTGTACAGATCACAATGTTGAAACTTGAAGATTAATTGGTCGTGACATATTATATTTCTATCTCTAGCCTGGAGGCAATAATGGGCTGAATGAGGGATAACAAACTGAGGCTGAACACAGATAAGACGGGGGAGGTACTTATTGTGCGGGGTCAGAACTCAAACTATTTTTATCTGCCAGTTCTGGATGGGGTCATGCTCCCCTGGAAGGAACAGGTACACAGTCTGGGGGTGCTTCTGGATCCAAACCTCTCTCTTGTGTCCCAGGTTGAGGCGGTGGCCAGAGGTGCTTTTTATCAGCTTTGGCTGATACGCCAGCTGTGTCCCTTTCTTGAGATGAATGACCTCAAAATAGTGGTACATATGCTGGTAACCTCTGGGCTGGATTACTGTAATGCTTGTTTGTTTGTTTTTGTTTATTTCGGCCCAAGGCCAGCATAAATTACTGTAATGTGCTCTATGAGGGGCTGCCTTTGTACGTAGTCTGGAAACTGCAGTTGGTTCAGAATGTGGCAGCCAAGTTGTTCTCTGGGTCATCTAGGAGAGACCATATTACTCCTGTGTTGAAAGAACTACACTGGCTGCCAATTGGTTTCTGGGCAAAATACAAGGTGCTGGTTATTACATATAAATCCTTAAACAACTTGTTTGCTTGCTTGCTTGCTTGCTTGCTTGCTTTCTTTCTTTCTTTCTTTCTTTCTTTCTTTCTTTCTTTCTTTCTTTCTTTCTTTCTTTCTTTTCCTTCCTTCCTTCCTTCCTTCCTTCCTTCCTTCCTTCCTTTCAATTTCTATACTGCCATTCCAAAAATGTCTCAAGGTGGTTCACACAGAGAAATAACAAATAAATAAGATGGCTCCCTGTCCCCAAAGGGCTCATAATCTAAAAAGAAAAATAAGATAGACACCAGCAACAGTCACTGGAGGTACTGTGCTGGGAGTGGATAGGGCCAGTTACTCTCCCCATGCTAAATAAACAGAATCACCACGTTAAAAGGTGCCTCTTTGTCAGCTTAGCAGGCCCTGGGTATTTAAGAGAATGTCTTCTTTGCTATGAGCCCCACTGTCTGTTAAGATCATATGGAGAGGTTCGTCTGTGGTTGCCGCGAATTCATTTGATGGCGACTCGAGAATGGGCCTTTTTCGTTGCTGCTCCTGGACATTGGAATGTGCTCCCTGTTGAAGTAAGAGCCTCCCTATCTCTGGCAACTTTTAAAAAGGCACTGAAGACACATTTATTTACCCAAGCTTTTAAATAGATTTATGGATTTAAATGTTTAAATGATCTTAATTGTTAGCTTTGATATTATTATTTTTTTAACGTAAACCACCCTGAGCCATTTTTGGAAAGGCGGTATATACATCTAATAAATAAATAAATGGAGCAGCCTGATGCTAGCCATGTTTACTCAGAATTAAATCCCACTGTGTTCAATGGAACTTACTCCCAGATATGTTTGCATTGTAGCCTTTGGCAGATCGCTTTTGCATTATGTCTAGTTTGGACACTTGATGAACTCCAAAATCCCAGCTGTCAAAGTTTGTTGCACAAGTTATTAAAATGAATTTTAATATGTATATAACGCATGTGGAACTGAACCAAAGGGCATTGCTTGCGAGGCCCAATTGGGGAACTGGAGATGTTCTGCTAGGGTGTGGTGACTGGGTGGTTTAGAATGTAGAGTTTAGTCAACTGTTCCTGTCAGTACATAGCTGTTGTGCCAGTTTCCAAGACATTGTTTTTTCTGCCCACGTATGGAACACCCAGACAGCAACAGCTAGATTTCCCAGAATGAAGCTGGCAAGGAATTTACATAGCATTTGGCTCTCATTTTAAGCTTGAACTTTAACAGGTCCCCCAACACCATCGGAAAACTCTTTGTAGTAACAGTATATGATGTCAAGGCAAATTTAAAAGCAGGTAGTGGGCAATGTAATTATTGAGTTCCCATTACAGACATCTCGGAATGAGTGGACAAATGGCCGTCAAAGCCTTTTTAATAAGACAGGTTCCAACATTATCTTTCCCACACAGAAAGCCAACAGGGAAATGTTAGCTCATTTATTACTGAGGGAAGACACTAAAACAGCTCTGAAAGCACTTGGACACCTGGTGGGACCAGGGCATTTTAAGTCTAGATGTATCATGGCACACTGGCCATTTGGCATGTAGTTTTGGCAGATGATGCTTCCATTCATATATATTTAAAAAATGGTAAAACGAACAAAGCCTCAGAGAAGCTTGCAGCCTTCATGCTAAAAATTGACCCCAAGCAGGTCACCCCAGTTCCTTCATCAAGTAATAAAAAATTGCGGGCGGGGGAGGGGGATGGAGAAGGGCCTGTTCATAATGTGAAGGCCTGTTGCAATATCTAAGGGCTCTAGACTCTGAAATGTCGTAATTTTGTAGCCCCTGAAACATACAACTATCCCTCAGGGGCCCAAATCAAATGTAATCTGCATTATTTAGGAAATAACCTATTTGCTCCAAATTATTTAGAGAGTAAACTATGGGCCATTCACCTCTTAATACCTACAAGAGTTTAATGCTGCAGATGTAGAAACGGTAGACATTAAGCTGACATAGGCATTCCAGGTCACCCAGTAGATGACTGCCTCCCAAGTGTCAGTTGGAACACAGGACATGGAATTTTTTCTTTCAAGGAGAGAGGGAATGCCCTCACCTCTTGCCTGTGGGCTCACCAGAGACATCTGGTGGGGCACTGTGTGAAACAGGATGCTGGACTAAATGGGCCTTGGACCTGATCCAGCAGAGCTGTTCTTATATTCTTATGTACTGAACTGACTCAGATAAAATAGCCAGTCATCTCTAATTCTTCTACATAATGAAAAAGGCAAATCCCAGGCCTAAATATGGTTACCATAGTAACGATACTGAACATCCATGACGGTATCTAACCAATCAATATACCATTATAGTGTTTATTTTATAAATGCCAGTGCCTCTGTAATAGGTTGAAATTGTGTATGATAAACTCATGGTCAAGCTTAAATATGCCAACATGTACAGCAGAAATCATAATTGTGGTATGGATAAAGAAGACTGAAACCATTGTATGATTTACTGATTAAGGAGCTGGAGAAAGGCCTTCAGAAATGCAACCACTAAAATGTATCAGGTCTCTGTGGTTAGACCTCGGGTACCATCAGCTTTACTTACTACATGGTAGTACCTCTGTGACTGTCACACCGCACATGTAATCACTTTGCAGGGGGCAAGCCTGATTAGACAAACCCACAGGCTAAAAGACAAACTGCCGTTTCAGAACTCACATGGGAATGTGGCTTACCCTCTGTGTTATACAAACTCTATAATTATGTCTGTCAGTAGGTTGATGTTTTAAATAGATAATGTATATGCAACCAGCTGATTCAATCAGCTCCACAAGGAACAGCTCTTGAAATATGTTTATGAAAACAAATCTTGACTTATTTCTCAGTTTAATTCCTACAAAGATTCTCTTGAAATTATTTACTAATTTAATAATGCCTGGAATTAGGAGAATAAATTAGTGTTTTGTACTTTAATGATATGATCAAGCAACTCTTGAATGATATTAAAGAGACGGGCAAGATGTGGTTTGTGTGGTTAATGTGTGGAAAAACTCTTAAGGAATTTTGAACGTCTTCTCAGAGCACTTTTGGCGTCTCTCAAAATGTCTCCAATATTTTACCAGAACACAGACCCACACTTGCTGAGAATATTCCTTTAAATGAAATCTAGCTAAACGTTCTACCAAGATCTTTCCTTCAGCAAGACCATGGATGAATGTAGCTGCATAGAAGCAGCACAGACTGCAAGGAATGTGTTGACGGATCTACACTATTGTATCAAGAGTTAAGATTGCTCTGCTATGGTACACCAAACCTTGTTATACCAGAACTTGTTGCATAACATGTATGTTTAGAATAGGTAAGGTATGATATTTAATACATTACTAACCTTTTAAGAAGCAAGCTCTGGGGTAGAAGTCTAGAAGCACAGGGAGCTCTAGGAAAGAGAGGTAAAAGAGGCTGTAGTATTAGTTATGTGATAGTGAATAAGGTCTTTCACATGACCAAGAACCAGAAGGTAGGAGGCAGTAAAACCAGCTTTTTTCCTTTCTTATGAGAACTCATGAGACTCCTGCCTACACAACCCATTCAAATGTGGGTAGTCCAACTTCTTAACCTTGATTCTTATTGAGGTAGGACAAAAATTGCAGCTGCCGTATCTCAGCTTTCCAGTTGTGTGTTGAAATCCCCATTTTAAGCACTCCATGGGAGCCAGTGGCCCTGTTCATCCAGCCATGTTCAGAGTTCTGTGGCGAGAGGGGCCATTCAGAGGAGAGCTTTGAGCGTACTGAGGGATGCCTCTCTGCTAGGGGTGTGCAGAACCAACTCTATTCAAACTGGGTCCTATTTGAATGGGGCCAATTCAACTGGTTCAACTGCAAACTGGATCGACCTCAAAAAGAGGCAGCCATTCAACTTTCGAACCGAACAGAGCCCTGTTAAAATCAAACTGGTCCAATGATTTGAATGGCACGGCAGCCACCATTTTCTCTCTGTGTTTGCAGTTTTTCTCCCTTGCTGATTGGTCTTCTGCCACTACCTTCTGATTGGCTAGCAATCTCCTTTCTCTTGGTTGTCTTGTTATCGGTCAAATCAGAGTGTTGTCAGGGCAACTCTGCCCCCAATGGATGGGGGGAGGGATGAGGGAGGGGGGAGTTTCAACGTGTATTTAAAGCCAGATAGTGCCTGCCTGGCTTCACTCTGCCTCTGGTAGAGGAAGAGAGAGAGCTGTCTTGCCTTGCAGCATTGCTGCTGCCTGTCTTGCCTTGCTCTGCTGCTGCTGGACCACCTTGCTGGACCCATCTTGCTGGACCCCCGGCTGTTGAATGCCAGTTTGTGCTGCCCAGCCTAATTGCCCAAGCTTCCTCCATGTTGGACATCAGCTGAAGATGCCAAAAGAAGGCGATGTCAGATTGATACGCTCCACCATAGAGTGACCCCCTTGGTTTCAGGTCAGAGATTTGAATAAAGGTAAAGTGTGCCGTCAAGTCAATTTCAACTCCTGGCACCCACAGAGTCCTGTGGTTGTCTTTGGTAGAATACAGGAGGGGTTTACCATTGCCTCCTCCCACGCAGTAGGAAATGATGCCTTTCAGCATTGCCCAATAAAGGTGCTTCCCATAGTCTGGGAAACATACCAGCGGGAATTCGAACCAGCAACCTTCTGCTTGTTAATCAAGCATTTCCCCGCTGCGGCACTTAAGGTGGTTACAGAGATTTGTGTACTTTATTTTAAATAAGCTGGCAGAGCTAGGAACAGGGTTGAAGGTGGGGGGGGTGATGCTGGTCAGGGGTGAGGGTGGTGAGAGGGGTTTACACCCCAAGTCACCACTCTCCTCCTAGAGTTGCTTGCGCACAGGCTCACCTATCCATTGCTGCCTGCTCCTGCAGTGCAGCTGACTGTGGTGGCTGAGGAAGAAGCAGGAGGGGGGCTCCCCTGTCATGGAAGAAGCTCTTCTCTTGGTGGGAGCAAAGGACGCAGTATTTCGGCTGCTAGCCCAGCAGTCAGATCACTCTCTCCATCCTCTTCCCCACTAATCCCCCTTCTCAGTGTGACCCCTGCCCAGTCAGAGACTGAGAGGAGCAGGAGTAAGTCATTCCTGTTGTTCCTGAACCCTTTTAGCCCCGTATGGAGGGCAGTGGGGGGTGGGGTGGCCCGCAGCAGGGACCAGCAGCTCCAGTAGCACTGCCACCACCCAAATGGTCCAGGATTGACAGCAGCATGGTATGGGAGCACTTTGAGTACTGCCAAGCCGACCCTATACATGCTGCCTGCATCCACTGAAGGGCACAGGTCATCAGGGTTGCCAAGCACCTTGGGACGTCATGATGTGAAGGCATCTCCAAAAGCGTCATCCGGGGGTCCTTGCTCCTGCTGGCAGTGCTAGGTTGCCTGCTGAACACTCGACTAGTGGCAACAAGGTACATGCTCCTGCCCTCAAGCAGGGAGGACATCACCAGTTGTGGTCTGGTCGCCCAGTCATGTCTCATTACCCGGGCCATTGGAGAGATGATGGCTCTAAACAACCAGCCATTCAAGATGGTGGAGAATGCCAGCTTCCGTCCGCTGCTCCAGCTGCTTGATCCAGACTACCAGAACCCCTCACTTACCAGCTTCAGTAAGCGGGTGGTGCCTGCCCTGTACCAGGCATGCAGGTAGGTTGTGTCAGGGCTGCAGGAGTCAGCAGGGCCCAACACCAGCCTGCACTTCACTACAGATCTGTGGACCAACTAGTGGGATGCAGGCTGCTTTCCTCTCCCTCACAGTGCACTGGTGGGAGCAAGAGAGAGAGGGGACATCATCTTCTGCTGGTGGGATGGTCAGCCCTTCCCATGCCACAAAGCCCAGGTGGGCTGTGATGCATGTGGAGCCGCTGGTCACAGGCACATGGTGGATGAGTTGCCAGTGGTCACTGGATGCCGGGTGGAGGAATGGCTGTCTGGGCAGCCAAACCTTTGCTTAGGCTTCCTGGTCACCAACAATGGGGGCAACATGTTGGAGCCCCACCCCCACTGCAGTTTGTGTCCATACGTTGTATGGCGTCCACTCTGCACATGGTTGCGACTGATGCACTTGGCCTCAAGGAGACCAGGACCACAAAACATTGAGCCTCCCACCTGGAGGGCTGCTGCCGCCACAGCTGCTCTTTTGGAGAAGTGCCACATGAGAGCAGCCTAGTTCCATCAGTGCAAGAAGGGTAGGTGGATGCTTTGAGAGAGGCAATGTGAGCTCAGCCTACCAGGACACACAATCCCTAGAGATGTTGAGACCCAGTGGAACTCCACCTTTCTCTTGCTCCAGTTCCTGCAGGAGCAACAGGTGGCCATCCATGCCATGGCAAGGAAGTGTCACTTGGGAGTGGGCAACCTGTCCAACACAAGACTGGAAGCTCATTTCCAAGCATGTTGACACTCCAGCCATTTATGAGCAGCTTGTGTGCCAAGGCAGCAACACTGAGACAGGCCTTGCCTGCCACTGTTCTCCTGGAGAAGTTGATGGATGAAGTCCAGACATCCCTGGCCACTGGAGAAGCATGTGCCTTGTCAGGTCAGTTATGGTCAGGAATGGTGGATCAGCTCAGCAGCAAGTTGGGTCAATCGTCAGAGCATGTTTTGGCCTGCCTATGTGACACAACTATGAAGGGCGATGCCCTGGCAAGCTGCCCAGGTGGAGGGTCCTCCTGGTTCAAGAGGTTAGGCAGGCATAGGAGAAAAGGCTGGGTCTGAACCAGGAGGGTGCTTGAGCGCCTACTTAAATTAAATTAAAGTATTAAATTAAATGATTTTAATTGTTTAATTGATTTAGTTTTGATTTTAATGGTTAATTGATTTTAATTGTTTGTATTTGTTGTAAACTGCCCTGAGCCATTTTTGGAGAGGTGGTATATACATACATACATACATACATCAAGTGCACATTCCACACCCAGGAGCAGCATGGTGTCCCTGGCAGTGCTAATGCAGCCGGAACTTCCACCTGTGCTTTTCACTCTGTGGTTCAAACAGGGGTGCCTTGGTGCCTTGCCAGGGATACAGAAGGAGCCCACCATGCCCTGCAACAGTGCTGAGCTGTGTGTGCTGCACAACCTGCAGGAGCCAGTGGCAGACCTTGAGACAGAGCCGAGCCAATTTCGGGCAATTCATCATCAAGTCTGGCTGGACTTGATGGTGATTGCTGGATGGCTCCTTTCATATCCACCAACCAGCATGCAGAGCGAGAGAGTGTTCTTCATGGCCGCAGACATGGTGACACCCCATCACTCATGCTTGGATGCAGCTAGTCTTCCTCAAGGCCAACCTCCCCCTGCTAGGCTACCCTGAGCTGGACATGGAAGGCAAATGATTCATGGTCACCTTCATCCACTGCAACACCACTGATATCTTGCTCCACCCTGGCAAGCCACCAAACCAGATGTGACAGTCTGCCCATTAGTGCTGCTAACACAAGCAGAAACTCATGCCCACTGCCAGGTGATGATGGATTGGTGCCCTAAAGCCAGCACCATTCGGAAGTAGGGATGTGCACGAACTGGTTCGGAGGCCATGTTGGAGGCCTCCGAACCGGTTCGGAAACGGACCGATCCGGCAGTCCGGCACTGAGGGAGGGTCTACCTTTAAGGGTGTGGGGGGGTAGAACTTACCCCTCCCGCCGCTCTCCCCCCTTCGGCGCTGCATTTAAAATTGAAGTTTTCAGGGCGGCAGCGTTCCTCCCTGCTGCCCCTGCCCCCGTCGTTGCCCGGAAGAAGCTGTAATAGAAGCACGCACGCATGCGTGCGGCGCGGTGCGCGCGCGCCTGTCGCTGCCATGCATGCGCATGCTGCATACGTCACACGAACGCACACGGCGGCGACAGGCGCGCACGTGCCGCGCGCATGCGTGCTTCTATTACAGCTTCTTCCGGGCAACGACGGGGGCAGGGACAGCAGGGAGGAACGCTGCCGCCCCCAAAATTTCAATTTTAAACGCAGTGCCGGAGGGGGAAGAGCGGCGGGAGGGGTAAGTTCTACCCCTTCACCCTTAAAGGTTGCCCCCCCCCCGGTGCCAGTCCGGACCGGTCCGGACCCATGCACATCCCTATTCGGAAGCCGTGATGATGGAGGTTTGATTCTTTGTGTCTTACTGTTCTCTTGTGTGTTATGGTTAACCTTTTCCCCCAAGCAGCACAGCCACAGACATGCATGCACCTCCCTGCCCCCAAACCATGGCCCATGATGAGTGTGGACTGGTAGGCTGTCAGCACAGCCAGGCCCAGCCAATCTGAGGCCAACTTATTTCAGAAACAAAGACTTCTTCTCAAGTTTATGTTATTTTCTTTTTCTCAGCACTCTCTAATATGCTTGCTGTGCTATTTCTGCTGCTATGATTTATTATGACTGTCAGCTTTTTCTGCATCCCAGATAGAGAAAAGCAGAACCTGGTTGCCTGAGACTAGTTGAGATGTGGTCTGTGAGATGGTGGTGTTGTGGCATGTGGAGGAATAACTGCCTATCCCTCCTATACTTCTACTGCTGCCACCCAGTAGACTTTTTGTATAGCAGGGTCCACCACAACAGCCCTTACTCCTCTGCAAAAGTTACCCAAAACCAAACATTCAGTAGAGTGGAAAGGCTTATAGGCATGGGGTGGAGACAATTAAACAAGTTTCTAATTTTTAAATAATAAGAAAGTTTACTTTGAAAAACATTTGTTCAATTAAAATGTTTGTTTTAGGTTTTTTTCACAGCAAAATTTAGAATACAAAACAAATACCAAAAGAGCACACAGGAGAAAAGAAATGGTTGGGAAAACACACAAACTAAGCGATGAAGATTAAGAGGTTGGTCTTCTATTTGAGCTATGCTTGCAAAAAGGGTGCTGCTCAGTGACGGGTCAAAGGAGAGGTGGGGTAGGCATTTGCCTACGGCAGCAAAATTTGAGGAGTGACACCACTCCTCAAATTTTGCTGCCCCTCTCTGGGGGTGGGGGTGGCTGCAATGAGGGGGGGCAAGAAGAAAGCCCCCCCCTTTTGTGTTAAAAAGAAGCCACTGTGTGGCAGCAGCAATAATTGTAGGGAGGGTAAGGAGGGAAGAGTTGCCCTTTACCTATATCTTTTCCTTGACACAGGAAGGGTGGGGTGGGGCAGGCGGTGGTAGCAGCTGCTGCAGGGAGCGGGGGGGGGAGGAGGCAAGATTTCTCCCTTTTACTGGTACGGGGGACAACAAGCTCCTTCCAGCTCCTTGCAAGTGACTGCATGGGCCTCTCTGCTGTGCAGCCCATTTCCGGACTTCCTCTGCATGGGTTCGTACCCATTCTGCAGCAGTCCTGGGGTTATCGAAATATAACACTGCACATCATGTCGGCAGATTGCATGCTGATTGGCAACTTTTCAACCAATCAGCATGCAATCTATAGGCATTCTAGGATCCTTAAAAGAATTAGGCCTTTGACATTTCAGACTGTTACCAAAAAACTGGTCCTCTTTTAGAGACTATTAAAAATGTCATACAAATATAGTCCAATTGCTATCTAAACTAATGGTAAACAGAAATAAAAACTATAGACAAGGCAGACAAGCACCCCGGTGGGCAGACATGGATACAAGGCAGAGAAGCATTTAGGTTGACAAACTTTGGCAACATGCTTTAACAGCAGAGTTTGATAGGGTGGTTGTGGAACAAGCAGGAAGTAAGCAACCCAAAACAAATTCAGTCTCACAAACTCAAAATAATATGAGAGTATAAGGGCAGAGTCATATCTAAGGCTTACTTTTAACCTCAAAGGATGGCCATGTAAAAAGCTTTTGGAAAACTGGTTCACTTAATAGTTAGGATGACTGTACTGTAAGAAATTCCTCTGTACGTTTCCCATACAGAATGCTTTCATACTGAAGTTCATGAATCCTTGACAGTCCCAAACTGAAGACTAACAAAGAAATTGTGCACCCCTGTTGCAAAACATTGATAAAACAAAGGTTTCTGTTTTGCATTTTGAATAATGTTGAGTTGCAAAAGATGGGGGGGGGGGTGGCGGGGAAGAAATCAAAGTGTTGATTTACCTGTCCCTGTTACAGTGTAGTCTAGGCTCTAGCCTGGGAAGCATGCTCATATTGTGAAGAACTAAGAATTATCTTTGACTTTTAAAAGTCTAATGATATGCACCCCACCCAGCAACAATTACTGATGTCTCAGTATACCAGCCAATTATGTATTCTGAACACTTCCATTCTGTTTCATTTCTTCATCTTGAAATGATCTTTTCAGCCAGTTGATGAATGAGGCCTCTAAGGAATGGAGGATGAAGAAGGCTACAGCACCTCAGGAGAGACTATTAATCAGCTCAAAGTACGGGCTATGCCTTCATGAGGCAGATTATTGGGGTGCCAGCAGGGCAGGAAGTAGGGGTGTGTGTGCCATCTTGACTTGAGCAAGGCTCGAGTTCAATCTGGCTCAACTCGAAGGGTTTGGGTCGAACTGAACCAGGCCAAGTTTGGTTCAAGCTGGACCGGAACTTACTAGTAAAGAGGAATCTGGTAACCATTTCCCTTTATCTATAAAGGGGGTGCCAGGGTGCTTCCCTAACACTAGTCGGGGTGGGAGGGGAGTAAAGTTTTACCTTAAAAGTGCCGCCGCTGGTAGCAGCTGGGGGGGGCTGTGGTGGCAGTATCTCCCACCCAGGGGCGTAACAAGGCTGGAGTGGGCCCAGAGACAAAATTTTAAAATGGGCCCCTTGCTGATACACACACACTTCACAATATATAGTCATGTGACTTGCCTCATGTGACTTGCCTCTCTGGGGGGGAGGCGTGGGGGCCCCCAGGCAGCCGCCTCCCCTTGCCTAATAGTAGTTACGCCCCTGCTCCCACCCCCACCCCCGCTGGAGCAGGAAGGGCTGGTTCAGGCCTGCATGCATGGAGGCCATTTAGAATCCTCTAAACCTAGCTTGCATGTTTTGATTTTTGGCTAGCATAAACTTGTTTCCTTTCTCTTCCCACAAAAGAATTTTCACATTTCTAATGAGTTTGAAGGAGGTGTGGTTTTCTGGGAATAGTGCTGTTTTCAGAGTTTAGAATTCCTGAAACTCTTGTAGATCAGGACTGGGGAATAAATTTGCTCTAATTTTTGTTTGGAGTAATTCTCTCCAGAAAGTAGAAGTACAAATTAGCAGCTGGAAAGAGCTAATTAGTTAAAGCCAAGCCTGAAACGACAAAAATGAAAATTTGTGCTTATGAAAGAGAAGAAAAAGGGGGAAATAATGAAATGCTGTTATAAACATGAAGGTTTTGGTTCTAAGGCAAAAGCCAATTATGTATGCAAGTGCACATATAAACAGTAGATATGCACATTTCTTTAACTGGGGCAAGTAGAAAATTACATTTGGTGAACTGGCTCAGACAGCTGGGAACTTCCAGGAGATGGAATAGGACAGATAATTCACTCAATGCTATAAGTAATTTAGAGCTTGATTGTACAACTAATTACTCAGGGTTGTTTTTTCAGGATTATCTCCCCAGATCTAGGAAGCACCTGGGGCAACAGCTCCTTTGATCATTCACATTAAGCCTGAGCCAAAACTGCTTAGTACTTTTGTAGGCATTTGAAAAAAATGCCTACACATAGCCAGACTTGGTTGGCTATCATGCACTGTGACATCATCCCATTTGCTGCATGACCTGTCTGAGTGGGATCACACTAATCCAGGAAGGACAAAGTAGCAGCCGCTGTCGCCAGGGATTAAAAATGGCACTGAAACTGCTGCAGTCAGGGGAAAGCAGGACACCAAAAAGAATGGGGAAAGGTTAATATGCACATGCTCAGTGTGTCTTTGGGAAATTATTTTTTTTTATTAGTGTTCTTGCATAATACAGAGGAATTAAAGCAGTGCTATCTAAAAATATGAAAAAATATAGCAAAACGTAATGATTATATAGAAAGTCTTTAAGTCATTACATAAAAGATAGCTGAGAGAAATCATGATTAAAACAGGAGTATACCTGGGAATTATTTCTACTTTGTCAAAATAGTGGTTTTCAACCAGAAAACTAAGCCTAGAGAATATTTGGTGCAGAGCTAATTTACAAGTTGTGCTTTTCTCTCCAGAACCGTAATTCACACGCCTGAGATAACCACTGTACTGTTGTGACTATGTGATCATCACCTGTCCCAGAGGCGTAACTAGGGAAAACAGTGCCCGGGGCAAGCACTGAAATGTCGCCCCCCCCCCACCGCGCCCCCCCGCCCCTCCAACATACTACATTATACTTAGGTTTTTCCTCACAAGCGCCCGCCGCCGCTGCCAAGCCAGGCCACTGACTGGCTGCCAGGTGCCAGCAAAGCAATGCGGGGGGCGCAGGCGGCGCGGAAGGGACCGCTCATGGGGAAGGGGACACCAACGTGCTCCCTTGACTGCTGCAGCACTGCTGCACTAAGCAGGAAACATTTGTATTAACAAAAAATTAAAAAAAAAATTAAAAAATTTGGTCATGATGGCGCCCCCCATGTGACCAGAAAAGATGGCGCCCGGGGCATGTGCCCCCCCTATAGTTACGCCTCTGACCTGTCCTGTGCTCAAAAAGAGGCATGTCTTGCATCCCTGATCTTTCACGGGTTGTTGACCCTCCACGTACTTCCACCTTTGATTTACTGCCATGCTATGGTGAAAAAAAGTGGTAGGGCATACAGAGATAGCTTGCCTACCATCACTTGTGGTGACTTGCCATCAGTGTTTCCTCTAAGGCATGGACTCACTTCTTTTTAATGTCTACTTAGTTAATTTTAGATCCCACTCAGGTTTAATCAGAAAAGTCCCACTCTGAATGCACGTATGCATACACTGCCTTGATACTGCCGCCCAGATCAAAACTCATTCTACACACAGATGGGAAAAAAATTAGAGAGAACATTGCTTGCCATGTGCCACCTTATCCCCTGGGCAAGCCTGATGCTGACTCCTTCATACCTCACTGGCCCTGCCCCTACCCCTACCCCCAGCCACCTGATTCACTGCCCTGCCCACAGCAGTGTCAGATGGACTTGAGAATACAGCAAATTGCTGAAGAGGAGGGGAAGAGGGGTGATGGGTTTCAGGGGTGAAATCCCTGGGTGGGGAGAGCAAGGGAGAACCTCAGAAGAAATGGGGTGGCAACAGAGCTGAGGCAGTGGTGGTAGCAGCAGGCAGTTGGAATGAAACCCACAAGTGGCAGGCTGGAGAGCCTGGACTCACCACTCTGTGGTGCATTCATTGCCTAAGGTCATTGCCTCACATGGTCTCAGAGGAAAATGCCCCTGATGGCACATGAGTTCTGGAGTTTTTATCCCCTACATATAATTATGTACAAAGAGTATCTGTGGATATGACTTGATTCCTCCAACAGAGCTACACCTTGCTAGAGACTTCTTATGTGTTATATCTAACTTGGTCAAAGGGCCAATTATGACATCACATATGTGTGATGTCACGTGCAAAGGGAGTGGCCTGGACTTGGGATATCCTGTGCAAGCTCTCCTGAGCTCATTTCCAGCCAGCGTTTGCTGCCTAGCTGTGTTTGTTTCCCTTTCTCTCCCTCCAGCAAGGGAGAGAAAGGGAAATAAATACTTCCAGATAGCAAATGCTGGCTGGAAATGAAATTGGGAGGGCTGGGGCAGGATCTCTGGTGATCAGGCCATGCCTTCTTTGCACATGACATCATCCGCAAGGAGGGCATCGGCGGCCTTTTTCATTGGCTGTTCGGGCTCTTTAAACCCTGCCGTGCAATGATGGCTCAGCCCCTGCATACCATGGACCAAGCCGGATAGATGATCAGGACTCACAGGGTTTTGTCAGTAGTCAAGAACAAGCCAAGGGTCCAGCCAAGTAGACAAACAGGAGCCAGGAGGTCTAGGAAGGAGCTAAGACTCAGGAACATACCAAGGCTCAAGCCGGGTAGACAATCAGGAGCCAGGGAGCCTATTGGGTAATCGGGAGTCTAAGACAAGACAAAGGTCAAAGCAATCAGAAAGAAGAGACACTGAGACAACCGCAACAGAAGAAGGGAACTTTGATACTGAGGAAATGGTAGCTTCAGACAGGAAGCCTCTTATACTCTCTCCTGTCCACTGGGGAACGAATAACAGACCTCACAGAGCAAGGCCAACATTGGGCTTGGAAGCTCAAAAGCTGCTGCAGTGCAGCAAGTTACCACAAGGAGTAGTGTAGAGCAGAATCCTAGCCATAGGGAACTCTGATGTGCATTGTACCTATACATATTCATGGTAGTTTATATAACATACTATTCCAGATCATGTGCACAGTATATGTATGCATCTCAAATTAGCACTAATCCAGTGCAAAAACCTAGTCCAGGCAAGTAGGGATGTGCATAAAACCGGTTCTCCCGGTTCGGTTCGGGTCCGAACCGGGTCCGGACCGGACCGGGGAGGTTCGGTTTTGGTTTTGCCGGACCACCCCCCCGGTCCGGTTCGGTTTCGAACCGGTTCGGATCCGAACCGAACCGGTTCGGATCACAAAAAGTGGCTGGTTTTGAAGGGGACATTGTGTTCTACCTGCCACCCAAATTTCAAGTCAATTGGACCTTCCTCTGATTTTTTACAATTTTTTTTTAAAAAATTAATTCTTGCCCATAACTCACAATGTGGAGCCCTTAGGGGCAAAAAAGCTGGGGTGGGTGGTAGCCACCCATGGGTGTCCTCCACCCCAAAAATCCCAAGGCAATTGGTTGCTCCTAGTATTATTGGTGAATTTTTGAAGAAAATTTTTTTCCATTGGCTAGAATGGGGGTTTGGGGCTGCCCCAGACCCGCCTCTGTAGGGTGGCAGCACCCCCAAAGTGGGTCCGGGGCCATGGCAAAAATGCCCTCAGTCCCTCCCTGCAATCCCCGTAGAGATAGGAGTGATGGTTCTGTTGTTTTTCTGAGGTGTTCTGAGTGTAGATTCTATGATAGCTAATGAGATTTCCAATGAGACACCATGAATCCACTCTCATTTGCTATCACAGAATCCACACTCACTCAGAACACCTCAGAAAAACAACAGAACCATCACTCCTATCTCTACGGGGATTGCTGGGAGGGACTGAGGGCATTTTTGCCATGGCCCCGGACCCACTTTGGCGGTGCTGCCACCCCACAGAGGCGGGTCTGGGGCAGCCCCGAACCCCCATTCTAGCCAATGGAAAAAAAATTTTTCTTCAGAAATTCACCAATAATACTAGGAGCAACCCAACAATTGCCACCCCATCTTTTTGGCCCCTCTCTCTGGGCGCCCTAACACGTAACACCTAGTCAGTCCATCTTAATGCCTACCTACTACCACCACTCCTATCCAAGCAAGTAAGAGGAGGACACTCAGAGAGACAACACCCACTCTCTGATCTAACAAAAAGGCCACTGCTGTGCTGCCTGCCAGCAGAGCAGCAGCAGCGGAGCAGCACACTAAGCACAAGAGCAGCACACACAGAGAAGAAGCAGGAGGCGGAGCAGCAGAGCAGCAGACCTGCCGCTCTGCATGATGGGTGATGTGACGCCCAAAGAAACCACTGCCTCACTCAGTGCCTGCCACTGACTAGGCCCGACAGACAGAAGCCAGCCAACCTGCTCTGCTCTGCTGCTCCCCATGGATGATGCACACACACCCTACATCTGCATCCAAATTACCAGACCAGACCAAGTGCGCAGAGTCAGCACAGGCCAGCAGCCACCAGCCCAGCAACAGCAACAGCTACTACTGCTACCACCACAACCAGTGTTGCCGCTACAATAACATTCCCAGTCCAGTCACGCGTGCCACAGCCTGAGCCTAGCACACAGCCAACAGCTGCTGCCAGCCAGTGCCTGGCAAGCCCAGCCAACATGAGGAGGAGAGAGCTAACAAGTAGACGGCGCACGCACATCACCAACCCATCACGACGGCGCAACTGCAAGGGGAGAGGGCACAATTACAGGCAGGAGGAGGAGGAGGAGGAGGAGGAGGAGGCGGGCGAGGCAATCCTAGCACAGATTTGAAAGTTAAAATCCACCAGGACATCTTCTAGAATCTAGACTTCTGTTTTTTCTACCACCAGCTGTAGTGTCTAGTTAGTCAGTGTGCTGTGCAGCTGAGCTGAGCTGAGCTGAGCTGCGTGTGAGGAAGGGTGATTGTAGCTAGTTCTTTAGTTTCAGCAGACTGAGCATTGAGCATGGGCAGTGGCCTTGGGAAGCAACACAATTACACGACACTCACCTGCTGCTGCTGGTTCTAGAAGTTGCCTCTTCTCGTCTTTTCACCTCTTCGTGTGTGTGTGTGTGTGTGTGTGCAGTGAGTGCATGCCTTTTGCCTTGCTGGAAAGAAATGCTTCTCTGGTCCACCACCACATATCTGCTCAAGGACACAGAGGCCCAAGGCAGAGGTGGTGGCACCAGTGTGAGTGCATGTGTGCTGGTGGTGTTTGCCACCACAGGTGTTTTGTGTGTGTATGTGTGCGCTGCTAGCTAGGAGGGGGGAGGGAGGCAGGGAGGGAGGCAGGGGGGAGGAAAGGGGAGGGGGAGAGGGATGTAGAGGGGATTGAAGGGGGGAGGGTCCGGCTCAGAGTTGGTCAGCCACATATTTGTGCACACACGTGCTCACGTGTGTGCTTCGGTGGGAGAGACCAGACTCTCATCATCTGCCAGACCGGGGTTGGGGGCAGGTGAGGCGGTGGTGGGCTGGAAGGGAGGGAGGATGGAAGGTGGTGAAGAGGAAGGGGAGAGGATGAGAGGGGAAGGATGGAGGGAGGCATGGGGGGGAGGAAAAAAAACATGTAGACAGACACACACCACACTACACACAGAAAGCATCCACACACAGAGACAGTGCTAGGCATCCATTCACACAGACAGACAGACAGACAGACACACAACAGGAAGAGACAGACTGCGCCTGCACCACACACACACACACACAGACCCAATTCCCCCCCTGCACAGTTATCAATCAATATGTTGTGTTGGCAGCCAGTTCATTGCTATTCTGATGGTTTTGGGTTTTTTGCCATCAGCCAACATCAACAGTGACCACAATCAAGATGAACATAAGATGATAATAATTCATTCGTTTCATTTGAAAAAATCACCCAATCATTTTCTCCATGTAAACCAAGCCCCCCACACATGATTTCTGGTAACATTTTCAATAAAATCAATTCATTTGGCATTCATCATTTTGTTCTCCCTTTGTCACCTTTTTTTCTTTCTTTTGCATAATTTTGAGGCTTGATTTTGACATGGGGTTTTTAAAGAAAAAATTATTTACATGTTTATTTACATACAGTATTTACATATCTACACTGCATTTTAGAACGTATACCCGCCGCTGCCGCTAAGTCTAGTACTCCGTGGGCTGTGCTACTTTGGGGGGGGTGTGCCGTGCCCACGCCAGGTCCCCAAATGCTGACAGGTGGATAGATAAAGGGCCTGTGCTGGTCAGCATTGGGTTTCTTTTTAGGTGGGCGTGGGCATTGTAAACATCTGGCCAGTCGCAGCACTACAACTACTACTACAACTGCATCTCTGTGTGGGCACACTACACGCTGCGACTGGCTGGCACGGCTCAGCATCTGTCACGTCAGCTCAGCTAGAGGTGGAAGGGGGGAGGGTAGGGATAAGCACAGAGGTCGAGCCAGGCAGGTGACCAACCATGGGGCAACCCACGGTAATCACTCGCCCGGCTCAAACTCCAGCTTGGGGTAGCCCAACAGGGGGAGGTTCACCTTAAGGAAGACCAGCTGCTCCACCAGACCAGGGTCCAAGCGGGAGCGAGAGGGTGTCACCACGTCCCCGGCACGTGAAAACACCCGCTCGCTCTGGACACTGGTTGGGGGGCAGGAGAGGAGGCGCACAGCCACCACCGCCAGGTCCGGCCAGACTTGGCGGCGGCTCGCCCAGAACTGTGCGCAGTCCACGCCGTCTCCCTCCACAGGCTCCTCCAAGTACTGCGCAACGCATTGCTCAGCACTGGAGGGGGGCCTGGCAGGTCGAGCCTCCCGCATACCAGGCATGGCGCCATAGCAGAACCGCTGAAACCACTGGGCGGATCTCGAGTCGGTAGCAAATGGCTGCTGCGATGGCGCCGCCTGGGATGCCGCGCTGCTGGACTGGGAAGAGGGAGGGGAAGGGGAAGCTGACGCCGGCTGGCCGCCCATGCTGCTGCTGGGTGCGGGTTGGGCCGTGAGGGCTGCCCCCGCACCACTACCAACACCCTGGTCTCTGCGGGCCCTAGCGGCCTCCTCCTCCCTAACCTTCTCGACCAGGATGCCCTTCCACCTGGGCAAGTCGTCGGCACTCACGGCATTGCCCTTGAGGGCTGGGTGACAGAGACAAGCGAGGACATACTCCTCCCTGTCTCCCAGCACATCAACGAGCCGCTTGTCAACCCCAGACCTCAGCCTCCCAGCCAGAGCACGACCCTCTGGCGTGGTCAGAGAGATATGGAGTCCACCCATCAGCTTCTCTAGACCAACAGCTGTGGGCAGTGCCTGGCTCAAGGGAGTGGTGTCGCCACACAAGCCCTTCGTGGCAAGCTGGAAGGGCTCGAGTGCCGACACCGCCTCGGACATCTGCTTCCACTCTGCGTTCGAGAAGTCGCAGACATCCAAGGACTTGTCCCTCGCCAGGGCGACAAGGGCTCTCTCCTGCTCCAACAGGCGCTGGAACAGGAGGAAGGTGGAGTTCCACCGCGTCTCCACATCCGTAGGGATGAGATGGCGAGGAAGGCCAAGGTCATCCTGCTTCTGGCGAAGCAGTCTCCTGGACTTCTCGCTGCGGTGGAAGTGGGCGGCCAGCTTGCGGGACTTATCCACAAGCGTGGCCGTGGCAGCAACAGCAGCTGGGATGGGGCGGGCCCCCTTCTCCTGGGACGCCTTCAGCTCCTTAAGGCCAAGGGCGTCCCTGACGGTCAGATGGAGCGTGTGTGCCATACACCGTATGTTCACACAGTCCATGACTGTCTCGACAGCGGCGGTAACGTTGGCTCCATTGTCGGTGACAATGAAGCCGCGGGAGAGGTGTGGACACCCGCCAATCCACTCCTCTATCTGGCGGTCGAGTACGGCCGCCACCTCCTCCGCGGTGTGCCTCGTGTCCATCGTCTCCACGTGCAGGACGGCCCACCTGTGCCGTAGTGCAGCGGGAGCCGCGCCGGACCCGGAAGCATCGCCCGCGGAGGTCCCCTCACTCTCCGGTCCCCACCAGTGGGCAGTGAGGGCCAGGAAAGAAGCGTGCATCCCACTGACACTGGTCCAGAGGTCAGTCGTGAAATGCACGCTTGTCCCGGCCGGAGCTGCACGCAGCTCGGCCGACACGAGCTCCCTGCACCGGCGGTACAGGGAGGGGACCACGTTCCGGCTGAACGTGGTCCTTGAGGGGATGACGTATTCGGGAGCCAGGTATTGGAGAATCCGGCGGAAGCCGTTGTTCTCGACCACCTGAAACGGCTGGTCATCGGTGGAAATCATCTCCCCTATGAGGCGGGTGAGGTGATGATGGTCCACGCGAACAATACGCTGGCTGCCCGAGGACTGCGTCCACCGCTGGATGGGCAGTGTAGCCTGCCCGCTGGCTGGCACACTGCCGCTGCCCGCCCTAGTGGCAGATGCACAAGGCGCACTAGCGCTGCCAGCCTGTCCCCTGAGACCTGGGTGGTGACGCTCTAGGTGTCTCCACATAGGCGTCGTACCCAGGTGCGCAGGGTCCCTTCCACGGCTGACAAGCATCCTGCAGTGGACACAGCGGGCGTGGAATGGGTCATCTTGAGGGACCTCAAAATGCACCCATGCACCACTGCCCTTGGCCTCCTGCGCCCTGGGCGCCGTCCTAGGCCGTTTCTCGCAGGGTGGCTGCAGTCCTAGGGGGGGGCGGCCACCGCTGCCTGCCCACTGCTGCCACCCAACCCGCCCCTTCCGCCCTCCACAGCGGAGGAAGGGCCCGGCTCAACTGGCATCGGAGAGGCAGGCCTCTCCTCCACCACCTCGCCAGACCGCTCCCCACCAGAGTGTCGGGCTTCACGAGGGGGGGCCCCACTGAGCGGCGAAAAGATAGGGGGAAGGGGCCCCAGAGGGAGGGAGAACCTGGCTGCATCGCTGCCAGCCGCACGGTCCTCACCGCCCTCTACCTGCTCTTCCAACTCCACAGTCTCCTCCACCTCAACAACTGGTGGTAGCTCAGCAGCACCTGGTGCCGCCGGCGAGGAGGGACCCGCCACAGCCCTAACGGTGCCTCTGCCTCTGCCGCGATTGGCGGCAGCAGGCGTGGGGAACTGAATCCTGTGCACCAAAGATGGGGCCGGAGCAAAGAATTCTCCAATGGGGAGAACTGGGGTGTCCTCAGGCTCCCCGCGTCCTCTCCCTCCCCGTGCCGCAGGCGCACCCCACACCTGGCCTCTCCCACCTCTGCCTGCCAGCCTTGAGCGAGCCCTGCCCGCCACACGGCGCTCAGACATGCTGCTAGGTCAGAAGGAGGGAGACTTTAGGAGGAAGGCCAGACAGGGTCAAAAAAATAATTTGGAGGGGCTTAGGGGCCAAAAAAAAGGCAGCTGATTTGGAGGCGGCGGGGGGGAAGTTTGTTTTCAAAAAAGGAAGCCAATTGGGGGGAAAGGAAGACTTTTTGATATGGGGGGGGGGAAGCCAATCGAAGTGAGGGGGAGGGTGTCCTTTTTGAATTTGGGAGTCAACCACCAAGCCAATTGGGGATATGGGTCTGGGAGGGTTTTTTTTAGAAAAATAGGGGGTTAAAGGGTGGAACCCCTGTGTGGGAGGGTGGCACGGGCAGTTGGGTGGAGTAGTTGTGGTGTGGGTGGCAAGTTTTTAACTTTTTTTGGGGGGGAGAGTGGATGGGGGGAGGGCACAGCACCTACCGGGGGTGGGGGAGGGGCGCAGTCAACGCTTGGTAACCTGCAGATCAAAGGAGGAAACCCTTATTTAGTGAACTGGAACACAAAGTGTGGGTTCTGGGGGGTGGTTCTCAAGTAATGCTCCTGTGGGGGGAGCATCAAACTCAATGCAGCCTATTTAGTGACTCTAAATTGCACACAACCAAAACCAGAACCCAGTCACACCAACACACAGGTTGAACCCACCCACTCTGTGACTCTGCCTGCCCAATGCCATGGCAAGCAAGCAGCAGCAAACACTTGATGGCAGCCTCATGGATTGAACATCATGATCATCATCATACGTGTGTATTGGCCCAGCATGTAGTGGCAGCATCAGAGCCCTGGACCCCACTCAGACCGCCCCAGAGGCAAGGAAGCACTCTGGCATGGCATGGGCCCAGCATGTAGTGGCAGCATCAAAACCCAGGACCCCACTAAGACTGCCCCAGAGGCAAGGAAGCACTCTGGCATGGCATGGGCCCAGCATGTAGTGGCAGCATCAGAACCCAGGACCCCACTCAGACTGCCCCAGAGGCAAGGAAGCACTCTGGCATGGCATGGGCCCAGCATGTAGTGGCAGCATCAGAGCCCAGGACCCCACTCAGACTTCCCCAGAGGCAAGGAAGCACTCTGGCATGGCATGGGCCCAGCATGTAGTGGCAGCATCAGAACCCTGGACCCCACTCAGACTGCCCCAGAGGCAAGGAAGCACTCTGGCATGGCATGGGCCCAGCATGTAGTGGCAGCATCAGAACCCTGGACCCCACTCAGACTGCCCCAGAGGCAAGGAAGCACTCTGGCATGGCATGGGCCCAGCATGTAGTGGCAGCATCAGAACCCAGGACCCCACTCAGACTGCCCCAGAGGCAAGGAAGCACTCTGGCATGGCATGGGCCCAGCATGTAGTGGCAGCATCAGAACCCTGGACCCCACTCAGACTGCCCCAGAGGCAAGGAAGCACTCTGGAAGGCACCTGTTCAAAAACCACCTGCAAGACGCATGCAATGCAACGCAACACACAGCAGCAATTTCTTTATTGGGCATGGGCATGAAGACACAAGTTTTACAACAGTACATCTCCTCTCCAAGGTTCCCTCCCTCCTCCCCACACCCAAATGCATTTCAGAATAGGGGTGTCCCTATTTAAAACCGCCAGCTAGGGAGAGAAAGGGGCAACAAAAGGTGCACAATCGCACACGCACTAACCCCTCTTCTTCCGGTCCTTCTCCTGCTGCTCACTGCTGGTCACGGATTCGCCGCCGCCAGCCAGACACCCTGGGCTGGGACACAGCAGGGCGGTCGCACGAGGCACACAGGCAACCGGGGTAGTTCAACAACGATGGAGGGGCAGAAGTGAGGAGACAACACTATCTGTGTCGCTCAACTCACCCCCAAGCAGAGACAAAATCAACCAAAAACTATAAAAAGGAAAAAAAAAACGATGGCAGCCGCCAGGTGGGTAGGCTACTGTGTGCGGCTGAAGCTGTGGGAGAGGAGGTGGAAAGTGAAGGGGAGCAGAGAGAGAAAAGACTAAGAGAGAGAGAAAAGAGAGGGGGGGCAGGGACAAAGAGAAAGAGAGGAGAGAGAGAGAAAAGAAAGAGAGAGAGAGGAGAAAGAGAGATGATAGAGAGAAAGAGGAGAGAGGAGAAGCGCAGCGCAGCAGGGAGGGGGGATTCAGGTGTGGGGGGAGGACACAGCAGTAGCAGCGGTCCAAAGAGGTGGGGGGAGCAGAGAGGGTGTGTGTGGTTGGGGGCTAGTGTGTGGCAGGGGGCCTGGGGTAAGTGGAGAGAGTCGGGGGCAAGGAGAAAAAGAGGTGGGGTGGGGGGAGCAGAGAGGGTGTGTGTGGTTGGGGGCTAGTGTGTGGCAGGGGGCCTGGGGTAAGTGGAGAGAGTCAGGGGCAAGGAGAAAAAGAGGTGGGGTGGGGGGAGCAGAGAGGGTGTGTGTGGTTGGGGGCTAGTGTGTGGCAGGGGGCCTGGGGTAAGTGGAGAGAGTCGGGGGCAAGGAGAAAAAGAGGTGGGGTGGGGGGAGCAGAGAGGGTGTGTGTGGTTGGGGGCTAGTGTGTGGCAGGGGGCCTGGGGTAAGTGGAGAGAGTCGGGGGCAAGGAGAAAAAGAGGTGGGGTGGGGGGAGCAGAGAGGGTGTGTGTGGTTGGGGGCTAGTGTGTGGCAGGGGGCCTGGGGTAAGTGGAGAGAGTCGGGGGCAAGGAGAAAAAGAGGTGGGGTGGGGGGAGCAGAGAGGGTGTGTGTGGTTGGGGGCTAGTGTGTGGTAGGGGGCCTGGGGTAAGTGGAGAGAGTCGGGGGCAAGGAGAAAAAGAGGTGGGGTGGGGGGAGCAGAGAGGGTGTGTGTGGTTGGGGGCTAGTGTGTGGCAGGGGGCCTGGGGTAAGTGGAGAGAGTCGGGGGCAAGGAGAAAAAGAGGTGGGGTGGGGGGAGCAGAGAGGGTGTGTGTGGTTGGGGGCTAGTGTGTGGCAGGGGGCCTGGGGTAAGTGGAGAGAGTCGGGGGCAAGGAGAAAAAGAGGTGGGGTGGGGGGAGCAGAGAGGGTGTGTGTGGTTGGGGGCTAGTGTGTGGCAGGGGGCCTGGGGTAAGTGGAGAGAGTCGGGGGCAAGGAGAAAAAGAGGTGGGGTGGGGGGAGCAGAGAGGGTGTGTGTGGTTGGGGGCTAGTGTGTGGCAGGGGGCCTGGGGTAAGTGGAGAGAGTCAGGGGCAAGGAGAAAAAGAGGTGGGGTGGGGGGAGCAGAGAGGGTGTGTGTGGTTGGGGGCTAGTGTGTGGCAGGGGGCCTGGGGTAAGTGGAGAGAGTCGGGGGCAAGGAGAAAAAGAGGTGGGGTGGGGGGAGCAGAGAGGGTGTGTGTGGTTGGGGGCTAGTGTGTGGTAGGGGGCCTGGGGTAAGTGGAGAGAGTCGGGGGCGAGGAGAAAAAGAGGTGGGGTGGGGGGAGCAGAGAGGGTGTGTGTGGTTGGGGGCTAGTGTGTGGCAGGGGGCCTGGGGTAAGTGAAGAGAGTCGGGGGCAAGGAGAAAAAGAGGTGGGGTGGGGGGAGCAGAGAGGGTGTGTGTGGTTGGGGGCTAGTGTGTGGCAGGGGGCCTGGGGTAAGTGGAGAGAGTCGGGGGCAAGGAGAAAAAGAGGTGGGGTAGGGGGAGCAGAGAGGGTGTGTGTGGTTGGGGGCTAGTGTGTGGCAGGGGGCCTGGGGTAAGTGGAGAGAGTCAGGGGCAAGGAGAAAAAGAGGTGGGGTGGGGGGAGCAGAGACGGTGTGTGTGGTTGGGGGCTAGTGTGTGGCAGGGGGCCTGGGGTAAGTGGAGAGAGTCAGGGGCAAGGAGAAAAAGAGGTGGGGTGGGGGGAGCAGAGAGGGTGTGTGTGGTTGGGGGCTAGTGTGTGGCAGGGGGCCTGGGGTAAGTGGAGAGAGTCGGGGGCAAGGAGAAAAAGAGGTGGGGTGGGGGGAGCAGAGAGGGTGTGTGTGGTTGGGGGCTAGTGTGTGGCAGGGGGCCTGGGGTAAGTGGAGAGAGTCGGGGGCAAGGAGAAAAAGAGGTGGGGTGGGGGGAGCAGAGAGGGTGTGTGTGGTTGGGGGCTAGTGTGTGGTAGGGGGCCTGGGGTAAGTGGAGAGAGTCGGGGGCAAGGAGAAAAAGAGGTGGGGTGGGGGGAGCAGAGAGGGTGTGTGTGGTTGGGGGCTAGTGTGTGGCAGGGGGCCTGGGGTAAGTGGAGAGAGTCGGGGGCAAGGAGAAAAAGAGGTGGGGTGGGGGGAGCAGAGAGGGTGTGTGTGGTTGGGGGCTAGTGTGTGGTAGGGGGCCTGGGGTAAGTGGAGAGAGTCGGGGGCAAGGAGAAAAAGAGGTGGGGTGGGGGGAGCAGAGAGGGTGTGTGTGGTTGGGGGCTAGTGTGTGGCAGGGGGCCTGGGGTAAGTGGAGAGAGTCGGGGGCAAGGAGAAAAAGAGGTGGGGTGGGGGGAGCAGAGAGGGTGTGTGTGGTTGGGGGCTAGTGTGTGGCAGGGGGCCTGGGGTAAGTGGAGAGAGTCGGGGGCAAGGAGAAAAAGAGGTGGGGTGGGGGGAGCAGAGAGGGTGTGTGTGGTTGGGGGCTAGTGTGTGGCAGGGGGCCTGGGGTAAGTGGAGAGAGTCGGGGGCAAGGAGAAAAAGAGGTGGGGTGGGGGGAGCAGAGAGGGTGTGTGTGGTTGGGGGCTAGTGTGTGGCAGGGGGCCTGGGGTAAGTGGAGAGAGTCGGGGGCAAGGAGAAAAAGAGGTGGGGTGGGGGGAGCAGAGAGGGTGTGTGTGGTTGGGGGCTAGTGTGTGGCAGGGGGCCTGGGGTAAGTGGAGAGAGTCGGGGGCAAGGAGAAAAAGAGGTGGGGTGGGGGGAGCAGAGAGGGTGTGTGTGGTTGGGGGCTAGTGTGTGGTAGGGGGCCTGGGGTAAGTGGAGAGAGTCGGGGGCGAGGAGAAAAAGAGGTGGGGTGGGGGGAGCAGAGAGGGTGTGTGTGGTTGGGGGCTAGTGTGTGGCAGGGGGCCTGGGGTAAGTGAAGAGAGTCGGGGGCAAGGAGAAAAAGAGGTGGGGTGGGGGGAGCAGAGAGGGTGTGTGTGGTTGGGGGCTAGTGTGTGGCAGGGGGCCTGGGGTAAGTGGAGAGAGTCGGGGGCAAGGAGAAAAAGAGGTGGGGTAGGGGGAGCAGAGAGGGTGTGTGTGGTTGGGGGCTAGTGTGTGGCAGGGGGCCTGGGGTAAGTGGAGAGAGTCAGGGGCAAGGAGAAAAAGAGGTGGGGTGGGGGGAGCAGAGACGGTGTGTGTGGTTGGGGGCTAGTGTGTGGCAGGGGGCCTGGGGTAAGTGGAGAGAGTCAGGGGCAAGGAGAAAAAGAGGTGGGGTGGGGGGAGCAGAGAGGGTGTGTGTGGTTGGGGGCTAGTGTGTGGCAGGGGGCCTGGGGTAAGTGGAGAGAGAGTCAGGGGCAAGGAGAAAAAAGGGTTGCGGTGGGGGGAGCAGAGAGGGTGTGTGTGGTTGGGGGCTAGTGTGTGGCAGAGGGGTGTTGTGGGGAAGGGGAGGGGGCAACAACAAACAGCAAAGGAGAAACTGGAACAACTCGGGCAGCAGCAGCGATTAGGCTGGATGGGGTGGTTGGGGGAGGAGCTGGGCCTGGGCTAGGGTCTGGGAGGAGGGAGGGTGGGGGGGCTAGGGTCTGGGAGGAGGGAGGGTTGGGGGGGCAGGCAGGGGGGGGGAGGAGGAGGAGGAGGGTAGCAAAATATATAAAGCAATATATATCAAGAGAACACAAGCCAGAAGTTTTAAAAAAATGAAAAGAAAGACTCTAACCAGCAGAAAAAACTTGGGGGTGGGGGTGTGGGGAGGGGGAACCAAACACAGACTCTGAGGGGGGCCACTAAGTGAACAGAGACAATGAAACCACAATTGCTGCAAATTAATAATAGCAAATGAATAAGTGGAACTGCAAGCAAAGAAAACTGGACTCTGTTTTGCAGCAGCAAACTTGGGAGAAGGCTGGATGGGGTGGGGTTGGGGTGGGGTGGGGTGTGGTTGGACTTGGAGGGGCAAGTTGGGAGCAGGGAACCAAAACTGATTATATGGGACAACAAGAAACAACAACAGAATCCTCTGGGGGTGGGGGGGAGGGATTCAGGGAACCAACTCGCAGGGCAGCAGCAGTCAGCAGAAACAAACAAAATGGTACAATTTAAGCAAAACCAGCAAGCAATATATAAATGAAACCAATGCAATGCAATGTGAAAATCAAAAAGTTGGACAAAAACAAGGCAGGACAAAGAGCAATAATTAATGGAAGAAGTTTTAAAGCAATGAGGATGCAGTGGGTGGGAGTGGGGGAGGGGGAGGGTAGGCCCAAAGGATGAGAAGGGAAAGGGGGGGAGGGGGGGAGAAAAGCAGACAGGCAAGGAACAGGGAAAATTGGGGGAAATTAAGAAGAAAGTAAAGTGAAGTAACACACAGTATACAGACAAGAGACAGACAGAGAGAGGAGACACACAGAGAGTCACAAAGGGCAGGTGGACAAAGGATTAGACAGAGCACACACAGAGAGACACAGGACACAGTCAGGACTCACAGAGACACCAGAGCAGCCAGCAAAGGGCAAGCAGGTCTCAGAGATGATCCCACAACTGCAGCCAAGAGAAGTTTCCAGAGAAGAGGCTTGGGTTTATATAGGTTTGAAATTCCCTCCTTTGGGAGCCCCCACCTTTGCACTCCCCCCACGGCCAACAGGGTGCCAGCTCTCAACAGTGCAACAGCCAAGCAGCCTACCAGACCAAAGGACTCATTCTGGCCAATCAAGGATCAATAGCGCAGCCAATACAATGCCTGGAAATAGCATCACAAAATGGATGCAAGGAGGAGCAAAAGTTTCGGGAAGGAGACACAAAATGGAGGACACACTTGGAACTTTAAAGAGACACTCAGAGAGACTCAATTTCATTCCCGAACCGGCTCGAATTCGGTCCGGCTCGGTCCCGGAAGGGCCCGATTCGGTCCGGGATCGAGCCGCCGGATCCGGACCGGTTCGGGACGAACCGGTCCGGATCCGGACCGAACCGCACATCCCTACAGGCAAGACATCAGTAGGTCAATATATGAGAGCAGGTTCAAGTATCAAGGGTGGTAATCAGAAAACTCTGTCATATCATATATAATCTTGCAGTATGTGAAACCGTTAACCACATGTCTGTATCACTTAGCATAAAAATATGTGATTGATGATAATGGATTACCATGACCATGTGGAATGCTCATTGCAATACATGAGGTCAGATAACTCCCATAAAATAATGATGCTTTATTTATGAGTGATTAAAATATTTTATACTCTTCTATCAGTGGAATTGCCTTTGTGGAACTGTAGCAACATCAATGCAAATTAAAGAGAGAGAAATAATGACATGCAGAGAAACATTTTGAAGAAAATGTCTTCAAAATAATAGTTTTGTAGAATCCTTACGGCACCGTCCTCTCTCAACTTTGACGTGTTGATTGCTTTAAAACAGCCCTCTTTGATTGTGACTTTGAGGCAAATAAAGTATAACAAACACTGACAGGTTTTAATGAAGAGATGCATAAGGTCTCTGAAGTATTTGAGGGAACCTTTGCTGCTTGTGGTTTTGTATATGGTTATGGTAAATAACTATCGTGCTGGTTTTTGTGGTCTGCCCTTTCCTGTGAGCATTACAACTGGAGACTCATTTAACCTTCGCCCAGACCTACATATAGCCTGAAAGAAACATCAGCAGAGGGGTGAAGTGCTGGGGGAGAAGAAGAAGAGGAACAAAAGGAAGCTTAGAATGACTTGAAACAGTGACATGTCTGTTCCCTGGACTCACACGGTTTGTTCGCAATAGGAAGGCATGTAGCTTTGACAGGACTTGGGGCTCAGATACCTTGTTAGATGTTGAGTTTGTCACTGTGAGTTTTCCTTTTCCCCATGGCTGATTCCTGCACATTCTCTCAATAAATGAGCCCAAAAGGGAGACAAGATGACAGGGTTGAGGCCATGAACACAGTTAGCTGTACCTCACAGGGAGATAGCAAACTTTGCACTTGACAGAAGGGCATTCAACCTGAACTGAAGCTGCAAGCAAGATTGAGTGTAGCGATCTACTTACATAGCTCAAAAGCACAGGCGTTAGACCTAAGGGGCTTTTTAAATGGGAAATTATATTATTATTCTGTGTAGTACTTAAAACTAGTTAAGAGGAAATTAATATCATCTTTGCAACCAACATAAATGAGGAGACTAGAAAGAGGGACAAATGTATTAGGATTATTTCAAAATTATTTACATTAATTCAGAATATTGTTTTCAATATTCATTAGGTGCACTGAAGTATGAGGTTGGGAACTAAACAAGCTCTAGGTTTCATTTCTTGTTATGTTTGATCTGTTTTGCCATGGAATTATATCTAGACTTGAAGCCTCAATATATATGGAAGTTATATTTCACACACACTATATGGTGTATGCTTAACAGAAAGAAATTTCTTTTCATTAGAAATCCGATGCTAAGCTTAAGGATCAGCATCTTGTAGTTGAGATCTCTCTTACTAGTTCTTTGGGAGGTTGCCAACTACCACTTTAATCTTGTGCACTTCTGTTCTTTAATAAACTTAATATTTGTTTTCAAGAAATTTGTCTTGATTCCATTGCTCCCTTTTGGATATTTTGACCCTGACCCTGCCTTTACCTGCAATCAGCTTTCCAGCTCTCTTACAAAACAACATTGTTGTATGTACATTTACACCCAGTTAAAGCTAATTCCCCCACATAATCCAGAAGCCTAGTCACAGAGACTAACCACCACACATCTGAGCAAATGTAGCAACACAATAAGGATAGCAGCTGGTGCTATCTTTAAAACTGTGTGTTTATATAAAAAGATGGCATACACCCACTATATAATTCAAATGTAATATTTAAATTTATGGGGACTATAATTTTAGTGAAATATTGTAGTTTCCCATCACTGTGTTAAATGCATTCAGCTTTTAAAAACTTATGTTGGCGGGGAAAAAGACGTTTGTTTTACCACTTGTGTAAGTAACCTAAGAGTAATTTGTCACCTTTTTATTTTCCTTTATCTGATAACTTGTCAACCATCCTTTTTTTTTTTTGCCATTGCATTCCCCTAAAATAATTGTGCAATATTAGACAAAATGACATGTTCACATGTGATTAAAAACAAGAATGGGCAAAATTAGCACATTGTTCTAGACGTCTCATTAAAAATGGTGGCAAAATTGATCTGAAAGCTTGAAGAGAACATGAAATTGTAAGTATTGCAGCCTTCGCTTATGCTTTATTCACTGACTGAGATCTTGCAAATCGAAGTGGCAAATTGATCGGACACTGTGCTAAGCATGCAGGGTATTAAAATGAATGCCATGTTAGCTGTTAGGAGTAGCAGCTTTGATTTGTATCTCAATACAGAATATTTTCCTGGGGCTGTGCCAGTGGTGCCTTGTTGTCTGATTTCAGAGCACTGTGATTGAACATTAATTGCATGATCCTGTTTTCAACCAACACCAGCTTGAATCCCAATATACCTTGAAGCCATTTAGTTTGAAATCTGATAACTCTAAACAATTTATTTACGAAGACACAGATACATCTTAACATACTTCATGAATTGTCTAGCCTTCACTACAAGGATAACATATAAATGCTCTTTATTGATATCAATGAAAACTATACTTACAGTTTCTTTATTTTTATCAAATATTTTTCTTTGTACAAAAGCTGTCTTGGTCACATGCAGCTATAAAAACCTTGTGTATCTCATAGCAATACAGGCTGTAAGACGAGCTACAGAGAGACTTTTAACTGCTGTGCACAATGCTGATTTTCTTTTGACAAACTTAGCCATCCAATGTGATGTTTGGCTTTCAATCACAGTTGAAAACATTTCAAAATAAGTGTTAGTTAGTTTTTAAAAATGCCACTGCATGGTGGCGGCGGCAGCCACAGTGGCTGCGGGGAGGGGGGGCGAGGGGAAACCCCCTTTGCCCTCTAAAGAATGCCACTGCCGATGGCAGGATGGGGCAAGGTGGCAGTGGCTGAAGGGAGGGTGGGGGACGAGGAGGGGAGAGTCTCCCCTTTTAACTTTGAAAACACCACTTTGCAGTGGGATTGGGTATGGCAAGCTCCTTCCAGCTCCCCTCATCCCAAGTGACTGCACGCACCTCTCTCCTGTGTGCATTTTTGGCCTTCCTCTGTATGTGGAGGAAGGCTGAAAGTGGATTGCACAGCAGAGAGGCCTGTGCAGTCACTTGAGAGGGGAGCTGGAAGAAGCTCGCCACCCCCCATCCCACCATACAGAGGCATGCTGCCGCCAGCAGTGGTGTTCTTTAGAGGGCAAAAGGGGGAACCTTCCCTTCACTACCCCTCCCCGCAACCACTGTGGCCACCGCCACACAGTGGCATTTTTTAAAGGCAAAAAGGCGGACTTACTACTCACTCCACCCTTGCTGCAGCCGCTGCCCACAGAGAGGGGTGGTAAAATATGAGGGGCAAAATTTGCCTCTCCTCAGATTTTGCCACCATAGGCAAATGCCTACTCTGCCTCTCTGTTAATCTGCCACTGACAGTGACTTCTAAATGAAGGTGGTGGTACAGTGCCATGGTAACAATGGTAAATGGTAGGTATGAGGACAGAGAATGCAGCCAGAGACAGAAGAAACTAAGTGTACAAACTTGCTTTCTTAGAGATTCAGATTTAAAATTCTTCAGAGATTCAAATTTAAAATTCCATACCCTCCAGATTGAGACTGATGCAGAATTATACCCAAAGCATTATGTTCAAGCTGATTTTCTAGATGGTGAGCTTGAAGCCATCTTCCAGGGATTCACACTGCTAGGCAGAGTGGCAATCAATCTGTTCACTAGGACTTTGATCCATTATTTCCAGGCCTCCTATTGGTTTATTTCTATTGGAGATTTATTACCCACTCTTCAGCTGATAAATTATCCAATATTTTGCCACTCCCAGAGTGGCTTACAAAGGAGATAAATAGCATAAAAATGCAATTACATGCAATTAAAAGTAAACCAGTTAAGGTTGGACCCAGATTATTATGATGTCACATGGGGGCACTGTTGCCCCCACTTTCCTTTTCAGGGATCAAGGCATGGTTATAAAGTAGGCAGTTTCTGACAAAAATTGACAACCGCAGGTTTAAATTCCAATTAAAAATATATTTTATTCAATATAAAAGGACGGTTGAATCATATGTACATGTGGGGCATTCCCAAATGACACAAAACACATTAGATGAAACATGTGACTGGGTGCTAACACTTAACTTTTATTATACACTAACATGACTAGAATAGATTCTTGAATATAAAAACTAGTGGATTCTTGAATATATATGGAATTAACTATGCAGTTGACTATTCATGAATTCAATAACTAACTAAATGTAAGAGAGAACTCAACCATTAACTCCTATGAAAAGCAGAAAGGGACAACAATGAACG
This sequence comes from Hemicordylus capensis, assembly GCF_027244095.1. Classification (NCBI taxonomy): domain Eukaryota; kingdom Metazoa; phylum Chordata; class Lepidosauria; order Squamata; family Cordylidae; genus Hemicordylus; species Hemicordylus capensis. The sequence goes on along the minus strand of NC_069659.1, from coordinate 90,265,135 downwards.
ATGTAATACGGCCAAGGCCAAAGAGAAATCGGTGTCAAAGAAAGGATTAGGGAAGAATGGAGTCGGAAGACTGGCCTACAGCTGCTGCTGCTACTTCTACTACTACTACAACAAATATTTATATACAATTTTTCCACAAACATTCTCAAAGCAATTTATATATAAAAATAAATTTGGGGGTTCCCTGTCCCAGAAGGGCTCACAATCTAAAACATTTACCAATCCCCAAACTGACTCGGGTCAATAGTGCAAAAGAATAATTCTCTGTTGTCTAGAGCATTTCCATCATTGATCAACAAGTTCAACAGGTTAAAGATATCCATTTATCCAGTGCTTATGTATACTGTGTATTCATAAAGAACAGCCCATGAAGCTTTTAAATGGATTTCTGCTTTGCTTAATGCTCCTTCCATTATTAAATCATTATGACTATTGACCATATTTTAGGCATATATGAGGAATTAAAATGACACAAGAATACAGATGTCAAATATACTTATTATACAATATTATATTTACAAGGCCAGTTTAAAAAGGAATCACATGATATATATCCGAGATGTTTACATAGCCCCTTTAACATGGAGGAAAGCAGGTCCATATTTGCTCCTCCTCCACTCACTGCCACTTCTGTTATCATGGCGCTCCACCCAGCTATGATTGCATGCTAATAGGGCATCTCCCAGCTGCCCCTGTGCAACGCTGGCATGCACAGGGTCTCCGCGCATGCACAGTGGTCATTTGCATGGTCAGTATAGTTGTTCTTAAAGCACTATGTGCTTCCTGCAGTGTGGTAAATTAAGCCTGAATATCTATTTTCCTTAAATATATCATAATCCTAGTTACATACAGAGAGGCAGAGGAGCTGATGGAAATGTGGGGTGATATCAGACTTTAAGAGTTCCACATGCCTGTTAGCTAAAGAGGCATTTGTAAACAAGTTGCTTTAAAATGTTAGTTTACTTTCTGTCAGTACTTCAGTGAAAACCATATTTACTCTACAGTGGGAAGCAGAGTTGAATAAAGGAGATAAGATAAAAGATAAAAAGAGATAAGATTAAGAGATAAAAAAGATAAGATTAAGAGATAAAAGATGAGCAAGAAAAACAAGAAGTCACCCTAGTCTTGAATATTGTACTTCACAGCATGATGTTGCAACTACATTCTTATCTGGTTTATACATGTATGACCTAGCACAATCTTAGCTCCAGTTTACTAAAGGATATTGTAATACTCTTTTACAGCTGCAGGAAGTCTAAAGCTGGAATAATTTAAACTAGAGGGTATAAAACTGGAGACCAGGGCAGAATCCACAAGAAGGTGATGATGCAGAGCTACTGTATTCACAGAGAATATTCAGTACATTTCAGTAAAAGACACATCTATAAAAAACACTCCTCCTCAACCAAAACACTTTTGCTTCAGGCTAACTAAAATCCAGTCCACAATGCAACACCTGTATGTTGCAATGATATACGTAGTTCCAAGTGGTTCCCTTGTGATTTATTTGTGGTACTCATCTGTGCTTTGGGTGTCCTGGGAGGGAAATCCATTAAAAAATCAATGCCATCATTAGGAAACATTATATTGGATTATAATGCCAACTAAAAAGCAATAGTGCTGGCATCTTCATGACTATGTTCTTGATGCATGTACAGCAAAATTCTTACACGTGTACTAAGGATTCTTCCAGTCTCATCTCAAAGCAACTACACAAGTAAACTCATTTTTAAAACTCTGCTCTTTCATATCTCCTGAAAATTTGAAAGGGCAATTATGTATAATGACTTTAAAAGGTTGTGTATATTTGTTCACAAGGACATTTCCTCTTCATTTCTTGAGACATTTAATTGGATATACATTAAAACTTCAGCAGTATGCAACAAACAATAGCTGTATCATATTGATTCAAATGCTGCATATTGTTATTTATAGTACATAATTCTGCTGTTACAGAAGATGCTTTTGAACTGCAGGCAACTCTTATGCGTGATGCTGTGTCAGTGATCTTGATCACTGATAAGCCATATAACCAAGGTATACAAACCCACAATTTTCCTGATTTTCCTAGTGCAGCCATTGCTTGCTTCCCAAGAAAGAAAGAAAAAAGTCAAAAGGTACAATTCAAAAACTCCATTTTTTGTTTTGGTAACTCTGCTCCATCCCAATGTGTAATACACAACATTAGTATTCTAGTGCATAAGTGGGATAACAATAACACTAGTAATAACTGGCTAACAGAAAAATGTTCTACAGGAATGGAGAGATAACTATCCCAAAGCAATTTCCAAACAATTTTTAAAATTAATTTTTCAAATGAAAATGATGTAATTAGAATTATTTTGAAACCATGTGGAGATGAAATCATTTATATAGTGTTATGTAAAATATTTTAATGTGTTCTCCCATCAGTTTTAGAAACCAAGTCTGAAAGGAAATATGTTAACATGAACTGGAATCCAGATGATGTTAAAGCCTATGGCCACACACACACAAATTGCATATTTGATGTAACTTACGTCTATATACTTGTGGTTTATGATTTAGTATATCCAAAAAATCAACACAGTTAGAAAGCCCATAAAACATATTTCTACAGGTACTTCATGGGAATATGATGGAGGCATGCAGTTCCTGCATGGCAAAGTTTCCCCTGTTCTTTGCACCATCAGAACAGCTCTGCACTACATCCCTGTGTTGATGAAAATCCCATTTACACTTTGGCAACTTGGAATTACAATGCATTAACAATATTATTCACTCTCCTTTTTTGGATCATTTTATCTCTTTCAAGAAGAATGCCCTGAGATATTTTTTTTTAAATCTGAGACTTAAAACTCCACTTGATTTTAAAGAATTCTCCCCTGCCCCTGAGAAAATACAATATATACATCTTATTTTTAGAGCACAAACCACACTTTGCATTCCTTTTCTCTTTTAGTCTCTTTCAACCACACTAGAAAAAATAGAATTTAATGTATTGGTCCTTTGAGTCCAAATCTAATCTCCCCCACCCCACCCCCGTTCCTCTTCTCAATCTTCCTGAAACTCAAGGGACAAAAAACCACTTACAAGTGGCTCTTCTGGGAGTTCAGTGCACACTTCTCTCAAGCCTTTGCTCCTCCAAAAGGCAATTATTACACATAAAGTATAATAGTACTCGTATGCCTTCCCTGATCCATTACCTCTCTTCTACTTTCTGACAAGAACATTCTGACCTGTGTATAGATCAAGAGTAAAAAATATTCCCATTCAGTGCATGAAAAAAACCAGAAGCATAAGTTGTCCTTAATAAGACTGTGCCCAGTGGCTAGTTTCATATATGGGCTTTCAGTACTAGAAGTACATACTTTAAAAACAAACAAACAAACCACACTTTTGGAAGGCTATTAGGGTGAATTTACACATGCTCAGCACTTGATGAATGCAACATCAAGAGATTACTTGTTGCGTGTGTAATAGAGCCAGTGTGGATCTAACAATACAGAGTGTATTTTCATATCACCTCCAACATAATATTCAGAAAATGGGGGCATTCTTCCTGGGGCAAATGCAGCTATGGGGGCAATCAGGACCACAGGGGGGCAAGAGTTAAAGCCCTCTTCCCCCCATACCACAGACCCAAGTTAGTTTGACTTCCCCTGGCAGCTGCTATGGACGAAAGAAAAATTAAGTCTGTCAAGGCAAATAACACGCTGAACATCATGTATAGTTTAGCACACAATTATGTTTGCCTCTGCCATCATGGGTAGTTTGGCCCTCAGAGGCATTTGCCACCAATGAGGTGGCATCAGATAAATGATCAGATAACTTTCTAGCTCACTCTCTATACTGGTGAAAGGACTGGTGAAATAAATCACAATCTTTTCCAGTTAGGTACAGTAAGTATCCTACAGGCCTTGCTCATAGAGATGCCCTGAAATGTAGCTCTAGAATGTGAAACAGAATGAGAATTTCTTCCACAAAGAGGATCTAAGACTTTATTAAAATTGCCCACTAAGATACTTGGATAATAATCAAGATCCTGCAAAAACTGAAAATGAAAAAGGAGAGAAGTGGATTGACGAGGAGAAGTGGACTGCCTGTGAGAAGCGGACTGATGAGGAGAATGTTGACGCGGCCGTTGCCGCCTAAGCCCTGCCCCCAGTACCCAAGGAACCAATCAGAAGAGCCCCAAGCTTCGGGCTCCTTGATGACAGAGGGGCTGGGGCAAACAAGCCGTGTCACCATTTGAGTGGCAAGCAGCTGGATTATCCTGGTTAGGTCCATAAACATTTGCCAACATGAATTAATCAGATACAAAATAAATCTACCTTTCAGGTCCAGTTTTGAATCTAAGAATCTTTAACTGATGAAAAATTATTGCTATTATTACCCCTTGTTGGGGACACCCTGACCCCAACATTACACCCAGAATTACCAACCCAGAATTGTGTAGAATTGGGGCCTGTGTCTGAATTCCATTTTATTAAGGAATCAATTAATGCCTGAATTCAGATGAACTGACCAGTGCATGACACCCAGGCCTCATGACTTCCTGGTAAATGATTTGTAAAGGCAGGAGTAATATAGCATTGTTTATCAGTGCTTGTGAAACTCACAAGAGACACAATGGGTCAGGCTTAATTACCAGTCTCACACTGCTAAAATTAACTTGCTCTCCGGTAATCCCCTTACCTCGCTGGCAGGATGCTTCTGCCTTAGTCAAATGGATTGATTAACTAGCCTCAAACATGTACCCCTTTTTGATGTTACTTTAAACATTCTTTTGTTATAATTACACACTAGATAGATGTACACAAGAAGTAATGTAATTGCTGTCTCACACATATAGATCTGATTCTCTCACTAACTCCTCTGACTTTTAACATGAGAGGCAAATTTACTTTGGAAATAATAGAACAATACTCTGCTTACTCAGATCCTGGACTGAGCTAATCTCCTAAACTAATATCGATAATTAAAAGACAATATCCAGAGGATAACAGGAACGGACACCTTTTGTGATCCAGGAGACTCAATGGACAGCAAAGGATGAAACCACTATAAGGAGGAGTCTCTGGACATGGCAAATTTGCAATCTTTGCCTAACAAGCAATACATGCTCATAAGCGATCCCAGAGTTTGCTGCCCAAGCCGCGAGGCTAAAGGCAGAAACTCTTTCCAGGGAGAAGGGACTGTTTGTGACTTCTGCTGCTCAGTGAGAAGTCAAGACTCCCCAGCCATGGCACTCCTAGCAAGCTTTGCCTAACAAGCAGATCTTTGCTCAAGAGCCATCCCAGAGTTTGCTGCTAAAGCTACGGGTCTAAAAGCAGGAACTCTTTTCATGGACAGGAACTGTCGGTGACCTCTGCTGTGTAATGAGATGTCAAGACTTCCCCAGCCATGGTGCTCTCATGCTCCGACTCGCTCTGAGCAAACTACCACCAGCCTGCTTGACTGCTTGAAGCTTCTTGCATCGCTCCAGCTCCTGCTCTCCAGCTCCAGAGTCTCTTCTTCAGCTGAAGCCTCACCACTCTCAAGCCTATGACCCTGGTAATATGCTGCTTCCACAAGCCTTGGATTCCTCTTTCCTTCTCCCCCTCCCTCTTACCCCTACTAGCTCTTGATGCCAACCACACCACTCCTGTACCTTCCTAACCTTCCTCTCCCCTCCCCTTCCACCTATATTTGAATTATGTTAGGCTTTAGGAAGATTTAATACACACACCTATGATAGTTAGGAACACTGGGTTAATGTTGCTGCTAGCTATGATTTAAATATATTGCTAGTAACACTGATTGGTTGTTCTGTTTTCTGCTCAGTTAGATTGATGCTGTTATTCTTTCATACTCAGTAAGGCCCATTGAATCATTTAGGAGTGTTTTTGATCTTCTTTCTACATTTGCACCCAGACTAGACATGGCCACCATATAAAAGAACTGGTCACTTTGTGACACTGGTAAAGCCAGCATAATCTCGTATGCTAGCTCTGGAGCATATCTAGTATACAAATCAGGCTTGGTTCACAACACCCTGCTAATTGCTAAATTATTACCCCTGCTAACTTGGCAAAGAGGCAGCTTTTAACGTGGTGATTCTCTTTTATTTAGCGGGGGACAGTAACTGGCCTTATCCACCCCCAGCACACTACCTCCAGTGACTGTTGCTGGTGTCTATCTCATGTTTCTTTTTAGATTGTGAGCCCTTTGGGGACAGGGAGCCATCTTATTTATTTATTATGTCTCTGTGTAAACTGCCCTGAGCCATTTTTGGAAGGGTGGTATAGAAATCGAATAAAACCAACAAACGAATAAATAAATATGGTATTTAAATATAGTACATGCTTGCATACACACATACACAAGAACTGATGAAGGAGAATTGCCTCAGCTATGGCACAACTACAGGGTTCTGCACAGTGGGCTTCTGCAGCCAATTCCCTGGTTCATCTGGCAAAATCATTACAGGGAACATGAGTTTCCTGTGACATAACTATTTGAGCTTTACAACTTTTAAGCATTTATAAAACTTGTCTGTATTTATGAGGATTTTCAGGGCTTTTAATTTTCTAATAAATACTGTTGGTCTACATATTGATGAAGTGGAGAGTATTCTAATTCTTTTGAAATCTGTCAGGAGTGCAAGGCAACACAATTCATCCCTAAAGCTGATCTCTGCTAGATTCTGTCTCACTTGCTGCTAGAGTGGGGTGGGTAATGAGAAGGGCAGAGAGAGAAAGAGGCAGGATGCCTCTGAATACCAGTTGCGGAGGAGCAGTGGCAGGTGAGGGAACGTGCCTTCATCTCTTGGTTGTGGGCTTCCCAAGGCATCTGGTGGGCCACTATGTTAAGCAGAGTGCTGGACTAGATAGGCCTTAGGTCTGATTCAGCAAGGCATTTATTGAGGAGATTCTCACGATCCACCAAAAGTGGGTTAAGGGAGCCTAGCCCGCTTTTGGAGGATCATGTGTTGCCACGGGAACCGTGTGGCTCCTGGCAGCATACCCTCCTAATTCCCCCTCCCCTTAGACAAGGTTAGCAGAGTGAGCGCTCTGCTAACCCCGTCTATTTGTTCGTGTATTGCAACACATGGGGAGACCTATGCCAGGAGGCTGAAACAAGCTCCTGGCCCTGTGGGTCTCTCCAGGATTCCCCACATGCTTGCGCGGGGCATCCTGGAACTTCCGGGGGCTGTGCTGCCCCCGATTCCCGCTGCCCCTGCTGGCTCAGTGATGGAGCCGGCAGTCATGTGGGTGGCCGATCCGGCCACCCAGGGCTGCAGGAATGATTGTCTGTGAGCTAAGTCCACTCTCCCAGCAAACCTCATTCAGGCGAGTCTCAGTGATCGTGAGACTCACCTCATTATGTTCTTAGATACTGAGGTAAAACAGGGATTCTCAACCTAACGTAATTTATAGTACAAGCTGAGAGCTCCCACCTGGCAGGAATTCAAGGCTTATCAGCCCTCTGCAAGAGGCGTTTACTCCTCCTGATAGTTTCAAGCTGAGTTCTTTGCCTTGTAATACGCCTCTGTTGTGGAGTCAGTGGAGGTTGCTTGCATAGCTCCTCTTCTGATTGGTCCGTCTTGGTTTCTGCTGTCTCAGGTTGTTGTGCCTACTCTGAATCATCTGCCTCAGCCATTTCTTGGAAACTGACAGCCGGGCTCTGCCCCTCAGACACCCCGGCATCGGCTGAAAAGTTGACAGCTTCCCCTTCCTCCTCGCTGTCTGAGATCGAGGGTGTGACAGCTTGCTTTGGACCTGACATGTTACTGAGCAAGAAAAGGCTGGGAGGAAAAGATGGAGACAGCAGGAGAGAGTTCTCAAACATTATCATTTCAATGTTTATGCTAAGGAGACATTTTATTTTATTTATTTATTTATTTATTTTATTTTATTTTATTTTATTTTATTTTATTTTATTTTATTACATTTACAGGTGAAACTCGGAAAATTAGAATATCGTGCAAAAAGTCCATTAATTTCAGTAATGCAAATTAAAAGGTGAAACTGATATATGAGACATATGCATTACATGCAAAGCGAGATAAGTCAAGCCTTAATTTGTTATAATTGTGAAGATCATGGCGTACAGCTCATGAAAACCCCAAATCCACAATCTCAGAAAATTAGAATATTACATGGAACCAAGAAGACAAGGATTGAAGAATAGAACAATATCGGACCTCTGAAAAGTATAAGCATGCATATGTATTCAGTACTTGGTTTGGGCCCCTTTTGCAGCAATTACTGCCTCAATGCGGCGTGGCATGGATGCTATCAGCCTGTGGCACTGATGAGGTATTATGGAAGACCAGGATGCTTCATTAGCGGCCTTCAGCAATTCTGCATTGTTTGGTCTCATGTCTCTCATCCTTCTCTTGGCAATGCCCCATAGATTCTCTATGGGGTCAGGTCAGGTGAGTTTGCTGGCCAATCAAGCACAGTACACTGTATACTTTTCAGAGGTCCGATATTGTTCTATTCTTCAATCCTTGTCTTCTTGGTTCCATGTAATATTCTAATTTTCTGAGATTGTGGATCAGAATTTATTTCTTACTGTTCTTCCACTGTGAATCTTTATAAAAATGCTTCCCTTCTGGTTGGATTTATTTTTAAATATTAGCTTTAACTATAATGGCGAAGAATTATTTTCAAAACTGTCTCTTTTCAGTAGTTTAATACAATTCTGACCCCCCTGGATTTGCCATCTGAGGAAAGCTTTACTATGTGGTAACTTAACTTTCATAAATGATCATAAATGTACCTAAGAAACATTATGATTACAATATAAGATTAAGATTCTTTTTGGCAAATCCTACCTATTTAAATTCTTTAATATTCCATTGGGGAGTACACAGGAATTGTTAAGGTTATAAACAAATCAACCTCTCTCAAATCCAAAAGGGGCAAAAGAACAGAATGTAAGCCAAGAAATCATTTCATTATACTCATGAAATGGAAAATCACAGTGAAACAGCTTCTATCCCCAAGGCCTGGCTTCACTTAGAGGTTAGAAGAACTGTTCTAAATCATCTCACAAATTTGGGTTCTTTAGCAGCTACTCTTGAGCAATTGTAGTGAGTTTACAGTGACGCAGATTTAAAGAACCATCAGATAAAAAGGAGAATTACTAATTTTCCATAGGATGCATACAAAAAGGGAGATAACAGATCTAGAAGGGTCCACAACTCATAACTATTCTGTTCACAGGAGATAATGCCAGTAGAACATGTTGGAGCCAACAGTAGACATAATAGTGAAATAATATTCAGGCTTTGAGTCAGCTTTTCAGTAAGTTAAGGGAAATTACTATCCCACAGTGAGTTTCTGTAATGAACTTGTCTGAAGGCCAGTTCTAACTGGGTTTAAGGTTAGACATGGTTCAATTTGTTACCTCTTGAAATGAGCTTATACTTAAAGAAATCAAAGACAGCCAAAAAGAAGCTCAGACTACAGTTGCATCCCAGTGTCTTTTGTTCTAGTTACACTGTTTCCTCTCAGTTTCAGGATATGTGCTAGAAGAAATATTTTCTGCACTTTTCAGGTAAAAGCTGTTTGTGTAAGATGAAAATCAGAAAAGTCAGTGAGGGAATAGAAAATAATCTCTGGAAAAATATGATTACAAATAAATAGTTACTAGGGATGTGCACAAAATGGATTTTGCATTTTATTTCAAGCTTGAAACGAATCGCAGGATAGCCAAAACGTTTCATCAGAACTGTAGTCAAACCAGCTGTTTTGATGGAACAAACTTGAAACATTTAGAGTGTTTCAGCCATAGGGAACAATGGGGAAACTCAAAACACCCCATTGTTTCCCATGGGTAGCTCCTAGGGACACCAAAGTGGGTTGGGTGGTAGGGCATGATGGATACTACCTACCACCCAACCCGCAAAAGAAATGGGCAAACAGGTGATTTTAAAGAATTTTTAACCTTTCCCCCAACCCCCATAGGATCCCCCCCTGCCCTGACCTACCCTAACCTACCCTCTCCTTTCCTCTCCTGCCCCCCTCCTTTACCTGGATCCTAGGTGGAGGCAGTGGAAAGAATGCCATGCTTCCTCTTCTCTCTAGAGGGATCAATGAATTAACTGCTTTGTCTGCTGAGGCTTGATTTTGAAAAGCAATTTGGTTTTCTTTACTAGGTGCCAGAGTGGCTCAGGTAATTTCACAAACAGCTGGGCTGCTCAGGCACCTAGAACAACAGTTTTTCTTCTAGGACCCTGAGTGGAGCTGCTTTGAGAATGTAATAGTTCATGACTTTTATGTGGCAGGCAGAGAGGGGCTAATTTTCTTTCAAAGGTGTCAGCATCACCCAGGAGAGAAGCTGGGATTGGAAGATGTGTGGTGAGGTGGTAGTGCCTAATGGGTGGAGGCTACAACCCTAGTAATAATAATAATAATAATAACAACAACAACAACAACAACAACAACAACAACATTTATATCCCACTCTTCCCCCAAGGAGCCCAGAGCGGTGTACTACATACTTGAGTTTCTCTTTCACAACAACCCTGTGAAGTAGGTTAGGCTGAGAGAGAAGTGACTGGCCCAGAGTCACCCAGCTAGTTTCATGGCTGAATGGGGATTTGAACTTGGGTCTCCCCGGTCCTATTCCAGCACTCTAACCACTACACCACGCTGGCTGTCTAATTGCAGAGGGATTTGGCAAAGGGCTAGTTTTTGGTGAATAGTTGAAGGTTTAGTGTCTTTGAGGAAGATTTGGGGCATAAAGTGGGATCTGGGGTGGAAGAGTGTGGTGAGGTGGTAGTGCCTAATGGGTGGAGGCTACCACCCAAATTGCAGAGGGATTGGGCAAAGGGCTGGCTTTTTGGTGAATAGTTGAAGTTTACCCATCTTTAAGGTTTTCCCCTATAAGGTATAATGGAGGTTTCAGCAGCCCCATAAGTGCACTTGGAGGGCGCTGGGGTGGCCCAGAGTGAGTGGTGGTATAGTGCACATAGGGTGCCAGACTCTCCCATGGGGTTGCTAACCCATGGGGTACAGGGTTCTGTTGTTTCTGAGGTGGCCTGAGTGTAGATCCCATGGTAGCAAATGAGAGTGGATTCATGGTTTGTATTGAAAATCTCATTTGCTACCAGAGAATCTACACCTCAGAAACAACAGAACCCTGAACCCCATGGGCTAGAAACCCATGGGGGTGGTTGGCACCCTCTGTTCACTACACCACCACTCACTCTGGGCCACCCCAGCACCCCCCAAGTGCAGTTATGGGGCTGCTGAAACCTACATGATTTCCTATGGAAAACTTCAACAATTCACCAAAAACCAGCCCTTTGCCCAATCCTTCTGCAATTTGGGTGGTAGCCTCTACCCATTAGGCACTTAACTTAAACTGAGTAGTAGCTCACTGCCTTGTGGGTGGGAGTGGGGTGTAGTTGGCACATGGCAGTTGACAATTGGCACTGTCTAAAAGACAGTCAAAATGAATAGAAGAAATGAAGGTGTGTAATGAATCCTCATAAGGATTCATTGAGTGAAAGTTATTATACACCAAAGAATCCGAACACTTAAAAAATAGTGACCACACATTTTGCTCCATAACTCCACTTCTATAAGGGCTAGAACTTAGCTTTTTTGTATAATGAAAGCTGGGAATCTGGAGAAATTAATAGGACAGATCCAAAATCTGAATCAATTCGAATCGAATCAGCCGTGATTCAATTTGTATCTGAATCTAGCGAATGGACCACAGGGGTGATTCGTTTTGTCTCCGAATCACCCGAATCAGCTAGATTCGGGTACAAATCAATTTGTATCCGAATCGATTCACACATCCCTAGTCTCTGGTGGCTCTCTTCCTCTTGCTGGCCTCCCCACCGAGTCTTCCAAGGCTGTTTCAGCCCATTTTGGAATGGTTTTGGCCCTCTGCATGCACAGTGGCCATTTTGGGGGCCACTGTTCGTGCACACAGGCCATCTGCATGACCATGAGTGTGCAAATAACCGGACAAGACCTGGTTTAGCTCAGGTTCGATTTGAGCTGACTGGACATGGTTTGGCACGGGTCCAGTTTGATTCGAACTAAACTGGCTTTTCCAGTTTTGTGCTCACCCTTGCTGTGCAGCTATGCCACATTATAAACTTTGCTGAACTGTCCCTTTTCTCATCCACCCACCTCCTCCACCCACCCACCGCCCCCTGCCTCCTTCCCATTTCTCAGTGAGTCCTGTGTTTCTCCCCGAAGACCCCTTTCCTATTTGGGAGAATCCATCGCCTTCCTGAGGTATCATTCATTGTACATATGCATGGCTGTGTAGCTTAGGAAGTCCGTGCTACAAGTGGAGACAGGAAAGAGTAATATGTCTTTTCTCTGCCGAGGATGAGTGATGGATGCCAAGAAAGCATGATTGCACTGTGCACACCTCAATCCTACACCACAGCCAATAGTTTCCACTTTATTGACATGCTGACGCGCTGATTGCCACAATCTGGCAATGCGAGTGGAACAGAGCTTGCTGGATGCATCCAGTGTGCACTGTGCACTGTCACCTCCACAAGTCTAAGAGATTATTCCTGGAGTCTGCTTTTCAAGGGTAGACCTTTGAGCCTTTACCTCCACTTGGAGCTGTTGAAGCATCCATAGCTTAATTCAGAATATGACTCCTGGTCCAGGTAAAGTATGTCCAGTTGGACTGATTTCTGTTCTGGTTGTTGCTCCCAGCAGTACAGGATCTGTTGTCTTTAAGGCTACAATTTTATAAACAATTACCTTAGAATCAGCTCCACTGAACACAGTGGCACTTATTTTAGAGTAAACGTGCGTAGGACTGTATTGCACAAGAAACAGAGAGTGGTTGAGAGTGGCATTGGGAAAGAATTGGGATGTGGAGCAGTCATAAGAGAAAATTCTCACATTTATCCTTGGGAGGTACTGTTGTATTCTTTCTAGCAATCTTTTATGTTTTGTTAATTAGATGTTTGTTCTAGTGGGGATCCTTTAGAGCAGGGTTCCTCTACCTTGGGCCCCCAGATGTTGTTGGACTACATCTCCCAGAATCCCCAGACATGGCCTTTGTGGCTGGGGATTCTGGGAGTTGTAGTCCAACAACATCTGGGGGCCCAAGGTTGAGGAACCCTGCTTTAGAGTGTGTGTGGGGGGGGGGGGCAGGGTCAGAAATCAAAAGGAGGGAAAGGAGAAGAACAATTGAGTTGTTTTTGAATAAAGCTTTGTTAAACAAACATGAGACTGCTTTGTGTTTACAAGGGAAGCAGTTATAAAACATTTGGTGACAAAATTTTGAATCACCTATGCGTGTGAATCTGCAAAGCTTGTGAAGGTTCCTGCATCTTCATTTCATTGTATTACTGGGCCTACATTCTTGAACTGCTGTATTTGACTATTACTGCTGCTTCCTGACCTGCACAACTCGTGAAGCTACTTTTTCATTACCAATCCTGGACTCTGTTGTTCACTGGATGTCCACTGCAGCATGGCTCATATCACACCATACCATCATCACCATTTTTCTTGTCCACCCCAGGAGAACCTGTTTTTCCCTGGAAACAATGGAGGTCCTATTTCTGCAATTACCACCTCATTATACAGAGCCTTGATTTTACTCCAGCAAAGCAGAAGGTTATATTGCTTCACTGTCTGGACCCTGAAGGCCAAAGAATATATACTCATTTGCCATTTCCTACCAACTTGGAAGGGGATGCCAACCCTTATGAATCTGCTCTTCAAGCCTAAAATGATAATTTCAATCCTACTTTGAATGTGATTGCCGAATGTTGCAAGTTCTTTTCTAGATCCCAACTATGCAAAATTTAAAGAGAAGCAGAAGGTTCTCATGGCAAGTCCTGTCGTCCTTAGCATCTGATGCTGCTAAAAAGCTAGTTAAGCAAAGAGTCCAAGATATGGAGAAACAAAGAGAACTAAGTTTGATTACTGCAAAGAACACCTTAGGCAGTTTTTTGATCCCCAGCCAGCAGGATATTTGATACGCCTGACCACTTAAGTCATAGAAGAGCTTTCTCACAGGCATGCTTTAACACGTTACCTTCTGCAGTGTTAGAAGGGAAGGTTAAGGGAATTCCTTTAAGGAATCAGTTATGCCCTTGTGGTGCTAGAGTTGTCGAGTTGATAGTGCACGTTTTTTTACATTGTGCCTTTTATAGGACTATTCACCCTAAATGGATAGAACCTCTTTTAAAAGATAAACTGAGCTATTCTGATGATTATTATGTTTCATATTTTTTAATGGATTGCCACGCGGAGGTTACAGAGAGGATTGCAAGATTCTGTGCTGTGGCATGTAAAATAGCAGTGTGCACGGTTTTGGTCTGGCCTCATTGGCCAGACTGCCGGACCGGTCTGGAGGTTCGGAGTCCCCCCCGGTCCGGAGGGGGGGGACTGTGACTTTAAGCGGGGGGGTGGTAGTACTTACCCACCCCCGCCGCGCTTCCCCCTCCGGCGCTGTTCCTTGTTAAAATCTTCTTGGGGCGACAGAGCTCTGCTCTGCCGCCCCTGCCCCCGTCGTTGCTTCCAAGGCTGTTAGAAAGACGAGTGCTAGTGGGGCGCATGCACTCTGCGCAGCGCGCGCGCTCGTCTTTCTAACAGCCTTGGAAGCGACGACGGGGGCAGGGGCGGCAGAGCGGAGCTCTGTCGCCCCAAGAAGATTTTAACAAGGAACAGCGCCGGAGGGGGAAGCGCGGCGGGGGTGGGTAAGTACTACCACCCCCCCGCTTAAAGTCACAGTCCCCCCCCCTCCAGACCGGGGGGGACTCCGAACCTTGCACACCCCTAATATAAAATGAGACAAGATAAACTTAGTTGTGTATGATCTTGCCATCCTTGTAATTCAGTTTTATCTAATTCATTGTTTTGATTTTGTATATTCTATGCTGTATTGTATTGTTTTTATTTCTTGTTTTTCTTGGTCATGGACCGTAACAATACATTTGAATTTGATCCCAACTACCCAGAGGTGGCCGGTGATGGCAGTGCTGGGGGAGTAGTGAGAGGTATCCTTAAAATGTCATTACTGGTGATATCGCTGGCACCTGCAATCTGTCAGGAGCAGTGGCACCCCATCTGATATTCCAGGGAGGGAACTTGGAACCTTCTGCATGCAAGTATGCAGGTGCTCTTCCCAGAGCAGCCCATCCTGAAAGGGGAATATCTTACAGTGTTCACATGTAGTCTCCCATTCAAATGAAAACCAGGGTGTCCCTGCTTAGCAAAAGGGGCAATTAATGCTTCTACCACAAGACTAATTCTTTAGGAGGACTTTCGCTCAGAAAAACTTACTACCTTGTTTGTAGTAAAGTTTTCAGCAAATGAAACTTCTGGCCACCTGGAATAGTAATCCACCATCACTATGACAAATTTTTGTTTTGTGGGTTGGTTATCAAAAGGCCCCATTATATCCCGAGCACGTTTTTCCCTGGGACCATTGAGATATTCTACTGGAGTCAAGGGGGTGGTAAAGGTCTTCTGTGATTTGTCACATTAAACAGGGCCTGATTAAGCTAATGCGGGGCCTGTAGCATATGTTATGAAGGGGCCCTAAATTTTAAAAATGCACATAAATATTAAAACATAAACATAAATTATTTACTTGTGACAAATGTCTGACACTTCAGTAATACTATTACTTACATGTAGGTATCAATTTCATATGTCAAAATTAAGAAAACTACAATTTAAAAGTTACATTTTCTAGATTTAACATGAGCAAATTTGTTGATGATGCTGGAAATGTTTCTGCATTGTGCATGGAAATCATTTCCCTTTCATTTTTTGAAACAACGTTAGATTGTGTACATTTAACTCCAGCACACATTGACTTAGCCTCTGCAGGGCACTGAACTGGAGCTTACATGATTTCATTTCCAGGTTTCTCCTACGACTCCCTTACCAATCTCGTTTGTACTTTAGGCTAATTAGCCTTGCTTCAATCCAGGTTCTTGGGATGGATAAGCTAAACAGCGCACATGCAAAGTCCAAAGGGTTCATCTGGACTGGGCAACTTAAGCTTCCTTCCACCCCCTCGATGTTTTATAAGAATGCATTTGGGAGAGAGAAATGGGGAAAAGACGAATATTATAAGTGGCAAGCGCTCTGCATTTCTGCGCTTTGTTCTTGCATAGAGGCCCCACCACCAACAACCGCCCCATGCCCCCACTCATCCAGCCAATCAACTTTGCAAAACATCCCCCGCCCCCTTTTGTGTTCAATCTGCAGACAGGAGTCTCGGTGGGAGCCAGAGGGCCGAGCCCATTTCTCAGCATACCTGGCCCGCCCGTCAGCCTCAGCTCTTCGGATTCATTTTGGGGCAGGGGGTGGTTAGTGGGTTCAGCAGCACCCTGCGGGAATGGTGGTGGCCAGTAGACACATTCTGCATAAGCATAAATCATGGCCCCATGAGAAAGAAGTGCCCACGGAGCGGCTATGGGCAATCATAAGCAAGCATGAGTTGCTGAATATAGGAGGTTGTGCGGCACCACAGGCATGAGGAGGGAGTGCGCACGGGGAGGGCTGCCTCCTCATATCAGTCCCATGAGAAGCAAGTGGGCGAAGGGCACAGCAGCCAATTGGAATCGGGTGGCGGCCAACTCGGGACTCGGGAGACGAGAATGGGCAGCAGCAGGCAGTGAGGAGAGAAGCGGTAGCAGGTAGAGAGCAGAAAGAAGAAGGGGCAGTTCAAGCCAGGCGTGCAGGGCCCTTGAAAATACGGGGCCCGTAGCAAATGCTACATTTGCTACTACGTTAATCGGGCATAGGTCACATATAGCATAAGCCACTGTATGTGGGACTGCCCTTGAGGAATATTCAGAAACTGCAGCTAGTGCAAAATCCAGAGCTGCCCGCTGGGATCATATTACACCCATTTTGAAAGAGCTACATTGGCTGCCAATTAGTTTCCTGGTCCAATTAAAGGTGCTGTTTTTGCCCTCTAAAAGCCCTTATCAGTTTGGGCCCTGGATACCTGAGGGACTGCCTGCTCCCAAGGGTTTCTGTGTGATTGATGAGGTCATTGGAGGGGACTCTGCTCCACATACTAACATTAAGGGAGGCGCAGCTGTCATGCACGTGGGACAGGGCCTTCTCAGTTATTGCCCCCAGACTTTAGAATTCTCTCCCAGTGGGCATCCACTCCTCAGTCTCCATCACAGTTTTAAAAAAGCAAGTGAAATCTTGGCATTTTACCCAGGCTTTTATATGAGTGTTGTTTTTGTTGCCGCTGCTCTGTATTTTATGGTCCTACTGTGTATTCTTTTAAATCTTTATTTGGATTTGTATTTTTATATTCCGATTTAATATTTTTATTGTGCAACTGTGTTATAGTCTTTTAAATGTTTTTAAAACCACCGTGAGATTGTTTTAATGAAAGGTGGTATACAAATTTAATGATAAAATCAAAGAACTATTCTTTTCTAGTGTGGCCCAATGGATTTGACCTCAGCAATCAAAATGAAAATATTAATCCTGTCCCTTTTGTATTTTCCAGGACTTTCACTGAGTTGCTAAGCAAGATTGCTCTTCATCTTAATCCATTTTGGCTGTCTCCAGTGAAATTAGCCTTGTCAGAATATGACATCATGACTTTATTAAATGCTGAAAAACTATTACCCCAGAAATCAACTTTTTGCCAATCAGATTGTAAATCTCTCAGTGTCTCATAATTCCTTTTAGTAAAAAAAAAAAAAAATTGATATGATTGGGTATGTTATCTATCATTTCTGCTTTGTCCAGATGTCTGACCTGGCATAAGGGCAATTGTAAGGTATCAGTTCAGGCTTCACTAATTTCCCACCTCATTTCCTTTTCTACTGGAAGCTGCTAGCCCTGATACTTAGTCTTCCCTAAGAGCATCCAGTACTGTCATTTTCATTTATATCTGTTCATGGTTCATCTCCTCTACTCATATCCAGAAATATAACCCTTTTATGAAACAGTTAATATTCCTTTTCTGAACTCAAGAACTGGTATATTGAATTGTTTAACCACTTTCTAATATCTTTAAGAGCATTTTTCACTTTTATCTTCCCACTGTGAACATGGCAGGAAAACACTGCTATGAAGAGTTTAACTCATCATAGCCTCAACAGAGTCCCTATAAGTCATATCCAACTTCCAGTAATTTTAAGGACATAATTGGGAGAAGAGAATGCATTCCCTGACTGGCTCAGGCCCAATTATCATTTATTCAGATCCAGTAAAGCTACTGCAAAGAGATTTTTCAATGTAATTTCTTGTACCTTTCGTATGAATTCACATATCTATTGAAAACCAAAGGTCTGCAGGAGCAATTTGGAGGTACATTGAAAAGAAAATCTTAGATTTGTTTCAGGAAACCAAATTTGAAACAAACAAACCCTCATGCAAAACTAATGTTTTGAAATATGGCAAATTAGTTTAGATAATACATTTCTCAGGTTGGAGGAGTTCCTCAGATCTTTAGGCTCAAGGTGAAAAGGTCACCCTCTATAGTCCGCTTCAGATGTTTTAAATCCTACACGTGAGTGCTGCTCACAAGGGAGGGAAACAGGGAGGAAGTCTCAACCCCTTGCTGTCACTCCCCTCTCGCACCAGATGACCACCACTTAAGGTGCTGTTTGTCTAAATGGGGCGGCACCATAAGTGTGATGGCCGACGATCCTGCAAGTTGCAACCTTGATTGATTTATAATGTCTGAAGAGGACTTATGATTTCAGAATTACCAAATGTTCTCAAGATTTTTCTTCATCTTATTATCCTTTCTGTACAATGATGTTTGGACTGTAGGCTCATAAGCACATCTTTTAAAGGTATTATACAAAATTGTTCTTTGGCTGGACACAATCCAAGTATCAGAGAAAAGGGGGTCATATTGGAATATATGATCACCCACAGCTACTACAATGTACTTGCTCATTAAAATTTTCCATTAGCATTCTTAATACTGACGTCGGTTAGCAGTGGTCTATTAATATCAGCAATCTACACAGATGAAAGACAATTCTTGATTATTTTGGGGCTTGAAAATTAGTTTTGGATTTCTCTAGGTCCTCTGGATTATAGCAATAGCAATAGCAATAGCACTTACATTTATATACCGCTCTATAGCCAGCGCTCTCTAAGCGGTTTACAATGATTTAGCATATTGCCCCCAACATTCTGGGTACTCATTTTACCGACCTCGGAAGGATGGAAGGCTGAGTCAACCTTGAGCCCCTGGTCAGGATCGAACTTGTAACCTTCTGGTTACAGGGCGGCAGTTTTACCACTGCGCCACCAGGGGCTGGCGATGAACTATCTCTGGATCATAATTTAAGGATGAGAGATCTTGGATATGTTGCTGAAGTATAGCAAGGAGAGGGAGACAGCAAGCCACAAATAGGATAACTTTAAAAGAATCAAAGAACAAAACCTGAAAAGTTGTATCTCAACAGCTGTATTTTACTTTCGGAACAACCTGAATGCTAAGAGTTTAAAAAATAATAATCTTCTAGCCTTTTAAAAGTGAGAAAAGTATGCTGCCATAGCAATTGATCTAACGTTTGCTAAAACAGAATTTACGTCTGCAATGACTCTGGTCCTCAGCACTTGAATGTTAATTACGATTGTGGTCTTCAGTGCAAATCACAGGCAAAGGCTATCAGGAGACAACAGAGATGCCACAGAAAGTTTGGGGAATGCCCTTCAGATCAGAAGTAAATACTACAGAAAATGCACATTTTCTGGCAAGCAAAAAGTCAATAAGTCAGTGCATTTTCCCAACAAGATTTCAGTGCTCAGTGGACTAGTGCTTGTTTTTCTCACTGTGAGATCCAGGGATCACACAATGAACAGGATGATTGCAGCACAGCCAATTAAGATAAAGATTTTTTTTTTTAAAAGCCTGAATTTTTTCTCAGTCATTTCCCCCCCCTTATATTACAATAAGCTTACAGTGTATAAACATGATCAAGGATAATAATATCACATATGAATATAACTGGGGGGGGGGGGAGAAAAAAGAGAAAGAAAAATACTGTAAACATAGCTTACACATAATAAGATACAACTAACACAGGAGGAAAAAAGTGTGTGGGGGGAGGGGATACCTTCTTCAAAGATATAATCTTATATTTCAAAGCATAAACAATTAATTACAGTTAGACCAAATAGCTGAAAATTCATCTTCTTTACCTTGCTGATGGGGGAAAAAAACACAAGTTCAAATGTTGAGAGGGAACACATATCAGTAATCCAAAATTGTAGTTTGGGACTAAATTTGTCCTTCCAGTGCTGTATTATAATCCTTTTGGTAACACCCCAAGTGTGAAGAATCCACAGTTCTAGATGTAGTGCTAGATTCCATATGCTGGGGATGTACCCAACAAAACATGAATGTCCTTAATGGACAATGATAATTGCAATGTCATATGAACTACCTTGTGAATTTCAAGCCAAAATGGTGTAATAACTGGACAGGACCAAACCATATGTGTAAGTTTACCCTCATATAGATCACACCTCCAACAGCTAGCAGTCTGCAACCATCCCTTATTAAACATTCTCTGAGGTGTCCAATAGACATGAAGTAAATGTTTCTGCTGTAATAGCCCATTTTAAGATCTAAAAATGCACATTTCATTGCCTTTAAAGCAACCTGCCATTGATTTAATAAGATAGGGTATACAAGGTCATTGTTCCAAAGATTTTGGATATAATCGATATCAATCTTATTAATGTTTTTACGTTTCTGATAGAGCAAGGTTACAGACTTAGGTGCATCCAATAAATGTTCCTGGTCTAATAATAGATGGAATTTCAGAAGCTGCAATTGCATCAGCACCAAAGAGCCATGACAATAAATGCTTTAGGTGAATAAACCGCCAGCTAGCATTTGAAAGGTATATCAAACTCAGCTCTCAAAATGTCAAAGGATTTAAAAACAGCTTCAGAAAACATCAATTGATCTAGAATAATAACGTTGTGGGAGGCCCAGTTAGTCCAATAAAAAGACTTATGAGTGATCTTCAAAAAGGATTTCACCCACAACATGAGCTTTTCATGTTGGAAAGGATTAAAACCGTGACTGGAACCCAGGGTCTTCCATATATGCCTTGCAGCTTTAACCACTAATTCAGATTCAGATTAACAAACAAATAATGAACCAAGCACTGCCAAGATTTCAATGAGGTCAAATAATAACTCTCGAGCTGTTGCCTATACTTATATAGACAAATGACTCTGGACACTACCTAAAACCCCAAACCCTACACTCAGCAGAAAGATCTGTAGACCCTAAAGGCATCAAATCCGATTTATCCCAATTTATGGAGTAACTGGATAAGTTACCAAAGTTTTGAACCAAGGAAAAAAGATTAGGAATTGAGACCTCTGGTTTATCAATAAAACATAAAATATCATCTGCATATAAAATCAGCTTGTGCTCAGTCCCACTTAGTGTAATACCCTTTATGTTATCCAAGTCTCTAATAGCAAAAGCCAGAGGTTCTAACACCATATTTTTAAAAAGAAGAGATAGAGGACATCCATGACCACTGTTTTCTCTAAGGAGTGCGCATGTGCGCGTGCTCACAAGTTTTTCTTTTTTTAATGTCCACTCAGTTAATTTTAGATCCCACTCAGGTTGAATCTGGAAGGCCCCACTCTGAATGCACGTGCGGGCACACTGCCTTTACTGCTGCCCAGAACAAAACTCATTACACACAGAGATGAAAAAAATGGGAGGGACCAACGTGTGCCCCATTCTAGCCTAATTAAAGGGTATAATAGCCCATTGGTGGTGACTCGTGAATAAGGAGCCATGTATAAAAGTCAAAAAACTTGGGGGGCTTTAAAAGCAGCCAGGGAGGGGGCTGAACAAATCGGGGGGGGGAGTTTACAAAGAAGAGGGGTGGCCACAGAGAAGACCGTTCTATGGGCCCAGGCACCATGCACTACACCAGGGCCTGGGACACTAAGGAGGCCCAGCTGAGAATACCTCACAGGTCAGGATACAACTGGCTGAGAGAGGCAATCTTGGAGATATACAAGTGCTAAGCCCATAAGGGTTTTATAGGTGAGAACCAGCACTTTGAATTGGACCTGGAAGCGAACAGACAACCAGTGCAGTGACCATAAAAGAGGTGTAACACTATCAAATCTACAGCCACTCATGAGGAGGTGGGCCACTGCATTCTGGACTAGTTGAGGCTTCCAAATTGTTTTGAAAGGCAACCCTAGGTAGAGCCCATTACAGTAATCCAAACGAGAGGTAACAAAGGCATGATTTACTGTTGCCAGAGCCTGCCGGTCGAAAAAAGGCCATAACTGGTGAACCAGCTGAAGCTGGCCAAAAACACTCTTGGCCACAGCCTCCACCTCGCAGGAGCCGCGAGTCCAGAAGGAACCCCAGATCATGAATGGTCTCTCTCAAGGGAAGCACAACCCCGCCAAGCAATAAACTCACACACGACAGTAATCACTGTCAAATGAATTCATTAAATTCGAATAAATTTACAATATCTTAAGGAGGTACTTTCCCCTTCTCTCATACACAAGAAGGAAAGTCTCTTTTAAGATGGCCCATTATATCACCAAAAGCAAAAGCTTTTCTAAACATATCTCTGAAAAATAACCATACAAATAACAAATAAACACACACGCACACACACACACACACACACTGCTGCCCAGTTGATCAGGATACTTTTTTCATCCACTTAATTTTTTCTCTCTCAGTTCATTTAAATGATTGATTAAATTTTGCTGCTGTACTTTGTTTAGGCCTCGGCTCCACATAATTACAGAAAGTTTGTTCCTTCATGAAAGCCTATTGTATAATTGTGCTAATATTTCAGTTAAAAGCTGGAAAGAGACAATATTGTACAAGTTCCTGAAATCACTATTATTTTTTTAATGCACTGGTGGTCATTACTCTTATGTGTGTAAATAGGGGACAGTAGTTTTCATTAGTTCTTTATGATTTTGTGGAAGACAAGGGGATAAAGAGCAAGAAAGAGATTTGCATTGCTAATGCTGGCAATTTATATAATTTATATCTGCATGAAACAAATGTGCAGCAAAATAAATACGGGTCCCGTATTCTTACCAAAGAAAATGCAAATTTGCAAGAGAATAAAAAGTCCAAAGTACAAACAACAACTTATAGCGACATAAGAGGTTTTTACTTGGCAATGCCTCAAAATATGGCTATTACACAAGCCTTTATGTTTTTCACAAAACAGTTTGTGCTATATTAGAGAAATTACATTACTAAAACTATATTTAACTACAGACAGTACAATGCAACCAGAATATATTTATCCAAAGCATGGTACTCTTATGCACACTTACTGTTTGAAATTCTAAAGAGTATGTTTGACACATAATTAACTCAAATGTCTTTTTTTAAAGAGGGGTACATTATAAATACATGAGCAGACTGCCCACCTTCATTATTTTAATTCTGCTCACCTCAAAACTTCCAGCAAAATAGTAGCAAGTGTTCAGGAATGCATCTTCAAATCTTGACATTATGATACACAACAGCAGTAGCTCATGCCAGAGATGAGGGAGAAGCCTTCCATAAATGCAAATCAGAAAGAAGATTCAGAAGGATTGTTTAGAAAGCTATTCATTCTGTTTGACCCTCATAGCTGAAATTTACAAAAGCATGCCAGTAACAACTCTGTATATTTTCTGTATTTTTGATGTGACAAATATTGTGTTTTTTACACATTTAATTTCAGGTTTTAATTTTTTTAATATTTATATCCCACTCTTCCTACAGAAACCACACATTCCTGGCAAACAAAGTCAGTAAATTCCATTCCTTGAATTATCACTGCATTTTCCAACAAGATTTGAGAACTTTGTGGGGAGAATTTTTATCCAGAGTGGTATATATGGTTATGTTTATCGTATTCCCGCCACAACCCCTGGGAGGTAGGTTAGGATGAGAGATCAGTGATTGGCCTGGAGTCACCCAGTGAGTTTCATGGCTGAACTAGGACTTCCTGGTCCTAGTCCAACACTCTAACCACTATACCACACTGGATAATATGGATATCACATTAGGTTCTTACTAGAGCATAATGTGATAGACAGCAATAAGTAATACAAATGATAATTACTTTCTCGTCAAGCTTTAGCACCATGTCAAAGTAAGTGAAAGAAAGGAGACTAAATCCAGAAGTGTTATTTGGTGTGAGGAAGATGTCTTCCCTTCACAAAAAAGGTTGCCTTATACCTCGCTCTAAAATGTTGTGCAGGAAAACTGAAACTAAATCCATGGATGATCCTCTGCTTTTGAAAAATCTATTTCAGAAGCAAAATCACAAAAACTGCCATAGAATCTACCTATTATAGCACTATGCACACTCTTTTGCAAGCTCTTGTGCAAGCATTTGCAGAACACTGAAAGTGTTTTTCGTCTTTTGCTTGCAGTTCTTTGGATCCAACACAGGACTTTTAAAAAATGTACATTATATAATCTATTTCAGGGAGAAAGAATCACCATAAGGTGACTTTTTAAAAATATATTTTGTTCTTCCACTGTGAATCTTTATAAAAATGCTTCCCTTCTGGTTGGATTTATTTTTAAATATTAGCTTTAACTATAATGGCGAAGAATTATTTTCAAAACTGTCTCTTTTCAGTAGTTTAATACAATTCTGACCCCCCTGGATTTGCCATCTGAGGAAAGCTTTACTATGTGGTAACTTAACTTTCATAAATGATCATAAATGTACCTAAGAAACATTATGATTACAATATAAGATTAAGATTCTTTTTGGCAAATCCTACCTATTTAAATTCTTTAATATTCCATTGGGGAGTACACAGGAATTGTTAAGGTTATAAACAAATCAACCTCTCTCAAATCCAAAAGGGGCAAAAGAACAGAATGTAAGCCAAGAAATCATTTCATTATACTCATGAAATGGAAAATCACAGTGAAACAGCTTCTATCCCCAAGGCCTGGCTTCACTTAGAGGTTAGAAGAACTGTTCTAAATCATCTCACAAATTTGGGTTCTTTAGCAGCTACTCTTGAGCAATTGTAGTGAGTTTACAGTGACGCAGATTTAAAGAACCATCAGATAAAAAGGAGAATTACTAATTTTCCATAGGATGCATACAAAAAGGGAGATAACAGATCTAGAAGGGTCCACAACTCATAACTATTCTGTTCACAGGAGATAATGCCAGTAGAACATGTTGGAGCCAACAGTAGACATAATAGTGAAATAATATTCAGGCTTTGAGTCAGCTTTTCAGTAAGTTAAGGGAAATTACTATCCCACAGTGAGTTTCTGTAATGAACTTGTCTGAAGGCCAGTTCTAACTGGGTTTAAGGTTAGACATGGTTCAATTTGTTACCTCTTGAAATGAGCTTATACTTAAAGAAATCAAAGACAGCCAAAAAGAAGCTCAGACTACAATTGCATCCCAGTGTCTTTTGTTCTAGTTACACTGTTTCCTCTCAGTTTCAGGATATGTGCTAGAAGAAATATTTTCTGCACTTTTCAAGTAAAAGCTGTTTGTGTAAGATGAAAATCAGAAAAGTCAGTGAGGGAATAGAAAATAATCTCTGGAAAAATATGATTACAAATAAATAGTTACTAGGGATGTGCACAAAATGGATTTTGCATTTTATTTCAAGCTTGAAACGAATCGCAGGATAGCCAAAATGTTTCATCAGAACTGTAGTCAAACCAGCTGTTTTGATGGAACAAACTTGAAACATTTAGAGTGTTTCAGCCATAGGGAACAATGGGGAAACTCAAAACACCCCATTGTTTCCCATGGGTAGCTCCTAGGGACACCAAAGTGGGTTGGGTGGTAGGGCATGATGGATACTACCTACCACCCAACCCGCAAAAGAAATGGGCAAACAGGTGATTTTAAAGAATTTTTAACCTTTCCCCCAACCCCCATAGGATCCCCCCCTGCCCTGACCTACCCTAACCTACCCTCTCCTTTCCTCTCCTGCCCCCCTCCTTTACCTGGATCCTAGGTGGAGGCAGTGGAAAGAATGCCATGCTTCCTCTTCTCTCTAGAGGGATCAATGAATTAACTGCTTTGTCTGCTGAGGCTTGATTTTGAAAAGCAATTTGGTTTTCTTTACTAGGTGCCGGAGTGGCTCAGGTAATTTCACAAACAGCTGGGCTGCTCAGGCACCTAGAACAACAGTTTTTCTTCTAGGACCCTGAGTGGAGCTGCTTTGAGAATGTAATAGTTCATGACTTTTATGTGGCAGGCAGAGAGGGGCTAATTTTCTTTCAAAGGTGTCAGCATCACCCAGGAAAGAAGCTGGGATTGGAAGATCACAGAGACCAGATCTACGAACTCAAATGTACCAAGCAGAACATGGCTTAGTTCCAGTATGGAGGCCAGGCTAATATTTACCAAGGCAGCAGCATACATTCAATGCCTTCAGCATGCGACTTTCTGGGCTGAAAGATAAGAACACAGGAAGCTGTCTTATACCAAGTCAGACCATTGGCCAATCTAGCTCAGTATTGTCTACACAGATTAACAGCAGCTTCTCAGAGATTGCAGGCAGGAATCTCTCTCAGCCCTATCTTGGAGATGCCAGGGTGGGAACTTGGAACCTTCTAGATGCAAGCAGGCAGGTGCTCATCCGGAGTAGCCCCATCCCCAAAGGCAGGTCTGCTCAACTTAGCCCCCCCAGCTGTTCTTGGACTACAACTCCCATAATCCCCAGTCACAGTGGCTAATAGCTAGGGATTATGGGAGCTGTAAGCCAACATCTGATGGAGGGCCAACGTTGAGCAGCCCTGCCCTCAGGGGAATATCTTACAGTGCTCACATGAAGTATCCCTTTCAAATACAAACCAGGGTGGACCCTGCTTAGCAAAGGGGACAATGCATGCTTGCTACCACAAGACCAGCTCTCCACCCATTACCCAGAGGCCAGGTTTATTAGTCAGGGAGAGGACCTCTCCTACTGAATGTTTACCTAGGTGCAAGCGCATGCCAGGTTGTAAAGACTGGAGGGGAAGTCCTCAGGAGGATAGGTATATCAGTTGGTATGGGGGGTGCTAGTTGGTTTTTTTACTCAGGTGTGAGGGTACTACAGGTAAATGAGCAAGCTCCTTGCACCATGGGGATGAGGGCGGCTGTTTGTCCAATGTCTCAGGCATAGGTTCACCTTGGATCAGGCCTGGCAACAGGTCCTCCTTGCTAAGAGAACTTGCTCTCTCATCCTAATCCAGTTGTAATTAGATTATTTTTATTTTTATTTTTAAAAAAAATCAGAATATGGAGTGGGGAACATTTGGATGTGCATCTGACATCCTCATTATGCTCCAACTAGTCGTTCATAATTATGTATGACTGGAACTGAATCTGGACAGTTCCCTGGAGATGGCTTAGCTCATCACTCCCCCCGCCCCTGCCACACTTCCTCTTTTGCTCTATTCTATTTTTTAAAAAAATCCAGGAAGCATGGGAGGAGAAGGAGCAGCAACAGTAGATGGCAGAAGTGGGCAGAGGCAGACAGTTGCCTCTGCTCCCTATTAATTTGTCACTTGAGCTGATTGATGGATGGCTCTCTGTACGGTCCGGGAAGTCAATGGAAGCACCAGTACGATGTGGCAAAGCAGGAGCCCTGACAATGAGACGTATTTCCTCCTCCCGCAATCAAAGGGAGGGTAGTGGGAGAGTTTTGTCATCCCCTCCTTCAGAGGGAGGTCAGTGAGAGCATTCTGTTTGCTTTCAGTGACATTGCTCCATTAGTGCAACAGCTGGGTCCACTGTTGCACCAACAGCTGGCCAAACCTAACAGAGTGTGTATGACTGTGAGGTAGTTAGTCATGTTCATGATAGGATCCCTGATTAGCTGGGATAATTCAGTAAAAGGGCTCATTCAAGTAAACGAAAGGGTACTAAAACAGCAGCAGATTGGAGGAACAATGGCTGCAGATTGGTGGGAAGAAAGCACAAAAGAATGGAAGGCAGGGTTTTTTACACAAACATTTTCATACATCTAGAAACAGCAATGTTTACACCTCACACAAATTCAGCACAGCACAAGATACTACCTCTTGCCAGTGAACAAAAAGCTAATTATTGTGTAATGCTCGTCCCAAATTTTTAAAAGGCAGATCCAGCTAATTACTGCCTGATGAGCTTACTGCGTATAATACGTAAAATGTATTCGAGACACTTCTGTTAGAAATTACAAGAGTGATTGGACAATGGCAATGTTTTAGCAGAGGAGCAAGATCTACTGTAGATCAAGTGCTGGTGTTACAGCATTTGGTGGAAAGGTATATTAGTAAACCCAAATCGTCCCTCTTTGTGGCCTTTGTGGATTTCAGATGTCCTTTTCATTCAGTCTCCAGAGCAATACTATGGGGAGAGGTAAAGGCTACTTCGATAGACAAATGGCTGCTCTAGCTAAAATATAAGTTATATGAAAATACCACTCTGCATGTTAATGTAGGAAGGCCTCCTTTCTAACCCAGTTAGAATGCAGAAAGGAGTCAGACGGGGTTATCTTGGCTCCTTTTCTATTTAAATTTTATATTAATTCATTAGAAAAGTGGTTGGGTGGACTGGACTTGCATCTCTGCCCCAAAAAATAAATGGGATGGCAAAAGCATATCAATATTGCTCTATGCCAATGATGCAGCAATTATATCACAAATCCTCATAGAGTTGGGAAAACACTCGGAATCCTTGCACAATATTGTAGAGAAGACCATTAGGGATGTGCACAAAACCGGTTTGCCCAGTTTGGTTCAAATTTGAACCAGGTTCGGACCAGGAGGGGGTGGTTCGATTTTGGTTTTGCTCAACCCTCCCCCTGGTTCGGTTGGAATTTGAACAGTTTTGAACTGGTTAGAACTGGTTTGGACCAGTTTAGACCTCCAAAAATTGGTACGGTGGTAGCTGGCACTCAGGGGTACCTGCCACCCAACCCCCCAAACAATCGGACACTCGTACGATTTTTTATGCATTTTTGAAATTTATTTATATTTTTTCTCATAGGGTTAAATGGAACTCGAACCAGCCCATTATTTCCTATTGTGGAGCAACCATGGGTGCCAACAACCACACAAACCCCAAAACAATTGGACACCCCTATGATTTTTTTATGAATATTTGAAATATTTTCAATTTTTAATAGGGTATAATGGGACCCGAACCAGCCCATATCCCCTATTATGGAGCACCTAGGGGCACAAAAGTGGGGTGGGTGGTAGACACCCAGAGGTTCCTACCACCCACAAAGCCCCAAGGCTTTGACACTCCTCTGATTATTGGTAGACACTATTGGTAGACACTCCTCTGATTATTGGTGAATTTTAAAATTATTTTGGAATTCCTCATAGGGAATAATGAGGATTGCAGCAAATGTATAGCTTCACGTTGGGGGGAAAGGGGTGCACTAGAGCGGAGTGTGGTGGGTGGTAGTTCCCAAGGTGGGCAAGGAAGCTATCAGAATAATTTGAAAGGAATTGGGCAACTGATTCGAACTGGTTAGAATTGAACCACCCTCAGTTTGGTTCAAACTCGAACCTGCAGCTTGAACCTGATGGCTGGTTTGGCTGGTTTGGTTCAAATTCGAACCATCGAACCACCCTGGTTCGAATTCAAACAGGTTCGAGTTCGAACCATTTCGCACATCCCTAAAGACCATCTTCTGATCAACTATCAAAGACTAAGATCATGGTCATCACAAAAAGACCCAAATCATATAATTGGAATATCAATGGTCATAATATCAAGCAAGTTAGATGCTTCAAATATCTGGGAGTTGTATTCCATAGACCAGGTAAGCTGAAGACTCATATGGAACATGTTGTATTGTCAGCAAACAAAGTGTAGCAGCCATTTTAGGTGTTTTTGTTCCCAAGGAGGTGAGTTCATTCCAGCAGCTCTAAGGCTATTTGGAGCTAAACCACTGCCTCAATTGTTATGTGGGGCACAATTCGGCCCATACCCTAATTATATACAGTGGGTATAGGAAAGAATCACCCCCTTTGATAGACCTTAAATTCTGGTTCCCTTACATCCTGAAATGAAAACACAAAGAAAATTCCCTTCACCAGCTGTACTTATCCAATGCAACCTATAACATCCAACTGAAAAACATCACAATTACAGTCCAGAAAAAGTGTCAGAAATAAAAAACAAGAATTACTGAAATTGAAAAAGGATCACCCCCCCAATGTCAATATTTTGTTGAACCACCTTTTGCTTTAATAACAGCCTTGAGTCTGTTGGGATACTTCTCTATCAACCTTGCATATCTAGACGGAGCAATATTTGCCCACTCCTCCATACAGAACTGTTCAAGTTCGGTCACATTGGATGGTAGGTGTTGGTGGACTGCTATCTTCAAATCTCTCCACAGATTTTCTATGGGATTTAGGTCTGGGCTCTGACTGGGCCACATGAGGACGTTCACTTTTTTCTCCTTCAGCCACTGTGTGGTCAATTTTGCTGCGTGCTTCGGATCGTTGTCATGTTGAAAGGTGGATCTTCTGCCCATCCTCAACTGTCTGGCAGAGGGTAGCAGGTTTTCTTCCAGAATCTGACGGTATTTTGCCCCATCCATTTTTCCTTCTACCCTAACGAGAGCCCCAGTCCCTGAGGCAGAGAAACACCCCCACAACAGGATGCTGCCACCTCCATGCTTCACTGTAGGTATGGTATGTTGTGGATGGTGAGCTGCGTTGGATTTACGCCAGGTGTACTGTTTGGTGTTGAGGCCAAATAGTTCAATCTTGGTCTCATCTGACCATAAGACCTTTTTCCATTTGGCATCAGAATCTTCAAGGTGCCTTCTGGCAAAGCTCAAACGAGCTTTAATGTGGCCTTTCTTGAGAAGTGGCTTTCTCCTTGCGACCCTCCCGAACAAGCCACATCTGTGGAGCGCTCGTGAAATTGTTGTCACATGCACAGAACAACCACTCTTTGCCATGAAGTCCTTTAACTCCTTCAGAGTGGCCATTGGCCTCTTGGTAATCTCTCTTACCAGTTTCCTCCTTGCTCTTCCATCCAGTTTGGAGGGCCGACCGGATCCAGGGAGGATAGCAGTCCACCAACACCTACCATCCAATGTGACCGAACTTGAACAGTTCTGTATGGAGGAGTGGGCAAATATTGCTCCGTCTAGATGTGCAAGGTTGATAGAGAAGTATCCCAACAGACTCAAGGCTGTTATTAAAGCAAATGGTGGTTCAACAAAATATTGACATTGGGGGTGGTGGTGATCCTTTTTCAATCTCAGTAATTCTTGTTTTTTATTTCTGACACTTTTTCTGGACTGTAATTGTGATGTTTTTCAGTTGGATGTTATAGGTTGCATTGGATAAGTACAGCTGGTGAAGGGAATTTTCTTTGTGTTTTCATTTCAGGATGTAAGGGAACCAGAATTTAAGGTTTATCAAAGGGGGTGATTCTTTCCTATACCCACTGTAGAACTTGAAAGGGTACAATCGAAATTTTAAAGAGTGATTTTGCAGGTTCCCAGTTGAGTGTCAAACACAGCCCTGTGGTTAGAGACAGAGCTACAGAGAGTAGAAGCAAGAGCCTGGGTAATAACCCTCAACTACTGGGTAAAGGTCCAGTTCTGCCCAGTAGGCTTAGCACCATTAACATTGGGTGATAAGTTCCAGTCAAGATGGAAGCAGGCTATGTCAAGAAAACTTTTGAATTATGGCACCCCCTTTGTTTACCCATAGAAGGAGCAAGAATATAGGTGACTACTTAGTGCACAGTAGAATGCCCAGGCAACTCTCCTTTGAATTAGGACAGACACGTGGTTTCACAGGACAAACTGCTTTTGGAAGGTGTTCTGTATGTCTGCAATGTGTTAGATTAAAGTCCTTCCAGATTCCATCGTCTACCAAGGAATGCACATTGAGAGATGGATTTACATGCCAAACTAAAGGAGTTGTATACATAATCAAATGTCCATGTAATTTGCATTATGTAGGCAAAACAATCAGGGCAGTGAAACAGAGAATAGTTGAGCATAAGAGCTGCATAAGGAGGGGAAACTTGCAGGCTCCTTTGGTGAGACACTTTAAGGAACATGGATATAGTGCTGAAGACCTAAGATTTTGGTGTATTGAGAAAAATAGAGGATATAGTGGCAACATTAACAAATGGCTTCTGAAAAGGGAACTGTTCTGGATCCATACTTTTAGAACCTGGACCCCCAGGGGATTGAATGAAGATGCAAATTGGGGTGTGATATTATGAGGTATTGGCATGAAATGATCTTTTCTTTCTACTTGATGTGCTTTGATGTAGATGAATTGTGGACCTGGCTATAATACATAGATTGCCATGAATTGTTCTTATGTTATTAAAAAAACACCCTGAAATGTTTGCAGAATTGGAATTAAACTCCTTTTAAGAGTTATATGGTGATACCAATCTACAACAGCTGTGGTTAATTTGTACATTATACTATATATTCTACATCAGAGTTGAGCATTCATGCTCCCTTTTTGCTGAAGAAGGTACAGGATACAGACCTACAATTTAAAAGTACTTCTTACTTGGAGAATGCCATGTAAGTAATGATGTTCAATCTTTATAAGTATGCATGTATAATTCAAGATGCTCAGTAAGAATGAACATATTGTGCTGCAGCTTCATGATATGATATCTCTATAGTGGTGTGGTGGAGGAAGAAGCTATATAAGGGTTGCTCCAAAAGCCACTGAGGAAGATCAGTGTTTGGCTGGCATAAAGGAACTACTTTGAATGCTTACTCTCCAGAGGAATTCCAATAAGAAGAGCATAGACTTTTGGCTAGCTCCAAAATACACAACTGCAGTGCACTTGTTTACATACATGTTGTAGGAATTGCAGTATTATTATTTTATGGAATTTTATTTTATTAGAGTTTTTCCATTGTGATTTAACACATTTGCAACTTACATAGTGAAAATAAAATTGTGGTTTCTATGTTTACAACAGATTAGGATCCATAGAATATTATATGTGGGGGATGGGTTGTTTTTCTCATTTCTTTTGGTTCTTTTACCCACTACAAAATCCTTGTTGTTTTGTTCAGAGACCTAAAAGTGAACCATCAAATTATTTTACCACCCTTGTAACTACTAAACATTGAAGATCTTTCTCTAGAGCACGATTTAATGTTCTCCCCTCTGTATTACTGCAAATGCAAAGCAGATGTCATAATATTCCTTATACAGAATGGATTTGTCCATGTGGATCAGGTGAGATTGAGACCATTGGACATATGATGCTTTATTTTTTATAGAGATCTACATAGCAGCCTTATTACACCATTTTTAATACATCGACCAGGACAGTCAGAAAAATTCTGTTTCCTTTCTTTTAGCAGACATGAAGGCAGATTTCACCTACAATGTTCTAAGTTTTGTGCGGCAGCTCTTAGAGTCTGCCAAGAGATTGTAAAGGGTGCTACGTTGGAGTGTAATTATTGAACATCAAAGCATGTGGGAGTTTATCTGGTTTGATGTCAGAAAGGTAAATGTGTTATTTTGATTTTATGTGTGTGTTTATTATAGCCTTATGTTGTTCTGACTTAGTCATGGACTGTAATAAACCTGAAACTGAAACTGTGCAATGCTCTTCTGAACAGCAAGAACAGCTTGAAAGATCTTTGTGTGACAGTTGCTATGGGTTATTTGTCTGAATCTTCATGATTTTATGTATTACAGTAGGAACATGGCAACTTCATTACATAAGGTTTCTCCATAAAGAATGATGGTAAGTTAGTTGACCCTTAGTTGCACTTGGACACTTAGTTGCACAGGTTTGTTTTCATAGGATAGAGCACTTACCTCATCATCCACAGAAAAGTACTGAGGAAGTAATTATCACCTTAAGGATTCCAGTTCAGCTGTGAAACTCAGCCAAGACTACATAGTCTCATCTGAAGCCACACTGAACCACTGAAAGGTTATGAGCGGGAAACTGATCAATGGGGCAGAATCATAGGATTAGCAACACATCTGGTGGTATTAACAAATGAACATGGTGAAAATACTTGTGCATTTCTTTACACAGAATTAATGACTGATCTTCTGGGGAAAAAAATAAGCTAAAGGAAAAGATGACTTTGTTGGAGGGAAAAAAATCAAGAAAGCATTTTTATTTCTTTTGGCATCCCAAGATAATTGTCAAAGTCCAGATCTCTCAGCTTTTCCCTTGACATCTCCGTCTCTTCTCCTTTTCCTCATAGATCATATTACAAATCCAGGGAAGTGCTGTTACTGGACCAAATTCTGATCTTAGAAAGGGACTATCCATTTCTCCACTGTGCATGAATCATAAGAAGGCTGGGATGGAAATTCTGCACATATTGTTTAACTCAGGTGCCTATGAAAACTGGAAAAGGGGAAATTGTGTGGCAGACCAAGAATCTGTTTTCACTGATTTAAAGGGACAAATCTAAAACCCAGTAATAGACTATATAAAGCAGCCAACACAAAGTCATGAAAATAATATTCTATTTAATTCTCAGATCAGCATTAGGTTGAAAGTACTGCAAATGTCAAAAAAGTTATTTGTTCCTCTGAAGACGTCAGGTACCATGAATTTGCTGTCATTTGAAAGGCACCATGGTGATTGCCCCTGATGCCACAATAATCCTGAATATTGTAATCTTCATTCCCTCTCAGGAGTGTTAACAGAACTGTTCTGGAGTGGTGGCGGAATGCCCCAAGACTATTTTTGGGCTTGCATGGGCAATTAGCGAAACCATAGTGAATGGTCTGTTACAGTAACAATTTATGCAAAGTTTTGGTCTGCAAATAATGAGGGAGATAGAGATATGGTGCAATCAGATTTATTTAGGGATTTAGGAGTACAGGAAGAGGAAAAAATGACTGAGGAGGCAAGAAGGCATTAAAATAACTAACAATGCTAATTTGGAATCCCATGAAGAGGCATTTTAGCTTAAGGTTCAAATTATTACAAAATCAGGCTGACTAGAGAAAGGGTCTGAAGTGCAGCTTTAGACTTAAAGAGAAAAGAGAAGGGGGTGATAAGGTCTAGAGAGATAGGCAATTAGTAATACCTAATCCAATATCCAGTGGTGTGTCAGTCACAATTTCAGGGCAGCATGCATTGGTGGGTCTCCTCACAGGGATAAGGCAGGAAGGCAGGAAAAAGGAGAGGCAAACATGCCACTTGTAAGCCAGGAACTCATAGAGGCGAGTCTCACAATCCATGAGACCCACTTTTTAAGAAACAGGCGAGCGGGCAGGGAGCCCTGGGCAGCCGGATCGGCCGGCCACACAATTGCCGGCTCCGAGACAGAGCCGGCAGGGGGTGGGGAGCTCAGGGGCCGCACGAGCACACAGGGCATACTGGGGAGACCCCTGAGCCGGAAGGTGGCTTTTTGCCCCCCGGCCGGGGTCTACTCGTGAATAGGCATGGTGCGAAGGCACACTGCGGCTACTCACGATTGTAAAAAGCAGGTTTGTGGAGCACTTGCTCCACAAACCTGCTTTTTACCAGGGGTTCCAGAGCAGGTTACCTGCTCTAGAACCACCGGGCTCACAGCCGAGCCCGATGGTTCTGATGATTAACAAAAATCGGGCTAGGCTCTCCTAGCCCGATTTTTGTTAATTGTGAGAATAGCCCCATAGTATCTGGTTCCAAGAAAAATCCAAGATGATTTGGTCTCTAGGGTCCATTTCTCTAGGGCAGCAAAGCGTGCTGCGCGGTTTGGGTCTGGAGACAGATCCAGAACATAAGCTGGGATCTGAGGCTGAAGCAAAAGCTGTAGCTGATGGTATGGCTATAGCGTGCGCGCGCACACACACACACCCCATTTGTTGGCGTTTGGGCTAGAAATAGGTGAAATCATGCCTTCAAGCCATGGGTCACACCTCCTTGCTGTTGGAGCTGACATCCGTGGTCAACAAAAGAATTCATATTGTTTGATTTGATCACCCATAGGTGAGACTTCAATGATCAATACAGTGAAATGGTTTGAACAACCTGCATGGGCTGGAGTGAATGGGCAAGCTCAAGGCTTATCTGGCACACCAGGAAGACCTTCCAGGTGGGGAGCTAAAGATTCTTTTGAAACTAACAACTGTTCCTGCTGGTCCATGCCAGACCATTAGTGCAGTGATAATGGGGTGGGAGTGCTCAGCCTTATCTGAATTCCTGTGAAGACAATTAGTGAAACGAATTCTTCATGCCAAGGGATTTTTTACTATTCTCTTGAGAAATAGCCTCTCCTTAACTCAGCCAGCTTCCTTCTGAGAGGGACC
The DNA here is from genome assembly GCF_027244095.1 of Hemicordylus capensis. Lineage (NCBI taxonomy): Eukaryota > Metazoa > Chordata > Lepidosauria > Squamata > Cordylidae > Hemicordylus > Hemicordylus capensis. Next base: position 90,228,937 of record NC_069659.1, on the reverse strand, counting down.
AGAGGGTCATACCTTGCAGTTGTTTGTTCTCATGACCTTGGGTGACAGTTGCCCCATGTTGCTTGTGCTAAGCGACCAACTTGAGAGCTTTGCCAAATATGGGCATGTGCAGAGTCCACGGTCTGTGAGCTTATAGCCAAGATGGAGCATGCAAACCTGCAGTTCCAAATCACATAGAGGGGGGTACTGTTTGTAGCCCCAAAACAGGCTGTTCTAGCTACAGGGGACATGCTAAGAAAAAGATGAAGGAACATGGGGACAGGGTATTCTTGACTTGACGCTAACCAATAGGAAAAAGTTTGCCAATGATATTATAGTATTGGGAAACTTTTGGAAATGTAATTATATAATGCTGGGATTTTTTTTATCTTATGGAAAGGACAAGGTGAGCGTAGTCAGCTGTATACCTTGGATTTCAGGAAAGCTGATTTGAATAAGTTCAGAAAATAGATAGGATTCCATGTCTAAATAAGCTAATTGGGAAAGGAGCCCAAGATGGGTGGGAGTTCCTGAAGGAGGCACAATCATGATAATTTCCAATGAGAAAGAAAAAATGAAGCTGGAGCTCTTCATGCAAAATCTGGGCAGACATCTGTTCTTATGCAAGCGTTCTAGTGCAAGCATGTGACAGAATAAATAAATAAATACTGATGGGATTTATAATAAAATATTATAAATATAAAATATGGGATTTATAATAAAATATTATAAATATAAAAATATAATAATAACATTCCCATTAGTGCTACTGACAACCTGCCTAAGGAAGGGCTATTTCCTTTCAGTGTAAAGTATATTTCTTGCAACCATAGAAATGTTCCATAAAGCTGAGCAACAATAATGGCAAACTACACATATAATCAACAGTATTGTTTTGTTTTTGTTTTTAAAAATATAAATCCATTATTATAGAAGGAATTTCTACGGAAAGAACAATCATCCATTACTTTAGTGTATTTAGGAAAGGTGTGGAGAGAAAGGTGATACAAATATTGTAGCCTTTATTGATAAATGAACTTCAGGCAGCAATCCACAACATTGTCCTCAATCTGCTTTGAAGAGCAGGGAAATAAATACTATTGTTTTTCTCGCCAGGAAATGAGGACTTGGTGACCTCTCAATTGCCCTGTCTGCTGACCTCTGAGGATATTTCGCCTGGCAGTTAACATCTGTGGTCCCCATCAGTAGCAGGGAAATAAAAGGTACTTAATGCAAGGCAGCTCTTTTGCAAGGTTAGAGAAGATCAATAGGAGATGTGTTTAATGTGGTATCACTATCAGGTCTCATCTCACTTTTAAAACTGAAATATCCACAGTGGGACATCATTGTAGTCACATTGTAGAGAGATCTTTAGCATAGCAATATTCTTCCACCAAGGGCCAGGAAATCTAAAGAATGGCTTAAAGAAACAGGGAATAAACCTGATCCAGAAAGTAACTAAAGTAATATGAAAGATCAGGGATAACAATATAATCCTAGCTTAATAATATACGTGTATACATAAAATAAAATTATAAATGGATATTTTAATAACTTTTAATATTTTATGTATATAGTTTGGAGATGTATTGTCCTCATGAAATCACTATATGAAAACAGTCATTGAGGAAGACCACAGGTTGAAACGCGTCTGACTTCACTGGAACCACAAGAATGAATGATTCAGTCAACATATGTTTGAGGAATTTTATGACACAAGAATCAATGACTCAGTCAACATATGTTTGAGGACTTTTTGTATACTATGACTTGACAAGGAATTATAATGACCTAATCAATATATGTTTGAGAAAACTTATTTGGATACTAAGAACAACTATGAGAGTAATTGTGGCTTATTAATTGTTGCAGGCTTTCATATTATCAATATTTTTAGCATATTTATTGTTGTCTCACACATTAATAACTTTTCATCTAATGTTCTTTTTTTAAAAAAAAGTCCTTGTAAATAATTTTAATTGATTATTTATGGATTAAATTCCATCAACCTTTACTATTAAAATATCCATTACACACACACACACACACACACACACACACACACACACACCCCTAGAATTATATTGTAGTTATCTCTGATCTTTCATGTTACTTTAATCTAAAGAATGATCAGGGACAAAAACCAAGGTTTAGGTAAGTCTGAGTTGGTTAATAGCATTCATGTTGCTGTAGCTGCTGCTGAATAACTGGGCAGAGTTTTCATGCAATCTCAATGCATTTCCCCAAAAAACTTGCTTAAATGTTTGGGGAGATTGGCTAGAACTGCATTTAGGCAATCTGTACTTTTTCTTTGGAGTAAACATATCCACTTTTTGAAGATAACCATCTTTTATTGAAGAAGAAGAAAAGCATCCTAGATAAGGTGGATTTACTCTCTCAAAACTATTGTAGGCTACAATTCCTAGAGAAAACTTTGCTATGAATACATTGAATTAAATGGTCTATCCCTTTGCCACTACTACTGCAGTGGTGACTCCAGGAAAAACCATGATGACCTGCACTGGAGAAAGTGCCTTGGGGCTTGGATCGACAGGAGATCCCAGAAGGCGAGATCCACAAAAAGTAGAGGAGAAGTACAGGAATTTGGGCCTCCATGAACAAGTTGGGGCTGCAATGTGTGCTGGTGGGGTGTACTAACATTTCCCTCTGCCTATCAGTTGCCATTGTATGCTGGCTGCCCATCACATACTTTGGCTAGGTCTGGCCTCTATTGATCCCATTACATGGGACTGTCTGCATATAACATCTTCTGAAAGTTGCCAAAATTGTCTGTGTGGCTGCTCACCAGTGTCCCCTATAACAGGGATTTCCAAATGCTGATTAGAGCTACCATCAACCCCAGCTGCAATGGCCTTTGGTTGGGGATAATGGGAGTTGTAGTCAACAAAATCTGAGGATCCCTGTAACAGGGAGCATGGCTGCCCACTCATTTTTGCTTGTATGAGGGCCTCTGTACAGGAGAACCCCTTTATCCACGGGGGTTCCATTCTGCAGGGGGGAACGGATAGTGAAACTGCAGATAACGAGGCATTAGGGCAATGGGAATTGGGGGATTAGGTTCCTGGGGCAGCAATAAAAGGGACAAAAAGGACTGGAAGTGAGGGAAATTGGAGGTGGTGTGCCCTACTGTGCTCTGTGTGTCTCCAGCTGTTCAGCAATGCCCCTCAAAAGTCCAAAATTGTTTTTTTCACAAAATGTCATGGTCCCCCTCACAAAAATGACTCCTGCCCTCAAAATGGAGGGTGGAAATGCACCCATCTACGACCTGTGGATATGTGAGTCTCAGCCCTTTAATTGCCAGACTTTTTCACGTATACCAAGGTCGGGTGGCAATTACCCACTGCAGATACTTGAATCTGCAGTTGCCAGGTCTGCGATTAATGAGGTTTGCCTGTACATCAGGATGACTGGACTGAGGCTTATGTTTTTTGAGATTTAAAGCCAGGTTGGTCTCTGGGTCATCTTGGAGAGACCATCTTACTTTTGTATTGAAAGAGCTACACTGGCTACCAATAAGTTTCTTGGCAAAATACAAGGTGCTGGTTATAAGCTATCTATATATATATTTCTCCTGGGTGTGCCAGGGAAAATGTGTCCCGGCAGCCCAGCTGATTGGCTGGGCTGTGGAGGCGCCTGATTGGCTGGCACACCCAGGAGGAGGAGAATTGGCCGCTGCAAGCCAGGAGGAGCCCATGGGAGACTGGGGTGGGAGGGATCCGGGCGGCAGGACTTTCCAGTTCGCCGCCCAGGAGGAGGAGCGCTAGTGGCGGCCGGGTAAGTAGAACTTTTAAAAATGCAGGAGGAGGGGGGAGGGGGAGGGCAGGGGGGAGAGCAAGAAGGAGGGGGAGGGGAGGGTAAGAGGGAGGGGGAGGGCCAGTACTTGGAAAATAAGCCAGTTCATAGTAATTCAGAATTGGGGCAGGCAAAGGATTGAGGCCCAGAACTCAGGATCAAACCCAGGAAACAGGAATCAAATTCACAATCTGTAAGTTACCGGCTATAGCGGATTAATGTAGTAGCAAATGTAGCATTTGCTACGGGGCCCACATTTTCGAGGGCCCCGCACGCCCGCTTCCAATAAATATCCCTTTCCTGCTAAATGTGCCTTTTAAGAGAAGGCCCAGCACAGCATCTGTCCAGTGGCTGTTGCTGGTGCCTACCACATTTTTTCTTTTTAGAGAGTGAGCCCTTTGCAGACAGAGAATCTTCTATCCACTCTTTATTTTTCTATGTAAACCGCTTTGAAAATTTTGATTGAAAAATGGTATATAAATGTTCACTGTTGTAGTAAGTGTGAGTTTGTGGCTTGGTCTCCCATACTCCAAAATATAGCAAATGAAAAAATTGAATTACTTTACTATGCAAGTAAATAATTTATGTTTTAATATTTATGTGCATTTTTAAAAAATTTTGGGCCCCTTTATTACATATGCTACAGGCCCCAAACTAGTTTAATCCAGCCTTGGTTACCAGTGGGAGGTCTCAAAGAGTCAAAATGTCAGAACAGGATTGTGCGTAAACTGAGAATAAGAAATGAATTAACCTAGGAGTCGGAAGCCTAATTGGAGTCTCCAGGACTGTACAATAATTTGAAACATCTGAGTCTACCTTAACATTTGAATCTAGGTGTAGCAGAGCAAAACTCAGCCACTCTCCCACAATTTCCTCCAGAGTGGCAAGCAAGACTGTGATATGAAATGCTCCTGAGGACCATTCACATTATATACTACAAATTTTGATTTTGTGGTTGATGATTGTCAGTAGGATGGTCACATTCATCTCCCCCCCCCTTTTTAAATTAACTTCTGCAATATGTGTAACATAAAAAGAAGAAAACATTTCTTCTGGTGTGCACTGGTTGGAGCCAAAGAGGTCTCTCTCTTGCTTCCAAGTACAGTACTATTTTGTCTTTAATTGGATTCTCAATCAGTCTCCCACTGTCAGAGGTGAGCACTGTATTGCCAATTTTCAGTCTGTCTGATCAGTCAAGTTTATGTCAAGAGGTCAAGGTAGTTCATGTATTAATCACTGTCTCATGGGAAGAAATGCTGCTGTTTTTTACAACTATGCTATGCCTGCATCTCAACAGATGACTTTTTTCAGGGTTTTCTCCGGGTCTGCTACTGATACGTCCCTGAAGGTTGAGTGGGGAATAGGGACAGGCTGATGAAAATTACAACCTAGATGCCATGTGGCACCAAGCAACTAGCTGCAAAACTGGGTGAGTCATACACAGGCATGTAGTATTTGTATATACCAATGTTTATATGTTCTCTTTTGGACATATAGTGATGCCCAAAGTGGCTTAAAGTTACACCCAAAAGAAACATACAATAAAGTAACAGTGACCAGGGACCTCCAAGATAACAGCAGCAGCATATCTGGTAATGTTAAAAGTTCATCTGAAAAGGACCATACTTATAGCCACACATACCATACCTACTTCTAAAGGCTATAAGAGAGAAAGGCGGATGTGCCTTCCAGGGCACAGAGTTCCAGACCTGGGCAACATCACCAAGAAGGCCCTGTCTCAAGGACCCACCAATTTAAGATCATATGGAGCTGGGACACTGAGCAGCCCTGTCTTAATGGGCAGACAGAATATGTTAGTAGGAGTTAAAAACCAAAGATCATCAAAATTTAGCCCAGAAAAAAAAATCTGCTTAAATATCAAACTTCTCTTCTTTTCTTATAGGATTGTTATGTGTTTTGCCAATACTTCAGAATAAGAAGGACTGAAGTTGTTTTGGCTTCAAAAAGAGACAAGACCCGACTCAAGTCAGAAATCCTGTGGCTTTTGCTATATAATGCTAAGTTTTGGTGAGTTTTTGAGCTGTAGTTTCAACTACATGCTGCTATTCCTGGGGTCTTGGTCAGCTGCTCTATTTTTGTGTGTAATTTTGTTGCTGCTTTTATATTTTTCTATGTGTTATTGTAATTGCACTTGTGTTTGATGTTTGTAAATTGCTCCGAGTATTTTTCTGTTTTTTAGAGAGCCAGCGTGGTGTAGTGGTTAGAGTGCTGGACTAGGACCGGGGAGACCTGAGTTCAAATCCCCATTCAGCCATAATACTAGCTGGGTGACTCTGGGCCAGTCACTTCTCTCTCAGCCTAGCCTACTTCACAGGGTTGTTGTGAAAGAGAAACTTAAGTATGTAGTACACCGCTCTGGGCTCCTTGGAGGAAGAGCGGGATATAAATGTAATAATAATAATAATAATAATAATAATAATAATAATAAACAGAAAAAAGAGATATAAATAATGATGACGGCAGCACAGTTGATCAGAAATAGTCCTAAAGGTCTGCTCAAAAGCACAACCAGATTGTGATATTTCACTGCACATTCTCATCGATCACACCAGAGCAACAAGATTCTTTTATTCATGGAAATGAAACATTATTATGACTTAAAGTTAAGAAGAAAAACTGACCCTTCTCTGCTTTACAGAATCATCTGTGCACAGGGCAGCACATGCTGACTGGCTTGCGGATCGTTCCCATTAAATGATGAAGCTCCTGTATCAGGAGCAGTGATGTCTGAAAAGGGAAGGCTGTTCCCAAGGTTCTGATCAGACCAATAAATGATCCATTTCAAAAGAATGAATAACATTCACATCACACCAGAAAGTACTCATGAACAGGCAACACATACAGGTTTAAAAAGGGCATCCAGTTAGTCCAATGTTTTTTTTAATCACAATTATTTCATTAGGTTCAGTGACATTATTTTTTGGAATCAAAGATTAAGAAATAGCAGCTGTGGTGGCTAAAATGAACGTCTAAAGTGAAACACTGGGAAAGATAGCCCTTGTGAAGGAAACAAAAGCCCTACAGTGAAGCAGAGGGGAAAGGGAGGGGAAGACGAAGAGGATCTTGCAGCATTAAACACACCACTTTCTGTGGAAACAATTAGTGATGTAAGTGTATTCTTGAAAATGAACTACTTTAGAATGAGATTACTTACAAGCATCAGCTTTGCTAAAATACCCATAAAGAGTCCCGCAATTCTGAGAAGTCCTCTTCAGAGACAATGCTTATTGGAATTCATAGACAATATTTCATGCTGTACTCTTTGAATTAGCTAATGTTTGGGTCATGTGCAGCCTTCAGATTGCCAGAATCTCTAGGGTTTTGCTGTAGGGAAACCTGACGTAGTGTATAAAGTATTCAAACCACAAAATATATTTGCGGCTGCCAACCAATTGGTGTCTTAAATGCGCTTCTAGAACTACTAGTATATGTCAAGATGAGCATTCTCTGCCAAGATTAGGGGTGTGCATGAATGGTTTGGTGCCAAACCAGTTTACCTCGAACCAGGACAATTTGGAGGTTTAATCATAGACCGAACCAGGGTCTGTATAGTCGACAACTGAACCAAGCCCAATTCGAGCAGACTGGTTCAGCACCGAACGGGCGATGGTGGGGGCAGCCAGAGAAGTAGTAAAAAGGTCTTCTTACCGCCAAGCACACTGCCTGTGCAGCCGCTCCCCACCACCGCCCATAGCGAAAGCATACGGGCTTTCGCTATGGGCTGCACTGAGGTTGAGCGGCAGCACAGGCAGTGCACTTGGTAGTAAGAAGACCTTTTTACTACCTTTCTCACCACCACCACCCCGCCATTCATTCACAGGATCCAGAGTCTCCCACCCCTATATTTGTAAAGGGGAATCCTCACTAGATTCCCCTTTTACAAGATTAGCTGCCAAACTCTTAAACTGGTTTGGCCAAACAGACCAGACCAGCTGGTTGGTTCAACCAAACCAGGGCGGCTCGAATTCAATTCAAAATTGAGCTGGACCATGATTTTTTTATTTGAGCACACCCCTGTAATTATGGAGTTGGCACATCTGCAGTTTGCCATCATGTTCATTTCCTTCCATTGATTTAAGTAACTTTCCTCCATATTCCTGATGTGCATTGGTAAAATAATGTAAAATAGCAATCTTGATATGCTCTCTGTGCATCTTTCCATGACAGCCCACAAGACAAACTCAAGAATCACATCCCCATAATTAAATAATACACACAATTAACAGCCAAACCAAATACTATACCATATTTGTGGGTGGGTGGGTAGGTGACATCAACATCACACCAAGATCAGCTTTGTGGTGTGTTTTATATGTATCCAGGCCCAGGTTCAGCAGGGTGAGGGAACCTGGTTAGGTAGCAGGCCTGCAAAGTAGGGAGGTGGTGTGGCAAGGCAAAGGCTGGAGCAAAGAGAAGTTCTGTGTGGAGCTGTTGCACCAGTGAAGGCCACGTTCTAAATGAAGGGCTTATGTGACAGCCAGCAGCCCCACCCCTTCCTGAAACTCAGAATGGCCTTGAGCTGAAGCATGTGCTTGAGCCAACTTCCTCCTCCTTCTACTCCTTCCCCCTCTTCCATTAGAAGTCAGACCTTGGACAGCCAGGTGGGCACTCTGCTTCTGATGCTGGAGTTAGCTCTGCTCCTACATCACCTGAAGTTCCATGGGTGATGGAAGGGAACCCAGAGATGGGGCCACCCACTGGAAGGTGCTGGATCCTGGGCATCTACAGGCTCTGCTAACAGAGGAGCTATTGGAGAAGCGAGCACTTGAGGTTCCTGGTTTGTGGGAGCTGCGGGTCTCTCACTGGGGCTGGCAGTCTTAGCTGGGGCTTGCTCTTCTCTCTGCCTTCCCCAAAAATGTCTCCTTCAGTCTGTGCTAAGTGGGTTCTGACACCATGCCTTCATCCTTAGGTATTTTCACATCCAAACTGAAAAGGCCAGTCTCTCAGTTCTTCCATTCTGCGTGGCTGCCAATGGTGGGTGGCGGGGGACTCTATTTCAATGGCCTTGCCAAATGCTTCCACTGCATGAGAGGTACTACCTGTGCTAGCATCACACCTGCCTGAGAGCCGGTGAGCAGTATCCAGACTAAGTTATTCAGTGAGTGTTACTACTCAGGAGTTCCTTTCTAGGACTTTTTCATTTCAATATGACTACTCAGGAGTAATTTAGTCTGGATGCTGCCCAATGGTTCCACAGTGGTTATTGACCTTGAGCTTTTATGTGTACTTGCTACAAATATTTGCTTTCAAGTATGTTCCACAAATCTAGCTTTACAACACTCCAACTTTTAGAATGCCAGAATTCACTATATGCTAGCAGAGCTGTGTCAGAACGAGAAAGCATTCACCTAATCTGTGATATCCATTCCACTGCTGGCTGCTATCCTTGAAGTCAAATCAAATCAAATCAATCTTTATTATGGTCTTTGATCAGCATAAAGTAGATTACATTAGGATACATTGGATTGCATAAGCATTACTTACATTAAAATGGCATAAAAACTGTGAATAAAATCTTAAAATCCCCAAATCCTAAATAATCAGAATCCTAAAATCTTAAGATCCTTGAAATAGTGGGTTTCAAAACTTCTGCTTTCAGGACATGCCTGAAAAAACAAAATAAAATCCAAATGCCACAAAGTCCCTGTGCATCTGAAGTAGAAATCCAGGAATGCTGCAGAGGATTCTGGGGTATTCGAGGGCACATGCTGAATTCATGTCATGCATTAGCAAGGTCTGACTGGTCTAGCTATTGCTGTATGTGAATAGACAGTGCATCCTAAAATGTTCCTGAGCCTTCTCTGTACAGTGGGATGGGGTGGCATGAAAGACATCATGCCTGCCATTGCTGATCTTCCCCTGCAATGTACAAATTGTAGAAAGCATTTCACTGCAGAACCCTTGATAAATATCTTCATAACCCCAGGACTCCATCAATTGAAATTTGCAGACCACTGGTTTAGCGATGTGATTTTGACTCTACAAACAAAACCAATGCATCCTAGGTTTACTCTGCGTTTTTCAGAACCTGAAGAAAGGCTGTGTTTGAATGCATTGGGCTACTTTTGTTGGTTTTGTTAGACCTCTTTCACTGGATAAAACACATACAAATATTTTCTAGGATCCAAAATTGTCATCTCATCTTGTGTGAATCCCCAAGAATTTGAAAGTGGGAAGGACAAACATATGCTGATGTAGTAAGTCCATTGAAATTGTACTTAGTAAAGGAATGAACAAAGGCATGGATTTTACTTTACCATTTTCTAGCAATACCTCCCAATTGCCACAATTATGACCTTAGCTCAGCTAAAATGAAATATGTGAATATTAGATAGGGCTGAAGCCCCCTTGACAAACATTCTGTGAAACCATCCCCTGCTCTTCCAAGTATTGTGCCAGTTAATGCAATTAATATTGTCTGTCAAAGGAAAAATCACAGTGGACATTTGCTGGAATTGCTTTATACATCATATAGATCAAGATGGGGAATACTGCACAAATACGGAATATCCATTAGCTATAACATTAATTGGAAGCATTAGAAGACCTAAGAAAATATTAACAAATGCCAGTCTAAAAGATTTCAACTTGATCTGTACATAGCAAAACTATTCATAAGAGCAAAACATGCATGAAGACCCCTGGATTACATGGTAGAGCAACCATTTCAAGGCCTCTTTCTGTACAATACAGGCGGCCCAATCTGCAGTTCAGCTAAGACTTGCTTTAAGTCAGATTGAACTCAATAAGAGTGTTGCTTTAAATACAAGCACATTGGCTTGACTGGGTTGTGGATCACACTGGATATCTGCAACTTAAAATTGCAAAAATGACTTCACACAGGAAAATGGTTATCTATAAATATTGCATTTGGTTCTCTTCTAGCCCAAAGAAAGAAAGAAATCCACACAACCTGCTAAACACAGTGGTGGACATCCAGAGCAGCTATCTCAGGAGGAAGCTGAGCTGCATCCTAGCACAGAGAGGCCGCTCTGAGCTCAGCCAGAGTGTTGCCAAGCACACGTGTGGGGAGGGGGGAGTGGCTTTTTGTTGCTTTCCTCTGCCCCCATAAGTGCTCTGTGCCTTTAAAAAAAAATTTCCCTGAGGATTACACATTCCTTGAACAAGTTCCATCTGATTAGGATAGATTCATCTTGCTGAAAGAAATAAATTTAAGGACTTCCTAGTCCTACATATCTCCTGTTCTGTGTGGAATATAGGACCATCTACCAGTTCCTGCATGACTTGTCCCCTTAAGCTAAGCAGGAGCCATCCTGGTTACATACGAAAGGGAGACTAGAAGTGTGAGCGCTGTAAGATATTCCCCTTAGGCGATGGAGCCGCTCTGGGAACTGCAGCTAGGCTCCAAGTTCCTTCCTTGGCATCTCCAAGATAGGGCTGAGAGAGATTCCTGCCTGCAACCTTGGAGAAGCCGCTGCCAGTCTGTAGACAATAATGAGCGAGATGGACCTATGGTCTGACTCAGTATGTGGCAGCTTCCTATGTTCCTATGTTTTGCTCCTTTGCTTGCCCATGCAATCTAGGCAGCACCTATACAACAATCCAGAACATAAACATTTATGTTGACCTAGCAGACCAGCTTCTGAATCTGCATGAATTCAGTTGTGCAAAAATCTGAGGAAAAAGCGGGGGGGGGGGCACCGTGTTGGTTCTATAATGTAGGGGAGAAAGTGCTTGTGCAACACACAAGCAATAATCCTGTTGCACTGGTGCAAGTACATTTTCAGGGTTGTGCTGTAATTCTTGTCCTCTTATTATCAGAGGTGGATCTAGGTAATTTTGGAGCCTGGGCCTAAAGGCTTTTGGAGGGGCCCCCCCCACAGCAATTTAAGCATCATTTTGTAACACATTGGTTCTTGAGGGTACAAACCACACAACCCAGGACAGACTAAAGAGGATTTTGGGGCCCCTAGGGGGTATGGAGGCCCTGGACCTTGGCCCCAAAGTCCAGGAGTAAATGCGCCTCTGCTTGTTATCTTCAGTTGTATTTTGGTGGCAATCCTGTGCAGACTTAAGTACAAGCCAGCCCCACTGAATTCAGAGGAATTCACTTTGAGACAACATGCATAGGATGGGGTCTTAGAGCCACAGTGTCCTCACTTTTATCAGCCCAAGACGTTTCCAGTAACGTTTCCCCAGTAGCACAACCCTGAAATATTTTACTCAGAAGTGGTTCCACTGCCTAACATTTTGCCAATAGGTGGCTTCAGAATTGCAGAAATGCAGTCTTGGTGCCATATGCCATAGTTACCACAGCCCTGCAATCTCCACTAAATTTGGATCTACCTTTTCTCTAGAAGTCAAGCTAAATTTACTACTAACCAAGTTTCTCTCTCCACTGACCCTCCCGCCAAACTGGAACCAGACAAGAATCACTTAAAAGCACTTTGTCAGACCTGTTGCCACAAATCTACCTACTTTGATGATGTGTTTTATCCTTAGGTGAGGAACAAAATCTATTCAGTTAATATTCAGATCTGTCAGAGCTGAAATACCATAAAACTGTCCTCATTTTAATGGCTCCAGGTACATTATAAAAACTAAATGACTGTAAATTACCTCTTTGACTCATTTATGTTCCAAACTGGGCCATGCAGACGGCAAACATCCATTTGGTTGCTTTTAGCAGAGCTTTAGAATTACAGATTACTTTTTAAACATTATCTATTGGTTAGTATATTTTGGCTAAATTCTCTTGCCCATGAGTGAATGGGATTACTGCTTATATTTTAAAAATAGAGTTTAACTGTTTGTAACTATGCCTATTATTGTTGCTAACATCAACAATAATAATAATTCAAGACAGCCTAACATTAGGCACTAGACAATATTTGCTTTCTTAAAGCAAGAGGCTCACATTTCTAAAATGGCTAGAATTATATGGGATGTGAGAGGGAAATGGAGACATATAAGAATGTCTGCAGGGCCATTGGGGGGGATAAAAAGTCCCCCATACTAATCTGCACTCTCCGGTCTGCACTACAGAGTCAATGTAAGCATATAGATATGCCTTGTCTTCAAGGTACTTAACATTTCAAAAGCAAGCTTGTAGCAATTAGTGCTTGTTGTGTGATGGAGTCTGCTGTGTTGACTGCACCAATTAAGAGATCAATTAGTGCAGTGCAGAGTGCTTAGAGAGGTAGTCTTGGGTGACATTGGTCAGGTGAGCAGTCCGTATACAATAGAGTACTGGGACGGCTAAAGTGCATTTAATGGCTGTGAATTTAAAGGGGTACTAAAACACTTATCTCACTTTATGAATCTAAAAGCAAAATCACATTTGCTGCATTATTTCTTTTAGAAGGCTTTTTACGTTGTCAAAGCACTAAATGCTGATTACAGAGCTCTGCACACAGTGTGGGCAAGCTCAGATTGTTGCAAATGTAATAGTTACTCTTCAAACAACAGCTAATAATAACTTGGTTCTTCTTTTTCTCATATGAGCAAGTGTAAGAGCAAGAGCTCTATGCAGTGAGAATCTGATGCAAGGTCCACTTTGCAGGTGCTTTAGGTCATGTTCCCACTTTCTATATGTAAGATGAATTACTTGCCCTCTCTGAGAAATTGCTCTTGGAACTCAGTTTTAGGAAAGGCAGTCCACTCCTCTGCATGCTGCTTGTCCAACTTCTGTTGGAGTCCAGGGGCTTCCTAACTGGTAAATGCTTGGCAAAACATCCAGATAGGAGCCACCCATTCTCCTTGTTTGTTATTGAGCAGCTGATTGTAGGAATCATCCCAGAAAAGGGAAGGTCATTATTAAATATAATGAATTATTATTATTATTGGGCTGGTTCAGACAGACACCGACTTCAACACAAACAAAGGATGGGGTCACACTAAAAGCGCGCCTGCCCTGATGTCACTGGAGGACACATCCCAACGTGCTGTCAGGGTGTCTCTTAATGGCATGAAGGGGACATTCATCTGAATCACCTTTCTATATGCATTCCAAACCCCTGGTTTTGGAGTTCATTTAGACCCTTCCTTGTCTCCTCCACCTCCCCCTGTTCTCCCTGTCCCTGTTTAAATTTCCTTTGGGCACCAGCTTGCCTTTTTGTCTATGTAAAGTCCCCTATGCAAAATAAACCCATTACCACATCCACATGGGGGAAGCATTTGTGTCAATGGACAGTCTAGTCCTAGAAAAGTCTCAGTTATACTCCCCATGTCTGAGGAAAAGAAATTCCATGAGCAGGTCTGCAGAACTGGGTTTATAGTTCCTACGTGTGGCTGTGTCAATGGGCAGAGTAGCCCCATTACAACAGCTGCATGGGAGAAGTAACATACGAACTGGAGCATTTGTGCCAATGGATAGTCCTGGAGAGGCCCCACTCACCCCACACACACACTTTCTGAGGAAAAGCCATTGTGTGAACAGGTCTGCAGGATCAGGCTTCATAGTTCCTGCCTGTGGCTGGGTCAAGCAAGCCTTGTCTGTGTGGAGGTTTTTTAAATTGGTGAACTGGGGAAGAGAGGGGAGAGGAATGAGAGAAGCAAGGAGAGCAAGGGATGAATATGTACAAAAGCATTTACACCTACATTGGGCCCAGTAAGTTACAAGGCAGGAGGTCTGTAAACAATTAAAAGTAGTTTGGGGGGTCAATTTAGACAGTGAATTCAGTGCTGGGAGCAAGGATGAGCCTTTCTCCCCTTTCTTCCTACCACCCCCAATGCAGCTATTTGTCCTCTGGGGGGAAGCATACAACTATTCCCCTTCCTCAGCACAGTCCTAATCTGAATCTGACCCCTTTGCAATTCCTTTTAAAATAAAAATAAAAAGTATATCCTGTTCACCCTCCACATCACATCTCGTCTGTCTCTTTGGCTTTGTTTCAGCTTGCAGTGTGGACTAAGAGGTTCATAAAAAGTTGAGTTTTGAGGAAGAGTTTGAAGGAAGTTGGAGAGGTGGCACAACATATTCTGGGAGATGAGGGAGGGGGATATTCCCACTTCCTCAGAAAAGATAAGATTTGCTCATAGCAAATAAGAACATAAGAAGAGCTTTGCCAGATCAAACTCAAGGCCAATCTGGTCCTTCATCCATTTTCCCACAGTGGCCTCTGGGAAGCCAACAAGCAGAAGATTATGATGGCATGCCCCCCCTTCTGCCATTGCTCCCCTGCAAATGGTGTTCAGAGGCACCCTCCCTCTGAACCTTGAGGTAGCCTATACCTCTATCAAAACTAGTAGCCATCAATAGAACTGTCTTCCATGAATTTGTCTAAACCCTTTTTAAAGCCATCCAAGCTGGATATATTATTATACTCATAGCAAGAAGCCAGCCATGTAGACTGCAAAGCCTGTGCTGGTCTCAGCAGAACCTTCATCAGACATGCTTGTGGGGATTGGACAGCCTGAAATTGTGCATATGATCCTCTGTGGGTATGCCCATAGAGTGCTAGAACCTAACTCAGAATTGCAACAGAATGATGATTACCCTGCAAATATTACGAAACTACCAAAACCTTGAGCTGGAATAGAAGGGTGAGGCTGCAAGTCTGATTAAAAAAGCTGGATGTATGTTCATCAAACAGTCAATGAATGCATCCTACAGAAATCAGGAAAAACATGTCCCTATCACCTTTTGGAATCTTGATATACAAAACCTGATCATGTTTTCAGGTTCATGCCAATAGGTGGCAGAGCAATCTGTTACTTTTCCAGATTTAAGGCTTTAATTTTTTTCTACTGCATTTATAGAAATAGCAAGCTAAGGCAAAATATATGCCAACGTGCTAGTAATATTCAAGCTTTTTTATCTGACCGAAAACTGTACTTCCTTCTAACTAAGCAGAAATCCACAAATCCTGCATGCATTTATTACAAATAGTGTCTGGTGGTGGTTTAAAAAGGATGAATCTGGAAAAATACTCATGGGTGAGTTATTTATCTGGTTATTATTATTATTGTTATTGTTTACACACTCAGACAGGTGTTATTGACTGGTTTGTTTTATCCAGACATCGAGTCCTTCCCAAGGACCTGGGATGGCTGAATTTTATCATCAATACTGTTGGTTATTATAGATATCGTCGCAAAATATAGGTTGTTCCCAGTAAAGTTGCTTTTTGTAATTGGCTAAAGGTGATTTCTGTGGGCCCTATGGTGTTGAGGTGCTCTTCAAGGTCTTTTGGAACTGCACCCAGGGCGCCAATTACCACTGGGATTATTTTGGTCTTTTTCTGCCACAGCCTTTCCATTTCAATTTGTAGATCTTTGTATATGGTGATTTTTTCTATTTCTTTTTCTTCTATTCTGCTATCCCCTGGTACGGCTATGTTGATTATTTTAACTTGTTTTCCTTTCTTCTCAACTACAGTTATATCTGGTGTATTGTGTGGCAGATGTTTGTCTGCTTGTAGTCGGAAGTCCCATAATATTTTTTCATCTTCGTTTTCTACAGCATTTTCAATTTTATGGTCCCACCAATTTTTGGCTACAGGTAGCTTGTATTTTTTGCAGATGTTCCAGTGTATCATCCCTGCTACCTTGTCATGCCTTTGTTTGTAGTCAGTCTGCGCGATCTTTTTACAACAGCTGATTAGGGGGTCCACGGTTTCATCTGCTTCTTTACAAAGGCGGTACTTACTGTTTGTTGTTGATTTTTCTACTTTTCCTCTTATTGCATTTATTCTTAGTGCCTGTTCTTGTGCAGCCAGTATTAGATCCTCTGTTTCTTTCTTCAAGTTGCCATTCTTAAGCCAATGTCAGGTCTTGGTGATGTCTGATTTTCCAGTTATATTGTGCAAATATTGATCATGCAGTGGTTTATTTTTCCATTATTTCTTGTTTACACAGTCAGACAGGTGTTATTGACTGGTTTGTTTTATCCAGACATCGAGTCCTTCCCAAGGACCTGGGATGCCAGAATTTTATTGTCAATGGTTATAGATATCGTCGCAGAATATAGGCTGTTCCCAGTAAAGCTGCTTTTTGTAATTGGCTGATGGTGATTTCTGTGGCCCTTATGGTGTTGAGGTGCTCTTCAAGGTCTTTTGGGACTGCACCCAGGGCGCCAATTACCACTGGGATTATTTTGGTCTTCTTCTGACACAGCCTTTCAATTTCAGTTTGTAGATCTTTGTATTTGGTGATTTTTTCTATTTCTTTTCCTTCTATTCTGCTATCCCTGGTATTGCTATGTCGATTATTTTGACTTGTTTTTCTTTCTTCTCGACTACAGTTATATCTGGTGTATTGTGTGGCAGATGTTTGTCTGCTTGTAGTCGGAAGTCCCATAATATTTTTACATCTTCATTTTCTACCACTTTTTCAATTTGATGGTCCCACCAATTCTTGGCTACGGGTAGCTTGTATTTTTTGCAGATGTTCCAGTGTATCATCCCTGCTACTTTGTCATGCCTTTGTTTGTAGTCAGTCTGTGCGATCTTCTTACAACAGCTGATCAGGTGGTCCACTGTTTCATCTGCTTCTTTACAAAGGCGGCACTTGCTGTATGTTGTGGATTTTTCGACTTTTGCTCTTATTGCATTTGTTCTTAGTGCCTGTTCTTGTGCAGCCAGTATTAAACCCTCTGTTTCTTTCTTCAAGTTGCCATTCTTAAGCCATTGCCAGGTCTTGGTGATGTCTGATTTTCCACTTATATTGTGTAAATATTCACCATGCAGGGGCTTATTTCTCCATTTTTCTGCTCGGTTCTTGACTTGTTCTTTCTTGTAGGCCTGTTTTGTTTCATTGGTGTTGAATAGTTTCGCGTTCTTGACCATTTGAAGTGCATCTTCTTCACTGTCTCTTATATATTCTTCAAGGCCTCTTTTCTCCTCCTCTACTGTTTGATGGACTTGCAGCATTCCTCTTCCACCTGAGCTGCGAGGGAGGTAGAGCCTATCTACATCACTGCGGGGGTGCAGAGCATGATTGATGGTCATGATTTTCCTGGTCTTACGATCTAGCGTCTCTAGTTCTGCCTGGGTCCAGTCTATTATTCCTGTAGTGTATCTAATAACAGGTATAGCCCAGGAGTTTATGGCTTGTATGGTGTTCCCGCCATTGAGTTTGGACTTGAGGATTTTTCTAACTCTCCTGATGTATTCACTTCCAATTTTTCTTTTAACTTCAGTGTGTGCAATGTTATCAGCCTGGAGAATGCCCAAGTATTTGTAATGTTCTTTCTCTTCCAGGTTCTTGATCTTGCTTCCATTGGGCAGTTCTATTCCTTCTGTTTTTGTTATTTTCCCTCTGTTCATTATTAATGCAGCACACTTGTCTAGTCCAAACTCCATTGCTATATCGCTACTGAATATACGGACAGCGTTTAGCAGTGATTCGATTTCTGACTGGGACTTTCCATACAACTTCAGATCGTCCATGTACAGCAGATGGTTGATTTTACTTGATGTTTTAGATGTTTGGTATCCAAGGCTTGTTTTGTTTAGTATTTGTGAAAGTGGGGTCATGGCGATTACAAACAATAGAGGGGATAGTGAGTCCCCTTGGAATATGCCTCTTCTAATGCTAACCTGTCCAAGTGCCTCGCCATTGATTGTTAACTGTGTACTCCACACGCTCATTGCTTTTTTAATAAATATCTGAATGTTTTTGCTGACACCAGTTGTTTCTAAACATTTTAGTATCCATGTGTGAGGCAATGAATCGAAGGCTTTCTTGTAGTCAATCCATGCAACACTTAGATTTGTTTTTCTTCTCTTGCAGTTTTCTAAAGTCATTTTGTCAATCAGCAGCTGGTCTTTTGTGCCTCTGGTGTTCGGGCAATTTCCTTTCTGTTTAACTGGAAGCTGTTTGTTAGTTAATAAGTGTTGCATCACTTCATCTGCTATTATTCCAGTTAATAATTTGAACATGGTTGGCAGGCAGGTTATCGGTCTATAATTACTTGGAACTGCACCTTTTGCTGGGTCTTTCATAATGAGATGAGTTTTCCTAGTTGTTAGCCATTGTTCAATATCACCGCCTTTCATAATGTGATTGAACTGTTTTGATAGTTGTTTATGAAGGCTTGTTAGGTGTTTAAGCCAGAAGCCATGCAGTTCATCGTCGCCTGGCGCAGTCCAATTCTTAATTTTCTTTGCTCTTTCACTTATTAATTCTGGTGTTATTATTAGATCTTGCATTTGTTGGTTACATTTTTTGACCTCTTTCATCCAGCCTGCTTTTTTATTATAATCTATTGGATTGTCCCATAATTTCCGCCAGAATTGCACTGTTTCTTCTTTATTTGGTGTTTCGATGTTTCTTGCAGTTTCTCCTTCTATGCTTTGGTAGAAACGTCTCTGATTCGACTGGAATTGGAGATTCTGCCTGTGTTGTGTATTTCTGGCTTCATATCTACTAATCTTCTTTGACACTGCTGTTATTTGCTGCTTTATTATTTCCAGGACTTCTCTAATTTTCCTTGAATCTAGGTGGTATTTTTGGATCAGATACTGTTTGGTGTTTTCATTCTTCAGCTTCTTGTCTTTCATATCTTTCAATTTACTAGCATCTGATCTAAGCCTGGAGATTTTATTTTCTAATCGAATCTTCCATTTAGGTGATGTACTGCTTTCTTTTTTTACAGGTCCACTGATCTTATATCCGAGCGCTTGTGTTGTTATTGTTGCTGCACTGTACATTAGTTGGTTTGTTTCTTGCAAATTATTGGCTGTTATTTCTGCAAGTGCAGCATTAACATCTTTTAATGCCTGAGCAAGTTGTTTTTTGGCAACTGTTTTTAGAGCTGGAAGTCGAACCCTGGTGGTTGTTTGGTTCATGTGCTCAGTTATTTTTTGCTTTAGTTCTTGTTGCTTTTCTGTTAAACGGCATTTGGGTTTTTGAGGTGAAGGCAAAGGGGAGGTTGCCTGGTTTTGATTTTGAAACAGTTCAGCAACAGTGGCATCCTCTATTTCCAACACCTGCTGCACCTGCTCCTGAGCAACTGCTTCAGTTGGTGGTAATTCTTCTTCCATATCTTGAGCCTGTGTTGCTCTTTGCAGTTCTTCCAGCTCAACTCCTGTGAATACTTTATTTCTTATTATGAATCTTCTCTGGTCTGCTAGCCTTTGTTCTGTTATTTCTGTATCTGGATGCTTCTCTTTCCAAATTTGGTACATTCTTTTTAAATAACCTCTTCTAGTTGGACTAGACTTGTAATAGCAGATCATTATTTCCTTGTTGGCATTTTTTGTATATTTTTTTCGGTTAAGGGATGTTTCTTCCAGTAACTTTGCTGTCTCCAGCCCTGGTTGCTCAACTGAAGATCCTGAGTCCTGTAGCCCACTTGCCACCAGATGTCCAGGGACTATAGCACCTGGCGCGGTCCTTGTTGACCCGGGCGACGACCGATCAGGTATAGATTTATTAAAGTTACGTCTCACCATATTGCTGATGGGATGATGATGATGATGATGATTTCTTGTTTACACAGTTAGACAGGTCTTATTGACTGGTTTGTTTTATCCAGACATCGAGTCTTTCCCAAGGACCTGGGATGCCAGAATTTTATTGTCAATTGTTATAGATATCATCACAGAATATAGGCTGTTCCCAGTAAAGCTGCTTTTTGTAATTGGCTAAAGGTGATTTCTGTGGCCCCTATGGTGTTGAGGTGCTCTTCAAGGTCTTTTGGAACTGCATCCAGGGCGCCAATTACCACTGGGATTATTTTGGTCTTTTTCTGCCACAGCCTTTCCATTTCAATTTGTAGATCTTTGTATCTGGTGATTTTTTTCTATTTCTTTTTCTTCTATTCTGCTATCCCCTGGTATTGCTATGTCGATTATTTACACTTGTTTTTCTTTCTTCTCGACTACAGTTATATCTGGTGTATTGTGTGGCAGATGTTTGTCTGCTTGTAGTCGGAAGTCCCATAATATTTTTACATCTTCATTTTCTTCAACTCTTTCAACTTTATGGTCCCACCAATGTTTGGCTACAGGTAGCTTGCATTTCTTTGCAGATGTTCCAGTGTATCATCCCTGCTACTTTGTCATGCCTTTGTTTGTAGTCAGTCTGTGCGATCTTCTTACAACAGCTGATCAGGTGGTCCACTGTTTCATCTGCTTCTTTACAAAGGCGGCACTTGCTGTATGTTGTGGATTTTTCGACTTTTGCTCTTATTGCATTTGTTCTTAGTGCCTGTTCTTGTGCAGCCAGTATTAAACCCTCTGTTTCTTTCTTCAAGTTGCCATTCTTAAGCCATTGCCAGGTCTTGGTGATGTCTGATTTTCCACTTATATTATGCAAATATTGACCATGCAGGGGCTTATTTCTCCATTTTTCTGCTCGGTTCTTGACTTGTTCTTTTTTGTAGGCCTGCTTTCTTTCATTGGTGTTGAATAGTTTCGCATTATTGACCATTTGAAGTGCATCTTCTTCACTGTCCTTTATATATTCTTCAAGGCCTCTTTTCTCCTCCTCTACTGTTTGATGGACTTGCAGCATTCCTCTTCCACCTGAGCTGCGAGGGAGGTAGAGCCTATCTACATCACTGCGGGGGTGCAGAGCATGATTGATGGTCATGATTTTCCTGGTCTTGCGATCTAGCGTCTCTAGTTCTGCCTGGGTCCAGTCTATTATTCCTGTAGTGTATCTGATAACAGGTATAGCCCAGGTGTTTATGGCTTGTATGGTGTTCCCGCCATTGAGTTTGGACTTGAGGATTTTTCTAACTCTCCTGATGTACTCACTTCCAATTTTTCTTTTAACTTCAGTGTGTGCGATGTTATCAGCCTGGAGAATGCCCAAGTATTTGTAATGTTCTTTCTCTTCCAGGTTCTTTATCTTGCTTCCATTGGGCAGTTCTATTCCTTCTGTTTTTGTTATTTTCCCTCTGTTCATTATTAATGCAGCACACTTGTCTAATCCAAACTCCATTGCTATATTGCTACTGAATATAAGGACAGCGTTTAGCAGTGATTCGATTTCTGACTGGGACTTTCCATACAACTTCAGATCGTCCATGTACAGCAGATGGTTGATTTTACTTGATGTTTTAGATGTTTTTTACTTGATGTTTACTTCTTCTTCTTCTTCTTCTTCTTCTTCTTCTTCTTCTTCTTATTATTATTATTATTATTATTATTATTATTATTATTATTAATTCAATTTCTATACCACCGTTCCAAAAATGGCTCAGGGCAGTTAACATAGAGGAATAATAAATAAATAAATAAGATGGAACCCTGTCCCCAAAGGTCTAACAATCTAAAAGAAACATGACACCAGCAACAGTCACTGGAGGTACTGTGCTGGGAATGGATAGGGCCAGTTACTCTCCCCCTGCTAAATAAACAGAATCACCACATTAAAAGGTGCCTCTTTGCCAAGTCAGCAGGGGTCATGGTAATGCATGCTTGACCTCTTCTTCTGACAGATCATCTATATATTTATTTCTCCTGGGTGTGCCATCGGAATGTATCCTGGCAGCCCAGCTGATTGTCTGGGCTGCGGAGGCACCTGATTGGCTGGCGCACCCAGGAGGCGAAAGGAGAATTGGCCGGCGGCAGGCCAGGGCTGCTGGCAGCCCGGCCCAGACGTGGCAAAGCGGCGGTAGGCCTGGCCATGGGCCTAGGTGATGAGTGGTGGCGGGTCCGGCCTGGCCGAGGGCCGAAGTGGTGAGGAGGCCAAGGCGTGCCCCGATACTGGGGCAGAAGGTGGGGGTGGGGGGAGAGGTGGCCAGCCTCCTTGGGTGGCCGCAAAGACTGGCAAGCGGGGCCAGCGGGCCCTGCAGGCCGCGGAGGCGGCACTTGGTGTGGCGGGCCCGGCGACAAAGGCGGCACTCGGCCAGGTGGTGGGTCCAACCATGGAGGCGCTGGGCCCTTCTGCGGAGGTGCTGGGCCTGTCCATGGAGGCAGCTCTCGGCCCGGCAGTGCCAGGACCGGCTGCCGAGGCCAGGAGCTTGTGGGAGGCTGGGGTGGGAGGGAACCGGGTGGCAGGACTTTCCTGTTCGCCACCCGGGAAGAGGAGCGGTGGCGGTGGCAGCAGCGGCCCGGTAAGTAGAGCTTTAAAAAATGGAGGGGGGTAAGAGGGGGGAGGGGAGGGGAGGGTAAGAGTGAGGGTGAGGGGAGGGGACAGGGCAAGAGGGAGTGGGGGAGGGGAGGGCAAGAGGGAGTAGGGCAAGGGGGAGGGGGACGGCAAGTGGGAGTGGGGGAGGGCAGGAGGGAGTGGGGCAGGGGGAGGGCAAGAGAGCGTGGGGGAGAGGGGGCAGGAAAGAGAAACAGGGGGAGGGAAGGGGTGGGAGGGCAGGAGAGATTGGGGCAGGAGGGTGAGAGGGAGGGGAGGGTGAGCGGGAGGGGAGGGTGAGAGAGAGGGGTGGGAGGGGGAGGGAGGGCAAGAGAGAGTGGGGCAGGAGGGAGGGGAGGGGGCAAGAGAGTGGGGTGGGAGGGAGGAGAAGAGGGGCAAGAGTGTGGGGCAGGAGGGAGAAGGGAACAGCCAGCCCCAAAGAGCACACAGATGTTCTGTGCGGGTTGGCTAGTCATATAATTCTTCTGGGTGTGCCTTGGAATGTGTGTGCCAGCGCCCAGCTGATTGGCTGGGCAGCAGATGGGCCTGCTTGGCTGAGGTGCACCCGGGAGGATTGGTTGCTGCTGCAGCGGCAGGCCTGGCCGCAGAGGCCAGAGGCAGCGGCGGGCCCAGCCCAGCCGTGGAGGCAAGGCCCGGGGTGGGGGGAGAAAGTGGGGAGGGCAGAAGTGGCGGTGGGGAGGAGAGACGGCTGGGCCTGGAAGTGGAGACTGGGGCAGAAGGTGGGGGGGAGGTAACCGCTGGCCCCAAAGAGCACACAGATGCTCTGTGTGGGGTTGGCTAGTTGTTTATAATTTATCTTTTAAAAATCGCATAAATAAAGTTATGTAATCCAAAATAAATTTACTAGAGAGAAAGCCCAATCAGACCAATGAAACTTGCTTCTCTGTAACCATGTACAGGATTGTGCATAATGATATACAGTTGCATGTATATATTTTCATTACATGTTGTTGTTAGCACCATTTTAGCACCATCATTTTACAAAGTACAAAGTAGTCTCAAAGTAACACACTGCTTTTCTATATGAAGAAAAATGGGACAGGGCTATATTGGGGTTATTATATGCTATTATTAAAGCTACTTCACAAGTTAGCTTGAGGACAAGTGAATATACCAGTGTTTTTAAAGACAAGTGCACATATCATGTGAGAAGAGTGCAATGTGTCTGCATTCCACAGATGATCGGACGATGAATATGAGACAAGCCTCTAGAAGTGAATTGTGGAGGTTGGCACACTGTGCTTAGAAAAATAGACATGGATCTTGCTATATTACATTTTCAGGTATCTGAATTCATAGGTGTTTGTTCATGTCTTCCTAAAGTAATATAGAAAGCAGTCCTTGTTCTTCCTTCCACTGAAGGTACCCTTCTACATTATGCACTGATCCAGAAACCTGTGATGACATTAGCATCTGTGTGTGAGAGAGCAGATACAGACAGTTGGTTTTTCCATTTCCAGAGACAACTTTGCCTTTACTTTTCTGCCAGGAACAATTAGGGAAGCTGAAGCCATGCGTTGTTTCTAGACCTTATGAATCTTCTGATGCCCCAGTGCTGGAATTATGTGATTATGAGTTAAAACACTGAGCAAGATCCAGCTAAAGTCAAAGATCCAGCGAAAGTTAAAGTTTAAAGTCCCATTAATCTGAAGAGGAGCACTGAGCATGTGCTTAAATCTCAGCTATTAAATATCAATGCAACAGGCTGGATTGTGCCCCTTATGTTTTATTCTCCTTAAGAAAATGTAGATATTGAAGCCTCAAATTGGAAAGTAAATAGCTATTTCTTTTCATTTGTAAAGAATCCCATAATATGTATGTGTCTGTTAAGCAGGCATTGCTATCCCTGTATTAAGGTACACTGCGCAGGGTGCTTTTTGCAGATTATTTTCCCCACAGAAATCCACACACCTGAAACCAGAGTATAATCTTCCTCAAACTGTAACAAAAGGTGGTGCCTGAACAATAGCTCAGTCCAAAGCAGCAATCCCCAAAGTTGCTCTGACAAGAATGCAGATCAAAATTTTACGGCTAATGCTTAAAAGAAATTGAAATATAACCTGCTGTTGTGTGTAGGTTTCTCACCAATGCTGTCTGGAAAAAGAGATATCACTTAATCTTATGTAATTCAAAACATGTCTCATCAAGCAGGTATATATACCAGTGAGAGTTCAACCATGGTTTACCTGCTATGGGGGAGGACAGGCTCATTCTGCCTGCCTGTCTGAATCATAGGTTCTGATGAAAGATGGGTCTCACATGGTATACTGTCTAAGCATTAATTCTCTCTAGGCATGCCAGCGCACTTGACAGCTCAGCTTAATACAGGGACAAGCCAAGGATCTGTCTTTATTCTTCAAGGCAAAGTAACAGCCAAAACACTGGAGGTGGATATACAGTTGCCGTCAGGGAGTGGGGAGCGGGGGGTGGGGAGAGAAAATATATAATGTTTCATACTTTAGGTCACTGTGACCACCAGGAAATAATGCTAGACAATTCT
Organism: Hemicordylus capensis; assembly: GCF_027244095.1. Taxonomy (NCBI): domain Eukaryota; kingdom Metazoa; phylum Chordata; class Lepidosauria; order Squamata; family Cordylidae; genus Hemicordylus; species Hemicordylus capensis. Next base: position 90,203,622 of record NC_069659.1, on the reverse strand, counting down.
GACTGCCACAGCTCTACCCTGACATTCCTTCCTTTGTGGGCATGGAGCCAAGACTCAGAGAGGTTTTGAGCTGAAGCCAGACTAAATGCTTCATTAGCCTGCCCACCTTTACACAGGAAATAGCTTTTTTTAACATTAGGATTTGGCACTATGAACTCTCATAAATTATCTTAAAGTTGTACTTCCTAATTTGTTTAAATGATTGCTGATTTCATATGCTGTGGCATGTATAAGGTGGTACCATGACTTTTACAACTGCTGATGTCCTCTGAGTTTAGAGTCTGTTCCGTACTCGTTTCATTTAAAATCTCAAATCTGTTCAATAAATATTTACCAGCTTGTAGAAAAAGATTTCCCACATGATGAAATATGAACAAGAGTGGAAGGTACACAGACTGAACTTGAGCAACAGCACTGCCTCCAACGTTTGCTAAATGGAAACAGATATATTTTGTGAGCGAAGTAAACTGAACCAGACTGCAAGCTGATTCAGAGGACTTTTGTAGATGAATCACCACAAAGTGACTTTTCATTGTGAAAAAAGCCATCACCACACCGTAAGCATTAAGTGGTCAAACAGCAAATAGAGTTGGGAAATCTAAATCCTGGGAACATCAGCTTTGGGGAAATTAACATCTAAGAACCTGCAGAGTTTCTAACCTAAAATTAGACCAAATTTCAGAGATCTAATAGATAGCACAACAAAAATGATTAACATAATTATCCCCAAGACTGCATTTGTGACTTCACTATGTTTTATTTTATTTGCTATGTAAACTGCTTTGAGAACTTTTTGTTTGTTAAAAAGCAGTAGATAAATAGCAACAACAACAGCAACAATAATGATGATGATGATGAATATAATTTACTAAAATTGGGATATAAATACTATTACTGCTGCAGTCCTCCCAACCAAGCAATACATGATGATGAATACATGAACCACTGGGATGAAGAAGTCCAAGCTTTCAGAAATGGATCTGGCAAACCCGCTCACTTGTACGTATTGTAAATCACTGAAACTGTGTGATGGTTGTATTAGGTCTATTGAGAGAGATGGCTTGAGGCCCTTAACATGATTAAAACAGGATTTGTTCTGGGAGGGTTTTTACCTGATGGTATAATGTGTACCCTGTGATTTTATTACTGTGCTATTAACTGTTTTATTTTATTTTGTTGTGTTTATATTTTCTATTCTTTGTAAGTCACTTTGTTATTTACTAAATGTAGGCATGTATCATTTAAATAAATACAACAGATTGTAGATGCAGCATGAAATTTCCTATTTGCTTTAAAAAATGCAGAAAACGTGGATTATTCATAAACATGTGAAAAAGAAGCAGTTATGCAGGGAAGAGCCATAGATTATATCAAATACATGTAACAATATCCCAGCACCTCTGGTAGTCAGGGGAAAACAGTTTGGGGAAGGGGCAATTTGATACAGAGAGGTAGCATGCCCCCCCCCACCAGTCACCCTTCCCCCTGAGATAGGGTTATAGACACTTATTTACCCTCACAAACACACTAGGTCTTCAGAGGTCTTTCCTGCAGGTATCTAGGTCTATCCTGCAGGTAGAAGAGCAGTAGTAGGGAAAGAGTTGAGAACAGAAAAAGAGCAGAAAGGAGAAAGATCCGTAACTCTCCAGGCTGCTTCTTGTGTTCCAAATCATCTTTTCAAACCTGTTCTCCTTGGGTGTGGTCTTGCAAATAACATGTCGGTTGCACTCAAAAAGTTAGCAGGAAACAATGAACCCCAAGAAGGCAGCTGACCTATTATAAAGAAAGGATTTTTAAAAAAAATTCTGACTGATGAGTGATAACTGAAGTGAGCTGGAATACTAGGTAAATGGCTTGGGCCCTGGGTATTTAAGAGAACACCTTCTTCGTTATGTGCCCCACCGTCCACTGAGGTCACTTGAGGAGGTCCGTCTCCAGTTACCACCAGCTCGTCTGGTGGCCGCATGGAGACGGGCCTTCTCGATTGCTGCCCCGAGATTGTGGAATACACTCCCTGCAGAGATCCGATCCTCCCCATCCCTGACTATTTTTAAAAAACATCTGAAGACCCACCTCTTCACCCAAGCTTTTTCAGCTTTTTAAATGTGTAGTTTTAATTTTATACTGTTTTAGGGCTTTTAGCTGTTTTGTTGGTTTTACTGTGTTTTAATAGTTGGATTTTAATTGTTAATTTGTTTTAATTGTTTTTATCATGTTGTGATAAGCCATTTTTGGAAGGGCGGTATATAAATTTAATAAATAAATAAAAAATAAAAAATAAATGTGAGAATACTTTTAAGAACAATTTGGAAAGACCTATGAATAGCCAAGAAAAAGTGTGAACGAAGGGCTTATCCTTCTAATTAGAAATAAAAATCCCAAACACACCCTAACACTCATGTGAGACCTTGATAGGAACATGACAAATTACTTTTAATACAGCTCTTTGTGTAGTCTTGACACTTGGAGCCATTCTAATGTCAATTTTTTGATCATCAATATCACAGGTCTGTTACTGAATTGTGCTCACCATTAAAACAACAACAACAGGACTACGAAAATCCAATTAGAGTGGCATTCACATAATTTGCAGATTAGCATTTTTGAAATGCCCATCCTCTGAGTGGAGCCCAGGCCATAGAGTTCTCCAATTATACATAGCAATTAGAGAAGATCATCAAGACATTTCTGAGGTCTCATTAGTAAAAGTGTTGGTTGTTACAGACATCTTCGTAGATCACAATGGTGTCTAGGCCCCAGTGCCTCCCCTCCCATCCTTTGGAAGGGCTAGACAATGACTCATTTCTGGTCAAACAACCATCGCTCTTTTCGTTGTTTATTATGATAATATTTTTAATGTAAAGGAGTGAAGGTTAAAATCTCTAATGGTTCATATGATGAAACACACTTGTAGTTAAAAAAGTCTCTGTATCTATAAACTGGACTGCAGCAAATACCAATAACAAGATGACAATATCCACCGTCCTGTGTTAATATTTTCTATTAGGATAAAGTGTTGTCCAAAAATAAACCAACCCATATACCCTCACGACACTGTTCCCAAAACATAAATATTTAATCTCTATTTTAAGTAGTTAAATGGAAATTATTTTAAACATTATAGTACACCAGTTAGCTAAAGTATGCCATTTTTATACATAGGATACTGATTTATAGATGATATAGCTCTCAGTGTGTGTGTATGAATGAACTGCAGGGATGGATCTGCTCTCCTCCATGTTAAAGGGGCTATGGAAGCCCTCAGTTTTAAAGGGATTGTGGCGTGATTCAGAAGCTGAATCACATTTGGGCACATCCCCTAACAAGCTGCACTGCATCCTCTTCCTGGCTCCACTTTAGGTGAGAGACAGCACTGATGCCAGCCCACTCCCTTGTGGCCCCATGCTGCCTCCTCTGCTGGTCAGCTGCTTTCCCTCCTCACACTGGCCTGAGTTGCTGGGGCACATCATCACTTCTGGCTGTTTACACGATGGGAGGCAATGTTCAGCTAGCCTTCAGCAGCGTTGGTTGGCTTCTGCTCTGCTGTGCTAACAGCAGCCCTCTTCCCACCCCCTCTCTCTAACCTGGTTCTTCCCTTCATCACCGAACTGCCTGGAGACAAAGCAGGTAAGTTTGAAGCTTGTTGGAGAGAGACTATGGGAGCATGAGGGAGATAGGGAGAGTGAACTGGGTTCATTTTCCTCTTTCCCTCTGTAGGCACCAGGGTGTTTTTCACACAGGGCTTTTAAAGCCCTTTAGCTTGCATCTTCTCCAGAATGGGGTGTGTGCATTCATATATCGGGCCAATTTACCCCTAAGTCCCTGCGAGCTATGCGGGAGAACTTCACACACAATTCAGGTTTTTCACTGCCAATTAGAGTGTTGCCTGATTTATATCAGGGGGTAAAAAATCCACTTTTTGTGTCGGTTTTTTTGGGACAACTTTGAGTTTGCAGTCAAGCCTTGCAGTAAACCTGCATTAAAGCCTGCTGTGTGATGAACTCTGTTGCGATCCAGCTCCAGATGCCATCAACCTTTTGCACCAGTAACCCTAATGACCACTAGGGTCTTTGGGTGTAGAGATAGATAGTTAGGGTCTCCTTTTCAGGGGCGTAACGATAGGGGGGCAGGGGGGGCACGTGCTCTGGGTGCCACCCCAGGGGTCACGTGGGGGGTGCCAAAAAGTGGCTTCCCCCCTGCCCCCCCTGGATCGCCCGCCGAGTGTGGCGGCAGGCATGCAGCAGCGATTTGGCGCTGGCAGGCGGCGGCGGTGGGTCGCCCACGGCCCGCCGAGTGTGGCGGTGGCTGGTGGCTGGCGTGGCGGCGATGCTGTAGCGTGGCCCGAGCGGCGATGGCGGATCGCCCGCCGAGGACGGAGTGCAGGCCGCAGAGCGACGCCGAGCCTGCCTCCTGGCCCAGCGTCGCTTCCCAACTGTGCAGGCGCCAAATCGCTGCCGCACGCCCGCCACCACACTCAGCGGGTGACCCGCCACCACACTCGGGCGACCCGCCGCCGCACGCCACCGCTGAATCGCCACCACCGCCGGCGATCTGCCGCCTGGGGGGCGCCGCCCTGCCCTCACAGGTATGTGGGGGCCAGGGGGTGGGGGGGCATCATTTCAGGGAGCTTGCCCTGGGCGCCGTTTCCCCCTGATACGCCACTGCTCCTTTTCCTGCTTATCTCTGCCTCTATGACCCCTCTATGGAGAGAATGTACTCAGGAACTTCCTGGGAGTGACTTCCTCCTTCTTCTTCCCACAGTGCTTCTAGCTCTTTCTCTGAGTACCATGCTTCTATAGGTCTCTCTCTGACCACCATGTAGCCAGTGGTTAGCTATAGGACTTTCCTATCATCATGGACTTCTGAATAAAGTAGATTAGTTGAACCTTACATGAATCTCCATGCTTATCATTTACAAGCTGTTGCCCCTGAGACTCGGTTAACTTCTGCTGTAATGGGACTGAGTTAGCTCCTGAAATACTCTGCTATAAAAGTAATTGCCCCCAACAACTCCCCACTCTTTCTCCCTTTCTCTCTCCCTCTACTTTCTCCCAGTAATTACCCTCAACAACTCCCAGTTCTTTCTCCCTTTCTTTCTCCAGGCTTCAAAGTTGTCCATTATGTCACTGGACAAGTTTGATGCTAGCAGGAAGAGACAGGCGAGAAGGAAAGGGAGGGAGAGGGAGAGGGGAGACAAGGGTGGGGTGGGAGAGAGAGGACTGATGTTAGAGTAGCAGGGACAAGGCTAGCCGGTGCTGCCAGAGACTGCCTCATGCACTACAAAAAGCCAGCAGCAATGGCACACTCCAGAAGCTGAGTACACTCCAGCAGCAACAAGGGGGAAGAACTACAGTCAGTGTCTGGGCTGGTGAACAAAGCAGGGTGGAGCTAGCAAGGGGTGGGTGTGTCAGGGAGAAAAAGGTAGTGGCAGCTAAGTTGAGGCAGGGTGGAGGCAGTAGGTAGGTAAGCTGACACCTGTAGCAGGGGCTGAGGTGGGGTGCCAACGCTCGCTGCCCCGTGGTGCACTCACTGTCTGAGGTTTTGCCTCACTTTACCTCATGGGGGAGCTGCCCCTGTGTCTGAGAGATGCTTATATCAGATAGACATGACATTTTGCATTTACTTTCTAAAGCAATATAGTAAAACCTCTATCCCACTTATCCAAATTTTAATTTACCACATTTGCTGATTACCTGAATTCACTGTGTTCTGCTTACATTTCTAGGCCAGTATTTCTCAGATGGCACAGAGGAGCTCTTGGGAAAGTGGGAAGCAGAAAAAGAAAAAGAAAAAGAAAAAGAAAAGGCTACTTCTTCCTGGTGCTCGAGAGCAGTTAGTTGGGAAGTTCTACTAGGCTGTCCTGTTGTTGCAACAGTGCTTCCTTGCTCGGAATGACAGCCTCCATTTTTTGCTTCAGATCCCCCAAATTATTTGTCCAACACACTCATTCACACCCGCACATGTAGGAAAGGCTGCCCTAGTTCATGAACATTGGGCACCTGAAAGCTCGCTGTTTCAGGACGTGGGAAGCTCTTGCCCAAATCCGAGCTTCTCCCTGTGAAGAATCACATTTCACATGACCATGACCATGACTATGGCCATGGTCACATGACCATGACTATGGCAGTACTCAATGGATCATCCTGTGTATAGCTCTGCTGTAGATCTCCTCCTTTCAAATGGCAACCGCCATTTTAAAGGAGGCCACGTGTAGCATTATTGGTAATATGATCTCTCCCCTTCTCTTGGGAAAGCACTTGCCAAGAAGGAGGGAGAGATCAAGCTGTGCATCATGCTGTGGATCATTTTCTTTTAAAATGGCAAGTCAGAATAGAAAAGTAATGTACAACAGGTCAGGCTCTTTTGTAAGTTTAACAGACGGGGAAATGGTAGAGTGATTCCAGACTGTAAACAAGCCATCCCAGTGAAGCAAGAACTGGGATGAAAGGCATTCTTTAGGAGTTTAGTCTTGAGTGGTTCTCTGGGATCAGGTTTCTGGCATCTTACACAGCTGATGTTGCAGGAAAGCGAACTTTAGAAACACAGTATATATTCTGCACCAAGGCTGTCCTTTTATTCTTATCAGCTCACTGCAGTAGATGTTGGTAGAAAACCAAAGAAGGGCTACTTTCCTTCTGCCCAGATCTTATGACAGAAAAAGATTGGGACTATATAGTAAAGTGTGCTGTCAAGTCGGTGTCAACTCCTAGTGACCACAGAGCCCTGTGGTTGTCTTTGGTAGAATACAGGAGGGGTTTACCATTGCCATCTCCCACGCAGTATGAGAGGATGCCTTTCAGCATCTTCCTATATCGCTGCTGCCCGATATAGGTGTTTCCCATAGTCTGGGAAACATACCAGCAGGGATTTGAACCAGAAACCTCGGGCTTGCTAGTCAAGCCATTTTCCCGCTGCGCCATTAGGTGGCTCCTGGGACTATATACCTATGAAAATGGACCATATCCATATATGGACTTCCTGTTGAGTACAGTGGTGGCTCAAGACCCCTGTGCCCCTGAGGTGGACTGCCAAATGCCACCCCCATGGGTACCCTCCTCCCCCTTCTTCCCCCCTTTTAAAAGTAGGGGTAGAAGGGCATCTGGCCACCTCACTGGTGATTCAATAATCTGTTGCCTCAGGCAACTGCCTCACTTTGCCTCATGGAAGAGCCAGACCTGGTTGAGCACCTCTGTATAGGTGGTTTGCTGCACCTATGGTTTGCTGCACAGGCAATACAGGACTGGGAGCTTCATTCGTGCTTGTACAGCAGCAGCCATTGGCACTACTGTGCTAGCAAGCACCCTGTCATCATCTTCAGTAACATGAAGCCATGTAGGCCATTACACAGTATCATCATAAGAAGAGAGGGGGCAGGATGGGACAGGGTTGCTTGCATTTACTTGGGCAGCAGCTGAAAGGTCATATCAGCTTGATGGAGGAACTCTAATTTTGTGCAGCACTAGTGAATGCAGAGCAAACTGGCAGGAAGAAAAGCACCAATCTACTTAGCAGTCACAAAATGCCACCACTTCTGATGGTACATTTGAACTAGACTAGAAACTTCAGTTCAGATTGTTTACTCATATACTATTCATATAATAGTCACGAAGGGCTTCATATAATAGTCATGAAGGGCTATTCCCAGAATAAAGTCAAGGCTGTATTCTTTTTACTAAAAGTAAAGCAGAATTCCATGATAAGAAAAAACTGAATTATATGATCTGCAAAAATTATGCAAATCAATAAAGTATGCATATGTTTTTATATATTACATGATATGCAGACCGAACCTATGCATATTTACTTGGAAGGAAGTCTCTCTGTGTGCAATGGGACCACATCCCAAGTAAGTATGCATAGGGCTGCAGCCTTATTCCCTTTTGCTAGACTCAGGGAGAGCCAAGGAGCAATGCAGGACTCTGAAGCTCCAGCCTTTTACCAGCAAAAATCCTGCTCAGTCCCAACTCACTATTTCATTTCAGTAGGGCTTTCAGCACACACTTTCCGTCTTATCTTCCTACCCATAAGAGCTAGAAACTTGCTTTGCTTTCTTAAAATGGAAGCTGACCTTCTCCAGATGCTTACGTCCAAGCTTGCCGTGCACAGTGAAATCATGGGATACAGATAGGCCTGCCTAAGGCCTTCAGATCCACGAGACCCAGATGACCCCTTTGGAATGCATGGATCTCACTGCAGGGAAGACACATGACAGCATGAGTGGCTGTGTGGACACACAAGTTCTTTTTTCCAGCAAGCTTTATAATGGGACAGTTTGATTGATACAGTCCCCATTTGGATGAACAGGGCCCCCCCCACTGCAATTATGAAGTGCATGCACTGCAAGCATGCCCATCATTATATCCTCCGAGGACGTCCTGATGCCCTCCCAGCATGTCCCTTTATTGCATTCAGATGAGGGATGTGCACGAGCCAGTTCGGCACTTCCAAAAGGAAGTGCTGAACTGGCTCGAATGCTAGTGTTTGAACTGGCTCGGCAGGTGGAGTGCCTTAAAAGAACAGGTAAGGAGCTCCTTACCTGCTCGCTCCCCTCGCCACTTTCCCCCTGCTGGCACTTGGTTTTTCAAGAGATGCGCAGGGCTGCAGCGCTGCTTCCTGCAGTCCTGATCGGCATGCACAATGGTGCAGCCCTTTCTTGAAAACCCAAGGGCCAGCAGGGGGAAAGGGGTGGGGGTGAGCAAGTAAGGAGCTCCACCCCCCCTGCCACCCTGTGGAGTGCACAAACTGTTCGTGCACATCCCTAATTCAAATGGCCCCTCTACATGTGCTCCAGATACTTGTTTAACAAATAGAGCACATGTCTATGGGACATTTGGATGAACAGCGCCCCCCTCCCCGCCACCAAGTGATAAAGCAACATGCCAGGAGAGCATCAGGATGACTTTGGAGGACATTGTAGTGGGCATGCTCTTGGTGCCAGGGGCGTAGCAAGGTTGGAGTGGGCCCAGAGACAAGATTTTAAAATGGGCCCCCCACCCCACTGAAGCTCAGCTCAAAAGTTTTGTAAATTGTGGGTGATGCAAGTCATTTAATGGTACTAGAGAAAGACATGCTGTTCTGGTAGCTCCAGGTCTTAACTCTCACATCCATTTCGGAGGATGAATACAACTGAAGGAAGCCCGGGCGGGTGCGTGGCTGGGGGAGTCAGTCATGTGACTTGCCTCTGGGGGGGTCCCCCAAGGCAGTGGGCCCCCAGACAACTGTCTCCACTTGCGCTATTATAGTTACGCCCCTGCTTGGTGCATTCCTTATATAAATATGTGTTCCAGGGCCTGTCTAGTCTGAACCAGTCTGAGACTTCTGCTGTGCTGTAACTGGCATCTGTCACCCTGTTCTGTTCAGGACCGATTTTTGCACGCCATTATTTAATTCCATTTCTCTTTTCCCCGCCCACTCTGACCTCAGCCTCTACTGGGTGCTCGCAGTCTAACAAGGACCATATTTCTTATCCTGGTCTGCATACTTTGAGAACTCTAGTACATTGTGATTTGTTTGTCTATTTCCAGCCCTTCTCTGGATTGTATATTTCATGCATGTAGTGCCTCCATTATCCTCCAGCTGCTCTTTGCTGCTCTGAAATTTTCACTTTAAAATTTGCCATAAAACATTAACTAAAACCTTAGAAAGATATTTAAACAGGATGTACTTCCTCATTTTCTCTTCTCTCTCCCTTTGCAAGTCACTTCCAGTTGTGTTGCAGTGCCATTACTGAGCTTATTTGCCTCCTAGCTGTGTTTAAAATCTGCAAAAACAGTTTTAATTCAGTTGGAAGAATGATGAGCATAAGAGCAAAACGAACAAGGAAGTGGGGATGTAACTGTAGAGAGGTCCACTGTGGAGGTGAACAAAGGCGGACTATTTGGCAACATCTCTCTTAATGGTAGCATCCCCCATCAGACTAAGGGCACCATCTTATTGGTAGCAACACATTCCAATGTTTTTTACTCAGAAGTATGTCCTGCTGAATTCACTGAGACTTCCTTCAAGTTGAGTGTGCACAGGATCACATCCATGTTCTTTGAATACTCTTCCATTATTAGAAAGAATAAGAAGAAAGAAGTCTCACTTGAAGTAAGCAAGTTTCACACTCGTGTCTTCTTCAGTTACTGAATACCAGTCTCAAGATTAGAGCTGGACTTTCCTTAGTGCATCCGTAATCCTGATACTGCTATTTGTTAATCATGGTCCCGGAAGAAGACACCACTTGAACAGTATTTGGCAGCTTTTCTATCCATAACTTAATGGGATATACTGCTGAATAAACTTGAGTTCATTTCAGATATTGCTGTTGAGAAACAACAGGCTTTGGGAAGTGTGGCAAAGCTTAGCTAGTAGTGCTTGAAGGATCTTTTTCTGTCCATTCACATCTGTTTCTAGTGAGCAGGCATTATATGAGGTCAGCTGCTCAGGGAGAGTCCTCCTTAGCCAGCCAGAAACCTTTGTCTCCTTTTTGGTCTTCTTGCTGATTTTATAGAACCCACAAGAGCTCTGATCTAACTTGAGCTGCTTGCAGCTGTGACACCAGCAGGCACCACTGCTCCAGAGGGAGAGATCGTCTCTGGGTGCCAAACCTCAAATGCTAGACATTGTGCTGGCAGAGCAGATGCCATTCAAAGTATTTAAACAGCACAGGCTAGATTTTCAAAAACTGGCAGTCCAAATATTAGGACTGGGCAAGGCATGTAATCCAAGAACCTCTGTGCACAGTTTCAAACCCACTGCCTTATTTTGGAAGGCTTTCACAAATGGGAAATGACTCTCTGTCATGGGATAGGGGCAAGATTATGCATGACTAATGCAATACATGAATAGTTGTGATTTTCTTCTTAGCACAGTGCAGTCTGAGAGGCACTCCTGTTATGAATTTTCCATCCAGCCTTCCCTTCACTGAGCAGCTTGGGACAAGGCGATCAATCCATTCTGTGTATATGTGACATACAGGAGTGGAGAAGGAGCCCTTTTCCTGGTGGGCTGATGATGGATCAACAAACATTAGGGGACAAAGGTACAACACTGCCTTGTTGACCTCCAGCATTGTACAAACCAAACTGGAAATGTGATCCAGTGTTGCTACCCCTCTTATTAAAAATCACAACCACTTGTTTTTATGCTTGCAATCCTTTAAATATTTAAAAGGGCCCCACTCTCTTACCTAGATTTTCAAAAATCCCTCTTGGGTTGTTTGAAAACTGGCCAAGTGGCAACCCTAATCTCTAATTTCCTTCTCTAAAAAACAAAGAGATTGTTGTTTACCTCCTACTTTGCCTCTCACTTCCACACATGCTGCATTTGCACACTCAGCACACCTACATTATTGATTCATCAGTTTTCTTATGCTCACACCCTTCTCCCCAATTGTTCTGGTGCTAGCACTACTCCCTTGTTTCTTTTGACATTTCAGAAATAAGCAAAAGGAAACACTTAAATAAGGCAATCAGTTCAAGGGTGAGGAACTTTACTAGATATCCATGCCTACCAATAGGAAGTGACTTGGATGTCCAGAAATTCTGTGCTGCATCTGCACGTATACAATGCATTTAGGCAGTGCAAATCTGATGCGAAATAATCAAGTGCTACTATGCTATATAAGAAAAAGGAAAGAAATAATGTACCCTATTTTTACATAGGCATTTAGAATCAAAGTCACAACAGGGTAGTCAACTCTGACCATAATAATAAGTGGATTGAACTACATATTCTCCATTCATTTCTGGACATATCTCCTTTGGGGGGGGGGGTTTGACATGCACAAATAGCACCCAGATTCATAAAATGGCATACCCACAGAGTCAGTGATCGTATTTCACACAGCTAATTTTCACTCACTGGTGGAGAAGGGCAAAAAGAAAAATAGTGGCTCAAATATATTGACCATTCTGCCATATTTATTACAATATGCTTTCATCCACAAATGTAAGCAATGGGTGATAAATATGCTTCATTAAAATGTGTGACTTTTAACCAGTATGTAGCTAAAGTTTCAGCCGGGAAACCACAAACCAATAGAGTATAATAACATTGGCAGCGAGGGGGAGAAAATCTTATGCGCTGTAATTATAGTCCAAGAGGCCATCACTGACAGATAAAAAGCCACAGTTTGTGGTGACAGTGGGAAGCTGTGCAATGGAATGAAAACATGCTGTAAGCATGTTGCTTGCAAGGGGAAGGTTGATATGTACATCTCTTTTGCAACTTTGAGCAAAACAACGTTTGGATGCAGCATGGTGGGCTGCATATTTTACTGATCTGTGTTGTATTGCTTGCCGGGTAGAGGCTCATATAGAATGTGGAATATGGGAGTAACTTCATCTCCCTCCAAGCATTTATAATCTTAGAAGCATTAACTAAAAATTGATTGGACAATTGGCAGTGCCTTGACTAGAAAAAACTTAAGTACTCTACAAATAAATGTATGGCTATCTAGTTACAAAGAAAAACCATGAAAACCTACCAGACTTACAAAAACAAAACAAAAACCTTGGCAGAGGACGTATAGGAACAATTCACTAATCCCATTGGAACTTTTCAGCACATAATCACTTGTGCTGAATGATTGACAACTGTGCCAGAGCATATAATTTCAATGGCGCTTGTGGAGGTGAAACTGTGGCCTTATCCAGTGGGAGGACTATGCTAGTGTCCACCCAGGAAAGACTTTTCACAACCAAAGTCATTGTTCAAGCATTATACGAAATATGTTCATGTTCAAAACATACCCAGAAAGCTGGTTTTACATTACTGGGCAGCCTTCTACAAGGCATAAAAATGATTCTTTATTAGACAATGTTGTTTTTCCCTTTGAAACTTACCAATTTCTCATGAAGGAAGAATATTCTCCTACAAGTCACATGGCATAATAGTGTCCTAGAGGCACTTGTAAAGAGGTTGTAAAATCTAACATTGAGGTAAGAAAATAAGCATGGCTGTAGTGATTGTTATGACAGTTCATAAGCAATCAAGAGCACCAACCATGGTTTATACATGCATAAAATAAGGTTGCAGAAGGTTGAAGTGATAGAATGGATTGCACTACCCAGACTGCAGGTGGTGATCACATTTTTTTAATGCTCCCCTATGTCATAAACTCCTTGCAAATTAAAAAAAACTAGCATGGCAGCAAAAGAGCTGGATAGGTTCTTATTTCCCATGGTTAGTTTTCTATTTGCAGGGATTTTCTTTTTAAATAGAGGAGTATTCAAAACTCAGACCCACCACTTCCAGTCTGAAGTGATACTGTCCATTCTGTCATCACCTCAGCATTTTACCACCTAATTTCTGTCTTCTTCTCCTGCATGTGCCATCAGGCCTATCTTTCCAAGGAGCTTCTTTCTTTGGCTGGGATCCAAAGACTCACACACTGAGTTCTGTATAGCTTCCCTCAACAGCGGCCTCCCATGCCATGCCACAAGGCAAGCTACTGCTTCCAAATCAGTCTGTGACACGGCACCATTTATGTTCTAGAGCAGTGTTTCTCAACCACCTGTCTGTGAGGAGTTGAATGTTGGTCCGTGCTGGTCCATGAGGAATTAATCCCCCCACCAAACAATTTCAAGCCGGTGGGGGCCACCGCTGCTGGGAGCTCTCCAGAGCTCATTTCTAGGCAGGCAGCCCTCACTGCTGGGATAACATTCATTTTGAGGAAGCTAGATTAGTGTTATCCCAGCAGTGAGGGCTGCCTGCCTAGAAATGAGCTCTGGAGAGCTCCCGGGGCAGTGCCCGCATAGCTTGAAATTGTTTGGAGGAGTGCCTGGGGTGGGAGCAAGAGGGGGGGTGACCCACTTTCCTAACTGCTGGTCCTGAAAACTGTGCACAAAGGATGTACCAGTCCATGACTCCAAAAACATTGAGAAACACTGTTCTAGAGCAGGCCTGCACAACATAAGGCCCGAGGGCTGGATTTTTTTTTTGCTAGCTTGCAGGTAAGAATATCCTGCAGCAACAGCATCCTAGAAAGGCAGAGGGTCACTCTTTGGGTCAGCTCCCCCTTCTCCATGAAAAGGGCATCCTTTATTTTCTCTGAAACTGCCTTATAACGCCACCCTATGCATGTTACTCAGAAATATTATAATACGCTTTATTTGTTAGCCGCCCCATAACCGCCCTGAACCATTTTTTGGAAGGGCGTTATACAAATCGATCAAACAAACAAATAACCAATTGTTCTCTGGATGGCTCACAACACAGCATTAAAACATAAGATAAAAACACATTAAATCATAACAGACTAAATGGGAGTGGGGTACAAAAGACAACATAAAGCAATTTTAAAACTCTTTTAAAACCAGTTAAAAATCAAATTTGAAAATCAAATTTTTAAAGGCCTGGGTGAACAAAAAGGTCTGGCATCTAAAAGAACAAAGTGATGAAGCCAGGTGAACCTCACTGGGGAGACTATTCCATAAACAGGGTGCAACCACCAAAAAGGCCCTCTCCCTAGTAGCCACCCGCCTCACCTCATTTAGTGGGGGCACTCGGGCAAGGGAGTCCAAAGAAGAACCTAAGGTATGGGTTGGGACAAATGGGACAAGGCACTCTCTCAGGTAGCCCAGGACCAAGCTATGTAGCGCTTTAAAGATTAAAACCATGACTTTGAATTGGGCCCAGAAACGGGCCGGGAGCCAGTGCAGCTGAAGAAGCTGTGGCGTAATATGCTCAAAATGTCCAGTCCCCGTTAATAATCTGGTAGCCTCATTTTGTACCAGCTGCAGTTTCTGGGCCGTTTTCAAAGCAGCCCCACATACAATGGATTGCAGTAATCTAAGCAAGAGCTTACCAGAGCATGAGTAACTGTGGCCAAGCTATCTCTGTCCAGGTGAGGTTGAATTGGCGTATCAGCCAAAGCTTATAAAAGGTGGTCTGAGCCACAGAGGCCACTTGAGCCTCTAGAGACAGTGATGGATCAATGAGCATTCTCAAACTGTGGACCTGGATCTTCAGTTTCCCCACAGTTTCCCCAGTGAGGCTAAGTAAACATGCCTAGGATTGCAACTGGAAAGCAGCAGTGATCTAGGGAAAGGAAAGGGCCTGACATTTGTTCAGAGCTGGCATGCACTCTAGATTGACTGAACAGGGACAGGGCCTATTTTCTGGCCACTATCCTTATTAAAATTGTGGGTTCCTTGTCATAAGTAACTAATAATTGCTTTCATTAATATTTTTTATAATTAATGTTAATGTAATCGTGCATTGAAAACTGCCCTTGGTCCCCAAACACCATGCTGTGGTTGGTTATAGCCCAGCACGGCATTTGATTTGTGAATGACTGCTCAAAAGTAAGTCTAAAATAGATCTGGTCTTTATATTTATTCTGTCTATGGCCCAATTTATTCTAAAGGCTTGGCTCAGGTAACAATGTAACACAAACCTAAAAAGCTTCAGTAATATTAATCTGTAATCCTCCACATGCAGTTACATATGGGTAGTCCTATCAAATTCAGTAACTGACATCAATTGAAGTCAACAACATCTTTCATACTAGGGCCAGTCTGCACTTCTACAACATATTTACATGCCGCTTTTTAACAAAAGTTCCCAAAGTACATAGAAGGAGAGAGAGAGAGAGAGAGAGGTTATCTGTCCCAAGGGGCTCACAATTTTAAAAGAAACATAAGATAGATACCAGCAACAGCCACAGGCCAGTGGTAGATAGGGCCAGTTACTCCTCCCCGCTAAAAAAAAGAAGCAAATACAGTTTTTTACAAACTTGATTTGATATCTCATTGGATTATTACTCAACATGACTTGAGGTCAAATGTTTGAATGATCTTCACAGGAAAACATTGCATATTTAGTTGGTGATATGAAACCTCTGTGATGTTTGATCTGTGATTGCTCTTTTGTATGCATATCATCTGTTGATGTTGCAATGCAGTCATCAAGTGATAGACATGGATGTGTGAACTTGGCCTTGCAGCTAACAGGGCAGGATGTTAATATTCTACAGGCCTAGTCACATTCCTGAACTTAAGCAGAAATTCTTCAAAATTAGAATGATGTATGTGTAATTTTTGCTTTCCAAATTATGGAGAAAGTATTTCTTCCAACATAACTGGCACCTCAAACTGAAACGTTGGAACATACGTTCCAATGAAATAAATAGGATTTATTCCCAAATAAATGTTTTGGATCATGATTTCAGATCCTTTGGAAAAACAAGAAAATTTAGCAATAATGTCTTCAGTCTCCTATCAAACTTTTAAAAAATCATAATATTATAAATAATGTTGGTTTTGCTCCCCCCCACCCTGACAACTCTTAATCTTTAACCATTGCTTTGTGGAACTTATTAACATGATAAAAAGTAATATCTATACAACGTGGCATGTAAACTGATGTTACGAAAGCAGTTCCAACTTCTAGCATTCTCTGGTTTTGCAGTACTTGGATTTCCTGAGCTTAAAAGCAGCATTTGTGTTAGTTTCTTATTGTTATATTTAATCTTTAACACATCATCCTTCGTGCGTTACTGATTTTGAACTCTCATACTTCATCCTGCAGAAGTTTTCCAGTTTTTTAAAAAGAAAGGCCAATGAAAGGTCAAATGTACCAAATTGTCC
Organism: Hemicordylus capensis; assembly: GCF_027244095.1. Classification (NCBI taxonomy): domain Eukaryota; kingdom Metazoa; phylum Chordata; class Lepidosauria; order Squamata; family Cordylidae; genus Hemicordylus; species Hemicordylus capensis. The sequence continues at coordinate 90,187,048 of NC_069659.1, read as the reverse complement.
TGCCCTCTTTGAAGCGGAGTAAGCTCAACCACAAAATAAACCACTGTAAAAAAGGAATTATGGTGAATGAATACCTTTTCATACATGGTTATCTAGAGGGTACCGCCTTGTCACACAAGAGCCAATTGATTTCAACCACAATATTTAAATACTAACCTAAAGGAGCTCTTGCTATTTTTCATAAACCAAAATGTTTGGAGGGCTTTTTTTTTTTTTTAATTCAACTAATCTTCCCCAACAACAAATACACAAGAAAGATTAAGAGTGAATAGTTTCGGTATACACTACATGATTAACATTAGTTCATGGTTAAAATGCATGACCTCCCTGCACTAGTCCACATTGTCTTTGAATTCTTCCTCATATCGCTTTGCTTTATGATCTCAACACCACAGCATGCAGAAATGTACTAATGTGCCCTTTTTTGATGGTTCTGCAATCTGATGTTTGGCTTGACCTCCATGTTATGTACATAGCTTAAAATGGAAGGACCTGGGTGGAGGGTTTGCCTCTCCCTCCTGGCATCTGTACTAAATATTCTAGCTTGCTGAGATGTTAGGAACAGCAAAGACACATGCCTGCAGATAACAAACAAGTAATCCATACATGCGTGCCACAGAGAAAGAAACAAGAAGGGGAAATGAAAGTAAGAAAACTGTCCAGTGTGGCTGTATAGGGACTGTAAGTAAAGCAGAGTGAACAACAGCACAAAATCCTGAGTTCTGAACAGGATGTGACTTCATACTCCTAACTAGTTACAGAAACAGAAAAATGCAGACAATTTTTGTTTTGCCACTGCAAAGAAAAATACCAATCTCTGTTTTTCTGCAAAAAGAAATACAGCTAACCCTTTTCTGTATGTTAAAAAACCACAAAGCTGGGGTATTGGTAATGAATAACCCTGGCTTTGTTACTTTTGGATTTATTAAACAATTGACTTAAAAACTATTGAAGAGGCACGTGGGCGGGAGGCGGGGAATATAGTTTGTTCACATTTACCTATTGGTCCCCAAAATATCTCCAACTCATATGAATGCACATCTCTTCATCCGAACTATTTTAGGTGTTTTTTCAAGGGATATCCCTCATTTAGAACAGATGAAGCTGAGTCAGACCACTGGTCCATTTAATGAAGTATTGACTGGGAAGTGACTCTCCAAGGTTTCATCTTTCCCAGTCCTTCCTGGAGATGTCATGTCAGCGATCAATGGGGTTTCCAATTCTGACTGAAGCTATTCATGGATATTCCCCACCCTCTCTGATATTTTTCATTATATCAGGCCATGTAAATCACCAGGTGATGGATTTCATCCCGAGAGACTCCAGACCAATCCTGGAGGGCATGCAACCCTAGGGATGGAATCTGGGACCTTCTGTATGCAAAGCACAGGGCTTTCCCCAAATGGTTTCACAGGCAGTATGGAGGCCCAATTTAATGCACACTGGATGGACAATGTACAGGCTGGAATCATGTGTGAACTGGCTCTAAGAGGTAGTCTGCATATGGAGGAAGGTTGATAGAGCTTAGGTATGGCAATTTTTCTAATGCAAGCACAATTGATTTTTTAAAGTATTTAAAACATTTCTATCCTGTTCCTCCAGTGCAATACTGGTGGGGTGGCTCACAACAATTAAACAAATGAAATAATAATATTCAATTAACTAAACCCAATTAAAACCAAATTTACAAACCAAAAATCCACTAGAGCAGAAAAAGAATATTTTTAAAAGCCTCTTGTTGTATTCTATCCAGTAATATTTTACGTTTTATTGTTTAGAAGTTTGTCCCAGTGGGGATCCTATAGAGACTGTGGCCTGGTTCGGCCTGGTGGAGTCAGTTCGGCCTAGTGAAGTCCGAAAGGCAAAGGGAGCGAAGGGAGAAAGAGAAAATTGAGTTGTTTCTGAATAAACTTTTAGTTAAATCTACATATGATTACTTTGTGTTTGTGAGAGGGAAGCAACTATAAAACACATCTCCAAAATAGAAGTATTTTTTTCTTTTCTTTTCTTAAGTTAATGCTGACGGAGGGAGCTTTGCAAAGTTCATTCAGGAGGCATTCTAGAATTGAGAGGCCACAACCAAAAAGGCCCTGTCTCTGGTCCTTACCAACCAGATCTCAGTCAATGGCGGGGCTGCAAGCAGGACCTGGAATACAGAGCAGAGGGACCTGGCAAGTTCATATGAATGAACAAGTTCTGAAAGTTACCCTGACCCCAAGCCATACAAGACTCTAAAGGTCAGAACCAGCAGTTCGGCCTGGAAGTAAATTGTTAACCAATGAAGCTGCTGCAGGATTCATAGTACAGTTTATCACATAGAGCCCCTGCACGGAGAGTCCTCATGTCTCTATCAGCAGCTGTCAAGAATCTCCAGCAGTTCCGGCATGACAACCCTCTATGCCAGGGCCAGCTCAAAGCCTTTTGTTGTTTGAAGCAAAGGCAAAGTGCCACTTGCTGGCTCTTGCCTGGAGCCAGTACTGATGCAACTCCACCCCTTTCCAGCCCTGCTTCCTGCCTCACTAGCCTTGACTCCATCTCTCCTCCTCCTGCACCAGCCTCATCTACTGGGTGTGCCTGAACAGCTATTCGGAGATCCAGCTGGCAGCGACAGAAGCCTGCTCTAGCCACTCCTATTGCTGCTGGTTCTCCAGCACCAGCACTCATTCACTCTTCTGCTGCTGTCCCTTCAGCACCAGATGAACCCCAGCTCATCTCTTGAAGGAGGAACCTGGGAAGTGGAGGGGCCTAGGGCAGCAAATGGCATGAACTACCTGTAGGCACTTGTGATCATCCACCTGGAAAATTGGCCCCTGGAAGTAAGCAAATATATAGGCAACATATCTCTCCCCCAATATGGCATGTGGGACTCAGACCCTGTCAGTACATTGGTACTGGTCCTTGCCTACTACCCAAGTGCCATTACCAGTTATGACAAATTTACAGTGTAAGGAGAACAGAAACAAATGGACTATGACCACAGGACTAAAACAACAGAATTTGATGGGTGTGTGTGTGCATGTGTTTCCTATGAGGAAAACAAGAATCTCAGGTGCCAGAGACCAGTTAGGGATATGAACAAAATTCCTTCTGGGTTCAGTTAACTGGCAATCAACTGAAATCTACAGCAAAGTACAAAAGTGCCATGAACAAACGTAGCATCACCAGGCAGAATGTGGTCTACAGTTTTGTAATCAACCCTTTAGATTTTCTACTCTTCACAGATGACCAACAACGACTTCTTAGATACAGAACAGTTGTATTTTTACAACTAAAGAAATCCGGGCTTAAGACATTAGGGGCTTCAGAAACCCAACAGCCTTCTTGAGGTTTCTCCCAGATGAAAATACTAGAAATGTCTTCTTCCAAGAGGGTTCCTGGTGGTAGAAGCCCCTCCTACAACTATTGGCCATTTCAGTTCCCACATACAGAAGGAAAGGAAAGATGAACATTGAGTTTTGTCCTACCTCCAGCTTCTTTAAATGGCCCAAGAGCACAAGATAAAGCATAGGAACATAGGGAGCTGCTATATACCGAGTCACATTGGTCCATCTAGATCAGTATTATCTACACAGACTGGTAGCGGCTTCTCCAAGGGTGCAGGCAGGAATCTCCCAGCCCTATCTTGGAGATGCCAGGGAGGGAACTTGGAATCTAGATGCTCTTCTCAGAGTGGCTCCATCCCCTAAGGGGAATATTTGATGGTGCTCACACATGCAGTCTCCCATTCCTATTCAACCAGGGTGGCCCCTGCTTAGCAAAGGGGACTAGTCATGCTTGATACCACAAGACCAGCTCTCATACTTATGGCGCCTAGACTTGAGGGACCAGAGAGGAGATATTCTCTCTAGTCCATCTAGTCTAGGCTGTGGCTGGGGCGTAGCCCACCCTCTGGCCAGCCCACACCTATTCAAGAGATATGAGGGTTGGGCAAGCAAGCAGTTGCATGGCCAGAAAAGGGTGGAGCGGCCAGCTAAGGCCAAATAGCAGATCCGCTTTCCTTTCCGATGTCATACCCCATCCCAGTTGCGGGCAGAAGTGTCTCCTTTAGAGGGCAGGAATCTGGCTTCTTCTTTGCTGTTGTTTCTGTTATATTGTTTCCTGCATTTAAATCCACACAACATTTTAAAGATATGTATAATAGATTTTTTAAAAAAATCTACATTATTTCTTCTTAGATGAGAAAAATAAATATCCAGGGAGCTTTTGCACATGTCAACAGAACCGAATGAAGCAATCCATGTAGGCAGCATTGGAAACAGTGACAAAGTGAGTATCTGTACATAACTTGGCAATAATATCATCACTGTCTAGACATCTAAACAATTAGTATCCAGACATACCAAAGCCTTATTTAAGTCTCCAACAATTTTCTTTTAAAAAAAAAATCCATGGGGAAGAAAGCCACAATTCACCTTTCACAAGCATTACTAAGATTAATTTTGCTTCAAATTTACTTTTCTATAAACGGCTTTAGGGAGCTGCTGCTGTGTGCGTGTCTGCAGTATAGCAACCAATGGAGAGCTTCCTGTTGAGGCATCTGTTTTCTTGCCTGTGTGTACAAAGGTTGCTAGGCAAAAGTGTTGAATATGGCAGTTTTTATGCACTTCCCCTTCCTTAATTAGCTATGAACAACTTAGAGAAAGCTGTACTCAAATTAAGGGATGCGCCCTTGTGTGAAAAGCCTCAGAGCTGTAGAAAAGGAGCTTCCACTGTCCTGCCCATTCCCAGGTCTAGATAAGCCTTCTTCAGACAATATAGGGAGCAGATGTGCTCATGTTTACAAGGGGGAAAGCAGGGAGGAAATCCTGGCCCATTGCTGTCATTCACCCCCTCACACCCAACCAACATGCTTATGGCGCCATTTGTCTGAACGGGTGCCACCATACACATGTCATAATAAGAACATAAGAAGAGCCCTGCTGGATCAGACCCAAGGGCCCATCTAGTCCAGCATCCTGTTTCGCACAGTGTCCGGCCAGATGCCGCTGGAAGCCTACAGACAGGAGTTGAGGGCATGCCCTCTCTCCTGCTGTTACTCCCCTGAAACTTGTACTCAGAGGCATCCTGCCTTTGAGGCTGGAGGTGGCCTATAGCCCTCCAACTAGTAGCCGTTGATAGACCTCTCCTCCATGAAGTTACCCAAACCCCTCTTAAAGCCATCCAGGTTATTGGCTGTCACCACATCTTGTGGCAGAGAATTCCACAAGTTGATTATGCGTTGTGTGAAAAAGTACATCCGTTGGTTGGTCCTAAATTTCCTGGCAATCAATTACATGGGATGACCCCTGGTTCTAGTGTTATGTGAGAGGGAGAAGAATTTCTCTCTATCTACTTTCTCCACACCATGCATGATTTTATAGACCTCTATAATGTCTCCCCGCAGTCATCTTTTTTCTAAACTAAATAGTCCCAGGTGTAGTCTTTCCTCATAGTGAAGGTGCTCTAGGCCCCTGATCATCTTGGTTGCCCTCTTCTGCACCTTTTCCAGTTCTACCATGTCCTTTTTTAGATGTGGTGACCAGAATTGTATGCACCATCATTTTGTATAAAGGCATTATAATATTAGCAGTTTTATTTTCAATCCCATTCCTAATGATCCCTAGCATGGAATTGGCCTTTTTCACAGCTGCCGCACATTGAGTCGACACTTTCAACGAGCTGTCCACCTTGACCCCAAGATCCTTCTGGTCAGTCACCAACAGCTCAGATCCCATCAATGTATACTTGAAGTTGGGGTTTTTCATCCCAATGTGCATCACTTTACACTTGCCAACACTAAACCACATTTGCTGTTTGTCACCCACTCACCCAGTTTGAAGAGATCCTTTTGAAGCTCCTCACAATCTGTTTTGGATTTCACTACCCAAAAGAGTTTGGTATCATCTGCAAATTTAGCCACCTCGCTGCTTAACCCTACTTCTAGATCATTTATGAATAAATTAAAAAGCACTAATCCCAGTCCAGATCCTTGGGGGACCTCACTTCTTACTTCCTTCCATTGTGAAAACTCTCCATTTATACCTACCCTCTGTTTCCTGTCTTTCAACCAGTTAGCAATCCACACATGTACTTGTCCCCTTATCCCACGACTGCTAAGTTTCCTCAAGAGTCTTTGATGAGGAACTTTGTTGAAAGCTTTTTGGAAGTCCAGGTATACTAGGTCAACTGGATCACCTTGATCCACTTGTTGACACTCTCAAAGAACTCCAAAAGGTTGGTGAGGCAAGATTTACCTTTGCAGAAGCCATGCTGGTTCTCTCCCAGCAGGGCCTGTTCTTCTACATGCTTTACAATTTTATCCTTGAGGATGCTTTCCATCCATTTGCCTGTAACGGACATTAAGCTAACCAGCCTGTAATTTCTCAGATCGCCCCTGGATCTCTTTGTTAAAATCACTGTTACATTTGCTACTTTCCAGTCCTCCAGTACAGAGCCCAATTGCAGGGATAAGTTATATATTTTAGCAAGGAGGATGGCAATTTCACATTTGAGTTCTTTGAGGACTCTTGGATGGATGCCATCCAGCCCTGGTGATTTGTTGGTTTTCAGTATTTCCAGACAGTTTAGATCATCTATCTGACTCAGTTCTTTAGCCTCCATCCCCGAAAAGCCTTGTTCAGGAACAGGTATATGCTCAGTATCCTCTGCCGTGAAGATGGACGAAAACAACTCATTTAGCTTCTCTGCAATTTCCATATCCTCCTTAATAATACCTAGCACTCCCTCATTGTCTAATGGTCCAACCGCCTCCCTGGCAGGTTTCCTGCTTCTGATATATTTAAAGAAGTTTTTGTTATTCCCCTTGATGCTTTTAGCTAAATGTTCATCAAACTCTCTCTTTGCCTCCCTTATTGTCACTTTGCATTTCTTTTGCCATAGTTTGTGTTCCTTTCTGTTCTCTTCATTTGGACAGGCCTTCCAATTTTGGAAGGAAGTCTACTTCCCTTTTATGGCTTCCTTGACGGTACCTGTTTCCATGCTGGCATCCTCCTGGACTTAGTGGTACCTTTCCTCCTTTGGGGTATACAATCTAAATGGGCTTCTAGTATTGTGGTTTTGAGTACACTCCATGCATTCTGGAGCGAAGTGATTCTCCTGATTTTTCCTTTCAGCTTTCTTTTCACCATTCTCCTCATTTTGGAGAAGTTTCCTCTTCTGAAATTCAAAGTGTCTGTGTTAGATTTCCTTGGTGATTCTCTCCCCACATGTATGCTGAATTTGATTGCACTATGGTCACTGTTCCCTAAAGGGTTGATGACACTGACATCATGCACCAGCTCCTGGGTTAAGTCCAAGGTCACCTTCTCTCTGGTTGGTTCTAAGACCAACTAGAAATTTGACCTCTCTGTCATTACTGGACTGTGAATTTACCCAGTCTATGTGTGGGTAATTGAAGTCACCCATTATTACTGCCCTGCATCTCCTTGACCCTTCCCTGATTTCCTCCTGCAACTCCCAGTCACTGTCAGCGTTTTGATCTGGCGGGTAGTAGCACGTCCCCAGTAGCACATTTCCTTTCAGGCCTTGCATTGTCACCCACAGGGTTTCTGTGGAGGGCTCGGGTCCACCTAGGTTCTCTACTTTGTTAGATTCTATCCCTTCTTTAACATACAGTGCTACTGCACCTCCAAGGTGCCCCACTCTGTCCTTTCTATAGAATTTATATCCATGGATAACAGTGTCCCACTGGTTCTCACTGTTCCACCATGTTTCTGTTATGCCCACTATATCTATTTCTGTGTTAGCAACCAAGCACTCCAGCTCGCCCATCTTGGCTTGGAAGCTTCTGGCATTGGCATATAAGCACCTATATGCTGAATCTCTTCCCTGGTGTCTGCTATCTTTCTTTTGACTCTTTGACCAGCTGGCACAGCCTTCAGTCTGCTCTTTATGCCGTTCTGCTCTGTCTTGTTCTGTTTTATCTGAATCTTTTACACCCTTGCACCTTAGGGAATGGCATTTGCCAAACCAGATACTGCCAAGCTCCTGTCAGCTATTCCCCAGGCATTATTTTAAAAGCTGCTCTGCAACCTTTTTGATTTTAAGTGCCAGCAGTCTGGTTCCATCTTGGCTCAAGTGCAGCCCATCCCTTTGGTAGAGGCCTTGTTTGCCTCAAAATGTATCCCAGGGCCTAACAAATCTAAACCCCTCCTCCCGGCACCAGCGTCTCAGCCACGCAGTGATTCCATGATCCAACAGTGATTCCATGACCTATACAGGTTGCCACTCACGGAATTACCATTGAACACACAGTGGCATCCCTTCAGACTAATGGTGCCATAAGCATGTTCGTTGGGCATAAAGGGGTGTAGTGGTGGGGTGGGGCAGGGCAGTGGTGTGGCTGCCCTCTATAATGTCTGAAGTGGTCTATAGCCTTCCTCAAATCCTGTGTCACCACTTCTCATCCAGTAACAAAGGCTGCACAAAGGTTCTTCCCTGATCTCCTGACCATCTATTGCTCTTTTTGCCCTAACCAATTTGCTGGAAACCCTTTTGTCAAGCAAATGCAGGATTCCTGTCCCTCTCCCCGCCACATACACTCCAAGGCATGTGTAACAGTGGAATCATATGCATGTTTACTCAGAAGCAAGACCCACTGACTGACATCCAGATGAACATAGCACTAGTGCAAAAATGTTACACTAGCTAATTCCACTAAGTTGGGAGCTTGAATTCCAGACTAGTGTTGCATGGGTGCAATGGGGAGTGCTTGTACAACCTGTGGTGTGCTTCTTGCTGAGATACCTCTGTCTCAGTTGATATATGTTGCAGGGAATGAGGCAAAGCTATCCACTCTCCTTGTTGTGTAAGTGCAACACTTGCACACATGGACCTAGATCACAAGAGATTGCACAGCTTTGAGCATCTACTCAGCTACACCACCTTCTTGTGCATGTGCACCTTTGTTCATTGCACTAGTGCAGGATTAGTCTGGATGTCAGTCTGTGTGTTCAATGGGGCTTAGTCCCAGCAAGTGTCCATATAGGGTTGCCATATGAAAAAGATGTCAGGTCTTCTGAACTTTTTAGAAATGCATAGAAGAGGGGATTTCAACAGCTGCAGCTTGTCAAGCAGCAGAAAGAAAACCTGCACCTGCTGAAATTCTCTCTTCTGTGCATCTATTAATGGTACAGGAGATCTGTCTTCTTTTCCATATGGTAACCCTAGACCCATTAGATCACATCATTATTGAACTGTGCATCCCAAAATAGTCTTAACTCTTCAAAGGTTCAAAGACTATTTTTGCTCTTACATCCACCTGGCCAGGTCTAATAAGAGCATCATTCTTGTTTATATAGGAACAGATTCAGACGCTTGTTTTTCCCATTTTAGATAGTCAGGTCAGCTAATCTTCTACTTGAATAAGATCTGTGATGTGGATCTTGCCACATTTGTCATAAAAAGACATCTGCATTTGCATTTACTATAGAATCGCTTTAGCAAATAATCTAAGTTTTGCTGTTTACATTTTAATGTAATTATTGAGCTCATTCTTGGGTCCCTGAAATGATCCTTTGAAGTCTCAAATTAGTATTTCATGCACAAATGGTATGTCATATTTAACCCTAAAATATGTAATATTTGAAAATTTTCATCTTTTTGCAGGAAGGAGGAGGAGGAGGAAAGAAAGAAAGAAACAGAAAAACAAAAGCAGTTCCTTGCCAATGGGTTGCAGTCTAACAATCTGGACCATGGGTTTGGCCACCATTGCTGTCACTGTGGTTCCCCTTCTGGCTCCTTTAATGGGGTATAGCTATTATAGAACACTGAGCTGCTCTATACACAAGTGATCATTGTCTGAGATGTAAATTACACCCTTTTCAAAATAAACTACAGTGGTGAGAGACAGCATGTATGATGATAACAGACTTCGTCCACAAGATCTTCCTTTCAGGGACTGACAGAGATGAAGTTTAAAATGTGTTTTCATTGCCTAAATGTGGGGAAGCCAAAACAAATACAAGGAATTTACTACTACTGTATCACCTGTAGGCTCAACTATACTGAAAGACAGAAACATTTTAATTTCTGGAGTTGGCAGAAAGAGAATGACTAGTCTCAGTTGTATTCGTTGTTCAGGTAGCATCAGTGCCCTATGTGAATATAATGGACCTTCAGATTTCCTTGCTTTTTGCAGTTCAGTTGAAGTTGTCACATTCACAACTATCCCTGTAAAGTATATTCAGTATAAGAAAAGTGAAAATACTGCTTTAGCATTGCCAGGTGTAATAAAGAGGCAGACACGAGTGCTTGGGTTTAAAACAAGCCACAACTTTGACAAAGTCAAATAATTGTGGCTTATTTTAATTGGGATAAAAGAATAAATTAACTATTGTTCTGTGCTTCATTACATAACAAGAGTGGCCTATGCTTATACTTTGGAGAATGTCCACTTACTTCATTGTATGACAGCTGCATTGTGGTTGTCTTAAAAAAATATTTTAATCATATAACCATGATAACAATCGTGATTAGGATCATAGGCAAATAGTGGGTTACACATGCAATAACAGGGCATGCAACTACTTGCATGGACTCGGGATATAAAAACCTCTACGACTTATGTCCAAGAACAGCACTGTGGGGTAGCTTAGCCCAAGATAATAATGCACTGCTCATGTGATTCCCTTCCACTCCTTGATTATCCCCAACAGCAATCCTGTGAAGTAGCTTTACACTGCTCAGCCAAAAGGTTTGTCAACCATTCTCCACCAACCAGGTGTAATTGTCTCCATCTCCTCCATGGCTGCAGTTCTTCAGTTGGCCCTAGTTCTGTTGGCCCTAGTGAGCATGTTTCTCCCCCTCTCTTCATCTATCTAAAGGTCAGAATTGTTTATCTCAGTGTGTATGTACACGCATGCGTGCACACACGCACACACTGAGAAAGGAATAAAAGTACATGACTCCGCCTCAATCCACTCCAGTTGGCTAAGCTGTGAGATTTCTCTTCCCCCGTCTCTTGCCTCACTATCATTCAATAGAATGTTTTTGCCTGGTTGTAACTGGGTACATGTGAATCTGACATTACTATAGAACCTAATGAGAGTGATTTTCTGAATATGCAGAAATTCAAAACATTTATTTTGACATGCCCATGAAAGGTCATCAAGGCTGGTTGGCTGGTGCAAAATAAAGTCTTACTTCCTAGTGACCTAACAGACACCAAATTTTGCATACACTAACTATCCTGTCACTGAAGTTAGCTGAATGCACTTCTTTTTTACACCCAAATGTGCTGGGGGGGGGGGATTTTGTGTGTGTGTGTTTTTAAAAATAAATTCTAAATATAATCATCAGATCGAAACTGTTATTGTTCCCAACAGAATTTTAACATTCAGTAACCAGATCAACAATTCCAAAACTGACATCATGCCCAAGAGAATCAGAAGATCTTTCTCAGATTCAAATTTACTATATATGGTAATTAGTCAATAAAAGAAATAGTGTTTGAAGTTGAAATCCTACACATTTCTTTTCTTTTACTTCCCTTTTGCAGACACACTAATAAAACATTCTGTGATGTATATTGGTATCCCTCATAGCTGTTTTGCCCATTCATGGACCACCTCCTTGTTTATCAATTTAGTTATAACAGGGGACAGTTTCGGTTATTTATGGTTTTCTGCTCCTCCAACTAAATTGGTATACAGTTTAAATAGCTGCTCTCCCCACTTCTCAGCTGGTGCATGGACAGATTTAAAGAAATGGTGCAAGAGGCACTGGCTCTATTCACGTTCACCTCTTGCAATGCTTCTTTAAACTTCTCTGCTGCATGTTAGTAGAGAAGCCAGGGGAGTGGCTATTTACACTTTACACTTCCCCACATTTCTCAGCTGATCCATGGGAAGGTTTACAGTTTAAATAGTTACTCTCTCTGCACAGGCTGCGCCATCTACTCTCACCGTGAGAATGGATTGTTTAACTAAGGAACCTAAGCCCCTTTTTGGTTAGGTCAAGCATTCCAATATTGCAATTTTTCTGCGAACATTATCCCCACTATATTAGAGGGCCTTCTGGATTTCATTTATTGGACTTTTGAAGCAGTGTAAGCAAAATGACTTCACCCAATCAACGGCAGGCCTCACCGATTAGTTGTAAGTATGGAGTGGGGGAGAGCAAACATGGTATTTGGGTTTCATGTGTGCTTTTCAAATTCTGCTCCCCATAACTTCCCCATGGATTCATTAAAAAACTGATACACTTGTTCAGTAGGCACTTCTGAGCCTTAAAATGCCTGTTGTAGCACAAATAGTACAAAGGAAAGTATTGAGAAAACTTGGAAGATCGGAGGAAGGCCAGGGGAAACAATATGACAGAATGCTGTTCTACCTCTCCACCCATACACAAAGGCACTCCTGTGCCAGTGTAATGACTCAGCAAGAAAAGCAATGATATAGAACTGCTTCCGCTATCTTGCTACATATCATATTTCACCACATTATATATTTATATGTTTCTAGAGACTGGTATTAAACCATAAAATAAGAAACAACCCAGAAATGTGTGAACCATGCAATTATACTACAAGTACAAATGTGGTCGATATGTAATTTCACTGGTTTTTGTCAGTGTAGTTCCTGAATACTAAGTTACAAATGATTTATTTCCCCACAAAGTATACTTTTGGTTACTAATCCAGTGCTTTTCAAGGAACATATCACAGACTGGGAAACAATTGTGTGGGATATTATTTTATTTTTGTGTACCTTCAGACTTTCCCTATGGGGCATTAGGAAAATATTTTGAAGAGTTTCATAGGAATCAAATGTTTCTGCCAGGATATCTCTCTCTCTCTCTCTCTCTCTCTCTCTCTCTCTCACACACACACACACACACACACACACACACACACACACACACACACACACTTACACTTTAGTCAGAAAGAATGCCAGATTTGACATTCCATTTCCAGTTGGGCTACAGGATTGAGGGGGGAAAAGGTGGGGTTAGCAAATTGGGTTACTTTTGTATTCCACTTTTATCATTACTGTACTTATGGTCACCATATAGAAAAGAGGACAGGAATCCTGTACCTTTAATAAATGCACAGCAGAGGAAATTACAGCAGGTGCAACTTTTCTTTCCTGCTGCATGACAAGCTGCATCCACTGAAATTCCCAATTCTGTGCATTTCTTAAAAGTGGAAAAGGCCTGTCCTTTTTTCCATATGGCAACTCTAAATGTACTACATGACCAAAATTATTATTTACATTTACATTTTATATCCTGCTCTTCCTCCAAGGAGCCCAGAGCGGTGTACTACATACTTAAGTTTCTCCTCACAACAACTCTGTGAAGTAGGTTAGACTGAGAGAGAAGTGACTGGCCCAGAGTCACCCAGCTAGAATCATGGCTACATGGGGATTTGAACTCAGGTCTAGCAAAAACTAAGAAAACCAACAATGTGATTTACAAATTATATATTCCCATCCCACTATAACTTTCCCCAAAAGTTCTTTTCTAAAACATATTCTTTTATTTTACTTGGGAAAAGAATGCCTTCTGAAGGTTTCATACAATTAAAAGACAACTTTCTAATGGGAAAAAATTGAAATTCAAAGGAAGAACAGGGTTTGTATATGATCCCTTGTGAGTCTGTTTGCGAAAGCAAGCATATTTCTGTGCAGCGTCTTTCATTAGTAGATATGATTTATTCTATCAAAACAATAATAATAAGCCCTAGTGGTCTTGGCTGTGTAGCTGGGTGAGAAAAAGTTAACAGCTGCATCTGAGAAGCTGAAGAGCAAGGAACAAGAGGCCAGTGTACCATGAACAACTGTTCAAAATGCGGTTACCTGATTTATTTTACATGATAGCTAGAATCTCCATTTGCTGTACTACAAGTGTATTTTAAACCAAGACAAACCCTTTTCTACCAAACACGGAGTGGGTAAAATGAGTGGCTGTCAGATACTTACACCGCACTCCTTACTTCCATATTAATTAACCATGTGGGACATAACTGACTGAAATTAGAGGAAAACACCCCATTTATGTTAGGAGTGGCTCTCCAGTCAAGACCATTGGACAAAACCTCAAATACTCTTCTTTATGTTCCAGGATCTTTGTGTTCCAAGATCTTTGTTTCTTCTTTGCAGGAGTGCACATGAGGGCAGTCTCAAGGTCCTTTGAGGGACAGCACCCTAGACCACTCTCTTGATTTTTATAAGAAAATGTTTTTTATGTAGGAAAACCTTTAGCCCAAAAGAGGAAGAATGAAAACTGGTTCTTCTGTAATTGTTAGTGTATAAACTAACTCACTTTGATCATAGTGGCAGTCATTAGGAGTGTGCACAAATCAAAATCTGCAATTTGAGTCAAGGTCAAATAGAATCACAGACATCCCAAAATGATTAATCTAAAGCGGGCTTGGCCTGCTGCCTTGATAAATCAGCCCTAAATCACCCAAATCGATTTGGGTGATTTGTGTGCCATTTTGAGGCCTGTTTTGCTGGAAAAACAAGTGCTTCAAAATGACACTTTTTTTCCTGGGGAGAGCTGGTCTACCAATTGGAATTGGTGGGTAAACCAGCCCTCTGCTTTGGTCTTAGTACATAAGCCTGCCTCAAAAGACAGGACTACCCCAGTAGACAAGCCCTCCTCTCCAGACTTCGCAAGGACTGATCTACCTGGGTAGACTTGTCCTTTGAGATGGGGTGATGCTAGAGTGGAGGGTTGGTCTACCCACTGATCCCAATCTGTAGACCAGCTCTCCCCGGGGTAAAGCAGAGGCGTAACTATAGGGGGGGGCAGGGGGGCACGTGCCCCGGGCGCCATCTTTTATGGTCACGTGGGGGGGCGCCGCCATGACCAAATTTTTTAATTTTTTTTTTTAAAAATTGTTAATACAAATGTTTCCTGCTCAGTGCAGCAGCGCTGCAGCAGTCAAGGGAGTGCATTGGTGCCCCCTTCCCCACGAGCGGTCCCTTCCATGCCGCCTGCGCCCCCCCCATTGCTTTGCTGGCGCCTGGCGGCCAGTCAGTGGCCTGGCTTGGCGGCGGCGGGCGCTTGTGAGGAAAAACCTAAGTATAATGTAGTATATTGGGGGGGGCAGTGGGGGGGCGCCATTTCAGTGCTTGCCCCGGGCGCCGTTTTCCCTAGTTACGCCTCTTGGGTAAAGTGTAAGTGTAAATTTATCCAGCAAAATGGGCCTCAAAATGGCATTCAAATAGCCTGAATAGATTCGGATCAGATCGGGGGCGATTCTCCTTGACCCTGAATTGGGACCTCTTTTTTGAGGGTGATTCAATTTGGGGTCAAATTTGCTAATCACCCCCAATTCGACCCGAATCAATTTCATGGTGAATCAAATTGCACACCCCTAGCTGACATACTGCATACGTGTACATCAGCCCAATAACATTGTGTTTGTGCAATTTGTGTAAGCTTTTGTTACATCAGAGACATTGTATTTTCTATTGTGTAATTTCACATTTGTAAGCCACTGTAAGTCACGTCACTGCTGGATTACAGCAATGTGCTTTAATTGGAACTACTTTTAAAGAATATTCAGAAACATTATTTAACATATTTTAATAGCACCCAAAATGCTCTGGATCGTTTACAATTAAAATAATTTAAACATTAAAATAATTTAAAACCAAAGTCCAGGGGCAGTAACAGAGAAGGCCCATTCCCAAGTAGCTGCCAAATGTGTTGGTGGCAACTGCAGACAAACTTCTCCAGATGATCTTAACAGGTAGTATGGCTCATGGTGAACAAGACATTAGTGGTCTGGTTTGGTCCCAGCTTCTCCCAGTGGGTTACTCCATGGTGGAGCAGGTGAGAGGATGTGGGTGGGGCGGTGGGGTGGCTGTGGTCTATAAGAAAACCATCTCCCTTACCAGGATCCCTGTCAGGGAATTGGCCTATATTGAAAGTGTGTTCCAAAGGCATCATATATAGCAGGGGTGTCAAACTGAGGCCCTCCAGATGTTGCTGGCCTACAGCTCCCATCATCCCTGGCTACTGGCCATGGTGACTGGGGATGATGGGAGTTGTAGGCCAATAACAGCTGGAGGGCCACAGTTTGACACCCCTGATATATAGAATGGGACTTCTGTTAGTGTACTGATCACCCCACTGCCCAATGGAGTCCTTAACAGAGCTGATGGACCTGGTTGTGGATTTAGCATTGGTGTGGCCCAGGTTGTTGTTGGTAAGGGACTTCAATGTTCATTTTGGGACCAGGTTGTCAGGAGCAGCTTAGTAGTTCATAGTGGCCATGATGACTATGGGCCTATTCCAATTGGGTTTTGGACCAACACGATGCTGGTCAAACACTCAGTTTGGTCTTTTGCTCTGATAAGGGTGGTGTTTCATGGGTGGGGACTTCTGTCATCTCCCCATTGCTGTGGACAGATCACCATCTGATTAAGGTAGGACTTGCAAACATAACCCACCACTGCTGGGGTGAAGGACCTATTAGGTTGGTCCAGTAAAGGTTATTGGATCCAATAGGATTCCAAGAAGTCTTGGAAGGGTTTAATGTTGGTTCTGCTAGTGATTCTGTCAATGCTCTGGTGCAAACTTGGAATGATGAGTAGTAGACACAATCACTCCTAAGCATCCTCTCCAACCTGCTTCAAAGTCAGCATTTGGAGGAATGGAAGCTGAAGCAGCAAGGTACACTAGAGCACAAGTGGAGGAAGACTCGGTGCGAATCTGACAGGTTGCAACATAGAGCACATTTGAAGATCTGTGCTCTGGCATAGTAGATAGCAAAGAAGCGGTTCTTTTCTGCCCGCATTGCTTCTGCAAATTCATGTCCAGCGAAGTTGTCTAGGGTCACGAGGGGGCTAGTCTGTGCCTCTCCCCTTTGAATTTGAGCTTGGAACCATCAGTTACTCGCTGTAATGTCTTCAATGTCTTTTTAACAGATAAAAAACTGGATTCCACAATTACTGCAGAGTCCATAGTGGAGGTGTCCAGCAACTATACGATTAGATTGGATCACTTTCAGTTTGTGACTCCTGAAGATGTGGACAAACTACTTTGGACTGTGCATCCTACAACCTGTTCTCTTGTCCCCTGTCAAACTCAGCTTATCTCAACTGCTTATATTATCAGAGAGGGTCTGGTATATTATCAAAGAGGGTTTGGCAAATATTATAAATGCTTCTCTGAGGGAGGACAGGAAGCCTTCTTGTCTTAAGGAGACTATTATTAGACCATATTTGAAAAAATCTGCATTGGATCCCTCAGAGTTAGCTAATTACAGACCCGTTTCTAATCTTCAATGGTTGGGCAAGGTGATTGAGTGGGTGGTGGCCTCTCAGCTCCAGGCAGTTT
Organism: Hemicordylus capensis; assembly: GCF_027244095.1. Lineage (NCBI taxonomy): Eukaryota > Metazoa > Chordata > Lepidosauria > Squamata > Cordylidae > Hemicordylus > Hemicordylus capensis. The sequence goes on along the minus strand of NC_069659.1, from coordinate 90,169,753 downwards.
TGGATGATACACATTATTTAGGCCAGTGTTTCTCAGCCTTTTTGGAGTCAAGGATTGCTAAATTTTTCATGCAGAGTTTCAAAGACCGCTATATTCTTTGTGCGCAGTTTCCCAGACCAGCAGTTAGTAAAGGGGTTTCAAGTTTTAGTTTATCTATTAATTTAACAGACTTCTATACCTGCCCAAAACTTGCATCTCTGGGCAGTTTACAATTAAAATAATATCATAAGCATTAAAATTAGAATCATTTAAAAGCAAATATTAAATATTAAAACTATACATCTCATAATTTTGGATAAGAAGTTTATGCTTTGATCAGAAGGGAGACGGGGAAAGGATGAGGCATCATGGCTCCCTGGCACCTGAGAATTGTCAAGTCCAGATTTAACTCTACTGTATTTTAAAAATATGTTGCATCTTTATACTTCATTCTTCCAATTCTGTCTTTTTTTACTCCTCATGTATCTATTTTGTCTATAAACATGCAGGCAAGAACTTGTGTCAAGTTTCTGTATACATAATATCTTGCTTCTTAAATGCATAAAAATAGTAATTTAATATTGCTTTCAAAATGTTAATATTTCTTTTAAAATAGTACTCTCTCTCACACACAGGGAGAGAGAGAGTACCTTCTCTCCTTTAGGGCAGGGAGAGTTGCTTCGGCCCATGCTGCCTAACGCAGCGCAGGCCCTTACAAACTGGAGATTTATGGTCGCATCAGTCCCAAGCTCTGCCATTACTTCACTGAGTCTTCAGCACTTGAAGGCGTCTCTTTTAAAAACTCAAAGGAACGACTTCTAGTGGTGGGAGTGTGGGGAGCATCGCCTTGCAAGCACGTTAACTGCTAAAAGGGCTACATAGTTTTATCCTACCTTTTCTTCTGTGTAGTTTTCTCACACATTTCTTGAAATCTATTTTTAATAAGTAGATGGTGCGCGTGCAGCAGGCATACACACACTCCACATGCAGCCTCCAACTGATTTTGCACTGGCATTGTAGAGGTTAACTGCTTAGCCTTGAGTTTCTTCTCTATCTCCCCCCTTTCCTTCCACCCACCCTTTCCCACTTCCAAGAGGCGCCTTGATCGGTTGGCAGCTCTCCAGCCTGCTGTCCATCACCCAGTGTAAGCAAGGCGCTGATAGGCTGCTCGCCAGTCTGCACTGGGCTGCCTGAAAAAATGGAATTACTGACTCTAGGGTTTGCAGAGGGCCCGGGGATGGTTTGATGAAAGGACTAGGCTGGGGATTGTTTCCAGCACACCTCCACCCCCGAGGCAGACCCTACTGTCCCTTGAGCCAAAAGAAGGTCAAAGAGTGGAGAGGATCTAAAGGAGCAAAGAAAGGGGGGAGTGGACTGAGTCACTATTAGCAATTCTGAGAGCAAAGCCACTCACTCAAGGCAGGTTTGGTGCATCGGGCAACAGGGAGCGGAGGCTGATGTTCAGTCTCTCCTCCCTATGCAGAACTGGGGAGCATGATCTCCTTTCCAAACGGGGCCTCTTTCCAAGGTTAACATTGCTTTTAAAATAGTACTCTCTCACACACACACAGTACTCCCCTTCCAGATTCCGCCCCACCCCCACCGCTTCATTTGGTAATCCCTGCCTGCGCTCTCCTCCCTATTGCTATGCTTCATTTAGCCCCGGTGCTTCAGCCACGGCACCACTTTCTCTCCCTGCCGCTTTCCCTGTTGCCTCTTGCCTGCTTTGTTCAGCGTACCTCCTCACCCACCCGTCCTCGGTAAGGTCTTCTCCCGTGGCGGCAGGACTGTGAGAGAAGCCAACCGCCGGGCCTCACCACAATGGCCAAAGTACACCGCACAAGGCAACCCCACACTGTTATCTTGCCTAAACTGTGGGAGTTTGCTGAAGCTGGAGAGAGTGTGGCTTCAGCACACTCATCCACTCATGGGCTAGCAGCACACCAAATCAAAAGAGGAGAAGGCAGAGGGGCGTTAGGAGAGCTCTGGAAAATCCCCTGCAACATTGCAGGGCTGCTTGGAAAATAAGAAAGGTCCCTTAAGAGCCCGCTTCTCCTCCAATGAGGTTGCAGGCGGGAAACTCTGCTCTAGTAAAACCTGAGTGACAATTGGAGGGTGGGCGAAGAGGCCAGGCATGCCAGTGAGAAGGTCAGGAAGGAAGTGGGGCGGGCGGGTTTCCTTTCCAGGCATGGACCGGCACTCAACCCTCTGCGTACTGGCACCAGTCCGGAGACCGGTGGTTGAGAAACCATGATCTAGGCTTTTGAGTGAGCTATGGTCACTACCTGGGCATGCAAATAGCCAGTGTGCATGCACAGCGGCTTTCAAAATAGCCACCACAAGCTGAGAGAGGGCTGACAAGGCCTAGAAATGGTCAAAACTGGCCCAAAGATGACTAAGGACTCCAGAGCTGACCTGGACTCCAGAGTTTTGGCAGTTCTGGCAGACGTGCCTCTGGTACCATCTGGTCCCATTGTGTTTTATTTATTTATTTATTTATTATTAAAACTTTTATACCACCTTCCAAAAGGCTCAGGGCAGTTTACATTAAAACACCATTAAAATCAATTAATAATTAAAACAAAAATTATAAAACATAAAAACAATAATTAACAATTAAAAACATCATAAAAAACAATTAAATAATGTTGGATTCTTTTCAGTTGGTGCGGCCTGAGGATGTGGACAAGATCCTGTGCAGTGTGCAGGCGACATCATGCGCTCTTGACCCTTGCCCTTCATGCCAGGGAGGGTACAGGTAGATGGTTGGAGGTGATCATAAATGCTTCATTAAGGGAGAGCAGGATGCCATCGTGCCTCAAGGAGGCGGTGGTAAGACCACTATTTAAAAAGCCCTCCCTTGATCCCTCCAACCTTGACAACTATAGACCTGTTCTAACCTTCCCTTTTTGGGCAAGGTGATAGAGCGTGTGGTGGCGTCCCAGCTGCAGAGGGTCTTGGAGGATACGGATTATCTGGACCCTTTTCAATCTGGCTTCCGCCCCAGATATGGGACTGAAACTGCCTTGGTCACTCTAGTGGATGACCTTCGCCAGGAGCTAGACGGGTGAGTGCATCCCTGTTGGTTTTGCAAGACCTCTCGGCGGCATTCGATACCATCAACCATGGTATCCTTCTGGACCGCCTCTTGAGTATGGGAATTGGAGGTACTGTGTTGGAGTGGCTCTGTTCCTTTCTTGGGGGGAGGGTCCAGAAGGTGGTGCTAGGGGATTACTGCTCAGCCCCGTGGCCATTGGCCTGTGGGGTCCCACAGGGTTCAATTTTGTCCCCCATGCTGTTTAACATCTACATAAAGCCGCTGGGATAGGTCATCCGGAGACTTGGACTGAGTTGTCAGCAATATGCAGATGACACTCAGCTCTATCTCTCCTTGTCATCAGATCCTAGAGAGGCAGTGGATGTCCTGAATTGGGGATTGGAGGCCGTGATGGGCTGGATGTGAGCTAATAAACTGAGACTGAATCCAGACAAGACGGAGGTAATGTTGGTCAGTAGAAGAGCCAATAGGGATGAGGAGATTTTACCGGTTCTGGATGGGGTTGCACTCCCCTTGAAGGAGCAAGTACGCAGCTTGGGGGTACTACTGGACCCGGCTCTGCTTTTGGAAGCTCAGGTGGAGGCAGTGGCCAGGGGTGCCTTTGCACGGCTTCGGCTAGTGCGCCAGCTGCGTCCCTTTCTCAAGAAGGCAGATCTGGCCACAGTTACCCATGGCTTGGTCACGTCACAGCTGGATTACTGCAATGCGCTCTACGTGGGGCTGCCCTTGAAGAATATCTAGAAACTGCAGCTTGTACAAAATGTGGCAGCTAGGGTTCTATCTGGAGCTGCTCGGTGTGATCACATCACACCTATTTTGAAAGAGCTGCACTGGTTACCAGTGTGTTTCCGGGTCCAATTCAAGGTGCTGTTTTTGACCTTTGACCTTAATGTTTTGGGCCCAGGATACCTGAGGGACCGCCTGCTCCCAAGGGTTTCTGCCCGCTTGACGAGATCATCTGAGGGGGCTCTGCTCTGGGTGCCAGCAATGAGGGAGGCTAGGTTGTCATGCACTCGGGACAGGGCCTTCTCTGTTGCTGCCCCCAGGCTTTGGAATGCTCTCCCAGTGGCCATTCGCTCCTCAGACTCCGTCACAGTTTTTAGAAAGCTGGTTAAATCTTGGCTTTTTATCCAGGCCTTTACATGATTGTTTTATATCTGCTTTTGTGTGTTTTTATCCACGTATAGTTTTTTGTATTTGTATATTATATATTTTAATATCAGATTGTTTTTATATTTTTAGTTAAATACTTTTAATTCATTTTTATTTTGTGTTTTAACTTCTGTAAACCGCCTTGTGATTGTTTTAATGAAAGGCGGTATATAAATCTAACAATAAATAAATAAAATAAGGGGAGGCCAGCAGGGGAGGAAAAACCTTCAGAGACCAACCTGGAGCCCACCGGACCCAGCCATAAGTTAAATTTTTGTTAACAAAAAACCTTCTAGAACCTCCTCCCCCTACTTGGAGCTGGGCCCGAACCAATTTGGCCTCGAGCAAACTGAGGCCTGGTTCAAGATGCACAGAACCAAACCGGGCCCAGTTTGGTTTGATTCAAACTGAAGCGGGCTTCCCTAGTATGTGCACACCCCTAAGCATGTGCATCCATTTCCAGAACCAATGTCATGGGATACAAATGTGCCTAATTCATATTCAGTTCCATTTATTCCGATATACGTGCTACATGGAATGAATGGGGAAAAATTGGTGAATCCATTTTTTGAACCCCTACTCATTGCCATTCATTTCCATTTTTAAAAACAAGTAATACCACTAAATGAAAACTTACCATTTACTTTTAACTCCCAGTCAGAGCTCCACTGCACAGCTACCTCTTTGTGGTGACTGTTTTAGTTACCCATATACCCCACAGCACAGTAAGCATCATCATGGGGCAGTAGGAATTCTACGTTGTTGTTGTTTTGCCTCCACACAGTTCTCACTGAGGCAAGGAAAGGCACTGGCATAAAAGTATTCTTCACATGCAGCTGCTGATTTTGCCCCTCTGAACTTTTCTCCCCAAAGCATCAGTGCTGCTGAGGGTAAAATAGGTTTATTTTTTAATGTTGGTCATTTCTCTTTCTTAGACTGAGAGAAATATGGAGAGCAGGAGCAAGGGAAATGCTTGGTCAACTCCCCAAACCTTTACATCTGTCTCTAAAAACCTGACAGCAGCAGTAATAGGACATGAAGAAAAGCACTTCTAATATGGTACTAGGCAACCTAGAGCAGTTTGTTTTTTGGTAGCACTATCTTTGAAAATATGCCATTAGGAATCCTGAATAGCATCATCCTAGAAGGCCTTTCCCTTCACCATTGCCGCCTGGTGGTGAAGCTCCAGGAATTCTATCCTGTTTGTCTTGTAAGTCCTCAGATAAATCTGAATGGAGACAGTCAAGACAAGTTTTTAGATGTCACCACATAAGGTGACTAACTCCTGTTGAGCAAGAAGTAATATGCTGAGTAATCAGAAACCTGGCAAGATGTGTTGGCCAGTCTCTTCCAACTATTTTAACTGTAAACTGCCCAGAGACACAAGTTTGGGGCAGTATAGAAATATTTTAAATCAATAAATAACAAATCCACTTCAGGGCATCCTTAGTTATCTGCACTATCTGTTCAGCCTGGCCATTTGCTTGGGGATGACAAGGTGCAATTGTGACAATTCAGATAAGGTTTCTGTCCATATATTCCTTAAACTCAGCTGATTTGAATTCAGCAGACCCTTCTCTGAGATGACAGTGTCAGCAATCCATGTGTTGTAAATAAATGATGCAGTGCTATAATTGTCACAATAGATGTTTGTGAGGGCACTTCAAGCCACTTTGAGTAAAGGTCTACCACAATCAGGCAGTTCTTCCCCTGAAATAGTCCTGCAAAGTCAACATGGATTCTTGACCATGGTTTCTTGGTCACTTCCCAAGGAAAGCTTTGTGCCCTTGATGGGTTATGTTGAGTAGTCTGGCATGTGCTGTACTCATTCAGTCTTTACAATGTGAAGTCAGTTCCAGGCCACCAGACATAACTTCTAGCCAAAACTTTCATGAGAACAATTCCAGGATGTGCATTTTAGTTTGGCTAAAATGATTCAATAAACTCCTTCTGGTACAACACAGTTTCTCAAAAAAAGACATCCTTTATGGGCAGACATCTCATGTTGGTGGCTTTTGAATGGCTTGAATTCTTCTGGCAGTTCCTCAAGTGGCCAACCCTTCCACACCCAGTTTAAAACATGAGCTAGTATGGGATCCTGAGTGGTTAATCTTTCAGTTTGATCAGCCTTATGGGGTGGTTCTGGAAGGGCCTCCAATATCAAAGTATTGGTGGTGGCATAGCAAAATCTGGAGTTTGAAGCACCAGGTGGAGTTTTACTCAGAGTATCAGCTTTAGCTATTGTTCTCCTTAGCTTGTAGACAAGTATATCATCATAAGCATTAAGCAAGAGTTTAGCATTGCCTATGAGGTGACAGTATTAAGAGTGTTGACATATTAGAGAAGATTCCCAAAGCAGGCTTGTGATTAGTAAGAGTTTCAGCCATAGAGATGGCTGTGGAACTTCTTCCTGCAATAACAGCAAGGGCTTCTCTGTCACTTTGTGCATAGTTCCTTTCAGTGGAAGACATAGTTCTAGAATAGTGAGCAAATGGTGCTTTGTGATGGCTCTGCGCCATCTGGCAACCTGTAGCTAAGCAAAGCTCCAACACCATAAGGCACCATCAGTGCCACCCGCCATCATAATGTACAAGCACAGAATCAGAAAACAGTCATTCCTTGACATTCTAGAAAGCATCCCCATGCTGTTGAGTGCAGTGCCAAGGAACTTCTTTTTCAAGTAAACAAGGAAGTGGCTCAGTAATAGTTGCCTTTTATGGAAAGAAATACATGGTAAATATTGTGTGGCCCTAGGAAAGGTTAAAGCTTCTGCTTTTTCTTTTCTTTTTTTTAGATGTGCATCATGGATTGCCTGCATCTTATCTTAAGTGGGGTGAATACTCAAAGCATTTATATGGAAGCCCAAGAATGTGAAACTGGAAGTTCCAATTTCATACTTTTTTCAAATGGATACCCCATTTGTCAAAAGGATGCAGAACTTCCTGAAGTTGTGCAGCAAGTTCTTCCTCTGTTGTTCCCATAATCAGGACATCATCAAAAAAAATGGCACAACACCTGCAGTTCCAGAAAGCAGATACTCCATTAAGTTTAGGAACATTCCAGGGGACACAGAAGTTCTGAACTGGAGATGCTTAACTTGGAATGTGTTGTGGACCAAGCCTGATTTGTATACTAGGTGTGCTCCAGAGCTAGCATAGGAAATTAGGCTTATTTCACCAGTGCCACAAAGTGACCAGTTCTTTATACAGTGACCATGTGTAGTCTGGATTCAAAGGTAGGAAGAAACCAAACACTCTCATATAATTCAATGGGCTTTACTGAGTATAAAAGATTGTCAGAGCAACAGCATCAGTCTAACTGAGCAGACAACCTACTAGTAATAGCAAAGCAGTGCTCCTATCATATGTGTGTGTGGATGCCTGTCATCTCAGTAATTGCTTCTAACTAGCAAGAGATAGAGAAACTGGAAGGGAGAGAGAGTTGCTTGGAAGGGGGAATGGCAGAGTGCCAGGGTTTAGTGAGGGGGAGGGAAGTTGGAGGCAAAGGCTGGTTCTTGAAAGAGGCATTTTACCAGATCTTGTCATGGGACAGCAAGTGTGCATAGCTTGGGTCTGATGCTGGAGAACATTACAAACAGGGCTTCCCATGGACTGCTGGTGCTGAGGTTCACAGACAGAGTTAGTCCTTGATTCTTCGCCCCGCAGCAAGAATCCCTGAGCAGTCTCTTGTCTGCAGATCATAGGTCTCTGCTAGCTCTGCAGCTAGACAGCATATGAGCGCATAAGAGCAAGTATTGTTTGTTAGGCAAGGATTGCTGAGGCTATGCCAGAGAGCTGGGTTCTAATAGTTGTTTGATCATTTGATCTAGACATAGTAGACTTTTCTTAAGATATCAGCATCCTTCCTGAATCTCAAAGTGTTAATTGCTCATGACAATATCTGAGGAGATCAGGCCCATCTCCTGCGTTGTGTCAGTCACTGTTATCAGGCAACATTGTATTATTGTGTTGTTAAAACAATCTGTATTTCTGAGCTTGCAAATGGGCATTTTCTCTTGTCTACAGACCAAAGTCAAAGGTGTTAAGAAGGAAGAGAAGCTAAGCTATATGTGTGAGACAGCAATTAAATCACTTCTTGTGTACATCTACCTAGTGTGTAATTTTAAAAACATTCCAAAGTAACAGCAAGAGGTCATATGTGTGAGACTAGTAATCAATGCATCTGATTAAGGCAAAAGGGTACATTGTCAATATCCTTCCATATGAAATGCAGGATTATCTTCTAGCTTCCCCCAAAGCCATTACCTGAGAGTGAAGTCCAGACAATTTGGTTTGTCTCCTTCATTCAGAGTACAGGCATCAACTGATTTCTCAACAATCAGAAACAGGCCTTGATTTCACATAATTTTGGATTGGTAGCTCTGGGTCCAATGTGGTAGCCAGGGTGGCCACAACAAACCCCTTACGATGGGTAATGATTGTTTGGACATCTGCTGAAGTATCATCACCAGCCAAATGCTGGTACACTTGGGCCAGATAAAGTTTTGCAGCCTTTCCCCCCAGCAAGAAAAGCAAGCAGTTATTTCACTGCAGGAACTGGAATCAGATGCTGCTTAAGTGCTTTTACATTGAACTTATCTCCACAGTGTCTCACTTTTCCATTAGGCTTCAGTACCAGCAAAATTGGTGTAGCCTACTGGGCCTGTCTAATTGGTTCAAGAACTCTTTGTTTGATAAGATGTCCAAGTTCCTCCTCAAATTTTTCACGTAAGATAAAAGACACTTCTGGCTTTCATGAAAATTGGTGCCACAGATGGATCCAGAAGGAATGACAATGGCTTTCCTTTATATGCTCCCAGTTTCTCACAAAACACCTTGGGAAATCTGTTAATGACTTCTGCTAGTTGACCAATAGTAATGGCATGAATTCCTTGGACACTGATTTCTAGTGGTAAGAACCTTAAGAGGTTTTTGCATTCCTCTTTGCAACAATGAGTAGAACCTCCCCTTGGTAGGAGCCATACTACACATCCACATTGCTGCTTCCAGCAAGATCAACCTTCTGCTCATTGTGATCACAGAGAATACTCAACAATTTGGGAGGGCGCTCCTGTGAAGAGATGCAATGGAAGGCATCTTTTTTATTATGGATACTCCAGGTCCAGAGTTAACTTCCATCTTGTACTTGTGACCATCAATGAATACTGTTGCAAACACCACAGCATCTTGAGGCTCCTTGTCACAGATAATACAGCTCCTGAGTTTTACCACCCTGTGAATAGTCAGGTTCATGTGAAGCTAGGTGGTGTTACTCATTACAGTTCCTTGATTTCATACTGATGGACTCTGAACAGCACATTCGCTCGAGGTTTGAGAGCAAATACCAGCCAGTGCTGCGTTCGCAGCATGTCTGGGAGCTGCTCTCCCTGCTTTTAAAGGCAGGGAGAGTGTTCCTGGCCGTGCTGTGAATGCGGCACTGGGTGGAATATGCCAGCACAGAATGGGGTCACGTCACGTGGCCCCGTTTGGGAGCGAAGCCACACCACCTTCGCATGACGTCAGACACAGTAGCATTTGACAACAGATGCAGGGGGTGTGGTGGGGGGCCGGGGGGAGGATCATGGGCTTCCTCCACCAGTGGGCATTGGTGAGAAATGAACCTTCAGTAATGCCACAAGTTCAAACATTTTAGTCTTTGGTGAGGCAGGAGCTATGGCAAACAGAGTGCTAAGGAAAATTGAATAAATAAATAAATAAATGCTGGGCCCCACAAACAGTCAAAAGTACAACTCGCTTTTGTTCAGGGCTATGTATTTTGGTAGTTTCAGGATAAAGGGAAAGCCACTCCCAGGAAGTGGGCTGAAATCGAACTCTTCAGTGTGTCCAAGAACAGCCATTTTAGCATAGGATCTGCTCAGGTTTCCAACTGGGACTTATTTCAGACTGCTTATCACTTGACAAAAGATCCACACTTCCTGCTGGTCTTCAGCTCTCAGCAAATCCCATCTTTGTCACCTAAAGTCCAATGTTGGTGGCAAGCAAGCACTGGAGGGATCGCAGAGGCCTAAAAACACACTCTTCTGTATTGTTAGAACTCGGGATCTGCAGAAGCTCCACCCAACTACAGCTCCCCAAAACTACAGGAATTGCAGAGAGACAAAAAGCACTAACTAAACTACAGCACCCCCAACATACATATCAGCTACAGTCCCTTTCCCCCAACATTAGACATCCTTCAGCATTATAGCTTATTTATTAGCAGAGTTTGTTTTGCTCATGGTGGCTGTACCACAAAGGCTGTTATTTTATAAGCTCTTACAGTTCTTTCTGTAAAACAACAGTACCTTTATCTGGCCATAAGGAATTAGACTGGAGAGCTGAAAAATGATCTAAACGCTACAAAGCAAAGCACACTCTGCCACCAACCACTATGACCACCACCACCATCTAAACCCATCAGCTCAATTTCTCCCTGCCATGGCATCAAAGAAAGTCTGTTGCCTTCGCGGTTTAATCTGTAATAAGTATTTACATCTCTCTGGCAGGCATCATATTTCTTGGTATTTAAGTGACCCATAACCTCAAGGGAAATAAGTCCCTTGAAGAGAGGGCTGGCGTATGGCATCATCGTCAAGTCAGCCATGTAGTAGCTAGAAATCTGCAAGTGCTCAACATAGTCGCAGAAAAAAATCATCACAAAACTTTAAAAGGCATATGCCAGCAATGCTATCTCCTCTGCTGAATAACTTGTGCTTTTTCTGTTTAAAGCTACACTCATCCTCTCAGGTTGCAGTGCACATTTCCTCTGATTGTTAATTTTTTTTTAAAAAAGGGAACAATGCTTTGGTTATCCCTAATGCAGTGAGCATATCTGCAATATCCAATGTGTAGGGATGGAATGTGGCACTACTGTCATTGAATTAGTGGACTAGTATAAGTATAGCATGGGGACCTTTCCATTCTACCATCTGAAAAAATCCTAAAAGGAAGAGAAATGGAGAAAAGTCAACATGGAAATTTTTTTAAAGTACGATACTATTTTTGTTCAAGAGCAAAAATCTACCATTAAAGTGGTGCTTCCACCCTAGCTACCCTTTTATGGGATCTTGGATGCTTAGGGCTCTTTCTGTAATTACTTCTTGTAAATGATCTTTTGCTCCGTAACACTTTACTGTAAACCACTTTCCTTTTGCCATCTGTTATCCAGTTGTTTTAACCGAGTTTCCAGTATTTGCATCAGTCATTTACAAGAACCTTTCTAACCCCCCGCAAAAAAGAAATAATTGAAAACCCCTCCTCTCATATTTGTTTCAAAAGCAAGGGACTGGGGACTGAAATCCATGGTGTGAGGAACCTGAACAAACCAAGTGAGCCTGCATCAGGGTGGGGGGAGCAAAACTATTCTTCTCTCAAAGTGATGTAATGAGGACTGTGCTAGACAAAAGCAGCTTCCAGGATAATGAAGTGATTATGTATCCATTCACTTACAGGTTATTTATAAAATCTATTATTTGTTGCCATCTGATGAATTAGGCTGCCTCCAGGAATAAAGTTTTCTGTAAGACAATACAGCAGTAAACCACCTTGTAGCATCTCCCTGATATTGCTTATTAGTTTATGGTAATAGTTCAGCCGTCATTTTAATATAGGGGTAAACATTGTGGTGGTTTTTAAAAATAAAAACAATACCTGTATTACCAGTAATGGGAAATGCAGTAAAAACTGCTACATATGTACAATTCTCTGGTAATTTCTACACATTACCCAAAATGTGATGAAATTTTGGACCGTGTTACTTTGGACCGCTGGTGTATCCTCCCAGCAGTAATTTCCTTTGGAGACCCCTGCATCATTGCCTCTGGAGGAAGCCCTTTTGTGGATGGGGAGGGTGAAAGAAATAACTGCATGTATCTTTACATTTATATTCCACTCTTCCTTCAAGAATCCCAGAGTGGTGTCCATGGTTATGTTTAGCCTTACAACCATCTTGTGAGATAGGTTAGGCTGAGAGATAAATGACAGACCCAGAGTCAACCTGTGAGCTTCATGGCAGTATGGGGATTTGAACTCCCTGGTCCTAGTCCAACACTCGGACTACCACATCTTACTGGCTCTCAAGCAGCAGTGATAGAGTGACTATTTCAGCTGAGAGTGTCATGCTGCCACTATGAAGATGTGGGCACTAAGCAAGCAGGCCTCAGAGGTATCATGTTCCACTGTGATGTGCACACCAGTCCTGTGGCACAGACTCACCCAAAGGTGTGAGGTTAGGTCACCAGGGGGAGGCCAAGATGATCTCCGAGGGTAAAGTGTTATCATAGTCAGCAGGCCAAGACCAGGAAGTCATAGTCTATGAAAGAGAAGCAGGAAACAAGGTCAAAGAGGCCGAGGTCAGGAGCTGAGGAATCCAACAAGGAGCAGGCAGAAGAGAAGGTCAAGCAAGCCGAGGTCAAGTACCAGAGAACTCGGTATGCAAGAGCAGGGCTAGGGCTAGGACTAGACAAGGACCAAATCTGCATGCAATAGGAAACCGGAGGTCCCTTCACCTCTATTTTCCATAGCCAGATGTTCAAATGCTGGAAACCAGAGTTAAGAGTGAAAAGGGACTCACAATTTCCCTCCCTGAACCAAAGTGGAGTTTCACCACCTTTAACTCCAGTTTTTACAGTGCCAGCATTACATCCCATTGCTGGCACTCCACTTTTGTCCCCATGGAACCAGAGTCAAGGGAGGAAGCTCCTCCCTCATTCCAGCCCAATTGGCTGTGCAGGCTGTCCTTCTGTTAAGAAGGAAGCCCACACAGCCAGCTCCCCCACCTCTCTGCAGTCTTGCTGACTGCAGAGAGACAGCTCTCCTGAACTCCCAAATTCAGGCAGGAGAGCAGAGGAAGGGGTGGGGGTGAAACTATAGGTCCATTCAACCCGTGGTTCCACATTACATGTGAATGTGGCCAAGGCTTCTATAAAATTTTTGCTTCAGCAAGGGACAGAACTCCCCTGAGCCTTGATAAAGCCCTGCTCTTTGACTCCTGCCTCTGGCTCCACCCTCATCCCTGCAGTAGCTGCTAGAGTTAAAGTGGTAATGCCCTATTTCTCAGGCATTGGTTTTGATGCAGTTGAAGAGCCTCCATCTCAGCTGTCTAGTCCCCAGAGGAATCTGATGCAGGCAAGGGAGTGTCATCTGGCTGTAATGGAAGAGATAGAATTGTTGGGCAGGGGTTTCCAATGCAGATTCATTCCCTGAACCAGGTGTATAGCTATTGAGTGGATGGGTTCAAAGAACCCACCCCCCTCCAGCTCTTGAGGGGACCACAGCACCACCCCTCCTTATTTTCTTCATGCTCTCCCTCACTCTGAGGGGCCACCAGGGAAAGGGGTGAACACAGGCCCCCTTTCCCCTAGGGACACCCCTGCCCTGAATTGTCTGTGATTTACCCCATTTGAGGGGCTTTTGGACCCGGGATTATGATAGAAAGTCAGCCATGGATCTTCTTGGACCTGGACCCCCAACTCATGCCTGTGTTGAGTGACCTCTGACGCTGGGCCTGCAGTTATAATACTGCAGACAGTACTATACTATGACGACGACGATGAATGTTTACATACCGCTCTTCAACCAAGTTCTCAAAGTGGTTTACATAGAAAAATAAATAATACATAAATAAGATGGTCTCCTGTTCCCAAAGGGCTCACAATCTAAAAAGAAACATAAGGTAAACACTAGCAACAGCTACTGGAGGGACGCTGTGCTGCGGTTGGATAGGGCCAGTTTTTCTCCCCCTGCTAAATATAAGAGTCACCACTCTAAAAGGTATCTCTTCTCAGTTAGCAGGGAACCTATATAAATGTGCTTTTGTGTGCACCAGCCCTGTATACTTACACTTTATTGTGTACTGCAGCATTTTAAGGCAACAAGGCTCCCCTTCTGTATTTGACAGGCTATGATGCAAACTCTTTAGAAAGTCTAGCTGTTTTACCGCATAGTAATTGTCATAGGAAGGCTTACTGTTAGCACCTGGCTGGCAGTTGCAATAATTATCCTATCTTATTATCCTATGAAACAGGATAATAAGTGCATTGTTTGACTCTAGATTAGCAGCAGCAAAGTGCAGGCACTGAATTAGGAAGCTGGTTTACAAACACAGCCAGGTATTGTGTAAAGCAGGCTTTGATGTGGCAGGGGACCTCACCTCAAAGAAATGGGAGTATCAGAAGAACCCTCCCCCCCCCTTACTCCGTGCATTGCAAATCCCTATTTTTATCTCTAATAAGCTAATTAATGCTGCCTGTGTACAATTATTATCAGTTGAGTGTGAAACAGAATAATCAAAGGACTAAAGTAAGGTTTAGGTGCATGAGCTAGCCCCCATAACAAAGGAAATGGTAGGGACCACTCCAGAAGCTTGAGAGAACTTTCCCTCAGTATTGTAGCACACATCTAAAACTTGAAATTAAATAATTTGCTAGCTTTCTGTTTATCATTAACTGTAATTATAAACTCATATTCCAGATTAACAAGTGTCATGTCTCCCCATGAATTCTTCTTCTTTTTCTATGTATCATATACATAAAGTCTTTTAAATATCTATTTGCTTTCAGATATTCTTCACCTTGGCGCTTTCCAGATTAGACCCTGCAACGGGGTCTTGACGTATCTCCAAAGTGTGCTTCTGCACTTCCTGTGTTGTGACACCGCAGTCCCTATGCTGACAGCAGGGTACCATTCACATTTCCAATGCCTTGGTTTGGATTTAACTATTCCGATTTATTGCTATAACATTGTATGACCGGCATAAAAAGGTTGCTGTATTTTCTGGTTGTTAGTTTTTGCAAGACTGCTCCCCTTGCTGGTGCTTTGCTATTTACATTTTGAATGCCATTTGTTCGAACCGAAGCATTTTGCCACTGTTGAGCGGGTAATCTGGAAAGCCCTTTAGCTTAAATGCTGTTTTTCTTACTGCTTTTCTTACTGCTGTTTTTCTTACTGCTGTTTAATGAAAGCAGAAGAATCAGCCATTCTCTATCCCAGACCCAACTATTTATGTGAACAGCTATGCCAAAGCAGGGCTGCTTGCTTGCTGCCTGGTCTTCTCCTTAACAAAGGCTTCATATGTGGTAATCAGCAGGTGGAAATGTTCATGATACAGAGTTAATTGCTGCAGGTCAAACTGATATTAAGCAGGCAGCTCCAGGAAGCAGTGGTCGGGCAGTGGTCTTGTTTGAATTCTGTAGACATCCTCAGACCAGCACCCAGGTCATTTGGGAGCCCGGAACTGAAGGGCTTTGTGGGCTCCCCCATTGCGATGGTGGGGGTGTGTGAGGAGAAAGTCCACCTTTTGCACACTGTTGTTTTTTTTAAACCTGCTCCCGAGAGGAAGCGGAGAAGCGAGAGGCTGTCACTTGGGAGAAGGGAGCAGAGTTGGACGGAACTCATCGCCTCCCATCCCAGAGGATAACAGGAGGAACCTTTCCCTCCTCGCTGCCCCACCCTCCCTGCAACTGCCACCATCATGCCCCATCCCACCCTCCTCTCGAGTAAACATCTCCTTAAAGGGGAACTCTCCCCTCCTGGCCCTGCCACTCTCCCCACAGCTAGTGCTGCTATCACACAGCGGCGGGTGTTTTTTTTTTAAAGTGCACTGGAGCCGCCCGGTGGGACGGGTGCAGGGGCAGTGGTGGGGCGGCACAGAGTGGCTGCAGGACCCTCCCAACCTTTGGAGATCCCCCAGACCTAGGAGGCCATGGGCTAGAGCCCCAAGGTCTGGGGGTAAGAGTGCCTCTGCACACCAGTACTTTTACTTAAGCATATTTTAAAATTCAAATCTATTATATATTTTGAAGAATCTGTTTGTGCAAAATAAAGTCATACTTCCTGATGACCTACATACACAATCCTGCCACTGAAATTAGCTGAGTGCAGTACTTTTTACACCAGAACATGCTCTCTGAAAAGTTTAAATTTTATTTTTGTGTTTTAAAGAAGGAATTCTGAATATCATACAGTTACCAAATTTTGCATGAACAATCCTGCCAGTTAAAATAGCTGAATCCACAGCCTTTTACACTAGAATATGCTGGGGACAAGGTTAAAATGTGGTTTTTTTTAATTTTTAGAAGAAATTCTAAATATAATCATCATATTTTAACTGTTATTGTTCTCAACAAATTTTAACTAAATAATCAGATCAATAATTCCAAAATGACATCATGCCCAAGAGAAGCAGAAGATCTTTCACAGATTCAAATTTACCATATATGGTAATTTTTCAATAAAATGAATAATGTTTGAAGTTGAAATCCTACACATTTCAAACTGTTCTTTTACTTCCCTTTTGCAAGCATATTAATTAAAAATTCTATTACATATATTTAATTTCTTGAACTTTTCTATAAATGTAATTACGCAAAATGACTTTGCCCAGTCAATGATAGGCCTCAGCTGCTGCTGCTACTGCTACTGCTACTACTACTACTAGTAGTAGTAGTAGTAAAATACTTGTTTTGGAAAATGTATCTAACAATGCATGATATATGAAGGATTGTCATTTTTGTTCCTGCTTGGACCTGTACCATTAACAACTCTACAGCTGTATGTTGGGTAGAAATTCAACAAGTGCAGTGTGGAAGTAACTTGCCTAGAGAGCAAGATTTTTCTGGTTTGAATTCCTGCTGGTTTGTTTCCCAGACTATGGGAAACACCTATATCGGGCAGCAGTGATATAGGAAGATGCTGAAACAACAACAAATATTTATATGCTGTTTTTCAATGAAAGTTTCCAAAGCTGTTTACACAGAGAAATAATAAATAAAGAAGATGGATCCCTGTCCCCAAAGGGCTCACAATCTAAAAAGAAACATAAGCTAGACACCAGCAACAATCACTGGAGGTACTGTGCTGGGGGTGGATGGGGTCAGTTACTCTCCCCCTGCTAAATAAAGAGAATCACCTCATTTAAAAGGTGCCTCTTTTGCCAAGCTAGCAGGGGATGAAAGGCATCATCTCATACTGTGTGGAGATGACAATGGTAAACCTGTCCTGTATTCTGCCAAAGAAAACTGCTTGGCTCTGTGGTCACCAGGAGTCAACACCGACTCAATGACACAACTTTACCTTTTACTGTGTTAAAGGAATAGAAAGCATATTGGGGGTGGGATGAGTGGCAAACCTGAACACATGGGAAGGGAGCAGCACTTTTACCTTCCACATATCATTTGGTGCCCTAAATTGCATCTTAGGAAATCCTGCCCAATTTTTAAAGAAAGTGAGATATATCTAAAGTCTGTGCTGCATATTCCAACACATATTAGTGAATAACTTGGGATTCCTAGCCAGGCCTAATGCAGAAGGAAAAGCAGGGCATTTTACACCTGCATTTGGCAAGAGAAAGTAAACTATTGCTTGTTTAACTTCTCTCTTTTGCATCATCTGGCATATTTATTTTTGTGACAAAAAGCCCAGAGTATTAATATCCAACTTCCTTTCAAGAAAGAAGCTCAACAGACTTCTGCTACTTACTCTTGGCTCCCACAATAGGAAAGTGAGAACAGTCCGTTTCTCCCTCATGCTTTTAAGGAACAGATATGTCAAAAGTGGCAAGGGGTGGACAAACTAGCCTTTTGATTATTGGTTCCCAGCCTTGGGTCCCAAGATATTGTTTAGTTACAACTCCCATCATCCCCAGTCATAAAGGAACAGGTACGTAGCTTGGGAGTGCTTCTGGACCCAGGCCTCACTCTGGTCTCTCAGGCTGAGGCTACGGCCAGCAGCACTTTCGATCAACTTCAGTTGATACCACAGCTTCATCCATTTCTTGAAGATAATGATCTCAGAACTGTGGTGCATTTTCTGGGAATCTCTAGGCCTTCAGGGTCAGGTGGTATATAAATAAAATAAACAAATAATAAAGTAATAATGGCCAGGCCACAGTGGCTATATATGATGAGAGTTATAATCATTTGGGGAAATTAATCATCTAGGGGACCCAAGGTTGGGAACTCATGCTTTAGGTAATAAAGAGACTGGTGGCACTTTAAACACTAACACACCTATTGCAGCATTTGGTTTGTTATTCAGAAAAGCCTACATTGGCCAGCCACTTAGAAACTTGTCACCTTGTCAGAAAAGAGGTAAACGATTTAGCCAGTCAGCCACTGCTTTTTAAAAAAATGCATAGATGATATCAGGGTTTCTGTCAGTATTCCTGACAGTTTTATGTCTTCATGGAGCTGCCAGTTTATTGGGCATCTAAACCTGTTCTAAGGGCATCATTGAAACTATGCTGCATACTGTCTCAGGCTAGGGATGTGCATGAGCCATTTTGCAGCTCCTTTGGGAAGTGCTGAACCGGCTTGGGAATCCACGGCTGAACCGGTTCAGCAGGGTGGGGGCAGTTTTCTTAAAGAGCAGGTAAGCAGGTCCTTACCTGCTCTGCTGCCACCCTGCTACTTTTCCAGGCATGGTGCTTGCACAAGCAAAGGTCACATGCAGCTGCAGCGCTGTTCCCTGCAGACTGTGCATGGCATCGGCATGCACATGGCAACACGCAGCCTGCAGGGAACAGCACCGCAGCTGTGTGCGATCTTTGCCTGAGTGAGTGCTGCACCCGAAAAAGCGGCAGGGCAGCAGGGCCACTGGAGCAGGTAAGGGCCTGCTTACCTGCTCCTTACGGGAACTGCTGCCTGCCCCGCCTGCACCTGTCCAAACAGCTTGTGTGCATCCCTAACTCAGGAAAAGGTCGCACCAGACCAGCTCTCTGTTCTTGCCTGTCTCTCACATCTTTGGCCTGCTTAGTTTAGACAGCTTGCCCCCCACTTAACCTCTCGCTGGACCCTGAATTTGGATTACCAGTTGCTTCTTCTGATGAAATGTGTCAGACCAGTCTGTGGACTTGCTTTTGGCTTCTCCAGGCTCATTCCTTCATTGCTCTTGTGAACTCAAAATCCTATGAGGACATAAGTGTGCCAATCTCTCAGTGAGGTTTGGATTCTGCAAAGGAATAGGAGACCCAATTTGGTGTTTGTTATAGTGGCAGTGTGAGGCCTGGTTAACCAGGTCAGTGTGGTGGTTAGAATACTGCAGTAGAATTCCGAAGATCTATATTCAAATTCCTGCTCTGCCCTGAAGCTCAATGGGTAACCTTGGGTCATTCACTCTCTCTCAGTCTAACTTATTTCATGGAGTTGTGTGGGCATGGAATTAGAAGGGAGGAGAGCCATGTATGCTGCCCTGAGCTCCTTGGAGCAGTGGGATACAAGTGAAATGATTAAATATCAGCTCAGTGGGTGACTCTGGAATTTTGACTGATTTTTGACTTGAGGTGTGCAGACTGATCATAGGTAAACATAGTTATGACCAACCTGCACACCTCAGTCTGTAATAATTTATATATAATAGGTGGCCTGTTTAATAAAAGAAGGGAAACTCAAGTCCCATGCCAACTGACAGATTGTCACTATCGGGATAATAAAAGGGAAAGGGGAAAACAAGTGCTTATAAAACAAATCACTAGCAATGAAGATGCAATAGGTTTACCACAGAATCCACAGCCCATAGCAAGCAAGCTGACACCAGTTATAACCACAGACAGCAGAGTCATTTAACCACATGCTCATAGTGCCTCACCGCCAATATTAATTGAGGGCGAAGATTCAGAAGAAAAGTGGGTGCCTACAGCAAAATCAAAAGAATATTCATTCCAGTAACTTCAGCTGTCTTTGTATTCTTGGTGGGTTTATTTTCAAAAGGCATATTTTAAACAAACAGGACAGGAAGGAAGCATATTGTGGCTGAATCTTGGTTATTTTTCAAAATGGCATTTCATTATTTGTATTGACCAAGATTTGACATCTACACTGTAGTAATGCACACACTGGGCAGCAGCCATAACTCAAAAGGAGTGAAGAGGCTTTCCAAGCAGAAAGTCCCAGGTTCAATCCGTGATGTTTCTGGTTTTAAACAAGTTGTTCTAGTAAGAACTAATATGCCTACTTTTCTTTCACTTTCTCTACAACTGGATTAAATTTGGTTCAAATCGAGGTCCACAAGTTAGATCTCTTGCACCTCAAATGTTCACGCATCCACCATCTTCGATCGGGGTGGATGACATCATTACAAACTACACCATTGAGTGTTCCTGTGTGCCACTCACTGCAACTGTACCTCATTTGGTTCCAATTGGTTATACGGTCCACAAGTTGGACTGTGACCCTACAGCTGTGCAAAATTTGGTTTAAATTGGCTTGGTGGTTCACAAGGTAGCCCACTTGCACCTCAAATGTTTATGTGTCTGCCATCTTGGTGGATGAAATCATCACAAACTACGCCATTGAGGTGTCCCTGTGTTTCACTCACTACAAATGTACCTAATTTTGTTCAAATTGGTTAGACAGTCCACAAGTTAGACCACTTGGACCTCAAATGTTCACACATCCACCATTTTGGACTGGGGCAGATGACATCATCACAAACTATGCCATTGAGGTTACCCCATGTGCCCCTACAGCTCTAGCAAATTTGGTTCAAATTGGTTATATTTATTTATTTATTTATTTATTCGATTTCTATACCGCCCTTCCAAAAAAGGTGGTTTACAAGTTAGCTCACTTGCGCCTCAAAGGTTTATGTGTCCGCCATCTTGGATTGGGGTGGATGACATCATCACAAACTACACCATTGATGTGTCTCTATGTGTCCCTACAACTGTACATGATTTGGTTCATATTGGTCCAGGTGCTGCAAAGTTGATATGTGAGGGACACAGACACATGAACACACAGAATGGCAGGTGATCTCATAAGCCTACTGGAAAGTAGGCTAAAAAAAGATCTCCAGTAGCAAGTCTGGGAAAGACCTCTATGCGCAGCCTGGGAGAGCCACTGCCAGTCAGTTGGGGGAGACAATACCTGGCTAGATGGACCAATGGTCAGTCTTAGGTTGCATTTGGACATAATGCCAAACCAGAGGTAAATATGCCAGAGTTAGTGGTTGCCTGAATGCGTAAAGCCATGGTTTTGTCACCCAACCATGGCTCTGTTTTCTCTTCCAAACCTGAATTTGAACCCTTGGTCGGTATTGAGTTTCGTTGCTGAAACCTGAGGTTTGAAGGCACCATTGTGTCATCCAAATTCTGCTGCCGTTATAACCCAGGTTTTGTGAACGAGCTCCTCCCACAACCATAGAGAGGTCAGCTTGGAGAAGCCCAGAAATGTGTCAGTACTAGGGTGACCGCATTTCTCGCTGGCCACCTCCTGGACCTAATGCTCCATTCTCTGCTGTCTCCTTATTTCTCCTTCCACTGCTTCATAACAGGAATCCCAGTTCCCTAGAGTTCATGCATTTAAAGGGGCAGAACCACACTGGAGAAAGCCCACTTTCCCCCGCACATCACATGTTCCTCAGCAAAAAAAGGATGGGAGGTCCAGAGACAGCAGGGGAGGTCTCCAACAATTCATCACTGCAGGTTTTTTTGTGTGCACAGACACATTAAGCCCTAGTAACACAAATAATTGAGCATATTTCTGTCCAAACACATCTCAATCACCCTCAGTTCCCCCATCCTTCCATCAGAAGAGCGAAGGTGTCCACGTGACTTTATTTTAATGTGAGAGGTTTCTCTCCACACACATGTCCCACCTGTATTGCACACTGTTTGTGTTATGCACTGTAGGACTTTTGGGTTTGAGAGATTTCACCAATGTGCCACTGTGCCAACACCAAGGTGTTGATGTGCTATTGAACCAAAGTCTGGTACGGATTTTTTTTTTTTTTTGGTCAAAGTGGCCCCACCTGGAGAACTGCATACAATTCTGATCACCACATCTTAAAAAGGACATTGTAGAACTGGAAAAGGTGCAGAAGAGGGCAGCCAAGATGATCAGGGGCCTAGAGCACCATTCTTACGAGACAAGGCGACAACATCTGGGGCTATTTAGTTTAGAAAAAAGATGACTGTGGGGAGACACGATAGAGGTCTATAAAATCATGCATGGTGTGGAGAAAGTAGATAGAGAGAAATTCTTCTCCCTCTCCCATAACACTAGAACCAGGGGTCATCCAATGAAATTGATTGCTGGGAAATTTAGGACCAGCAAACAGAAGTATTTTTTCACACAACGCATAATCAACTTGTGGAATTCTCTGCCAGAAGATGTGGTGACAGCCAACAACCTGGATGGCTTTAAGAGGGGTTTGGATAACTTCATGGAGGAGAAGACTATCAACAGCTACTAGTTGGAGGGCTATAGACCACCTCCAGCCTCAGAGGCAGGATGCTTCTGAGTACCAGTTGCAGGGGAGTAACAGCAGGAGAGAGGGCATGCCCCCAACTCCTGCCTGTGGCTTCCAGCGGCATCTGGTGGGCCACTGTGTGAAACAGGATGCTGGACTAGATGGGCCTTGGGCCTGATCCAGCAGGGCAGTTCGTATGTTCGTATGTTCATATATATGTTGAATGTAACATGTGGATATCAGAATGTGTGTACAGATTTGTACATCCACACAATGTACACAGTCTGAATGTGTATTGAATGAAACATGTGAACAGAGTGAGATTGTTGGTGTGTTGGACATAACATGTGAGTAGGGCTTCTGTCCAATTTGTGAAATACTAGATACCCTCTAGATGGCCTTGGGTCAGTGACTGTCTCAGCCTCAGTTGTTGTTCTGTAAAATTAAAGTGCTAGGCAGGTGAGTGAGATGCAGATAGCTTGCCAATTCTCTTCATGTTACAGAGTGAGTTGCAAAAATTTTATAGAGATGAATCCTATATTTGTTCCTTTTCCTAGAGATTATGATGACTGTAAGTAGGAGTCTGTGTCCAAAACTACGTTCTATAATCCTGAACTATACATTCAAGAAAATGATAGCTTCTGTATCACTACTGAATCATACTGCTAAAAACCTCCCAAGGGAATACAATGTCTCTTGTGATTTTCAATGGCAGACTTTATATCTCAATAAAAGGTACAGTGTAAATATTTGAAATAGTAGTGGGAAGCTTTTCATATTCCTTCAAAGTACCAACTTTCAGATGCAGGACTCATCTGCTTTATATTAGAAATGAGGTGATGCTGCAAGTGAGGGTACAAGGTCTGGCAGAGCGGGGGATGATTTTTCTTTATTTTAATTCACTGGTTCTTATTGCAAATCTTCACACATTTTATTAGATTAATTACTATTTTGAGCCAATTCAGTTTTGTTCCTGTTAGGCGTGACCCTATTTAAAGGTATGAACTTTCCTTCTACTAGGTTCGTTACTAATTCACACCATATTTCACCAATATTAACAATTGCATTGTCCTCCTCCCACTGCTCCACCAAGGTGTCAGAAGACCTAACATATGTCTTCAATTCACCCCTCAAAGAAGATTTTCAGTGTTTATATCAAACCTATGTGACTTCAGTCCAATTGAATAGGTTTTTCAGCTTCAGCCCAGGCAGTGCATGTAAGCGATCTCGGTAAAATGCACCTACCTATCATCAATGTTGTGTGATTCATATATCAAATCAATAATGTATGCTTCCGTTCTTCCTCCTATTCCATTGCTTCAGTTTTTGTGACCTGCTGCCAAGTGCATTTTCTAAAGGATGAATGGCATTTTAAAACTAAGATAACAGTTCACAGCACCATTAGTAATGGACCACTTCCTGTGAAAAGTAACTAATTCTCCAACTGAGAACCAGTCATCAATGATCATGGTGTCTCCTGGGCCCAGTTCTTACCTTACCCCAACACCATGGGAAAGAGCTCCCATACCACAAGAGTAATGCAAGAACCATTTTTAGAAGTTGCTCATTGTAATTGATTTACCAAACAAACACTATTACTCTTTTAACCTGATTTTCAAGGATCCCCTACACTACTCTTGATATTTACATCTCAATATACATGTCCAGAAAAGACCTGCACCCTTATGAGAATTATCCTTGGGGTTTTTGTGTGTTCGTAGTCATAAGCACAGATTCATAAGCACATTGTATAATTCACATCATACACAAACACATTATTGTTAGCTTTTCTAGGGATTATCTTCTACATTTTAAAACCGTTTTATTGAAAAGGGGAAAAAAGTTTTCATGGTTTTTTTGTAAGAAAAGAAATGATCAACACACACAAATATGACAAATTCAACATGCATTGTCTTGAGTCGAAGACGACAACCATTTGTTGCTGCTGCTCAAGTGTCTGAGGGTTAGGGGTATGCAGAACCAGTTCAAAATGAACACAGTTTGATCCAAACCAGTCCAGTTTGACCAGTTCAGGCTTGAACTGGACTGTCCCACCAAAAAGAAGACTAGTCTGAACTGAACGAGGCCCAGTTTGGATCAAACCAGTTTGGCCCAGTTTGAGAGGCTATGATTGCAAAAGGGAATCTGGTGAAGATTCTGCAGCGGGGCAATCTGGCTAAATGACATAGTATGACACTCCATAGGGGTGTGCACAAAACCATTCTACCCATTCATTGGAACTGGCCAGTGTGGTTTGTGCGGTTGAATTGGGTCAAACTGGTTCAGCCTGGTTCAAGGGGCTATGCTTGTAAAGGAAAATCTGGAAAGGGGAATCTGCTCCTCGGCAGTGGCCGTGGCTCCTCCATTCTAGAGGCCTGCTGGCCTGTGCTGCTGGAGAGGGGGATGCCAGTGGGGCCTAAAGCAGCTGCTGCCACTGGTACCGCTGGTAATATGCCTGCTCACCCACCCACCCTTTGAACTCCTTTAGAGGTAGGAATCTCCTTTGCTTGTAAAGGGGGATCATCGCCAGATTCCCCATTACAAGCATGGCCATTCAAAGTGGGCCAAACTCCCCACAACGGCTCTTTTCTCTGAAATATAGGTTCCCATTGGTGCCAATGGGAGCTTCTTTTCCAGGTTAAATTCATTCATTTATTCATTCATTTTCTATACCGCCCTTCCAAAATGGGCAGCCCTTACAATTAAAACAAAACAATTAAAATCAATTAACAATTAAGACAGAGATTATAAAACACCATAAAACAATTAAACCATTTTAAAACCCTGAAAATCCAGGTTACAACATTAAAACCTTTTAAAAACCCTAAAAGGACAGGCCAAACAGATAGTTTTTGAGGGCTCTCTTGAAGGCCAGTAAAGAATTCAAATTATGGATTTCTGCAGGGGGTGCATTCTACAGCCCAGGAGCGGCTACAGAGAAGGCCCGCCTCTGAGTTACCACCAGATGTACAGGTGGTAACTGGAGATGGACCTCTTCAGGTGACCTTAACGTGTGGTGGGGATCATGCAGAAGAAGGCACTCTCTAAAGTAACTTGGACCTAAGCCATTTAGGGCTTTAAAGGTAATGACCAGCACTTTGTATTTTGCTCGGAAACATATCGGCAGCCAGTGCAGCTGTTTCAAAACAGGCATAATATGGCCTCTCTGGGTTCCCCCAGAGACCTATCTGGATGCTGCATTTTGAACTAACTGAAGTTTCCAAACTATGTACAAAAGCAGCACCATATAGAGCATATTGCAGTAGTCAAGCCTGGAGGTTACCAGCTGGTGCACCACTGTTTTGAGGTCATCCTCTTCAAGGAATGGACTCAGCTGTCAAATCAGCCGAAGTTGTTGATTTGGCCATTCACATGGCCATTTCACAACTTGGCCATTCACATCTTTGGCCATTCACATGGCCAATCACATGGTCATTTCACTCCTGGCTGTAGCCTCCACCTGAGATACCAGGGTGAGTACTCCCCAGCTCCATACCTGCTCCTTCTGGGGGAGTGCAGCCCCATCCAGCACAGGGAGATCTAACCCATCCCTCAGATTCTAAACCCCTACAGTGAGCACCTCCATCTTGCTTAGATTCAGTTTCAATTTGTTATCCCTCATCCAGCCCATTACTGCCTGTAGGCAGGCATTTAGGGATTGAACACTATTTCCTGATGAAGCTGATGAAAAGGAGAAGTAAATTTGGGTGTCATCAGCATGCTTATAACACCCAGCACCAAACCTCCTGATGAACTCACCCAGTGTTTTCATGTAGATATTAAAAAGCACTGATGACGAATGGAGCCCTGAGGGACTCCATATAACAGCTCTCATTTTGAGGAGCAACTGTCACCAAGCTCCACCATCTGGAATCTACCCGAGAGACAGGAGCGGAACCACTGCAAAGCAGTGCCCCCTATCCCCAGCTCCCCCAGGCAATCCAGAAGGATACCATCGTCGATGGTATCGGACGCTGCCGAGAGATCAAAAAGAACCAAATAGCAGTTGTGATCCATACTGGGACAGTGGCAGTAGCTGAGGAACAATCTCTTCCTCTCCCATGCTGCAATACAAGGACTTGGTGTGACTGCTTTTTCTTGCTTCCCCAATCACATGTTTAAATGTCTATGTTGGGGATCTCTGGCCTCTGCCTTGGGTCTGCCCACTCTCTCCATGTTTGGACATGTTTCTGTTCTGTACTGCAGCCAACCTTTTTAGCCTACTTTCCTTAGGGAAAGTAAACTTATGAGATTGTGTGAGTGTGTGTGTGTGTGTGTCCCTATCAACTTCCCAATGCCTGGACCAATATGAACCACATTAGGTACAGTTATAGGAACACATGGGGACACCTCAACAGCATAGTTTGTGATGATGTCATCCACCCCAATTCAAGATGGGGGATGCATAAACGTTTGAGGCACAAGTGGGCTAACTTGTGAACCGCCTAATCAATTTGAACCAAATTTGCTACAGCTGCAGGGACACATTAGGACACTTCAGTGGCATAGTTTGTGATGATGTCATCATCCACCCAGTTCAAGATGGCAGATTCATAAATTTTTGAAGTGCAAGTGGGCTGACGTGTGTGCCGTCTCGCCAATTTGAATGAAATTTGGTACAGTTGTAGTGAGTCATACATAGGGACACCTCAACAGCGTAGTTTGTGATGATGTCCTCCACCATGATTCAAGATGGTGGATACACAAACATTTGAAGTGTAATTGGGCTAACTTATGAACTGCCTAACTGATTTGAACCGAAATTCCTACAGCTGCAGGGATGCATCAGGACACTTTAACAGCATAGTTTGTGATGATGTTATCCACCCCAATTCAAGATGGTGACTGCATGGATGTTTGAGGCACAAGTGAGAATAGGCCAATTTGGTACAGTTGTAGGGACACTTAGGGACACCACAACTGTGTCATCAAGTTGTGATGATGTCATCCACCCCAGTTCAAGATGCAGACATGTGAACATTTGAGGCGCAAGTGGGCTAAGTTGTGAACTGTGTAACTAATGTGAACCAAATTGGCTACAGCTGTAAGGACACGTAGGGATGCCTCAATGGTATAGTTTGTGAGGATGTCATCCACCCCAATTCAAGATGGCAGACATCTAGGAACTGCTGCAGACTGCAGTTGATCCATTTTGCACTGAGGCCATACTTAGGAGTGTAGCAGGGTTGAAGTGGGCCCTGGAACTACAAGTGAAGATGGGCCCCCGGGCCCCCTGTCTTCTTCCCCTACCCATATATGTGCTGCTGAGGAACTATATGGATATGGTAAAAAACAAAAATTCTTAACAGGCTATTTCTCTTGCTGCTGTGCAAATAATATCACACTCTCTCCACACTCTGATCAGGAGTGAGCAGCTTGCTCCTGAGTCAAGGAGGCAAGAGGGGAGAGTAAACAGGATGTCCCCTAGCCAGAAGGCCCCCTTCCCTCATGGGTTGAGGGACATCCCTCTCCCCCCCTTCAATTATAGCCATGAACCTGGTAGTCTGGGTCCAATAAAAATGAATCCAAGGCAAAGGGGAGATAGACTCTAAAAACTCTGGTTTCCAAAACCCCAATTTGGAGCATTTTCCCCATCATTAGCCTTCCTCAGCCTCCAAATCTGCTGTTTGTACATTCTATGTGCATGTTCCTTGTAACTGAGAGTGTTGTATTCCGTCTAGTAATCTTTTAAGTTCTGTCTTTTAGAAGTTTGTCCCAGTGGGGATCCTGTAGAGAGTGTGTGGTGGAGTCAGAAAGAAAATGGAGGGGAAGGAGAAGGAAAAAACAGAGTTGTCTCTGAATTTAAACTTATTTAAACTTGCATAAGATTTATTTGTGTTTATGAGGGAAGCAGTTATAAAACAGAGAGCTAAGATTTTAATCACCCCTTGAAAGTTGGTTTTGTGCTGCAGTAATTATGCTGCTTGTAAGGCTTTCAGTGTTAGCAAAGTTTATACTGAACACATAAGGAAATATTGGGAGCAAGGAGTAGACAAAAAATCTGCAAACAAGCACCCCAGTTCTGTTAAATTCAATGCTGATTTGCACATCAGATCTAGTCTTATCTACTGGCTCTATAGGGTTATTAAGCCAAAGTGTATCATTACTGATATTTCAGAATGTGATTCTAACTGCACCCAATCAAGCAACCTAGAAAAGTGAGCCTCAAACACTTGCCCTTCACTATGATTTATACTAAGTCACACCACCAATGGATTACAATTAACTAGAAATGTACAACATGGTCATTGTTTAATGAAGAGGTTACTGCCAGTGTCACCAAGGCAAACTTCAACATTTTACAAGACAATTACATTTCTTTTTATTAGAAAAGTCTAGTATACTTTTAACAAAAATTCTAACTACTACTCTTCTTCAAAGTACTGGTATCTTTTCACTGAATTACTGACTGACTCCAAAGTTCAACATTGGTCAGCTGAATGAAGGTAACTTCAAATATGTGACCTCTTTCATTAGTTTTCTGTGGTGGGGAAGAATGATAAATGTGAGGCCATGCCAGAGCACTGCTCGGGCTTGCCACTGTTATAGTAGAACCTAGCTGACAGATAGACTGAAATACGGAAAAATCGTAGTGTGAAGATCATTAGTTAACAGGCTTAGTAACAACAAAAGCATTGAGCTCCTATTCTGTAAGTGCAGCAAAAGCAAGAAATCCCATGCCTCTGTCATGAGCCCCTGAGACACTGTCTTGTGCAAGTGTAATTTTAAAAACTGTGGTATTGCTGCCATGGTTGTGTGCCAACTGAGGATATCACATGTATGCAGCAGGGTCAGTTGTAGCAGCTGATCTAGCAGCAACCATCACACAAAGTCATTTTGGCATAGAACTGGGCAGAGAGGGAGCACTGCACAGTAGAGATGTGCAGATCGATGCAATTCAAATAGATTCGAGTACAAACTGGGGTGATTCAAGTGATTCAAAGTTAATACAAATCACCCTTAGAATAAATGGCCTGATTCAAGTTCGAATCAAATCGTCCCTGATTCTAGCTCCAATCCATTCAAGTGATTCAAGCACCATTTCTTCTCTGTGTTTTTTCTTTGCTGATTGGTTTTCTTGCACTGGCTTCTGATTGGCTTGAGATCTTGCTTCTTGGTTGGCTTGTTATCATTCAAATAAAACGTTGTCATGGGCAACTGTGCCCCACTGACTGGGGGGAGGCAGGAGGGACGGAGAGCCAAAAGGAGATTTTCAAAATGTATTTAAGGGACTGCTTGGAGGCAGAGACACAATGGCGCCTCAGGAGAGGAGAAGGATCAGAGAGCGAGACTGCAGCAGCACTGAAAGCAGAGATTGGTGGTGGTGTTCTGGGCATGCCTGGCCTGTCTGCCTGGCCTGGTGAGTGGAGAGACAAAGTGCCTGCTAGCTTATCTGACTGTCTCCCTTTTTGATTCCTGTTTTTCCTGTGCCAACAAACTGCTTTTTCCCCTTTTCTAATTTTTGTTAATAGTACCAGCAGCCCCAGTATGGGTGTTGCTTTGAATCCCTCCCCGCAACTTCTCTGCACTTTTCCCTTCTTACTTGTGCAGCTCCTGTGGATTTAACTGGGTCCTGCTTTGAACTGTTTTCTTCTTCTGTGCATTTTTCTTCTTCTTCTTGCTTGTAGCCCCCAGTGGCTTTAATAACTAGGATACTGTGCTTCCCCCCCCCCACACACACACCTTTTACAGCCGCAGGCTTCACCTTTGCTGCAGCTATCTGTGTGCCTGGTGGATTCATTTTTAATTTTTGTAGGCTGGTGAGTTCTATTTGGTGCCCAGCCTGCCAGGCTCTCTCTGTTTCCACTTTTATTTTTGGGGGGGTAGGTTATTGTTTGGGTGGGTGGGTACCTGACTGGTGCCCACCTGCCTTCCCCCAACTGTTGACTCCCAGTGTCTGCTTGGCCCAAGATTGTCTCTGAGAGCAACACCTGGCAGATTCCAGCTGAAGATGCCAGAAGCCCCAAGCAGAAGACTCCAGAAAGTGAGACACCCAGCCCACACTCACACACCCCTTGGTCAGGCTATAGAACTTAGACTTCTTTAAATAAGGCCTAAATTTCTCGGAGAGGAGAGCTGGTCTTGTGGTAGGAAGCATGACTTGTCCCCATAGCTAAGCAGGGTCTGCCCTGGTTGCATATGAATGGGAGACTTGATGTGTGAGCACTGCAAGATATTCCCCTCAGGGGATGAAGCCGCTCTGGGAAGAGCAGAAGGTTTCAAGTTCCCTCCCTGGCTTCTCAAAGACAGGGCTGAGAGAGATTCCTGCCTGCAACCTTGGAGAAGCCGCTGCCAGTCTGTGAAGACAATACTGAGCTAGATAGACCAATGGTCTGACTCAGTATATGGCAGCTTCCTATGTCCTATGTTCTAAACCCCCCCTCCCCATTAAAGCCTGTTTATTTGGGAGGATTTGATTTTTTTTCCCTACTGTGTGTGCACCACAGTGCTATAGATAGTACTATATGGGGGACAACACAGCATAAATAGACCACCCCTAGCCCACATATACCTTTAAAAAAATATCCTCCTTAAAGGAACTTTTTGTCTCCCACCCCCGTAGCAGAGTTAAGGCTTCAATTTTGAAAAAACCAAGATATCCAGGAGTGTGCAAGGCAGAGGCAGGAGCAAAGTGCCAGGCAGAGGGAGGGGTGATGCTGCTGGTCATGGTGGGTGATGGTGAGAGGGGACTACTCCCCAAGTCATCCCTGTCCCCACTGTTGTGGTTGTGTGCACACTCCTTTCCGGAGGAGCCTGATCTTGCAACGCAGCCACCTCTGGTGGCTGAGGTAGAATTGAGGGGTCCTCCCTTGTAAGGGAAGAAGCTCCTTCCTGTGGAAGCAAAGGAGGAGGTGTCATCAGCTGCTAGCCCAGCCAGATTGCTCTTTCCATTCTCCTCCCCAATCCCCGTTGGCAGTGCAACCCCTCCATCCAAGAATGATCCATCCGCTTCCTGGATGTTATCAGCCCTGGACAGAGGGTGGTCGTGGTGGTGACCCCCAAAATGAGCCTGCAGGCCCTGTATCACCACCACTGAAATGGTCCTGGATCAATAGCATCCTGGAGTGGGACCACTTTGAGCTCCTCCATGGTGACCCACAGCATGCTGCCTGCATCCATATGGGACAAGGTCAGCAGTGGTAAGGACCCTAAGTGTCTTATAATGGGGATGCTGCAGCATCTGTGACAGCGTCAGCCAGGGGCCCATGCTCCTTCTGGCAGCAATAGGCCTGGAGTGTCTTTGAGTAGCAACAAGGCACCTGCTCCTGCTCCCAAATAGGGGAAGTTGCCTTCAAAGTGGGTGCAGTCAGTTGGCAAGCAGTCTGGTCACCCAGAGCCTCATCTCATCATCCAGGCTATCACTGAGATGATCACTTTGGATGACTAGCCATTCCAGGTGGTGGAGAATGCCGGCTGCTGTGTCTTTTTGGCCCCAACTACAACATTCTCTCACACACCACCTTCAGCTGGTGGGTGGTGCCCTCCTTGTACCAGATGTGCAGGGAGGCCATGTTGGGGCAGCTGCATGCAGGAGCACCTGACACCAACGTGCACTTCACTCCAGATCTATGGACCAGCCACAGTGGGAGTCATGCTGCTTTCCTGCCCCTCGTGATTCACTGGTGGTGGCAGAAGAGTGAGTGGACATCTGCTGCTGGTGGTGTGGCTAGTCCCTCCCATGCAGCAAAGCACATGTAGGCAGTGCTGCATGTGCAAGTGCTGGACACTGACCACATGGTAGAGGAGCTATTGGCAGCCATAGATAGCCAGATAGGAGAATGGCTGCCAGGGCAGCCAAACCTTCACCAAAGGTTCACTGACAATGCCACCAACATAACTAGGGTGGCACCCATGCACAGACTTCACTGGTTAAAACTGGAACCAGTTATGAGGAGGCCACTGCAATTTACCCAATTGTGACAACCTCCCCAAAAGGCTGTCATAATGATCATGCATACCGTGGTGTCTGAATGGAGGGCCTCCACATAGAGATGCTGGTTGTTCCAGATGCCTCTGTGTGAAAGTTGCCCTCTTATGAAACTGGCGGTTGTGGCCCCCCACAGGCTCCTAAAGCTCTCATGTGGGAGCACTTTGTGATCGGCCGTGAAAATCATACCTCGAGATGAGGACTGTTTAGCCTCAAGCCTGGAGACAGGTCCTGGCTGAATTTGGACATAATGCAAAACTGGAGTTAAATAGGGCAGAGACTGGACCTGCATTACATCCAAATTAGTGCAACTGCAGTTTCGTGACAAAAGCATCCTGTGTTTTTCCTCGCCAAACTCCAGTTTGAACCTTCAGTTTGTAGTAAGATTTGCCGCTGAGGCCTGAGGTTTGGCCATCAAAGCGTTATGTCCGAACATGGATGGTGCCATAACTGTGGTTCCGTGAGGATTTTGAAACCTCAAGAGATGGTGCCACAGACCCAGCCAGGATCATGCCTGCTCCATGACTGAGGTGCTTCTCGCTGGCCACCTCTCTGAGCACCAGCCCCCTCCTGTCTCCAATGCAATAGTGCAGTTGCCCAGGACAGGCACTGAGTGTTTTGCTCCCCAAGAATAAAGCAGAAATGGTGTATGTTCACAAGCACCGACACTCCAGATGGCAACATAAGCAGGGCTCCCCATGCTTATGGGATGCCCTTGGGTGGGATGGGAACATTGGGGGTGTCCAGGGTTCCCTATTTTAAAAGGCACCCTCAAACAGGGATTCTTGAATAGCCAAATTATTCCCCCCCCCCCAAACACAAATTAGTTGGGTAAGGGGGCCTCATGCCCTTCCCCTTGGAGGACTTGTACACTCCCTAGGCTTACTCATGAGAAGGGCTGGGCAGCAGGATCAGCACTGCCACAGTGAAAGGAGTGATTCACCATTATGACAGATGCTGATCCCGAGTGGACCGCTCACTCATGAGAGTGTTAAGGCCATGGAGACACCCCCTCACATCTCATGAGAAGAACAGTCTGTGGGGACCAGAATGTTGGGCAGAATCACTAATAATGTGTGACAACAAAACAACCTTCTCCCATGTACAGCTCTCTCACGAGAGTGTCAGGCCATGGAGGCTCTATATCGAACCATGGTTGCTCTATGCAAGAAAGCCTAGCAACTGCTCTCCTTGTCTTGGCAACTGCTGCCAGGTACCTGCAAAAGCATACTACCTGCCAGCCCATCATCCCATGTAGATATGTGCATCCTTGCTTGTGCCCTGAAATGGCAACCCTGATTTCCTGGAGTCGCTAGAAATCGGGGCTCCTCTCTCCTGTGATTCCCCACAGTGGCAGATTTGCATACTGTGCAATGCTGGCCCACACTTGGGAATTTTGAAAGGGAATAAAGATCTGTTCCTGCACCCTGTTCAAACATGTGGCTAGGCAACAACACATGGAGCTTCACAATCCCCTTTGGGCCCATGCAAGGCTTCCCCAGGGGGGAGGAAGTTGCAGTGCAAAAGTTCTGTCTTTAACTAGAGGGAGTGGAGGCCCCACACAAGCGGGGACCCCTTTGTTGGGTTTGCTCAACTCATAAGCATGCAGTCCGAGGGAAGACTGAGCTTGTTCACCCCAGTGGTCCTCCCTAGTAGATTGGCCTTCTCATGAGAGAAGTAGCCCACTGGCAGCAAGGTACCCAGGGGTCAGGAGTGTGATTTGGTCTGCATGGACTGTTTTGTGGGGGTCAGACCTCACAAGAGCATCCTAGGTTATGGTGGGACAGACCCGCCAGGATCCTTTGTCCCTCCTTATATACATATCCCCTCCGAGGAAGTCATCATGTTCCCTTCCCTTTCCTGAATAACAGAGACATGGTGACCCCAATAACCCCCAAGCCCCTTGAAATCATGCTCGTATATTTTTGTACTCTTTAGAGGCAGGCAATACAATCACTGTCAGAAGAAGCACTGGCATGGCATGGCTTTTAAAGGGATTTTAATGCCCTTTTGATGCCGAGGATGGGCAGAGCATTCCAAAAAGGTATGATTGCACTCGGCATGCCCCCTTCAAGATCATGGCCAATCGCAGCGACTCAGGTGACATGCTGACACTTTGCTCACAGTCTGGCTATGGAGCTTGCTGGGATATGGCCTTGGTGGCCAAGAGCAGGGAGGAACCACCCTGTCCTGAAACTGGAGGCTGCCGAACCGCAGTTGGACAAACATCTGCGATGTGATTCACGGTTTCAAATTGAAATGGGTTCATCAACATCCAGTTTCACATTACGTGTGAATTCAGCCCCTGAATGCTTCTAAGGTACTCACATTGGACCACTATATGTATGAACAGGCCCTGTGCAGACTGGATTCATTCTTCATGCACAAGTCCCACATCACTGAAACTTATGCTAGCAGAGCACCATAAGGTTGATGGTAAGAAAAGGCTGCCTTATTCATGTTGTCGTTTTATCTGATCCTACAATTAACCCAGGCATGCATCAGACTGGGAAAATACAGCACTGTTGGTCTTTTCATTTATTCTCTCTCTCTCTTTACAGTCAAAGGTGGCCATATTTCCAGTCAGGATCTGGCACTGGAACTAGGCAGCTGTTCAGACACTTCCCAAAGTGCAACAAATGGAGATGATGGAGTTAATGGGTTTGGCCTCGTGGTAGTGACTCATGCTGAGCTGCAGTAGCTTAGGGGAAGCTATTCTGTATTTGGGTAGAATTTAGCTTCAACGCACAAGGATATCTGTTGAGTTGATAACAGGGTTGATATGATGCTGTGTGAGTTGCACCTAACAGTTTTGTGGCTCTCAGTTTGCAGGGGGATTTTGAGGGAATTTTCCCCATCAGTATGAGTGTAGAGATCAGAAATTCAAACAGGAGCAGCTGCTGAGTACTTGAAATAACAGTGGAGACATTCATATCTTTCTTGAGATAGTCAAGTCAACACAAGTTGAATGTTTTGAACATGAGGCTCATGTTAAAAAATGTGGCTCAGGAATGGGAAGATGATTGCTTCTTCCAGTAAGTCAAGTTCAAAAAAGGTGAGCTGGCTTACTTTTAGGACAATGAGAAATCCCATTATTGCATTTCACTAAAATTAAGGGTGTGTGGTTTGGGATTTATTTATTTATTTGAGAAGCAGTCAATATTTAGAAGTCTTCCTTTCCCACAGGCTCACCTAAATGCTGCCCTTGACACTTCTTCTGAACAATGGATGGTGAGGCTCAGCTTCTGTCTATTGGTAGTGCTTTTCTTGACCGGCTTTCCAGAACACATCCCCCATCATTATTCACAGAAAATGAGATGATGATGATGATGATGATGATGATGATGATGATGATGATGATGATTTCAATTTGAGAATTTGAGATGGCATCAGGATTTATTCAGATTGCAACAGGGAGATTTTAGTTTCCAATGTGTTTACTTGGAGAGGTATTTTCCCTCTTGAAATCTGATTTTATTTATTCTTACATTCGCTCTTCCTTCAAGGAGCCCAGCATGATGTACATGATTATGTTTATCCCTACAACAACGCTGTGAGGTAGGTGTGACTGAGAGATAAGTGACTGGCACAGAGCCACCCAGTGAGTGTCATGGCTAAACAAAAATTTGAACTCAGGTCTACTCAGTCCTAGTCCAACACTAACTGCTATACCATGCCCCTTTACACAATATGTGTGTAAATTGGTGGCCCAGTGTTCGGCATTTGTGAGCAAGGAGACAAATGCACTGATTCTATGCCAGAGGGAACCAAGATTTACATGGATGTACACCCTTATTTATGAATGCCAAATGGATGGCCTTCAGGGGCCTGGCCATCAACATCAAGGTGAGGGTCACCTTCGGTGAACACAGAGAGAAACCAAGAAGAGGGCTGATGGTAGCAGGAAACCAACGTGCCATTCCATGTTAATTTCTAAGAAGCAATGCGGGGGCTGCTGTTCCTGCTTATTGGCTTCCCAGAACCATTTTCATGCCTGCTGTGGGAAACAGGATGCTGGAGGAGGAGGAGGAGCTCTGGTCTGATCCAACATGGGCTTTTCTTAAGTTCATATGAAATACTTTTCACTGGAGATGTCAGAGACACGAGCATTTTGTGTTGGGGCACTGGATTAGGTCCATGCCCTAATTTCACAGTAATGTAATAAGGCCCAAAACATGATGAATAATTTGAAACTGAGCACTGTGCACCAGGGATTTTCAAACTAGGTGTTGAACTACTCCTCCCGTCATCCATAATGGCCTTTAAATAATGGCAGTTGTAGTCCAACAATGTATTAAGCAAGTTTTAAGCACCCCTGCTCTATACTCTTCCCTGTACTGATACTTCTAATTTTAAAACAAAAAAGAATTTCAGGAGGAGTATCTAATCTATAGGCTGACTTACACTCTGATGCGAAGCACAATACATTAAAATGAGTCTCATTCAAATGAGTGGTGGTTGTACTAGTGGCTGCATAAGGAAGGACACTAGTGCTATTACCCTTGATGAACTGCTGCAGCATCTACTGGGTGAACTGTTTATCAGGATTGAATAGATAAATAAGGATAGGACCAGGCTGATGACTAGAAATAAGTCTCATTGGTTTTAGGTTGCCCTCACTTTCACCCTGCTCCTAAATATACTGAACATGATACCTGCCAACATGTTCGTATTTTCCCATTCAAGTGAATAGGAAAATAGGGACATGTTGGCAGGTATGGAATATGAATCCAATGCAACCCATGCAGATGTTGTCCAAGACTAGCTAAAGAGAAAAATCCATAGTGATTTGCAAGACAGAGGTGCCAGAGGTGCCAGCACTATAAGATAGTCCCCTCAGGATGGAGCTGCTGTGGGAAGAGTATCTGCATGCTGAAGGTTCAAAATTCCCTCCCTGGCATCTCCAAGATAGGGCTGAGAGAGATTCCTGCCTGCAACCTTGGAGAAGCTACTACCAGTCTGTGTAGACAATACTGAGCTAGATGGACCAATTGTCTGACTCAGTATATGGCAACTTCCTATCTTCCTCATCAGCTGCCTGGGATTTGAATGGAAACAATGTGCCACAGGAATATTGTGAATTTTTTTTTAAATCAATCTATCTAAGATCTTCCCAATTTGTGTTATGTTTCCTTATTGTTGGTTTAGCTCCCTAGCAGTCTGTTTACTGGCCATTAAATCTGCATGGTACCTTTTGTATTTTTAGTCACACATGTTTCTCAGGCATGGGAAGTGTGCAAAACTGAAGCTGAGGTTTTAAAAGAGCAGCACTCTAAATAGAATAATCAGGTGGGCACTATGACAGAAATTGCAGATATCTTGTTCTCAGCTGCATGAACCTGGCTGCAAATGCAATGTGTGGCAGGCTATAATAGCAGGCATATGGAAAGCAGCCTCTTCTTTGGTGGAAAAGGCAAAGGGAAGTGCACAGTGGATCACAGAAGGCTTCTCAAACAACAGTATTTGGAAATATAAACAGCATTCTTCTGTTTAGTGAGGCCAGAGGGCTGTGCTGTAAGCTACCCACCACCAAGATAAGGCCATGAGCTCACATTTGCATACACATGGCTGCATGTCAGTGTGTGGTAAGAAAGCAAGAATATTTATTTATTGTTTATATTAAACTTTATAAGCCAGCTTTACACCCAAATCAAGGGCCCCAAGGCAGCACACAACAAAAGGGATGCCAATAAAATAAAAATCCAGTCAAATAATAACAAGCAAATAACAGCAGCAGTAAAATCTTTGGAAGCACAAAAGCAGGAGCAGAAATTAACAACCACAGATGAGTCTCATCAGTACTAAACATATAACAGGGGAAACAATATAACTGATCCGGAAGGCACATGTAAAAATAACAGTCTTTTTAAATATGTCGAAAGGTCCCCAGAGAAGGGGTTAGATAAAGCTTCTGAGGGGAGGGCGTTCCACAGTTGGGGTGCCATGACTGAGAAGGCCCTAGCCTGCATTCTCATCCACCGCACCCCTGAAAGCAATGGGGACAAAGCAAGTCCAAAGGCCTCAGGACTTTGCAAGAGCAGGTGGTCCCTTCCATAACCTGGTCCCAAACCATGTAGGACTTGACTACTTGAAACTCTGTAAGGTGATGATGACTACTTGGAATACTAGTGCTAAGAGCTGGAGGCAAGGCAGGCACTGGCCAGTCAGCTGATCAGCAGGGCCAGACAGAATAAGTTTCGCTTCACCCAAGCAGAGAGATGTTCAGACTGTGCAGCCAGGCCACTCTCAGGTGCTTTAGAGGCCAAGTGAAACTCGGAAGCCCTCACAGACTGCACATACATAGCACACAAACGTGCAAGCACGTTGAGCCAGAAAGCACTTCATCCATTTTGCAGATGTGGAACACTGAGGATGAGAGTTTTTAATCTGAAGGACAATCAGTACGTTTTTAACTAATTTATGACTACTTAGAACATCACAAGCCCCAGGATCCCCTAGTATAGGACTTAATTTAAGCCAGGAATCACCCAGGATTGGCCCTAGAGGCTGTTTTCCGTTTCAGCATTACGGAACTGAAAACATAGCCCCATATTGAGACTATTCTCATGACCGGGAGAAACCGGGCTAAGGGAACCATGGTTTTTCCTGGTCGTGTGCTGCAATGGGAGTCATGCGGTTCCCAGCAGCAAACCTCCCTAAGTGCCCCTCCCCTTAAACGAAGTTAGCAGAGCACGTACTCCACTAACCCCATTTTTTGGATTGTGAGTCGCCACAACGTGGCTCCACGTGGTGGCGACTTATGAGGAGACCCCTGACTGAAAGGCTGCAACAAGTCTCCTGGCACAGGGGTCTCCCCGGAATGCCCCGAGCATTCATGCAGGGCATGCTGGGACTTCCGGGGGCCAGGGGGCCCCCATTCCCTACAGCCCCTACTGGCTCCATGATGGAGCCGATAATTGGGCTAACTGCCTGATTGTCTGCAGGGAGAGTGGGCCAAGCCTGCTCTCCCCACTGAACCCCATCCGGCTCTCCACACTGCTTGCGTGGAGAGCCTCATTATGTGACATGAGCAAAGAGTGCCTATAAGATAATGCAGTCAGCATTCTGTCCTCACAGAGTACCTCTAGTTAGCTGCCACACGTTTGGAGTGAAGGTTAATTTATACAGGCACAATCGTGCCCGTATAGTTAAGAAGAGTATTTTCAACATTCCACCATTATAAGCCCTGAACATTCTATTGCTTATAAAATCTGATGTATCCACCTAATCCCTCTGAAATCATGCACACAACTAGGGGGCAAGCAACACCACTCCTCCAAATCTGGTGCAAATTTATTCTAAAATAGCTGAGATACAGCAGTTTATGGATTTAACTCCTAAAAAGCGGTTTCAAAGTTTTGGCAACCTTTTTACACCACAGATAATGAGTCTTTTCTCATGACCAGTGAGAAAAGGCAAGAGGGTTAGCAGGGAGGAAGCCTCAAAAAACTTACCTCCCTGCAGATGAGCAGGTCCTTCCCTCTGGGCAGGCATATTGCCTGTCTGGACGATTATCGGCTGCTGCCAGCTGCTCCGAGGTTTGGGGTGCCGGACACTTGTCCCCGCATAGCCCTACCCCCAGCCTAGAGTTCCCATAATGCACCGTGCAAGTGTGTGGTGCATTATGGGGAACCCCCTGCCCTCCCTGGAGACAACCGGGAGCCCTGCAGTCAGCCAGCCATGGCTGCAAGCAGCCACAAAAAAGTGGGGTTAGGAGAGGGCTCGCTCTCCTAACTTCATTTAGAAGAGAGGCTCCGTAGGCAGATTTCTTCCACGGTGCCGCCAGGATTGGGCCCGATGCCAGCAGTACACATGCATGTGCAAACCCGGGTTGATGTCTTTTTAGGATTCCCCCAAAATTGAGGCCTATAAGGATTGGTGCCTTTTGCTGGTTTGAAAAACATCAACCTAGTGATTTTTGAATAATTAGTGTTATTCAATAGGAAAAATAACTAAAGGAAAGTTAGCTAAGAACATAACTGATTGTGCCCACTGATAATTCTGAAGCCAGAGTTGGGAGGGGCAAGTCCTGGCAATCTCTAGCAAGTGACTTCCTGGTTCTGAACCAAGGTGCCTGATAAGGACAATCTATGAGCACTTTGACCTTTGTGTAGTTAAACAACCATTCCCCTGTCTCCCTTTCTTTTCATGGGGGCAAGCAAAGCCCCTCAGAAAAGCTTGGAATAAATTACTAGAAAGAAAGCCCATTGATTTCACTGGAGTTTACTTCTGAGTAAACACACATAGGAATCAGGACCAGCAGAGATCCTAGGCAAGAATGTGGGTTCTCTTTTTTCCCTTCTTCTCAGCCCCTCAGCAAAGCATAGAAAAATTTACGGGGGGGGGACCTCATTTATTTCTCTGAGACTTACTTCTAAGTAAACATGTATAGGATAGGGACCAAGGCCTCCCTGCTAGGAAGTTCTAAAGAAGTGCAGCAAGGAACCCTAAAAACCATTCCTACCTAGAAGCAAGAAACCATCATTCTCTTGAACATGAACATTCTACAGCAGAGCCAAACTGCCTGTGCATATGGAAACTTCACTTGACTATTCACTTGACCATACTTAGGAAATAAAGCTTCCACATTCACAGGCAGTTTGACTCTCATGTAGAACCTCCATGTTCAAAGTCTATACCAGAATGATAGCTTCTTGGTGCTGCATGGGGATGATTTCTGGGATTTCCTTGCTGCATTTCTTTGGGGTCTTCTGGAAGCATTTAGCTGACCATGTTCAGAAAAAAGGAAGTTGGGCTGGAGTAAAAATAAAGGTAAAGTGTGCTGTCAAGTCAATTTCTACTCCTGGAGCCCACAGATCCATATGGTTTTCTTTAGTAGAATACAAGAGGGTTTTACCACTGCCTCCTCCAAGGGCAGCTTGGTCAACAACGGCATACCAACTGAGCTCTGCTCGCTCTGGTATACCTCCTTTGACAAAGCAGTGGCAATGGTCCGGGTATGTGGACCGGGGGCGCAATTGGCAAAGTGCGACATTGAGTCAGCCTTTCGTTTGCTACCTGTCCACCCTGCTGACTTTGACCTTTTAGGCTTTGCGTTCAATGGGGGGTATTACATTGATAGGGCCTTACCCATGGGGTGCTCTATTTCGTGCTCAGCGTTCAAGGCCTTCAGCATGATGCTGGAATGGGCACTGTGCTGCAAGGCCCAGCTCAGCTCCTCGGCTCATTTTTTAGACAACTTCCTTTTCGGAGGAAGGGCCAGATCTACCCAATGCACACACTTGCTGCACACTTTTATGGCCCTCTGTAGCGATCTGGGGGTTCCCCTGGCAAAAGATAAAACCGAGGGGCCGGCCACCAGGTTAACTTTTTTGGGTATTGAGCTAGACATGGTAGGCCAACTTTCACACCTCCCTGACAGCAAACCCAATGCCCTGAGGGAGCTATTGAGGCTGTGCACTGCAGCCAAGAAGGTCTCGCTACGCCAGCTACAGTCACTGATTGGCCACCTCAACTTCGCCTGCTGGGCAGTGGCCCCTGGCTGTCCCTTCCTGAGGTGTCTCTGTGACCCTGCTGTCGGGTTCAGGCATTTCTTGATCAGGGTGACCACCGCCATGAGGGAAGACATGAGGTTCTGGCAGACCTTCTTGTACTCATTTAATGAGGTATCATTCTGGCATTCACAGCAGCTGTTAGAGGCGGAGTTCCAGGTGCAGTCTGACGCAGCCAGTGGCCTAGGCTTCAGCCTGTACCTGAGGGGGTGATGGTGTGCCGAGCGCTGGCCAAGCGGTTTGGCAGAGAAGTGAATCACGAGGGACCTCACATTCCTCGAGCTCTTCCCTATAGTAGCTGCAGTGCACATTGGGGTGGAGCTTTTCAGCAACTCCATGGTACACTTCTCGTGCGACAATCTGGTAGTTGTTCAGATCATCAACAGTCAGACCTCCAGGTCACAGCGTGTCATGGGGCTTGTCCAGGCACTGGTATTAACCTGCTTACACCATAACATACTGTTTACTGCCCAGCATGTGCCAGGGGGGCAGAACAAAGTGGCGGACGCCCTGTCTCATTTTCAGATGCAGAGCTTCTGGCAACTGGCCCCTGAAGCTGCCAATCTGCTCAAAAAGGTACCCGAATGGCTGTGGAGCCTTGAAGTGTAGAGGCTTTCAGGGCCATCGAGGCTTCGATAGCGCCCAGGACCCAGTTAGCCTATGACAAAAGGGTTAGGGCCTTTCTCCACTTTAGGTCACAGGTAGGAATTGAACATGTGTGGCCTGTCCTGCCTGAGCAGCTTATGCAGTACCTGGTGCATCTCAGGGCAAAGGGATTGGCAGTAAGCACCATGGCTGGCCATCTGGTGGCGCTGGCTTTCTTTGGGAAGGCCAGTGGGCTTCCAGACCACTCAGACGATTTTAGGGTGAGACACATGCTGGAGGGCTGGGCTAGGGAGACGCCAGCTCAATCCGATCAGCGTCAGCCAATCACACCAGGGGCGCTGCAGTGTGCCCTCCAAGAACTGGGGCAGGTTTGTTCATCCCCCTACGAGGAGGCCCTGTTGTAGGCTGCGGCCCTGGTGGCTTTTTTCGGGGCCTTGAGAGTTGGCGAGATCTTCCCCAAGGGTGCTCGCAGTCCAGCTGGCAGGGCTCTGCAGCTGGGGGATCTCACCTTGCGGCCTTCATCCGCGGTTCTTCACCTCCGCTTCTCAAAGACAGATCAGAGAGGCAGAGGCCAAAGGGTTACCCAGCATGTGGCAGATAACCAGGGCATGTGCCCAGTATGAGTACTGGGAACCTACCTGTCTGTCAGGGGTGAAGTGGGGGGTGCCTCTTCGTCCATGATGATGGGCGACACCTG
Source organism: Hemicordylus capensis (assembly GCF_027244095.1). Classification (NCBI taxonomy): domain Eukaryota; kingdom Metazoa; phylum Chordata; class Lepidosauria; order Squamata; family Cordylidae; genus Hemicordylus; species Hemicordylus capensis. The sequence goes on along the minus strand of NC_069659.1, from coordinate 90,126,636 downwards.
ACCCAGTTTCAATTCTGGGCAGTAATGAAGAAGGTGTTTGCCGAGGCTGGTGTGCCCACACATCATCTATCCTCCCATTCATTCCATATTGGTGCAGCCTCCGCGGCCACACACATGGGCTACTCAGGTGCTGCAATTCAGCGTCTGGGTAGGTGGCGGTCCGAGGTTTACCGCAAATATGTGCAAAAGGTGGGGAGTTGGGGTGAGCCCCCACCCACCACTTCCTCACCGCTATTCCTTTCTCATCTCCCTCACCACGTTTCTTCTCTCGCACAGGGGCACAGTTGATGGTGGGACACACCAGAGTCCTTCTACTGGGCCACTCTTTCATTTTCTGGCCACTCAAATGGGCGCAGGGGGCAGGGCACAGAACTGGGCATAGGCCGTTGGGCCTCAGTGGATTGGCGCAGATGGTGGAGCATGAGGAGAGCCCAGCTATTGCCAATGCTGCGTGAATTCCTGGAGGAAAATCCAGCGCCGGATATCCTACTGCTACATTTCGGGGGGAACGACCTAGTTAGTCAATCCAGTATTTCACTTTCTCAGCAGATAATGCAGGACCTGGGGGTTATATTAGATTGGTGCCCCGGCCTAGTTTTAATTTGGTCTGACATCACCCAACACAGAGTATGGAGGAGAGCCAGTAAACAGAACAAGGTGGATAGAGCCAGACGGGGGGTTAACACGGCGATTGCACGCTTCTTGGCCACTAAGGGTGGCGGCTGCATACCGCATGATGACATCAGGTTCTCACTATCCCTCCTGTATCAGGGCGACGGGGTTCACCTGTCACCCACGGGCATGAGGCTATTTGGTGACAACCTACGTCTGGGATTGGCTCTGGTTCTGGAAGGTTTGTGGGGTGTGCGGGGCATTAAGCGAGGCTAACGCCCACTGTGGCAGGTGCAGTGCGGCAGCGAACAGCAAGAAAAGCGGTGCGGCACCTTAGGTGAGCATTTGGCTTTAAGGAGGAGAGGCAGATCCCTTGAGGCTTGGCAGATCAGGGATGCTGCTTAACTCCTACCTCTCTGCAAAACGGCATCCTTCCGTATGGCTGGACAGCATCGGAGGGGTGGCGTTAATAACAGAGACCTGACCTTAGGTCGGTGAAGAAGGGCGCCCTCTGCTTGTGAGCGGTGGGCCGCCTGGAGCCAAGGTGCTAGCGCCTTGGGGTTTTAGGCCAGGGTGGCTTTTGGTGTGGCCGACCCGCTAGGGACCGCACTGTTATTGGGTGCAGTGCCAATCCCAACTCTAGTGCCTTGTGGGTACTGGTTCATCTGTAACCCCCAATAAAGTGGCCAATTTCACCAAAGTTGAGTGTGTATCCTTGGGTCTGCGTGCAAACAAACCATTCCCATGCAGTGGGAATTCCCTCTAAACAATTATTCTGTTGTAGACTGCTCTTGAGCATGGAGGTTCTATATCAGAGACAAATTGCCTGTGAATATAGGAGCTTCACTTGACCATAGTGAAAAAATGAAGTCTCCATGTTCACAGGCAGTTTTTCTTTCATATAGAGTCTTCATGTTCAAGGGCAATCTACAGTATACATGAATAGACTTTTTTTGGCACTGAGTGGGAATGGATGTAGTTCTTTATGCACACTTAGAAGGGAGTGAAGTCCATTAAACTCAGTGGGACTTGCTTCAAAATAAAGAAGGAATAGTTAAACAATCCAAAAAAAATGATGTTTTGAGGAAAATAATAGAAATATGTTTTTTTAAAAATTTGGGTGGGAAAGATGTAAAAATTCTGTCATGTAAACCACAACCACTACCATCACCCCACCCCTTGCACTGTCTGTTCTCACAGAATCTGACATTATACACAGCATGCCACAGGGCAGTATATTTAAGAAAAGAATACCAATAACTCCTCTTCTCCTATTAGAAACAGAATACAGCAAGAAAGAGAAAGTGGCTGACATGATGAGGAAGATTACTCAAAAGTAATCATGTTGAAAGTAAAAGGACAAGTTAGTTAATATCTAACTTTTTATTTTAAGTCCAATAGGCCTGCTTTGAATTAAATTTTCCTCAAGTCAGCCATTAACAACGAAGCAGAAGCCTCTGCCTTAAAAGTTAGAAATGTACTCTGGTTGTGCTCAGAGGTTATGTCCTCTGTCAACAACTTTTAAAATGTACTAGTAGGAAAAGAAAGAAACAGACACGAGCAAGTTTCAAGTTTTTAGGGCAAAGTTGGCCTCTCAGGTGGAGATAATATGAGCTCCTCCAGCCTTGGCCCTTTCCCCCCCCTTTTAATAAAGGGCCGAGAATGGTGGAACTCATATTATCTCCTCCTGAGAGGCCAACTTTGCCCTGAGAACTTGGGCAGCCCTTTCACCACTTCCCCATGTATTAATGGTGTGCCTCTGCTTTTCAAGTAACTACGGAAGACACCCCAGGTTCAAAGGATGAATGAGAATTAGCGTGTCTTTTTCCAAAGGCAGTCCTCGGCAGGCGTTGCATGCCACTTTGCCATGATGGTTGCAGCCTGGAGAGAGCACGACGCTCATTGACATTACAGAAGTTTAACTCTGATGTGCCTGCCCTGTTGGATAGCAGCATGGTCTGCTGCACTTGAAGCCCGCTGAGCCTGTGGGTGCTTAGCCACCCTACTCCTCCAATCAGCACTGTCAGTTTAATGCTGTCATCACTGCAGAGCTGTTAAGAAGACGGCTGTAACACTCACCCGGATATCTAATTCTCCCCAAACGCACGCACACACGCCCAACCCGCCCCCGTTGTGTGAGAGCCACAAGTTAATATGCAGCAGAGAAGTCATGGCAGCTCGGCTTTTTATTCACCGGGAAAAACAATCCCTATTGGCAGCTGAATAGACGGCCCCTCAGGGGACCAATTATTCTATTTTGTGCTGTACAAACTGCAGTAGCTGGCTTCCAGCTCTCTGGGGAGCAACTCCATTGGGCTTCACTAACAGGGGCCAGCCTGATACTCAAGACACAAGTTGTTCTTCATGTCAAAACTGCTGCTAATGACACAATTAACTAACTGGGGACTACTGAGAAGCTCTTAATTAGGTAAACACTGCTCTGTGAGAAATGATTGCCCGCCTTGAAGCGTCCTGGTGCATGTCAGTTTGCTAGAAGGTGAAGCCTCCGTGTGGAAATAAAGTTCTCTTCTTTAAGGTCGGATTTAGGGGCTAAAGCTCCAACCTCGCTGGCAAATCTGCTCAGAAATGAACCTTCCATGGAATCTTGGAGACAGTCTCCTATTTCACAGGAGCACTGCAGAAGTCATTTCTGTCTTCTGCTGAGCAGCTAGAGCCTTAAGGAAGTATCCATTCTAAGTAGAGACTGAGAGCTAAGCTGGGTAGAGATGAGTAGCATCTATTTACCATTACCTCATGTCCGCCTGCTGAACTTCTGGTTCTTTCTGCTTACTGGGCATTTATTTTGTGTGGTCTGTAGCTCATTTCCTCCCATATCTGACCAATATCCTTTTTTCTGCACCCCAATCCAGCTAGGTGCATACATATGAGGAAGCAGGCTTGTGCGTGCATATTCCAAACAGGATAAAGCACCACACAAGCAAATGGGTGGTGTGTGCATGATTCCTGGCCTGATTCAGCTGCTGGGACAACATATGTCTAGCTTCAGTCAGATAACAGGCAACAGAGCACCCATCAGTTGCTTGGGAGGGGGTACCATGGGTTGGCCTCCACGTCCCATCTGTATGAATCAATCATATTGCCAATGCTCTAGGCATATCTACATGCACCTAACTCAAGCTGCGGCCCTCCAGTGCAACTGATCAGAGCCACTGTGTCTACATCTACAGAATTAAACCAGGGCAACTGGGCTTCTCTATGAGTGCATGGGCATGCTTCTGGTAGTATTATTATCATGAACTGCCATTCATTCATTCATTCATCCATATTTTTATACTGCCTGATTTGCACATCATCTCGGTGTACACAATTCAGAACACAATATAAAAGAGTAAAAACATTAAAATCCCACAAAACACAATAAAAACAATCTCATAAAGCCGCTTATCAAAATTCCAGTCAGAAGCCTGCTAAATCAGGTGCGTCTTGAGGGTCTTCCTAAAAGCAAACCTGAGAAGGAGATGCTCTTATTTCGACAGGAAGCAGAGTCCAAAGCCCCAGGGCAGCCACAGAGAAGGCCTGGTTCTGAGTTGCCACTAAATGAGCCAGCGGCAACTGTAACCAGAAAATCTTAATAGGCGGCAGGGTTCATGACAAAGAAGGTGCTCTCTTAAATACCCTGGGACCAAGCCATTAGAGGCTTTATAGGTAATAACCAGCACTTTGTATTGACCCAGAAACTCATCCTTTAAAAAATAATAATAATCTGTCATGCAGTGATGCACTAGGTCTTTGCCGTCATATTGAAACACCACCATTGCAATACATCCACACTGCAAATGTGCACATAAGTAATAGGGATACAGGCTTTATTTTTTTTAACATTTATTTTACATTTTATATCCCGCTCTTCCTCCAAGGAGCCCAGAGCAGTGTACTACATACTTAAGTTTCTCCTCACAACAACCCTGTGAAGTAGGTTAGGCTGAGAGAGAAGTGACTGGCCCAGAGTCACCCAGCTAGTTTCATGGCTGAATGGGGATTTGAACTCGGGTCTCCCCGGTCCTAGTCCAGCACTCTAGCCACTACACCACGCTGGCTTTCTCGAGTCCCCTTTGTATCATGGGGATGAGCAAAGGTAGAAGCGGGGAAAGGCAAGGAGGTGCACAAGGACAAGCCTGGAGTTGTCCACATACACAGGGGCATTGATAGGTACCTAGAGGATTTGGGCCCTGGGCCCACAGCCCCCCTTTTGATAATTAAACTCAATCACACCCTGCAAGAATAATGGTGTAACTTGCCTAGGGAGCAAGAGGTTGCTGGTATGTTTCCCAGACTATGGGAAACACAACAGCGATATGGGGAGATGCTGAAAGGCATCATCTCCTACTGCGTAGGAGGAGGCAATGGAAAACCCCTCCTGTATTCTACCAAAGACAACCATATGGCTCTGTGGTCGCCAGGAGTCGACACCGACTTGACAGCACAACTTTACCGTTAAGTTTATTTTTAATATTATAATACAGCACCTATGAAGCTGGAAGCAAAAAAGAACTAGGTGAGGCTGGGAGCTCTCTCTTGTGCTGTCTGCAGGTGCACTTCCTTTCTGGTGGTGGTGGAAGGAGGTGGCTGATGAGATTCAGGGCTCTGAGCCACTCACTGGGGGTCCGTGCCCCATGGGCCACTCCCTAATGATGCCCCTGGTAGTAAATAAATGGGTGTTGCTGGCTAGAATGCCTCACAACGTGTCTTCTTTTTGCACTTTCTGCACTGCTGCTCACTTTCTGCTCACTGTTCAAGACAAAATACTGAAGGAAATGGACCTAAGGTCTGATATACCAAGGCAATTTTTATGACCTTTCAGGCAGGAACACTTAAAACAGGGATTCTCAAACTTGGGTCCCCAGATGCTGTACTTCAGGGGATGATGGGAGTTGTACTCCAGCAACATCTGGGGATCCAAGTTTGAAAATCTCAGACGCAGAAGATGAATAAAGACAGTCTTCACTGTAAGGCTGCCTTTGGACATAACACCAAACCAGAGGCGAGTGAGACAGAGGTTCGATTTTGTGGTTGTGTGAATGCATGTAACTGTAGTTTTGTCACAAAAGCAACCCAAGATTTCACTCCCCAAACCATGAATTGAACCTTCGGTTTGTAGTCAGTTTCACGGCTTGTGCCTCAGATTTGAGGATAGATTTGAGAATAGGTCTCTGCGTGGCCTGGGTCATGCCAGGCCACACAGAGGTCCATTGTGCAGGTGTGACAGCCCCCAAAATGGCCACCATGCCAAAGGGGAAAGGCCAAAAACTTGGCGAAGGACTGAAATAAGGGAGGCCGGTAGGGGGAGGGGGAAACTTCATGGACCCCACCACACACACCTTGGACAACTCCCCCAGAGGGGTAAGGTGTTTTTTTTTTAAGAAATTTTTTAAAACACCTTGTGGAACCCCAGACCAAACCCATGGGGTGGGTTTTGAGGGGGTGCCTGACCAAACTGGCCCACTCCAGGTTGGGTCCAGTTCGAACCGAACCAGACCAGTCAGTTCCGTGCACACCCCTAGCTCAGACCAGACCAGAAACATGTTAGCTCCATGCCTGCTGCAATTCTTGCTGGCCGTCTCTCAGAGCTTGCACCCCACTCACGCTACTTTCTCCTCGCTCCTCCTGCTGCCTGGCAACAGGGATGCTGCATCCCTCCAGACACAGCATTTAAAGGGACAGAAGCACATTGGCAGATACCTTGTTGTAAGCTGCACGCTTTGGGAACAGGTTGTTCCGTTCCATGCAAGGAGTGCCAGACAGGGACGATTACCTGAGGAAAGGTTCTAAGACCTATTAAACGTGTTGCCTCATGGAAAATAGACATGGAGCCTTTGTTGCATAAATTGGAGTACACCCCATGTCAATCAAGTAACTTTGGACCTCCTTACCCCACTGTACCCCATCTTTATTTCAGGGGCACACCAGAAGATGTTCTCGTGTGGTCCCCACCTCCCAAATGAACTTCCCTCACAAACGGCACTCCTGCAATGCACTCAAAGAGAATTGTAGAGCAGACATGACAAATGTGCCAACTGGGCCCCAGGCCATCCGGTGCATGTCCTTTATATGTGATATTGCTGTGGGGGACCTTTATTATGAGCTAGTGCTCCTCAAGGCAACACAATTCCCATTGATAGGCTGACAGCTCATTTCTCTGGGAGCACACAAAAGGAGGCACCTTGGCGATGCGTTGTGTGGTTTCCAATAGGTGGGCAAGTTAGGAGAAGTGCACAGGACTGCTTGCTCATTCGATGCAGCCACCAGTGCTATACATACTCTGTGGAGGTGTGTACAGGGCAGAGTTTGGAGGAGGGGATGCTCACGCTGTGGTGGGGCAGAAGGCTCCATTTGCCTGGGGTAATCATGCAAGTGATCCTTCCTTTACATTACACTCACAATGGCAGCAAGGTTACCCTCATTTCCTACCAGAGAATCAATGCTCAGAACACCCCAGACATTGAAAACAACAAAACCCAGTGCCCCATGGGCTTGTCATTCTGGGGATGGTTGGCACCCTATGTGCACCACAACCTATGGCACCACAACCTGCTCTGGGCCACCCTGGTGCCCCCCAAGTGGAGTTATGGGGCTGCTGAAATTCCCCATTATTCCCTATGGGGGGAAAGCTTAAAGACATGCAAATTTCAGAAAAAAATTAAAAATCACCCCTTTCACCAATTTCTTTGAAATCTGGGTGGTTGTAAGCACCCATTGGGGCACTACCACCTGACCCACTCTTCTGCCACTGAAACCCCTTTTCTGCCTCAAATCTGCCACAAAGACATGCCAACTTCAATTTTTTAAAGACCTCTTTGCCCAATTTCTTTAAAATCTGGGTGGTAGCTTCCTCGCACCCATTGGACACAACCACCCACCACAAACTTCTCTGGGCCACCTTGGTGCCCCCCTGGGGAGTTATAACTAAGGATGATGAAATCCCCATTATTTCCTATGAGGAAAAGCTTAAAGACACACCAACTTCAATTTTTTAAAAAATCACTCCTTTACTCAATTTCTTTGAAATCTGGGTGGTAGCTTCCACCCATTGGGCACTACAACCCACCAGCTTTGGGCTGGGACGTGGGTCAATTCACCATCCATATTTGTCGGTGAGCAACATGTTAAGCCAGTAATATTTGCGGACCAGGGATACAGCCTCCAGAAGTGGCTAGTGTCCCCATAGCATGCACCATGGGGCACCTTTGAGAGGAACTTCAATTTCCAGCACAGCAGCAAGAAGGTGGTGGTGGAGCAGGCTTTTGGGAGGCTGAAGGCCCACTGGTGTGCTCAGTATACCTTGCTGGATGTAGAATATTGTCCCAAATGTTATAGTGACCTGCTGCATCCTGCACAACATCTGCGAGTCCAGGGGAGACGTTGTGCTGCTGGACCACCCGGATGATCTGCCATCCCCATCAGGAAGCCAAAGCAGGAGTGGCAGATGCCCAGACAAGATGGAACGGCTGTGCTGGCAGACATGACTGCTCTGCTTGAGAGGACCCAGTGAACCACCAGGGAGGTACAGGCAGGAAGAGCAGCTTTCACAACACATGCCAGGGAGCATTTTGCACCTCTCTACCAGCAAAGTGGGCAGGTGCATGGAGTTGGAAGGGCACAACACCCTTAAACCCATTGGAGGCTGAATGCCAGCAGTGGGTGCACCTGTGCCCCCTTAAAGAATCAATCAAGGTACACATGGATTGGTCACAACCATTGTCAGTCTTCAGTTATTGGAGTGAAAAATAAAGTCTTAAGAATTTGCATGAAAAGTTTGTTGTTTGCTCATGCCTATGCAGCCTGCCCTTTAAATTACCTTGTATGTGCACAGAAAATGTGGGAGGGCAGTGCCTGCAGCAGGTATGGATCTTCCCTTCCACTCCCCTGCTGGCATTCCACTGAACAGTTGCCCCAAGGGCTTAGAAGCGGGTGGAACTGGCATGGGACATGGGAGAGGTGACCTGCTTTGTGCAGCACATCGGGAAAGAGGGTAGGGATCTGCAGAAGGGGTGGCGTCAGCGGTCTCTGGGGACCATGGACAAGCAATTTCTTTGCTCTGACGTCCAGAGCAGAGGAAAAAATCAGGAGCATAGGTGGAAGCAGGTGTGGAGAGAGCTGTTGCAGTCTGCCATCACACAGTTGCAGTTGGAGGCAGAGGTCCCGATCCACTTGCCAAGTGACTCTTCCCCTCTTTGTCAATCTTAAGAAATATGGGTTACCTGTTGGGTGGAAAAGGCACCAGCAAGTGTAGATGTGATTGCAAGGTGCGTGCAGTCTATCTTTGAACACTGACGGTGGGAAGAGAGGGGCTCAATCCTTGATTCCTGTGGGAGGAGGCCCCAAGTCCCTTCCTCCCCAACTGGAGAAGAGAGTTTATCTTTCCCCAGGGGGATTAAAAGAGGACCCCCACTATGGAAACACAGGGAGGCTATTCTCACGATCACTGGAAATCAGGCTAAGGGAGCTTAGCCCGCTTTCTAGGGATCGTGGGAACCACCAGGCGAGCCCGGTGCTCCCAAGGCAGCTAGCCCGCCTATTTCCCCCTCCCCTTAAATGAGGTTAACGGAACAAGCGCTCTGTTAACCTCATTTGTCTGCTTGTGTGTTGCCGCAGTGCGACACAGCTTGCAGCCTCCTGGGCTTTGGAGTCTCTCCAGGATGCCCCGCTTGTGAGGGGCAACCTGGAATTTCCGGGGGCCACATGGCCTCAATATCCGCAGCCCCCGCTGGCTCAGTGATGGAGCCAGCAGTTGTGTGGGCAGCCAATCTGGCCACCCAGGGCTGCCTTTTGATCATCTGCGGGGAGAGCAGGCTAAGCCCACTCTCTCCACAGACCTGCAAGAAGCTCTTCTCACTGATCGTCAGAACAGCTTCAGGGATTCTCAATGCCAGAAGTGGCAAGCCATTTTCCTGGTTATTTATTGACAACCATAGCCGGGAGACAGGCAAGCAGATTCCCCCTAGGGAGAGTCCACTTGCTGCTTTGGGGCTGCCCTTGAATGGTGGGGTATGCTTTAAAACAGGGAGTAAGTAAGTAAGTAAGTAATCTTTATTTCAATCATAGACCAGACAATATAAAGCCATTACGAAGAATCAGAGCAAATTTTACAAACGATAGAGCAAAACTTTGCCATTCTATAGATAATCCCCTTGTTGGAGTTAGTCAACAAAAAATTTGAAACAGGGATCACCAGAGGGGGGATCCCTACCACAGCCCCTCCCAATGCTGCAGTTGCTAGGTAGGTATCAAGACAGCTACACCCTCTCTAAAATCTGGATGCACAGATCACAGGTCAATCCTCCCACGCAAAGGTGGGGGCCAAATGCCATCACTGAGTGCCATATTCCCAGGCAGGTAACATCTCCCAGAAAGACTATCGCCAATCAATTTGCATTAGATCCTCCCCAGGCTATAGTAGCAGCTGTGTGCTTGTGTCAAGGGATAACTCACTGTTGTTGTCTATTTTGTTGTTATGCTTGTCAAAGACCGAAATAAAGACTGTGCTATGCTATGCTATGCTATGCTATGCTATGCTATGCGAACTCATTGTTGTGCCACATTGTGCTCTCCCCTTTCCGTAACCGGCCACCACTCACTCAAAGTTATCAGCTGTTGCTCTGCGTCTATCCCCCCAAATCCCATCATCATCTCGGAGTGCCCCTTGCCATTCTTGGGTATAAATGATTGTGCTTCTGCATGACTGTATGGTTTTGAAGTTACTGCAAGGGCATTGCTACCAGTGCAGTGAGGAAGGAGTTAAAATGTTTTCACCCTGCTGAAGATGGCTGTCAAGGCTGAAAAGGCACAATGGCACTGGACATGCCCCCTCAGAAATTGGGGCCAATGGCAGTCGCCTGAACGACACCCTGATGCCCTGCCAGCAGCTTGGTGATGCAAGCAGCCCACAGCTTGCTGGGATTCAGTTCCGGAAGACCAGGAAGAGGGATGAGCTCCTTCCTCTGCCCAGAAACTGGAAGTTCCTGCACTGCAATTCTCGGTTTCGGTAGTTCACCTTGGGTTCATCCACCCATGGTTTCATGCTATGTCTGAAAGCAGCCTCTCAGCAGCTGAATAAGCTTGGTAAGGAAGCTGTGAACTTTCCTTACTGTGGGAAATTTGAGGGTTAGACCAGGACAAGACAACTTCAGCCCTCCATCTGTTGTTCGATGACAACTCCCATCATCCCTGACTATTGACCACTGTGGCTGGGGATGATGGTAGTTGTGGTCCAACTACAGCAGGAGGGTCAAAGTTGTGCAGCCCTGGGTTAGACAGTCATCTGACCCGTTAGGCTGAGGCTGCCTTGTCTTAAGGCAGGCTATGGACTACATGAAACATTCAGTACCTTTCAGCATTATGTAGTTAGAATGCCATCCCCATTGTCTACTTTTTTCAAGGGTATTTTTCCTTGGCAACTCCTATGCCAATCAATTGCACAATGTTTCTAAACCCAAAACCACAATTACAAGGTTTAATTTTAGGACGCTGTTGTGTGAGCAGTTTAGGGAAGATGTGGTTATGCTAACAGTCAGTTTGTTGGAAGGCTGAAAAATTTACATTTTACATTCGAGAGAGAACAAGAGAACAAACAATGGGTGTGATCCAGTCCACGTGAAGCACTTTTACGTCCCATTGATTACATTCGAAGGGTTGTGGATGTACTTAGCTATCTCCCAGTGGGATCAATTGAACTTAAAATGCTTGCCTGTGGCTGGATTGTACACAACTTCTGTTGGAGAAGTGCAGCTGATGTCCATCTGGACACACAGAGAATTTTCATGACCTTTGGCCATGTGGGGAGCCGGTTAGTCTACCCATTTGGCATATTGGACTGAGTTTTCAGCTTCCATTTTGAACCCCAAACCTCAGCTTGTGCAGCATGATCAACTGCGTCTTACTTGGCTGCGAGTATGATTCAGACACCACAACTGGATTTCAGCTCAAGTGAACTCTGAGTCCACCCCTGTTCACCCCCCAGAATTGACTGGGTATTCCTAGTATTCCAGTTGAATGTTATAAACCCAAAAGAAGCCTTGGAGAAGGAGGAGAGGGTAACATGCAGCAGACAGGAGAGGCACCACAATGCCTCTTCGCTGTAAATGACACATGGAACATCCTTTCGTGCTAGGGGATCCTGGGGCTTGTGATGTTCTAACTAGTCATAAATTAGTTTAAAATGTACTGATTGACCTTCAGATTAAAAACTCTCATCCTCAGTGTTCCACAGCTGCCAAATGGATGAAGTGCTTTCTGGCTCAACGTGCCAGAAAGCACATTTGTGCGCTATGTATGTGCAGTCTGCACCTGGGCTCACTGGCCTGAGCTACGCATGTTGTGCTTTATGCTTGCAACACGGTGGGTCTGGACTGTGTTCAGTTGATCTGTTTTAGCTTGGTATGATACATAATTTAATGCTGTAACAGGAACATTTAAGCATATGGAATAGAATTTTGTGGAATAGAATCAAATGGAATTAGATGAACAGAGTGTTTTCTGTGGCCTCCACTCCCTAACCATTTGGCTCTGCCCCAGATGTGCGGGCTCCACCCTTGACACCACAAAACTCTGCCCCTTACTGTCCACAACGTCCATGACTCTACCATGCTCCATCCCAGGACTTCACCCATGCAATAGCATTTTGTCTTTTAGGCAACCTAGTTGCATGATGCAATAGTACGTATCTGAAATCTGATTACAGATTATCAGTGCAAAGGAAATGTGGGTGTATATTGCCTGTGAAAGACATGAGGCAAATGCTGCTTTAACCATTGCCTCAACCTTTAAAACGACTATCAATATTATGACTATTCTTAACTCAAAACTTTAACAGCTGTACAAAATGGCTGCCAACCAATTTCCTGTTATTTATGGTGAGCTAGCCAGATGCACAGAGTCAATACAAAGACTGTTTTTGTAGGCATGGGAAGAAATAAAAATCTTTTGTACTTCAGCCTTGGATACTGGTCTGGAAAGAGGATGTCTGTTAGCACCAGTTCTTCTGCATTCACACTTGAAGGAGTTTGTTAAAGGTGTTGGAACTGATTACTCACGATGTTAGGGAAACGTTGTGGCTTTGAATGAGTTCTTCTGTAACTGTTTTGTTCACATTCTTCCTTGTAGAATATGAAGGCATTTAACAATTATGTGACTTTCTTACAAAACAATAGTCCACTGTGGCATTGTCTTGTCACCAAGAACAATTTTATCTCTGGATACCATTACAGAGAGCAACTGAGCCCTCTATTGCGGAAAGGTAAATCTATTTTGCTTGGCCCAGCATTACTAAAGGTATAGGTGTCCTAATCTTTGACTCACATACTTTCCTGTTTATCCCAGAACATACCTTATTAATATTTTAAGTGTTATAATCATTGCCCAAGTGTCAGGGAAGAAGAGAAGGCATCCCTACAAGTGGATAGGATCTACACGCCTATCCAAGTACCACATGGCTTATTGGCTCCTGCTAACATCACTGAGAATTCCATATTTCATTTTGAAACCAAGTTCCTAGTCCTCAGGCTACATAATGATATATACTACCTAGAGATATATCACCACCTAGAGATATACATATCAGGTGGTATATAAATATGATAGATAGATGGAAAGATAGATAGATAGATGGATAAGTAGTTTGTTAAAGGACTGGGAAACAATGCAGCAAACAAAAAAACCCATTTCATCTTATATTTACATGTAGGGAAACATGTTAGATTATGTTCTGAGACATTTTTTCCAAAAGCTGGTTCTGTTTCAAGAAAAACAATTCCCCCCCACCTTGCATTTATGACAGGATTGTCCGTTCGTTTTTTGCTACCATTTTCTAACACTTCAGACGGCTGCTAAGGAAACCCATCATACTGCTGTGGACTTATGCCAAGAAACTGACTACTATTGCTCACTGAAAAGATCCAATAGCCTCAACTCTGTTCTTGCTTTTATTGCAGGATTGCTCTGTGGAAATGTTATTATCCTTACTCTCAAGCGAATAAAGCTACTTAAGAGTTTAGCTGGGATTTGTGGCTAAATGGAAAGACACAAGAGAATTGCAGTTGAATCCCTTTGGGAAAGCTTCACGCTGTTCTCTTAGTTAAGTTACTGAAGCGTTCTTGCCTTGAAAATGGTTTCCACTTAACTATGCCTTAAAACATTCAGGAATGCAAACCAGGGAAGCTTCACCAAGAAGGCAAACTTTCAGGTTGCACACAACTCTTCATCCACCACCTCCAAGCCTCAACTTAAAAGGCACTTGGTGTAATGAATTCTTGAAAATCCCCACTTCTTGACTAGGGCCAATATAGTAACGCACTAGTCCTATTCACCAGGGGTGTAGCTAGAGGAGAGGGGGCCTGTGTTCACCCCTCTCTGTGGCGGCTCCTCCGAGTGAGAGAGATATTGGAGAAAAAAGGGAGGGGTGGAGCTCTGGGGGCTGGGTTCTTTGAACCCATCCTCTCAATTATAGCAACAACCCTTCCATTCATACATGACATCCAACACACATACATAGAGCCATGATTAGTGAGAAGGACTCCAGAGCAGTCTGCAGGGAAGGCAGGTTATACTTACCTTCCCCACAGACAAGCAGTTCTCCCTCCTTGGGCAGCAGATCACCTGCCCAGACAAACACCGACTCCTGCTGGTAGCTTCAAGGATCAGGGTGCCAAGGGGTGTTGCCTCATGTCACCCCACCCCCCGGAGCTTCAATAATGTGTCGCACAAGTGCACAGTGCATTATTGGGATCCCCCCACCCGAGTCTGCCAGCCATGGCTGCAAGCTGACACACAGGAAGTGAAAAGAGCTCCCATCATGCATCTGGTGAACAGCTGGTTTCTCCTTCCTGCAGAAGAGAAAAGAAGGGTTCCGTTGCCAAAGGAAGAAGAAGAAGAAGAAGAAGAAGAATGTTCATTTGGTTCTCTTTGGGCTATCCTACTTCCTAACAGAGGAAGACAGTCTCCGCCAAACGTTTTAAACTCCTCTGTCTGAATATTTTATTAGTGGTGATATCACCTCCCCACTTCCAGATAATGAGTCATGTAACGCAGTGGACGTTAATGGTAGTAGGATATGATGTGCTGCCAAATAGAAAACCCCAGGTGTCCAGCCTCATTACCTGATGACATTGCCTTATTACCTGATGACATTGGAACAGAATTTATACTCTACCTGATATCTCCCGAACCGACAATCTCCAAAACCCACAATGATCTCAAGGAGAGTATCCCATTGCCCCCCCCCCCTCCACCATTTCAGGAGACTGGGACAGCATGTAACAGGTCTCAGCAGTAAAGAGATGGAAAATGTGTTGACAACGGTCTACGGTCCTGCTCAGAAGCTAATCTGAAGTGAGCAACTTGAATACTATTTTCCTTTGAAACATATACATATCTCACCCAGCATAAAACAAACTTCCCTGTAAAATCCATTATACAGACAAAAAGGAGAATTGCACAGGGCATCATTACTACTGGGTGACATCATTGTGGAAAGTCAGTCAGCACTTTTTGTCTGATTCTCTCCTTCTTTTGCTTTTTCCATTTCCTCCTCTCTTGTCTTCCTTGGGGTTCTGAACACTATATGTGTGATTAAAAAAATGCTGAGCAAATACCTGCAGGAGACATGACTCTGCTGCCCAATGCAAAGCAAAACAGCACATCTGGGCTGGGTCCAAACCTCCATCTTTTACTTCACCATGTTACTCATTTTCTTTCCCTCTCCTTTTGCATTTCAGTGTTCCTTTCCAAATGACCTCCGCTGGGTTACAGAGATTTCAGGGCAGCAGTATCTGATTCAACAAATTCTGAACATATTGATTGTTTCCCATCTTCTTCTCTCCTCCAAGTTCAACTGCTCTCCACACTAGTATTCCCACCCATGGTTATGTTAGTCCTTCCCCACACAGCCTACTCCTGGAAAAGCATTTTGCCCATGAAATTCACTTGGTGAGTGGTATTTAAATGCCTTTTGATTGTGCTGAGTATCAACCCCTTAATTACACCCTACAAGGGATGATGGAAAACCACGCATGCCTGTGCTTTAATTGGACTTTAATTATACATTTAAGTAATACTAGTCGATGTGCTGATGCTTACATTTAAAGTGCTATATAGTCTGGGACCCAAACATGTGAAGGATCTCCTTTTGCTGCACAGGTCTGCCTGCACACTGATGGCACTGATGTGCGTGTGTGTGTATATATATAACATGGAGCACCAAAAACTGAATAAATATAGGGGGGGGTCAGTTTTGGGTGCTCCATGTTTTTTTCTATTTTAGGCCAATTTGGGCTCATCCCTCTGCATTCTGGGACCCATTTGCGGGCTCTTAGTTTACTTTTTAACCCTTTTATTTTTCTGGTCTTACTTGACCCCGATTTCTTAGCCTTACTGTTATTGTTTCTTCTCTGCCAGGGGTGTCAATGGTGGCAAGAGCTCCGCTGCACAGCTGCCTTCTTGTGGTGGCCATTTTAAAAATCCATAATTGCCCCTGGACACAGCACTGAACCTGGGCAGTGGGATTTTAAAATGGCCACTCTCCAGAGGTGGTTCAACAGCTGTGCAGTGAGAATCCTGCACAGAAAGAAGCAATTACTAGTAAGAGTTTACTTAAAAAAACAAAAAAAAAACCCTACACATCTAAAAACAAATGGATATAAATGAAGGTTCAAAAAGTGGGCTGTTACTTGTAGCATTCCATTTGTCCCCTGGCCTGTTTGTCACCTAATGGTGCAGCAGGGAAGCAACCTGCCTAGAGAGCAGGAGCCTGTTGGTTCAAATCCCCGCTGGTATGTTTCCCACACTATGAGAAACTCCTGTATTGGGCAGCAGCAATATAGGAAGGTGCTGAAAGGCATCATCTCATACTGCATGGGAGACGGCAACGGTAAACCCCTCCTGTACTCTACCAAGAAATCCACATGGCTCTGTGGTGGCCAGGAGTTGACACTGACTCCACGGCACAACTTTTCCTTTTCCTGTTTGTCTCAGGACAAATGCTCAGCCCTTACTGAGGTCCTCTTCAGAGGTCCCCTTCTCTGAGCAGCCCAGTCTTCTGCAGTGATGACTGCAGAGCGGGCTGCCTTGCTGTGGGCACCTCACCTTTTGAGTGCTCTCCCCAGTGCTTATCCACCTGGTACCTAGTATTCTGTCTTTTGTTTATTCCCCTTTTACATTTTGTTTTGAGCTGGTTTTAGCTTTGCGGATGGTGCCATGTTTTTACTGTCTTCATATTTTAATTTGCTGGTTTTTTTTGTTTGTTTTATTCTTCATTTCAATTGTTGTCATATTAGCTGTGAGCTACTGTGGGAGCAGAAACACCAAAGGGCTGTTGGGAATTATCTCTGGTAAGAGATACCCTTCTAATATAGCAGAGTGCACAGAGGCACAACACAGCGGAGTCTGCCCAGGCATGTGTGTATGCTAAGAGTAAAATAACTTGGAGCCAGTTCATAGTTTCAAATCAATATATGGAGTAATTATTAGTGAACTCCATTCTAGATAGTAAAGTGGAGAGACAGTATCTCTAATCTAGCTAGCTAGCTGGATGCACATGGATGCATCTCTGCACACATGGTGCAGGGAGAGAGGAGGTTGCATGTTGCAAGGGAGAAGAAAGGAAAGAGAAGGGAAGAGGAAGTGGCAGGCAGGCAGGAAGGAAGTCAGTCCCTAAGAGTAGCAATCTACATACCAAAGGGATAGTGTCAGAGCAGTAGAGAAGGGATGACCTCTCTAGCCCTCTGACTCACTAGTCTGCCCCCCTCTGTCATTGAGACAAGAGACAGCACAAAGTCCTTCACTTCCAACAAGGGCAAGATACAAATCCCTCAGTGGAGGGAGGGACAGCCTAATAGTGTGCATGAGCAGGGCTCCTTTCAGCATCTCCTGACAACCTGGTTCGCTCTCCACCATTGAGTGCTGAATTGCATGAAGGAAGGCCGTAGGGCCAGTTCCTTAATCAAGAGAACAGCACTTTGCCAAGTTCTCTCCCTTAAAAACATCGTCAACATCTTAAAACAAAATAATCAGGACTTCTTTCATTAGTTTTACAGTTATTACGACCAAATGTATACATCTGATTTTGTTAAGACAACTTTAAGTATGGATGGACAATCTTTGCAAAAGAAAAAGTGAAATTCAAGCCTCAGCACAGCTTTGCGTTTGAATGGGAGACGACATGGGAGAACTGTAAATATTCCCCTTAGGGGATGGCGCCACTCTGGGAAGAGCATCTGCATGCTTGCATGCAAAAAGTTCCAAGTTCCTTCCCTGGCATCTCCAGATAGGACTGAGAGAGACACCTGCCCATAATCTGCTAGTCTATGTAGAGAATACTGAGCTAGATGGACCAATGGTCTGACTTGGTAGAAAGCAGCTAGTTATGTCCCTATGTCCCTATTATTTGTCCACTGATTGTGTTGGTCATCTATTTGCACCTATTGATTTGATTAATAAGATGTGTATCTTGGGTATAAATTGTCTCACATATTGATCAGCTGATACTGTATTTAGTTAAAGAGCTGCACAAACAAATTCAAGAGCACAGCATCACTTCCTCCCTGGTTATCAATTAAGTGATCATACAGCCAATACGAGGAGAGACAGAGTAGGGTGCTTGTTGTTCCCATTCGTACTCAATTTCTTCATTAATTATACTGAAAACTGAGAGATAGTGCTAGATTTTCCTCTTAAGACCCTTAATGACTATATCCCTTCCCAATATTATGCAGATGATATGGTTTGCTCTCTTAATTAAAATAAGGACAAGACATTTGCTAACATTCTGCAAGCAAGAATTGGTAATTAATTGTCAACACACTAAGAACCTGCTGTTTGAGTTATAAAAGGCTGTTCTTTCGCATTCTTTTTTCTCTTCTTTTTCTCATCTTTTGCTATGTAAATTGCTCTCTTACGTATATCTACATACCACTCTTCAACAAAAAATAGTTAACAATGATAACTTTTCAATATCTAGACACTAGTGCCGCAGACAGGATTTGCAGGTATTCAGTTCAACCAACTGATTTTTTTTTAAAGCTCCCACATAGACATAGAGGCTATTCTCACACATAGGGAAAACCAGGCTAACAAAGCCAAGCCGGTCCTGCCTGCGTTTGAGAACTGCTGGGATTGTGCCTGATCCTGGCGGCTCCTTGGTGGCAAACCCATCAAGCCACCCACCCTTCTAAACGAGGTTAAGAGAGCTAGTGCTCCCTTAACCACGTTTTTGTAATCATCTGCCAGACCTGGCTGCTTGCATCTGGGGCTGGCAGACTGCGGGGCTCCCAGCAGACTTTGGGGAGGGGAAAGGAGGGGAGGGGGATCCCCATAATGCCAGGGCCTCCTGGCACCCCAATCTCTGCACTGCCTGAGGAGGCAGCTGCACATCTGGGTGTGCGATCTCCACACCCAGATTCTCAACAAGGAACATCTGGGGGGGAGTTTAAGTTTTTTAAGGCCTCCTTCCCTCTGACCCTGTAGCCCTTTCTCACCAATCATGACAAAGGGCTCTGTGTTTCCAAGCAGGCCCTGAGTTATGTTCTCCCAGTCTCTCTGGAACTGCCTAGGGATTTTTATTTTTATTAAGACAATGTTGGATAAGGTTATCATCAAAGTCTGATTAAGTCATATGCAATGAACACCCTTCTCCCATTCATGCATTCCAGAGCACAAAATCTCATTTCTCCTGCTCTGGTTTTAAAGCCAAAAATTTAAAGTTCTTGTTATATGGGGCTGAGTTATGGGGTAGTTGTGACTCCTATAGAGGTAATCAGCCGAAATGTGATATCTCTGCTATCTCTCCCATTTCCACTCCCCATTGTCCCTTGGCAGAGCAGAAGTGGAAGTGCCAACTATACAGACTACTGGGTATATTGACTTTTTCAAAAATGGAACATGAGAGAACAGCTTAGTTGATCACGTCCATCAGAACCGCACTATCAGCATAAGATACCTTGTGTTGCATTGTTCCTGCTGAAATAATGATTTCCCACACCCACATGTCAGATTCATAGCACAGAATGGAAGCATGGGAAATCACATGTGCTGAACATGCTGTTAGTGAATATGGTGGGAACCACAGCTCTAAGGCACCTCGGACAAACCAGCACAAATATGTCTGATTAATGTCTGTCTCTTCACTGATGCACTGTTTCCTAGATATAGACACATGTTCTAGAAAACCAGCTGAAATCAAAAGGAACCAAAAGTTCTTTTACCAGGAATAGAGGCCGAGGAGCTTATTTTATAAAGGCTGCCTGAAACACCCACTCGGCCCAGCTGTAGCCTATCTAAAGCAAACATCATAGCCATGGCTGTTTGCCCAGAAACAGCATCAGCAGCCCTAGCCTTAGAGCGGAAGGAAACTGGAAAACAGCTACAGAAATCTAGCCAAGATGACTAGGAGAAACTGTCCAACCCTGTCATAATCAGTCACCACTACTTCTTAGAAAATATAATAATAATAATAATAATAAGAAGAAGAAGAAGAAGAAGAAGAAGAAGAAGGAGAAGGAGAAGAAGGAGGAGGAGGAGAAGGACTCGATGTCTGGATAAAACAAACCAGTCAATAACACCTGTCTGACTGTGTAAACAACAATAATGTCTTTGATACATGATTGTCAGTTACTAATCTAGAGGAAATGCCCTTAAATATTTTTCTCTTATTTTCTTAGGTGGCAAACTCTTGCAGCTTCCTGCGGCCCAAATATGTTGTTAACAGCTCTAATTAAAACCTAGATTTCACAGCATATGCGGTCCTACACATGGATTAAATTAAACACAGGAAAGAGGATTCTTCCTTGAAGTTAAGTCAATGCCAAAAACTGTAGATTAAACTTGAATGGTTTGGATTTTGTTACTTTAAACTTGTTCCAGTAAGTTAAGCTCAATATACACATTTAGTGCAGGAATGTAAAGTGCAACTGAACCTTTGGAAAAATAGGATTGAAACTGAATCAAAAGAAAGAATTTGCTGACCTCTTCCACATCAGGGTTTCATATAATATTTTCTGAAAATCTTTCTAGAATTCTGAATATTGTCAAATTTATTTAAATATTGTGAGGCTTCATCTGCTCACTAGAAGCATAAGAATAGACCCCCCTACCCCACCCAATCCACCAAAAGTTCAAAACAACGTTACACTGGAAAACTATATTCATATGTGCAAGAAGATAGAAATCTATAGATAAAAAACATATTTGAGACTTTACTGTAGTACATACTAAAAGTACATTTAGATGCTAATCAGATTAGCTAAATATGCCTAGATCTCAAATCTTCCACAAATTTCCCCTTGAACTCCCATGTCTGTGGATCCATCTCAGTTTGAACCTAATTTGTTCATACTCAGAACTTCAAAGATGAAAACAATTGATCTGTCATTTTATCTTGAACTGATTAAAACAGTCTGAGCCACTGATGTTTTTAAAACTAGATGCTTGTGGAACAAGATCAAAAGGGCCAAACTGCCCGACTGTAACTCTTGTACCAACCCAAGAGTTCTATTCCTGGATTGAACAAACAGAAGGATCTGCTATGAGTTGTTACCTGCACCAAGACCTTGGGACTGAATGGAATAAAAACTAAAGGAAAGAAGAAGAATTCTTATCCAAGAGTGTTTTCACACAGGCCTCATTTGAATTAGAGGAGCACAAGTCGAACTGACCCAACAAGCAACAAGTGGTATAACAACAATGTTGTTATACCAATTTTCATCAAAAGGTTCTCAGCTGTTTATATAGCAAAAGGAATGAAAAGATTGTTCCCTGTCCCCAAAGGGCTCACTATCTAACACTAGATTTGTTGAGACTTCACTATCTTGTCCAAGGTATACTTGTTTAAAAGTATCTGCAGTAAATGTTGCTTGGGAGTAGCACTCACTAATAGACTGACAAGAAACTCCCAGACCAAATAATGAAAGATAGAAACATGCTGTTTTCACAGGTAGGTTCCAGACTACCAGAAAAATAAAACTACCCAGACTACCAGAAAAATAAAAAATCTTGGAAATTCTTAATTTCCTGGAAAATGCAGAAAAACTCTTCCATTGAAATGCATGGGGAATAATATCTTCTGACAAACTTTGACATTTTTCTTGGGTACCTTGTCAGTTTTTTCAGGTACTCTCAGATACTTCTCTTAAGTATTCCAAACTTTCACTGAAATACGAACCCACGAACAAGCTATGTCCCCGCCTCATTCTCTGCATTTTAATCTGTGTCAGATTTCCACTAAAATCGCTTAAGAAATTAAAAAACAACATGAAAAATGTTGCAACACTATTACATCCTCAAAACAAAGCACCTCCTACTCATCAACTAGCAAGTAGTTAAGGGGGAGTGCATAGTCATTTTGTGGTACAGGAGGAATGCTTGCGAAATGCAGGCCCTTTTACTAATAGTTGTATAAGCAGAGAGAACTGAGTGGGGCTGGGATGCGCAGAAGTCACATGATTATTTTTCTTTCCTTTGTACTACCCAGATCGCCACTGATTCTTATCACAATGATGGGTAGTAATAGCAACATTCTGTGCCTCTTTTTATCCTCACCCCAAGATGAGAAGAATGTACTTAATTGCTCCAGGATGGGAAGCATGTTCTTACAACCACTGTTAACAACTGAGGGAACATATCATGACTGAATAGTATCCTCTGGTTTGATAAATTATGAACTAAACATTCTTAGCATTGATGAACCAACAGAAAGGATATTAGGGATGTGCGAAACGTTTCGGATACAAAAAGTTTTGTACCCAAAACAGCCTGTTTCGGGTGTTTTGTAGATAAAACAAAACACCCATTTTCCAGATCCAAAAGTTTTGTATACAAAACAAAACGTCCCTGTTTCGGCTACAAAAGGTTTTGTTGTTTCGGACCTCCATTTTGTGGTGATCTCTGAGTCAGTCTCCATTTTGTGTTTGACATCTCTTTGAATTTCCCACCCTTCCAGCCTTCTGATCGGTGACCTAAATCATGGGCTGACCGACTGACAATTCCCTCCTTGTTCTGCATTGGCTCTTTTGCTTCTTGCCACTCTTTACTGACCCCACATTGGCCAGGGGAAAGATTGCTAACCCATAGGGTGCTTGGTTCTGTTGTTTCTGTGGTGTTCTGAGTGTAGATTCTCTGGTAGCATATGAGAGTGGATTCTTGTTTTTCACTGAAAATCTCATATGCTACCAGAGAATCTACAATGAACACCTCAGAAACAACAAAACCCAGTAACCCACAGGCTTGTGGGTATGGGGGTGGTTGGCACCCTATGTACACTACACAACCCCTCGCTCTGGGCAACCCCAGTGCCCCCCAAGTGGAACTATGGGGCTGCTGAAACCTAAACCTCCATTATTCCCTATGGGAGAAATCTTAAAGACATGTAAACTTCAACAAATCACAAAAGATCAGCCTTTTGCCCAATTCCTTTGGAATAATTCTGGAAGTTTCCTTGCCCCCATTGGGCACTACCACACACCACACTCCGCTCTGGGTCATCCCTTTCACCTTGATTTGAAGCAATACATTTGCTAGAATCCCCATTATTCCCTATGGGAAAATTCTTAAAGATGTGTAAACTTAAGAAATTCACCAAAAAATCCACCCTTTGCCTAATTCCTTTGAAATTTGGGTGGTACCTTCCACCCATTGACACTACCACCACCACCCACTCTTTTTGCCCTGGGACCCTTTTTAAAAATCCAAATCGATTCGGATTCGGAAAATTCGGCTACAAAACAAAACAAGGCTGATTCGGATTCAGAAAATTTGGGTACAAAACAAAACGGGGGTGTTCTGATTCGGATACAAATGGAAACAAGAAAATTCCAAAATGCACAGCCCTAAAGGATATATGTTTAAAATAACATGATGGGTCAATGAAGGAATGGAAATCACTAACTCTTTGATGTCATCTGTGTCTAAGAAGTTATGTTACAGGGAAGGGCTGGAGACAGTAGATGCTAGGTTGAACCCTCATAACCCTCATAATAGAGAATGTACCTGTATTGGACTTGCATGAAAGCTTTGGAAATTCAGCCAGACTGGTTTTATTGATTGATTGATTGATTGATTGATTGTTAGATATATACCACCTTTCGCTAAAAACAACCCCAAGGCGGTTATGGAACTAGTCATTTAATTGTAATTGGCCTGTAGAGACACAACTTTAGTCATTGCTGAATGTAACCAGAAGAGTGCCAAAATACTAAAGGGTTTGCTTCCAAAGTAAGCATGGTCTAGTCATTTGAGAGGGGAAGTGCAAGATGTTACACTTAGATGTTACACGGGACACAACTTTTTTGAAAAGGCATAATGCAAACTTGGCTCAGTGGGTAAATGCCTCTAATATGTGAAGAGGTCTGCATGGAAGCATGGTCAAAACTATCCTTCACAGCTATGTTTTGCTCAAAGTGGGGAAAATTAACGTTAAATGGATGCAGACCAGCCAACAGCTATATTAACCTTAAAGTACTTGGAAAAGTTGGCTGTGGTATGGATGCATTGGAAAGTACAAAGAGTGTAGACGCATATTATTGAAAACAAAGAGTTTATTTATTTATTTATTCATTCATTCATTCATTCATTTATTTAACATATTTTATACCACCCAAAACTTACGTCTCTGGGCGGTTTGCAACAAGATAAAAAAAGTAAAACATTAATTAAATCAAAAACAAAAAAATTAAAAGCAAGAAATTTAAAACTCAATTTAAAATTTTAAAACAATATTCTAAAAACAGCATTAAAACAATCAAAACAATTTGCTTTATTGAGGGGGTAATAGGGGTATAGAACATAAAAAGGGTGCTTAGTTTTACTGCTGAGAAGGGGAAAGAGGCTTGTGGGTGAAAGAAAGAGAAAGAGGGAAGCCATTTTTCATAGCTACCTGCTCTAGCTAGGGTCCTTCTCTCTGGTTGACTCAAGCATAAGACAAGCAATGAGATGCACCTGAACAGAGTGGGGTATAGAGTCCAATGGTAAACCAAGTGCAAGAGATCAATGCCTTCTTTGAGTGGGTTCTTATAGGCAAAAACATACCCTGAGGCATGACTGAAGAGTTTGGTGGATCAAGTTTTGATAAGGCGTTTCTTTAGGAATTTTCTATTGTTTGGGAATTCTTGCTCCAAATAAGGCATGAATATCAATTCATGCCTCAGTGAATCAACCTAATATTGATTAGGTTGTGTTTGGCTGGCTTCCCCTATTTGGTCCTTATATAAATCTTTTACAAAAGAGATTGCTGTGAGCAACCACCTTAATAGAAAGGATGAGTGCTTTAAGGAAAGCACTCTAAACATTTTGGCATTGCTCACCCATTGTGATAACAGAGGGGAGAAGTTGAGAATGAGGTGAGATGTTTTGCTTAGCCTTGAAATTTCTTATTGGCATATATGAGAGGAAGAGGGCTTGCATTCCTTTCCTTCTGTCCCTGTTTTACTCTAATTTGGGTCTGCCCTGCATCTCTCGCTGTATATGCTCAGATGCAACCAGAGGGGCATTTTCTTTAGTCCATTACAGCCTTTTTGCAATGGCCTGAAGGCACCTTGGGAAAACACCTTGTCAGAGTGACCTTTTACCTTAAATGCAGCTATAGTTTCTCTTCCAAACATTCTAGGGAAAGAAAATGATTAAGTGGCTACATTTGAGGAGTACACTGAGGCACCCCAAATTGTATAGTAAGCGAATCTAGTAAGGGGGAAGAGCAGTGCAGGGGTGGAGCCACCATTGAGTAGACGGGTTCAAAGAACCCAGGCCACTGCCCCTCTGGAGCTGCACCTTGTGGCCCCGACACCCCCCCCACACACACACATCTGACATCAGATGTGGGCGGCACGATTTAGCTCCCAAATGGGGGCCCACAGCCCCGTTTGGGAGTTAAACTGGCCAGTGCTGCATTCATAACATGGCCAGAGAGACTCTCCCTGCCTTTTAAAGGCAGGGAGAGCCACTTCTGGCCATGCTTCAGATTCAGCACTGGCCGATTTAGCTCCCAAATGGGGCCATGCAGCCCTGTTTGGGAGCTAAACCACGCCCCCACATCTGATGTCAGAAGCAGGGGGTGTGGCTGTTTTTTTTCAGATGAAGGGGTCAGGGCTAGGGGGGCCGTAGCAGTGGCAGTACCCGGGCCACCTCTGGCCTCTCTCCGCTCCTGGAACAGTGGCTGGTGCCTGGGCTAGAGAAGGAGGTGGGACCTATAAGGGGCAGGGGCAGCGAGGGGGGTGGGTGTGATGCAGAAAAAAAGGGTGGTGGCAGCAGGGTTGAGGCAGGATGGCAGCAGCAGATAGGTGAGGTGACAGCCATGTTGAAGGGAGAGGAGGTTGCTTGCATTAGCTGCCCTTGGCACAGCTGTCACCCAAGACCATTGCCTCACTTGGCCTCATGGGGGGAGCCACCCCTACTCCTGATGGTTGAATCACAGAGATAAGCCTGACCTTAGTTTCAGGCTCCTCATAATCTCTTGATATACCTAGGCCACAATTAGCCTTGGCTTAGTCCTGAACTCACACTGACTAATGTGAATAAAACTCAGCCCCCATTGCTACACACGGATTTCACTAGTATGTTACCAGTTCACTAGAAACATGACACATTGAAGTCAACTACATGGCTGTCCAAATGGCTGTCCAAAGCTGAGCAACTCAACTTCTAAGGACTGCATACGGACATCTAAAATGTAGCAATACAAATATTCATTTCCCTTCAGAGGGGTGAAAGCTATCAGCCTTGAAAAGATGAAAAATTTGGTAAATGATAAATGGGGGCAGGGTATTAAAAGCATTTGCCAATAACCTTATTGACATATTTTCATACTTTATCAATTTTTTCAGAAATAACAGTTGCCATGCCAAGTGTTTCTTGGTAGAATATTAGACAAAACAAAAAGCATCAACATATAACAGGTTGATAACAGCCACATCAGAAGATACCTACTTAAAATGTTGGAAACATTGCATCTTGCGTACATTATCATACTCAACATGTGCAAGTAACAGAAACAAAAATATTATTTTAGGCATGAACTCAGAACAAAGCAGAGCCCAACACTTCCCCTAGCTGACTAAGAAGCCACACCAAGTAAAGACCTAAGTGACTGAGCCAAATTTTCTTCCAAATCACAATAAAGTGGCATAAATCGATTCCATAGGGCTCATAGAATGGCTGAATCCAACAATGGCTAGGTCCAAGGGCATAACAAGGGCATAACAGACTGAGCAACTGAAATAGGTAGATCTCCAAATCAGCAAAATGATGAGTAGCAAAGCCCTGAAGTAAAGTCTATGGAAGAAAAGATAACCTGAAACACAGAGGGCACATTGGGATGGAGGAAGCAATTCACTAATTTGCATGGCACCAAAAGACAATAAGAGAGGAAGCACGAGCCATAACACTTATTATTATTTATTCACACAGTCAGACAGGTGTTATTGACTGGTTTGTTTTATCCAGACATCGAGTCCTTCCCAAGGACCAGGGATAGTGATATCTGTGGCCCCTATGGTGTTGATGTGCTCTTCAAGGTCTTTTGGAACTGCACCCAGGGCGCCAATTACCACTGGGATTATTTTGGGTTTTTTCTGCCACAGCCTTTCAATTTCAGTTTGTAGATCTTTGTATTTTGTGGTTTTTTTCTATTTCTTTGTCTTCTATTCTGCTATCCCCTTGTATTGCTATGTCGATTATTTTGACTTGTTTTTCTTTCTTCTTGACTACAGTTATATCTGATGTATTGTGTGGCAGATGTTTGTCTGTTTGTAGTCGGAAGTCCCATAATATTTTCACATTTTCATTTTCTTCAACTTTTTCAATTTTATGGTCCCACCAATTCTTGGCTACAGGTAGCTTGTATTTTTTGCAGATGTTCTAAGGTATCATCCCTGCTACCTAGTCATGCCTTTGTTTGTAGTCAGTCTGTGCAATCTTTTTACAACAGCTGATTAGGTGGTCCACGGTTTCATCTGCTTCTTTACAAAGGTGGCACTTGCTGTTTGTTGTTGACTTTTCTACTTTTGCTCTTATTGCATTTGTTCTTAGTGCCTGTTCTTGTGCAGCCAGTATTAAACCCTCTGTTTCTTTCTTCAAGTTTCCATTCTTAAGCCATTGCCAGGTCTTGGTGATGTCTGATTTTCCACTTATATTGTGCAAATATTGACCATGCAGGGGCTTATTTTTCCATTTTTCTGCTCGGTTCTTGACTTGTTCTTTCTTGTAGGCCTGCTTTCTTTCATTAGTGTTGAATAGTTTCTCATTATTGACCATTTGAAGTGCATCTTCTTCACTGTCCTTGATATATTCTTCAAGGCCTCTTTTCTCCTCCTCTACTGTTTGATGGACTTGCAGCATTCCTCTTCCACCTGAGGTGTGAGGGAGGTATAGCCTATCGACATCACTGCGGGGGTGCAGAGCATGATTGATGGTCATGATTTTCCTGGTCTTACGATCTAGCGTCTCTAGCTCTGCCTGGGTCCAGTCTATTATTCCTGCAGTGTATCCGATAACAGGTATAGCCCAGGTGTTTATGGCTTGTATGGTGTTCCTGCCATTGAGTTTGGACTTGTGGATTTTTCTAACTCTCCTGATGTATTCACTTCCAATGCCCAAGTACAGTATTTGTAATGTTCTTTCTCTTCCAGGTTCTTGATGTTGCTTCCATTGGGCAATTCTATTCCTTCTGTTTTTCTTATTTTCCTCTGTTAATTATTAATGCAGCACTATTGTCTAGTCCAAACTCCATTGCTATATCGCTACTGAATATACGGACAGTGTTTAGCAGTGATTCGATTTCTGACTGGGACTTTCCATACAACTTCAGATCATCCATGTACAGCAGATGGTTGATTTTACTTGATGTTTTAGATGTTTGGTACCCAAGGCCTGTTTTGTTTAGTATTTGTGAAAGTGGGGTCATGGCGATTACAGAGGGGATAGTGAGTCCCCTTGGAAAATGCCTCTTCTAATGCTAACCTGTCCAAGTGTCTCACCATTGATTAACTGTGTACTCCACATGCTCATTGCTTTTTTTATAAATATCTGAATGTTTTTGCTGACACCAGTTGTTTCTAAACATTTTAGTATCCATGTGTGAGGCAATGAATCAAAGGCTTTCTTGTAGTCAATCCATGCAACACTTAGATTGGTTTTTCTTCTCTTGCAATTTTCTAAAATCATTTTGTCAATCAGCAGCTGGTCTTTTGCGCCTCTGGTGTTCGGGCAATTTCCCTTCTGTTAAACTGGAAGCTGTTTGTTAGTTAATAAATGTTGCATCACTTCATCTGCTATTATTCCAGTTAATAATTTGAACATGGTTGGCAGGCAGGTTATCGGTCTATAATTACTTGGAACTGCATCTTTTGCTGGGTTTTTCATTATGAGATGAGTTTTCCCAGTTGTTAGCCATTGTTCAATATGACCTCCTTGCAAAATGTGATTGAACGGTTTTGATAGTTGTTTATGAAGGCTTGTTAGATGTTTAAGCCAAAAGCCATGCAGTTCATGGTCGCTTGGAGCAGTCCAATTTTTAATTTTCTTTGCTCTTTCACTTATTAATCTTGTGTTATTATTAGATATTGTATTTGTTGGTTACATTTTTTATCCTCTTTCATCCTGCCTGCTTTTTTATTATAATCTATTGGATTGTCCCATAATTTCCACCAGAATTGCACTGTTTCTTCTTTATTTGGTGTTTCGATGTTTCTTGCAGTTTCTCCTTCTATGCTTTGGTAGAAACATCTCTGATTCGACTGGAATTGGAGATTCTGCCTGTGTTGTGTAATTCTGGCTTCGTATCTGCTAATCTTCTTTGACACTGCTGTTATTTGCTGCTTTATTATTTCCAGGACTTCTCTAATTTTCCTTGAATCTAGGTGGTATTTTTGGATCAGATACTGTTGGGTGTTTTCATTCTTCAGCTACTTGTCTTTCATATCTTTCAATTTACAAGCATCTGATCTAAGCCTGGAGATTTTTATTTTCTAATCTCATCTTCCATTTAGGTGATGTACTACTGTTTTTAGAGCTAGAAGTCGAACCCTGGTGGTTGTTTGGTTCATGTGCTCAGTTATTTTTTGCTTTAGTTCTTGTTGTTTTTCTGTTAAATGGCATTCGGGTTTTTGAGGTGAAGGCAAAGGGGAAGTTGCCTGGTTTTGATTTTGAAACAGTTCAGCAACAGTGGCATCCTCTATTTCCCACACCTCCTCCACCTGCGCCTGAGCAATGTCTTCAGTTGGTGGTAATTCTTCTTCCATATCTTGAGCCTGTGTTGCTCTTTGCAGTTCTTCCAGCTCAACTCCTGTGAATACGTTCTTTCTTATTATGAATCTTCTCTGGTCTGCTAGCCTTTGTTCTGTTATTTCTGTATCTGGATGCTTCTCTTTCCAAATTTGGTACCTTCTTTTTAAATAACTTCTTCTAGTTGGACTAGACTTGTAATAGCAGATCATTATTTCCTTGTTGGCATTTTCTGTATATTTTTTCCGGTTAAGCGACGTTTCTTCCAGTAACCTTGCAGTCTCCAGCCCTGGTTGCTCAACTGAAGATCCTGAGTCCTGTAGCCCACTTGCCACCAGATGTACAGGGACTCCAGCATCTGGCATGGTCCTTGTTGACCCGGGCAATGACCAATCCGGTATAGATTTATTAAAGTTATGTCTCACCATATTGTTGATGGGAGAGGGACTCTTCATCTGGCTCCTCTGGTGAGACCTGTCCAGTATGGTTGGACCTCTTACCTTCCTCAGAGCACGCAAGCCCCACTACTACTATTATTATTACTTGTTTACACAGTCAGACAGGTGTTATTGACTGGTTTGCTTTATCCAGACATCGAGTCCTTTCCAAGGACCTGGGATGCCAGAATTTTATCATCAATACTGTTGGTTATTATAGATATTGTCGCAAAATATAGGCTGTTCCCAGTAAAGCTGCTTTTTGTAATTGGCTGATGGTGATTTCTGTGGCCCCTATGGTGTTGAGGTGCTCTTCAAGGTCTCTTGGAACTGCACCCAGGGCGCCAATTACCACTGGGATTATTTTGGTCTTTTTCTGCCACAGCCTTTCAATTTCAACTTGTAGATCTTTGTATTTGGTGATTTTTTTCTATTTCTTTTTCTTCTATTCCGTTATCCCCTAGTATTGCTATGTCGATTATTTTCACTTGTTTTTCTTTCTTCTTGACTACAGTTATATCTGGTGTATTGTGTGGCAGATGTTTGTCTGTTTGTAGTCGGAAGTCCCATAATATTTTTACATTTTCATTTTCTTCAACTTTTTCCATTTTATGGTCCCACCAATTCTTGGCTACAGGTAGCTTGTATTTTTTGCAGATGTTCCAGTGTATCATCCCTGCTACCTTGTCATACCTTTGTTTGTAGTCAGTCTTTGCAATCTTTTTACAACAGCTATTAGGTGCTCCATGGTTTCATCTGCTTCTTTACAAAGATGGCACTTGCTGTTTGTTGTGGATTTTTCGACTTTTGCTCTTATTGCATTTGTTCTTAGTGCCTGTTCTTGCGCAGCCAGTATTAAATCCTCTGTTTCTTTCTTCAAGCAACCATTCTTAAGCCATTGCCAGGTCTTGGTGATGTCTGATTTTCCACTTATATTGTGCAAATATTGACCATGCAGGGGCTTATTTTTCCATTTTTCTGCTCGGTTCTTGACTTCTTCTTTCTTGTAGGCCTGCTTTCTTTCATTGGTGTTGAATAGTTTCTCATTATTGACCATTTGAAGTGCATCTTCTTCACTGTCTCTTATATATTCTTCAAGGCCTCTTTTCTCCTCCTCTGCTGTTTGATGGACTTGCCGCATTCCTCTTCCACCTGAGCTGCAAGGGAGGTAGAGCCTATCGACATCACTGCGGGGGTGCAGAGCATGATTGATGGTCATGATTTTCCTGGTCTTACGATCTAGCGTCTCTAGCTCTGCCTGGGTCCAGTCTATTATTCCTGCAGTGTATCTAATAACAAGTATAGCCCAGGTGTTTATGGCTTGTATGGTGTTCCCGCCATTGAATTTGGACTTGAGGATTTTTCTAACTCTCCTGATGTATTCACTTCCAATTTTTCTTTTGGCGATGTTATCAGCCTGGAGAATGCCCACGTATTTGTAATGTTCTTTCTCTTCCAGGTTCTTGATCTTGCTTCCATTGGGCAGTTCTATTCCTTCTGTTTTTGTTATTTTCCCTCTGTTCATTATTAATGCAGCACACCTGTCTAGTCCAAACTCCATCTCCAGGTAGGACTGCAAGGGACTCCTGCCTGAAACCTGGGAGAGCTGCTGCCAGTCAGTGTAGACAATCTTGAGCTAGATGGAGCAAGGGTCTGATTTGGTAGAAAGCAGATTCATGTTCCCGGCATTTAGTAGTGTTAAGGGAACCAATTTTTTTAAGGAGAGAGAGCTGGTCTTGTGGTAGCAAGCATAACTCATCCCCATAGCTAAGCAGGGTCTGCCCTGGTTGCATATGAATAGGAGACTTGATGTGTGAGCACTGCAAGATATTCCCCTCAGGGGATGGAGCCGCTCTGGGAAGAGCATCTAGTTTTCAAGTTCCCTCTCTGGCTTCTCCAAGATAGGGCTGAGAGAGATTTCTGCCCGCAACCTTGGAGAAGCCACTGTCAGTCTGTGAAGACAATACTGATAGACCAATGGTCTGACTCAGTATACGGCAGTTTCCTATGTTCCTATGTTCCAGTCGCTACTGAATATATGGACAGTGTTTAGCAGTGATTCGATTTGTGACTGGGACTTTCCATACAACTTCAGATCATCCATGTAATGCAGATGGTTGATTTTACTTGATGTTTTAGATGTTTGGTACCCAAGGCCTGTTTTGTTTAGTATTTGTGAAAGTGGGGTCATGGCAATTACAAACAGAGGGGATAGTGAGTCCCCTTGGAAAATGCCTCTTCTAATGCTAACCTGTCCAAGTGTCTCACCATTGATTGTTAACTGTGTACTCCACATGCTCATTGCTTTTTTTATAAATATCTGAATGTTTTTGCTGACACCAATTGTTTCTAAACATTTTAGTATCCATGTGTGAGGCAATGAATCAAAGGCTTTCTTGTAGTCAATCCATGCAACACTTAGATTGGTTTTTCTTCTCCTGCCATTTTCTAAAATCATTTTGTCAATCAGCAGCTGGTCTTTTGCGCCTCTGGTGTTCGGGCAATTTCCTTTCTGTTCAACTGGAAGCTGTTTGTTAGTTAATAAGTGTTGCATCACTTCATCTGCTATTATTCCAGTTAATAATTTGAACATGGTTGGCAGGCAGGTTATCGGTCTATAATTACTTGGAACTGCACCTTCTGCTGGGTTTTTCATTATGAGATGAGTTTTCCCAGTTGTTAGCCATTGTTCAACATCACCGCCTAGCAAAATGTGATTGAACTGTTTTGATAGTTGTTTATGAAGGCTTGTTAGATGTTTAAGCCAAAAGCCATGCAGTTCATTGTTGCCTGGTACAGTCCAATTTTTTATTTTCTTTCACTTATTAGTTCTGGTGTTATTATTAGATCTTGCATTTGCTGGTGACATTTTTTGACCTCTTTCATCCTGCCTGCTTTTTTATTATAATCTATTGGATTGTCCCATAATTTCCCCCAGAATTGCACTGTTTCTTCTTTATTTGGTGTTTCTAGGTTTCTTGCAGTTTCTCCTTCTATACTTTGGTAGAAACGTCTCAGATTCGACTGGAATTGGAGATTCTGCCTGTGTTGTGTAATTCTGGCTTCGTATCTGCTAATCTTCTTTGACACTGCTGTTATTTGCTGCTTTATTATTTCCAGGACTTCTCTAATTTTCCTTGAATCTAGGTGGTATTTTTGGATCAGATACTGTTTGGTGTTTTCATTCTTCAGCTTCTTGTCTTTCATATCTTTCAATTTACTAGCATCTGATCTAAGCCTGGAGATTTGATTTTCTAATCGAATCTTCCATTTAGGTGATGTACTGCTTTTTTTTTTTTTTTTACAGGTCCACTGATCTTATATCCGAGCTCTTGTGTTGTTATTGTTGCTGCACTGTATATTAGTTGGTTTGTTTCTTGAAAATTATTGGTTGTTATTTCTGCAAGAGCAGCATTGAGCAAGTTGTTTTTTGGCAACTGTTTTTAGAGCTGAAATTCGAACCCTGGTGGTTGTTTGGTTCATGTGCTCAGTTATTTTTTGCTTTAGTTCTTGTTGTTTTTCTGTTAAATGGCATTTGGGTTTTCGAGGTGAAGGCAAAGGGGCGGTTGCCTGGTTTTGATTTTGAAACAGTTCAGCAACAGTGGCATCCTCGATTTCCGACACCTCCTCCATCTGCGCCTGAGCAACTGCTTCAGTTGGTGGTAATTCTTCTTCCATATCTTGAGCCTGTGTGCTCTTTGCAGTTCTTCCAGCTCAACTCCTGTGAATACTTTCTTTCTTATTATGAATCTTCTCTGGTCTGCTAGGCTTTGTTCTGTTATTTCTGTATCTGGATGCTTCTCTTTCCAAATTTGGTACATTCTTTTTAAATAACCTCTTCTAGTTGGACTAGACTTGTAATAACAGATCATTATTTCCTTGTTGGCATTTTTCGTATATTTTTTTTGGTTAAGCGACGTTTCTTCCAGTAACTTTGCTGTCTTCAGCCCTGGTTGCTCAACTGAAGATCCTGAGTCCTGTTGCC
The DNA here is from genome assembly GCF_027244095.1 of Hemicordylus capensis. Lineage (NCBI taxonomy): Eukaryota > Metazoa > Chordata > Lepidosauria > Squamata > Cordylidae > Hemicordylus > Hemicordylus capensis. The sequence goes on along the minus strand of NC_069659.1, from coordinate 90,092,388 downwards.
CACTTGCCACCAGATGTCCAGGGACTATAGCACCTGCCTCGGTCCTTGTTGACCCGGGCGACAACCGATCCGGTATAGATTTATTAATGTTATGTCTCACCATATTGTTGATGGGAGAGGCACTCTTTGTCTGGCTCCTCTGGTAAGACCTGTCCAGTATGGTTGGACCTCTGGCATAGCTCTCACCTTCTTCAGAGCACACAAGCCCCACAACCACACCAAGGTCGTGCCTCACTGGGGGATTATATTATTATTATTATTATTATTATCTTACTAGTCACTTATTATTTATTATTATTTATTACTATTTTCTTAGCCAAATTATGAATCTTATGAAATTATGAAGTATGGTACCCAAGTCTACTGTGGAGGTGATGAAAATAAATTACTTGGAATCAGCAGGATGTCACACTTCTTGGCTCAATTACTCAACACCTTCATCCCCAAATCAGGACCAACCTTTTCAACATTTGTATTCACTGAGTCAGAGGCTGAGAAAAAAGAGGTGCCATTTAAATTTGGTGCCAAAATTACAGCTACTCTTCCTTCAACATAACATTATCCTCCCTCATCAAGGTCTTGCTTGAAGCACAAGGCAGCAGTGAGGGGACACTGCTTTTTTTGAGAACTGAATATTTTGTGGCAAACACCACTACACGTGTATAGCTTCTATAACATACCATGCCAAAAGGATTTTAAGTTCAATGTTTGGCATGCAGAATTTTGCAAGTTAAGTAAGAGAGCCTAGCATGTAAATCTAAACTTATTATGTTCTGTGAATCCAATCCTAAACAGTTATAAGAGGGAAAATGCTAGGCCAGCTTATTGATAAATTCAGAGGTTTTGGAGCAGAATGTGTTAACTGCTTGTTGGCGTTTATAAGTTATATAAGTTATGAAGTGGTCATTTTTACCTTGTTGTCTTTTAAAATTAGAAAGAAAATGGTAGGTGCTAAACCTTCAAGACATCTGACTAAGTTGTAGTTTTAGGATTAGCCCTAGCATTTGTACCCATTAGAATTGTAACTACAGTTTGGCATTTAAGATTGTTATAATTTTATTTGCATTGTATTAACCATCTGGCTTTCTTTTTTTAATGTATTATGTTCTATGCCTATGTTATGATATTTTGTGTTATGACTTGTGGTTACAACCATAAACTAAACTGTCAACTGTCAACAATTATGTTAATTCAGGAAAAGTCCTACTGAGTTCAGTGGCACTTACTTCCTGGTAAATATGCTTAAGATTACAGTGAGACATTTTCTGGAGAACACTCTTCATGCTAATGTCCAAATTTGTGAGTTATATGTTTAAAATACCCCTGCTAACTTGGCAAAAAGGCACATTTTAATGTGGTGTTTCTCTTTATTTAGCAGGGGGAGAGTAACTGGCCCTGTCCACCACCAGCACAGTACCTCCCATGACTCTTGCTGGTGTCTATCTTATGTTTCTTTTTTTATTGTGAGCCCTTTGGGGACAGGGATCCATCTTATTTATGTATTTATTATTCCTCTGTGTAAACAGCCCAGAGCCATTTTTGGAAGGGCGGTAGAGAAATCAATCAATCAATCAATCAATCAATAAAAGTCAATGAAAATACAATTTCCTCATCAAATTCAAATGAGTCTTCAGTATAACCAGCAAATGCAAATCCCCTTTGAGAAAGGTAAAAAGAAACTTTTTGGGCCAGGTCAGATGAGACTTTCTGACTGGCTCTGCTCCAGGGGCGTAGCTATAATTGGGAGAACGGGTTCAAAGAACCCGAGCCGTGCCCAATCAGGAGCTGCCATTCACAGCCCTGACACGCCCCCCGCGTCTGCCGTCAGACGCGGGGGGCGGTAGTTTAGCTCCCGAGTGGGGGCCGCGCGGCCCCGTTCAGGAGCTAAGACTGGTGCTGCGTTCACAACACAGCCCAGAAGCGGCTCTTCCCTGCAGGGAAGAGCTGCTCCTGGGCTGTGCTGCGAACGCAGCACCAGCCTTTGTCTAACTGCTGAAGGGGCCGCACAGCCCCTTCAGCAGTTATGCTGCTTCTCTCGAACGGAGCCTCAAGGCTCCGTTCGGGAGCCAGACCACACACCCCCGCATCTGATGTCAGACGCGGGGGGCGTGGCTATCCCCTGTGTCTGACATCAGGTGCAGGGGGCGTGGCTATCGGGGCACCCGCTGCGGCTGCACACGGGCTGCCGGTGGGCTAGCTATGCTCCTGCTCTGCTCTCATGTGATTGATACATGAGCATGCACATATCTCTGCATGCACTCCAGATTCTACTTTGAAGTAGTATTTGTAGCAAAGTGGTATTTGGAGGAGTGATGTGGACAAGAAATGGAACACTGGAAGTAAAGATCTGTGTGTTCACAGTGCATTTGCATATAATAATTTAGAAGTGGGCCGGTTAGATAATACTGTCAAAACTGGACTTGTGCCATCATTCATTTAAGATGTAAGGAAGAACATATCTTAGATACAAGAGAATTATCTGGAAGAATGGTCTACTACCACAGACCATAGCAGGGCAGTGCAGTCGTGTCAGTCCAACAGTGTTGATAGATATGACATTGGCCAAGTCAGAAAATGCCGGATTAATTCTGAAAGAACTTGGTAGTGTCTCTATCATCAGGTACTACCAGCATAAGAAGTTTGAGAACTTTTTGTCTAGCCATTCCAGAGTTGTAACACAGAAAGGCTCTCCACATGAGCAGTGTTGAGAGCCTAAGAGGGTTTTGCGGGGAGAGTGGGATTGAACAGCTCTCCCCACAGATGAACAGGCAGCTCGCCCTGGGCAGCCAGATCGGCTGCCCACATAATTAATAGCTCCATCATGGAGCCGGTTGGGGCAGCGGGGCTGCCTATCCCCTAGATGTCCCAGAATGCCCCACACTAGTGTGTGGGGCATTCTGGGGAGCCTCCCAGTGCCGGGAGGCTTGTTGTAGCCTCCCAGTCAGGAGTCTCCTTGTGAATTGCTGCAGCGCAAAGCTGCGCCATGGCAGCACACAATCAAAACAATGGGGTTAGTAGAGCACTCACTCTGCTAATCTCATGTAAGGATGGGGGGAATTAAGCGGGCTTGCCAGAGGAAGCCACATGGCTCGCACAGGTTCTCATGCATGGTGGGAACTCAGCTGGATTCCTTTAGCCCAATTTCCACTGCACATGTGAATTGCCTCAGAATGTGTTATAACATGCCAAAAAAGTGTGCTACATGTATATGAAGGCAAGAAAAATTTCTTCCAAATAAAGTATCCTCAATGATCAGAGTGGGGGCTTCAATTCCTGTAGTTTTTGCAACTTTTGGCCATGAAACAAAGCAGTTATGGCTCCTTTTAAAAGTTTTTAAAACATCTAAAAAACATTCATTAAAAATCAATGGGTGGACCAAGTACCTTTGAAGTCCACCATGTGAGATCTCAGAGCTTTCTGTCTAGCCATTTGGTACGATTGAACACCCACCACCACCACCACCACCATTGATCCCTATGGGAAATCTGACTTAAGTTGGCTATTTCCCACTGAAAACTGTCACAATTCAAATAACTGGCAATTTTAAAAGCCCCCTGTTGTCATTCTGACCATTTTCATGTTGGATCGGATTGTGTCAGATCAGATCTCACAATAGTTCTGATGCACAGGCCTGCTGTTGAATGATTTTTTACTAGTTATCATGAAAGATGGTAGACATAGACAAGCTGACATCATCTGTGCAGACAAGATGTACGATACATTCAAGTGAACATTAGCCCTTTTGGAATGTTCAGCCACACACACATGGATACAACTGTATCCATCCTAATCCTGAAATTTTCCTAATCCTAAACATCCTAAAAAAATTAGGTTTTAATCTCTGGTTTATTTTTAAATTGTTAAATTGTTTTACATTTTTTGTATATTTTTTAAACTTGTTTTATGCTATTGTTAACTGCCCAGAGACGAAAGTTTGGGGTGGTGTACAAATCTGATAAACAAACAAACAAACAAACAAACAGTTTGTCTGAAGTCTACAGTGTTTGTCTGTAAAGGTGTCTTGGCACAGTAGTTTTGAAGGAACTGTGTTTCATAGAAATAGCCAAAATAGAGGGGATTTAGAGATAGAGAGAAGCCATGTATATCATTCAAATATATATATATATATATATATATATATATATATATATATATATATACACACATACATACATATACACACACACACACACACAAAGATATGCACAGTTAAAAAGGGAGAGAGGTACAAAATATTTTCTGACTTCAATAAATAAGGGGGAAAAAGTAAAGGATTTGATCATTCACTCTGTGACTCATGAAATAACCCAGATTTTTGCAAGATTAAATACAACTATTTGCTCTTGACAACTGGAGGGCGATATCAGTGTTTAGAATGTATAAGTGATGAATCATTGTCATTTAAGAAATCCCCTTACGGACCATATGTGTTGACTCAAACTATCTGTTCATTTCACCTTGTATATGCATAATAAATACAGTCATAGAGTCAACATGCTGGACAGGAGTCCCCAACATTCAATCCCTAGCCTTAAGGTTGGTTATTTGTTTATTTAAAATCATTTTTATCCCACGCTTGTGTCTCAATATAAGACATTCAGGCCAACTCACAACACAGCAGAAAACATAAGCATAATAAGAAATAACGTTTTTTAAAATCAACAAACATAAGCAAATCACAGAGTTGTAAGGGATCCCGGAGGTCTTCTTGTCCAACCCCCTGCACAGTGCAGGAAACCTTTGTTTGAAAATCTCCAGAGAGCCCACCACTGCACGAAGCAGACAGTTCCACTACCAAACCGCGCTTACAGTTAGGAAATCTTTCTTAATGTCTAACCTAAATCTGCTTTCTTGTAATTTCAGCCCATTGGCTCTAGTCCTGCCCTCAGGAGCAACAGAAAACAGAGAAGATCACTATGATATTTTATGGCGTAACCCTGGCTGCAGTCTAAATTTGCATGTCTGAGAACAGAATATTTTCATGTGAGGCTCAAAATGCCTTTGAGTGTTCTTGTGCTTTTTCATGGCTGATTGTAGAGATGTGCAAACTGGCTTGACTTCAAGCTGGTTTGACATAAAACTGGTCCAGCTTGAAGAACAACTATGCAATGAAACACTGACACCACCACAACGCAGGTGCACTAAACTCAGGACGCAATTAGAATCTATTAGAAGAAGCAAATGCCTCTTGCTGAAGGCTGATAAGCCGTGAATTATTGCCAGCTGGGAGCTATCGGCTTCCACTATAAATCCTGTCACCAGCCGTCTACCCCTTGCTGAAAAACAACATACGTCATTCAGTCGACAGCATTCAGCCAAGCCGTGAACTTCCCTGGCATTTGGCCAGACCTTGACAGCTACTGCCATGGCTGCGAGGAGTGGGGAGCTCTCCGGTGGTTCCCCCTCCCCCACCGGCCTCCCCCCAGTCTCCATTTTGGCCCTTTCTGAGGGGGCAGCAGCCATTTTGGAAGCCACTGTGCATGCTTCTTGGCCGTTCCTCCAAATTCAGGGAAAGTATGCCTATGAGTACCAGTTTCAAGGGAGCAATGACAGGACAGGGGGCATGCCCTCCTCTCCTGCTTCTGGGATTCCCAGAGGCATCTGAGAGACTATTAATGGAAAGAGAATGTTGGGCTAGGTAGGCCTTCGGCCCGGTCCAGCAAGGCTCTTCCTACAGTCTCAAAGCAGTTTACATATACAAAAAAGCCATGTTCTCACAACCTGCATGATTGTAATTAAAAGGTTAACTATGACCAGCATGCCAGTGCAGTTAACTAAGATTAAACTACAGTTGGTAACTATGGTCCAATTGTAGTTAATTGATCATAGTTTAATCCTAGTTAACCACAGCAGCAGGATAACAATTGGTGCTAAAGTGCAGGTTCTCATATTACGCTCCACGGGAGCTCACCAATCATAGTTAACCCTTTAACTATGATTGTCGGGTCATGATAACATGGCTACAACAACATATTTTAGGAAAATAGAAATTAAGCATCAAATAAACGCAGCCCCACGTAGAGCGCGGCTGGATTACTGTAACACGCTCTACGTGGGGCTGCCCTTGAAGAATATCCTGAAACTGCAGCTAGTGCAAAACGCGGCAGCGAGGGTTTTATCCGGAGCTGCCCGTTGGGAACATATCAACCCCATTTTGAAAGAGCTGCACTGACTACCGGTTCGTTTCTGGGTCCAATTCAAGGTGCTGGTTTTGACCTTTAAAGCCCTAAACGGTTTGGGCCCGGGGTATTTGAGGGACCGCCTGCTCCCAAGGGTTGCTGCCCACTTGACGAGGACATCTGAGGGGGCCCTGCTCCAGGTGCCGACAATGAGAGAGGCCCGGCTGTCGTGCACTCGGGACAGGGCCTTCTCTGTTGCTGCCCCCAGACTCTGGAATGCTCTCCCAGTGGCCATTCGTTCCTCGGACTCCATCACGGCTTTTAGAAAGCTTGTAAAGACTTGGCTTTTTACCCAGGCTTTTACATAATCGTTTTTACTACTGCTTCTGGGTGTTTTTATTTGTTGTATTGTTTTATGCCTGTTTTTATATGTTTTTATACTTTTAGCATGATGTTTTTATTGTGTTTTTATTGTATGTTTTTAACTTTTGTAAACCGCCTTGGGGCTATCTTTTAACGAAAGGCGGTATAAAAATGCAAAAATAAAATAAATAAATAAATAAAGCCCAAACACCCTACAAATTGCCTCAGTAGCCAATAAAGGTAAAGTGTGCCCTCGAGTCGCTGTCGATTCCTGGTGACCACAGAGCCCTGTGGTTTTTCTTTGGTAGAATACAGGAGGGGGTTTACCATTGCCATCTCCCATGCAGTATGAGATGATGCCTTTCAGCATCTTCCTATATCGCTGCGGCCCTATATAGGTGCTTCCCATGGTCTGGGAAACATACCAGCGGGGATTCGAACCAGCAGCCTCATGCTTGCTAGGCAAGTCATTTCCTGCTGTGCCATTCAGTGGCAGAGCAGTAACCAATACATCCCTGCTTTTGCAGCCCTTCTGAAATACTGTAACAGAAAAGAAGCTTCTGACTTTAGTATGGAAGTCATTCCAAAACGCTGAGGCAATTGCAGTAGCGAGTAGAGGCCTTGTGTGTGAAGAACAGCTGAATATAGCCAGGGTGGAAGCTCATACAGAGCAGTGGTATATATGATATGAATTATTCTGCCCAAAGTAGATTTTGCACTTGCATTGCTAACTCAGTAGAAGAGCCTCATCAAAACACTAAAATAATAACAATAATAATTCTACAGACTTTAGTCATGCCTCAGTAAAGTATGTGGTGTGTGGGCTGCAGCTTAACGAATATGTGTGCTTCCTTTGTTGGTACTTCCTTTGCTGGTTGTATCTCAAAATGCTCAGTTTTCACCTAACTCTTACCATAGAAGCTAAACTGGTTTGAGTAGGTGAATAAAGCATTGCAGCTGGAGCAAAGATGGGCTAATGATGAAGAGTTTTATGTTAGGAGGAAAAGCTCTTCTTCAGGCATGTGTATGGAACCTTGAGCTAGAATGGAGATGAACACAAACAGGCTGGATTTGATTAGCATAACTGAGTGCAGACCACAAAATGTGATTAGCCAGTTCAAATGAATGGAGAAAACAAAGTGTTCCATTGGCATGGCACACACTGGAGAAGCACATCAAACAATAGAAATTGAATATTGTGTGGGCCACTAACATTAACAGCAAGTCATAAAGCCAATCTCTTGTAACACCATAAGATTTCACTGGGCATCATCTGACCATTTCTTGATCTCAAAAAAAGAAAAAGAAAAAGAAAAAGAAAAAAGAAAAAGCCACACAGCTCTGTCACAAATTATAGACTAATCCCAATAGTGTTGGTGGGGGGAAACTTTACTAAATCATATCATCTTATCTTTGTAGACAATGGCCCTAATCCAGCTAAAAGTAGCAGTAACTAAAATCAGAATCCTGTGCACAATTACTTGGAAGTAAGCCCCATGGAATTCAGTGGAACTCCTCAGTAAACATACATAGACTGACCTCCTATTGAAACCAAAGGAACAATTTAATTTTCCCTTTGTTTTCAATGGGATTTAGTCATGACTAATTTAGCTGGACTGGAAGCATTGGGCAGCATCAAAACTAAAGCTGCCCTTAGAAGATTTTGCATGGACAACCATTTTTACTTATTTCCCCCTTCATTCTGCTGCCTTTGATGTATGCCCCGAAGAGCATCCCACTCCTCAGAGCTATATTGGGGGGGGGGGGCGTCAGCAGTGGTGGAAAGAAGGGAGAGACCAGCAAAATAGTTGTGTGTGTGAAACATTCTCGTGCACAGGCAGCATTAGTCTGGATAGTCCACCATAGCCCCTCCTTTAGGTAGCTACAGGAAACTCCACTTTAAAACTCAGTCCTTTCAATATATGCCAGGTTTTGTGCCAGGCTTGCTCAGTTAGTACCCCTGCTAAACGGACAAAGAGGCACCTTTTAAATGTGGCGATTCTCTTTAGCAGAGGGAGAGTAACTGGCCTTATCCACCCCTAGCACTGTACTTCTCCAGTGACTGTTGCTGGTGTCTATTTTATGTTTCTTTTTAGATTGTGAGCCCTTTGGGGACAGGGAGCCCTCTTATTTATTTATTATTTCTCTATGTAAACCATTTTGGAAACATTTGTTGAAAAGTGGTATATAAATATTTGTTGTTGTTGTTGTTGAAATATTTGCTTATATTTCTTTAAACTTAATTGTAGTAATAAATAATGTATATAAAAAGTAACATACAATGGCCAACCTGCAGGGCAATGCAGTGTCAGTGTTTCCAGCTCGCCAGGAAAGTAGCACAACACAAGTGCCCACGGGCTGCTGCACCTGTGAAAGCCAGCCCTGGTGGTGTTGCACCACAGCGCATTTGTGCAACTGCTTAAAACAGGACATGGGCACTTGCATTGAGCTACTTTCTTTGCTTCCAATAGGGCTGGCTTTCACAGATGCAGCAATCCCCGCAGATATTGCACTGCACATCACATCAGCCAATGTAAATAAATAATAAACAGTGTTGTGTTGTATAATGTACTATAGTCACTATACAGCCCTTTCTCACGATCACATAGGAGAGTTTGAGGGCGGGCAGCGGGGAAGGCAGCAGAAGCTCATCTTCCCCACAGATGATCCAGCTTCTGGGTCTGGGAGGGCCAGAGCACACGGATCACATGCCCAGATGGTCTGCTGCTGCCCCAGGCAGTGCAGAGGTGCGGAGGTTGGGACGAATGGGTCCCGGACCCCAGAAATCCCACAATGCACAGTGCAACTGTGCGGTACATTGTGGGGATCCCCGGTGATGGCTAGGAGCCCGTTCCTGTGCTGCTGCCAGCTGGAAGCAGCCGGTGCTTGCACACAAGCGGCTAGCGTGAGTTCAGGGCATGCTCGCACCCTTAACCTCAGCTAACCAGCAGGCTCTGTAGGTGGGTGTGGTGCTGCGTTGCCAATGGGAGCTGCTTGGCTCCCACTTGTTTTAACTGCCCTAGCCCTGTCTTGGCTGCTCATAGAACAGCCTCATAGATTAAACTGCACTTGTATTTGCTTCCAAGATATGTCTTGGACAGCTAGCTGGTGATAGTAAAGAAGCAATGAGAGCAATGAAAGAAGAGATAAATAAGCAAATGGAAGACAGAGGACTTTTCGTCTTCTGGAAAAGGTAGCAACCCTAAATTAAAAAAACTCATAGCAGGGGTCTTTCTTTGTTGTCAGAGTTACTGGATATTAAATTATGTTGCAGATATAGGAAAAGCATGTATTGGCTTCCCATGGAAACTGGCTCTTAGCTTGTATAATGACATACATAAAATACCGAGACCACCCCTGTTTTTTTCCATGTCATCTAAAGCCACTAATGTCAGTGGGTTTAATAAAACACACTTCCTCTACCCACTAGAGAAAATGGTTAAAAAAAAACACCCCACTATCTACTGCATAGAAATAATTTGCCAATGAGTTAATTATTTGGCGAATGGTTAGCTAAAGTAAGAAGAGGGGATTATACTGATAAGTTCTTGCTTTCAGACAGTAATATATTGTTACATTTAGAGGCGCTTCACATGAGCGGTATGAAGCTCCTTGCAGTGGTTTGCGGGGAGAGCGGGCTTAGCCTGCTCTTCCCACAGACAATCAAACATGTAACCCTGGACAGCTGGATCGGCTGCCCACACGACTACCGACTCCATCACAGAACCGGTGGGGGCTGTGGGGATCGGGGGCCCCTCGGCCCCTGGAAGTCCCAGGATGCTTCACGCAAGCGCGGGGAGCATTCTGGGGGGACCCCCAGAACATGGAGGCTGCTTGTAGCCTTCCAGCCATGGATCTACTCGTGTGTCACCATGTGCTGTGGTGGCACATGAGCAAATAAACAAGGTTAACGGAGCGCTCGCTCCATTAACCTTGTTTGAGGGGAGGAGGGATTTATGTGGGCTAGCCACCTTGGAACCACTGGGCCCACCTGCGAGCCTGGTGGTTCCAACGAGCACCAGAAAGCGGGCCAAGCTCCCTTAGCCCGCTTTCTGGTGATCGTCAGAATAGCCTCTTAGAGTGCCCCAATTCACTGTTCAGGTTTAGAAGCCTAGGAAGAAATTCATGGGGGGCTGAGTGTTGTTAAGGTTATTATCTGTACTAGGAAATACTATTATTTTGTTTAGGTCATTCCTTCTTCCCAGGGGACCTGAGAGTAGTCATTCTGGCAGTGTGGAGGGTAGAGATCTCAGAGGCTGACATCCAACAATAATGCAAAGAACAAAGATGCATACACATGAAGGTTGCATAGCTGAGCAGATACTCAAATTTGCACAGTCTCTTTCATTCTTGGTCTGCTTGTGCAGCAAAGAGACCAGATAGCTTTGCATCTTTCCCTGCAATATACATGGACTGAAGATATTTCACAGAAAGAGGTGCACCACAGGTTGCCTCAGTGCCCCCTTCTGCCTCAGTGCAACACTAGTCTGGAATGCAAGCTCCTGACTTAGCAAAACTGCAAATGCAAATGTTTGCACACTCCTGCTTTGCAGTCTGAATGTCTGTCGGAATTCTTATCACCTACATCAAATTACAATTCCCAGGATTTCGGGCAGGGGAGGTTAAACTTCTATAGAACCAATATAACTTTGTGCTATTGATGTACTCTCACTTTCTCCTCCTCTTATCCTCTTCCCAGTCTATCTCCTTCCTCCTTTTTTTGTCCTTCCTTTGTCCTTCCTAGTAGTAGTTGTCATCATCGTAGTAAAAGCAAATGGAGCTTCCCTTCTAGGAAAATAGGACATGCAGGGGCAGGATATGATCTTGATCAGAATCCCAGCAAAGGGAAATGGTTAAAGCCTTCTTTCACCATTGCTACAGTCAGAGACACTCTTAGCCCTGGACTTCCAGACACCCCCTCGGCCCCCCCAAATCTTCTTTAGTCTGTCCCGGGCGGTGTGGTCACACCAGGTGGCCAAGCGTGACTGTGACCTGCACCAGACAGCCAAGAGTGACCTCTGCTTTAGAGACAGAGTGGGTGAGTGCAAAAAGTAATATGTGGGAAGGGAATATGTTGTGTCTTGAAACATTTCTACTAATGCATATTTGTATATATATACTTGTTTTATATTCTTACATTCTTGTGAATTCAGCTGCTGTTTGTGCCCTCAAGAACCCATGTGTTAAAAATACTCCATGTGTCACGGGTGTGTGTGTGTGTGTGTGTGTGTGTGTATGTGCTTGCATGCAGGGGGGTCATGCTTAACTTGCAGCAGGGCGGTGGCGGGGAGGGCCTCCAAAGGTCTTTAGGTCCAGGCTCCAAAATTATCTAGGTGTACTTCTGGCTACAGTCCTAATCTGCATGAGGCCCCTGCAGCTGAATTTAAAAACACACAAACACAGTCAAACAAAGGCCAAGCAATACATTTAACATATCAGGACTGCTGTCATGATCAGAACTAGTGTAGGAGAAGCCTCCCACCCCACTTTGAGAGCTACCAATATTTGATAGTACTTTAGAGAAAAATGACATCAGAGGTGAGGAGTTTGATCATCAGTCAAGCCCCAGCTGAGTAGGACAAGCACACCCTACACAGAATCCGTCCCCACCTTTGGAATGAATTTAGGAGGGAAACGCCTCCTACTCAGCTGGGGCTTGGTGAACGAGCAAGCTCCCCACCTCTGACCTTGCTTTTATCTAACACACGATCAAATATCAGGAGCATGCACAGCTCCAGAACTAGGCTAAGAGGCTTCTCCTACCCTAATAAGGGTCGTGAGAACAGCCCGAGTATCTCATTTGGCTCTGTGTGGGTGGGGCCTGTGGAGAGAACTTTGCTCCCCAATATTTTTCTACAAGAGTCTTTACTGATAATGGAGAGCTTAGCCTGCAGTGCTCAACCCATCCCCGTTCAATAGTAGGTATATGATTTGTATAATGTATTCCTTGTGTTTCCTTTAGGAGGTAAAAAAAGTAGGGACAAGTACCCAGGACTTATCCAGACTTGGCTTCATGCCGTGGCGTAATTGGAAGAATGAATCTGCTTCGCTGCAGATTTGGAGCTGTTTAATTCATGGCATTAAATGGACCATTCACATTTCCTCTGCTCCTCTCTGCATTCCCTGAGGATCTTTCTCTGTGTGCGTTCCCACAGCTTGCTCCAGGTTTTTTCTCCTACCAACCACCTCCTAGAGGAGGAGGTGTGAAATTCCTCTCTTCATTATTACGTGTGTTTTTTTAGTTTGACAGCCAGCCTGTCTTCCACAAGACTGACTAGTCAAAACAACAGAATGTTTAACCCGAACCTGCTGAATCTTATCCAGATCTTTGCTGATTTTTAGAATGAACTTGCCTTTGTGACTGCCTTCATCACCTCATGTCCACCCCTCCCACCCTAGACGATTTAAGAGGCTATGGAAGTTTAAAGCAGAAATCATTTCTTTCTCTCTGTGACAAAGAAAAATGCAGTCTCATGGAATCAGCTCAGACACAAAGGGCTCCGGTTACATCAAACCTGTAGTCTCCATTTTTAAGCTTCCAGCAACAACATCTGGATATGTAAAGCCTATGTTCCTATGATGACCATGCTCCAATAAGACAAAGCCTTATAGGAAGGCCCACTTTTTGCATTCCTGCCTGTGATTGCATTTAACTCAGGAATTTCTCCCTCCCCCCCTTTCTGGACTCCCTCCATAGAATTTCACCAATCTGCCACAACCCCTGCCCCTGCCCCCAGCGCTTGCAATTGCAAATCACTCAAAGAGAAGACCATACATATCACAGCTGTCAAACTCCCCTTCATGCTGACACTTGACATTTCAGAAATCCACCCAGCAAACATTTTTTTAAAAAAAGAAAACATGAAAGTGCGAGTTGGGGGGAAAGCTGAATTATTGGCAATACTTCCTCCACACATCACAGATAAGCTTCATCATACCAGAAGCCTTTGTCCCCGCCCCCCGCCCCCCCCAAAAGCTGCTGAAAATAGAGGATTTTTTTAAACTGGACATTATTTGGGCTAAGCCAGAATGTGCAGCTATAATTCAGGGGGAAACAGAATCATGTCTGAACTGGTCCCTGATAGCCTGCAGCGACTTCAGGGTAAATCCAGCTGCTCTGTGGACTTGCACCCTCCATTCCGGAGGTGATTCGAACTAACAGCCATGTGTGTAAAAGCTCCAGGATTCAGTTAAAAAATTCCATAGTTCCCAGCTCAGTGTAGATGCAAAATAATGTTTGAGACAAAAAGAAATTCAAAGGACTATGGAAGCATGAGACTAATTAAGTAGACATATGGAGAACTTTAGAAAAATATGGCTTCTCATTTTACTTGAAATGTGTTTTCTATTTGCTTCACACTTTCTGATGTGTGTCTTTCATGCAAGAGAAATGCATTTCTTTAATATTCTGACAAAGGCTTAAACAAAATGTAACGTTAAATGATTGAACATCAATGTATGGGTTGCCTCCATATATTTTATATGCTAAACTTTACAACATTTTATATTAAATACCCATCACATGTTCATGGCTTCTCTTGTACCTATTAGAGAATGCCTATATCAGGCTGGTTGAGCCAGGCCCAAAGTATAAACAAAGACCTAGAGGAAGAGGCCCCCCAGCTGGATCAGAAGCAGTGCCTGAAAAAGACCCTATTCTTTTTACAAGACTCGCAAGCCCAGTAAAACCTTCCCCACATCTTTAAGCACCCTCCAAGTAGAAAACAATTTAAAAATGTAACCCTGTAGGGAGGCATATATGTTAATCATCAATCTGATGAATAATGCATTGTTATACACACATTACTGGAAGGATAATTAAGGTACTGTACATGTGAAGTGGATGGAACTGGATTTTGAAATAAATGGATTTTCCCTCCCTTAAAGTGATCATTATGTGTTTATTTAAAGAGTGCTTATGACTGTAGACTTTCATTTTAAATGGGATGTCATAGGGCTACTGTGCAGATTGCTAATACTGTGCATTAGCAATCTGAGAGACCAAACTTGATCTCTGGACATGGATTGAACCGTTCACAGCTCAGAGAGGAAGACAATGGCCATAAACCCTTCCCTGTCCTGGCCCCATTTCCATCTGTCTCGTTCTACCCTGAGTGTGTATAACAGAGAAAGCAGGAAAGAAGGTACAAGAAGATGGGAAAAGACAATACTGGATTCCGATGATCATTTGTGCTGTGGTGGCTGTCTATAAATTCATCATGGGCCACTTCCAGTGATACTTTTCCAGTCCATGTGAATAAAAGGGAGCCATGATGGGAGCTTGCCTGTCCTCATATCATTTGCACATGTCCTGACACCCTCCTGGCACATGCCTTTATTATGTGCGGATTGGTATGCCTGAATAGCCACTCTACATTGACCAAAATACTAACTAGGTCAGTATCAGGACGTCACAAAAGATGTCACGATGAGTGTGCTCTTGGCATATCCACCTTTTGTGTAGGTCAAAAAGAGCATCAACCAAACCATCCCCATATGGAGACCACAATCATGTGGTCATCTGTAGTGAATGTCTATGTAGCAAGGCAGATTCTACCATGCATCCACAAATTTAATCATGAGCGGAGTCTCCAGGTACATGCTCTCTTTATGGCTGTAGCCACAGCATGTTCTAAGCAATCACACTGGTTCAAATGGTCATCTTCATCTTCCAAGGAACAATGGTAGAGAATTTTTTAAAATAAGTACTAGAAACTTGAACCTATTACAGAAGGTGATACAGATCCAATGCAGAGATTTAATGAGAGGTATGACACCATAGCAATGGTCTTTATGAATCTTCTGAAACATCTATTTATGAATCCTCTGAAGGAGACATAACAAGAGATCAGTAAAGCATATCTGGATGAATAACAGAGGTGTTACAAAACTACAGGAGTTCTCAACTATTTGAATATAGGAGTTGAAAGAATGGGTAGAAACAAATTACAAGCCTAAAAGATTAGGATTAAACATCTCTGCTAGTGCCACCTCAAAAGGAAAGAGAGAGTGGAGAGAGGTTAGTTGAAAATACAGGGAAGCCATTTTCAACACATTCAGCTTGAGAGATGAGCCGGACACCCAGAAGCAAAAGTCAGTCTCAAAATCCAAATCACAGGTAGCTTCTCTCTACAGTGTACAGATGAGTGATCAAAAAATTGCATCCAAGGTCTGAGGGCAAAGGGTGTTCACAAGAAGTGATCGTGGTCAGAGATGAGTAGCTAAGAGATCTGTTCTAGGGGTAAGAGATAAAAACAAGGTCGGGGTGAGTCAAGATCATTAGCTCTGGATGGAAAGAGAGCATCATTAAAAGTCAGATGGGGTCAGTAACTACTGAATTCATCCAAAGGTGGGAGAGAGAAGTGAGAGAAGAATTCTGGTCTAAAAATGCTGCAAACACACACGCTGGTCTGCACATGAAATGATAGAACGGATTGCTCCACTTACCTAAAAAGGCTCATACTTTTTATGTTCTCATGCATAAAATGCAAGAAACTAGCACAGCAGAAAGTAGGCTGAGCTAGAACCTCCCCCCCGACAAACTAGCTTTGTTACTTGCAGGGCATTTTTAAATACTGCCATCTCAGTATTTTCCAACTTCATTCTACTGCATATGTAGCTCAGCCTTAGGTGGAACCCCAAAGGCAGGGAACAGCAGATCTGGAAAGAGACAAGAAATCAACACCACTTCTTCAGGAGCAGTCCAAGTAACTTGGGGACTGTAGTGTATCTTGTAAGCTTATATATCCAGAGGGAGTAAGCAAGAGCCAGTTAGGTGAAGAAAGAAAGCCATACAAAGTGGCAATGTCACCACATCAGAATTCCCTACTAGGCCAGACTAGCAGCTGCAGTGAGGCCTACAGTAGCCTACTAGGCACAAGTTGCCTGCTTCAAAGCCCAGACCCTTGGGCATCCAAAGATATAGGATTAGACCAAGGGTCCCAGTCACAATGGCCTTCCAATCATATCTAGGGGGGTAATGTCTTTACAGACCTTCTGAAATATTTACTAGTATTACGACGAATGTATATATACCGCTCTACAACCAAAGTTCTCAAAGTGGCTTACACAGAAAAATAAATGCATAAATAAGATGCAATTCATATTTAGTTATGAATCCTCTGAAGGAGATGTAACAAGAGATCAGCAAAGAGGTTACTACCTTTGTCTGCATAAATAATGTCCTTAGAGGTATTATAAAGCTACAAGAGTTCTCAATCTTTTGAATACAGAGGTCCAAAAACATTTGGAGAGCAACGTTTGAGACCCTCTGGGAGAGACAGAATAACTAGAAGTGAGTAGATATGAAGGCCATCATTGTAAAGGTGGTAGCAGGTGCTATGAGAATGTACAACAAATAGAGAGTCCAACAACTATATACTAATAACAGAACAAATAGCTCTGGTAAGAACTAATCTGACTGCTTTCCTTTCACTATCCCTACAACTAGACTAAATTTGGTCCAAATCAGGCAGTTCACAAGTTAGCCCACGCACCACAAATGTTCATGTGTCTGCCATCTTGAATTGGACTGGATGACATCATTACAAACTGCTCAATTGAAGTGTCCCTTTGTGTCACTCACTACAACTGCTCCCTCCAAGATTCGTACAAATTGTTTAGGCAGTCCACAAGTTAGCCTACTTACACTTCAAATGTTCATGTGTTCATCTTGAATCAAGGTGGATGACATCATTACAAACTGCACCCTTCAGCTGTACCTATGTGTCGCTACAGCTGTAGCAAATTGGGTTCAAATCAGTTAGGCAGTCCACAAGTTAGCCCACTCGTTTGACTATGCCATTGAGGTGACCCTATGTGTCCCTACAACTGTATGCAATTTGGATCATATTGGTCCAGGCATTGCAAAGTTGATGGTGGTTGGAGAGCGGGGACACACACAGACGGACATGGACCCACAGACATTGAATGCTGGGTGATCTCATAAGCTTTCCTTCCTCAAGGAAAGTAGGCTAACAAACAATTGCTACTTGCTAGCAATATATCTGTAGATAATCACAATAGTTATTTTTACTCCCAACATGTTTTGAATTCATAAAACTTTGTGCCAAGGGTTATTTGTGAATTTTGATTATAAAATCTTACAAGTGGCTATTCAGCAGGGGTGTATCTAGAGTAGGGCAGGCAGGGCATGTGCCCCGGGGGCAACTTGAAGGGGGGCGCAATTTTTTAAAATTAATTTTTTAAAATAAAAAAAGTCCACCGAAAACAAAATGGCCACCGTGCATGCTCAAATGGCCTCTGTGAGACCCTAGGTCATGCCAGGCCTTGCAGAGGCCATTTGAGCATGCATGGCGACCATTTTGTTTTCAGCGGCCATTTTTAAAAAAATAAGTTTAAAAAATGGCCGCTGCACATTCTCAAATGGTCCCTGTAGGCCCTAGAGGCCAGGGAGGGGGAACCTTTGCAGACCCCCATGGCCTTTAGGAAGCCCCCCAAAAGGTCTACAGGTAAAAAAGATTTTAAAAAAAATTAATATAATATGTCACTGTACACTGTACACTGTCAGATTGCCATTATGTACAGAGAATCAGGGCTTGTGAACACTGAGCTGAAGCTTATGAGCTAGGATTGTATACATTTGCTCTGACTTTGCTTCTTGTGATAAGTGAGTTACATGTGATGTCTTAATAATATGGCTATTAATGGTGAGTTTGTCTTTGAATCAGTGTGAAATCCTTAGTATTAAGGCCCACGGAGTTTCTTGCTCTCTTTCTCTCATTTTAACTGTCTTTCTGAAATACTAGAATATATTCTAAGCAGTGACAGTTTATTCTGTATATCCTTTAATTATTTTCAGAGTATCTGGGAAAAGTCAAATTCTCCATTTATTTTTAAAACTTATGTAATAGTGATGCTACAATGCATAGTAGAGAATTAGACAGGCACTTCTGTTTAGTTTTCCAAGTACACCTCCACATAGTATTTGGGTATTTCATGAGCCCCAGCATCCTGAAATTTATAGTTTTCCAGCATTTTTTGGTCTGGCTATGTCCACTTCTAAATAGTTTTTGAAATATTAATAGATTGATGAGCTTGACTTGTATTTTTCAGCTGATAGTATGGTAAAGTTATCTGAAAGATGGATGTCAGATGTTTGGACAGGGGGCACAATTTCAGTGTTTTCCCTAGGCGCTATTTTCCCTAGATACGCCTCTGCTATTCAGTTTGCTGGCTGCATCAACTGTAAGTCAGCACACAGCTCTGATACACTTGTAAACCTTCTCATCACTTTTGCACACACCACAACAGAAGCTCTCACCATGTACCATGTAACCATAAGACAACCTGAAGGAGGGAAAGTGGATGGGAAGCCTGAAGAAGAAACTGTACAACAGAATGTTAGAGGGCTTTACCCCGTTTGATGCTTAGATTGCGACATTAAAATATGTAACTGAGGGAGTTCGCACTGAAAAACTGGCCCCAACTGGTTTTGTTTCAAGTCTGAGTTTACTGGCAAGCACTTGTTCAGAGTCAGCAGCTACAGAGGGGTCTATTCAAAAAGCACTTTGTAGGACGTCCAGTGGAATTTTGCCTAATTTACTATTTCCGTGTAATTTATCAAACCTGTTCTCTCTCCTTGTAAGCAGTGGTTTTTCCTTCATGCATTTTCCTAAACTTGCTGTCATTATTTCACTCATTTTTCTAAATATAGTTTGACTTCAAGACTCTCCTCATGAAGATGCCAACATTTTCAAGACTCAATGAAAGCCTCACCATCAGTGTCTTTTACACTTGCTACAGTAGGGCTGTCCTAAGGGAGACGTGAAGGCTATTGTAAACCTTTCTGCCCCGCAGCAGTGGCAATGAGAAGCAGCATGGTTTCATGTTCAAAGTGTCAAACAAGGACTGGGGAGACCAAAGAACCAATCTGTACTCAGTTATGAAGTTCACTGGCAGTTCTTGGGCCAATCACCATGTCTCAATCTATCCTATCTTGCAGGGTTGTTATGAGGATAAAAACTGCAGAGGGTGAATAATGTGAACTGCCTTAAGCTTCATGGAAGGAGGTTAGGATACAAATGCCATTAATAAAAATAACCTGTAGAAACCATGTTTTAGTCATCCTTTTGGAGTAGGAGCTGTCTAGCAAGCAGGCAACTGGTCTCACACCTAGTTTATCCTCAGAACTTTACATTCCTATATTCTCTTAATTTAAAATACAGGTGGCCCTTATTTATCTGCGTGAGTGCCATTCATGGCTACAACCATGGATAATGAAACTGTGGATATTGAGATCTTGAGCCCTTTCTCAAGAGCAGTGAGAAAGGGCAAGAGGGCTGGGTGGGGGGAACCTTAAAAAGTTTACCTCCTCACAGATGACTAAGGGCTTCCTTTTTAGCAGGCAGATTGCCTGCCCAAATGATTACCGTCTCCTGCCAGTATCTCGGAAGATCGGGGTGCCAGTACGTGTTGCCCCTCCCCCGGAGCTCCCATAATGCACCACTTGAGTGTGTGGTGCCTCAGGCAGCAGATTATTGGGGCCCCAGCAGGGTGACAAGATGCCCCCCCCCCATGTCTCTGTCATCAGAGAAGCTGTTTGGGACTCATTGGACCCTTAAAAGCTTTGCAAGGAACATTTCTCCTCACACTCCTTACCAAACTTGCAAGAAGGACAAAGAGAGAAAGGGGTAGTGACTGGCAATTTCCCCTCCGTGCCACTTTCAATGCTTACAAGGATTGGTTTGGAAAGGGGGCTGCCCCCCACCCCCAGGAATAGAGCAAGGTAGCATTTGGCATCTCACCTTATGCACCACAATAGCTTGAACCACCCCTGCCCCTTCACTTTCATGCTGGTTCCTTTAACTACTGTTTTTAGAAGGCCACCTAATGGTGTAGCGGGGAAATGGCTTGACTAGCAAGCCAGAGGTTGCCGGTTCATTTTCATGTCATTTATTTATGGTCAATGACCAAATAAACCCGGTTCGAATTCCTGCTGGTATAAACACCTAAATCGGGCAGCAGCGATATAGGAAGATGCTAAAAAGCATCATCTCATACTGCACAGGAGATGGCAATGGTAAACCCCTCCTGTATTCTACCAAAGAAAACCACAGGGCTCTGTGGGCGCCAGGAGTTGACATTGACTCAACGGGACACTTTACCTTTACAGAGAGCATAATTTGGCTAATGTTGCAAGGAGTCAAGGAATGGGGCTTGTGGATTTAAGTAACCTTTATTTTCTACCATTCTCCCCTCCCCACAATAATTCAAGCACCACTATCACTTTGCTTATGTTGTAAAGTGCCAGGGTCATATATCTGCAATGAAATGATGCAGCTTTTAGATCAAAGTTTAAAATTCAGCTCCTTCATTTGATTGGTTTGTTGTTTTCCATTATAAATGGATCAATTCCAGAATTGTAAATAGTTAACTATTGAATATAGGCCCAGTCCAAGGCTGCTGTTGTACTGATGTTGTTAAGTGATCAGGCTATGCTGGAGATTAGCATTATAGGATAAGCTAAACGGCTTTTAAAGTAATCTCATGTGTAATGAAATAAACCAAAGAAGTGCAAGTATCACTTAGACATTTGTGTAGTAACATATTAGTGTAGCTTAATGTTAAAACAGTTAATGTATGTGAAGTGCCTATACATTGCTATGCTGGATGTTTTAATGAAATGCAGACTAACAGTTATTGCTTGTGTAATTGTACTGTCAATTAAACATATACTTTAGTACACTTTACGAACAATATCTTAAAATCAATATTTAGTCCATGGTTATCACTTTATTAAACTGAAATGTATCTAAATCTAAGGAGTTAGTAAAGCTTTAAACTGCAATTAAATTGTATATCATTCATGGCAGCCTTTGGAATAACAGTGGATGAGACATGAACAAGACTAGCTGCGTAAACAACATTGGTGTAAAAGATTGGCTTGGCATCACTCCTTCCTCACAGTCACTCTACAGTCAATGCCTAATTTGTATGACCTAACAAACCGCAGTTTGTTGGATTCGGAATGAACCACCAAGCATGTGCATATCCTCCTGCCCCCTTCTCTTTTCTCCTCCCCTTCTGTGCCTTGTTGCATTGAACAACTCCTGGTTCCTTAAGTTCTGGCTCAAGATATCAAACTAGGATCAAACAGTTTTGGGCCTGGGTAGCTTAGAGACCATCTGCTCCCAGCTGAATCTACCCACCTTACTAGATTGGCTGGGAGGGCTCTGTTCTGCTTGCTGACACCTGCTGAGGCCCATTCGTCAATCAAGCAGGACAGGGCCATCTCAGTTGTTGTTCCCGGCTGTGGATCTTGCTCTGAGCTGAGACTTACATGGTTCCCTCTCTCCCAGCCTTTAGGAGGAAAGTGAAGACTGCCCTGTTTATTTAGGCTTTTGGCCAATAAGCTGTACCTTGCTCTTTTTTAGATTTTTCACTACATTTGTTGTGTTTTTATTGAATAGTTTTTATCTTGTTAACTGCCCTGGGGTCTTAGGGTGAAGAGCAGTATATAAATATAAATAAATAAGTAAATAAAATTGTAGTTTGGATAGCCTGATTTACTGAGACCATTTAAATCACAGTTCCCTGGTTCAGAACAACATGGGGGGAAATGGTTTAAGAAAGCTGAAAACATTCAATATAGTAACATAGGAAACACAGGAACATAGGAAGCTGTCATATACTGAGTCAGACCCTTGGTCCATTTAGCTCAGTATTGTCTACACAGACTGGCATCGGCTTCTCCAAGGCTGCAGGCAGGAATCTCTCTCAGCCCTATCTTGGGGAAGCTAGGGAGTGTTGGCCGCATTCACATGTAAGGCAGAACCAAAGGTCCAATGGACCCCGCCACATGCTAACCTGTCTGCATTTGGATGTAACTGCCATGACCCAAACTGCACTCAAGGATACTGCAGAGAGGAGAGGGAACTGGCTGCACAGGCAGGGGAACTGGCTGCTGGGCTTACTCCTTTGCATAAAGAACAGCCACGCCAGCCATTTGGAATGGAGAGAGGGCGGAGCTTCCTTCCCTCAACTCCAGTCTCAGAGAAGGCTGCTCAAACCTCAGGTAGGAGCAGTGAAACGCATAACAACCCAAGGGTTCAAATTGGAGTTTGGGGAGGAAATTATATCCCGCTCTTCCTCCAAGAAGCCCAGAGCGGTGTACTACATACTTAAGTTTCTCCTCACAACAACCCTGGGAAGTAGGTTAGGCTGAGAGAGAAGTGACTGGCCCAGAGTCACCCAGCAAGTATCATGGCTGAATGGGGATTTGAACTCAGGTCTCCCCAGTCCTAGTCCAGCACTCTAACCACTACACCACGTTTATGCAAATGTGGTGACCGTGTGAGTGGGGAGGAGGAAAGGGGAAGAGGACAGATGCAGACTTGTATCCTGCGACAGGCTGATTCAGAGTTTCCACCAAGGCAGGGATCCAGGATGGACACAGCCAGCACAAGGGGGAATGGGATCGGGGCCTTGGATGGTTCCAATCAGGAGCAGAAAAGATCTGGGTCTGGCAGCTTAAGAGGGATGTTGCTGCAGTGGCTGTTTGGAGCAGACAACTGATTTTTATTATTACTGCCTAGATAGAGTAGATTGGCTGCATCCCTTCTCCAAATGAGGGTTCTGTTGTGTAAAGGGGACTTGTTCAATTTTCTAGCTCAGGTGCTGCAGGGGATCCTCTATTTGGACTAGCAGGTCCTCAAGTAACACCATCATGTCTTGGTGGGGGTGCTGGCTCTGGTCACCTTGATCGGGGTGGAGCCACCATTGGGCGAATGGGTTCAAAGAACCCAGGCCGCCACCAATCGGGGCTGCAAGCGTGGCCCCAGAAACGCCCAACGCGCCTTATGTCAGATGTGTGGGGGAGTGGTATCTGACATTATTTCGGTCTCAAACAGGGCCATGCAGCCCCGGTTGGAACTGAAATCAGCCCGCGCTGCATTGGAAGTGGCTGGAGTGACTCTCCATGCCTTAAAGGCAGGGAGAGCCACTCTTGGTCTCACTGCCAATGCAGCAGGGCCGATCAATCTCCCTCCCAAACGGGGTCATGCGGCCCCATTTGGGGGAGAGATCGGCCCATGCTGCATTGGCAGCGTGGCCGGAATGGCTCTCCCTGCGTTTAAGGCAGGCAGAGTGGCTCTGGCCTGCGTTGCCCAATGTAGCGTGGTCCAATCTCCCTTCCAAATGGGCCCACGCAGCCCCATTTGAGAGGGAGACCATGACCCCACATCTGATGTTAGACTCATGGGCGAGGCTAGCCAGGTCCCTGGATCTGACATCAGACACAAGGGGTGGGGCCAGGGGGCCACAGTGGTGGCTGCACACAGGCCGCTATCAGCCTCCCCATGCTACTGACCTTGATTCTCCTGGTTTGGGGCATCCCAGTGGTATGGGTTCACTAGGAGTCTGGATTGTAGAATCTTCTGACTATCTGATTCCCGGAACTGTCTGCCTTATCAACTGGGGAAGTCCCAGTTCTGGGATCACAAAATCAGCTTGTGGAGAATTCAAAATGTGGATTAGAAATGGACAATGACAATACCTTTGGTTCCCAACATTATCTGGAAATCGTAATGCAGATTTACACTGTATACTAAACAGTTATTTTCAGAGACTGTATTACTCTGCCAACAAAATTTAAGCACCTCAACGTATCTGGTGGTCTCTTTGAAGAGACCTTGGCAACTGCTAGGGTAGTTGTGACTGAGTGCCCAGCAGCCTTTCCCAATACCAGGAGTATATATTGTGCTTGAGATGGAAGATACAGTGCTAATAGATTTTTCTCAGCCAGTCAGGGCTGCCAGATCTGTGATTAGCAAATGTTTGCTGTAAATGAATTCACAACTGATAATTAATTTGTATTTAATCTGTGCTGTTACCATTTGAAACTCATAGTTTATGCAAACAAAGGATCTTATGGCACCTTAGAGATTAGCATTTTCTTTTTGGTGGTATAAGTTTCCTGGGCCAGAGTGTACTTTGACAGATGCATTAAAGTGGTCACCTTATTTCATGTACCTGGACACCAGACCCCTTCAGATGGGGATGTTACAGACCAGGCCTGATCTATATACTAAATATGCTCATTAGCTAGTATATAAAATAGGTATGGGCCAAGTTCTTTTATATTGGTGACCACGTTTGATCTGGACGCAATGAAGAAAAGAGATCCAACCACTCAAAGATTCAATGGGCTTTATTGAGTATAAAAGACTAATCTAGCAGAGCAGAAAGCAGAACACTCTATTAATATCAGCACAGTATTTAAACAGAACATCCTAACCAGTACCAATATTCACCGTGTGCCTAACTAACATGTGTGGGTAATTAAATCTTCCTAGATTCTAATACATTTCAGATACAGGCAGAAAAGAGGGGGGTGGGTTTGAGAGAGGCTGAGGGCTGGCATGGTTTGGAATTAGTATAGGAAAGGAAGGGGGGAAGGAGAAGGGAGCAAGGAAGGATGGAGGGGATTCCAAGCTTGTAGGAGCAGCATATTTACCAGGCTTGAGAATGGTGGATCTTTCAGCTGAAGAGGAGAGACTGTAGCTGGGAGCAACAACAGAGCGATGGTCTGGCTTCTGGTGGCCAAGCAGACAGTTTGCTCAGAGCTAGGCAGAGAGTGAAGGTGCCATGGCTGGGGAAAAGTCTTGACTTCTCACTGCGAAGTAGAAGTCACAGACGGTTCCTGTTCACGAGCAGAGTTCCTGAGCAAATCTTGCTGTAGGCACAAGATAGCTAGCGTGTGAGCAGAATGCCCGTAGGCACAGAACTGCTAAACTGCCATGTCCAGAGACTCCTTCTTATAGTGCTTCCATCCTTTGATGTCTTCTGGATCACAAAAGGCATTTATTCCTGCTATCCTCTGAATGTTGTCTTTTAATTACCAAAATTAGCTCAGGATATTTGGTCAGTCCAGAGAGACCTCTGAATCTCATCTTCTGTAAACTCTGTGCGCTCAGGAAGGGTGGGGGGGATCTGCATCTAAGATGCTGCAAATTGCATCTTTCCCCAAAAGGTGTTAAAATTCAGAGTTAGTAATGGAATTGATCCCATTTGAGTTTGAGACAGCCATTCTTACTTCTTGTGTACCTCTTATCTAGTGTGTAATTATATTTAAAGTAACATATATGTGCATGAGACATTCAATACATTTGTAGCATCAGTGAGGTGTGATTAAAATCTACAGACGGATCTCTGTATGCATTTGGCTATGTTGAACTTCCAAGGAGAACAATTCAAATCACTGACAAAGATTTAACACTAATAGGAAGGGGGGGAATCAGCCCCCTGGCTCCTTTCACAGACACTTGGTAGCCAGTGGTATTAGCATATGGATTACAGCATTCAGCATTCAGACCTGGCTTCATTGTGTTTCCTTGCATATCCATTTTAACAACACAATGCTGGATCACCTTCTGCTCCAGAGCAGGGGGAGCAACATCCTAGTTCACCTTGAGTTCAGGTATCATTTCTTAATAAACTGAAATCAGACACAGGCCTATATTCTATCTACGTATTAATATTTGGGGGTGCTCATAACAAGGAACAGGGCAGAGAGTCCAAAGACCCAGTGGAAGACATCAAGCACTCAGGAAAACGGTGGTCCCACACCACTGGGAATGCCACTAGGTAAGCCAGAGTATCCCCAGTCAGCAGTTCCCCAAGTTCTGAGAATCCCACCTTGCTCACATCTTCCAAATCAGATGAGCCCTCTGACCTCCTTGTCATGGCAGAGGACCCCCAGTGTTGCTGGAGTAAACACCTACACAGTTAAGCAAGGCCCCTTTATACACCAACACATGCCTATGGAAGGGGTGGGGCCAAGCCATCCTGCCTTACCAGCCGACTATATTCAGTCTCCAGACACTGCGGCAGTAACATTCTCCTGTTGCAGTACTGAGCTTTTGATTGTTCTTTCTGTAATTCTATTGATTGGCTGTCCTGGTTGCTGTCCTGGTTCTGAGACAATCCTGGCTGCTGCCATTGAGGAGACTGTGATGCAGCCTTGAGCACAATATCTTAGTGGCTAAGTAGATATACCCTCCATACAGAGCAAAGTAGGGAAAGAAAGTGGGGGTTTCAAAGTAAGGTAATGTGAGAGACAGCTGTAGGTTGTCTCAGTTCAGAGCAGAGCACAAATGGATACAAAATGCAACCAGGTGAATAAGATCAGTGTGGCGTGACCCACTATTGACATGTGCCCACTGGTGATGAACATCTAAATAAACACCTTAAAAGGGACAATTCCTTATTGTAGAGAGTTAGAAATTCCTTGGATTTTGTTGTGACCAGATTCCACAGTGTTAAGTTTATTAATGAATATCAGTTTGACAGGTACATGTTTTTCTTTCACATTGTGAATTCATAAATTATGATTTCATGGTCTGCAATGTGTTACTTTGGCTATATTCCACAGCATATTTATGCCAGGGCAGTTTTATGAAAATCAACTGATCTGTACTATAACAAGTCAATTTGTGGCCTAAAATGCAAAAGCTGGACTTTGAAGATGCAAGATAGAAAAAGCATTGATGCTTTTGAAGTTTGGTGCTGGAGAAGACTTTTGAGGATACCATGCACAGCCAGGAAAACAAAGAAATGGATCATAGAACAAATCAATCCAGAATTTTCACTCGAGGCACAAATGAGCAGGCTCAAACTATTATACTTCGGACACATTATGCGAAGACCCAGCTCCCTTGAGAAGTCCATAATGCTGAGAAAAGTTGAAGGAAAGAGAAGAAGAGGATGACCAGCAGCAAGGTGGATGGACTCGATTACAATTGTAATGAATGCACCACTGAGCCACCTTAAAGGCCAAGCTGAAGACAGATCATCCTGGAGAGAATCTATCTATGTGGTTGCTAAGAGTTGACACTGACTTGATGGCACTTAATCAATCAATCAATTAATTCCTAAGGTAAACAGTGGTGCAATGTGGAGGCATGTGAAGGTTCTTCCATGTGATTTGGAGAGTTCCACACCACACAGAGGACTGTCCCCTATATGGTCAGTGAATGCATCAGTATGGGAGGCATGGCCGGTTGACAAGCTCTTGTTTGCCTCCCTCATGAATGGAAGGATGTACATGGAAGGATAAAGGCTGAATAGGTGTTTCAAAGGGGATGGGAGCTGATTTGCTGACTAAGCCTGCTCTAATACTGCTAAATTACTTTGTTGATTTGTATAGAGTTTTCATTGTGTAGAGACATTTTATACACAAGTTCATATTTGTATATCTGTTTCCAAGAAAATTCCAAATGGCAAGCTGAAGAACCTTTATTAATCAATATTTCATTCATTCACTCACTCACTCATTCATTCATGTATTGCCCTATATAAAATCTCAGGACAGTTTACAATCCAATCAAATAACTATCCAAACCTAAAAATCATATAAAACAAATTAAAATTATCATAAATAAAACTTTACATCTTTAAAACATTATAAACTAAAAGCCTGATAAAACAAGTGCATTTTCAAAAGTTGTTTAAAAACAACCAGAGATGGGGAGATTCTGATTTCATTTGTGAGTGTGTTCCAGAGCCCTGGGGCAACCCTAGAGAAGGCCTGGTTTTGGGTCGCCACCAAATGAGCCTGTGGCAACTGCAACCAGACCTCCCCTGAGATTCATGAAGAAGAGGTGCTCTCTTAAATAATCAATATTATTGATTAGTATTAACTGATCATTATTAATCAAACCCTATCCTATCCTGCTTTTGAACTGCTCTTCGTTTTATCTTTGGGAGCAATGCAAATAATCCACAGAATCTGTATGAGGGGAGGCAAGGTCAGCCTCGCTGATTAGGAGCCCCTTCCATTCCAGACCCCATCAAAGCTTCCTTTTTGAGTTGTTCTCAGTCAGTCCCAACCAAACTAGTGCTTATAGAAGTAGCAGAGGGAGAGAATGTGCACGTATGATGTAAGTAGGGAGTCATGCCAATGAGGAAGAGAATGCAGGTGTGTTCTTGATGTTCTGGCACAGTGGCTGGTTTTAAAATGTAGAAAAGTTTCGGTGACTCCATATTTTAAAATAGAAAGAACCAAAGATTGCCCTTCTCTGTATTGTATTAACAGAGCATATTATGCTGACAGTTGACTGTGTGGTCCAATTATTTCTTAAGAAGACTGCAGGCAATGTCATGTCTGAACTCGAAAGAAGACAGTACATGTACTATACAGAACAAATCATCCATCTCCTCTATGGAAGACAACTATCCCCTTTGACAAATATTTGGACTTCAAAGCTTTTACTGTGCTACTAAATATATTCCCTTATAGTGCTTTGCCTGAGGGTAGCGCTCCTAGAGCCGCCTCCCTTTTCCTTTTTTGACATTTATATTCATACAGAGTGAACACAAACCAAGGATGAAATCCTGTCCAAACAACTGCTATTACCTGTGAAGGTTACCTGAACAGGTAGAGATGAATGGATGGCACCCTCATCCTAATAATATGAGGTTGAATGGTGTTCATAGTCAATGCCTGCTGAGCATTGCTATCCTGAGGAAGGTGAGACCAGCAGTGGGGAGAAACAAGGCCTTTATTATGGTTGCCCCCACCCTTTTTTTAGCTGAGCAAAGGGGCCAATTTCCTCAGGCTCCACATATAGAGGGGTCCCTACCCAAAGTATGGTTCAGTGTTTAAAATGATCAGATCAATTCCGTAAAATTAATCCATTACAATGTAACCCCAGAGTCAAAAGTTATTTCAGTATTTTGTATTGCATTGACATTTTATATTGCATGCAGTGGGACGTAATGCACAACATTATGCAGGCTGTGGGATATAATGTTCACGCAGTTGTGCAAGAGCATTATTGCACAAATGCAAGTACTAAGCAAATAGAATTGTGCAATAATATGGCCATAATAATGGCTGCACTGTTGCACAACTCCATTTAAGCAATATTTGCAGTTAGGCAGCTGCTCAGATGTTATGTTCCACTGTGTGCATAACCTTGCACAATGAATGTCAGCTAGAGAGAAGAAAGTGGGGGCTCAAATGAGCATTCTTCTGCCATGGGCCTTTCAGAGTCTTTTAAAGTCCTGTGCCTGCCCCCGCCCCCCCAAATGTGGATCTGTATATTACAGGGAGTTCAATTCTGTCCCACTGCCTTGGCTTTTAGAAATACAAGTCAATGTGCAAAGCACAGCATTCGAGGTTTGTTCTTTGCAAGTTAGTTTTCTTTGCTGCTGGTTGTGAATAAAAATTTGTCTTACTAACATTGATCTTGAGATCAGCTGAAGAGCTGCTTCTGCAGCCTGGCATCTCGACTGTCAGCCAGTCCCTGAGCCTACCTGCAGCTTTTCCTGTCCCACTCTGCAACAATGAGAGCACCAGGGGGTAAAACTGAGGGGCAGAGTGCATTTCTGAGTGGGCAAGCTGTGTCCTGGCTATTAGGAAATGGAAACAGAAATAGGGGGCAGTGAACTGCTTGTTGGGGAGACACTTGCCTCCTTTGTGCCTGCCCCCCATGGAGTCACCCCTGCTCTGCATAGAAATGCCTGGAACCCGTGACATTGACTACCCAGGGGACCAGAACAGGCTGCCATTAGCACTTCGCAAATCCCTAACATAGTTTACCTTTTTGTAGGTCATCTTGGTTGACAAGTAGGATATAAATATAATAAATAAATAAATAAATAAATATTGTTATTTTGTATTAGTTTGGTTTTCATTATGATGTTTTATTGATATGTTTCAAAATCTGTGGATTCCTCTGTCATTAGGAAATATATCAGGTTGCTACCTACAGAGCTGTTGAGCTCCTTTTAAATTCCCATTGTCCTTGGCAAAAAGCAATCAGGTCCTGGCTTCCCTAACGGTGGAGAGAAAGAAAAGAGCAATAGAACCATCTTGCAACAAAAAGATGGCCTACTTTGGTTTTGCACCCATTCAAGGCTACTAAATGGAGAGCTTGGAATGGTTCTTAGGGTAGCCTTTTTCTTCAGCTACAAATTCCCTTCCTTAATCGCAATTAACATTCACTCCAGTATTTGAGTTCCCTACCCAGCCCACTGTCATTTTGCAATGTGGTTTAGCACCAATAAAAGCACTGCTTTCCTGGGGAAAGAGATGGCTCAGAAATACTGGAGAGTGACAATAAGAACCAGTTGCAGAATAACAGAAAAGAAATAGATTGTAAAGCACTTTCCTTCACAAGGAAAAGTAAGCCAATCTAAGCAATTTGTTCCTTCTCTTCTGAAGAATGTCCAAATCAGCTCAGATCGGAAGTTCTTGTTTAACTTTAAATACTGTATTTCATCTAACTCATCCTAAAGACATAGAAATAATTACATTATTTATTTTTTGTAATCAGTTTTACCCTGCCTTTCAGCCCAAACAAGGAGCCCAAGGCTGCTCACGGTCAAACGTGTGTGTGCACGAACGTGCATGTGTACACACACACACACACACACACACACAAATTTTACAACCAATCAGGCATTAAATAAAACAGTAAGAAACATCATCATCAACAACAGTAATCAAGAATATAAAAAGCAACAAATATAATAGGAATAAAGCACCAGTCATCCCATAATATGCTGCAATAGGTACCTTACAAATGCTAAAATAAAATAACTAAAAAATACAAAAGCATATTGTGATAAACACTGCACTATTGCTGCAATGGAATGTAGTTGCTAAGGCTTTTATTCCCTATCACTGCAATCCCCCAGAACAAGTTGGATAGTCATTATTTTAGGACATCCTTCCTCTGCACTTCTGCATCTTTGGTTTCACAATTCTTGATATAGCATCTCTATATGTAGTAAATAGATTAAGTCAATGGAAGTAGTTAGGTTTTATTTTCCTTCCTTAATGCACATACACAAGAACCGCATCCTCCCCTATGGGCTCAATTGTTGATCATATTACATTATCTGTAATCTTGTAATCATGGGCTGATTGCACCCATATTACACCCATTCTGAAAGAGCTGAACTGGCTACCAGTTTGTTTCCGGGTCCAGTTTAAGGTGTTGATTTTGATCTTTAAAGTGCTTAACGGTTTTGGCTCTGGATATCTGCTCCCAAATATTTCTGCCCTCTTGGCAATATGTGGGGGCTCTGCTCCATGTGCCGACGGTGAGAGAGGCTCAGCTGTTGAGCATGCAGGACAGGGCCTTTTCAGTCATTGCCCCCAGGCTTTGGAATGCTCTCCTGGCTGGCATACACTCCTTAGTCTCCATTACAGTTTTTAGGAAACAAGTAAAAACGTCGCTCTTCACCCAGGCTTTTATATGAGAGAACTATATTTATTTATTTTTACAGTTGCTGCTTTGTGTTTTGTGTGTGTTACTGTTTTATTTATATTGGTTTTTAAACTTTTAAATAGACATATATTTATATTTAATATTAGTACTTTTTATTTGTATTTTAATTGTGCATTGTTTTAATTATATTGTAAACCGCTCTGGGATTATTTTAATTAAAAGCGGTATAGAAATTGAACAATAAAATAAAAATGGATGAAGCTTCCAGTAGTCTCCAGTCCCTGTTTCTAAACAGGTCTGCAGCTGCTATGTTCAGCAGCTCTGTGGTATAAAGTGCTTGCAGGTCTTTCATGGGGCTGAGCAGCCCTCCAAATTTAAACAGCCCTTTGGGCATTTTATTTCACCTAGCATTTGTGGGGGGAGGGGACAAAATTATGGGGTGTGCGTGTGCGAGTGTGTGCATGTGTCCTCTTAGACTTGGGAGTACTAACTAGTGGTGGGATGGTGGAAAGTGCTTGTCCTACTCCTGCCCCCTTGACAGGGATTTTATACACACAAATCAGCTTTTTGCACCTTTTCATGGCAAGGATCTAAACCACCGAAGGGGCGACACCAAAGGGGGTTGCACCTTTGGGGAGCCACTTCGTGGAGCAATGAGGGTGAGGGCTTACCCCCCCCCCCCGCCCCCAGTTCAGCATTTTTAGGGTTGTGGGGAGGGTGAGATAAGGCTTGGGTAAGATTTGTTTGGAATGTTTTGGAGTCTGTCTGGAGATGGGTAGATGGGAGGGCGTGTCCACTGGTCTCAGGGCGGCTATTCCAGTGGTGGTGGGGAATAGAAGAAGTAACGTTGGCAGGTCAGCAGGCCATTGCAGGGGAAGGGAAATCAGAAACTTAATAGCTGTTTCCCCTTCCAGCTGCCCTGCCAGCTCTTTGACCTTGGGGAGCAGTGCCAACAACCCACAGAACCTTGCCTTGCTCCTTTGTACTGCCAGGTCAGTCCAAAACAAATCTGAAGTAATTCATGATTTCATCAGGGATGAAGGGGCTGACCTGGTGTGTATCACAGAGACTTGGTTGGGGGAGGCTGGGGGCCCAGTTTGGGCCCAGCTTCTCCCTCCAGGGTACTCTGTAGAGGAGCAGGTAAGGGAGTGTGGGCGGGGAGGTGGAGTAGCTGTGGTCTTTAAGGATAATATCTCCCTTACCAGGATCCCTATCAGAGTGTCTGATCATATTGAAAGTGTGTGCTTTGGGGACCAGGGATAGATTGGGACTTCTGTTGGTGTACCTATCACCCCACTGCCCAACAGAGTCCCTAACTGAGCTTGTGGACTTGGTCTTGGGTTTGGCTTTCGGGTCCCCCAGGCTTATGGTTCTGGGGACTTCAATATCCACTTCAGGGCCAGGTTGTCTGGTGCAGCTCAGGAGTTCATAGTGACCTTGACAACTATGGACCTATCCCAAGTGGTGTCTGGACCGACACATGTTGCTGGTCACATGCTTGATCTGATCTTTAATTCTGATCAGGGTGGTGTTCCGTGGGTGGGGACTCCTGTGATTTCCCCATTGTCATGGACGGACCACCATCTGGTTAAGGTTGGACTCACAGTTGCATCCCACCTCTGCAGCGGTGAGGGACCTATTTGAATGGCCCATCCAAAAAGGTTATTGGATCCAACAGGATTCCAAGAAGCCTTGGAAGGATTTAATGTTGGCCCTGCCGGCGATCCGGTTGATGCCTAGTGGAGAATTGGAATAGTCAACTCACCAGAGCAGTAGACATGATCGCTCCTAAGCGTCCTCTCTGACCCGCTTCAAAAATGGCTCCTTGGGTTACGGAAGATCTGTAGGAGCTGAAGCGGCAAGGTAGACAACTGGAGTGCAAGTGGAGGAAGACTCAACTCGAATCCGACAGATTGCAACATAGAGTGCATTTAAAGATCTATGCTCTGGCTATAAGTGCAGCACAGAAGTGTTTCTTTTCTGCCCGTATTGTTTCCGCAGGCTCTCATCTAGCAGAGCTATTCAGGGTTGTGAGGGGGCTAGTAGGGCCCTCTACTCCCCTGAATCAGAATTTGGAACCATCAGTTGCCCACTGTGGTGTTTTAAATGACTTTTTTGTGGACAAAATATCTTGTATTCGGGTAAATTTAGATTTAGACTCCACAGTTATCGCAGTGTCAGATGCAGAGGTATCCAGCAACTCCTCTCGTGTGGTTAGACTGGATGAATTTCAGCTTGTGACTCCTGAGGATGTGGACAAGCTGCTTGGAATAGTGCTTCCTACCACCTGTCTGCTTGATCCTTGCCCATCATGGCTTATATTATCTGGCAAGGGGGTTGTTGTGCAGAGCCTGGTGGCAATTATAAATACCTCTCTGAAGGAGGGTAGGATAGGAAGCAATTATTAGACCTATTCTTAAGAAGCCTGCCTTGAACCCCTCGCAGTTTAATAGCTACAGACTTGTCTCCAACCAACCATGGTTGGGCAAGGTGATTGAGAGGGTGGTGGCCCCCCAGCTCCAGGCGGTCTTGGAGGAAATTGACTATCTAGACCCATTTCAAACTGGTTTTCGGATGGGCTATGGGGTGGAGACTGCCTTGGTCGGCCTGATGGATGATCTCCAATTAGGACTTGACAGAGGAAGTGTGACTCTGTTGGTCCTTTTGGATCTCTCAGAGACTTTCAATACTATTGACCATAGTATCCTTCTGAAACGTCTAAGGGAGTTGGGGGTGGGAAGCACTGCTTTGCAGTGGTTCCACTCCTTACTTTCTGGAAGATTACAAATGTGTTGCTTGAAGACTTTTCTGTAATTATTTCATTCTGAGAGATCCAAGGCAGACTTCTTCAGAAGTGGTCTGATGATTGCCTCCTTAAGACAAGGAGGCATCCTGCCCTCCCTCAGAGAAGCATTTATAATCTCTACCAGGCCCTTTACAACAGCCTCCATGCCAGCTAGTATAAGTCATGTCAGACAAGGATCAAGAGGGCGGGTGGTAGGTCACACCATTCCATGCAACTTGTCCACATCATCAGGAGTCACAAACTGAAACTGATCCAGGATGATCACATAAGAGGAGTTACTGGACACCTCGGCATCAGACTCTGCAACAATTGTGTAGTTTGAATTTAAGTCAGCCCGTATACAAGAAATTTTGTCTACAAAAAACTCATTAAAAATGCCACAGCGAGTAATTGTTGGTTCTAAGTACTGATCCAAGGGGGAAGGGGCGCACATTAGCCCCTTCACGACCCTGAACTACTCCGCCGGATATCAACTTGCGGACACGATATGGGAGGAAAAGAATTGCTTCTTTGCTGCACATATCGCCTGAGCATAGATCTTCAAATGCACTCTATGTAATAATCTGTCGGATTTGAGTTGAGTCTTCCTCCACTTGCGCTGTAGTCAACTGCCATGCCACTTCAGCCCCCATAGTTTATAAATATAATAAAATAACTAAATGTATATTGCAAGTTCACATCATCTGCCTACTGCATGCAATCACCATGTGTCTATAGCAATACACTTTTCCATATCAGGAAGCAGTTGGCAAAAATATTTCATTTTTCTAAATAGAATGATTTGATCTGAATGTTTGCATTTCATGACAATGCAGTTTTGGGTTAGGGTTAGGGTTAAAATCAATTCCCTTTTCATGAGAACTATTCTGAGTGGCCTTTTGTTCACTCCTTCAACCTTTAGTAAGACTCAATTGCACATTTTCCAGTAAGACAGATGTGAAATGTGCCTAGTACTGAATGCCTGGTTTTCTTTCTCAGTGCCTGACAGTTCATTAATGCTAACTGATAAGAATCCCCGAGGACTCCCCACTCTCCCAGTTTAACCAACTCAAGTTTCAAAATTACTTCAGCCCCTGAAGTACAATACTGTAATTTCCCAAAGGCTTACTGTGCTAAACTCCTCACTGACTAAGTTTCCATCTCTTTAATATGAAACTATCCAGTTAGTCATGGTAGAATAAGTCTAATACAAATATACAAATGATACATACTGCCAGTTGACTTTTTACACTGGTGTGTTCCCAGTGGGATTAATGAAAATACTTTTGCATAAAACTGGAATAAGTGAATGATTAATCGCAAGCCCATGATTTTCAAGCAATACTTTTAGCTTGAAAATCCTAAACAGATTGATAGTTGAAATGAATGGATCCTCTTGAAGATGTCCACTTTAAAAAAAAAATGCTTTAAAATTCAAAATGATGTATCACTTGCCGTTCTGTAAGTTTCCAGACCATCAGATCCTAGGTTAAAATAATCACCTGACTCCATGATGAGACCCAGTGTTGGGGTCTTAATCCATAATCAAGGAGAAGGAAGAACTAGTGGGGTTCTGTCATCAAGTTTTGTGTTTCCAAAGTACCTCTCAGCATTTTGGGCAGTCAACCCTGGAAAGGGTTGTGGGGACTCACAACATGATGATGGAGACTCTTGAAGTAAGTATTTCTATATATTGCGGTTAGGACAGGGACAGATTGACTTTTATTAGAGAATGTTTAACATACGGTTTACAAAAGCAACAGTGAATAGAATTTCCCGATAAAACACGGCTGCATACTAACAAATGTGTGGTTGCAATGGTAGAGAGAATATAGTACTGTATGCGAGTTCCTACTGGTTTGGGTAGAGTCCGGTTAAAAGAGCTCAGTGAGAGGAATGTCCAAAAGGTCCAAGGGAGGGTCAGATCCCAGCCTCACCTTGCGTGTGGCCGGCAGGGCCGTGCCAGTCTTCTTCTGCCAATTGCAGCCTCTCGGCATGGGTCCTTGACGGCGGAGGGTCTTCTCCAGGTCCAGGGGGTCCTCCAGGGGTGTTGTCAGCAGGAATTCCTGGCGTGTTCAGTTGCTGTGCTGGCATGGTTCGTTTAGCATGCAGATATGTTATAGATCACGTTCCCGAGGCGGGAGGATACATACATAGTTAGCCATGTGGAGGCAATTTTCAGTAACATTCCCATGATGAAAGTTTCATCCATCCATCCATCCATCCATTTATAATATTGCTTTCCAACAAAAAGTTCACAGAAGAGTTTTCATAGTAGAGGCATGAAAAATGGATCCCTGTTTCAAGGGGCATGACAATTTAAACAGACGCAACAAAAGAAATACCAGCAATAGCTGCTGGGAAATTTCTATGCTAGAATGAACTTGTTCTCCCCACACTAAATGTAAGAAAACTGTAGCTTTGCCCTGAAGAGGGTCAGGGGTCCTTCTGGTGGAAAGGAGGAACCCGGGGATGGGGAGTAGTACAGAGCCAGTACCTCCAAACCATCAACTTGGTAGTCAATGAATGAGAGGCCAAGAAAGATGCTAGGCTATGGTACCCCAGGTACTGCCACACCTGGGACAAATGGTTTCTCTCTCTACATTTTAAGGTGGGAGAGAGAGAGAGGAAGAGAATCCAGACTACATCCTCCCACTGGCCAGGGGACAACAGATGCCACACTTTGCAGCCCAGAGACCTGATATGATTAATAGAATCATACAGTACATCTGATTCATGGATGCATATCGTCCTTCAGGACTTTGAGGAGCTACACTCCTGGAGGAAGATGGCCTGGCAAGGACCACCACTTGATTCAGTTCCCATTTAAGTTCATGTACTTTGACCCTGAATTATTTGGATCAGCGGGAGACATTCAGAGTTCTGGCCGTAAGGGGAAAACATCTCTAGTTCTGACCCCTATAGGCCCCTCCTATTTGAGTGGGCCCTGAGATAGCCACTCTCCCACAACCATACAAAGGTTCTAGACACAGAGATGGTCTCCAGAATCAGTAGTGGGTAGGGCCTAGGGGCCCTCAGCTGCTGCTCAATGATGCTGACCCATGACACACTAGCCCTGCTGATCATCCATTTATCAGGAGAACATCATTTGCGGGGGTGGTAATCAAGCTCAGACTTAAAACCATCACTTTCATCACAGACTGGACAACTAGGGAAAGTTCGAGTTAACAAGGTTTTTTCTAAACCTCTTCCTGGGAAAATAAAATGGAATTAATGTTTAGTTTTACCATATGTTTTCTCAGACTGACAAAAATCCCCCTTGTGAGACTTAAGATTGAAATATCACAGAACCAAACTTTGTTATGACTCATTTATGGAGAATAGTCCCATTTAGATGAAATATGATTTCAGGGGGTGCGGTGTATTTAATTTCCCCCCCCTTCAGATTAGGTTGTGGAAAGGCCAGACTACTAGCCATACTTAGTCATCCTTGAATGTTTCTAGTCATTCAGTCCCTGAAAAAAATTCTGACAGGAATCAGGGTTTCTTTCAGATGAGTATCTTTTGGGTGCAACCATGTGGGAGTTTCCAGTGCTCTTTGTATAGTGCTCTCATGCTAAAATGCCATCATATGAATGCATGGGGAAAGTTGATGAACTCTACTTTTTGATAATCAAATATAATGATATAATATTTGTTTTAATAATAATAGAACAATAAATGTAACCTATGCAACTGAGAATAGTCAAGAGAGTGTTTATCAGCTCAGTAGAACAAAGCACATCTGAAGGTGTGGTTAAACATTTTCAGTGTAAAAAGGCAACTTGGGGAAGTCTGAACAATTTGCTGAAAGGCCCAGAATACCTAACTCTTTTGTGCTAGGTAGAGCATCTCTTCATAAATTCAATTGGCAACTGCTGTGGTGCTATTTTTTCCAAAATGTCTTCCCTCACACTAGAAACAAGTGAGTCAATCAAACTGAGCTGCATGACAAAATCACTGGGAGCAAATTAAGCTAATTCAGAGGCAACTTGGGGAAGTCTGAACAATTTGCTGAAAGGCCCAGAATACCTAACTCTTTTGTGCTAGGTAGAGCATCTCTTCATAAATTCAATTGGCAACTGCTGTGGTGCTATTTTTTCCAAAATGTCTTCCCTCACACTAGAAACAAGTGAGTCAATCAAACTGAGCTGCATGACAAAATCACTGGGAGCAAATTAAGCTAATTCAGAGTGATGTCATATGGCCAAATCTGATTGGCTACATAACTCACTTGTTATGCAGCAGTAGCTGCTCAGAGCTCCAAAGATGCTCTCTGGAGTTTCACTGCTGCCAGGTCCCAGGAACAAGAGGTTCCTGGTACCTGGCATAGTATTCGGAGCCAAGATACAAAATAAGGAGATACATGATATATCTACAGTGGGTTGTACAATTTCAGATTGTAGGTAGGGGATCACATATTTGAATGCTCTCCCATATTTAAGGACAACAAAAGAATGCAAAAAAACCTCCCTGGGCATTAGAATGTAAGAAGGCTAGGCTAGAACTTTTCCTTTTAATGCAAGGGTTTTATGTGTGAAGAGTTCTTTAAAAGCAAGTGCTATGGGAGCGTATTCAGAGCTGCACTCCTTAACTGCAGTCTGGAGTATCATAGTGGCCAAGAGCCTGGGGGACAAACTTTGTGACATGGGAGTTTGTGACTGGAATGCCTCAAGTCTTTTTTTCGGCTGGTGTAGCTAGAGCCTGGGGGGCCTGTCTTCACCCTCCCTTGGTGGCATGTAGCCCCCTGCAGTGGTGCACACTCATGCAGATGTGCAACCCCCACTCACCTACCCTTGCCTGTGTCTCCTGTCTGCCTCCTTCCCCGCTGTTTCCCAGTTCTTCCTGCTTCAGCAAGCAGCAATAGTGGGCGGTGGAGTCAGAGGAATCAGGTGCACAGAGAAGTAGGCAAGCAAGAGGTGAGCACGCAAGGTGGCAACATCCTGAGTGAGATGTATATGAGTGGCAAGAACAGTCAGAGCAGCTGACAGACTAGCTGGGGGAGCGGGGAGTGAGAGAGGGGGGATCCCAGGGATGGTGGAGTCTGTGTTCTCAGGATACCTTCAAACACCAGTAGCTCCACCCTGCCTTTTTTTTCTTTTCCAAAAAGCAGCTCTGTGTAGAGGGGAGGAATTTGGATTAAGCTCTATCCTGAGGAGAGGGGAGCTAACCCTTTGCCCCCATGCAGATTCTCCAACTTAAATACTTCCCAAAGTTGCTCTTAGCCATGGAAACTTGCAGACGCAGGTTTTGTGGCTAAAAGGTGTTTCTCCTTTGTGGCTGATAGCAACTTAGAGAAGCAATTTGGAGCAGGGCCATGGTGTGGAAAGAAAGGGCAAGACTTCCCCTCCCCCGGCACTGTGAGACCAATCCAAATCAGTCCCACTTAACGCTGCCTTTTGAGGGGGGGAGTATGCCATTTTGCTCACATAACTAATTAGGCAGCCTTATGCAAGCCTTTCTTCCCCAAACTCCATCTCCTTTCTGCTATAAAGGTATTACCTTTAAAGCCCTGAACGATTTAGGTCCAGGTTACCTTAGAGAGCGCCTTCTTCTGCATGATCCCCACCGCATGTTTATGTCATCTGAGGAGGTCTGTCTCCAGTTACCACTGGTACGTCTGGTGGCAACTCAGAGGCAGGCCTTCTCTGTAGCTACTCTTGGGCTGTGGAATGCACTCCTGGCGGACATCCGTAGCTTGAGTTCATTATTGGCTTTCAGGAGAGCCCCTAAGACCTATCTGTTTGGCCTGGCCTCCCAGGGTTTTTGAACTGTTTTAAATGTTTTAATTGTTAATGGTTGTATGCTGGTTTTAAATTGTTCTGTAATGATTGCTTTTAACTAGGTTTTATACTGTTTTTAAATTGTTCTGTAACGATTGTTTTTAAAAGGATGGATTTGTTGGTTTTATTTTTATTGTTGTGCACCGCCCAGAGCTGTTTGGATGGGGCAGT
Source organism: Hemicordylus capensis (assembly GCF_027244095.1). NCBI lineage: Eukaryota > Metazoa > Chordata > Lepidosauria > Squamata > Cordylidae > Hemicordylus > Hemicordylus capensis. The sequence continues at coordinate 90,051,968 of NC_069659.1, read as the reverse complement.
ATATAAATGTAATAAATAAATAATTAAATTAAATTAAATTAAATTAAATTAAATAAATAAAATGGAGATAAGAAATACTGACTTGTCCTACAGGGCTATAAGAATTATAATGGCATAATATACTGTATATATGATGATGTGCTCGGAATTCTTGAATGTGCTATACGAATGCATTCGAAAGCACTATATAAAAGCCTCACAGCGTGCCTTTTGGCTAGGGGTGTGCACAAATTGATTTTTTTTTTTTTTTTGTACCTGAATCAAAACACCCCTGATTTGTTTTTGGTCCGAATCTGACCCCCACCCCTGAATCACCTCAGATTCTATTTGTACCCAAATTTTCCAAATCCAAATCCAAATCGATTCAGATTTTTTAAAAGGGTCCCAGGGCCAAAAGAGTGGGGTGAATGACAGTGCGCAATGGGTAGAACAGGTGCCCATTCAAGGTTTGTCATTGAATCCACTCTCATTTGTTACCAGAGAATCTACTCTCAGAACACCTCAGAAACAACAAAACCCAGTTCTCCATGGGCTTGTGGGTTTGGGGTGGTGGGCACCCTATGTGCATTACACCACCACTCACTCTGGGCCACCCTGGTGCCCCTCATGTGGAGTTATGGGGCTGCTGAAATCTCCATTATTCCCTATGGGGAATAGAGCTTAAAGACGTGCAAAATTCAGAAATTCTTTAAAAATCACCCCTATCACCAATTTTTTTGAAATCTGGATGGTAGTAGGCACTCATTGGGGCACTACCACCTGACCCACCCTTCTGCCCCCGAAACCCCTTTTCTGCCCCAAAGACATGCCAACTTCAAGAATTCTATAAAAAATCACCCCTTTGCCCTATGTCTTTGAAATCTGGGTAGTAGTTTCCTTGCACCAATTGGGCACTACCACCCACCACAACCCACTCTGGGCCACTCTAGTGCTCCCCTTGTGGAGCTATAATATTGCTGAAATCCCCATCATTCCCTATGGGGAAAAACTTAAAGATGCATAAACTTCAAAAATTATTTAAAATCACCCCTTTGCCCAATTTCTTTGAAATTTAGGTGGTAGCTTCCACCCATTGGGCACTACCATTCAACCCATTTTGACCACAAAATGGCAGTCCAAATCTCTGAATTTTTCAGATCCGAATCAGGGGTGATTTGTTTTGTACCCAAATCTGTGCAATTGAGGACAGGGTTGATTTGTTTTGTCTACAAATCACCCAAATTGGCCAGATTCAGGTACAAATCATTTTGTACCCAAATTGTTTTGCACATCCCTACTTTTGGCTGCTACTTTCAGTTGCCAAAGAGGGCTCTGAAAATGAGGACTTTACATTTTCAGAGCCCCCTTCAGCAACTGAAAGTAGCAGCCAAAAGGACCATTGTTAGGTCCAACTCTGCTGCAGACCATAAAGGCTGAGATGCTCATAACTAATCAAGTGCTGATGTACTCATCCATATTGATGAGACTCTGGGTTGTTGTCCCCAAACAGTTCCTTCTGCTTTCTTGGTTCCACTCAAAGATCAGTTCTCAGCCAACTTTCTGCTGAGCTGACTGACTTTTTAAATTTCCCTTGGAATGGATGTTCAGATGACTGGTTCACATCAAAGCCCACAAATGTAACAGTATAGACATATCCGACCAAAATGGTTGTGGGAATCAACTCACAGTGCTGAAGTCTGACACGTTTTCTATAAAGAGTAGTAAGAAAATAGGCCCAGTGATGAGAAGAACAGAAAGTGTGCAAAAGGAACAGCAATGAAGTGAGTACTCAAGATGACTGGTTCTTTATTGTGGAACTATTGTAGAGCTAGTATGAATGCCATGAGAATCAGATCTGCAGTTACTCAAGTTGAATTTAATATGGATTAATCCACTCTGAGGGCCTGTAGAATGTGTGTAAAGTAAAGCCAAAATTTATCATAACTCATATAAGTGCCCACACAGGAAACAGTTTGAAACAGGTGGCCGTGAAGTTTGCTGATCTGGTCTGGCTCCACTCAGGATGCTTGTGGGCTATTGACTCACTAATTAATTATTAGCCCAGACAAAAGAGCCTCAGACACATGAATAGGAGAAGCAATGAAAGATGATAAAATAAAGGAAATGATGGTCCTTTTTGTCCTTGATAAACTTGATGGATCAAGAGTTGTTTATTTGAAAATATACCAGATAATTATGTGTTCGTACTAGCTTCTGGAAGCATGTTTTAAGAAACTGGTGGAAGTCCCACTATGAAAGGGTGAGAGTCAAATTTGTGTATGTGGGGTGGGGTGAGCATGATGTATAATGCCTACTTTTGTAAAAATGTAGAACATTTACCAAGTAGCCGACAGTATTGCAAACATGGTATTGGCAAGTGTTCAGTTTCAGCATGAATTTAATATCTGATCTTTCTTGCTTTTTCTGATACTGTTAGGAATTGTAAAAAATGAAGATTTATTGTACAATGTGCCTTTTCTTTCTTACTGCAGATAACAAGAGAAAGCATTTAAACACTGACAGTCCATGCTTAACTATGATACAACTTGGGATTGCTTTGAAAAAAATGTAAATAAGTTATTTAGGCCATATTGCCATAGTCATGGCAATCCTAGCTAAAAAATTACTGCAATTTGATCCTAGTTGTCGATCCTGGCTAAACGTAGTTTAACTGCAGCAGATAACCAGGATTGCCTGGGAAATCCATGTTATCACAACACGCTCCAAGGGAGTGTGTAGGGCTTTCCAATTCTGGTTAACCCTTTAACTAGGATTGCCATGGTTGTGAGAACACTGTCTTATTGATTAAGTACAACATTAAAGATAAAAGCCAAACTCACACACTTCTAAATCTCATTGGTGTTATCAAAGTTTAAATAAGTTCTTAACTCCTTTTGAACTGTTTACATTGGCTGGATCATGCCCCAGATTTATCAACGAAATGTAAGACATCTACAGTGAAGATGAAATGATATCTCTAATTGTGACGTGGATATTGTTTTGTGTCAGTGTTAGACAGAGATGAATTCCCTGCCCACACACTCCAGAATGTAAATTCCACTCCATCTTAAATCACACAATGATCTAACAAGTGGGAGTTCCAGCCTTAATTGGATATTTGCCATATTTCAGTCAAAAACAGTATTAGTTCAACATACTTTTAGTTTCTATGGTAACATTACCCAAGTGTATTTAATGTATGCCGATTAATCTGAATATATTAACTTGTCCTAGGGAGAAAAATAGAAAGGCTGAAAGGTGCAGAGTCAGGGATTAACAACAATTCTATATCTTTGTTTCATTCATTAGCTCTTTTCCCATCCCAGATCTTTCTGTACTTCTTGGGGTGCTCTTGGCTTTCTATTAAACAAGAAAGCTCCCTGCCAAGCCTAATCATCAACACACACCCCTTTCCGGCTAAGATGACGCAAATGAACCCATTCAGCCCATTGCCTGATCTTCTTCTCTGCAGCATGCCTCCTGCTGCTTTCCGGGCAGCATTAATTTTATTACTGCCCATGAATTTGAAGAAGTAACCACTGCACCAACATATCTTACATTTCTATGGAAGATGGGAGAACAGTCATATTTTCCGTGTGAGTTGTTTTTAACCATAGAGGGGAAAATAACATTATAAAGTATTCTGTAATTTGTGCTCCTATCTGAGTAGATCAGAACTTTTGCTGGCAGATGTGCATATGCTAACAATAACTCAGCAGTGCTATAAAGCAGTCTGCTTATTTAAGACTGGTTCCTTATTCTCTTTAAAGCAATAGTAAAATAGCAGTGACATCAAAAGTGCTTTATCCAGACCTACATAAAGAAGATAGCAACTGGAGTACTAGGAACTGATTGTATTTTTAAGTACACACATTGCAAAATATTTTAGAGTAGCAAACCATGTAAGCATTGGTAAAGTAAACTAACCATATCAGCAGTCACACCAATTGGATTTGACTTTTTAATAAGTAAAGTTTCTTTAGACCACATATAATAAAATAACGATCTGTTGATACAATATGATTTGCAGATAGTATATACAAATGTCAAAATGAGATAGTCATTCATCTTTCAAACAGTCTATCACATGAGCTAATCAAAGGTTTTGATGTGCATGTGCTATAGCAAGCTTAAGAAGCTACCTTTTCAGTTACTCTCCTGTTTCTATTAGGTAGGAGGCATTCCGTTTGATCAGTGATCAAAGCCAGAAGGATGTTCCAGAAATCTGAGTTTTTTCTCTTTCTAAACAGAGCAGGCAGTGCCGACACATCACCATTCGCCCATGGAGGTGAGCAGCAACAAACCACCCTGCTCCCTCCCACCACTGGCCCCACCACCAGACAGGAGCCAGTGCTGATGCCACCCTATCCCCTTGCAGGCCCCACTGAGAGAGAGAGAGAGAGAGAGAGAGAGAGAGAGAGCACTCCAGTGAAGCACTGAAGTGATTGCCTCAATTTGCCTCATAGGGGCACCACCCTTGAGAGCAGAGTATATCCCCAGGTAGTGGGATATATCCTTCACTATGCCTTCCCCATAGATGCAGTGTCATAGATTAAAAGGGATTCTGATTTCCCTAAGATGCATCCAGAACTGCAGGTAGCACCTGATGGAACTGTAGGGGAATTCTACTTGGGAACCTAGGGCCAAATCACGTTGTTTGTCCTTTTATTTTTATTTAGTTAGTTCTGAATAGCACCTGGGGGGTGGGGGGATTATCAGGATCAGGCCTGTGTCTAGGAAAGAGGGATCATTCACCTTTTACACCAGCACCATGAACCCAGTGAAACACACACACACACACACAGAGCACCAATCAGTACAAATGGCATCTTCCCTCTTGATGTGAAGAGCTCTGTGTGTGTGTGTGTGTGTGTGTGTGTGTGTGTGTGTGTGTAGGTGTAGGGGTAAAGCGTTTAAAAATTCCTTGCCATGTTCCTGATGCTAATCAGCCCCTCAGCTACTATTAAAGCTTATTTTAAAAGCAAGGGCAAACAAAATGGTCTAACACCATGTCTAGTCTGAGCCTCAAAGGAGCTAGTAAAATTTCATACTCATTGCTCATACAGTACAAAAGGACTGACCTTTCATCAGCAAATATAGACAGATCAGTCTGCACCAGAACACTTTTCAATCTGTTTTTAAAAGCCACTTTTCCCACTTCCAGTTCCATGCCAAAAAACTAGTCCTGAGTGAAGTCAGAGGACTGAAATATGCTATATGGACTTCTGAACACCAAATAATCTTCTTGAGTTACATAATGATAATTCTGTCCCAGAAGGCAAAGTTTGGGCAGTCTCTTAGCTTCCATCAATAATTTTTGATCTAATAATTACAGATATGACAATATCCTAAAACCACCTCCTGTAACATTACTGTTTTTGATAAATGACACACTGTAGAATATTCTTAGGGACACTGAAATAGATCTAAAAATTATATATATATTTACTTTATTTCACATATTTCTATACCACCCAAAATTTATGTCTCTTATAATCACCCCTCCAGAATTTAAGATTTTATTGATTAATTGTTAGACCATCAATTGAGTGGGTGATCTATTTTCCAACCTCTACATTCAGAAAAAAATTGATTCCCAAGAACAGTAATTATGTTTCATTTTACCATTTCAACATGCTGCAATTTAGATCTTTTACCAAAACCCAAATATTTTGTAATTTATACAAAGTGACTTGTTTGTGCAATCATTTCCTTGAGCCACCAAAAGATGTCTCATGTTGGCATGTGAGAATAAGAATATATTGTCTGCATAAAGCAGTTTATTTGGGCTCAGGACCAGCATCAGCACATGGTACCCACATGGGCAGCTGCACTGGAACCATTGCCCCTTAAGGACCGCTGCTGATGTTTGCCCTGGCTCCCTGAGGAGGAAGGGCCCCAGACAGCAACTAGTGGCTACTGGCTAGGAAGGCTACTGTAGTGGTAGTAGTTGCAGGTTTCTTCCTTTCTTGGTTGGCTAGCAACAGCATCAGCACTCTAGCCAATAGCTGCTGTCCACCAAATTTCATCCCCCTCAGTGCCTATGTAGCTTTACAATGCTATATAGGACATTTTGGAAGAAACAACATGGCAAGTGTCAGCCATTTAGTTAGAACGTTGCTGCTGCTGCTGCTGGTCCACCAAGAATGAAATAAAACCATATCCACATGGTACTACTACTACTACCGCTGCTGCTACTGCTACATTTGCAAAGCGGTTTCTATAGAAAAATAAATAAATAAGAACAAGATGATTCCCTGTCCCAAAAGGCTCACAATCTAAAAAGAAACACAAGGTAAACCCCAACAAAAGGCCACTGGAGGGATAATGTGCTGGGATTGGATAGGGCCAGTTGCTCTCCCCCTGCTAAATATAAGAGAATCACTGCTTTGAAAGGTAGTAAGAAGCAGGATTCACCTGGAAAGGAGGGGGCCTATCAGAGATCACCTTTCTGTAGACCACCTTAAACCATTAGCCAGTCCTGTTTGGACTGACTGCAGTTGGAAAAAAATGTTTCTCCCTTAAAAGAAGGTATCTGATAACATTACTGGCATAAAAATTAAGCAAAAAGGGGGTAAACATGCAGCATTATTTGACTCAGTATGTTTCTATGATCCTGGTCCAAGAACTAGTGGGAACTGTTCTTCCTCTCATAAAAATGTCTCTGAACAAAACCTTAAATCTATTGCCTGACATCCTAACAAAGCACCGGTGCAACAGGAAAAGCACCATTGTCACACCAGTGCTTCTGAAGATATCGAAACCAATGCTGCACCGAGTGTGTGTGTGTGTGTTTACCTACCTCTGACAAAAAGGCATGCTATATTTGCACAACCTAGGGGAAATAAGAAATTGGAGTGTGTTTCCAAATACAGTGTCCTTTTCTTGGACACCTTTAGTATGTTCTTGCCTTTTGGTCTGAGAGCCAAACGACACTTTCAGGCTATTCACACGGACTTGCAAAACAGGGCTAAGGGAGCCCAGCCCATTTTTGCGTGCACATGTGAACCACCAAGATTGGGCCAGTCCCAGGAGTACCATGGCAGCAAACCCGTTAAGCAGTCACCCATTAAAACGAGGCTAAAGGAGTGAGAGCTCCCTTAACCCAGTTTTTCTGATCATCTGGCAACTTCAGCTGCTTCCAGCCATGACTGCCAGACTGTGAGGAGCCAGGGGAGGAGAGGGGGATCTCCATGACGCACCGCTCACTCACGCAGTGCATCATGGTATTTCCGGGGGCTGGGACAACACTTCCTGGGCCCCGACCCTCCCCTCTGCCTGGGCGCGCAAGGTATCATCTGGGCAGACGGGGAACATGCCCAGCAACTCTGGATGGATTGTCTTCAGGAAATGTAGGTTTAACCCACCTTTCCCACAACCCGCTCTGGAACCCTTCTCACTGCTCATGAGAAGAAGCTCTTTATGTCCTTGACCCTGAGTTGCTTAACTCTTGTAGGTTGGTGCTGCCAGTCTGGGGAAAAACCAAAACTGAGATGGGTGCTTCTTCCCCCTGTTAGCAGATTTAGGATTGTCCGCCTGTAACTGCTACCAGTTTTTATGGTTGCATGCACCTTCTCCACCAATTAATCTGTTATTAGGTTTGCTCTGAAGTGTGGTAGTTACCAGCCTTCGTGACCATGCTTTGGCTTAATGTGGCAAATTTAACACAATTGCAAACCTGCATACAGCCATATTATACATTGAAGTACTGGGAAAGCTGACTGTGGAAAGGATACACACATGTTAGAGCACTCAGAAGGGCATCATAAAGGACTGACGTTTCTTGGAAGCAAAGTTAGATTTTATTGAAGATCAAAGATTTATATTAAAGGCAGTGGTTGGCACCTCAGCAAGGTTGCTAATGATCTTCCATCATTAGGGAGTTAATGTTCTGAGAATGGCACTGAGTGGCCACCAATACATATTTACAGGTCACGCTGAGGGATGGGATCAGGGGCGTATCTAGGGTGGGGCAGGCAGGGCATGTGCCCCGGGCGCCACTTGAAGGGGGGCGCCATTTCTTAAAATTAAAAAATTAAAAAAAAAATGGCCACAAAAAACAAAATGGCCACTGGACATGCTCAAATGGCCTCTGTGAGGCCCTAGACCATGCCAGGCCTTGCAAGGGCCATTTGACCAAGCGTGGCAGCCATTTTGTTTTCAGCGGCCATTTAAAAAAAATATTTTAAAAAATGACCACTGCACATGCTCAAATGGTGCCTGTGAGGCCCTAGAGGCCAGTGGGAGGAAGGGAAAACTTTGCAGACCCCCACAGCAGACCCCCCAAAGGGGCTACAGGTAATTTAAAAAACAAACAAAAACAAAATTAATATAATATAGGTCACTGTACACATATTCAGATTGGCACTATGTACAGAGAATCCGGGCTTGTAAATACTGCACTGATGTTTATGAGCTAAGATTGTAGTCATTTGCTCTTACTTTGCTTCTTGTGATAAGTGAGTTAAATGTGATGTCTTAATAATATGGCTATTAATGGTGAGTTTTTCTTTGAATCAGTGTGAAATCCTTAGTGTTAAGGCCCATTGGGAGTTTCTTGCTCTCTCTCTCATTTTAACTGTCTTTCTGAAATACTAAAATATATTCCAAGTAATGACACAGTTTACTTTGCATATCGTTTAATTATTTTCGGAGTATCTGGGAAAAGTCAAATTCTCGATTTATTTTTAAAACTTATGTAATCATGATGCTACAATGTATAGCAGAAAATTAGACAGGCACTTCTATTTGGTTTTTCCAAGTATACCTCCGCATAATATTTAGGTATTTCATGAGCCCCAGCATACTGAAATTTGTAGTTTTCCAGCATTTTCTTGGTCTGGCTATGTCCACTGCTAAATAGTTTTTGAAATATTAAAAAAATTAATGAGCTTGACTTGTATTTTTCAGCTGATATTATGGTAAAGTTATCTGAAAGATGGGTGTCAGATGTTTGGACAGGGGGCGCAATTTCAGTGCTTGCCCTAGGCGCTATTTTCCCTAGATACGCCTCTGGATGGGATAGAGTTGGTAGAGAATGGGGAAAGAGAGAAAGAGAAGGAGAGAGAGAAAGAGAGAGACTGATCTACAGTTACCTATCCCTGGCCAGGGACATGGATTCCAGGAGTTGCAGTTGCAGGCTTCCTTCATGGAAGGAGGTTGAGGACTTTTGCTACTATAGGCTGAGCAGAAGATACCTCCATTTCTCCTGCTTTTGCCTCAGTTCGAAGCTTACTCTTTTGGCTCCATTTGAAGCCTTTTTGGGGAAAAGAAGAGCCTGAGAAAGTAGCAAGTTTTTCTTTTCTCCTCCGCGCCCCCCCCTCTTTTTTTTAAACACACCATTTTCTTCTTCGAATAAACAAATAGGAAGGTTTGATATTGATGGGCTGGTATCTCTTTAGGGGAGAAGTTCCAGTCTGTGTGTGTCTGTGTTTGTTTTTTTGCCAGGGTTTGTTTTGGATGCTGTGTAGCTCTCAGTTTTAGTTTTTCTCTTGCCTGGGGAGAGAGAGTGGGAGGAGCCAGCTGGGGCTGAGGTGACTCACACCTGGTGGGAGTGACCACATTCCTGTTGAGCCTGTTTGCCTCAGTTTTAAGCCTACTCTCTACATAAGAGGCAACGGCCAGGGAAATTAGCCCACAGAACTTAGTGAACAGGAATTAGCAAACACAGGGTCATAGGAGTTTTGTGTGGAGTTTAGCAGGGAAGTGTGTGGAGGAGCTTGAAAGGATCCCCCTTGATCAATAGGAGCCCAGTGGGAAGAGAAGGTAAATACTACTCTCTCTTTCATATTCTCAAGAAAGAAAATTTAAACTGTCGAATAGTTGGCAACTGAAGCTCAGACCTAACTTTCCAACAAACAATTGCTAAATAAACTAAACAGCCAACAAAATCAGTCATGATTCATGAATATAGAAAGCCAGCAGGGGATGGGGCACTTCCCACTGTATTGCACAGAGTATTGCATTTATTACTATTTACTTGATGGGAAGAAGTTGTGGGTGTGCTCTCGGTGCAAGGAGCTCCTAGCTCTCAGGGAACAAGTTCATTCCCTTGAAGCCAAGGTGGCTGTTCTGCAGAAGCTCAGAGAGTCAGAGAGATACATGGGTGAGACCTTCAGGAATGTGGTAGAGGCATCCCACTCCCAGGATGATGGTTCCTCTGCTGTCAGGGAGAACAAAGGTCTCAGGAAAGGAGGACATCATTCTAAGGCAGAAGGAAATGCTCCCTTAGCAGAGACTCCATCTGTGAATGATGAGCCCTATCCTCATGCACAGGGGATATTCCTCTGTGGGGTGAAGGCCTCTTAGTAGTGAATGATTTGATCACTTGGAGTATAGAGAGATGGGTCTGTGACATGCATGTAGACCACATGGTGACTTGCCTGCCTAGTGTGAAGGCAGCAGATGTCACACAACGTCTAGATAGGCTATTAGGCAGTGCTGGGGAGGAGCAAAAAAGGAAAAACAATTGAGTACCTACCTAGCTGATAATAAGTTATATTGTAATATCAGTAGAATGAGAATATATACAATAGTAAAAGACAGAAATGCAGTATAAGTGACCTGATAGGTAATGATACAATTGACAAAAACTGAGACTTGTAGCATTCAAACAAAGTTTTGAAAACTTTCTCAGTCAAATGAAATGTCCAATATTCCAGTCACTATATTGTTAGTTATAGTTGCAAGTGCATCTCAAAGTCCTTCTCAAATTCAGAAGGGAACTAGTGATCTTGAAGTCCACATAATAAATTAGCAATGTCTCTCTCAATCTTCAGATGAGGTAATTAGTCATACTTTTAAATGGACTCTTGAAAATAAAGGATACAGGATACCAATGTAATAATTTTAAATCCAAGCACAAATAGTGATCAAAATTCTTTTTGCCAACACTCACTCTGTTGTCTTTTCAAGAAGCAGACCTTAATAGTACCTTGCACCTCCAATGGCTCTTATTTACCATATATTAAAAAACAAAATGCACTTCCTCAAAAAACCAGGTATGTTTTATTATCCTTAAGCAATAGTTTAAGTTAGTAGTCCATTCTCTTAAGAAACAAATTTACAGCATCGCCACAAAAACAGAGTTGGTCTCCAACCCTCCTCTTATAAGCAGTGCTGCTTCCTAAGGGTCTACAGAAAGGATGGGGTGAGCCAACAGCTGTATCTCAGCTCTACTGAGAAGTGCAACACCCCTGCCTCATGCACTGCTCTCCCTCTCCTCCAGTGTCCTTTATCTAGCTCTTTCCATGACCAAGTTATTCTGATCAAGTTAAAATACACGCAAATCTAATCAGGTTTAAATTTCTATTAAAGGAATTAGGCGGATTTAAAATCAAATTAAACTGACTGAATTGTTATTCCTTTAGGAACCCTGAAAATGGTAGGGAAGGAATTTAACAGAGAATTCAGACTCTCAGCACCCTCACTAAACTATAATTCCAGAATTTGTTGTGAAATGCAATAGCATTAAATGGTGTAATTGATAAAATTGTAGGTCAGTCCTTAGTGTCTTACACAGGAATGTTCAAATCAATTCATGGCTGGATTGATTCTACTCAAATCTGGTTGATTGGAGTGATTCAACCTTGAATCAGATCACCCTTGAGTAGGGATGTGTGAATCACCTTGAGGCAACCTCTAGCTGAACCCCCCGCCCTGTAGGCTGGCTCAGAGCCGGTTTGGGGGAATACACACACACACACACACACATGCACACTCACTGCCAGGTCCAGGGATGCTGCCACGGCCACAGAGGGATCTCTGCCATCTCCTCCTCCCCTTGCTGGCCTTACCCCACTCTTCAAAGGGCCATTTCATCCCATTTTCGGGCCATTCCGGTCCTTCCTCCGGTGGCAGTGGCCATTTTGGAGGTTGCTGCTCATACGCGCTGGCCCCCAGACCATGCATATGGCCAGGGTACATGCATGGCGGTCAAAATGGCCACTGCCACTGGATGAAGGGCCAGAACAGCCTAAAAACAGGGTGAAATGGCCCTTTGAAGAGCAGAGGAAGACCAATGGGGAAGTGGGAGATGTTGGAGATTCTCCCACGGCTTCAGAAGCACCCCCATCCCAGTGGTGAGTTCATATATATGAACACCACTACCCTTGATGGCATTGACCAAATTCAAGGTCAAATTGAATCACCCTAGAATCAAGCTTGAATCTATTCAACCCTCCATTTTGTTTTGTTTGCATTTTTTAATTATTTTTGCAATTTTTTATTCCATAGGTAATAATTGGGATTCAAAGCAGCCCATAATTCTCCATGGGTAGTGCCTAGGGAGACCAAAACAGGTTGACACCAAAACCCCATGAGTGCAAACTATCACCCAACCCCCAAAGGAATCAGGCAAAGGGGTGAATTTTTAGAAATGTTATGTGTTGTGGATTTTCTGTTTGTAATAAAGTTACAAAACAAAAAGTTGTTCTTCTGTAATAACTATGAAGAAGTTATTACAAACAGGGAATCCGCACAGTGTGGATTCTCAGTTTGTATGACTTATTCTTAGGGAACAGTGCGGTCCATGCTCCCAGAACCATTCAAGTGCTTGTCTGGGGGAAAGGTTTGTTGAACCAGCCTTCCTGCTCTCCCCCCACCTGCCCAGCACTGATCCCTCTAAGGCATGCACACGTGCGTGTGCTCACAAGTTTTCTTGTGTCTGCTCACTTAATTTTAGATCCTGCTTAGATTGAATTGAGAAGGCCCCACTCTGAATGCATGTGCTCACACAGTGCCTTGAAACTGCCGCCCAGAACAAAACTCATTCCACACAGAGATAAAAAAATTATAGGGACCACTGCCACACAGTCATGTGAATGGCCCCTTTGTCTTTTTTTGAGAGGATGATACCAAAAATTACTGTTGCTAAAAAGTTGCTGAGTGGGGGAGAAAGGGATTGAAAGTTTGTGCACCTATACTTTCAAATTGTTCTTGCATTCCAGCATCCCATTCCAATATGCCACTGGCTACAACCTTCCAAGGTTCTTGGAGAATTCATGACTGAGGAAGCAAGTGGTTTCAAAGCACACACACATACACAGTGCACTCCAGTTAAGACATTTTAATGAAGTGCAAAATGTATCCCATATCTGATAAGTAATATGCTTCTGTCTCAGTGATATTCCACAGAGAAAATTAGCTTTTTAATGAAAGTAGCATATACTGGTCTATGAGAAAAGGATACATATGTTTTACACATTAATAACATGCAGTGTCTAACCACTTCATTTGTTCTGACAACTTAAACTCTTTGGCAGCTAGTCTCACCCTAGAGTGGATTATCCTTTCGTTTAATGAGGGAGTTCATTAAGAAGATTCAGTCATGTAATTGAGAAGGATAGCAGAAACTATCCTAGCTGCACTGATTTCGATCTATCTCGTAGAGCATTGCTGGAAACTGAGAAATACCACACACTTTTGATGGCCCTGAAGTTGCTTATATCCTGCCATCTTGCCACCCTTCCATTCATTCTCTGAGATTTGGGTGCTCAGCAAAATATGCAAGGCAAGTCAAAGGAGAAACCTGAGCCATCTTCTCATGGTCCCCTCCAGGTGCTTAATCCCCATGTGGAGGGGAAAGGGATAATGCAGGCTAGCCTCACACAACCAGCATGCACCTGCTGCCCCTGCCCCCCACAGCTATAAGTAAAACAAAAGGTCTAAAAGGGGGGTCCACGTGTATATATAGCTATCCACCCCCAGCACAGTACTTCCAGTGACTGTTGCTGGTGTGTGTCCTATGTTTCTTTTTAGAATGTGAGCCCTTTGGGGACAGGGAGCCATCTTATTTGTTTTATTTCTCTTTGTAAACCGCCCTGAGCCATTTTTGGAAGGGCAGTATAGAAATCCAATTAATAATAATAATAATAATAATAATAATAATAATAATATATTAAAGTAGGTTCTTGTTACCAAGATAGCCAGTTTGGTGTAGCACCCCTATACCTGGTGTGGTGCTACAGGCCTGTGGTTTCCATTTTTGCCTTTCAGAACTCATGGGATCATGGGCTTACCATTTTGCTTGCATGAGCGAACTCATGGGGTATGTCACTTGGCACATAGCATGGGAAAGGTGGCTATAGGTCAACTTTAACTCACAACTGCATGTGGACTATCCCTCTGTCCGCCTCCCTGATTGTAACTCAGGTGAAGAAGCTGGAGTAGACATGAGTTAATTAAGACCTATTCTTCCAAAGAACTAATCAAATGCTCTCCCCCTATGTTGGTACATCAGAACAGTTCAAGCTTATCACCTTGGCAGGAAGGAGTAAGAGAAGAGGTAACAGGCTCATCTTCTTCTCTAACAGAGGTATTAATGGCTGGCTAAGGGCTTGGGGGAAAGGCTTGTTAAAACATGCCAAGGCACTCTGAAGGTCCTTCCTGACCACACGAGATAAGCTCTAATGCACCCATTTCATTCCACCCCACACAGGTTTTTCAACCTATTCACCTTATTGTGCTGACAGAACACACCCAGCAAAGCTGAACAGAACAAAGGTGTATTCTTTTGTCTATCACCATTGTCACCCTTTTCGGCAGAAAGTTATGGTCAGTGGTTTGCCTCGGGGAAGATGCTGTCTATTTCAGCCCTTGAGACCACCAAACAGTGTGTCACTTTCCTGGATTCACTCACTGCGTATTCCTACGTTTTGGCATTAGCCATGCCATCTTGCTTTGCCTGGACTCTCATTCCATCCCGCTCTCGTTCTCTTCTTCCAAGCCCTATCTGGGCAGCACACTTAACTGAGGTAAGCTACTGGTCACCTGAGATCAGTTTTCCTTTGGATTTTTCCTGGCTCTCGGACCCTCGTGTGGCACCTGGGTCCCCACTCCTGCCTTCTGCTTTCCCTTCTGTTCAAGAGGAAAGAGGTCGCTCAACATCAGTCAAGCTACAAGGGTCCACACACCCTACCGGACGGACTTAGGTATAACTAATCTCTGCTCTAAAGTATCTTGCTCCCCTCCTTTATCGCTCTCTTTAAAATCCAAAGCTGTTCTCTGAGACCGTTTCTCTGGTCAGCCTTGAGTGAACTTAATTTGGATCTCAAGCAAAACACCTCTTCATGAGCTTCAACCTAGTTCTGTTGATTTGTTAGTCTTGTTAGTTTTACTAGTTAATATTGTGTTGCTTATTAATCAATATTTTCTGTTCTCTACCACAAAACCCTTAAATAAACCTGATTATATTTTTGTACTTCAACTCTCTGTCAGTCAATTCCACGACTGAAGCTTTTGCACAAATTTATTCTGAAATGGACTGCTCAGTTTAAACTCAGTAGTTCCCCACATGTCCAAAATTAGTTGGGGGTATTTGCCAATTCCTCTGGAGAATTCTCCAAACAACTGAGGTTCCTCTTGATGTATGGGCATGCAGCTGTATGTGTATAGAGTCCCTTTGAGAGACTTTCAAAGAGGCATCAGCAATGTGCAGGCATCAAGTGGGGCTTGGAGGCATATGGACACTGAGGACAGGGCAGGGCTGGAAGGCAAAGTCCTACTTCCCTCTTCACACACTGTATATACCCATGCAGTACAGTTTAGGAGAGGGCTATTAAGTTCCCTAATTTATCCCTGTGTGTAGTCTTTATCATTATTTATTTATTTATTTATTTATTGAATTTATATACTGCCTAACATCAAAATCTCTAGGTGGTGTACAGAATTTAATATAAAACATTTAAAATTCATAAAAAGATAAAATCATAATAGATAAAAACACATTAAAAATTAACAATTAGATTTCAGATAAAAACCTGGGGAAACAGGTCCGTCTTTAGGGTCCTCTTAAAAACAAACAGAGAAGGAGATGCTCTTATTTCAGCAGGGAGTGAGTTCCAAAGCCCTGGGGCAGCCACAGAGAAGGCCGGGAGACCTTCTTGAGACCCAAAGACCTGAGAGACTAACATGAAGCCTCTCAAGGAACACAATGAGATGACCTAACAATATGGATGAAAGACATATCTTGATCCAACATCCTGCCTAATGCTGTGCAAGTGTACCAGGAAGAAGTTTCTGTCTCCTCTGCAGGGAACCTCTTGAGATCCACAACACCGATTGCAAAGGGGGTGGGGGTGGCGGCAGAGACTTTGTTGGTCTGCCCTTCCCCTGGAAGTGCCCTGCTCAGAGCACTTCTGGGAGAGGAGAGATAAACAAACATTACGCTTCTTGCACAACCGGTGCTGCAAAGTCAGAAAGTTCTCCTTATTGCAGATGCTTCTTCCCAGTGTGCAAGTGGATGGTTAAGCAGGATGCCAGCCATTATATGGCAATAAATTGCATTGAAATCAATGACATTTATTTTCATGTACTGTTTACAGTTCATATCTAGGATGAAATGGGCATTAAGTGGTCAAAAACATAACCAGGCTGCATGCTTTCATAGGACGTAGCCTTCGGGGACCAAGGGGCCATATTCTCTCCCTCTCCACATATATCTATCTAGATATATAGATATATATCCATTTAGATATACATTTGTTGTTGAACTAAACAGAAATATAATGGACAAGACATTTTGGCTTCCTTCTTCTGCAGCTGCTTATAGGTTGTTATATGTTATGTTATAGGCAAGATACAGTAGTTGCAGAATACACACAACATAGATATACACTAGAAAGAAACCAAATGTACATTTCTAGTCATCTAAAAGGTTATCACACATGGTTTATCTTTATGCAGTTGCACTTTGTTTTAATGCATTTCACACAGAAGTTTTTTTCACGAATCTGAAAAAGAAAATCCTCATTTAAAACATTTGGGTGGTGTCCTCAGGGAGAGTTCACAATACTTATGACAACAAAATGGCCCAGACATTTCTTAAGTGTTTCATAATGTTCCAAGGTTTTTTGAAAGATCCTTTTGAAGTGTTAAGCTGGAGTATTTGACAATCTGTCTCATGTTAGTAGTGATCACTGTATGCTTCATAAATCAAATTATAGCTGTATTTCTACTTGCAGAACCCCTGTGCTGGAGAAGCAATGACCCATTTCTGCTCCCATGCTACTCCCAGACAGTAACTTGCCCCATGTCCAGACCAGTAATTATGTCCTTTTTTACTGTTAATGCCACTCAGCAAAGCATCTGGAATGCATATCTAGAATTAAGCAAGAAACAAACAACAGAACACAGCAGGGATTGTCAAGGAAAACCAAGGACAATCAGAAAACGGCCTCTAAATGTAAGGAAGAGCACTGGTGCCAGTCACTCATTGGCATTGGCTGAGTGGCATTTGCCACTCAGCAAATCATTCGGAAAAAGCAATATGGGGTTTCCTCCCACCACCACTCCTTCTCCGTAATGGATCAAGCAGCTCTTAAGGAACATATATCAACACATTTTCTTTTGAATTCCACTGATCCTGGAGAAAAATATTTTGGTTATCATAGGGCACAATTTTGACATATCAGCAGAGAGAAAAACAATATGAGAGTAATGAAAAGAATGACAAATTTTCATAGAGGGATGACATGCAAAACTCTTTGTTATTAAAGCAGACAAATATAACATAATGGCCACATTTAATAGACAGCTAGATAAAACACTCATCCATACAGAATGCAAAGTAAGTATTTTAGAGTAACTATATTTCAGAAGTAACTATATTTCACAGCCACTTCAATGGGGATATCCACCAATATTGGATGATGAGACCTCATGGATTACAAACCTCATAGTTCACAGAAACTTTGGAGATGGATTGTGCCTGGTTTGAACATATTTAAGAGAATACCTTCTTCTTCATGAACCCCGCTGCCTATTAAAATCATCAGGGGAGGCCCAGTTGTGTTTGCCAGAGGTTCATTTGGTGGTGACCCAAAACCAGGCCTTCTTTAGCGTTGCCTCAAGGCTCTGGAACACACTCCCAAAAGAAATCAGAATCTCCCCATCTCTGGTTGTTTTCAAATGACTTTTGAAACACACCTGGGGATTTTCCGAACTACGAGATTTGCAATGGGTAAAGCGTTGCAAAGTGTGACGGAATAGTGCAATGGTTTAAAACCGAGACTAAAGCGTTATTCAATAACGTAGGCTGATGACCATTCATATTTTCTGTCCATTGCAACATGTTTTCAAGGCAAGACTGTCCATATTCTCCGTGAAACGTGTTTATATGCCCCTGCTCCATTTGGGCCAAAGGAGTTGCAGGGGATGGGTGTGATGTGATTTTTTTTAAACTTCTCAGCTGCCTTGTGCAAATCCGCCAGCAGGGGGTAGCTCCATTTCAAAACAAAAATCTAACTTTGTCTTGCCTCATTACAGTTTATGCAAGCAATAACCAGGAGAATTTTTTTTAAGGGGGGGTGCGTGAGGAGATCCTTTGGAATGACAAAAAAAGAGGGAACTGCTTATTGGGGAGGGGAGTGAAAAGGAATCCTGTGGCGAGCCAGGAAGGGGGAAAGATAGAAACTGCCCCCCCGAGAAATAAGTAAATAAATAAATAGGAGGGAGGAGGCAGAGGCGTAACTATAGGGGGGGCAGGGGGGGCACGTGCCCCGGGCGCCATCTTTTCTGGTCACATGGGGGGTGCCGCCATGACCAAAAAAATAAATTTTTTTGTTAATACAAATGTTTCCTGCTCAGTGCAGCAGCGCTGCAGCAGTCAAGGGAGCGCGTCAGTGCCCCCTTCCCCACGAGCGGTCCCTTCTGTGCCGCCTGCGCCCCCCCCCCCCCATTGCTTTGCTGGCACCTGGCAGCCAGTCAGTGGCCTGGCTTGGCGGCGGCGGGCGCTTGTGAGGAAAAACCTAAGTATAATGTAGTATGTTGGGGGGGGGCGACGGGGGGGGGCACAGTGGGGGGGCACCATTTCAGTGCTTGCCCCGGGCGCCGTTTTCCCTAGTTACGCCTCTGGGAGGAGGTGGCGGGGACGCAAGTGAGGACTGTGGGATTGTACAGAAGTAAATGAATCATGATTCAGTTCAATTGGCCTCCTCTTAAGTAAGTGACTGTTCTCGCTCCCTGCACTTTGCTTTGTAATAAGCAAGCGGGATAGCACAGAAGTAAATTATTTAGTTCAATGGGCTTCCTCTTCAGTAAAAGTGCATGAGAAAAGGTTGACATCTGCTCAGCTGCACTAGAATGAGTTTCTGGCCAAAGTAGCAAATAAAAAGGGAATGAACAAAAGAACCCCAGTGGAAAAATATAATAATAATAATAATAATAATAATAATAATAATAATAATAATAATAAATGACCTTGAAGAGTACCTCAACACCATAGGGGCCACAGAAATCACCATCAGCCAATTACAAAAAGCAACTTTACTGGGAACAGCCTATATTCTGCGACGATATCTATAACAACAGCAACAACATTGACAATAAAATTCAGCCATCCCAGGTCCTTGGGAAGGACTCGATGTCTGGATAAAACAAACCAGTCAATAACACCTGTCTGACTGTGTAAAATAATAATAATAAATAACCCTTCAATCTCTTCCCTCCCCTTCCATCTCCTCTCTCCTTCTGTTTTGACAAGCTCAAGTTATATTGGAAACAAGCAGAGGAGGAGGGAGGTGTGGGGTTTGGAATCTGTGGGGTGGAAAGGAAGGGAAAGCCGAGATTTCTCCCTGCCTGTTTCTCTCCCCATGGTGAGGGTGGCAAAGAACTGTGCATACTGCAACATGTTGCAATGCATAAATTCCGTTGCAAGCCTCCTACCACGGAAAAATACAGCTACTTTCCGGCAATGCTGTTACCCCATTATAGGGCCATAATGCATCATTAAAATTCAAAACAAGGCATCGGAAATAAGGATGGCACCCTGCTGACAGTGCAGCAAGCAGGATGTCAAAGCACTGGCAATACAGAGGGGCATTTATGGGACATGTGGCAGCGTGAAATCTGGAAAATGCCTTGTTTTATTAGGCTTTTCGTTTATGATGTTTTAAAGTTTTATTTATGGTAATTTTACTCTGTTTATATGATTTTTAGGTTGTTGTTTCATTAGATTGTAAACTGCCCTGAGATTTTATATAGAGTGGTATAGAAATGCGACAAACAAACAGAGTGAATTTGACTCATTTTGCAGCATGCCGCAGTTTATTGAGCCTCTCTTTAGTTGACATAACTCATGAGAATCTCTACTTGGTTGCAACCAACATCTTTGCTGGGAACACTACATTTCCAGTAAGCTGAGGATAAGGTCAGTTACATTAACTGTCTAGGTCATATTAAAATGGGGCGGGGCTGCACAACACATCTGAGGGTCCAAGCAGGAGCCGAAGGTGTGGAGGCGCATCATGCGCTAGCGGCTGAGGTTGCTGGGTCTACTGAAGCAGTACCAGCAGCATAGGCGAGCCAAGGCAAGTTGGGAGCAGGCTGTGTGGCCAGGACACGGAAATGCACTGGCAGCAGCCAGTCACCTTTCTGAGCCACAACCCGTCTCTCACGCAGCCAGGGCCTAGGGGTGTGTGGCAAGTCCTAGCTAACTGAGCAAAGAGGTACCTTTTTAAAGGGATGGTTTTCTTTATTGAGCAGGGGGAGAGCAACTGGCCCTATCCAGCCCCAGCACAGCACCCCTCCCGTGGCCGTTGCTCAAGACTATCTTATGTTTATTTTTAGATCGTGAGGCAACTTTGTTTATTTATTTATTTTTATTACTCCATGTAAAGCACTCAAGGAACTTTTGTTGAAAAGTGGTATATAAATATCCATAGCAGTCATAGTAGTGAGGGCTGGGTAAACTGACCATGACCTGCCGCCTCTTCGAGCTGCAATTCATGCTGCTCGGCCAGGCACAGAGAGGAGACTCCTCTCCTGATGATCAGATGATGAGGGCGGCAGGAGCACCCCACAAAGCATGAGGCCGCGGACTTTGGCCTTGAGGTCCAGGAAAAAATTCCGTTATTAATTTTACTCTACCAGTCTTCTAACCAATAGAAATATGTGATATTTATTACATTTCTATACGGCCTCATACTAATATCTTGTGACGGATGTCTTGGCGCAGATGAAAAAGAAAATTATACTGATATTAATACCCTGCCAATTATTGTTCACTTCTTTAAGTGTTAGGGAGAATGATAGGCCTCTTAGAAATCCAGCTGGAAATTATTACATATATATGAAAAATTATTCTGGAATTATAAGTTTTTCTGTAATAACTGCATGATCAGAAGCCTAGATTTGTGCTATATCTTGTTTATGAAGTCATCTTGGGTGAAGTTGCATTGATGATGGTTCCCTGTTAACCATCATGTCATGATTGGTTAGGACATTCCAGAGACACAGCAAGAGAGGAAGTATGAATGGCTTACATTTCCTCTCGCCACACTTGTAACTCTCATCTGAAAGAGGGAGATAGCCATTCTGTTCCTGCATCACAAAACAGTGTACCTCTGCATGGGAGATATGCACATCTCCCCTTCTTGGACAAGATTTCAAAGGGTGTAGAAAGGATGCACAAGAAGTCATACTTTTTTCAGCTGTTTCTCAGGAACATCCAAAGTGCCTGTGAAAATGTGAGAGCATTAAATGATGATGATGATGATGATGACATTTATATCCCGCTCCTCCTCCAAGGAGCCCAGAGTGGTGTACTACATACTTGAGTTTCTCCTCACAACAACCCTGTGAAGTAGGTTAGGCTGAGAGAGAAGTGACTGGCCCAGAGTCACCCAGCAAGTATCATGGCTGAATGGGGATTTGAACTCGGGTCTCCCCGGTCCTAGTCCAGCACTCTAACCACTACACCACGCTGGACTCCCAAGGCTTCATGTTTTGTTAACAGGCTTCCAGACTAGACAAGAGTTTAAACATATTGTTTCCCCATGTATTTTTTAATTTTTTTGGTGGCTGTTAAACAGCAGCCACAGGGAAGCCCAATGCCGGTCAGGAACATGGCATGGAAAATTTATCCCTTTGCTCCACTTCTGGACAGTTGAGATTTACCGCAGGAGAGAAGCAGCCATTGGTACCAAATAGTAGCTGTGGATGCCCTGTCTCAGATTAAGATTATGGTGAGGGCAAAGTGTAACCCCCAAGCCATAGTTACAATCTGGATTAGAATTTCCTCCTCCCCATGGCTGCTATATAGTGGGGGGTGGGGGCATATGGACAAATAACATGTTTAAAGTTTGGGGGTTCTCCAGGAGAATTAGGTGGCAGCAGTGACTAGGAGTACCATGCACAGGTTTGGCTGGAGCATCAGCTGTATCCTTCCTTTGAGACAACTGATTTGGCCTTTATTACCAATGCCTTAGTCATGTCATGTTTGGATACTGCAATGTTTGGATATTGCAACCCCATCTACATAGAGCAGTAGATGTGGTTATCTCACCGTGTCCTCCAAATGCTTACACCCAAACCCCAAAGCAATCAGACGCTCCTGCAATAACCACAAAGTGACCAGGAGTTTGCCTTGCCAAACTCCAATTTGAACCTTCCGTTTGTAGTAAGTTTTGCCACCCCAACCTGAGGCATCATAACTAGGGATGTGCAAACAGATTCAAATTTTAACCGGTTTAAACACAAACCAAACAAGACACTGAATAGACAATGCTGCTCTGAGTTCGAACCATAGAGAGCCAGGTTCTATTCGAACTGGTTTGAACCGGTTCAAAGGCTTGAGCCTCCAAAACTGGGCTGGGGTGGTAGGCACCCATGAGTGCCAACTACCACCCAAACCCCAAAGCAATCAGACACTCCTGCGATATTTAATTATTTGGGGGTGGGGGGTGGATTTTCCCATATGGTATAATGGGGACTCAAACCGACCCATTATTGCCTATGCATAGCACCTAGGGGCACAAACCTGGGGTGGGTGGTAGGCACCCAGTGGTGCCTACCACCCACCAAACCCCAATGCAATTGGGCACTCCTGCAATTTTAGATTATTTTTTGAAGATTTTTCAAATTTTGGCATTTTCCCAGTAGGGAATAATGGGGATTTGAGGATGCCCCAACTATCCCTCTGGGAGGAACTCCCCCCAGGAGCCCGAAGCCAGTGGGGTTCATGGTTTATTTTTTATATTTTAAAAAAGATTTTAGCCTCTTTCAGTGCAATGAATAGGAGTCATTCATTCATAAGTAGAATGGTGTGTGACCTTAATTGCTGTGAACTCTGAACTTGTAGAGAAAGGCGCTCTCTCAGGTAACCTGGATCTAAGCCATTCAAGGCTTTAAAGGTAATAACCAGCAATTTATACTTTGCCCAGATCCATACTGTCAATTAGTACAACTGTTTAAGAACAAGCTTAATGTGTTTTAAGACTCATGGCTCATTGCAGACTCTGCTGTTGATACGATTAGGTTCCTAGACAGAGCCTCAGGGTCATAAGAACAGCCCTGCTGGGTCAGGTTGTGCAACTATTTCCGTGGGACCTAGGGTCTATAGTAGTGCTTCGTCCTCAGAGTTCTCAAGGTCTGAATGGGTGTGGTGATGGGATCGGTTCCATGATAGCATGACTGAGTGGGGGATTAGTAGTTACATACAGAGTGCTTGCTGTTCCCTGGTTCCCCGATGGTGCTTCACACTGGGAAATAACTTGTCAGGAGATAAGAACATAAGAACAGCCCTGCTGGATCAGGCCCAAGGCCCATCTAGTCCAGAATCCTGTTTCACACAGTGGCCCTCCAGATGCTGCTGGAAGCCTACAGGCAGGAGTTGATGGCATGCCCTCCCTCCTGCTGTTACCCCCCCCCGGCAACTGGTACTCCGAGGCATACTGCCTTTGAGGCTAGAGGTGGCCTATAGCCCTCTGACTAGTAGCCATTGATAGACCTCTCCTCCATGAAGTTATCCAAACCCCTCTTAAAGCCATCCAGGTTGTTGGCTGTTACCACATCTTGTGGCAGAGAATTCCACATTTTGATTATGTGTTGTGTGAAAAAGTACCTCCGTTTGCTGGTCCTAGATTTCCCGGCAATCAATTTCATGGGATGACCCCTGGTTCTAGTGTTATGTGAGAGGGAGAAAAATTTCTTTCTATCCGCTTTGTCCACACTAGACATGATTTTATAGATCTCTATCATGTCTCCCCGCAATCGTCTTAGCAGCAGCAAGACGATGAGCAGCAGCAACAGACATCCTCCGGCTTCAGTGGGTGACACCATTTTGATTTCCCAAATACCCCACCCTTAGGAGAATGCCTCCTAAGGATGGGGTATCTGGGAAATCAAAGCGGTTGTGACTGCTGCCCACCATTGCCCAGTAAGTCTACTGGGGGGTAGAACACAAGGTGGGAGCCTTACCAAGGTGGGCAGTAGCAGACATTCATCTTCTTCAGAGGTGGGCTGGGATCTTTGTGTCCATGCCCATCTTGGTTGACCCCTGAAACCTCTAATCTCTTCCTTTGTTGCTTTTCACTTTATTTTATGCCTTTTCTTTCTCATGGTGTTGTCTTGTAAGATTATAAACCTGAGGGCAAGGCTGGGGCCCTTTCTTAAAAGTACTATTTAGCACTAGGCTATTGAGGCACATTGTGATTCCAAGAAAAAGAGAGATTTGTCTGAGTCTGTCCCAGTTACAATAAGTTGCCCAGTGGGCAACACAAGATGTGATTTATGCATCTGCATCTTTAAGAGGAAATTGCACTAGCCTCCTTCATTTTCCTGTCTCATTATCCCTGGAATCCACTCAAAGTCACATGCAGACAGCCCTGTTGCTCACAGTATAATATAGTTTTCTTAAAATTTTCTATGCCATCTTATTTTTGGTTGTGAGGGTAACACAAGTATGGATATATCCCAAACCAACGGACGCATCAATTTAATGCTGTATACCCCTGCTAACTTGGCAAAGAGGCATCTTTTAATGTGTTGATTCTCTTTATTTAGCAGGGGGAGAGTAACTGGCCCTATCCACCCCCAGCACAGTACCTTCAGTGACTGTTGCTGGTGTCTATCTTATGCTTCTTTTTAGATTGTGAGCCCTTTGGGGACAGGGAGCCATTTTGTTTATCTTATTTATTTGTTATTTCTCTGTGTGAACCGCCCTGAGCCATTTTTGGAAGGGCAGTATAGAAACTGAATAAAATAATAATAAATAAATAATAAATAATAATATGGTATCAGTAAATCTGTCCAGTCAGCCTAAGACAAAACTGAAAGTCCATGGCAGAGTTAGTCCACAGTTTTAAACAACTGGCAGCTGGAGCTGTGTTTAACTGTCAGCCTTGGTCAAAATTGGGGAAGCTGGAAGTTGGTTATTGCAGTCTCCTCAAAGATGCAGACACACATATCACACTAGCTCTGAAAAAGTCGTGGATGACAATCAGTTCTGTTTTGGGAGGAGGAGGGAGATAAATCAAAACATTTTGGTCGAGAGGTTTTATGCTTCTGAAATTCAGGCCAGGCCTGACTGAGAACGCTTGAGAGAATGGGAGAATTCCCACACTGCCTCCCGCCCCATGCATTGAATTTCAGGTGATTCAGGACTCTTAGTCTGTGGCTCTGCTGACATCATTATTTCATATAATCAATTCTCATGCACAATTATGATGTTCTGACTAAGGTGGTTTGGTCTTTGGTTTGACCACTGGAAGCTTGGCATGGCACAAAATGTGATTCATTTTGTCTCTGGGAAAAGAGAAGTTGGAACCTACAGTTCTTGACAGCCTTTCACTGCTAATAAAGCCCTGGGTGTTGGTATTTGAGTATGACATGGAAAAGAGTCTGCATTTAACAATATAAAATTCCCAAGTGACTCTTTGTTATGTAGGAAAAGGAGTGTGCCAGTTGCTGATGAGAACACACTCAAAAAGAAAGATTTCTGAAAAAAATGAGCTAATTCTGTTTGAACATGGGAATTTTCACATTAAGCAGCTAGATGGATAAATGTGTAATTCTTAGTCTGGTGATTGAAGGCAAAACCAGCCTAACAAGGTTAGCTTTGATAATATTAAAGCACCATTTCTGCCTCCGGGTCTATTATTAATTATTATCACTATATTAGGCTATTCTAAGGCCTGTTCCTACATTATTTGAGATATTGCCATTTTTCCAGGAAGCAACATTACCATTACCAAATGATAAGAACTTTAAACAACCTTTCTTGCTGCTCCCCCACCACCGGCTGCTCCCCTTTGATGTCAAACCAGTTTGCATCAAACTGGTTTTGGTCTGGTTCGATTGTGGACTGAACCAGCCCTGGTCCAGTTTGTGATCGAACTGCCCAACAGGCCCGGTTGGATGCAAACCAGTTAGATGGGTTGTATACTCCCCTATCATGTAGTTGCCATGCCAAACTGGCTTGGTAAAAACCATCCAATGAAAAAATTCCACATCAAAAGTAATGTTACAACCAGCCTCAGAACTCCATGAGTGTAATTATCAAAATAATGAACGGACGAGGGCTACAGAACTTTATCTATGTGAAAAATGTATTTTAGTCATATTAAAAATTCTGTTTCTGGGAAGACAAAAATAAATATAAGAACAAATAAATGTTGATATAGAAACATGGTGCTTGGTTTTAAAACAAATAACTAGCATCTGAAAATACTGGCAGAAAGAGATGCATAGCCCCCAGAATGGAAATAAAGTTTATCTGTTTCTTGAAATTATAGATTACTTATCTTACCTACCATTCAAAAGCCCCTTTGCTTGTTTATGCAAATCATTAATAGCATATAACAGAACTATTTGCATATAGGTGTAGGAAAGAGCCTTCTGTTTCAAAGAAGATGCCTGTAACCACAAGGCCTGACCCAGAATGCCAGGGCAAGGCATAAAACACATGACATGTTCATTTGTTAAGGTTTTTGTTGAAGGGTTCCCGTTTAGCCTAAACAAAGTCACGCACATGCTGGTTTGCAAGATGCTACATAGCTTTCGGACCATAAAGCCATCCCCCACACCTTCCCCAAAGTTATGCTGATCTGCAACCTTAGCGGAAAGAAGTCATGAGCAAGATTGAGAATAATTACTGGCAGAGTATTTAAGTCACTCTCATATGCAGAGGGTATGCTTCTGCTAGCTGCAATCTAGCAGAATTGTCTATGGAGAGAGAGATTGAGAAAGAGGTACCAAGATAATACACTCACTTGTTTCCACTTTCCTCCACAGTCTCCATTTCTACTGGTTTTAATAACCCTCATTTCTCTCACTGGCTGACATCCTGACTAAATTACACAACAGAAGTCTCATTTAAATTAAGTAGATCATTAGAATAACTCTTAAGTAGTAATATTGAGTAATTGGGTCTGGATGTCAGCCACTGTGTCAAAACAAAACATAAATGTACAAAGTATTGTAAATACACAAAGGACAGCTATGCTCCCACTGTCATTGCTGCTTGATGGTTTTTATAATTTATTGCTAACAGAGTCTCTTATACTAAAGTTCTTGTGTTATCTTAAAAGAAGAGGTGTTTGCCTTCCAAATATGTAGCAGACCAAAGGGGAGATATGTGATCTGAGGAGTTTCAAAGCAGACACAGAGACTCCCTGACAGAGAAAAGCAGATATACTCACATGGAAAGAAAATGGAAAGAAAAAATGGATTTTTCTGAATATATGTTCCACATCGCATAGCAAAAAGGAGTCTAGAGCAGGGGTGTCAAACTCAAATCGGGTGGTGGGCCAGATTTGATCCCAATGAACCACTGGGAGGTTGCACACAGCCTCATGCCATCTTTTTACACTTGCCTCATGCTGCCTTGCATTCTCTTCCCACCGCCTTCTGTCTCCCTCCTCCTCCACCCTCTTTCTCAAACTTTCTTCCTTTCTTCTTCCCTCTTTCTGGTTCCTCTGTCCCTTGTCTGCCATTTAAATTGGCTGAATGCACTACTTCTTACACCAGAATGTGCTCAAGGGGATGTTGGGGGTGGTGGGTGGTGTTTGTTTTGTTTGTGTGTGGTTTTTGTTGTTTTACAAAAAATACTTTTTAAAGGAAGAAAATACTTTTTGTACTTTTAGAAGAAACCAAATTTTACATTGGCAATTCTGCTACTTAAATTAGTTGAATGCACTACTTTTTACATCACAATATGCTCAGAGAAAGTAATATAAATATAGATGAAAATAATTTTAACTCTTATCTTTCTCAACGTATTTTTAACACGCAATAATCAGATCAGAAAAGAAGCCCTCTCCCCGCCACCTTTACTCTCATTTACAGAAACCCTCCTTCCTCCATGGGAGAGGAAACACGGCAACAGCGACTGAAACCAACCAGCCGAAGAAGCTTTGGAGCATGGCAAGGTGGGGGAAGGAAAAACAGTGATGGCGGCTGGAAGGAAACAGCTACAGGAAGCTTCAGAGTGCAACAAGGTGGCAGAGGGGAAACACTCCGACCAAGCAGCTGGCTGCTTCTGGCCGCCGCCATGTTTCTCCTCCCTGCCACTCAGTAGTGATTGGTGGGGATTGGAGCGGCGGATTGGAGCAGCGGGGGGTGGGCGGGGGTGGGCGGGCAGAGAACCTGGTCACTGAAACAGAAGCCTACACCACCCCCTTTCACCCAAGCCTGCCAGCACTGCAGTGAACAGAAAGAGGAGGGGAGCACAAAAGCAGGGGCAAAAGTAGAAAACAGAAGTTTTGTGGAGTGGAGGGGAAGAAGGCAGAAAGCAAAAAAGCTAAGCGGGGGGGGGGACGGGACAGGGACAGGTGACAAGGCAGAAGAAATGTGCTGGGGGCAGGGAAGCAGTGGCTTGTTGGGGGCCAGATTGCTGAGCTCTGTGGGCCAAATCTGGCTCACAGGCCAGAGTTTGATGCATCTTGTCTAGAGACTTCCTGCAAAATCTAAGGGCTTTATTCAAAGAAGAAGAAGCAGGGGAGTGGGTGGGAAATGCACGTACAACAGCTCACATACTCTTATGAAGTGCAAGAGATAGGTCTTGGATTTCCATCCATGTAATGGAGCAGTAATTGGTAAAACAAAATAGAACTATAAATGCAGCTAGCTTTTGTTTCAATCTGTATTGTACTGAATTATACTCTGAGGGAGATTCACATGATCAGGTCAGTTTTTTTACATGATAAATTTATCCTGTGTGATCTTTGACCTTGGGGAGCAGGGCTGACCACCCTTGGAACCTCACCTTGCTTCTCTGTAATGCCAGGTTGGTCCAGAACAACTCAGAAAGCATCCATGATCTGATTCTTGACACAGGAGCCAACTGGGTATGTATTACAGAGACCTGGTTTGGGGAGGCTGGTGGTCCGGTCTGGTCCCAGCTTCTCCCTCCAAGGTACTCTGTTGAGGAGCAGGTGAGAGACCATGGACTGGGAGATGGAGTGGCTGTGGTCTATAAGAATAGTATCTCCCTTACCAGGATCCTTGTTGAAATGTTGGATCATATTGAATGTGTGTACTTAAGTTTGGGGACCAGGGATAGACTGGGACTTCTATTGGTGTACTGATCGCCCTGCTGCTCAACAGAGTCCCTAGCTGAGCTGACGGACTTGGTCTTGGGCTTGGCGTTGGAGTCCCTCAGGCTTGTGGTGCTGAGGAACTTCAATGTTCATTTCGGGACCAATTTATCTGGTGCGGCTCAGGAGTTCATAGCAGCCGTGACAACTATGGGCCTATCCCAAGTGGTTTTGTGACCGACGCACATTGCTGGTCACACCTTTGATTTGGTCTTTCACTCTGATCAGGGTGGTGTTCCATGGGTGGGGACTCCTGTGATATCCCCATTGTCATGGACAGACCACCATCCAGTTAAGGTTGGACTCGCAGTCACTTCCCACCTTCACAGGGGTGAGGGACCTATTATGATGGTCCACCCGAGAAGGTTATTGGATCCTATTATTATTATTATTATTATTATTATTATTATTATTAATTTGATTTCTATACCGCCCTTCCAAAAATGGCTCAGGGCGGTTTACACAGAGAAATAATAAATAAATAAGATGGATCCCTGTCCCCAAAGGGCTCACGATCTAAAAAGAAACCTAAGATAGACACCAGCAACAGTCACTGGAAATACTGTGCTGCGGGTGGACAGGGCCAGTTACTCTCCCCCTGCTCGATAAAGAGAATCACCATGGTAAAAGGTGCCTCTTTGCCCAGTTAGCAGGGGGTTCCAATAGGGTTCCAAGAAGCCTTGGAAGGATTTAATGTTGGCTCTGCTGGAAATCCTGTTGATGCCCTGGTGGAAAACTGTAACAACAAACTGCTGGGGCAGTAGACATGATCGCTCCTAAGCATAATCTCCGACCCACTTCAAAATTGGCCCCTTGGTATATGGAAGAACTACGGGGGCTGAAGCGGCAAGGTAGATGACTGGAGTGCAAGTGGAGAAAAACTCAACTTGAATCCAACAGATTACAACATGGAGCACATTTGAAGATCTATGCTCAGGCGATATGTGTGGCAAAGAAGCTATTCTTTTCTGCCCGTATTGCATCCACAAGTTCACATCTGCTGGAGTTGTTCAGGGTTGTGAGAAGGCTAGTATGTGCCCCTCCTCCCTTGAACCATCAATTACCTGCTGTGCCATGTTTACTGAATTCTTTGTGGGGGAAATCTTTCTGTTCTGGATGGAGCCACACTTCCCTGGAAGGAACAGGTACACAGTCTGGGGGTGCGTCTGGATCCAAGCCTCTCCCTGGTGTCCTAGGATGAGGCGATGGCCAGAAGTGCCTTCTATCAGCTTTAGCTGATACGCCAGCTGCATCTGTTTCTTGAGATAAACAACCTCAGAACAGTGGTACATATGCTGGTAACCTCCAGTCTGGATTGCTGCAATGCACTCTATGTGGGCTGCCCTTGTGTGTAGTCCGGAAACTACAGCTGGTTCAGAAAGCGGCAGCTAGGCTGGTCTCTGGGTCATCTCGGAGAGACCATATTACTCCCATATTGAAAGATCTACACCTGCTGCCGATATGTTTCCAGGCAGAATACAAAGTGCTGGTTATAACCTATAAAGCCCTAAATGGCTTGGGCCCTGGGTATTTAAGAGAACATTGTCTTCGTTATGAACCCCACCGCCCATTGAGATCATCAGGAGAGGACCGTCTGCAGTTGCCACTGACTACTCGAGGACAGGCCTTCTCCGCTGCTGCCCCAAAGCTTTGGAATGCGCTCCCTGGTGAAATAAGAGCCTCACCATCTCTGACAACTTTTTAAAAGTCTTTAAAGACGTACCCATTCAGTCAGGCTTTTAATTAAATATTGGTTTAACAGTTTTAGCATTGTTTTAAAATGTTATTTTAGAATTTGAGTTGTAATGTAATGTTTTAACTTTTACTATATCATTTATTTTGTTTTAACTACTGTTTTAACTTATTTTTTGTTGGCTTCTTGTTGTTAACTGCTCAGAGACGCGGGTTTTGGGCGGTATGAAAATATGTTAAATAAATAAATAAATAAATAAATAAATAAAAATCTTGCATATGTTTATTGTGTACATTTGTTGGCAAGACTCTTTCTGTGAGAGCTGCAACTGAATAAAAGTTTTAACCAAGCAGTCTGTTATATGAGTGTGTTGCAATCATCATGTAAAAAGTATGGCTGTGCAAGTCCATTGCTAGAACTACAGTGCAAAAAGCACAACTTCTAAAATCTCTTTTCTCCAAGGACATATCTATCTTTTGTTGGTAGCAAAGGGAAACATACAGACTCTCATGGAAATACTTTCTGATAGGTAAATATAGCTTTTAGCATCTTATTCATTGCTTATCATATTTGGAGATATCTGATGTGCAGCTATTTGCATTAGTGTCAGATATACAAATACTAACAAAATAAATGACCTTTTGTCATAGCTCCTACCAGAACCAAAGGATTGTGTGTGGCAGGGGTGGGGGGCAGAGTTCACTGGGGTGAATCCTTGTCTGTAAGGGATTCACAGTAGCCTGCCACCATCCACTTTATTTTAATGTGGGACAAACCACTCTCTTCATATACTGTAAGATTCCTTGGCGGGGGTGGTGGTGGTGGTGGTAAAGTGGCAAAACCCTTCCATGAAGGGGCTGAGGATTCCTAGGCTTCCAGAGGTGTGTGACTAAGGCAGACCCAAAAGTAAGAGTAGCACACATCAACGACAAGGATTTATTATCAGATGAAAAGGTATGCAATAAGAACAATTGTCTTTTCATAAAGCAGATTGTAAGAGAGAGAGGTTTCATTAACCAGAAGTTTCATTAACTCAGATTCAAGCAATACAATAAAGGAGACTAACTTCCCTCACATGTCTAACTGAATTGTTCCCTATCTTATTATCCACAGGCAGGGATCTACCTGTTTTCTCCAGCCTCCATGGTTGTGGCCTCCCACTTCTCCAGCAGCTTCTCAGCCAGCTGCTTCCTCAGGGCACTCCTGAGAGAACAAAAAAGTAGAACAAAGCTTTCTCTTCTGCTGGTGTGTGTGTGTGTAATTCCCCCCCAGTCCTTGGGATTGGTAAATTTGTTTTTATTTTCCCAGGCTTTCCCCCCTTATTAGGAAAGGACCACCCTCCCAGCAGTTGCTCTAAGTGAGGCCTAGTCCCTCCCTGAAATCCTTCCCATCACTACACCTTTGTTCTCCAGGTCTAGAAATATCTAATTACATTTCTCTCTTCACTTAAATTGTTTCAGACCTGGGTAAATGAAGCTTTTGCAGCAACACAACAGGTTGAGATACTAGGGATGTGCACAAATCAATTTTTTATTCGATTTGAGCTTGAATCAAATCCAGATTTGTCTTGAGCTTGAATCTGACCCCACAAATTACCTCTGATTGGATTTGGATCTGAATTAATCCTAATCTGAATCTATTCGGAGGAAAGGGGTTCTGGGGCAGCAGAGTAGGTTGGGTGGTAGTGCCTATTGGGTGGCAGCTACCACCCATATTCCAAAGAAATTGGCCAAAGGGGTGGCTTTTTAAACAATTTTTTGAGGTTTGTGCATTTTTATTTTCCCCCATAGAGAATAATAGGGATTTCAGCAGCCCCATAACTCTACATGGGTGGCACCAGGGTGGCCAAAGCAAGTTGTGGTGTAGTGCACATGTGGTGCCAATCACCCACCAAACCAGAAGCCAACTTCTGGTTTGGTGGGTGATTTGGATTCTTTGGTCATTCAGCAACTGAATAAACATTATCCAATACTTGACCCTCTGAAACTCCCATTTATCAGTCTGCACTGTAACCATATCTGGAAATTTTGTTGTATGTGTATATAGGTGTCTGTACACATGTACATGTTTTTGTGTGAATGACTGCAAAAGTTAATTTGAAATTCAGCTGTGTTCACTTTAAATGTAATTCTATGCAGAAAAGAGATATTATGCAGCTGTCAGAGCCAGTAGGGTCAGAACCAAACAGTCTGGTCAAGGGCAGGCAAAGATTAAATATACAAGCAGCAACCACAAATCCAAGGGCAGGCAGGATGGCCAAGACAGTCAGATCTGGAACAAGCAGACAAAGGTTGGTGGGGTAATTCAGCCCCAGGCAGGTAGAAAACTGGACTCCAGACGACAGCAGCTCTGATGTGGCAAGACACAGGCGTCTGTATGGCTTGTCAAGCAGCAGTACATTGCTCTAACTGGGATCCAAGCCTAGTTCCTACAGAGGCGTGCTTCTCCTGGACTTCCAGGTGGAAGCCCAGGGCCTCCACACACCCTGGGGGCTCCCAAATCCTCTTCAGTCTGTCCCGGGTGGTATGGTTGCTGTGCTGCTGGCCAGCGGAGTGTGACTGTGACATGTGCTGGGTGGTTGAGTGTGACCTCTGCTTTACAGAGAGAGAGGGGAGTGGGGAAATAAATATTTGGGATAGGAATATGTTAGGATGTGTGTTGAAATATTTCTCCTAATGCCTATTTGCTTAAGTATACCTGTTTTATATTCTTACATTCTTGGGAGTTCAGTGGCTGAAGAACCCACGTGTTGAAAATACTGCATGTGTCACGGGGTGTGTGTGTGTGCGCGCGCAGGGGGATCATGCTTAACTTGCAGCGGGGATGGGGGAGCTTCCAAAGACCTTTAGGTTGTCTCCAAAATGACCTAAGTGCACCTCTGAGGTCTTATAGAAGGTCAGCAGGGCCTCTATTGGCTTCCAAAGTTATCTGATTCCCATATGCTAACCATCTCTCTTCCTACCACTGTCAGCTGGAGGCTTTACAGACGGGGCTTCTACCTGAATCTCCTTCAGAAGAGAATGTGTGCATTCACACACCAGCCAAACTTACCCTGAAGTCCCTTCAAGATCTTTGGACCCACTCCACACACAAATCGGGCTTTGTCTTGCAAATACTAGCTTTTCTCGGTGTATTTCCAGGTTTTTAAAATGCTGGTTTTAAGCTACTTTTTCTGAAAACGCCAGAGCAAATAGGGAGAGGCACTGAAGTAGAATCATTAACATGATAAGAGGGATACTCTCTTTACAAATGCAAAGGTAGCTCTTTAGTATCCCCCCCCCACACACACATTGGCTAGAAGGAAAACATGGAAGCATGCCATGTGAACTTGCAAAAACAAAAACCAGGAGCAGAGGGGAGGGGCTGCTTCCCTCAATGCCGTGAGTATGATTAGAAGCGGCTTTGCTCAGCATTTACCCTGCAGCAGAAAGCCATGTGCCAATAACTCCGGGGGGGGGGGTGGCTGTGGAGCTCAGACCAGCCATATCCTCTACCAACAAGATGTCCTGGGGTGCAGAAAGTAAGGTGCTGCGCTCAACTGCCGGATTCTCCAGGGTGAGGCCACTGGTGCCTCACAGTGGCTCAATATAGGCTTCATTTTTATAAGTTTCAGGACCAGTTCTCCCGCTGCTCAATGTCCTTTATTCCATAAACGAGAAATTCCATAAACGAAACAATGGTTTCATCTGTCTGCCTGAATATGACACTGACAAATTGCAAATGGTGCTTTAAAAAGTGAATAAGTAAGAACAAGAGACCTTCAGAAGGGGGTGGGTCAGCAAAATTTCAGTTGCAGTTCTTCATATTCTCTGAATATGCAGTGCAGACCATGAGCAGTTCCATAACCCTGCGGCCTGCACATGCTTTATCTGCATATGGCCAGTTCACATGTCCATCAGGCTTGTCATAGCATTACTTGAAATTGCTCCACATCTTGACTCCCTGCCCTTGGTCATCCAGTTGGGTGGCACCACTATAATTAAGTGTTTTGCACATCATCCCACATCTACCGCTTGTGGTGGCATTGGAAAAATGGCTGAATACTGGCAGGGACTGATGCACACAACACGGTCATGTTAATTGGTCTATAGTTTTATGAATGGCTTTGCAAGTTTGCTTGAGAATTAAGGCTTCTAAATAATTTATCAACAAAACTATTGGCTGGTCATAAAACCCAAACTGCCCCTCTACCAGGCTCCTCCCTCTTTGGCCAGAATGAAGCTGGTAAGAATGGCTCCGTTCCTTAAAGTGTCCTTGCCCAATTTCTCAAGTGTTGGCTGACAACGCTGGGGGGCCTTTAATAAAATTAATAAGTCTTCAGAAGGGTCCTCTGAGTTGGAAGTCAAAGGCAGGGCTGTGTCTTCAGGTTGTTGTGGGGATGTTTTCTTGCATTCCTCTGTTTCCTCTGGTATGGTGGGTTCGAGCAGCACATGGTTACCTGAGTCTGGATTTTAGGTTGTTCCCACTCTGTCTCATCCCTTGAACTTGAGAAAGGAACCTATTTTCTTGAAACTTGAGAACATCTATCTCATCTCCTATTTGAAGAAGGACCTAGATATGGGATCATGACATCAGCATGTGCACACACCAAACTAAACATACATGTGATGGTATATATTGGGCTGCCCAACTTCAGCCCTCCAGCTGTTGTATTATATCTCTCATCACCCCTGAGGAGTGGCCACTGCAACTGGGGATGATTGAGTTATAGGCCAACAATTGCTGGAGGGCCAAAGGTGAACACCACTGAATGGGTGCATGTGCTTTGTAATATTTGTACAGGAAATTTGTGTCACCTGAAGAGGCTGTATCTCTTGCTCTATACTTTATTGAAAATGCTTTGTGTCCTCTGCCTGAATGCTTTTACTGGGACTCCAGAAAAAACCCAAGGGCAGTTGGAAAAGTCAGGTATAATCAGCCAAGGAAATGCAAACCCTTTCTTTCAGCCACACCTAATACACAGCTGCTATCCATTGAGATTTGTTCCATAATCAAACCTGCCATTAATGCTCCTATGCTTTTCGCCTTGTGGAAAAGGAACAAGAACTTACTATGTATATGGGGGAAGGGGTGGAAATTGACAAACCCAGCATGGAAAAATGGAAAAGAGGTAAACTAGCCCTTGGGCCTTTATTTCTCTTTATTGAAATGATCCTTAAATAAAATTGGAGGACTAAACGCCCTTGTGATCATAACAGTTCTAGTGGTTCAATGTGCTTACACTCTTTGTATTTTAGTGCCTTTGATCTTAGCATTCCTCTGTAACAGAATGGCTGCCTTCCCACATAATGCCAAAACAGAAGCAAGCAAACCAGGTTCAATTTTGGTGGCTGTCCAAATACGTGAAACTGTAGTTCTATCACAAAAGCAATCTGAGATTTGTGACTCCAAACTGTAACCTGAAACTTCGGTTTGTAAGGAGTTTCACTGCCCAAACCTCAAATTTGAAGGCACCATCATGTCTTCCGAATTCTGCCACCACCATAACCTGGGTTTTGTGCTGTACCTGCTCCTGAAACCATAGAGGGAGTGGCTCTGACAAGCCCAGAAACGCGTCAGCTCTATGCCTGCCATGCGTTTCACTGACCGCCTCCTAGATCAGTTGCCACACCCTCTGGAGTCTCTGCACTCCTCTTGCTGTTGCCCAACAGGGACACCACATTGCCACGTCCCAAGCTTCAACGCATGTGAAGAGAGAGACCCATCTTGTGAGGGCTTTTCACTGCGTCTTGTGTTGCCTCCTTTCCTAATTCACACAAAAAGGGGATGGGATGACTAGATGGGCACACAGGAGAGTTATCCACTAAGCAAGGGCTGCAGAAGTATTTGCAGAAGCACATGGAGTCCCGATGGCACTAGGAACCCAGCATCTCGGTTGTTCCCCAACAAAGATCATACATGCCGGGGGAGAATACCTGAAGTTTGGGTAAAAAGATGGCCCCTGGGATTCTTGAGTGTTGATGCTCTATTTTTTGTACAAGTTTGTTGAGGAAGGGGAGGGGGCAGCCCCTTCCCCTTGGGTGCAAGCATGCACTCTCTGACATAACTCATGGAAGAACCCCTGCTAACTTGGCAAAGAGGCACCTTTTAATGTGGTGATTCTCTTTATTTAGCAGGGAGAGAGTAACCGGCCCTATCCACCCCCAGCACAGTACCTCCAATGACTGTTGCTGGTGTCTATTTTATGTTTCTTTTTAGACTGTGAGCCCTATGGGGACAGGGAGCCATCTTATTTATTTATTATTTCTCTGTGTAAACCACCCTGGGCCATTTTTGGAAGTGGGACATAGAAATTGAATTATTATTAATAATAATAACCACCACCACCACCACCATCCATCTGGAGTATTATTCAATCCAATCACAGGAGAGATTCTTCTTATGCTATGAGGACAGATAATACTCTGGAGCGGACCACTATCTCAGGGGAGTGAAAGGCCATGGAGACACATATGCAGGCCATAGAGATGTTGCTGCCCAGCCTGGTTGCTAGATCCCCACAAGCTGGGATGAGTAAAACAGCAATATCTTTCCCGGTCTTGGCGACTGGCAGACAGCAGGAAACAAAGAGCTCCCTCTGTCAGTCTGGTTATAGCACATATCATATTTTTCTTTGCCCACCACAGCCACTCCGCTTGGCAAGGATTGCTGAAAACAGCAGCTCCCCTCACCCAGGATTCCCTGCAGTGGCCGATCTACATACACCGGAATGCCGGTCCCAGCCTAGGAATATTGAACATGTTCTAGGAGACATCCTGGTGTCACCCAACTCTGGCCACCTAGAGGTGCCCAGACATACAGAGCACCGTGGACTCCTTAGGAGTCTGAAAGGGTTGAGTGGAGAGGGGGAGGTGCAGAATGTGAGTTCTATTATTAAACAGAGATGCCAGGAGGCCCACATCAGTGGGGCCCCCTATAGTTGGAAGGGGTATCCCATGAGATTGTAGTCTAATGGAGACCTGAAGCTCAGAGCCTCTCGTCCTCCCCAGTAGACTGGCCAGCAAACCAACACTGTGGCAGGAGTGTGTTGGGGCATTTTGAATTGCTTGATCTGGGTCTAAGAGTCCAAGAGCATCCTTTGTCATGGTGGACCAAAGACCAGGATCTCTTGCCTGCCCTCATAGACATATTCCCTCCTAGGAAGTCATTATGATCCCTTCCCAGGGCAACAGAACACAAATGCCCCCTCACCACCCCCTGATACCAGTAGTTCTGCTTCTTATAATTGTATAGGCCACATTTAGTTATAGTCTGTATCAATGCTGGTGTGTGTGTTTAAACTATGTTTGAGAGACCTGTACTAAAAGCAGATAACACAAAGCTCTCCCTAGCTTTATTTAATCAACATTATGTATCTAGTATGTTGGCTTTTCAAAGGGCCCTAATAAATGATCCTGTGTCAGATGTATGTTGTATATCTGGGAGACCTCAAGGGAATAAAGAGTCTACATTGAACAGAAACTGAAAACTGAGATCCTGGTATCAATGAAGAAAATAAACCCACTATTTATGTACAACTGGCCACTTGATGGGCAGATGGAGAGAAGGTGAGTCTCCCTG
Source organism: Hemicordylus capensis (assembly GCF_027244095.1). Classification (NCBI taxonomy): domain Eukaryota; kingdom Metazoa; phylum Chordata; class Lepidosauria; order Squamata; family Cordylidae; genus Hemicordylus; species Hemicordylus capensis. The sequence continues at coordinate 90,013,424 of NC_069659.1, read as the reverse complement.
CATTGTGTCTCAAACCTCAAACTGTAATCCTTTTCTTTGAGCTGAGACAGACTAAAGAAATCCCCACTGTGTTAGGCCTCAGGGATTTTTGCAGACTGTGGCTTTTCTGCAGACTGCTTTGATTTTGTGAATGGTACAGGCGTTCCTTTGATAGGAATGCCAGTGTGTGACCATATTGTAGTTTTTACCAAAACCAATAATTGGAATGTGCAGATTGGTAGCTCTGGTATCCTGTTCCGATGATGGTTTGTTATAAAGTTCATAATAAGTGGGTTGTGCCAATGCATAGTGCCATACCTGGGATGTAGAACTGAGCCTGAGGATCTGAAGTGACAACTGTACAACACACTGAGGGGAAGAAAGAAACAGGGAAGTGGTGGCACAGCAACATCAGTGGCCCCATCAGTGTTGCATCTAGAAAGTAACATGAGGAGAGCAGTTTGCCTCCACATGCTAATGCTAAGAATCTTATACCAGGTCCTACAGAAACTTTAGCAAAGTGGTTGATAGGACTGGGCTCTAAATCACAACTATTACCTATGAATGTGTTCATATATTCACATTAAAAATTTGATACTGACTTATGGACCTCATAGCCTCTTTATTTACTCCTCCCTAGACTAACACCTCCTTTACTGATAAATCCCACTGAATACAGTAGCATTTGCTTCCAGGTATGTGTGCCTAGGATCGCCGCCACACAGTGTAATTCTAAGCATGTTTACTCAGAACTAAGCCCCACTACACTGAGTAGGACTTACTCCCTTGTTTGCATGCTTAGGATCTCAGCCTTAGAGTATGAAAGCAGACTACTTCATCTCTAACCTGGTGTCAAATTCCATGGCCATACACTTGCATTGTCAAAATCTAATTACTTGAATTCATGAACCAGCTAATGACCCCAGCTAATAGGGTCATATTCTCTTGAGTAACTGTGGAAAAGTGATTCTTTAGCATTTGTGGACCTTTGACCAAATGAATCGGACACAAACTTTTTAAAAAAATGTGCGCCACTGTAACAGAGTTACAGTTTTTATTACTGAATTTTGTATCAATCAGATTACTTAAATTTTGCCTTTTCTGTAAAGCTGTTGTTCAAATCTTGTTTATTATGGTCACACATGTATGGCAAAAGGACAGTTTGTATATGCCATGGTGCACTGGTAACAAATCTTACAATGACTTAAAAAATGTAAAATTAATGTAAAATTCATTTTTAATGGAGAGCTGGTCTTGTGGTAGTAAGCATGAATTGTACCCTTTTTAAAGCAGCGTCCATCTTGGTTTGCATTTGAATGGAAGACTCCATGTAAGTGCTGTAAGATATTTCCATTAGGGAACAGGGCCCTAGCTCAGTGGAAAAGAATCTACATGCTCGCGTGCAGAAGGTCCCAGGTTCACTCCCTGTCATCTCTAGGTAGAGATGGGAGAGACCAGTAGCAGCTGGTGGGCATTGGAGCGGGCGGGGGGGGGCACAGGGGAGAACCTGGTCACTGAGGCAGAAGCTTAACCCTCCTTTCCTCCACACCAATGGGCTTTCCTTCCTTTCCTCCACACCCAAGCCTCCCAGCATTGAGGAAAACAGAAAGAGCAGAAAAGCAGGGAAAAAGTAGAAAACAAACTTGGGGGGCAGGGGGGAGACAGAAAGCAAAAAAGCCGGGGCAAAAAGCAGGGAGAAAGGTAGAAAGCAGAAAGAGGGGCAGAAGTGAGAAAGCAGGGATTGCATCCTCCCTCCACCAAACAAGCTAGTAAAAGCCCAGACTTACCAGCAGCCAGGGAATCCTCTAGAGCAGGGAGCTTCCTCCAGCCCCTCCTCCCCAGCCTGAAACATCCTCTTTTGATCTTACTGGCTAGAACAGCTGCTACTCAAGCTGCTCCAGTCAATCTGATTCTCAGGGGGCTCCTCCTGGCACTGCCCCCAGGAAAAAGGGGGAAATGTATTAAAAATATACTCCCTGAAGCAACCAGGAAGAGACTACTGCCTGCAACCATGGAAAGCTGCTGCCAGTCCATGTGGGGAAATATTGAGATAAATTGATTAATGGTCTGACTCAGTATAAGGTAGCTTCCTATGTTCCTAGGACTATAGTCTTAAACGGTAAATAAATTGAGCTTACTTCCAATACCTGAAAGTAAGCTCAGAGCCAATAGCCAATATTTAGTGAATACTCCCCCTCCCCAATTGAAGTGTTACATTTGTTCCTGAGATGAATTTTATCTGTTATAGTTAGTAATTTTTTTCTTTTGTACTTTTCTGCAAAAAATAAAAATTATAATAAAGAGAAGTTTACAATTGGGCACTCTAGTCTGAAACATATCATGTCACAACAAGGCCGCTTTCTGACATAACACGAAACCGGAGGCAAACGTGGCAGAGGTTTGAGTCCAAGTGCGTGAAGCCACAGTTTCATCACCCAACTGTGGCTCTGTTTTCACTTCCAAACCTCAATTTGAACCTTTGGTTTGTTTTGATACCAAAACCTCAGGTTCCAAAGGGCCATTGTTTCGTCCAAAGTCTGCTATGGCCATAACCTGGGTTTTGTGCTGTAGCTGCACAGAGCAGCCCAGAAATGGGTCAGCTTTATGCTTCCTGCATTTCTTGCTGTCCGCCTCTCACGGCTGGTGCCCCACCCTCCACCGTCTCTGCACTCCTCCTGCTGGTGCTTGGCAACAGAGATCCCATGTCCCTAGAGCTCATTCATTTAAAGGGAAACTCTTGTTATTAATAACATAAATATAATAATTGGTGAGGGGTCATACTTGTGGATGTATCATGTATCAGAGTGCAGCTAAGAAATTGACAACAAGAGCATAGCTGGGAGTGCAGCGGTTTGCTTGTTTGTTTTTATTATTAATAATAATAATAATAAAAACTTTATTTGTTAGCATAACAAATTGTTTGCACACCATTATGCATATAATCCACCCCCAAATCCGGATGAGGGTTAATAATCCCTTTTACTCCCACATAATCTAACAGACCACCACCTCCTTGGCAGGTTTTCTATTTCTGATGTATTTAAAGAAGTTTTTGTTATTCTCATTGATGTTTTTAGCTAAATGTCCCTCAAACTCTCTCTTCGCATCCCTTATTGTCTCCTTACATTTATTTTGCCAGCGTTTCTGTTCCTTTTTGTTCTCTTCATTTGGGCAGATCTTCCAATTTCTGAAGGAATTATTCTTCCCCTTTACCTTTTATAGCTTCCTTGACTTTACTTTTAGCCATGCTGGCATACTCCTGGACTTTGTAACATCCTCCTTGACTTTACTTTTAGCCATGCTGGCATCCTCCTGGACTTAGTGGTACCTTTCCTTCTTTTTGGTATAAATTCTAACTGGGCTTCTATTGTTGTGGTTTTAAATAAACTCCAATTATTCTGGAGCAAAGTGTCTCTCCTGATTATCCTTTTCAGTTTTCTTTTCACCAAACTCCTCATTTTAGAGAAGTTTCCTCTTCTGAGGTTCAAAGTGTCTGTGTTAGATATCCTTGGCGATTCTTTCCTCACATATATGCTGAATTTGATCACACTATGGTAATTGTTCCCTAAAAGTTCCAAGACACTGATCATGAGTGAAGCTTTGAGAGGAGAAGGCATGAAAAGCACAATCAGGGATGGTCTTACATCATGACATGCACAGTAGCAGATCAGCCCAAGTGTTGACTGACACACAGCATAGTTATTCTTTGACAGATAGCTCAAGTGAAAGTATTAAAATGCGTCACATTCAGAGTATGTACAGTGACTCTGCTGTTCTTTGCTGTGCCCAAGGCTGGTTGAACTGGGAGTGGGAAAGAATGCCTGTCACATACCTTTTCATTTAAATTTGTCTTGTTATCCTTCGTTGCCTTCATACTCATCTTTGCATTTATTTGTCTGTTTGTAAGACATTTGAGTTGCTTCTCTATTAAAAAGACCCAAAGTGATATTAAACATTTTACAACAAAACAGTTCATTAAAAATAAACCCAAAACCCACACAACTGCTCCTGCAAAGAAACAAAAGCAGCTAGAAATATCCTTTAAAAACAAAAACACAAACTGCCCACAATATGCTTTAAAATATCTTCCTAAATAAAAAATATTTTATTTTTAAATAAGCAGTAACATAAATGAGGCCTGGCAAATTGTTCTGGGTGGTGCGATCCATAGACTGGGTGCTACAACCAAGAAAACTTTCTTTTGTACCCTATGTTTGATCTTTGATTGAAATAAACATTGTTTATTTATTCTTTTGTACCCTCACAGGGGCCACATCAGTAAATAATGGAACCAAGAGCAGGACCTCACCTGCTAATCTGAGATAATGGGCAGGTAGTGCTGGAAGAAGCAGCTATCCCAGGGATAAACTGGAATGGGCCGTTTAGGCCATTTGCTGTTCATATGCACTTCCTCCTATTTGAATTGTGGGCTATTTTTTAAAATGCCATGCACAGGGGCGTAGCAAGGTTGGAGTGGGCCCAGAGACAGGATTTTAAAATGCCCCTCCCCTCACTGAAGCTCAGCTCATGAAGTAAAGAAATCTTAAATGATGTTGAATAGTGGTAACAAAAAGCATAGTAAAATTTACACACACACACACATCCTATGTGCCACAATAGAACATCATCCTAAATTATTTTTATAAAGGTTTTGTAAATTGTGGACGATGCAAGTCATCTAATGGTACTAGAGAAAGACATGCTGTTCTGGTAGCTCCAGGTCACACATCAATTTCGGAGGATGAATACAACTCCAGGTCACACATCAATTTCGGAGGATGAATACAACTGAAGAAACCCTGGGCGGATGCATGGCTGGGGGAGTCAGTCATGTGACTTGCCTGGGGGGGGGCCAAGGCAGTGGGCCCCCAGACAATTGTCTCCCCTTGCCCTATCATAGTTATGCCCCTGGCCATGCATACACAATTATACTTATGCACCCGGCTCTGGTGCCATATGAAAAAAAAGCAAAACAAAAGCAAAAGGACAGGAATGAACACAAGATGGCTTGACATCCCCCTTCAGAACACTACCCTTCAGAAATAAGTGGGTTATTGCAAGGAATTTTCTGATACTGTTACTGAGAAGGCCCTTTTTTCATGGCCATGCACCGACACAAAAGCTGTCTTCAGATATTTTATATAAAAAAGCAGGGACACTGTACTTACCTATAGCATTCTGAGAGTGTGCCCCAAAAGCCCTGCCCCCATGCTGATGCACTCAGAAGTCCCACCTGTCCACTGTCCATGCTTACAGCATTTGTGTCAAGAGAAAAATACTGTAACCATGGGCAGTAGGTGGATGAGGGTTTCTGAGCATATCAGTGCAGAGGTGGGGCTTGTGGGCGTGCTCTTGGGATGCTTTATGCAAGTACAAATTCCCTTTTTTAATGTTAAAGAGGACTTTTTAAAGAGGGCTAAAGAAAGCAGGCCCTCTGATATTAATTTGAATTTGTGGAATGGAACATATGTGAGAAGGCATATCTTAAGCTAATGAGGTTCTTATACTAACGAGGTACTAGGCCATTTAGGACCTTAAAGGTAAGAGCCTGCACCTGGAAATGAATAGGTAACCCTTGAAGATGGTATATAATACTGGAGATATCTGCTCCATCCTGCCAGCCCTAGTCAGTACCCTGGGAGAGGTATTTTGGACCAAATGAAGTCCAAACTTATAAAAAAGCAGTCCCACACACAGCATGTTATGTAATCCAGTCTAGAGGTTACCAAAGCATGAATGACTACACCATGACATGTCATGAGATTGGCATGTTAGTCATTGGAATATACACACAAACAAACACACACACACACACACATACATATACATGTCATTGGGAGTACCCAAGGCCTTGGATGCACCTAAAGTAGCTCTTTTTTTAATTCCACCCAAAGCTTTGTGAAAGGATATTTTAGAAGGATGAGAATTTGAAGTTTGTTGTTTGGGAGATGGCTTGTTGCTCTATAAGGAACTAAAGAACCAATCTTGACTACTTCTTTTCTGTACCAGGCTCTTTTCGCTATTATATTGATACTCCTCCTCCCATTGTTGAATTGCACTGAGGAAAGCCAATGAGCAAAGTTGGTTTTAAAGATCAAATTGGTCCATGCTGAGATGGGGTACCAAGGGTTGCTCTCCAACCTGCTGCAGCCTCTGTCACCTGGTGCGCCTCCTCCCACTCCCTGGATTTAAAAAAGAAGAGAGGGATCCAGCGGGGGAGGGGATGGGAAGCATGGAGGAAAAGAGAATGTGGCCTAAGGTATTTTTCTATTAAATTCAAATTAGGGATGTCCTAATATGTCCCATACCTTTCCTGTGATGCCTGAAAGGTATAGTTGTTGCCATCATCATCTTCTTCTTCTTCTTCTTCATCTTCATGACTTCCTGACTCTGTGAATTTTCTGCTACATATTGAAAAACCTTAAATTCACAATACAAAAAGGGAAACATAATGGAACTTTGAAACTGAGTCTGCACACTTGCAGGAGAGTGTGCAGAGGAGACATGATAGAGATGTATAAAGTTATGCATGGAGTAGAGAGAGTGGACAGAGAGACATTCTTCTGCCTCTCACACAATACTAGAACCAGAGATCATCCCATTAAACTGATTGCCAAGAAATCTAGGACCAACAAAAGGAAGTATTTTTTCACACACTGCATAATTAATCTATTGTATTCTCTGCCACGGGAAGTGGTGATGGCCATTAGCTTGGATGGCTTTAAAAGGGGCTTTGACAAATTCAGGGAGAACAGGTCTATCAGTGGCTACTTGTCTGGTGGCTATAGGCCACCTCCAGCCTCAGAGGCAAGATCCCACTAAATTCCAGTTGCAGGGGAGCAACTGCAAGAGAGAGGGCAAGATGCTTCTAAGATGGTGAGATGCCTTCACCTCTTGCCTGTGGGCTTCTCAGAGGCATCTGATGGGCCACTATGTGAAACAGGATGCTGGACTAGATAGGCCTTCGGCCCCATCCAGCAGAGCTGTTCTCATGTTTCTATGGGGGGAAAGATTTGGTAGCCTCTAGTCACACACAGGGTGAGATGGCTACTAAATATTTCTGATTTGGTGTTGCTTCTTAATGCTAAAACATGTCACAAAATCCTTTCTTTCTCTCCCAAAGCACTACTGTGAGGAAGAAGCAGTCCTCTGACTTTAATAATTCAGGAATTCTCCATTTATGGTGGCTCCCATATTAGAACAGACACCAGGTGCACCTCCCTGAGGAATGTGCTCCATAGACTGAAAAGCTCTTTCCTCATCCCCCAGTTGATATCATTGCATGGGCAGGCTGATGTAAAAGCAGACACTCACTCAAGTCTCAAGCAATGTAGAGCTTAAAAGGTTGACACAACATTTTGAGTTGTGCTTGGAAATCTAAGCATTAAGTTTGTCAATAGTATGTAGTCACTCTGTGTGATCACTGACATCCCTGAGTGAGCTTGACAAAAAATCCTACTTGTAGTCACTTTCTCAGTGTGAGGCTACATTTGCACTTAACGTGAAAATTGAGATTGCCAGAGCAGTGGTTAATTTTTCAAACTGTGAATCACATCGCAGACGTTCATCCAACTGCAGTCCAGCAACTTCCATTTTCAAAGCAAGGAAGTAGTGATGTGCACGGTCCGGAGAAGTCCGGACCGGCACCGAAGGGGGGCCTTGTTTTTAGGGCGGGGAGGGCTTGCTTAGCCCTCCCGCCTCCTTGCCCCCGCCAGCGCCCGTATTTTCTAGTATAGGGGTGCTGGAAACCAGCCGCCCCCCCCCCCCGCCGCCGCCGCAGCAAAAGAGCCCCCAATGCCAGCCCTCCCTCCCTCCCAGCTAGCTGCCCGCCCGCCCGCCCGCTCGCTCACCGCTCACCGGATAGGAAACGAGAGGAGCTCCGGCACAGAGCTCCTCTCGTTTGGAAGGCCTCCGGCAGAATGGTGTTTTGCGCGCGCGCGCATGCGCACGCCGCAAAGCACGCCATTCGCCGGAGGCCCGGTCTACCCGCCGGGAAAGGGCCGGGTAGACCGGGCCTCCGATCGCCGGAGGCCCGGTCTACCCAGCGATCGGAGGCCCGGTCTACCCGGCCCTTTCCCGGCGGGTAGACCGGGCCTCCGGCGAACGGCGTGCTTTGCGGCGCGCGCATGTGCGCGCGCGCAAAACACCATTCTGCCGGAGGCCTTCCAAACGAGAGGAGCTCTGTGCCGGAGCTCCTCTCGTTTCCTATCCGGTGAGCGGTGAGCGAGCGGGCGGGCGGGCAGCTAGCTGGGAGGGAGGGAGGGCTGGCATTGGGGGCTCTTTTGCTGCGGCGGTGGCGGGGGGGGGCGGCTGGTTTCCAGCGCCCCTATACTAGAAAATACGGGCGCTGGCGGGGGCAAGGAGGCGGGAGGGCTAAGCAAGCCCTCCCCGCCCTTAAAGGCATACCCCCCCACCCGGACCCGGACCAGGCAGGGCCGGACCGGTCCGGCAGTTCGGCCATTCTTTGGAATGGCCGCCGGACCGGTTCGGGCACACCACTACAAGGAAGCTCCTCCCTCTTCCTGATCCACCGACTCCACATCCCAGCAAGTTTCATAGCGCTTGCGTCACCAGAATGTGGGGACTTCGGGGGGGGGCGGGCATTGGCCATGATCTTCAAGGGGGTGTGGCAAGCACAATTGTGCCTTTTTGGAATGGTCTGCCCACCCTCAGCAGGGAAAGTGCATTTAAATCCCTTTAAATGCCACGCCAATAAATCCCTTCTTCTGTTAGCGATTGAACAGCCACCCTTGTAAGAGCCCCACAGCAAAACTGTCTCACACAAGCACAATTTCTGGCAGGGGATCTTAGGGCGCACTCTTTCCTGTTACTCAGGAAAGGGAAGGGAATATGATGGGGTGATGGGCCATACTACTGGGGTGGACCTTAGGCTCACCAGTCTTTGGTCTTCCATCGGACTGCATGCTCATAGGTTCAGCTAACCCAACAAAGATGGATCTTTATTCTCATTCAAATTTCCTGGGTTTGGACTGGCATTGTGCCGTATGCAGATCTGCCGCCGCTCGGAATCACGGGAGAGGGAAGCCCCAATTTCCAGCTACCCCAGAAGAGTGGGTTCACTGTTCTGGTCAAAAACAAAGATGGACATCTTCAAATGGGTGGACTGGCTGGCAGAGGGCATGCCTTGACTGCTTTTTAGTGTCACTCACCAAGACAGAGAGAGCTGTGCCAGGGTACCTGTCCCCACAGCTTGCTTGTATAGAGCAACCTGGCTGGGTGGCATCTGGTGTCTGATCCACATGCATGTCTCCATGGCCTACAAAACACAATCTAGCAGATCCAATAAACATAACAAAACAAGGAACAAGAAATGAGTATAAATATAAACTGTACTGGAACTAATGAACTCATTTGAACATGATAATAATAATAATAATATTATATAATAATAATATAAATAAATAATATGTGGAAGAATACTAACAAAACATAAAATGCACAGAACAACAATGAATCAAATGCGAGAACTGTATAGTCTGTAATAACTGTGAAGAGTACCAAAAGAACTGGATGTAAAGACAACAGGACCCCGATCATGATGCTGTTTCAAGATCCTTTCTCAAGTATTGTGAGAGAGTGGTCATAAGAACAGCCCTGCTGGCCCAAGGCCCAACTAGTCCAGCATCCTGTTTCACACAGTGGCCCACCAGATGCTGCTGGAAGCCACAGGCAGGAGTTGAGGGCATTCTATCTCTCCTGCTGTTACTCCCCTGCAACTGGTACTCAGAGGCATCCTGCCCTTGAGGCTGGAGGTGGCCTATAGCCCTCCGACATATGGTCATAAGCATGAGTTTATGAACACACATATTGATCGCTTCATTTTTGGAGAGAACTAAGCCCATAGTACCCATAGTGCCCACAGACACAATCCTAGGCGAGTCTGAGCTGCCCTCTCTATGATTACAGTTCCAGAAACTGCATGAAACCACAGTTATGGCAACGTCTGCATTAGGACGTAATACTACTGCCGCAAAACCTTAGTTTGCAGTGGCATAACTCAGTACAAACCGAGGGTTCAAACTGGAGTTTGGCAAGGCAAATCAAGTTTTTCACTTTTGCTTAAATATTGTGGTTGCACACATTCGGACATTCACAAATTAAAACCTCTGCCCCATTTTAACTGCGGTTTTGCATTACGTGCGAATGCGGCCTCAATCACGGATTCCTAACCTTGAATTCCCGGATGTTGCTAGACTGCAACTCCCATTGTCTCTTTTATACATTGTGGCTGGGGATGACAACAGCTCTTTTAGTCATTGTGAATGGGGATGATGATTACTCTAAATTACTATGCCTTAGAACAGTTGGTTATGAAACTGACCAGAGGGGAGGTGACCCTTAATTTGAAGTGGTGCCCAGAACATGTTGTGAAATGTGAACCAGTTGGGAACAGTGATCACAGTGCTACAAAATTCAAAATATATATTAGTGAATAATTGCCAACGGTCATATTTGACTTCAAAAGGGGAAACTTCTCAAAAGGAAGCAATTATTTAAAAAGAAGTTAAAAGAAAAAGTAAAGAGTACCAACACTGTCCATAACACTTGAAGATTATTTATAACTACAATAATGGAAGTTCATCTTCAGCCAGCGTGGTGTAGTGGTTAGAGTGCTGGACTAGGACCGGGGAGACCCGAGTTCAAATCCCCATTCAGCCATAATACTAGCTGGGTGACTCTGGGCCAGTCACTTCTCTCTCAGCCTAGCCTGCTTCACAGGGTTGTTGTGAAAGATAAACTTAAGTATATGGTACACCGCTCTGGGCTCCTTGGAGGAAGAGCAGGATATAAATGTTGTAATAATAATAATAATTAATAATAATAATAATAATAATAATAATAATAATAATAATGTGTACCACAGATTAGAAGAGGTATAATTGAATTCAAAAGGATGCCAGCATGATTAACTAATAGAGTTAACTAACAGAATCAAGCAAGTTATAAAAGACAAGAAGGCTTCCTTCAGAAAATGAAATCTTGTCAAAATGAAAACTAAAAGGACCAAACATTCTAGAAAAGAAGTGTAAGTTAATGGTTAGGCGAGACATTGAGTGATTGAGTCTCCATCAAGAGTCTATCAGCTCATGTGATAAGGATAGGAATGTGGCAAGAATCACGAAATGATGTCCGAATACACTGTTGGCACATTCTTTAATGGCATAAGAGGGCATTGGAACATTTGTAGAGGGGCAATTTGGATGCACACATAGCCTGTCATGTGATTATAGGACATCCCATTTGCACACTGGGACACCCTATAGAGTTGTCTCTATAGTCAGGGAGGGTGCATTGTTGATGTGCCCCTGCCCTCAATACAGGAGGACTTGGGTGATCACGGGGGTTCCGTTCTCAGCTAGTGCCATGGATACTGAAACTGCGAATACCAAGGCATTGGGGAATGGAAATCAGGGGTTTAGGTTCTGGAATATTTCAAAAATTGCTTAAAATGGCCCTAAAAATAGTGAAAAAGTGCCCTACTGTGCTCCATAGGTCTCCTGCATTCCAGCAATGCGCCCCACCCAAAGCTCAAGAATCGATTTTTAAAGCAAAAAACTGATATTCCCATACCAGTTTTTTGTCAGATTGAGCCATAAAATGGCTCCCGATCTCTCCTGAACATAAAATGGCAGCCAGAAATCAACTCTGCAGTAATTTTCGGCTGCCTCCAATCTGCAGATATGTGGATTTAACCATTTTTTCTGCTGGTTTTTCTTGCTTATACCAATGTCGGATGCCAATTTTGGATGATGCATTTTTGGAGGCAGTTTTGGATGATGCAGAATATCTAGACCCATTTCAAACTGGCCTCTGTGTGGGCTATGGGGGTTGAGACTGCATTGGTCAGCCTGATGGATGATCTCCAACTGGCTATCGACAGAGGGAACATGACTCTGCTGATCCTTTTGGATCTCTCTGCGGCTTTTGATACAATTGACCATGGTATCCTTCTGGACTGCCTGAGGGAAGTGGCACTGTTTTACAGTGGTTCCACTCCTACCTCTCTGGCAGATTCCAGATGGTGGTCTCTTGGAGACTATTGTTCTGTTAAGTGAGAACTGAAGTGTGGAATTCCACAAGGCTCCATACTGTCTCCAATGCTCTTTAAGATCTACAAGAAACCGCTGAGAGAGATAATCAGGTTTGGTGCTGGGTGTTATCAATATGCTGGTGACACCCAGATCTACTTCTCCAATCTGACCTCATCAGGAAATGGTATATCTTCCCTAAATGTCTGCCTGGAGGCAGTAATGGGCTGGATGAGAGATAATAAACTGAAGTTGAATCCAAATAAGATGGTGATACTGACTGTGGGGGGACAGGACACAAGAGATGGTTTAGATCTGCCTGTTCTGGATGGGGTTACACTCCCTGTGAAAGATCAGGTTCATAGCTTGGGAGTGCTCCTTGACCCCTAAGCATTCCTTGGTTTCTCAGGTTGAGATGATGGCCAGGAGTGCTTTTTATAAGCTTCGGCTGATAGTTCAGCTACATCCATTTCTAGAGGTGAATGACCTTAAAACAGTGGTACATATGCTGGTATCCTCCAGGCTTGACTACTGCAATGCACTCTACGTGGGGCTGCCTTTGTACGTTGTCTGGAAACTACAACTGGTACAGAATGCGGCAGCCAGATTGGTCTCTGGGACAACATAAAGGGACCACATAACACCAGTTTTGAAAGAACTGCACTGGCTGCCGATATGTTTCCAGGTGAAATACAAAGTGCTGGTTCTTACCTATAAAGCCCTTAATGGCTTAGGTCCAGGCTATTTAAGAGAGTGCCTTCTTTGTCATAAACCCTGCTGCCTGTTACAATCCTCTGGAGAGGTCCAGTTACGGATGCCACTGGCTTGTTTGGTGGTGACCCATAACTGGGTTTTCTCTGTGGCTAACCCAGGGCTTTGGAATATGTTCCCTATTGAAATAAGAGCATCTCTTTCTCTGTTTGTTTTCAGGAAGAGCCTCAAGACTCTCCTGTTTTCGCAGGCTTTTAATTAGAATTAATTTTAATAATTTTAAAACTTGTTTTAATATCTGCTTTATTCTATTGTCTTTTTATGTATTTTAATTTGTAACTTTTAAATATTTTAAATTTTGTACACTGCCTAGAGATATACATATCAGGTGGTATAGAAATATGATAAATAAATAAATGTGTTAATCTGAACTGGCCCTTTAAGAAGCATCTTTTTAAAAATGTTGGCTGAACAGAAGATTCATTGAAATTAATAGGACAAGTTAGTCATGACTAACAGGAGAACAATCTCTCACAGAACACTACTTCCCCAATCTTCAGAGCAACCCAGTGGGGCTGTTAATTAGTATAATGGAAAACTATGGGAGATCCTAATTTTAGTTCCCTTGCAAAACAGCTAGGTTGACTCTTATCCTTAAGAACTTTGAGCACTCTTGTCCATTTTTTGAAGCATTTACAATAGATGTCTGTACAGTCTTTCCATAATTTGTGCCATAGATGGAGCACTTAATGTCTAAGTTAAACATTAAAACACTTAATGTTCCCCCCCCCTCATGTTTTACCAAAATCTACTTTCTTAGATATTTAGCTTCTTGTCCTGTTTCTAAGGGATAAAGCATTTTTCTTTTTTCTCTTGCATCGCTTTCATTGGTTGAAAATTGTCACCATATCCCCACTTCAGCCTTCTTTTTCGTGGCTATGTCTAACTTATCTTTTGACCTTTTCTTATATGACATTATCTACATTCTGGATGGGCCTTGCATACCTTGAAATTCATTTGTCTGGATCTACTTTCCAGGATAAGGTTAAAAAGTGCTAAGCACCCTCCTGAATCACCCCTCTTTGAATTGCTTCATTGATTCTGTTGTAACTGTGTCTTCCAAATGTTTAATGACAAAATAGACCTGTTGGACTCTAAATATCAGTACAGATGTCAGGAAAACTCTAAATTTCACACTAAAATAGTGCAAGGTGGCTGTTCAGGACACAGATTAGTGAGAAAAGGCTAATACCTGACAGAAAAACCACTTTTCTGGTACCAAAAAGTGGTACCTTCCTTTCGGGGCTAACTGAGAAAAAGGTGCCTTTTAAACATGGAGACTTGTTATTTTTTTTGGCAGGGGAGAACAACTGTCCTTATCCAGCTCCTTATATTTCCTTTTAAATTGTGTTCTCTTGTGGGACAGAGAATCATATTATTTATTATTTATTATTTCAATGCAAAATGCTTTGAGTACTTTTGCTGAAAAGTCATATATAACATTTTGTAGTAGTATTATAATTGGCACTTGAACCACGTGATGGCATAAAATCCTTTCCCCTTCGCCAACCTGTAAGAAAGAAAGAAATTTCTTTCTTACAGGTTTTAGAACATTGTGCTCTTAGATCAGTAACTTCTACTTGATGTCTTTGAAATAAGAAAGATAGGCCATATTTTGTAGCGTTACTGCACAGAAAGTTCTGTCCCATTAAGAAACATAGCAGCAGCAACAACAACATTCATATAGGACTAGAATGTTCAAAATGCTTCACTTAACATTATCACAGTAAGGTATATTGCTCCATTTATCCAATGGAATTTAAATTTATTCCAACCCTTGATGCACACTCACTAAGATTTGTGAATTTTCAGAATATCTTAAAAGGGTACTGTTGGACCAATGCATTGCATCCTTTTTTGATTTTGTACTACCTAAAAAAACAAATCCTCTTCCCCACCTGCTAAACATTTTTGAAAAGTGATTCTCAATGTTAGATGATGCCACATACATCCTCTTTCAGCAACAGCATAATACCAGGGTTTAAATTACTATTGAATAAGCAGCAACGAAATATCTATGAAAATAATCAGTGGTTCCAAAAACCACAGCAACAACACAGGCAGAGTTGTCCTTAATCAGCAAAGACCATTTGTAGAATAAGAGCTATGAGTCAGACTCACTCTCTTTCTGTCTCTTTGCATACTATTTCTTTGCTGAGTCTAGGGGAGGGCAGGTGGTGTGGGAAGTACATTGCTGCTTAGAATGGGGTTTTTTTCAAAGGCGACATCACTGAAATCATGTGATGTCAAGAACCAATTGAAAGAGGCTGTGGAAAGGGGAACAGTTAAATTTGTAATATTGGTTGTGTGAAACACTTCTTTGGGCCTCATAAACAACCACAGAACCACAAGTTGGGTACAGAGGCAGTCACACAAGAGTGGGTCCGGGATATTGGTCAGCAGGCAGGGCGAATCACTTTGACTGGAAACCACAAGAGTTTCGTAGGGTGGTAAGCATCATGAAACCACAAGTGATCCGCTATTTCTTTCTCTTTTTTTAACAAAACAGTTTCAGTGTTTGTGGGGGGGGGGGGAGAACTTTATTATCTAGTTTATTTTGCTTTGCAGACACAAGCATGCAAAGTGCAATGGCAGAGAGGAAGCTTGTTGCAATGACCATTCTTGATTTTTTACTTCCCAAGGTGAAAGAAATTACATATCACCCCCTTTTTAAAAAGAGAATAAGTTTTTAAAGAGGAAACCATGGCTTCAAACAGCATATTTGAGTCATTTCCTTCTTACCAGCAGTGCTTCGTGCGAGGTAAGTGCCACTCAAATGTTTAAATATACTTTTGACTCATTCATATTTAGGAAAATGCATGTTTGCACTTTTCAAGTAGCACATGTTTTCTTTCCATAATTATTTTCTCGGATTCTAACCAAATCTGAAATGTGAATGGATTACATTACTAGCTTGGTTCTCTTGAGTAACTGTACTGAGGATTCATTTGAGTTGTTCAAGTTGCCAGCACATACTCATCAATGTTCTGCCCTGCAAATGTGACTGTTGTAAATCATATAAATTGCATACAACAGCTGAGGCACAAAGCCCTAAAGGAGTGTTTAGCTGTGCTGGCAGAGTCATTGCTTTGGAGCTGAAATCATTTTCATAGCCAAGAACACACACTGCATGCATCACAGACTAAAATGAATATAGTACTAAACTCGGCCAATGAAAGCTATTCCTGTCCCATTTAAGTCTCAGTTCTGACAATGAAAGAAGTCTACGGCTGCAATCATATGCACATTGATCTGGGACTTACTACTTTTTAAATATCCGATATCAGCTTCTTAGGCTCCCTCACTTAAACAGATTTTTAAAAGGTCAGAACTTACTTCCAAGAGAGTTGAGTAAGTCACCAGGTGGACAGACAGAGGCAGACTAAATGGATATCTTGTTTTGGGTTTTGCTATGAAAGTTGTGCTGCTCTCTCTATGATTAGAAGTAATGTGTTTCAGGAAGAGGCAGAACAAGTCCTTGGAGGGGGAAACAGGCTAGAATAAAGCAGCTTGCAGAACTTAGTCATACTCTAATGCTGACAAAATTTTTAGACTGTCTCTGCCATTGTAGCAGCTCTTTTGAACAGATGTTTTAATCATGAGAAGTGCTTATTAGTAACCAAGTCAACTAGTGTAAGAAATGTGCTGGGGATTCAGGAAGCTTGATCCTCAATAATATAGGGAAATAATTTGACTTTTGTTTCCTGGAAAAGCATTCCAAAAATAGGTAGAGGCACATGCCTATTTACCTTCCAATAAATGGAATGTATTGCAATAATTGCACCATTATAATGTGTCCTCTTACTGATTGCATGATGCTGCTGGGGAGGAGCAGGGAGGGAGAGGCCTTTCTGAATTCTTCTACTCTGCCGTCTCAGGAGTGTCAGTACTCAGGAGTGTCATATTAATAAGCAAGCTGGGGAATCCGGAAGGGTCCCAAGCTGCTTTGTCACAAGTCAGTCTGCTGCTTTGCGCCCTTATGGACTGGAAAGCGGGTGAACTGTATAGGAGAAGAATGCGATAAAAGCTTTCTTTTATGGTGCAAATATAAACATTTTAAGCAACAGTTTACTGGCAATTTCAGTTTAGCTGAATTGAATCACTATGAATTGTGAGTCACACACTCTTTTAAATAATGTCCTTGAGTAGTAAGGATGGTGATCCAGTGAGAAACTGCTAAATACTCCCCGACTCATTTCCTTTGGGTCGCTAACAAGCAAAGGAAGCAATATGAGTAGAATAACAAGGGTTTTCCTGAATGTAGTTGGCCTCACTTTTTTTTTGTTCAGTTTGACCATCCAAATGTTTGTTTGCTCTTTTATCTACAGGACAGGAAGACTTTATTGAGGAAATTTTATTCATTTGTAATGCAATAAAGAGTGAACTCTGTAATGCTGTGTCTGAGGTGGCTGTGTATAACCAGCCTGTAGTTGAACTCGACAGGAAAAGGGCCATAAATGAGGAGATATATAAACAGAGTTTTTTAACGTTATGAATTTGGGCCTTAATTCATTGTTGACATCAACAGGTATAACAGTCTTTCTACACAATTATTTTGATACTTTCTCTGCATTCTTTGGTATGATAATCCAAACCAATTCTGTATTTCTGGATAAAGAATGCATACAAAATATACCTAACACAATGAACTAGAAATCTGTCTTGTGCAAGAACTGATAAAATTATGTATTGCCCAGATATGTTTTTCAACAATTCACATTGCATTTGGTTGCTCTTGGTCCTAGTGGATTGTATCTGTAGAATGTGCATGAAGATATTATTTTGCTCATTTTCATTTGCTCACATTTTCATATCTTGCTGCATCCCTTGTGAATTTCTTCTCTGCTGCTCCCTCTAATGAGCACTTGTAGTGGGCATGCTGATAAAGTTCCTCTTTGCTTTCTGTGGGTTCTTTCTCCTCTGAATGTCATTTTTGCAAGACAAAAATTCCCTGACAGCTGTAGAACTAGTCTTAGGCTCCCAGCAGATGTGGGCAGCTTAGACTGAGTTGTAGACCAGTTGGTTGCTAGATGACCTTTTGAATTAACAGCATGGAATGCACAGCAACCACTTGTCCATTACAGCTAGGGATTTCTAATCATGCAAATAGATGTGAGAAGAGATTATACTGGCTGCTAATGGCACAAAGATCGTTCATTCTGAAACTCAGCCTTGTTATGGTATTTCTCACTTTAATTCAAAGGGAACAGAGGCATGAAGGGAGCTTCATTCAAAGTGAATGGTCACAGGTTCTCCAATCATAACCTGTTTCCTTTCCTCCTGCTTAGATTCCCGATATTAGTTTTCCCATTCAAGCCAGTGAAGCAATTTAGCTTAAGTTAGACAAACATGCATTGATGGAGATGCAGAATATTATATAATATTTGTTTGTTGTAACAATCACTCAAATGGGTGGGTGGGGGGAACAATCAAATGCGGGGGGGAGTGAAGAAGCAATGGAGATAAATACGTACAGTAATTCTTAAGAAGTTTTAGGCCTCATCACCACATCTGTCTATCAATCATATTTGTACACTGCCCCAAACTTCCATCTCTGGGTGGTTTACAGCAACATAAAGCAAATTTAAAAAGAAATTAAAACCTTAAGACAATTTAAAACCATGTCTCGTTAAAAAGCTTGGGTGAATAAATGTGTCTTTAGAGATTTTCTTAAAGTTGTCAAAGATGGAGAGGCTCTTATTTCAACGGGGAGTGCATTTCAGAGTATCGAAGCAGCAACAGAGAAGGCCAGTCCCTGTGTAGCCACCAGACAAGCTGGTGGCAACTGCAGATGAACCTCCCCGGATCTCAATGGGTGATCGGGCTCATAGTGAAGAAGACTTTCTCTTAAAGACGTTCTTATGCCACAGAATAAAGTAGGAATGAAGTGGAAGAGATCTGAAATAGTAGATTGGATTGTACCACTGCAGATAGTTGGTGCATATTTTTCTAATATCCTGCTGTGTAAAACAGAAAACAAGCAGAAAGTGGGTTTGGTTAGAACCTTTCTCCATGATGTATTAGTCCTTTACTTGTAGGCCTAATTTTTTTAAAAATGTGGACTAGCATTCAGAAAATTGCCTTCTCATCTGAAATCTGAAGTGGTACAATCCAGGCTGCCATGTTGTGATTATACCACCTTATTCTGCTCTATATGTTGTCCAGATCTTAGTTCCAGAACTGGGCCTATTCTGAGAAATATGCTGTTTATTGACTATATTCATGAGGAAAATTTAATTGTGCATGTTCTGTAATCCCTTTTTTGCCGATTAATAGAAGCATATAGGGCCTAGATATAAAAGAGCTGAAGACTTTTCCAAAGGTTTCTTTTGTGTGTGTCTGCTTCCTCTTTTCAGTGAGCTTCAGACAATTTTGAAAGACTTGACTTGACAAATACCTAGGCTTTGGCGCAAGAAAAATAATCATTCTCTCGGTCAAATTGTTCTCTCCCTCCATTTCTCAGTAGTGTTTACACAGACCAGTCATTAGAAATGTCCAAAATAGTTTGGTTATTTTTCCCGCCAAAATTTATTACACTTTCTCTCTCAACTGAAATTATGACCTAAAGGGTGGGGAAAACAAGTTGTTTTCTACCATAGTTTTTGCTTTATCAGTTCATGCAGTCCTCTCAGACGGAAATCCATAATTCTTTTTCAGTGTGATACTCTGAAATTTTGGAAAAAAACCAGAGAGGAGTGGGGAAGCAAACACTGGTCCCACCCTCAGTGAAAACTGACAGGATCACAAAGCTTGTCATATTAATTGAATGTGGTACACCACAAAGGATATGACCCGTTTTCTATCACACCACACCAGGTCTTCTCTTACGCTACTAGGTAAAGAAACAAAGAATATATTGAACCTGCTGGTGGGCCCTAGGCTACCCTGATCCATTTGTTGACCAAGATAATTGTGAAAGCCACCCTTATTTTTATTAAAAAGTTTGTCAGGAATTTTTGGAAGAACCTTAAACAACCTGAACAAAAACACCCACACTGTTGTACTGCACTATACTGTGGCAAATGTCTACGTTTATAGCTATAAACATCCAGAATTCTTGGACATTCCTTAAGGTTTGAATTCCTTCTTTCTGTTCTGAACAACACAGCTTTAGGGTCATTATAAGGATAAAGATTTAAGCATTTTTATGTCTCATTGCTTTAAGTGGGACAGCACCATTACTTCGTTTTCTTGTACTGAAATCAATGTAATTTTAAAACACTTAATGTTGGCTGGACTATGCTCAAGTTTCTATGGCTGGTGTCAGGTCAAGGGATTCAGGTTATATGCTAGTACCAGGATATAATATGATTGTACATGATGCAGCAACTTAGTTGAAATGAAGTGTTTTCTGATTGTGTGGATGGTTTGTAGGCTTGTCCAGCCTGTTCAGGCAGCTAACTGGATGTGTGTGGATTGGGCGTGTTCCTATGATTCCACTGTTCTAACTTAGTTGAAACTAAGTGGGTCCATCTGATTCTGGTCAGTGCTTGAACAAGGAACCACCTATGAACCCTGTGTATGCTGCTTTGTGTGGAATTCAGAGGAAAGAGTTGTGATATGCAAGGACAAGGCAATAGAGTGGAATCAGGACTATTAAAAGTTTAATGAGATAGATATTATTTACAGAGAGGCAAGTGCAATCTAATTTCAGTGCTCTTGCTGCTGGCTGTTTGTTAGCCCCGCCTCTACCCAGAACTGGAATAAAAGTAACTAAAGCAACATTCAGAAGCTGGCCTGGATCAAGGAATGGATTAACCTAAAATACCACACTTTGCATTCCATGAGCGGGATAGAAATATAATAAACATGTGATATACAACTATCTTTCTATTCCTCACTGCAATGTTCCAATCACCATTTCATTATTTTGTGTAAGCCAGAAACAAACATAATTAAGTATGAGAACAAGCAGCAAGTTGAAGTCATCATGGACCATGATATTAATAACAAATTATTTTATTATTTGATATTATTTACCCTCTAGTATTCAGTTTCAAATTATATGTGTTAGTAGGTCTCAGTGAAATTTCTTGACAAGTCAAAGAAAAAAATTCATGGTGAGAGATGAGGGTGCAAAGGGAAGAAAATATCATTTGCTCATCTTCTTTCCTTACTGCCTTCTGCTCCCCACCATGTCTCTCCTCCTCCATTCCTTACCCTCAACCCCTCACCCATTTTCCTCCCTCACCTTCCTCTTACCCCTTGCATTCAACTCTTCCCACTTGCTTCCCTTGCACCTTCACCCTCAAATTCCTCTTCACCACTCTTCCTTCCTTCTTCTCTTCAACTGAACCCAAACTCACCTTCTCCCACCCTGCACTCAAACCACCTTCATATTCCTTTCTCTCTGCTGTTCCACAACCCCGCTTATCCTCACCCTCTGACCCCCTTCATCTCTCCTCTTCTCTGTGCTGCTGAGCTAGATAACCCACAGTTGTGCTCCTAGAATTCAAGGTATAGTTGCCATATTGCAGCCCCTTCTGTTTTTGGTGCGTGCCTCAGGCTCATGTGTGTGTGTGTGTGGGGGGTGGCTTTGAGGGAAAGTGGTCTCAGAGGATGCAGACTTAAAGGTGTGTGTCCTCTGAAGGCAGCCACATCCTCCACTGAAGCAAGTCGCTTGCTTCCCTTCAGTCTCTTCTCCAGTCCCAGCCAGTTGGGGGCTTGTGCTTGCATGCTGCTCTGTTATTAATTTCTGTTGTCACCAGGAGGGAAGGACGTATGTGCAGTCATCAGCCACCACTGGTTGGTGGGAAGGGAGTTGCAGAAACATTTTTTTTTTAATCCATGTTTTTCCTAGGCCATTTTCCCTACATAGACTCACTCCTGCCCTGTCTCTCTGCTTGACACCCTATCATCTATATGTGAATTGCCCACTTTACAAAATAGGAAGATTTTATCAAAAGACAGCCTCCTTTTAAGCCCAAAACATTCCATAGTAGTGGTCCCCCCCACACACATTTCCACTGTTTAAAACTGTTGTCTAGATTACACTCAAGGTGAAAACATCTTATCTGCAAAATATTTCCTGTGAAAGTATCATGTGTGTTTAAATAATTTGGGATACACTGAAAACACTAAACATTCTGTAATAACCTGATACATATTCTATATTAAAGTGTAAAATATGAGACCTTTCTTGTAATGCACACCTAATCTAATTCATTACTACAAATGTGAATCATTCAATAACTTTTCTGAGTATGCAGTGTTCAACCCACTCACAGGAACATTTGTCTCCAGAATATTTAGTCAGCAATGGTGTTACATGTCCTCAAAGTCCCTAAGGGCACATTATTGGAAACACTTTTAAATATCCCTCCTTCCTTACATGTGGTAACTGATTAAATCAATTTATTATTATCTACAGTTAGGCTTCTAAACATCTTACTATAAGCCTGACCAGACTCAGTCTTGGTATCCCGGAAACACTGGGCTGAAGTAGAAAGAAGTCAAAAGAAAGACCTGTCTAGTCTTTTCTTTAAAACTCCCAATGACCGTATTTTGGCTCCTCCTATAGTTATACAGTTTCTTTCTTTCTTTCTTTCTTTCTTTCTTTCTTTCTTACATTTATATACCGCCCCATCCAAACAGCTCTGGGTGGTGCACAACAATAAACATAAAACCCACAAATCAATCCTTTTAAAAACAATCATTACAGAACAATTTAAAAACAGCATAAACCCATTAACAATTAAAACATTTAAAACAATTTTAAAACCCTGGAAAGCTAGGCCAAACAGATAGGTTTTAAGGGCTCTTCTGAAAGCCAACAATGAACTCAAACTGCAGGGAGTGCATTCCACAGCCCAAGAGCACCTACGGAGAAGGCCCGCCTCTGAGTCACCACCACATGTACTGGTGGTAACTGGAGACGGACCTCTTCAGATGATCTTAATATGTGGTGGGGATTTTGTAGAAAAAAGAGCGCTCTCAGGTAACCCAGACCTAAGCCATTCAGGGCTTTAAAGGTAATAACCAGCACTTTGTATTTTGCCCGGAAACATATTGGCAGCCAGTGCAACTGTTCTAAAACAGGCATAATATGGTGTCTCTGGGTTAGCCCAGAGATCAGTCTGGCTGTTGTATCTGAACTAACTGAAGATTTGTTATGCTTTTTGAAGAAGCATTTTATGCTTCTTTATTCTCATATACTTCTTTGAAGAAGCATTTTAGAGCTTCTCCAAAGAAGCACTCAAATGATTCTTCAGTGCTTTGGCAGAAAGGCAATATATACATGTAATAAGTAAATTATGGAAGTAAGAGGCTAAATAAATAAATTTTGCTGATACTAAAGTTGCCTGTTGCACCTTTTTTGAGAAAGAGAAACCTTACTTCCCTGCCCTCATTAGAACAGTAATCACTGCCAGCTCTGCCCATATAACCTGCTTCTTTCAGATGTTACTGGAATGGCATTGGAGTAGTTGTTATGCCATTGCTGGTAATGTGTGAATTAGTCCATTATCAGCATCCTGGTGATCTAGTCACAAGGCTGCTGTTGCTCACTGTTCAGTCTTGTCTTACTCTTTCAAATCATTGTAATAAATCAGTGTTTCCTCCTTTTGTTTTGAACAATACAAAAACATCTTTAGTATGGTAATGGTGTCTGCCCACCCCACCCACCCTGCTCTATTTTTCATCACACATACGCAGTCCAGCACCTGCAAAATCTGCTACTATGACTTTCTGTCTAAAGTTTTCTTATCTGAAGTCCTCTTATTGATATAACATCTAGATGTCCAAAATACATGTCTGTAATCAAAATACTTTTATAGCCCTATGCAGGCATTATGTCGAACACTTAAACAATGAGGGCACAGTGTACAGAGGTACAGATCTGTTCACAGGTACAGTTATTCACACATAATGTTTAATACAGGTACAGCAGTACACTTCCTGTGTGTATTATTATTATTATTATTATTATTATTACATTTTATATCCCGCTCTTCCTCCAAGGATCCCAGAGCGGTGCACTACATACTTAAGTTTCTCTTTCACAACCCTGTGAAGTAGGTTAGGCTGAGAGAGAAGTGACTGGCCCAGAGCCACCCAGCTAGTATCATGGGTGAATGGGGATTTGAACTCGGGTCTCCCTGGTCCTAGTCCAGCACTCTAGCCAAAGTTCATGTTTAAAATGAATGCAGGTACAGTCATTCAGACCAAAACATATACAAACATCTATACAGTTGTACAACGTGCCTGATTATGATATCTAGAAACGTTACTATCCTTGCTTTAGAAAAATCAAAATGAATATCATAGAAACTTAATCGTCTATCTGAAATAATTGTAATAGAAGTTTGAAATGGTTTGGAGACCTAATAATAGCCCTAGCAATATAGCCATTGACTTAATTTTCTTTGTCTTATATTTTTGGTATCTAAAGTTCTAGAATAATTATAGCTCAACAAATAACTTTGCTACACAAAACTTGGTTATCCCTGTTTTATGATGCTAAATTTCTAATATGTAACAAAGGGTTACACAGAAAACCACTAACTGTATCTTGTGAAAAGGAAATTGAGCTAGAGAACTCATAAAAGGCTTGGCATACTTGAGAAAAAGGCTTATACAATGTCTGATTTACACAGTCTTCTCTCTGTTAGAGATGCTCTCGTTTTCCTTTTAAAGGCCTGGGTAACTCTGAAAGACCCATCACAGGAATTACTGGAAAGAGCAGGGTGAAATATCAGAAAGAAAGCAATGTGCTCGTTTGGTAAGGCTGACAGACCGTACAGACAAGGCCTGAAAACTAGATTAAGTTGTTGACATCCTGACTAAATCATTCAACAGAAGACCAATTGAAGTTAGGTAGGCCTTTAGAGTAACTCCTGAGTAGTCTCTCTGAGTAACATAGTCTGGATGTCAGCCCTGTCTGTACATTTAAAATAGTACTGCATTTTATTCAGAAATCAGCGACAATGGTTAATTAGTTCTTTCCTTTTGCCATCATCATCATCATCATCATCATCATCATCATCATCATCATTTTTGTTTACACAGTCAGACAGATGTTATTGACTGGTTTGTTTTATCTAGACATCAAGTCCTTCCCAAGGACCTGGGATGGCTGAATTTTATTATCAATATCATTGCTGTTATTATTATAGATATCGTCGCAGAATATAGACTGTTCCCAGTAAAGTTGCTTTTTTTAATTGGCTGATGGTGATTTCTGTGGCCCCTATGGTGTTGAGGTGCTCTTCAAGTTGTTTTGGAATTGCACCTAGGGCGACAATTACTACTGGGATTATTTTGGTCTTCTTCTGCCACAGCCTTTCAATTTCAATTTGTAGATCTTTGTATTTTGTGATTTTTTTTCTGTTTCTATTTCTTCTATTCTGCTATCACCTGGTATTGCTATGTCAATTATTTTAACTTTTCTTTCTTTCTTCTCGACTACAGTTATATCTGGTGTATTGTGTGGCCGATGTTTGTCTTTTTGAAGTTGAAAGTCCCATAATATTTTTGCATCTTCAGTTGTTGTTGTTGTTGTTATTACATTTTATATCCTGCTCTTCCTCCAAGGAGCCCAGAGCGGTGCACTACATACTTAAGTTTCTCTTTCACAACAACCCTGTGAAGTAGGTTAGGCTGAGAGAGAAGTGACTGGCCTAGAGTCACCCAGCTAGTTTCATGGCTGAATGGGGATTTGAATTCAGGTCTCCCCGGTCCTAGTCCAGCACTCTAACCACTACACCACTATTGTCTCCAGATTCTGTAGGATTCCAGGAGCTGTAATACAGTGCTACAGCAAATACTTTGCATGCACAGGGTATCCCCTCAATCCTTGAGTCTCTGGTTAAAGGAATGCCAGCCTGAAAAGGATGTCAGTTAGAGACTGACGTCGAAACTAATGGTTGGATTCCCAACTAACAAAGCCAGGACCCATGCAGCACTAGCCCTACACTGATCTCCATGCTTTCCCAAGTGCCCACACTCTTCAACAAAGCACAATTTCTTTTCAGAGCTCGCCCACACTCTGAAACCACTCTGTCTGAGTGAAACATATCACTTGATCCTCAGAAATATGTTTCTGCTCTAACAGCAGTTTCAGAGTATGGATGAGCTCCAAAATGTATTTGTGCTCTTGTGCAAGAGCTCCTGCACTTTGGAAAACACAGGCTAGCACTGCATGGGTGCTGACATTAGGTGTGTCCATGCTTCATTAGTCAGGATGTTGGGATGTTGTGTGTATTGAAAAAAAGGTTCACATTTACAACAGAAAAGGGGCAATTTTCACCATCCCCCCTTCCCTCTGCAGCCTACTGTGCTTCCCAAAAATCTGTTCTTGAGGACTGAAGAGCCGTCAGGTACATGTTTTCAGGAGATACAGGCTACTGAGGGGAGGGGAGATGAACAAAATTGTCCCTCCTTCAGTACATGCACGAAACATGTAATGATTCATGCATGTGTGACTTCAGCATGTGTGACTTTAGTCTGGATGTCAGCCAGTGATTCCAGAGAGCTGCTTTTTTTCAAATAGTATTGGGCTATAGGGACCATTACATATTGTAAAAGATCCTGATTCATGTGAACTACGCACTACAAAGCAAACGTGGTTCCATATAATGCTAATGTAGAATTGTGGTGGATATTTACAGATGAGATTGACAGACTGGAGTGGGTATCTAAACCTGCCCACACCAGCTGATCGTCTGCTGCAAATGCTCTCAGCCTGTTTGAAGTATGGTTTTTTTACCTTGGCTGAGCTCAGAGACCCAAAGTAAGCATAGCTGATGGAAATTACCTGAGGATGCATGTGTAGCAGAGAATCAATGGATATGGGAGGTATAAGTACTTTCTCCTCTCCTCCCACTATAGCAGGCTTCCCCAAACTGCAGCCCTCCAGATGTTGTTGAACTACAACTCCCAGCATCCCTAGCCACAATTTATTGTGGCTGGGTATGCTGGGAGTTGTAGTTCAGCAACATCTGGAGGGCCGCAGTTTGGGGAAGCCTGCCCTATAGTATTACCTCAATAAATGTGGGTTTGGAAATATACACTTGGTTTTGTTTTAAAAAGCAACAAAAATAACCATTTGTATTGGTTAATTAACAACATACAGATCACACACTATGAGAAAACAAAACAAAACACATAATTTATTTAATCATCGTGCTTCCAAAATAGAAAATACAGAGAGTTCTCTTACTACTGTTTTCAGAAGCAATGCAAAATAATTTGAAAATTAAAGGTGTATTTTCCATAGATTATTTTTATAGTGAAATTTTATACTATGTGGTCACCAAGGGATAAATAAAGTTACCTACAATATTTGAAAAAGCAAAGAGCAGCATGGTGAGGAATTTGTTCGGATAAAATGCAAATAATTAAAATCTATTAATCAAATAATAGACTGAGGATGAAATCTACAAATAAACAAGAAATAAAATGGTGCACCATGTTTCAAGTAAGGAGCACACAGGCCTAAACTCAGCCAATTCAGATTTCAGCTCTGAATGCATGTTTCCGCTTACAATTTGAATATCTTCTTTTCCTCCTCCCCCTTGCTGCTTTCACTGGTGTACCCTGCTGTTCAGTGGTGCTATCTAGCCCTTCCTGTTCATCACTGCAGCCATTTTCATTTAGTGCCAATGCTTTCAGTTTGCTGCACATTTTACTTTCTTCTGGTTACATGCATCCCTCCCTGTTCAGTGTGCCTGTGATAACTTTGGATGGCCGTCTAATGGAAACTTCAGTTTTTCTACTGTGTTTATCATTTGAGAACCTCCAAGAGCTCAGTTGCCAGCATTCCTGCCCCTGATGTGTTAAGGGATTTATAGCTGGAACAGCAGCTAAAAATGAAAATATGATGTGCCAGTACAAATGTTTCCAATGAAATTGCTTTATTGCTGAGTAGATTCTAGTATAATCTGCTAGATCATTGTTACTGCAAAACAGTGGTGTATATTTCATGTCGACATTAAAGCTAAAAATAATATCCGCGTAATAAAATTGATGTCTGCTAAGGGAGAAAACACCTGCAGTTTCTGATCATACTGTGAGAAACTCACAAGTTGTTCTTTGTTAGTTCTACAGTGGTTAGCACTTGAACATGAAAGTGAAGCTGTGAAAGTTGGCAGTTTTATTTCCCAGAGATCTGTGATAGCCTTGTCTGATATAGATATAGAGTTGGATTCCCCCACCCCCACCCCCAGGCCCTGTAATACCATTTGAGTTTCAGATTCCACTAATCCCAGAATTCAGAGTAATTTTTATTTATTTCTTATTTATAAATAAATTTATTTCTTCTCTCCCAAGCCACATTGTTTTCCTGATTTCCAGAAATATGCATAAGCTGGCCTAAGATTCAGATATGATTAAATCAGAAGATTTGTGTCCTTAGTAAATGGTTTCATCATTTCAGTTGACCTCACTTGTAAAGAACAAGGATGACCTTCAGTCCTTTGATGGTGGCAGAATGTAAAAACATAACCTTTTAATTTGCTCCTTGACCTTTTAATTTGCAGATTTTATGGTCTTTAAAGGAGAGAAGTGTCCACCTGCTACTGCAGCTTTAAGGCTGCAACTCCACAAGGTGTAACATGCAAACATTATGCCAATGACGAATCTATTATACATTCTCAAACATGGTCACCCTTCCATCTTTCTTCACTGCATTTGAGAACAGTTTTTATGGTTCACATCTGTGGCATGCAAGCAATGCATGCCACTGTGAGATATTCAATCAATGTAAAAAGGTGGGGGGCAACCTAATCCACCGTGCTTTTAGCCAATGAAAACTGTGTGGAAGTGAATTTTCATTAATAAAATGCAAAGCTAGAAATGGACAGGAAGGATTGCTCTAAAGCAATTATAAAGATGAAAAATTGCTGGACAAATAAACACATGGTGATGAGTAGTTCACAACCTACAGAATACATCTTTTTTTGTGCCTGCATACAAACTGGCTAATTCCTGCTTGCATGCTGAGCTTTGTTTTGATTTCAGCCTTTGTAGTATGTATGTGTAGTACAGCATATGCATATCTGTCACTTTATTCATCCCTTAATGTCTGTATCTGCATTTATATTTTGGGGCTGGCACAATCTTGTGTCTAAGCATATGAACTATAAACTGGGAAATCCCTCATTCAAATCTCAGTTCAACTATGAATTGGCTGTATAGCTTTTCATAAATAACGGTACCTTATATTTAGTAGTAGTTGTTATTAATGGCTTACTGTTTGGATTGTTGTAAGGATTACTGTGAGTACGTGCACACTTAGGAAAAGTACTATATAAATGCTATTCAACTACATTTAAAATGTTCCAATCAAGTCTTTCTTCATGTATCAGATGACATACCTTATCAGCACATCTAACCTCATAAGCTACATGACACTTGTGCTGATCCTTGCATTTTAATTGCCACCTTTTTCAGACTTTGGCCCCAAGCTGAGGAGAACCATGGTCATATAAGCTCTGTTGGAAGGAACAGCAGCAAACCTATGCTCCTATGGCTGACTAGCAGAATCACAGCATGGTTAGTATAAGTAGCACGGACAGCATGAAGTAAAATTGCACAAATCTTCATGCAGTATGCTAGTTCCATTCTTAGGAGCTACAACTTCCCACAACTGTTCATGGTGTGGGCCACACTTGTGGCAGTTGTAGTGTTGGTGGCCTCACCTACACCCACATCTAAAGACCAGTATGCAAAAGGGCTTTGGAATGCACTCCCTGACAAAATAAGAGCTTCTCCAACTCTGATTGCTTTTTAAAGGACCTGTAAGACACACCTGTTTTCTCAGGCTTTTAATTAAAACTAATTTTAAATTGTTTAATTGATTTACCCTGTGAAATTGTTTTGTTTTGTTCTGTGAATTGTTTTTAATAGTTTTTATTCTGTAAAAGTGTTTTCATTGTTTGTTTTTGATTTTATATTGAAATTTGGTTTATGTACACAGCAGAGAGTATATAAATGATAAATAAACTATAGGCTCGCATTTGTAAAAATCCTTAAATATTCAGTCCCCCCAGCTATTTAACAAGCTGAAATATTTGCAGGAGTCTCCTTATTTACAATATTTTGGAAACAGAAATATATATCTAGAGGAAGTGATCAAATATTATTATTTCATAGTATCGGATAACCCAATTCTTCAGTTCTGCAGTACTTATTTTTAAAAAGGAAAACCCCCTTTAAAAAAAAATTGCGGTCCAGTTTTGCATTTTATTGCTATTTATGACCATGCAAGCAATTAACAGGCTACTTTCACTGGTTCGGTCTCATGGATGTCAATAACACTCTACCAGTCAGTGTGGTCTCTGAATTGCCCCCTATGGGAGGATATGATACTGAGCGCACTATGAATGGGTACGTTTCATTGATTCTCATACAATTGCTGTCTAAGTGTTTACAACCCAAAAGGCAGAAATTGGTTTTTGGGTTTCATTTTACACACCTGTATGAAGTAAATAGGGGGTGGGGGAGGAGAACCTAACTGCATGTGTGTGTGTGTGTGTTTTTTAAGCTACCCTCTTTTTCTAAGCTGCCTCTGATCAGTTTTTCCTTTTTTGCATGACCTATTAAATTAAAATTCCCTTGTATAAACTAGTGATCATGTTTCAGGCTGCCTGCTGACTGGAAGGCTCCTTTTAACACCCTGATTATACCTACCTCCCCTTTTTGCTCACTGACTCTCTCAGTTTCCATCACTCTACAACAACAGCTCCTTTCTTTCAGTAGTCCTCACACTACACAAAGCTGCTTCTGAGCCCCTGTTCACAAGGCCTTTGTGTGTTGTGTAGGGGACTAAACCGCATCAGGTTGAGATCAAAAGCCTTAGTTAAACAGAAGCAGTTGGTGGTTTTTCAGACTGTTTCATCTCGCCTTTCAGCTTTTAAAACACCCCACTCCAGCCAGAGGAATTAGAAAATACAACAGATCCACACTACAAACTGTTGTTATGGATCAGGTTTGACAGCCCCTTCTATGTCAGGCTGGATTAGTGATTGTTGTACAAGTCACGGTACACAAATTTCAGCACTAGAGAACAGCCAGTGTTTGGGTTTTCCTCTTTATGTTGTGTAAAGAAGTGTTAAGCTCATCTGTTGCCTACTCTGTTTCTAGTGTTTGTTCTGATGCATGTTGATCATTTATTCAGTGTTGGTGGATGCTTACTATGGTAAGATGGCTTGGCTTGGACATGTACATTTTTATGGGTTATTTTTTTCAGGGTTGGATTTAGCTTGGATTAACACGCCTGCCACTATCCCACCCCAGTTTTTGTTCAGTTTTATCTTCCATATTGTTTGAATACTAGGACTCTGCAGAATTTTGGGATCAGGTTTGTGATCCAAAAGGAGGATCTCTTTGCCACTGATCCTGGGCCCTGTATCTGTTGTCAAGTGGTCCAATTGACAGTACTGGCTGTGGAGTCCCGAATTCATATCTCGGCTCAGCCACAACCTAAGTGTAAGAATATGTGATCAAAGCTTGTAAATCTAAGCATCTTATGAAGAAATGAAAACAAATACTTCAGAGGTTCTTGGCCATTAGATAAAATTAGTTGTATATACTTGAGCAAGGTGGGACAAATGTCCCTGGGCCCTTGAGGAAGGGCACTGGCTGAGCAGCAGCTTGCTCTTCACTCTAATCATGGGGAATATGTGTTATTTGCATAAGAGAGAAAAGGTGTGTGGAGAACGTTTTGTTTTTCACTGTGTCCCTACAGTTCTTATGCAGCAAAGACATGGGGGAGGAGAAGAAGCCAGGGGCTGGGGAGCCGGGACCCATCTTTACTTCTCGCCCCAGGGCCCATTCCAACCTTGCCATGCCCCTGATTGGTTGATGTGCTTTGGACTGTTTGCTGTATCTTATGCCTGCGAGTCTGATCTACGATTGTAATAAAGTTTATCTATCTTATGCCTGCCAATATATTTATCTGATTGACTGGTTCTCATTTGCCTAGTCAGTATCACCTTTGACAAGCTGTACTTGATGTTTGGTTACTCTACTAGGTCCATTGAAATGTTAGATGGCATCATCATTGCTTGGTGAGGTGCAAGATTATCCCTCACGTCTCTCAAGCAGTGGTTGTGTGTGCACAGCTATGTGACAGAGTATGGCTCTATTCTCTTTCGATTCCAATTAGAACACAATGAGCTATGCTGTGCGTCACATGACTGTCTGGGTGTACAACAATCTGTGGTTTTTAGCCAGCCTATTCTGTTTTCTCTAGTATTGCCAACTTTTGATTTAAGAAAATAATAACCATACAGAACATAGTTTTTCAGGTTGAATCAGCCTAGCTGATTAGAAACCTGTACATGGCCACAGACTGAGCAAGTCCTATGTATGCCAAAACCACTGCCACCTCTTGCATGCTGAGCTGTGCCTGGATCAGTATTCAGCATTCAGTTAGTACAACTTGAAAGCTGTGGCATGTGGCTGTTGTACAACTGGCTCTGCTTATGGCAGATTTACTGACAGCATTTATTGTCTTTAAAATCCTCCAACTTTCATAGAATTCTGTGTATGAGCTTTTAGTCTAATTCTTGCCATTTTAAACTGGTAGCCCTCTTTGCTATTATTTGAAATGTATACATATAAAAGACAGCCCCCAGTATTTCAAAATATGCCATTGTGCAGAACCCAGGAAGAGGTTATGCAGAGAAGAACAGGGTTGATTATCAACAACTGGGTCATTGGGGTCAGGGAGCAGGTTTAGCGTCCAGTGATGTCACCAAAAGCAGCCCCTTTGCTTTCTCTCATGTAAATACATGCCTGCCATTCATTCCTGTGGTGCAGAGTAATATGCTGTGCTTGGGGTTGCTGTTGAGGTGAGGACAACAGCTGACCTCTTGTCCCAGGGGTAAGCAGCGATGTGGCCAAATTTGCAGATCATACCAAACTCTTCCGGGTAGTGAAATCCAAAACGGATTGTGAGGAGCTCCAAAAGGATCTCTCCAAACTGGGGGAGTGGGCGACAAAATGGCAAATGCGGTTCAATGTTAGCAAGTGTAAAGTGATGCACATTGGGATGAAAAACCCCAACTTCAAGTATATGCTGATGGGATCCGAGCTGTCGGTGACGGACCAGGAGAGGGATCTTGGGGTTGTGGTTGACAGCTCGTTGAAAGTGTCGACTCAATGTGCGGCAGCTGTGAAAAAGGCCAATTCCATGCTAGGGATCATTAGAAAGGGGATTGAAAATAAACTGGCTAACATTATAATGCCCTTATACAAAACTATGGTGCGACCACACTTGGAGTACTGCGTACAATTCTGGTCACCACATCTTGAAAAGGACATTGTTGAACTGGAGAAGGTACAGAAGAGGGCAACCAAGATGATCAGGGGCCTAGAGCACCTTTCTTATGAGGCAAGACTACAACACCTGGAGCTTTTTAGTTTAGAAAAAAGACAACTGCGGGGAGACATGATAGAGGTCTATAAAATCATGCATGGCGTGGAGAAAGTGGAGAGAGAGAGATTCTTTTCCCTCTCACACAACACTAGAACCAGGGGTCACTCCATGAAATTGATTGCCAGGAGGTCTAGGACCAACAAACGGAAGTACTTTTTCACACAACGCGTGATCCACTTGTGGAACTCTCTGCCACAGGATGTGGTGACAGCCGACAACCTGGATGGCTTTAAGAGGGGTTTGGATGACTTCATGGAGGAGAGGTCTATCACTGGCTACTAGTCGGAGGGCTGTGGGCCACCTCCAGCCTCGGGGGCGGGGTGCCTCTGAGTACCAGTTGCGGGGGAGTAATGGCAGGAGAGAGGGCACGCCCTCAACTCCTGTCGGAGGCTTCCAGCGGCATCTGGTGGGCCACTGTGCGAAACAGGATGCTGGACTAGATGGGCCGTGGGCCTGATCCAGCAGGGCTGTTCTTATGTTCTTATGTCCCTGTGCTGCCAGGTCCTCACTGACAGGGAAAGAAAGAAGGGAAAGGAGTGGATGAGCAATCTGTGTGCAGAGTATGCAGAGATGCACTCGTTACCATGAACATCACACACACACACACACACACACACACACACGTAACCAACCAAACAACCAGTTTTAATAATTGGCATTTTCCTAGTCTAATATTTAAATATACCAACATGCATTTTAAAATAGGACTCTTGCTTCTCCATCCCCACCTCAGTGTTTGAAATAGAAGGGCTTAAAATCACTTGAAGACTCCTCAATTTTTACATTTTTATTGGGTCTTCTCATTATGCTTGTGGTCTGTCTTCAGTTTAGGAAAACTTTTTGCAATCAAGAGCAAATAAATGGTTGCGTGTGAGGTGGAGCTGCTCTGCTTCTTTTTGTGAAGTTTTAGGGAAGCAGACACCTTAGATGCAGGCATCCTGTTCACTGAAAAACAACTGTCAGTTAAAGCAGACTTGTAAGAGCGAGAAAACCACAGCCCTCTGAGCCAAGCTGATAACAGGCCTCAGCAGCTTTTGCAGAAGTTCCGTCCCTACAAAAGACAGATGAAAATATGCTTGAGTGTCACTGGTTCTTTCCTGTTTCATGCTTTTTTAGCAGTGCTATTTCATGCTGCTAAGTTCTGCAACACTTTTTCAGTTACACGCTCATCTGTCACGTTAGAGAAATAATCGCCTGCATTTGACTCATCTATCAATTGCCTTTCCAAAAGTACTGGTTTTTCTTAAAGTAAACAGAACCACTGTTTCTTACATGTTTCCCTTATTATTCAATAGGAGAATAAATCCATAGCAACAGTACATTTAGAGAGTCTCATTGTCTTGTAGACTTTAGCCTCGGAAATCTGTCAGTTTTGTTGTTATGAGCATAAATGTTTATTATGAACATGGACAGTCTGTTCTCTGTGGTGGCCTCTATGTGCCACAGTGAGAGAATGCCTAGGAATTATGGTCTGTGATGTATTAAAATGCTTGCCTAAGAAAATTAGCCTGTACTCTGTGTGTGTACCTGAGAAAGCATCATGGTAGTTTTGCATGATTTGTTTTTCATCTTGCGATAAGAATAAATAGCTGATTCATATTAGGCCTTTGGTGATGAAAAGTAAATTAGGCTCCTGCTTTCACCCACCGTGTCCCTTTTTTTGTTTTTGTTTTACAAAGGACTGCATTTATTCTGTTATGGATGTACACAGAGTAGCATGAGAGCCCCTTTCCTGTGACTTCTTGGCAACTTGGCCCTATCCACCTCCAGCACAGTACCTCCAGTGACTGTTGCTAGTGTCTATCTTGAGTTTCTTTTTAGATTATGAGCCCTTTGGGGACAGGTATCTATTCTATTTATTTATTGTTTCTCTGTGTAAACCACCCTGAGCCATTTTTGGAAGGGCGGTATAGAAATCAAAATAATAATAATAATAATAAATAACAACTTCGGGAAACTGGAGCCACATGGGTAAGACCCGTTGCATGGGTCACTTCCCCCTTCCCATTTTCCACTGGAAGATGATTAAGATAACTTCTTCTTCATTATGACCCCCACCGCCCATTGAGGTTGTCTGGAGAGGTCCAGCGCCAGTTGCCGCCTGCTCGGCTGGTAGCCACACGGGGATAGGCCTTCTCGGTTGCTGCTCCAAGACTGTGGAATGTGCTCCCTACTGAAATACGATCCTCTGCATCTCTAACAATTTTTAAAAATCACTTGAAAACCCACCTCTTCAGCCAAGCTTTTTCAGCTTTTTAAATTTTTAAGTTTTAACCTGTTTTTAATTTTTAGATTGCCTTAATTGTTTTAAGATTTTTGTGTATGTTTTAACTTGTTTTATGTTGTTGTTAACTGCCCAGAGATGAAAGTTTGGGGCAGTGTACAAATTTGACAAATAAATAAAGTGAGAAGTTTCATAATTGGACCTGCCCATGTGGTTCTAGCATCCAGATATTACTGCATCATTGCAGGAAGGAACTGTGGGGAAGCTTCTTTTCACACCACTGTTCTAAGTTCAACAGACCTATATACTCTAGGTATATGGCCATATGTAAGAACACAAGAAGAGCTCCACTGGATCAAAGCAAAGGTCCAGTATCCTGCTTCCCATTGTGGCCAACCGGACTGTGCTTGAAGGCAATATATCTCTTTCCTGCTGTTGCTCATCAGCAACTGAAATACAGTGGTGTCTTACCTTTCATCCTGCCTCTCAAACTGAAGGTTCCATAAGGCCATCAAAACTAAAAGACATTGGTAGATGTCTCCTCCATGAATTTGTCTAACCCTCTTTTAAAGTGATCTAACATAGTGTCCCTCACCACACCTTACTCATTATCTCCAGTCACTACACAAAAGTCATACAGTGGAAATATTCCTTTCCCATATTTAAATTTATTAGAAATAACCCGGTTCAAAAGTATACACCCCTTGCCTTCTTTCAAATGGCTGGATGTTCTTGGATTGTTCCTGTGTTCTTTACTAAGTTGTTTCTAGCTTTGATTTATAACCAGATAAATGCCTTGTGTTGGTGCCGGAGGATTACTTAGAAAGTGAAGCTGCACAAGCATGGGGTTTTCTCTTGTGGGAAGGCAAAAGCCACATACACCACTAATACCACCACAATCATTCCTTCTTTGCTGCTGATAGTCCAGAGTACAGATGAACAGAGCTCTGTGTGTTAGGCTACAGATATTATTTGTTGACCTCATTTCTGTTTTCCCGACAATACTGCAGTCCTTAAAACATATCAGTTTTAATGCAGGCTGACTTCCAGAATGTCTTTGTGCATCCATCAGATGCTGAATACCAAGAGAGCTGTGGGATTTCAAAGAAAATCTGATGCTAAAACAAAAAAGGACTCAAACATATTATTTTGCAAACATTAGTCTGGGATGAAGCATTCTGAGTTTGTGAGCAGAGAAGATATAATTGTTGTGCATGCAGTAAGTTTTGCCTTGATCTACACCTGCTGGCATTGTTAAAAGGTTTTAATTGTTTGTGTGCTGCTATTATATAGCTTCCTAAATTATACATTATTTTGTTACCGTAACAAAAAGATGTTTGTTCTGAGTGACAGAAGAAGCCTACTGCATGATTTTGAATTAACAGCACACATAAGACTGCTAATTTAGTATAGTTCCAGGGTTGTGGATATTTCCAAATTATCAGGGCTCTTCCCCCTCCCCCCCCCACCCCCTGATACAGATTTATGTATTTATTTGTCACATTTATATGCTACCCTATATAAAATCTCAGGGCAGTTTACAATTTAAACAAACAGGAGGGAAGGGCAATCTCATGGGAATTTTTAGAAGGGGTATTGCACTTTCATACATGTTTGAGAAGCACTGCATTATAGTGTACTTCTCACTTTTATACTCTATCAGCAGTGGAGCCAAAATGCAGGTAGTTTGCCATAGAGTGCTGATGCATAGCCAACAGTCTATGCTACCAGCACTGTGCCACTGCTCAGTGCTCTGCTAACATGTAGCCAAGTTGCAGGAACTCTCTCCCTCCCACCCACCCACCTACCCCACACTATGATTGCTACATAATTGCCAACCTGGGGCTACTTGGTTTTGGGGCAAGATTGACATTGGTGTCTCCTCCTATTCTACCCTGTCCTTGATTTGCAAAACACAAGTACAATCTCCTCCTCCAGTTGTTCTGAGTACCTGTAGCAGGTGTGGCTGGCTCTCCTTCATACAGGCAGTTTTCATTTCTGAGTTGTAATATCCATCACTCTGAAATATTCGTGGGGATTATTCAGTCAGCCTCACTTCTCAGATTTGGTGACTGCTGCAGTTTGTCAGAACAATGTTTTAAAGCAATACCACATTCTTTTGGAACATGGAAATAGAATTTGGACCATAAAAATAGTTTTTCATTGTCAACTGTATCTATATCCTTACTTTATTACAGTAGAATTCTATTCAAGGCAGCTAAAAACTCAAAAAGCAATAGAACTGAAGCTATAGATATACAAGATAAAAACACTGAAACTTTATACACTAATCATAGTCATGAATCATAAAGCAGCAGCAATTTAAAACAGTACTATAGAAGAGATCTAAGCAAAAGCATGCTGGAATCGGGCAGCCTTTTGTGCCTGCTGGAAGATTGCCACATTTCCATGTGATGATAAATTCTTTCCATCCAAGGACCACCAAATTCATATTTTATTTTAGTAGAAGGGGAAGGTTAGATTCATTCCCATACAGAAATATTTACATGACAAATTGTGGCAGTGTTATTAATCTCTCTCATGTTTGATCTTGAAGTATCATTCTCTGGTATTGTAGAAGAATTAATTGAACTACTGATCAGCAGGGAAAAGAGGCATTGCTCATAGTTGGGAACGTCTGAAAAAGCAAAAGCTCTTAAGAAAAAGTTTCCAGCAGTCACTTTCAAATTGCATAGGTTCCTCGATGCCTGACATTGGAAAGTATCACAAAGGGTTGGGCCGCTTCCTTTGAAGCTGGTGACCAGAAGAGATGATTTATAGCGGGCCTGCTGGAAGCAATTTAGATAAGACACATGAGGAAATGTGCTGTGTTCTTTCTTCTCATCCTCAGTTAGGTTGGCATAGGCGTGGTATGCTGTGGAGGAATATTGTAAACTGCATGGTAAACAAGTACATATTTTGGGTAGTGTGAAAGATTTCGGCTTAAACAGGCTAAGCTAGAATGCCTTTTGTGGGGTTATTTTTAGTACAGGTTGAAAAAGAGATAAACTAGATCCCCAAGACTAGACAGAAAATGCTGGAATGCTCCATAGATTAGCTGAGCCAATAGCGGAGTGCAGCAAACGTATGTCACATACACAGGTGTGCAAATGTGGGTGTGTAAGAGCTGGAGTGCATATTACATTTATCACAAGGATCAAACACCCCTGAGATGAGTTTCCCACCCCCAAGTTAAATTATTTAGGGTGTAATCCTAAACACACTGACAAGAGAGGTAATCCTCATTAGACACTGGGGAATTCCTTCTAAGTAACTATGCATAAAATTGTGTGGTGAGTACCATTTACTGTGTGAATCTTGGTGACTGTGTAACAAGCTTTCTCTTTCCCCCTACTAATAGTGGAGCAGATGCATAAAAACCCGTTACTCGATGGCCAAAATTCATGGAATCAGTAGTGTTAAACAATATATGATTGATTGGCCATTAGGGTGCTAATCGTTCGTGGGTGTAACTACCACTACTATTACAGTATTTATATACCACTTTTCAACACAAGATTCCAAAGCAGTTTACACAGAAAAATGTCACACAGTGTCTGACTCCAGACAGCAATCTGACTCTGCACAGTGTGGAGCATGCATTCCCCTTCCCATGCCCATGTGATTGTCTTCCAGTTTAGATTAGAATAAACCAAGATTGGTTATGATTTCTGAACCAACCAATCTTGGTTTATTCTAACCTACTTAGTTGAAATAAACCACATTCTGTAACTCACTACAAATTGTGGTTTCAGAATATGATTTATTTAAAATAAGTAGGTTGGAATAAACCAAGATTAGTTACTTTGGACTGATCTTTGTTTATTCTAACCAAAATCAGAAGCAGACACTCATACAAGCTTGGGAAAGGGAAACATGCAGTACTGAGACTTGGGGACATTGCATGAAGTCAGGCTTTAGTCATGGATCCCTGTGACATCTAAACCCTTATATTTTTAACTCTAGATAAAATCCTCGCTGTCTGTGTTGGCATTTGGTATCCAGATATGCTGGTAATTCATTCCAATTTACAAGTTTATACAATGTAAATATTTTGTTAATTTGATCTGTTGATAACTTGATCAATACAAGTATACACACTAAGTGAAAATGCTTCTGATGCTTTAATTTTTTAAAAACATCTGCCCAAATATATAGGAACATAGGAGGAAGTCAAACCATTGATCCATCTAGCTCAGTAATGTCTTCACAGACTGGCAGCAGCTTCTCCAAGGTTGCAGGCAGAAGTCTCTCTCAGGTCTGTTTTGGAGATGCCAGGGAAGAAACCTGGTAAGGCTGTAGGAGCCAGCTCAGTTCAACCTGTGCTCAACGTCGAGCTGGCTCGGCTCAGCAGGTTAGGTTGAACTGGACCGGCCAAAGCTGGTCCAAGTTTGAACCGAGGCTGCTCAAACTGAGCCGGCTTGCAGCTCTGCCAGTAAAGGAGAATTTGGGGAGCCAGCAGCAACCATAACCAGACCTCTCCAAAAGATCTTAGTAGGCGACAGAGTTCATAACAGAGAAAGCACTTTCTGAAATACCCTGGGACCTTGCTATTTAGGGCTTTTTAGGTAGTAACCATCACTTTGAATTTCATTTGAGAGCTTATAGGCAGCCAGTGCAGTTCTTTAAAAATCAGTGTTATGAGCAGGGGCAGAGCCACCATTGAGTTCAAAGAACCAATCAGGGGCTGTGCCTCGTGGCCCCGACATACCCCCCATGTCTGATGTCAGACATGTTTTGCTCCTGAGCATGGCCCCTTCGGGAGTTAAATGGCTGGCGCTGTGTTTGCGCTGCGGCCAGGAGCGGCTCTTCCCTGCCTTAAGGCAGGGAAGAGAGAAGGGCTGCTCCTGGCTGCGCTGCAAGGGGCCG
Organism: Hemicordylus capensis; assembly: GCF_027244095.1. Classification (NCBI taxonomy): domain Eukaryota; kingdom Metazoa; phylum Chordata; class Lepidosauria; order Squamata; family Cordylidae; genus Hemicordylus; species Hemicordylus capensis. The sequence goes on along the minus strand of NC_069659.1, from coordinate 89,973,151 downwards.
CATGGCCTATTCAGGAGTTAAATGGCTGATGCTGCGAACGCAGCGCCAGCCACACTCCAACTCCCAAACGGAGCCACGTGGCTCCATTCGGGAGCCAGACCATGCCCCCCCACGTCTGACATCAAACTCGAGGGGCAGAGTGAGTGGAGCTGCTGCTGTAGCTGCACACGGGCCTCTGGCAGTCAGGCTCCACACCTGGTTATGTGGTCCCTTTGGGTTGTCCCAGAGACCAGTCAGGCTGCTGCATTCTGTACCAATTGTAATTTCCAGACCACGTACAAAGGCAGTCCCACACAGAGTGCATTACAGAATTGCCAGCATATGACAGAATGCGGCAGCCAGGTTGGTCTCTGGGACAACACGAAGGAACCATATAACACTGGTTTTAAAAGAACTGCACTGGCTGCCGATATGTTTCCGGGTGAAATACAAAGTGCTGGTTCTTACCTATAAAGCCCTTAATGGCTTGGGACCAGGTTATTTAAGAGAATGCCTCCTTTGCCATGAACCCTCCCATCTTTTACGATCTTCTAGAGAGGTCCAATTATGGTTGCCACCAGCTCGTCTGGTGGCGACTCAGGACTGGGCTTTCTCTGTGGCTTCCCAAGGGCTTTGGAATATGCTCCCTTCTGAAATAAGAGCATCTTCTTCTTTGTTTGTTTTCAGGAAGAACCTCAAGACCCCCCTGTTCTCTCAAGCTTTAAATTAGAATTTTAATAATTTGTTTTATATTTTTATTGTGTTTTATGTGTTTTAACCTGTGATTTTAATGTTGGCATCTGAACACCACCTAGAGATTTACATATCAGGCAGTATAAAAATACGATTGATTGATTAATTAATTAATTAATTAAAAAAATGCACCACTGTTTTTACACCCAGAAATGGGTGTAGCTGACGTATCAGCCAAAGCTGATAAAAAGCGTTCCTGGTCACACTACTTCAGCCTAGGAAACCAGAGAGAGTTTTGGATCCAGGATTAGGGGTGTGCATGGAACCGCCAAACTGTGGTCCAGCACTGGGGTGGGGGTTGCAGGGTTTACTTACCCCTCTCGCCGCTTTCCTGCTCTGGCGCCCGTAATTTTAGTAGTAATTGGGGCGGCAGGATACCTCCCTGCTGCCCCTTCCCCACTTTCGCTGTGAAAAGCTCCCAGGAGTCCTAACGTGTGCACACTTCACATCTCTGTGACATGCGCTCATGCGCAGAGGACTCCTGGGAGCTTTTCATAGTGAAATGGGGGAAGGGGCGGCAGGGAGGTATCCTGCCGCCCCAATTACTACTAAAATTACGGGCGCCAGAGCAGGAAAGTGGCAGGAGGGGTAAGTAAACCCTCCCCCCGCTCTTAAAGCAACCCCCCCCCACCTGAACCGAACCAAACTGCCCAGGTCTGGACCGGTCCAGAGGCCTTTAGAATGGCCTCCGGATCGGTCCGGGCACATCCCTATCCAGGATCACTCCCAAGCTACGTTCTTGATCTTTCAGGGGAAGTGTAACCCTATCCAGAAAAACCTCAAAAGGGTGCAGAATCTTTGGGCCAGATTCTGAAGAAGCCAGGTTTTGGTACTGCTTAACAAGAGAGAGATTTTCTCAGATATCTGATTAAATGGATGAAACAGTGAACTTTTGTTATTTATTCTCATTTAAAACTACTTCAGTGATGAATAACAATAGCCAGAAAGTGGAACATTATAACTTTCATGTCATCTCAGTAGAGGACTCCAATCTCAAGAGAAGAGGTTGGTTGATGCATTGTTTCAAAGTATTATGATTTTATGAATTATAAGAATCCGGAATGTTCTGGTACAGATTTCCTAGAGACAATATTGTTCTAGGAGGACAGTCCTCAGAAGTTTCATTGCATTTCCTGTGCCTTATTCAATGCTGCTGGTACTTTATAGTGTTGCACTGGCAATATTGGGTTTCTGTCCAACAATCAACCACCCTATGAAAGACTCAGAGAGCAGCTTTCTGTTTAATTGCAAATGAACAAAAATCAAGCAGCTACAATTGTTTTTTAATTTGTAGATAAATCTTTTGTAAAACCTCCCAGAGACAAGTTTTGGGCGGTATAAAATATGTTAAATAAATAAAATAAAATTTTAAAAGTGTGACATTTTGGTCAAATCCCAAAGATGTTTTCAATAATATTTGTTGCAATGTCTGCCTTTATTTGTTTACTTATTGTCCTGTCCTGTGAACAAGAGCCAACAAGATGTTTGAGAAGGCAAGGCAAGGCAAAGTGAAGCACCACAGACAGCTCCATGGGTCAAATTTATGCAACAGCAATCAGAGGTCAACTGAGCTCATAAACAGCTCTGAGCTCAGTCTACCTCCCCTATGCTCTGCCTCCCTGCCTGAAGGATGGAAGCCCGAAAGGGGCAGCCTTATGGACTAGAGTCTGGCACTCTTCCTGCTGCCTAGCCTGTTGCCCGCACGAAAATGTAGATATCAGGGAGTGTGTTGGTATGGGACTGGACAGCTCCTCAGGGGGTTCAGGTTCCAACGGTGCCATTTTAGGGGACTCAGGATCTATGGGTACTGTTTCAGGGCACTCAGTTCTGGACCTCTTTCTGCTTCTGGCCCAGGGTCAGGGCCTGAGGTTGAGTCCAGTACTGGTCCTGCTTCCTCTCGGTAACAAAACAGTGTGGGGGTTATCATGACACTTTGGGGGCAAATAAATCTGATAGTACTGTATGCATTGTATCTTATTAACCTGAAATATCACCAGAAGATCACTGGTTTATACAGTTGTTTACAAAAGATGCAAAAGTGGAAGAGAAACCATTACGTCTGAACTCCTGTTAAATAGAGGAGATTATGTCTCCAGATCATATTCACATTAGCCACACATACAAAAAACCTCTAATTCCAAGTTTGATTCTAACCAGCTACCACTTTAATCCATCAGCACCTGCTAGAGGACATCTAATAACCTGCTCTTTAATTTGGAGGAGAACATACAAAAGAAAGTCTGCAACATTTCTCATATTACAAGCCAGCTGCTTGCAAAACTCCATTGAGTTTCAGAAATAATTGGTCCTGATCTCTTTTGTAGGTAGTTATAGACTCTGTTTAAAACTAATTTTACCTATATGCAGGTTGAGGAAAGAACTTGCCTATTTATCAACATGCTGACAAGTATACCATCTTTGTAAATGGAATTAATGAGAGGCCTCAGTTAAATTATGCATTTCAACAGCGATAGCGATTCTCAAACAAAGGTCTAGTATCTTGTAAGAGCTAGTTGTAAGCTAGTAGCACAAGGTAGGAAACTCAACTGTTTCTTGTATTAGTGATGATTCGTCTCCTTTTCTATAGTCTATAACGGCACAGTTGTGGGTGGGGCAGGGCACAGTCTCTAAGCAAAATTTCCTACTGTTCTTATGCTAAAAGTCTGACACAGCACCAATCAGCTGTTAGATAGGGCAGAACAATGGGAAGAAAGAGCCGGGACTCAGTGCCACAGTTCTGTTATGGGGACAAAGGGGATACATGAAATCATTTTGGTGATGCCTTTCCTCCTCCCATCTAACTGGATAGCTGATTTTGGAGGCTTATGCTTCCCAGGCTCAATAGCTGTGTGAAAAATGTGCATGCAGCAGTGGACCTACAGCCTCCCCCTATGCTTGTGGTTCTCTGGATAAGGGCAGGGTCACTGTGTATAATGGTGCTAAGTAAATATTTCCCACAATTCAAAGGTTTTGATTGAATCATTGATTGGTTTTCAATAACAGCCACTGGAAGGATGCTGTGCTGGGAATGGATAGGGCCATATGCTATCTATCATTAGGAAGGGGATTGAAAATAAAACGGCTAATATTATAATACACTTACACAAAACTATGGTGCAGCCACACCTGGACTACTGCATACAATTCTGGTTACCACGTCTGAAAAAGGACATTGTAGAACAGGAAAAGGTGCAGAAGAGGGCAACCAAGATGATCAAGGGCCTAGAGCATCTTTCTTATGAGGCAAGGCTACAACACTTGGGGCTTTTTAGTTTAGAAAAAAGATGACTGTGAGGAGACATGATAGAGGTCTATAAAACCATGCATGGTGTGGAGAAAGTGGGTAGAGAGAAATTCTTCTCCCTCTCACACAACACTAGAACCAGGGGTCATCCCATGAAATTGATTGCCAAGAAATCTAGGACCAACCAATGGAAGTACTTTTTCACACAGCGCATAATCAACTTGTGGAATTCTCTGCCACAAGATGTGACAGCCAACAACCTGGATGGCTTTAAGAGGGGTTTGGATAATTTCATGGTGGAGAGGTCTATCAACGGCTACTAGTCGGACGGCTATAGGCCACCTCCACCCTCAGAGGCAGGATGCCTCTGAGTACCAGTTTTAGGGGAGTAACAGCAGGAGAGAGGGCATGTCCTCAACTCCTGCCTTTGGCTTCCAGCAGCATCTGGTGGGCCACTGTGCGAAACAGGATGTTGGACTAGATGGGTCTTAGGCCTAATCCAGCAGGGCTGTTCTTATGCTAAATAAAGAGACCACAACAGCTTTAAATTCACAGTCAGCAGGAATTTCAGTTCACTTTAATCAGGTCTGGATTATCTCTTTGCACTAAAGCAATAATTTATATTTAGTTTTAATGTTAATTTTGATCTGCTTTTAAATGTTTTTTTTTAAAATTGGTTTGATTTTTTTAAAAAGTGTAAACTTCCCTGAGTCACTTTAGGCAGGGTGGCATATAAACTCAATAATAAATAAAGAAATAACTAAGTAAGTAAAATTTGAATAAAGCTACAGGCTGCACAAGTTAGATTCATTTAGCTTGCCCCTAACTCCCGATTAAATACTCTCAACAGTTCTCTGTTGAAATGTTGACCGTTAAACATATGCCTGTTTAGGTAATTTCATATCCTGGCTTAGTAGTATACTTTGAGAGTGCTTGCATGTCAGAATTTTATTAGCAAATGTATTTGACTTTCAAAGAATTAGCTCTACTACAAAAACAAATTAGACCCCATTTCAGCCAACATGGCATGGTTTTTAAAATGTAGTCACAGTATTTTGCTTTTCATAGATCACATTTCCACTTGATGCTCTCTAAATTCTTTAGAGCAAACAGTCAAACCACTGATAATTGTCCATTATACAAAACCCACATGACCTGCTTGCTTACCAAAAGCTGTGCATCTGCTACTCAGTTATAATTGCAGTGACCAGTGGCTCTTTTTATTCATGTTTATGTTTGATGTCCTAATATAGTGAAATTTCATCTTGCTGCCCAAGCCAACCCTCTTCAAACCCATCAATTATCATGCTATAATATCTATGGTCCTGTTCATTTGATTCAGCAGTACGCACTTCCATGTGGAGTTGTTAATCTGTTGTTATTACCTTGGCAGCAAGAGTAATCTAGCTAGAAAGTACTGTCTTCTCTGTTGAAGAATACATATAGCACTGAAGGTGTAGGCAAGATATACAGTGTGGGGGGCATAGACTGAGAATGGGAAACTTCTTCAACCAGATTCTCTCCAATAAAGTTGCTCAGGGACTGCATATGCACACAGAGCAATGCTGCTGCTGCTGTGTTATTGTTGTTAGCCAGTTTCAGTAGCTTGGTTGGAGGACGATAAGTCACCTAGGCAGAAGAATCAGCCTAGCCATTCAAGAGAGGAGACCCTTGTGTTCCCTTCTGGTGCCCCCCCCCCATCGGGAAGTGGAAAGTCACCCAAACAGCCCCTCTGACATTGCAGGGGCCACTGGAATGATCTTACCCAGTGGCCATGTGAGAAGCTGCTTCTGGACCAACTAATGTTTCCACCTTGGAATTGGTCTGCTCAGGGAGTGTGTAATGCAGGGTAGCTCTTTCATGGAGCACAGTGAGGTGTTTGCCTCAGGTATGAGTGTGGGGAGGGGTGCAGGGGTGGCAACTGCTGCTGCCACCCCACCCCAATGTCCACTGTTGCCACCCTTCCTTGCCCCGCTGGAATTTCCTTCTCCCTTGCCCTTCCAGGAGGCACCTCTTCTCCCACCCACCCCAAAAAACAACCCCTGAGCCAGAAATGCCCTTGGCTCAACTGCCTGGCTTAGTGGCATAGTCTGAGAGTGTTGTGTGTCACCACTGCTGCCTTGATAGCACTGCCTGAACACCCACTTGCAGGTGGTAGGAGCGTCCTATTGTCCTTCTCAGGCATCAACATGTCTTGGACCCATCCTGAGGTGATGTACTGCTTCTCATTTGGCTGCTGTGCCCATCTCCCATCAGAAAATGGTAGTGTAGGTTTCACACTTCGGTTCTGGTGTGTGGGTACTCTCTGAACAATGACTAAAATGAATGAAGGGAAACTCCACTACTTCTCCATTTTGTCATATGTGTGGGTTGTCCTGTTTTCACACTTGCATTTATGGTTACCACTGCAAACCCCCATTCACCAAATCTGAGGCAGTTTCTAGTATGTGAAGGGGAAAAATCTGAAACCCCTCCATTCCATTGCGCATATGGTTTGATTTATTCTCTGCTGTAGTGTTGGCTTCTGTCACAGGGCTGAATTCTTCTCTTCTTCTTTTTTTAGTGAGAGATCTGAAAACATCCTACCATATTTACCCGTATCAAAGACGACTCTGAATTTAAGATGACCCCCTAACCCCTTAAAAAGTAGAGGTTAAATACAGATTATACCTGCATATAATCAAAAGGAACAGGACTCTGAATTTAAGATGACCTCCTGATTTCTCACATCAAAAAACTTGGGGAAAACTTAGTCTTGGATTGATATAAATACAATATTTGGACTGTCCAAACAACTAAATATGTACCAAATGTCTGGTTTCTAGCTTGCAGTGAGGTACCCTAACAATGTTGACTCCTTGAGCAAACCAGTTCCAGGCCCAGCTGATACATAATGGCCTAACCTTGATTTAGTTGATGTGAAAAGGGATTGGTTCATGTGCTACCCACTCTTCCCCTTGTGCACTTTGATTCACACACCCACTTCCTGTTTTGAGAAAATCATAGGGCCAATTTGGATACCTCACTGTGGGTGGTTCCCAACCAGGGTTCCTCCGGATGTTGCTGAACTACAACTCCCAGCATCCCTGGCCACAATAAATTGTAGCTGGAGGTGATGGGAGTTGTAGTTCACCAATATCTGGAGGAACCCTGGTTGGGAACCATTGCATTAGGAGAACTGAGAGTGCACTGTTCCAATCCCACAAATCTTGTGCACTGTCTCCATACCAACATGATAGTGTGGGGCCACCTGAACCAAACCAGCCCAAATAGCATATTTACTCACTACTTTAATGTAGGATTTAAACTGCATGATTAGGAGCTGGTTCAGACATTGTGGTCATTCAGGGTTGGGTAGGCATGCCAGGTGGGCATGACTGGAGCAGTGCACTCTCACATTTCCTCATGTGATGGGCCACTGTGGTGAACAGGCCCGTTGTCTTCTCAATTCAGATGTTACAGGAAACTATTGCTTTGCTCCAAATAGAAAAGGAAGGAATTGGAGCCAGGAGCCAAACATGAGTGCCTGGGAAAGGTACATTTTATTGGGGCCCGGCCCCACTTGTAATCACATTACCATGGTGGGGGGAAATGAGGCTAAATTTTAAGTCATGTTTGAGGATATTTATGAGCAGTTGTGTACTATCTATATGGGATGTCAATCAGTTAGAGTCAATCAGAAGCAGTGTGAAGCAGAATAAGCAATATAATATAAATGAATAGTATTGAAAAAACTATGTGTTGAGGGACCCTGCAAAAGTCATTCCAGCAAAAGAAAAGAGGCACAAAAGAACAATGACTTGCGTACATGGACCCCACCGTGTCAAATCAAGCAGTGTAATCCAGAATTCTCAAGACAATGGGATTGGCTTGATGACAAAGCTACTCCAAAGCTCTAGATTTGCTTACTGTTTTCCCAGTGTGAAGATAAGGCAGAGAGGGAAAGCAGCCTGGATGGCTTATTTAGATGGACATTTGCCAGAATTCTCAAGGGTTGTTTCTCTGCTTTGTTTTCAAAGAGCTAGAAGTCTAGTGTTTTCATCTCCTTATGTTTTCATAGCCTTGTGGAAATTTAGTACAAAAATTATATACAGTCATCCAAGCTTTTTCTGCCAAGGCAGGATACTTTCCTACTGTGTGTTCTCAATTGTGTTATCCTGTCTAGTTTTAAATGACTCAGGCAATGGGGCTTCCCACCATGTCCCTGGGGAGATTGTTCTGCTGCCTAAGTAGACTGCTTGGTTAATAAATGTTCCTACAGTTCAGCTGAATGTTTCTTTCCTTCTGTTTCATCCATAATTCCTGTTCCAGGCAGACAGTATTTCTGTGCTTGGGGGAGGCAGCTGGAAAAACTGGTTAAAGACTTAGAGACTCTGATGAAGAAGAAGAGAGTGAACAAGTAGAAGTTCTTCATACAGTTCACTAGCTATGGCAATGTTGGCAGTAGCAGAAGACATTTTAGTGCATTCCTATTTGCCTTCCTTAACAAAGGGATCCGGAATTGCAGAGAGGGGACTAACTACATGTGTACCTTTGTCAAATAATGTGGCAGTTCTAAAAGCAAAGCTGCCACTCGTCTGGGCGGGCGATCTTCCCACCCGGGGAGTTCCGTTTGATCGTCTGTGGGGAGGTAAGCACTTTCGGGCTTCTTCCCCCACATAACAGGGTAGCCCTTCCCACTTAATCATAGGAAGAGCTTCTTAGTCTCTCTGTCCATTGGCCTTGATCATCCCATTAGGATGGAGAGGTATATTAATAAAAGTTGTTCTCATGACCTGGATCCTGGGGAGGATGGGTGGGGAGGAGACTCCAACCTGCCTCCCCACAGACAATCAGGGGTTTCTGAAACCTCCACCACTTGTGTGCCGGCGAATGGCAGAGTGCTGACAACAGAGCCAGAAGCCATGCTGGGTCCTCCATGGACCAAGAAGGCAGCACATGCACATACTATAGGCTGTTAGTTTAGCAGCTGCTCTGCTCTGCATGACCGCTCGTTCTATCCAGCTCGCTGCTTAAAATGGCTGTGGGCCAGTTGTGAGCTCTGCTACCCGGAATGATCTTTCACACAATCGCTTACTGGGGTAGAATGAAAAGTTCATTCTATCTCAGTAAAGAGCCGGGTAGCAAAGTCGAATTCTGAAGGTCTGGTGCGACCAGGGTCAGAGGGCTCCCAGCGCTCCAGATGACACAGCGCTCCAGATGACCTGGGTACATAAGATCAGCCCTGTTGGATGAGGCCCAAGGCCTATCTAGTCCAGCATCCTGTTTCACACAGCAGCCCACCAGATGCTTCTGGGAAGCCCACAGGCAAGAAGTGAGGGCATGCGCTCTCTCTCTTTCTCGCTCTCTCTCTTGCTGTTGCTCCCCTGCAACTGGTATTTAGAGGCATCATTTTTCTGAGGCTGGAGGTGGTCTATGGACAACAAACTAGTAGCCATTGATAGACCTGTCCTCCATGAATTTGTCTAAGCCCCTTTTAAAGCCATCCAAGCTAGTGACCATCACCACATCCCGTGGCAGAGAATTCCATAGATTGATTATGTGCTGTGTGAAAAAGTACTTCTTTTTGTCAGTCCTAAATTTCCTGGCATTCATTTTCATGGGATGACCCCTGGTTCTAATGTTGTGAGAGAGGGATTAAAATATATGTTTGTCTACTTTCTCTACACCATGCATAATTTTATACATATCAATCATGTCTCCCTGAAGTTGCCTCTTTTCCAAACTAAAGAGCCCCAGATGTTGTAGCCTTGCCACATAAGGAAGGTGCTTCAGGCCCCTGATCATCTTGGTTGCCCTCTTATTCACCTTTTCCAGTTCTACAATGTCTTCCATAAGATACAGTGACCAGAACTGTACACAATACTCCAAATGCGGCCGCACCATAGATTTGTCTAAGGGCATTATAATACTAGTATTTTTTATCAGCTTTGGCTGATACACCAGCTGCATCCATTTCTTGAGATAAATGACCTCAGAACAGTAGTACACTTGCTGGTCACCTCCAGACTTGACTACTGCAATGCGCTCTATCTGGGGCTGCCTTGGTATGTAGTCTGGAAACTTTAGTTGGTCCAGAGAATGTGGCAGCCAGGTTGGTCTCTGGGTCATCTCAGAAAGACCATATCACACCTATCTTAAAAGATCTAAACTGGTTGCCGATAAGTTTCCGGGCAAAATACAAGGTATTGAGTATAACCTATAAAGCCCTAAACAGCTTGGGCCCTGGGTACTTAAGAGAACGCCTTCTTTGCTATGAACCACACTGCCCATGGAGATCATCTGGAGAGGTTTGTCTGCAGTTGCCACTGGCTCGTCTGGTGGCTACTCAGGGACGGACCTTCCCCGTTGCTGCCCCGAGGCTTTGGAACACACTTCCTGCTGAATAGGGATGTGCATGGACCGGTCCAGAGCCCATTCTAAGGGCCTCCGGACCGGTCCAGACCTGGGGCTGGTTTGGTGGTTTGATGCCGGGTGTGTGTGTGTGGATCTTTAAGGGCGGGGGAGGGTGTACTTACCCCTCCTGCCGCTTTCCCCCCTCCAGCACACCCCGCTTTGTAAGCATTTGGGGCAGCAGGGTACCTTCCTGCCGCCCTTACCCCTGTTCCTCGTCAAAAGGCTTCAAAAGCTTTACTGTGCGTGCACACGCTTCACATCCTGGTCAAGATATCTCTCCTGGTCAGTCTCTGACAGCTCAGGTCCTATTAGCATATATGTGAAGTCAGGATTTTTTGCATCACTTTACACTAGCTTTCATTGAACTGCATCTGCCATTTCATTGCCCACTCATCCAGTTTGGAGAGGTCCTTTTGGAGCGCCTCACAGTCTGTTTTGAATTTCACTACTTGAAATAGTTTAGTGTCATCTGCACATTTGGCTACTTAGCTGCTTACCCCAACTTCTAGATCAGTTATGAACAAGTTAAAGAGCACTGGTCCCAGTACAGATTCTTGTGGGACCCGACTTCTTACTTCCCTCCATTGTGAAAACTATTCATTTATTCCTGCCCTGTTTCGTGTCCTTCAACCAGTTACCAATCCACACATGAATCTGTCCCCTTACCCCATGACTGCTAAGTTTACTCAAAAGCCTTTGATGGCGAACTTTGTCAAAAATGTTTTGGAAGTCCAAGTATTCTGTGTCAACTGGATCGCCTTTTCCCCATGCCAGGTGACTTGTTGCCTGGGGTAACCCAGGCAGGTCATGTCGTGAGGACAACCTTATAGTTGTATAGGCTAGCAAACATGAATTGTCCCCTTTGCTAAGGAAGGTCTACCTTGGTTTGCATTTGAATGGGACACTACATGTGTGCATGTTAAGATATTCCCCTTAGGGGATGGGCCACTCTGGGTAGATCACCTGCATGCTTGCATGCAGTAGGTTCCAGGTTCTGTTGGTACTGTTCTTACTGTGCTACTATGTACAAATGTTACTTCAGTAGATATCCTTAAGAAGTTCCTAAACCATGTCTTTCTTTCTTGTAATGCTAATATATTTCAAGAACTGAATTACCTAGTGGTTTTGCTACTTGTAAAAAAACTACTCCTATCCAACTATGAATGCATTAGGTATTAGAAATAATGTAAGCATTGCATGTGATTATCCTGCAGTAGTCTATACATTCAGGAGATCTATATGCCTGAATGCGCACACTATATCTATATGCCTGAATGCGCACACTATATCTATATGCCTGAATGCGCACACTATATGGAATTTAGTGTGCGCACCTGAACCAAGCCGGAGAGAGCTGGTCTTGTGATAGCCAGAAGAGAGCTGGTCTTGTGATAGCAAGCATGACTTGTCCCCTTAGCTAAGCAGGGTCTGCCCTGGTTGCATATAAAAGGGAGACTAGAAGTGTGAGCACTGTAAGATATTCCCCTCAGGGGATGAAGCCGCACTGGGAAGAGCAGAAGGTTCCAAGTTCCCTCCCTGGCTTCTCCAAGATAGGGCTGAGAGAGATTCCTGCTTGCAACCTTGGAGAAGCCGCTGCCTGTCTGTGAAGACAATACTGAGCTAGCTAGACCAATGGTCTGACTCAGTATATGGCAACTTCCTATGTTCCTAGGGCGGTCCAGTGCCATACTGGTAAAGGGATATCCTGTAAGGATTCCTCTTTGCCAGTTCAGGTGAAGTGGGATCAGGGGGCCTAAAGAAAAAGAGTTTGGGCAGGAGAGAAGTAAAAATTTACCTTCACTTTGCCATGGCCAATGGCAGTCTTGGGGGTGGTTGGGGTTGGTGGTGAGGACTCCCCCCACTCCTGCCAGAGTTGGCAGACCTGGTTCTGGCCAGTTTGGAGCCTGGCAGCAAAAATAAATGGCCTCTGCACATACACTAGGCATGCTTATGCATGCAAAAAGGCCTCTTTATTTTGCCGCACACACACGCAGAATCCCCAAACCGGCCCAAAATGGCCTACCCTCTCCAGTGGTTTGGGGTGGGTGGGGAGAAGTCCCTGCTGCCACCCCACAACTACCCCTGACCACTCCCAAGATCACCGCAGCCAGCGGCCGTGTCAAACTGAAGGTAAATTTTACTTCCCTCCCACCCCAACTTTTTTTCTTTAGGCCCCTGGTTCCCTCCTTTACTAGTAAAGGGCAATCCTTATGGAGTCCCCTTTACTAGTGATTTTCGAGCCGGCTCGACCCAAAGTCCCTTGAGCCAAACGGCTCGAAGTTGAGCCAGCTCAACATTGTGCCGGCTCACACAACCCTACTAGGGTTTACCTTGCTTCTCTTTCGGGACTGGTGTGAGGGATCAGCTTCATAGTCAGCTGATCGTTGGGTCGTAGGCAGTAGCATCCTTTCCTCTCCTTGGTCAGTCATCTTGACTATTTTACCTGGTCTCCTTGGGGATGCTCAGTCCCTCATTGACCACTTTTAGGAAGGGATGAAATTGCCACCATGCTTTCACAGTCAATACTTGCTTACTTGCTTGTTTTATTTAAGCCAATATTAATAGCTCTTCCATATATTCTATCTTTTCATTAGCCTACATTCCAGTAGGCTTATGAGACCACTCGGCATTCCGTGTGTGTCCATGTGTCCATCCCCCCCCCCCCCCCGCCATCAACTTCGCAATGCCTGGACCAATATGAACCAAATCAGGTACAGTTGTAGGGACACACAAGGACACCTCAGTGGCATTGTTTGTGATTGTGTCGTCTACCCCAATTCAATATGACACACATGTAAACGAACCACCTAACCATTTGAATCAAATTTGCTACAGCTGTATGGACACATAGGGATGCCTCAATGGCATAGTTTGTGATGATGACATCTACTCTTATCCAAGATGGCAGACACTTGAACTTTTGAGGTGCAAGTAGGCTAACTTGTAGACCGTCTAACCAATTTGAACCAAATTAGGTACAGTTGTAGTGAGTTACATACAGGGACACCTCAATGGCATAGTCTGTGATGATGCCATCCACACTGTGTAATCTACTCCGATCCAAGATGGCATGAATGTTTGAAGCACAGGAGGTCTAACTTGTGGACTGCCTAACCAAGTCAAACCAAATTTAGTCCAGATGTAAGGATAGTGAAATGAAAGTAGGCAGATTAGTTCTTACTAGAACAACTTGTTATTGTTTTGGATGTATACTCAGTCACTTAAATCAATGCAAGCATACTCTGGCCAACCTCCACACTAACAAAGCAGTGGTGCAACAAATGCGCAAGATGTGCTACAGGGAAGGGGTGTTTTTCATCAATCTCCCTTTCCCTCTGCAGCCAACTGGGACTCCTTAAAATATGTCCCCGCGAAGGTTGCACAGTCAGCTACAATGGAAAGGGCCGATCAATGAAAATGATCCCTTGTAGTATGCATGCAGCATCATTGCACACCCACTTTGTTAGTATGGATGTCTGCCGCAGATGAAACCACAATGCAAACATCCTAGATTTGAGCATTGGACTTCACATTTTATTTACATGATTTGAAGTTTAGCTTGGAAAGTCCAGTGCTTTGGACATGTGTCATGGCAGCAGCATCCAGTATTGATTGCAACAACCGCTTGTGGAATGTTTCTAATAGATGTACTCTTCAGGGGAATACAGTTCACACTTATGCTTTGTTTTCATTGTCACTTTTATTTGGCTAAACACTCTAGCCACTGCTTGTACACAGCCCCACTGGGAAAACTAGGAATTGTGCTGGATTGGGCTTAGTGATTGTTAGGTCTGGGTGAGTTTCTTCTACTCTGTGGACACTCCAATTCCTTGGATGCCTCTTACAAAAGCAGGAAAACACTCAGTGTGATCATGGCATGTTTCACAGTTCTTTTACCAAGATGTATTGGCCAGGGTGGTCCCAGATCAGTGGCAGTTATGCATCCCTCATATAGCGTTAAACCCATATTAAGGCTTCTGCCCCCCCCTCCCCCGCTTTTTCTAATAACAAGGAAACTTCTTATGGTGCCATAATGCAAAATGTATAAGTAAATGGATATTTAGTGCAAAATATAGTACATGTGGACTAATTCCTTTACTCTGAGGGGGGTGAAACTGGTTTGATCTGATTTCAATTTGACTCAAGTGTTGGAACTAAAAATGTGGTGCTTTGAAGGACAGAATGGGCAGTTTCCTGAGTCATAAATTGAGTCACACAGACCCCTAATGGCGTTTCCAGGACTGCAGACAAGCTGTTGCTCTTAAAAGACAAACCGTTAAAACCTCTACAAATAAACTTCCATTTCTGAAAGATTTCCAAAGAGTTTAATAACATTCTGAGAGAGTCACTGCCAAGGTACACACATCATCTCCTGGGGGAGGATTTTTGCAAGCCTTTGTGTTTTATGTGCCGCATGAGGGTGGTAACGGGGAACTGTCATCACGTACAGAATCCCAAGTTACAAATCAGCAGGCTTACTTGGAAGAAAGCTATCGCTAGAGGGATTTCCTTAGAAACCCACAGCTTGTGCAGCAGTGTATAAATAGCATACGGTAGGTTTTCTCAAACTTGGGTCCCCAGATGTTGTTGGACTACAACTCCCATCATCCTCTTCCCAGTCCATTGTGTCCAGCAACATCTGGGGACCCAAGTTTGAGAACCCCTGGCATAGGGAACTGAGTCACATAGATAATTCATACCTCTACAGGAGTATAAGCAAAAGGTGATACAAATAACTTAAGTCAACTTTTTATGGGTTGTTTCACACGTTACATGTTTCTTACATGGGCCATACACAGTAGGAAGCATTTACCACACTGTACATTGTCATGTGTAAAGACTGCACACACACACATACAAATGCTGTTTGTACACACAACAGGAATTTGCTTTGAATTGCAGCTTCCCAACAATAACAAAGAGGGGTGTGTGTGTGTGTGTGTGATATTTGCATATGATGTGTTCCTGGTTGTAACACCTTCCCCTCTCTATCTTTGTAGCAAAAGTGTCATGTGTGAAAGGGCCCTAAACTGAAGTAAAAAAGAGAATGCTGTTAATAAATTTAGAATTTGTCTAATAGTATGGCTACTTTACTAATATATAAGCAAACATCAATGCCGGACAATGTTAATAATCATTTATATTTTGATTAGGTCTTGCGAGAAGCCAACAGGGACTCGATCTGGGGACATCATGTTCAAGTGGTTGCCATCCAGACTTCTCCAGTGCATTCCATGTTATTTAAGTAGAAGTCACTAGATTTTTCAGTAGGCTAGTAATTTTTTTTCACGATGAATTGATCCTCATGATCGCGCTCCAGGAGGCTACCCCCTTCTGCTGGGAGGAAGCCCAAAAGTGCTTACCTCACCATAGACGATTGCTGCCACCTCCCTGGGTGGCTGAACTGGCCGCCCTCACACAATTACTGGCTCCGTCATGGAGTCGGTAGGGGCTGCGGGCATCGGAGCCCCCCCCCCACGAAGTCCTAGAATGCCCCACATGAGTGTGTGGGGCATCCTGGGGAGCCCCCGACACCAGGAGGCTTATTGTAGCCTCCCGGTTGGGGGTCTCCCCGTGAGTCACTACTGCACAGAGCCATGCCATGCTGACTCACAGTCAGGGAAACGGGGTTAGCGGAGTGCAAGGTCCGCTAACCTCATTTAAGGGGAGAGGGAATTAGGAGGGCTAGCAGCCAGGAGCCGCGTGGCCCCCAGTGCTGCACATGGCCGCACGAAGCTGGGCTGGGCTCCCTTAGCCCGGTTTTCTGAGGTTGTGAGAATAGCCTTTATATGTAATAAATGATGACATTTATACCCCCTTCTAACAGTATAGGCCCATAATTGATCCGGGCCAGATTATTTATTGAATTGGCCATATGTTGTCATTTGATAGCTGTGGTGGGGTTCGGACAAGGTGCTCACCCTTCTCATTTTGTGGCACACTAGCTGTCTGAGGCCAATGTCTCACGTGGCCTCATGACAGAGCCACCCGGATTGCACTGCTGGGGCTAGATCAGGACTAATGTGAATTCAGGGGATCATTTTTAAATTGTCTGGAAAGGCTGTGACTGGCTCCCTTGCAACTGGATATCTCTTTCCTTGCAGGCTCATCACAGCTGAAGCCTGATCATTTTTCAGAAATGTTGTAAGATTTTGTTTGTGTTGGACTTTAACAGCTCACATTAAGCAGTTCTGAAGAATTTGTTAATCTGTTTTTCTACACTGGATTTTATATTGTATGCAAGTAGCTTACGTTTTTGGTGTATGGTAGTCAGCTTTATGGAGCCCAAGGGATGGGTTGGGTTGGAAATGGAAAATCAATCAATCAATCAATCAATAATCTCATTTGTTCCATATCTATATGCTCGCTATGGAGATCTGTTTATTCTGGACAAAATCTCACAACCATTTCCCATAAATAGGACTTGAGACCGGTTCTGGTATTATATGTCAGATTTGAATCATAATGCTGCAAGAACAGGATGGGATGAAAAATTCTCCTGCATGAGCCTGCCCACCCACTTTGCTCCATGTCCTACTAGATGTGTGATTAGCTGGGGCACATCACAGGGCCTTTTCAGTAGTGGCACCCAGACTGTGGTATTCCTTCCCTCCACCAGGAGGGCCCAGTTGGAAGGCCCTCATTGCTATTGTTTGGGCAGGTGGTTAAAACTTATATATTCTTTTATGCTGTTACTCGCTCTGTTTAATCATTCAGTTTCTGTATTCAAACGTGTTGTGTGTGGGTTTTTTTAAAGAGGCCTGATCAGGGAAGCACCCATCACGCTTATAGCACATTTGCCTCTCTAGACAAATGCTGCAATAATGAGTGATGCGGAGGCAGTGGTGGTGTGTGTGTGTGTGCACGTGCGCATGTGCCAGGAGGGACTTCCAGTGTGCTGTTGGAAGTTTGTACTCATGTACAGCCTTTTTTAAAAACCACGTCTAAATAGGGCGTTTCTGTCTTTATGTACTTTATTTATTTTATTGTTATTTTTATAACATTTGTTGTAAGCTGCCTTGGGTCACTTTGGTGGGATTGAAAAGCATGGTATGAGTATTTTAAACCAACCAACCAATAAATGGCCACGGTAAGGAGTTATCTCATTGTAGAAGATCAGATCCAAGGCTTATGCTTGTAGCCTGCGATGCTTCTAAAGCACAACTGCTATATATAATATTTACCTTTGATATAAAAATACATTTACCATTCTAGCTATTTTCTACCATCTTTAAGGCCCAGGGCTCACGTCACTTCTGTGGAATGGGTGCGATATTGACCATTCTCCTTCTTGTACTGTTGCAATGGAGAATTCCATATAATGGCTCATTCCTGTGCTGGCATCAACGGTTAGGAAACTGGGTTAATCCCTACATGGGCAAGAGAAGAACCACAGTGTGGATTCTTTCTTCATCTCTGGCTTTGCCAACACCATGGGAAGGAGCAGTTCTGCTGCAGCATCTTGGAGTAAGATAAGAATTCAGCCTAAGAAGTGTGATGGTATAATTTCAGAACTTGCCATGAGGGTTCTGCTCAACTGTATGGTTCTTTCATAATGCAAGTTAACACCAGCACATCCAGCCCAAGACTCCTCTGATGGACCTGGAGAGGGGTGGTTGTGGCCACCGCCTTGTGTGCTCCCACCTTGCTCCAGCTACATTAAAAAAGCTTCCACACACAAGGTTTTAACTTTGCAGTGTATGCTGACATAACATGCAAATGATGCTTTTTCCCTTAGATGTTGTGTTACAAGCAGGTTTTTAAGCATGCTGTAAAGCAATACCATGTGGGTAGAAATTTAAGAATGTTCCTGGAGCAACAAGAGAGCAACCGTTGTGGAAGTAGCTATTACATTGCTCCAGATATGTGTGAAGTACCTATCTCAGACAGGATCTGTGAGGTATGGATTGGTTAAAAGGAATTCACAGCACTCACCAGCTCATCAGCACTGCTAGCCATAATGAGGGCTTCTCTGTGGCAGCAGCACATATCAAAGCTGCTTTCAAAGAGAGGAGAGCTGGTCTTGTGGTAGCAAGCATGACTTGTTCCCTTAGCTAAGCAGGGTCCACCCTGGTTGCATATGAATGGGAGACTAGAAGTGTGAGCACTGTAAGATATTCCCCTCAGGGGATGGAGCCACTCTGGGAAGAGCAAAAGGTTCCAAGTTCCCTCCCTGGCTTCTCCAAGCTAGAGCTGAGAGAGATTCCTGTCTGCAACCTTAGAGAAGCCGCTGCCAGTCTGTGAAGACAATACTGAGCTAGCTAGACCAATGGTCTGACTCAGTATATGGCAGCTTCCAATGTTCCTATGTAAAGCTGTGATCTGCCCCCATTGGGAATGAATCCAATTGGGTAGTAGGTTGCAGCTGTGGCAATGCAATGCTTCAGCGTCACAGAGCAGCCTCCGCCACCACTACCAGTGCTGACAGGCTGGCGATTTACTCAGAAGCAGTGACAGAAAAACCCCCTTGGATGTGTGACTCATTGTGCAATTTGTCAGCCCCTGTTTTAGCCTACTTTCCAGTAGGCTTATGAGATCACCTGGCATTCTGTTTGTGTGTCCGTGTGTGTGTGTGTGTGTGTCCCATCAACTTCTTAACGCCTGGACCAGTATGAACCAAATCAGGTACAGTTGTAGGGACACATAGGGACACCTGAACGGCGTAGTTTGTGATGATGCCGTCCCCTCCGATCCAAGATGGCGGACATGTAAACCTTTGAGGCACAAGTGGTCTAACTTGTGAACCGCCTAACCAATTTGAATGAAATTTGGTACAGCTCTAGGAACACCTCAACTGCATAGTTTGTGATGATGTCATTCATCCTAATTTGTGGACTGCGTAACTCATTTGAACCAAATTGGGAACAGTTGCTGTGTGTGACACAAAGGGACACCTCAATGGCGTAGTTTGTGATGATGTTATCCACACCAATTCAAGATGGCGAACTCATAAACTTTGGAGGCGCGGTTGGGCTAACTTGTGAACCACTTAACCGATTTGAACCAAATTTGCTACAGCTGTAGGGACATATACTACCCTGAGCCATTTTGGAAGGGCAGGCAGTAAATAAATAAATTTAAAAAATAAAATAAAATATAGGGACACCTTAACGGCATAGATTTTGACAATGTCATACAACCTAATTCAAGATGGCATACATGTAAACATTTGAGGTGCAAGTGGGCTAACTTGTGGACAGTCTAACCAATTTGAACTAAATTTGGTACAATTGTAGTTAGTGACACACAGGGACACCTCATTGGTATAGTTTGTAATGATGTCTCCACCCTGATCCAAGATGGCGGACACATGAACATTTGAGGTGCAAGAGATCTAACTTGTGGCCCTTGATGTGAACCAAATTTAATCCAGTTATAGAGACAGTGAAAGGAAAGTAGGCTGTTAGTTCTTACTAGAATAACTTATTTTATTGTGGACCGATTAAGCTGGACTGTGTCATTAGCTGGTTTTATCCTCTGATTCATAGTTCTTTACATTCAAGATATTTTAGTAAACATTTAATAGGGTTTACTGATTCATAAATTTCAAGGCCATTACAGCATTGCAAAAGAGTGGGTTTTTTAAAATGCTATTGAGCATGTGAGGAGTATATTCAAAATGCTGTATTTGTTGATATTTGCTCTCTTAATCTTCATAGATCTCACAATGAAAGCATTTACAAAGCTCTACCTTTTTACACTGATTGGGGAAGCTAAGTGGTAAACAAAGGGATAGTTAAAGCGTGCTAAGCATGATCTTGTGATCCAACCCATTGCACATCTGTCCCATCAACTGTGTAATTGAAGTAAGGCCAAGTGAAGTGAGATCTTAGATACTAGTCCACTGGCATATAATCATTGCTTGTTTAGCTTCACTGAACATTTGAGATTCCAGAATCAAATTTGGTAAACCCTAAGCACAAGTCTGTGAAGCTGTTCCCACAATCACTAGAAAGTGGGCTAAGGGAACATAGCCCACTTTCTAGTGATTGTTGGAACCACTGGGCTCGCGTGCGAGCCCAGTAGTTCCAAGGCGGCTAGCCCGCCTTATTCCCCCTCCCCTTAAATGAGGTTAACAGAGCGAGTGCTCAATTAACCTTGGTTTTTTGCTCATGTGCCACCATGGCACGCGACGACACACAAGTAGACCCCCGACTGGGAGGCTGCAGCCAGCCTCCTGGCCTTGGGGGTCTCTCCAGAATGCCATGCGCACTCACGCAGGGCATCCTGGGAATTCTAGGAGCTGGGTGGCCCCCGATCCCCGCAGCCTCTACCGGCTCCGTAACAGAGCTGGTAGTTGTGTGGGTGGCCAGTTGCACTCCCTCTGAAATACCAAGTTCATAGCTAGAGAGTTCTCCTCACTCAGCCCTTGGAGGGCCCAGTGGTGGTAGTGTCCAGGAGTGTCTTCAACCAGTTTCAGATGATATACCTGCTATGACCATCCTTGGATAAACCAGAACTGACATCTGTAACTCATGCATTGGTCACATCCAGAATGGACTACTGCAATGTGGTCCATGTTGGGCTGCCTTTGAAGATTGTTTGGAAAGATGCTTGTGCGTACTTATTGCTACACACATATTAAACCTATCCTGTGGCAGCTTCATTTGTTGCCAGTTTACTTCTGGGCTAGTTTCAAAGTGCTAGTATTGATCTTTACAGTCCTACATTATTGTAACTGGGGTATCTGTTGGACCAGATTCACCCATATGTATCTGCCATAATCAAATCGATTATCAAATTGAGCACCTCTCAGCCTTGCCATTGAAACAGATTCAGTTGGTGTGGAGCAGAGATAGGGTATTTTCAGCCCCTATCTTTCAGGTGACCCCCTTGTCTTTGGAATTTCCAGAAGGGTTTCATCAGTCTTCCTCTTTGACTAATTTTTTTAAAAAAGAAGTTAAAACCCCTCCTTTTTAAATAAGCTTTTAAAAACTGATTGTAGTTGGGTCTTTAGTGCTAATTAATTTTTTGTCCTAATTTTTTTTAGTTTTACCTTGTATGTGATTTTATTATTCCTGCTGTGTTTTACTGTGTTTTCTGTTTCTATTCTCTTATTGTGGATATTATGTTTTTACTCTTCTGTTGTAAGCCGCCTCAAGGAGCAATGTGCTGGAGGACTGGGATATAAATGTTTTAAAGAAATAAATATAAATAAAATCTAATATTGTGTGCTTTCTCCCTTGAAGATGTGACATTGGAATGAAAAGTGATGCACATGTTCAGGATAGCATTCTACATTTCAAGTAGAAATGCAACTCGACCTCTGCAGCTTGACCTCTGCACCTGGTTTTTTTAAGGGGTCCAGGAAGGATGTAAAACAGTGCAATATGATCTCTCCCCTGAAGAATGAGCCGTTGAAATGAAAGTTGGTGTGAACTGACTGCTTCTCCAGGCCCCCTACTTTAGTTTCCCTGTACTGCTTTTTCAAGAAGGAGAGGGCAGTTGGAGCTGATGTGAGTGGACTGTATCCTCCCGTGAGTTTTTGTCTTCAAAGACCAACCCAAGTGACTTGCAAAGGAAGAAAAGGATTTGCTGTATTATTCTAAGTAATAATTGTCTACTTATTTTGGCACAAGATTGCATCAAAGAAGAATAGACTACACACATGGAGGCAGACTGTTAGAAAATTCATTAGGTTCCCTGTGAGATTACATTTTCAGAAGTGATCCTGTTACAAAGCAGTCTGACAGCATGAACCCATGTAGAAAGAAAAGAACCACAACTGTCAGGCTGGAGATATGAGCAATAACTGCAGAGAGTAACCAAGACTCTGCCTGTTCTTTTTTGAAGGTGAGTCAGAGGCACAGCTGCACTTCAGTACAGACATTTCCCTAACAGATGCAGAGCAAGATTAATGGGTTATTGCAGGCAGAGTATCCCCACTTGTTGCCCCAGTGCAGCCAAAAGAACATATTCATTGTCCATTGACATAGAATCCAATTCAGTGTGTGTACAATCTGAGCTATACAGCCAATGTCTAGGGAAGGATGAGCCTAAATAAGACCATATCCAAGCTACTGGGAACTCTCTTAAAAACTAAGTTTGGAGAAGGCATATCCCAGAGGCTGCAGATGGCTAAATCCTGCCCCCTGGTGTGCAAGATAAAAAAGGGCAGAGGAGGGGACTTCTCTACTTCCTGTAAACTTAGCCAAGCAGCAGTGCTCCAGCACCTCCAGGTACTCTCAAAGGTTTTCCCATTTCCAAGGCAGAGTAGAGACTATATTAAGGATCTCCTGGAAGATACACTGAATTCAAGGGAATAATTTTCATTGACTTTCATAGAATGTGGTCTTCCCTTAGCACCCAAGGGAGCAAATCTTCAAAGGCAAAAGTGGCACATGAAGGCTTAATTTTCATTGTTCTATGAAGGACATTGACATTATGACCTTGGAAATTCTATGTGTCATGCTTATCTGTATTTTGTTTGTTACATAGAAATAATATCCAAGTTCTGAAACAATACTCAAGAGCTTAATGCCTATTTCAGCTTCTTTCCTGTAGGATTGGTTCCTCTGAGGTTAGTCAATAACTATGATTCAAAGTGGAAAAGATCTCTTTGTCAGAAATTATATTATTATGATTTTTCACAGGAAATCCTTATAAAGATGGGTTTCAAACAGGCTTAGAGAGCACTTAGACAATGGGTGATGGATATGGAAGGTCAATCAGATCAGGCTTGCCTTCCAAGAGATGTATTCCTGAGCAACCAATTTCCTAATTTAAAGCCAGTGAGCTATTTGAATCGAATATCAGTGTCAAAATTTAGAAGAGCTTTGACCCTTGCCCGTTTTAATGCCCTTCCTACAACTGTATAAGAAGGAAAATATAAGAAAACTAGCATTTGTAAGCCCGTTATAATAACGGGCACTAGCCTTTTATTTTCGTCTTTAAGTGTTTCTTATTTATGGTTTTGTTTTGTTTTTTACCTGTCTGTCTGTGTCTCTCTCTGTCTCTTTCTCTTTTGCTATTTGTCTTCCTTCTTTTTATCTCCTTCTTCCACTTTTATTTTTCCTTTTAACCTCTCTTTTGCTCCGTTGTCTCTCCGCCCTTCCAGCTGCCGAGACCTCTTCTGCCCGAGGCCACGTCCTTTAATCGATTGCATTAGCAACGTAGAGAAGGAGAGAGGAGCTCACATACAGAGCTCCTCACTCCTTGCAGCCTCTTCCCGTACTGATGGCCGCCCGTGTCTGGGGCCAGTCTTCTCGGCGGCGGCCACCTCCAGCGGGGCCAGGCTTCTCGGCCGCCGCCAGCAGGGCCAGTCTTCTCGGCGGCGGCTCGGCCGCCGCTAGTGGGGCCAGGCTTCTCGGCCTCCACCAGCGGAGCCAGTGTTCTCGGCGGCGACTGCCACCAGCGGGGCCAGTGTTCTCGGCGGCAGCCGCTGCCAGCGGGGCCAGGCTTCTCGGGCAGCAGGGCCAGTCCTTCCTGCCGCCGCCGCCTTTCCCTGCTCAGAGCCAACATGGACGCCCGTGTCTGGGCGGCCGTGTCTTTTTGGGCTGATCTGAGCATGCGCTCCGCGCATGCCCAGATCAGCCCAAAAAGACACGGGCACACGGGATCACGCTCAAGGCTTTTATTATATAGGATGCTGTATGTAGCTTGGCTTTGCCCTTGCGGTGCAAGTGCTATTGAATCAACCGTTCATGCCCCCTTTTTAAGGATATCCAAACTCACCCCTTTTGAAGTATACTTTCCAGGCCATACAGATCTATTTTACCTTCAGTACTGACTGTCCAACCAGAATGATTTAATTTATTTAAACATTGTGGGGAGGGAATTATAGCTTGTAAAATTCATTAACAGTTGGTTAATCTGTCTTATTTATTGTTTTAATTTAATGGCTTGTAAACCAATTGTTTTGCTTTGCTTAACTCTTGTTGTGCTCTGCTGGTCGATAATGGTAACAAAGGATTGATTGATTGATTGCCTGTTCCAGCACTGAACACTGTGTGATGATCATCAGCTTCTCCTAGCTGCTGCAGAAAAATGATAATTTTAGGGTTATCATGGGGTTACTGTCAAAAACAGAACCCTTCCTGAATTCTCTCTCTTCCCTATAACATTAAGTCATATTTACCATGCAATCGTGTCTATGTTGAGGGTTTCTCTACTCCCACTTCACACCTGTGGGCCTTTTTTATTTATTTATATATAACTTGTCCAAAACCAGTCCTGCACACACATGATAAAGGGCATGAGTGTACACATCTCACTCTCCCTCCTGGTACATCATCCCTCAGACTCATAATTGTATGTGGGGTATGGTTTATCCAAACCACCCTACACACAATTTAAACACCTCTTTAATGTAATATTTAAATCATGTGTTAAAGGTTGTTCAGATGAATCACCCCTCATGTGATTGGTGCACTGGAAATGGGGGTGGGACAGTTCAGATATGGGCTGGACAGTCTGTTGGCTGCTGATGGTGTGGGCAGAGAAATATGTAACATGTTCATATCATGACCCAGGTAAGTGTGCGTAAACACTACCGGGGGGAGGGGGGAGCTGCCATGGGAATGCTTTTGTCTTCAGAAGTCCCATGTTGAGGGTAATAGGTCATAATGCCAAGGCTGGCTTTAGGGATGAGCAAGCCAGGAGGTTACCTAAGGTGTCTACCTGAAGGGGGTGCTGAGCTGAGCTTGCACAAGCTGCACAATTTGGTATCACTAATAAATTAGCCATGGGAGGGGCACCAAAGTCTGTGCCCAGGGTGCAATTTATCCTAGGGTTGGCCCTGCATAAGGCCTTTAAGAGAACCACCCAGAGGTAGTCCTTCCCTAAGACAATGTGAGGCCATTGCCTCAGGTGGCAGATTATTGGGGCACTGGTGGGGTAGCAAGATTACCACCCCCACCACTGCCATCACCTCACCTGCCTCCCTCTGCCAACCCTGCCATTGGAGCAGCTTTTCCCTGAGTGGTGGCACAGTCAATGCCGAGCAGAGTCACTTCAAGATGGTCCTCTCCAGGGTTTCCTGCAAAAGGGATTCCCAGAGGTTGTTGACTATGTCTCCCAGCATCATTCATTCATTCAGTCATTCTATTTCTATACTGCCTTTCCAAAAATGTCACAGGGAGGTTTACACAGAGAAATAATAAATAAATAAATAAGATGGATCCCTGTCCCCAAAGGGCTCACAATCTAAAAATAAACATGATAGACACCAGCAACAGTCACAGGAGGTACTGTGCTGGGGGCAGATAGGGCCAGTTACTCTCCTCCTGCTAAATAAAGAGAATCGCCAGCGTGGTATAGTGGTTAGAGTGCTGGACTAGGACCGGGGAGACCCGATTTCAAATCCCCATTCATCCATGATACTAGTTGGGTGACTCTGGGCCAGTCAATTCTCTCTCAGCCTAACCTACTTTACAGGGTTGTTGTGAGGAGAAACCTAAGTATGTAGTTTACTGCTCTGGGCTCCTTGGAGGAAGTGCGGGATATAAAATGTAAAAAATAAAATAATACATAAATAAAAATAAAAGGTGCCTCTTTGCCAAGTTAGCAGGGGTAATTGCAATGCATCCCCAGCTACAATGGCCTTTGACTTGGAATTATGGGAGTTGTAGTCAGGGAATTAGTTACAAGAAATACTGGTCCTCTCCTCCTCCTCTTCCATTTTTGTGGAAGTGTTACCTGATTTGGTGCAGCACACACACTCTCCCCTCCACCTCCTCCCTTGTACACTACTGGATTATAAATAGGAGACTAAAGAAAAACAAAGAGGAGAAGGAGGGTGCATGTGTGAAGGGAGGACAGCATTTGGTGCCTCAGGTGCACTGAGGTCTTGAGTCGCCACTGGAACCATCACAGTTCTACACATCTTCCATGACACATTTGATCTGTTGTATTGTGCTTTTCAGATCCTAACTCAAATACAAATCTTCTTGAAGTTATTCCTTTTAGTTAGCATGAGTACTCTATTGGAAAGACGGCAATATCCTCAGAGCAGAAGTTTCCATCTGATTTAGCTCTGGTCCTCTGCTATGCCGCAACTGAGGCAGCCACTGCTTTGTAACAAAGATCTTCATGTATTTGTCATGTCAGTGATGTATTCTCTAATGACACTCCACAACTTATTTAAAAAGTAAATGGATGAGTCATTCCTTATGGGCAGTTTTCTTCCTTCATCATGGAAGTGCAAATCACAACTTAACTATGTGCAGTTGTAAAAAAATTTTGGCACAGTTGTGTATAAATGTACCAAGTTTCCCACTCATGGGAGTCTCCTGTTACTCCTTGCTCCATTCTGACTCACTTACATGTCTATCAGTGATTTCACTACCAGCTGTCTCGCAACTCAGAAATATCCAAAATTTGCTTATACACATTTAAAGCCTGGAGCTTTGCCTTAGTGCATATAACCTCAGAGGCACCTCAACCTGCAGCCATGTTAGTCTAGAAGCAGTAATTGCTTTCACAGACTGAATAAACGATTAGAATACAAACATCCAAAGAGTGGGATTCTTTGAGCCCTGAAGCAACTATTGATTTTAATGAAAGTTGCCTGTCTAATCCCCTACGTAGCTGCTTAGGAAATGCTGGAGAGTTTATCACATTGGTCACATTCACATGTAACTCAGAACCGTGAATCAGTCAGAACTCCAGTTCCACAGTGTGTGTGAATGTGGCCATAGTCTGTTTCATTAAAGGCGCCATTGTTTCCCTGTATGCATATAATTAACATACAGTCCTCTCTGCAATCAGCAGGACTGCAAAGAGGAGGGGGAACTGCAAAGAGGAGGGGGAACTGGCATGAAGGACAGCCTGCACAGCCTATCATGGCCAGAGTTGAGGGAAGAGCTTCCTCCCTCAACTCTGGTTGAAGGGGACACAGCCTGCAGTTCCAAATTTGGATGTAGGTTGCGTCTAACCTTGGGTTGGAGCGACAAAACTCACTACAACCTGAGGGTTCAAATTTTAGTCAGAAAAACTGAACTTTGGGTCCATCCACACACGGAACCAGAGTTGCACGCATCCACATGTAATGGTAAGGAAACCTCTGCTCCCCCAGAACTCCAGTTCTATGTTACATGTGAATAGGGCCATAGTCAGTTTCATTAAGACAACAACAACAAATATTTATATACCACTTTTCAACAAAAGTTTCCAAAGCGAATTACGTAGAGAAATAATAAATAAATAAAAGGGATCCCTGTCCCCAAAGGGCTCACAGACTAAAAAGAAACATAAAATAGACACCAGCAACAATCACTGGAAGTAATATGCTGGGGGGGCAGTGTTCCTTTTAACAGAGATTCCCAGGCGTTTTGGACTACAACTTCCATAATCCCCAAGCAAAAGCCATTGCAGCTTGGGATTCTGGGAATTGTAGTCAACAACATCTGGGAATCCCTGTTAGAGGGAACACTGGCTGGGGCTGCCATTGTTTTCTTCTATGCATATATTTAACATAATTAAATTAGTTGTTATAAGGGGAAGGTCCAAAAATGTCCAGTAATCAAACCAGACTGTCAGTCATGACTAAATTGCATTGAAATTAATGACCCTAAGTTTGTCATGACTATCTGGTCTGATCCATTTCTATGGTGCTTAGTCATATCTAACTAGTCTGACTGCTTGCCAAAATGTGTTGCCTCTAGGCAGCCATAGGCTTTGTCACAGAGACTTTGCATTTGCTTAAAGGCCAGTCAGAGAGGCAATCTAAGCATAACAAGAATAAAAGCCTGGTCATTTATCTTCCCAGAAGAAAAAGCCAAAGTGTTTGACCCTTTAACATTTTTTTTAAAGTAGACGATATAGGATTGAGGTTTATGAAATTATGCATAATTGAATAAAAGTGGATAAAGAGGGCTCTCCCAATCCAACAACCCTAGAACTTCTTGTCACTCTGTGAAACTGATTGGCAGTAGATTCAGGGAAAACAGAGAGAACCTTCTTCTTCACACAACAGAACTTATAATATTTGCTGCCAGAAGACGTGGTGATGGTCACTGGCTGAGGTGGCTTTTAACAGAGAGTTAGACAGATTCATGGGGAAGAGTCCTTATACTAAACTTGTCGGTCTAAGGACTCTGCATTTGAATAGTAGTTGCTGGGAGGCAACAGCAAGAAAGGGCTACTGCCTTGATGCTCTGTCTGTGGGCTTCCCAGAAACATCTGACTGGCCACTGTGAAGCAGGATTCTGGACTAGACTGACCTTTCGCCCCATCCAGCTGGGTTCTTCTTTTCATTCTACTCTGTTGAAAGCCACAGCTGTATATGGAAACATGTCTCAGGTCTATTTTATCTGACACAGAAGGCTAATGGGGCTAGTTAGTGATTACCAGGGGCAGAGTCACCCTTGAGCTGGCGGGTTCAAAAAACCTGGGCCTCTGCCCCTCAGGGGCCATGCCTGACATCTGACATCAGACGTGGGGGGGCGTGATTTAGCTCAAAAAGGGGGGGGGCGTGAGGCCCTGTTTCTGAGCTTAAAATTGGCCAGTGCTGCCTTCGCAGCATGGTTGGAGCAACTTTCCCTGCCATTTAAAGGCAGGGAGAGCCGCTCTGGCCACACTGCAAACACAGTGCTGGGCAATCTAACTACCAAAGGAGGCTGCACAACCCCATTTGGGAGCTAAACCATCCCCTGCATCTGACGTCAGATGTGGGGGACGGGGCTAGTGGGCCGCAGCGGCAGCAGAACCCGGGCTGCCGACGGCCTCCCTCTGCCCCTGGTGATTACCTTAAAGCTTGAGTGGCTGGGGTAGCTGCTGGCCACTTGGAGCTTTAGTGCATTATCTTCCCGAACAAGAAGAGTATCAGAATTCACTGGGGTTTAAGATGGAGACTCTGCTTACTGCTGCACCTTGTGGTGTTGTGGTGACTTGCAGCAGCTTTTCAATCTCCAGATTCTAGGTTGGCCTCGCCCTGTAAGGTCTGTCATTGACTACCCTTACCACAGGAAGGATACAAGAAGCTTCCTGTCTCGAGTAAGCCTTGCTCAGTTTCAAAGTCTCCTTGGTCCTGCTACATTGTGACTGCTTCTCCTGATCTGACTGTTTGGCTTCCTGACCTTTGACTCTGTTCCTGACCTTGTTTACCCCTGGCTCCTCACTCATCTGCCCAGTTCGGTCCTTAGCTGTGTTCCTGACCCCCAGTTTCCTGCTTGATCCATGGCTCCTGGTTTGTCTGCTCAGCTTGACCCTTGGCTCAGTTTCTGACCCTGGCTTGTTACTTGATCTTAAGTTAGTCTATCCAGTTTCCAGCCCCTAGCATGACTCTGGCCACATTCGCACGTAACATGGGCCCATAGTTGAATAGGCCTGGGGTTCTGCAGACATTACGTCTGAATACAGGGAACCGGAGTCCAGTGCAGCAATGAAAGTGAGGGTTCAGAACTGGAATTCCAGTTTGAACCTTCGGGTTGTAATGAGTTTCATCGCTGCAACCCAAGGTTCCAAGCAGCTCGAAGTACATCCGAATTCAGAATGGCAGGCTGCTTCCCCTGGAACCGGAGGTGAGGAAAGAAGCTCTTCTCTCAGTGATTGGCTGTGCAGGTTGTCCTTCAGTAAGCCTGCACAACCAGCTCCCCCACCTATCTGCAGTCTCACTGGCTGTAGAGAGACTGCTCTTCTCCTGAACATCTGAATTGGACCTATGGTTCCATGTTACATGCATTGGACCCACAGTTCCACATGTGAATGTGGCCTCTGACTATTGCTTTAGCTCCAAAAGGTGTGCAAGCAAAAGTGTGCAGGATAGAAGTCCAGTGCCAGCACCAAGTCTGTGTGGTCCCTTGGCCAAGTGCCATAGTGGTGCAGCAGAGGGGAGGAGAGCTGGTCTTGTGGTTGCAAGCATGACTTGTCCCCTTAGCTAAGCAAGGTCTGCCCTGGTTGCATATGAATGGGAGACTTGGTGTGAGAACACTGTGATATATTCCACTTGGGGGATGGAGCTGCTCTGAGAAGAGCAGAAGATTCCAAGTCCCCTCCCTGGCAGCATCTCCAAGATAGGGCTGAGAGAGATTCCTGCCTGAAGCCTTGGAGAAACCTCTGCCAGTCTGTGTAGACACTACAGAGCTAAATGGACCCATGGTCTGACTCAATATATGGCAGCTGCCTATGTTCCTATGTAACAGGGCAGCCATGTTGCTGGCTGCCATTTTTGTTTTCCAGTAATGCAGTGTGCTTATCCCTGTTGCTACTTCTAGGGCACTCTAGGTCTCCACTAAGATAACCCCCACAAGGGTTTGGGGGATGCTTGTGTTGTTGATAGTGGAGTTGGTAGTGGTGGCCTAGAGTATTCTGCAATATTTGTATACCTATAATGCAATGCACTCATCTCCACTGTTCAGTCATTTGAATGCAATGTGCTAATTTCTGTCAATACATCTAGTGATGCAGTAAAGGGGCAGATAAGTGCACTGTATTATAGATAAACAACGATGGTGGGCACCAGCAGCACATAGGCCCCTGCTAACTTAGCTGAAAGGCACCTTTTAAAGTGGAGACTCTCATAGATTTAGCAGGGAGAGAGAAACTGGCCCTATCCAACCCCGGGGCATTTTTCATACAGGGCTTTTAGCTCGCAGCTCCTCTGGAATGAAGGGTGTACATTCACATATTGGCCAAATGTACTCCGAAGTCCCTACAAGCTATCTGGGAGCAGTTCACACACAATTCAGGTTTTTCATTGTGCATTAGAGTGTAGCCCAATTTATATCCAGGGTAAAAAAAGCCTTGCAGTAAACTTGCAGTAAAACCGGCTGTGTGAAAAACACCCAGGGAAGTGTTTTTCCAATGGCTGTTGCTGGTGTCTACCTTGTGTTTCTTTTTAGATTGTGAGCCCTTTTGGGATAGGGAACCATTTTTCTTTCTTTTTCTTTGTAAACCACTTTGTGATAGTAGTGTGCATGGAACTGGTCTGGGGCCATGTAAGAGGCCTCCGGACTGGTTCGGAATTCGGCCGGTCTAGCGGGTGGGGGGGAGTGTGGCTTTAAGGGAGGGGGGCAGTACTTACCGCTCCCGCCGCTTTCCCCCCTCCAGCGCTCGACTTCTTAGCAAAGTTTTTGGGGCGGCAGGGTTCCTCCCTGCCGCCCCTGCCCCCATCGTTGTCTGGAATAAGGAGAAGTTGCTGGAGGTTCTGTGCAACTTGCCGCCATTCATGCGCAACATGTGATGTGTGCAGCGTGCGTGGCCGCGGCGATGGCCGCATACATGGCGGCAAGTTGCATGGAACCACCGGCAACTTCTCCTTATTCCAGATAACGATGGGGGCAGGAGTGGCAGGGAGGAACTCTGCCGCCCCCAAAACTTTGCTAAGAAGTCGAGCTCCGGAGAGGGAAAAGCGGCGGGAGAAGTAAGTACTGCCCCCCCCCCCATCCTTAAAGCCACACTCCCCCAGTGCTGGACCAAGCCTCAGTGGTTCCATGCACATCCCTACTTTGTGAACTGTTTTTGTTGAAAAGTGGTATATAAACATTTGCAACAATAATACTAATTAATTATAGCTGCTAAAGAGCACTCTGGGCCACTGCTGTCATTAAGGTAAGCTCTCTATCATCGGTTTGGTGCCAGTGGTAATGGTAGCAGCTCGGAGTGCATCTTAACAGCCACATTGGCATTTGCCTCCTTTTCCCACCAGGGTCTCAAGGGCCTGTCATGGTCTCTTTGCTCTGGGCCCTCAACAAGTACTCCAGATGGCCAACCCCTGACTTTTCATGGGCCCTGTTGAAGTCATTGAGGAGTTTGAGAGCTGTGTTCTTCAGGTGTTGTTTTTTTTTTATTTTGTATTGATTTTATTGTTGTTATGGCTTATGGCCAAACAAATAAAACGTACCACTATTTGTGTTCCCATCTTACTGATGTGACTGTATTTTACCTCTCTTAGCTTCCTACCAATGACTAATATAACATGCTAAAATTTCTGGAGAAATGAATTGTATCACTCCAGTTCAGACACTTTGAAGATTCTGGTTTTTAAAACAGAAATATATCCACATTGGACAGACATTGCTAAAAAAAACAACCCTTGCCTGTTCTTCCTCCCCCACCCCCCACAGTTGTAAAACAGCTGTCTTTAAATAGAAGCATCCTCTGCAAATGATGTATTAAAACCTCCAGCCCTTTTTGAAATTTGGCATGGATATGCTACATATCTAAACTTTGTTGAGCTCACAGGACATCAAAACAGGGCTGAAATTTTTCATGGGTATGAGTTTTTACATGAGTTTTCTTTCCAGACTTCCTGCTGAATCAGAAATGGGAGATCTTAGCATTTCAGTACATCCAGTTCTAATTCTGACTAAACCTAGAGGGCAGAGATATGCAAGGGGAAAACCAGGAATAATGGAATAATTTTAAATAATGGCTTTATGGTTCCAGTTAATTTAAATATCTGGCATATTTAAATTCATATTGAGGCTGTTCTCATGAGCAGCCAAGACTGGGCTAGGGCAGCTAAGCCCTGCTCCAGTGGCACCTCGGTGGCAAACTCAGCTAAGAAGCCGGGCTCTTAAATGAGCTCAAAGGAGTGCTCCTTTAACCTCATTGAACTGATCACCTGTCCGTGCCATCTGAAACCCTGACAAGCGCCTGCCTGTTGCTGGGGGGATCCCCACAATGCACTGTGCGGTTGAATGGTGCATTGTGGGATTTCCGGGGAGTGGGATGATGCATCCTGACCCCCGCAACTCCGCACTCCCCGTGGCAGCGCAATTCACATGCCCAGCAACTCCACAGAGATCATCTGCCAGGAAGGCGAGCTTCTGCTGCCTTCCCCACCACCCATCCTCAAATTCTCAGTTGTGAGAATTGGCTCATTCTGTTTTTCATGGTCAGTAATGGCCATCTTTAAGGCCTCAGTTGTTCAGAATGTCTGTATTTTGGTTGTCGAGGCAGGATGAGGCAGCTTGCTTCAGCTGGCAGATTTTAGGATAACATTGAAGGCAAGCATGTTGTCAATTATTAGTTTGTTGTCATATGTTTTCCTTCCTGCACATTCTGTTGATCATCTAAGGCCTTGTTCTGAGTGCCTTTGCCTTTTGAGGTAATGCAGGCATCAATTAGGAACAGGGCTTTTTCAGTGGATGCCCCAAAACTTTTAGGTCCCTTCATTTGGAAGACTGCTGAACCTCTAGTTTATGCTCCTTCAAATGCCAAGTTTTTTTAAAAAATTGTTGCTTTTCCATATAACATATGGGCTAAGTTTGATTGCTGTATCTAATCAGTTTTTGCTCTGGACAAAAGGCAAAAGTAATATTGATATTTATTTTTGTTTCATTATGCTGCAGTACTCTTTTGTTTCTGATGTTTTGTTTTATTCATTTTTGTTGTTGCATGGTTGATATCTTCATGTAAGCCACATTAAAAGATACTGTTATGTATGTATGTATGTATGTATGTATGTAATACATTTCTGTACCGCCCAAAACACAAGTTCTCTGGGTGGTTTACAAAACAATACAAACAGCCAATAAAAGATTAAAACATTTCAACAATTAAAATTAAAAAGTTGAAACTATTAAAACACAACTAAAACACAATTAAAACAGTATCTAATTAAAAGCCTGGGTGAACAAATGCGTGTTGACTGCCTTTTTAAAAGTTGATGGGGAGGTTCTTATTTCAGCATGAAGTGTGTTCCAAAGCCTTGGGGCAGCAATGGAGAAGGCCCATGCCTGAGTAGCCACCAGACGAGCCAGTGGCAACTGCAGACGAACCTCTCCAGATGATCTCAATGGGCGGTGTGGTTCATAGCAAAGAAGACATTCTCTTAAATACCCAGGGCCCAAGTTGTTTAGGGCTTTATAGGTTATAACCAAAACCTTGTACTCTGCCCGGAAACTTACTGGCAGCCAGTGTAGATGTTTCAAGATAGGAATGATATAGTCTCTCCGGGATGACCCAGAGACCAATCTGGCTGCCACATTCTGGACTAACTGCAGTTTCCAGACTACGTACAAAGACTACGTACAAAGACTACGTACAAAGACTATGTACAAACTACATAGACTACGTACAAAGGCAGCTCCACATAGCACCTTGCAGTAGTCAAGTCTGGATGTGTCCAGCGGATGTACTACTCTTCTGAGATCATTTATCTCAAGAAATGGACACAGCTGGTGTATCAGCTGAAGCTGATAAAAGGCACCTCTGGCCACTGCCTCAACCTGGGACACCAGGGAGAGTTTTGTGTCTAGAAGCACTCCCAGACTCCGTACCTGTTCCTTCTGGGGAAGTGTGACCCCATCCAGAACAGGCAGATCAAAATCATCTCCCGAGTTCCAACCCCATACAATAAGTACCTCCGTCTTATCTGGATTCAGTCTCAGCTTATTACCTCTCATCCAGCCCATCACTGCCTCCAGGCAGGCATTTAGGGAGGCTATGCTTTCTCCTGATGATTTTGACATGGAGAAATAGATTTGGGTGTCATCAGCATACTGATAACACCCTGCACCAAATCTCCTGATGATCTCTTCCAGTGGTTTCATGTAGATGTTAAACAACATTGGAGACTACTGTTGTGGGAAAAATGTAAACTAATGTAATATGTGTTTTTGCCACCATGGGATGCCAATTACATACCGGTATTCTTCCTTGGGCACAAAAAGGGCTGCCTCTATAACTTGTCTTCCTGACTCTAGTAGTGAAAATACTACTAGTATATGTCATCTAGCTCCTAAGCTATTGATATGCTATTTGTAACAGAAATATGTAGAAATTCAACTGATTAAAATGAAATAATGCCTAAGTTTGATGGGAGAAATAGCAACTCAAGTTGTCAATATTGCTCACACCAAATACAGGATTAGTATCTCTAATTGATTTCAGTGAGCTTCAGATGAAGCCTTGCATTAGCTCACATTCATATATTTATTGGCAATTATTAATCCATTTGTAAAACGAAAATCCTAAAGCAAACCCACGGTGAATGTATTATTCTAAACAGATGCAATACAAAAATGAGATTTTTCTGTGAACAAGATTTTTTTCCAGGCACTGCCAAATTTTAACTGAGTTCATTCTTTTATGAGTAACCATCCTGTGTGTATACTGTGACTGAAATCTCATTCTGGTTTCCTTCCTGATTGTCAAATAATTGCCTGTCTTTTAAAAAAAAGGTGCATTCCTAATTTTTGTGAAGTCTAGACGGAATACTCAAAAGTCCCTTTGTATTTTATTTATTAGAGCTGGCTGGAAAATCTAGAAAGCTTTTTGTTTTTAAGTGCTGTCCTTTTAATCATTAACATTTCAAATTCCAAATGGTGAAAGCCACATCTGAATCCTAAGACTGAAAGAATAATGGCATACTAAGAATAGATTCATATAATGATGTTGACCACATAGGAGAAGGAACACTACTGTGATACATAAAGATCTGAGGTTAATCTTGACAGTTCCTCAAAAGCTACAGGTGATGGTTGTGGAGGAAAACTCAAGCCCATGAAACTAGTGTCATCAGAACAACAGCCTCATATGCCCAACAGTGAACTGTGAATGAGATGTTGATACTTTTTATGATGCCTTTGGAACTCCTTGAAATCCGTTGTATATAGGGTTGCCCTTGGGGTTGCCAACTGACAGAAAAAAATGGCCTGGTCTGTTGTGCCTTTGATGGTAGCTTGGTCTTCAGCTGGCCCCAATGCCGCTGTTACATAGCCTGCCTAACAAGGTGTTCCAGGAGTAGCCCTTCCATGAGGCAAGATGAGACTATAAGCACCTCAGGCAGCAGTTTGTGGGCTATTAGCAAGGCAGCAAGATGCCTTCCTGCACCCCACTTGTTTTTTTAAAAAGGGAAAGCGGGTGCATGCTTGGGTGGCAGCCTTTGGTGTTCTGCCTCAGGTGCACAGAAGTCTTGAGGCAACACAGGCAACTGGTTTTTTGTGGCAGCTGCAGTGGCTGGCAGTTAGCTTCTAGCCCAAATCAAGATGTTTGGTCTGAACTGCAACATGCATATATCAGATATTGAAGCTCTTCTCACGTTCAGTGAGAAGAGCTTCTAGCCGGTCTGCAGGGAGAGCGGGCTTAGCCCACTTTCTCTGCAGATGATCAAATGTGTAGCTCTGGGCAGCTGGATTGGCCACCCACATGACTGCCGGCTCCTTCACGGAGCTGGTGGGGGCTGTGTGGCCCCCAGAAGTCCCAGGATGTCTCACTTGAGTGTGCGGGGCATTTTGAGGGGACCCCTATACCAATCGGGGGTCTACTCATGTGTCACCGCGCACTGTGGCGGCACTATTAGTTTTGTAAGTCTTCTCAAACACAGGAGAGACAGAGTAAAATATATGTTATGTTTTATTTATCTTCTTTGTTCTTCAAAGTGACAGTTGTACTGGCACAGTCATGCCAATATATATTGAGGCTATTGTCACGTGCGGTGGAAACTGGGCTAAGGGAGCCCCGCCCGGTTTCCACCACGCGTGTGAACCGCCGGGAGCCACAGTGACTCATGAGTAGTCCCCGACGTTGTTTGTGGTTTTTTTTTAAGAAAAAGAAAAAATGAAGTACAGATTTAAAGTGAACACAAATTACCTGCTTCTTGTTGTGTCCTTATTCACTGTTGAATAATCACGAGGTGGGATCACACTGTCACCATTACTGAATCGACTTGTGTTTTTTGGGGGGTGGGGAGTGTGACTTTATCTTAATTGAAGGTGGCACAAAGTTTTTGGTGACACCTTCACCAGAATGGAAATTGCAAGTGGAGGTACCCATCTTATCTTCCGTGCCATATAAGCTGTAAATACTTTGTACAGTTTGGTATATAGGAATATAGGAAGCTGCCATATACTGAGTCAGACCATTGGTCTATCTAGCTCAGTATTGTCTTCACAGACTGGCAGCGGCTTCTCCAAGGTTGCAGGCAGGAATCTCTCTCAGCCCTATCTTGGAGAAGCCAGGGAGGGAACTTGAAACCTTCTGCTCTTCCCAGAGCGGCTTCATCCCCTGAGGGGAATATCTTGCAGTGCTCACACATCAAGTCTCCCATTCATATGCAACCAGGGCAGACTCTGCTTAGCTATGGGGACAAGTCATGTTTGCTATCACAAGACCAGCTCTCCTCTCCTATGATGATAGCTTTAGAATTGAGGCTCCATGTACCCACACTTTGCGTTAATCAGAGATATATCCAGCTTGGATGCATCCCTTCCAAGCCAAATGTCAAACTGAAAGACCAAGGCAAAGTGTGAGTGCATGAAGTGCATTTCTAAAGCCATCATCTTATACAATACTACACAAAGTCTTTACACTTTATACGGCATGGAAATTAAGATGGGCACCTTAACTTGCAATTTCCACTTTTTTTAGAGCACAAGTGAAAATGTAAAACATCTTAACGTTCCTCTTAAACCAAAGGTTTTTGGATTACCAAATAGTATTCTAGCTCTTTGCCTCAGATCTGAGTTTCATCTGCGCTCTAATGCACACACCAAATTTCTTCATTAGAAGGGTTTCCTCATTCATGCCGATAGAGGAAAGAACTTTGTTCACATATTCCCTTGTGTACAGTGTGCTGGGCTTCCCATTGAAATAAATGCAGAAGACCTATGTTTTTGAAAGAATTATGTGCAAGAACTAGAGTTCCTAAACCTGCAAAGAATAAATAGATCACTTATCTTCAATTCATCCCCACCTCATGACTTCATTTCAGCTACTGTAACTCATGGAGAAAATGTTGTGTACCTGCCTCTTTAACAGGCAAGCCTAGATGACCCCAGTATTAGGGGTGTGTACAAAATTGGTTTGCCCAGTTCAGTTCGATTGGTTTTTTGACTGGAGTCACGCAGATGGCCAGTGCACATGTATGGTGGCCTCCAAAATGGACACCACCACTGCAGAGAGTTCCTGAAAGGGCTGAAAATGAGGGGGAAACGCCAGATACTCTCCGGGCCATAGCAGCACCCTGCAGAGGCAGTGAGTGTTTTTTTTTTAAACAATTTATTTATTCTTATGTTAGAACCCCCAAACCAGCCCTGAGTTGGCCAGGGGCATTCAGTTCTACTTCGATCTGAGCCGGACCTGTTCGATGGCGAACTAGCTTCAGGTCGAGCCGGTTCTCACATCCCTACCCGGGATTATAAGGTCATATGGAAGGCCTGGGGAAATACTTCAATTTTTGCAGCAGAAACCTAGTGAGTTGTTGGGCCTTTATAGTCTCCTCAGCAGCCTGAACAGTCTTGGGCCTAGACAGACTAGAAACCAGAGACAGTTTTCAGATAACTCCTTCCTTATATTATTATTTCTTGTTTACACAGTCAGACAGGTGTTATTGACTGGTTTGTTTTATCTAAACATCGAGTCCTTCTCAAGGACCTGGGGTGGCTGAATTTTTTATTATTATAGATATCGTTGCAGAATATAGACTGTTCCCAGTAAAGTTGCTTTTTGTAATTGGCTGATGGTGATTTCTATGGCCCCTATGGTGTTGAGGTGCTCTTCAAGTTGTTTTGGAATTGCACCTAGGGCGTCCGTTACTACTGGGATTATTTTGGTCTTTTTCTGCCACAGCCTTTCAATTTGTAGAACTTTGTATTTTGTTGTTTTTTTTTCTATTTCTTTTTCTTCTATTCTGCTATCCCCTGGTATTGCTATGTTGATTATTTTAACTTGTTTTTCTTTCTTCTCGACTACAGTTATATCTGGTGTGTTGTGTGGCAGATGTTTGTCTGTTTGTAGTCAGAAGTCCCATAATATTTTTGCATCTTCATTTTCGACAACTTTTTCAATTTTATGGTCCCACCAATTTTTGGCTACAGGTAGTTTGTATTTTTTGCAGATGTTCTAGTGTACCATCCCGGCTACCTTGTCATGCCTTTGTTTGTAGTCAGTCTGTGCGATCTTTTTACAACAGCTGATTAGGTGGTCCACTGTTTCATCTGCTTCTTTACAAAGGCGGCACTTGCTGTTTGTTGTTGACTTTTCTACTTTTGCTCTTATTGCATTTGTTCTTAGTGCCTATTCTTGTGCAGCCAGTATTAAACCCTCTGTTTCTTTCTTCAAGTTGCCATTCTTAAGCCATTGCCAGGTCTTGGTGATGTCTGATTTTCCTCTTACATTGTGCAAATATTGACCATGCAGTGGCTCATTTTTCCATTTTTCTGCTCAGTTCTTGACTTGTTTTTTCTTGTAGGCCTGCTTTGTTTCATTGGTGTTGAATAGTTTCTCGTTATTGACCATTTTAAGTGCATCTTCTTTACTGTCCTTTACATATTCTTCAAGGCCTCTTTTCTCCTCCTCTACTGTTTGATGGACTTGCAGCATTCTTCTTCCACCTGAGCTGCGAGGGAGGTATAGCCTGTCTACATCACTGCGGGGGTGCAGAGCATGATTGATGGTTATTATTTTCCTGGTCTTACGATCTAGTGCCTCTAGCTCTGCCTGGGTCCAGTCTGTTATTCCTGCAGAGTATCTGATAACAGGTATAGCCCAGGTGTTTATGGCTTGTATGGTGTTCCTGCCATTGAGTTTAGACTTTAGGATTTTTCTAACTCTCCTGATGTATTCACTTCCAATTTTTCTTTTAACTTCAGTGTGTGCAATATTATCAGCCTGGAGAATGCCCAAGTATTTGTAATGTTCTTTCTCTTCCAAGTTCTTGATGTTGCTTCCATTGGGCAGTTCTATTCCTTCTGGGTTTTTTATTTTTCCTCTGTTCATTATTAATGCAGTACACTTGTCTAGTCCAAACTCTATTATTATTCGAGTTTATTATTAGAGCATTATTATTATTATTATTATTATTATTAATTATTATTATTATTAGGGGGATGGGCAACTATTGGCTGAAACTTAATCTGTGTCCTATGGGTTTGGACACTCTGGTCCTGGCTGATAACTATAGATTGGGATGGGAGACAGTACTTACGGAGAAATGTTTGTCCTATGGACTGCCCCCAGGGTATCTGTTGTCCTTAGGCTTAGCCCAAGCTAAGAGAGTACTTGCACAGAGAATAGAGGATGTGGAACACCAAAATGATCTCAGTATGATCTCTGATTTCAACCGAGAGCATTTTCTAAGTATCAGCCATTCCCCAGTGAAATATCTATCGGCATTTACTTTTTCTAAATTATATAAAGCATTCTTTAGAGTAGGTATGATCTCCTCCCCTAGGCAATACTTTATGGCAAGTGTAATAAAATGCCTCAAGCAAACAGGATCTGTCTCTGTGGTGAGGAATCACCCGAGATAATACAGCATGTTCTTTTATACCGCTCCTGTTGTAAAGACTTACATGCTAGGCTGGGTGTTATTTAATAGACCAGGTAGGGGTGAATCTTGCTATACACTAGGGCTGTGCATTTTGGAATTTTCTTGTTTCGATTTGTATCCAAATCAAAACACCCCCGTTTTGTTTTGTACCCAAATTTTCTGAATCCGAATCAGCCTTGTTTTATTTTGTAGCCGAATTTTCCGAATCCGAATTGATTTGGATTTTTAAAAAGGGTCCCAGGGCAAAAAGAGTGGGTGGTGGTGGTAGTGTCAAATGGGTGGAAGGTACCACCCAAATTTCAAAGAAATTAGGCAAAGGGTGGATTTTTTGGTGAATTTTTTTAAGTTTACACATCTTTAAGAATTTTCCCATAGGGAATAATGGGGATTCTAGCAAATGTATTGCTTAAAATCAAGGTGAAAGGGATGACCCAGAGCGGAGTGTGGTGGGTGGTAGTGCCCAATGGTGGCAAGGAAACTTCCAGAATTATTTCAAAGGAATTGGGCAAAAAGCTGATCTTTTGGGATTTGTTGAAGTTTACATGTCTTTAAGATTTCTCCCATAGGGAATAATGGAGGTTTAGGTTTCAGCAGCCCCATAGTTCCACTTGGGGGGCACTGGGGTTGCCCAGAGCGAGGGGTTGTGTAGTGCACATAGGGTGCCAACCACCCCCATACCCACAAGCCCATGGGGTACTGGGTTTTGTTGTTTCTGAGGTGTTCATTGTAGATTCTCTGGTAGCATATGAGATTTTCAGTGAAAAACAAGAATTCACTCTCATATGCTACCAGAGAATCTACACTCAGAACACCACAGAAACAACAGACCCAAGCACCCTATGGGTTAGCAATCTTTCCCCTGGCCAATGTGGGGTCAGTAAAGAGTGGCAAGAAGCAAAAGGGCCAATGCAGAACAAGGAGGGAATTGTCAGTAGGTCAGCCCATGATTTAGGTCACCGATCAGAAGGCTGGAAGGGTGGGAAATTCAAAGAGATGTCAAACACAAAATGGAGACTGACTCAGAGATCACCACAAAATGGAGGTCCGAAACAACAAAACCTTTTGTAGCCGAAACAGGGACGTTTTGTTTTGTATACAAAACTTTTGGATCTGGAAAATGGGTGTTTTGTTTTATCTACAAAACACCCGAAACAGGCTGTTTTGGGTACAAAACATTTTGTATCTGAAACGTTTCGCACATCCCTACTATACACTGCTTCTCGTCTCTGATAATTGGGTAGATACTACTTGAAAGGTATCTAATTTTTGCCTGGCAGCCATTAAGACTAGGCAACAAAGGACTTCCGATGAGATTTAATTCAATCTTACATGCTAGAGGTTATGTTTAATTTGTCAAATATGTCAAATATGTTTAATTTTAATAAAACATATGTCAAATATGTTTAATTTGACCTGTTGTATTCATGGAGGCTGTTCACACATGCACCAAAGACCAGGCTTAGACAGCCAAGCCCGGTCTTTGGTGCACATTGGAACTGCCAGGAGCTGCCTGGCTCCCAGCAGTAGCACTGTGGCAAACCCTGTAGGGAGCCCCGGCTGTTAACCAGGTTAAGGGAACAAGCAGGCTCTTACATCGGCTAACTGATTGTATGTCAGTGACGTGCAGCACTGTGTGGCTCCTACACATGAAGTAGCTTCCTGGCCTGTATCAGAAAGCTCCCCATAATGTACTGTGCACCCGTGCAGTGCATTATGGGAGTTCTGGGGGCTTCCCAGCCCACAAACCTCTATGCTGCTGGAAACAGCAGGCAGTCATCTGGGCGGGCAATGCACCACCCAGCAATGGCAGGGAGATCGTCTGTGGGGGAGGTAAACATTTTGACGCTTCCTCCCCTGCCCCCTTTTGAGCCCTTTCTACCGATCACGAGAAAGAGCTCATTGTATTGTATAATGCTACCAGGGGGTGTTTTGGCTTTTGGCTTTTGTGTATCTGATCATTGGTTGTAAATCAAGATTATTATTCTTCTTGTGCTTTTTATGAAAACACAATCTAAGTTTTCTGCACTGGACTTTTCCAGTGAGTAATCAGCTCTGTAGGCTCATTAGAAGAGGACTGGTGGGTGGTACTGCTGTTCTTACATATCCAGCAGAGAAAGTATACATTTTGTGAAAGTCTAAACAGTGACTGACATCTAGAGTAGCCTACTGGTAGTAAAGAAAGAAGTCCTGCTGGCACAAGGAACACCTTTCCAAGTTCTGCTGGGGCCACAAAGCTGACTTGGGCCAGGTGCATGACAGGGAGGAGTGAATGTTGATTTCTGGCTCTGGCTCTGGGAGTGCAGTGTGTCACCTGAAAGTTGCGCGGCACTCAGAAGCATGCTTTTGAATGGCACAAGGCACTCTCAGAGCCAGATCAAATGCTCTGCCTCAAATGCTCTCCCTGCCCTGCCTTCCCCAGGCTGCGAGGCCAGAATGATAGTAGGGAAGCTGTCCCTCACGCTAATGCATCTTCCTTTCTTGCTACTGGAAGACTGCTCTGGACATCAGCCAGTGTCATTAGAATAAATGTAAAATCAAATACATTATAAGCAAACTTGCACAGTTTGGAGGGTTCCTTGGTGACATAGGTCTTTTCCTGAAAGTGAATAGCCAGGTCATGTGCTCAGGCCCTCTTTCTTTCACAAGTAAACTCTCTAAAATCCACCATGGTGCAGCAGTCCTGTAGCTCTTTCACTCTGTTTAATGGACACTGTTCCTGGACTATATTCATGGTAAAATAAAGTAATCTA
The DNA here is from genome assembly GCF_027244095.1 of Hemicordylus capensis. Lineage (NCBI taxonomy): Eukaryota > Metazoa > Chordata > Lepidosauria > Squamata > Cordylidae > Hemicordylus > Hemicordylus capensis. Next base: position 89,929,872 of record NC_069659.1, on the reverse strand, counting down.
GTGGGAATCTAGGATAGAGGCTCTCTTGTCTTTTCTTTTTAATTCATGGGCTGACCTCAGTAAGCCAAAACGCATGCTAATTTCACATGCAGTTTACAAGGACAAAGGAGCAGATTCCACTTTATTATTACAGACGGTAGCGATGTTATTGGCAATACTCATCAGACAGGAATAGCTGGAGACTGTACATTTATATTGGGGCATTCTTGTTCAAGTGCCTGTACATGTACTGCACACAGTGTTCCTTGTGAGAGAGCCATTTGTTGTGCTAACATTGCTCCTTTGAATTCCTAGTATTGGAGCAAAAGCTTCCCGCTATTCTCTGCCTGGGGATTGAAAATATAGCTGAATGAGGCTTCTTTTATGCAGCTAAATTATACAGGGTTTTTTTTTTTCTGTTTAAAACTCGAAATGAAAAGAAAATAATATTTGTGTTTGCTTTGTAAGTCTGCCCACCCATATAAATGTCATATTAAGGGAATCCTGGCATCAGCTATGCATGGGTTAGTCCCATTGAATACCCAGGATATTTATGAATTTGATGCAGGCTTGCAGCCTTAACTCTTAGCATTTGCCCCTGAAACAGAGATAAGGCTGGTAACAGCAACCTGGTATGGTGAGGATTGTTTAGGACACAATCCAGGCCTACCACAGCCAAAGCACCCACATGTTGAGGATTCCTATTGAGCCCGCCTCCCCTCAGCACATGTATGTAGCCATTATGGGAAATGGGGATTTGTGTGCACCTCCCAGGTCCTCCTCCAGATCTTCCTATCTGCTCAATGGAAGTTGCTCCTGGTTGTGTTAGAGTACCAGAAGTGTGTATAGGCACCCCATAATGCTATTTTGTAGTTACTTTTAAATGTTTCAATTGATGTTCTTGTTCTTACTGAATGATTGTGTTTTACGTTTTGTAAGCCCCTGAGAGCATTATTTCAAGAACGTCTCCTCCATCTTGAATCAGCGTGGATGATATCAACAAAGACTATTCTGTTGAGGCCTCTCTATGTGTCCCTACAGCTGTAGAAAATTTGGTTAAAATTGGTTAGGTGGTTCACAAGTTAGCCCACTTGCACCTCAAACATTTATGCATCTGCCATCTTGAATTGGGGTGGATGACATCATCACAAACAACACCGTTGGGGTGGATGACATCATTGAATTGGGGTGGATGACATCATCACAAACAACACCATTGGGGTGGATGACATCATCACAAACAACACCACTGAAGTGTCCCTACATGTCTCTACAACTCGACCCGATTTGGTTTATATTGGTCCAGGCATTGTGGAGTAGATAGATACAGACACACACACACACAAACACAGATGGACACACAGACACACACACAGATAGACACACAAATGTGTGTGTCTGTAGATACAGACAGACAGACACACACACGGACACACACGGAATGTCGAGTGATCTCATAAGCCTACCGGAAAGTAGGCTAAAAATGAGAAGGAGGTGGTCCATCAGCAGAGGGCTGGGGCCATGGGTGTAACTATAGGCATTCAAACATATTCAAAAAAGTGAGTCAGCCTCCCCCAGGGGCCACCAAGGACCTGTATCCTCTCTCCACTTCTGCTGCCTCCTCCTCCTCAGGCTCCAAGTTCTGCCCCTACCTCTACTGTTGACCACTGCCACCCCTGCCACCAGCTCTTGCAGCATCAGCAGAGAGGAAACAAACAGTCCGCCAGTGTACCTGGTGTGTGATGTAAAAGCTGCTGGGAAATGGCAGCAGGCAGGCATGCACACCCACACACCCATTTGCCAACCAAGCTTTTGTACATCAGGTGTGCTGGCGAACTGTTTGTTTCCTCCCCACTGGCACTACAAGAGCTGGTGGCAGGCAGGAGGAGGTAGTGGATGCTGCTGGGGTGGGGCAGGCTTTGTGGTAGCAGTAGCAGCTGCCGTCACTCAACTATAAAATGTAAAAAAAAGGGGGGGATCAGGCGCCACTGCGTGGGGCTTCCTGGTGTACTCCCATGGGTGTTGATCTTGTACACAGTTTGACAACACCTAAAGAGGGCTGTTGTCTAGAACACAACTGAGCTCTTACATCTCTCCTAGCCTGGTTACCTATGCCAGGCTCTGCCCCTTCTGGGATGAATGTAGATATTTAAAAGAGTGATCCTTGTACCTGGAGCCTTGCACTCCGTTGGCTATTTCCATCCATACTATATTGGTTTCTCTTGGTTGGAAGTGGAGATGAGGTGGTCCTTGGTCACAAGGTCAGTGACTCCTCAGGCTGTGGGTTCCAGTTCAAGGGGTGCCACTCAGTGGGTTCTGTCTAGAGGATCTCCATCTCAGGGAGCTCTGGACTGTTGTCTGTGCCTGGCACCTCTGTAACTAACACCCCCATATATTCAGTCTACTATAGATTACATGGGAAAGGCTGAGGATTCTGTCTTGTATACAATGACCAAAATTAGTTGAAGCATTGTTTTAAAGGGTCAAATTCTAAACTGAGCTACCAAAATTAAAATAAAAGATTTGAACTGACATTTATCCAAAAAAATCCATGTGCCATCAGGTACACTTCATGAACTTTGAATGAAATTCAGTGTGAAGCTTTTCGGGTGGAATGCATCTCTGAGGGACAAAAATCAAACACAGCTCTGGCATCAGCCATTGCAATTTTGTTTCAAGAGGAAGTCCCAGTATTTAAAGCAATCAATCAAAACTTCTAAGCCCAAAATTATTTTACTGGTCTGTTGACACTGGGCAAGCCTGCCCTGTGATACCATCCAAGTTACTACATGTGTTTTATCAGAGGCCAGTGGAAATTCTTCTATATCTTTTACATAAAAGTGCACTTTTACATTCTAAAACAAAGATCCATGCCACCCTCTACTCTACTCCTGAGGTTTAACTTTCTTTGGTTGTTTTAAGAATCGTTGGATTTCTTCCCCCACCTTTTGTGCTTTCTCCTTTGGGGACCATGTGTCAGGAACCAGCAGCTGTCTTTGGAACTAATAAGCAGAATGCATGGTGACTTCATTAGCCACACACATCACAGAGGGCTAATCCCCATCCTCCCCCGCCTGTGTCAGCAGCACACTGCATGTCTAGCTCTTCCTTGGTAACTTGTTAAACGCTCGTATTCCCACAAAGGCGCACATCACTGCAGCAGAGCAGACTAAACTGGATTTAATAAAAATCTTTAGGCAGTGATTCACTGAACAAAGATCTGATTGTGTCTGACCTGGACTTTTCACAGCCGGAAGCTTGTGGGACATTCAGCAGTACAGACTAAATGGAGTTTACTAGTCTACATGGGCTGAAGTAACCATGTGTGCAGCAGTAACAGTGGAAAGATGGGACTGAAACTGCTGTGGCACTTTAGGTGGTATTATAATGTTGATATTACATTTGCATGTGTTTTGGGTCTGGTTGTGACTTGCAAGTGTCTAAATATACTCAAGCAAGAAAAAAGCATCAGTAAGCATATGAGGCTTAGTTTGTAAAGCCAAATTGACCTGAGTGCATAGCAGTCAATGACAGAACTCTCATTGGGTTTAAATGGACCCAACATGCATTTGTAGACTCTCTTGTAAACTCTCTTGTACACCTGAATCAACCTTCTCTTGATCATTATGTTTGGCTTCAGTTACTGCTATCATAGATGTAACAAAATCCTTCATATTACGACTATAATTTTCTTCCCCTGAAATCCATTTATTCTGATATGAAGGTTTGAGGTAGGCTAGATGCTTTCCAACAGGGTAAACAGCTAATGAGTTTGCTCTGTGAGAGCTCTGTATGTTCTGGGCTGCATACATCACCAGAGAAAGGAAGAGGTATGTGCTAGACCTAAAGAGAGCCAGGATGGTGAATAAAGTCTAAGTTCCTCCTTGATGCTCAAAAAGCTCTCTGAATATGCGGCTCTGGCTCAGAGCACATTTCAAATAAATAAAAGGAAAGTTGATGTTTTAACACTATGCCTTCAGAAGTTACCTTTCACTTCTTCTTTTTTACCACAGGAAGAAGCTCTCCAAAGGACTTGTGTGGTTTAATGCAATGGTCTATAGCTAGTGAGTCATGATTCACAACTTGATCATGCTGTTGGGGACACCCTGACCCCAACATTAAACCCAGCTTGGTTCACAACAATGGCCTGTGGTTGTGTACAGGCATACATTAAAAACAGGAGCCAGTGTGGGGGTTTTGCTCTTTTATGGTGAGCCCAGCAGCCCTTGGCCTTCACTCTTCAAATGACACCTGTATTTGCCTCTGCAGTAAATGCTGGGTTTCCTCATGACTTTCGCCCTGCCTACATGCTTCTGGTGGGGTTTTGGCCTTCTGGTGTGCGTGCTTTTTTTTTTTTTTTAAGCATTTATATCATGCCTCATTGAAAGGGCTTCCAAGGTGGTCACAGCACTTAATAAAACAATCAAAAGCTGAAAATGAAAAAACAAACGCCCAACAGTCTAAAAATTTTAAAGGGTAGAAAAACAGAGATAAAAGTCAAGGCACACCAGAGCAGCAAAACCATGTATTGTTTCAAGTTATGTACACCGCCACAAAATTGTTAGTGGTTTATAAATGTAATAAATAAACAAAAACATGAAATCCAGGGGCCAATAAATGAAAAGCCAGGTGAACAGGGCATTTTTTTTCACTGCCCATTTAAAGGCCATCTATGACCAGAACAGTCAAGGCTCAGGGGTGGGGGGTGGGAAGTGGGGAGGAAATGCCATAGGCTGGACGACATTACCAAGAAGGCTCTGTTTTTTGTCCCCACCAACTAAATTTCCATAGGGTGGAATGTGGAATAGGACTCCCAGTAATGAATACAGTGTGTGAGCAGGTTCTAGTGGGATAAGGCTGTCCCTCAAGTAACCATGTCCCAAACCATTTAGGACTTTATAGGTAATAAACAATGCCTGAGCCATTTCCGATTGAGAGGGAGTGTTGTTTGGCAGAAGGAATGTGGACGTAAGCGGGCAGAAAGATGCTGGCACTCAGAGGGTGGAATGTTGGGATGGAAAAGGTAGTTAGGTTGGCCAGTTAGGGTTGTTGGGTTTGGGGATGGTGTGGGAAGGGTGGGTAGGAATGGATTATAGGTTAGGAATAGGTAGGCTATTTCAATATAGTATTTTTAAAAACAGAATCTGTAAAGAAAGAAATGCTCACATACCCAAGCACTTTTAGCCCTGTTCAGATATTTTAAAAAGAGAGATGCTGTACTCGTGTATAGCATCCCGAGAGCGCACCAACAAGGCTCGCTTTGGTGCTGATGTGCTGAGAAACCTTATGCCGCCACACTTCCCATGCTTATGGTGTTTTTCTGAAGAGGAAAAGTAAGTGTGGACAGCACAGAGAGGGTGATGCTTCTCAGTGTGTCAGTGCTGAGGTGGGACTTTTGGGAGTGCTCGCAGGACATTATACTTTCAGGTGCGCTCTCAGGATGAGTAAAAGGTCCTTATTTTCATATGTGTGGACAGAAATTTTGATTTATACCTGTTCTAATTACTCTTATTTTATAAATACACCAATTAAAACATTGGTCTGCCTGGAGCCTCATGCACTCAGGTTTGAGCACCTGCCCTGAAGGAAAGCCCTGTGTTTCATTAAAAACTAGTGTTCTGAAGCCCGTTATAATAACGGGCGCTAGCCTTTTCCTCTCCCCTTTACTGTTTGTTTTTTTTTTAAATGCAGCCTCCGCTGCTGCCTCTGAAGTCCCACCCTCCCTCTCTCCCAGCTTCCGAAACCACCTTACCCTGTCCCGTTACAGTTGAGCAAAGAAAGTCCAAAATTGAGGAGGGAGAAAGGAGCTCTCAAGCAGTGCTCCTCCCTCTGCAAAGGCTCTGCCCGAACTGGCGCTTGGGACTGAAAGGACGCCTCTTGCGTCCTTTCGGCCCCAAGCGCCAGTTCGGGCAGAACCTTTGAAGAGGGAGGAGCACTGCTTGAGAGCTCCCCTCTCCCTCCTAAATTTAGGACTTTCTTTGTTCAACTGTAATGGGACAGGGTAAGGTGGTTTTGGAAGCTGGGAGGGAGGGTGGGATTTCGGAGGCAGCGGCGGAGGCTGTATTTTTGCTTTTCTGTTTACTTCGGCCTTCGCTCGGCCCCCGGTCCCGGCCTCCGTCTCCCTGCGGCGGTCTGGGCCTCCGCCGCCATTCCCCCTCCCGCCACCCACCGCGGCCCGTGTCTCCGGCCGGGGCGGCCACCCAGGGCTCCGGCGGGCCCGCCACCCACCGCCGCGGCGGCCCGCGGCTCCAGCGGGCCCGCCACCCGCCGCCGCCCGCAGCTCTGGCCGGGTCCTCCGCTCCCTGGGGCCTCTCCCTTGTCGCCGCGGGTGTCCTCTGGGCAAGGCGGCGGCGGCCAGTGTTCGCCGGCGCCGCTCACCCTGCTTTTTCGGGGCGGCCGCTTCTGGCCGCCCAAGATGGCCCCCGGGTGCCGGCCGTCGTGTCTCCCTTGCCCTGTTCTGCGCCTGCGCGAAGCGCAGGCGCAGAACAGGGCAGGGAGGCACGGACACACGCTTGGTGTCCGTCCACGGACGGACACCAAGCGTTTTATTAGAGAGGATAACAGTGAGTCAGTGATGTACTGTATGTAATGTCTAGCACCTTGAATTGCGCCTGGAGATATACCAGAAGATTGCAATGCCCTGGCATAATATACTCTGACCAATCAGCCCCAGAGAGTACCCTGGCTACCATATGTACCAACTGAAGTTTCTGGACAAACTTCAGGGGCAGTCTCATGCAGAGTGTATTACACTAGTCCAGTTGTGATGTAACTAAGGGATGGATTGCCATAGTCAGATCTGTCACGCAGTTGGTGCACCAGCCGAATCTGGCCACAGTCACAACTTGAGATTCCAGGGGCAGAACTAGATCGAGGAGTACTACAAGCTGCAAACCTGATCCTCAAGAGGAGTGCAATCCTGACCAGAACAGTAATAAACCCAAGCCAGAATCAGCTTCCTCTCTGACCAACAATGCCTCTGTTGTGATTGGATTAAATTTCCATTTTTAACCTACATCCAGTGCTTCACTGCAACCAGACAATGGTTCAGAACATTGTTAATGATATGGTTCTACATTCAGACAGTCACATGACACCAGATTTAAAAAACAGCCACCACCCAATTGTTTCTTTCTAAGATGAAAAACTGGTGTTTGAGGAGATGATGCTGCAAAGTCTGAGGCAAATTTTATGGTCAAATAGCCCAGTGTTCTGATCCAGAGCATGCAAACAAGGATCCAAAAGGCTAGAAGCAGATGATATGGCCTAGGCAAGCTGGTCATCAGGTTCTGGCATGGCAAACAGATTGAAGAGCTAGAGGCAGATGATGAGTTGTTGGTCAGGCTCCAGAGAAAGCAAGGCAAGGCTGTTTGGCACTTTATCTTACCAACAAGGAGCTCAAACTGGGGAGCCTAGCCTAGGAGAGTTCTTATATGTGGCCAGTGGGAAAACCAATCGGTTCCCCAGGTCACCAGATTCTTCTTGTATTGGCTGGCTATTTTTTTATTTTCATGACATTGATAGGGGACATTGTGGAAAAGTCCCAGTAAACTGACTTGGTGGCACAGAGAGTAAGGCATCTGAACCCTGCTGTTGGATAGTAAGGGCCAGGGTGCATGCACTCCACAGGAGTAACTCAGGATACTGCACTATCTAGAGTGGTTCCACAGGAGTGCATGTGCCCTAACTTAAGCTGGGCTGTACCTGTCATGATTTAAAACAAAACAAATTAAAAGGAGGGAAAGCGGAGGAGCAGCAAAGAAACAGTGAGATAAGTTAGGAGAGAGTACAAAGCAGAGAGGAAAAGAGAGGGAGAGTGTGCTTTTGTTGAAATAAAATGAGACCCATTATGCTTATAATTCCAAATCCTTCATTTTTATATAGTTTACTTTCAGTCTAAACTTTGTAATGTAAAACAAAGAAATGATTCCGTTCAAATGTCTGTTCTCTGGCACAAAATAATCACATCTGATATCTTTTTTGGTCTTTTTTTTTTGTTTGCAATTTCTGGAAGGGAAATCCTTCCTATAAGGAAGCCTAAATTTCTGCCATTCAAGGGGAAAACTATTCCCTTTGGAACACTGCAAGCAGGCTTGGAAGAGAACATTTGGCTCTAACAAAATGCTTTTTTGGATGGGAGCCTCCTTTTCTACCATTTAGTAGTTATACTTTCCAGCTCATACATACAAATGCTCTTTACATTTTCTTGGTGTCTCATACTTCAGTAAATTAACATCTGTAATAACTATGACATGCATGTGTCTACAGCAGTGTAGTTATCATTTTTATCATTTTATGCGGAAGCATTAGCCAATTTTGTAATTGTATTTCAAGACCTGTTTTAAGTCTTGTGTTTCCTTACTCCAAGACCACTTACAAAAAATATCTGCCTCTGATGAACAGATTACTGCATCTAAACTCTGCCTCCTAAGCAATACTCATAGCAAGCTGAATGCATTTTACCCAAACCACATTGTTACCCATGTTTTTGAGAATGATATGGAAAGACAAGTGAATCATGCTGTGCACTGGATTGAAAACCAAAACTGCAATCTATACTAAAATTCAGTAACTTGAACTACTGCTTCATATGGTAGCCTATAGTCTCGGTGGGAGAATGGCCTCACCATCCCAATAGATGCAAACCTTTTTCTTCCCCAACTTTAGGGGAGGAACTCCTTTGGATGGTAAATGCCATAGCACACATCCATCATACACCATGGAGTTGCATAACAGTACTTTTTTCCCTTCTTCCAAGAGTTTTTTTGTTTTTGTTTTTTAAGAGATGATCCAGAAAGGCACCTATCCATTTCAATTACTCCAGGACAATATTTAAAGTGCGCAGGGCCAGCAGCATTACAAAGTACCCTTGAACATCTGCCAAGGACCCATTGTCCTGAGAGGACACTGTGGCAGCCACTTCTGCTGCCTTCCCTGTCCCCATCAGGAGAATTGGACTTAACCAACAGCTTGTGCTAGCTGACTGGGTAAGCTCCCCTTACCATGGTGGTAAGTTTCTTTCATTCTTGGTGGCCACAGCAGCATTCTGGCCAGCTGTCATTTCCTCATCACAGTGTTCCATGTAGTGTCTTGATGCTATATGGGGCACTATTGAGGGATGGAGGAGACACATGCCAGTGGCAGCAGCTATTGAGGGATGGAGGAGACACATGCCAGTGGCAAGACACTGTTATTGCTGCCAGCCAGCAACAGAATGGAAGCATGGAAAAACGCTGCCCCTGCTGCTATCCCACCCAGGTAGGAGGGGGTCAACAGAGGTCACCTTGCTGAAAGGCCCTGAAAATCTATAACTGACCCTTTATGGAGAACATGGAAAAAAATTGTGGGTGAGATTTGGGATCAAGTGAGATAAGGCTTACCAAAAGCAAATGCAGACATTAATATTGGAACTCCTTCACAGGCCCTGCAAATGAAAAAGAGAGGACATTCACACAATCAAAAACTGTGTTCTACCCGGGTTTGGGAACTGTGTGTGCTCCCAATTTTCCATTGTGTACAAGCAAGGTAAGAGGAAAACCTGGGTAAAAGGGATTGTGTGGAAGCAAGGTAGGCACCACAGAAAAGCTACCCAGGTTTTCCCCCTACCTTGCTTTCGCACAACTGAAAATTGGGAGCACCCATAGCTTGCAAACCTGAGTAGAACACAGTTTTTGATTGTGTGAATGACCTCAGGGTATTGTGGGGGGGAAACTCTGCATCCAACAACCAGGGTTGTGTGCACAATGTCCCATTGCTAAATCATGGTCATGTGCACTCTGTCAAACATTATCTCATTTCTGGCCTCATTGCTCACCTGTTTGGATGGTCTGGTGAAGATACTGATTCTAAGTACCACTTCTCCAAAACAAAGGAGCAGTTCTCTCAGGACTAACAGTAATTCAGTGGGAAACTCCATGCACACAGCAATATGCATGCAGCTGAAAATTGCACAGAATGATCTCTGAATTGGGGCCATTATGTTCCATGGAACTAATTGGAGATTACATCCAGTGTAGACAAGACTGGGTATTAGAACACTGACTCAGAAAGCTTGTACTGATGGGAACCATCAACAGAATTTTATTTTTTTTCATGTGTCACTTCTGGAACCCAAGTTGAAGAAATTTGCCCTCAACACCCACTACTGGGAATCTAGTCACAGTACTCTCTCACAGTCCATTTTAGAAAATCACTAGTTTAGAACCATTTCCACAGTTACTCATACAAGAATGGTTCTGTTATTGTTTAGAAACCCATCCAAACTTCAGCAATGAAAGCCACACATGGTATTTTTATGAACATCTCCAAATGTCCTGAGAATGGGATGTTCTCAGCACTGAATGTCAAGTTTTTCCAGTGCACGCTACTGATACTAGTAATGCAAATGTGCAGAGATTATAAAAGAGCATGCAAAAATGTCCTTCTTCATTCTGCATACTATCCCACTCTAGACCTTAAATATCCCAGAGCTCAACAACTAAATACTATTGTTTCCCCAAAGTTAGTCAAAAACGTTTCAGTAAAATCTTAGTAACATTCTGTTTATGCAATAGCATATTGTATCACTGTTAGCTCTTCATGTTTGTGATTAATTTAGGAAAATGGGTTTTTCAGGCTCTGAAACAAATGTCGAAGCACCCGGAACATTTTCTGCTTTAAATGTGCTTGTTAAAAATAGTTCTGGCCAGTTCATTTTTTCGAAGTTAGCATGACGCCAACCTTTGGCCTGCCTTCTTTTATAGCTTACGTGGATATTTATAATTAATATTTCCTTTTCTTTCTTGATTTGTCCTAATTGATTATTGGACCATACATCCTGGACATCTTCTATGACTGCAGCCATTGATGAGTTCTCTCCCTCCCTCTTTTTCTGTTCACTTTGCACATTGCACCATATGTAATGTAAAACAAACTAAGTTAGAAGCATGGCTTCTTATTCCTGGCATGCAGGAGAGTCACTGAGAGATATCATATGGTCTCCTGGCAAAAGTACAAAGTGGTTGTTGCTGTTTGATCTACTGTCTTAAATTTAAATGCAAAATCTGATAATTGGGTCAGGCAGGAGAAGAAACTGACTAATAAAGCTCTTTTCATTTCCTTTTCCTATATGTCCTTGTTTCATCTTTTCATTTCTTTTTCTCTCCCCCCCCCCCGCTTGAATGGTCCTGATGAGCAACAGTAAGTTTGTCGTGAAAAGTTCAAAGGTGGGCCCTGCTTTTGCAAGTGATGCCTCCTAGAATTCCTGCTAATGTTCCACTCTTAATATTTTCTGTTTTAGTGAGCCAGTGGGATCAAGTGAATAGGCACTTGAACTTGGACTCTAGAAAGTGTGGATTGGAATACTGCCTCAGTCATAAACAAGAACATACGAACAGTCCTGCTGGATCAGGCCCAAGGCCCATCTAGTCCAGCATCCTGTTTCGCACAGTGGCCCACCAGATGCTGCTGGAAGCCACAGGCAGGAGCTGTGCTGGCTGGCCACAGGGCACTTGCAAAACAAATAAATAAGAACATAAGAATAGGCCTGCTGGATCAGGCTGAAGGCCTATCTAATCCAGCATTCCTGTTTCACACAGTGGCCCACCAGATGCCTCTGAGAAACCCAGAGGGGGGTGAGGGCATGCCCTCTCTCCTACTGTTGCTCCCCTCCAACTGGTATTTAGAGGCATCTTGCCTCTGAGGCTGGAGGTGGCCTATAGCCACCAGACTATTCTGCACCAATGCAACACAAATTCTATATCAAGGAAATCTGTATCCTGTGACCTGTGTAAGATATGATATTCTGCTCAACATGGAAAGGGCAAAGAAGAGGGGCACTGAAGCCCAGCAATTCTGATCTCTCCTGAATTAAATCAACATCAGCTGCCAGTCTCATTCTGAGATTTCGCAAGGCCGAATCAGTGTGGCTTTAAGATTACCTCTTTAGCCATAAGGACAAGAAATGTCATTGGCTGACATCCAGAGCAATGGCACACTTGTGGAATGTGCAAATTTGTGCTGGTGCTCAGACCGGATCAGACTGGCCCATAGGGAAACAGGGCATATTCCTGGTGTGCCCCACCTGCGGGGCACCCCTGTGCCCCGCCACACTCAGCAGCAGTGAATACTCCTACCCTTAAATACCCATTCTGCTCAAAACCCGGCGCCCTCCCGACATGCATTCCCCCCCTCCTCCTCTCAGAGCCCCCAGTCCAGCCCTGGCAAGCAGTTAGCTTAGTTGGGCTAAAAATGAGGGGGGGGGGGTTGCACAAGAGCACTATTGAAATGTAGTGCTTTAGTGCTCTTGTACACAAGTTTCCACCAAGACAAATGAGGCATACTACAGTTGTTCAACTGCTACATACAACTAGGTAGTGCAACAGTTTTGCGCTAGGCCAATGTCCTCTTGTAAAACAATCTGTTGCTCTGGTTGTTGTTCTTTTCAAAATTGAAAGAGCTGGTTCCCACGATCAGTATAATATCAGTTTGTTGAAAATCTGAGTTCCCTGCTATGTGTGCACTCCTCCAGAGCATGTTGTTGGGGGAAACCCAGGATTTCTTTTAGCAATATCCACTTGGCAACATGCTGGCCCGACATGGAACGAAGATGGCAAGCTGACTACAAGTCCTGATTATGGATCTCAGTTCCATGTGAGGTTGACATTTTGCCAAGCAGAGATTGCTGAAAAATCCTGGATTCAAGCAACATGCTCCACAGGAGCTCATGTACAGTGCAGATCTCAGATTTTCATTGAACCAAAACAATTGAGGCAATCATTGGATTCTAAACATACTACTTTTGTAACAGTAACTCATTCTGTATACATGTGATGCAATTGCAAAATTGCAGAATGGTCATTCTCTCTCAACCATTCTCTCTTTCTCATTCTATAAAATAGTAGTGGTCTGCCTCATGGGTGAGGGGGAATAAAATTAGGAATGTACTGTATACATAAAGTGTATAGAAAATGGGCAGCATCCAGACTAAGTTAGTCATGACTAGTCCCATTGAAAATAATCAGACTTAAGTTAGTCATGACTAAATTGTCTCATTGATTTCAATAATACTTAGCCATGACTAGCTAGTCTGGGTGCTGTCCATTGTTAATAATCATAATTATTATCATTATCATTACTAATGGAGTCATGAGTCACAAAAGCAAGTTCACAAATCTGATTAAGTATATTTTGGAAATGGATGCTTCTTTAGGCTTGGATTTGTTACTAAAAATATTTTCATTCTACAATTTCTACCCTAGACCATTAAACAAAGGCAGAGGATTGTACTTCAAAGGCCGGGTGAGATAAATGAAAACTGTACTTCCTTTTCAGGCGGAATCAGATTCTTAACAAACAGACCCTGAGTCTCAGTTCTAGCTTTTAATCCAGTTGGGGTTTCTTTTCTTCTTTCCCTGTACTGAGGAAAACAACTGCTAGACGGCAAAAACGTTTTCATGGTCAGGTTCATGGCTTAAAATGAGATAATTCACAAATAGCCCACATTATTGGCTCCTCTTCTCCATGCTTGTTTCCAGAATTTAGCCAAAATATAATACTCTGATCTTCAAAGGAAAAATGAACTAACTTAGAAAAAGGAAGTGAGCCTCCAAAATGATTGACGATTCCATGCACTCCATCTCTCATTTATTTAGTCTAAAAAGGCTTTTTAAAATCTTTGCTGTTGTACTGGTGTATATCATGCTGGGTGGCCCCTAGAAGAGACACATCACTTCTGTTGTGATTGCATTAGAAAGGTTTCTAAATAGCATAGAAAAGGTCACCAAAGCAGTGGATTGTTGGGAAGAAGATTGTTGGGACTGAATGATAGAGATTTAATTGATCATTAAGGTCTTTGGTATGGTGTGCAGCATGCTTAACACACAAAAAGCTCAGCACGATTCCTGAACTGTAAGATTCCTGAACCGTTAGTATGTAATTACCATATGAATGACTGATGTTTGCCTAACTGCACTTCTACTTTTTTGCTATACATCTTTCCTTTAAGTATCTTAGGAGTCAAAAGAAAATATGTTATTTTCATCAATGGTTAAAATCAATTTCCATCAGAATTAACATAAACAATGTCTGTGAAGACAATACTGAGCTAGATAGACCAATGGTCTGACTCAGTATATGGCAGTTTCCTACGTTCCTATGTTCCTATAAAGTGATACCCCCTAAACAGTTATTTCCATTTCCTGTGATTAATTTAATTCTGGATGTGAAGAAGCTGGCTATGCTAACTACTGGCAAGGGAGGTGTCTTCTGTACATACTCAATATATTCACCTCTTTAATATTATTACAGCTGTTCCAGAGCTGAGCCAAATTACATGTATAATTGCAAGTGATGCAGGTGGGAGTATTATTAGATCCAACATTGCTGCTAGATGGCCAGGAAGCATCCATAGCAAGTAGTGCCTTTCATCAGCTTCAGCTGACATACCAGCTGCATTCCTTCTTGGAGAGAGATGGTCCAGCCACATTATCTGCAGAACGCTACAACTAGACTAATTACTTGGGCCAGACTCAGAGAGCATATCAAGTCAGTGCTAAAGAAGCTAAATAGACTACCAGTTTGTTTCTGAGCTCAATTCATAGTGTTGGTCATAAACGGTTAAACCCTAAACAGTTTGGACCCAGGTGTCATAAAAACTGCCATCTTCACACAAATTTTCCCACTAGTTAAGATCCCTCTCTGGGTGCCCCTGCCTTCTGAGGTTCAATGGGTGGGTGCTGATGAGAGTATCATTTCAGATGTGGCACCCAAATTATGGAATTACCTCCACAGATACATTCACATGATGCCTTCCTTGCTATAATTTAGAGGCCAGGCAAAGCCCACCATGTTCTCCCATGTCTTTCACAGCTTTTAATATCTGTAACTGTTTTGTGATATTTTGCCTTTTGTTACTTTGACATTTTATTTGTTTGTTTATTTTATTTATTTATTTATTTAATATATATTTATACCGCCGCCCAAAACTTGTGTCTCTGAGTGGTTTACAATTAAAATCATTTAAAACATTAAATCAGTTAAACAATTAAAATCATTTAAACATTAAAATAATTAACAGTAACATTATTTAAAACCAACATTAAAAATTAAAACTATAAATCTAATTAAAAGCGTGGGTGAATAAATGTGTCTTCAGTGCGTTTTTAAAAGTTGCCAGAGATGGGGAGACTCTTATTTCAACAGGGATCACATTCTAAAGTCCAGGGGCAGCAACGGAGAAGGCCCGTCCCTGAGTAGCCTCCAAACGGGTTGGCGGCAACTGCAGACGAACCTCTCTGGATGATCTTAACAGACGGTGGGGCTCATGGTGAAGAAGAGGTTCTCTTAAATACCCAGGGCCTAAGCTGTTCAAGGCTTTATAGGTATTTTGACTGGAAACATATCGGCAGCCAATGTAGTTCTTTCAACACAGGAGACCAACCAGGCCACCACATTCTGGACCAACTGCAGTTTCTGGACTACATACAAAGGCAGCCCCATGTAGAGCACATTGCAGTAATCAATGGTAACCTAGAGATTACCAGCATATGTACCACTGTTTTGAGATTGTTCATCTCAAGAAACGGACGCAGCTGGCATATCAGCCAAAGCCGATAAAAAGCACCTCTGGTCAGCGCTTCAACCTAGGACACCAGGGAGCAGTTTGGATCCAGAAGCACCCCCAGACTGCGTACCTGTTCCTTCTGAGGGAGCATGACCCCATCCAGAACTGGCAGATCAAAATTATCTTCCAAGTTCCGACCCCACACAATAAGCACCTCTGTCTTATCTGGATTCAGCCTCGGTTTGTTATCCCTCATCCAGCCCATTACTGCCTCCAGGCAGGCATTTAGGGAGGTTATGCCTTCTCCTGATTATGCTGACATGGAGAAATAGATTTGGGTGTCATCAGCACACGGATAACACCCTGCACCAAATCTCCTGATGATCTCTCCCAGCGGTTTCATGTAGATGTTAAACAACATCAGAGACAATATGAAGCCCTGAGGGACACCATAGGAAAGTTCAGATTTTGAAGAACAACAGTCTCCAAGAGACACCATCTGCAATCTGCCCGAGAGGTAGGAGCGGAACCACTTCAAAGCACTGCTTCCCACCCCCAATCCCCTCAGATGTTCCAGAAGGATACTATGTTCAATAGTATTGAAAGCCGCCGAGAGATCCAAAAGGACCGACAGAGTCACATTCCTTCTGTCAGTTCCCAATTGGAGATCATCCATCATGCTGACCAAGGCATTCTCCACCCCATAGCCCACCCGAAAGCCGGTCTGAAATGGCTCTAGATAATCAGTTTCATCCAAGACCACCTGGAGTATTGGTATTTGTGTTGGTGTTATTTGTATTGGTATTAGTATTTGTCTTGGTATTATCAACTTTATTTATTTATCTCTTTATTTATTTGTGTGTATATTTGTTTGTTTGTTTGTTTTTATATAACACCCCATATAAAATCTCTGAGCAGTTTACAAATTAAAAGCACAAACAACAATTAAAACATTAAATAATATAAAACAATTTAAAATAGCTATCAATAAAACTTTAAAAATATTATGAACTAAAAGTGTGATTAAATAGGTACAATTTCAGATGTAACTTAAAAACAACCAGAGATTGGGAGATTTTGATTTCATTTGGGAGCATGTTCCAGTGCTCCAGGGCAACCCTAGAAAAGGCCCAGTTTTGGGTTGCCACCAAATGAATTGGTAACCACAACCAGACCTTTCCCAATGATCTTAATAGGTATCAGGATTCATGAAGTGTCTTTGGGTAGCCTTGGAGACCAACCTGGATGCCGAATTCTGTACTAGTTGCAGTTTCCGTACTACGTACAAAGGGTGTATTTTATCTGTAAAATACAGTATTTTAGAAAGTTTTATTGTAAGCTGCCTTGAGGTACTTATGGGATATATGTCTTATAAATAAATACACAAGTATATCAATAAATCCCTGAACTTTGCTGCCAGTGTATTTATAGGACAAATGGAACTACTGATCAACACTTACAGTACATACATAATTTCATCACCTAACTTCCACATGCAAAATATGCTTTAGAAAACCATATGTGGACATACCAGCATTTATCCATTTATTTGCTTCTACCATGCTTTTCTATAAAAGCACTCAATATGGATTAAAAGTAAAGTGTGCTGTCGAGTTGGTGTCGACTCCTGGCAACCACAGAGCCCTGTGGTTGTTTTTGGTAGAATACAGGAGGGGTTTACCATTGCCTCCTCCCGTGCAGTATGAGATGATGCCTTTCAGCATCTTCCTATATTGCTGCTGCCCAATATAGGTGTTTCCCATAGTCTGGGAAACATACCAGCGGGGACACGAACTGGCAACCTCTGATTTGGTAGTAAAGCCATTTCTCTACTGCACCATTAGATGGCTTCAATATGGATTACATACAGTAAAAACAACACTATAAGGAAGAATAAGTAATAACAATAAGAAAGTAGATTTATTCTTACACAAGTTATACCTTCCATGTTGCTTTCTGTATTCAGCCCTATAAAATAAATAGAGAGCATAATGAAGTAACTTGCCTAGGGAGTGAGAGGTTGCTGGTTTGAATCCCCGCTGGTATGTTTCCTAGACAATGGGAACCATCTATATTGGGCAGCAGCAATATAAGAAGATGCTGAAAGGCATCTTCTCATACTCCATGGGAGGAGGCAATGGTAAACCCCTCCTGTATTCTACCAAAGAAAACCAGGAGTCGACACCAACACGATGGCACAACAACAACAATGCAAGAAGGAGAAGGCCACTAATACAGACCCAGATTGACAATCTGGCAAATGCTAGAAGGGCCGGTCCAATTGTGGGCCATTTATGGGTCGAATTGGCCTGTGGGATTTCAAATACAGCACTGTCCTTTATTGTGTGGCCTCTGCCTTGCTGCTTCCTCTCCTCCTCCCTTTCCCGCTTCTAGCCCCTCAACCGCCGTTACCACAGCTGCCTCAAGCACTCTGTCTCTCTCCACCTCCTGCTGCTGTGATACATACACACACACTCTCTTCTTCTTCTTCTTCCTCCTCCTCCGCCAACCAGGTCTCTCTCTCTCTTTCTTCCCCATTCCTCCTCCTGACACTGCCGCATTTGTCATGCTCCCTGGTCTCTTCCCCTCCCTGACCCCCGCTGCTGCCATGCTTGCCATACTCCCAGGTCTCTCGCTCTCTTTTCCCTCCTACCCCTACCTCTGCTGCTGCTGTGGCTCCCACACACTCTCTCTCTCCTTCTTATCCTGCCACCACCAAGAAAGAGAGCAAGGGAGGCAAGCCAGGGGCCAGACCCAGTGCTGAGGGGGCTAGCGCTGGCCCAGATTGCACAGCAGGGGGTGCATCAAAAAAGGGAGCGGGGGTATGCCTCAGGCAGCCTGGCAGAAGCTCCCACTTCAAAATTAATGAAGATCACTGTTCTACATGATCCCCCAATAACAGTGAGTACATTTGGGCTGATGTGTTGTAAGTATCATAACCAGTTTGAAATCCCAGTCCATCACTCGCCATTAGTCAAGCATGCAGTTGCAGTGGACAGTTATAATGCAGAAATATAAGGGCTCAAAGTCTTCTATGCAGAAGTAGCACTGAGTTGTTTAGAAATCCCTGATACCTGTCAACCTGCTTCCATTGTCATCTGTCTCAAGATAAGGGCAAAAGCCTGACTTGTCTCCATTTATTGTCATTCACTATATAACATGTATTTCTATCTGATAAATGTGGGTGCCAACTGAGTGCACTTTTGGAATGATAATTTCATCAGAACTCACCTCCAGAATGAGACATTCCCTGGAAATCTGGCCATAGAAGCCACAATAGGAGATAAGCACTTTGGCAAATCTGTTTGTGAGAGCTGACTCACGTGATCCTTTTACTGGCATGCTTCAAACTGCATTGACTCTGATTTTGTGCAGTAACATTGACTGATCATGTGACTTGGTTTTTCCACAGTCTCAAATAGCCAAAATGCAGTAGTATACTGTCAATATGGGCTTATAGCAAATCTCTTCAAGCAGCAGTCACTGGACATTACTTCAGTCTGGGATTTCTGCTGCTCCATTGTATGTTGCACATGGATAAGGAAAGAAGAGGCTGGACAGATGGTGGAATTTAAATGAGCCACACCTTTAATGATTACATAAATTCTGAAACAAAGATACGGGTAGGCAATGATCCAGCAAAGTGTGACACTGAACTTTATTTTATTTATATTTTTAAATATATATCTCTGCCATCAGCGTGGTGTAGTGGTTAGAGTGCTGGACTAGGACCGGGGAGACCCGAGTTCAAATCCCCATTCAGCCATGATACTAGCTGGGTGACTCTGGGCCATTCACTTCTCTCTCAGCCTAACCTACTTCACAGGGTTGTTGTGAGGAGAAACCTAAGTATGTAGTACACTGCTCTGGGCTCCTTGGAGGAAGAGCGGGATATAAAATGTAATAATCATCATCATCATCTTCCTATCCCAATCATGGTATGCTCAGAACGGCTATCAATCATCAACATAATAATAATAAAAACACAATCAACCATCAGGATTAAAATAGTAATACAGAAAACTCTCCAGCAGGTATTAGACATACTCCATGGGATATTCAGCCAGTTGAAAGATAAAGGTATTCAGTAAGTTGTGACATGTTGGCATGTCCCCTGCTAACTGGGCAAAGAGGCACCTTTTACCGTGGTGATTCACTTTATTTAGCAGGGGGAGAGTAACTGGCCCTATCCACCCCCAGCACAGTATTTCCAGTGACTGTTGCCAGTGTCTATCTTATGTTTCTTTTTAGAATGTGAGCCCTATGGGGACAGGGAGCCATCTTATTTATTTATTATTTCTCTGTGTAAACCACCTTGAGCCATTTTTGGAAGGGCGGTATAGAAATTAAATTAATAGTAGTAGTAGTAGCAGTAGTAGTAGTAATAATACTAATAATAATGGGATAGACAAGGTTTGCCTGATCTTCCACAGAGTGGGTGGGTGCTACAATAGAAAAGGCCCTTTTGTGAGACACTACCAAACACACCTTTGAAAATGAGAGAATACACAAAAGGGCCTCAACAAATGCCGTTAAAAGACAGACCATGGACCGAGTCTCACAATCCGTGAGATCTGGTTGGGGGCGGTGAGTGGGAAGAGCGGGCTAAGCCTGCTCTCCCTGCTCATGAGCGGGGAGGGAGCCCTGGGTGGCCGGATCGGCTGCCCACACGATTGCCGGCTCCGAGACGGAGCCGGCGGGGGCTGTGGAGCTCGCAAACGCGCAGGCCATACTGGGGAGACCCCCGGAGCTGGGAGGCGGCTTTTTGCCTCCCCTCCGGGGTTCTACTCATGAGTAGGTGCGCCGTGAAGCCGCACCGTGGCTACTCACGATTAAAAAAACCAGGTTTGTGGAGTGCTCGCTCCGCAAACCTGGTTTGGGGGCAGGGGCTCTTGAGCGGGTTACCCGCTCCAGAACCACCGGGCTCACAGCCAAGCCGGTGGTTCTGACGATCGAGAAAAATCAGGCTAAGCTTTCCTAGCCCAATTTTTCCTGATTGTGGGAATAGCCCCCATGTGTGATGATATATTTCTTCAGATGCCTTGGTCATAAGCCATATAGGTTTAAAGGTTGTTGTCTTAAAGATAAGAATTAGCATTGTGAATTGTACCCAGAAACAGATCAACAGCTAGTGTCACTGGTACAACTTTATGGGCTGCAAGATAGTGAAGAACTTCCCTTAAAGATCCAAAACTAAGTTACCTCACCCAGGCTCAGAGCCTCAGAGCTATTGAGGTGCTTCACACGATTACTGTGAAGCGCCTTGATGAGGTCTGCGTGGGTACTCGTGCGGGGCATCCTGGGACTTCCAGGAGGCAAGCGGCCCCTGATCCCCACAGACCCCACTGGCTCCGTGACTGTCAAGAGCTCACTTGACGGAAGACACTGGCCAGAAATATATGACACAAAGCCAGTATTTCCAAGTTCCAGTTTTACTTCTATATAGAGCCCCTGGTGGTGCAGTGGTAAAACTGCCGCCCTGTAACCAGAAGGTTACAAGTTCGATCCTGACCAGGGGCTCAAGGTTGACTCAGCCTTCCATCCTTCCGAGGTCAGTAAAATGAGTACCCAGAATGTTGGGGGCAATATGCTAAATCATTGTAAACCGCTTAGAGAGCTCCGGCTATAGAGCGGTATATAAATGTAAGTGCTATTGCTATTGCTATTGCTATATAGTCAGGTTTAATGGTCTCACCAAGAATACAGAAGTGAAGAGTGAGAAGCCGAAATTCCAAAGTCACAATCTTTCTGACAAAAACTCCAAGCAGATTTGACATGTTGTTTCCAGCAGTTTGTTCAAGGCACAGGCTGCCTGATTTATAGTCAGCAGCCACGTGCACTTAATCAACACTGCACCCCCGCCAGCTGCCATAGATTCAATCTGGCTTCTGGCTTCTCACCAGCCAATTACTCCTTCGTAATTCCCTCACCTGCTGTTGACATTTCCCCTGTCTGCATTCTCGAGGAGATAGTGGCCTTTCAAACTCTGGCTCAGATCCTGACCCTTCTCTCCAAAGATCACCCGGCCCCGCTGGCCCCTCCTGCGCCAAACACTCGCCCTGGCCTGTCTCAGTTATCTCCCCATTCACATTACCAGCCTGCTCCTCCTGAGGCGCCTCCCCACTTTCTAGTAAGTCACCTGCCTCCCACTCCTCTCCAATGTTCTCGAGTGGTGGCATGACAGTGACGGAGCCGGTAGTTGTGACAGAGCCGGTAGTTGTGGTAGGGCTCCAGGCATGATTGTCAGAGGAGAGTGGGCTGCAGTCTCCCGGTTGGGGGTCTATTCATGTGTCGCTGTGTGCGGCGGCACACAAGCAATAAAATGAGGTTAACAGAGTGCTTGCTCTTTTAACCTCATTTAAGGGGAGGGTAAATTAGGCGGGCTAGCCACCTAGGAACCACCAGGCTCGTCCATAAGCCTGGTGGTTCCCACAGTCAGTAGAAAGCGGGCTAAACTCCCTTAGCCCACTTTCTACCGATCGTGGGAATAGCTTCATTGTCTGTTCTGCTCCTGGCCAACATATTTAAAATGTACTGAAAGAGGTCCGTCAACATCATCCTCTCCTCAGGCTGAGCAGCCCCCAAGTTGGTAAGGCAGGCAGGCCTCACGTGAGTTTCTGTCCTGGTACTCCTACGCTGAAAAGCCACAAGGACTGGTCTGAGGAAACTGCCCTTCAGCCTCAAAGTGATGTCTCAGGGTGCTCACTAATGCCCTCATGTAAATTTTAATTTTGTTGTAAACCGCCCAGAGAACTTGCATTTTGGGCGGTATAAAAATGTATTAAATAAATAAATAAATAAATAAATTTTACTCCCAGAAATTATACTCTATTTTAAACACATTTATGTCTATACCCCTCAAAACATTTTGTGTCTGCAAAAGAGGTTGCCTGCTGCTTACCGTGGGTGCTGCCCTAAACCATTCAAGGTTTACAGTTTGTTTACTTTAGGAACAGGTGAACTGCATTTGTTGTTAGGTAAAATGAAAATAAATGTAGCGATCACTTGCCTCTCTGGAGATACCATGTTTTAGCCTCCAAGTTAGCTCAGTTTCTCCTTCTTCTCAGTTTTTCTTCTTTTTCTCATGCTTCTCTCTCTTATTCTTATAAATGCACAGCAATTGATTTAGTCCCAGAATCTATCAAATTATACAGTTATATGGTATATGGTTGCTATTTGTGGAGTTTGGAATGTGTGGATGGATGTGAAACAAGATTAACCAGTCCCAGATACAAAATAAAAATGAATATATCAAGCTAGAAATTAAAATAAACATTTGCCTTATTGCATGGGGCTTTGTTCTCATGGAAAAGAAAACTCTACAACACATTTCTACAAGAAAACTGTAATGGTTATTTAAAAGTGAAGATAAGGTTTGCTGACTAAAAATATGCATTTAAATTGAATGTAAAACCAAAACATTTTAATAGGCACTTTGAATACACTGATGTATAAATATGTATATTGGCCCCAATTCAGACACATTCATGTGCATAGAATCTGTCTGCTTCAACATCACTGAGGGAAGGGGGGGGGACTGAATTCAACCCCTCCCCCACAAAAATATGGTGCATGCAGTCCCAGTCCAGCCATGGAAACTGCAGGAATCCACCCATGAACAGCACATGCATAGCACATTGCACATGTGTTTCTTATTCCTGAAAAAATATGCGTGTGCAAAATGTTGCTTCCATGTGCAAATCCCAATTACTGGGTTGGCTGTGATTCAGTGGAATGACTGTGCCTTGCACAACATACACCTCTATCCACTTTCTTTTCAGAAGTCCTCCTTGCCAAACTTCAGCGTGCTTTTAAAAAGCCAAATAATTTAGTTCTGAAGTTTGGTATTGGTGTGTGTGTGGGGGGGATAACCTCTGAAGAATCAGACATAAAAACCCAGGTGTCTTTTGGTCCATTCTATCAGTAAACACCTCTCTCCTCTTGTCCAGTATACTTTGAATATCATCATAAATCACCATCTTTAGCATGTCAGTATATATAATAAAGTTCTCTTGTGACTCAAATTAATCTTGCATTCAACAAGTCACAATAAGTCTATCAGTAATATCAATAAATGTAGTCAGTTTGGTTGCAGTGTTTTTGATATTTTCAACCACTAACCAATGGAGCAAGATGACCACCATACCATATTACTTTGTCTCCAGTGACTTAATGGGAAAAGTAAAACCAAGTCAGCCACATGGATACCATGACATATTAAGCAGAAAAGTGACTCTTCTCAAAGCCTTATTACCATCAATTTCCTGCATCGGTATTTTTGTGTACATTCTATGAAATAGATAATTTTTGATAATTCATTAAAAGGGAAATACTGGAGCCTGAACTTCTAATAATGACTAGAGTGGAGTAACAATACATTTGTGGCAATGGATGGATCATAAAAGTATTGGTTGTATGAAGCCTGGAAAGGAGCTAACAATTGCATGCCTCTAATTATAGTTCTTAATCTCACAGCACAATATTTTAGTTTGTTTTGCTTACAGTTAGAAACCATTTTGCTGACACTTCAAAATGCCCTCCAACTTTCTGCTTAAATGTGTTTCTGTGTTGTGTGTGTGTTTTCATTAAAAACGGAGTGGGCAGAAGAAGAAAAATATGTTATTTTGGTGCCAAAATCTGTGTGAACAAAAATGGTCTTGACAGTTTGCAAAAATGAAACGCTCCTGATGTCCCAGATATTAAAGAAAAACAACGAAATGTTCCCAGTAGTTCCTTAATGCAATTACTTGATTAGAGAAAGGCATTTCATTTCCTAACCACTACAGGAATAAGCAATATAGCTGTCAATAATGTTGCAGCTGGGTCTTGAGTCTGGTGGTCAGCATCTGACCACATCTTTATATGGTTATTAGCACATTTCCATCAGCACTTAAAAATGCACCCAGCAAAGCCTTCAGAACCTTAAGGGATTTTGCTGGTGTATGAGTGACCTTTTCCTTCATCAATTTCCAGAATGTTTGTTCACTACTGAATATGCAGCACATCATAATGTTTTACATCAAGCCTCCACTTAAGTCATATCGTGTTAAATTTGAGGTTGCCACTTCTGCCTTCATTTAGGTTCCAGTGACTGAATGAATGAAATTCTCATAGTTTGCCACAAACCAGAGTTCAATGATGCTCTGATGGATTTGTGCTAACAAGACTTTTCAACATCAGGAACCATTCCAGTTCATAACCATACCCCTACTGTGCACTTGGAGCATTCTTCAACCTGGAAGACAGTGGTTCAGCCCATGCATGCAGAAAAACTTCATATGCCAATGAGATCCCTCACATGAACATTGAAGAAACCAGTGGGATTTGTCCTATTGAATATACAATTGAGATATTTAGTTTTTCCGAAGAATAATATAATGGAGATGAAGTAGCTGTTACATTTTTTTTCTTTTATCACAAAAAAAGATTGTATACTAGGTTGCCACAAGCCCTAATCTTCACAGATCAACACATGGAAAGGGCATTGCAAGTGTGCTGCTGTCCCAGCCCTCAATTCCACAAATTCGGTGCCATCTTCAGAGGGGTCTGAACAAACAGGTGCCATCTTCAGAGGGGTCTGAACAAACAGCCCAAAGCACACAGGCTCACTGAATTATCTGTACTCCTTAAAATTGGAGAGCGGTAATCACATGTACAGAGCCTGTGCATATTGGGGTGTAGTGACGTAGGTCCTTGTGCAGATTGAACTTTGAATACATGAAGACTGGAAGTGGGGTTAGCAGGTGTAATCCTGAACCTCCATATGTTCACCTGTACTCAGATGAAACCTCTTCAGAGGGTTAAGTCCTAAAAAAGGATGCTGGATATATCCCTAACTAACTAACTAACATTTACCTTAGGGCTAAAATTCATGGAAGCTCTTGAAAATCAGTAGAGTAGTCTTGTTTATGTCAATGAAGTCTTGAAGGGGTCATTATAAATCAGAGAGGGAAGTACATCTTTTTCACCTTAAAGCCTAAGAGCACCTCAGTTCTTCCACAATTACCATGAACATTTGTTAAAACTACAGCTTCAGCTTGCTAACGTATTTTGGAACCTCAAAAAGTTAGCCATGCAGTGCTGCCCTAAGCCTGTTAACTCTGAAATAAGTCATAAAAAGAGGCCTGCTGAATCAGACTAAAGATCTATCTAGATATAGGAAGCAACCTAATACTGAGTCAGACCATTGGTCCATCTAGCTCAGCTTCTCTCTAGGGATTCCAGACAAGAATATTTCCCAGCCCTACCTGGAGATTCTAAGGAATGCTGGTCTACCACTGAGCTGTTGCCCCATATGCAAGAGTTCTGTAGTCAAGCGTTCTGATTCCAACAGGGACTATGCAACCATATATCTATATCTATATCTATATCTATATCTATATCTATATCTATATCTATATCTCACACAATTAAGTTTTCAAACCCGACAGTATCAATCATGCCATTGTGTTTGCTGCATTTCTTCACATTAAATCAGCTATATTTATATCCATGAATACAAAGCCCTTGTTCACAAAACAGGGTATAGCACTGAAGCATCCTAAACTCCCCACCCCACCCCACCCCCTGCATACTACTAATAATGTTCTCAACTTTGAGCCCATAGAGACATCCAAACTACCCCAGGGTGAATTCTCTCACTATATGGTAACTTGGTGCTTTGGATCATCCTGTCAAGTAACATGGAAAATGTTGTTGTTGTTATTAATTAGATTTCTATACCGCCTTTCCAAAAATGGCCAGGGTGGTTTACACAGAGAAATAATAAATAAATAAGATGGATCCCTGTCCCCAAAGGGCTCACAGTCTAAAAAGAAACATAAGACAGGCCCCAGCTACAGTCACTGGAAGTACTGTGCTGGGGGTGGATAGGGCCAGTTACTCTCCCCCTGCTAAATAAAGAGAATCACCTCGTTAAAAGGTGCCTTTTTGCCCAGTTAGCAGGGGTCCTTGGTTAGCTCACATCACTTGGAAATATCTGGACATGATAAAAAATGTGGCAAAATTGTTATCTGTATGGATTCATTGTTCACTCAGAACAATGTCTAAGAGCTGAGCCAGCCATTCTAATTTTCTGTGGTTTTTTTGTCTTCTTGGTCTCGTACATGACAAAGAGCCAGTCAATGATCCTGGTTTGTATTATAGTTAAGTATCTATGAGTGCAAGGAAAGCAAACAAAGCATCACCAAAAATGCAAGATCATAAAATGAGCTAGCACTCTTTCTATATATAAAAGATACCAGATTTTTAGCTTCAGTTTATATCACTTTCCAAAAGGATTTAAACTATTTGTTATTTATTTGATGTTAAAAAATGTAAACGAGTCATCCTAGACCAACATCCACAACAGATGGCCAGTGGCCAGATTATGTTCATGGGTAAAATTGCCCATTGCATCACACATTTATGATACAAAAGGAAGCCTTTGGGCCCCAGCCTGTTGCTTTCAGTTTGGGAGAGAGCAAGTGCATAATGGGGAAATTGGGACTCAATTTGGATCCTGTGATCTACCCTAGATTAACCTAGTACACAAATGAGGAGCTCAGATGGCCCTCAAGTGACAGATGATTAAAGGGGCAGGGGGTGGCTGCTGCCACCATCCCCCTGCCCATGACTGCTCGAGTCATCTCATGTCATGACCCCCACCTGAGCAATATGTGGGACAGGGTATTTCACCTACCACCCCCTGTCCACCACCACTGTCTTTCTTGTAGCCTGCTGCCTTAACTGCTTCCCTGCCCACTTCCAATGTGCGTAGCTTGAGCACGAAGAGCCACTCTGTTCTCCTCTTCAGCATGTTGTATTTTAAAAGGGGGGTGAACTGGAAAAGGAAGTGCAGAGGAGAGAAGACAAAAGTAGTGGGCTAGAGTGTCTCTTCACACTCTAATTCACACCTCTCCACTCCTTTTCTCTCCTCCACACTTTCTCTTCTGCTCAGTCCCTACTGTTTTTCAAATACCTCACACAAGAAGAGAACTGAGTGGCTCTTTGTGCACTGCTCCCAAGACAGGCAGCAGCAGTGCTGGGCAGGAGGCAAGTAAGGCACTGGAGAACAGCAGGCGGTGGGGGGATGAAGAAGTCAAAGCAGGTGTAGGTAGGAGGCAAAGATAACACACCCCTCCACCTTCAACTTGAGGTTAGCACCTCAGTTTGCTTCACTATTGTCTCCTTGTCTCAGGCCTGTGAAGGGTTTGGGCTGCCCCTGCAAATGAATTCCGCAGTCATCAATTTCAGCATTCTCCAGGAAACATATTATTATTTCATTTTTAAGGCCACTTAAGCTTTGCTGCTCCTAGCAGAGAAAAGAAACCTATTATCAGTTGCATTAAGGAGAGAAGCTAATCATGGCATTCTTTCCTCTAGACAATTGAGATTTGCATGTGAGCATCTGGCTCTGTAAGGGCTCTGGATTCGCTTGAATGGCCTGCAGAGAGCTGTGAACTGTCCTTGCATGTGATGCCCCAACTTCAAATATTGGAGTAGTAATACAGTAAGTGTCTGTGCGATGCACCTGTCTACCTCATTATTGTGATAAACATTTACATCTTATCCTTCTTCCATTGTTTCCAACTGTAAAATGGGGATGACTTACCACCTAAGATAAGCAATTTTATATTATATTATTACAGTTTATGATGTCATGGGGAGATAACATATCTGGTGAGCATTATACATAAATGGACTCAAATTTATCTATTTGGGGTATTTTTCTTGGCTCTTCTTTGCATATATGAAGCTTAAGCTAGCTTTATTTAATTAATCTTCTAAAGCAAATATAGTACCTCTACTGCCTGAACTATATATTAGATTTTTCTACATTTCTCCACATTAATGGCATTTATACATGACATAAAACACACGAGAGAGGCTCAAATGCATCTCTGAGTGTAGCTTCAAACATTACCCCAAAAAAGGGCAAACTCAGGTTTGCCACAGGATATCTGCTCAATGAATGTGCCTGCATGATTATGCATCTATGAAAAAATGTCCTTGTCTAATTCACACTATATGAACTTGTAACATGCTAAGTGTACACTAAAAAATAAGAAAGCATAGTCTTAGTGCCATGCCCTCAGGGTTCTCTTATCTGAGTGAGATAAGAAAATATTTGGGAGCTATGCATTTCTTCTGGTAGGTCACACAATTCTGTTTCTTTGCGGGAAAATATTGTCTTAGAAAGAAAATCGGTTTATGAAGTTAGTTTATAAATTGGTTTGCCAATTTTGTGGTGTGATTTTGACCCACTTCTTTTCTCTAATGTTGAGTAGAGCCACAGAAGGGGAAAGCCATCTGTCTAAAACCAGTAAAAATATACAGCTGAAAGAGTAGATCGACTTCATAAGGAAGAAAACATCTTCCTTTTAATAATCCAGTATTAATTAGGTTAAATGAAAGGAAAGTGGGAGAAAGAGAAAACAAACTAGAAATTTCACATGGGGAAATCCAGTTGAATGTCAGAGCCCTGGCTTTGATGTTGGTGAAATGAGATTAAATGTCCACATAAAGAATTGGACTCGGGTGGTCTGTACTTTTTCCTCTCACATTCATTGCAATGTGACGATTACTTTTTAAACATTCAAAACGAACCACATTCTAAACCAGAAGTTGTTTTTTTTAAAATACTTCAAAGAGGAGAACGTTTCTAGGAAGGATCTGAAGTTCTGGACATAGTTCAAGTTTCTGTATGCTTCACAATTACAAAATATTTATTTGTGTAACACTGAATAACTGCTATCTTTTTTTCCTCTATAAAAGAGTCAAACCATTGACAGCAAGGTTTTCTCATATCAATGTACTGAAAAAGCAGGTCACAAACAGTTCATTTCCTTCCAAAATGCACCAGATCATAGAAAAAGAGAAAACTGTCTGACATATGATCCTGAAATGGAATGGGAACTCCTTGTGATGTTACTTTGTTTTTATTTAAGTCTCTCTGGCAGTGTGTCACATATATAAATAACTTATGTGTGTACTTGTGAGCCCAGTACAAAATCTAATTGAGAAGATATAGATAATGATACTTAATATTTATACTATGCTTCATATAATGATGATGATGATGATTTATTACAACAGAATTAATGAAAGTAAGCTAGGGTGTAGATCTGGCTAGGTATTACATTTACTGAAATGAAACTATGATATTTAACTATAAAGCTAGGCATTTCTTAAAGCTGAATAGATATTTTTATAATGTTGCAAACTCTGGATAGTATAGGCAGTGCTGGCATATGACATTTTTCAGCCTGAAGAAGAACACCAAATGTTTTCCCTTCCCTTCTCCCTTTTCTCTCTTTTCTATACCCTGCTCCATTTCACTGATACTGTCCTTCTCTCCCCCTTTCTATTAAGAAAGGAAGAAGAAAAGCAATGTGATGCCATTTCAGCTTCCTTCCTCTGCAGGTCATCTGCAGGGGGATGCTGTTAGGCGTGGAGCAAGGCCAGCCCCAAGTTCTGCCATCAAGTTCTGCATGTCAGATGCAGGGAGCGTTTAGCCACACACTCCACATCTGATGTCATACGCGGGGGCATGGTTTAGCTCCCAAACGGGGCTGTGCGACTCCATTTGGGAGCTAAATCATGCCCCTCCATGTCTGACCTCAGACGTGGGGGGTGGTGTCTGGGGTGGTGGGGCTTAGGGGTGGTGGCCTGGGTTCTCTGAACCCATTTGCTTAATGGTGGCTCCACCCCTGGAGTGAGCATTTGTTCAAACTTTCTGACATCCAGACTAAGGAAGTGTTGGTGCAATGTGAACACACAGTACATGATTTGGGGAAGGGACCATTTTTGTTGTTCTTACCTTCTCTCTGAAGCCCACCGTGAAACTCTCAGAATTATTTTATTATTTATTTATTTATTTATTCAATTTATATACTGCCCTTCCAAAATAGCTCAGGGTGGTTTACAACAGCCATTAGGGACATATTTCTGGTGGTCACAGGGAATCATACAGCCTTTAGGGACATATTTCTGCCCGTCACAGGGAAGATTGTTGAAAATTGTCCCACCGCTGAAATACATGCTGCATTTACTGTGAAATCTCAGACTACTATATAGAGTGAACAGCTGGTGTACAAATGTAAAGGTTTTGCTTGTGGCAAATAGGTCTGATAAGCTGTTCATCGTGAGCAAGGAGCTATAGGATGTTTTTACTGGCAGGTATTTAACAGTAGCCATTGCAAGCAGAGTAGATGTATACACCAGTCCCTATCAGGAATTTGAATTTGAATAGGAAAAGGAATTTGGTTATTTTATAACAGTTGTTTCTGCAGTTGGAATCATAAAAGGGATAAAACAAGTATTACTTCTGGGGATTATTACCCATCTGGGGAACAATTGGTAAATCTGAACTAAATCCAAGATGATTGTTTTTAGAGGTTCTCACTGCCCAGAAAAACTGCTTCTGCTGTTTGCTGCTCTTAAGTGAGCCAGAAGATACAGTGTTAAAAAAAACCCTGCCCGCTACTACTGGTCAGTCGTGTTTCATACTCTCTATTTCCACTAGCAATAATCAATAGCAGGGGCATCATTAGGGAGTGGCCCATGGGACTCAGCCCCCCATTGAATTTCTCAGAGCCCCAAATCTCATCAGCCATCTCCTTCCTCCATGACCTCTTCCAGAAAGGAAGTGCAGTAGTGAGGGCGCATGCACAGAGCATGGGAGAGAGCTCCTGGCCTCACCTAGCTCTCTGTTGCTTCCACTTTCATAGGTGCTGAATTGTAATCTTAGGGACTTAAAAAAAAACTTATGTACTTGTTTGTGAGGGACATGATTGAGTTTAATTATCAAACGAGGAGCTGTGGGCCTGGGCCCCAGATTTTCTAAGTACATATCAATGCTCCTGATCAGCAGCTAATACACTTTATTGTATTAGGCTTGCTGGCAGAGAGTGAATGAAAAGCTACAATGATGAAGAGGATTTATATACTGCTTTTCAACAAAAGTTCCCAAAGTGGTTTACATAGAGAAATAAAAATAAATGAAGTTGGGTCCCTGTCCCCAAAGGGCTCACAGTCTAAAAAGAAACAAAAGATAGACACCAGCAACAGCCACTGGAGGGATGCTGTGCTGGGGCTGGATGGGCTCAGTTGCTCTCCCCCAGCTCACTAAGGATAATCAACACTTTTAAAAGGTGGCTCTTTGCTCAGTTAGCTGCAAAGTAAATCCTCTGCCTAACCTGCTGTCCTCACAAAACCTCCTGGGAAGCAGATATCTAGCTCTTAATCTTCCATTTTAGAAACATGTCTAATCATTTCATTAGACTAAAATAAGGACACAGCTTATCTTTTTGTGGTATATACATTATCTTTAGACTAACTTTGCATCACTCTCAAAGCTGTGCCTGATGCAAATGTCCCTCTTTATTGCCCCACTCCAGTAATACTACAAATATCTAGTTTTATAAACCTATTTTTCCAGAGCCATCAACTTAATTCATTAAGGTTCTTTTCTTGCTTTCCATTCAGTTTTGTTTAGTTAACATATGTTGCAGACAACAGTTATAGTCCATGAGTCTATTAACATGTAAAATATGAAGGGGAAAATTCTGCTCATTAGATAATGGAATCAAAGAAAAGCCTGTGTCAATCTAATGAGCTTAAATTTGCCCTGATGTTTCTGTTTCAGCTATTGGGAAATGTTGGTGTGATGTGGGCTCAGCATAACATCTGTTTGGTTTTTGGGTGGGTGCATGTGGTGGGCTGATGTCTTTCTTTTCAAGGAACTGCAGAGCATCATGTGGTTGGTGATATAAAATATGGACACCCACATAGAACATTCATATTGTCTGTGGCTGTCTTTTAAACAGAGGCGTATCTAGGGAAAATAGAGCCTAGGGCAAGCACTGAAATTGCACCCCCTGTCCAAACATCTGACACCCATCTTTCAGATAACTTTACCATAATATCAGCTGAAAAATACAAGTCAAGCTCGTTAATCTTTTAATCTTTCAAAAACTATTTAGCAGTGGATGTAGCCAGGCCAAAAATGCTGGAAAACTACAAATTTCAGTATGCTGGGGCTCATGAAATATCCAAATACTATGTGGAGGTGTACTTGGAAAACTAAACAGAAGTGCCTGTCTAATTCTCTACTATGCATTGTAGCATCACTATTACATAAGTTTTAAAAATCAATGGAGAATTTGACTTTTCCCAGATGCTCTGAAAATAATTAAAGGATATGCAGAGTAAACTGTGTCACTGCTTGGAATATATTCTAGTCTTTCAGAAAGACAGTTAAAATGAGAGAAAGAGAGCAAGAAACTTCCAGTGGGGCTTAATACTAAAGATTTCATACTGATTCAAAGACAAACTCACCATTAATAGCCATATTATTAAGACATCACATTTAACTCATTTATCACAAGAAGCAAAATAAGAGCAAATGAATACAATCCTAGCTCATAAGCTTCAGCTCAGTATTCACAAGCCCTGATTCTCTGTACATAGTGCCAATCTGAATATATGTACAGTGACTTATATTATATTTAAAAATTTATTATTTTTTACCTGTAGCCCCTTTGGGGGGCTTCCTAAGGGCCATGAGGGGGTCTGTAAAGGTTCCCCCTCCCCCCGCTGGTCTCTAGGGCCTCACAGGGACCATTTGAGCATGTGTGGTGGCCATTTTTTAAAATAACTTTTTTTAACAAAATGGCCGCTGAAAACAAGATGGCCGCCACACATGCTCAAATGGCCTCTGTGAGTCCTGGCATGGCCTAGGGCTTCACAGAGGCCATTTGAGCATGCACGGTGGCCATTTTGTTTTTGGTGGCTGTTTTTAATTTTTTTTAATTTTCAAAAATGGCGCCTCCTTCAAGTGGCGCCCGGGGCACGAGCCCTGCCTGCCCTACCCTAGATACGCCCCTGATTTTAAATCCTATTGCTGGGATTAAATGAAATAACTTTGTGAATTACAGTATGAACTTTGTGCAAGACAACTTGTTTTTTTGTATCAGCACTGTTTTACAAATCAGTGTATCAATACTTTGCATTCAGTGAGCATCCTCCATCAGAATCCAGTCTTTCCAATGTTTTCATTATTCAAGAAGAGGATGTAACAGAAACTATTGGATTATTTGTATTCTGATCAAGAAGCACAATGTAAAAATAAAGAGCTCAGCCAAAGTGATGCTTTGGTGATGCTTGTGCGAACATATATGCACACTTGAAAAGTGCCCCATCTTTTCATCAGTTTTTCAGGGGGCTTGAAAGGGCATGAAAGTATTAAGTGGGTCAATGAACTGCCAGCACAGGGCAGGAAGATAGGGAGTGTGATCCTAGTTGCTTCTGGACCTCAGTGGATAGAATAATCTTTTGGAAGAGTTGATCATTTTGAACCCCTCAAAAGCACCCTTTTGTACCAGAAATGCTCCCAGATATTCACCATAGCCTATAAAAATGTTATATGAGAATCTTTGAAGACAACGTTCCAAGTCCATCATAGAACCAGGCACACTAATGCACCATGAAACAAGTGGGCATATGTGTGCTGTTCTTTGTACTGAGTTGTAGCCACAAGTACTTTTCTAGCAAAGATAAGGACAAAGGAAGTGGTTTGCTTACTGGAGCTGTGGGCTGCAGAAGTTAAATGTGTGATTTTTCAGGGGAATAGCTACAATTGAACTGGGTGGGGGGATGTCCTTGGGCCCTTGTGGGAAAGGGGCCCACTGGCTGGGTGACAGCTTCCACTTTTCTGTCCCCTTCCTCACACCTCTCTGAAGAAGAAAGCAAGCTAGGGGCCCATTTTCACTTTCTATTCCAGGATTCACTCCAATCTTGCTACATCTCTGGGTGTTCCTTTGATTTGCACCTTAATGGCTGCTTAGAGTATATCTGTTCCTCACTCTAGTTACGTTGTGTTTATTTAATGCAGCTCTAGAATCAGTGTTTTCACCACACTCCTATCTTTTGTACTGCTGCTTCTCAAAAGCATTCAAGCATCATTCAGCTACAGTATAAGTTACGAGGAAAGAGAGAGAGTGAGAAGCTTTTAACAGCCTGTTGCTCTCTAGTTATCCCTTGGCTACCATGAAGGCACATTAACTCAGCACTTACTTTCTATGAGATATATGTGTCATATTCAGAAAAGATGTGTAAAATGAGCAGAGACACCTTTTAAAGTGGTGATTCTCTTATATTTAGCAGGGGGAGAGCAACTGGCCCTGTCCATCCCCAGCACAGCATCCCTCCAGTGGCTGTTGCTGGTATCTGCCTTCTGTTTCTTTTTAGAATGAGAGCCCTTTGGGTACAGGGGGCCATTTTATTTATGTATTTTTTATTTTTCTATGTAAACTGCTTTGAGAACTTTGGTTGAAGAGTGGTATGTAAATATCAGTGGTAGTAGTGGCGGTAGTGGTAGTAGTAGTAGTAGTAGTAGTAGTAAATGTACATTTTTAAGCTGTAATGTGTGAAGTGGCCCTTATCACACATAGTTAAAAATTCCTAAGGATATTGCCACTCCGGCCTCATGTTTGAATTCATAAGTATCTGATTATATTCAGTATCTGATTAATTTCTGATATTCAGTATCTGATGCAAGAAGGAATATCTGCCATAGAGAAACACAGATTGCCTATGAGCAGATATGCAGAAAAACTACCAGATTAAACTCTGGGGGAAAGCCCGTGGATACTGGTAGAGCAGCAAATTTTCATGAGGTTTAATGCTGCATACGTTTTTCTTGAGGTTTTTCATGAGATTTTTGCTGCAAAGGTTGTCATATGGAAGGTGCAAGCCCCCCACTACTGTCTCCTCTTGTTGCACATTTTCCCCAAGCCTGCTTGCAGTCCATTACCTCAAACTACTCTTGCTTGAAGCTGAAGAGGGAACTGATCCTTATTGCTGAGGCAACTAGGCTGACACTTCCTCACACTGGGATAAACATGCAAATGCATATCCTATTGCAAAGAAATGACTTCTGCACTGCATTACTTTCAATGGGATGAATGCATCCCAATACAAGCAGTTTTCAGTCCAGTTGCCTTAACAACAGGGATGCATTCTCTTCCCACTCCCTTGCAAATAGCTTTGCATCATTTCACAAAAGTGTGAGAACATTGCTCTGTGTGTGTGTGTGTGTATGTGTGTGCACATGCACACGCACAGACTAATATATTGGAAATTAAAATGTTCCCAAAAGTTCAACTCTCCAGTCAATTTTACCTCAGCCCAATGGATACACATTTTAAAGACCTATAGAAAGCAAAGAATTGCCTCTTGAAGTGTAACTTTCTTCCTTCACCTCCAAATCAGCCACAGAGAGATTCATCTTCAAAACAAGGTTGTTTGGACAAGAGTTATAAAGTACTCTGTAGGACTCTGCTAAATCCATCCCCTAATGCTTCCAGGGCCTTAAAGTTAAGTGTCTGCAATCCAGCTTTTTCTAGAGGCCTGGCAATAATTAGCCTTTCAGAATGCATTTTTTAAAAACTGCCTGAAGGTGGAGAAACAATTCTAGACTGTCAGGCTTTTTTGAAGAAAAAGTAGTCTGTAAATATTTCTTACTGCTTTCTTTTATATGCTCTTAAACACACACACACACACACACACACAACCAGTGCTCTTGAAAGCCAGCTTGGTTGCCTGAGAAAGATAAGTAGAGTATGGGGTCTGTACATCATGCTAACATTTAATCTGTTTCTAAGCTCTGTTGCGTTAGTACAGATTCTATTTCCATTTACAATCATGAACATCTGTGCCACAGGAGACAAGTTTGCTACCAAGCACTACTGTTAGATTTTGCGCCAGCAACTTCCATTGCTTCATGTGGTTCATATTTTGTTCTTTAAACAGTTAATGATGTTTTAGTCTCTCTTCCAGAAAAGTTTAAATTTAGCCAAGATAAGCACTAATAGGAAACATATTAAGGAAATGATAGAACTCTTAGAAACCAAGCCATTCTAGGTAGATGTCACATATTTATAAATAAACAAGCGGAACTTCATATATATTGCATCTCCTTTCTTCCTTCTGATTTATCCTGAGTGAAGATGAACCAAGAGTGAATGTAATGTAAATCAAAGAGACGTACCACAGAAGCATACCCATATTTCAATAATATTGCCTGGCTTCCATCAAACTAATTCATAGCCTTTCCATGGTTAGATAGGATACACAGATAAAGCAACAAATGTAGAATGGGTATAAACTTTAATGATTCAAGGCATACAGAAAACTGATCAGTCATGACCAGTGTCTGCTCAGTTAATATTAGATCCCACTCAGGTTTAATCAGGAAGGTCCCATTCTGAATGCATGTGTGCACACACTGCCTTGATACTGCCGCCAAAACAAAACTGATTCCACACACAGATGAAAAATATTAGAGGGAGCTCTGGTCATGACTCTGTCTGTCCCATTGTAAATGACTGAGAACTTGGCCATTGAGTATTTTTGTGTGCAGGCCAGTTCCTTTCAAAAGCACAAAGACAGCTCCAGAGGGACATTGGACCCTCGAAAAGTGGATTCCCTGCAACCGCCACCCATTTCTGTTTCAGAAATCTAACATGTAGGACATAGCTTGCCCAGCCATAGATGCAATTTGTCCGTCCCCCCCCCCCCGGTGCTGCCCCTATAAAAACAGGAGTTTGGTCATTGACTTCGGCAGAGTGAACTGAATACTGCTTTTCGTCAGTGCCAGTCTATTGGGTAATCCACCCTATGCCAGGATATTGGGGGTAATCCACCCCTATGCATAGATTGGGGGTAATCCACCCCTGTGCATAGATCGCCACTATACTTCATCATCATATTGCTGTGTTGCCATGGCCAGCAGGATGAGACTTACATATGGGAGGAATATAGGCACAAAGTAGATATTCATTAGCTCAACATGGCAAGCCAGAACCAGGGGCGTAGCTATAATTGAGTGGATGATTTCAAAGAACATGGGGCCCCCAGCTCCAGAGGGCTCTCCAGCTCCACCCCTCCTCATTTTCTTCATTACCTCCCTTACTCTGAGGGGCCACTGGGGAGAGGGGCGAACATGCCCGCCCCCCTTGCTAAGCCCCTGGCCAGAACCTTATGCTTGCATGCTTTTTTCATTCTTACAGCATTTGCAAAAGAATATCTATCTAACTATCTTGGTATAAGAGACCAATACGAGGCATGCATGCTAAAAGCTTAAGGGGTGTGTGTGTGTGTGTGTTTCTTCACTATTGAGAATTTTGCTCTAGTTACTATTGAGTATATTAAATTGGTAAAATCACAACAAACTATCTTAAAACACACTGCTT
Organism: Hemicordylus capensis; assembly: GCF_027244095.1. Lineage (NCBI taxonomy): Eukaryota > Metazoa > Chordata > Lepidosauria > Squamata > Cordylidae > Hemicordylus > Hemicordylus capensis. The sequence goes on along the minus strand of NC_069659.1, from coordinate 89,892,117 downwards.
TTTCACAAGCTAATTATAAATATATCTAAATGTGGGCCTTGCTAAATTTTGCCCTTACACAGAAATCTAAAATGCTGTATGCTCTCCTGTGGATACCAGAAGTTGGAGAACTAAGCCAAAGGGAAATGTAATGCAGAGGGATTTAAGGTCAACCCATCATCAGCCATGTATAGGGTTTGCAGTCTGGCAGGGACTGCAAACACTAGTAACCTGTCAGGCATTTTGCACATCACAATACATGGCTGATGAGCTATGTTCATCATGCTGGTGGTTCACAAGTTGTACAGACCAGAGCTAAGAGGCTGGGCAATCAGCCAGAGGCAGGGGCCAATATAGCCTAAAAACAGGTTGCTGAAGCAAAACTTTGAATTCAAAATCAGCTGGAACCAGAGATTCAAAAATCAGCTGGAACGAGAGATCAGAGCAAAAAACCAAAACCTTCAAATGCTAAAGTAATTTGGTGTATAAATAGAGAACGAGATTTTTCAAAGCTCTATAATTCATTATAACTCTTCTTCCTTGCACAACACTGCTTTTTTTACCTTTCCTTTATAGAGTCACATGTTTTATTGTGTTAGGAAAATGTACCTGGAGATTAAGAAGGAATGGGATTCTTTTCCAAGAATCACAGGGCTCATATTCAATACAAGGCCCAAATAAGAAGTATTTCATACATTTCAGTAAAAGTTAGTTTGTTCCAGATATTGCAAAGAAATAGCTGGACTCAAATCAATGTTGATTTAAAATACTAACATCAAATATAAACTAACAACTAGTTAGCTTGCTGGTTGATATTTAGTGTATTTTAATGTTATTTTAATGACATCATTTTTTGCTGTTTGTCATTTTTATTTGCTTTTTTATTTTTATTTATTCATTTATTTATTCATTTTAAAAAAAAAGTTTTAATTTGTTCTTCAGCGCTCTGGGGTCTCAGGATAAAGGGTGATATACAAAATCAAATGAATAAATATCTATTGATATTTGAATTACTTAGCTGAATCTAAGTAATGAATCAAAGGATGAATCTGATTACTTAGACACTTTCCAGTCTGGCTTCCGACCTGGATATGGGACTGAAACTGCCTTGGTCGCCCTGGTGGATGACTTATGCAAGGAGATAGACAGAGGGAGTGTGTCTCTATTGATCCTCCTGGACCTCTCAGTGGCTTTTGATACCATTGACTATGGTATCCTTCTAGGATGTCTCTCCTGGTTGGGACTTGGAGGCACAGTTATATGGTGGGTCTCCTCTTACCTGGAGGGTTGTAATTAGAAGGTGGAGCTGGGGGATGCCTGCTCCACCCTTTGGCCTATGGGGTGCCACAGGGATCTATTCTGTCCCCCATGCTGTTTAATACTTACGTACATGAAACCCCCTTGGAGAGGCCATCCATGGATGTGGGCTGCAGTGCCATCAATATGCTGATGGCACCCAGCTCTACCTATCTTTTAAGTCGGCAGACACCAGGGAGGCAGTGGATATGCTGAACCAGGGCTAGAAGGCTGTTCTGGACTGGATGGGGAAAAACAAGCTCAAACTTAATCCCAATAAAACGGAAGTGCTCTGGGTTGGTAGAACTGATCATCCGAGTAATGAGGTAGATCTAGTCTTGGATTGGGTTACACTCCCTCTGAAAGACGAAGTCCACAGCTTAGGTGTGCTTCTGGACCTGACATTGTCCTTGAAGGCTTAGGTGGCAGCAGTGTGCAGAAGCTCCTTTTACTAACTATGGCTGGTGCTCTGGCTGCAACTCTGCTTGGAGAAGTTGGACCTGACCTTAATCTCTCATGCGTTGGTAACATCCAGATTGGACTACTGCGATGTGCTCTATGTGGGGCTGCACTTGAAGACTGTTCAGAAGCTTCTGCTGGTCCAGAATGCTGCTGCAAGAATGCTTGTGGGCACAAGTTGCTTCATGAGTATCACACCCATGTTGTGGCAACTTCATTGGTTACCAGTCCACTTCTGGGCTAGATTCAAGGTGCTGGTCTTGACTTTAAAGCGCTACATGACTTGGGGTGAAGATACCTGTTGGACAGCATTTGCCCATATGAACCTGCCAGGTCCCTCTGTTCATTGTCTCAGGCCCTGCTCATGGTACCACCGCTAACAGAGGTCCAACTGGCAGGGACTAGATACAGGGCCTTTTCGTTTGTGGCCCCTGAGCTTTGGAATGCCCTCCCTGAAGAGCTTTGCCATGCTCCCTCCCTTAGTGTTTTTAAAAAACAACTAAAACACATTTTTTAAAAGAGGCTTTTTAATGCTCCATCTTTGGTTAGCTCTGGTAGGTTCTTTAGTATTTAGTTTTATAATTCTCAATTTTTAGTTTTTAAAATAACTTTTAATTTGAAATGTAATACTGATTGTGGTTTTTAACCTGACTTTTAACTTGTTTACTTAATTTGGTTAATTTTTTAATTTTTTTTGGTATATTGTATCTATTTTGTTGTTGTGTGTCAACCCGAGCAGCAGTGTACTGGAGGGGCAGTGTATAAATATTATAACTAAATAAATAAATATCACAATGTGATATTAATAGCAGCTATAAAAATGAGCAAATAAAATAGCAAATCAAATACTAAAATTGTATATTGTATATACAAAGCATCATTCATTCATTCATTCATTCGATTTCTATACCGCCCTTCAAAAAATGGCTCAGGGAGGTTTACACGGAGAAATAACAAACATATAAACATCATGTCTCTATTTCTGTTATGCTTACTTATAACTTGTAGAAGACAAGTTGTATGGAACACTAGTTGTAACAGTTTGCATAGATGACATTTACTAAGGCTGCTCTATACACCGTTAACAGTTTGAAGTGAGCAAAATCAATTTATGCTAATGTTTTTGTGTAATGCATCTATATAAGGTACAGTACACTTTTTGAATTTTTCTATGAGGACAGAATAACAAAGATCTCTGGGCGGAAGAGTTATGCTTTCAGTTTAGTAGAGCTCTAAAATAATGCATTTACATTCACCCGAAAGGCTCACACTGCCACAGACAATGGAGACCTGCAATAAAACTTGAAGATTTGCATTTCTTTTTCTGCAAAATGCAATATATTTTCTTGCCTAATGAAAAATCACATGAGAGACTTATGGAGAGAAACTTGGAACATTTGAGTGATATTTGCATGCAGTCTCCTAACGGCCATTTGCTATCATCACAGCGAATGTACAAAACACTGGATGGCATTGTTTTCACTGGAAAGCAGAAGTGTTAATGCAATAACTGACAATAATGCTGATAAGCAGTTCTTATGGAGTAGCTTTGTAAATAGTTGTCATTTGTCTCTTCCTGAAAAGATGTATTCTTGCACTTAATAGATGTGGCTCAGGCATCAGAAGGAAATCAGGTTGGGGAAAGGGTACAAGAGACCAGAGGGGCAGCATTCTAGCTCCTGCAGATCAATAGGACCTGTCCATTATTTATTTGTTTCCATAGTTCTATACTGCCCAACATACTTCTCTCTGGACAGAAACAATTAAAACATCTCCAATTTGAATTCTTGAGTTGTAGTTTCATTGCAGAACTGTAAGCTGGGCTGTCAGAAACCAAAGTTGAGAGAGGAAGCTCTTCTCCCTCTCCAGCTGTGATTGCCTGTGTGGACTGTTCTTCATGCAAGAAGGAAGCCATCACAGCGAGTTCTACCTACTCTCTGCAGTGTCCCTGACTGTAGAGAGCCTCCTCTCTGATGCATTCAAATGAGGACAGGAGAGCGGGGGTGGAGAGTGGAACTGCGAGTCCATTGGACCCACAGTTCCATGTTACGTGTGAAAGTGGCTAGTGTGTTCCAAAGCCCTGGGGCAGCCTTAAAGAAGGCCCGATTCCAGCTACTAAACAATCCAGTAGCAACTGCAACCGGGCATTGCCCGATGCTCTCAATAGGCAGCAGAGTTCATGAAGAAGCCACTCTCTTAAATACTTTGATCCCAAGCCATTCATGTCTTTATAGGTATTTGTATTTGGCTCAGAAACTTATTGGCAGCCAGTATAGTTCTTTTAGTATGGGACTAAATTGGGTAGCCCCGGAGATCAACCTGGCTTCATTAATTTCAGTGAGAGCAGAAATGTGCCCCAGACTACAGTTTAATATGAAATAATCAAGAGACTCACAAATGTTTTTTTCTGCTAATCACTGAGCTCCCGTTGGCAGTAGCAATTATTGAATTACTATTGATATGGTAAATAGGCATATTCAGTGCTCAAATTAGAGGGGACCAGAGCCCTATTTTTTATTATTTATTTATATTTTCATGCCACCTAAGCCAAATGGCTCTAAGCGGTTCACATGAATAAAAACAAATAAAAACAAAATACATTTCCCATTCAAACAAATAAAAATAGAAACAATTTAAAACCAGCTAGTTTTTGTGATTATCCCGTTTTTAGAGGTGGGGGTGCTCACAGTTTGGATAAAACTCCAGTGGACTAGGATTTGGAGGCTGTGAACTGCATTAAAGCCCCCCCCCTTCTCTTGTCCCCATAATTTAATCACTCTTCTCTCTTTTTTGTCCTCATGCTTTCTACAAACATCTACTGCCTATGCTAGAGTTCAGTCCATAGAGATAGGAGATATTCAGTTCAAGGCCCTATATAGTGTCTATGAATGCTTTGGAAATAGTTCATAAAGCAACTGAACATTAGAGGCAACCTGCTCACCCTGCTGCCATCCACTGCCAAAGTAATTAGATGACTTTTTAATGAGGATTTTATTTAATTCCTTTGCAAAATAAAGTTATCTGTGGTTCTTCAGTTCACACACTTTTACTTATGTTTCAATGATTGTGTGTTGAACAGAGTCCTTAATTCAATGATGGCTGAAAGTATGTCTGAAAAGGCAGTATCTCCTACTATTGTGTTTGTAAGGGAAGCATTCATTTTTGGTAGTTCTAATTACACTACATCAAACTACATTATAACATTATTATTCTATTGTACAACATAATCTGCTGAAAATAAAATAAGCATAAAATGTAAATAACTCTTCTGTCTTTTATCAAAATAGAAGCTGTATTACTTCTTTGTCTCTCTTGTATGGAGGGTGGACAGCAGTTATAGCTGCCACTTGTTTTCAATGAGTATAAGAACAAGAGACTAGAATGTTCAAGAACTAAAGTAAAAGGGATTGGATGTAGATATCCTATTTTTTTCTAATTCCCTGTTAATGTACATTTGATATGAAGTCTACATCTCCAAGAGCAGGTCCCTTGTTCAGAACCATCAGGAGTTATAAACTGCCCTCTGAGACAATTTATATAAGTGTGTGTTTGTGTGTGTGTGTGTGTTGAGGGGGGAGGGAGAGAGAGTTTTGCTTAACACAGTTACCCATCTAGATATAACAAATATGTCCATACTATAAATCACATGTAGAAACGGAATCATCATGAATGTACACAATTTGAATCATGAATGTACACAATTAAAGACTGAAAAAGAAAAAAGAAAAACCTTTTCAGAGCATTTCTGTTGTTTTCGTGTTAAATGCACAGCTTAGTATATCAGCTGCAATAGTGAATGCTCTGTCTTCATACTTTCATTTTTTTTAAATGCAGCTGGCTAGAAAAAAGTCTCTCTGATTATGAGTAATTAGCATTTTTTCCATATGACAATCAGACTACAGTGAAAAGGAAACAAGCATCACAGAATATATACTTCGAGACATTATCGGAGGCCTGCACACTTACTTCAGATACCCAGATTAATACATTTCATTAATGAAAAGTACAGTTAAAAAAAACCTGGCATGTTGATCTGGTTCCATTATTAGAATAATATTTTCATATTCATTGAAATGTCATTGAAAGCAAAACTATAGTAGCTGTGTTGGTATAATTATGTAATCCCTTTTATTAGGATCAATTTTTTATTTTATTTTATTTTTACATTTATATCCCATTCTTCTTCCAAGAAGCCAAGAACAGTGTAAATGGCTATGTTTAACCTCACAACAACCCTGTGAGGTAGGTTAGACAGAGAGATACATGACTGGCTCAGAGTCACCCAGTGAACTTCATGGTGGAATGGGGATTTGAACTTGAGTCTTCCCAGTCCTAGTCCAACACAATAACCACTATGTCATGCTGGCACAATGAAAATACCACAGACTACTGAAGTAGCTTCCAAATTCTCTAGACCTCTTCTTCAGGCTACATGCTCAGTAAACTGATTTATTACACACACACACAGAGAAAGTGGGGGGGGGGGGGGAGAAGGGGTTTCAGAGCATGCAGTTTTCAATAGTTTTAAGAGTGCATAAAGTATTGTACAGTCTTAATTAGGTTACTTCCTGCTAGATGGAAAACAGATTTGAAGTTGTACCAAAGGCCACTGGGACAGAGAAGAAATCGCAATTTTCCCTTTGAAAATGCCAGCAATAATCCTAATCTTTTATCTGAATTCTAGCTCCACATTACTGATGGTGTTTCTATATGTGACATATTAGTTGGTTCCATTATTGGAACTAAAAGAGAAAAAATAATTTGCGGGTCAAAAAAGCAGTTAATATGAATATGGTTAGACCAGGATTTTATGCCAGTAAATGTTGGTTTCCTGTCAGTTCACTAGCAATGAGTCAAGACCACTAACAAAAACCCGCTTCAGACATTCATGAGCACCACTGCACTCATAGTTACAGCTCCCAGATCAGGAAGGAAGTCCCACCTAGGAGCTGTCATTTGCCTCCTCAAGCCTGGTATTCATGGTTACAGCACTATTTTGTGTGAAAGAGGAAGCACCATAACAGTGATGGCCACCATTTCCATGAGCAGCAACCTGGATCACCCGAGCTTGCTGCTCTCAGAAGTGCTGGCCATAACAATTATGGTGCTTCCTCCTTCAGACAGATGGAGGCATAACTGTGAGTGGCCAAATGGAGGGGGTGAGTGACAGCTCAGAGGCAGGACTTCCTCCCTGCTTTCTGAGCTGTAACCATGAGTGCCACTGTGCTCACTAACATCTGAAGAGGGCTATTGTCAAGCCTGAATCTGTCATTATTCAAAATATTGGCTGACATCCTGACTAAATTGCATGACAAAAGTCCTGTTGCAATTACTGTCCTTTACTGTAATGCCTGAGTAGTACTGTTGAGTAACTTAGTCTGGATATCAGCCACTGTCTTTGGAATGAGGTAAATACCTCTATGACATGCACTAAAATACCACTTTTTTGAAGGGAAACCATGTGTATATCATATATATACACATGATCACTGCATGCATACATGCTGCTAAGCCACTGGCAATGTTGGGATCCACAACTGTTGTGGGGTTGCCACCTTCTAGCAAAATTATCTTGTGGGGAATGGGCCTGATTAAACATTGCTTACATTTATACCTATGGTAGTAAGATACAGTTTCCACTTTCAATACCTTGAGAAGAAGGTAGGCAGGAATAACTGAAATCTATATAACAAATAGTGAATGGAAGCCTGATGAGTTAATAATTTTCCTCAAGAGTGCTTTGATCTGAAAGAAATCAATGCCTAGAGGGAATTATTCTGTTCTGTGGTACTCTGCTCAAAGCCTTATATGAAATCCGGGACTACTTTAAAAGAGAGAAGGATGTGCTCTTGACACCACTGTTGTAACATTGCCTGTAAAAAACAACACTACCTGGTTATGATAATGCTTTTTACACTGACAGCTGTCTGTTAGTTTGGCCTACATTTGCAACTGCAAGGTTCTAACATAGATCTCCAGTTTAATCAATGAAACACAAACTGCATAGTTAGTAACTAAACTGCAGAAGCCCATTTAACAATGGACCATATCGCTGACACTCCACTCCAAGAGTGTGCCTTCGCTTCTTTTCAGTAGTTGTGTCAGAAAATCAATCAATGACTTCAGCAAAATCTTGATACTTTCTCTCATCTGCTAAGGGCATTAATTATTCATTGCCACTCTTCTTTTTCAGACCTCCCCCTATTCTTAACCTAAACACCTCACAGAATATACGTTTGCTGTAGCTGCCAGGAGTCTCCAGTTACCTTTCTTCTAAAGCTGAAATATGTCAAGATAGGAATTTAAAGCTTAATAGTAGTCAAGGCTTGAAAAGAGGATGTGAATAATCCTATTGTTTTATTTATGCTCACTCCTAAAGCATATGTTGCAAAAACTATAGTTCAGGAAAGGCTTGAATTTTCAGCTCTACTACTAAAGGTCTTGGGTAGTGTGGGAATTAATACAGTTATTATTGAGGCCAGAATTCCTATAGAAAAATGTACTAAGCACTTCAAGAAACATAAATCAGCCACTAATAAACAATTAACCCAATCATGAACTCAGAAATAAGTAATAAGTACCATTGGGTTCAATGAGATTCATTTCCTGGTAAACATGCTTAGGAGTATAGCTTTCCCCCTAAGCTTAGATGGGCATGACAACAGTTGCCTGGCAACTACTGTGTGACTCTCCCCGCCGCCCCCATCCAACCTTCCTTTCTTCCTTTCTCCCACTATGGTCCCCACTATGGCAAGAGTTATCCTTCCATTTTTAGAATTATGCCTCTAAAGGAAACCAGGAGAGGATGGATATCAGCAAATATGAATAATAGTGCAGTCCCAGTGTTTATTTACAAGAGGTGTGCATGCTATATTCTTACTTGAAGTCTTCATCTATCTTAACATACCTCTTGTCCCTGGGTACTCCTGGGCTGGCTTATGCTCTGAGTTGCTTGTACCGTACTATAACATTTCAGTCAACCACAGTTCTCTGAAGCTGCTCTTGAGGACTGAGATTCCCTTGAGTTTCTGCACCTACTTAACTGAAGACTTAAAATATAGTAAAGGGCCTATACAGACTGTGTGATTAGGTTGCTACTAGTTTGAGAGTTTATCCCTCTCTTGAATGCTGAGCTTTGTTTCCTGTTGGCCATCCGTTATAACTTGCAACAGGGATTAATGAAAATCAACCTGCCACACAGACACAGTAGGTTTCGTCCATCAACAGAATATAGCTTCTTTGTGCATTTCCATGGCAGGCAGATACTGTAAGATGCTAGTATCACACATGATTATATTGGCTTCTGGGAACGACTTGATTGTCAGAATTCCAGACTCTAGGAGGGTGAGTAGTTGCAGATGTGGGACTTGGCCTGTTCCTTCTTCCTTCATGTGCTCCCATCTTTCTTTACTGCTGCTCTGTGTTCCAAGACTGGCAGAAAGACCAAAGAGTCCAAGAAAGTACAGATCAAAGGCCCATCCTGGGTGCCCTTAGAAAATCCATTTTTATATGTAATTCTTAGTCAGTGCCTTGGGCTCATGCAAATTACATTGTCATACCTACTAGGCATTTTGACTGATATCCAGAACAAATTACTCCTGGTAATGGTATTGAAATTAAGTAGAGTAACTCCTGAGTAGTAATACTGAGTCTGAATATAAGCCACTGGATTTAAATATGTACTGTAAACAACAATTGAAGTAAATAGCAGCAACTAAGTCTCTAGGCATATGTGCTTAGAGTTTTAGACAACAGCACCCTTAAGATTCCTTTCCTTTTATAGCTGAATATTTTTAGTGTCTTTAGTGCTAAACTCCTGAATTGAGCATGATGCATCTAGTCATCTAGCCCAATCATCAGCCGAATCACAACTTCATGTCAGTGCAATACATTGTTAACTGATCTGTCAGAAAATCAATTAATTACTTTTAAGTAGCAGTTAAGAGTATCTACACAATAGTGCCATTTGAATTATTAAAGAAAGTAGGGTTGAGTTTTCTCCCCAACTGAAACCTTGCCTTAGAAGAAAGTGCAAAATGCTGCTTCTGCCCTGAAGCCTAATCAACATTATTGGATAGGCTACAGGAGCAGAAAGAGTGGTGAAGAGTCCTAATCATAACTAGGGCAGATTGAGTGGTAGAGGCAGAATTGCTTGACATGTGCTTGAGCCAGCTGCAAAGTTTGGAAGGTGTGTTTGGGGGTGGCTTTCCTCCTTAAAAAAGAAGAAGAAGAAGAAAAACAGACTTCAGATGAGCAGCCAAGCCATTTGGGAGGCCCGTAACTCAAGTGGCAGAGTATATATGCTTTGCGTACAGATGGTTCAAAGTTCAGTTCCTGACAGCTCCAATTTGGGGGATCACATGTGGGGGAAACTTAAACGAGAGTCCAAACAAAGGCACTTGGTAGGAAAATAAAAGTCCTGTTTCCAAGTCTACAAAGTGAATATCTTCTCCCAATCCTGTGAGAATGGGACTCTCATGGGAGAAAGAATAATACAGTTGAAATCACTGGACAGAGCAAATTCAGAGTATTTGTCCTTCCTATACATTCCAATAAAATGAAGGGTGTATATGGGTAGGTGTGGGTGGATGTGCACCATTGGAACAAATTATGGATTGCAGTTATCTCAAAATGAAATTGGTGGGACTTGTCCAGAGGATACAATTCCTGCTTATAATAGATATTTTTGGAAGCACTTAGAACACAGGAGAATACCCAGTCATTCTGATCTATCTTCCTATGGCAAAAGCTAGGGGTGGTGTGGAACATTGTTCACTTTTTGTTAATTCTGTTTAAAGAGCTTTTCCATAGACTACAGTTTAAAAATTTCTAGGTCTAGTCAGGTTGTTGCTTTGCAATCAGCACAACACATTATAAATAGCTGAGGATAACACGAAACAGGGATGTGTGCTGTAGACATGGATCCTTCATACCAGCCAGCAGAAAAGGAGCATTAAAAAGGGGGGGGGGAATATTAATCTAGATGTCTACACAGCAGGGAGCCCTGTGGCAGCACCCTCTTGCTGGACTCGGGGAGAACAAGGTACCTCTAGGGCAGATGTTCTGAAGATTTTTATCATGCTGAGCCTCTTAAAACCTCCTTGTGTGAAACTTAGACAAAACTGCAAAATAATAGGAAGCATGCACATTTAAATAAATGTAAAATCATGGTAGAGTCATGACTAGAGTCAATGATTTGAGTCATTGCCAGAATTCACCAGGGCTTGAGGATAAGACTCTATTTACTGCTGCTCCTTGTGGTGACTCACTCTGCTGCATCAGCTTCTCAATTGTGTGTGTGTGTGTGTGTTTGTGATTTTTAATTAGAAATAAACAAATAACCTGGAAATCATATTCACAGAATCGCAGCAAGCAGTGATGCCACATCCGGGAGTCACAAGGACTCAGTGTCTTTTATTTTGACTGCATCTGGTGATTTGTAATTAATTTTTTAAAATAAACTGGTAATTGTACTCGCATTCAAGAATTGCGGCAAACAGTGATGTCACATCCAAGAATCTACCACTTTCTGTTTAAAGTGGTAAATAAAAAGTTATATTTAAAATTGTCTAAATAATGCATGGTTGGGTGGGCAGGCAGGCATTGGCAGCTGGCAGAAAATTGCTTCCTTTCTTTTTCTTCTTCTTCTATGTGTGTGTGTGTGTGTGTGTGTGAGAGAGAGAGAGAGAGCATGCTCCGGATGCCATTTTGAGATTCCAAGAATTCCAACTGGATTCCGAATTTAGTCCCAACATTGCAACATTAATTCCAACAGGGAACCCAGCATCAGATAGGATCTCTGCTGATTTTTCTCAATTTTACCGATGTCAGAGCAATTCTGACACCAGAAATCTGACTTTGCACAGGCCTAGCATATTCACTATGAGCTCCATCACGCATTGAGATCATCTGGAGAAGTTTGTCTGCAGTTGCCACACAGGGATGGACCTTCTCTGTTGCCGTCCTGAGATTCTGGAATGAACTCCCTGCTGAAATAAAAGCCTCCCCATCTCTTTCAACTTTTTAAAAAGTCTCTGAAGACACATTTATTCACCCAAGGTTTTTAACTAGAGTTGTAGTTTTAAATTGTTTTAATGTTTTAATTTCTGTTTTAATTTGTTTTATGTTGCTGTAAATTGCCCAAAAACAGAAGTTTGGGGTGGTGTACAAATATAATAAATAAATAACAATTCTACCTACAAATTTCTCACTGAAAGCACAATGTGCAGTTGCTTCTAAGTTCTGGGGGGAGCACATACAATTGATATTATACTGTTCACCACTGCTGTGGCTCATGTGAGCCATCAATATCTGTGTTACAGAGGGACAGCCTAAGGTATCGTGGCACCTCAGGGAAGGTGCCAAATGCTGTCTTGATCCATGACCCTGCTGGGGGTCAGCCTCCTTTCAAAACTGGTCCTTTCGAGCTTTGAAAATGGTGCAGGGAACTGAGAAGAGAAGGGAAGGTTGCCAGCAGCCTCTTCTTCTCTCTCCATGATTCTTGCAAAGTTTGCAAGGGTCAGTTTGGCCCCAAAGAGCTGCTCTTATGGCAGTGGTGGAAGGCATATTGCCACCCTGCTGGCACCCCAATAATTTGCTGCCTGGGGTGAGTGCCTCATCTCCCCTCATGAAAGGATTGCCTCTGGTGTTACAGTTAGAGCAGATCTAGCTCAGTCGAGACCATCAGGGATAGCAAAGAAATGTAATAGGGGAGTGCTGTATAAATGGCTAGTGGCTTGACGGTTCTTACCTTGCTGAACAGAAAATAATTACAACTTAAGCTGGGTTGCTCAAGACTAAATAGAGCCAGCATACTGTAGTGGTTAGAGTGTTGGACTAGGACTGGGAAGACCTGAATTTGAATCCCCATTCAACCATGAAACTCACTGGGTGACTTTCGGCCAGTCATGTATCTCTCAGCCTAACCAACCTCACAGGGTTGTTGTGAGGATAAAAATAACCATGTACACCACTCTGAGCTCCTTGGAGGAAAAGTGGGATATAAATGTACAAATATAATAAAAAATAAATATAGGAAGGGCAGGTACAGATACAGGGCCTTTGGAAGCCTATAGATATGAGTTCTATATTTTTTTAAGTGGATGGAAATTGTGACTTAATTGAAACTATCAATGAGATTTCTATGTACTGACTTCACTGGAGCTGAAGTGTACTCCAGCATCATTTTACTGTATTTACCTGAATTCAAGACTAGATTTCCCCCCAAGTTTTTTGATATCAGAAATCTGGAGGTCATCTTAAATTTAGAGACCTGTTCCTTTTGAGTAAATGTAGGTATAACCTGTACTGATCCTCTGCTCTTTAAGAGGGCCATCTTAAATTCAGAGTCATTTTCTATTTGAGTAAATATGGTATATTATTCAAATCTCTCTCTCTCTCTCTCTCTCTCTCTCTCTCTCTCTCTCTCTCTCTCTCTCACACACACACACACACACACACACACACACACCAGTGGCCTTTCTTTGAGAGAAAGTTGTGAATTGCAGCTCAAATCTCATATTTGGACTCCTGACTCAAAGTGACATTAGTGGGAATTCTCCAGAGGATTGATGGGTGTGGCCAAGTAGATTCTGCAGATTTTAAACAGAGGGTATAATGTCAGACTTGACCATCAGAGATAGAATGAGGTTTTTTGGCTCAAAGCGGGGGGGGGGGGGGATAATTACTTTGTTTCCCTTAAGAGTTAATATACACTTTTGATAAGAATTCAGTTCTTAGTTGCAAATGTTTGTGAAATAAATAACATATATTATATTGAAGAGCTCAGTTATAACAGCAAAAATGTGGGCCAAGGGCCAGTTGTAGAACAGATCATGAACTGCTCATGTACAAGTTCCAAGTCAAGCTAAAGTGGAAAAACAAAGCTATCCAGCTGCCACGATATGATCTTGAGAATCTACCCACCATTTTCAAGGAGAACATCAGGAACCGCTTTGAATTTCTGAACCTCATTGATAGGGAACCAGAGGAATGAAATCAAAGAAGTTGTTAAGGACGAATGTGAAAAGAGACTTCCAAAGACCAAGAAACAGAAGAAAGCAAAATGGATGTCAGAACAGACAGTGGAAATTGCCAAGAAGAGGAGAGAAGCCAAAGTCAAGAAAGATAAAGACCTCAGGAAGAAACTTAATAGGGAATTTCAGAAAGCTGTTAGAAAAAACAAGAAGCAGTACTACAATGACATCTGTAAAGACCTTGAGGATGGAAATAGGCACAGGAAAAAAAGGCACGTTTTCCAAAAGATCTCTGAACTCAGAGGGAGGTTCCAAACTCAAATTGGTATGTTAAGGGATGCCAAATGACAGATAGTAACCGATACAGAGAATATCAAACAGAGATGGAAGGAGTATACTGAAAATCTGTACAGCAGGGATGTCGACATTCAAGATACTCTAGAAGATATTTCCTACTTGCAAGAACCTGTAGTACAGGAAGATGAAGTTAGATCAGCACTCTGGACAATACCAAGTCAGAAGGCTACAGGAATTGATGGAATAGCTACAGAAATATGGCAGGCAACAGAAGAAGAATCAGTCAAAGCTCTAACCAAACTATGCCAGCCAATTTGGAGAATGACACAGTGGCCAACAGATTGGAAGAGGTCTGTCTACATACCCATACCAAAGAAAGGAGACTTAACAGATTGCACAAACCATTGCACAATATCCTTAATTTCACATGCTGGCAAAATAATGCTCAGGATCATCCAACACAGATTAGAGCCCTAGGTGGAAAGAGAAATGTCGGATGTTCAAGCTGGTTTCAGAAAAGGACGACGAACAAGAGACATCATTGCTGATGCATGCCGGATAATTGAGAAAGCCAAAGAATACCAGAAAGAAGTCAATATGTGCTTTATTGACTACAGAAAAGCCTTTGATTGCGTCAACCATGTCAAGTTGTGGAATATCCTTAGGAAAATGGGCATCCCAATGAGAAACCTATACACAGGACAGGAAGCCACAGTCCAGACGGAACATGGTGAAACAGACTGGTTCCAGATTGGCAAAGGAGTAAGACAAGGCTGTATACTTTCTCCTTCTTTATTCAATTGATATGCTGAATATATACTGAGAGAAGCTGGATTGGAAGAAGATGAGCATGGTTTTAAAGTTGGAGGATGAAACATCAATAACTTGCGCTACGCTGATGACACCACTCTGATAGCTGAGAATGTGGATGATCTGCAAGCTCTAGTAATGATAGTCAAGGAGCACAGTGAAAAAATGGGACTATGACTAAATGTCAAGAAGACTAAACTAATGACAACAGGTACAGCAACCAGCCTCAGAATTGACAATGAAGACCTTGAAGTGGTGGATAGCTTCTGCCTTTTAGGATCGACTGTCAACAGTAAAGGATCCAGCAGTCAAGAAATACGCCACAGACTAGCACTTGGTGGGGTTGCAATGAAGGCCTTGGAAAGGATATTTAGATGCCATGATGTGTCTGCACCTACAAAGATTAGAATCGTTTGGACAATGGTTTTTCCCGAGACACTGTATGGCTGTGAAAGCTGAACTTTGAAGAAGCAAGAGAGAAAAAGCATTGACACTTTTGAACTCTGGTGCTGGAGAAGACATTTGAGGATACCATGGACAGCCAGGAAAACAAACAAATGGATCATAGAACAAATCAATCCAGAATTTTCACTTGAGGCACAAATGACCAGGCTCACATGCCAGGCTCACATGCGAAGAACCAGCTCCCTTGAGAAGTCCATAATGCTGGGAAAAGTTGAAGGAAAGAGAAGAAGAAGATGACCAGCAGCAAGGTTGGTTGGACTCGATTACGACAGCAATGAATATACCACTGAGAGACCTTAGAGGCCAAGTTGAAGACAGATCAACCTGGAGAGAATCTATCTATGTGGTCACTAAGAGTCGACACCGACTTGACGGCACTTAATCATATTGTCTCTTTTCCATCAGCATTATGGAGTGCATTTTATTTCAAAACATGTTCAGCTGTTGCCCCAGGTGCAGTAATGAGAGGCATGACTCCATGATTGAGTTCTAAACTGAGTTTTCATAGCTTCAGTGTGGTTTTTTCAGTAGTCATAACAGGAGGGTTGGTGAGAACAGAGGATTTATAGAACTAGGGAATTTAGTAGGTACCCCAAGGCATCTTTTGGTGAAGGGGTTTCCCTTGACCTGGTCTTCAGGGTCACTGAGCTCAGGAAAAGGGGATGGAGGGAGGCCTTTGAGGAAGGGCTGACTCATCTGCTCAAGGCCATGGGGCTTGAACGGCACTGAAAAAGTTTTGAATCCCTCTTCATTATTTTAAGGTTTAATAAGGTTGTGGCCTTTATTCATCCAATATGAATAAATACTCTGATATTGGATGAATCAAAATTGATTTATCAAATCAATATCAAAATTGATATTGGATGTATTTTTTAAAATGAGAAAAAACCTAGTGTTTGATTCAGGTAAATACAGTAAGTATGAGAGCCACAAGTTCAGAAGGTGCCTCTTTGCCCAGTTGGCAGAGAGTTTGGACTATGTCTATAAGGTACAGGGTTTGCTATGTAAAATACAGTATGTTGAGAGCAATCCTTCATTTAAAGAACATAGAATTGTTGCCATGTACATTTGTTTTCCTTTTCACATTCTAGAGGGGTGTATAATTTTTGTGAAAAAGCTGAGCACTACAAGATTTAGGCACTGTCGTTGAAA
Organism: Hemicordylus capensis; assembly: GCF_027244095.1. Lineage (NCBI taxonomy): Eukaryota > Metazoa > Chordata > Lepidosauria > Squamata > Cordylidae > Hemicordylus > Hemicordylus capensis. Next base: position 89,875,684 of record NC_069659.1, on the reverse strand, counting down.
ATTGTGTGAAAATCATATCGCAAAAAGGATTAAACTGCTGTCAGAACTTAGAAACTCTGAATAAGCTGAGAATATCCCAATCTTGTGTTCAGTGAGGCCTACTCATAAGTAACTGCCATAGCTTTTTAACTATAGTTCTAAAATGTATTAATCTCTCCAATAATTTTGTCAGGTGCCAAATAAAGTTACAAATAGCCTTACATGTTCTGTGGAGTTTGGAACTGGGGCATTCAAAATGAAGTACAGTCCTTTAAATTCCTGAATATCTATCAGGCTTACACTGACCATCAAACAATATGCCTGAAAGCAAAATGAATGTTTATATTTATTTATTTATTTATTGCGGGTCATGGGATATGTCAAACAAACTAGGAAAGTGGAAATAAATAGAATGTCAAAAGTTACTAGTGATACCATTCTCCTTGTATGATCAGAGAATGTGATTCTGCACCAACTTAATTCCTGTTTATAAGGAATGCTGTCTTTTCTCATGGCTAACTCTAACCATTCTAACCATTTAATCTGAAAAATTACCACAACTTGTAAAATATAGTTTTTATTAGAAACTTGTGTTTTCTTGTGACAATGATGCATTCACTTGAGCTTCTGATTTTTGAATCTGAGCAACCATGACAGGGAAAACAAAGATAAAAGCACGAAAGAATCTCAAAAGAAATATCTCTAAATTCCAAATCTCACATTCAAGAGCATGGCCTGCCTAGATATCACAAGGATAACGCTTATCCTGAAGGGCTTTATCTAGCCTGCACCAGATGGGTTATTATTGCACCTTTGCTGAACCACTGTCTGAAAAGCCCAGGAAACATCTTGCCATAGAGTTGCTGAAACTTTTGCCTAAGGCTTCAACAACCTTTCTGTTACAGTTAATTATAATGTTACAACATAATATTCTACAACAGTCACCAGGATAGTGGAGGATGTGTGGTATCATGCATGTCACCTTCTTCCCCTTCTCCTTACATCTTTTTCCTGGGGAAGTGAAGAATATTTCTTGTAAGATGTTTTTTTTCTTTTCTTTTTGTAACACAGACAAGAAAGGAACAAACTATCTAGGAGGAAAGATAATGCTATCCTTGCTTTACCAGTAAGAATAGCAATGGATACAGGGCACTGGATGCATTATCAGCTTTCTCCATCTTTGAAAAATAGTGTGTTTCTCATGTAAGTGTGTGTGACAACATTCACTGAAAATGCATCAGAAATTCATCCATTCAAAACATAGGCCAAGATCCAAAGAACCATGCATCTAGTTCCACGAGACGAAGGAGGCTTTTGGACTCTCAACTCAAGATTACACACACACACACAGTGGCAAACCACCTTTAAACCTCAGGAAATGTTCAAAAGCAGTGTGTGATATGATATTGGTGTGTGCTGTTCAAAGTGGGCTGGGGCTGGGGAATCAAATATCTCATTGGGCACACAAAAGCCTAAAGTAGCTCTTTGGATCCCAGCCATGGTTATAATATTACAACCTAATCCACAACTCACTTAAACCAAAATAATTCAATTTAAGTCATTTTTCTTTCCTTGTAGTTATGAACTCAGTTATGAATTTGGTTCCTAGCCTGTTTGTTCAGTGTACTGTGTCAAAAATATCTTAGCTACAATATGTTCTGCATAAATAACTTGGTATGTTAGATTTAGTGATTCTGCTTGTTCCCATATGGCAACTCAAAGTAGACATGAACTTGTAGCCTATATTCCTAAACTATTTACTTACTAGCCGACTCCACACAGAGCATCTATGTGCTCTTTGAGGCCGGTGGTTACCTCTTCTCCTCCACCTTCTGCCCCAGTCTCCACTTCCAGGCCCAGCCACCTCTTGCCCCCACCGCCACTTCTGTCCCCTCACTTTCTCCCCCACCATACCTGGGCTTTGCCTCCATGGCTGGGCTGGGCCCACCGCTGCCTCTGGCCTCTGTTGCCAGGCCTGCCGCTGCCACGGCAGCCAATCCTCCTAGGTGCGCCTCAGCCAATCAGGCCTGTCCGCCACCCAGCCAATCAGCTGGGTGCTGGGACGCACATTCCAAGGCACACCCAGGAGAATTAATATAATAGAAGAGCTTGGTATGACTGTGCCAAATTGCAGCTGACTTTATAACAGACTTTATCCCCTTACAAATTGCAGCTGACTTTATAACAGACTTTATCCCCTGACGAGCTACCTAATGGCACAGTGGGGAAATGACGTGATTACCAAGTCAGAAGTTGCCGGTTTGAATCCCCACTGGTTTGTTCCCAGACTATGGGAAACACTTATATCAGGCAGCAGCATGCTGAAATGCATCATCTCATACAGCACCAGAGATGGCAATGGTAAACCCCTCCTATATTCTACCAAAGAAAACCACAGGGTTCTGTGGTTGCTAGGAATTGACACTGACTCAATGGCACACTTTACCTTTACTTTATCCCCTTAAAAGTAAATACTCCCTCTTAACAGCATTGCAGATATAGTTCTTAAGATGCAGCTGTGCATATTTGTTGTTCAGTTTTTATACTGTGCTTCATGAAACACCCCAAGGTGGTTTACAAATGTTAAAATACAATAAAACTCCATTAAAATCACATTTAAAACCTTAAAAACATTTAAACAGTAAAAACCATAAAACACCCTCCCCCAAAAAACAAAAACAAAAATCCCAAACCATAAAAAAGACAAACAGAAGCAGGAAAGAATATAGGTTTCACTGGGGCTTACATATCCAGAATTGCATGAAGGATTGCAGCCCTGTAGATTACAAGGAATGAAGAATTTCATTTTACCTCTTGAATAATAATGGGCCTTCTCCGTTGCTGCCCCGAGGCTTTGGAATGCGCTCCCTAGTGAAATAAGAGCCTCCCCATCTCTGACATCTTTTTAAAAGTCTCTAAAGATGCATTTCTTCACCCAGACTTTTATCTGATATTGTTTTGATTGTTTTAATGTTGTTTTTAGAATATTGTTTTAAATTTTTAAATTGTGTTTTAAATGTCTTGCTTTTAAATTTTTTGTTTTTGTTTTTAATTAATGTTTTACTTTTAATCTTCTTGTAAACCGCCCAGAGATGTAAGTTTTGGGCGGTGTAAAAATATGATAAATAAATAAATAATGGTGGCATCACAAATTCACTGCCAAATTTCTGTACAAGGCTCCTGTTCAGCTGAAAGTACAGAATTCAGCTATATATCCAGTCATAGTTTATACAAAGTAATAATGAATCTGCTTTTGATACATGCCAACTGTGCTTTCTACCAGTGGAAAACATTAGTTTGCTTAGGAAAATACCCCAGTATCAGCAGGTTATCCTACCCAAAGTGTTAGCCTTCTTTTTCCCAACAAAAGTGGGAAGTCTTGCCGTCAACCCTTTCCACTCTAATTGGTCAATGGGAAAAAATCATTTGAGTAGCTAAATAAAAATTACTAGTCTATAATGCCCGAGGCAAAAAAAGAAGTGAAGTCTCTTGTGAGTTTGGTTAGTGAAAAACAACACACTAAGCATGACTGCATCTCATTTTTCAATTTGCTTGTGTTAAATAAAGATCTCTGGGGTAGCAGAAGAGTGAAGAGAAAAGGAAGAGAGCTGACCTGTTCTTATTTAGTTTTTGCTGGTTGTTTGCTGTGTCTGGCTACTGCTTGGTTGTCATATTGAACTTAGCCATGAACCATGGACAGTTTGGGATGCCATCACCCCTATCGTGGGCCATGTACCTGATGAGGAAAAACAGAGCAATGGCTGGCATCTTTGGTAAAGGTTTATTTATCTTCTCTATTTCAAAGGGAGAGGTTTGGTAAAAGAAATTTCTCCATTGCTCTGTAATAACGAGAATTGTCTAATCTGGGAAAAGGCTTTTAATTAATGGAACTGCTAAAAGAAAACCAGCTCTGTATTTATTAACAACTTGGCTACTTAGAAAGATTTGTTAACATAAAACGCTCAAATTATGTTTGCCTTTCAGGAAACCCATAATGATAGTTCTGCGATAATTTGAAAGATATTGTGGGGTCTCATTTAAATTAATGAGATCTTTTGCTTTCTACTTCACTAGGAGATGAACTGTAATTTTGGCACCCCCATCCTCACACATTTACTTAGAAATGCATTCCATGGATTTCATATTAATTAATGTACAGTACACATGCTAAGAATCACAACCAATGCAAATTGAGCTGCATGAACTTGGTGTTAGGTTCCAGTGAAACTAAAAGGACTTTCCCCACATTTAGGAATGATGGGTTTACATTTTGTTTAGCAATTGGGTTAAAGGAATCTAATTATGTTGTGCTAGGCACTTTTAAAATGGAATTTTAATTAATACATGTTTAATTTATGCTTCATACCACCATCTAATTATTTATTATTCTGTATTTTAGAGGACTTTATTAATGGTAAAATGTTGCCTTTTATCTGTGATATTTTACAGAGAACATATAAAAAGTATAATCTCATAGATGATAGTCCATCAAATCAAATGTTCCTTTAGGGCAGTTCTGTTATCAGTCTATTGCAGTTCCATGGCTGAGAATATCTATTCTGTGATTTCATGGCTAGCATGCATTGTTCTGGTGGAATTATCTTTTAAATTCTTTTATCAAACAAAAATAGAAACATTAATATGCTGCTTGAATATTTGCCTTTAACATTATCCAGTGTGAAAACTACATGTAACTGATATGTGGTACAAATTCTTTAGACTTCTATGCATTATTTGAGGCACTATCCACTAACTACTTAAAGAAATCTTTAAGCATTGTAGCTTTCCTAGGTTATCAGTCACCGAAGTATATTCCCAATCCAAGCCACATTTTAAATCCAAAGTTAATGTAGTTAATGCACTGTATTTCTCTTACTAAACAGATGCTTAATATTCATTTACATGTTATGGCATTATTATGAATATTTGGTTTATTTAGAATTTATGTATATGTACCCAAGACTGCAATCCTTACTTTACATTCTCTGGACTGGGCCAATTGATATCCTTCAGATGTGTTAGGAAGTGTAAGCAGTTCAACAGCTGCTGCTTAGATGAGTGTGGGTCAATAATTTTGTCTTCCCCCCCCCCGCTAATTTTAGGCATATGACAATATAGTCATGTAGTCTATTCAGACAAGCAATAATAAAAATTGCCCCTATAAGCTGTCAAACACAATTCCTTTGCAATAGTAATGTAGTAGTCAATGTAGTGTAATGTAGTAGCTATGTAGTAGTAATCAGTGGGACTTTGTTAGAATCCAGCTACGAATAATTAATTCCCATCCGCTCACTACTTCAGAGTAAATGGCTTGAAGGTGTGTAGCTTTACTAGCAATTTGTTTTTTTACCACCACCACCACCCAAAAAACCCCAAACAAACAAAACCCATGGTAAAGTTTAGCACATACCAGCAATAAATTTTGACATGCAGAAACACTGGCAAGTAGATTTTGAGAATATTTAAGTAGAACATCATTATGCCAAGAAACCTTGGGTTTCTTTCACAGAATTTTGTATGTGTAACACTCGGATCCTAAACACATTCATTCTTATCCAGATAATTGTGTGTTCCACATTGCAGGCTTGGAGCCTTCTTGCAGCCTTCTGTACATGCAAGCTTCTCCAGTCACTATGGAAGAGGCAGTGCCAGCAAACTCTCTTTGCACATAAGGAACTTCACTCTCCAGTGCGATGAAAGTGGAAACTTTTGCTAGCAGACCTGGAACAGTGACACTTGCTTCTCTGTGATGTGTTCTGGGTCAGACTGCAAGCTCAGTATCTAAATAACGTTTTCTTCAGGAGAATGTAACTGTGGGCCTCTTCCCATGACTAGCAGTTGTGTGTGTTTAGGTGGGGGCGGGGCGGGGGGAACTAAGATAATGCTGACTTTCAGCAGTGCCAACCCATGGCAAGAAAATCATGACATGCCACCAACATGCCCAAGATTTAGGCCAGAGCTGGGTTTTATCATGCCGCTATTTTCAGGGTAGTTTGCAAGAACATGCCAAAGCAACACTTGCAAGGGCAGCAGCAGTACAGAACTGCCTTGCCTCAGGCTGATGCACCCGGTAATATGAACTGGGAAGGAAAATATAAAAATATATTCCTTTATAGGGTTATCAATGTGTGTGCCCTATACTGTACCTGCAGACAGTAATTTCTTAAAGATGAGGTACAACGTACTGGTGATTTGATTAAGATTTCAATTAATGTACATAGTTCTTCTAGTACAATAACTATGAATTCTGAATCTCAAAAAATATTTTTGATCAACACAAAGTTGAAACTGCATTGAGTGATTTGTTTATTTACAGAAAACCACAGAATAATTAACTTGGTTTATCCTGATACTTTGAGGTTCAGATTTGCTATTCTGACTTCTGTTTCATGGACTGCATTTTGAAATCCTTTTCATTCCCATTTTAAACCATGTAAACAAAATCAAGTAAATTTTAAATGTTCTCTGTGCATAATGCTTGGCTGCATTGTGTAACAATGCTTTTTAAAAAGAGTTGTAACAGTGTGTTTTTAGGTAGAAAATATGGTGCATTCTCACTAATCTTATCTGTCATTTATTGTGTTGACTAATGAAGCTGCACAAACATCTGTTCCATGCCAAATATGATTCACTTATTTGCATTAACCTCCCTTTTAAATGCTTGATCCTTTTTGGCTTCAAGATTTAGGGTATTTTGATTTTTTTTTCTTGAGTAGGCCATTGATTTTGGTAATTAATGTTTATTGAATGTAGAAAGCAATTAAGATTTAGATTTTACCTAAGATAAGACATTTTTGATAAGACATTTTTGAAACTGTACAAATAGGGAGTCTGTCCACAACACAGCTGAGCAGGAGCACTTGGACTGATACTGATTTACAAACCTAGAAACATTTCATGAAAGTAGCACTGATGGAAATTAAAGGAGCTTATTTGCAATATATTTGTTGTCAGCTCTATCTTATTTGTAATTTGTGGAACTTATTTAGGATCAAGATGTAAATTCCAATAGAATTCAGTAAATTGGTGATGAATTCTATTGATTGAGATGGATGCCAGTCAGAAAAAGAACCAGAGCCAATTAACCTGACAATTTTTATTCTCTTCTCTGATAAATTTTTGTAACTATTTTGTGGCAAGATCCATGCAGAGGATCCAAAACCAGGCTTTCCAACTGCTTAATACGTGCTGGACTTGCTCACTTGTGGACTGCACACAGTCACTTAAGTAAACATCCCAATTCTCCTCTTATTTTAGTGTAAACTAAGAGAACCCCTATTAGAAGACAGTGGCTGACAACCTGACTAAATTTACTCGAGGAAGTCCCTTTGAAATTAAAAGGGCAATGTGGGGAAGCTTAACTCGTACTTTTAATTTCCATGGGGCTATTTCAAGTAAATTTAGTCATGCCAGCTAATGATTACAGTTTAGAGAACCTCACAACTAGTAGCATACACAGAGTGCAGCATTGGAGCTGTGTTTCTGGAACACAGCCTGAATGGCAAGCTGCATTTATACCACCGGAGAATATCAGAACTAGTCTATGATGTGGGATGGAGATCTGCTAATAAAATAAAATAAAATAATAATCCCAGTGGGCCCCTAGATATACATTGATAACTCTCCGGATTGTGACAAATATGGTTACACTTGCATGCGTATAAGCAGAGAATCAGAATTTTGTTATTTTTAAAATATATACTGTAAAATCTTAATCAACTAATAAAGAAGCAACAGCAACTTGGGACTTTTTATCAATGTTGAGAGGCAAATGCAGAAAATGATAAGAAGGCAGCAAAGGCATCAAGGCTTCTTAAGGAGGTGGGAGTTTCACTTCCTCAGAGAAACTGAGATTCCCATCTTTCTTTTGTAGGAGACTATCTCTTCCTTCACACACACACACACACACACACACCCTCAGCTTTAACAGATGAGGGAAGAAGATTAGGCATGAATGTTGCATTTCCAGCTCCATGAAAGTCAAGGGAGGTTTGTCATGGATTTGAGTGAAGTCAGGGTTTAAACTGAGTGAGAATGCCTATCACTGCCCACTGGGAAGACATTTAAGCCAAACTAATTCTGTTAAGTTCAAATCAACCTTAAGCCAAATGCTACTGGTTTAACTGGTTTGTAATTCAGGTTGCCAGTGACCAATGAGAAAACAGTTTTGGGGTATCTCAATCACTGCAGGGACATAAATCAACATGTAAAATATTTTATAAAATATCTCAAAGCATAAAGAATACATCATCATTTATATGAATGATGTAAGGCTCATTCACAATTATATAGCAAAATCAGCTGTTTGGGTAAATGAGTTGTTAGATACTAAAGCTTATTGGTTTGTATAAGAACTATTTCATATAGCCAAACTAAGATTGGAAGATTTACTATTAGAAACTGCGCCAAATTTGGTGTGTGAGCTCCCTGACAGGTATTTTGAAAATATAAAAGCGTATATTTTTGTATGCTAGTTAACCCCTGCTAACTTGGCGAAGAGGCACCTTTTAACATGGTGATTCTCTTTATTTAGCAGGGGGAGAGTAAATGGCCCTATCCACCCCCAGCACAGTACCTCCAGTGACTGTTGCTGGTGTCTATCTTGTGTTTCTTTTAGATTGTGAGCCCTTTGGGGACAGGGTTCCATCTTATTTGTTATTTCTCTGTGTAAACTGCCCTGAGCCATTTTTGGAAGGGCGGTAAAGAAATCCAATCCAATCAATCAATCAATCAATATTCTCCCACCTCCCGTATACATGCTTAGAGGCATAGTACAAAGTATGCAACAGCCCTGACTGTTTTCTCACCACTACCTTGGTTCTATGTAGCCATGTCTAGGGATGAGAAGACAAAAAGTTCAATCCACACTTTGTGCAGTTTAGTTATTGAGTAACTGTGTAGTGATTTTCAAAAGTGACTGTCCAGTCCATTGAAAATGGGAAGATGAAATGAGCTAATGGTCTCACTGCAGGTGAATCACCAAGGATCTATCATGTCAGAAGATTCCCACCCACCCCCCACACATACACACCGACCTAAAACATTGGTTTTAGATGGTACAGCTTCTCCTATCTCACAGTATTTACATTCCATCAAATTTCTCATGCATATCCTACATATATTTGTGGTTGTGCATAAGCTTAGAAGATAAGCATCAGTTGACATCACAAATAAAACCACACCCAAACCATTATCAAGAAAATAGACAAAGAATAGCTGAATAACCCTAAACAAGATTAAATGACTAAGACAAGTTTCAGTAAATAGAACTAGGATGTACATGATTGGGTTAGGATGCTGGAGAGCAATCTCAAGTATGACTGCTATTCAATCGTATCAATGATGTTTGCATGGGAGATTTAAGAAAGCCCCGTTGGTATGGAGGGGTTGGTGAATTGCACCCTAATAATTCCCTTTCTATATGGGCAGCGTGCATACCCCCTCTCCCTCTATGACTGAAAAACAACTCTTTCAAAATGCCTTCAATGAGATCATATCTATCGTTCTAGAACATGGACACAATCCAGTGCACCATTACACACAATTCCATTGAACACAAGGAGATTTATGTGCTCATAACTTCATCTGGATTGTAGCCCATACCTTTTTATTTCTGGTATAGTTCAATCACTCACCTCTAATACTTATTGCCTGCCTTTAATACTTTTTGAAAATTCAGGAAACAAGATTGTTAACAAAATATTCACATTTTTTCTAGTGGCTAGAATCTTTAATATCTAACATGTTCTCTTGTTCTTCTTCTGAATCCTGTTGCACATGCAACACTATTGTCAATCAGATGAAGCCGACCTATACAGCAAAATGGCTATTAAATTTGATTAGCAACAACAATATATGATCAGAGGCAAAAGCATCAGAATGGCACTCTGAACAGTCAGTTGCAAGTGGAATGTTAAGTGGAAAAGAAACAATTTATGATATTAACATGCAGCTTTGACAAAAATGTATCCGTAATGTTGATCTTGGTTAACAGGCATGTATGTTTCAATAAGGATTTTCTTTCCCCATCTCTAATTTAGCTAGCTGATGTTGTGGTGAAGACCTTGAGAATGGCAAGCCACTGTTTTATCTAAGAGGCATTGTGAGATGTTTGCCCTTCAGAAAGTGTACATCACAGGTTTGCTCAGATGACGTGCAAATCTGTGGCCTCAATCATTCTAAACACTTTCCTGGACCTAAATGTATAGATCTTATGTCAGAAAGCTAAAAGAAGTGCTACAGTGAACTGATACACACCAACAATGCTGTAGTTGCTGCCAACACACAGTATGTAATGAATCTGAATCAATCTGCCAGGTAGAGAAGTCACTTGTCACCTCGCCACCACAAAACCACACGTGGTTCACTATCTGAACATGCGGTAACAATATGACATTTTTACAGAACCAGATAACACTGTGGCATGGGCGTGCCACATTGCTTGCTACTTATTAGATCCCAGCTGGAATACTGTGAATAGGTTTGGGGCAACTTCAGACACTTGTTTGTGCTGTGATAGCCAGTGGACGTCTCCCTGATTGGTTGCTGACTGACTACAACCATATATAGAGCTGGTAATCCAGGAATGCAGACAGAAGGAAAGCTTGTGGAGTAGCTCCTTACTTAAAAAAATTTTGGTGGGGAGGAAAGGCATTTCATGGCAGCGGCAGAATATGGGTTATTAGAAGGAGTTGAATAAAATTAGGGGGGCCTCAAATGCTTGGGGGGAAGAATCAATACCCCTGTATTAATCTATAGTGATAGATCTGTGTGGTGAGATGAACTGAATTCACCCTTGCTTACCACCCCATAAGCTAGCATGAATGCAGGAGAGATGAGGAAGACTCTTGGGATTGTCCTCCCCAAGAACCTAAAACCATGCATGGAGAAAGTTTTGAAAGTTCTACCAATCAGTTTAAAAGGGAGCAGGTGCTGTCTGTTGGGGAGCCAGGAGGGGCCATGAATTACAAGCTTGAAAAGACAGTGATGAAGCATAGTGGCTGAGCTACAAATCAGGAAGTCTATCTCTGGTGGGCTCTCCTTCACTGAAGATTTTCAAAAAGAGACTAGACAACCATCTGTCAGGGATACTGAAGCAGATTAAGAACATAAGAATATAATAACAGCCTTGCTGGATCAGGCCCAAGGTCTGTCTAGTCCAGCATTCTTTTTCACACAGTGGCCTACCAGATGCCTCTAGGGAGTCCACAGGCAAGAGGTATGTGCATGCCCTCTCTCCTGCTGTTGCTCCCTTGTAACTGGTATTGAGAGGCATCGTGCCTCTGAGGCTGGAGGTGGCCCGTAGCCACTAGCCATCGATAGACCTGTCCTCCATAAATTTGTCTAAGCCCTTTTTAAAGCCATCCAAGCTGGTGGACATCACCACATCCCATGACAAAGAATTCCATAGATTAATTATGCGCTGTGTGAAAAGTACTTCCTCTTGATGGCCCTAAAATTCCCAACCTTCAGTTTTATGGGATGACCCCTGGTTCTAGAGTTGTGAGAGAGGGAGAAGGATTCCTTTCTGTCCACTCACTTTGCTGGCCAACGGCTGTAATAAAATTGACTGACTGTCCACTCTCTCTACTCCATGCATAATTTTATACACTCTGATCATGTCTCCCCTTAGTCACCTCTCTTCCAAAGTAAAGAGCCCCAGATGCTGTAGCCTTGCCTCATAAGGAAGGTGCTCCAGGCCCCTGATCATCTTGGTTGCCCTCTTCTGCACCTGCACTGAGCTGAGGGCTGGACAAGAAGACTTCCAAGGTCCCTTCCAACTCTGGCATTCTATGATTCTATGGTTTTCTGTCATGAACTCACTGTGCCCTTAGGGACCTGCAGTAATTTGTACTGCAGGACTATTATTTAGAAATAATAAGTAACATTTTCTTGGCATTCTACATGTGTTTTAAAAAACAACTTAGGCCCTGTCCAGAGAACAGCGGTCTAATAGACATGATACAAAAGGGGAAAGGGATGCAGAGGAAAAAGCAAAATAAGTCATCCAGATACTAATTCTTGTGACCAATTATTAAGGGGGTCATCTTTAATTAGGAGTACTACTTCGGATAGGCTAGTACAAGTCCCAAAAAGAAAACAGATCCCGGACACCAGCTGGATTTAGTTCATCAGTTTATTGTTACATCCTAAGTATTAGCTAAACTATAGTTCATTCACTCATACATGCATACTTACCAGCCCCAATTAAAGGTGATCAGTCTTTAACAGGGAGTTGGGAGAAGCTGGGGGCCCGATGATGTTCTGTGCTTCTCAGAGAAAACCTCTGTTGATGCCTAACTTAAAATGGTTGCCTGCCTTTCAAGTTGTTTGCTGTCCCGTGTTTACATCTGTCTGATCCCAGGATCAACCTTAGTCCTTGTTTTCCAAGCAACTCCTTTTCCGCTATGTTTGGCATTTTATCCAGTTTTCTCTGGTCCTTTTGGGGCATCTGCATTTCTCTCCCAACATTTTGGGGGGCTGGTATATCCTTTGCTTACTCATACATTCTTTCAGTCACACACACAGAGTTAGGCTATCATCAGTTTAACCAGAAGTAAACCATTCTATTAGGTTTGCTAACAATCCTTGAAGTAGGAGCAATTCCTCTTATCAACATCAATACTTCATTTGGTTATACACGTAGGCTATAGAACTACAACATGGACAATCACTTTTAATCAAATAATTATACTAGCTGTATTACATGTCATTCTTTCACAAGTTACATTATTGTTGTTACTGTGACCAGGTGGAATGGTTACTGAGGAGATAGTTCTGGAAGGAGAGGAGCCAAGTTGCAGTTGGTCCAAGCTGAAGGGACAGAGTGAGTCTTTCTGTCTGGCACAGATGGAGGAAGTTCTGGGAGAAGAAGAGTCAGAGGGTCTTAGCCAGAACCATAGAATGAATAATTATATTGACCTACCTTTCAAGGTTGTATATGGTGCATTGTGGAAATCCAAAAGCACTATATAAATGCTAAGTATTATCATTCTGTAGAGGTGATTGAAAGGGAGACAAAAAATAATGATCAGCTTGGAATATGTACCAAAAAAATCTGGGATTTTTTTTAAAAAAATGCACATTTTCAGTATTCAGAATGTTCTGCATATATTACTTACCAGAAATCCTTACAAGATAAGCTATATGCGTGGGTGGGGAGACTGATTCTGAAAGAGTAATTATTTTCCAAAGTGACCCAATGAGTTTGTAACTGAATTGAAATTTGAACTACGGAGGTCTCTACTCTATGTTACGAATCATTATGCTACTCAACTGAAGAGAGAACACACAAATAACACTGAGGTGGCAGGGTGGGGGGCAAAGAGAACATGTGCTTGCAAGCATTGTTGAGGGAAGAAGCAAATGAAGAAAGACAAGTCAAGAATAGTTGGAATATTGCGATGGAATAGATTTCCTAGAAAGATTGTAGAATCATCTCTATTTGAGTTTGGGTTTTTTAAGTCTACCTAAACACTGGCCAGTGATGCACCATGTCTAAGAGAGTCATTAGACATTACATACAAATGTGTGTAACAGAGCCCAGTGCCTTTGGTAAGAGAGAAGCAGCTTTGTGGAAGAGTTTGGAGTGGAGGGCCACTGGGCCAGTGTTCAGGGTGGGGGTGGGGACAAGTGGCTGCTTAACCCATAATGCTCATGTCATTTTTCTGCTCAAAAGCACACACACCCCAACTGCTCTTCCAGCCATGAGGGGAAAATATGGACACCCAAATCTTTGCCCTGCTGTTCTTCCTCTTAAATGTGCAGGCTGCTTTTATATCAAAACCTGGCAGGAACTTGATATACATGGCTGCTTGTTCCATCTCTTTTTGTGCCCCTATGTGTGAACTGGCTTATTCTAAAAACGTTGTGTGGGAGGCATAATATGAAAGTTTTGTTTGCATATGATGGTCTGCTTCCATACGGAAGGCAATGCTGGGTGCTGCAGTCCTCAAATGATGGGCATCTATATATGATCCAGTCCAATCATTCTCTGAAATGGAATTGCGTTTTTATTCCCTTGCTTCCTGAGTGCCCACAGACCATATTCTCTCAAAATGTTCCATCTTTCCATCAATTGCAGTGTGAGGGCATTATGGTATATAATGTCATATTATCAGAGGGAAAGAATAATTCTGGTAGTGCAGATCCACAATTCTTGACATTGTATCAGCACTTCAGAAATATTAGGACAGTGTCATAGACAGAGGGCTCAATTCTTTGAGAAAAGGTATAGGAGCAGGCTGTAAAAGTGCTGAATAGCTATTTAATCATTTAGGGAATTTTAAAATTCAGTGTCCTGGTTCACACAATCATTTTATTTTATTTTATTTTATTTTATTTTATTTTATTTTATTTTATTTTATTTTATTTTATTTTATTTTATTTTATTTTACATTTATATCCTGCTCTTTCTCCAAGGAGCCCAGAGCGGTTTAAACCTTTTAAATCTTGGTTTAAAGTTGGTAACTGACATTAGCATGATTATCTGAATGCTAAGGCAGGAATCTCACATTCATCTCAGGACACAAACCAACACTGATAATCTTGGCATGGATTCACACAATCATGCGAACGCTAGTATTGTGTGAACCAGGCCACTGTAATATTAGGTAAAAAGGTTTTCAAACCTTCTCTTTTCAAAGAATGCGTTCTGTGTGAACACATCTCCTGGGGATTGTTGCCAGCTGCCTTATAACTCCAGCATTTTACAGAGGATTCTGGGACATATTCTAGAACTGTTGCAAGTGGACTCCCTGTGGCTTCAGGGAACTGAGAGTGCATCCTTGAACCCAGCATGGCTGCATCATGCCATGGAAGATTAGTAGTGAAGGGTCAACCATCTTTTAGGAAAGTGTAGCCCCCATTATTGATCTTCTCCTTTAAGGAACCCTTAAACTTCTGAGGAGCTCTGGAGTTCCCTAGAAGATAGTTTGCAAATCACTATCTCAAGGTCCTGATCCAGAGAACAAGCTCTTCCCACCCATGCAAATAGGATTACTGGGATAAAACTATAGTTAATGCTAAGTGCAAGGATTTCCAATAAGAGGGAAATCATGTATTCAAGGGCTGTCTGGTTTGAGGGGTTCCACCCTCATCGACCTTCCTTAGTCTGTTTTCTTGTTTGCAAGGATATGTTACTCACTTGGTTGTTTCTTTGAAATATAGTCAATGCCATCTGCCTTCTAATGGCACAAAGCACCTAGTTCTATGCAGCATGTCCCTTACAATATTGGCATACCATAACAGTGGTTCCAATTACATTAATGCTTCAATTCCACCCCGCCCCCCCGCCCGCCGCAATATACACTGTTATGAAATCATTTGTTGGTCTCTCATGTTTCCAAAGCTTTTGCTTGACTGTGCTGCCTAAAAGCTTGATGCTTTGCATCCTAGTAATCTTCTGTGACAGAAGCATTCCTTAATGGCTAAGAGATTCAACTGTGGTTTCTTCTTTGCCACTGCAATAAATGCATGCTGAAGTGAGGAGAGGAGGAGCAGTTACAGTAAGGCAAACTCCTCAACACTGAATTGCAATCTGCTGTTTTTATCTTTAAAAATAAATAAATCCTCAGAACCTTTTCAATAGATGGTGACAGTTCCTTGCATCAATCTCATGGGATTGTTAAAAATAGCTGCCTTCTTTACATGACATTGTTTTACTTTGAAATCCTGCTCAAGACCTTCCAAGTGAGGCGTTGGGGTTGCTTCCCCCCCCCCACCATAAGGCAGAAGGCGAGGGACAGAATTGAAGGTCAGATTCACGGCTGCAGGTCCCAGCACAATAGTTATACGTTGTTTCTATACACACTTATCAATATATAATGTGAGCTACCACTCTTGCCATTGTAGTTGGGAAAGGTCTACATATCTGTGCAAATTACACCCAGGCCAATGGATCTTAGGACCGGGAATGAGAGCCGGGAATGATTTTTGTCAAGGAAGGCATGATAGGCTGAAAGGTACGCCCCGCTCTGCCTCAGGTTCCTGGGCGAAGGATTCGAACCTGCAACTCCCGCGTCTGAAAATGCACCACTCTACTGCATCCTAAAACCGCGATCCTAAACACATTTAGTTTGAAAATAAGTCTCATTGCACTGGTGGGACCTACTTTGAGTAACATGCATGGGATCAGGCTTTACTGATGTTGAGGGTAGGAGTTATTAACATTTGGATGACTTGACATTTATAGATGTAGCGTGTCAGTTGCGTGTAAGTGGAAATGTACAAATCCCCTTCGTGACAGTAATATTTTGTCACATTCGTTATGCTTCTGTGATTTTTTTAAAGGTAATCTATCAAATGTCCTGCATCTTTCTGTCTGTTTCATTATTTTATTTATTTTATTATTTTATTTCTTGCCGCCCCCACCATAAATTTCCTTCCAAATTTGTTTTCGTTGGGATAGAGATGAAAGGGATGTTTGCCTTTCAACATCTTCTTAAAACCATTTCTAAATCGAAATATTTTCATCTCCCTCTGTTAAGCGATCTAGTCTATTTTTAATTTGAATTAAAGGACAGGCGAGAAGGGTTAAGAAATTATTTAGACTGATAGGTGAGTTAAAATATATATATTTTAAGGGGGGGGACCCTCAGTGGTTAGAAGCACTCTGTTTTGAAGTCACAACTTCCAGAGGGGCAACGACGTTGCCGCAAAAACAGACAAACCGATTTATTGGGCATAATTTTTCGTGGATTAGATGAAGAGGGCTCTAGCTGATGAAGGTTTAGCAATCAAGCTGCAGTCCTGTACACACACATCTGGGAGGAAACCCCATTGAACACAGTGTGATTGGCTAAAAATGTATGGGGTGTGTGTGTGTCCCAAGATCCTTTGTTCTCTTGGAAGTGGCTGACATCCTGACTAAATTATTCGAAAGAAGTCCTATTGAAATTAAATAGTCCTTTAGAGTGACTCTTGAGTAGGACTATTTAGTCTGGATGTCAATGGATTATTCAATGTTTCCGAGAATCTTTATCAAATGTGTGTAATGTGATGATTCGTGGTAATTAACCGTGTAAGGTTGCGTCCTAAACACTCTTACTAGGGAGTAGGACCTGTAGTGTTGAACTCGGGATTTCTTTTTGAGAAAACCTGCACCGCTCTTGCAGACGTCGGTATTATACATAATCGGTGGCGTTATCCTATATGAGCGTTGCCCCAAACTTTTCTG
Organism: Hemicordylus capensis; assembly: GCF_027244095.1. NCBI lineage: Eukaryota > Metazoa > Chordata > Lepidosauria > Squamata > Cordylidae > Hemicordylus > Hemicordylus capensis. The sequence continues at coordinate 89,858,529 of NC_069659.1, read as the reverse complement.
CTTCTACTAAGCGAGTATCCATTTACGAATATAGCTTAGATATCTACATTCTAAATTCGAGTTCCGAATTCCCGTTTGGATTCTAAAATTTAATTTTGTCCTTGAGAAATCAAGGCAGGAAAGAGAGCAAGTGAATATTCATGAAGAGAAAACTGAATTGTGAACAACACTTAACTTGTAATTTAAAGAGGAGGGTTTTAAAAGAACTAGAAATATACAGCAGTTACTGTGTTGACATTAAAGAAACGCTGGATCAAGATTGACTTTAAATGCAGGTCTCAGTTTTGAAGTCTAGATCAACCGATGGATTCGGATTGAAAGGTGACCAATTTAAATGGGAATCCTAATTATGATACTCGGAAGTAAATTCTGTATAATCAGTGGGACTTAATTCCAAGTATATGGATTGGGATCCAGAGACAGTGAAAGGAACCGCGGTTGTGTAAAGCCACCGACTTCGTTGTGAAGCGAGCTGCTTCCGACGCAAACGTTCAGAAAACGAACATAACAGCAATCTAAAAATATCGTCTGCTTTTTAATGTTTGTTCTGTTTTGTTTCTTTGGTTTGCTTGCTTGCTTGCTTGGGGGAGGAAAAAAACAAATTAGCGCCGGGTTTATTAGAAGTTCATCAAATTTAAGTTTATTTAAAAATGTGACCTTAGTCCGTTAAAGGCTGCGACGTCTTTCCCAACTAGCAAAAGTGGGCAGGGGGTGAGGAAGATGGGAAAGAGCCGCGCCTGTTGCGCTATGCAAAAATGTGCGCCAGCGAGTCCCTTAAAAGCCCGGGAGCGAAGCGCTGGACCGCTGGCTCTGGGCATCTGTATTAGGAATCTCCCAAACCCACCGCGAAAAGGGACCGGTGAGAGTTAGTGCTGCTGGTGACAAGTTTGGAAGCGTGAGGATTCCCTTGGCTGTAAGCAGGCTGGTCTTTTGATAAGCGAGGAATCGTCTGATCTTCCGAGCTGCTGCGCTTTGCGATCCTTAGACAAGAAGGCGTCCCTTCCGTCCCCTGGACGCCTATAGGCCTCTGTATAGCGAAGACCTCCCGTCTTCTGCAGGCTCCCTCCCAAGCCATTGGCTCAGAAGTCGGAGAGGGCGGTGACTGGTTATGGAGAGTTTGTTGAGTGTGTAATTCGCTCCTTAAGTTGTGTAAGTCTCCTTAAGCGGGTTTCCCACCCCCTTTTTTTTCTTTTCCTTTTCATTTTTTGCGGGTCGAAGAGGCGAGTTGCACATTTTTCAGTAAAGTAAAAACCAAAAACCTTTCCCCATGGACCGGGAAGAGAGATCGGTGTTTCCTCCCCCTCGCCGGCCTGTCCTAAATTCGGTGGCATCATGCCTTGGGCAAGTCAGCCTGGCCCTAGTAGGACTGGATTGCAAAACGGGGGGTTAGAAAACCAGATTGCGAACTGGGGGGTTAGAGTCGGAGAGCGTACGACGCGAGGGTTAATTAGGAGTAAATTGCACTGAAATCTATTGCAGAGCAGAGGCGCTTAGCAGGGGGGGGGGGAGGAATAAAAAAGCGACATCAGTTCCTGTGTACTGATACCTGTACTGTTTTGCGGATAAAAAGTTGCCGGTGGACACATCGTGCTCCACAAATCTGTCAAACCGAGGAGCTGGATGGATTGCAGCCAGTGCTGACACTGGACAGTCCTATGCATACTTAGTTGGGAATCAGGCCCATTCAACTCAGTGGAACTTACTTCTGAGTGAACGTGTGTGCGATCGGGCTATGTATACCCAAATCCTTTCCGAGTATATTGAATCACCCTATGAATCCATCCGTTAAAGGCGGCCGCAAATGTCCCAGACTTACGAAGTGAACTCGTTGAAGGCTCCAGTCTCCAAATCAGATCGATCCGTTGAGTGGCCTCACGCGTCACGAACTGGTGAAGCAACTCCAGGGAACGAAGCTCTTCATCCCAAAACATGTCGCCTGTCATCTAGGCCACGAGAACAAATCCCCCCCGATAAACTCCATTATACCCCGACATGTTTGAGGTGGACTTAAAAAATAAATAAATCTGCCAGTCCTTAAGGGCAGGAATTGGGCTGCATTAACTGTCTAGGTCAGAGGTTGACAACCCCGGACCCGCAGATGTTGGGCTACAGTTTCCATCATCCCTATGCACAATGGCTAGTCACTAGTGGTTGGGACTGATGGGAGTTGTAGTCCAACAACATCTGAGGACTCGAAGTTGGAACCCTGTCCGATTAGGCCCGCGAAGGAAGGCATCCCGCGATGGCATATCCGCGGCGAGCATTTCTTGCCAGTGATGATGATAGCCATGGCCTTGAAATAGTTTTTGACCCACTGCCCTGGGTCGCCTCTGGTGAGAAAGCAGGGGCATTTGTCTTTGGTGCTGAGGGTGTGGAAGTCTATCTACCACCGCGGGGAAGAGTTCTTAAAAGGTGCCCCCTTCTAAGTATCCGGCTGGGGAAGAAAATCCTCCCTGAAAGCAAAGGGAATGGCTTCCGAATACGCGCGGTCGAGACTGGAGAGTTGGGCTGGGATCCTAAGCAGATTCACTTGGAAGCAAATGCCGGTGAAATCCCTGGCGCTTCCACAAGCCATGCGGCAGGGATGCAGTGTGGGCCGGAAGTCCACCGCCTCATGCAAAAGTGACCCGCTGGCCTTTGCCTGCCTTTCTCAGTCCTCTTCGCCCACGCTCTGCAATGTGTTCTACTCGACGGCATTGCTCAATGTGCCTGCCTGCCTGTGCGCTATTTATGCGCGGGATCGAGGCGTTAAGATGACCGCCCGCCGCCCCAGCAATAAAACTGTGTTTTCTGACGGAGGGCACCTGTGCCATCTTCACAGTCTGAGATGGGTGCTGTGTGTGTTGCCAGACCAACCATGACCCACTTGAGCGGAAGGACTTTGGGTGGAAAGTCAACCCCGGGCTTCAATGGCCACAGAATCTGTTCCATGAACCCCAGTGAACTTTCTTCCAAGTAAGCCTGCTGACCAAAAGGACGTGACTTGGCAGTACGTTTCAAATAACGCTGCAGTCCACACAACCGAATGACCTGTTGATTTTCAGGGGCGGGGGATGACGGCAGCGATGGAGCAATAAATCCAATGCTTGCAGCAGCATTACAGCGATCTAGCAACTGGGGTTCATGGGCATCCTATTGTTGGGATTCTTTTGAATTCAGCAATCAGCAGGGCTCAGTTGGTTTATGTGCAAATCCTTGCCAGGGGGCGGACAGTTGTATTTTATGTGGAGCGGTTCAGTAATGTATCAGTTGCGAGCGATAAAGTGGTTCGCCTGAGACTTATTCACCGGTGGGAATAACAGCAAGTGGGACCGGGAACTTTGACAGTGGTGTAGTGCTGCAGAGATGGGACAGGGACACAGTCCCGGAACCTTTTTTCCCCCTTCCCTCCCTTCCAGGGTCTCAGCAGGGATGCAAAGCATTTGGCTTTCTCCAGGGAAATAATGTGCTGCTCTTGCTATTCCACCCATTTATTACCATTCTTCCTGTCGTAGGAACATAGAAAGCTGCCTTATATTGAGTCATACCCTTGGACCATCCAGCTCAATATTGTCTACTACACTGACTGGCAACAGTTTGCCATAGTTACAGGCAGGAGTCTTTCCCAGCCCTTCCTGGAGAAGCTGCCAGAGACTGAACCTGGAACTTTCAGTATGCAAGTCCTATGGTGGACTGGTGTTAGGACATCCTAACACGAATGGCAGGAATGCCCACTGAAATGCACTGGTTCCTTCCAAATGGCCATAGAAATGCAATGCATTCCATAGCCATTGGGGAGGAACCAGTGTATTTCAGTGGGCATTCCCTGTCATTCATTCTAGTATATTCCCAAGAATCTAGATGATCCATGTAACACAGCCCACCCACCCCCAACACACACATACACAATATTGCAGCTAAGTGAGGGGTTTGACTATTGGGATGGGCGTGGCCACGGGGCTTGACTGTCAGGGTGGGCTATGGGGGTCTGTCATGGAGAGCGCCTGCACTTCTGCATTTGATACTACATCACTGCTTTGTAGTCAGCCTAAATGAAAACCGTTATACTTGATCCTACTCATGTTGCGTGTGCCCGTAAAACAGCCCGCTGTCAGAGCACAGGTCCAGCCTCCCCTCTACTTCCTTCCCGTTCACGAGCAGGGAGTTACTTAGGAGTTACGTGCTGCTTCTTCTTTTTTTTTGGTAATAGTTTACCGGATCTTAAGGGGGAAAGTTATGATCACCTCTGAATTCTGGTCTCCGCCCTTAGGGTGACTGACTGACCCCATCCGGCGACAGCTCTTTTTAAATACTGAACTTCTCCAGATTGCAACATTTCTCAATGCAAAGAGAGACTGGGGCAGGAGTGAAAACTGAGCTTCCCTAGATTAGATGCCAGCGTTAATCTCCCGGATTAGTTTGTGTGATCTGCCGGGTGAATCACCACGCTTTTGTGTGCTGTGTTTGCCTTAACGGTTGCAGAGGTGGAGAGATAGGGCTGATGCAGAGGAGGCACAGAGGGAGGGAGGGAGGGGGAAGGGGAGAGAGAGGCGCAGATGCATACAGCTGTCTGCCACAGTGCAGCTTCTGGAGAGAGCTCACTGGAAATTCCTGCGTTAAGTCTGCGCAAAGCCCTTGAGTCTGTTTCTGCTGGTGTTACCGCATCTTTGTAGCCATTGACCTAACGCAGATTCAGGTGGGGGTAGGCAGTGTGCCGGGCTCTTCAGGGGACACCGACAGGTGGGATCCTCCCCTCCCGCTTTGCCCGTCTCGCCCACAGCACTTGTTTCCTCACTCTGTCTCTGGAATGTAAAAGGTTGGGGGCCCCCTCTAGCGTCCACTCGGCATTACTGCTCAGTGAGAGACTCCTGGAGGCTTTGGAGAGCGCGCGCAAGCTGCCTTAAAACGAGGTTTCCGGTCTCCGTTGTGCAATCCATCTGTGGGTAGCCTCAGAGACCCAAGAAACAACAAGCTTGGAAGAGAAAGCCGCTCTTTGCGATTGCACCAGGCCCTCTCCTTTTCCCCGCCCCCACTCCAGACCGCTGTGGTTTCTTCCATGTTGCAGATTAATGCAACGGACTTTGCTAACTAACGTGCTTTTCTACTCTCTTGGGAAACTATTTCCCCTTTTTCCTCTCTACATACACCCTGTCTCCCGTGATCCCCAATAAACTGAGAAAGGCAGGTGCTGTAAGTTTCCCTTCTTTTCTCTCCCCACTCCATAATATTTCATCTGCAGGGTGGGGGCCCCCTGACATATTCCACCAGATGGTACTGATATGTGCCAGACAGAATAAACACGACAGCCTTGACTCAGCCAAGATTCTGCTCACTACCTGTGTTTCTATTATTTAATGAAATAACTTAGCTTACAGTTTAAGTGCTGCCCTCTTGAAAGGTCACTGTACTGGTTAATGGTCTATTCCCTAGGATACAACAGCAGGTCGTTTGGAGTATTCCAGGGGTGGTAATATTAAACGGGGAAAAATGAGGGAAAGAAAAGCAGTGGAATATAACCACATCCTTTTTATTAGTGAAAGTGAGAGCTAACCAGCCTTCTCCTGTAATTTTCCTTTAGTTAATAGTCAGTTTATTTTAGTGAGTAGATCCACTCGAAGTATATCTACCATACTTGTAAAAATTCAAAAGTGTGTGCATGTGTGACACTGCAACTGGCAGAGATTTGTGGAGTGACTGCATTAAAACATGTAGGCCTTGAACTGGCCAGCCATTGCACCATTTCACTTTATTAGTGAAAAAGAGCAAACACCATACACAGAAATGTATACAAGCAGGGCAGAGTTGTTCTTTTTAACCCATTTCATCCAGATCTGCTCTTAATTGTGGAATGTAGAAGGAATTGACTAAAGCACTGTCTGTAGAGATGGTAGCCGGAGTAGTTTCCCATAAAAACATCCTGCAGCCGCAGCAACAACATCTGCTTTGATTCAGCCTCCATGATGTTTGGACTATTCCAAAAGGACAAATTAATGATACTATTGGAAGAGGTGTATGGACAGTGTCTAGCTGCAGGATTGGAAGTATTCTAAAACTGTCAGCCATACTTTGTTATTACATGTTATCCCACTCTTTCTTCAAGAAGCTCAGGTTATCCTACCATTTTTTAATCTCTGCAACAAATCTGTGAGATAGGTTAGGCTGAGAGAAAGTGATTCGCCCAGGGATTTCCCATGAGCTTAATGGCTGAGTGGGGATTTGAATCTGGGTCTCCAGTATACTGTCCACTGACTTACATAAAGAATTAAAAGTGGGGCAGGGAGAGGCTAGATTTCTGGTTCATGAACTCAACAATAATTCTACTCAGGGGCGGAGGGAGACCAGCAGCAGCCCAGGTTCAGCCCGCCGCTGTGGCCCTAGCCCCACCCGCTGCATCAGACTTGTGTGATGTCAGATGCAGGGTGTGTGGTTAAGCCCCACCCCGTGCATCTGATGTCAGATGTAGGGGGCATGGCTTAGCTTGCAAACGGGCTTGCGCAATTGGAGCGGCTCTTCCTGACTTTTAAAGGCAGGGCATCACTCCCGGCCATGCTGTGAACACGAGGCTGGTTTCACTCTCAAACGGGGCCACGCGGCCCTGTTTAAAAGCAAAATCCAGACAGTGCCATGCTCACAGCTTGGCCAGGAGTGACTCTCTTTTAAAAGGCAGAGAGAGCTGTTCCAGCTGCGCTGCGAATGCGGTGCTGATGGGATTTTGCTCGTAAATAGGGCCGTGTGGACCCGTTTGTGAGCGAAATAGCACCCCTACATCTGATATCAGACACAGGGGCATGACTGGGGTGCCACCCCTGAGGGGCGCCAGCCTGGGTTCTTTGGACCTGTTCGTGCAATGGTGGCTCTGCCCCTGACTCAACTTGTGTTCCCAAATGCTGAAATGAAAACTATCTTTTCACATTTCCCCCCAGATGATATAAATGGTATAAATCAGGGATTCTCAACATTGGGTCCCCAGATGTTATTGGACTTTAACTCCCATAATCCCCAGCCCTAGTGGCCTGTGGTTGGGGATTATGGGAGTTGAAGTCCAATAACATCTGGGCACCCAACGTTGAGAATCCCTGGTATAAATGACATATTTCCCTTATGCTAGTTGTGATGAGAACATTTGTTCTAATTATAAAGATGGACATCAGTTCTAACTGTTTTGTCTGTGTCAGGCAGGACTGCAGGGAGGGGGGGATCTAAAATAAGAAGTTTCTAAGAATTGTAGTATCTGGAATCATGGACATGATGCTATGCAGCAGTCAAGCTGCAGAATAAATGCCATTTCTTAAGGATGTCTTGCCATCCCTGTAGATCCAACCCACTGGATTCACATTCCATATCAGTGGTGGATTCTTTGGGTAGCCTTTGGAAGGGAGGTGCAGTTGATCTTGGGCAGCAGGGGCGTAACTATAATAGGGCAAGGGGAGACAGTTGTCTGGGGGCCCACTGCCTTGGGGGGCCCCCCAGAGGCAAGTCACATGACACTTCTCCAGCCATGCACCAGCCCAGGCTTCCTTCAGTTGTATTCATCCTTCAAAATAGATGTGGGTGTTAAGACCTGCAGCTACCAGAACAGCATGTTCCATTACCATTAGTACCATTAAATGACTTGCATCGTACACAATTTACAAAACCTTTTAAAAAATAATGTAGGATGATGATCTATTGTGGCACATGATCTATTGTGTGTGTGTGTGTGTGTGTGTGTGTGTGTGTGTGTGTGTAACTATGCTTTTTGTTACCACTGTTCAGCTTCATTTAAGATTTCTTTACTTCATGAGCTGAGCTTCAGTTGGGGGGGAGCGCATTTTAAAATCTTGTCTCTGGGTCCACTCCAACCTTGCTTTGCCCCTGTTGGGCAGAGTTGCTACCTTTTTGTTCTGGCAGTGCTCTTGTTCCTTTAACAACTGCAGGACAGGCAGACATCCATCAGGTGTCTCTTCTCCCATCACTATGTCCCCTTGCTGAAATTGTCCCTTCTGCTAAGTTTCTCTTATTTTTATCAAAGCAGGAAAGCCCTTTTGGGGCGCAGCGAGGCGGGGGGGGGGGGGTTGCGCAGGCAGGCCTGCTGCAGAGATGGTATTTCTCCCTTACTTCCTGTTAGAAGTCTAAGAGCATAAAGAGCGGCCGCATCGCTTTCACATGTGACTGAGCACACTTCTCCCTCCTTTTGCTCACAATTAGGGGGATGAACTAGCTCAGCCACAGAGTAGAGCACGCCTGTCTTCAAATGCAAATGTGTGGTGAGAAGAGCGAGTGTGCTTGTGGAGTCTGGAGGAAACTGGCTTGGGGCCGCGGGCTTGTGGGTGACTGGCTCTTAAGTGCTACTTTCGCGGCCTTTTATTTCTCCCTCGAGAGCCCACCCGCAGGGAGAGCGGAGCGCGCGCTGCCCCCGCAGCCTGCCTTTTGCGGCCGCAGTCTCAACACAGGCTGAAGCCGCCGCCGCCGCCGCTACTACACATGGCTCTGTGTGTGTGCGCGCGCTGCGGTGACCGCGGCGTCCCATTGACACGCGGGCCTCTCTTTGGCTTTTTACAGTAGCATCAGTGGCGGCGCGCGGGCCAATTCCAGGAGCTCGTGGGTTGGAGCCGCGCCCTGCTTAATACCGGAAAGGTCTCTGATTGGCCAGGGTCCTCCCCTATGCAAAAGAGCTGAGGGAATGACATTCCTCCGAACTCTCTTACTGTAAAAGCAAATTCATTTCCAGTCAATCTCCATTCATAGAGCCAGAAGGCGCGAGGGAGGGGGGTAGGAGGGCAACCAGGCTTTTTCAGATCAGCATGAGAAAACAAACAGCGCCTCGCAGAAGGTCACACACAACTGGAGAAGCTGGCCTCCCTAGGCAGCAGCCGTCGGGAAAGCTTGCTGTTGGAGTCTGGTGAACACGTGAAGACTTCTTCCGCTTTGGAAACGTGAAACCTGATAAGAGCAGGATCTCTCGTTTGGGGCGATTCGTACTTTTTTTCTGCCCTGTATTGACGCCGGTTTTTTGTTTTGGGTTGTCGCGCGCTTCTAGTCCTCTTGTTTGGCAGAAGAGGAAACTCGGCTGGGCAGACGTTTACGCATTCGCCTGGCGTAGCGGTCTTATGGTGAAGTTGGAGGAGGAAAGCGCAAGAAGTGGGGGAGACAAGGGCGGGGAGAGAAACCATGGTCCCGAAGGCAGAGCTCCACCTGCTGTGGTTAAACTATAGCTGAGCAGCCGTCCCCTGCGGCTGAATTTGAGGAAGACTGCTTCAGATATTTCCCCCAAAGTTGGAAGTGACTCAGTCAGCGGCCACAGACTGTTGGGTGGCTTCAGAAGTGTGTGTTCGAGTTGCTGCACACATTAACCACAGAGGCATCCCACAATCCAAGCAGCTGCCCCAACCCAAACGTCTTTGGCTTTTCCCTCTTATACGGACGCCCTCCCCCTTCAGAATTATTGGCTCAGGACCTCCTAAGACTTTGTGCGCTAGATAATTTGGCTAAGCCGCTGCAGAACCGGGACGGCGACACTACCCATGTAGAGCGACTCAAGCCAGACTCCTGAGGCTGGGTTTCAAGGCTGCTTTGGGCAGGGTGGGGGAGAAAAAGAGACTGCAGAAGAACATTAATGGATTTCTGTTGTGTTTAAACTCTCTATAGAGTCGGCTGTAAATATTTGATGAAGTACCGTATATAGTGTTGTGATAGCCAGTTGACCTTTGAAAACCTCAGGTCACCTTCTCTGAAGCTTGTTCCCCCGGTTTGTTTTAAACTGATTTTTCTCCACAAGAAGAGACTGATGTGTTTAATACGGATTCTAAAGTGACTTTAAGGGTGGGGAGGGGGGGAGAGCGGTCTTAAATGATAGGAAATTAACTACTGAAAAGCCTAGATCCTCCCCCTCCTTTGTCTATGCGTGTGTGTGGTTTCGAACGGATGTCTTACATTTCCTTTGCTCAAAACTTTTCTCACTGTGTGGGATTTCGGAAGGGCCTTTGATTTTAACACTGGTAATTCTCAAAGGAAAATATTGACCAAATCTATAGCGGGTTTAAAAAGAGAGAGAGAGAGACGGACAGACAGACGCAGACACACACACATTTCCAGGACAGCCTGAAACTGGATGCTTGGATTAACTGTGGCAGGACCAGGAAGCAAAGAGTTCCCCTGCTCTGTCCAACTGTTGATCCGAATTCACTTCGGGACTGGCTTCACTTCGCTTGCTCCTTCCGCTCCGAGGCCCTAAGCCTCTTTCATTTTATGTTGGTCTCTCGAAAGCCGCCGGCTGAAGAGTTGCGCTCGTTTCGCTTTGTCCGAAGCCCTCTGCGGAGCTTTTTCACTCAAAAGGCTTGTTGTGATGCGTATCCCCGTAGATACCAGCACCAGCCGCCGCTTCACGCCGCCCTCCACCACTCTGAGTCCGGGCAAGATGAGCGACACGCTGCCGCTGGTCGGCCAAGAGAACAGCAGCGGCGCCCTGGTGGGGAAGCTGAGAAGCGCAGACCGCAGCATGGTGGATGTCTTAGCCGATCACCCAGGCGAACTGGTCCGCACCGACAGCCCCAACTTCCTCTGCTCTGTCCTGCCCACCCACTGGAGATGCAACAAAACTTTGCCGATCGCCTTCAAGGTAAGAGGCTGGGGAAGAAAGGGTGGGGTGTGTATGCGGAGAGAGGATCACTAAACCGAATTAAGCTTGGGTGGGTGAGTGGAAGAATATCCAAAACGCAGGATTTTACTGTGACTTCTGTCAGTCTACCATCTCTTATCACTGGTCGGACCCCATCGCAAAGATATTTGAGTGGTGCGAAGATTCAGGGATTCCAGGTGTAACTAGTGTAATTTGGGGACTGCAGCCCGTTCCTCTGCATGTTTACTCGGAAGTAAGTCTCACCGAGTTCAGTGACTCGGTCTCAAGCAAGTGTGCTAATCACAGCCTCAAAGTGCAAGCTGCCAGCCTTCAGATCAATAGGGAATTTTGCTTCGCCTTGAAGGCCGTGAGGATTGAATCCCTAGGATGAACTGAGAGGGAATTTTGTAATGCAGAAAAGGTGTTCGAGGGCCGCAGAGAGTTAACCCAGGCCTGGGCAAAACATGGCATTCGGGCCCTCCTCTTGCACCCCACTCCAGTTCTGTACATGAATTGACACCTTGGGGCCCCTCAGCCTTGTGGAGCCATGGGGCAGGTTGCTTTCTTTGTGGCCCTAGATGTAATGTATCCTATGCATGTTTTCTCGGAATGGGTTGCTCTCAATTTAGTATGCATAAATTACAGCCAGGCTGCCGACTCCAGTAGCAAGACTACTGAAATGAATGAGACTCTCCAGTGTGTATAGGAGCCATGGAGCATGACCCTAAGCATGTTTACTCAGAAGTAAGTGCTACTGAATTTAATGAGATTCCCCTCTCCAATACTGCTGCCAGTGCGCAAGCCTATGCTCCTTACTTGAGTCTTAATGAACAGTGGGACTTACTTTTGAGTAAATACGCATAGCCTTGCATTGTTAGTTCACTAGTGTCACCACCATCACTTACTGTGCCTTGAATATACTTACTCCTATAATTCATTTCTTAATCCAGAGGTGGACTGTGTTCAGTTTTGCTTCCTCTGCTGCTTTTTCACTGGCCCACCAATTGCCCTAAATTTTTAAAGCACAGACTCTGATCATAGTTAAGCCATAACTAATCAGTGTTAAGCGATCCAGAATCTGCACTCTTGCTTAGGTCCATAAGAAGAACTACCACCTTGCAGGATCAGATCCATGCACTTGGTCGCAGTATTGTATACAAAATTCCCAACAACCAGCAGGCATTAGATGGTCCACTCATAGCCAGTGCCCATCTTCTGCGCACCCTTGTCCTAAAAGAGGTTCCCTTCAAGAAAAATGCTACCTAAGATCACCCAGAAGTTCTATCTTCATTCTGCTCATCATACCGACCTGTGAGCCTTAATCTTGCTGTTTTAAGGATACATGTTTGGAAGTGCAGGGGGGCTTCCTTCCGAGTAAATGCCTTTAGGGACATCAATCAGCACAAGAGTGCAGCGAAAAGGATCAAAGGACATCACACCAGAGGTGCGTGGAGGACAAGGAGTGATACAGGTAAGTAAATATCTTGGAGGCAAACTATTTCACTGGAAGATGAACCTGTTTTGTTTTGGTCAGGATATGTTTTTTATTTGCTCCTGCTCTTGCTGGTGGTGTCAAAATCCATTACGGAATTAAAACCCCAATTCCCAAGCCAATTAAGCAGAACCCCCGCCCCACATTTAGTTCGATTTCTCCCCCCTGGTTCCAAAAGGTTGGGATCCTATTTCCATATTACTGGATTGTGGGTAGAGTAGGTCTGTGAAATTTGGGCATGGAAATTTTTTTCATGCAGCCCATAGGCACGCTCGCCTGGAATTATGAAAGCTCTTTTGTCCCCCTGATTTCGGTGGAACGTCCAAGCGCACTTAGGAGCGGATCCTTACTTATTTCCAAGGAAATGGCTCTTAGGAAGGTCTCATGAAACGTGTCAGTATCATACACAGCGCCACAGGATTGCCGGCCTCGGCCTCTTTCTCTTCCAGTGTTTGCCCCACCTGAGTGCTTTGGGCTTCCTCACTCATTTTCATGGCCTTGTCCAAACACAGCAGGCTGCGAACACAACAGGCCCTCTGATTTCAGTATTGCAGTCCCTTCCTCCTCCTCCTGCTCAGCCTGCAGAAGGAAAGTTTGCCGAGGAAAAGCTTTGCCCTAGAAAGACTCTCCCTCGGGCAGTTCCTTCACAAACGACAGAATAAAGCTTCAACTTAAGGAGTAAGCCTCACCGATCTCAATGGGGCTTATTTCTGAAAAAGCATGGGTAGGCTTGTGCTATAGAAGGAGTAGAGGGACAGATTTGGTGAGAGAGGTGTGGGATTTGTTTTGCGCTGTGAGGAAAGGTGGGAGGGCGGGGTAAGGTTCGGGACGGGATGGATGTGTCCGATTTCAGGGCGAAAAAAAGACCCACACATGCCTAGGGAAGGATACCGCCGCCTGCCTCCACTCCAGGCACTCAGTTCTTATGCAATTGATTTGAATGGGCTCAGGGACTTACTACAACATCCTTTGGACATGAAAGCCCAGCCTATCCTAGGGTCCAGCATCTGAGGGCCTGCCTGCTTCACGAGAGGAGGCACCTGCAAACGCTTCTTGGTAACGGAAGGCGGCTGAGCTCCCCTGGGCGTGCTTGTGGAGGGCACCGCAGTTGACACTTCAGACCCAGTTTAAGTGCAGCTATCTATAACTGCCCATCTGCAGATTTTAAACATCGAGCCTCTCTGTAGGGGCTGCAGGTGATAAGGCCCGCTTTCCGAACCGCTGGAGGACCGATCCTCAGACAGGATCTTGAAAGAGGAGGTCTCTTCCACTTCATAAACTGGCTTCATTCGACCCTAAGTAGGTTTCCTGGGTCGTAAAGTCTCCTTGGGACGCTAGTCTAAGGAAGAGTGCTGGGCCAAAACTTAAGCAGTCGCCAGCCAACTTCGTTAAATCCAAGCAGGGCGCGCTGAAATGGTTTGTAGTCCCAGCTGCTTGGCCAAAATCCAGTAGAACACTTACTTCGAAAAAAGTTTCACGGAAGCCTGTTGGATTGCTCTAGAATCAACGCTGGAGTTTTACAGAAGGTCGGTGTCTTTGGAGAAACCAACCTGTTGCTCTTTCGAGGTGATAGTTTTCTTCCTGGATAGTTCTCTTCCATCCGGATCCTAAACACAACTGACTTGTCTTGGGTCGGGAGTAAGTGGCAACTTACAGGGATCCGTACTTCTTTCTGAGCCATTAGACTGATGTCCCAGCAGGCTTGAGGGACTCTTTCCAATGTAGGCATCAGCTCTCCCCACGTAGGGTTACCTTACCACCACCCACCCACCTCATCCTATCGCCGTCGCCTGCACCAGTTAATCTGATCAACTATCCATCAGGACGAAATAGAATCGGATTGTATCGCGAATGCAAAGAAGGGGTTTACAGTCTTCTTCTGCTTTAGGGCTTGTCCCAACCAGCTTGGAGCCAAGGAGGACCGCGGGTCCTTTGCCCTTAAAAGTGCGGTTTCCGTTCCTTAGAGGCGACGAGCATCTCTAAAAGCCAAGCCTTTCCCATTTACTTCTCCTCGGCCTTTTCGCGCGCGCTGGCGCTCCTTTTCTCTGGCTTCACTTTAAAGACTAGGAGCACTGACACGCTTTGCAGAGCCGCCCTTCTAGGTAGGCTGCAATCCTATACTGCCCACTGGGAAGCGAGTCCCATGGAACTCACTCAGTAGGCCAGACCACTAGTCACGATGGCGGAGCCCCATTGAAATGAATGAGACCTAAGCGGGCCCGGACTGACTCGCCACACTGATTTCAGTGGTGCTCAGTCGTGACTAAACTAGTCCGGATGCTGCCCACTGGCACTTACTTCCCAACAAACAGACGTAAGGCTCTGCGCTGCAAGTACAGCACTTACTGGGGGGGGGGACTGTCACGCTTCTTGAACTCTTGCTTCCAAGCGGGCTGGCTACATGTGGTGCTCCTACACAGGCAAGCAGGCAGCTCCTCTCAATAGGCGATCTGGAAGAAGAGAGGCGCTTGGTGGTCTCATCCCAAGACTGCAGCCCCCGTAGCCGCCACACACCCGCTTGTGAATAATCCCCCCCCCCCCAATCGGGGCCTTATTTCCCAGTGAGGAGGCGCGCACACGGATCAGGCTGCGCACGGCTGAGACCCTGACTTGGTTTGGAGTAAACTCTATTCAAATGGATGGGAGCGGAGCTCGCTTTCCCAATCGAAAGGCGTGGAGGAGTGTCAGCCTGCAGGACATCCTGCCCGCCACGGGCCCTTCGGGCGTGTTTTGGAGGCATCCTCCGTCTGAACTCGGGGGACTCCACCTCTTGGGAAACGCGATTCCATTCGCGTACAAAACCTGGCCTGGCCGGTTGAACTGGTGGCCACGAGATTTGGGGGAAGGCAGCTGCCTGGCTCGCACGAGAGTGCACGCCCCGGTTGCAAATCGCTTGCTCCCCGCTGGCTCGGACGCCGGCCCCTTGCAGGGCTCCAAGCCGCAGCCCTCCAGGGACAGTCCCGGGGCCACTTCAGCAGCGGGGCTGCTCCGGAGTGCCGCGGGGTGCGTGCAGTGCAAGCTCTGCTGCCGTAGCCAACGGCACTTCCTGGAGAAGCCAGCGCCCATTCTTTCCCTTGCGGATCTTAATAGGGCTTGCTTTCAAGCCAGGGGGATCGGTGGCCGTGCGGATAATAAACGGAGAAGAGGAGGAGGAGGGGCAGCCGGCAGTGAGTGGGGTGGGCCGCTCGCCCCGCGGCCCTTCGAGTCACTCTTTCCCCTTTAGGCACGTAAGCGAGTGGACGTGGCCGGCCGCTGCTGCTAATGAGCAGGGAAGCTCTCGCATTAGGAGGAGGCCGAGTCCCAACGTCCCGCAGATCAGGCCTCCTGTAAGGGGATCGTAGCCGGCCTCTGTTGGCGGCTGCCTCGGCCCCACTCTCCTTCCTTCCCTGAGGGCTGACAGCAGCGGCTACGTGACGGCGCTGCTTAGCTGCTCTTCCTCCGACTCTGAGCAGAGCTATTCCGCAGCGGCGAAATTAAACTCAATTACCTGTCGGGATCTCTAAGAAGCAGCCGAGTATGAAAGCAACTGTTCACAGCGATTCGGTGTCTTCTTGCTCCGTTCCTCCACTTTCTTTTATGCCTTTTAACCAACCCCCAGCGCTGAGTGAGAAGCCCATCTGGTTTCGACCCCACCTGGCCTGTTGCTTGCTTTTGAGAAAGAACAAGGTTGTTAGAAAATGCATTGATTTCTTCAAAACCAAACCAAACAAAAAGCCCTCATCGGTCAGATAGCAGAAAGAAAGCAGCAGCAACCCATCAGACCTGTAAAGGAAGGGTGTCTGTTTTATGCAGAAAATATTTGCATCCCCGTGTCTTCCCCTTCCCTTCCAAATAACTGGCCCTTGATTTAGATTCTAAATATCTATCACCCTTTGCAACAATGAAATCAAGAGTTTTTAAATGGTCAAAACAGCCAAGGGACCTGCTTCGTTCCAACCTGGGATGGGGTGGGAAGGAGATGCCGACAGAATGTTCTGTGAACAACAAGGCTTGAAACTTGCGGGTTAGTAGGTACCACACCCTACCGACAAGTCACTTGTGTTTTCTTGTTTTTATTCCCTCACTCCTGCCCCCAAAAACCCAAATCGAATGAGGTACTGGAGAGGAAGCTCTAACTGCATTTATTTTGTTTTCTTTGCTTACATGAATTCTTTATTGTAGGCATAACCAAATACTTTCCACATCTTTCTCTCTCTCTCTGTTGGTATTGTTTAAATAAACGTTAAGAATAAAATAGTGGCAAGTAAGTATTATATCAACTACCTGTTTTCTGCAGCTTTCTTTTCAATATTCTAATGCTGCAGATCAAGAAATTCACATTTTGTAGAAGAGTTTTAGTAAAGTCAAGGATGCAGTTAGTTCTGCTCTTAAATTCTGTTTATTGATACACCTTCTGGCATTCTATATATATATTTCTAGAGCATCTAATATAAACTATCTACTTCCATCTCAAAGTCCAGATTTGCTAAAATCACTGATGCCGATTCCCACCTAAGCTTAAATGCACTTAAGTTATAAATTTCATTGAAAGTTATGGTATTGATTCCTTTTCAAGTAAATGTGGTTAGGATTACAGTGTAGTTTGACATAATTACTCAAAAGTATCTCTCATTGGTTTCAATGTGTCTTATATGCAACTAAAGTTGTGGTAGGGCGTAAGTCCCAGTGAACTCTGTGGGATTTTCTTATGAGTAAAAATGTGTAGAATTGCACTTCGGTCTCTGTATAACAGTTTAACTGGTTTGATCTGCCCATAATCTTGTGCTAGCCTGTAGTCACTTTACTAGTTATAACAGCAGCTTACTAGCATGATACTCCTTCCATACATCTTTACAATGCAGAATTATTCATTATCAGTCTGGTTTTTAAAAATATATTCAGAGTACTGCACTTTAGTGGGATTAAATAACGTTAACTGTGACTATTCAGATTTAATTCATATGCAGATCATGTTGTAAATATAATTTTTAGGGACAGAATGTCATCTTATTTTGCAAAAGTCACTTTTGGAAATGCAGAATTTTTCTCTTCAAAATAAAGATGTAAGAATTAAATGAAAAGTGAGAAAATGATCTCTCATTATTGTTACCATTTCATTAATTGTAATATAATGCAATTTAGTGCAATAATTTTCTCAGCCTGAACTAAAGTTTTTTTTTAATTAAGGAAAAACTGTAAGATTTCATTGTGCTGCAGTTTAGGATTGTTGATATGCCACTGAACTTGCGTAAGAGATATTTTTATAAGCTGAACAGTCAAGCAAAATACTAGCTATCTCCAGTCAGCAAGTTCTTACTTATCTGTTTAGTCTGTTTTATAATGTAAATGTTTGTGTTTCTGTGCCTCTTTTACAACTTTACTTACCAGTTGCTTTCTCTTGGGCCCAGAGATTCCCCTCCCCCTTTAGTATTTCGCTAAAGTTTCTTGCATCATGTTGTAAAAACTGAGAGTTGAAAAGAAAATTCTTCTGTGGGATTTTTTTTTAAGCCTAAAAATATTCCTCTTGTATTTGAGACTTTTTTGACTACTAACATGTATGTATGGAGATACATGCATAGTTTCAAATGTGATTTCTTTAAAATGTTCCTTGTTTTCTCATAGTATTGTTCATTGACTTCATACAATTTTGATTTGCAATTGGAAAAGCAAAATATTGCATGTAGAACAATACTGCTGTAATGCCAAAATATCCCACAATACTTTTCACAGAAAAAATAATCAGCAAATAAGGGTCCAGTCGTATGTATGCTTGTTTTGGGAGGAAGTGTTGTTAAAAGGAATGTGGTTTCCTCCTCAGTAAATAGGGCTAGACTTGGGACAGACCTTCATAATATTTACTCAGAAGTAAGCCTCCTGTGTTCAGTGAGGCTTACTCCCCAGTAACTGTGTTTAGGATTGCAGCCTTAGAGCACAGTCCTAATTATGTTTAGCCAGTGGTAAGCCCAGTTGATTTCAATGATATTAACCTTCAAGTGTGTATAAGGCTGCAGTCTTAGGCTAATTTCTTAAAACACTGATTCCCAGAGGGCCCAATTAATGCCAGACCATATCTGGTCAGCTGTCCTGGCCCTCCTGCTAGAGATTCCTAGAAGCTTCAGAAGAAAAGGCTAGCAGCTGCTGGCACACTTGCCCAGGGAAGCATACGGGGCGGGACAGCATGAAGATGTATGGTAATTAACACAGGATGCTCTCCCCTATGTGACCAAAGAAATATAGGACCCTCTAGGGCTGAAGAGATTAAGAAACATAGGACCAGAAAGGGGAGAGAGAAGGTGGGAGAGGGCCGCACAAAAGTATGCAAACTTGCAGCCTAAATCTAGGACATCGCATTGCACTGCACACGTGCCAGCAACGGCTCTTTCTGGTTCTGCTTCTTCCATTAAAATGTGATTTAACTTTGGCACAAACAATTTTTTTCAAATTTGAAAAAGTGAGTTGACTGTGACATTTTATTGACTTTGTACAGAGGAGGACAAAAGATGACAGGATGAGCTGCTGAGGAGGGCTGGGTAGAGGGAAATGCGAAGCGGAAATTTCAACACACAATGAGCTTTCAGCAGAAGTGAAAAGAATTTTTTTTTAGACGTTGCAGATTACTTGGAACTTGTGGGCCAAACGAGAGGGCCAGTATACGTATAAGGAGATTTTGATCCTCCAGCAGTTAGAGGGCTTCTAAACACTCTGATTCTAAGCAAGTTATGTAGAAGTAACGGCTACTGATCTCAGGTGGACTTCCATGTCTTGTGTTGGTGAGTTGGAAGGCATATAAAGAGGGGTAGGCAAAACCCTTTTAGAGTTGATTAGAAATAGCAATGTGGTGGTGGAACACACTGGAGAAGACAACATAACTAAATGAAATTAAAGTACAAAATGGTAAGAAGATGAGACCAAAAAAAAGTCAAGCACTGCTAAGGACAGGTAGCGGGGGTGGTGGGGGGGAGGAAATTACAAATGGTGACTGACATCCTGACTAGTGAAGCACTGGGGAAAGAGCACTGGTGTAGCTTCTGACGAGTTCTAGACTAATGCTGCACCAGTGCTCTGTGTGTGTGTGTGTGTGTGTGTGTGTGTGTAATTTCAGTGACTGCCACTTCCCCTGGAAGCCCTCTGTGTCACCAGAATATATGTCCCCGAGGGTATGTATGCATATTTTTGTCCTCTTCTTGGAGAAGGGGAAATGGTTGAAGTTTGCCTTCACTACTAGGGATGTGCACAGAACCGGGCTGGGGAAGTTTGAAGGTGGTGGGGGTTGATTTTAAGGGGAGGGGAGGGTGAACTTCCCCCTCCCTCCGCTTCCCCCCCACTGGGGCTCCATTGCAACCCGGTCCGGCGGGGCAGCAGTGTACCTCCCTGCTGCCCTGTCCACTCCTCGGACTGGAAGTATGCAGAAGTAACCAGCGCACATGCACATGTCAGGCATGTGTGCATGCACGTTGCGCTCACACACAGGTTGGACATGCGTGCGATGTGTGCACCATGTGTGCACACATGCCAGGTACTTCCGCTAACTCCTGGTCCGAGGAGCGGACGGGGCAGCAGGGAGGTATGCTGCTGCCCTGCCGGACTGGTGTGCAATGGAGCGCCAGCAGGGGGAAAGCAGAGGGATCTGCAGAACCGCCAGTCATTAGAACTAGTTCAGAGGCCCATAACGGGCCTCCGACCCGATTCTGTGCACGTCCCTACTCACCACTAATGTCAGCAGAGGAGCTGAGTTGAACTTCAGAAGCACTGGTGCTTCATTAGTCAGGAGGTCAGCCAGTATTTTCGCTTATGCGTGCACACACGGACACAATTGGATAGTAATTATTACATCGGTACCGGGATGGGACTCTTTGTAATGAAAGATAGAGTAAAATACTAACTATCATATGTAGAGGGAAATCCAAGTCAAAGCAGTAGAATTCTACTTCTGTAAAACTTGTTTAACTGATAGGTGAAATTATTATTATTATTATTATTATTATTATTATTATTATTAATTCATTTTCTATACTACCCTTCCAAAAATGGCTCAGAGCAGTTTACACAGAGAAATAATAAATAAATAAGATGGATCCCTGTTGCCAAAGGGCTCACAACCTAAAAAGAAACACAAGATAGACAGTGACTGGAGGTACTGTGCTGGAGGTGGATTGGACCAGTTACTCTCCCCCTGCTCAATAAAGAGAATCACCACATTAAAAGGTGCTTCTTTGCCAAGTTAGCAGTTAGCAAATATAGCAACAGCAGTATCTCATATGAACAAGCAAGGCAAGTTGTGCTGCCCACCCAATGCAGTCTCATTATGTCAGCTTTGTACACTCAGTCAGGCACATACTCTGGTTTGCTGCTTGTCACTCATGCAGCACTTCTGATTGGCCAAGGACTTTACAGTCAGTATTGTGCTTGTGAGACTTGTCCCTTCTGTTCTCATTTTGCAGCTGCGGGAATTGAGACTGAAAGACATGCAAAGCAGCTTCAGATGATGATACCGAATGCAGGGAGGGCAGTATGTGGGGAGGGAGGTGTGTCCTCTGCTTGTACTTCCTGTGTAGCATCTGAAGTAGGGAGTTGTGTGTCTTCCTCAGAGGGAAACCTGTAAGCTTGTCCTCCATCAGAAGCTCAGTCATCTTACCAAGGGGGAAATAGGTAGTTGTTGCCTTTTGAACTTAACACACTAGCAACAGGACATGTACTCATGCTTCCCCTCCCTTGCATTTATTTATTTATTTATCATATTTTTATACCACCGGATATGTACATCTCTAGGTGGTGAAGGCCTAAACTAAATTTAAATCTTCACTCAGGGTGCTCTCTCTGATAGATCACACTAAGATTATGCTGATGTGCATTAATCTGTAGTGGCCAGAATGCCTTGAGGATGCTGTATGACTAATCTCTTCGATCCTTTCCCTATCCTGGTCCCATTGCCCTTTTCCAGCCATTTCTGTACAGTGCAACAGCTTTGCATACAACCACTACCCTGTGCCTGGAGGCTGTTGCTGGCACGTGTGCAGTGCAATGTGATGTCCTAGATTTAGGCTGCAATCTTATGCATACTAACCTGGGAGTAAGCCACACTGAGCACAGTGGGACTTATTTCCATGCGACTGGATTCAGCTTTTACTCACTGCATCACCAAAGATGCCACTTCATGCCAATGCTTATTCCAGTTCTATTGAAGTCAATTATACCTATTTCCAAGCAAATACATTTGGGATGGAAGTCATATTTCTCTGCTCTACTGTGCTAAGTTAGTCTGTGTGATTTCATCCTTTAAAAAAAAAATCACTATATTTATATTACTTCACTTGCTTTTCTTTCTCCTGATTCATTTGTGGTGATTATCCCACTTAATTTGTTTTGTTGCTTTTTCAAATTACATGTAAGAGACTAAAGAGTTTTCTATTTAATATTTTAGGTAGTGGCCTTGGGAGATGTCCCTGATGGAACTCTGGTCACAGTAATGGCTGGAAATGATGAAAACTATTCTGCAGAACTCAGAAATGCTACTGCTGCCATGAAAAACCAAGTAGCACGATTCAATGACCTGAGATTTGTGGGCAGAAGTGGAAGAGGTATGTATATATTTTGATTGCACTTAAATGAAAACATGACATATCGGAAAGCTTTGCTTGTGGAAACTGTAGTTGCAGTTCTTGGATCACTTTCTTTTGAAATAATCCTTGTAACTTCAGTACAATTGTATCAAAGTAAGCAGGCTTGAGGATTTCAGCATTTATGAGGCTAACCAAAGTCCACACTAGTGGCACATTGTGGTAAATGATTGCAAAGTGTAGACTATTACCTCATTTTAAATAATACATTTGTGGAACGAAGCTTACTAGCTAAATTTTGCACTGCCATCAAATAGTACAGATCCATCTCTGGAGCAAGGGTGCCTTGATTTGTGCCTGCACTATATATGGCCAATAGTGTGGGCATGGATGGAGGTCTGTTAGGTGCTTGGATATGCATGCAGAAATCCCTTGAGTGGATATTCACATTGACTTCAGTGGAGAAGGCAGCACTGCAAGGAACGGAGTCAATGGGAAAGGCAGTGTGCCCACTGCAGCAGTCTGCTTGAGAGAAAATTCTGCCAGATTTGGGTGATTGGTTCTGACAACTTTAAATGGTGATGTAAATTTTAGAGGTGCTTGTTCTAATGGTTAAGATTTTATAAGATGAATGGGAGAGCCTGAGTACACTTTGGAGTATTCATGCGCATGTGGTCCCATGGACTTGAATGTTTAGTGACTAAAAATGTATATTTCTGTGATGTGCGATCTATCTATCTATCTATCTATCTATCTATCTATCTATCTATGCTAAAATATATAAATAGTACCATGCCTGTAGGCCACACTCATATAAACAGAGAATAATATGCCCTGTTATAATGGGCAAATACTCTGTCATCTGACATTATGTTATCAGTTGAAAGATTTTAAAAATTATTTCACAGTGAATTTGGTAGAATATGGCATATTTTTACTATTATAGGAAATAATTCTTAATTGTATTGCTTCCTGTAATACAAACTAATTTGAAATCATTTTACATTCCATTCCTATTCATGTAACAAGTTTAAATGACTTTGGCTA
The DNA here is from genome assembly GCF_027244095.1 of Hemicordylus capensis. NCBI lineage: Eukaryota > Metazoa > Chordata > Lepidosauria > Squamata > Cordylidae > Hemicordylus > Hemicordylus capensis. Next base: position 89,835,878 of record NC_069659.1, on the reverse strand, counting down.
CTCATGCAGAAAGTACTTATTTGTAGGTTTTCAGAATTTGATCCGCAACAGTAAGGCTAATTCACTTTTGCAAGTAAAACTATTTGCATTTAGGGTAATGCAGTTAAAAGTATTTAACTGTATCTCTGTATTGTAGACATATTGGCTTTCTATTTGTGAGCTGTAAGAAATGAAATTAATGAATTTGAGTAACTAGAACAAAACACTGCAGGTTAGAGGTAGTTGACTGCTAAAATAACAAACTATTTTGCAATGACTTATGATCTTTGCATTGGTAATTCTATACAGAGAGTGTATTTTGTTAGGTTGCCCTTAATCAGTTCTCCTGTTTAAGACAGAAGTGTATCTGAAAAATTTCTATTGATTTTTGCTACTGTAATTTCAGCTGGGCTGCTCCTAATAGTGATCTAAGAGCCAAACTGTACAAGATATTATAGACTTCACTGGCCTTGACATGCTTAAATTTTCTTTAGTCAATCACAACTGCAGTGGGCCTGATCTGATAGGCCGGAGGGAATTAATCCTATCCCCATTGTTGCAGCCTTGAACTGTATCTCCCCCTGCTCCCCAACCACTGCTACCTGCAGCAGGATTGAAACTCTTTTTGGAATAATAGAAGCTTTCCTCCTTGGGCAAATATAGCTGCTGTCAGGTGTGTGTGTCCAGATTGGGACCATGGTGGGGACAAAGTATTAAAGCCTTCCTCCTTTCATGTAGTGATCTCAATTTGCCCCTGTGACTGCTATTGACTAGAGACAAACTATGCATGTTAGAACGAAAGACAAGTTTAGTGTTGTGTGCAGTTTGTCATTCTCTATATTTTAGGGCCAAGTTGGCAGCCTTGTCTTAATATGTTTACTTGGAAGTTATATCGCCTCCCTACCTCCCACCCCGCTTTTTAAAGGGATGTTTTTCCAAATGTTTTTCCAAACTACCTTCGTACTGTAGTTCCTTTTTTTTTTTTTTTTTTTGCAAAGGCGCCTCTTGGACTGGACTTCCAGGTAGAAGTCTAGTCCTCCACATGGGGGGAGGGGGCAAATGTCCCGATGGGGGTTGAGGTGGCTGTGCCACCGGCCTGCACTGGAAGGTCAATCATGCAATACTGTGGCCTGCACAGTGTGACTCACGAGCAACATAGGAACATAGGAAGCTGCCATATACTGAGTCAGGCCACAGGCCCATCTCGCTCAGTATTGTCTACACCAGGGATGGGGAACCTTGGCCCTCCAGTTGTTGTTGAACTACAACTCCCATAGTTCAAAAACAGCTGGAGGGCCAAGGTTCCCCACCCCGGTCTACACAGACTGGCAGCAGCTTCTCCAAGGTTGCAGGCAGGAGTCTCTCTCAGCGCTATCTTGGAGATGCCAGAGAGGGAACTGGGAACTTTCCGTTCTTCCCAGAGCGGCTCCGCTCCATCCCCTGAGGGGAATATCTTCCAGTGCTCACACTTCTAGTCTCTCTTTCATATGCAACCAGGACAGACCCTGCTTAGCAAGGGGGCAAATCATGCTTGCTACCACAAGACCAGCTCTCTTCCTTGAGACCAACTCTCTTCCTTGTGAAAACATGATGTCACATGCTCACAACACTTGGAAGTCGCACTGTGCACTGAGTGGCTCCCCTGCTCCAGGCCCAGCCAGGCCCAGCACCTTAGCTGCTGTGGAAGCAAGGGGCCGTGGACTGGCTGCAGGCAGGCCCATTCAGCCTACCCCAGCCATTCAAGATGGGGGGTCCACAGGCGGGCAGGCTGCAAGCAGACTGCAGACTGGCCTCAGCTGCCCTCGGAGTCATGCGCTTGGCCATCCGGTGCTGACTGGTGGTGTGGACACCACCACCTGCCCCTGGCAGTCATGGCAGGACATTGGCGAGGCGGCCCAGACTCAACCCAAGCCCACTGCATCTTTAAGTGGCAAGACTATCCATGCAACATGTGGTATGTGCAGGCAGGGGCGCACCTAGGTAATTTGGCTCCTGGGGGGCCTCCAAATGGCCAGGGGGCTCTGAAGGCCACCCTGCATATGCCCCGTCAAACCTCCATTTTTTATTATTATTATTACCGCGGTTGAATTGTGGCTGCCGGGGGGGGGGAGTGGAGCAGTCCTTCTCCCCCCTCCTCTGGTAGTGGTGGGGGCCAGAGCAATGCTGGGCCCGTCTATTCAGGCCAGCATCTTTTTCCAGCTGTGAAGCATGCCTGCACAGTTCAGAGATCGCCGCAAGTCTGGTGCAAGCACGGGCTTGCAACAATCTCAACTGTGCAGGTGCGCCTCACAGTGGGAAAAAGATGGACGGATAATTTGATTCCTCTCAGCTCCTCCAGTTCCTTGTCTTTTTTCCCTGTAGAGGCCTCTCTTTCTGGATTATTCTTTGCTATTTTATTATTTTATATTTTTTATTCTACTCTTTATCACCTGGGAAAAAGACACTGGCCTGAATGGACGGGCCCAGCATTGCTCCAGCCCCTGCCACTGCCAGGGGAGGAGGGGAGAGGGAAGTAGGACAGCTTTGCTCCCCCCTTCCCACAGCCACCGCTCGGCCACAGTAATAATAAAAAAACCACAGAGGTTTAGTGGGGTGGATGCAGGGTAGCCTCCAGAGACCCCCTGGCCATTTGGAGCCCCCCCCCAGAATTTGGAGGACTGGACCGGGTCCCCAAGGTCCTGGGGTTAGAGCCCCTCTGTATGCCAGTTAGTGGGAAGTATCTTATTCAGAATTTCTTCTAAAAATAAAAGATTTTCAGCTTTCCCTGAGCATGTTCTTGTGTAAGAAATAGTGCATTGAAGATTATCTTGTGGTGGCGGCAGAGGTGGGGGGCGATGAGCCAAATGCCTTTAGGTCCAGGCTCCAGAATTACCTAAGTGCACCTCTGCATTTACTAGTGTGAAAACATCATATACATCAATGTAGTTTATGAAGCAGGCTGACTTCTTATCTATTTATTTATTTAGTACATTTATATACTGCCCCATACAAAAAAGATCCCTGAGCGGTTCAAAGTCTAAAGTAAGTGATGATGTTTTTATGTCTTTAATCATTGTGAAGAAGGCAGAATTTGAACAGTTCCTTCATCTTTGTGCTGTAGTAATGGGAGATGCTGCTATAACAGTTTAAAATCTCCTGCGTTACTAGTAAATATGATTAGTCTTGGCCATCTCTGCTTATACATTTGCAGGGTCAAACATAATGTGTCAGCAGTGGTGGATATGGCCAACAGCAATTCGCATAGCCTTGGCAGCTGGAAAACGTAGATTACAAGAACCGCTGCCAGCAATATATGTAACTATGAACTGGACATAAGGCTGCTCTTCATATCTTTATCTGGCTAAGGAGTCTCTCTCCATGTGGTGGAGGAACAGGCACACTACATATGTATGTGGTAACATGAGTGTATAAGTCTATTTGTGTGTAGAGTGGACTCAGGTAAACTACCCATTTTTAAGGAAGGAAGATTGATTCTTTCTTGCTCGCTTGCTGGCTTTCATTTATATCCCGCTCTCCTTCCAAGGATCCCAAAGCAGTGTCCATGGTTATGTTTATCCACACAACAAACCCATGAGGTGTGTTAGGCTGATACATACTGTAAGTGACTGGTCCTGAGTCATAAGTGGCCAGCCCAAACTGTTTCATGGCTGAATGAGGATTTGAACTCTGGTCCCCCTGGTCCTAGTCCAGCACTCTAACTGCCACACTGCACTGGCTCTTCACAAATTGGACGTAAATGCACGTGGGGTGCTCAGGCCTATTTTTACTTTATATGTGGTGGTGGTGGTGGTGGCTGTAGTGCTGCTGCTGCTGCTATCCACTTTCCTCTTGCCCAGATGGAGAGGGTCCTTCATTGAGTGAGACATGAGTGCATGTCTGAGGAAACTTAGGACTGCACACCACTGTTCCCTCTATCAGGGATTTCCAGATGTTGTTCACTACAACTCCCAGCATCTCCAGCTGCAATGGCCTTTGGTTGAGGATTATGGGAGTTGTAGTCAACATTTGGGAATCCCTGTTAGAGGGAACACTGCTGCACACCTGGTGAAGAAACATTGTATGAATTGACTCTTGGTTACAAATATAATTCAGGAAGATCTCATAAATGGGCTGATTCTCTTTAAAATGTGCTGATTTTGTCAAGACTGGGATTGGTCTTTTGATTTGTGCACAGCAAGCTTTATTTGATTCTTCTAAGAAAGCTTGCTTTTGTAGATTTTTTTTTTAAAAAATAAAATGCTTCTGCTGCTCTTTTAGCCTGATATGCAGAACTAGATAGCTTTTAAACCTGGCTGAGTTGCTTCTGTGCAGAAGATAATTGCTGGGGGAGAAATACCTAGAGTTGGAATTGTAGCTTGGTGATGCTAACGAATGATAATAATAGGGTAAAGCAGAGAAAATTATATCCATTTACTGAAAACATGAGTGATGCTGTAATGTATAAAAGGATCAGTCATTAAACATGTTCAGTTGTTATATAGAAGGCTGCACCTTTTCAGTAAATGGAATTCTCATTATGATTCAGAGTGTTTAGAAAACATTTTGAAGATCTAAACGTAGAGCTGGCAAAGTGTTTGAGAAGCTAATAAAAACAGGCCTGCACTTTGGTAGCTGGCTCTGTGAGTGAAGCCAGAAATCATAGTCTATATAGTTCCTAAGGTCACAACTAGAGTGTTGAGAAAGGAACAGAAGCTGTTAAGAAAATCATAGTCATTTATTTTGTGAATTCCATTCCATAATTTAGAACACTGATCATTTGTGTACAAAAGCAGACATAAAAATAAAGTTTGGCTGTAGTTGTCAGGGTAAGTTCAACAGAGATACTCTTGGGAACATTGTATGGTACTTAGGTCTGAAGGTTTGATCTCCATGGGCAATACCAGTTTTGAGTGAGTGACTAATATATGCTTTTCTTTATTTATACAAACTTGAACTGTTTCCTAAAGGTGTGGTTGTTTGCGTTAGAGTGCATGGTTTCTGTTATTCTTTTATTGCATTGGCTTAAAGCGTGAGGTCTAAGGTAGTTGCGTCAAAGGTCATGAAACCAGTACAAGAAAATTAACTTCTGTTAGTGCAGTGTGATGTTTCTGTGCAAATGAAGCTAGCTGCTCAGAAGCAGTAATATACATAAGCAATATGCAAAACATCATACAAAAGACAGTTGAAAGTTGGTGTGTACTGAAGTTTCTGTTATGAAACTTGGTCTGTAAAAATAAATATTCTCCACTACTTAATTTTTAAGACAAAAGTAGTGATTTTAGTGGAGGGAAAGCTTATCTGCCAAAATATTCATATTTCTCTCCCCCCCCAGTTCTGCTGGGTAGAATTGTTTCCCTAGCTGCTGTTTCTTTTTCCTCCCAGAATCACTTGTGCGATCACACTCAATCAGGGATCACACCAGCGTGGTGTAGTGGTTAGAGTGCTGGACTGGGAATGAGGAGACCCGAGTTCAAATCCCCATCCAGCCACGATACTTGCTGGGTGACTCTGGGCCAGTCACTTCTCTCTCAGCCTAACCTAAGGGTTGTTGTGAGAAGGAACTTAAGTATGTAGTACACTGCTCTGAGCTCCTTGGAGGAAAAGCGGGATATAGAATGTAATAAATAAATAAATAAATAAATAAGTTGCAAATGTCATCACATTATGTTGCTAGATAATCACTGGGATTTGAATGTACAATGATGTCATTGAGGGCAAGGGAGGGAAGTCTAAAAGAATGGCTGCTTTTACAAGAAGTGCCAAAATCACCAGCAAAGGAGAGGTGTTTGTTTATGTATAAAAATAATTTTGCGTTGGCAAATGTTTACATAAAACAGTAATTTTTGGCTGAGCAATATATAGAGCTGACCAGAATAGTTTAAAGCCATGACCATTCAAGTTCATATCTCTTTTTTCATGTCTCATGAAGTATTGTTAAGCTAGCATTCTGTAGAGATAGTAAAATCATAATGTCCAAGAATCATAACAATTATCTTGCAGTGTACCATCCCCTTGATGTATAGGCTGTGACACTTGAGTGAGAAGAAGCAAGTGGCTTATAGGCTGCTGCTGGGTTAGTGTAAATCTCTTCTCTCATAAAAATAGCCCTGCTGGATATTGACTCACATGGCAGCTCCTCCTTCACTTGCTCTCCCCATAGGCCAATGGGAGTGTCTCCCAGAATCGGCAATGACACTATGGGAGATGCTTTTATTTACAGGGTGTGTGTGTGCGCGCCTGCCAGTGAAGGCAATGGTGTAGCGAATCTGCTGACTGACTCATGCCATCACAAAGGGTTAGACAAGGTGGGCAGGTGTGGGCGCTCAGGCCCATCCTGACCTGTCTCATCCATGTTGCCAGCTCTGTCCTACATGAGATGAGAATACATCCATGGAAACAAAGATGTTGTATATGGTAGAGTTGGTCTGGCTTTCAGTACAAAACAGTTCTTCTTAGAAATTAGCAAATACAATTCTCACCTTGTTCAGTCCATTACTAGTAAAACCTGACTTTCTACCTGGTATTTCTGGCACATAGGCCCTAAAGCACTTACTTGGAAGTAGTCTTTTGATTTCAATACAACTTACTTCCATGTAAGCATGTTTAGGATTTCACTGTTTTCCTTTGTCTAATATTTATTATTATTATTTTATTTATTTATTTATTTTATTTATATACCTCTGTGGATTAACTGATGAAAAGTTTGTGTTTTGGTCTTTAAAAGGTTTTCACTTCACCCTCCCTTATATGTGTTTGCAAAGCCAAATATTTCTAATGAACTGCATCCAGATACTGTAAGGTATCACTAATATACATAATGTATTATGTAATAATAGCCACCTAATGGCACAGTGGGGAAGTAACTTGCCTAGCGAGCAAGTTGCTGGTTCAAATCCCCACTGGTATGTTTCCCAGACAATGGGGAAACACCTCTATCAGGCAGCAGCGATATAGGAAGATAATGAAAGACATCCTCTCATACTGCGCAGGAAATGGCAACGGTAAACCCCTCCTCTATTCTACCAAAAACAACCACAGGACTCTGTGGTCGCCAGGAGTCAACACTGACTCGACGGTGCAACTTTACCTTTATTATGCAATAATATCATTGTGATGTTGTTCAGCAGCCTGTTGAATAGAATAAATGTACACAAAATAGCTGTTTTGGATAGAACTTTATTTATTGTCTGCCAGTTATTAATTTTTTTTGTGGTATCAGCATTTGCCAGTTCAATGTAGCATCTAAATTCACCTGTTAATTCAGTATTACATCTGAAGAAAAAATGGTTAAAGATGAAAAACACTTTTAATAGATTATTCTGCTGTAAATCATGACTATATGAGCTTTCCCTTCTGTGAAATCAGTATATGATACCTTATTGCTGGGGTTACTAGCGAAGCTACAAGATGTAACAGGACAAAGCTATGGAAATTATTAGTAAGAGTGGAGATGGAATATCCACTATATTCAGACCTTGGAAACCATACAAAATCAGTGGTCCTTCCACCAGGAGCACCAGAGATCCTTTTGCGGGCAGAACTTGGTTTTCCAAAGTTGGAGCTCATAGTCATGAAGTTCTTATTGGATATTACAAATAAAAAATTTTTAAAACACTAAATAAATAAACTAACTTCCTTTTAAAACAGTGTTTTGAGAGATTAAAAGGCAGAAAGAATGACAAACTGATCTCAGTTTGCTTCAATTGTATCTTCTTCCATCTCTGGCTATTTTCATTTTGAATAATCTTTGGGAGTTGATCTGTTGGCATGACACTAGGGTAGGGAGAACTATCAAGATAAATAAATTGGTTGTGGAGTGGTAGGCTAAAAACTAAGCACCAGAGAGTATTTTCAGCTTTTAGATTTCAGACCATGCCAGCAGCCGTGATTGAAGGTCAATATAATCAAATTCCCCTTGTGCAAAGATCTTGTATTTGTGGCCTATCCCAATCTAGATTTGTCTCATCATTTGGTCTCCTGCCCCATATATGCATTGGTGAGAAATAAATACTGTACCTTAATAAGATAATGAGCTCTCATCATTTGGACCATGATAAGGAAAAGCTGTGTTTTTCTTTTTCTGCTATTAGATTGGGACCTTAGTATCAGTGTTCCCTGCAAGAGAGATTCCCAGATGTTGTTGACTACAATTCCTATACTCCCTAGCCAAAGGCCATTGCTGCTGGGAATGCTGGGAGTTGTAGTCAACAACATCTGGGAATCCCTCTTATGGGGGACACTGCTTAGTATTACTCAGGGCCTAGCATCATTTGCTTGGGCAGCCTTAAAGATATTGGCTGACTTTCTTAAGAGTATAAGGATTGAGTGTAAGGGGGGTTCCCTTATTTGATCTCTTTATGCTTCTGTTTTTTGGGTGCTTCTGTAATGGCAGATTGTATTGTTAGATTTGGGTGCAATGGCCTATGACTAAGAATAATAATTATTATTTTAACATTTATATCCCGCTCTTCCTCCAAGGAGCCCAGAGCGGTGTACTACATACTTGAGTTTCTCTTTCACAACAACCCTGTGAAGTAGGTTAGGCTGAGAGAGAAGTGACTGGCCCAGAGTCACCCAGCTAGTTTTATGGCTGAATGGGGATTTGAACTTGGGTCTCCCCGGTCCCAGTCCAGCACTCTAACCACTACACCACACTGGCTCTCTATACATACACACACTTGCATACACTTGACTTGACTATTAAAAATTGTTCTCCTTATTCAGATCCACTGAATGACATCCTGCCTAATTTAATAAAATAAGTCATATCCTTGAGACTACTCCCTGAATAGTACTATTGTGAAATTTGGTTCAGATATCAACCACTGTCTTTCTCTCTCTACCTATGATAAACATAACTCTGTGGAAAGGTACTTCTGTTTGTCCAGATATCTGGTTACATTAATCCTTTTTATCTCAAGCTTAATGAAACAAAATCGAAACCACCACAAATAATAAACCCACAATATCATCAAAACTTTTCTACAAAGCTTTTCCACAAAGCTTGTACAATAACTCTTCCCTAAATTAAAAGCTCAGCATTCCAGTCATTGCCAAATTTATAAAATCCTGCTACTTCACACAGGATGGTTTCTTTCCACCCATTTTAACTTTAATGAATCAATAAATTTGCTCATCACTGTCAAACTGCCTAGAAAATTTGTTAGGTGGTATATAAATGTAATAATAAAATAAATATCTTATTTGGACACCTCTATAACACATTTGCTAATTTTATGTTACAGACTAATATAGTAGTCCAAATAAAGTACATCATCATAATAAAATTATTTATATACATATACATCTCCACCTTAAGTGGCACAGCGGGGAAATGCTTGATTAACAAGCAGAAGGTTGCCGGTTCGAATCCCTGCTAGTACTATATCGGACAGCAGCGATATAGGAAGATGCTGAAAGGCATCATCTCAAACTGTGTGGGAGGAGGGAATGGTAAACCCTTCCTGTATTCTACCGAAGAAAACCACAGAGCTTTGTGGGCACCAGGACCAGAGTTGAAATTGACTTGATGGCACACTTTACTTTCTCTCTCTCTCTCTCTCTCTCTCTCTCTCACACACACACACACACACACACACACACACACACACACTCACACACACTCTCTCTCTCTCTCTCTCTCTCTCTCTTCCTCTCTCTCTCTCTCTCTCTTTTTCTCTCTCCAAGCATCTGGATACCAGCTGACATCCTAACAAAGCACCAGTGCAATGGGAGAAGCACTGGTGCTCAGGGACATAGCTGTAATTGTGCAGACATGTCGAAAGACTGTGAGCTGCTATTACCTAGCAGACTTGTGGAGCAGAGTGAGATATTTCCTCTCTTGCTTGTGCAAGAAAGGAAGCATCCTGTCCTATCTCTAGCCACTCACTGCAAGAACCAGGGTAATGGTGGCAGCAGGAGCCACGAGAGGAGGAGGAAGGATGTGGTAGTGGAGGCAGAAGGAGGAGGTGATGCCAAGAGCACTAGCACCATCCCCCAAATGGGAATAGTGGAAAGGTGATGGGGGGTGGAACACAAGCCACCATGGGGCTGGCTACATCACTGCTGGTTCTTCTGAAACTTAAACTAACTCTGCTCCACTGCTGGCTCAATGGAAGCAAATTTTGATGACCTCCACTTCCCCAGGGAGCACTCAGTACCATCCAAAAATGGAGGGTCACACAACCCTCCGGAGGGTCACACAACCCTCAGGGACTTATATTCAGATGTCACAGAGGGCTTCTGGGGTAAGGGGAGATTGTGTATTTGCGGGGGTGGGATTTCAACATACATACTAGCACTGGTGCCCCATCATCAAGAACTCTTCAGAAACCTTGGTGCTACACCAATACTTCTCCCATTGCACAGATGCTTTATTAGGATGACAGCCACCATTCTGAGGTTGTGTTCTGATAGACTAGACTTTTGTGTTGTTTGAAAAACAGAGTTTCAAAACTGGTACTAGCACTAAAAAGGGTAGTCCCTTAAAAGACATTCCTTTCCATTTTCTTTCAATGGCATGTGCTTCTCTGGAGAATAAAGCCAGCTTGCCCACTATTTCTCTTTAGTTTGCCAGGAAAAGATGTGAGCAAGACTAACCTCTAGCAACTACTCCTTTCCCCGCTCTGAACTTCACTGGGTAAGAGAGGGAAAAGCCATTTTAGAATGCATTAGATAGTCATGTGAGAAATAATCATAAGAAACAACAGTAAATAAAACATTTTTGTTTTTAAAAAAGTAAATTTGCAGCTGACAGAACCATATATCAAGGGTTTTGCCAGGAAAATGCCATGATTCTCATTTTGTTAAATAGCATGAAAGAAAAGCCTGTGCCCTTCATTCCCTGAGAGCACCTTATATGAATACACTTGAAGAAAATAAGCAGAATGTGGTTTTGGAAATGTGCATCAGCAGAGGCATGGTTGTTGCTCAAGGGTTGGCTGAAACTGGTATTTATGATTTCCGTAATATGTTCATAGCCAGAAGGCATTGGTCCATATCCAGAGTCAAGTTACATTTCTTGGCTTCATGACTGTAAAACATTTTTGGTGGTGGCAGTGTCAGCAGCATGGGTCTTGTGCGGGGAGCCACATGGAGCTTCATTATTTAAGGACATATAGTAATATAAATTTGCTGCTTATTTAAACATGAAAGTCTATAATATGATGTGAACTTGAAACTGAACAATGTGGAAATAAATATAATTGATTTTAAGGGATTATTCAAATGAGAAAAAGTGAGGGAAGCTATTTATGGTTGGTGATGTGGTTTTAAATTCTGTTGAAATCAATCGAAGACTGTGATCTATTGCAGAGAGTCTTCAGATGACACTCCCCAGTTCCCCAGAGTTCTGAAAGCACTATATATTAAACCTCCTTGGGAAAAGAGTGGATGGATCACTAGATAAATAAAATAGTAATAAATTAGTTTGCTCCAGCCAGTCTAGTGCTAGTGATACATGTCCCAATTCAATAGATGAGGGGGTGGATTTGTTGTAGGGGTCACAGTCATGATGGGCACAGTGGGTAGGAAGAATAGTGTGTCCACCATTTAAAAAAAACAAACAGTAAAGTAATCTCTAGCACTGGCGAGGGGAACACACACAACCTATAGTTACTTTTAAAATAAAAATAAAAATGGGGTAAGATTTACAATTCTGGGGCGTTATATGGAGGAGGAGTAGCTTTGCAGGTGTTCACTCCCCTCCTATTTTAAAAAGTTTATTTAAACACTTCCAGGCAGGAGTACTATAGTGGGGAGTGTTTTTCCTCTTAAGAAGTTTTATTTTAAAAAGAGTGTTTACAAAGTGGCACAGAAAGGTGGGTGTGGTGTCTGTCATCAGTGATGGCACAGATATTGGCCAGTAGTTTTCCTTTGAGACTTGCATAACCACATTCCACATACTTGAAAGGCCCGCAGTTGGTTTGCAATAAGAAGGAAAACGGAAGTAAATCAAATTTGTTTGTGGGAGGATGCAGAAGGGTTGTCTTAAAATAGACATTTGGCTTAATAGGAGTCTTAGTCTTTTCTTTTTCCCCAAACCAGAAGCTTCTCTCATACACATGCACACACATGATGGTAGCCTGAAATAACCCTTTTCATCACTGATTGATTGATAGGATTAGAAGATGACCTAGACAGCAAATGTGTACATTCCCTTGGAACTCTAGGCATGTCTTTTCCCATGTATTACCATGTAGATGTCACTATTGGTGGACTGAGGCTATTAGGGTGTGCAAGGGGGCTGGCCAAGCTCCGTGTTCTTGTGGGCCGCTTTCTTCTTCAGACAGAAGGCTAGAATAATCCAGCGCTCGCAGATGAACAAATCATAGACTCTTTAGCAGTATAGACTGCTTGGGTGCCATGAAGTCACTGTGTGGTTGATGTGCCAATGTGGTTTTTGTAAGATCCCTTTTGAAAGGCAGATTGAAAATGGTCCTTGCCCTGACCTGGTTGCCCATGAGATGAGAAAGGTGAGGCTAGTCTGCAGGACCTCAGAGTGTTCAAAGAGAACACGTTCACTTGATGGTAGTCAGAGGTGGTTTGAAGATTTAAGTACCTCTGTCTGAACCCAGAATATTCCACCTGGGTTTCCCCTCCCTGCCTGGAGAGGGGAAGCCTTAAAGAGGCAGCATTCTGGAGTCTGGCACTTCTCCTCTGTTCTGTCTGTTCCTGCAAGCTTATTGCTGGTGCTTGTGTGAGGGGATATTGGGAGCTGTGATGGTGTGGCAGAGGCCAGCTCTGTCTGTAGTGACTCAGATTTCTATGGTTTTGCCCCCAAAACAAGACAAGCCTCTGCGGAAGCATTTGGGGAGGGGGGGTGTCTCCAGGTTTGTGGGCTCTCTTGGGTGTGGTCTGGTGTCAAGATTCAGGGCTAGGGCTGGCCCTGCCTCTTCAGTGTCTAACTCAGTCACTACTGTGAGTGGGGCCTGTAACAGTCTGGGCCATGAGAGTCTTTAGTCTTTTCAGAATGTTCATGAAATAGTATTTAAAATGTACAGGAAGCACATGTGTGGAGTCTTGTATATTCCTTACAATGAACCCGAGCAATGCTTTGTTCTGTTCTTGACTAAAATGTCGGGTGACCACGAGGAGGAAGATAAAGCTTTCCGATCTACACAGTGGAAATATTTTCAGATGGCTGATTGAAGGGAATGTTGTGTGTTCCGTTTTCTTTCTTGGCCTTTCCTTTGCTATATAATTTTCTGGGTCTGTCCATTTTTGAACACTAACAGATCAAAAACAGAAATACCACCAGGTGGATGAATGACATAAGTCCTTTTCTTGCACTATAGAGAGAGGTTATGTCATTGGAGTGGCTTCAAATGATAGCTTTTCTATTTTCTTTGTGTTGCAGTAGATCAGGGGTTGGCAACCTTGGGCTCTCCAGCTGTTAGATGTTGCTTTGAGTTTTGTGGTTGTGCCAGCATAGGAGAGTGGCAGAAAAGAACTGAAGTGGCTACTCCAGCTATTGGAGGAAGAATGTCCAGCTTAAATGGATCTTGGGGGCCATTGCAAGACACAGGTTCCATTTATGCCATGCATTTTCCCTCCAATTGCAATCTATTTTCCTCAGTCTTGTTTTGATGTTTCAGTGAGTGAAAAGAATTAGACCTAGGAACATAGGAAGCTGCCATATACTGAGTCAGACCATAGGTCCATCTAGCTCAGTATTGTCTACACAGGCTGGCAGCAGCTTCTTCAAGGTTGCAGGCAAATATCCCCTACAAAGAGGAATATATGTTCCATTTCTTAACTTACCCGAGCTGTAAAAAAACTTCTGTCTCTTTCCGTTCATCTGAAGAGGTTCGCCTGCGGCTGCCACCAACTCCTCTGGTGGCTACTCGGGAACAGGCCTTCTCTATTGCAGCCCCTGGACTTTGGAATGTGCTCCCTGTTGAAATAAGAGCCTCCCCATCTCTGGCAACTTTTTAAAAGGAACTGAAGACACGTTTATTCACCCAGGCTTTTAATTAGTTTAATAGTTTTAAATGATTTTAATTGTTAATTGATTTAATGTTTTAAATTATTTTAATTGTAAACCGCCCAGAAACACAAGTTTTGGGCGGTATAGAAATATTCAAAATAAATAAATAAAATAGCACTGAAATGCGTTAGCAAAATATGAAAAAGGTTGGGGCTTTTTAGGTTGGCTTTTTTTTTTAGGCTCTAATATGGAATAGAATATAGGTATCATTATAAATAGTGTGGAGAGGCTTCCCTTCTTTCCATACAGTACTTGAATGCAAAGCCATCCAATTTAATTGATTGGCAATAGGATTAGGCAGACAAAAGGATGCACTTATTCATGCAGTTCATAGCAGCAAGCTTAAATGGCTTTTGATGAACCAACATTGTTGGATAAATGTAACATCTGAAAGCCCAATGATCACTGACTTTTTGGTAGGACTGCTGTGTCTTTTATGGCTGTAGCTGCATGATGGCAGAAATGCAACATGTGTAACCTTTCTTGATGTGGCAATGCGATAAGCTTCACCTATGAAATTTCCTTCTGTTGCAGCAGCAGGACTGTTAAAGACACAGTGGCTATGCTGCAAAAAGGTGACCGTGCTAGAAACACTCCATATGGTACTGGGACAGTTACTTGAACAAAACTGTAATTGTTTTTTTCCTTGCTTATTCTAATTCCCCCCCCCATCTTTCTGTTCAATGCAACAGTCTCCTCTCTGAGGAAAACCACATTAGTTCAAAGCAATGAATGGCAGGATCTTTAAGGGCTAGTCACTTTTTTTATGCTAACCTCTGTTGATTCTTCAGAGAAAGATTTGTTTATAAAATAATAGAAACACAACTGGCTTAAGCAGCCAACCTGAACTGAATGCCAATTGTTTTTTTTGAATAAACTGCTGATTGTCTGGGGTCTTCAGTTCACTTAGGATATTTGAATGGAAAGCATCATATGGTCTGTGTGGGACCAATAATGATATCTCTGCCAGCTCACAAACATTCCATTACTTAAATTTGATCTGCAAAGAAGAGCCCCAACCAAAAAGCACCAGCAAGAGAAAAATAATGGGAGAGGATTAAGTTTCATTTATGACATTTGCTAAAACAATTTATCAGACACAAGTGTAAACATTGCCTCTGACAACAATTCCTGTTTTCAGATGCATTAAAGTTCATTCAAATAGGCTTTCATTTTTTGCATTTGTGCAGCAATACACCCTAAATAGTATAACATTGGGAGAAAAAAATCGGCATCCATATTGTTGTTTTCTTTGACCAAAGCTATCGTGCATGGCAGTCAATCAGTTTCTCTAAAATAGAAAAAATTGCACAGAGAACAGAAATAATGGGTCAAAATCTCTTCCAGTGTTCATATCGCATGAATACTCTGGATAAGACACATTGGAAGCAGTCTTATACTCAGTCAAACTATTCCAGCCCTGCACAACATAAGGCCCGGGGCCAGATTTGGCCCACAGGGACATTTTTGATGGCCCAGGTAGCCAGCAGGAGCCCTGAAATTTGGCATTTCCGTGGGGCTGGAAAGGTGCCACACACAAGCACCTGAGCAAGAACAGGGTTTATTTTCTGTCCACCATTTTTGGTTAAATGCAGCCCATGGGGGAACGGAAGGACACCACTAACTAGTAATTGCTTTAATATTTATCTTTATAATTATTTTACTGCAATAATCAGTGCACTGAAAATTGACTCTCCCCCCACCCCCACCCCCTGGTACATCCTCATCGTTGTTTCTGGCCCCCTGGAACATTTGAGTTGTGCACTCCTGCATTTAGCTCCATATTGCTTACACTGAGGGCACAGTTCTCCAGGGTTTCCGACGGGCCTTCCTCAGCCCTACCTTGGAGGCACTAGAGTTTGAGCCTGGGACGTTTGGCATGCATAGCAGGTTATCTGTCCTTGAGCTACAGCCTCTCTCAATGACACGTTTTGCCATTTCTTAGTCCCAGAACTGCTAACTACTGTGAAAATCTTAATCCTTAAATCACCTTTTTTTTTTTAGCTTTCTGTCTGTTGAAAGTATTATAGTGGTAAACAGAATGCCAAATGTTGCACCATGGCCCTAATTCCAAATCAACTTGGTTTTTGGTTGCGCCAGGCTGTTCTTGCACATTTTGTTTTCATTGAGGCTTATGAGGATGAGTTAGTGTGCTGCCTTCTCTTTTCTTATTGTGTGTTCTCATTAAAGCAGCTCATTGAAGCAGGCTTCTGTTTATGACAACTTAAGTGACCTCACTGAATCAGTAGGGCACATAGTCCACCAAAGCTAGGTTGGCATTTTTTAGTTTTGGTTTTTATCCTCACTTTGTGTGCCTGCTTGGTGAAGTCATCATGTAGAACTGCTTACTGTCGTTAAAAACATAAGACTATTATGATAAAATAATTAGTATTTTGGCTACAGAGCAGTTTAAACTAATACCGGTGATATGGGAAATGGGCCTGCTTGCAATCTGTTACATAGCTTCTATGATATACAAAGCCAGGAAAACAATCTGAACCTAAAGCAATCCAGAAGTGGCCAATGGGCAGCCCATGAAGCCACTGCATTGAACTCTTGACAGCACTGCTAGATTTGAATCAATGTATCATTACAACTTAGTAAAAAGATGCAACTCACTCAGTACATCTTACTCTGTAGGCTTAGTTAACAATTTCACACATAAAGAAAGCAATTTCAAAAGTTTTGTGTTGTTCAAGTCAGATTTCACACTTTGGCTTTTGTGTGTAATGGACCAACACATTGGAGTGCATATGCTCCAAAGCTATAACCCCCATACTACAAGGTGGCACCAACACAGTTGTGGCAGGTTAAGGTCTATGCAAGGTTGCCAATTTGTGATTTTAAAACTGCCCATATAAACATTTTTTCACTGATAAATATGTGGGTGCTCCTGTTAATGTGAAGAAGATGGGGCCTACACAATTCAGACTTCTCAAAATGCAAGAAAATAGCAAGTGCACAGTTAGCAGCACAAAGTCACAGAGGATAAGGCAAGTGGAAAAATACAATGAACATTTATGCAAATGTATTTGGTTAATCATATGTATAATTTAGAAATATTGTAGAATGCCCTTGGGATGAATCACAGCCTTATTCATTGACTCTGTGGTACTCAAAATGCATGCATTAAATAGTCAAGGAATTGAACATCTGCTGTAGAATACATGTACCCATTTCACAGTTGGGAGATACCAGTGTTTGAGAGCTAGAAACCTATGTGTGTGCATATGCTCCTACCTTCTCTCCTTCCCCTCTGCCAGAACCGAAACAAATACACTTTGCACACGCCCCCATGCTTTCTCTTTCTTCATATCACTGATGCCCACAACAGGGCCAAAAGAGGAGTGAAACCCTGTCATGGTGAAACCAGTCCATGGTGAAAGAAGTCCACTTGCCTACAGCTAAAACCAGCCTATGTGGTGGTGGTGGTGGTGGGGTGGTGGTGGTGGGTGGGATTGGTTAATTTAACTGAAAAGACTGTGCAGATTTTTTTTTTTTAATTGAAGATGGAAAAGGTGTCTTTAGATTGTGAGCCCTTTTCAGGCAAAGAACCTTTTTATTATTCTTTTGCTATGTAAAATGTTTTGAAAACTTGGGGGGGGGGGGCTTGAATAGTAGAATATAAATATTAATTTCAAAAGTCCAAAATACACTCGTAGGGAACTACCATCTTCAGGAATACTTAACAGAAATAAAACTAGGTATTTGAACTTTGCTTTTTGGGGAGTTCCTTTAGAATGAAAACAATTGTGCAGCAAACACCATATCTAAAACAAAACAATATAAATGACGTGCAATTTGAATCTCACTTGCATTCTGGAGGAGGAACAGTCTCGATTAAATGTCCAGCGTCTGTCTGAAAAGAGGAAGTAATTGGCCTTAGTCTGCTCTTCATAGAAACAGTGGCTCCTCTGTAAGTTACCCTTTCCAGCCTCTTTGTTCCAGGCATTAATATCATGCAAATATGTCTGAATCACGCTATGTCTTCCACTCCTCAATAATATTTTCACAATAGGCATTACGCAGTAACAATAAAATGGTATAATCCTTTTGTACTGCCTCTGTATTCCTGAGGTGTACAGCCCCAACAGCATTGCATTCTTCCAGTGCTGTAATTAGTTTCTCCACCCATGCTTATAAGTATTTTATCACCTTTGTATTACAGAAGCAGTTTCTCTTAACGCTTATGGTTTAACTCTTATGGTTAAAGGCTGCTGTGCTTCTCCATGCAAGAACTGGTTTCTTTAGAAGAATCGGCTAATCCCTTGAACTGCGGAAGCTATTCTTAAAATGTTCTGTAGGGGTGGCTGTTTATTAGATTAATAAAGGCAACATTTCCCCCCCTCATTTTGAGCATTATTCATAATCTTTCCTTACATTTACCATGTTTATGTGGCACATGTAAGTCTATGCATGTGATCAGATATGGTAAGATAACGTGGTTTTTATTCCTGTGTTCTTTTATTTTGAACCTCAGGGTTGATTACATGATCAAGAGGTAAATGGAAGTCTGAATGGTCTTATTAGGAAGTTTAGGAAACCCTGGATAATTTGCAAGTCTTCCCACTTGGCTCTGTTGCCATCTTAGGGTACATAAACATTGGATACACAGGATTCTTTGGCTACACATTGGATGTGAGTGTTCCACTCAGTGTTCCTGAGTCTGGGAATCCTTGTGACACTTAACAACTGCAAGCCCCTTGGTCATGTTATTTGGGCTTGCACAGATATGTGTGATCAGCCAGTTTATTTTATCAGTCTCAAGTGCCTTCACAAATGGATCAGGCAAAACCTGTCACATTTAGAGCAGCTATTTATTAGATGTGGATGTCATCCACTGGAGAGGTGGTAGTGAAGGTTTTATCAACTCTACCTTGTTGTCATGGTTTTAAACTAGAAGTTACTGCTTGCATTAATGCCTGCATGTGGCTTTAGGGATTGTGGATGTGCTCTTCTGAATGCAAAGAAGCAGCAGTGGTGCCAAACATTATCCTATCGTGTTTCCTGTACGTAAAAGAGAACAAACTAGGGTTTGATAATGGAGCACTTGTTTTCATCCAGGGGGTATAGTTAGGGAGATCAAAAGAAATGAAAGAGATATCCTTAAGATCCCTTTTTCAGGAAAGCAGAAAGCCTGCAAGGAAAAAAGGACTGAAATTTGTCATTACAACTACGTGGATAAACCAGGTCACATAAGTACGGTATCTCAATTGCAATTGTGAAGAAGGGTTAGTAGTATTCTGTTTCCTGGCATAGTTAAAGCATGCAAACCACTGGCAGAGGAAGCCACCCGGCGACCCATGTTCCTCCAGATGCTGCAGTGTCATACGTCAGATGCAGGGGGCATGGCTTCATTCACAAATGGGGCTGCATTCCCCGTTTGACAACAAATATCTGCCAGTGCTGCATTCACAGCGTGGCCAAGAATGCTCTCCCTGCCTTAAAGGAAGGGAGAGCAGCTCCCGGCCACAATGCAAACACAGTGCTGTCCAGTATTTGCTGTCAAATGGGGAACACGGTCCCATTTGTGAATGAAGCCATGCCCCCTGCATCTGTTGTATAATGCAGGGGTGTGGCTGGGGCACCAGGTGCGGCCCCTGATTGGTGCCAGTCCAGGTTCTTTGAACCCATTTGCTCAATGGTGGCTCTGCCCCTGATGCAAACTGAGGAGAGGAGGTCAGACTACAAAGGTCCTGCTTCTGGGCGTGGGGTGCGGGGCTGCTTCATATTTGAAATAAGGGTTAGGATTTCCAGGCCTCAGGGTTTGACCTGAAGTTTCAGGAGTTTAGCAGTTTTCTTGGTGTCTCCAGGAGGTGTAAAATATGGAGGTGAGGGAGTGGAATCACGGAAGCAGACCCTTTTCTGTGTTGTAATCTGGGCCTGCAAATGGCCAGTGCACATGCGCGATGACCTTCAAAATGGCTGCCATGAGCTGGGAGAGGGCCGGAAAGGCCCCAAAATGGGTCTTAACAGCCCGAATGAGACCAAGGGAGGCTATAGTGGGGGGAAGAGGAACCTTCCGAAACCCTTCTTTCCAAGACCCCCTGAGGCCGATGACCCAAACTCAGCGTTGAGTTTTTTAAAAATATTTTCATATTTAGAACCCCCAAAGTGGCTGGGGTGGGGGGAGGTTCGGCTTGAAGTTAAGCCAAACCGAACTGGGTACTGTTTGGATCGAGGACAAGTCATTGAACAGGCCTGGTTCGATGGTGAACCGGCTTGACCTTGAGCCGGTTCGCACATCCCGAGGCACCACTTAATTCTGCCACTGTCCCACCAGGCTCCCATATTAGGGACTGTGCTTCAAGAGACCTGACAGCCCTACCAGTGGCACTAGCGGTAATTGAGAGGAAATGTGCTTAAGTAAAAAGGATTTCAGTAAATTAATTTTTGGAGCTATGTAGATTGTAAACCATTTTGAATGTTCAGCATATCCGTGACTCTCATCTTCTGAGGATTATTGTTGCTATTTGGAGATCAGACAAGCCACCATTCACATGATATACCCAAGATGCTAGCCCATTCACACATTCTGTTGAAAACACATACAGCAGTACACTTCCTATGTGTACCCTGGATTTGAGGAGGCCTATATCCACTTTTAAAATGTACACATGTACAGTCATTCACACGCAAACATGTATATGTGTACAGACACCTGAACACACACATAGCATGATGTGTGAGTAGAGCTGCTGTGTTTGCTTTTATCCATGACATACTGTGAACTGCATATTTCTTGAACTGCATATTTGTTGAAATAGCAGTATTTTAAAATGCGTAACTAAAGAAGTTCCTTAAATAAGAGTAGTTCCCTATCAAGGTTGCTGCTGCCTACATTCTGTGAATGGCTAGAGGGGCAAAGGAAGAAAAAGCTCTAAGGTCTTGTTGAGCTGGCCTCAAAAAGATGGTGTCATCCAGATGGGACCTTGATTCTGAGAACTGAAACTGCCTCAGTGCAGAAATGAA
The DNA here is from genome assembly GCF_027244095.1 of Hemicordylus capensis. Lineage (NCBI taxonomy): Eukaryota > Metazoa > Chordata > Lepidosauria > Squamata > Cordylidae > Hemicordylus > Hemicordylus capensis. The sequence continues at coordinate 89,814,961 of NC_069659.1, read as the reverse complement.
ACTGTACCCAAAATGCACTCAAAGGAGAAAGTAGCCAAATGAATAAAGGTTTCTTTGCATACATATTAATAATCTAAAAGTACTTCTGTCCACGTTCAGCAGAGAGAACCACATTGGTCAAAATATAACGGCAAAACAGCCAAAACTGCTATCGCAGATCCATTTGACATGAGTTATTAGCCCCTTACATTCACTTGTTACCTAACAATGGCAAACTAAGAGTAGACAAGGCTATCATTGTTTATAACTTAAAGTGTAAACGCTTATAGTTTGCATAAAGTAGAGCTGAGCCCTTGAGTTGGTGTCGACTCCTGGCAACCAGTGAGTCCTGTGGTTGTCTTTGGTAGAATACAGGAGGGGTTTACCATTGCCATCTCCCTCACAGAATGAGAGGATGTCTTTCAGCACCTTCCTATATTGCTGCTGCCTGATATAGGTGTTTCCCATAGTCTGGGAAACTTACCAACAGGGATTTGAACCAGCAACCTCTTGCTCGCTAGGCAAGTCATTTCCCCACTGCGCCATTAGGTGGCTATAGCTTGCATAGATGATACATTTTCAGATGTAAAAGGGTTATTATCCTCCTTCCTCCATTACTCCTAAATACAGTTGTTCAGAAAGAAAGAGGAGAAGATGTTTGTGGTAGTTTATAGTGATACTTTAGTTATTTGTTGGCAAAAATATACTGGCAAAACTGGCAAAAATATATTTTGAAGCAACTATACTGGCAAAAATATTTTTGAAGCAGAATTTTACAACTCTGCCTAGATGATCAGCCCCTGATTTATTTTCTTAAAGATTTAATTTCCAAAACATATTTTATAATTATTTCAGAACCTATAAAGTGAAGTATGCAAAGCCAAGGAATTGCACAACCACAAAAGTTTTTACTACTTAGCTGAAGAACTGGTGGGCGTATGGTTGGGAAATGTGAAAGTGTGGATTGCACGTATGGTGGCTGATCATGTAATGCTGCAGGGAACAAAAATTGCAGAGAAGGGTGGAAGCCTGCAGCTAAGTTTGAGACTAGCTTAATGATGATTTTTTTGAGACTGAGTCAGACGAGAGACAGATCATTCTGAGTTTTTCAGACAATGTCACCTTGTGGAGGCCTCACTAAAGAGGGCTAGGTTTGGCCCTGTGTGTAAAAGGGCTAGGGTTTGGCTAGCTTTGGCTTTGGTAAAAGTAGACAATGTACTATTCAAGCACTGGGTCCAAAATTCCATAGTGCATCTAAATATTTGGCTCTCGGGGTGGGGCTGGGGGGCTGAGAAAGGAGCCCCCTCTGTCTTCTCTCTTCCACTATATCAGCTTACAACTTTGTGGGTGTTCCATACTACAGTATACACAAGGATGCAATGTTATATCATGATGCACTTCCTAGTTCCTTTCTCAACCCCCTTCCCTCCAAGTAACTGTTATTCTGTCTTATTACTGTTGGCAGAAAGATTATGTCACAGTGAGGGCAAGATCCTGGGTCTTAATATGCCAGGCCAAAGGAATAATTTTTCCTCTCCTGTCTCCTCTGGCCACTCCTGTATTTACACAGGACTGAGGCAACTTATGTTGAAATTAAATGTTGCAGAGGATGTGTAGCTGCCACCACAACTAGCAGACCCTTGTCTTCTGCTCGTGCTCTGGCTTTTCCTGCCTCCACAAGCAGCCACCAATGAAGTGGAGGAGGGATGGGGAAACTCACGGCCCACGACGTCACAACACATACTTTCAGTTTACTAAGCATTCCCAAGGAGGAGACACCAGGCCACTGTTTTCTGTGCAGCCACATGGCCCCCCACAATGTCCAGTTCCAGTCTTAGACTCTGTCTTTTCTATTACTGTCAATGAAACAAACGAATTAGGCCTTGAATAGGGACAGGGCACTTGAGAACTGCAACAAAAACTGGATTTACTTATCCTTCCAACAAAGAAACACTTGAATCCTGTTTCTCAAGTATGTTTCTAAAAAGTAAAAGCTTTTAGCCAGTGCTAAACATATTTTGAGTTCAGTGGGGCTTACTGCTTAGTAAATATGCTTAGAATGCCAACTTTTAAAAATATACACACACCTGATATCCAAACATTTTTTAAGCTGTAGAAATATTACATCAAGCACTACCCACTAGCATAAAGGATTTTTTAAAAAAGCTTTCATAGTCTCTGTTTCTGAGATTTTCTTTCATAGTCTCCATAGAAATAATATAGAATCAGATCTGTATGGAAAATGCAAAACCTCAATTTATTTTGATAGGTTTGTTTGGCTGTGCAGAGTCTGATATTCAGTATATTGCTAAGGCTGCAACTGATTTCACACATGCCACTTTTGGGCCTCTCTTCCATTGCTGCTGTGCATGTGTGAAGCGCAGTCTTAAATGTGCTTATGTCAGTTTCCAATTAAAAAATATATCATTTTAAAATCATTTTTAGATAGATGATCAACAAAATTGTAACTTTGCATAGTTCATCTATGCAAATATCACACTCATCTGTGATATTTCACAAGAAGGAGATTCAGTTCATATCGGAGTTTAAATATAGGTATATTTTCATCTTCTGAAAGAGAAGCATTTCAAGTACTTGGAGTTTACTACACACACACACACACACACACACACCTCTCACTTAAATGCTCTGGTCTAATACCTGTATATTTTCTTGAATTTGTGAAATTAAAAAGCATTTTACAAATTTTAAAAAATTAAATGTAACGTTCTTGAATCTGTGAAATTAAAAAACCTAAAATTTAAAAATCCAGTTTTATCTGAAGTGTGTTTTCTAGTTCTTTGTCCATCTGTTTCTTCTGTAGTGTTATACACATTTGGGAATGGCTTTAAAAAACAAAACCAACACAGCATTGTCCCCATATTGTAGCTGAAGCTGAGAGGGAGTGGCTTGCCTAATGAGTTCATGAGGGAGGCAGGACTCAAAAGGGGAAATCCTGCTTCACAGCTTAGTCACTATGCTGCACTACTTCTCTCCCCTATATGGAAATCTCTCATTGCTCACTAGTAACAGGCAGAGTTTTCTTACCCAATTTCTCCTTCTGTTTCAGGACTGTGAGCAACTATACCATCTTCTACCCACTACTGCCTGGTTGCCAGACTACACATTGTGAGAACTGCATCCATGCATGCTTGTTTTTTATTTGGAAAATAGCAGACATGACATGGGGCTGGTTTGGATTGGCACCTGAAGGAGAAATGCGCTAACTCTTTGCTCCCACCGCAGTCCCAATCCAGATCAGGCCCCGGTGACTGCTGTTTGTTCCAGAAGGAAAATCCCATTTGAGTCAATGGGAGCTGCTCTTCTGGGCCAAATAACAGCTGTTACAAACCTGGTCTGGATTGGTACTGTGGTCAAAGGTCTCCTCCTGTCACACCATGGTCCTGAGCCAGATAGGCTCCTCCCCCCCCCCGCCCTGTAATGTCTGCTGTTTACCAAATAAAAAGTAAACATGTCAGGGCCAATGACACAATTAACATAAGGTGTCCTTTTGCCCCATGAGCTTAGGAAAAACCCTTGTCAATTTCATTATCTTTTTTTTCTTCAGAAGCATGTCTATGCACCTGGAAAACAGGAGGGTTTTTTCAAGTGTGTGTGTGGGGGTGGGGGTGCGTGGGTGACATGTGTTTATCTTGTTAAAACACACAGAGACCACTCCAGGTGGTCTTATGTGTAACATGTTCTTCCACGGAGGTGATTATGGGCTGCTTTGGACAATACTTTGTCTCGCTGTCCCTCCTTACATAATTAAACCGTGTCTGCATGAGCGCACTGTGAACATATCCTTCCTCTCCTCCCAGTGTGCTGTTCCTCAAATGCATGGCAGTTCTACACACACTTGTGCAGAGGAGCAGTTTGAATGAACCACACACAATTAACAAACAGCTCCCCAGTGTACCAGGAGGTGGGAAGGCCATGTGTGCTCATGGCATGTGCACACACCCATACCATGTGCAAAGTTCTAGCCAGGTAAAATGCCACCCAAAGCAGCTTGGTGTCATCTGCTTTTCTGTGCGTAAAGTTTTTCTATCTTCAAGGAAATACTAGCTAGGAAGTGCTAATTTGCTCTAAACCTTTTAGGCAGAATAATGAGAAATGGAATGTTGTTTTTCTAAGAAAATAAAACAAACCTATTTTTTCCAGCATCCTTTGGGTTCACTTCAGCTGTTTTCTTCAATTTCATTGGTGCTGCTCCCCCACTCCTTGCTTTGACCATGTTTATACACACCAGCAATACTTATATATATTTTTTTAAAACCTGATGAGCTTGTGAAATACACAAAGCTTTCCCTCCTGATAATGTCAGTTTCATTCAAGACTGGAGAATGGGGATAGTGAGAGATAGCGGGTGGGAAGGATGAGGCAAGCAATGCAGAGAGACACCAACTGCATCATGATGGGACTGAATCCAAGCCTAGTTGCAGAGCAGTATGGGCTTGCATCTGGGTGGGTGGCAGTCTCCCCCACCACCCACTCCTGCAGTAGTTGGAGGAATATGGTGACATTTGAAGAGGGAGATGTGTTTGCAAACATAGTACTGTACATTAACTGAAGTGAGGAAGATTCCCAAGCAATCATTAAAGGCATGTGTGCGTTTGACCTGAAGTCTTAAATGATGTGTACTTGAGAGCAAGCTCCATTGACACAAGTGTGGCTTACTTCTGAGGAAGTTTAGAACTGCATGTCTTCATGGGTAACTGAAGTACATACATGAGCATTTGATGTTTTCCAATAACTAGTAAATTACCATAAAAGGGGAACAGCCATCTGTCTTTACTTTGAAACACTTCCAGACATTTCAGGTATCTCAGAAAATGAAGCTGCTGTTCTTGTTTACATAATGTGTATTCACATTGGGGTTTTGCATGAGTCTTATAGTTTCATTTCTGTGTTTATACACAGGCTTTGGCTGGGAGTGGGGTGGGGTGGGGTGGGGTGGGGGGGAACCTGCAGTAAAATGGCTACCAAGACTGCTATCGGAATAGTTCGACATTTTAAAATAAATAAATAATTGGTTACACACCACAATCTATCAATAGTAAATTGTTTTTCATAAGCACAAACGTAACAATCACTTGCTTCCTCAGGGAGGACTTGATTTGTAAAAGGGGAATGAAGTTGGGGACCTGTGTCATGTGATCAACTGATGTAAGGATAAGTGAATTTAAACATTTAGGTGACAGTCTAGTAAACAAGTTAAGTTCCACTCATTCTGAAGGAACTGATGGACATGTAACTGTTTCCTGGATTGAAATCTTTGACCATAAAAATGCTATATAATACTTATTGCATCAAGCAATGAGAAGAGGCTTGCTAGGTGGATAGGTAGAGGATTAAACACATTAACAGAGAGCCTTATTCAGTTTGCTTTAGGTATTGTGCCAAAGGAAGTTTTTAGTAAATTGGTCTTAAATATCTAAATGGAACAAAGAGTAAACAATTTCTGCTACTTCAGTGATAGTTGGAGGTGCTTTCCTGCCATCACCCCTAACTGCACCTACCAATGCAGTCTAGGTTTCATTTATGTGCTTTGCATGGACTTCATCTGAACTCTAGGCTTGAAGGAATAAGTATAAGGAACAGTCACTCAGTCCTAGCTCAGGAGCAGAGTGTAAACTTGGCATGTTGCAGGTCTCTGGTTCAATCCCCAACAGGTTTCAGTGAAAAGGATCTTAAGTAATTGCGCTGTGGAAGATCTCTGGTCAGAGTAGACAATACTGGACTTGATCAATCAATGGTCTAAATCAGTAGAAGGTTGTTGTATGTGTTCATGTTCCTCTACAAAGACATAGGGATAGGGTATTCCACGATAAAGAAGCCAGAAATATCCATATTTGCTGATCTATCCATTGTCTAATGATAAAGCTACTGTAGTACCTTATCCTTGAGCATTAGGACAGTTCATTTCAGCTAACAGCTTTGGTGTGGCTTGACTTTGAAATCTTGTAGCTCAGAAAATCAAACCATGCCCAAATCCTGTTGCCTTTCAGTTTCCTTATATAGGTACTGTTGCCCAGGTGTATACACCTTACTGGTGAATATGGTACATTCAACAGAAATATAGACATTTTTGGATGACATTAATTTGTATATAGCTTCTTTAGGGTTACATTAATTTTGACCTAAATATTCAATGTTCTCCCTTTACTGTACCCCCCCCAAAGCAGAATGCTGCAAAAATAGCACAGCTAATTATCGACTTATCTAAATATTACTTGTAGCTAAATAAACATACATTCATATGTTAATCAAATGGTTTGTTACTATATATTTTACACTGTTATTCTGTCATAACATTATATTGTAGAGATGTGTATGAAACAAATTTTTAATTCATTTCAAAATTGAATTGAAATCTGAAAATTCATTTCAAATTTGAATCAAATTCAAATCTGGTTCAAAAATTTGATTTGAATTTTAATTAAATTCAGATCAATTTGACCCTGTTTTGGCACTTTCTTTAACCAATCAGGGGGCCTGAATGATTTTTAAAAGATGCCAAACAGCTGTCAAATAAAATTCAAATCGAATTTTGAAAATTTGATTTGAAATCAAATTGCCCTTTTAAGGGGTGATTCAGTATGAAATCACTCAGATTCAAGTCAAACTGTTTCAAATTTAAATCAATTTGCACATCCCTATTATATTGTATTACAATTGCAAATAAGCATAATCAGTGTCTTGAAATCAGTAGTGTGTGAGTGTGTGCATGTTTATTTTTTAAATGGGGTGTTTCTCTTCTCTCATTGCTGATAATGGGAACCTCTCACCAGAGCAAAAAGTTCAAAGCAAATATGGTGGCAGAAACAATGAGTCTGTTCTCTTGTATAGCCTTCTTTTGGAAGAATGTTTAGATTTACTTTTAAAAGTAGATAATATTTTTGCACATATCTTGTTAATATTTCTGGAACTGGTAATACCCATAATATCTCGGTCCTCTCCCCATGTGCAAGGCTGTGGTGTAATGCAGCTAGTGTTCTGGCTTCCTGCAATGATAGAGCAAGAACTGCAAAGAATATAAGTCACTGCTATTAACTGCAAAAGGTTAATTGTATTACTATATTTCATCACATAAAACAAGAAAATAGGTTCTGGAGATTCCAGGCAAGGTAGCCACTAGGACTCTATTCACTTATTGCATAATGTTTTAAAAAGTTGACTTTTAACTGCTTGTTCGCCACTCTTTTTGTCCAATGTCAAATGGAGTAGGAGCTCCCAGATTTTAACCCATATGCCCCAAGATGCAGCACTTTTTCATGGTGGCAGCCATTTCTTTTTTTAAACCTGCACTGTTCCAGGATGCTGCTTTTGTCCTGGGGCACTTGGGTAAAACATGGCTATTCCCAGAAGATGACTGTGCTTTGGAGCTCCTGCTGCCACCAGCATAAATAAGTGATTAAAAGTAAGAATTCTTTGGAGAGCAAATGAATGGGGCTAGTAAAATGAATCAGGACCCTATGAACTGGTCCCAGAATAAATGAGATGGTCCCAAACTAGTGCAAAATAAAAATAAATGGAGTCCTGCACACCCCTAGTAAGTAACACTCCTCTTTATCTGAACTTCTGACTAGCCATCTGTTAATTTGAATGTTTGTTTAAGCTTTCACGTCAGTGACATGAAGCTGTAAATGTTCACTGTCTCCACAAATAGTTTTACCATTATTTCAGAGCTTTAATAGAAATGAACAGAAGAATAAATGTTCTTTTCTGTTTCAGGGAAGAGCTTCACTTTGACCATCACAGTCTTCACAAATCCTCCACAAGTAGCCACATACCACAGAGCTATCAAGATCACAGTGGATGGTCCTCGAGAGCCAAGAAGTAAGTTCAGTATTACATTAATGCTAATCTCAGTCACTGAAATGAATGTGAAATGTTTCATTCTGTTCGATAAGACCAAATTGTATTTTGATTGCCTTTATGAAACTAAACAGTACTTAATTTATATAGAATTTTGGTTGGGGGGAAATGCCGCTTCATGAAGACAATGAACAATACAGTATATGCAAAAGTTGACAAGGGACGAGGGATTAAAAAGAATGAACACCATGCATATTATTTAGCACTTCCTGCTCACTTTGGTTTTCAGCTATTCATAACAATTTTAATTTTAGAAACAAAATAGCCCTGTTCAGCCATCTCTTCCCTCCTGCCTCCCCGCAAAAGCCGGCAGACAGAACAGAAGTATAAGGGGGAGAAGGAGTCAGAAAGACAACAACCAGTTGCTCTTGTATGCAGTTTATTGTATCTCATGCTAGTTTCCAACTCAAGAAAACAGTAATTGTTGAATGCAGCACTTTAAGCAGACAGATGGAATTTATTCTACTCAGGCACAGAATGTTAACAGTCATCCTTGCCATCCCCCCCCCTCCCCATTTCAAACAATAATTAGTAAATAATAAATGGTATCACCAGGGATGAATCCAGAAACTTTGCATCAGCACAGTGTTTGGAGGAAAGGGGGAAACCTCAAATCCAGCTCAGCTGCAGAGAAGTCTAAATGGAGAGAACAAATAAATAAATATTCTTGGAAGGGAGATCATTGCAAATTAGGATTGCTGAGTTTTGAACAGATTCTTTGCATAAATATCTCAGTGTGAAATCTTGAAGTTACCAACACTATTGGAATTGTGCAAATGCTGAATGAAACTAGGGAAACATTTTATATATTTATATACTTATTGTTAGGGGTATATTTATGTTTGTTCTCCATAGCCGAAAGCACAGACCAGGTTCTCAACTATGCCTTCCTCCTCAGGAATGGAGGAGGTTTCCCAAAGAAGGCATATTCGCATTTTAAATGCACAGTTATTGTTACAATATTATCTGTGATCCATATTTTTTAAACTAACACTTCTGTTGTGACACAATTGTTTTTGTCTGAGCAAAAACCTGCAATAGCGAGTTATTTAGAAAATGCTATCACCCCACGATAGTGCTTTTGTTCCATAATGTGTGCAGTTCAATTTGTGTTGTAGATGTATCATGAACAGCTAATTTTTTTTCAGTAGAGAAGAGCAATGTGTCTACCTTGCCCTCTCAGATGTTTCCCTTAAAAAAATTTAAAAATAAATAAATCATCTCCTGCCTTTTTCAGTGCTAGAATGCAGACATGTAGCCTTTGGTGGCAAATCCCACCCTTGCTGCTGCAAACTCTTCCTTAGCTCCAAATAGCAACAGGTAGAGACTGAGCAATTGTAACATTCAGAGATACAGTTACTGGGAGAAGGATGGATGAGTGATCCTTTGTCTCATGCAGGTAGCTCTGCAGGTTCATGACATGCTCAAGAGTTCCTCTGTTGAAGGGCAAAAGATGGCAACACCCCTTCCCCATCGAGAGGAGCCAGTCTGCAGCAAGCTGCCTCTACTGCCATGCTTGCTTATTGTGCTGTTTGAAGGAGGGTATCCATTGTGAGAGGCCAGATGTTAACTCAATGAGTGATGAATCAGGGCTAGCTCTAGTATAGCACTTACAAAAAGCACTTACAAAAAAAAGAAAGACCTTGCTTTTAGGTTGTGTGGAAACAATCTGTGACTTACATGTGCACACACATTCCTTTTGCCATAGCTCTTTCAAGCTTCAAATCTGGGAAATCCAAAGGAGTAATTTTAATATCGAAATAGGATCTAAAAAAGACAAGGGACTTCCAGGAGTGGTTCTGGCTTCTAATAAGGCAGGGGTTCCCAACCTGTGGTACTCCAGGAGCTTTTCCGCATGGGGCTTTTACAGCACTCTTGCACACTAAGGCTTAGGGTGTGTTCATATGTGGGTGGGATTTAGCCCAAACTCAGTACTGAGACAGCAAGTACTATTCAAATAGCAAGTGGAATCATTCAGGTTTTATCTTTACAAATTGCGCTTAACTCAGAGTATCTGCATCCAGAAATGGTTGCACTTTCTAAAACGTTTTCATTCTGTGGAGTATGATTCTGATGTGTGGAGAGACCCCATGGATCAAGATGAGCTGGAGGTGAGGCTTTGCCAAGTGTCTGCGGACACCCTAGGCAGACTTGCAATAGCACCCTAGGCAGACTTGTTTCCTATGCCCTGGAGTCAACTTCTTTTCATGTCTATTTTTGCTTTAATTTTAAGTGATCCTGGTTTCAAGGCTCCATGGTCATCTCTTCCCTGCTTATGTTTTCTTACTTTCCATTGAGCATTTGAGGTGCAAGTGGGAACCTCAAATATTCAGATGTCATCACAGACCACGCCATTGAGCTGTCCCTGTGTGTCACTCACTACAACTGTATCAAATTTGGTTCTAATTGGTTAGATGGTGCATACGTTTGCCCATTTGTGCCTCAAACGTTCACACATCTGCCATCTTGAATCGGGGTATTTCATTTTTTTCTTTTAGCCGCTAATAATCTTAATTGATAATTACCATCCTCACAAGTTAGCCCACTTCAGCCTTAAACACTCACGTGTCCATCATTTTTAAATGGAGTAGATGACATCAGTACAAACTATGCCATTGAGGCATCCCTATGTGTCCCTACAGCTGTAGCAAATTCGGTTCAAATTGGTTAGGCAGTCCACAAGTTAGCCCACTTGTACCTCAAACACATACGCATCTACCAGCTTGAATCAGGCGGAATGTGATGAATCATCATCACAAACTATGCCACTGAAGTGACCTTATGTGTCCCTACAGCTGAACTGATTTGAATCATATTTGCTACATGTGTAGGGACACATGGGTGTATTTTTTTAACCCAGCATTCTGTGTGTGACCCTGTATCAAATTAGTGCAATGACTGGACCAATATGAATTTTATTTTAAATAGCAATGTTTAAAAGAATGTACAATCTCCACCACACATGCGATTATATCTGCTCCAATATGTCCTACCAGTGCACTTGAATAGGAAAGCAGAGGTGAGGTACCTGCCTCCTCTGCAACTCCATTGGCCAAAAGTGGGCCAGAAGGATGGCAGGGAGAGAATGCTGTATGAAAAATTCTGGCTTGGAAACTACCTAAGGAACCGTAGCCAAACTTTATAAGATATAGGAATATGAACAACCCCAGCTTTACTCCAAATTATGCCTGAAAACATTTATTTATGTTTATTTCCAGTTTGACTACTACTCTTGTCCTAAGTTGTCCCATGTTAGATGACTTCCTCCTGCATGAAAGCTGGCAGGCTGGAAATGCTCCAGATGTTGTTGAACTACAACTCTCATTATTCCCAGCCATAATTTATTGTGGAAGATGGGAGTTGTAGTTCAGCAACCTCTGGAATACCACAGGTTGGAACCCCTGTAATAAGGGAAGGAATATAAACACATGCATGTGCATACATGTTTTCTGGCTGGTTGTAAAGGTTCCTTCCACAAATGCTATACCAGCTATAGAACAATTGGGAGAGACTGTCTCTAAAACATGGTGGAGTGACCAACAAATATGCCATCTTTCACTAGCAGATTAGCTGAGCTCTCTTCCTGTCCATCAGAGGTTTGGTAGTAAAACTGTCATCCTACATAAATCTTCCTAAAGGAAATGAAGCTATTCACACAAGCAGCCCAACCCAGGCTAGGGCAGCCCAGGCTGGGTTGGGCTGCTCATGTGGAGCGCTTCCGCCCCCATGAGCCCGCCTTTTTACCCTGGCCTTTAACCAGGTTTAGAGGGCACAAGCACACCCTCAACCCCAAGTCTGGAGTCATGTGATAGGGATGTGCACGAACCTGTTTGGAGGCCCTTTTATGGGTCTCCGAACAGGTTCAAACACCAGGGAGGAGTTCAAAGTTCGAGGCCAGGGGGGTGCCACTTTAAGGGCAGGGGAGGGTGCACTTACCCCTCCCACCACTTTCCTCCCACCGGCGCTCATTGCCGGTAAAAGCCTTCAGGGTGGCAGCGTACCTCCCTGCCACTCCCTCCCCCTCCTCAGCCAGAAGTGGCCGGAAGTACCGGGTGCGTATGCACACATCGTGTGCGCGCCCTCTGATGTGCATGCACGCATACACAATGTACACACGTGCACTCGGTACTTCTGGCCATTTCTGGAGGTACACTGCTGCCCCAAAGGCTTGTGCCGGTGGGGGGAAAGCAGTGGGAGGGGTAAGCGCACCGTCTCCCACCCCCACCCCCCGCCGCCTTCAAACCGCCCTGCCGCGGTTCTGTGCACATCCCTATCATGTGAATACTTGGGCTGCATGTAGACTGAGCAGGCACAGACCTGGGTGCCTAGAACATCGGGCTTGAGGGCTGACTCCCTCAATGCACAGCACTTCTCACACGGCGCATTTTGGGATTCCTGGAGGTTAGGACACATTTCCCAGCCTCCGGAGATCTGCATTGCTCGGAGTAGCATAGTTTATGTGGGTGTGTGGTTGCGTGCCGAAGAGGAGAGTACCGATCATCTGTAGGGAAGGTAGGTTCATCCCTGCCTTCCCCTCCGCACCCCTCTCATGATGTTGTGCACAACCTCAATATCTATGATTTCCTCCTACCCCAAAACTGCAACTTCATATTTTTTATAGCGTGATTGATGTTGTGCACAACCTCAATATCTATGATTTCCTCCTACCCCAAAACTGCAACTTCATATTTTTTATAGCGTGATTGAGTTTGAATGTATCCTTTTGGGATGGTAAGTGAAGTGGCACAGAAAATTACTAACAGTCATCTATTGATAGCCTATCTTTTTCTCAGTTAAACATATCTAAAGACAGAGTGTCTTAATAAGATGCTTTTTCTGGTTTTCATCATGTAAATTTCAGTTAAGATACCTTTATTTTCCATTTTGGAGAGATTGCCAGAATGAAGTAAAGGTTATTTTCCATTGCTGTAAGTGTATGATGCACAATTCAGTTGCTCTTCGATGAGCTAACTAATACTTTGAGGAAAATCATTACTTAGATCAAGAAATGTGGTAGACATACAAGGTTTCCAAAATTAGCTATTTCCCCGAAGGCTATTTCAGTTACTGTATCTCTCAGGTAACAAAAATGTACTTTCCTTCTTTTAATTTCTTGTTGAAGTGTTTCTCTTGTGATTTTATTTCAGTAACCACAATTCTATACTTATTTGCTATGTGCTGTTAACATTTGTTCATGCGAACTGAGCCATGAATTAGTTTCCACTTGCAGATCTCCTCACTGGGAGTGCAAAATATTGCTGTGAGGAATGATTCAGAATCCCACCTTCAGCATCTGTGGGTTCTTGCACGATATGCTGAACTGCTCATTAGTGCTGTAGGGCTATGGGAGAAAGTAGTAGCCTACCTGAATCCATCCCCATCACCAACAGGTGATCTAAACTGACAGCCCTGATTATCTGTTCGGCTGGGAGGAGAGGCTTAATCACTACACCAGCTTTTTAAAAATGTGTGGACAGTGCTCTCCCAAGAACAGGAGGTAGCAAAACACAGAGCAACAGGATAGATCAGCATTCCAAAAGGTTTCCTATCAAATGATGTGATCGTAGTTAGCGATATTTTATTGGAAGTAAAGTGTGTGTATAGCACTTAGCAATAGCAATAGCACTTACATTTGTATACCGCTTTATAGCCAGAGCTCTCTAAGCGGTTTACAATGATTTAGCATATTGCCCCCAACATTCTGGGTACTCATTTTACCGACCTCGGAAGGATGGAAGGCTGAGTCAACCTTGAGCCCCTGGTCAGGATCGAACTTGTAACCTTCTGGTTACAGGGTGGCAGTTTTACCACTGCGCCACCAGGGGCTCTATGTTAGTGGAGTCCCGTCCCCCCCCCCCACACACACACACATAGGTATGCATATAACTTCAGTGGAAAGTTATGGTAGAAATCACAGGGAAGGCAGACTGCAAATGTTTAAATATATAAAATATAAGGTATCCAAACTGCCTTCATTCGCCCAGCCAGTTCCCCCTCTTCTCTCCAGTCAGCAAGGCTGCAGAGACTGCAGAGAGGTAGCTCTCCATTTCGTCTGAATGTGGACAGGAGAGCAGGGGAGGGGGCGCAAAACCACAGGTCCATTGGACCCATGGTTCCACGTTACAACCAAAGGCAGCCATAGCAAACTTCATACCTAGTGGAAGTAGAACTGTTAATATCCTCAAAACAAAGAACATTTTTTACACAAATGCACTATGTTCAAGTTGGTTTGTGATCCAGAAGGTTTGTGTGAGATCTGTAAAGCAAAGGTCATGCAATGTGGTTTTAATTTTTGAATTCATTGGCATGATGCAACAAGAATTTGGGGTAAGTTTAGGAAGCCATCAGCATGTGTATGTCCCCACAGAATAAGGAATAGACTTGTTTTCTGTTGCTCCTGAGGGCAGGACTAGAACCAATGGGTTGAAATTACCAGGGAGTAAGGGGGCCCCCATAAGGCCATGAGTTACAGGTTCTAAAATCACCTAGCTGCACCCCTGTCTCCATCTTCCCAGTTTTTTGCTATTGAAAATTATTGAGTCATACACATTGGGGCATTGTGTTGCTCTCTGAAGAGTGGCATTATACAAATGGCCCAACTCTTTTTTTAAAAAAACCCGATTGTTTTCTCTCCCTCTCCCTCTCTCTCTCCCTCTCCCTCTCTCTCTCTCTCGCTCGCTCGCTCGCTCTGTACATACATACATCTGATCAGTTTTCCAAAGTGCAGAATACAGCAGAAATGGCTGAGGGTGGCTGGAAGGAAAACAAACTGGCCAATCGGCTGCATAGACACTCTTTCTTTCTTGTGACATTTAGAAATATTACTAAGAAGAATACTTTAATTTTCCAGCTTGCATGTGATCCACCCACAATCAGCCCTTGCTTTTGTGCTATCTATGCACAAGGATAATAAACTATTTGATCTTGGTCCTGAAGATCTGAAATAGTTTATTCTTTGCCACTCCATTCATGGGGTGGAGACAGGTTAAAGAAAGGCTCTTTCCTTTCTAAATATTGGTTAAGGAGGAAGAGAGCATGGCACTAGTATATAATCCAAGTTTCATAATCTTACACCTTTTCTTGTCTTCATCTCCCCTACCCCACCCATTTTGCTGCCACAGAGTTTCTTTGTCTCTAGGTCTTGTCCTCACCCCTCTGCATTTGTCAGGCTGTTTACTCACTGGCTCCTAGCAAAGCAAGCACTGAGAACAAAGACACTCTATGAAATTTGAATTCCTATATGAAGGAGCATATTTTTGCCACATTATATTCGGCTTTTGCACCAATTTGCACTTGTCAGTTTAATCTTTCTGCAGATGATTATGAAAGGCTGGTGCTTTCCTAATGCAGAGTGAAACGATTCCAAGAAGAGAGGTTTTCCTTCCTGAATCATGTGCTTGCACTTTGCCCATTTGGCATGACAATGGAAATTTCTCCCATGCTCAAGTTGCTCATGTGTTTGGTGGATCCATTGCACTTTGGGAAAGGAAAGGAAGGAACCTGCTGAATAGATGAGACTACCTGTTTCCTGTACATATGTATGGAGGAAACATGTATTTCTATAGAACTGGAAATATGTTATAATAGTACATATGCTTTCCTCAGACAGGAGCTTCCCCACATGGTCAGTTTGCTGCTTTGGTGTAGCTTACAGTACAGGACCCACAAAATGAGGTAACATGATACTTTGAGGTTTTCCCTAGGCAAATAGTGCCTTCCCTGGGATTTTTCCACACTTAAGTGTAGACTAATGTGGATCTGAGCACTAATTTGTTGCCTCCAGGCAATGGCAAAAATCCGATATGCAACGACGTATAGCAAGGTTGGAGTGGGCCCAGAGACAAGATTTTAAAATGCCCCCCCCCTCACTGAAGTTCAGCTCATGAAGTAAAGAAATCTTAAATGAGGCTGAATAGTGGTAGCAAAAAGTGTGTGTGTGTGTGTATGTATGTATATATATATCTCCTATGTGCCACAATAGAACATCATCCTAGATTATTTTTAAAAAGGTTTTGTAAATTGTGGATGATGCAAGTCATTTAATGGTACTAGAGAAAGACATGCTGTTCTGGTAGCTCCAGGTGTTAACACTCACATCAATTTCGGAGGATGAATACAACTGAAGGAAGCCCAAGCGGGTGTGCGACTGGGGAAATCAGCCATGTGACTTGCCTCTGGGAGGCCCCGCAAGGCAGTGGGCCCCCAGACAGTTGTCTTCCCTTGCCCTATTATAGTTACGCCCCTGCTGATGTGAACTTTAACCAGGGCTGATACTTTGTCATGTCTCCACTTATTTACAATGTCCTGTGGAATCTGGCAGACTGTATAACTCAGGCTTCCCAAAACTGCGGCCCTCCAGATGTTGCTGAACTACAACTCCCAGCATCCCTAGACACAATTTTATGTGGCTGGGTATGCTGGGAGTTGTAGTTCAGCAACATCTGCAGGGCCGCAGTTTGAGGAAGCCTGGTATAACTGATGCAAAATTCTAAGGGTCCCTGCTTCTTTTTCTTGTTTCTTTTTTGTCCTTTTAAAGCAGCTTTCTAGCCCTGGTTGTAGTTGAGCTATGTTTGAGAACACAGAGGCAACATCTATAAAAGGCCACTCTATTTAAGGGCTGGAGTTCTTGTTGCTCCATAGCTTTTTGGCTCCCAGTCACTTCATACATAGCACTTACTCAGAACTTCCCTCGCACTGTGCTGCCTTTTGCAAGCAAACAAACAAACAAAAGACCCTAAGAGTAACTATTTTAAACTATTAAAAACCTCGCCCTTAGCCATTTTTGGAAGGGCCATATATATCTATCTATCAAATAAATAAATAAAATAAATACCATGAGTTCTCCTAACAAAAGGAGAACAGGTGAAATCTGCAGGCTTACTCAGATTTCATTCATTTGCATAATTTATTTTAATATGAGGAATACATTAATAATACATTAATACATTATTTGCTTTAAATAATCTTAGTGCAGAGAATTTTCCTAATGAATCTCTCCTCACCAGTGGCAGCACACAATCCTGTTCCAGTTGTACGTTAACTAGTTGTATTAGATTGTGAACATTAATGCACCATCAGATGCTCATCCAGTGGAAAATGATGCTGTGTAAATGTCTGACATCACATTCAGATAAACCAGCAAGCTATGCTTGTGGCTCCTAATCCAACAAGAGATGGGTGCGTGGAAGCAGACTCCCCTGAGCACATCTCCTTATATGTTTACAAATAGAACTGAGACCTTGTCTGGTGGTTTCTCATATTCTGACAGTGTTCTTAAATGTGAGGATTACATTTCATTTTCATTACGCTATTTATGTGTGTTGGAGCTAGGACCCTGGCATCATCAGCTCTCAGCTGCAATGTCTCATAGTGACCACTGGGGGATTTTCGGGTCATAGATAAAAGTGCTGGACTCCTCCCTTCTTTGTTCTTCCAGTGTTAAGTCTCCATTTTGTCTCTCCAGAGATGGCTGTTTATTTTGGTCTTTTTCTTCAGCCATGAGCTACAGCTGAAATTAAGCTGCAGGATTTTTCACATTTGTTTGTAATCTTTTCTTTAAATAAATCCTTGTAGTTCTCCAATACTAAAGAACTGTCTCAAGACCTCGTGCTTTGCTGCTTTCTAACCAACAGGGGTGCACATAGGTAATTTGGGCACCTGGACCGCCCAGCCACAAGGCCACCGCCCAGCTGCAAGGCCACCGCCCAGCTGTGAGGGCCCCCCCCAACCTCCTGGGGGGGGGGCTGTCGCCAAACCTCCATTTTTTTGTTTTGTTTTTTAAATCATTACTGTGGCTGCAGGGGTGGTGGTGGTAGCAGAGCAGTCCTTCTCCCCTCTCCCCCCTCCCCCGGTGGGGGCGGGGACCAGAGCGATGCTTGGCCCCTCCGGGCCAGCATCTTCTTCGAACTGTGAGGCGTGCATGCACAGTTGAGAGATTGTTGCAGGCCTGTGACAGGCTTGCAGCAATCTCAACTGCACAGGCACGCCCAGCAGTTGGAAGAAGATGCTGGACCAAATGGATAGGCCCAGCATCGCTCCGTCCCCCACTCCCAGCGGGGGAGAGGGGAGAAGGACTGCTTCATTCTCCCCTGCAGCCACCCCTTGGCTGCAGTAATGATTAAAAAACACACCAAAAAATGGAGGTTTGGCGGGGCAGGCGTGGCGCGTGGGGTGGCCCCCAAGGTCCGGGAGTCAGAGTGCCTCTGCTCACCAAACTAGTTTTGCTTTGCTGCTTGGGGAATGAATTGCCATTCTTCCCCTACAATGTGAACATCTGATTGTTGTGAATATAGAAGAGAACGCTGAGACATTTGTCTTCGTGGATCAAATGAATGTTTTTGCCAACATAGGTTTTACGTTTGCGTGTAAGCTGACTAAAGAACCACTTTATTTATCTCTTGTGTATGAGAATGCCTTGTGTGAAAATATCCTAGTTCAATAGGATAAAGAAGTCCCGCTCCGCTGCTGTGGGGCACCAACTTGCTGATTGTGGAACTACCTATGTTGCTGAATGTGAGAAAATGAGAGCCAGGTTGTCACACGAAGAGTCCTACTTAAAGGGCTAGTGTTCTTACTATGTGCTCTGTACTATGCATCTGGTTATCTTTCTCTCTCTAATCCAGGCATCCCCAAACTACGGCCCTCCAGATGATGCTGAACTACAACTTCCAGCATACCCAGCCACAGAAAATTGTGTCTAGGGATGCTGGGAGTTGTAGTTCAACAACATCTGGAGGGTCGCAGTTTGGGGATGCCTGCTCTAATCCATGTACCTGTTGCTAAATCAGCTGATCAAATCCTAAGAGCTCAGGGAAATAGCATACCAATTATTTTATCCTACTTCTGATCACCAGAATAAAAACATTTTACATTTCTTCTGGAAGGTATGCAGATTTGGGCTTTGAGGAATCTCCATAAAAATAAAATTTCAGATTCAGGAATATTTATCTATCTATCTATCTATCTATCTATCTATCTATCTATCTATCTATCTATCATATTTTTATACTGCCCCAAACTCTTGTCTCTGGGCGGTTTACAACAAAACAAAATAAATAACGGGGGGGGGGGGGATTAAAACATTAGTTAAAATAAATGAAATAGAAAAAGTCAAAACATTACAACAATTTAAAAGTTTAAAACAATGTTTTAAAACAATGTTAAAACTATTAAAACAGCATTTAATTGAAAGCCTGGGTGAAAAGATGCGTCTTTAAAGATTTTTTAAAAATTGTCAGAGATGAGGCGGCTCTTATTTCAGCAGGGAGCACGTTCCAAAACTTAACGGCAGCAGTGGAGAAGGCCCATCCCCGAGTAGCCTCCAGATGAACTGGTGGCAACTACAGACGGACCTCTCCTGATGATCTCAATGGGCAGTGGAGTTCATGACGAAGAAGACGTTCTCTTAAATACCCAGGGCTCAAGCTGTTTAGGGCTTTATAGGTTATAACCAACACTTTGTATTTTGCCTGGAAACTTAAGGCAACCGGTATAGCTCTTTCAATACAGGAGTAATATGGTATCTCCGAGATGATCCAGAGATCAACCTGGATGCCACATTCTGGACCAGCTGTAGTTTCCATACTACCTGCAAAGGCAGCCCCACATAGAGAGCATTACAGTAATCTAGTCTGAAGCTTACCAGCATATGTACCACTGTTCTGAGGTCATTTCTCTCAAGAAACAGACACAGCTGGTGTATCAGCCAAAGCTGAGAAAAAGCACCTCTGGCCACTGCCTCGACCTGGGACACCAGGGGGAGGCTAGGATCCAGAAGTACCCTAAGACTGCATACCTGTTCCTTCTGGGGAAGTGTGATCCCTTCCAGAACAGGCAGATCAAATTCATCTCCTGAGTTTCGAACCTACACAATGAGTACCTCTATCTTGTCTGGATTCAGTCTTGGTTTGTTATCCCTCTTCCAGCCATCACTGCCTCCAGACAGGCATTTAGGGAAGTTATGCCCTCTCCTGATGATTCTGACATGGAGAAATAGATTTGGGTATAGCCACCAAAAACACCTTTCTGCATACTGATATGGCACATAAACATTCCTAGTCTATCCTAACACTTGTGGGGAGACAATGGGGCAGAGTTGTCTTCTCAGTTATGCTAAGCCCTGGGTGCTTAGAGCATTATAGATCATCACCAGCAGTTTGAATTGAGCTCAGAGTGACTCAACTCACCAGGCCTTTGTGACAACTGGTCATAAACTGTAAAATGATATTTTAGCATTGATAAAGTAAAAAAAAAAAAACCCACACATATGCAAATGCCAGCTTAATCTAAAAGTATAATAGCTTGATTTTTGCCTACTATTCCCACCCACATGTGGCATTCTGGCCTGGTCTTCGTTACCTTCTGAACCTATCTTTTCAATCTAGCCATTGACAGTTTTGGTTGACCACACTGCTTGACTGTTGAAAGTTAATACTGTTTGACTCATTCTGTGCTGTTCACAAGAAGCCAAAAAAAATAAGGCAAATAATAACCTGCCTGTGTGCACTTTGGAAATTTCTCAGACACTCTGCTTTCAAAACACTATACAGTAGCTTACTATATCTCTTTGCAGCTGCAAAGAAAAAGGAAGCAAATAGCATAACATGTATAAGACTAAGCAGAATTATGAAGGACATAAGAGTTCGCAATGAAGTGGAGTCCCACATGTATGTAACAAAGTGTTAATACAATGCAGAGACTGTTAAGTAAGTTAAGGAGGAAATTCTGAGCCACTCAAGTCCCTAAATGCAAAGATGTTTATTTCAAAGGGCGAAAATAGCCTTTTTAATCAGAAAAGGTTATTTTGGTTCATGTCACAAGGGTAAACATTCAGGCTAGGGAAAATCCACTTTTCCTTCTACCACCCCATTTGTTAAACAAAGTTTTGATGACTCAAGCCATGAGCAAAGGAATAGAGGATCTTTTCATCTGTAGGGTGCCGCCTGACTATACAACAGCTTGGTTAGTGACTGTTTAGAAGGTGGTTTAGAAATGAAATGGATTTGTTATATTTCTGGCCACAAATCTCACAAGAACTGGTAGCAAGGGTTACAATCCATAGATCCTATTTTGCGCCTTCCACTCTAGTGGGGGTCGTAAAGCCCACCTTAATACTGTTTCTCATAGTGCGCAGCAGTCGTCGAATGCCATTAAGCCTTTTCATTTCTCAAGGGGTGCCCTTTTTGTCCCAGCGGACATCAAAGTCGTTATAGCTAAGGTATACCCTCAGATTCTTTACGGTGCACAGCTTGGCCCTTATGGCAACTTTATCAATGCTCTTTTGGAAGTAATCCAGACACAGTTTCTAAGGGCTATTCTCCAAGCTCCCTGTGGTGTTACTAATGCTGCTCTCCGAAGAGAGGCTGGGGTCACGACGTTAAAGCTGAAAATCTGGTTGTGTATAATCAAATTTTGGTTGAACCTGGTATTTTTTCCTATTGGCTCTGCCCCTCTAGTATTAGTTGATAGTTTTGCATCCAAATGGAAAACAGCACTAAAAACGAAGTGGCATCATCTTGGTACATCCCAGGAAGAACTTATAGGGCAGGGATCCGATCAGGCTATTCAATTTATCAAACAACGAGCTCTAGATATAGAGCTGCAAGAAGAATCTGCACATGTGACAAGAGGGCTATATATAGGCCCTTAAGGTTTTGATCTTAAACCTGCCGATTATCTAGATAACATTCTAGTATCTAAATTTAGGAGAGCATTGACCCTGGCCTGCCTCAATGTACTTCCTACCACGGTCTTGGAGGGAAAATACAAGCAGGTACCTTATGCGGCGTGCCTTTGTCCCTGTGGTGCAGGTGAACTACTGCCCATGTAATTCTTTATTGTGAATTTTATAGAGATAGTCGTTCTAAGTTTATTTTACCTTTGCTAAAGGATTGTCCTGGCCCCACCAATCATTTCTACTTGGAGTATCTGCTGTCCAGTTTTAAACCTGGGATGTCTGCTAATGTGGCCAACTTTTGTGTTACTGTATGTAAGCTTAATCGAATATTTTTTTAAATGTAAAGATTAGCTGGTCTATGACCGTAATAAACTCCTATCTATCTATCCATCCAACCTATTTTGCATGTAGAGAGAGCCTTCCATGTACAGAACAGCTATTTTTCAGAAGCTGTGAAAGATCTCTGGATGAAGAAAATCAAGCTGCATCCACAGAATTTATTTCACAGGCAGAAGCCCATTTCAGACTGCTTAGCTGTACACACCAACTGGGGTGGTGGGGAGAAGTACCTTCAAGTGTAAATTAATAGCTGCTTTCTTCTGCTACTGCCGCACATGAACTCTGCTTCAGGCAGCAGCACACCACCCAGCACCCCCTCGGCAGAGGATCGCCTCTGGCACTCACCTGGCTCTGTGGAGCCGATCCCCCACCAGCGGTTAGGTGAGTGGTGAAGGCAATCTGCCTCTGTAGGGGGTGCTGGGTGGCATGCGGTAGTAGCAGAGCTAAGCACCTATTAATTTACACTTGAAGGTGCCTTTCACTTCTGCTTCCAGTGGGACCCGCACTGGCCGCTACTGGTACACACAATTTCTGGAAAGGTTTGTGCATTGATACACAGTTCTGCTCACATCCCTCTGGACTGTGGCTGATTTGTTTTAAGTATACCCATCAACTAATGAAATATGCTTTAGTCCATTTAACCTTGTACAAGATCAGACCAGGAAAAGTTTGAAGAATCACAAAACTATCATCTAAAAGCTCTCTGTTCCAGTTCCGTCTCATCCAAACATCCTTGCTAATGCTGCTTCTGCTACTGCTACTAGTATTTGTGCCTGCAGCAAGGTCCAGAGCACAGAGGGGAGAAAGAATTGCACTAGAATGTTAACGGAACAGGCCACAACTTTATTGGGCACTGCTTCATAGAGATTTGGCACGGCATAAGGCAAGGATCCAGATTTCTGACAGGCCGCTTCTTGCTGGAGTGCAACCCCCAGCTTGCCTGCTTTGGAGAACTTTTGAAGGAAGGTTTGCTGAGGCTATGGATTTTGCCACAATGTCTGTCTGCCTCCAGTACCTCCAATACCTTCTGTATTTCTATCTCACCATATCTTCCATTTTATCTGCCTTGCACACACAGTCAGTTACTATTAACATTTGCTATTCTGTCTGATCTAAATGAATGTATATAGGAAACGAAGAGGCTCTGTTTAGCTAGGTGATCACTGCCCCCCTAGTGTCCTAAGCATCCGTGTTGTTGTCAAGCTGAACATAAGAACATACAAAGTTGCCTTATACCAAGTCAGACCGTAGATCAGTATTATTTACGCTGACTGGCAGTAACTCTCCATGGGTTCAGACAGGACTCTTCGCCAGTGGCCTAGCCCTACCTGGAGAGCCCAGGGATTGAACCTGAAGCCTTCTGTATGCAAAACATTCACTACCACCCCATGCTGCAGGGGTTGAAAGGTCAAGGGCAAGTGTGGATGCACAGAGCCTAAATTGTAAGTGAAAACATGTGAGACTTTTTATTGTTTACATGGTGAGGGTCGGCACCTTATCCTATAATACCCATGCTTTTGAGTGCATGAATGATTTACCTTAACTCTTATTGCTGAGATTGATTGATTGATTGATTGATTGATTGATTGTAAAGTGCTAGGCAACATACAAAACATAGAGTGGATGTAATCCCTGCCCAGAGGACTTGCAGTCTTCAGTTAGACTGACAGGCTCTTGGGTGAAATCAGTTTTTAAAAAAACATGGCGGCGGAGGGAGAGACTAAAGTGAATTGACGGGGTGGAACTTTATCCCACATAGAATCATACAGTTGGAGCGATGGAGCCTTGTAAGCCATCTAGCCCAGACCCGTTTGATGAAGGAAACTGAAAGCTAGATCATCTCCAACAGATGTCCAGACTCCAGGCCCTGCTTGAAGTTCACCAGTGAAGAAGCCCAGAACCCTCCTAGGGAGGGACTTGGTTCTGTTATCCTGCTTGATCAGACCCACGTCCCTATACAGGCAAGCACCCTAGCTGCATGTCTATGACTGGGACACCTAAATCACTTCTGGAGGAATTTCTCTTCAAGTGTGGAATCCAGTGCTTTCTCTTCTGTAACCTGCTCTGAGCACCTGGGGAAGCAGGCAGCTATCCACTTAGCAGATGCAGAGCACGTCCATACTGGCTAGGTTCAAACCAGCAAGTGTGAATAATTATGGATCAGGTCTAGACCGTATAGTGTCACTTCACTGCAGGGACAATGTAATGCTCCAGGGAGCAAACAGGCTGAAACAACAGCTTTTCAAAAGAAATAAGTGGTGGTAGAAGAACGCAACACAATAAGCATCTATTGAGTATTGGTTGCAGTAGCAAGATTGATGGCTGTTCTGAGAAAGGAGGTAGGAGGTAGGGGTTGATGTAGTCAAGGTACTTTTGGGACAAACGAAAGTGAAAAGGCCGTGATAAGGAGGGAGGGAGAAAAGTAAAGGGTAGTGGTTTACATATCTTTCCTCATCTGCTGTAGTTGAGGCAAGGGGCTAGATCCTCGGGTGGGGAGAGTGGCAAAGTTCCATCCATGCCACAGTAAAGCCCTTATTGCAAAGACAAGGAAGTTGCAAGGCTGTTTGTCTGCCACCTTGATTTAAGGGTCCAAAACATCTGGCTACCAGGCTGGCTCCAGGTCCAAGCTGGAGCTGCTCTTCTATGTGCAGGAGCCAGAGTGAGCACAAAGACAAGTGCTCAGCTGAGATTTTCCAGAGCAGTACTGGGCAGAGTGTTTACCAGCAGTCCCATGTCTGAAATCAGACTGGAGTCTGGGTGCTTGGGTCACGTAGGAATTCTGGAACAAAGCAAACAAGAAGACAAAAGCATGTTGCTTTCTGAGTGGGAAACTTCCAGGGGATCCCAAGGCCGGAAGGCATGTATGCTAAGAACTTATCCTTGTACATTCTGTATCCTAATAACTCTGTTTCTGAGAGTCATGAGCACTGCCCTGGAGGGAAGGTTCAAACCTATCTGGTAGGAACCTAATGGCAGCAGAACTCTAGGTATGCCCATTCAGCCAGTGGCCAAGAGTTGCTCTGATTGCATTAGCTGCAGTCATTTGTTCTACCAGAACCTCTCCATTGCTAACTTGGCAAAGAGGCACTTTTTAACGTGGTAATTCTCTTTATTTAGCAGGGGGAGAGTAACTGGCCCTATCCATCCCCAGCACACTACCTCCAGTGACTGTTGTTGGTATCTGTTTTGTGTTTCTTTTTAGACTGTGAGCCCTTTGGGGACAGGGAGCCATCTTATTTATGTATTATTTCTCTGTGTAAACTGCCCTGAGCCATTTTTGAAAGGGCGGTATAGAAATCGAATTAATAATAATAATAGTTCTTGATCACACAGTCAGACAGGTGTTATTGACTGGTTTGTTTTATCCAGACATCGAGTCTTTCCCAAGGACCTGGGATGGCTGAATTTTATCATCAATACTGTTGGTTATTATAGATATCGTCGCAAAATATAGGCTGTTCCCAGTAAAGTTGCTTTTTGTAATTGGCTGATGGTGATTTCTGTGGCACCTATGGTATTGAGGTGCTCTTCAAGTTGTTTTGGAATTGCACCTAGGGTGCCAATTACCACTGGGATTATTTTGGACTTTTTCTGTCACAGGCTTTCAATTTCAATTTGTAGATCTTTGTGTTTTGTTATTTTTTCTATTTTTTTCTTCAATTCTGCTATCCCCTGGTATTGCTATATCGATTATTTTAACTTCTTTTTCTTTCTTCTCGACTACAGTTATATCTGGTGTATTGTGTGGCAGATGTTTGTCTGTTTGTAGTCGGAAGTCCCATAATATTTTTGGATCTTCATTTCCGACAACTTTTTCAATGTTATGGTCCCACCAAGTTTTGGCTACAGGTAGCTTGTATTTTTTGCAGATGTTCCAGTGTACCACATCCCTGCTACCTTGTCATGCCTTTGTTTGTAGTCAGTCTGTGCAATTTTTTTACAACAGCTGATTAGGTGGTCCACTGTTTCATCTGCTTCTTTACAAAGGCGGCACTTGCTGTTTGTTGTTGACTTTTCTACTTTTGCTCTTATTGCATTTGTTCTTAGTGCCTATTCTTGTGCAGCCAGTATTAAACCCTCTGTTTCTTTCTTCAAGTTGCCATTCTTAAGCCATTGCCAGGTCTTGGTGATGTCTGATTTTCCTCTTATATTGTGCAAATATTGACCATGCAGTGGCTTCTTTTTCCATTTTTCTGCTCGGTTCTTGACTTGTTCTTTCTTGTAGGCCTGCTTTGTTTCATTGGTGTTTAATAGTTTATCATTATTGGCCATTTTAAGTGCATCTTCTTCACTGTCCTTGATATATTCTTCAAGGCCTCTTTTCTCCTCCTCTACTGTTTGATGGACTTGTAGCATTCCTCTTCCACCAGAGCGGTGAGGGAGGTATAGCCTATCTACATCACTGCGGGGGTGCAGAGCATGATTGATGGTCATGATTTTCCTGGTCTTACGATCTAGCACCTCTAGCTCTGCCTGGGTCCAGTCTATTATTCCTGCAGTGTATCTGATAACAGGTATAGCCCAGGTGTTTATGGCGTGTATGGTGGTCCCGCCATTGAGTTTGGACTTTAGGATTTTTCTAACTCTCCTGATGTATTCACTTCCCATTTTTCTTTTAACTTCAGTGTGTGCAATGTTATCAGCCTGGAGAATGCCCAAGTATTTGTAATGTTCTTTCTCTTCCAGGTTCTTGATGTTGCTTCCATTGGGCAGTTCTATAGTTCTATTCCTTCTGCTTTTCTTATTTTTCCTCTGTTATTATTATTACAATGTTGTTGTTGTTATTATTATTATTATTATTATTATTATTTCTTGTTTACACAGTCAGACAGGTGTTATTCACTGGTTTGTTTTATCCAGACATTGAGTCGTTGTTGTTGTTTTTGCTGTTGTTAATAATAAAAAAATAAATAATTGTCCTGGGACCCTGTTGCCAGCCTGGCAATTTAGCCTCATCAGCAGTGCAAAAAGCACTGGGCATGGTTCCTGCCTTTCCCAGACTCAAAGCATGATACTCCTGCCTACGTGATTGTCTCACTTGCCTGAGTTGGAGGCCAACCCTCAAAGCACAAGATCTTCTTCATGCAGCAGTTTGCTGGGCCAATACTGTGGCCGTGAGGTGTGAGTGAATGTGTGCGTTCGTGTGTGTGCGCGTGCGCACACTCTTAATGTTAAGAAATTTATCCGAATGTTAAATCAAATTCTGTCCTCATACTATTACTAGGGATGTGCATAGAACCAGTTCAGAAGCCCTCTATGGGCCTCCGAACCAGTTTCAACGACCGGCTGTTCCAGTGGTTCGAAGGTGGGAGGCATACCTTTAAGGGCGAGGGAGGGTATCTCCCCGCCCCGCTGGTGCACATGTGCCGGATACTTCCTTTTATGAACCACCCCCGACAGTTCCGTGCACATCCCTAACTGTTACTTAAGCCTGTTAGATTTAGTCCTGCCGTTTGGGCAGCAGAGAATAAGAGCCCTTTCTCATGATCTGCTAGAAAGGGCTTGGGGAGGAAGGCTGTAAAACCTTGCCTCCCTGCAGGCAATTGCCCCATCTGTGCTAGGCATGTGGATTGTGCGCTCACATGGACTCCAGCTCTCCCCAGTAGCAGCGGAGGATTAGGGCTGGAAATCCCATAATTCACTGAGCAAGTGCACGGTGAGTTATGGGGATTCCCCCCACTCCACCCCGATGCCAGCTGGGAGCCCTGCAGTCACTGAGCCCTGCAGTCACAAGCAGCTGAGGCTGGCAGACGATCAACAAAATGGGATTAAGAGAGCACACACTCCCTTAACCTCATTTTGGAGGTGAACTCCAGAGGCAGGTTTGCTGCCGTGCTACTGCCAGGAGCCGCACGGATCCTGACGGTTCACACATGAACAAAGCTTGGGCTAAGGCGGCCAAGCCTGATCTTTGCGGCACATGTGAACAGCCTCATTGTATTTCCTTTCTTCTCTATGATGACTCTTCAGTTTGTTCCTCTTCAGTCTTCTCTTCTTCAGGCTAACCATACATGCAATACTTTTAACTTTTCCTCATAGGGCTTGTTGTTTTCCAGACCTCTAACCATCTTCAATTTTCACCTCCTGAACCCATTCCAATATTACTCTTCCTTCTTAAAGGGCAATGCCCAGATTTGAGCAGCACTCTAGATGAGGCCTGAGTAGTGCAGAACAAAGTGAAAGTATTACTTCTTGTTTCTTGGAAACTACAGTTTCCTTCAAGTCACTATAGGGGTCCAGCAATGGGAAGTAAGTTACTTGTGTGGGGAGCACTCCCCCCTGCATTGCCTATGGAGATGACAGGAGTGGAGGGAAGCTTGCACAACTGTCAAAAGAGTTGCGGGGAACTCATAGTCAGAAGTATTGAAAGACAACAAAGGTGCAAGGAAATCCAAGTTATGTAGGTCCAGGGTACTTAAGAGCCCGCCTTCTTTGTTATGAACCCTGCTGCCTATTAAGATCATCTGGGGAGGTCTGGTTACGGTTGCTCATCTGGTGGCAACTCGGGGCCGGGCCTTCTCTTTGGCTGCCCCAGGGCTTTGGAATGCACTCCCTGTCAAAATAAAAGATTTGCCATCTCTGATTGCTTTTAAGAAGACCCTTAACACACACCTGTTTTCTCTGCTTTCTTTTAATTAACACTAATTTTAAATTGTTTGTTTTACTTTGTGAATCTATATACTTAATTCTCCAAGACGTGCCGGAAAAAATGTGTGGCGGAAATCTCGTGAGAGTTCGCGAGCAGTACAGAACATAATAATGGGGGCCGGTGGAGCTGTGCTGGTGGAGGGAGGCGGCTGACAGGCAGAGGCGGTGGGCGGAGCCATGCCGGAGGCAGCAGGCAGGAGAAGGAGGTCAGCAGCAGAGCCGTGCAGGTGGGAGGAGGCAGCTGGCCATGGGAGCCACACCAGCGGGAGGAGCTGGCTGGCCGGTGGAGCCAAGCCAGCGGGTTAAGGTGGCCGGCTGGTGGAGCCACGCCGGCCAACTGTAAGAGGAGGCAGGTGGACGGGAGAAAACGGGCCAGTGGGAGGAGGCGGCCAGCCGGCAGAGCCGCGCCAGCCAACTGGAGGAGGAGGTGGCGGCTGACAGCTGGCCCAAACTCAGGGCTCAGATGTTCTGCCCCCGGGCCCACTAGTTGTTTTTATTCTGTTTAACTGTGTTAATAGTTTGTTTTTGTTTTTGTTTTTATATTGTAACTTGGATTATGTACACTGCTTAGATAGATAGATATATCAGGTGGTATATACATATGATAAAATATAGTGTTCTACAGGGCAAACACTTATGATATCAGTTTCAAAAGGCACCATGTCAGACACGCCAATAGAAGGAATACATTTGTTAAAACAAATGCAGGTGATTCTATGCTACATACCAAAGGGGACAGAAGATGCACTTCAGAATCACCAACCAATCAGAGCTGAAAGAAAATGTCTTAATGCTTTTTAGCAGATTTTCTTTTTCCAAGTTGTCAATAATGGCCCCCACTGGAAATTCTGAAATGTAAGTTTAATGCCATTGCAGGGAGCAAAACAAGTACTACCTTTCCCCTGGGGAGTGTTACCTCATTTGCTTCTGATCGGATTTTAAATGTCTTTTAAACAGATTACTTATATTGTTGTTTTGCTGTTGTATCATCTCAGGCAACTCTGATTTTGGTGGGTATGGGGAGATACAAACTGTAAACAAAGAAAGGCTTTTGCAAAGCATGTAGATCCGTATTGGCACTGGTTTTTGTTTTGAAAACAAAACAAAACTTTTAAGAGGGGAACAGGTGATTTTTGATCAGCATAGCATCTCTCCAGTGGTTGCAATGCTTGTGGGGGGGGGGGTGAGAGGGAGGGAGGGAGGGAGCCAACCCTTTTTGGAGAGTGCCCTTTTTGTGAAAATGAACCATTTTCTTTTGCCTTTTGCTTTGCAAACCGCTTTAAGAACTTTTTAGTTGTTGAAAAGCGGTCTCTATGTATTTTTAATAGCTTTTCAAGTTGGCTTAAGTGTTATAAACTTATGACAGGAATTTTAAGCTGCTTATTTACACCACTGACTTCAGTGGAAAAGCTCTCTGAACAAGGACCTATGAAATAACAGCACTTTAAATTAAAAAATCAGTAGCTTGTGCACGTGTTGCACAGGCTCAAGGGTGCTTCACACATTGTGATGAATGCACCTACAGGATGGGTTATGCCCACTGTCCTCACTCCCATTCCAACAGCCATTCAGCATGGCTCCTGGAAGAGCCTATGCACAAACTGGGCAAGGTGTAGATGTGATAAGGGACCTTACCTTTGCCAGGGTTCCAAACTATGTTGAATTTGTTTGCACAAAGTAGGCACTTTTCCAGAGGTTATACTGACCATCCGTCGGAGATGGGAGTGAGGACAGTTGGTACAGTCCTGTTCCACTGTCTATGCCTATTCGTTTCCACTTATAAAGAAGCCTTTTCTGTTCAGTAGAGAGGCCAGGAGTTCCCAAATGGTGTTTCAACAAAGCTGTAGTGGTTCCTGGTTCCTTCTGGTTACTAATCTAGTGGAAGTGAGCACTGACAAAAATACAGAACAGAGATTAATTTGATAGCAAACTTTGAGGTTTACGAACCTTACAGTAAGGTGATGGTTTTGCATAACAAGGAGTGTTTTGAGGTTTCATGTTAAAATGTGAAAGCATTTTGGCAGCAATTATAGAGTATATATTTTGATTCTGCAAGTACCTCCACCCAAGATTTCGCTTATCTATGTGGCAAGTTTGGTCTAGTTGACAAAATATAGGACATGGATTTGAGAAATATCAGCTAACCCACAGATTCATCCGGTGGCTTATTTCTCTCTGCCTCAACTTTAAATCCATTGTGCAAAATAGAAATAATAATAACCTCCCTCAGAAGGAAGCTGTATGGATGAATTCATTAACATATATAAATACTGCTTTGCATGTGGAAAATGTTATACAAATTATTAGTAATACATATTAAAGTAGCTCACATGACCTCTTACCTGGGTGGTGGGGCGGGCGGGCAGGCAGGCTCCTCCCTGCAAATGATTAATCAGAACCTAGATCTTCACCAGTCACACACCCATATGCCTGCTGGGGCAGCAATCAGCAATGCAGGTGGGAGGGGAAAGCTTGCGCTGAGTTCTCCATGGACCCAGAATGCTGCATGTGAGCAGCTGAGCAGCTGCTCTTAGTATTGTAGCTGTCCCACTCCATACGTCCATTCTTTCCCCTCAGCCTGCTGCCAAACATGGCGGCGGGCCCATAGGGAGCCCAGTTACCCAGAGGTGATCATGCACACAGTCACCTACTGAGGTAAAACAGGTCATAGGTTCATTTTTCCTTGGTAAAGACCTGGGTCGGAGAGTTGGGCTCCCCAAAACCAGAGCAGCCATTTGGACTACCCGGACTCCAGACGACACAAGCTGCCTGGGGTAACCACTTATATTTATATTTCATTTTTAACCATTTATATTTCAACTCTTTCTCCAAGGAGCTCAGAACAGTGTGTATCGTTCTTACTGAGCTCCCCGTGTTATGCTCACAACAATCCTGTGAGGTAGGCGAGACTGAGGGCCCAAGGTGAGCTTCATAACTGACCCAGGAATCCCCAGTCTGAATCTAATTGCTGCATGTCATTTGCTCTCAGGTAATGCTTACCTGAAATGCAGTTCCTAGTGGCACCAAGTAACTTGCAGTCTGTAGGTCGATGCCTTCATATGCTTACAACTTCCTTCACAGAAGTAGTTTCCATGGCAGAAGTGATATGAACATTATCAAGTGTGAGGAGGGCCATGTGGTGTGCTTCTATTTGTTTTTGCTGCACTTACAGACTTGGGAAGCTGCAGCCAATCACTGCCTCCCAGTGTGTGTGTGCAGCAGCAACAAAACCTAGCATGTTCGATTATCAGATGATCTGAATGTAGACCAGTGGTTCCCAAACTGGGAGCCTCCAGAAGTTGCTGAACTACAGCTCCCATCATCCCCAGCCACAATAAATTGTAGCTGCTGATGGGAGTTGTAGTTCAACAACATCTGGAGGCTTCCAGTTTGGGAACCAGTGATGTAGACTACCTGTTAATTATGATATGCACATGCAAGTGCTTTTCGTAACGTGTGAAGCATTTCTATCTAACATGGAGAAAACTGGCAACAACCATCCTGGGGGCAATGCTGTAAAAATACAATATGTGTGCATGCCCCATCAGTTCCCAAAGGTTTCAGCTAATGGCCTTTTAATCCATCAGAAGTACTCTTGTAGGTTTCAATGGATTGTAGGTGAATTACCCTGCTAGAAAAGAGCAGTTCCCAAAGAAACATAAAAATCATATCGCGGAAAAAACTGAAGGGAGCCTGAAGAGAAAGCATTGCACAGATGTGATAAACTAAATGCACCTATTGTTTGAATTGAATTGCTAACAGCAAATATGTTATATATTGGTAGATTTATTGGGCGTTACTCTGGAATTTAGATACTGGCCCCAGGGTGTTTAGGCAATGAGATTGAGGCTGAAAATAATCATCACATCGAAGACATTTTACAAATGTATGCAGCTTGCATGACTCAGAGTGTTTGCATTCAAGTCAAGTGTCTTGAATCCAAGTTCAGATTTGCATTACTGACAAATGAAAGAGAGACTTTTGCATTTGAACTACAAAAGTATCAGATAAAAGTCTCCTTCCTTTTTTTTTTTTAAACAAGAGCAGGAGGGAAACCGGGTGGGCTAATGGGTGTAATGATAAAATCATTTCTGGATACTGTGCTTTCCCCCCTTTAATTCCTGTGATAATTTATAGCTCAGTGTGGAATCTGAGACACACAGAGCTGTGCCAAAGGGTCTGGCAGGAGGAGAAGGGACGAGTTACTCAGATTTGGAAGCTCAGCACAAGTTATAAAATTTTATTTTAGCAGCTACTAGACACTGCTTTTTAAGTGTGTGTTTTTCCTCATAGAACTTATTTTTGAAATCCTGTGCCTTTTCTTTCTTTCTTTAAAATAACAAGGACTCTGAAAGAATGTTCTTCAGAGCAGGGGACATGCTTACCTTTTCAGACAGGGTTATCTATATTCACTAGATAAATAGGTAAAACATAAATAGCAATTAATGTTCAGATTTTTAAAAAAACGCTGTGGGTGAAAAGAATGAGTTGCACTGGCTTTTCACTGACTTTGTAACAGACAAGATGTGCATGTCTGTGTGATGTCTTTGGGGAGAGGTTCCTCTCTAAAGACTCTCAGCACAGAGACTTCAGGGGCCTTCTCCCAATGAAAGAGGCTCTCCCAAAAGGAAGATCTACTAGTAGTAAATAAAGCAGCAGCTTGGGTAATGAAATGGTGCTTTTAAAAAAACAAAAACCAACAACAGGGAAGGAAAACCAGGTCTGGATATACAGTAACTTCCACTGCTCTGATAGATCAAAGGGATTAGTGGAGAGTGAAATAATAGAGAGAGAACTCTTCTGTATTTGAGTAGAGGTTCTACCCTTCAGGAGCCAGAAAATATCTTGATATCTTCAGATATGTTCACACCATGCTCTAACATGTTCACCATGTTCTCTCCATGCTCTCACATAAGAGGAGAGCTAGTCTTGTGGTAGCAAGCATAATTTGTCCCCTTAGCTAAACAGGGATTTGCCTTGGTTGCTTATGAATGGGAGACTAGAAGTGTGAGCACTGGAAGATATTTCCCCTTAGGGGATGGAGCCACTCTGGCAAGAGCAGAAGGTTCCAAGTTCCCTCCCTGGCTTCTTCAAGAAATGGCTGAGAGAGATTCCTGCCTGCAACCTTGAAGCCGCTGCCAGTCTATGTAGACAACACTGAGAGAGATGGACCTATGGTCTGACTCAGTATATGTCAGCTTCCTATGTGACAGTAGCTCTGTTCAGGCATGCTATTGTATGAGTGTACAGATGTTTGTACATTTGTACATGTGTTTGTGTGAATGACTGTACTTGCATTCATCTTAAAAGTGGACTTGGGTACAGACCTTTTTAATACATGATGCAGATAAGAAGTGTACTGCTGCACCTGCGTTCAACATAATGAGTCAGCTCTCACGATCAGTGAGACCTGGTTTGTAAAGGGAAGCGGGGAGAGTGGGCTAAGCCCGCTCTCCCTGCAGACGAGCAGGGCAGGAGCCCTGGGCCGCCGGATTGGCTGCCCACACGACTGCCGGCTCAGTGACGGAGCCGGCAGGGGCTGGGGAGCTTGGGGGCCGCGTGGCCCCCGGAAGCTCCAGTATGCCCTGCGTGAGCACGCAGGGCATACTGGAGAGACCCCCGAGCCGGGAGGCTGCTTTTAAGCCTCCCACTGGGGGGCTACTCACGATTGAAAAAACCGGGTTTGCGCAATACTCGCTTCACAAACCCGGTTTAAGGGGAGGGCTAGTTTGGCGTGTTAACCTCCAGAGAAGCCACCGGGCTCACCTGTGAGCCCGGTGGCTCCCATGATCAGGCAAAATCAGGCTAGGCTCCCCTAGCCCAATTTTGCCTGATTGTGGGAATAGCCCCGATGTGTGGATAACTGTAGTTGTGTACAGACCTGTACCTGTGTATACTGTATCCTCCTCATACAAGTGTTGAACATAACATGTGAGGGCTTACCGGTACGTTCCTCAGCCTCTGGATGATTAGTCTCCATTCATAGCTGTGGACACAACAATGTGCGGTAGAAGCCTTGTAGACAGCTGACCAGACTGCTAACTGTGAGAGTGTTTGAACGGTCTAGCAAAGAAACCAACACACAAGCACGTAAAATGGGGGTGTTATCAACAACTGTACCAGTGCTGTGTTACAAACAAATGGTATGAATGATGGCAAGAACTAAACACCAGGAGCTTTCCCAGACAGCAGGCTTTACGGTGGGTTTTCTGCAAGACTTTACTGCGAGTCTGAAGTTGCCAAAAAGACCCTACTCAAAAGTGTTGTTTTTTTTAACCCCGGATATAAATCGGCCTACACTCTAATGCCCAATGAAAAATCCGAATTATGAGTGAAGAGCTCCCTGATAGCTTGCAGGGACTTAGTGGTAAATTTGGCTGATATGTGAACGTACACCTCCATTCCGGAGGAGATGCAAAATCCAGGTGTGAAAAACTTCCTGGTCAATCAAAGGCTTTTGACTTCTGAGAGGCTTAGATCTGTCTTGCCAGGTGAGGGTCTCTTCAGGTCTGAGCCAGCAACTCTGTATTCCTTGACACAATAGAGCTCTTCAGTTAGTGGTGTGTGTTTTTGTTGTTGTTTTTAAAGGAGGGATGATGTCGTCTCAGTAGCATCCCAAGAGCACACCCTGAAGCCTGGCCCCCATGCTGATGAGTTCAGAAGCCCCACCTGTTCTGCAGGAAAATGCTGCAACACTGGACAGCGGGCAGGTGGGACTTCTGAGCCTGGCAGTGCAGGAGCAGAACTTCAAGACGTGTCCCTGGTTTTTTTTTTACATAACATGTGAAGGAGGATCATAATAATGCTGCATGTGGACAAATGCAGTTACGTGACCTTAAACTTGGCCAAGGCTTGTGATGAAGACTTTGGCTCCAATCCAGCTAAAGTTAGCTAATGTTTCAGTCCCACTGAAAGCCATGGGATGTTAGCTGGATTGAGGCCTTCAAGTTTCCTGTCAATATGGAATAGTCAGTGGACATTTTGGCTGCAGTAATGGGTTACGTGCACATCAACGGAATTCTGGTATGTCAGTCAGACATTTTCTCATCTTCTTTTCCCCACCCCCTCCCGCAATAGGACACCGTCAGAAACTAGACGAGCAGACAAAGCCTGGGAATTTGTCCTTTTCAGAACGTCTGAGTGAACTGGAGCAGTTGCGTCGCACAGCCATAAGGGTCAGCCCACATCACCCAGCCCCCACACCTAACCCAAGAGCTTCCTTGAACCACACCACTGCTTTTAACTCTCAGCCTCAGAGCCAGATTCAGGGTAAGTACCTGAACTTCCTCCCTCCCCACCCAGTTGTGGGGGAAATCACATGTCGGCCATTGGAATCTTGAAGAGCATCTGAAGCGCGATTCCAGTCTGCTCTATGAGATAGCACTTTGGAATGCCCTTCCCTCAGCACAGTTCATATGGCTAGACAGCAGTAGCTCTGCTGATACGGAGTAGCCCTTGCAAAGAATGGGCTGGGAAAGGTCACGTTTGCATTTAATGCCAATAAGCTGTAAAGGGGTTCTGTTACAGAGCAGAGACCTCTTGTTAGAACAAATGGTCTTCATGTCTGTGATCACATGCTGCTTTTCCCCTAGCAAATGCAACAATAACACTATAAACATTGTAACAACATGACAGATAATATGCATAGCAAAAGTGGGTTTTAGCTCTTAATCAGGTTAGGTTGGAACTATGTGTTGCATGAATATGGGTATAACAAAAGCCTGATGGCTGCTGCTTTTCTTAAAGAAAAGTAGCTTCCGGAGGGGATTTGTAGAAGTGGAAAGGGAAAGGGTTAAGTACTCCCTTTCTGTTACTCAACTCCGAATCCTGTTAAGCTGCTTTTTCCTAGGAAAAACAGCTGATGGGCTTTTGTCACATGTACATGTATTTGCATATAGCACATACTTAGGCCCTTGTATTGGTCATAAAGGTTTATTAGTGCCATTACTAAGAATGAGTGTTGTGGCCGTTGATATAAATGAGCTAAAAATGGTTCCTAATAGCCTAAAGGAGAATTCACATACCATTTTCACAGACTACACTGAACATACGGAAAGCAAAATGGCATAATCTTTCTCCCTTCTCTGCACACTTAATGTAATCCGTGAAAAGAGTGACAGGGTTATTTTAGATCAGCCATTATTCCATATATAACTAGGCACTGGGGTGGCGGGGGGGGGGTGCAAAACTCTGCTCCTTTGTGTTGATTTTTTTAATGCCTGTCAAAGGTCATATCCTTTTTATTTGGACAAATCTAATTTGAATTGCCTGGAATAACTAATTTGAAACACTCCCATATAAGGTTGCCAGTCTGCCCAAAATGACCCTGTTTCTCCAGTGTTTTTCTCAAGTGGATGGGTGGCAGAGGTTACTCTCAGGCCATTCTAAGGCCACCGTTGGGCTCCATCCCTTTTCCCTGGGTTGTGCCCCAGTACCAGATTTTCCCTCACTTTTCAAGGGTTGGCAGTTTTGTGACATCACCAGCGGAGCCTCCAGGCAGGCAGGGGCAGAAGGTGCAGGGCCAGGGCCGGGCAGCCACTTTCCCTGGGGTTGGTGCTGTTTCCTCTTATTATGGCCCCCTCTCCACCATGGGATTTAAATTTTTTTTTTTGCTAAAATCACTTGCGCTAGGGTGCACCGATGCAATGATTTGTTTTGGAATGGCACTTCCCCCTGCTGGCAGATTTGTGCAAGGCAACTGAGAATTTTTTTATTTTTTTTTTAAATTAACGTCACACCCTCCCACAACTCCATTGGCCCAAATGTAGCAGGAGGAGGTGCAGATAAACACGTTCCAATGAGAATATGGACACTCCTGCCTTGAAAACATGTTGCAGAGGATGGAAAATATGAATGGCCATCAGCCTACAACAAAACATTGAGTAATGCTTTACTCTCTGTTTGAAACCCTTGCCCTATTCCACCACGCTTTGCAACAATTTACCCATTGCAAATCTTGTAGTCCAGAAAATGCCCTGTAGGAACAGTGGTTGACATCCAGAGCTGCCTGCTGGTTGCATGAAAAGAAGATGTGCTGGCATGAGGGAGAACTTTTCTAGCTGCTCTGGGGCCGCACAACCTCAAGTATGCAGCAGCGGGGGAGCAATTTTAGATGATTCACCTGGGCTCTGGGTGTAGCCTATATCACCGAAAAGCCTGTCCCCGAGGGCTGTGCAGCCCTCAGAGACACATCTTTGGATATCGCCAGGCACTCCTGGAGCCAGAGCAAATTGACAAAATTTGCTCCCCCTGCTGTGCACCTGAGGCTGCATGGCCAGAGCAGTAGTGGGGAAGTTTTCTTCCACTGTATATCTTCTTTTTGCACTACCATGAGGGTTTTCTGGATATCAGCTATGTTTAATTAAATACATGCAACCCAATTCTATACATGTTTACTCAGAAGTAAGTCTCATGGAATTTGTGGGATTTACTCCTGAGTTAGTATTGTCTTGGGGCACGCTATGATGCATAAGACATTTGCTCTACAACAATCACATAGTCTATTTTGGAAAGTAGTTCTTTGATCTTAAACATTTTCAGCTAGTAGTTGAGTTCTGCAGATGGTAATGAAGCTTACTTCCATGTACTGCAGTTAAAACTGGGACATGCTTTAAAAATAGCAAGATCATTTGGTAGCTTATATTTTGCTGGGAAGTATCTGAAGGTTGGCTCTAGCAGCTATAATTTCAGACCATATAATGCAAACAAATGGAAAACAATTCCATCTCAGGTAGTTTTCTGAAATCTTACTTTGCAACTATCTATCACCACGAAAGTAGCTGAAATTAAATGGGTGAATGACTTGATTAAATACCCTGATCTCTAACGTATATTATACAAAGGTCTTAAACACATACATAATTCAGCATGTCTGGAATCTGGATGAATGACATATGGCCTTTTCTTAGAAAGCCTTCTCCCCCTCCAGTTTAGAAATAAGTGCTTTGATCAGTCTCCTGCTCAGAACTTTTTGAAAAGAGACATTTATTCTGGTTTTAAATTGAAAGTGACCTCCCAAAGTTCTGTAATCTAACTAAGATTTCTGGTATGTTCCATTTATTATTACTACTAGCAGAAATAGTAGCAGTAGCCATAACAGTAGTAGTAGTAATATATTCAGCAATATATTGAATGTTTTAAAATAAGGAAAGAAGCAACAGGCGCACAATCTACTGGACATGATACAAAAATGAAAGGACATTATATGAAAGAGAAAGGCAGGAAAAGTCAACTCTTAAACACAGTCATTTTTAGCTGTGCTCAACACTTAGCTATGCTGTTTTGGGGGGTCAAAGGGCATTCACTGTCTGCTAAAAGTTGCTTATGTCAGCATTTAGAATTTGCTCATTGTAAAGCATATTTCAGTCCTCTTTTTATTGTGAACACTTGAAAAACTTGTGATTTTGAGGCTTAAAAACCTAAAGGCAAGGTGAATTTGCAATGTAGAGTTTATTTAAAAGCAAATGAGTTTATTTAAAAGCAAATGAGCCAGAGTTTATTTAAAAGCAAGTTTATTTAAAAGCAAATGAGCCAGTTCCAACAAGTGTCCACTGAAACGTGTGTTCTGGGTGGAGATACACCAAGAGTGTGCCCATCTGATGTTACTAGAGAACATCTTAATACACTGTTGGAACGTCCCTTAATCACATGAGAGGGGTGACCATCTGAATCACCCCTCTACGCATGCTCCAAAAGCCTGGTTTTGGAGTGCATGTAGAGAGGCCATTCAGATGAATGTCCCCTCACAATTAAAGGATGTCCCAGCAGCACTTCCGGATGCCCTTTAGTGACATTAGGGCAGACGGGCACACTCTCTGCATGTCCCTATCCTGAACACGTGTTCCAGAGGGTGCTTGTCAGAACCGGTTCATAATCCGTTTATGGGGAGAATTATCCCTTTGCACTGATAAGCACTGATTTAATGCCTGAGCATTTTAAGACAGTGGCAGCATCTCAGTGACTCACAACACACTCCTAAGATTTGATCTGCTGGACTAGCACATAGCACACTTGTGCTGGGTTGTACCAACTGTTTTCTTTCTTCTTAAAAATGACTTCAATTGTACAGTTGCTTAACTTAAAAGTAAATTGGTTAGGATTATGTTGTTGGGCTGCATGCTTAAAACATGGATTTGTTGCTGAGGACCATTGGACAGGCCTTTGAGAGAGCATTTCACTTGTGTAGCTTCTGTGGCCTTTAGTCTGTCCTACCAAGCACTAAGAGAGCAGTGGGGAGGATAAACCATTGCCAGTTCACTAATGAGGCTGGGTGAGGTGGCTGCCTCAGGAGGCAGATTGCCTGTCAGCCTGCTGCTCCCTGCCCCCAAACCTCATGTGGTGGTTGTGCATCATCTCAACCACCTTTGACCCTCTCCCTCCTCATCTCATTCCCCCTGCCCTTTCAAGAGGCAGAGAGGGCAGTGTGGAGCAGCAGCAAGTCTCTTTGGATCACTTCCTACCACTCTCTTCCCTGCACTCTGGCTTTTGAAAAGGAAGCAGGAGGGTGAGGAGCAGGAGTGGCAATGGCTGTGGGAGGCAGATGCAGTATACTGCATCTGCCACAGTGAAAGGGGTGGGGCAGCAGCTAACTATATACTGATTTGGGTACCAGAAGGGCTTAGGCTGAGCCTGGGGTAAAATAAGGAAAGTGCAGCGCTCCATGAGATTTGGGCAGCTTCCTGCTTAATTTTGTGCTAGTATGAGCTATGTTCTCTATCCCCTGTTGCAAATAGGTGCGGCCGGGGGCTGCGGGGAGAAGCTGATTCATGATCTTGTCATGTTTTCTGGTGGTCATGGGAGTAATTTTTGTGAAGCATCCCATCCCAGCGACATGGTGAAGAACTTGTGTCTAAAACAGTGATGGCCAGCTTTAAACCTTAACAAGTCAATTCAAAATTATCCAGCTGTGCCTCAGGTAGTAGATGGGAAGAGACGGTAGGTGGTACTCCACATCCACAGGCGGCTGCCTCACTGCACCTCTCCAGCCTGCCACACCTGCTCCCACAGCTCTGCTGACTCCTCCTCCTGCTCCTATTCCTTCTTTTCAAAAAGGGGGAGCAGAAGGAAGTGTGGAAAGAGTAGAGTGATGGGGGAGGCAGAGAAGCAGCAGTAACAGATAGCAGGTAGGAAAGGCAAGAGAAAGGAGAAAGACAACACTACCCATCCACTAATGAGGGGGGAGTAGGGCCTCTCTGTGCTGGGCTGGGGGTTAGGCCTGACAACAGGATTCAGTCAGGGAAGGCATGAGAAAGTAACTGGATTTTTAGCTGACACCGAAAAGTGAACAACCTAGGTGCCAGGTGCATTTCTCTGGCAAGTGTGTTCATGGCTGGGACACCACAGTCGGTCTCCAGGAGCTACTTGGCTAGCCTTCAATAGTGGAGGTTGCTCAAGCAAGGCATCTGATGACTACTGCAGCAAATGGGCAGATTGGTACTGGTGATTGATAAGGCACCCTGGCCCTAGGCTGCTTAGAGCCCAGTTCTTATTTGTTAGTAACTATAGAGTACATATGAGACACATACAAGGACCCAACAGCATGTTGGTGAGCATTGGTCCTTAACTTGAACAGTGCTGCTCTCATGACATTTTGCTGCTGGAAGCAGAGCACCAAATGGTAACACACACACACACACACACACACACACACACACACACACACACACACACCATTAAAGTCATATGCCCAGTTCTTTTCCTCCCTTTCAAATTCCATCCCATTCCGAATAGAATGGTGGATGGAAGAGAATGAGGAAAAGCAGTGTGGTTCCCTTTAATTAATATGCCACAGTTTTATTTTTTACAGCACAACTTGATTAGCCAGTGGCCTGGACAAATGTCCAAAATATTTAGACAGTCAAATGTTTAGATAAATAGGAATGTGATATTTACACAAGAAGTTAATGAGCCTCTTTCCATGATCTGTGAGAAGGGCTTGTGGGCAAGCTGTGGGGATGACGGCTTTAACCTACCTTCCCTGCAGACGATCTCCTCTTGTTCTGTGGGTTGGTGGATCGCCCGCCCAGACGAGCAGCGGCTCCCTCTGCAGCTCTGGGGGTTGGGTGCTGGTACAAGATCCAAATTCCAATAATGCACCACGTGAGTGCACAGTGCATTATGGGAATCCCCCTCCCCTCCCTGAGCGTGCACTAAAATCAGGTTAAGGGAGCGCTCGTCCCCTTAACCTCGTTTAGAAGGGTGGCTAAA
The DNA here is from genome assembly GCF_027244095.1 of Hemicordylus capensis. Classification (NCBI taxonomy): domain Eukaryota; kingdom Metazoa; phylum Chordata; class Lepidosauria; order Squamata; family Cordylidae; genus Hemicordylus; species Hemicordylus capensis. Next base: position 89,773,233 of record NC_069659.1, on the reverse strand, counting down.
TAGGTGGGTTTGCTACAGTGTAGCAGCTGGGATCGGCACAATCCTGCAGTTCACATGCGTGTGCAAAACCAGGCTGGGCTCCCTTAGCCCGGTTTTGCACGCGTGTGTGAATAGCTTCAGTATCTGATATATTGGTGAATATATGGGGTTTATGATTAATTCTGTTAATAAATAAATGGAGTATTGGAAATGCCTTTTGTGTCAACTCCCATTAATTTCAGTAGAACTTGTGCAGAAGATATTTCTGATGGGTTGTGTGCTGTGTCTTTAAACAATGTTACCAATTTTCAAAGTAAAGTAAAAGGAATGGAATAGCTGAAACATCTTTCCATGGTTTTGCAATGCTTTTGTGTAAATATTTTTGCATTTGTGTAATCTCATTAAGGACATTTCATACATAGGAGTCTAAAAAGACCTTCAAGTGCTAGTTTTTTTAATTTAACAAAAAACAGACGATGTCATTCTTTAATCTTCATGCAACTGTGCAAAAACAACACTTCTAGGATATTTTTGTGGGTTTCGGGTAAGAAGAAGGTGGAATGATTTTTCTACCACAAAACTACTGTTTACTTGTGAAGATCGCCACCTATGAAAGAGCTGAGGAAAAATTTAACTTCCTGCTTTTATCAAGTTTTAAATTTCAAACAGAAAGCAGTTTGTGGTATGAAAACAAGTTGATGCAGGTTAGTGCCCATAACATTCTGTAATTGACTTGTGGGGTGTTTTTTATATCGAAGAAGGAAAATACACCTGTCCATTTAAAAGTTCAAAACCTATGCCTTCACAGAGAAGAAGGGGAGCAGCTGCTCTTTCAAGTTGAAAATATATTTTGTTTATGTATCTATATAGCTTTTTTTGTAAAGCAGATATTTATTGGGGGGGGGAATAATAATTTGCTATAGGTGGCAATGACTTTGAAAGCTTTATGGAGGAAGTGGCCTAGAAGTTGAACAGATTTAAACAAACAAAAGTTTATCCAAAGGATCTCTTGAAGTATGCCCCAAGTATGTTTCAGTTTGTGGGATAGTCCAATAAGTCCTAATTGAAAGGCGGTGACATAAAATCCAGTCCACACCTAATGGAACGGAAAAGGAGAAAGCCTGGCTGGTTCAGGATCGGCTGTGTGTGGCATCTATCTATCTATCTATCTATTTATCTATCTATCATATTTTTATAATGCCTGATATGTACATCTCCAGGCAGTGTACAACATTTAAAACAATATTAAAAGTCACAGATTAAAACCCACAAGCTTAAAACAATTGCATAAAACAGTTATTAAAGAAAATTATTAAAATTAATTCTAATTAAAAGCCTGTGAAAACAGATGAGTCTTGATGGACTTCCTGAAAACAAAAAGAGAAGATGCTCTTATTTCAGTGAGGAGCATATTCCAAAGCCCCGAGGCAGCCACAGAGAAAGCCTGGTTCTGGGTCGTCACCAGACGAGCCGGTGGCAACTGTAACCAGACTTCTTCAGAAGATCATTAACAGGCGGCAGGGTTTATGACAAAGAAGGAGCTCTCTTAAAAAAACCTGGGCCCAAGTTCATCTGAATACCATGGGGCTGTCTTTAAAGCAGGTTGTAGAGAATGCTTAGGAAGGATGTGCCCGAAAGGTTTCAGAGGCCATTATAGAGGCCTCCAGAATGTTTCAGCCACCGGAGCCGTTTCGGCTTTCGGAGGCGGTGGGGGTGTTCCCTTAAGGGCGGGGGAGAGTGCACTTACCCCTTCTGCTGCCTTTCCCCCGCTGGACCTCTGTTGGATCAAAGCCCCTCGGGGCAGCAGCGTACCTCCCTGCCACCCCATTGCCGTTCTCAACCGGAAGTGGCTGGAAATACTGGATGCGCATGCGCCCATTGTGTGTGTGCACATGCACAGCAGTAGGGGCTTTGATACAATGGAGTGCCGGTGGGGGGAAATGCAGCAGGAGGAGTAAGTGCACCCTCCCCCGCCCTTAAGGAACACCCCCGCCACCTCTGGAATGGTTCCTGGCACATCCCTAGTGTTTACTGCTCTAGTGAGTTCATTCTTCCATGTTTGCACCAGAGCATCAACAGAATCACTAGCAGAGCCAGCCCTAAATCCTTCCAAGGCTTCTTGGAATCTTATCAAATCCAGTAACCTCCTCACGCGGACCAATCTAATAAGTCTTTCACCCCTGCAGATGTGGGTTGTGGCTGTAAGTTCTATCTTAACCAGATAGTGATCCATCCATGACAATGGAGAGATGACAGGAGTCTCCACCCACGGAACACCACCCTGATCAGAGCAAAAGACCAAATTGAATGTGTGACCAGCAACATGTGTCAGTCCAGAGACCAGTTGGGATAGTCATGGCCGCTATCAACTCTTGAGCTGCTCCTGACAACCTGGTCCTGAAATGAACATTGAAGTCCCCCATCACCAACAGCCTGGGCTGCTCCAATGCCAACTCTTCAACCAGGTCCATCAGCTCAACTAGGGACTCCACTGGGCAGTGGGGTAATTGGTACACCAGCAGAAGTCCCAGTCTATCCTTGGTCCCTAGACTTAGATATTCACATTCAGTATAGGCCGAATCCCTGACAGGGTCCTGGTAAGGGCATTCTTATAGACCATGGCCACCCAAACTCACTGCCCACATCCTATCACCTGCTCCACCATGGAGTAACCCTCCATGATAAGCTGGGGGAAAATTTGTTTTTTTTTAATGGGGAAGATTTGTGCTTTGCATAGGAAGTGTGCATCCATCAAAGAACAACAACAACAAAAAGAATACAAAAGGATGCAAGGTCACAAAATGGCAGGCCATTACTATAGAGGATACATTCTTTGTACTCTATACTCTATTCGCTATAGAGGATACATTCTCTTGCATACATTCACTGCTTTAAGCCCCTGGTGGCGCAGTGGTAAAACGGCCACCCTGTAACCAGAAGGTTACAAGTTCGATCCTGACCAGGGGCTCAAGGTTGACTCAGCCTTCCATCCTTCCGAGGTCGGTAAAATGAGTACCCAGAATATTGGGGGGCAATATGCTAAATCATTGTAAACCGCTTAGAGAGCTCCGGCTATAAAGCGGTATATAAATGTAAGTGCTATTGCTATTGCTATTTAATTTAAAATACGTATATCTCCCATTCCTGAGTGATACAGCGAGGGGATCTCTCAGGTTAAACTTAATAAAGATGCCAAAAGTTATATGGACAAGGGGAAGTGGAGCATGTATCACTCATTACCAGTGAGATCATGAGCGTTGCATAATAGGAGGTATCCATGGCACTTTTGCAATTATATTCTTCTCTTTAACAACTGATGCACCAAGCTTCTGAGAGGGGGTGTTGACAGAAAAGAAGTGTTTCTGTTGTGGTTTGGGAAAATGCAACATTCCTAGAGTTCTACCAGATCCTCATAACAAATGCATAATAATTGCATTTTGATTATATTACATCCTGATTATCTGGAAAGGCCCTGATATTCCAGCCGAAGAGTGATGTGTGGTGAGCAAAATGGCTTATGCCAATAGAACTCTTGGGCCCGATGTGGGATTGGTAGTCCTCCGGCAGTCCCAATAGGGATGTGCATGGACAGCTCAGGCAGTTGCCGGTGGGGCAGGGAGCGGTTCCCTTAAAAAGCTCGTAAGTAGCGTCTTGCCTGTTCATTCCCCCCCGGCCGCTTTTCTGGCGGTGGCGCCCGCTCTCCAAAAGGTCGCATGTGGCTGTGGTGCTGTTCCCTGCAGCCTCCATGGGCCATGCAGTGGCCAGTGCTGGGAACTGCAGGGAACAGCACCACAGCTGTTTGCAGCCTTTTGGAGAGCAGGGGACGAGCAGATAAGGAGCTGCTCACCTGCTTTTTAAGGGAACCACTCCTTGCCCCACAAAATTGGTTCAGACACCAGCGCCTGACCCAGCAGTTCCCAGAGGAGGTGCCAGACTAGCTTGTGCCCTTCCCTACAATACAGCAGGGCTCTTCTCGCTGGCCATGCTTTCCACAGGACTGTATGGTCGCCAGCCCCTGGTCCCCTTGTAGCAGCAGCAGCACAGTTGACCAAATAAAAGGGTAGGTAAGAGGTTGTTTCTCTCCTGACTCACCTAGGTTTAAAAGCTATGCTGCCCACCTGGGAAGGAGCTGGGTAGGAGAGGGTCCTGTGGTTCCAGCCATGCCTCTGCACCCAAATTAACCCTCTTCTACCTAGAAAGGGCTAGTTGTGTGAACAACTGTAATATTGTACAAATATACAGAAACATGTTGAAGGATATAAAGCACATGGTGTCAAGAAGTTCCCAGATGTATGAGGAGCCTGGAGGGATCATTAAAATCCTTCTGCCTGCAGTCCAACCCACCCTCAATATCCCACTCCTCCTCTGCCTGCTGTTGGTGAATGTCCTACTTACCTGTAATAAAACACTTCCCAATTTATATGTGAGTTTATTTGATTTCGTGATGCTGTAATACCTTGCATTTATGAATATTGGCTGGCATAGTGACTACTGAAGTACGTTATGGGGTTGTGGTGGGAATGTGCATGGCTCCACGTGCCTGCATTCCATGTACACGGTTGCACAATGGAGCGAGTGGGGACGCTTGCGAAGCACACTGCCTTCCACTTGAAGTCTTCCACTGCTGTGGAAACATGTCACGGGGGCTGTGATGTGTTTCTGCGGTGACAGAGGGCTTCAGGAGGAAGGGAAAGTGCTGTGCAAGAAGTCTCTGCTTGCTCCATTGTACAACAATGCACATGGAATGTGGGCATACAGAGCACTGTATGCATTTCCTCACATTCCCATAACACCTTCTAACACACATGCTTCACTAGTCACTATGTCATCCCCCTTTAACTTTGGCATTGCTGTGAAAATCCTGTAAAACAGTTTGGGATCCAAAGATCTACTTTTTGTGCCACATGAGATTTCCCCCCTCCTTGAAGAACTGATCCCCATGTTCCATATTTTCTCTTGAGATTCATGTCAGTTTCAAAAGGTAGCTGTCATTCAGGGTGGGAGCTGCTCTTCTAAAAACACACTCCAAAGTCCCTTCGGCTCACAGAACTGGTGACATGATTCTTTGGATCCTGACCCGAATAAGTGAAAGCTTTAAAAAGGTGTATTAAAAACCATGGAGAAAATGAGTTTGCACCACCAATGCAACCATAAATTATTGTATTTATCCTATTAATAACAATCTGAGGCTGTTCACACGAGCAGCCTTACCATAGGTAGGACAGCCCTACCTTACGGGTAGCTCAGGTTCCCCCCACCCCCGGGCTTTTACTGAGGTAAGAGGGCATTCATACTTAAAATAGTCCCCAATCATGTGGCATCATGGACTGCCTGCAGCCCCGTTCGGCCTGCCGGTAGCCTATTGACCATAGAGCTCGGGGTTAGGAATGTCCTGGCCTCTAGAATGCCTTCAGTGCACCGTGAAAGCAGCACAGTGCATTGTGGGCTTTCTGGAGGTCCTGTACCTTTACCCCAGCCTCTCTGTTGCCACACCACTCACTGCAGCAGCACAGTGAGCTGAGTGGCAGCTGAGATCGTCTGGCCCTCCCCAGCCCTGGGAAAAGAGGTTGTGTGTATGACCTCACTGTTTTACATAATAGATAAAAATAACAACTCTTTCCTTTCCCCTCCCAACAACTCCCCAAATTTACATTAAATGAAAACGTGTCTGGGTATTTTTCCACTTAAAAGAAGTCTTTTAAAAGGCTTGTGACCATGTATGTTGACAATAAAAATGCTTATATGTACTTTAACAAAAGCAAACAAAATGGCATTTTGCTAACAGAACAAGGCAGATTATTCAGTGATCAGTTTATTGGACAAGTGAGGAATGTTTACAGTAATATTTTTCTTGTCTCCCCCCACATACAAAAAGCTTTGTTTAAGAGATGCTTTCAAGGTCCACACTATCATAATCTTTTCCTCAAAACATCCACCTTTATCATAGTTCCCATGAACCAAAGAAACACACTGGTGGGGCAGACTGCAAGGAGTTTGAATAGTATTGTTTCCATAGCCTGGTATTTTTCGATGGATTTTTCATATTTCAGTTTTGAAATCTGCTTGTTTTGTTAGAGGTTATTAATGCCAGTGCTTAAAAGGGGTGGGTTCACAGTGATCTGGCAATCATGAGGGGCTCATATATTCAGTGTAAATAAGAAATTTCAAGGCACTGGTCTATCTTACTAAATTTTTTTTTAGTGTGGAATCTTTTTAAATAGCTCTCAAAAAGGTTTAAGTTATTCATCATGCCCCTATCCATCTTTAATTCATGCTGACAAGGTGGTTCTCCACATTTACCCTCAGTTTCCTGTCTGCCTTAATTGAGGAGTAGCTGTAAGGTGGTCAGAAAGGGAGAAAGCACCTCCCCAAAGCCAGATTCTTCCTTCCTTCATCTCCTTCCCCACTTACCAGATGAATGGTGCTGTTCATGGCAGATCAAGAGTCAGAGCTTGAGCACAGCATCATGCATACACATAATAGCCCTTAGCAGGTTTTCTTTCCAGAATATTCTGCCATTCCAAACACTGTGCAGAATTTTAAAAAGGAATTAGCACAGCTTATCCCTGCTAAGAGAATAAATAACTTCTTTATATATGTAAAAGGTGGTAAACATGACCAGATCACAAGAGTATCCCAGGATTTTTCTTACCAAGGGTCAAAATCTGCACTGTACATTGTTGAGAAGAATAGTAAGATATAACTCCCTGCGGTGTGTGCATGCGTGTGAGCGTATATATGTGTGTGCACGCGCACACACACAGACACAACCTTCCCAAGGTTGTCACTCAGTGAATCTGGCCAAGCAAGCTGAAAGCTGGATCAAAAGCAAAAAGTGGTCAAGCATATATTAAACAAGATAGGCCTATTACACGTTACGTTCAACGCTTGTATAATGAGTGTACAGTGTACACAGGTACAGTGTACACAGGTACAGGAAAGAAATACGGTCATTCACATGTTCTGTTGAATGCAGGTACAGAAATACGCTTCCTATCTGTACCATGCATTTGAAGGGTCTGTATCCAGGTTCACTTTAAAAATGAACGCAGGTACAGTCTCTTACACAAACATGTGTACGAGTGTACAGAGAGCTGTACACTTGTACAGCATAATGTCTGAATCAGCCTGATGAAATTACTTATTGGGATTCTTTTTAAGCCTCTAAATCATCTTGAAGGCTGTGGGTGGAAAGCAGCATTGCAAAGCTAACCAAGCATGAAGAAATAATAATGTTATCATGATTATTAATTAAGAGCTCAAAGTACTTGGTTATAGCACAGGGCTGTTGTAAGAATTGCTAAAATCATGTATACTTCCACATTGCAGAGGCAGGGCTGAGTCTGGAAGGTGTTGGCTCCCCAATAGGAGAGGTTTTTTTCCCTGGACGAATGGCAGCTGTGGGGTGTGTGTGTGTGTGTGCTGAATCTGGAGCAGGACTACAGGGGAGCCAAGGGTTAAAGATCCCATCACCTGCAATAGTCCCAATCCAACCTAGGCTGTTCTGCACAAGCTATGTTAACAAGGAATACTAGCACACTGTTCCACAGCACATGCTTAAAGTACTTTAATTTCATCCTGATATTTAATATCTGATACAAGATTAGAACGGGGGCCTTTCAGGCTCATAGCCCATCCTTTTAACCACTATATTATTTTAGCTATCTAAATAAAGTGACCATTTAATAAACATTTAATTTCACACTTTAGTTGCTGCTGCTTTGAATATGCTTACATTTTGAAAGTAGGTCCCATGTAGTTCAATGGGACTTACTTTCTAGTAGGAATTCTTTTGTACTGGCTTTAAGGAAATGGAAATTTGAACACATAGCATTGTGTCCTCTCAGCTGCTTTTCAAAATAAAAAATCAAGTTTTAGTTTGACATGAATTGATCAAGAGTGAAAGTGTCTGTCTCTTGCTTTGTTCACTCACTTCACCTGAACCAAGATACGGGAAGTTATCTCATTTATTTGCCATTTATCACCCAGGTAATTCAGAGGATTATTTGGGGAATCACCTTTATTTATTTATGGAACAAGCGCACATCTTAGGCTTCTCCAATATTGATTGCTTACAACTCACTAGAAAAGCCCAGTGCATAAAGCTTAGATTGGGTAAAACAAAAACAAGCACATCTGAGGACTGTTTTTAGTCATCCTAGCTCCACTGCTCAAGCAGGCCCTTGAGGAGGCAATGCAGGCCCAAACTCACATAGGCTTCTGCTGCAAAATGGAGACTGTTTCCCCAGTACTCTCACATGGCATGTTTCATTGTGAGGCCTTCTCAACCAGCCTCTTATAGAGGCGGTACACAACAACCTTAATCTTGGCTAATGAATACTGTAATGCAGAATTCGTATGTAGCCCAATTTTCCACTCAGTGGTGAAGCTCACTGGGCGACCTTGAGTCAGTCATTCTTTCAGCCTAAACTACCTCACAGAGTTGCTGTGAAGATAAATGGTGGTGGTGGTGAGCCATCTAATCTACTCTGAGCTCCTTGAAAGAAGGGTGGGAAACAAGAGAAATGTATTACCTGGGCTGTTTCGTTGCAGGATAAAAGAGCCAATTGAATTTTACTTACTGTGTAAATATAGCCAGAAGCAGGTGTGTGTTTTATACAGGGCTTTAGACACACAAGGGGCTGTGGGTGGACACATCAGAGTTGAGACCTTATGCCAGCAGTATTAATGTTCTTTTTTATTGGCTTTTGAAGTATAGCATGGGCCCATGAATAACCCAGTTGTTATGAAGATTAAAGGTGCGGGTTGCAAAACTCTGGTAAATAAAATCTCTCTTGGCTTTTCACTGACAAATCCAGTTTCTCTCCATACAATTTTCTCGTGTAATCCCCTTCTTGGCAGAACACTTAATAGTTTGATACCAGAGCTCAAATTACCTCCCATGGTAAATACAACAAAAATAAATAAGAACTCCTTACCTTTAAAAGCAAGCACTTGCTGAATCTAGCTTGTCTCACACTTGGTATCAGCCATATTCTAGGATACACTGAGCAAAATTCAAAGAAACAAACTATGACCTCCATGTGCTCCGTGACACTCTTGACTTGTGTTTTTTAGCATTCACCAACAGCACTTGGGAAGGAGAGCTGGTCTTGTGGTAGCAAGCATGACTTGTCCCCTTAGCTAAGCAGGGTCTGCCCTGGTTGCATATGAATGGGAGACTTGATGTGTGAGCACTGGAAGATCTTCCCCCCAGGGGATGGAGCCGCTCTGGGAAGAGCAGAAGGTTACAAGTTCCCTCCCTGGCTTCTCCAAGATAGGGCTGAGAGAGATTCCTGCCTGCAACTTTGGAGAAGCCGCTGCCAGTCTGTGAAGACAATACTGAGCTAGATAGACCAATGGTCTGACTCAGTATACGGCAGCTTCCTATGTTCCTATGTTCCACTTCATGGTGGACATCTTTGAAAACCAGGAGACTTTCAAAAGTAGTTGTGACATGAAAGATGGAGCTGTAGTTCAAAAGGGGATTTGGTGGGTAAGAAATTCAGATTTTCCATTGTGTGTATATATAAGTTATTGGGTGCTTCCAAAGGATGTATCTGGTTTGCTCTGCAGCCATAGAGACTACATCTAGTACTTACGTTGCTCTGAAGAATGCAAAACGTTGGTCAAACGCCAGATTGATCTCTGGGGTGAGACCATATTACTATCACTTCTGTTCTAAAATCATTGTACTGGCTGCCAATATACTGCCAGCTGAAATACAAAGTGCTGGTGATTACCTTTAAAGCCCTAAACACCTTGGGCCCGGGATACCTAAGAGCACACCTACTTCTTTATGACGCCCTCAGTGTGTGCACAAAACTGGTTTGCCTGGTTTGGTTTGAGTCTGAACCGGACTGGGCATGTTTGGTTTTCTCACTCCAAAGAAGGGGCCCAGCTCAGCTCAAATTCGAGCTGGTTCTGGGGGTTCTAGAGTATTTTTTTTAAAAAAAATTTACTTACTGACACAGCTGCGGGAGGGTCTCCAGCAGTCCACCCTCCCCCCCACCAGCCTCCCTCCTGGTCTCTGAAGGGCTGTTTTGGCCCATTTTGGGGACATTCCAGCTTTTTTGAGGTGGTGGTGGCCATTTTTGAGGCTGATGTGCCTGGCCATTTGCATGGCTGGATCATGGCATGCACGGTGGCCTCCAAAATGACCACCTCCACCTCAGAAAGGGCCAGAATGGCTTTAAAACATGCTGGAATGGCCCTTTGGAGACCGGTGGGGGGGGGAGGCTGGTGGAGGGAGGGGGGACTTCTGGAGACCCTGCCACGGCAGCACCCCCCGAGGCTGTTGCCAAACCCAGTGATAAGTTGTTGTTTTTTAAGCCAGCAGTAAGTTTTTAAAAAATTAACTCTAGAACCCCCAAACTGGTCAAGCTGAACTGGACCCGGTCTGGCTCAAGGGCAAGCCCTTGAGCTGGACTAGATCAATGTTAAACCAACTCGAGGTCAAGCTGGTTCACATATCCCTATGATGCCCCCCCGCACTGCTCAATGAGGTCATCTGAGGAGGTTTTTTTTGTGGTGACTTGAGGTTGGGCCTTCTCTGTAGCCGCCCCCAAGCTTTGGAACATGCTCCCTATCGAGATATGATATTTAACATCTCTGATAGCCTTTAAGTTATCAGATTTAGCCTTTAAGATATATCATTTCATAGATAGATAGATAGATATAGCCTTTAAGCTATATCAGTTATATGTGGTTGTTGTAAACTGCCTCAAGGTTCAATGACTGGCATTATACAAATATTATAAATAAATGTAGAGCAACTGTGGTATAGCAGTGAAAAGGGCATCTAAAATCTTCACCTTCAGGCCATGGAACCCCCGTAGGTTGAGGTGCAATCCAGTTGTGGGTCCTTACCCACCACTTAAAGACCAATGATCTAAAGGATGTAATTAAAAGAGAGAAAAATGCAACCTCATTAGTTACAATTGCATAAAGCAAGCAGTGTGCGACAACCTCCCATTCATTTTCACTTTTTGAAGTTACTTTCAATTTCTAGCCTGTCCTGTTCCTAGGCTTTAGAACTTGTCCATATTACAGATGAGAACATAAATCATTAGTAAAGTATCAAACAAACCAAGATATATTGAGCTGTGCTTTGTTAGATCATCCATTTACACATTTGCTCACATTCATGCCCCCAGGATTACATCTGCAGAGTTGCACGCAGACAAATGCTGAAATGGCATAGCTTGCCTGTGCTAGGAAGTATGTTTGGAAGTATCCATGTCTGTATTTTTTTTAAAAAAATATGTGCAGTGTGTTGTGATACAGAAATTAACACTTTTTTAAAAAGCAAGTTGCTTTGTTTTGCATTTTGTACTAGTTAGGTTCCTCTCTCTTTCTCTCCATAACTGCAATATTGTCCTCTCTGTTTAAACTATGAGTAATTAGGTGTGTAAGGAAATTGACCAGGGTTGATCCTGCTGAAATCAATCCAGTTATTTCTCTAGATGTCAGTAAATCTTAGACTCATGCCCACACATGATTATTTCGATTACCTCCCACTGGTAGCCTAACTTCTCCCTTTGTTAGAACCTTCAGTCCATGATCCAAGTAGAGGGTGGAGGGTCATAAGCTGACCCAGTGCCAAAGAGTGATCTTTGGGCTGTTAGAAAAGATATATACTATTTCTACACATTGCAGTCTAGCAAACTAAGCTGACAATCCCATTCTACTTAGAGATAAAAAGAAATGTTCCTGGATTTGTTTACTTTGGGTGTGGTTTTATGGACTTCAAGTGGTTTCTTTCAGTCGTCTCTCAGAAACTTGCTCATCTTAATCCAGAAGTCTGAAATAGAGTTGGAGATTTAGAGGCTCTGAACAAATATCATTTGACAGATTTCAGAGTATGCTTTCTAAAACAGAGGCACCCCAAACTGCTCCTTGCTTTCAAACGTCATCAGACTGCACATAATGTAGTTCACTCTTTAAAATAAAAAATAAAAAATCAAACCCCACTTCATACTGTATGATTTGTTACTCTGGTTTATACCTTGGTGGCAGCGCACGTGCGTGTGCGTGTGTGTGTGTGTGTGTGTGTGTGTGTGTGTGTGTGTGCGTGCGTGACATACATTATGGCTCCATGTAAACATGTCTTTTTATTGACAAATTTTCTGGTCCCAGTTAACCGACATTATTGGCATACCAGAGTTTTGGTATATCTTGTGTATTTTACACCACTCAGCCTGAGAGAATCTAGCTATTGTAGCAGCCTGTGGGACCTCCTGGGTACAACATTCCATATGTATGGCCATGGAAGGATATGGGGTGGAGGGAAGAGAAAGAGACTCATATTATAAAGAGAAAATGGAGGGTTGAGTGGACAGAGAGGGAGGCCTGGCAACAAAAGGAAGCAGAGAGCCACAAAAAAATAACTAGGATACAAGGAGGTGGAGTAGAAGAGGTGAATGTTTACTCCATACAGTCTTTATCACATAAAAAAATAGGAAAAGACTTCCATCAGAGCCTTCTTGGTTTTGACATGGATGTTTTGGAATTCCTTCCTTTGTGAAGTTTGCCTGGTTCCCTTTTTGCTGTCTCTTAAACTGAAATTGAAGAATGTTTTTGTTCCAGCAGGCTTTGGAACAACAGCAGCTCTGCTGCTGTTTAACTGATTTTACTGACAGCAGTTTTTAGTGGGTCTGTTTTTTAATCTGTGGTTTCATATTGTGCACTTTTGTTTTAATGCAGTGTTGCTGCTTTTTTGTAAGCAGCTCTGAGTGCTCATTGAAAGAATGGAATAGGTAAATTAAATGATAATGATAATAATTCTCCACATTTGTGTTGTACCACCTAGCACAAGCCACTCCATGATTCTTGCACTTGGGATTGAAAGGTGGATGCAGGAGAAATCATTACCAAGAGCAAGGGGGGTTATCATGTAGAGACCCTCACTACATGTTACACTATACTACTGGCATAGTGATTCCATCACATAGAGGCTGTTCCAGCCTCCCTGCTCATGACAGTAATTTGATGAAGGTAAACTGAACTGCATACAAATAAGTGGTTGGAAAGGCAAGGACTCACAACTTGTTTGGGCATGTTTTTGTTTCAGGTGGTTCTCAAGTTTGCCTTTATGGGAAACAATGTGAGAAGTCTGCTGGTAGCTCTCCACTAGCTGCTATGTGGATGCCCAACTGCAACCATTTGTGTGTTCTCAGGGCAAAAGAAGACATGATGGCAGCACACTGTTGTGTCAGAATGGGGTCTGCTATGAAACCCCTAGGAAGATGGAGGAGATTTAAAGCTCATTAAGGGCAGACAAGGGGTTGCCAAACCCTTTTTCTTATGCATGCTTTCGTCTGTGAATCCAGTTTCCCCCTATCTGTTTTTCTCCTGATGGGGTTCTGTGACCAGAATCAAAATAGCTGGGGAGAAACTGCTTGAGGAGGAAGTAGGGAAAGGCTGCAGCACTTCCTGATTTTCTATGCTATGCTTTGAATTGTCCCCCAACCACCCCTACTTTATAAGAATTGGGCACAACCCTGTTGAATCATACTTCCTGTATCATGTCTAGTTTCGCTCTAAGGCATAGTTTGAGCACTATGTTGCAGAAGATGCTGCAGCTGAAATCCATGAGATGTTTCACACATAATGCATTGCTCCCATTAATGCTGATATGGGCAAGATGCTTACCTATAGAAAAGAGTGCCCCAATGCAATGTAAAAATTAGCTTACACATCCTGATCCTCTGCATGTTCACTCAGAAGTAAATTCCATTGTGTTCAATGGGATGAACTCCTTGGTAAGTGTGCATAGTATGGCAGCCTTCATCACTTCCACAGAGTTTTCCCTTTGGGAATTAAATAGATTAAAAATTATCAAATGAGCAATGTTTCCTCCTTACCAAATTATCATGTCAAATGACATTTGTGAAATGACAATATTTAGCCAGTATTTAGATCTACTTTGTTTTGTTGATCAATATGATTTAGAATTAGGCTAAGGACCAATATGGAAAGTTGTGCTTCAGTTTTATCACTGAGATTTGCCTCTGAACACAGTATAGATTGAAATGAAAGTATTTCCCTTTTAACGTTCTGATAGGAAGACATCTATCTGTCTAGGCAGAATGAGCTCCTACAATCAATTGGACAACACAAAATCACGAGTGGTTGCACAGTCCAAAGTTAACAGTGTCATTAATAAATAACATGCATAAACATTATGGACTCAATCCAATCTACTACAGGGTGCAGCATTGATACGCAGACTGCATGTCTTTAGGGCATACCAGAGCCCTTCTTCCCCTCTCCCTACAGTGCTGTTAAGGGAAATATGAGGTCTGCTGCCCATGATCGTCTTATTCCTTTTCAGCCCTCTCCACTCTGATCAGTCAAGGACCACGAGCTCACATTCCTTGACTCAGTGAAGTCTAGCACTGAATGCCAGTGGACATGCACAGAAGGGGTGAAAGTGGGGAAAACTAGGCTCTGTTGTACCCTAACAAGGATTTCCTCCATGCACAGCTGCTGCCCCTTCTATGGACTGAGAGAGTCCTGTTTCTACAAATGAATGGCCACCTGCTGGAAACCATTAATTGCTTCCCTTTTGCAGTAGGGGTTGCACAGAAATGGTTTCAGGTGAATTCAGCCACAGCTGCACAAAAGTGCTTCCTCTGTCTTCACTTGTTCATAGTTATATAGGAAAGTCCATCCTATCCACTTCCACCCAGCAGGCTTGGCCCTAGCTTTCCTTAGGATGTATACCCACCCCTTTACATGCATATTTAGAACTGGAATACAAAACACCTAGTCATTATATGTCATTGTTTCATTTATAGCACATCAGTGTGTGAAGCTAATCACCTTCAGAAATAAGATAGCTTACATACCCTATCTGCTTCTTTGTTAATGGAGCTCTTCCTTCTTCCACTCTCCTCAAGCCTATATATTTTCCACACACACCTGGTTTATGCAGAAAATGCCCTCTATGAACAAAGTTCATCCACTGGTTCTGTGGGACAGTTCCCATTTATTGTGGCAGTTGAGAAATGTGCTTAACAAAAAGAACTTGAAAAGCCTAACACCCAAAAAATGTAGAGTAAAATAAATGGGAATTCAAATAATGTTAAAATTATGTGCTTAGACATCTATGAAGAGGCATCAGTCATTGCCATGTTACTCTTTCCTTTTAAAAACAAAACCAAAAAGCCCCCAAAACTCCTTGCCTGCAAATATTTCTTCAGACCTGTTTGTTATCTTCCTTCTAGTTTTCAGTGCATGCTTATTTGTATGAAGCTATCCTGCTGCTCCCATTCACAAATCACACTTGCAGCCGTGGCTGAGACTGTCCAGCCAAAAATCATAAAACCTAACAAGTGGGTGTGACAGGAAGACAGCCACCAACAAGATCGCAGCTGTGAACATTCTGCTCTATTATTGGTGAGGATGTGAATGCACTCTCAGTTGGGGAAGCAGCAGCTAAGAACCTGTTCATTTTTGAGAACTGAGGATAGGAACTGGAACAAAACCAGATGAATCCCAGGAAGAGACTCTTTAGAAGGGTATGGAGGTGAATCTATCAAACAGGCTTTTGCAAAGACTGTTGGAGACGGAATAGACCTGGATGGGGAACGGGTACATAGGGCTATAGAGAAAGATAAGGCAGCGAGTTGGGGGCAGGGGTCGTGGTTCAGAGTGGAGACATGACAGGAGGTGCTTAGCCTTTTCCCTACTTGCTGCTTTTTTGTTCCAAATCCTTCCCCTGCAACTGCCCCTGCCCAGCCAAGGACTTCCATGCATGCATTTGCTCTTGCAAAGTCTCATGATATAAAGATGCAAGTTGGAAAATGCATTTTCCGAGGAAAGAGAAAAGTCTATGAAATATAATGTCTTGTTTGGTTGTATTAGGAGAAAGTAAACTTCTATGGAAATAGGATGGTTTTATTTTTTGAAGACAAAACCTACAGAATGCAGGTCCATGTGATCCCCTGTGCTTGTACGTTAAACATTCCTTGCCATAATTGTGAATAAGGACGGCTGAGACAAGACAGGGCCAACAGTGATGTGTTTGAACTAGTTGCTCCACCCAGCCTCTCGTCTTCAGAAGGGGAAAAAAATGTTTCCACTAACCCAAACAGGCAGGGTCTGATCTGCACAGACAGTCTTCAGGCATCTGCCCAAGAAGCCGACTGTTTGGCTGGCACATCATCATCTGATTTATGGTGTACATATGCGTATGTATGTGTGAGTGTGTGTGTGCCTTAAGCCTTAAATTGTTGAGTCTCTGGTTGGCTATGTTGGTATTACTGGATGGTTGGTGCATGTTTTCAACTCAAGAGCTGGCTCTGATACCAGGGTTCTTGGCTGTGAATCAGTTCCCGTTTCACACCTGTCTGAGACAATGAAGGCCTTGTTAGAGACATTTCCAGCAAAACCTGTCATGCATTTGGAAGAGATAGAGACCTTACATAGGAAATACTTCCTTATACCTTTTGTTTTTTGATGCAGCATTTTCTAACTTTTAAGTTTAGGCATGGAAAAGGTCCATTAAGCTTCTCTGTTCTAAATGTAAATTTACCTCTCACTTGTTTTGGAAATGATTTAGAATACTGTATCTCTGTTGCTTTGTCACTTTGCTGCTGCTTTCCTTTCTTAACGGTTAGAGATTGAAATTGTTCTGTGTGGACAGCTGGACTGCTGGTATTCCAGTATCAACCTTTAGAAGGATCTATCTATCTATCTATCTATCTATTAAAACTTTTATACCGCCTTTCCAAAAGGCGCAGGGCGGTTATTTTCATTTTATACCCCAGGCTATTAATTTTTTTTAATTAACTGCTGCTAGCAAGACTCAGATCATAAGCATCTGTGGTGCAGGCAAAGATGATGGGCCAGATTCTCAGCAGACACAAACTGGCACAGCTCTAATTACTAGAACACTGTCCATCTATGCCAAATTAGGATCTGGCAGAATCTCTTGACAGGGTGGTCTAGACTAGAGCACACAGATGATGTTGCTCTCAACCAATTAGGGATTAAATACTGCCATAGGTGAGCATAAAGATAGATGTAATAATATATGTCTGTTTGTACTTGAATTTTCTTGTTTTAAAACACAGCAAAAGCCCTGGAGGAATGAAATGCAGACAGGAGCTTGATGTTATCTCACACCTATAAACCTTTCTCAGAGTCCACTGGTGGCCAGTTTCCAGAATATTTGAGTTCAGACATACTTGGCTCTGTTAAGTACAAGTGGCACATTCATTCTTCAGTAAACAGCATTTTGCTCCAGGGCCCAAATCTTTTAAATGTTTGCAAAGGATGGTAATTGTCTGTTTTTGCCTTCAAGTGTCTCAGCATTATCTGAGATTCAGATACGTCAGCAGCCTGGAAAGGAGGGGGCAAAAATATGCCCTTTTGTATTTAATCTACTTGAAAGAGAAACTAGCTCAAGTTTGCAGCAAACTTGTCTTTTAAAAAAATCATGTTAGCAGGGGAAAACGTACACAAAGTAGGGGTGTGCGTGTGAGTGTGTGTAAAAGGGCGTGTATGACTAGTTCAGTGCAAACACTGTAACATTTTAGGTCACTATAGATGTTAGGGCAGCTATTCACATGACTGTGCAAAAGCAGGCGAATGCAGCCCAGCCCACTTTTGCGTGGTCGTGAGAACCTGGGCTTGCGGGCAAGCCCGGTGGTTCTCTGGCAGCTGGCCTGCCTAAAACCCCCTCCCCTTAACTCAGCTTTTCAGGTCATGAGACACTGCGGTGCGCCGCAGCAACTCACAAGGAGACCCCCGACCATGAGGCTCCATCAAACCACCCAGCCTCGGAGTCTCCTCAGCATGCCCTGCACATTCGCATGGGCCATGCTGGGACTTCCAGGGGCTGGGCGGCCCCCAATCCCCGCTGCCCCTACTGGCTCCATGACGGAGCCAGTAGTCCTGTGGGCAGCCAGTCCGGCCATCCCGGGCGAGCGCTCTGCTCATGTGCACACTAACCCTGCACACTGATCGTGTGAAGCACCTCAGGGTCTTGCTTTTACTGTTGTCCTAACAAGAGTATTTACATGACTTTCTGTGGTACCGAGGTTAAGCATATGATATGGAAGATGTAAATAGTAAATAAGCACTACCAAGAGCTAATTGTATAAACTGATGCACATATAATGACCTCCCAATTTTCTGGACATCACTTGTGTATTCCAGCAAGTCTTATATATGGGCAAACTTTGGAATGCAAGAACTTCAGCCAGGTCCTCAAGAATTCCTATGGTACTTCTGCTGAAGGAAAACAATGAGGGGAAATAGTGTGTCCCCTGAACTCTCCATTATCTCTGTCAGCATCTAAGGGTCTATGCCTGACCTATGCTTTAACAAGAACAGTATGACAACTCTGCAGGGTTTAGCAGTGGTGACAGCAGCATGCTAGATGAAAGCCTGATGATCACTTGTGTGGCACCAGAGTCAGGAAAGGTCTGTGCATCATCTTGCACACACAGCCTAGCTCAGCTCTACCATTCTTGACTTTTTGACCTAAACAAGCCTATTTAAAGGAAGGAAGGATTGTGCCGTTGAGTCGGTGTCAACTCCTAGTGATCACATTCCATGTGATTTTCTTGGTAGAATACAGGAGTGGTTTGCCAGTGCCTCCTCCCTCACAGTATGAGATTATGCCTTTCAGCACCTGCCCAATATATCACTGCTGCCCAATACAGGTGACTACAAATGTATTTACTAGGCACAGTCTGGGAAGCACACCAGCAGGGATTTGAACTAACAGCCTCTTGCACTCTAGGCAAGCAATTCTGTGATTCTAAACACATTCGCACCACCCCAGTAGTAAACTAAATTTATTTAGAATCTGATTAATTTTACCTACATGTGTTTGCTTCCAAGTAATTGCATAAAGGATTGTAGCCTTAGGGCTATATGTCACTGATTCCAAGGAAATGTACAAAAAACAATCAAAAAGCCTAAATCTTACTTGCCTCTCCTTAAAACACAACTTAAATGCCCTGGTGGGCCAACACCAACTGTGACTTGGTGTGCGGGGGCCAAGGTAAAATTTTAGGCCCCAAATTTAGGGCACTGATCATTAAATAATATTTAATTGATATTAATTAGTGAAATTGAATTAAATCAAATGAAAATGAAACCCCATGTCTCCATCAAGGCACATGCATGCCCTCATTCTCAGGAAGCTCCTGGCTCCACTGGAGGCAGAGGGGCTGGGGAGCTGGGAGGAGGCAGGCAGCCCCCGCTCCTGGAGCAGCAGCAGCAGCCACCCAATGGCTTGGGAGTCCCCAAGTGGTGTGGGAGCCAGGGCGAGCAACAGCAGGAGGCAAGTGGTGCCACATCCACAGCAGCGCACCACCTCATCACTGTTCCTGCCACCCACCCATGGGAGGTGGGTGACAGCAGCAAGCTGGTGAAAACAGGTCCGCAGGGCCATATGTCAGTGTGGTGAAAGAACCCAACTTAGACCTCTTAGAGAAATGTGGGGCCATGGATAGGTTCTTAGAACACCCTCTCCACCTAGATAAGACCCATGGGATGGTGAGGGTGGCGTGGAAAGCCCCCTCCCCAGACAAACTATTGATCTGCAGTTTTTGTTGGAGACACAGCTCCATCTGTTTGCAACTTCTATCCTAGGGCATTAGGAACAGACAGTGAGGAAGGGTCTTCCTCTCCATTCCTCCTCGTGTTGTCTCTCTCTCTCTGCTCTGGCTTTCTCTGATTTGTGGACTGGTACTCTCAGGGGTCTGTCATTTCCTCCTCCTTGCTCCTGTCTACCTGCATTCTCCACTAGCCAAGAGACTTCTTTCTCTCCCTCTCTGCTCTGCACTATGAAGACAGAAAGCTCAGGGACACAGGCTTCTCTATCCAAGGATAGGGAATTCCCCAATAAACCTTGCTTGCTTTTGAACTTTAAAAGTCTGTCTCAAGATACTCTTAATGGGCATGGTCTTTTCACAAATGGTTGCTCTGCTATAATTGGGGTGAATTGAATACCTCCAACAGTTTTCTGTGAGCTCACTTCTGTTTATGCTTAGGATGAAGTGTTAATGTGAAATATGCTGTTATTTGTTTCTCATTAATCTAACATGTGGTACAAAACTTACCCACTCTTCAAATGCATTTTGCCCCCATACCCTATCCCCGCCCCGCCCCATGCCACCACTGCCTATTCTGTGTTCCTTTTCCAGGCTGTTCAAGGAGTAAGGAAAAGCTTGCAGCAAGTTCTCACCGCTGCATTGTTTGTTTTCTATTTACATTCCTTCCCACCCTATCCCAAGGGCTTAGGCAGGATATAATATATTCTTATCTCCTTGTTTCCTCACAACAGTTCCTCTGTGCATGAGGTGCTGCTCATAAACTGTGCTTTTTCCTCCACCTACAATGCTAAGTGCAACAGGTGTGTCTATAAGCTTTAGCTGCATTCTGACATGAAGCCAATCAACATAGCTTTTGTATAGGAATTATCAGGTCTAAAAGTGACATAAAGATGATAATGTGAGCTAATCACACAGGCTAATCTGGCTGCAGACTATACAGAGATGCATTTTAGCTTATTTCTTATGAGCTTTTCCACTAAGCACATTTGTGACTTTTTCTTTTAAATCTGGAGGGAGGACCCCTGATAACTCTTGCAGTGACCTACAGGAAGCAATTTCATAGGTTGCACTTGAATTTCTGATATTCCATGTTACCGGGAAGATTCCTATTTTCACCAAAACTAGAAAGTTTCAGGAGATTTAACAGAGCAGGAGAAGATTTCTTTAAAAGTACATTAAATGCATCTCTGTGTTGTGTGGTGTCCCTAGCCTCGCTGCAGGACCTCCCAGAGATGAAACTGTCCAGAGACTAAAG
This sequence comes from Hemicordylus capensis, assembly GCF_027244095.1. NCBI lineage: Eukaryota > Metazoa > Chordata > Lepidosauria > Squamata > Cordylidae > Hemicordylus > Hemicordylus capensis. The sequence continues at coordinate 89,752,422 of NC_069659.1, read as the reverse complement.
TTTGGGCAGTATATAAATTAGATAGATAGATAGATAGATAGGAAAGACAGGCAGGAAGTATTTATACTACAAATTTCTGGGCTTAGTTTTTTTTTTCATGCCACTTTTGTGGGTTTGCTTTAAGTCAGTTTCAACTGAACTATTAATTTGGTTCTGATACCTTTTTTGCCACCTAATGGCACAGCAGGGAAATGCTTGACTAACAAGCAGAAGGTTGACGGTTCGAGTCCCTGCTGGTACTATATTGGGCAGCAGTGATATAGGAAGCTGCTGAAAGGCATCATCTCACACTGCGCAGGAGGAGGCAATGGTAAACCCCTCCTGTATTCTCCCAAAAGAAAACCACAGTGCTCTGTGGGTGCTAGGTGTCGAAATCGACTTGCTGGCACACTTTACCTTTACCTTTTTTGCATCGTCTGCTGTTGCACTTCTCGTTTCATGTACAGAGTCCACATTATTTTCTCTCAATTTAGCTTTTTCATTGCAAGGATATATTCTTAGTGCTCAACGTGCAATATTTTTCACCTGAGCAAATTTACTACTTTGATTGATTGATTAAGTGCCATCAAGTCAGCGGCGACTCTTAGCGACCTCATAAATAGATTCTCTCCAGGACGATCTGTCTTCAACTTTACCTTTAAGGTCTCTCAGTGGTGCATTCATTCCTGTCATAACTGGGCCCATCCACCTAGCTGCTGGTCGTCCTCGTCTTCTCTTTCCTTCAACTTTTCCCAGCATTGCGAACTTCTCAAGGAAGTTGGGTTTTTCCATAATGTGTCTAAAGTATGATAGTTTGAGCCTGGTCATTTGTGCCTCAAGTGAAAATTCTGGATTGATTTGTTCTATGATCCATTTGTTTGTTTTCCTGGCTGTCCATGGTATCTTCAAAAGTCTTCTCCAGCACCAAAGTAAAAAACTTGAATGCTTTTTCTATCTTGCTTCTTCAAGGTCCAGCTTTCGCATCCATAGAGTGTCAATGGAAAAACGATTGTCCGAATGATTCTGATCTTTGTAGGTGTAGACGTATCACAGCATCTAAATATCCTTTCCCAAGGCCTTCATTGCAACCCTACCAAGTGCTAGTCTGCAGTGTATTTCTTGACTGCTGGATCCTTGACTGTTGATGCTCGATCCTAAAAGGCAGAAGCTATCCGTTACTTCAATGTCTTCATTATCAATTTTTACTTTTCTTTTCTTACATAGTGCAGAATTGACATCTGGTCTAGCACTGCGCATGTGCAGCAGTGTGAGTTCCTTCCAGACTACTGCTGTGCTGCTTCTTGAGCAAGGGAAGGGTGACTTTCCACACTCCCCACTTCCCTCTGAAGTCCACAATGTGTCACCAAAATAGGTCCCTGAAAATCATGTGACCCTCAGAGACATATTTTAGTGAAGCACAGCGGACTTCAGAAGAAAGGGGGAGAATGTGGAAAATTGCCCCTTCCCCAACTAAAGTGATAGTGTAGCAATAGTCTGGAATATGTACTGCTGCACGGATGCAGTGCTAGTCCAGATGTTAGCCAGTGTTTCCCCCTGTTGTACAACTTATGTAAAGGAACAGCTGTTGAACCAGGTGGCTTTTGTGGGGGCTGTGTGAGAAATAATGGCATCCACTTGTCTCTCTTTGGAGCAAGAAGGAAACCCCAGATCTATTAAATGTGAATGGGACATTTTCTCTTGCTAGGGGATGATCATACAGGGATGAAAAATTGGTGATCGGACTAAAATGTATGATTGCAGATCTGGTTGTGGCACACTTTCAGTGATTGTGTGGAAAGTGCAACAGAAAAAGGGATTTTATACGTGTACTTTGACAGGCTCCTTGTATTAAACCTTTTTACAGAGTAACAGCTTCTCTGGTGCCCACTTTTAGATTACTGCCTATTATCCTCTAAATATTTCAACAGAATGTACTTCTGTGTAACATCTTTAGAACTGGGGTAGTCATGCTTTTAAAAAATATACTTTACAGCATAGGAGGAAGACCTTATTTTTACCTTGTAAAAAAAAAAGGCTGAACTCTATCAAGGGAGATTTTATGCTACTTTGCTTGGTATCGTTTCCCCCCACAAGGTGACCTCAGCTGTTAAACTATGAAGGTTGCATTTGATATAACATTTACTTTTTCTAAGTCAATAAAATGAACCAGAATGTCTTTAGATCATCATAGGTCTGCTTATTACCAAAAGATTTTTTTAATCATGATCTATATTGGAATTTAAAAGAATCCAGTTCCATTTCATTTAGTGTCCTGGATAAGGGTTTGTGGGATGATAATCTGCTGTGTGTGTAGAATGCCCCTAGATGAAGTTCTCTTTATTAGTTTGTATTCTTTCTTTGTGGGCTCTGGGGATGAGATCATGAAAGTGTAAACGGCTGTTATGTTCAAAGGCACCTTTTATATCCACAAAGTTTCCCACTGCTAACCTGTATTATTTAACTATTGCAATCCTAATTAGTTCACATCAAGGTCAGTGTTTTGTAGCAAACGAACTGACTGCAAACTTCACAAAGTGAGTTTCCCTCCACATTAAAGCAGTAGAAGAAAAAAGGGGAGAGGAGGACTGAAGATATGAAAGGCGAGGTAGGAACCCTTTGTTTATCTGTAAGCTAGATAACTTTAATATCATGTAATTAGTTTGCATCTTCAGGAGTAACCTTTCAGACACCTGCGGCAATGTTGTAATAGCTATCACTCTTCTCTTGTCTAGAGAGATTATTCACATCCACCTCTTCCTCTTTGCTGTGATGCCTTTCTTAAGGGAATTAAGACCTTATGGAATTTTCAACCTTCTTCTAAACGCTCTTCAAACATATGCTCCAAGTTAGAAGAAAGTTATACTGTGATATGAATTTAAACAAGGCTGTGAGAGTGTGCCTTCATGGAATCATAGTTGGAGGAGATGTTGTATTCCAACCATCTGCTTGTTACAGGAGATTGAGAGCTAGAGCATCCCCCAACAGATGGCTTTCCAGCCTCTGCTTGAGAGACTCTGGTGAGGGAGAGCCCATTAACGCCCCACCCCACCTCACCCCACCCCAGTTAATTAGTTCAGTTGTTGAACTGATCTTGCTTTTAAAAAGTTTCTTCTAATGTTCAACCAAAATCTACTCTCCTATAACTTTATCCCATTAGATCTAGTCCCACCCTCTGAGGCTCAGAGAACATGTTTTTGCCCTCTTCTGTGTAATAGCCTGTCAGGTATTTGAAGAGTATTATCATGCCCTCCATCTCCGTCTTCTCTTCACCATCCTAAACATCTCCAGTTCTTTTGGCCTTTCCTCACAAGGCTTGTTTTCCAAATTTTCATCGCTCTCCTCTGGACCCATTCCAATGTGTCTTTATCCTTCTTATGTGATGCCAGAACTGGATACCAGATGAAGTCTGAGTAATATAGAATAAAGTGGAACAATTACTTCTCATGATCTGAAAAGCATGATTCTACAATACAGTGGTACCTTGCTATACGCAGATCCAGCATCCACAGTTCCTCGTATCCACAGTCAGGTAATTAACACCTGACCTTGACATACATGGAAAAAACCAGCCAAGGGGGGGTTAATTCCATGTATCCATGGGTCGGGGGTACACAGAAATGACCTTGGAGGTGGAGAAGAGCCATTTTATGGCTCATTTGTAAGTGTGTGTGTGTGTGTGTGTGTGTGTGTGTGTGATTTTTTTTGCAGAATTTCTGGGACTATGGGATTGCAGGGGAGGGCATCCTTGGACTCCCAAAGGCCCACGGAGCACAGTAGGGCACTTTATTTGGCCCATTTTTGTGTTTTGGGAGCACTTTTTTGGTGTGTTCTTTTAAGTCTGGGAACCTAACCTCTGCAGTCTCATAGACTCTTCCCTTTTTGAGGATTGGGATGACAGGAGTCCATCACCAGTCTTGTGGAACTTCTTCAGGATTTGTCAAAGGTGATAAAGATGTTCTGAGAGTGCATCAGCAAGTTTTCTCAGTACCCTAAAAAGCAGTCCATCCAGTCCTGAAGAATTGAGCTAATTTAAGGTCAAAAATCTTTCCTGACCAACTCCTTATCCATCATGGACTGCTATCCTGACCTGTTGTGAGTTACACATAGTTCCCCTTTTGGGAGAAGATGGAGACAAAATAGAAGTTGTGCCTTCTTTGTCATCTGTTAACATTTCACTATCCTTACTAAACAGCCGGCCTTTTTGTTGCTCTTAGAATCCCTCACTAGCTCAGCTTGTTCTCAGCTTTCCTGACCCTGTCGCTATGAATCAAGGCTACTGATCTGAACCGTGAGCCTACCATTTCCTTCCTCTTCCGTCAAATATTCCTTTAAAAATTTGCCCATGACGACCGGTCCTCCCTTCCATTTCTTGCTTGTCTTTTATTATCATTGTGTTCAACTCACCAGTAAAGTTTATGGGCAGCTATGTTAGGTTTTTCAATGTCTCCCATTTTTCTTATTCATTTGAATTATTTGTGACTGTGCCTTTAATAACTCCTCCTTCAGGAATTCCCAACCACATTGTGTTTCTCTTTCCCAGATAATTTAACTAGGGCATGGAATACTGCCTAGCACTTATCTGAGCTTATTAAAATCATCTTTCTTGGAATCCTAGGTAAATGTTTGCTTTTAGTTTTCCAGAAGTTCAAGAATTCCAGGATTACATGATTGCTTTTCCCACTACTTCGTTCTCACTGACCATCTCTACTTTATTGGTCAAGATCAAGTCAAGGATAACCAGTCCTCTCATTCCTTCCTCCATCTTCTGAAAGAGGGAATTGTCAGTAAAGCATGTCAGGAATTTGTTGATGATCCAAAGTGTAGCTGAGTTTGTCTCCCAATAGATAAAAAATCCTTTGTTAATCCTAATTCCTGCTTTAAACATCTGTAATTTGTTTCGGGAAGGCATAATTCACATTTTCTCCAAGTATGGCAGTCTGTAGTAAACTGCAATTATAATGTTGTGTTTACTACCTTCTCCATTTATATTTGCCTTGATACTCTCCACTGGGCGATCATGTTCATTCTTTTGGATTTCTGTAAAGGTAAAGTGTGCCGTCGAGTTGGTGTCAACTCCTGGCGACCACAGAGCCCTGTGGTTTTTCTTTGGTAGAATACAGGAGGGGTTTTCCATTGCCATCTCCCTCACAGTATGAGATGATGCCTTTCAGCACCTTCCTATATCGCTGCTGCCCAATATGGATTTTTCCCATAGTCTGGGAAACATACCAGCGGGGATTTGAAACAGCGACCTCTGGCTTGCTATTCAAATCATTTCCCCACTGCACCATTAGGTGGACTTGGATTTCTGTAAAGGTGTGTGTATGCATTTTTTTGCTTGTATTGCTACCCTCCCTTCTTTTCTTTTGCTTCTATTCCTTTCAAACCTATTTCAGTTGCTACTTTCCAATCCTAGGTGTCATCTGATCAAGTCTCAGGTATACCAATCAAGTCATATATACTTTCCTGCACCTAGGAGTTCAAATTAATCTTGTTTATTGTTCATCAGGGGACTCTGGGCATTAATGTATTGACATTGCAAGCCATGGATATTATGCTCTGCTGTCTCTGCTGTTATTTTATTGTGGGGTTTTCTCGGCAACCCCAGAACCCCTCCCCTCAGCTGCTCCTGCTGCATTCATCTGAGGTATATTTATCAAGGTACTCACCTTTGAGCTTTTGCTTCTGTCATCCTCAGGATTCAGTTTTAAATCCCTCCTGATAGGGTTCATCAGGCTTCTTGCAAATGCATTTTTCTGAGTCCTCAAGAGGTTCAGCCCACCTTCAGCCAGTAGTCCTTCATTACATTAAAGAAGTGCTGACTGTAGTCTCAGAAGCCAAATCTGACTCATCAACACTATCTGCATTCTCACCTCTCTCTTTATAATCTACTATCTTTTACAGGAAGAGCTGATGAGAACATCTCCCCAAGGTTCTTCATAGGGATGTGCATAGAACTGGCTGGCCCGGTTTGGTTCGAGTCCAGATCGGACTCGAACCTGACCGGGCCAGTTCAGTCCAGCACCCCCTCGAACCCCACTGGCTCTGTCTGGTATGGTGGGGAGGTGTTTGCAGACCTTTTTTCATTTTTTAAAAAATTTACCTTATCCCCCTCGAGGGAGTTCCTGGAGGCAGTGGGGGAGGGGGTCTGCTGAGGTCCCCCCGCCCGGCTTTCAGCCGGTTTTTGGCCTTCCCTGCTCAGTGCAGTGGCCATTTTGGAGGCTATAAGCCTGTGCAATTGGCCTCTGCATGGTCCAGGCCAGGCAGAAGCCAATTGCGCAGGCACTCAGCCTCCAAAATGGCAGCTGTGCCGAGTGGAGAAGGCCAAAAACTGGCCAAACTGGTCGAAGGGGGGCATGTAGAAAGCCGGTGGGGGTAGGGGAATCCTCCGTAGACCCCACCCCCGCCACCTCCAGGAACTCCCCAAAGAGGATAAGGTTAAAAACAACAACTAAGAAACCCCTTAAAATGTTCTGCGCACACGCACACACACACACACAATCATTTGGGAGGTGTTTGGTCTGGGATCAGACCAAACAAGGGGTGGTTTGATTGAACCATCGAACCAAACCGGCTCAATGTTGAACTGGCTCGACATCGAGCCGGTTTGCACATCCCTAGTTCTCCATCTTCCTTCCCAGATCCTCATAGTCAGATGTGATACTTTCATATCTGTGCCCAGCAGTGTACAGTAATTCATTCCCAATTAGATGAACAAGAAGAGATAATTATTATCAGTGGTCTTGATAAGTGTTGCCTACCTGTCCAACACATCCTGGATCCACTCATTGGGGAGACAGCACATTTCATAAGCTAACAGGTCTGATCAGCACCCAGCCACTTCTGTATCTCTCAGTAGGGAGTCCCCCACAGCTCTTCTCTTCCTCTTCCAGTAGATGGTGGTTGAGACAGTACTGTACATGAGGGGTTGAGAGTCATGACTTCCTTTCAAGACATTTGTATGAAGTCCTCAGTTGATTGCAGTATTGTAAGAGGAGTTGCTCACACAAGTGAGAAGGATGGAAATAACAGCATCACTACCACAAAGCTGGCAGCCATGCCTCATGGATGACTACAGGGGAGATGGCATATTACAGATTCACTGAATACCTCCTTTTCCTCTTTAATCACTATGGTTGAGTCTTGTTGCAGTCCATAGCTACTCTAGTACTCCACTCTTAATTGCAGTCAGTCCACAACATCTGAGTCTCCCAGATGATCCAGAAGGATACCATGGTCAATGGTATTGAAAGCTGCCAAGAGATCCAAAAGGGCCAGCAGACTCTCATTCCTTCTGCTGATTCCTAACTGAATATTGGTCAAGGCAGTCTCAACCCCATCGGCTGTCCAAAAGCCAGTTTGAATTGGGTCCAGATAACCAAGCAGACATATTGATCACCCTGCAATTTGGGCCAAATCGCTGGTGTAGATGAGCCCCCTGGTATGTGGTAGCAGCTTTAAATTCTGTTGCATGGTAGCTGCAAATTCCTGACAACCTATTCATGTGTAGCAGCTGCCACATGCAGAATTGCTGTGTGTTCTCTGGCCATCACTAGCCCATTGAGTCATGCAGTGCTTTCCCATATATGTCCCTTTGCTGTAGCAAAAGGGATTTAGTGGTCAAGAGCAGGAATACAGCATTCCAGCCTGATGAGTACTTTTCACAGGCAAGTTAAACAATGGTAGGCATATGAATAAATTTGCTTTATGCTATAGAATAGTACCTTTGCCAAATGATGCAGTTGTATACCTCCTGTGTGGAAAGTGGCCTGTCCTGATCTCTTTGTCAGACTTCTTTAGAATTCCTCACAATTAAGATAATGGCAGCTGTTCCCTCAGCACTTTACTATGACAAGGGAGTAGGAGCCACGTTCTCCGTTCAGAGGGTATGTAAGCTCTGATAAGCTGGTACAGCAAGAAGAGTAGAATGACCAATGCATATGATTTCCATCAAAGGTGTGTACGTGGCATATTGGATCAAAATGGTGTATTGCTCTATAACAAGGGTTCCCAACCTGGGTGGGAATTTATTGTGGCTGGGGATGCTGGGAGTTGTAGTTCAGCAACATCTGGAGGAACCCAGGTTGGGAACCACTGCTCTAGAATATGGTTGGTTCTATAGCTTCTTTGTCCACTAATGCAGATATAGTTCTGTTATTTCATTCTGCATTATTATTCTTTCGTAGAAAAAGATAAAAGAGATAAAATTATAACAAAAACTGAAGATTACCCAGCAGCATTAAAAAAACATCTCAAAAAAGAAATGTAACCTCAGTGTGAAAAAACTCTCTTTCGGACCTGCATTCTGTGGATTCTGTAAGACTGTGGAGTCTGCACATACTATACTCCTATTCTTCAGAGAGGAAGAGACGCCAGAGCAGGAGGAGTGTGCTTAGTCAGTGGGAAAGATGGTTTATATTTCATCTTACGGACTAACCTGCCAGAACAGCACATGCATTGTGAAATCGCTATTTTCACAGCTTAATGCATGCTGTTCTTTGCAGCTCCCACTGTCAATGCCAGATTAGAAATAACTAAAGCAGATGTTCAGGGACTTCTCAGATTTATAGTCTGTTAAATGTTTTCCTTTTCTTGGTAAAATTTGAGCCATTCCCTGTTGCTTGTGAGGGGCACTAAATCAGGTCAGAGGAGAAAGTTTTCATCTCTTTGCCCAGATGCTCTTCTTTCAGGAGCCCTGAGACTGTGGTGAGCTGAGGGCTACCACCAACCCCTGACACTGCTTTCTGTCCCCCATTATGTTGTTTTTTCATCCATTGTCCTTGGTACTGAACTGATATATTAGTACTCCACTCAAAATGGGGGAAAGGATGGGAAATGTTGAACTGCCAGGTGTTCTTTCCCCTCTGTCGCCTGTCTTGTCCTTTTGATTTTGCTTATTAACTTAAACAAGTACATCATTCATGGCTGAATAATAATGATTGACCACCACAATTGGACACTGTAGAGATGCCCTCTTTCCCATTCAGAAGTCATTTCTGATGTACAGTATCTACAAAACACCCACTAAACTAAATCTAGGCGAAGGTGACAGATTTATGCATCTGAAGGAAACAAAAGCAGAAGAACTAACAATAGGCAGCCATGCCAGTCCTCACTCTGATCATGTTGCATCTTGTTCATATTTGGTGTTTTCACCCCATCTGCTCTTTTGCAAAGATTTCTCAGAGCTTTATTTCTGTATGTCATAAGTGTCCAGTGTACAGTTTTGAAAACGTCAACGTGCAGGCTGAAGTCTAAAATTTTACAGGATTCCGGTGCATGAAGCTTTGCACAGTGTAAAGTCTCCATCTCTCACCTTCCACCTGACTTCCCCTTTCTCAGTTTGGAACTGTTTCTTCACCAATCCTACATTCAGCACAAACAGTCAGCAAGGCCAAAGCCGAGACTTGCTTTAAAGGTCCAGCATGAACGTTATCTTTGTGGGAAGGAGTGGATTCTGCAGCATGTTCTCATTCTGTCCTGGCTGCTCCTCCCTCCAGTGATAAACACCCCAAGGCCTTCCACAAGGTTGGAGGAAGCTGGGTGGGATGCTGTCTCTTCAAGTGGAGCTCCAGCCTTACAGCAGGCCCCTAAGAACTCTGCCGCACTCTCACTTTGTCCACCCCACTCTCCTCCTGCCCTTCAGTGGGTATATCTCAAATATTTAAGTTGGCTTCATTGCCCAAGAAGCTTTAGAGCCAGATCTCCTCCTCCTCCTCACTACCATTGTTGTTGTTGTCAGTCTATGGTAATTTCTGGCAGATGCGCTCTTCCCCCTGGACTTCCGGTCCGGTCCACGGCATCCACACCCCCTGGGGCCCCCCAAATCCTCTTTAGTCTGTCCCGGGTGGTGTGGTCTCTGCTCTAGAGACAGAGGAGGGAGTGGGGAAAGAAATATGTGGGATGGGAATATGTTAAGTTGCATGTTGAAATGTTTCTGCTAATGCATTTTTGCATGAATATACTTGTTTTATATTTTTACATTCTTGTGAGTTCAGTTGCTGTTTGTGCCCTCAAGAACCCATGTGTTCAAAATATTGCATGTTGTGTGTGTGTGTGTGTGTGTGTGTAGGGCAATGATGCTTAACTTGCGGGGGGAAGCTCCACTGCTGGTGGGGGGAGGGAGTTCTAAAGGCCTTTAGGTCTAGGCTCCAAAATTACCTAGGTGCCCCTCTAATTTATGGGGAAAGAGGGCATCATTTCTGTGTTTTGTACAGAGCCGTGCACACAGTTGGTAATAATATGGTGTTATCATATTCCCATATAACACATTAGTTTTTAAAACTTTTAACTGTATCTCTTTATTAGTTGAACTTTCAGGATACACAGGGTCATGTTTGAAAGTTGTTCTTCACAATGACAAAGCCTAAAAATTCACTTTGCTTTCCAACAAAGCTACTGCAGCTTTGTGATTAAAAGCATTACAAAAAACTTCCAAATACTGTAAGAATTTTGGCAAAATGGCAGGAGAAGGCAGCCCAGAAGTTACAGTCTGCTGTTGAAAGGCCCTGATGCAACCCCATATGTAATTTAAAATGGACTAATTTCAGATTCCTGTGAAAGTCGTTTCAAAGGCCCACGCTTCTCTAGAACTCCTCAAATGGCTTTAATGCCTTAGTAAAACCACAGAAGCTCCAAAATAAAAACAAACATTAGGGCATGAGGCCACTGCTTAAAGGTACCAGTGCCTTTTAAAAGCGCATAAGTAACATTGGCAATGATATTGAAACCTGATGTGCACCATTACCTTGTATACTCCTCAGTTCTATGAGGAAACACAGCCAAAAGGCTGGGTGAGGTAATCTCAAGGCTGCTACACAAATCAAACGTTTTAAAACCAACAATGCCCTGTGAAATTCATATAAACTCATAAGTTACCTTCAGTGATTTCTACAGCAGGTATCAGATGAAGAGTCACCACACAGACTTTAACAAACCTTCAAAGTTTTAAAGGCTGGCATATTACATATTACAATAATGAGTTATTCCCTGACAAAATGTGGAGCTCCTCTGGGCTGACTTTGGAATTTAGGTGAACACAGCCACAAGCCTACACTTTCCTATTTGGCTGCTGAAGAATACCACCCTAGGCATGCTTACTCATCAATAAGTCCTCCTGCATCCAAGTGTGGAAGGCTAAGGATGCTCTACTTCAGGAAGCAGGTCTGGCCACAGCCCTTCCTGTATCCATGAGAATGGCTAAGGCCACCCTCTCTTGGCAGGCATTTGACATAGGCTAATTAGCTCTGTATAGCCACCTAATGGCACAGCAGGGAAATGACTTGCCTAGCAAGCCAGAGGTTGCCGGTTCGAATCCCTGCTACTATGTTTCCCAGACTATGGGAAACACCTATATTGGGCAGCAGTGATATAGGGAAGATGCTGAAAGGCATCATCTCATACTGCGCAGGAGGAGGCAATGGTAAACCCCTCATGTATTCTACCAAAGGCAACCACAGGGCTCTGTGGTCGCCAGGAGTCAACACTGACTTGACGGCACACTTTACCTTTTATTCAGCCCTGTGGTATATAATTTTTGACTTTGTTTTCTGTGATGTGTATTGTAATGTGTATTGAGGTATTTTGTTTGCTGCTGTAAATTGTTCGTGTTTTGGATTTTTGACATTTTTATGTGTTTATATTTTATTTATTTATTGGTGAGCTTCTTTGGATGCCTTTCTTGAACAGAAAGGTGGCATATATTGTAGACAGATAAATAATATAGACAGGATCCCTGTTCTACCCTCACTAATCCATCCTCCACACATCCTCACATTGGCTTATCTCACCCCCCTCCTCTGTACATCTGCACATGACTCATTTCCTTTCCCTTTGTATAAATCAGTTGGTTGTATTTCAGATGCCATCCAGCTCCTTGACTATTATGAGTGAGAAGAAATGCCAAAGCACCAGCTCTGAGCTTTCTCCTTCAGAACTAGAAGTATGGTTGGCCAGGGGTTGAGACGCAATAGGGAAGCAGAGTCAGATGAGGGTGGCACAATGCCTGTCTGTGGCTTCATGGTGTACACAGTGGGCTTGGACTCTGTATGGATGGGCAAACCATGACTGAACAATTAAGTTAATGGCCCACCTTGATCAAGGAGCAAATGCTATGAAATACCAAAATATCAACCCCAGACTGCTATGGTTTACGAAAAGCAGTCATTAGCCTGGGGTTATGTGATGTACAAATAATGAGACAATAGTTGTCAGGATTCTCCCCCAAAAGAAACCATCATTGCTGCCAGCCGAGTTTGAAAAAGCCATAGAGCATTGTACCACCTAATGGCGCAGTGGGGAAATGACTTGATTAGCAAGCCAGAGGTTGCCGGTTTGAATCCCCACTGGTATGTTTCCCAGACTATGGGAGACACCTATATCGGGCAGCAGCGATATGGGGAGATGCTGAAAGGCATCATCTCATACTGCACGAGAGGAGGCAATGGTAAACCCGTAGTCTACCAAAGACAACCACAGGGCTCTGTGGGCGCCAGGAGTCGAAATTGACTTGACAGCACACTTTACTGTGTCCTACCAACCCATCTGTAATTCTCATATGCCTCCTCAATGGGAAGTAGTTTGTGATGTGAAACTCCAATCTGAGGAAAAACACTTCCCACCATGAAATGGTGGAATTTTACAGTTTGCTCTGTAATTTTCCAGCTTCTCGTGTTCCAGCTCTGAAAGGTAAGTGAACACTTGTGGTGTTGTGTCTGCTGCTCCCTGTTATGAAGTTGTTCTTTGGTAAGCCCCAGTTTCTCTGAGGAGCTGAGTAATCCAGCTACAGGAAAATGACACAGCCTTTCAAAGGGCTGCATTAGGCAAGGATTCAGTCTTGATTTTATTATTCATGTGAAGGAAAGAGAAGAGCAGATAGCTAGAGGAGCTTCTCAGTGCTGGTGTATGAGAATCCTACCACCAAAATGCATGCTAATGTTAGGAGATCAGGTTCAGGGGGGTGGGGGCTACACTCCACATGCATTATTTTGGGTGCCAAGTTGATTTCCCCTGATATAGGTGATCTGAATGAGTACTGAGATGACTGCAGGTTGTGAATGCTGCAGAATGTGATCACAAGTGCTTGCAGGAGCATGTACTCAGATTTACAGAACTTGGCTACAGATATCAATTAACCTATGAGGAAACAGTGGCAAGCCAAGTAGGTTGAACACTGGGGGTGGGGGAGGGGGAAACTAAACTACTCAAACTGCAGAGAGTTAAGGGAGATGACAAGAAGGAGGCCCTGGAGTTGGACAAGTCTTATCAGGCTGATTCCAGCAAAAAATTGAAGAAAAGAATGAGGTGTCCATGTTCTACCCCTTTTGAACTAGTTTAAAGGAACTGATAGACTAATAAATGGATTACAGTTCTTGGCAGAATGAGCTTGGCAGACATTTCTGCTAGTTTAAATGATTAAAACTGTTTTGCAGTTTTTCTGGATCGTATAATAGCAGCGATTGGCTCATGTTATCAAGGGATTCTAATTGACATAGATATGTGGCTAATTAATTGCTTACTGCTTGTGCTGCCTCTTCCCACTGATCCTTTAGCTGTAATGTTTCTCAGTATTTTTGGAAAGCAGACAGTCAGGGAGACATAGAATATCTCTCTCTGTGAGAGAAACTGCACCATCCCTCTGTGAGATGCTCTTGGTGGTACTTTTGGAGAATGGATTTCAGATCTCTTGGCCCAAGTATCTTCCAAGAGATATCTGTCATTTTGCCAATTACTGGCATATCGACTTCAGTACTGACTCACATCCTGCTTCTCCTTTTAAAGAAATACTTCCAGCAACATGTCATGTTATATAATGAGATTCAGCTCCTATAAATGCCCCACATACCCAAGTGAAGAGGGCAGTGTCTGATCTTTAGAGTTAGCTCATGCCATGATATGCCTGAAAAGAAATCAGAAAGCTGCCATTAATACAGCCCTCAGGTCTAATAATAATAATAATAATAATAATAATAATTCGATTTCTATACCGCCCTTCCAAAAATGGCTCAGGGCAGTTTATACAGAGAAATAATAAATAAATAAGATGGCTCTAATAATAAATAAATAAGATGGCTCTTCTCCTTGCTCTCCTGGCACGACACGGCAGTCAACTTCCAAGTGGTGAAAATCACAAACACAGAAGCCGCATCTTAAAATCTCATGAGTTTTAAAATCTTTGTTGTTGTTTTTGCTTTTGAGCCTTTAAGGCACATACACCGTCTTCAGATTTTCCAAATAGGCCCCTCGCCCTCTGAACTTCCCACAAAGAAGCACTGAAGTGTGTGTGCATGTGTATGCAGCAATGTGTAGGAATATACATGTGAATTACTATGGTATGTACACCCAGAGACACACAGAAACACACTGTGTGTGTGTGTGCGCGCGCGCGTGTGTGTTTTGAGCTTCCATTGCTTTTAATCTTAGAAAATAGGGTTTTAGGAGAAGTTTCAAACTAATGGGTAATACAACATTTCTCTTTTAAAAACATAGTGGTGGTTGTTCTCACAAGCAGCCAAGACTGGGCTAGGGCAGCTAAGCCCAGGTTTGGCTGCCCGTGGGGAAAGCTGGGAGGTGCCCACCTCCCAACGGCACTGCCTCGGCGGCAAACCCTGCTAAGAGGTGCTCCCTTAATCCCGTTTACTTGCCTGTATGTCAATGTTGGCACAGAAACACAGATGGGCAGGTGCTCATCACAGGGGGGATCGCCACAGTGCACCGCACAGTTGTGTGGTATATTGTGGGATTCTCGAAGGCCGGGACAAGTCTCTGCCTCAGAGCGATCCGCCCTGCTCCACGCTGCATGGAGGGACTGATCATGTGGGGGCGTGGAGCGCACTCCCATCAGGGCAACAATGATCATGGGGCGGGGGGGAGGCAAGGCTTGGGAAGCCTTTCTCCCACCCTCCTGCCTGCCAAGTAGGTCGTGTGAATGGCCCCATAGTCAGTAAGCAAGACTTCCATGCTGTTTAAACTATAAATGAAATATGTTTTCTATTTACTTAAGACTTTTAACCATACCTTCTCTATTCTTAGCTATTGTGATGTACATCCTAGTGTGGACAAAAGTCCTATTATTCTAGATGTTGTGAAGAAAGAGGTGGTGAAGAGAGACTGATTTCAGACAACAGATTTTAAATTACGCCTCTCACTGACTATTTGATCACATTTGGGCTGTCAATGGAGCCATTATATCACAACCATTATATCACAATCTCTGATTTTATTGCATATCATCGTACTTTAAAATACACTACCTGAAAGATATCCAAAGTAACTATTATATTGGCTCATGTTGTATATTCAAAGGACAGGTAAAGAAAAGCACATAGCAGGGATGTGCAAGAATTTTTATATTGTTAAGTTGTTCCATTCATTGTCATTGTTCTAACCAGGCTCATTAAGTGTTGGTTTGTTGCAGCTACCTTTCATTTTATGACAGATCAGTGTCAAATCGGAGGGAAAGTACTGGTAGGCTGAAGAGAGTCTCTGCTATAGTTCACTGGATAATTTGTAGATGATAATGCTATTTTGAGTGGTGTGCAATTTTTCACATGCCACAAAACGTGCACAGGTCAGCTGATGTTCTGAGCACTGGGAGATGTCACACATTGTGCTCCAAGCATGCTGTGCTACTTTCTGTGGGTACACTGACCTCACAACCACTTCAGTAACTCAGTTTGGCAGCTGATAACGTCTTGCCTCTGGGATACCACGTTGCAGAATGGATCTGCCATGTTAGTCCTGGGTCTGGGATATATGGAAGTGCCCTTTTTGTGGCATACAAATTAAAACTGAATGTGGCAGGCATAAAGTATACTGTAGAAGTTGTAGCACTGTGGAGCTACTACACAAATGAATGATACTGATTATGCAATTAGTGTCCTGTGAACCCTGGCTGGTGATTGTGCAAGAAGCTCTCTGTTGCCACCTACTGGTCAACATAAACACAGCAATTAGACTTCCAATATGCCATGCACTGACAATTGAAAACATATTGAGCACACACAGAAGGGACCATGTAGAGGAGCTTCTTTCCCCCACTTGTGGAGGCTTTTAAAAATCCAAGCTTGTTATATGGAACTATTAAATATTATGCAACATGTGCATGGCTTAATTATGGTGGTTTTTTAAAAGAAGCCAAACGTAACATTCTTGTGTCAGTAAAACATGTTAGGGCATGAATGGTGGTACAGCACTTTGTATCTAATAGCTTGTTGTATCTAATAGCATGAGGCTGAAGGCCGATAACTTGTATCTAACTAAGCACAGTGTGAATTACTGCACTCTAATTCTCACCCTGAAATGTTTTATTGCAATAATTAACTGTTTACATATATTTTCTCACACTATGAAAGGCAAAAATGACACTTGCTTGTAGGAAAAACTGCACCTCTGTTGCCAATTGGTGTAAATCAGTAACACTAAGGCTCTTCAACAGGATCCCACACTTCTTTCTCTTAAACCTTTCTAAAAACCTGTCTGGCTTACAAGTCTGGAGGAGACTAAATCCCATTATTTCATTGTACTTAAATTGGCAAAAATTTGTATGCGTCATAGTTGTCTGTTATTATGTATTAGAGAAATATCTAGTGACATCCTCTGCATTGGATGAAGCCACCAGAATAAAGGAAAGTTTGGTTTTCAAATATGTTTAAATTGTTTTGTGTCAAGAAATTTGATATTGTAATGCCAATTGACTCAACTGTCTGCCTATCGCAAAGGGGCCTCTAGCAGTGATTGTTGAGCTGTTCTGATGCGAGATGGGGGTGATGGTGTTCAGTCCAGAGGAATGTCCTTCTAAAGGAAAGTGTAAAAGAAGCAGATCAGGAGAGTAAATGCTCCAGGAGAGGAGGAAAGGGAAGAAAGCAACAAGCAATCTGAGAGGGAAAGGAAAACTGAGCGAGAGAACAGGCAGAGAGGAAAGGGGCACCAAGGGCAGCCCTTTCATGAGGCAAGGTGAGGCAGTTGCCTCAGACAGTAGATTATTGGGGTGCCAGACACAAGATGCCCTCCTACCTCCCACCTTCTTAAAAAAGGGGGGATAGGAGAGTGTGCATACAAGGAGGGGGATCCAGGATTTTGGCACCCTGCCTCAGGTTTACAGAGATCTGGAGTTGCCGCTGGGGGGTGTGTGACCATCACCAGTGGCAAACTGGGAAAGCTGGACTTAACACACTGGTTTGAGATCACCAGCCACACTTTTGGGTAGCTGGCGAGCCTCTGGTCATGGACCCTTTAACTGCCCTTCATGCAGTGCTATTCAAAGTTACTCAGACTTACTTTGGCTTGAGATGCTTCTAAATTTCTTGTTTTGCTTTTAACTAATGTTTTACCTTTGTTTTTATCTTGTTGTAAACCACCCAGAGATGTAAATTTTGGGCGGTATAAAAATATGTTAAATAAAATAAAATGGCTATGACCCTGCCTGCTAGCAGAGGATATTTGACAAAACCAGCTTGTTTGCCCTAAACTGCCCTCCAAACATAAGTGCATATTTGGTGTAGTTGCAGCTGGCTAC
The DNA here is from genome assembly GCF_027244095.1 of Hemicordylus capensis. Taxonomy (NCBI): domain Eukaryota; kingdom Metazoa; phylum Chordata; class Lepidosauria; order Squamata; family Cordylidae; genus Hemicordylus; species Hemicordylus capensis. The sequence goes on along the minus strand of NC_069659.1, from coordinate 89,734,928 downwards.
AATTGGACTGAACTCAATGCCAAGATAGGCCCTTTGATTTGGGATGCTCAAAGGACAGACATTTGTCATCACTTTGAGTGGTGCAGAAATACTAGCAAATGCAGACCACAGAGTCATTGCTCAGCTGTCACTGCAGCTTCCAGTTCTGCAAGCCAGACATCCAGAGACAGTGCACTGTTTGATATCTGTCCAAGTATGTCCTCTTCCCACTTGATATGATTTGTACAGATAGTCCCCAAATTCCTGGATTCAGAGGACTGAAATAAATTTCCAAATGTTTCATTAAGAGATGTAGTGCACTGCCTTTAATAATGGCCCCTCGGACTGGTGCAGCAGTCCCCTCGATTCTTCTTGTGTACTTCTTTTTGCTATTGATCTTCTGTAGATCCTTTAAAATGGTCTGTTTGAATGCATGCATTATATGGAGAAATACAGCCAGCTGGCACCAGTAGTAGAAGCCATGGAGTGTTGGGAAGGTGGAGAAAGGACCATCTGTGGTCAGTGGGTTGCTGTTACAGCTCCTCTCAAAAGTGTGGGGAGGGAGAGTTGCAGGGGGAGCTCCCATAGGAATCCATAAAGCTCCCTGCTGTGTCCCCATCTCATCCCCTCAAGCTTCAGGTTATTTCAAGAAACTGTTGGCTCCCCATAATCAGCTGATGGGCATGGGGGATCACTTTTTAAAAAAGAGGTAGGGTCTGGAATGCCCCTTCCCTTTCACCCATCTGTTCTTCTTATTGCCCCTAATCAGGGTGATTTTGGCCATTGCTAACCCTAGAATCTACTTTCCAGTTGGGCTTGAATTTTGCTCACCTATATCCAGGGGCAGCCCTTTACTGAGGTGAGGCGGTTGCCTCAGGCAGCAGATTACTGAAGCTCCAGCAAGGCACCAAGATGCCCCCTGACCTCAGAGAACCTCTTTGACACTTGCAAGTGTGCAAGGAGTGCAAAGCTTGCTGAAGCACAAAGCGAAGAGAAGGCTGTTGGCAATCTTCCCTTCCATCCCCCATGCCACATTCAAAGCTTGCAAGGGTCTGTTTTGAGAGGGGGCTGGCCCTCACCTCGGGCCTAGGGCAAAGCAGCATTTGATGTTTTGCCTCAGGCCCGGCAACGCATCGAGCCTCTCCCTGCCCATGTCCATGCTCTCCTCAGTCATCTGAGTTTTTATGCTAGGCATCGAGAAGTGGCCTGTACAGAGTGTTACCTTCCCTGGTCATAGTTTTGGAAAGTTTTATCTTCCTTGTCTGTGGTTGAGGAGCACTCTGTCACTCTGTACTGTAAACTCTTCCACTCATTCCCTCATCCACCTTGGAACCCTGAGAGTTTGCCTCAAGTGGGCATGGTAGGCACTTGCATGTGCTCGTGTCAATAAACAAAAGCCAGATTGTCCTTTGGTGGGGAAACTCACCTCTTTCCTCCGCATTTATTTTTCTGCATGTTTAGAGAGTGTAAAATTGTATTTAAGCCCTGAAGCAAGTTTAGACCTCATGCCTTTTCATTTCATCCACACAGAATTCACCAGATACAGCACACTATTAGTATATAAGCCCCTAGAAACCCCAAGATATTTAATAGCCTTTAAAAAATACACTTTTGTCATCATCCCAGTGTGCACCCTGCTCTTCTTACTGTTTCAAATACCCATATTCACACCTCACTTTGAGCATTCCCCGCGCCCATCACAGTCCCCTAGTAGCTGCTGAACACCGACTGAAAATAGTTGGGTTTTAAGGTATTTCCTTTTCCCCTTCAAAACCACTCTCTGAGCAAATATATGCATAGGATTCTTTCTCTTGAATTGGCATGGGCAAGCAAGAGGGGTGATATATCATTTGTCTGCAAGATTAATATTATAGACAGTTTAAAAACTCAAAATGTTATTTTCTCTAAGCAATGCCATAGAAAGGAAACAGCCTGTACAAATTAAACTTGCAAGAAATCCAGATGTTAAAGCTAACATGACAGTTAATAGGACTCCACATGGGGGAAGTGAAGTAGTTATGAACTGGCATGTACATCAAATGCACAAAAATGGGTAAGGAATGTATACTGCCCTCTTCTGGTCAACCTATAGAGGCTTTGGGCTTGGATAGAGAGCTCTGTCTTGGTGACTCAGTGACATGTGAATGTTACTTTTGGATCTGAACAGAAAGACCCGCTGTGGTATGAATTCACAAAGACTGTCTCCATACACTGACTTTTGCAATTTTGGAAACTTAATAAGTTCCTCCTACCCCCCACCCCCAGTAACACAGTCGAGGTAAGTGATCAAATAAACATCCAAAGGTTTCCTGACAAAGGATGCATGTACTTAACAGTGCGTAATTTTCGTGAAGTAAGGGGTGGCTGACTTCAGCTTGTATGTGTTTTGTGTTGTGTTGTATTGTGTTGTTGTTGTTTTGTTTTACTGGAACCCATGGCATTTCAGTGTTTCTTGTTTCTTTTTTAATATCTAAACAAGAATGCATACCAGAGATGTGCATGAAATTCACACGAATCAATTCAAATTCTAAAAGATTCAAATTCAAACCCATTGAATAGAGTGGATGGAGATTTGTTTGAATTGATTCAAATTCGTCCAAAGTCAAATCAGATTTGGTCGAATTCACCCAAATTTGAATCGATTTGAATGAATCTCCACTCTATTCAGTGGTTTCAAATTTGAATTTATTTGAATTTAAATCAATTCATGCAAATTTCATGTACATCCCTAATGCATACTAGAGAACTCTTAAGGCATAACTATTATGTGCTACATGGTTAGGGGCGTAGCTAGGTGAGAGAGGGCGTAGGGGCGTAGCTGGGGAGGGGGGCTCGTGTTCATCCCTCTTTCTGGTGGCCCTCCAGAGTGAGGGAGATAATGAAGAAAATAGAGAGGGATGGAGCTGGGAGGCCCATAGGAGCTGGAGGCCCGGGTTCTTTGAACCCTTTCACTCAATCAATTATAGCTATGCCCCTGTAACATGGTCATGAGTAAGCACTCTTAATTAACAAAATAAGAAGTGCCTTGCTGAATTATATCAGAGTCTACCAATTCAGCATTCTTTGCAAAAATCTCAGTCTGATGGTCCACTAGAAATTGCCCAGTGCTCCACTGCTGCTATAAGAAAGAACCTCAGATCACATTTCACCACAGATGACCATTCTTATACCTCTTTTCCCATGACAGATACAAGGCAACTTCAGCCATCTCCTCCATGGCCTTATGATCCATCTTATCAATATCTGGGATCAATTGCAACCCCTTCGGTTCATCCAGCAACACCAATTTCTCCTGGAAGGGCCAGTGGAATGACATCCCTTTCAGCAGAACTTTCAAGCCGACTGACAGGTAAGTATCTGACAAGGTCCTTCCCGCCCCACGTTAAACTTAGATTCTTAAGGTGTGAGGTAGGTGGGCAACAAAGGAGAACCCAACAGTCAACAGAAGAGTTTTCTCAAGTCCGCTTTTGTGCATGCCTCAGTTGGATCACGGAATGAAGGCTGGCTGTTTTTACTGGCTTTCCCCCCACCTCTCTTTCTTAAGCACTATTGCAGATGCTACAGTCTTGATACTTCACCTTTCTTCCCATTTGCATACCCACAAATCTTTTTGTATCTTGAGCCAGTAAACTGCTGTCTTTTTGTTAACTTTGTGGGGTTTTTTTCTTGATTAATGGGGACTTGCTAGATAAAAACTCAAGAACAAATCTTGAGTTTGGATCTATTTGGGTTTTTTCTCTTAGGCTCATAACAGCCCCTCTTACGACAACAAAAGGAAACTTTTGTTGTAACTCTAGCAGGGTTGAGCAGCCATACTGGTCTAAAATCTGGACTCTGCCATCGAGGAGAAGACCATTATTTTAGTCACTATTCAAACATACAACAAGAAAAGGGTCTTTATTTTTACTTTTTAATTGTAGGAACCATAGAGAAAATCCTATTTGGTTTGCTTGTTGTTGTCCAGTGGTGTCATTGAATACTATTTGCTATAAATATATATTTGTAGTTGTTGATGCCATTGCAATGCGGCATTAAAAGTGATGTGAGTATTGAATTACTAGTCTAGAATTTGGGAGATGTATGAAATTTCTTATGCCATCACTGATTTTAGCTTGGACATGTAACTTAATAATAATTGGGTAATAATTGGGGTTTCCAGCCTTTGGGAAGGAGGGGTTCAAGTGTCCTCTGCTGTTAAGTTGCATTACTACCAGAAATCCAGCCAGTGAAGCTTTTCCCACCACTTCACCGGCATGGTGGTAGAAGTTTCTGCTTGAGAATGTTAAAGGCAAAAAGGAGCTCTGTCGGAAAAGGCTTCCCGCCTTGCTTGTACTGGGATATAGTGTCCAGGGCTGTGTCTTTCTCAAGTGGCAATGCATTATTTTACAGACCAACATCAGTGAATGGATCTGAACCTGCCAGGCCTTTGGGACCAAACTTCACATTATGTTTAAAATGTCAGCTTTGACAGACTTAGTTTTCTTTTCGTGAATTGCAGCTGGATCAGGACTGTGGTAAGGGAGTAAGTTGGGCTTTAACTCTATCCCCTCTGCCATGGTTCTAATCCATGGCAGCCCAATTTAGCTGCCTTTCACTAAAGAAAAGCTAAGCATGTCAGGGCTAATAATGATTTAAATGTCACCTGAAGCTTGGTTTCAGTAAAGGCATACTACATATGTAGCCAGCATTCCAATCTAAAGCACATAGAACAGGAAGCAACCCCTATTGATTTCACAAGGGTTTTGGATCAGGACCTATGGATGCTTCCCATATAATGCATGCCCAGTATACCATTGTGCAATATGCTGGCTTCGGCCTCTTCCCAAAGGAATGCAGTTACAACACTGAATTGCTCAGGGATGGCAGAAGCAACGGGAAGCACCCTCTGACCTCTGCCATCAACCAGAGGGCTTCGGGTTGCTCAGCTGTATGTGTGGTGGGGACAGGGAGTCATTCTTAGCTAAATTATTACTGCAGTCCATCATATATGATTGTATAAGTATTCATCATATAAGCTGCCTTGAGGAACATTCAGTCAAATGGCTGGGTATAAAAATCCAGTAAATAAATAAAGTGTAACCAGCAGCTGGAGGTAGTCCACAACGCCTGTATTAATAGTTTCTAAGCTGTCAGTTTTAGGATTTGACCCAGTTTCTGTTTGACCAGAAATATTTTCAGTTGCAGCATAAATCAGATGAATGTTGAGTTTGTAACATGTTTACAAGTTTGCCTGTAACATATCTGCCTGTGGAGGCTAGGAGTCTGTCTATGAGAAAGGCTGCGGGGGGAAAGATCATTTCACTTGTTATTTCCTTCATTTCTAAGACTTCATGTGGATGGGTTTTGCCCTTAAGCAAATGTAACTGGTTTTATAATGAGGCTTTTGTGTCTAGGCTATTATTTATACTTTAAACACCCTTTTGTATACACTTTTTTTGAAGCGTCTAATCTTTATATTGCCTCACTAAATTTCCCTTCCCACAGTACATAAAAAGCCTGAAGTTAATTTCTCCTTGTTAAGGATGCATGGACAAGCTTTGGCCGGGGGCGGGGGGATATGATGTATCCAAGGAATTGTCTATATATACTGATTAAATAATAGGAGTCATATTTCATATCTTTTACTTTTGTTTTTGTTTTTTGTTGAGTTGTTTTTTTTTAAAGATGTGGTCACATCAAGTACAATCAACCAGGTACAGGTTGGAAAATTTCCTGGCTCTTTCTTGACATTGAGGAACAGCCAGCATAAAATTTCATTTGTATGATTTGCAGTTAGGGATACTCCTTTCTTTTCTTTTTTCAGCAGGGCTCCTTCATCTTCAATAGCAGCATGGCAACCTGACATTCAACAGATGAAGCTTCTACCACTGTATCTCCATGCTAGTGAACCGCATCACCTGTTGAATGTATGCCTGTTGCAAACTATTAAAGACACAAGAACCCTACTAGAATAAAATGTAGCAGCCCTATTTGCAGCTGACGCTTAAAGCTGAAATCTGATCTGATCAGGGAGGCATGCCCAGGTGTTTGGTAGTATTGTGAAATAGAAAGGCAGGCAATTATTATTCCTGGCATATCCAGAAATTAAGACTATAGCGTGTCATAGAAATCTTCTAAGAAACCTGTGGAAGTCTATCAAAGAGGCTTGGCTGCTGGGCTGACAAGCTTTCAGAACCTGACACTACACTATGTCTGCAGTGCCCTTTTAATCCAGTCATAGCACAGATTGTTCTTGTTTTCTTTCTCCCACCTACTGATTCCCCCCTGCCCCCCTATATACACATTCCTCTTATGCAGACTCCACACTGTGTCTGAGGAGGTGTTGCCATAAGGAGAGGTTTCTATACTGTTATTTTTAATGCCTTGTAATAGCTGGCAAGAAAGTCTCTGTTAATTGGAGTCTGTCTAGAAGCTATCTTTTAAGATGCCATTATCTCTTTAATCCATTTAGGGGGTGGGGGTGGGGGTGGGGGTGGAGAATTTTTTAATCCAAAGAGGGAAGGAGTTGATGTTCAATCTCGTTTCAAACGTGGGGCCCATTAAAAAAATCATTCCCAAATACCTCAGTCCTTAAATTTCTGTTGGCAGACATCATAAGGTCTTCATCCGGTGGGACTGAGCCACACAAAAAAAGTGTGTGGGAGGGGGGGTATATTTCCCAAATACTTTTTAATCAGCATCAAAAGGTACCCCCTCCTTTTGGGCAGTCTTTCAGGATCACTATAAAATGAATACAAGCGTTTGCCTTTTCAGGAAACATTATTATAAATAGGCTCAATTTGCCCTCACCTTCCTTACTGGTTAGGATCACGAACGTAGAAGGATATCAATCTAGAAGGATTCTTCTCACTTTAAATTAGCTTTATTGTCCCTCAGTGATGTCAACACATAACCATAAGTGATTTGCCACATAGTATTGTGATGAAAAAAAGGTTAACATTCTCAGTGGCTGTGGCTGAAAACATTCCTTTCACTCTGGATGCTGAAATGGGCAAATATTTTTTGTTGTTGTTGTTTATTTATCAGATTTGTACACCGCCCCAAACTTTCGTCTCTGGGTAGTTTACAATAGCATAAAACCAGTTAAAAACATATACAAAAAACTTAAAACAATTTAACGATTTAAAAATAAACCAGAGATTAAAACCCAAAAATTTTAGGAAGCTGAGAAAGCTTGGGCGAAAAGATGGGTTTTCAGGTGTTTTTTTAAAATTGCCAGGGATAAGGAGGATCATATCTCAGCAGGGAGCACATTCCACAGTCTCGGGGCAGCGACCGAGAAGGCCCATCTCTGTGTAGCCACCAAACGAGTTGACGGTAACTGGAGACGGACCTCCTCTCCAGGAGGAGGCAGAAGAGGCCTAGTATCTGGCCTGCCAAGGCTTTCCCTCAGCCTGTACAGTTCTGTGCCCGTGGCACCGTGTGATATGGACCTGGGGGCCCAGGTCCATGTGTCCACTCTCCAAAGAGATTATTTTCCCTCACGGAAAAGAGGGTCCCTTTTATATTTCTGGAATGGCTTGGCCAAGACTAAGTTCTGAAATTTGACATAGATGTAGGACAGGTTATCAGGACTCTGTGTATTGATTTTTAAGCAGCTCAATCGATCTATTAATTTTTAACGCTTTAAAAAAAAAACACTTCAAAAAGTCCTATAATTTTGGATTGTTTCATGACAAAAAATTACAAAAACTTCTGGACTTGAAGGCACCATTCCATCCCCATGTGGTGGAATCTGCCCTTTGCCTTTATTAAAAATGGTAAACATCACCCTCCATTTATATTTCCAGAATGGCTTGCCCTAGAGTTCTGAAATAGGGCATAGGTATAAGACAGGTTATCAAGACTCTCTCTATTGATTTATAAGTGTATCAGTCAATCTGTTGATTTGTAGTGATTTTTTGAATTTAAAAAAAAACTTCAAAAAGTCAAAGTCCTATAAGTGGCTTGTTTCATGGCCGAAAATTACAAAAACTTCTGGAACTGAAGCCCCCCCCCCCCGCAACCATCATTCCACCCCCCCATGTGAAGCAATCTGCCCTTTGCCTTCATGAAAAAGTGCAACATACACCCCCACACACTTTTGGCCAACATTTCCAAAACTGCTAGGCTTCCAGTTCTGAAATTGGGCACACATGTAGTCCAAGATGGCAGGACTCTATATTTTTATTTCAAGAAAATTGGTCAATCCTGTTGTTTTTAATGAATTTTTCCTTACTGCAGTAAAGCTGCCAGAAAGAGTTCTCTCTATCAATAGAGTACTGCACATCTAGTGGAAATGTTACATCTGAATAAACAACTTTAAAAACAAAACAAAACATATGCACTATTCTCAAGTTGGTTTGTGATCCAAAAGGTCTGTATGAGAACTCTGAAGCAAGAGGCGTGTTTTGTGGTTTTCATTTTTTCCTCTTAGAAATGCAAGTTGTGTTTGAACGATATGTCCAAGTTGGTTTTGTGTTTTTGGGGCAAGGGATATGTGTTGTGTCCTAGTTAGTTTGTGAATGGTCAAGAAGCTATGTGAATCCGTTGGGGCTTGTGTAGTCTGTTTTTTGTTCTTTTGGCAAATGCACTCTGGCCCAGATCTATGAGTTTGTGGTGAATGATCAGGAAGATGTATGGATCCTTTGGGGGTTGTGTAGTCCTTCCCCCACACCACACATACACTCTGGCCCAGACATGTGGATTTGTGGTGAAATGTGTGTGTGCACGCGCATGTGTGCAGGGGTGTAGCTATAATTGAACAGTTGGGTTCAAAGAACCCGGATCCCTCAGCTCCACCCCTCTCTATTTTCTTCATTATCACTAGGGATGTGCAAAAAATTTCGGGCACAGAACGATCTGTGCCCGAAACGAGCAATTTGGGGTGATTCGGGGCCAAACCGAATCACCCCCGATGTCCCCTGATATTTTTCGGGCCCGAGCCAAATCACCCAAATTTCGGGCACGAAAAATTCGGGTGATTCGGTTCATGGTTGATTTGGGGGAATTTTTTGAAGTTTTAGTGACTTTGGGGCAGTTCGGGGGCATAGCATGGGATCTGGGCAAAAAGAGTGGGGTGGGGTGGTAGTGCCTAATGGGTGCAGGCTACCACCCCAATTTCAGGGGGATTGGGCAAAGGGCTGATTTTTGGTGAATTTCTGAAGTTTTCATGTCTTTGGGGCAGATTGGGGCAGAAAGTGGGGACTGGGGCAGAATAGTGGGGTGGGGTGGTAGTGCCTAATGGGTGGAGGCTACCACCCCAATTTCAGGGGGATTGGACAAAGGGCTGATTTTTTGAGAATTTTTGAAGTTTTAGTGACTTTGGGGCAGTTTGGGGGCAGAAAGTGGATCTGCCCCAAAAGAGTGGGGTGGGGTGGTAGTGCCTAATGGGTGGAGGCTACCACCCCAATTTCAGGGGGATTGGGCAGAGGCCTGATTTTTTGGGAATATTTGAAGTTTTGGTGTCTTTGGGGCAGATTGGGGGCAGAAAGTGGATCTGCCCCAAAGGAGTGGGGTGGGCTAGTAGATAGTGCCTAATGGGTGGAGGCTACCACCCGTCCCCAATTTCAGAGTGATTGGGCAGAGGGGTGAATTTTGGTGAATTCTGAGGTTTGTCTTCATAAGGTGAAGTGTGCTAAATTGATTACTTCCTCATATTCATAGTAATTGAGAGTGTGAAAAAGTGAAAGTGGGGTCATGAGAGTTGTCTAATTGAAAAAAATCTCATTTGCTATGATAGAATGAGAATTCACACCTCAGAAAACCGAACCGAATCACCGAATTCCCGAATTGCACACCCCTAATTATCACCCTCACTCCGAGGGGTTGTCGGGGAGAGAGGCGAACATGGGCCCCCTTTGCCCAAGCTGTGTGTGTGTGTGTGTGTGTACGCTGAGAGAGAGAGAGAGAATGTTTATTTTGTGAGGGGGATGACCCGTAAGCTCATTAGGTCCAAGGTCCAACATTAACTAGCTGCACCTCTGGTTCCATGCTGCCACGGTGCAGTTGATCATCTCAGGTGACTAAATGCAGAGAAAGCTAGAGCTCCTACATGTTTAATTGTGAAAAAGATGAAACTTTAGCCAGTGGAACTTGCTGAGCAAGAGCGAGATAAACTTGCCAGAATTTGCTTTTCAGTGCGGCTGCGCAAGAGTTCCACCCTCCTTTTGGTCACCCACTGTGTAGGCTAGTCTTTTCAGGGTAAAAGTAGTTTCAGTTCTGGCAGGCCAAATATAGCCTGCTGGCCTTACGTAAGCTACTTGTCTATATTAATATTAAATAACTTTTCAACTTGATTGTTGAGATTACAGCTGGGTATTTTCAAAGGTGAGTAGAGGCATTAACCTCAAGTTCTTGCCATGCATCACTAGATACATATTCTCAAGATGTATATCTGTGGTTATAAAATATGCAAGGAAAAAAATCTATTCCCTAGAGCAGGGGTAGGCAACCTTGGCTCCCCAGTTGTTGTTGAACTACAATTCCCACCATCCCATCATCATGATGGGAGGTGTAATTCAACAACAGCTGGAGAGCTGTTTTCTTACCCCTGCCTTAGAGAATATGGAATTCCCGTTCATTCTTAATCAAACTCCAAGAGCTCTGGATACAAGCAATGTTACAATTGCTTAATTGTTAATAGACTATTCCAGGGATGGGGAACCTTGGCACTCCAGCTGTTTTTGGACTACAACTCCCATAATCCCCAGCCACAGAGGCCAGTAGCTAGGGATTATGGGAATTGTAGGCCAACATCTGCAGGAGTGCCAAGGTTCCCCATCCCTGGAATATAATTTGCTTTTCACTTTTGATGTATGGTAGCTCATTATAATTGGAGTTAAGGTCTCAATTAAAAACTCAAATATAGTGTAATTAATCTTATATGTCTTATTATTTACAGCATTTTCTCTGTCCTCTTCCCCAAACCAGGTGCATCTGACTTAACAGCATTCAGTGATCCAAGAGTAGGAATTGATCGTCCTTTTCCTGCAATTCCTTCCATTTCTGATCCTCGCATGCACTATCCCGGAGCGTTCACCTACACTTCAACACCTGTCAGCTCAGGAATAGGAATTGGTATGTCTGCTATGACCACTGCCACAAGATACCACACTTATCTACCCCCTCCATACCCAGGTTCTTCTCAGGCTCAAGGTGGCCCATTTCAGACCAGCTCTCCTTCTTATCACCTCTACTATGGAACATCAGCAGGATCATACCAGTTTTCCATGATGTCTGGAGGAGATCGGTCACCCCCACGTATCCTTCCTCCTTGCACTAATGCTTCCACAGGATCTACTCTCCTCAATCCCAATCTTCCAAACCAAAATGATGTTGTGGACACAGAAGGCAGTCATAGCAACTCCCCTACCAACATGGGGACCACAGCAAGGCTAGAAGAAGCAGTATGGCGACCATATTGAATTATTAGTACAGATGTTCTATCTGCTGATGACCATATTTTCCCATGAACAGCTGAGAGTGCTGCCATGTTTATGTATCATACTGAAAAGCAATCAATCCAGAAGTCAGTATTTTCCAGGAATGGTGTCATGGTGTTATCCAATTGATTTTGGTCAGTGAGGTGATAACATTCCAGAAACGTGCACTCATCCAGGGGCTGAACTTCTGAAAATGAGAACATTTGAGATGGTAGTACTCACTTTATCTGTAGATATGGGGAAGGATAGATATTTGTCAATATGTTTCCAGAGCTTGCAATTTCAAACACAGTTTTGGAGCTCATCAAAGCTTTTAAAGAGTGTTTTGTTTGACATTTTGTTTGGAGGCTTAAAGCCTAACACAATCTTCATGAATTTAAACAATCATTTTAACATGTTAGTTAAAAGGAAGTATAGGAAGATTCTCAGAGAAAAACTGTGAATACTTCTGATTTAGCAATGCTGTGAATGAGAAGTTTTGTATCCTGGAATTAATTTTTTAACCAAGTTGTATATTCCAAAGAGTATGGGAATTCTTTTTATTTTTTATTATTTGTTTAGGATGCAACTCATCCTCTTTTGCATATCATTTTTTAAATTTTCTTTTTTGGCACCTTAAAAATGGCGAAAAAGATCTAATCTTTTAAAAATGTGCTTGCTTTTCTCGTATTTTGCCTGCTGAAGGCATCAATCCCCATCCCCACCCCTTCCAGGGAGGTAATTTAATTTTTCCTTTAATATAAAAGAGTGACAGCCTTGAATCCTTTTCAACTACTGAAAACATATATGATGAGTTACTCGATATTTATGCTCAGCATTGACTTTTTGTGTGTGATACCTTTTATTATTTAAATATGCTTAAGGAGAAGCACATGCATTTTTGTAGCAACCAAAGTTTAAAACTATCCCATATAAAATGACTGGAATAATTATGGGTAATGTGACTTTTAATTATTTAGAAGTATTGTTTACATTTAGCTCCATTTCACTTTTCATCAGTCATTTAATACCCAGTGAGGTCATTTTTGTCCATTTGAAAACCCAGAATTATGTTCAATCTTAGTATGATGGAAATATTTTGGTTTGAATATCTGTGTGTCTCCACTCAACAAAATTAAGAACTTTGCACCAGATTTTACCACTGTTTTGTCCTGATGATTTTAACAGAAGTGGTGACTTGGGGGAAAGAAGTTCAGAGTTAGCATTCAGAGTTTCCAGCACAGCAGGATGTTACGTTCCATGCACCAACATTGAAAGGCACTAGCAGGGAAAAGTAAAACCAGTCACAGCTGTATATCCAGAATGCCACAGAGGTTGGTAACTTCCAAGCCTATATATTATGGGCAAAATCTGACAAAATACCAGACATTCTACTCTGCTCTAGTGAGAAATGCAAGAATTTGTTTCAGGCTGTGATCCTAAGCAAGATCATTGGGACACAAGTTCCACTGAAATCAATAGGACTTAGGCCACACTTGGTGTGGCTCAGAGTCAAAATAACTGTACAGAGATTTGGGGTGGGGGGGGCGAGCAGCCTCAAGATATTGCAAGTGTGAGTGCAGAAATAGCATGGGAGTTGCTCAACCCTTTCCATTCCAGCTTTTGATTCTTTTCACCCCAGTTTGACGCTCCTTGCTGAAGAAATCCCCCCACCCCACCATGGATTAGAAAGCAGCCTGGGGAGCGTTTGGAATGGAAAAATGACAAAGGGGGGAGAGTTAAGCATCCCCTCCCACACACTTTTCTTCTATTCAAATTGCAAGTTGCTTTTGATTTCGCCCCATACCCCGCCACTGATATGCTACATATGACTCCTTTTCGCATCTAGACTAGGTCTTGGTTCCAGGATTTGGAAGAAGCCAGAATATGCAGCATCTTGCAATACTGAGCCCATAGTTTGGAAGGAAAGGTAGAATAATATTCAGAATGGGTACATGGGATAATCCACCCTATAGCCTTCTTCTTTTTCATGATAGCTCTACTAGAGTGTTGTTCTGGAACTATCACTGTTGTCTAATAATACACCTCAAAAATATCAGACATCACTGTACATTTTAAGGCACTATTTTATTTGAGAGTTTGGCCTTAATGCAATTGTTCTCATTAAATGAAAACTGCTGAAGTTAACAGATTCACAATTATCTTCTGATTAATAATAATTAATGGGCCTTCTTTAAAATGTTGGAACAATTGTAGGTCAACTCTTCTGAGTATTTGAAAGCATGCCTTTCAGTGTTGGGTGTTAAAAAAATTAATAAAGGATTTGGTTTAGAAAGATCCTTAGCTGCAGGCAGCAGAACAGCTGGACTTATTTAAAATATTTGTTTCTTTATATATATATATATATATATTTGTAGAATTTTGCTTTTGCATTATTTGTGTGTCTGATGCAGTAGCACTTTGGTATAAAATGTTACAGAGTGAAGCAGCTCATGTCATCAGTGAGGTCAACTCTCTGCAGAAAATTATTCCAACTAACCTCAGTCAAAGCTCAAAAGATTATACAATGTAATTTTTATCCCTTTCACTTTAATATATTATTTATCTATTCGAGATAAATTTCATGTGCTTTGTAAGTGGTTGTTTTGCAACTGGAAGATAAAAATTTGCTTTAAAAAAACAACCACATTTGGAAGATACAAGACAATTCAAATGGAAAAGACTTCCAAAATAGCAAATCGTACAAAACTGTTACAGTCACGTTCTTTGATTTCTCAAGTATTGATTTCTTATGTCTCAGTGACATGTAAATCCTTTTACAGGATTAAACTTAAAACACAATGCATTTCCTTTTGTGCTGCATGTGCTTATTGCGAGCTTCCATTTAGATGGAGAAAGGCATTGGTTTACTGAAGATGTCCGTGACAAAGGCCAAGGTTTCTACGCTCTGTGATTTATGCCATTCTATCCAGTTAAAAGAATTCACTGTCTAGGCACCTGTGCTATGGATGATTTTGCTTATCAGTCCCTTCCACAGATGGAGCCATATGAGCATAGTGAGCAGCATTACTAGGGTAGATAATAATGAGCTTGAGCAGGACAAGAGTCTGAGAGAGGCTGCAGTTTTTTGAACCCTAGAGCTGCCAGCCAAGTTGGCATTAAGGAGGCAAAAGGCCATGTCTAAGCACTGCATATTCATACAGAGAGCTGCACTAAATGTGTGTTTCTCCAGATAGGTCAGTTTCATTTTATGGCCATTCTATACTCTTTTTACCCTACTCTATTGGTATATCATCAACATTCAAAATATGAGAAGGCTAACACATAAAGGACAGAAGAGTTACTACCACTCAGCCTAGATAACTGCATTGAACATTTTACCTTTTACAGTATATAAATAATAGTAGTAGAATACTACCATTAGTATACTACTATTATCAAGCGGTATATAATTCATAGTAGTAGTATTAGTGCCTACATCTACCTTCCATTCAGTCTTGTGTTCTGGAGCTCCTGCTTGCCTTCCTGGAGTGCTGTTTTCAAGCATTCCCTAGATTAATGGCAATATATCAGTTACTTCTCCCTTCAGCCTTCACCGTGTGGAGTCTTCATTATCCCTGCAGAACTCTGCATTTAATATTTAACATGCTAGGACCACCATCCAGACACACACCATTCATTGCTCATTTTTTTCCAGGAAACTAACCAGATCTGCCTTTCAAAAAGCACTTCTTCTCATGGCTTAATGTCAGTAAATCCTGAGGTCAGAATATCCTAAATATGGTTAATCCTAAATTAATGCCATAGGTTTCAATAGAACGTCAGAGGGAAGGTACTTGGGACTAAGAGACACCAAGAATGGCGTACATAACACATCTCTGAGATGGTTTGGAAAAGATCTCTCCATTGGGGATTAATTTTGCAAGGTATTGATCATAATGGCTGACTTGATTGGTGTGCAGCCCTCCATCACCCCTGAGTTGCTGCAGGCTCCCCACTTCAGAACCAGCGGCTCTCTGAGTAGCAATACTGCAGTTTCCCCCATTCGTCGCAATAGGAAAAACAGCAAGAGCACTGTTTGTGGAACCCCTGGTTCTGAACAGTAAAGGGCTGTTGACACAGCTGCCCTGGGGAGGAGCATTACAGAGATGCAATGCTGTGCATCATGTCAGCCACTAGGTTTTATCCTACAGAACACTTCTCTGTGTTTAATCACATAAATCGAGTCACAGGTGGATTCATGAAGTCATGGCTCTTAAAAGGCTAAAGCTTACTTCCATGTCCTTCTGGGACTGTACCACTTAGAATGTGTTGTCTTCTGAAATGGTACAGCCCCATGTAGATTGGTTCTAAATTGGGGCCCCTTGAGGAGATACAAGTAGTTGGAGGTACTAGCTACTTCCAGTCCAGTTTTTCAGAATGTTTCTGGCGAGCAACAACCAACCCTTCAGCCCATTTGAAGAGAAGCAGCAGAACAAGCCCATCTCTTTCACAGCATTTTGACCTGTGTTAGGCTGCTGCCCGTTGGACCTCTTGCTGGTGTGACAGCAGCACTCCCTGCACTTAAGCATGAGCACAACCAGCTAAGCCACCTGTCTTAACCATCTTTGTAAAAGTTTGAACCATATTTCTTGTATTTAAAAAGTCCCTCTGGAGCATATTTTCAGAACAGCAGACCTAAAGCATTCCAAGCCAGCCACTGCCAGAGACAGATTACTGGATTAAATGAAACTAGTTTCTGAAAGGTTGTTCTTCTAGTTGACTGATCACATACTTAAACACATGGTTCAGGGTTTATCTTTTTTTAAATGCTGGATCAGGACCAGCAAGCTAATTACCAATTAGAACTACAATTGAGCAGGATCACTGCAGATGGGAAAACTTTTATTATCCATGTATAACCCAATTAATGAGAGATTAATTACTTTGTAATCCTAAAAGAACCCCTGTTCCTGTTTGAATCATTTATTTTTATTCTCTCCAAGAGAGAAGTTTGGGTGTTCCCTTTATGCAAAATATTGCTGGGTTTGAAAATTCTATCATAAGCAGTGCCATCAAACAGGTGTTGACGATAGTGGTGAATACTGAGGAATCTCTCTTTTATTTAAGTGTACAGCATACTTCACAACCCGGTTAAGCTGAAGCAGCAGGATTTAAAGCAACAGTTTGACTTTAGATGAGCTCAGCTGGCTTAAGTTTAAAAAGGAAAAGGTAAAAACCAGCTAGGTTCACCACTTTGTGTTGGAGATCCTGAACATATTTATTAACAAATACATCTCACTAAAATCACTGTCTGACACTTACTTTTGTGTCACGCAGTTGGCATGA
The DNA here is from genome assembly GCF_027244095.1 of Hemicordylus capensis. Lineage (NCBI taxonomy): Eukaryota > Metazoa > Chordata > Lepidosauria > Squamata > Cordylidae > Hemicordylus > Hemicordylus capensis. The sequence continues at coordinate 89,718,258 of NC_069659.1, read as the reverse complement.
TGTTTGCATTTGTGCAAATGCAATATTACTAGGCTGACATATTCTTGTAAGTAAGCCAGTGGGACTTACTTTCAAGTGATTGTGTTTAGGATTGAATAAACCCTTTAACACTGCTCTAGAAGTAATATTGCCCCACATTCTAATGCAGCAATGCAAATAAAGTTGATTTATTTCTGAGTGCTAAGCTTATAAATAGATTGTCCCCTTAAACTTATTTTCCAGAGATGTCCCACAATGAAATTGATGTATGTTCTTAATTTCTTCTGCCCTCAAAATATTCATTACTTTCCACCAAAATATTTGTTATTGATTGCTCAAAAATTCTTGTTTATAACAATTCTGTTTATAAACATTTTATTATATTATAAGGCTTTTTTATGCCTTACAACATTGTTCTTAATTTTGCTAGGTCAATACTATCCACTAGTTTCTTTCTCCCCCCCCCCCACCTGTTTATTGTAAAAGGGTTGTGTCAGGAGACTTAATTGCATTTATGTGTGTAAATAGGTTTTAACGGCTTCATAGAAAAATATTGTTAATGCTTCTAAGTATTCAACAGTTTTCATTTGCTGCATCTTTTCTAAACTTGCCTTTGCTAAATACTGTAGAAAACATGTTTTTTTCCAACAATTATTCTAGATTTCGAGATTAACTATTTTAGTTACTTTGTAAAACAGTTACAGCATGGTTTTGTATGGCACATCAAAAAAAAAACTCTTCACTTTTTTGTTGTAAGAGAAAGTGAATGTGCAAACAACTGTGGGTTATTTGTGGTATTCTGGATGTAACAGATACAGTGTCAGAAAAAAACCATGTTTCAGTGAGAAATGATTATGTGGTAAGTCTGATGGGTGAGCACAATGGCAAATTGGGCCTTTTGGACACACTTTGGATGTGTGAGTTCAACATTTTCTGAGTGTATTTGCAACCAACTGGTGCTGTGTACTGGAATTGCCACAACTTCTCCGGATACTGTCATACAGATCGCTTTCAAAAGGGGAATTTATTTTTTCTCAAATGATAACCAGGTGTTTTAACTAGGAAGGGAACAGGAGTCTATTCCCCCCACCCCCCATCTTAGATACCGTATCCAAGCAGGCACTTCCTCTACATAGCAAGGTCAGGGTGTCCAGGAGAATTCATTGTCACGAGCATGCAGAGCAGCTGGACTGCTGCATTAGTTCTAATGGAAACTTGCTTTCTTTGTACCACAACGTCTTCTGTAAATTCAATATTATAATTAGTGTGAATGGCAAATAAATTGTTTGAGAATTATACAGGCCTTGGCTTGGTTCATTATTAAACTGAGCAATGTCAACTTGATATTTGGTAGCCTAAATGCTCCTTAGTAACTTTAAGTGGCGCAGCGGGGAAATGCTTGACTAACAAGCAGAAGGTTGACGGTTCAAATCCCCGCTGGTACTATATCGGGCAGCAGTGATATAGGAAGATGCTGAAAGGCATCATCTCATACTGCATGGGAGGAGGCAATGGTAAACCCCTCCTGTATTCTACCAAAGGAAACCACAGGGCTCTATAGGCGCCAGGAGTCAAAACTGATTTGACGGCACACTTTACTTTACTTTAATTGCTCCCTAAGGAAGCCACTCACACAAGGATCTGCAAATTTTTGCTGAATTTGGTCACCAGCCTCTGGCACATAGAACTTGAGAGAAGGATCAGTTTTTAACTTCATGTTAGATTTGGGACATTTCCTCAAACCACGAGAATCTCTCCACTCAAACAATGAGTCTCTCCAAGCCCCAATATGAAGTGGGAGATACAGACCCCAACTCCCAAATTCTCTGCAAATCCCAGAAAACTTGAGAGAGCACATTTTTCTGTTGAGGAGCTCGGGGAAGGGGAGGAGAGTGATCTCTCACTTTATGCCAAGCAATTTGGAGCTGGTGGCCACCACTGGTTACCTGGCAATCGTATGTATGGTCCTCTGTGGTGTTGTTGTTTTTTAATCCCATATGCTTTTAACATATACAGAAGGTGCAGCTAGGAACGGATTGGGCCTCACTTCAATGTATGTTAAAGGGGAAGGGGCTAACCAAACACTCACACATCCTTCACAGTTGTCATAGTGCATATATATTTTGTACTCATCAATCTGTATACAAACATAAAATATAGCATGAGAAGTCTCAAGTTGCAGATAAACATTGATGATGTTTGGAGTTCATATACCAGTCACTTAAACATAAAGGGCACGATCCAGCCACATGTAATCATTTTAAGGCTGAAATCTTATGCATTTCTACCTGAGAGTAAACCACATTAAACACAGTGAGACTTATTTCTGAGGAATTAGTGCAGTTCTATGTATGGAAGTCCTATATTTTCCAACCAGAGGCGTAACTAGGGAAAATGGCGCCCGGGGCAAGCACTGAAATGGCGCCCCCCCCCGCCGCCCCCCCAACATACTACATTATACTTAGGTTTTTCCTCACAAGCGCCCGCCGCCGCTGCCAAGCCAGGCCACTGACTGGCCGTCAGGTGCCAGCAAAGCAATGGGGGGGGCGCAGGTGGCGCAGAAGGGACCGCTCGTGGGGAAGGGGGCACTGATGCGCTCCCTTGACTGCTGCAGCGCTGCTGCACTGAGCAGAAAACATTTGTATTAACAAAAAATTAAAAAAAAAAAATTTTAATTGGTCATGGCGGCGCCCCCCACGTGGCCAGAAAAGATGGCGCCCGGGGCACGTGCCCCCCCTGCCCCCCTATAGTTACGCCTCTGTTTCCAACATAATTTACTCTCTGAGGTGCTTACTTTTCTCACTGAAATCAGTAGAAAAGGTGGCCCCAGAGAAGAGGTGAGGAGAAGAATCAGGTGGCTCATCCCCCCCCACTGCCCACTTTGCTGAATCATTAACTGGACATTAAAATGAGGCTGCAGTTCTAAGCACACTTACCTGAAAGTTAGTTAAGCCAAAATCGATAGGACTTAACCAGATAAAATATGTTTAGGATAGGAGTATTAATGTGAAATACATGGTTGTTTTTCTTTCAGAAATTTAGCATGTAGGACATCTAAGTTTCCCAGACTGTTATTAGTCAGGACGACGAGTCATTGTCTAGGAATTGTTTGGGTTTGTAAAAGAAGAGTAAAACCAAATTTAGGAAGAAAATCTAATACACTGGTTTTAAAATGAAGCTTTTTGTCTGACATCAAATAAATAATGTTTGGTCTCAAACTTGTAAAAACATGGTATCACAGAACTGCTGTGGAATAAAACCCAGTTCTTTTCAACACATCCTGTCAACATCTTCCCTATTTTAAACATCTAGATTTCCAGTATAGATTTAATTTCAGCCTCCTATGGAAGGGAATGTTAACATTTCCCCCCATGTTGATATTATGCCATATTCATAAATATCAGTTACTGTTGTCTTTAAGCCTGAATAATGAGCAAGGTTATGTGGCTGAAGCACTCTGGAATTAATGTTGGATTGAAAATGTTTGGCCGATTTCAAACGCTTACATATGGGCCATGCCCATAATAATGTAATGTGTGATTCAGACATTCCATGTGGCATTACAAGCATAGGGCAAATCATACACTCCCCCCCCTCCTTTTTGAAAGGAAAGAATTGCACAATGCAAGCCTCTGGACCGGGGTAGGCCAAGATATTGCAGCACCTGCAGCCAGTGACACACCAAATGCTGTTTTGCCCCATAACCATGGCGACGGGGGGAGCACCCTTTCGAAACCAGCCCTTGCAAACATTGAAAGTGGCATGGCGGGGGAAAGGGGGAAGCTTACCAGAAGAACCCCTTGTGTCCTCATGCTGCTTGCAAGCTGTGCAGGCAGTGTGAGGAGAGGTTTTCCTGGCATAGCTTGCAAGGGGCAGAGGGTTCCAAAGAGCTGCCGCCTGAGGCAACTACCTTGCTGTGCCTTCAGAAAGGGCCAGAGAGTGGGGTTTTGCCAGGAATAATTTTAACACTGCCGGGATAAACTGTGTGCCACCAGAGTGGAAAAAAGATTGGATGGCTAATCCAGCTTTGGGGGCATTTTGGATTACATACTGGAGGTCTGCACTGTGCTTGCCTGAGGTTTGAAAAACGATGCCTAAATATTTAAAAGTTTTCACTTGCTCTAATTTATGGCCACCCAGTGACCAGTTCTGAACTCTTGGGCGCATTGCAAAGGTAAGTATCTTTGTTTTGGTGTAGCTGATCTCAAGTGCTTGATCCTGGCAGCCCCCTGCATGTCTGTAGGGGCAGGGTAGGGGCAGCCCTCTCCTAAAAGAGGCGGGTGGCAGCAGGCTCCTGCTCCTTCCCCACAGAAATGGGTTCTTCCAGTCAGGAGAATGTCCAGACTGGGCACCCCAGTCAGCCATCTCAGAGGTCGCTGGCCACGGGAGCAACAACAAGCCTGTCAGAGTGTGCAGACACATTGGTAGCAGGCCAGTTCACCTTATGAAGCCAACAAAATGGCAGCCTTGCCTTATATAGAACAACTTTGGAGAGGCAGGGGAACTGCAGCGATGTGCCAAATCCTGATCTCCCATTAAATTCCACAGAAAGAAAAACAGCTTGTGCTTCTACATGAGCTTTGCAGAACTGGGCTCATGAAGAGACTAAGAGTTGCCTCAGAGTTCACAAGCTTGATATGTGTGTGTGATATAATAATTGCTGGCAAGTATAACTTACTGGCTCTGTCACAAATCCAAAGTTGTGATTATTCCCTTGCCAATTGTCATATTACTATGACTGAGTGCACAGTTCTATAGTCATTTCCAACTCTTTGTTCCATGCGTTACGCCTTTACTCCTTCCAGACACGGTTGTGACAACATGTGCTGTATTTGGACACATCTCTCTCTCTCTCTCTGTATACATATACATACATACACACATTTATTGAAAAGTTTTAAAGCCAGGTGGAGAGAGGTAGAGTCAATATGCTTGACCAAATTGACAGGTCTGTCCATAATGAGGCATGGTGAGGCAGCTGCTTCATGTGGCAGATTGGCAGAGGTGGTGAGGAGCACCCCACTCCCACCAGCTGCCTCTTCCAGTTGCCTCACCATGCCCTCACCATCTCCCTCTTGTCTGGTGGTAGCAGTGCTGCCACTTCTTTTCCTCCTCATGCTCCCTGGCTTTGGAAAAGGAAGGAACTGGGAAATGGGGATCAGATGGAAATGTGGAGGAGCAGAAAGTGGGAAGTGTGGAAGATCTATAATCCACCATTCTACTCCTCCACACTTACTTCTGCTCTCCATTCTCCTCCCTCTGCCTCTTCAAAAGTCATTGAGTGGGGGAGGAGGAGGAAGAAACAGAGTAACAGTGGTAGAAGCAGCAGGTGAGGTAAACAGAGGGGAAGGACAGGAGGGAGAAAGATGTACCCCCTCTAGCAGCAGAGTGGAGAAATGTTCCCCTCTATATTCCACTGAGGGTGGAAGGACAGCACCACAGTGCCCCACTCGCACAGTTGGGACTTGGACCAAGCCTTCAGTTTGATTACATCTAAGCATCCCACTCAATAGATTACATCTATTGTGATAGATTACATCTAATCACTCCCCCATCTGTTTTAGAATCCTAATTCAACATCCCTAGTTCAAGATATGCCAAAAATGTATCTTCCCTGATATTTTTTAAAAAAATATGTGCAACTTTAAACTGAACAGATGAGATGAGATTCTTTCTTCTACAGCTTCCCATTGCCGCAATACTAATCTTTAGCATGCTATGCATGCTATAGCACTTTCAAATGTTCAATGTTCTTCTTTCACATACACTATTGTAAAGTAAAGGTAAAGTGTGCTGTTGAGTCAGTGTCGACTCCTGGCGACCAAAGAGCCCTGTGGTTGTCTTTGGCAGAATTCAGGAGGGGTTTACTATTGCCATCTCCTGCGCAGTATGAGATCATGCCTTTCAGCATCTTCCTATACTGTTGCTGCCCAGCATAGGTGAACAGCGGGGATTCGAACCAGCAACCTCATGCTTGCTGGGCGAGTCATTTCCTGCTGTCGATGGACTTGAGGGCACACTTTACCTTTGTTGTAAAGTAGGTCAGTATTATCTCCACATTGTGAATGGAGGATTAAGAAAGGGACTGTGGTTTGCCTATCAAGACACTTACAAAAACAAGGCAGAAAGAACCAGAAATAAATTCACGTATCCTTACAAAAGTACACTCCACACACAACTACAGCTTCAAAGGAAAATATTTAGAGATAAGGGATCACGTCAGAAATACAGAGGGGAAAATCCTCCATGCCCCCAACAGATCAGTAATTTTTTTTTCTTAATTATACATTCAACTTGGTGTGGGAAGGACTGAATGATTGCCCAGCGATGAATGGTTATTTTCTTTGTCTCTTTGCTCTCTCTTTGTTCCCTATTTGTTGTGGTATAACTTCTTTAACTATTAACTTATTTTAATGTACTCATCTAACCATCCTATTTGCCTAAATCTGGAGCTGCCTTCTTTGACCATTGATCTCTTTAGCTCAGGACTGCATACACTGACTGGCAGCAGCTCTCCAAGCTGTCAAGCCGGGCTTTTCCCCTGGAGCTTTCCCAGACAGCAGGCTTTACCACAGGCTTACAGGGAGGCTTTAATGCAGACTTGAACTGATCCCAAAAACCTGACGCAAAAAGTGGATATTTTTTACCCTGCATATAAAGCGGACTGCACTCTTAAATGCACAGTGAAAAACCTGAATTGTGTGTGAAGGACTCCCCCATAGCTTGCAGGGACCTGGGGATAAATCACACCCTCCATTCCAGAGGAGAGGCAAGCTAAAGGGCTTTAAAAGCCCTGTGTGGAAAACATCCAGGAGGTTAAGCCTGGGACATTCTGCTTGCAAAACATGTCCTGCACCACAAAGCAATAGCTCCCTTGAATGCCCTAAAATCCATTCAAGAGCTCCTAATCCAATGGAGTCATAAGGACTGTGGGTCACAATGACATCATGACTGTAAAGTATATCACTTTGGAAATCAACCATATTAATGGACTACAAATTATTTTCAAGGATTAAAATTGAAAGCAACTGGATCAGATTTAAATAAGATACATGTGGATAAATATACCCAAGGAGAGAGAAATGTTAGAGAACAGCAAAATATGTCTAAAAGCTTGTTGCCAAATCATTAGCTTGTTATTTATTTATAGTTGATTTTATTAGTTACTTGTTAGTTTATAGTTCAACTGCTATTCATAAAACTAATCCCAAAGCTTTTCCCATCACAACCGCTCAATGCCATGAACATCTTTAGTTGCTGAATTTCTGTACATCACCCAGCTATTAAACGAACATGAGCCCTACGATGCTAAACAAAACGAATGTGGAAACTCAGTCCCTCCACTGGTTCTTGGTGCTTGTTGCCTCCAGAGGGTCATCAGATCACAATGCTGAAGACAATGGTGGGGTGAGGGAGCTGAAACTTTAACATTGTTCATTGGGAGCAGGGACGTAGCTATAATTGAGCGAAAGGGTTCAAAGAACACGGGCCCCCAGCTCCGGAGGGCCCTCCAGCTCCACCCCTTCCTATTTTCTTCACTATCTCCCTCACTCTGGGGGGCTGCCAGAGAGAGGGATGAACACGGGGCCCCTTTCCCCTAGCTACGCCCCTGATTGGGAGGGCAAGAATTGAACACCAGCAAAGAGAGAGCATTATAGGGAGAGAAAGGAAGTAACTTCTAAAATGAGGGGGCGCATGAGCGTTAAGGATGGTAGAGGAGTTGAATGTGACTCTTGGGCTTTCCCTTAATGTTGACGTGACCATGTGCATGACAGCATGTGATGGCTTAGGACCAAACATTCCACCAGGATGCCATTTGGCACACCTAGTGTTTTACTTTTTCAAACAGCGGTAGGGGGATTTGCACTGGGGCCATGAAATGAGGGACAGGGCCTATGCACTGAATCCTCAGGGTAACATTCCCCTGCTGCTATAGCTGGGGAGATTGGACTCAGACCTTTTCCCCAATCCATGGCTAATAGCAGCTTCAATGAGGGGCAGTTTGGGTTGGGCCTACAGTGCGGGGGGTGGGGGTGGTTCTACCCCCTACCATCCATGCGACAGACCATTCAATTCAACCACACACACAGACTTGATTCAACCACACACCACCGTTTTGGAAAAAAGAAAAGAAAATGCCTGGAATTCTAATCGTTGAACGCTCAGATCCCATCTAGTTCAGTCCTTAATATGCGTGATTGATTGTGTGCATGCCTTGCCTAGAATATCAAAAAGGGAATAAGCATGCTTGGAATGGAAAACTGTGACAAGAGCAAACTTTCTGTGTGTGCACTGCTCTTCACACAATCCCATAATCCACATCTAAAGATTGCTGGGAAGCTACTGCATTGGTTTTGCTGTATGACCAAGACTAGGTCATTCAAAGCCCCAGTGAAATGTGCAGGTAGGAAATTTGGGGAGCATTGCTAAGAAAATAAAAACAATTAAAAATCTTAATTACATTTCAGTTAAGGCTGCTCTCCTAAGCATACCTATCTAGATAAAAATCTTACTGAAATCAGTGGGTGATAGCCAGACTAAGTTTGCCATAACCAAGTTCCATTGGGATGAATAGGACTGAAGGCGGTCTTGACTAACTTGTCTCATTTATTTCAATCATACTTGATCATGACCAGTTTAGCTTGGATACAGTTCAGAGTTTGCTTCCTCAGAATCTACTTTGTCCCCCCCACCCCACCACCAATATTTTTGCTGCTGCTGCCGCCACTGGTCCCAGCCTTGGATAGAAGGCTGCCTTTAAAAGCCTCTGTGGTAGGGCTGTTCATGAATCGAATTTTCAGATGTTATTTGCATTTGAATCAAAACTGGCTGAATGATTTGAGTTTGATTTGAATCGCTTCTACGTATTTTGGCACTTTTAAAAAAATCAATCAGGGCACCTGGATGGTTTTTTTTAAGGTGTCAAAATGTTAAAGGTGCCAAAAGGTCCCTAAACTGTTGTTGAATCAATATGAATCAAGTTGAATTTGAATCTGGCCAGTTCAAATGCAAACTGAATTACCCTTTTTGGGGTGATTTTATTCAAATTTGAATTGTTCGAATCGGCCAGATTTGAGTCAAATCAATTCAAATTTGACATCCCCATTCTGAGGGCCCAGTGAAATTATCTTTTGTTACCTGCTTTCAACAGCAGTTGAATACATGGACCTATGTGCAGTTAAAGGCCTAAGTTGGACACTGCACACACTACCAGTGAAGCCTGTTTGTTTTAGTAATGAAAGCCTTTTGGAGCAGCATGGCCTACTTATTATTCCTTAAACAGCAGTTTATGCTTTGCACATAATGATTTGTTTGTAATGAAAACAATCATTAACTTTACTAGCTGTGAAAGGGAATCTGTTGAGGGACTGACATCCTCCTCCCTTTCCTCCTCCTCCCAGTTATCCTTCCCAAAAACGAGTTACTGATATCTCAAGTTTTAATTTGTTGTCAGCACATCTCTAGTAGTAAATTGCAATTGTGCCACCAGAGGGCAGTCTTTGCCAAAACTGAAACACAATGAAAACAAAAAAATGCTGGCAGATGGAAGCATCACTTTTGGGTACAGCTCCCACCAAAAAAAAACCACTTGGGGAATGGATATTATAGGAATTATTTTGTGAAAATGGAAGCCTATGCACAAATAAACTGACCATCTTACTGAACAAGGAATTGTCATCAGACTAATTTGATGACTGTGGGGGATACAAAGAGTGGCTTGGCTTGTAAGAACTAAAGCAATACCTTGCCATATCCTAATCTTCCTACCAAAAATTGGAGAGGGGCACTGCCACGCCCAGCCATCTTTTGGGGATGCTGCCATTTTGTCTGACAAGGCTCTTTGTAGCATGACAAACGCAGATTAACAAGGTGCAGCTTCTCCCTGATATGAGATGAAATAAAAGAAAGGTTTCACCCATTGAATTTTTAGATGCCACATAATTGTTGGCAGGAAAAGGATGACAATCCTGCATAGCTCATGCCTTCGGAGTATTTGGATTAATATCAACAAGCCTCACTGGGAAATGTATACAAATTGTCCAAACGTGTCCTTTTCACTTTGTTCTCCTTAACTCTTTAGTGTCACTAAATGTCTCACCACAACTTACCTCTTAAAAAAAGAAAAAAACCCTGCAAAAGTAGGCATACTGCTAGGCATGGAGTATGCTTTCTACTTTCTCTTTCATCTGCTGGTGGTGTAATAGGTCTAGGAATTTCAGCTGATGGAGTATGGTCATCCCGCGGGTTCTGTTCCTGGAAAATCTCGCAGCTGACGGATTCGCAGTAAACAAGGCATTAAAACTAATAGCAAACAGGGGGTTAGGGGAATCGTGGTCCAAAAAGACACCCCCCCCCAAGAATCCCCAGTAAAAAATAGAAAAAACTGCCCCAACCCCCCCAAATCAAGCCTGACCCCCAGAAATCACCCCTGATCCCCAGAAATGACCTCCTGACCACCGAAATCCCCCCCAATTCCCCCAAAATCTCTCCAAACCGTGGATACTTGGGTTGCAGTTGGTAAGACCTGCCACAATTTCCCAGTCGCAGATCCTCACATCCGTGATTGGGAGACCCATGGTTGGCAAGGGATGACTGTAATAGGTTCAGGAATTCTGTCCCCGCCTTTCTAATACACCTGTAGGCCTTGTGCTGCTTGATTCTGACACACTGTATTGTCAGAATCAAGCCAACTGTATTTCTTTGTGTGTTCTTGCTGATCTGATTTTTTTTCTTGACTCTTACTGTATGCCACCTCCTCATCCTTTGTAACCTGTTGACACCATAAGCAGCTGGCTTCATTTCATCAAGGAACATGCTATCATAGGAGGAGAAGCAGCAAGCCCCTGTAAAACCATGCCATGTTTGACCCACTTTCAGTGCCACCCATTTTGTAATTAGTCACAGGTAACAGACTGGGACCTAACAAAAGCCCTGGTTTCAAAAGTGAAGCTGACATAAATAATGGTGGCTGCTTGAGCACGAAATCTAAACACCCAGGAACAATCGACAACTCTAACAGGCCTGAGCTATTTACTGTGGGTCCTAATACAATCTGGAATGCTGGTAAATCGATATGGAAAGCTCTTTTCAGTTTGGAAAAGAGCTTGAAACGTTTGCTAATCATCTGCCAACTCAGCAGCTGTTTTCCTGGTTCCTTTGCTGAGCTGAAGTTCAGAAGGTCATTACTTGTGCCAAGATCTAGGAGAAAAATAAAAGGAGAAAGTTGGTTGTCCTAAAATGATCTTTCCATTGTTTCCAGCTTGGGGGTTCCATGAATAACAGGAAAATCCAGATCCCATCATGTGTGTGTGCATGGGACACACATTAGGAGAGGAGAGCTGGTCTTGTGGTAGCAAGCATGACTTGTCCCCATAGCTAAGCAGGGTCTGTCCTGGTTGCATCTGAATGGGAGACTTGATGTGTGAGCACTGCAAGATATTCCCCTCAGGGGATGGAGCCGCTCTGGGAACTGCAGAAGGTTTCAAGTTCCCTCCCTGGCATCTCCAAGATAGGGCTGAGAGAGATTCCTGCTTGCAACCTTGGAGAAGCCGCTGCCAGTCTGTGAAGACAATACTGAGCTAGATAGACCAATGGTATGACTCAGTATATGACAGTTTCCTATGTTTCCTATGTTTCCTATGACTGCTGGACAGTGGACACCAATATACAAAGAAGTCAATGCACAGGAGGAAAAAGATAGGCTCTCCCTTTGGGGTGGGACTTAAAGGTTGGAGCAGCATGAGACATTTGGTTCTGACCTGTCTGGGCACACTCTGTGAAGTGGAAATGGTGGTGGTGTCAGCTTAGTAGGTCCTGCATGGACCTCTAGAGTCATCACCATCATCAATTTTATTACAGCCATCGGCCAGTAAAAGACCTCTAGAGTCTGGCATTTGTCCAGTTCAGCTGACCTTTGGCACTAGCCATGCTGGACAATGATTTTTGCAGTCTAAGGAACCCAGTTAACCTCAGCAAGCCAAGAATGAGCTATCTGGGTCCTTTTGTGTTTGGATAAACACAAACTGTACTCTGGCATACTGCCACAGCTTTAAGATGAGCTGGGCAGTGGTTATCCATCTCGGAGAGACCTGAAAGTTCATCTGTATATTGGATTATATATAGGATTTCCAAGTGGATGGGCGATCATTAAGTGTTTCTTTTTTAAGTTGGAGAGGACTGATTTAACGTAAATCTTGTGGAACTCACTTGATTCCTTAGCCTGTGTGGAATGTGAAGAGCCCATTGCCAACCTCCGAGACCACCTCTGTGCCCATAACCCTTGTGTGGTTGGACAAAGTGACTCTCTCTCTCAGCCAAGAGTGTCACTCTATTGCGACTTCCTCTCTTCCATCCCATCCGCCAAGCTAAGTCCCACCACAAAACTTGGGGGGCACCCAAGTAGAAGAGGGCCCATAAAGGGCAGCTTGCCAAGGATGTCCTGAAATGTGGAGCTGGTCCTGTTCAGGGTATAAATCCAAATCCATATGGCTTACATTTCCATCCTAAATTGGTATGTGTCCTATCTGTCTATCTATCTATCTATCTATCTATCTATCTATCTATCTATCTATGCATGCATTATAGCAGAGCTTTTCTGTCAGAACTGGGTCATGGGCAGCCTCTGCAGAGTAGGTTGAAGCCTGAAGTTGGTACCAGAAGGGATCAGCAGAGGATCAGGAATGAAAGAGTCGACCAGGAACTGGGGTCAGAAAGCTAGCCGGGAGCCAATGTTGAAGTGAAAGGTCAAAATCAAATGAACAACAGGAACCAGAAGGGAAAGACAAGCCATAAGTCAGAACCAAAGGCAGGGGTCAAGGAAAGCAGGAACCGTGATCAGTAGACACAACAAACCAGAACCAAGAAGACCTTGTGTAGTGATGAGAAGGATTTGAGGTAGGACTAGGCCCAGGGGCATAGCACCATTGGAAACCGGGTTCAAAGAACCCAAGCCGCCGCCCCTCAGGGGCCATCCCTCGCAGTCCTGAAACACACACACACACACCCCACGTCTGACGTCCAATGTGGAGGGGCTGGTTTAGCTCCCGAGTGGGGCTGCGCGGCCCTGTTTGAGAGTTAAATCGCCATCGCTGCATTCGCAGCATGGCCAGGAGTGGATCTTTCCTGCCTTAAAGGCAGGAGAGCCATTTCTGGCTGTGCTTTGAATGCAACGCTGGCCCCGATCTAGCACCCGAATGGGGCAGCGCATCCCCGTTCAGGAGTTAGATGGCCAGAGCTGCATTTGCGGCATGGCCAGGAGAGGCTCTCCCTGCCTTTAAGGCAGGGAAGAGCCATTCCTGGCCACGCTGCAAACACAGTGCTGGCCTGAATCTTACTCCCAAATGGAGCCGTGCGGCCCCGTTTGGGAGCCAGACCATGCCCCCCCCGCGTCTGACGTCAGACGCGGGGGCATAACGAACCCGTGTGTCTGACGTCAGATGTGGGGGGCAGGGAAAGCGGGGCCGTGGTGGCGGCTGGACACGGGCCGCTGCTGGTCTGGCTCTGCTACTGACTAGGCTTCACTAAAGCAATGGCTAGGAGGGTGGGCCTTTCCTATGAAGGGAAAAAGCCGGGAAAATCAAAAACAGAAGGACCAATCCAGAGGTCTGGGTGGGAACTACGCACATAGTCACCTATTCAAGAAGAGAAAGCTTTGTTCTTTTAGCTGTGTCCTAGGAGTGCCCTGAGGAAGCAGCTGGCTGAGAGCTGCTGGGGAATTGGGAAGGCCACAGCCTGTGAGTAACAAGTTAGGGACAGTTCAGTTAGACACATGAGGGAAATTATTTTCCTTTATGATATTGCTTGCATCTGAGTTGCCTGGTTAATGAAACTCGCTCTCTCTCACTATCTGCTTTATGAAGAGACAATTGTCCTTATTGCATGCACTTGTTTTTCTTTTAATGCAATAATAAACCCATGTTGGTGAAGTATGCTACTCTTCATTTTGGGCCTGACTTAGTCACACGCATTTGAAGGCCTACGACTGCTCAGCCGTTTTAGGGAAGGTTTTGCCACTTTATCCCTCCAGGAATCTTATATGGAGAGTGGGTTTTCCCACAACAAAATAAAGGGGATGGTGGCAGCCTACTGTGAATCCCTTACAGACAAAGATTCACTCCCAATGAACTCCCTTCTCCTCCTCTGAATCAGGTAGGAGCTATAACACCTTGAAACTGAGGCAAAGCCAGAGCTCAGACCGGAAGCCTTCACTATATATCCTTCCTGTCTCAAAAGGATCCAATGGCAGAGTTCATCATTGGCCTGAGGACTGGGCCCGAGAATTCCATGCACTGGCAAGGATGGTGTAGTTCAGTTGGCTGCCACATGAGGAGGCGGCATGCAGATTCCCAGCCTTAACATATGTGGCTCCTGACATTTTCAAAGCGTCTGCCTTCAGGGAACATGTTCCCATCAACCTGTCATCTTAGGAAACCTGAGCATCTGCCACATTACCCAAGTACATTATATTGGCTTCTGGGATTCTATTTCAGAAAACTTTCTCTGCCATTATTGCTCTTCCCATCCATTCCTCTGTGAATTTTCCTAGAAACTCCAGGGTTATCTGGAACCGACAGTATTAGAGAAGCTATTTTATTTTTAAAGTCCAATGTCCATATAATATTACCAAATCATTCTGAAAAATTGTCATCAGGATAAATTTGTTTATTTTTCTATGTAAACAACTTTGGAAACTTCTGTTGAAAAGTGGTATATAAATATTAGTAGTACTAAGTACTAGTACTACTGATGATATTTAAAATGTTTGAAGTATAAGATGCTGCATTCAGCCTAAGAGAGATTCAGTAGATATACAACTTCAGAGTCCATTTCTACAGTTTGGACTACTAATTCTTGTTCATTATTAAAGGTTTCTGGCAAGCAGTAAGAATGTTGTATTTCAAGCATCTTTGTATAATTGCTGTTCTATTTGCAACTGGTTGACAAGATTGCCACTAACTCCTCCTATAGGGTATTCAGCAAACAGGGGGACCTTTTGGCTGGAGAAATCTTACCTGACCTCAGAATACCTCTAAAAAGATCTCTCAGCTACTGGAAAAGGCAACGTTTGGCATTTCGTAGGATATTTATGGAGTTGGACGCACTTCCGACAGGTCCTTCTGGGTTGACTTTATCCTCCTACATTTATCTCATCATTTCCTTTAGCACCAATCTCTGTGTGTGGCACATTTGAATCTTAGCTATTTGTTTTATTCCTGGGATGTTTGCTAGGTCGACCACTGGCGTCACCAGTGTGTTTAAATGCGTTGCTTTTTAATGAGCATCCTCATTAAGTGTCAGCATGGAGACAATGGGAAACATAAGGTTATTTCCTATGTCTCTGATAGTTGACCTCTGTGCTGCCCCCCCCCCGCCCAGCCGCCTGCTGCAACCTTACTTTATCCCAAAGTTTGCGTGTGCATTTTGGAGGTTCTCCTGTTCAAGCAGTGATAACGCAAAAGTTAATGTGTTTGCTTAAGAAGAGAAAAGAGCTCTGACGTTAGAGACTATCGCTAGAAGGGCACAAAGCAAACCTCAGAAAACAGAAAAAGACATGTCGCCAAATGTCAAAATGCGGGTTGGTAGAGTGGAATTTGATTGGGAATTTATTTTCGAAATGAAAGGAAACAAGGGTTTAAAAGTACGTCGCTGAAACTGTGTACTCTTGACCAGACAGAAAACTTGGATGAAAGAGTCTTGACAAACCTGGGGGAAAGGCATTCACAGCACAGACCTGGGAACCCAAACGTTCCTTCAGTTGCATACAATGGGAACCAGCACCTTATTAGTTAGCATCTTGGTTGTTGTTGCCTTTTCTTCAGCCATTCTGACAAATGCTTCTCCAGCAATGCCTGACAAACTACAACACCCAGAAGGTAAGTGACAAAACCCCATTCCCACAGTAGCAGTTCAATTAATGTATTGAGCGATGCTGTTGTTGCAATGGCTTTCTAAACTAAATACTTTGAGAAAGAGAAGGCTGACATTTTTTTTAGACAATTGCATCATCTGTTACATTATCACAAAAAAGCAACATCTATCAGATGGAATCTGTGGAAAGTGTAAGTTCACCCAATTCATCTCATACCAATAAATGTTAGGAGTGTAGTAGAATATTTATGTAGTAAAACAATCTCCTACACTACAATCTTTGTTAATATTTTGAGAGGCGTAAAACAATTAATATTTGACCTTTTTATTAGTTTGCTCTGTTTTGTTGAATTGCTTCTAAGTCCCACTTCCAAAATACCACGCAAATACATGCATTGCTTTTCTTGGGTTGCCTTGTAAGATCACGAGGAAAGGTTTGTTCAATAAGCAGCCTATTTCTTCATCAAGAGGTTAGCACTTGGATCTTTTTCCTCATTCTTCAGATAAAAGCCAAAGAGCTGAGAAAGAGCCTGAAGCTAATCAACATAGGAAGATCTTGGAATTTTTGTCAGCATTTGACGAGGTACAGAGAAGTACCAATTCCAGATTAGTCCCCAAGACTACAGGAGTTCAAGGTAATTAAATAGTTAAGTGCTATAGTGACATTTCCCACCATAAATAAGTGGGTGCATCAAGCTACAGTGTATGTTATAAATTAAATCATAATGCTATGTTTAAAATACAGCAAATGGATCATTTTAAGCAGCCTGGATTTCCTTACAATTCATTTCATTGCTTAGGTTTCAGATCTATCCTTCACACCAAATTTGTTTATATTATATCAGTTAATAATGAATCACTTGGAAGAGATTAAACACTATTAAAGTATGGATCATATTTACCTATTCAGTTAAATGTTTCTTGCATTGACCATGTTGATAGCACCTGATAGGCTGGTAACCAAGTCTTCGGGGGAAATAGATTATATATTGCTTAAAATCAGGAAAATACATTTGGATTTTTCTGTTCTAAAGATATATGCATCTGACATCACTGTTTTGAATCCCAAAAGTCCAAATAGGATTCCATAGAACAGAATCATTCACCATTATACTGTCCAGCAACAACTCTAAACACTGGCATAAACCTAGTGAGCAAAATGAATCTGGCAAATATCAGTATGCATTTTCATTATCCTTTTATTGATTTGGTATAATGAAACTAATATGAAATTATATATTGGCCTTATTTGGACTACATAAATGGTACAGTTATTCATGGTCCTTATGTAACAATTTACATATTATGCTTAGATGCATCTCTCATATTGGAATGCACTCTATTTTGACATGTTTCAACCAAGGCAGTACTCAAAGTATACCAAACATTGCTAACATGAAAGATTGCAGTGATGTCTTCAACAAATGATATGTGTACCTGTAACTTTAAATAGAGAGAAAGAAAGAAAATGTCAGATATTGTATTATTGCAGTCATATGTTTATCTAGAATTAATTCCAAGTTCCAAATTTCAAAGTATAAGGGCACTTTTAACACTGTACAATGATAAGGAAGGCTTTGGTTAAATATTTATACATGGATCTACTATAAAAACTACCCCCATCCCATGCGTCCATAAAAACACAAAGCAAGAGAAGCCCATTCTCACTTAATTGGGAAACAGAAAGTGTACAAACAAAACCAGTATGCAGACCTGTGTGCCGAGTTTATGGTAACCTTATTGCTGTGATACTGGATGCCTTTTAAAGGAAGAATGTGGCTCTATGTACACTGACCACTCTTCTAAATCACCAAATGTAAGGGCTGGCATGGGAAGCAGCGATGAAATGTTATTTATCTGCAAAGGCTATAAAGTCAAGGCAACCAAACCATTCAGCTAAACATCAGGCCAAAGAAGAGAGACGTTTGCAGTCTTCTTAGCTTGGACCTAGTTAAGTTCAAAGTGTCAAAGTTTCATTTAATGTCATATTGAAGAAACTAATGTCATATTGAAGGATCATTTAATGTCATAAGGAATGTCTTGCTGTCGCCACCAACATTTCACCTGCAATAAATCTGGAGGATTTTCCTTAGATGAAACATCCAAGGAATTTCAAGAGAATCCAGAGTTGTGACAAGGGTAATGAAACAGCTTGCCAGGGGTGGTGGGGTGGGATCTCACACATCTTTAAATTTTGCCTTAAGCAAAGTTTAGTGGGAATTTGAAACATCCTTCTCGAGGGAAACTTCGAGAGAAGCCAAAGCAGTTTCTATTAAATCAGCAAACTGTCTCCAGGGTATTTCACACATTCCTTGCTATAACATAAATGTAAATACCAAGAAGAGCTGCGTTGTTCAGTGTCAGTCAAAGGTTCAATGTAACCATGTAAACTGTTAGATGTTTCTGTTATGGATTCATGAAGGATGGGAAGTGTATGTGCCTGGATTTCTCACTTGAAAGATTTCTCACTCGTGCAATATGCATACTTGTGTGAACATAGAGAAGTAAGTTATACTGAAAGAACAGATATCTTTATTTGTTGTTGGTTTCAATTCCATACAGTGGGCTGATTCTCAGGATCAATATAAAATTAGTTTGATGGGAATCTGAGAGGCCAAAGATAAGTGGAGTGGGAGTAGTAAGTCGGGAAAGGCTGCACACGTCCCCTGGAGTGTGTCATGAGAACCAGGGGAAATGTCTATGGTTTCCCCTTGGCAATGCCAAAATCAAGCTGACATTAGTAATCATGATCTGAACTTGGCTTGACAGTCATGTTGCCAAGTAGAGACCACCATCATTGTCCCCAGTTCTCATGACACACTGTGAAAGTGCATGTGCCATTTGCCATTTCCTCACTCCGACTGTATCATTGGCTTCTGCAGGCAGGTCAGAACATGAATAGGTTCTATCAGATGTTCCCGAGGAGGAGCAGGGAACTAAATGCTTCTGATTTTGGGCAACAGTTCTGGGTTTAGCAGAAGACATAATTTGGGCCTTACTGAATGGATCCTGCTGATCCTAAATAAATAAACATTTTTATGAGTGAAAGGGAGGGATGAATCAGTCAACATTAGCTTAAATGTTCAAAATGCTAATTGTGAGCAGGAAAGAAATAATCAGTACTGTTGATATTTTATCTGTATTATTATTATAAGCAAGCAACAACTGACCTCACAATCAGAAAAAAGTGAAAAAGTGAAGGTAGTCAAGGGTAGACCATTCCGGAATCTTCTCCCAGTGCCTGGGAGGCAGTATATTCCCAAATTTCTACACATTTTTACAGGTCTCCACTCATATTTTATATAGCATGACCAAACTTTAAAAAAAAAATTAATACTAATACTAATAATTTCAAACACCTGTCTGACTGTGTAAATAAATATAAATAATAATTTCCTACTTGCATTTCAGCTTATACCAAGACGCTTGGCAAGACAATCAAAATGGTAAGAAATAATGTCCTTTTCTAGATACTTAAAGATAAATTCCCCAGCACAGACTACCCTGTGATCTCTCCTGTACATATGGAGATCCTGTGATATCAGCTGTTCAATAAAGCTAAGAGCTTGTAGCCGCCTAAGTAAGCAGAGGATGTGGGGCCACCTCTGAGCATGCAAAGTATGTATATATGTTTATGGGAACTTCGTATTTGCATCAACATACACTCTTAAAACCACATGATCACTCATTTTTTATTGGTCCAGTTCACATCTCTGCACTTTAGCTGTCATTTTAAAAGCCTTTTTTCTTGTCTACTTTATTTTGGACAGGAGGGTTTAGATGATGGCCACTCTAGATCTTTCTCTCATCAAGATGGTGTTGCTGAATTAAGCAAGGATCTCCTGGCAAAATATCCTTTCAGTGGGAAACACTTCAGGAAAGCAGCACCCCTGGCTCCCAAGAAATCAAAGAAAAGAGGTATATCTTTCAGCAGTGAAATTATGTTCTTGTCACCTTACATGGCGCAGTGGGGAAATGCTTGACTAACAAGCAGAAGGTTGCTGGTTCAAATCCCTGATGTTACCTATCTTGGGCAGCAACGATATAGGAAGATGCTGAAAGACATCATCTCATACTGCGCAGGAGGCGGCAATGGTAAACCCCTTCTGTATTCTACCAAAGACAACCACAGGGCTCTGTGGGCGCCAGGAGTCGAAATTGACTTTGAGCTGCATGGGGATTTCAGCCAGCATTGCTCAAGTCCTAGTGTAACACGCTAACCATTACACCCTGGTGGATCTCTCACTACGCTGCTACCCAGACTGGAAAGCAGTGCCGATAAACCCTGTATTAATGAGGCATTTATTTTCTTTTGCAGCCTGCTTTTGGAAATATTGTGTTCAAAGCAAGTAATCTCCTTGTATGTCAAATCAACGAGCCATTCTGGTGATTGAGCAACTCAAGTCTGACAATGAAATCTTCAAACTTTGAAGACTTTATCCACAGAGAAGATTCAGCAGTGATTAGAACAAGTAATTATTTGACTGTATTTGCCTTGTGCAAATATGTATTTAAAAAACATGTCAGTATTTAAGACTCACGTTAATTTTTTAATTTACAATTATAGTATAATAAAATAATTTTTATACAAGAAGTGTTATGTACATTGAAGTTCTGTAGTAATTACCACTTGGGAATATTTGTGACTACTGTCTAACTTATCCTTTAAATTTCAGTGGGACTACTTTGAGTAATTTTTCTCATGTCAACCAATAATAGACCTGCCAGGGTATATTTGGGAGAAAATGATAAATCGTAAATAAGCATATTTATTCTAACTATACCTCAACAGGTATGCCTCTTACTTTTCAGAATTGTATTTCCCTGTACGTGCTGAGAAACTCTCTTAGCATGTCCACTCGCTCCTATAGGTATCAGGAACATCCCTTTTCACTCATGCTTACACAAAAACAGTATTTTCCCATGGGGTTTCCTTATAGAGGGCACTTTCAGTGGGTACTGCAATAGTTTTAGCCAGCGGAAAACTTGGGAAAAGAAAATGCCAACACCAGCAGGACCAGCGCAAGTATGAGGACTTCTAACTGCTCCCTTATTCAGCCACAGCTAGTGGTAGATAAATTCCTCTTGGCTCTGTACACCACATTACTTTTATTTTTAAAAAAGTATTCCAAACTTCAGAGTTTGAACTTCATTGTTGTCATGACCCCAGATCTAGGATTTTCCCAATTAGAGGATGAGGTGGACAGGTCAGGTGATGAAAGTAGGACGACCCTATGACCCAGACCCCTAGCAACCCTGCTCCACCAGGACCTCTGCTAAGAGAGTTGGGGAATCCAGAGCCAACATCCCCACCATGACCTTCTGACTCAAGAGGAGTCCCTGAGGACCTACCAGTCCAAATAAGAGATCCCCCAGCACCACTAGAGCCAGTGATTACAAATTCAGGGAAGGCCCATTTAAACTACAGAGCCTTCCCCAGGACAGAGGAAGGGCTAGTCTCAACCGAGGAAGGGCTAGTCTCAACCAGGGCAGATTAGCCCTTCCCCTGGCAGTCAGTTCCAAGCCCTCTTACCTTGTTGTGCCCAGTTCTCTTGTGCAGAACTATCTGAAGTTCCGATCCACTTTACTGCCATGCTTCCAGTGAAGCTGTCCAAGGTCTGTGTTCCTCCCAGATCCCCTACTAACATCAAGATCCCTGACTTGAGGGAGGCAGCCATGGAGCCTTCCATGGAACAGACAGTTGTGCTCCTGATTATTTCATCAGGAGCACAAGGGAGTCCGAATGCAAGCTCAAGCTCCAACTCTTTGCTCCAATTCCAATCATTTCCCAAAGCCCTTGCACCTTGCCCTCCACTCCTTTCCTTTCTCACTTACCTGATGGCAGTGGCTGCAGCAAGAGAAAGCTTGCTAAAGGACTCTCCAGGGATAGACTATTTCACCTTCAGTTTGTTGCTGCTGCTAGGCCATTGCCCGAGTTTAAATGGGCCAATGATGATGACTGGAGATACTGATCTCACACAGTTGGGTTAGTTACAGGACGTTAATGCTGTTATCTTCATTCATTAAGGTAGCTGTTAACTCTTTTTGGAGCCAAGTATTATCAAACCTACTACACTCTCTTTAAAAACTCACATGGAAGTAATAAAGTTAACATTATAATCTTCTCTTCAATATCACATCATGGAATAACCTTAATGTTAAATTTTGATTATTTTCTGTTCACTTGAAGAAAAAAAATAGATGAGGTCTTTGCCTACATATACAAGTAGAGCAAAAACAAACAGTTTCCTATTTTAAAAAAATACCAGGGCACACTCCAGCCAAATTCCATTGATTCCAATAGGGAAACATTATGCAAAATGCCTAATTTCCAATGAACTCAATGGGACGTCAAATGCTTAAATTTGCCTGAATTGTGCTTCAGATGTTCCATCTTTTTCTCATAATGTAGCTTAGTATCTAGACACACTAAAATAAGCAGAGGACAACATATTTAAGTCAAAATTTATGTATTTTTTGTTCAAATTTGTAAGGCATATTAAATTACTACAGTGATTTATAGGTTGTTTAAATGCATGTGTACATCAAAAAATGGAGTGTAACTGGTAGCGATTCTTGTTTCATGAATGCTAAACAATCAAACCAAACATTTAATATTGTGGAGTAAGTTAAGATAAACAAGTCATCTCTCTATGGATAAAAACAAAATCAGCATATAATTGTGTTAAAATTAATCACAAAGAATGTGAAGCAAAATGTACAAAGTATATTCTCATGATTATACAGTGCAGTCAACCTTAAAAGTAGAAAATTAAATCTGTAGTAAAACTGGTAAGAAAAGTAGACATCTTGATATGAAATAGATTTTCTATTCTAAAATACATTCAGTTTAGCAAATATACATTTCAGTCAATCATATTGAATACATCTTTTCTATACTGAGAAACTGATAGCTATTACATTAACAAAGGAGAGGATTCCTAGTAGCCACAGTACTTGGTATCTAAGTTTTGATAGCTGATATAGAACTTTTACAGGGAAGATGCAAGTTGAAGTTCAATTTGTATACAGTACTTCATTTCTTTCTCAATGACACCCAAAGAAGTTTACAACAGCAAATCAAAAAACAAGAAACCATCAAAGAAAATGGTTTTCCTTTCCACTATACATTGAACATAAACTTTTAGGGCTCTACAGCACAAATGTTATATTTGCTGCTAGTTGATTCATATTTTTTCAAGGTCCTCCAAATAAATCCTGTTCCAAAAATTTTAGGAAAGGGCCTCCTCTTCCTCAGATCTGAACCACATTTATAGAGCTATAAAACAATGGGTAAGCAGTAGCAATTTCAGTAGCCAGAGAAGATGTTTTTCATTTAGGTCTAGTTTACTTATCCATGTACACCACTTGATGACTGTCACATCTATGAACGAGGCTCATTTGGATAGAACTTTCAATAGCACTGGCTTTTCAATTCATTCATATTCAGCTGTGAGTCTTCAAGTGTCAAGTAACCAAGACATATGCATACATGTGTGAATCAGCCTTAAGGTTCTGATCCTTCAGGTGCCCTCTAATGAAACACATAATTTGAAAACTTCATGTCTTGGAGCACCATGGTGGGATTCCTCAGTCCTATAGAGGTAAATGTGACACAGGCGCACAGAATATAGAACTTGCCCATAATTTTGCAGCTGAAAGGTAAACTTCTTGAAGAATGGAATTTGTTTGAAATACAGATCGACCCACCACTTTCATTTCCCTCTACCTAACAAAACTTGTTAGGTTTTCATTATTTATGCACAGACAGTTTTGTTTTGTTTTTTTGGTTACAGACACAACTTAAAAGAAAAATGAGCTCATTTCTTCTAAAATAAAAAAATAAAGAGATGACTTCAGTCAGTGAACAAATTTGGCAATAACTCTGAAGTAAAAACAAGAAAATTGTGAGAAACAAAGATCTGTCATCCCAGTCCACAGGATTTATGGCAAAGTAACTTCCAGGATACAGGCATAGGGAAATGGGTTAAGGGTTCGGCCCCTGAGTCTGCTGGAGTGTCACAGGCAATCTCTGGAATATTTGCAGTAGTAAGTCCTTCTGAGCATACACAGTTTGGCTTTCCTCACTATTGTGTAACCACCACCATAGCCCCCCAGCATCTGGAATTTGGAGCAGCAGCTTTTAGACAGGGACCTTGGTTTGTAGGGTGGTGTGTGTGTGTGTGTGTGTGTGTGTGTGTGTGTGTGTGTGTGTGTGTGTTTTAAAGGAAGGAAGGAAGGAAGGAAGAAACCACTGTATTGTAATATTGCCAGTGTCACATGTTGTGATATTGTATGTCCCATCCTGAGTACTTAGGAACCGATTCTACAAATCTTTGGGCCACTTCACACAATACATGAACAGGAGTTTGTAGCATGCCATCTATATGGTTTGAAGCAGGGATACATGTCTAGGGACACATGGTAACGCAGGTTCATGAGCCAGAGCTCGCTGAGACTGAAAGGAAGGCATGTGGTAGATCCACTGCAAACACCTGCTTTTTGCCTCATGTGAACCACATCATGTGAGCTAGATATATCTATGGAAAAGGCTTTCTGCATGAACAACTGTAGCAGGTGCACAAACGCTGATGAAGTCAAACAGACATTTATGGTAACACCATGATGACATAATAATAGAACATGCATTACATCATTCAGATTCCTGTGCAACAGCTATTCATAGAAATGGCAATTGCAGCAGCAAGTGCACAGCCTCCACTGCATTTATGGTACTCTGCATCTGAACAAGTATTCTTTACCATTTATTTTCAGTCTAAAAACTGATATTATTAAGTAATCTAGATTCTGTTATTGCAGCAAATGTTCAAGTTTTGATCCATTGCCTAAACATATAAGACATTTGTGTGTGCATATGCACATATCTGGAAGTGGATATATACACAAATATGGTGACTGACATGATGAGAAAAAATTACTCAAGGTTTTCAATTGAAAATAAAATTAATTTCATTGGTCCACATACTGTGCAAGGCAATGTGCATGTTATAAGCACGCAGTTGTGCAACTGTGCTCTTTTACAAGTGAAATAATTGTGCAGAACATATTTACACAAGAGCATATTTACACTGGAAAAATGAGACTGCTCATAAATGCATTTTGCACAATTCTTATGGTTGCACAAGAATGTAGTTTTGCAACTGCGGGCAGTATGTAGGCCAATGAGACTACTTTGAACAATTTTCCTCATCATGACAGCCACTATTCTTAAATTAGATTTAAAAAAAAAAATATGTCAGGAGAATTGGCCAGCATTAGAACTTAAAACCATGCTGCTTGAGTGGACAATTTTTTCTTGAGTTTTTTTCTTTTTCATCAAAATGCACTGAAGAAATACAGACGTAGAACATCTTTGATTCATTTCATTCTTTTCGCAACATCCAAATAGGCAAACTCTATTTCCCGATCTGCCGGACAAGTGTTTGTGAACTCATCTCTAGCATAAGCATTGTTCAAATATCTCCAGATTCCAGTCATTTCAGATGGAAACTCAAAATTTCTATATTTCTTTGCCACAATCTTAAAAAAGAAAAGATAAAGGAAGACACCATTAGGCACATGGCATTAGAAATCAAAAGAATATTTATTTCTCTATTTTAACAAATTGCTGAAAGAAAGAAGAGTGCAAGAACATGTATATGATGGGGAATTATGTTGGCACTGACAAATTGTTTAGATTAAATATTTGGAAGGAATAGACATTTAGAAGAAAAGAGGAAATAGAAAATAGTGGTGTGCATGGAACTGTGCCTCTGCAGTCCGGCGCCAGGGTAGTGGTGGTCCTTTAAGGGCGGGGGGATGCACTTCCTCCCTTCTGATGCTTTCCCCCCGCTGGTGGTCCTTTAAAAACAAACAAACCTTCTTGGGGCATCAGCGTACCTCCGTGCCGCCCCTGCCCCTGTTTTCAGCCAGAAGTGGCCGGAAGTACCACAACCACACACCCTGGCGCCAAACCTTTGAACTGCGCCACATTCAGACTGGTTCGGAGGCCTCTACATTGGCCTCCGGCCCAGTTCATGCACACCCCTAATAGGAAATTCTTCCTTTATGACACATCTCATTTTCATTAAATATTTTGAGCATAAGGGATGGGACAGGACAAATATTTTAAATATATTAAAATATTTCTAAATAAATAAATAAATAAATAAATAAATAAATAAATAAATAAATAAATAAAGCAAGCTTATATAGCAACTATGGATTTAATCT
The DNA here is from genome assembly GCF_027244095.1 of Hemicordylus capensis. Classification (NCBI taxonomy): domain Eukaryota; kingdom Metazoa; phylum Chordata; class Lepidosauria; order Squamata; family Cordylidae; genus Hemicordylus; species Hemicordylus capensis. Next base: position 89,692,179 of record NC_069659.1, on the reverse strand, counting down.
GGACAGAAAATAAAGATGTCTGGAATCTCTCTGACAAATTGACAAATGCTACTCATTATCAGTGCTTGAAAAATTTAGTCAGCATACAGCAAGGCATTATCCCTCATTCTACACATTTTATTGCCTTCTAGTGCAGGGGGAGATAAAACCATCAAAGAGGAAAAAGAAAAACCCAGACCTTGATGATATGGAGTTTTGGCAAAAGATTACAATCTGCTAATGTGAGTTCATCACCATCCAGAAATTTCCTTGTGGAAACAGCAAGTTCTTCTGTGCTATAGGCATCAATTTCTTCAGGCAAGGGGGTATTTAAGTAGTTGTTCAGTTTCCTTAGAGCCTTAAGCAAAGTTTTTTCCAAATCTAAAACCAATAAGAAGAAATGGATTATTTAAAGTCATATGTTAAAAACAAATGAGAAATCAGTCATTTTCAAGAAGTAGACTCATTTATATCACAGTGAACTCTTCTACAGTGTCACTCATATACAAAGTTATTTGTTAAAAGTATATTCTGTGTTTGCTAACAAAATATATAATATAATTATTGACTGAATTATAAAATAGAATGAAACTCAAAAACTCATTAAGACAGACACAAAAAACCATTTTTGTTTCTGTCTTAATGAGTTTTTGAAGTTTCACTGTATTTTATAATTCAGTCAATAACTGTATAGAATTACTTATTCAGAAGTGGGCATGATTACTGCCCACAAATGTATAATTCTCAGAGATTTGTTTAATTCCTTAAAACAAAGCACAACTTTCTAAAGCCATTCCATAGAGAATTAGAAAGGTATAGCTGGCACCCATACATGTGTCAGGGCAACAGAGTTACACCAGAACAATCCAATAGAATCAAACACAGAGATTTGTATCACTCACCCCCATGTGATAAGTGACATTGAGACCATTTACTGGATGGGGGAGACATGTGCACTCATGCTGTTCCTCCACACGTTTGAGAGAACTGGCAGATGTGTAATCCAAACCAGCTCAAAATATGCGTCTAATAAAGGAGTTTGGGGTCGGGGAAAATAACCAGATAAGTCCCTGAGGGCTGCACAAACTTCAGGGACATATTTCTGGAAGCAAAAAGGGCTTTTGTGCAGCAGGGGGGAAGAGAAAGTTGTGCTAGGGGACAGTGATGAGGAACCAATTTTCACTCCTCCCCCACAAAGACGGAGGTACTTATTGTGTGGGGTCAAAACTCAGGAGATGAGTTTAATCTGCTTGTTCTGGATGGGGTCACACTTCCCCAGAAGGAACAGGTGCGCAGTCTGGGGGTGCTTCTGGATCCAAGCCTCTCCCTGGTGTCCCAGGTTGAGGTGGTGGCCAGAGGTGCCTTTTATCAGCTTCGGCTGATACGCCAGCTGCATCTGTTTCTTGAGATAAACTACCTCAGGACAGTGGTGCATATGCTGGTAACCTCCAGACTGGATTACTGCAGTGTGCTCTATGTGGGGCTGCCTTTGTATGTAGTCTGGAAACTACAGCTGGTTCAGAATGTGGCAGCCAGGTTGGTCTCTGGGTCATCTCAGAGAAACCATATTACTCCTGTCTTGAAAGAGTTACACTGGCTGCCGATAAGTTTCCTGGCAAAATACAAGGTGCTGGTTATAACCTATAAAGCCCTAAACGGCTTGGGCCCTGGGTATTTAAGAGAACGTCTTTTTCTTCATGAACCCCACCACCTATTGAGATAATCAGGAGACGTCTGTCGGCAGTTGCTACTGGCTCATCTGGTAGCTACTCAGGAACGAGCCTTCTCAGTTGCTGCCCCGATGCTTTGGACCGTGCTTTCTGCTGGAATAAGAGCTTCCCCATCTCTGACAATTTAAAAAAAATCTTTAAGGACATACTTGTTCACCCAGGCTTTTTAATTATAATTAAATACCATTTAATAGTTTTAACTTCGTTTTAAAACATTATTTTAAGGTTTTAATTGTTGTAATGTTTTAACTTTTTGCTGTCATTTATTTTAACCAATGTTTTAATTTCTTTGTTTTCATTTATCTATTTTAACTAATGTTTTACCTTTTCTATTTGTTGTAAACTGCCCAGAGACATACGTTTTGGGTGGTATAAAAATGATAAATAAATTTTAAAAATGATAAATAAAAGTCAAAGCCCCTTTTGCTTCATGCAGCCCTGAGTGACATGTTTCTGGAAGCAAAAAGGATTTTGTGGGGAAGAGAAAATAACTTCTCCACCTTCATGTCTGCATGATGGACTGCAAACAAGCCTTTGCCACAGCTATTCTCCAGCCTCTCTGTGAGTGCACAGCCTCTCCTTCCACCCTTGTATGACTGTGAAACATGAGAACCACTATTCTCATTTATTTAGAAATATTTATTACCACACCTTTTAGTTTCAGAAGCCTCACGAAGCATAAATATATTAGAACTTTGCTTACTCTCCCATTGTTTGCAAGGCAATTTTTTTGCTACCACTTTGTTCCCCCCTCCACCTTCATTCATTCTCTGTTGTTTTCCCTCCCTCCCACTATTTGTCTCTTTCTTACTCAAGTCATTTCAATATTTCCTTCCCTCCTCTTTTTTCAAATTAGAAGAAATCTGGGGCGGTATATAACTATGTGAAATAATAAATAAATAAAATAATGAATGGAGGCAGGGTATCTCCTGCCCTCCATCCCGTGTGGTGCTGATGCAGCTCTGGCACTGACCTGGCCTCCACGTAGGTCAGGGCCAGAGCTGCATCACTGTCCCAGGGGATGTTGGGTGGGCTGCTACTGCTGCTGACTGGGAGGAAGACTTCCAGGTGCCAGCGGCCCGGCGGTACAGTCGATAATCACTTTTTAAATGTAAATAACTCTTCCCCATCCCCCCAGTGCTGCCCTCACCGGCCTTAATTTAAAAAAAAAAAAGTTTAAAATGGCAATCAGAACGTTCCACCTCGGAATGGGGCTGTTCCGTTCTGAGCTCAGAACAGGCACTTCGTTCCAAGGGTGTCCTGTTCTGAGCCCAGAATGTTCTGCACACCTCTGTTAGAGTGGGAAGATCGACATTCAGATCCTCACCCACCACAAAGCTTGCTGGGTGGCCTTGGACCAGTCACTATCTCCTAGCCTAACCTACTCCACAGAATTGCTGAGAGGATAGAAGTGGAGGATGATGTACACTACTCTGAACTTTTCATAAGGAGGGTGGGATACAAATGAAATGAAACAAAGTGTAGGGGTGGCCTGTCCTTTGTATCTGCATGTGTATATAGAACTGTACAGTGACTGACATCCTAACCAAGCGTGAATGCAGTTGTGCAAATGCACTCCCCGCACTCCAAGAGGGCTCTGCAGGATCAGAAACATATTACTGGCCTTCAGGGATGTCTTTCTGAACTTGCAGAGCCCTTGCAGAAGGCAGGGAGTGCTCCAGAGCCTAAAAGCTCCAGCACAACTGCACTCATGCCAGGGGGAGTTGGATGAGGTCGCCTCCCCCTGGCATGAGTGCGGTCAGAATGTCAGCTCGTGTCTTTCTAATCAGTAATTCATATAGCTTTGCAGTGTACTGTTCCGGATTTTAGGTAGCTGTTGATAGGTAAAATATGTGCATTTGCATAAGAAAATGTAACATACAAAATGTCAAAAAACATTAAATTAAAAAAGCAAGAAAAAGAAATGTTCCTCTGTGTGCAGTCATGGACATTTCAACCATGAGGTAACTCATGTATAGAAAAGTGCCCAGTTGGAATTTACTTCATGGCATGGAATTAATACATGCTATTACAGACTAGAGATGTAAAATTTCCAGAAATTTTGAAGTTATGGGGAAACATTTTAAAAAGGGAAAAATGAAAATTTTGGAGAAAATTGAAAAATATGCAATACTGGGGGGGGGGCGCTTTACATATCTACAGTCGCATTGTTCCTTTAAGAGTATTTATTATGTATAATATTAAATTCAGAAGTATAGTTCCTTCAGACAATTAGTCCACATGCAGTAAGTTACTTTTAGATATTGTTTAATTTTTGTTACAAATGGACTGCAATCTGCTGAACTCCAAGCAATCCAGCATCTCTGTAAGCCAGCTCCCCCCCCACCCCGGCTTTTCAACATCAACTTTTTGCCAGTTTCTTATCAACTGTCAAAAACTGTTTAAGAGAAGCAGGCAGTGTTAGTGTTGAAAACAGGGGTGGGGGACTGGTTTGCATACAGTGCAGTGCCCCGCCAGTTGAAGAGTGGTGCAAGCACACTCACTCTATACATCCCCAAACCATGTTCTACGAAGCTCTCAGAGGCTCCATCACTGTGTCAGTGCTGCAGTGATGAGTCTCCCTCCTGTTATTCTATTACTATCAACAGTTTCTGCTTCTTCTGGTCCTTCATTTTTTTCATTTTAATGGTTTATGAAATCTGAATTGCCTGGATTAAGACAAACCTCTCCACCTTTTCACATGTTCATTTATTTCTTGAATTGGTGTATTTCCAAACATGCTGCAGAAGATGGAGGAATCTGAAGCAAGCAAGCAGCTTGGGAGAATAAAGCCCAGGATACCTTTCCTTATATAAATGTATTTGAACACCTTTTCTTAAATATTTTATTCATAATTTTAGAAGAAAATATTTCATAATCCAATTTTTTTCAAGTTGTTTTGGGGGGAAAAGTCATTTGGAAAAGCAATGGGGGGAAACTGGGCTTTTTCCAAGTTTTTCTGGGTCTTCACATCTTTGTTACAGACACACATGGAATACACAAGAAAAAGAATCACAATATTTGCTGCACCCTGTAATTCAAGGGTGATGGCTGAAGGGGTATCAACTGGCTCAGTAATGAGACAAGAAAGTGCTGTGACTCATGAGTTAGTGGATTCAATATATATTAAATGGACCCCTCCTGAATACTGTGCATTTTTCCAGAATAAAAATGAAGAAAAGAAAAAAGATTTCTTGCCTTCAAGAACGAGCTTGTTTAGAGTCACTTTTTTGTTTTGCCAATATTTAGTACTTAGAACAATGGTTTTCACTATTCAGCATGAGGTCCATGGTCTCTGTAGAGCAATAATGGTCCAACACAGACACTTTTGAGTTATGCCGTACAATATATGCTACCAATTTCTGTACTAGCTATTGTAGGGGGGGAAATGTGTCTTACAACAAGATGTACTACTTTATGTAATACCAGTTATGCTAATGATCTTCTAGAATGTCTCATGTCACTGCGAGTCTGTCTGTTTTCTTTTCCTGAACTACTTTCTCAGTGTGGGCAGGGGAGGAACAATTGAAAATCTGAGAGGGTGAGGAAGGTAACTCACTGTATCTGGAACCCAGCAAGATTTGACCCACTAAATGGATGCTTCCCCCAGAAATTATCATTGCTTTCCCCTGCTTTAGGGAGCCAACAGTGCCTATTATACCTGCAATCACTAGTGCACCCTCACATCAGACCTTTTTGTATGCCTAGCAACAAACATGCATCACACTAAGGGAAGAGACATGAGCCCTACACTTGTTATTAAAACTGTGGATGCTGTGCCCGGGTAAAGCCCCTACAGGAGTGCACCAACAAGCCTTACCCCCATGCTGATTCACTCTTAAACTGTCACCCACCCACCCCCATGCATATAGCATTTGCCTAAAGAGATCCTCTCTTGATTAATATTGCTGGCTACCCATAACTCTGGGCCAATAATCACAGGAAGGATCTCTTCCCAAGTACCGTGTTTGTCTCTGAAGACAGACACTATATACATGGAGAGCAGCGGCATGGTTTAATGGCAGGACTTACTCATGCTTGGTTTTAGAGAATTCACAGTTTTAATAATGAGTGAACAGGGCTACAGACTGCCACATTTAACAGTTTTTGAATCAATGGGTAAAGAATGAACACAAACAAAAAGACATGAGCAGCAATAATGGTAATGTCCCTAGCCAACAGTAATGACAAAGTCTATAAATACTTACTTTCATTGGCATCTTTCCTTGTGTTTTTGATATATGCAGAAAATTTAGCAAACACATCATTTCCTGCAGAGTAAGATTCCAGATGGTTTGGTGCAAGTTTGGGATATCTAAAGAATTTAAAACATAAGAATATAATCCTAACCCATTATTTCCAAAGAGTTTACCTAGGAGACTCCTAAAAGGATCTTATCTTTCTGTAAGACTCAGCAGTCAATCATTAACCAGATGTTACATCCTCAATCTTTTCTGTGGAAAGGTCTTAACACTCCTGGTCTAAGAGAACACATGATCTGCACAACATCAAATTTGCTTCTATTGAACCCAGCAGAGTAATGTACAGTACCTTGGGGGTGCTAATTTTTCTTCTAGGAACTCCTCAATTTTATTCACATCTATTTTCACATCACCATCAAAAGTAATAAATGGAGGGTTTGTTCCTGGAGCTAAGTCCTGCAAGTCTGCAGGCTTCCTAAAAAAAAGAAGAAGAAGAAGAAGAAGAAGACTTTTTGAGAAGGAACTGTCCAACTGTTAACATTCTTGTAGTTTTAGTTTATTTATATGCTTTGGTATTAAAAACACTGATAATATAATTGACTAATACACATTACTTAGACATTAGATTTTGTGGGATTGTATCATCAGCCATGGAGCAATTGAGAGGCAAATGTGCTTAAATTCAGTTAAAATCAATGGGCATGCATTCTTGATCTTTTAAGTCCCACTGATTTAAAAACTGCCCTGTCTGCTTCATTTTGAGTTTTAGCCTTGGAGGGCAGTTCCTTCAACCCCAAAGAACCTCACCTTACTGCTTTGTAATGCCAGGTTGGTCCAAAACAAGCCTGAGATCATCCATGCTTTGATCTTGGATGAAGGTGCCAATCTGGTGTGCATTACGGAGACCTGGTTACTCTGTGGTGGAGCAGATGAGAGGATGTGGGCGGGGAGGTGGGGTGGCTGTGGTCTTTAAGAATACTATCTCCCTTACCAGGATCCCTGTCAGGGAGTTGGACTATATTGAATGTGTGTTCCTAAGTCTAGGGACCAAGGATAGATTGGGACTTCTGTTGGTATACCGATCACCCCCTTGTCCAGCAGAGTCCCTAAGTTTGCTGACAGACCTGGTTGATGAGTTGGCATTGGAGTGGACCAGGTTGTTGTTGGTGGGGGACTTCAATTTTGGGTCCGGGTGTCCATTTTGGACACCATTTTGGGACTGGGTGTCAGGGGTGGCTCAGGAGTTCATAGCGGCCATGACGGCTACGGGCCTATCCCAAGTGGTCTCTGGACTGACGCATGATGCAGGTCACACGCCCGACTTGGTCTTCTACTCTGATCAGGGTGGTGTTCCGTGGGTGCGGGACCCTGTTATCTCCCCACTGTTATGGACGGATCATCATCTGGTTAAGATAGGACTTGCAGCCACAACCCACTGCTGCAGGGGTGAAGGACCCATTAGGTTGGTCTGCCCGAGACGGTTATTTGGATCCAATAGGATTCCAAGAAGCCTTGGAAGGGTTTCCAGCTGGCTCTGTGAGAGATTCTGTCGATGCTCTGGTGCAAACATGGAATAATGAACTTACTAGAGTGGTAGACACAATCACACCTAAGCTTCTTTAAAGTCTTCCCCATGGTATTCAGACAAACTGCAGGAGCTGAAGTGGCGAGGTAAACGACTAGAGCGCAAGTGGAGGAAGTCTTGGCATGAATCTGAGATTGCAACACAGAGCTCATTTGAGGATCTATGCTCTGGCAGTGCAGATGGCAGTGCAGTTGGTAAAGAAGCAGTTCTTCTCTGCCCGCATTGCTTCTACAAATTCACGTCCAGCTGAGTTGTCTAGGGTCTTGAAATTTGAATCTGGCTCTGCCTTGAATTTGAATCTGGAACCATCTGTCAATCGCTGTGATATGTTTAACTTTTTTGCAGATAAAATATCTTGTATTCGCGCTGAACTAGACTCCACGGTTACTGCAGAGTCTATCGTAGAGGTGCCCCACAACTCCTCTTGAAGGATTGAATTGGATTATTTTCAGTTTGTGACTTCTGATGATGTGGAACAAACTGCTTCAGACTGTACACCCCACCACTTGCAATCTTGACCCTTGCCCAACTTGGCTTATTTCATCTGATAGTCATATTATCAGAGAGGGTCTGGTAAATATCATAAATGCTTCTCTGAGGGAGAGCAGGATGCCTCCTTGTCTCAAGGAGGCTGTTATTAGACCATATTTGAAGAAACCTGCTTTGTATCCCTCAGTGTTAGCTAATTACAAACCCGTCTCTTAATCTTCCTTCGTTGAGTAAGGTGATTGAGCGAGTGGTTGCTTCTCAGTTCCAGGCAGTTTGGGATGACACATTATTTAGATCCTTTCCAGACTGGCTTTCGGGTGGGCTATGGGGTTGAGACTGTCTTGGCCAGCCTGATGGATGATCTCCAATTGGTGATCGACAGAGGGAGTGTGACTCTGCGGATCCTTTTGAATCTCTAGGTGGCTTTCGATACCATTGACCATGGTATCCTGCTGGGTCACTTGAAGGAGGTGGGATTGGGTGGCACTGTTTTACAATGGTCCTGCTCCTACCTCTCTGGCAGATTCCAGATCGTGTCACTTGGAGGCTATTGCTCTGAAAAGCGAGAGCTGACGTGTGGGGTTCCACAAGTCTCCATACTGTCTTCAATGCTTTTTACCATCTACATGAAACCGCTGGGAGAGATAGTCAGGAAGTTTGGTTGAGGATGCTATCAATATGCTGATGACACCCAGATCTATTTCTCCATACCAACTTCATCAGGAAATGGCATGACCCCCCGCCCCCCAAATGCCTGCCTGGAGAAGATATTGGACTGGATGAAGCTGAATCCAAGCAAGATGGAGGTACTGTATGTAGGGGGTTGGGATCTGAGAGATGGCTTAGATCTGCCTGTTCTTGATGGGGTTACACTTCCCCTAAAATATAAGGTTTGTAGTCTGGGAGTGCTCCTGGATCCCAAACTTTCCCTGGTTTCTCAGGTTGAGGCTGTGGTCAGGAGTGCTTTTTATCAGCTTCGGCTGATACACCAGATATGTCTGCTCTTGGAGATTAGTGAACTTAAAATGGTGGTAAATATGCTGGTAACCTCTAGGCTTGACTACTGTAATGCACTCTATATGGGGCTGCCTTTGTACGCAGTCCGGAAACTACAATTGGTACAGAATGCGGCAGCCAGACTGGTCTCTGGGTTTACCCGAAGGGACCATATAACACCAATTCTAAAAGAACTGCACTGGCTGCCGATAGGTTTCTGAACAAAATACAAATTGCTAGTTATTACCTATAAGGCCCTTAACTGCTGAGGTCCAGGGTATTTAAGAGAGCACCTTCTCTGTCGTGAACCCTGTCGACTATTAAGATCATCTGGAGAAGTCAGACTACGGGTGCCGCAAACTCGTTTGCTGGCAACTTGGGACCGGGCCTTTTCTGCGGCTGCCTCAGGGCTTTGGAACGTGCTCCCTGCTGAAATAAGAGCATCTCCTTCTCTGTTTGCTTTTAAGAGGACCCTGAAGATGCACCTGTTTTCCCAGGCCTTCAACTGAGATTGTATTTTAAATTTTAATGTGTTTTTAACAAGTTTTAATCTATAATTTTTATTTTTATGAATTTTAAATGTGTTATATTGTATGTTTTAATTCTGTACACCACCTAGAGATGTTTATACTAGGCGGTATATAAATTCAATAAATAAATAAATAAATAAATTTTCTGCAGATTGCATCTTGTATTCAAAAAAAAAAAATCAGTTTCTATTTCATGTTCTTGCTACTTTTTTATCTGTTAAAAATAAAAATCCAGACAGTTACAACATTTATTTCAAACACATGTTGCAAAGGGTCATCTGAAAGGTAGCAGTACCTTCCATTATTCACAAAATCTGGCATTTGTTTTTGTCACAGCTAGGGTTGCCAGCTTTTCAAATGGCCAATATAGCTATCCCTTTAACAACAGTTTGAGCTACAGACATTTGCAGGTAATAATGCTTATCTCCAGTCTAGACTGTGAAAAGCTTGACATCAAAGTGCTATCAGTAACAAGAGAGAATTAATAAAAAAAGAGAAATTAGTAACCCAGAGCAGGGTCCCCCCCCCCCCCGACAGCATCTTTAATCACAAGTGATTCTAATTTCAGTTTTCAATCAAAAAGGAAAGCTTTCAGACAAGGCATGGCAAATGCACCTTAATGGCCTGCATATGCCGCTATTATATTCTGGGTTGAACAACAAGGTCTGGATCTGTTCACCCTTGGCTCAACTAACTAGAAGTAAATTGTTTTACAAACAATTAGTGACTATAGAGAACTATTTTTCAGCATTAAAATAAAGGGTTAGTGTCTTGTTAGTACAAGAGCTTAGTGCAAAAATACTGCACTTCCAGTTAACAGCTGTATAATTCAGGTGGAAGTTTGCAAGCGATACACTAACACAACTAACATGGGGAAGGAATGTGTAAATGAAGTCAGAGGAACTACTCATGAGTAATTTATATAATTGCATTTGGGGAATAAAAGACCCGTTAAATCTGGGATATTCATCAAATATATATTTTCAAATAATCTTTGATGCACAGGTTAGATGCAACCCATTATTTATGGCATTATTTTTAATGGCATCATATATGTAATTGTGGGCATTTTCTTCAGTCAGTTAGCTGAATGTCCTTGTCACAAATTTATCTTATTTATTTGTTATTTCTCTGTGTGAACCGCCCTGAGCCATTTTTGGAAGGGCGGTATAGAAATCAAACAAATGAATGAATGAAATACCTGGCATGGATATGAAAAGCTGTTCTTTCATGCTGGTTCTCTTTATGTTGATGTCTCTGTGAGAAGTGTAAACAGGTAAAAACCAAGCACAGAACAGCTCTTTTTATACTGTTGCAAGCCATTTCGATTGAGTTGATTCTCCACATGCTGGACATGTATGTGTATAGCCCCACAGACCCTGCCCATCTTACCTTGTCAAACTTGCTCATGACTGTGTTCTAGAGCTTGAATTAGGTTAGGACTTTCATCTTGCTACTCTGAAGTGCTGCCCCTTCCATTTCTAGTGTTACGCCCAACTGTTAATGAGGATTAATGTCTTAATATAACATGTAGTTTGGCCTGAAACCTTGCCACAGACAATACTGGGGAAAGGAAAACATTAGTTCAGCTCTCTCTAAGGAAATCTGATATCTCTGTGTATGTTCAAATAGATAGGATACGTGAGAAATGGGGACATGGAGACTTCTGAATAGAGAAATTGAATTAGAGATGAGAGAGCAGATCTGTGGCAATGTAAAGAAAGGGAAGACAGAGTGTGGTATGGAATGGAGAGAGGAGAGGCAGAGATAACATAGAGGGTGGTTCAAAAAACCTGTAATGGTTTAAAGAAAGAGAAGAACTGTGGGGTACAGAGAGAAAAAGGTGTTTGATCATGAATGGGTTAAAAAGTAAATACAGTTAACAATGTAACAGAATGTTTTTCTATAATTGACAGAAAGATGTTGCCCTCTAGTTAGTGAAAATATATAACTGGCCCTCAGAGCATCTTGAGATGTATGCTCCTGATGTACAGGCTCCCAAATAAATTAAGAAATTTTATCTGAAAACAAGAATGAACTGTAAACTCACCGTTTCAAATCCACAGTTGTAACGTTAAATATAACACCCTTTAGCCACAGAATCATAAAGAGCCGCTGAGAGAATGGACAGTTTCCAATATTTGCCCCATCACTACCGGCCTACAACAAATACAATTATTTTTAGTTAAACTATTGCCATTAGTGTGAAGATGTTCAACTGTTATTGACAAATTACACCACACTCAGGCTGGTAATAAGTGCCACTGAATTCATTTGTTTCCTTTATTTCTGGATTTTCTTATTATCTGCTGTTAGTGACCCAAAATTACTTATTGAGCTTTGGATCATATCATTAAGTTGTGTTTACTTGTTTTGCAAAAAGAGTTCCTTATCCTCCTGTCAATTGCCTTTTCATATATATTTATGACTGTCAAAACATAATTGAAATGAAAACCCATAAACTAAAGTTGCAGCTTCAAACATTTTTACAAGCAACATCTGCAATTGGCAATAGAAGTAGAATCTCATAGTTTTACCGAGGACTGCTCTGGCCTTCATGTTTTCCAGACTGCCACTTATATCAGCAAAGCACCTTCATTAATAAAGCAGGGACTAGTGTAGTATTCCTTCATTAAGTGTCTAATTCAACAAAGCACTATGGGCCTCCCTCAGGGCACAATGAAGTCAGTCAATATTTGCTCTGACTTTCAGAAAGGTTGTACTAAGCTCTTTTTCATCACAATACTTCCACGAAGCATGCATTTCATGAGGCAGAGAGTGAAATTGTCTTCATATGAAGGAGTGTTGACCCATGGGCAAACTGGAAACTCTGCCTTTAGCTCTGTCTCTCAGAATGCCTCCTAGTCACCAGTGGCATAGTTTGTTTACTTATTTCATTTTTTAAAAACCACCCTAAACTACTTCTAAGTAACTTAGAGCAGCATGCAGGCTTCTTTCCTCCCCCATCCATTTTATTCTCACAACAACCCTGTGAGGTAGATTAGGCCAAGAGACAGGGGTGTAACTAGGGGAGAGAGGGTCTCTGTGTTCACTTGCTCCAAGGTGGCTCCTTGGAGTGAGAGAGATGATGAAGAAGAAGATAAGGAGGGGTGGAGCAGGGAGGCCCTCAGGAGCACCGGGTTCGTTGAACCCAACCACTCAATTATAGCTACACCCCTGCCAGGAGATATGACCCATGGTCACTCAGTGAGCTTTATGGCCAAGCAGAGATTTGAAGCCTAGTCACCAGGACCTTGTCTGGCATTCAAACTACTAAACCACACAAGCTCTCATTTACCATATCAGTTTTAGTTAAGCTTCCAAGTTTCTCCCTCTGTAAGATGTATGGTAAAACCCATGGTGACCACTAATGTTCCTAAAATGAAGTGTATAATGATTAGCACAATTATAGAACAGATATATATTTTTAAACCCTATTTAAAAAACCTATTTAACATTCAAATATAAGGAATATAAAAATTATAATATAATATAAATATAAGGAATATAAGGAATATAAAAAGCCCTCAGAGAGGTGATCTGTGAAAGGAAAGGCTGGGCCATATTGGATGATTGAAGTTTTATCCTTTATCCAGCACAGCCTCACCTCATCTGACAAGGATCTGCAGAGAAAGGCATCAAAACACAAGGCTGCACTGGATGAAGCATAAAACCTCTACCTCCAATATGCACAGAGATGGTCTGCTACCACCGTGGGGTCCCAAGCTGCCATGGGGAAGAGAGCTGGTCTTGTGGTAGCAAGCATGATTTCTCCCCTTAAGCTATGCACAGTCCACCCTGGTTGCATACAAAAGGAAGACTAGAAGTGTTTGCACTGTAAGATATTCCCCTCTGGGGACAGTGCTGCTCTGGGAAGAGCACCTAGGTTCTAAGTTCCTTCCCTTGCATCTCCAAGATAGGGCTGAGAGAGATTCCTGCCTGCAACCTTGGAGAAGCTGCTGCCTCTCTGTGAAGACAATACTGAGCGAGATGGACCAATGGTCTGACTCAGTATATGGCAGCTTCCTATGTTCCTATGTAAGAGAGTGAAGTCTGCAGTCTCAGCAGCAAAAGAAGTCACCAGCCACCCACAAGGAACAAACGTACTAGTTGCTGTTCTTCATTTATACACTCCACAAAGGTGAAAGCTTTCAGAATACTATAGTGGATGAGGAATCTTTTTTGTAGGTGGCAATAATGAAAAATCAAATTCTTGTTTTACATTTCCCCTTCAGAAAGGTAGCTCACATTCTGCACAGTGTTAGGAGGACGGGACACAGCAGCATGCCTGCAGAAATGCTGCCTTGGAGTTCAGCTAAGCAACCAGATGTGTGTGGAGGGAAAGGCGGAATGATTTTTGCTGCTCTCCCGTCCCTCTAAAATTACCCTTTGGCTTCAAAAATATATCTGTGAGGGTTATGCAGTTATGCAGTCCTCAGGGACACATTTCTGAAGTCAAGAAGTACTTCTGCAGATACACTGCTCTGTTGCTCTCTATTAGGCTGCACAGAATGTGAGCCACTTCCTTTTAGCAGTTTGAAAACCAGTATCCACAGCTGAGTGTTAACAAATTTGATTCTTATCGTAACATAGATACAGTTCATGTGAGTTTTAAAAAAATGAAAGTGACTTACATTACATATGCAGAAACAAGTTTCTCTATTTTGAACTATTGAAGTCATGAGCCATAATTCTATTACAAACAAGAATATTATAATGAACTAGCATAAACAGCATGTTTAACTCACGACAGGAAATCTGAAAGAATTTTCTACACAAGAGAGATAGTTGTAGTCATATTAAACAATACCAGAGATGCCTTCACATTCCTATTTTGCTTCACTCACTTTCACAACATCTTGATTCCTTAGATATAAGAGACAGGAGCTTAGTTTGTGGCAACTCATTTTGCTGGAGGTAAGGAAATATAAGCAAAAGGGCACCTTGATTTTTGTCCAGTCACCTTGGTGACAGTAAATTTCAGAGGATCACAACCAGCAGGCTCCACCTTTCTGGCTAACCTTCTATAAATAATGAACAGGTTACCATGACAAATGCAGAAGCAATGTAGACAGATCCATTACTAAACTGCAAATACAAAGAAGGAAAACAGATTGTCAGTTGTTAACCTAAAATCTAGTTATCTCATTGGCCAAAGAAATTATTTGTACCAATAAAAATTATTTGCATCATTTGCCAATAGAATCCCTTGAATTGCCCTACATGAGAGGTGCTGGGGTGGACACATTCAGCAGTCCTGGCCAATGAAACTCAAGAGCCTACCTCAACTCTGCTGATGTCCAGCAAGTTTTGCACACAGCACAGAGTTTTCACAGAAAAGTTTCTGCATTCTAATTTCTCTATTAGTGTCTATGGAATACAGCATAGCAGGCAACATCCAGACTAAGTTATATGACTAAACCCCATTGGAATTAATGGTACAAGTTAGTTATGACTAATTTGTCCCATTTATTTCAGTGGTGCTTAGTCATGGTTAGCTAGTCTGAATGTTCAATAAAAAGGATTTAAGGATGTCAATTACTGTGGGTTAGTATGCCTTCCATTGTAAGACCTAGACTATGGTTCATGAATCGACCTTGCATTAATTAAAGCATGCATCGATCTATCTAATTCTCTAAGACGTACCCACCACTAATCCCATGTGTGGCAGCTCTTGCAAGAGTTCACGAATGCGCTGCCAGGAGGGGGAGAAAAAAGCGGTGACAGACAGAGAAAATGGGGGTGGCGGGAGAGAAAGCGGCGGTGGCCAGAAGGGTGAGAACTAGAGGCGCAGATGCTCTGCACCAGGGCCAGCTAGTTTTTATTAATCCAATATTCATGGTTTCTTGAATCAGACAAGAAAATATTAATGTGTACATAAAAAGCTTCATTCACTTGCCTTCCGATCATCCAGGTCACCACCATGGGTTTCCGCAGGAGTGTATGTGTGTGTAAGTCTGAAATTCTATACCTACTTACTTGGGAGTAAGTGGGTATAATCCACTCCCGGATCTCAATCCAAGAAGGGCAAGTCTTTTCCCCCTCCCAGACACCCATGGTCCATCATATCCCCGCTGCAGTAGCTGGCTGTAAACATACACTGGAAAAGCCTATAATGCATGTGAGAAGCCTCCCTGTCAGGGCCGTATCTAGGGTACAGCAGGCAGGGCACATGCCCCAGGTGCCACTTGAAGGGGGGTGCCACTTTTTAAAAATTATTATTATTTTTTAAATGGCAGCTGAAAACAAAATGGCCACCGCGCATGCTCAAATGGCTTCTATGAGGCCCTAGGCCATGCCAAGCCTCGCAGAGGCCATTTGAGCATGCATAGAGGCTATTTTGTTTTCAGCAGGCATTTTGTTTTTTAAAAATTATTTTAAAAATGGCCACTGCACATGCTCAAATGGTACCTGCGAGGCCCTAGAGGCCAATGGGGGAGGGGGAACCTTTGCAGATCCTCCCCCCACAGCCTTTAGGAAGCCCCCCAAAGGGGCTACAGGTAATTTTTTAAAAAAATTAAATATAAGTCACTGTACACATATTCACTTTGGCACTACGTACAGAGAATCAGGGCTTGTGAATACTGAGCTGAAGCTTATGAGCTAGGATTGAATTCATTTGCTCTTACTTTTCTTCTTGTGATGTGAGTTAAATGTGATGTCTTAATAATATGGCTATTAATGGTGAGTTTGTCTTTGAATCAGTGTGAAATCCTTAGTATTAAGGCCCACTGGGAGTTTCTTGCTCTCTTTCTCTCATTTTAACTGTCTTTCTGAAATACTAGAATATTTCAAGCAGTGACAAGTTTACCCTGCATATCCTTTAATTATTTTCAGAGTATCTGGGAAAAATCAAATTCTCCATTTATTTTTTAAACTTATGCAATAATCTTATTTGTTTTATTTCTCTTTGTAAACCGCCCTGAGCCATTTTTGGAAGTGCGGTATAGAAATTGAATTAATTAATAATAATAATAGTGATCCTACAATGCATAGTAGAGAATTAGACAAGCACTTCTGTTTAGTTTTCCAAGTACACCTCCACATAGTATTTGGGTATTTAATGAGCCCCAGCATACTGAAATTTGTAGTTTCCCAGCATTTTTTGGTCTGGCTACGTCCACTGCTAAATAGTTTTTGAAATATTAAAAGATTAACGAGCTCGACTTGTATTTTTCAGCTGATATTATGGTAAAGTTATCTGAAAGATGGGTCAGATGTTTGGACAGGGGGTGCAATTTCTGTGCTTGCCCTAGGTGCTATTTTCCCTAGATATGCCTCTGCTCCCTGTGCATGGAAACTGGCACCAGATGCACTTGTGTGAGCAAACAAGATATCAGTGTGGGCAGGTGTCCCTCGTCAGCCACAACGAGTTGCTATAAGCTTCAGGATCCTCAGGTGAGTGTGCATACCCACCCATCACATTACCATGTGCAGAACTGGCCACAAGCAGGTGTCTCATTCAAGACTGAAGACAACATCGTTAAATTATCTTTCTGGGACATTATGGTGGTTAAATGTTACCAAAAATCAGCATCATCTTATTCCTTTTGCTATATAAATCATTTTGAGAACCTTTTGTTGAAAAGTGATAAATAAATATTATTAAAGTAGTAATGATTAAAATAATAAAATGTATCCTGCAGTCATATTAATTCATCTGGCTAGGATGTAGCTACCGTAATAACGTCCTTCTTCCATTTACCCTGTAATAAACCAAGGGTATCACTGGCATTTCTGATATAATGTATGCTTAAAACAAGGGACATGATCCAGCCACAGTTAAGCAGTCTCACTGAAGCCTCATTGATTTCAGTGGAATAAACACAGACTTTAATCTCTCCCACTGAAGCCATTGGGTTCCAAGTGCTTAACTTAGCCTGTATTATGCCCATAGTTTTCTGGATTGTAGAACAGGACTGCTCAACTTTCCATATCCAGAAAATTCTGTATTCATTTGATGATACAACATAATTACCTAGATTCTGTAAAACTGTGCCACCTAGTGGTGCTGTAATAATTGGAATTCACTATATTGTGTAACTGCAATAGGTTTTATTGGTCAATGTGAGTAAGTGTAAAACTTCAATTCAAAGAAAGTTTTTTGCCTTGATCTCCATTCATAATAAATATTGATCTTAACCTGTCTGTATATGTGCAGCTAGATGGCCCTGATAGCTATTAAAATAATCTTCATATTATTCGCTGTATCTTGAATACAGTTGGTGGTAACAGAATAAGGTGGCAGCAGACATCCTCCTGCTCTGGCAAAGACGGAAATAAGCTCCTCTTTCTTTCCTTCGACTCAATAAATAGCATACCCCTAATACAACCTGACGGTGCCTGCCCCTCATCTTGTGAAGCAAAAATACCCCTCAGCCTCTGTGACTCAATCAGCCTTAATCACTGGCTAAATATATACAAGCGGAGGAGAAACAGAGACATGTTCCTGCTACAACCTCAGCATATTTTTATTGTTAGAATATAGAATTACACGTGAAACTAAGAAGCTGTAACAACAAAATTTTAAAATAGCCAGCAGAATGACACAGAATGCTGTGCTGTTGCTTATAGGAGGCAATCTTGGGTATTCTGCTCCTTTACAGAATGCTGGATTTAAGCATGTGATATTCTTAGCCTACATAGCTCAAAATTGATTTTCCCCCACCGTAAATTCTGTTGAGAGATTCAGCTGTTTATTTTATTTGTCTTAAACTGAGTATAAGAAAGGTCAGAAGTACACAAGAAACAAAATCAAATTCTATTTGCTATTTATCCTGTTACAAGAATTATGGTTTCAATACGCCAATGCTATTTCTAATCCGTATTTAATAACATGGCATGAGACCAGCTGAGCATTGTACATCAATAAGAAAAAAACCTTTATAGCCTTGTTAAATTCTTAAGGGGAATTATTTTAACAAAAGAGCATTATATTCTGGAACACATTATAGGGCTGGGAAAAGCAGATTAACTGGTATTTTAATTACACATCCTGTTTTATAGTTTAACATATGATACTTCACACTTTGTATATTTCTCACTAGTCTAAATATAAGCCATGTTTAAAGTAAACTTCTATAACATACCATGAAGAAATACCTTTAATAACATGGTAGCAAGGGAGCAGGGAATGTTTGGCAGTGAGGAGAGGGAGAAGGAAGCAATCTTGCAGTGATAATCCTAATTCTTGCTTTGGGGCCAAGTGCTGAAGTTAAAACATGAAAAGGATTGTTTCCCCCTTATGTACTAGATTTTTTTTAAAGACAGAAAACACCGTAGCAACACATTATGAATAAAGGATTTCCAACAGGAAGAGGTGATCATGCTTTGATGTTAGGAACTTTAAAAACCTTTGTGAAATAGTTTGAAAATGGGGATATAGATGTTCACACATAAATGCCACCAATGTGTGCTTTTATGCTTTTAGGACAAACTGGGGGAATTAGCTCTGAGTCCAAAACCAAATTTTCAAGTGTTCATAATAAACTGATCAGATTCTGGATACAGGCAATTGCCAATGTTAGAGTACCCCAGAGGAGCAGACTTGGAGAGGAGGTGTTTTGTGTTTTGTTTTTTTAAAGAAATAAAGTTTATTGATAAAGTAGAGGCACAATGCATATGGTGGTATTTGGCAACCTTGATACTGTCACAGTTGCACTGGGAAAGGCAGTAGCTCCCAGAGACCAGATAAGGAGGGAGGGCAGTGCAGGTTCTAATAACCCAGGGGCTGCCAGGTGTTAAAATGTGGGCAGAAAGAGGAGGAGAGAGGGAGAGAGTGCAGGGGAATGGAGAGGGGAAGGATCAGCTTATTACCTGTCCATATCTACTGCTTTGTGTGCGATGCCACAAAAGGGGTCCCATCAGAAGATTTAGGGTCCTCTGCAAAGGTATTGCCAAAGTGAGGGCAAGGAGAGGCAGTGGAGAGCTGAAGGGGAGTCCTGGGGCTCCCAGGCAGTGAGGCACAGGGTTAGCCTGAGGCATGTTCACATACAGAATCACCCAGCCACAAGGTCTCACTTGGGGGGCCTGGGGCCTCTCAGGTAGTCAGACACAGGATCATCCCATGGCAAGCCCACACAGATTGGCCCAAGGACTCTGGTTTCTGAGAGGGCAGTTCAGTGCAGGTTTCCCCACAGCAGTCTCACACAAGCAGTCCCACATTCAAGGCTAGTGATTTCTGCTTAGGAGTAATTCTGAATCCCTGAAGTCTAGTGTTCCAACTTGGGGCTCAGAGTGACTCAGTTTGAAGCAGGGAGAGCTGTAAGTACATGGTGGGTGGATTTCTTGAGCAGCAGAGGGCAGCTTGAGCTACCCAACTGCAATAGCAGCAGTGAAGATGCTTTCCAAGAACCTTCAGAGAAAAACATCACACATATCTGGGAGACAGGACCTTTAAGATTCTCTCCTCTGCAAAATCTGAAAGGAGGGGAAATTCTAGGTAGAAAGATGGACAAAAGGGATCAGACCCAACGACAGTGTAGATGTGGTAGTAGCTGTTCAGAGGAAGTGCAGAACAAAAGGACTCTATTATGCCAAATCTTCACAACTGATTTGAGACCTGGTTTTGATTCCATTTCCAGGTGCTTGTACAGTTCATAAGCTCTCCAATTTCATTCAATGAGGAGTGTGTTACCTTTTGACAGTTTTGGTGTTGTTTTTTAAGGGTTTGTTTTTTGTTTGTTTGTTTGCGCACTGGTTCAGCCTCTGCATAACACTTGATGCAGAGGCTAATTTCCTCTATGGCACCAAGTGCATACCTATCCTCTTGTTCCATTGCTTTCCATAGAAAGTCAGATAAGCCCTGTCTGATAGAGCAAGTTGGATCCACAACCCATTCTAAAGGACGGCCTTCTGAACTGTGTGAGAAAGTGCACCTTTTCCTTATCCTTTCTTTTCTTAGTTACTTGTTCTCTTCACTTAGGCCTGCAATCTAGAAGGAAAACAAAGTAGGATGTGCAACAGAAGACCAGAAGTGGGCAGTTTATTCAGTACTGAAAGTCACACAGGAAATCTGCTTTAGATGCTTTGGCATATCAGTGGTTTCCAGAGCTGGATCCTATACTTAACTTTAAAATCCCACTAAAAGTTCTCTACTTAAAAAAAACAAAACCTAGATGCATGGCTACATAGATGATGCAATGCTCCAGAACACTGAGGTTAAATGTCTTTAAATGATGTCTCTTTAAATCTTAAACTTTTCTAAGTTTTAGGAAGACTTATTTTGTTTGTAATTGTAATTTTGTAAGGCTGTAGCATGAATTTTTGTTTTGTCTTTGCTGGTGTTTAGTGAAATTACAAGATAGACATTAATTAAACTTAACAATTAGAGGTTGTTCACATGCCTTATCTTTGGACCATCTGTCTTGTCCCTGCCAGTTCTAAATTCTAAAACGAGTTGTCCCAGAATTCAAGCATGTCTGGAAGATACAGCCTCAGACTTGTGAGCAAAGCCACCCAATCCAAAATGCCATGTTAGTCTCTTGCAACAGATGTTTATAAAACTGTAACCACTTTATTGTGGCATGAACTTTCGAAGCAGGAGCCTACTTCATCAAATGTGTCTGGAAAGGCTATGGCTACTCAGTGATAGAGGCTACTCAGTGATTCATGAGCCTTCTCCACAATTGCTTAACAATACATACATACATACAAACAAACAAATTTCCAAGCTGTGTCCTGGTGAGCCTTGGCTTAAAGTTAATCCCTGTCTGTCCTCTTGGGTGACTCTCCTTAGCCATGTCAGAGATGAGGGCAAACTCCAGTGCAACAAAAAGCCTAGGGCTGCGCCTGTGCTAGTGTAGTACCCAAGCCTGGGTGGAACAGCATCATCTATGCCCTTGTACTGGACCTGGACCCAGGAGGAGGTCATAAGAAAAACAGGTTTATTAACAACTGAAACAATCACTGAATAATCTACTGGCACCTAATTCCCTCACTCTTTCATCAATACAGAAGTAAACATAACCAATGGAAATGCATACAGTTCTTTATTGCATCATGGGACTTTTTAATCAGCACAAAAATCAGATAACCTTCATATGTCATTCCATAATACAACTCAAAATAACTTGGTTTTAAGAGCAAGAGCTGTGAGATTACCTCTGATAATAAGATGCTAAAGAGAGAGTGTGCATGCAGGATGGCTCCAGATGCAACCAACTGGCAGTCCACGGTCTGCATTCAGCCTGCAAGATGATTTTCTGTTGCTCCCCATTTGCCCTGTCTGCCTAGCCACACTTCTTGCTGGCAAACTGGCAGCCCATCTTTCCCTTTAGATTTGGTAATGGCAGTTCAGTTTTAGAGTCCTGGAGGCACAGGCAGCAGAAAGAAGGCTAGAAGAAATACTATGATGCAGGTGATGAAAGATGGAGTGTCACTTTTGTAAGAGCAAGCAAATGGGAAGTACAAGAAGGATGGTTCTTATGGAGAGAGGCAGCAGTGGCTGAGACAGGAATAGGATCCCTGAGGGGAAGGCAAAAGGAAGGAACAGTAGAATCCTTTGGGCACACTTTCATTAAGACTCAGATTGGAAGAATAAGTCTTGACAACTTAACTTGCAGTAACAACTGAAACTGGAGACCTCTGACTGCTGCAGAACTGTTCTCTGGCTTTATCGCCTTGCTTCCCTCTGAAAACTGTGTTTCTTACTCCTGATACATCTTTCCTGATTTTGTTCACAAATGTTTAAAAAAATACTGATAACAATAACCAATAAAGAAGGGCTGACAGGTTCTGCAGTGTGGTGCAGAACTCTGCTGTGGAGCCCTAATACACACACACACACACATATTAGGAACATAGGAAACTGCCATATATGGAGTCAGACCATTGGTCTATCTAGCTCAGAATTGTCTTCACAGACTGGCAGCGACTTCTCCAAGGTTGCAGGCATGGAAAGCAACTCCAAGTTCCCCCTCAGTGTGTTGGATTTGAAAAGGAGGGGAAAGGAGCAGAAGGAGAGGGAGAGTGGTGGGCTAGAACATCTCCCCCACTCTCTTCTTCTCCATACATGTTTCTGCTCTGTCCTCTTCTCTTTCAGTTCCAGTGTGCTTGGAAGAAGACATAGGAACATAGAAAGCTGCCATATACGGAGTCAGACCATTGGTCTATCTAGCTCAGAACTGTCTTCACAGACTGGCAGCGACTTCTCCAAGGTCGCAGGCAGGAATCTCTCTCAGCCCTATCTTGGAGAAGCCAGGGATGGAACTTGGAACTTAGATGTTCTTTCCAGAGCGGCTCCATCCCCTAAGGGGAATATCTTACAGTGCTCACACTTCTAGTCTCCCATTCATATGCAACAAGGGTGGACCCTGCTTAGCTAAGGGGACAAATAATGCTTGCTCCCACAAGACCAGCTCTCCTCTCCAGCTTTGCTGGAGGTTGCTGCACAAGAGGGTTGTTCCAGTATAGCTTACCTTTGCCCAACTGCAGTCATGTGCTATTTCCATGGGGAATAATGCAAGCAGCACACAACCTATGACTGCACAAAGGTAAGCTGTACCAGAACAGCCCTCTTGCACAGCAGTGTCATTGTGTGTTAGAGCCCTGCATTGGCATGAATGGTTCTGCACCACCCATGTTATACTGTGGAACATGTCAGCCATTAACATTAAGTAAGTCCTTAAGTGCCAATGCCACCCCAGACCAGAGGTTCCTAGCACTTGGCCTTGTTGGAGACTCAGCTTTACCCTGGACTCATTTGGTCACAGAGCCATTCCAAGTATGAGGCTCCTTAAAAGACACCCTGACTGGGTCTTCATAACCTCTTGCCTCCACTACTCCCACAGTGATCTTTACCGCAGATTTCTTCCAGTCCTTGAAGCTCACATACACAGGGCAGCATCAATTCCAGCACCTGCTATCACATAGCCCAGGAATTCTCAACCTGTGGTACTCCAGATGTTGCTAAACTACAAAAAGCTGAGAAGGAATGGGAGATCTCTGGGAAATGCTGGGAGTTGTAGTTCAGCAACATCTGGAGTACTACAGGTTGGGAACCTGCTGATCCTGCTGTCTGTTCATACGCAAGTAGATGCGGTTTTGCTGCAGCATGGTGCCATCTGCTGTGGTAACCTCATAGGATCTGGGTGCTTCATTCTGTATACTGTATGTCTTTATTCATAATACAGGCACCACAGAGCATAAATGATAGATTATGATATTTCACCAGACTGGGTATAGTTATTCACTGTGATTCCGTTCCTTTTATATGTGCAGGAATGGAAGAGTCACAAACACACAGAGAAAAAGGCAGGAGGAGGGGAGTGAAACAGACAGACAAACCAAGGCATTCATTTACTAGAATATGAGTAATCCAGTCTGAAGAGAATACTACTTATGGCAAGATAAGCAGGTGAATAGCTCAGCAGCTGCATGTCACTTGTGAATAGAGGTTGTAAACAAATAAGTAGGGGAGGGAGGAGGAAGTGGACTGCTGATGTCATTGGAAAGGAGGAAGGGGATTGATCTACTAGCTGCTGATGTCACAGAGGCACTTGGGTTTTGTCATGTTCTTTCCTATTGCTGTGGATAAGGAAAAATGACATTTATGGGGCTTTCTTCCAGGTTCCAGATTTCCCAAACACACTATCATCTCCCATTCCTTCTCAGCTTTTTAAAAGTATTAATCTAGCTTTTCCAGCAAGAGTAGTTCAGGAGGAGGAGATGGAATTACTATACAAGTACGACGACAGAATGAATTTGCAAACATGGAACATCATAGGATCATAGAACCTGCTTCAACAAGCAATTGAAACCAATAGTATGAAATGAGGCACTGCCACATCATCTCTTGTGGCATCAAGCAAGACTTGTGACTACAATTCATAGACCAGTGCAAAATAATAGTGATGTGATTCCATATATTTCGAGGGACTATAACAGATCTATGATGCCTGGTTAAAAATGTGTGTGTGTTTGTTTTGCTCTTTGAACCCCAAGATGATCCAGTTTCTCACAGGTCATTCCTTAAACTCTATAAAGCCAACTAGTAATTCAAGATCAGTTGTATTCCAAGTTCTAGAAGGCACCAGTTGTACTTTTAAAAAATACTCAGGGCAAGGGTCAGGAGCATTTGAAACATTGCTATATTGATTAAGACAGCTGTATAATTAGGCAAGTGTCACCTTAAGTGGCACAGCAGGGAAATGCTTGACTAACAAGCAGAAGGTTGCCGGTTCGAATCCCTGCTGCTAATATATCGGGCAGAGGCAGTATAGTATGAAAGGCATCATCTCATACTATGTGGGAGGAGGCAATGGTAAACCCCTCCTGTATGCTGCCAAAGAAAACCCCAGGGCTCTGTAGGCGCCAGGGGTCGAAATCGACTTGACGACACACTTTACCTTTGGAATTAGGCAAAGATCTCAAACCAAAGAAAACAAGTGATCCCAGAAAATAGTCTAGAGGACAAAATACAGTAAACCTGTCAAACTAAGCAGGTCTTACAATTAGTGCCCGGACAGGAGATGTACACTGACTGGAGCTCCATTGAAGAAAGGCAGGTTCTGGCATACTAAGAAAATAAATACAAGCTAGCTAAACTGGGCTTTGATTTCAAATTGACGATATGCAGTCATCCAGGGAACATAGCTTGGGTTACAAACTATAATTAAACAGAAGTCAGGGTTTTAGGTATAGCAAAGTTTATTTGAACCTTATTTTGCAAAATATAGGTGTTTAGTCAGAGACATTTAAGTTCAGCCAAACATAAAACCATTTCTGATTTAAGTGCAGCACTATGTGGGAAAGATTGGTGATATAATTTGTAAACAAACCCAGTCCTCAAGACCCCTTGTTTTATAGCTGCTTCCCTCCAACACAAAGTCATCTTATGTAGATTTCACTAAGAGTTTATTCAGAAACTCCATTTTCTCTTTCTCCTTCCCCTCCCTTTTCATTTCTGACTCACCCCCCCACACACACACACACTCTACAGGATTCCCACTAGGGCAAACTTCTCAACAATAAAACGTAAAAGATTATTAGATAGAATAAAACACTTCTAGAGTAAATTATTAACTATTAAAATTTCCTAAAATTTAAATCCTAAATACCTTGGCTACTATAGAGAGCAAGGGTGCACCTGTGCAGCAAGAAAGCAGCCCAAAAGTACTTCCCAAGTAACTGCATCAGTGAAGAGGGGAAGCGGCAATTTTTTTACACCCTCCTCTTCTCCAGGAAGCCCTCTGTACCACCCAAAATATGTACCCAAGGGCTGCACAACCTTCAGGGACATTTTCAGGTAGCACAGAGGGCTTCCTGTGAAAAGGGAGGGTCGCTTCCCCAAAACTGCTGCTTCTCTGTTGCACCAGTGCAATTAGTTGGGAAGTTCTGTTAGGCTACTTTCTCGGTGCACTGGGGTATTCCTTGGTCTGCATGCCAGCCCTTGGATGTAAATTATTCAGAAACTTGCATATGAACATTTTAAAAGAAACTTCAACAAACTATTACATAAGTGGTTTATATATTACAATGAGCCCTAAGGTAAATTAAAAAACAACTTGCCATATTTATAAATAAATAACTGTATCAACTGAATCAAGGATTAACACACTAGGGATGTACATGAACCTGTTCGGAGGCCCTTTTACCTCCAAACCGGTTTGACAGTCTGGTGGTTCGAAGGTAAGGGGGGGGGATAGCTTTAAGGACTGGGAAGGGTATTCTTACCCACACACACACACACACACACACACACACACACGTTTTCCCCGCCAGTGCTGTGTCTAAAAACGGTCCAATAAGGCAGCAGCATACCTCCTTGCCACCCCGCTGTACGTTAGACTGGAAGTGCCCAGTGTGTGTGCACAAGTCATAATGTGTGCGCGCAGCGCAATGTGAGCACATGCAGCAAGCACTTCTGGGTATTTCTGGTCTGACGTACACCAGGGCTGCCACGCGGCGGGACCACTTTTAGACACAGTGCTGGTGGGGGAAATGTGGTGGGGGGGAGTAAGAGCACCCGCCTCAGTCCTTAAAACTATTCCTCCTACCTTTGAACCGGCAGTCGCCAGTTCCATGCACACCACTACAAAACACAACACAATCACTTGACGTTTTATGAAAGCAATTCATAATTACATATGTTACATAAAATAAATAAATAAATTCCTGCTTCTCCTAATCTGTATTACAGAACTTTAAGATTCCTGCATTTTCTTTCTGTAATAAAACAGCTGAAAAGGTGAGTGACTGAGAAGTCACCCATAAAAGAAAGCTTCCCTGTTGTGTTTGTCACCCATAATTATTTTCATCAATGAAGCACAATATTTTAAAATAATTTAAGAAATTATGGCCAATTGACTAGACTTGCCCCAGTTCTGAAATAATTTTCCAGTAAAAAAGATCAGTTTTAAGTTGAAGTGTGTGATTTTTCAGTTTCCATTAAATACAGTTAGGTGATTGATGGTCACCGTTTACTCGCTGGTGTTAGGCAAACTGCACAAACTCTACTTTAATACATCTACCATGAGAACACACAAGAGAGTGTGTGATGGATGCCCTCATGCAGTCTGGAACTTGTAATTGGTCAACCAACATTTCAAAGCTATGGAGCCAATAGTTGGAGGGAAAATGCCAATAGAATTTGCCACTTGAATGGTGGTTGTTATAGTTCAATTTAAGACCTGGACTAAACAGTTATTTACAATCATTTATCATTTTTCTACTCTAATAAAGGCTGCAACCTTGCTATCTAAGCAAACATTGTGTACCTCCATAGCCTCAACTTCAACTGTACTCTTTTCCCACAGTTTTATTGTTGAGAAGATAGGTTTGCCCTGTTCTCAAAGCATTAGCAAATGCTCTGCTTCTTCCACAGTGATGTGTTCTGGTTTTGCATTTTAAAAAAATCCAGTCACCTTAAGCAAACTCAGAGGATCTACTTTGTTGTGGATAAGCATCCAAGCTTATCTGAACTTTCTCAAACCCCTTTAGTCAACAAAAGGGATTTCTCATTCCAGTTAAAATGAGAATGTTTGAATAATTAGGCAAAGAACTTGCATATTCATCCATTCTTATTTATCAAAGTAAAGTGTTTCTGTTCTAATGCTGCAAAATATTCAAATGAAAAGCAACAATTTTATAAACAATGGATCCCTCCCTTCCCCAAAAAGAACAGAAATCATCTTCAGGGACAGGGAAGAAACTCATTCAAGCTATGCGGGTGCTTAAAGACTTGTGGGCACACAAAAAACAAATGACTGTTAGGCTAGAAATCAAAGATTCTCCATTATTAGAGCTGTAAAGGTTTGAAAGAGTCTCACAGGAATAACTGTGGCAGCAAAGAATCTCACTAGGGTGGATAAATATATAAGGAATATATGGCTTTATTCTTATTCTTTTAGGACATCAGGGGCTACCATAACTAGAAAAATTTGGTGTGGAGTTGCCCCAGTTCTGGATGTAGCTAGATTTTGTTCACACTCAGGCCATAAGAACCACCCTGCTGGTGGATCAAACCAGCAGTCCATGCATCCTGTTTCTCATAGTGGCAAACCAGATGCCTCCAGGAAGTAAACAAACAGGGTTGGAAGGCAATAGCCTCTCTCGCTCCACAGCGGATGCTATTGCTTCTCAGCTACTGAAAGATCTATTATCCATGAATAAGAGAGCCAGCATGGTGCAGTGGTTAGAGTGCTGGACTAGGACCAGGGAGACCAGAGTTCAAACCCCATTCAGCCATAATACTTTCTGGGTGACTCTGGGCCAGTCACTTCTCTCTCAGCCTAACCTACTTCACAGTGTTGTTGTGAGGAGAAACTTAAGTATATAGTACACTACTCTGGGCTCCTTGGAGAAAGAGCGGGATATAAAATGTGAAATTTGAAAAATGAATGTATCAAATAGTAGTTCATGTTTATGATGATAGCTAGTGGGTATCATATGGTGTGGCAGGAAATTCCACAAATTAATTGTGCAGTATGTGGAGAAAGACTTCTCTTTGTCTGCCCTGAATTATCATCTTTCATTGGATCAGGGGCATAGCTAGGAGCAGGGGCATATCTAGGGTAAGGCAGGCAGGGCACATGCCCCGGGCGCCACTTGAAGGGGGGCATTTTTAAAATTAAAAAGTTTTTTTAAATGGCTGCCAAAAACAAAATGGCCACCACACATACTCAAATGGCCTATGTGAGGCCCTAAGCCAGCATGCACAGAGGCCATTTTGTTTTCAGTGGCCATTAAAAAAAAATAAATTTAAATGGCCACTGCACATGCTCAAATGGTCCCCGAGAGGCCCGAGAGGCCAGCAGGGGGAGGGGAAACCTTTGCAGATCCTCCCCCCACGGCCTTTAGGAAGCCCCCCAAAGGGACTACAGGTAATTTTTTTTAAAAAAAATTAAAATAATATAAGTCACTGTACACATATTTAGTTTGGCATTATGTACAGAGAATCAGGGCTTGTGAATACAGAGCTGAAGCTTATGAGCTAGGATTGTATTCATTTGCTCTTACTTTGCTTCTTGTAATAAGTGAGTTAAATGTGATGTCTTAATAATATGGCTATTAATGGTGAGTTTGTCTTTGAATCAGTGTGAAATCCTTAGTATTGAGGCCCACTGGGAGTTTCTTGCTCTCTTTCTCTCATTTTAATTGTCTTTCTGAAAGACTAGAATATATCCCTAGCAGTGACACAGTTTACTCTGCATATCCTTTAATTATTTTCAGAGTATCTGGGAAAAGTCAAATTCTCCATTTATTTTCAAAACTTATGTAATAATGATGCTACAATGCATAGTACAGAATTAGACAAGCACTTCTATTTAGTTTCCCAAGTACACCTCCACATAGTATTTGGGTATTTCATGAGCCTCAGCATGCTAAAATTTGTAGTTTCCCAGCATTTTTTGGTCTGGCTACGTCCACTGCTAAATAGTTTTTGAAATATTAAAAGATTAACGAGCTTGACTTGTATTTTTCAGCTGATATTATGGTAGAGTTATCTGAAAGATGGGTGTCAGATGTTTGGACAAGGGGTGCAATTTCAGTGCTTGCCCTAGGTGCTATTTTCCCTAGATCTGCCTCTGACTAGGGGAGAGGTGGCCCTTGTTCACGCCTTTCCCCGGCAGCCCCTTGGAGTGAGGGAGATAATGAAGAAAATAGGGAGGGTTGGAACTGGTGGGGGCGGGGGGCCTCAGGAGCTCTGAGCCCAGGTTCTTTGAATCCATCTGCTCAATTAGAGCAACACCCCTGCATTGAATAGTCCTGAGATTATGGAAGAGGGGGAAAACTTCTCTGCATCTTTCCTCCACATTCTCACAACTACTTCACCCATAGGTTGTGGCAGCAGAAGTGCCCCTGTTCAAAATCACAAGCATCAAGTGTCAATGACCACAATCAAAACAAACCAAAGCATGCTGATGAGCAGTAGCAGCCCTTTGCAGGCACCGATATGTTCAGATTGCCACTATCATAAATCAATACATCATAATTATTAAATATAATTTAAACCACTTGTACTCGATGATCTATAAACATTTTTGCCCATTAATTGCAGAAGAACATGAATATGCAAGTGTACATATTTACAAGATTCTTTGCAGGAACAGTTCTCTCCCAATGTACTGTTAACCAGTCAGAAGCAGCCTACCCAGGTCTTTCACAGGAAAAAGTGCATCCATATGTAACTGCAGCATATCTGATGATTTAAACTGAAGCAGGGAAATCATTTTTAAAATAAGGGGATTTGCAATTTTTTCAACCATAAGGAACATGATTCCACACAGGTTCTGCTATCTGCTTCTCCACAGCAATAGACAGCTGTGCTGAATTACACAGAGGACATGGAGGCCTTCTGCTGAATGACATTCTGGTATCCAATTCTTCCATGGTCCATATGTCACACTCTTCTGCCTTTACTCACTTCGAAATGGTCACACACTCAAAGACAAGCAACATTTCCTAAACCACTTGTCTTGCACTATGGTATACATTAAGGGTGTACATGAGCTGCGGGTCAAACACTGGTTCAGTGTGGGAAGGAGGGAGGGAGCGGGAGCTTTAAGAAAGAAGAGAGCAAGTCCTTACTTGCTCTCTGCCACCCCATGCAGTTTCCTGCTGGAGTGGCACTCAGCCCAAGTATCCTCATGGCCCATGTGTGTGCTTGCCCCATGTTGGGTTACTTGGGCCAAGCACTGCCCCACCAGGAAGCTGCTTGTGGTGGCAGAGAGCAGGTAAAGTCCTGCTCTCCTCTTTCTTAAAGCTCTCACTCCTCACACCAATCTGGTGCTCGAACCATGGTGCACATCCCTCATACAGTAAACACTGCAGTAATTCTGCTCCTCATGTCATGCAGTCTACCACTATTTTAAACATGCCTTTAGTCTGCCAGAAGGCTAACAGTGAATAGCAGCCATATTTTGAGCTTGGGAAAATGTGAAAGTGTCCAGAAGATGGAAAAGGGGGAAAAAAAGATATTCTCATTCCATTTTAGCAAATTTTAGGCTTCAGATCACACTGAGGAATAATATGGAGCACACTTCATTTTAAATACTTGTGTCCCATATCCATCTGCAAATACACTATTTTAAAATTTAATCTTCAATATATTCAAAAGCAGTATGTTAAGCCTTGTAGGGAATGTCCTCCCCCCTTTCTTTCCCCTGCCCCATCACCACTGAAGAGGTGTCCTATAAAGCTGGCTAGGGTGTGTGCTTTAACTTGTTACAATATTGATTTGGGGGTGGGGGAGGTGTGAATGGATCAAAGATCCAATAAAACAGCTCTCTATTTTTAAAGAAATGTTCCTCTCCTATTTTCTTCTTCCTTAGGGGACACTGCTGACAGGTGACCATGGTCCTCCCTTTTCTCTAGGTCCATCTGTCTCAAGACCTGGGAGTGGCAGCAAGCACCACCAGCAGAGTTTCCCATCTTCATTCTGTTCTAATTAATATCAAGATACTAGTCTTCTCATGACTTCTGAAGGCCTAAATAAATGTTACAGATGTTTGGAAGCCCACCAAGTGGGAGAAATGGCTGGGGTGCACATGGTTCCCTTGTGGCTTCTCTGCTCCAAATTGCCACCCCCCACTCTTCCCTCTGGGTAGGTTCCAATATCATGCCTTTGAAGCCGAGCTCAATATGACCTCTGCACAACCTCAGCCCTGGAAGTGTGTGCCCCCCACTCCCATCCCCATGAGTGCCTACCTGAACTCTCCAAGTGAGTTTCAAAGCTTGGGTTTCCTGAGGTTAGGATATGCTGAGATTGATGGGCCAGATGCTGTGACCAGTCTCAGCATAGCCTAATCTAGAAAGGATGCAGGTAGTTGCACAGGGATGGGAGAGAGCTGCATGTATACCTGAGGGCTGAAGGAGGTTTCATGGAGTGCAGCTTCAACTGAGGTTCTGTGTGATGTCTGAAGCTGTCCTCTGTGTGTGTTTGTTACAAGCGTATGTATGTAATCTGTAGTTCTACCCTATATGTCAAGCAGGAGGCTGAAGAACTGGACAAGGGCCTTATTATTTTTATTTAATATTGCCTAGTACATGTTAGGTGCTTTATAAATAGTAAACCATTATTATCATCTCTGATGGCAGGGATCTCTGATGGCTAAGCATGAGATTTTCCCTGTAAATTACCCCTGTGTTTTTGTCTGGTTAAAAATACTTTATCCAGCTAACTCAGGCATGTGAATTGTACTTTTCTCAAATAGTTCTTTAATTTGTAAACATGCTTATTAATCAAACATATATCGATAAATTTGCATGCCCTTAATGTATAAGATGGGAAGTAGCCTCAAGCCTGGTATTGTTTTGGTCACACCTTCTCAAGTTCCCCATCTGTTCTGCTTTTAATGGGTTGTACTCCCCATTCCAGGGTAAATTGAATTTTCAAGTTGCCATACATATATAGGCCCCTAAGACTGTCCACATATAATAATGCAGAAAATCTGCAGGACTTCCTGATTTTTAACCAAACTGAGTAAGCGGACTAATATCAATGTGAAGGCTAACTTTGCAAATATGCAACTAAGTCGCTACAGACATCTTCAGGTTTTCCCATAGAAACTTTTTACATCTAAAGAGGCTTCTAAAAGTATTCACCTGCCTGTTTCAAAAGGCAGTTTTCTGAAATTTAGAATATGCAAGGAACTTAAGATACCACAGCAACCAGCAGAAACCACAACAAAGGTCAGATACCACAAACCAGAGTGATTTCACTCTTAAGACAAAACCTGAGACATTTACAGCAAAGTATGCAAAATCATTCGCAAATTGCAATAGATTTTAGTTTTCTACTGAAGTAATATCTGTAATCCCCAACAAGTACTAATCACAGCTAATGTTTTTAAGAGGAAATAGCACTTTTTGAACATGAGACACAGCTCATCTGCTGCTGTTTAATCATGCGGAATAAAAAGTCAAAAGTAGATTTATCCCAGGATTTAATAACCAAATCATCTTAATAAAAATGGATTTTTATCCGGCACATTTAAACAGCATTAGCTTACCAAATGTACTTTATAATAATCTATGCAATTTGTAATCCTATACAGAATATGGTGAGACAATCTGAGATGACAAAAACCGAGAGACCAATTATTAGTTCCAAAGGAACCAGTTTTTGCTGGGTAGAAAGAACGTGATACTTTCTGCGGGCAGTTCAGAAAGAGGTAGAGTTCTGTGGAGCTTACAGACACTCAGCAGTGGAAGTTGGCCCAAAACTGCTACTTCACCTCCCTCCTGGTCAGGAGCAACAATGGAAGCCTACACGAATTTATACTCCTCAAATAATTTCAAATTGATTCCTCCCTGGTCAACACGCTGCTGCCAACCATCCTGTTGTACTCTTAGTAAGTAAGTAAGTAAGTAAAGAGGTGGATCCCAGCCCGCGGTTTCCCAGTGAATGTGAAGAGAGAGGATTCCAAACCACGTTGAAGACTGAACACCACAAGCTGCAACTCACAAGCCACACACACCTTCCAATCGAACATCGCCTTACCTTGACGAACAGGGAGATCTCATGCTCTTGTTTCTCTTCCTCCGGCTCAGCGAGCGAGACCGGCTCCTCCTCCGCAGCAGGAGCAGCTTCGTCGTCGTCGTCGCCCCTTCCCTGCACGCCATTCACGCCGGGAGCAGCCTCCTCAAGGGCTTCCTCGCTGCTCCCTTCCTCAACAGCTTCCTCCGCCGAACCGGCGTCCTGGACGTGGTTGCTGCTGTGTCCCTCTTCTCCCGGAGGCTCGCTCGCTCCAGAGGCTGCGGGCTGCTCTTCCTCCTCCGCGTTGCCCTCGAGCCTTTCCCCGGCTTCGCCTCCCTCTGAGCCGGCACCTTCTCTTGCGGGCGTTTCCTCACTTGGCTCCTCCGTTTCGGCGGCGCTTTCCACCTCTGTGGGAGTTTCTTCGGCTTGGGTATCATTTGGCGGGCTGCCTCCCGGGGCAGATTCTTCCCACTCTGGAGCCTCCGCCGGCTCCCGCTGCTCTCCCACCACTTCGGCGGCACCAGCCTCGCCCACTTTCTCGGCTTCGCCAGACTCGCCAGGCTTTTCTTCTTGTTCGCCCCTCTCTCCGGCAGTCTCTCCCTCCGCTTTCTCGTCCCCGCCGTGCTCGCCTTCCAGGTGCTCCTCCTGGCCTGCAGGGCTCCCTTCACCGTCGCCTGGTTCGTCTTGACCGGCCCTCCGGGGCTCGTCTGCCTCCTCCTGCTCCGAGGGGACTGGAGTGTCGGCACCACCAGCAGCTCCCTCTCCCAGCTCAGTCTTCTCCTCCGGGGTCCCCTCGCTGGCTGCGTCCTCCGCTGACTGAGTTTCTTCAGGCTCTCCCTGCGTTTCCGCGGGACTCCCGTCGCCTTCGCCGTTCTCTCCCTCCTCGCTCGGGGGCCTCTCCCCGTCTCCTTCGCCTTGGTGGCTCCTGTTGCTGCTGCTGCTGCTACTTTCTCGGCGAGTCTGCTGGCTCCCCCCTTCCCCTTCCTCCTCTTCGCGGGCTTTCTCTTCAGGTGCTACGCTTGGGGCTTCTTCGTCCTCCTCCGAGGTGGGGGAGGCCGGGGGCTTCTCGGTCTCGTCCTCTTCCACCGCCGCTGCGTCCTCATTCCCGCCTTTCTCCGGCACTTCTGCGCCGGCATCTGGGGCCAGAGCTGACTCCAGCGGCCCCTGCACCTCTGCCATGCTGACCTCCTCAGGGAAAGGGTTTGCTGATTGCAGGTGACAGGTGCGCGTCCTCCTGGCCAACGGCGCTGCTGCTGCGTTTGACGGCCCGTTCTCGAGCACGTTATGGCGACTCCGTCCTCCCGAGGCTCAGAGGGGGATTAAGTCTGGGACTTGCCCAGCGCCAAGGGTCACATTCTCGACTCCCCATCAGGGCGCAAGCCAGGGCGGTGTGCGCATGCTCAAGAGCAACAGATGCAGGGGCTGCCCTCACCTTTTCCTCCTTGCCTTCAAGAGGATTTTGCTCCCTGGGCGAAACAAGGTAGAGACGTAAGGGTGAGGGGAGGTTTCTTGGAAAACTAGAAATATAAGGAAAAGCTGAGGGAACTGAGGAATTCAGTGGCGGGCATCACACAGAGGAGAGAGAGAACAGGTGGCAAAAGGCTAAGAACAAAAGGGAGCAGATGGGCAAAACTGGGACAGGGGCTTGCAGCCCCTTAGCCAGGAACTTCTGCCCGCAATGCCATTCTTACCCGTCTGTCTTCTGCCTTTTATAACTATGCTCACCACCACTGCCCTTGACTGATGTAGTTCAATCAAGCTCCTAACTGTGAGGGCTGCCCTATCAAAAACTAATCCCTGGCATGTTGAGTAGATTTGTGCAATGGTTGGGATGCCATTCATTTCAACACAGGCTCCACACACAACTCGGTCCACCCTTACTCTGCCATCATTCAGTCCATTATGGGAAGTATTGTGGTCAAACTCTAAATATTTACACTAAATTTCAATCCACAGTATAGCCAGTTTTTGAGAAGTCAAAGAGGTGTACTTCTGCCCCTCACAGTTACTAGCCAACATTAAAAGACAGATAGAAAAGAGAAGCTGTAAAAATGGAATAACAGATACGATGTAGGCAGAGATGTCTGTATAGGAAGCTTCACGTCGCACACCAGTCTGATCATGCAAACTCTTACTGTGATTCTGATTTTGGTTGAGTTGGTGGTGAAATACAGATTGCTGGTGCCAGGGATTAGCTGAGTGCTGGGCATAAAACTATTGGCATGTCAGAAACTGCCTTACTATAGATCCATGGTACACTTCTCCATACATGCCAAGCAGCAATCTGTATTTTGGCAGATTCCTTAGTCACTTGGTTCATCAGTACCATCATAAGAGGCGGCTATCTTAAGTTTTTGCATGTTTTGGAGAACACACACTATAGTCATCCAAGAAAGGGTTCTTAAATACTGAAGGAACACTATATTCTAGGACCAGAAAATGGACTTTGTTTGGAGGGGTAATACACAATTGGCTTCAATTAACTTTTTCAAGTGGCTCAACTAAAACTAATCACCAGCTCTGCAAATATCAAGATTAGTATATTTCTGGTGCTACACCCCCCCCCGCGCCCCTGCTTTTAAGGGGTGAGTGTGTTACACTTAATGCTAGAACAGCAGCTAGGTTTCATAGTTTCTCAGCTTCCTAAATTTTTTAGGTTTTAACCTCTGGTTTATTTTTAAATTGTTAAATTGTTTTGAGTTTTTTGTATATGTTTTTAACTTGTTTTATGCTATTGTTAACCACCCAGAGATGAAAGTTTGGGGTGGTGCACAAATTTGATAAATAAATACATAAAATAAAATATGTTCAGTAAATAAATAAATATGTGTGGGAACATCCTTTATTATTTGTCTAAACAACCTCTGGTGCAATCTGAAACCCATTTTCAAGCTAGCAGAGTCCAATCTGCATATGGCCTCCTGCACTCTATTTTAAGACTGTTACAGCTGCAGTCTTTGGAGTATCATGCCTAGGTTTTTTCTTTTGTCTTGTTTAACATCCAGTTCTGGAGATGCAAGAGCTTGTTTGTGATATTTTATGTGCTCCACAATAATATCTTACTGTGACTCAAGTTATGACACACAAAATAGTCACATGATGATAATTCTAATAAAAAGAAATTTAAAACAAAAGTTATGTGCATTGACTCTTATCACTCTAACTTCTTAGTTTGTGGACATGGAGGGCTGTCAACTAGAGGTTGTCTCTCACAATTATGAATACATGGGTGATACTTTTGGCAGTAAATATTTCACTAGAGGCATTTGATGAAATGAGCTCTAGTCTGCAGAACTGCATGAAGACTGTAGTTAGGATTCCTTCCTATCCATCTTAATGCATGATGACAGTGGGCCCCTTGACCCCTCACAATTCACTGAAATATTGAAGGCCAAACTACATGTTACCTTGCAGCTACATATGTTAACTTGTGGGGAGAGTGTGGGAGGAGTGTTTAACTTCTGGAAGCAGTTCCCCTCCCTTGAAACTTCCCCAAGCTGATCCCTTCTCATTGGGTTTCAGATCTATGACTGTGAAGTAAACATGGGTCTGGAACATTGATTGGCGAGGGGAAGCAATTGTGCAGAAATTCAGGCGGACATTCCTGGCAAGATAGGAACAGTTAATATTTATTTATTTATATATTTATATCCTGCTTTCCCCCCAAGGCGCCCTGAGCAGGATACATGGTTTTGTTTATCCCCACAACAACCCTGTGAGGTAGGTTAGGCTGAGAGATGAGTGACCGCTGCCCAGAGTCACCCAGTCATTTTCAAAACTGAATAGAGATTTGGTCTCCCTGGCCCTAGTCCAAATTCTAACCACTGCACCACACTGGCTCTGAAAACCTTTCATTCCCTCTTTTCCTCTTCCATGCTGCAAAGCACTGTCTCCTAAGGACCCACTGCAGAGGACACTGGGCCATCACACTAACATCACATCATGGCAGTTGCACTAGAACAGTGGTTCCCAACCTTTGGTCCATGGACCACTGGTGGGACACATAGTTGTTGTTGAAGTGAAACTGTGTTAATTACTCTAAAAAGAATGTCATCTTATATTTAGATGTGATTAATACTAAGTTTAATGTGAATTCAACAATGACTGTCTATCACAGTATATGTAAGCTTTCCATTTGATTTTAATTGTATTGCATTGGTGATTGATCCTTCCCCTTCCAGACCCCTTTACCAACCATTTCTGTGTCATTAACAGTTTCACCTGGTGAAACAGCTGAGGATTACAGCTATTGCAACTACTGTAGTTCTTCCTTTCAGGAGCCAAGCCAGCATGGTATCCCTGAGCAACTCTGACCACCACAGGTTGTGAGTTGTGCTGGCACATCAGACATTGCACTCCATTCTTTACTGCTTGTTTATGAGCACAATGGCCTGTAATATCTAGTCTTAACATTTATGTGACTTTCATTATTCTGCTTTCTGCTTGTCTTACAATAGTGTTGTCATCAATAACACTGATGTATGTTAACAATTGAAAAAATAAAAGGCCACAACTGTTGTGGTCCAGGCCTGATTTATATACTAAATATGCTCATTAGCTAGCATACAAAATTAGGCCTGTCTCATAGTGTCACCAAGTGACCAAGTTCTTTTATATAGTGACCATGTAGGATCTGGGCGCAAGGAAGAAAGGAGATCAAACCAATCCTAAATGATTAAATGGGCTTTATCGAGTATAAAAGAATAACAACATCAATCTAGCTGAGCAGAAAGCAGAACATTTTATCTATATTACTAACAGTATTTCAACCCTAGCCAGCACCAATATTAACCCGGTGTTCCTAACTAACATATGTGTGTGTACTAAATCTTCCTAGAGCCTAATACAATTCAGATATAGACAGAAAAAGCGCGGGGGGGGGGAGTAAGGAAGGCTGAGGGCTGGCAAGGTTTGGGGAGATCAGGAATTAGTAGAGGGATGAGGGGAAAGGAGAAGGAAAAGGATGGAGGGATCCAAGGCTTGTGGAGGCAGCATATTACCCAGATCAGAGGCTTGAGAATGGTGGATCTTTCAGCTGAAGGATGGAGGCTGTAGCTGGGGACAGGAGTCTTTAGAGCGATCATCAAGCATGCAGTTTGCTCAGAGCAAGGCTGAGAGTCAGAGCACCATGGTTGGGGAAGTCTTGACTTCTCACTGCGCAGCAGAAGTCACAGAGTTCCGGTTCATGGACAGAGTTCCTGCTTGTTGCCCCGCGGCTTAGCAGCAAACTCTGGGATGGCTCTTGAGCAGATCTTGCTTGTAGGCGAAAGACTGCCTGTAGGCACAAGACTGCCCATCTGCCATGTCCAGAGACTCCTTCTTATAGTGGTTCCATCCTCTGATGTTCATTTGAGTCTTCTGGATCACAGAAGGTGTCTATTCCTGCTATCCTCTGAATATTGTCTTTTAATTACCAAAATTAGCTCAGGATATTTGGTCAGTCCAGGGTAAACAGGGTCTCTCCTGTTAGCAGAGTATTGTTCTATTGTCATTCCCCAAAACAAATCTACATCTTCTCCTGCCTTGTCCCAAGAATGTTAAAAGTCAGGAGTTAGTGAAAGAGTTAGTTCTATTTGTGTGAGACAGCAATTAACTTAATTATAACAAAAGAATATTTAAAGTAACATCAAAAGGGGTACGTGTGTGAGGCGAGTTAATCAACACATTTGACTAAGGCAGAAGCATCCTGTCAGTGAGGTAAGGGGATTACTGGACAGCAGGTTAATTTCAGCAGTGTGAGACTGGTAATTAAGCCTGACCCATTGTGTCTTTTGTGAGTTCCACAAATACTGATAAACAATGCTAGGTTACCCCTGCCTTTACAAATCATTTACCAAGCATTAACCAGGCAGATCTGGGTGTCAATTCACCCTGAGTCCAGGCATTAATTCCTGTCTTAATAAAATGGAACCAGACACAGGCCTGAATTCCACATACTCCTGGGTTGGTACCTCTGAGTCTAAGTTTGGGGTACATGTGCCCCAACACAACCTTGACCCCACTATCTAGCGGCTCCAGTGAAATTAATGCAGCTACTTAAATGCAAATAATTTAAGTTGACCCAAGTTGGCTCAGATCACACAAACATACATAATTTTGAATCCCTATTCGCTCCTTTCCTGGAGCAAAATACGAAGTTAACTATCAGAGTAGTAGTTGTATAAATGAGAGAGGGAATTTCAAGGACAATACAAAATCTTACGTAGATTAATATTTGCTTATGAATGTTCAGGAGTTTTTCATGAAACAATAGATTAGCTATTCAAATACCAGTTTGAGTCAGGCAAAGTGATATTTGAAAGCAGTTTAAAAATTACCTTTGCACCAAGGAGAAGAATGTAGAGCATTGATACAGGCAACAGTTTCATAGAGAGGTCATTAAATGACTTTTCACAGAGGTTATTTGGTTCCATAATATATTAGCCTGGTAGAATCTGGCCAAAGCGAAGCACACCTTCACTTTGTGGAGAGTTAACACATGGCAACAGGAGAGTTAAGCATGATTTTAGCTATGCCTTCTGGAAACCAGTGGGACTTTTAAATGCTTCATATTGGTTGGATGAGTCCAGATCCTCTGTAAATATGTGAAGTCTAGTTGTAGTGCAGATCTAAGTGCTTTTTTTGAGAAAGAGAAATGACTTTACTCCAGGTTAAGCTACTTTTATTGGAAATATATCACTCGACAGCAGGCTGCTGGTTAAATGAAATTCTTCTAGTGCTTGAAATTCTTCCCATACCACTATTACTAGTGAGGTCATGTGTGTAACTTGGTTGTGTATGTCTGCCACAGGTATCTCTTGGATAGGACCTCTGATGTCACTAATGATGACATGTACGGGTCCCTGTAATTTTTGGCCTTTAAAAAAATGTTTAACAGACTTTTTTTTAAAAAGTAATTTTCAGGATGTGTGCTTAAAAACAAAACAAAACAAAACACTTTTCATTGAGTGCTACCATACAGCCCTTTAAAATGCAGAAAACTCAGCCAAGGTTATCCCTTCTCCTAAAAACAATTATCCTAGATTCTAGCATACATATTTACCATTCCTAAACTGTCAGGACTGGAGTTGATAGAAGCTTCTGAGAGATATCAAATG
The DNA here is from genome assembly GCF_027244095.1 of Hemicordylus capensis. Classification (NCBI taxonomy): domain Eukaryota; kingdom Metazoa; phylum Chordata; class Lepidosauria; order Squamata; family Cordylidae; genus Hemicordylus; species Hemicordylus capensis. Next base: position 89,651,651 of record NC_069659.1, on the reverse strand, counting down.
GGGATTTATTCACCCTGTGTGCTACCACCCAGGTCTGACCAAAGGAGGAAACTATGGAGCAAATAGCCATAGCACCAACAAACATATCCACAACAGGCCACAGTGGGTCATGTTGTTCCTCCTGATCCATATATAAGCTTTCAAATCAAAGATGCTCACTAGCCTGAATAACAAGCAGTCTCTTCAGACCCATAGCCAATTTTTCTCTGTGCCCTTTTATTTATTTATTTTGTAAATGAATAACTTTCAAATAAAATAATGTTGCTTCCACTTCAGACCTACTTTCTTTCTTTTTTTCCTTTGGAGGCCCTCCCTAAACTTTTAGTGTGGCTACAGGCCTGGGTGTCTTCAACTAGGGCTTGGAAAGACCCTTGTCTGAAACCCTAGAGGGCCATTGCCAGTTAGTGCAGACAACACTGAGTTTAGACAGATCAGTGGTCTGAATCAGTATGCAGCTGCTTCATAGGAGTCAGACACGGTTGGAGTGGGTCAAAAAGTGAAGAAGGTCCTGCCTTCTTCTTTGGAAAGGCAAGCGGGGAGAGCAAAAAGCAAGATGCCACTCTGCTGGTAGGCCCTCCCACCCTTATGATCCCAGGGACATCTGCCCCGCATTGTTCAGTTAGATGCCCTCGTACTGTCTAAGGCAACTAACATAGGACTTGCATGTTAGTGGTGCCAAACAATGCTGGCGTGGTTTATGATTCCATATTAAAAGAAAAGTATGTTCATTGGCTTTAGCACCCCCTTGAGAATAGGTAGCTGAATGGGGACCAAAAGAGAATTCTAGGTTTAAAAATGACAACAGAAAGCCTTGTGGCACCCTAAAGATATTGTGGTATACGCTCTTCAAATCCCACTGCCACTTTATCAGATGTATGAAGTAGTATCCTCAACTGGCAAATTACATACATACATACATACATACATACATACATACATACATACTTAGGTGTAGAGAAAAGTAGTGTAAACAGTGGGGCCATGGAATTCAAAAGGAACAGTGATCATTAACAAAGGCAAATATTACTGACTAGTGACTGTTAAGCCCGTTACATTAACGGGCGCTAGAAGAGTTGTGAACAGGGGAGCTGGCTGCGCGCCTGCACCAGCTCAGTCCTCTCTCTGACTCGCTGGAGAGAGGACGTCTGTAGCAGCTCCTAGGCCGGTCAGGAGCACATGGCCAGGCCTAACAGGAGCGGCTGCGCTGGGGGCTGTAGCGGCGGCGGAGGGCTCTTAAGCCCCCCCGCCGAGAATCAAGGGCGGCCCCCTGCTTAGAGGCCATGGGTGCGGCCTCCCTCAGCGGCGCCGCGGACGCGGCATAATCGAGCGGCTGCTCCCGGGGGCTGTAGTGGCGGTGGAGGGCTCTTAAGCCCTGCTGCCGGGGATCCAGGGCGGCGAGCGGCCTCCCCACCACCGGAGTGGCTGCTCCGGGCGGTGCCACAGACGCAGCCCAATCCGAGTGGCTGCTCTTGGGGGCTGTAGCGGCGGCGGAGGGCTCTTAAGCCCTGCCGCCGGGGATCCGCCGAGTGGAGCGGCGCGCGCGCCACGCATGCGCAGAACACCTGCAAGAGACACGGACGCAGGTACCTTAGGGCTTTATTATATAGGATAGGATAACACTGTCTTCCTAGCTTTGCTATGCTAATTTAACACTTGTACTGGAACATCTGCCCCACTCCTGATTAAATCCTAAACAAATGCCATCAGACCTGCTGATACATTCTAGTTTAGCAAGCTCATGATGGAATCTGCTTTTGACAGTTCTTGTGTGTTGTAGAATGTTGACTTTCAGATGAGCACTGCAACAGGTTTCTGAAGGTTGACATTTTGATGTGATGTTTGGGTTCCTGTATTCTTTTGCACAGAGTCTGACTGGTTTGTCCTGTGTAGACAGTAGAACTTCAGGTGTTAAATTAGCAAAGCAAAGCTAGAAAGACTGTGTTATCAACAACTGTGAATAGCTACTGTGCTTATCTTGTATACAGTTTAGCTTTACATAGAATAGTTAGAGATTGTACCTCTTGCATTTAATGGCCTTTGAGCTGCATTGTTTACAAGTTTGTGTGTGTGTTGTGTGTGTGTGTGTGTGTGTGTGAGAGAGAGAGAGAGAGAGAGAACAAGCTGACGAAATAGGCTCTAGTCAGCAAAGCCTTATGCCACAATAAACTGCTTAATTTTTAAAGTAACACAAGATTCTTTGTTGCTTTTCTACAGTAGATTAACATGGCTATCCCTCTCTAGATTAAAAAGGTAATTTATAAGGTCTCAGTAAAAATATTTAGAAAGCTCTGAAAATTTCCTACCTGTTCTTCTGAGATGGGAATTATATGGATTATTGAAAAGTCTGTGAAAGAATGGACTTTTAAAACATATATGTCCTTGGTAATGAGACACTAATATAGGGAAATGTAAATTATTTTGTATTAGAAGGCAATTATTATTTACCATTTACTATGCATTTGTTCCAGCCCAATATAGGTACAGAAAGTCTGCACCTGCACTGGGCTGGATCAGAAGCCACTCCTAATGGAGTCCCAAGAGGGCATAACAGCCCTGTTCTCTTTCCTGCTGCACTGAAGTGTGTATGCCTAGCCATGCATGTAGATAAGGATGTGTACAGAACCGGCAGGGGTCGGTTTGTGTGTGTGTGTGGGGGGTAACTTTAAGGGCAGGGGATGGTGCACTTACCCTCTATCCCTCGCCGCATTTCCCCCGCTGGTGCTCACTGAAAAACCGGTCCGGCTTTTTGTGTACCTCCCTGCTGCCCCATCCACTCCTCGGACAGGAAGTGACAGGAAGTAGTTGTGTGAGCACATGCCCAACCTGCATGCAAGTGAGTGTGATGTGCATGTGTGTCAACATGCACGTATGCACATGCTACTTCTTGTCACTTCTGATCTGAGGAGTGGACGGGGAGGCAGGGAGGTATGCTGTCGCCCCGCTGGACCGGTTTTTCAGTGAGTGCCAGCAGGGGAAACATGGGGCGGGGATAAGTGCACCCTCCCTTGCTCTTAAAGTTATCCCACCCCAACGTTGAACACTTGGAACCACCCAGTGTTTGAGCCTGTTCAGAGGCCCATAAAAGGGCCTCCAGACAGGTTCATGCACATCTCTATATGTTGGCACCACACACGGCTACGGGAGGGAGAGCTGTGACCTTCCATTCAGTAAGGGAATGTGAGATTCAGACTTACGTGTCTTGGATAGAGTGAGGTGGGCTGGATGGGGATCTGGGAGGCACACACAGATCACTCATTTCATGCAACAGCTGGCATATTGACTGCCTCTGGCATATTGCATGCATGCTGCGAAGAGCGAGGAACCAGCCTCTTTTATGCCCTATGAGGCTCCTTGCCACTGCATCCACTGATTGAGCCTTCGTGCGAGTTCCATTATACCCTTACATTTTGAGGCTATTTAATGGTACATTCCATCATGTTATGTTTAGCCCACTAGTGTGCAGTTGGGCTGAATAAATGAAGCTAGAAATGGCTCGTGAAAAAGGAGGTAACAAAGCAAAAAGGATGCCATCTGTGTATAATGTCGGAGCTCCCCCGCCATAAGCTGATTAGGGGCAATCAGATCCCTTCACAGCAGCTTAAATTCAATCTGCTGAAAATGAGTTTGTTTCACAAGTTGGAAGAAAAGGTATTTGTATATGCAGAAAGTAGAGGCAGGTTGCTAGGGGAGCATGAAGGAAAAACAACAAAAGCTGTCACTTGAAGCACATTAAATATTCCTTGCTTTTAATGTGATTATTCAAAAAGTACTTGTAAAGAAATAGGTAGCACTCAGAGACGAAATGAAACGATTTAATATAGCTTTTGCTTTCATGGGTGACAATGAAAAAAAGTGTTATGCCTACCAGCAAAGTTCTAAGGTTTCAGGATACTGTTTATATTTACACAGATATACCAGAAAAAGTTGCTTTCTTCAGGCTTTGAGAGAGCAAATGTTTTAGTGGGTTAGAGTGCTGGACTAAGACTCGGGAGACCCAGGTTCAAATCCCTGCTCATTCATGAAGCACTGGGGTTAGGGGTGTGCACAGAACAGTTTGTGGTCAAACCAGTCCACCCTGAACTAGGTTGTTCAAGCGGTTCGATCGTGAGCTGGTTCGAGCTGGTTCATTGGTTTGGCCAGCCCACCCAGTC